>NC_138430.1:1303042-6103042 GCF_016097725.1 Ips typographus | reverse complement strand
ATCAGTTGTTCCAGTTCATTGCTTATAATTCTTTCTTCACCCTCTAAAGATTCAGGATCAAGAGTGGAATATATAATTATACCAATGCCAGCCACAACATCTTTTTCACACCTTCAATAAAATGGTAATTTAAGTTATCTCTTGAAAGAAGATTTTTAAAAAATGTTAATTAAGCCCCTATGGTAAAGGCAGTACTCTAAGTGATACTTATTTCATTTACCAAGGTTTGTATTAAGGTTACAACCTTGAAAATTTAATGGGTTTTTGTGGGAGGTAGCCAAAGTTGAAAGTTTTATACCATTTAGGAGTGTCAAAGTACCCCACAATACATAATATTTATAAATGACTATAATCTGGCTACAAACTAAACCTTTGTTTCTTGATCTCCTACCGTAATAAATCTCTAGGATCCTGCCTAGCCAAACTAGTGTTTTCATGTACAGAACCGTCACTTTTGAGAAAAACATGTTTTACATCCGTGATGTTGTGAATGTGATGTTTCTTTGATGATAGTGCCTCCAAAAAGTACTTAGCCAATTGGTAACATAAAGCCCAAGTGTGTTCTTCTTTTATGCTCGAGTTGAAGGAGGCTAAAATATCACTCAAACAAATGCTGCCGTCCGAGTTAAGACTGCATCGTCCTTTATGGGACATTTTTTTTAGTTGATCACTTGGGATTTTGATTCTTTGACATTTTAAATTAACCTCAAAATCGATAATGTAATCACAAACAAACAAAGGCAGAAGTACCAACCGTATCACTAATCCCTACTGAATACTGATTAGCAAGAACCACAGTAAATTATTTGTAAATCGTACAGAAGAAAAACTGCTGTCTTCAAAAAATTGTAACAGTAAATTAAATTGTGGTCGTTTTTTTTTTTACTGCATATTCAATAAAAAAATTATCATTAGGCAGTTTAGGTTGGTAATACAACACACTTTTGACTTTTGACATTAAAATAGCATCTACTATTTCCACACATAGTCCCTTCTTTGTCTTTTATATTCTTAGTGAACTGAAAGACAGAGACTCGACCTAACCTAACTTGGCCTGGCTGAATACCCTAGTGGTGAAAGCCATAAAGAAAGTTAAAAAAAAAAAAAAAAAAAAAAGACAGAGACATCTTGGCAACGCTGGCCAGAACAACCAATACTTTTTTGAGGTTAAGTGTTGCAGATTTCCTATAAACAAAATAAACAAACAAAAATAAACAGCAACACAAAACTGAAACAATACAATGGACTTTAAGTAAACTTCCAATATTGCTTTGATAGCAATAACAAATATGGACGAGTTAAACTTTGAAAAAGTGTGCAGGATTTGTTTAGGTGAAGGGTCCATGATGTCCCTATTCAAAGTCAGTATGTTCAAAAAAATGATGTCTATAGCCTCTGTTCAGGTCAGTTTAGTATCATAGGGTTTTTGCTAAAAAATACAACAATCCCCAGCATGTTTTAAATAGATTCTATCTGTATATTTGGTTGTTTATAGGTGTGGCCAAATGATGGTCTGCCAGGCCAAATTTGTGCAAGATGTGCTTCAAAGCTTCATATAGCCTTCCAATTAAAAAAGCAATGTGAAAAGTCTGATCTTAAGTTAAGACAATACAAAGCAATATCACCTCACAAACAGCTGAAAGTTACTGATGAACTTCAACCTTCTCTTAATTTAGGTGAAAATGGATTACCTCAACAAGTATGCAGGTTTGTAGCTCTAATAGGTAACAACTTAAACAGCATGGCATTTGTTATGTAGATGGACGTACAAACAATAGCTCAAAGGGTCTTTGTTCAGGAGAATAATGGCAGCTTGATAGAAAACTTAAAATCTCAAGGAACCTACAATCATTTCTTGACAATGTCCCCCAACACTGAGCAATTAACTCAGGTTGCATTTTCAAATTTAACCAACAATTCTGATGGAGATTTGCATGTACCCTCATATAACATCCAAAGTCATATGGTGAGACATTTTAATTGGTTTAATTATAGACCAAGTTTTTTACCGAGTACTTGCAGATATACAATCCTCAATACAATATACACAGTGAACAAATGAACCCTCAAGGGCAACTACCTCAACCAGAAATTATTCAGTTGGAGGTTAATGTTACTCCACAATTGCCAGAAGAAGCCAAAGATGAGTGCAGTGAAAATATTCCAAAAGAAAGTCTAAATAATAAAGAACATTTGGGTAGTAGTGGCAAAGCATGTCCAACATGTGGGAAAGTATTTCGCACTAATATCAAGTTAAACAGGCACATAAAAATTCACACAGCATGTATGTAGTTGCATTGTAGATTTTATGGGTTATTGATGGTTGCTTTTTTTGATAGTACACAATGATTTACCATACAAATGTGAGGTGTGTGGTAAAGGTTTTTCACATGGGGGAAACTATAAAATGCACCTAAGGATACACAGCAATGAGAGACCATTTAAATGTCCTGTATGTAGTAAGGGTTGTAGACAAGCTCAAGACTTGGAAAAACACCTGAGGACACATACTGGTAAAAAAAAACTTGTTTCTTAACAATTCCATGATTAACACAAATGTATTTGGCAACTAAGGTGAAAGACCCCACAAGTGCAATTTTTGTCCGAAAGCGTTTGCAACAAGTTCCAATTTGACTGCACATATCCGCATTCACACAGGTGAGCGTCCGTACGTATGCTGCGCCTGTCAAAAGGCTTTCTGTCAGTCGAGTGAGCTTACCAAACATATGCGCACGCATACTGGAGAGAAAAGTCACATGTGCGATATTTGCCGCAAAGGTATGATTTGTATAGTAGCATAAACACAACTATTATTCTTTATAATCGATTTGAAGGTTTCAATGGATCCAGCGCTCTCTTAGCTCATCGACGACAGCACACTGGTGAACGTCCCTATGCATGTCCAGATTGTGATCGGTCGTTCACCACGTCCAATTGTCTTACGTCACATATCAAAACGCACAACAAATTGTATGCATTAAAATGCGGACAATGCGATCAAACCTTTCAATCATTATCAAGTTTGAAGGACCACTTGTCTTCCGATCACAGTTTGGGTGAAGTAATACAGTGTAAAATGTGCGATAGTTCGTTTGATCGCGTCAACGATTATGTGAGCCACATGAGGACTCACGAGGATGTTTGCAGTTAGTATTTCTTATTGCTTGTTTGACTTTGTCAGTCTGTCCATTTGATCTCTTCTATTTTTATACCGTAATGTGACTAGTCCATTGATCTATGGTTTTTCGTAGTTTTATTGAAGCTACACAGTTTTAATTTATTTAAACCCTTTTGAGTGTTGTTTTTTTTTAACTTGTATTTGACCTACTGTATTTGAAACTTTCGTCAAAGATAAATAAATAATGGTTTAGTGTTATTTTCATAATTCTCATCAAGCTTACTATTTACAAAAAATTACCATACAACCGGCATTACAAATGTGTTTATCGAAAAATTTACATGTGAGATTTGCATACGATTGTCTTTTTATCTTTTAATTGGTGACACCAAAAATGGGTTAAACGTACATTGCAATAGCGACAGTCATTTTTTGCATTGACCGTGTACTAAATTTAAACGGTTCCGGTGTCTAAAGTAATCGTATTTCTTATAGGTACATTATTAAGAGTTCCGCACACGGTAAACCAACCCAAATAGCAACATTTTAAATCAAAATTGTAAAACTGATTAAATTTGTAACAAATTCCTTTACTTTGTGATATTTATCGCACCATTCCAAAAGGAGATTAATTAATACTTTGGTCTATGTAATTGGAGTGTTAATCTGCAATCTTTACCTATAGGTAATATAGGTAAAAAATTTATTGATTATCACGACAAGTGTACTTAAAAACCAAATCTGGTGGCCTTAATCCATACCATACTAAACCCTATACAGTATAATAATTCATTGCCGAACTTTAATCATAAAGATAACGTTTAAGCTGGATTTATATTTCAACTCGACGATTTCGCGTTATTATCAATTAAGCCATTCTATTAAGAAGTGTTGTGCCCGATTCTATTAATTAACGAAAATAAAGACAGTTGTATTTAGTTCTGAAACATGTCGTAATACACAAATCTAATAAAGTAGGTTTGTGCGACTTTTTTATGCAGTGCTAGTGTGGCCAGGAACAAAAGATGGGTTTAGGAATATTTCACAACATTGTAAGTATCAAAATTGGATTAGTTAATAATAAATATCCTATTAACTAATTTATTGAAATGGTTCAAAATGCGTGGTAAAAAACTAACTATATTTTTTGTCAAATAATTAATTAAATCATTTTGTCCTTATTTACTCTTCTTTTAGTTACTAAAATTTATCTGTTTCCTTTCAACAAAAGCTTGAATTTGTACATCAAGTGGTAATCCGATACTTCATCAAACTAAATCCTTCACTCATTTTGATGCTGAGAAGATTATCTGTGATGACGTTATCGTTAATTAAACATATTTATTGTGATTGTTATAGATAAAATAGCACCATTATTATTAAAAAAATATTTCTTAAATATTCAGGTTTTGATAGTTTTCGCATTAAGTATTACCTTAACGTCGTCTAAATCTCTAAGAAAAAACACCAGAAACTTTTCTACAAGAGACGATGAATCCAAAACTGCTTTTACATTGGAAGAATATTTCTCTGGGTATTTTAGTGCGTCCAGCTTTAACGGCAGTTGGCTTTCAGGTAAGTACTTTGCAAACTAAATATTTTATTACTTAACGTGATTTTTGCAGACAATTCTTTCGTCTACGCTAAGACAGATGGAAACTATTACAGATTTAATGTTACCAGTCAAGAGTACGACTTTTACTTAAACTCGTCATTTTTGGTAAGGGCCTGAAACTGGTTTAGGTTTTGAACATAATATGTTTATTGTAGACTGATTATTCGGGAGCTTCCATATCTATATCTCCGGATGAAACTTACGTTCTGATTCGTTATAATGTTTCATCAGTAAGTACTACAGGATGATAAAGTTTTGTTTTTATTCTGATTAACAATTTAAGGTATTTAGACACTCTACCACAGCCAGTTATGCGGTATACGACAGGACTACTGAGTATGTGTAATTTATTACTCCCAGTTTTACTTTAATGCTCTCCATATACATTTTTAGTGACTCATATGATATTAATAACAAAGAGGCTGTTCAATTAGCAACTTTTGATCCAGAAGGTCATGGTTTGGCCTACGTTTACCTCAACAACATTTACTATATGTCCAGTGTACAGGACGAGTCTCCCGTTCAAGTTACTACAGACGGAGAGGACGGAGTAATTTACAATGGAGTTCCTGACTGGGTTTACGAAGGTATATTTTCTTTCTAAGTTATTTGGGTTATCTAAATACTTTGCGAAATTAGAGGAGGTTTTGGGCAGTGGTTCTGCTTTATGGTTCTCTCCTGATGGCACTAATTTAGTCTACGCCAAATTCAACGACACCAACGTGGACGATTTCTTTTATTTCATCTACGGCAGTCCTGGAGAGATGGAGGATCAATATCCCACAGTTAGGGAAATTAAATATCCCAAAGTATAGGTTTAGTGTATTTTGTGAACAATCAAATATGCATATTAACGATTCAAGGTTGGAAAAACGAATCCTGTTGTGGAAACCTACATATACAGCATCGAAACAGGAAACACCACAAAAATTAATTTAATTGACTCAATTAACGATAGCGAGGATAACAATGACTATGTGCTTTATGACGTCACATGGATATCGGACTCCGAAATAGCTTTGATTTCTACTAATAGAGTTCAAAATGAATCAGTCATCATTCGATGTAATTTGGATGGGGACTGTGCAGAGGTGAGTTTACACATTTTACAAAATATTATTCAGAACGAATTAATTAGTGGGAATAATTACATTTTCTGTAAACAGTATAACTAATTTATCTTTTTACTACTGATGATAAGGAAGTGTCGTACTCCCAATCAAACGGTTGGTTATCGCCTGCCATACCCGAATACAACGAAAATGGAACCGCAAGACTGGAAATTCTACCGCAGGCCTACGAAGACGACTATTTTGAACACCTGGTGCTAACAGATGTAGCTACTAATACTCCCAAACAACTCACATCTGGAAATCGCGTAGTTTCCTCTATCTATGGATGGGATGAGGATAATAATGTAGTGTATGTAATTTTGACTATTATTTTACTGTAGTATTTCTGTACCTAAATATTTTTTGTGACAGTTACTACTTAGGAACACTAAACGATACTCCTTCACAACGACACGTGTTTGCGGTTAACACCGAAACATTGGAGGACAAATGTCTAACCTGCGATTTTGAGGTCGATGGAGAACCCTGCAAGTACGCTTCTGGGTCTTTCAATTCACCGCTTACCTATTTTATTAAAATCTGTTCCGGGCCGAACCCTTATTACGCAGTGATTCAAAGTTTGAGTGACGTAAGTGTTTTATCATTGTTAAGTTTTAAGATTTTTACAGTTTTCCCTAATATAGGATGATGATGTGTACGTTTGGACTGAGAATTCCGCAGTTAGAGAGAGACTGTCAACAAAATTGAGGCACTCATCTATGGATCTTCGAGTGAACTTGACTGATGATTTTTATGCCAGAGTGCGTTTAATGTTACCACCAGATTTTGATGAAAACTCAGTTTACCCTGCGGTTGTTTATGTGTAAGTTGATTTTACAAAATTTCAGCATATAGTAAATGACTCATTTTTGGCAGATATGGAGGTCCAGACTCAAACCAGATAAGTGATGCTTATTCTAGTGGCGTTGTGAACTATTTCGTAACTAACCGAACCTACATCTACATCTACATCGATGGCAGGGGCAGCGGCAAAGATGGACAAAACAAAATGTTCCAAATATACCGAAGTCTTGGTACTATCGAAATTGAAGATCAAATTTACGTCACTAAGTAAATACCCTTGAGAATATTCATTCAACATATCTTAACTTGATTTTTGGTTAATTTTCAGATATCTACAGGACAACTACGCTTTTATTGACCGAAACCGTACAGGAATATGGGGTTGGAGTTACGGAGGATTCGCCTCCACTTGGGCTTTAGTCAAAGATACAGAAAATGTCTTCAAGTTTGCTTTGGCCGTAGCTCCAGTTACGAGTTTTATTTATTACGGTAATAAACCATATGAAGACAAATAATTAAGTAAAATAACAATAATATTTTGTAGATACCATTTATACGGAAAGGTATATGGGGTTGCCAACTGAAGACGACAACGAGGTGGGTTACAATAATACAGACATCACAAGGAACGTGGAAGCTTTAAGAGGAAAATTGTACTTTATTATTCATGGCAATGCCGATGATAATGTGCATTATCAAAACGCCATGCTTCTGATTAAGGCTTTAGAACAAGCGGATATATCTTTTTGGCAACAGGTAAGTGTAAATTTTGTACTTTGGGAAAATTTTGTAAATTAAATTTTTGTTTCAGAGCTACCCAGACGAAGCCCATTCCCTTACGAACGTTTATCAACACTTGTATCATACCATAGATAAGTTCTTTGCCAGAGCATTTGGAATTGAAGGGCCTGCATTGTCAACTTGGTGAATCATTGAAAATGTAAATAGTGCTTATAGTAACTTGGTTGACAAAAATAACTGACAGTTATTCAGTTTGTTTTAGTAAATATAGTCTACAATTAAAGAGTGTTTTGTTTTGTGTACAAAAAAAATTTGAGTAAAGTGGAAATAACATAAAGCATTAGTTATAACAAGCATACATAACCAACTCAATGACATGAATGAAAAAAATCACAATAATCCTTCGGGGACAAAAGATTGGCTTATAAATAACTCAATCGACTCGCCCAGTATTTTAGGTGTGGAAAGTGGCCGTTTTGTCGTGACGGCACTGATCGCGTGCCGATTGCTTTGAAATGATGAATTAACCTTTTTGTTTTCCTACTTCAGAACGAAGATAAAAACAGGTAAACATTAACCGACAGGATAAAAAAATAAGACTTTTAATTTTTGACCAATAAAAATAGACTGACTTATAAAACACTATAATATTACAAAAACCACACGAAAAGACAGTCAAAACTCAATTACGACTATCGACGTCCGGGACCTAACTCAATGGACCCCCTCTGGCGCTCTGCCTCACCTTGAATACCAAAAAGGAGCGAAAGCGTCTAATTGACCTTATTGAATACAATTTCTCGAAAAACGGGGCAGCACGATGCCGACTCCCTAAACTATCCCGAAGGATTGCCGGACTCAGGATTCCTGAAGGAGGCGCCACTGTAGCAGGATATCTGCTGGCGTCCCGGAGATTCCTGCTGATGCAGTATTCCGTCGTTATTCAAGCGGCATGCGTCGTGACGCCTTCGCCGATACGTCATCAATGGATGATGTGATACTCTGGATAGAGTTTTGAAAGTTGAGGACGCGTTTGTGACCAAAAGCTGACAGAAAATTGGTGCAATTTTGGGATTATGTGACGTGCCCGAGGAATACCATCTGGACTAGTGCAGATGAATTTTTGTAGCTGGAAGGTTTTGGCGTGTAATTTGATTTGATTTCCTGAAGAGACGAAGAAGGTGAGATAAAAAAGTTTCTCTTTAACAGTGTGTTTATGTGATTTTTCATTTAGTAGCTGGTAACCGGATTAAACACGTTTATTAGCTTTTTTACAACTCAATTTACGTTTAATTGACATCAGCCTAGTAAAACTCCGGTTTATAAAAGCTTCCGAATCCTGGCATGAAATCTAAATTACCGGCAATTAAAACTACTTTTCCGGCACTATCCAACAACACACACGGTAGTTTTATTATGTACATTCCATTAGGGAATCGATTCAACATAGATTACAGAGATTTTCCCCCAAAACAAGTTTCGTATAAAATCCACCGGATTTATGGACTTTCATTTGAATACTTTATTACTACAGTACTGTAACACGCCCCATTAAAGTCCCTTTTCATTGTCGTGACTTTTTAACCAATCTCTGCTAATAAATCTCGAGAGTCAGATAAGGATTTCTATTTTCTTGGCAGCCCCTTTGACGACTTTGCCAGGCCTAGTATTGTCCAAAAAATGGGTTAAATACGACATATTATGGGTGCAGTTTTGAAACGTCTATCTTGATAAAATCCTTTTTCATGTTAATGAAACAAATTGTGCAGTTTCGAAACTATTTTCCTTTGTGTACGTACGAAAACACGTTACAACTGCATTTTGTCGCATTGTTTCTTTTAAAAACGCTTTAGTTAAATGTTTAAGCAAACATGGTGTGCAAGGAAGAATTGTATTTTGTTATTTAGTTTGACACACGATACTCGAATTCTTTCTTCTATGTCTAATTTACCAAATTCTGTCGACAGTAAATCGCACCACTGTTCGTAGTTTGTGATTCTTCCCACTGGGTTGAGATTTACTCAAATGTTGCACATGTAGAGTTAGCTTTTGTGACAGAAGAAAAAATGCATTTTTTAGAATCATAATTCTCAATTATTGTACAGTACCTATTGTAACAAACAAGTGTGTGCAATGTAACAATAAAAGACATGAAACTCTAATTCAGTGAACCAAACACCCTGTATACAGTTGTGGTTGATTTTATAAAATTAAATCTAAAAGCAAATACATGCAATTTTAGCCGCCATCAACCAAAATAAATCGAATTCAGACGCGGTGACATCTTCTAGGACAGTCAAAAATAGCATTCAGTTTATATTTTTGGATAACACACAAATATCACCTACTAGACTTATTAATGTAAATACATATTGAGTTATTGTCTAAGAAATCAAATTTATAGCATTTTATTATAGAGCGTTAGTGTAGGTTTGAAAAAATATATGGTTCTCAGAATTTTTTTGCAACTTTTGTAACACTGATGAAAGCTGGGTTATAAAAATCTCCATATTTGACCGAAATAAACGATACTTTCGGTTTCGTCATTTTGTTCTCAAACGACTTTGTTTTCCCCCTTTAGACCGGTGATAATTTAGCTTTGACAAAAGTATCGATGCCAAAAATTTACTTTCCAAATCCGGGTATTGATCCACTTTTATAAAGTCGCAAGACTTTTGAATCCTGGTATTCTATTTTTTTGTTGTTATTATTCAAGCATTTCTGGTTAAAAAACCTGCAGTCGGCTTCGTCTGGCGCATTTCTTCCATAAATTTACTGCTGAGAGCGGATTGGAAAAAACTTTTTTCTTTTAAAACCCGATTGGCAAAAGGGCCAAACACTGCGGAAAGCGGCAATTTTTCTTTCAGATTAATGGTCGGGGCCAAATTGGTAGACGTAAATTTCGTTAATGAAAATTAGTTTTATAGGTCGTTTTCCGAACTTAAAAGGATCAATGCTACTTAGAAGCTGAAAATTGCTGACATAACTGAATTTGAAGAAGAAAAATGGCAACAACCAAACCTCCAGAGATAGACAGGGATTCACGATGAATTATTGAGCAGAAGAAAAACCATTGTTATTCGAAGGTTTACGGTCGCCGCCATTATGACTGTGAAACCTTGCGGACCTTGCAAAAGGGAGCAAGCTGCCAAAAAACCTGACTTATGGAGGCCCCCCACTCTCTTATTTGGCATCTGTCCGTGTATAGGAGCCCCAAATATATGCTTAAAAATAGAGATCTATTATGCTCTAATAATTTTTCATCGTTTACGTGGAAACACACAATCCGGATATATTATAATATCGAGAAGAGGTATAAAACTTCCACGGTACGAGTACATAAATCATCCTAGACCCCGAAAGGGTGCGTTCCCGATTTCGCAACTTACGTCACACTAACACAAAAGGTTAATTACGAAAAAAATTATTCTTGACAAATGGTGAAGTAACTTTTAACTATTATCAGTGACTTCCCTACAGCACCAAAATTTTTGTCTGGAATTGTTAAGCACAATATGGCAATGCCCGTAAAAATTTCTGAGAACTACTCTCCGATATTGACTAACCATTAATTGAGATCCAAAGTGGATGCTTCCGGGAATATCACCGATTTTCATAGTCATCGGAAAAGATGCTGCCTTTTATTGTTCTCTTATCTGCGAAGATTTTACGATTTTGTTAATAACACCAGTAAAACCAGATCGAATACTAGTAGAATGCAGTCATTGTTCGTGGAGTGTGTTAAACGACTCGGGACACAATTACGCTTCACACTCGGCTGTAATTTAGTTATTCACGGACAGCTCCCACTAATTTTGTTCGCATTACTTCGAAACTGTCTGAGCTCAATTTGCTACAGACTCTACATGACACGAACGACCAAACCGTTTCGGTTAAAAGTTAATTTATTTAAGAATGTTATGAACAATTCTTCTTTCCAGAAGAATGAGAAGTGAAAGTTGTTTCACAAGTGTGCAAAGTAGTTCAACACTCAATTTTCCACTAAATCTGCAGATAAAACAATGTCCAAACTGCCATTTTTAGAGTAAAAAAATCTTAAAGAATTGTTATTGTATTTGTCGTGTTATCAAAGTCCTTTAGGATTTACGTCTAGCCGGACAAAAGATGGGCTTGTAATAAAATATACTTATTTCCGGAGATAGTTTTGCAAACTGAAAGTTTCGAAAGTTATTTGCGCCGGCTGAGAAAACTTTTAAGCGGTCTTAACGTTAGTGGAACAGCCAGTACAATAAACAGACAGTTTAAGGGAAAATAAGGAATAATTTTCGAGGTCTCTGCCTTGTTTCGTGCAGTTATTAGGACAACGGGGCACCGGGACCGTTTCCAGGTCGCTTATTAGGGCAATTATGACCGGAACGGAACGATTCCAGCTTTGGAAATGCACCAACCCACTTTTTATGGATTGTTACTGGCGTCATCGGTAATGAGGCACATCAGTTTTGATCATAATATTTCAATATTTTGTTTTGCTTCAAGATCAGACCAATCAAACTTAGCAAACAGCAAATTTTTTGGAATCCTGATATTTTAAGCAAAAATTACAAAATTTTGGACAATTAACTAACCTTAAGTTTTCTTCTTGACATATAAGTGGGTCCTTTCAGTTATTCTGTAACAAAAACAATTGCATTTATATTAAGTTGTAAACTGCTTATAATAAAAAGATTTTCCATCGAAGATAAGAGTCAAATTAAGAAATGCTCCACTCACGAAATTACCGTGTTGAATGCCTGAAGATCGATGGACGAAATGAAATGAACTGTCAGTAAAGCCATCGCACATCAACCGGAAAACTTTATCCGATCGGATCTCTGACCGACTAAGCTTCAGCGTTTCTCTTTCAATTCCTAAATGTGCATTCTAGCCAAATTACATTAAGAGACACAACTCAAATACAGCAGAAAAATACTTCAAAATTGAATTCTTCAAGTCACATGACCAAAACAAAAATGGTACTACTTCCTGGGTCCCTTTTCTACTAACCATTAAAACGCAAAAAATAAATTTACCAAGGGGTAATACAAGACGCGCAAATCTTGGAATTCCATTTAACTTTATTACTTAATTATTATTATAAGCAAAAGTGTTAGTGCCACTCAACTTGATTAATGTCCATTGATTATCGCTCTGAAAGTGTAGTTTTTAGGTGTTTAACATGCAATCTGATTTTGTCGCAAATTTGCATTTTGATTGTACTATTTTTTTGTTTAATAATTGAAATTGGTTTTCATATCAATACAGAGAGACAATTTTTTTATCAAATTCAATTTATTGGATAACATAACAAATTTGGATCTCTCTGAATTGTGTCAAGAAAACGTTACCTCCCAAAACTGGGTCACTGTATGCATTATTGTGCAAGGCAACTCTTTCTCGAGTTTGCTATAAATTGTATGTATAAATGTATGGAATTCAAAACATATACGCAATTAATACCTTGAGCAGGGTTGTTGTTGTTCATGATTGATGAAAACCCTTTAGACCAGCTTCGTTCTCTTGTTTTTCTATATTTGATTGATTGGTCAACCTTTTACTTGCGGATTCATAGAAAAATGCTAGTCGTATCCTTTCAAATTATGAAAAACTAACTAAATATAGTAATGCAGATCAATATAAAAAAAAAAAACGAATATTCAATAAATGTGATGAAAACTTATTGTATCAGACGGAATTCCATTCCTTTCACGATTCTCTGAGCACGTAGGCGAGACACACACTTAAGTGGAAAATTTCTGATTTTAAGAACTCCGGAACGAGAATATTTCCATGTTTTGCTGAAAAAGCAAAAAGCCACGGAAATGAAAGAAGAAATAAATTTGCGTGTTTTCTGTTCAGCCACTGAGTAACTACGGATACAAAGATTTCTAAAGTTGATTTACGGTAATACATAAATCATGCGTTTATTACATATGCTTACAGTTGGTATTAAGACGTAGAAAATTAACAAGGATATTTTAGAATGTAATGCAAAAAAACACATAAACTTTTCCATATTTTCACTTCTGACTTTAAGATTGTTAGTATAGGGAATTTTATTGTTTGAAACTTATTAAAACTAATTTCCAAGTTGATGTAGATTAAACGTGGTAATACGTTAAGTTTAAACTGCTGGGATAATGTATTGCCTTGCAGTGTTTATGTGCCGTTTAGCATGTGACACTAAATTGTAGCTCGTAATTTATTTGCTGACCGCAAAACGTTTTGCCGATCTTGACACCATTTGCGTTTTCGAATTCTAGACAACCTTGACTGCAAATCTTGACACATTTTTAATTAATTCGCAATTTACCAAATTATTCAGTTAACAACAATAGAGCTTAAAGTCGTAAACTCCTATTTGAGGTGGCGTTGTTTTCATTTGTTCGGATAAGTTTAGGATAAGCCTTTTGAAGCAGTATATCCTACTTTACGCTTGTAGTTTTCCTATAAGGGATTTTTCCAGGATTTCATCTCAAATAATAAGCTCCTGCCCCTGGCAAATATGTTGTTTGCCACGGAATATTAGCTGAAACGAGGGAGCACCACAGCTGTGTTGGCAACTGACTTTTTGGCGCATTATTAGCTTTCACTTTTGTATAATATGAAAATTTGTTTTATGTTTCAATTATTATTGTGAGCTTTAGTTGTATTATCTTCATGTATTCAAGACAAATTCAAGTGACTGAAACAAGTGAATTCCGAGTCTGGGAGTTTCTTCCATTTCGATATAACTTTATCCAATTCAGCCAGAAAAAAGATAGATAATCTTTTCGAGATATTTATCGCCCACTTAAATCCACTAATATTGGAACAGATACTGGAGGTATTAGAGGGATGTTGCGTCTCTTCTTTATCGTTTTACGATCTGTTTATACAGTATCCTTTAGGCCCTTAGTAATTCTCATCTAGAACGAATCTAATTAAGTTTTGCTCCACTTCCCCCATTATTTAAAGATTAGTTCAAACTGTTTATAAAGTTCCGCTTAGGAAACTGAAAATAGAATTTACAAGAAAATCGCCTACGTCTGAATGAAAAGGTCTTTGCTAATTTTAGTCTCTCCATGTCTTAATATATCCTGAGGGGTGTTAAATCCATTCTTTGACCTTTACTAAAGTATGTAAGCAATAAACGAGTTTTTCAAAACATTTTGCTGAATCTCCTAACTAACTCTTTTTTTTTTCTAGAACGTTCCATCAAGTGTCCAGCTGGATTCTGGAATATTCTGTGGCCCGCTGCGAGCCTCGACAGTGTTCGGGTCTCGTCGGCTCGATAAATCAGGACAGTGGCGGGGGTTCGGCAAGCAACGTGGCGGCGACGTAGGGCGGCGTTACCGACGCCGGTGGCTACGGGATGCACGCCAATTTGTCTGCCGACAGGTCGGGAGGGTAAGTCAAAATCACCCTCAAAAAATTTTTTCATTTGGGATGATAATGTTTATTCTAGCAACTCGTGGAGACTACCTCCTGATGAGACGTTGCAGGTTGCCGACCCCAAGGCCAAGAAGGCCGAGGTAGGTGACGAAGAGGTCAGTACTCCTAAACCAGGAAAAATCACCACAACACCACATTTATCGATTTTTTAACTTGCAGTAATTTTGGTAGTAGTTTTTTTCCATTTTAACTGACCTCAGACAGATGTCTTTCTTCACTTTCTTTTCTTCTTTTACTAACAGAAAAACTGTCACTCTTGTAGTTTCTCATCAAAACTTCTGTTAGAGGTCACAAAATAGTTAAATTTAGATGTTGAATTTTTTTTGGAAAAATGCATCCGGAATGGACTAGTGGTATGTTCAGGAATGAGTACTGACTGATATTTTGGTATATATAATTAGATTATGTCATAATTTTTATTTAAGGTAATTTACAAAGTGCAATTATGAGTCACTTTGAAAGTTGCTGCTCCAAAAAATGGCATCATTTAAGTTTTTTGAGTACTGTAAACTACTAACGTGCCATTTTTAACCATAATTACTTTAAAGAAAGTGGAAGCTCCCAGAATGGGGATAGTTAGTAAATATAGATAGCCCGATATTTTGTAGCGTAGAAGTGCACAGAAAATTGGCTTGCATATATCCAAACTACTTTTACCTTAAAAGCTAAAAAAGTTTAACAATAACCTTGCTCATCTTTACGTAAATGGATATATGCACTTCAACTCACAGTTTAGCTCACCACCAAATTAATTAACTTAGAGCACTCAGCAATGTCTTAAGACACATTTAGTTCGAGAACAAAGTTTGGTTAGGTGTAGTAAGTAGATTTGAGATAATTTACACCACAAAAATACTGCTACAACTTGTACGGTCAAGTTCAATGAGATAGTGGATATTGAATAATCAAATTATAGAAAATCCGTTGGCATGTTGGAAAAATAATTGGTTACCATACACATGAAAGGGCGAAAAGCGGAAATAACTCTGCTGAAATTAATTCGCTACATTTCCTCTCTCTACACGCCACAGCTTTCGTGAAAAGCAGCTTAAGTCTCAATTATGTTATTATATTATAGGGACGGGCGATTATTGTGTTTCTTTTCAATTTTTCTCCCCGAATTTTTTGCAGTCGTACCAACAAAGAAGTTTTAATAAGTTCCCGGGACAATACGGCTAAAATGAACATTATTACTCGAGTTAATTATAATTTTCTCGGCTTAAAACAGCAAAACGTGACTAGCTGCATTTTCTCTGGCTCGTTGCAATTCATTGATTAACGCGCTATTCTGATTACCATTATGGATAGTTACGCTGCTATTAATATTCTTCTCCCCGTTCAAAGCAAAATTACCCATTGCCAATACCGCTTAGAATGACACTCACGTGTCGCGTTTAACCCTCCCGAAAAGGTTTTCCTATGGTAAGAAAATGTTTTCCTATTAGGTTGAATGGGTTTTATCATGTTGTTTGATGTAAAAAATAACAAAACTTTAAGTAACGAAATATGAAATAGCGACTATTTTTTAACAGCCAGTTAAATTCCGAAATTCGGTGGATGGATCAGGGTAGTTTATCATTTATACAAACTTACCAGCTTTATACGTTAAAGAAGCCTTCTTTGGAACCTGGTTGACCATCATTCCAGTGAATCTCAGATGAACTAATATTAATGCTGTTTTAAGACACAATACATCTTTTTCAAGCAATTGTATGTGTGTGGTTGTTCAGGACGTTCATTAGTCTTTGTTGGGTCCTTTTGTGGTAGGTTTGTGGACCCAAAAGCAACTAAATTACACCTAAAATTGCCTCACATTCGAGTTGACAAATGTAGAAATTCTCCATGCGATTTAACTTGACTTATTGGGTGGTGAATTGTGCTAATACCCAAATCAGTAAGAAATTAAATAAATTTTATCCATTGTAATAAACATTTTGTTGGCACTTTTTCAAACGCACATGTTTCCATTAACCTTGCAGTACAACGTGCACTGCTTTAACCAGTTTTGTTTATTTTTAGGCCGCCCGTTTTTCCGAGTTTTACTGCCGACCTAAAGTTTATTTACCTTGGTTAATTTTGTTTTTCGTACCTACTGAAAACGATGCTGAAATCATTGGCGTAGCGCAAGATTTTCTGCAAAGTGAAAGAAATTTTTCTACACGTAACTGCCCCCTCAGTATTCTACGTTCTTAGTATATTAATTTGGTGATTTTTGCACAGTTCAGTGTTTAAGTTAAGTAGCTCAATATTGTAGGATAATCGCAATTTACCCGCTAATGAGACGTGAACATCTAAAATTTAACTAATTTGATAGCTTCCAACTCAGTTCAGCTTGTTGTTAATCCAGTGTTCGTATTGACGCCTCGTCATCTGGTCTTACAACGCTAATGACTAGAGAATTAGAAATTTCGTTCACAAATTAGTTTCGGCTAGAATTCAAATATCTCCTCTATCTATTGTGCAACCGGCTACAAAATTAACGACAGTTTTAAACAAAACGGACTGAAGATTAATTCAAACTAAATACAACTTGTTGAGTAATACTAAAGTGTAAGTGGGAAAATGTCAGTAAAACAGCCAGCAGGACTTTCACCTGAAAGTGACATGGAATACGCGGATCATCATCTACTCAAAACACCAAGAATTAGTGTGGTATCCCAAGGGAGACAGAGCAGGATTAGTTGTACCCAATGTGGGACTATTCATCAAGGACATTGTGAAATACCCAAAGTAAGATTTACTAGGGCAGCAGGATTAGATTCTGATGATATCCGTCAGACCTTTTGTAATAACCTTCCGGTAGTACTACTAGCTAATATTCCCCTCTTTCCAGTATTCTAACATATAATCTTCTTCCATTTTAAATTGGTTACATCATGGTTATTTTAACCCAGTTTAATAATTCATATGTCCTAGCTGAAAGTATTAGAATAATTCTGGTAGACACGAAAACAGGGTGGAAACGCCCCCACTTGTTTCCTAAGACAAGGTGCGATTTATTCATCAGAGTATCGATTAAAGCTTAACTAAAATATCCGCGGACTTTTTAAAAACTCTCTATATCACTGAACTTGACTTTTTGTTTTAAAGTGGTAAGTAAATTAGTGCCTATATTAAAGTAAATGTATTTTTGGTGTTATGGTAATGATTTATGTGTTTCAATTAGGAGCTAGCATTACACGGAGATGAGGGTCACAATTGGTGGTCGATAATATTCTCTCTCCTAGTGATCGGCCTGGTGATATCTGGCATAGTAGCCGCCATTTTTTTAGTAGGATACGTAGACGAACTTCTTTATTGGCAAGGCGAAAGAATGAAGCTAGAGCAGTATTTACAGGTAATTCCTAGGTAACCGCAGTGCTGTGACTTAACGCTAGTTTCACTTGCAGGGTGAATTAAATCCTAAACGCCTTTCCTCATCATGGTTATCCTCCAGCCATTTCGTTTTCCAAGCTGACGATGGTAGTTTGTCTATTTTAGATACGAATAAGAATTTTACCGTCTCTGTCTTAGTTACTAATCATACTTTGGTAAGTCCATAAACGTTACACTGCAAATGCAGGAATAATAAAATTAGTGATTGTTCCAGAGACAGTTAAACGTTAGAGGATACCAGTGTTCAAAAGATTTAAAATACGTGCTTTTTCAACACAATGTTAAATCGGTAAGTAGTTAGCAGTAAAAACAAAAATGTTGACGAATGTAATCTTATCGTGTGCGAAATTATAGTCCATAAACTTTCCAAGATAATGCGAGATTATCCAGGGTGGGGTGCGTGGTAAAGGGCACTTTATTCGAGTAGCAGCGTGAAAATCCATAAATGGCGTATTTAATTCGGTTGCCCTTTACCCAATTCCCAACCGTCTATAATAGCATCTCATGCTGGTTCCTACTTGTATTTCCCCATGTTTACCCCGAGAATATGCTAAAAGGTGAAGAGGTTATCTATTTTAGAAAGCCATTTTAGTAATTCTTCCACAGACAAAATGGGTAATTTTCTTTTAAATTTGTTTCAGGTTTTTAGACAATCCTACACAGCGCATTATACTATCTACGATGTAAACAAAGAGTAAGTTTTATTAGTTTATTTTTTAGTTTATTGTTACGTACATGGTGTGCTATTTTTAACTTCATATGTGATAGAGAATAAGAGAAAGAATACACGTACAGAGAGACACCAGATATTGTTTCGAATATTCGAAATTCTAAAAGCATGTCTGAATTATTCGCGGAACGTGAAACCGGTAACAATGCCCCGTCAGCTTTTATCATTTACTTATTTTATACCGTATAGAATTATTACACTACTCTTGATATTTCTTGTTCCCCGGACATTTATTACACTTTCATGAGCGACCAAATTCGTGAAAAATTTAATCCCGGATGAAGGGACATAAATCTGGACATTTTTTAATACGAAGTTGAATATGAACGCTAAAAATAGCTGTGAGTGTTTCGTAATGTCGCCCCCTTCTTCAATATTGGATTGCAAATCCCTGGGAGCGCAACTAGAGAAATTGGACTTTACGACTATAGGGAGGGCGTTTTCTTTCAAGGGACTTGTTTCAGTATCCAGGACACAAAGTTCTTTAAATACTGTATGTTCCATACTAATTAACAAGGGAGGAAACATTTTGACAAGCGCTAAGAAATTCCGTTTGGTCATTCATTAAAAAACTGGCACGTTCTGGACACACTTATCCGCATTTATATTACACGTTGAATAAAACATGTCAGTGGCAAGGTATCGCGTTGAAAATCTACTCAATTCTAATCAACAAAATCGTACTAGAATTAAATAAGTGGGTTAACTGTATGCGATTTCTTGTTTCGGGCACGCGACTTCAAATATGCCATCATTAATTTCACCCAAAGATAGTGATTGCCGTAGAAAGACCTCTAATTGCCTTGCAGGATAAATAACGATCCAACGTTTCCAATTAGTTTTCATTTTCGTTAATTTGAATTAAACTGGTGAAAGATTAATTGTCTTTAATTATTTAACTACTTTTTTCTAGTCATCATATACCAGTTCGATTAGAATCTTCCCCAAAAGCCCAGCCGGAACGATTACAATACGTCAGCTGGTTGGGCGATACCACCTCTTTGCTGATAATTTTTAACAACGACATCTACCACAAAAGCTCCCCCGAAGATGAGACTGATACTAGGCTTACGTTTACGGGACAACCCGACGTGATCTATAATGGAATTCCTGACTGGCTCTACCAAGGTAAAGATCAAACTTTAAATCTTAACTAGTTTTAACATACAGCTGTAAGTTTTACATCCAAGATGTAATTATAGAAGTTTTAACGTGTTGAGTGTTATGTCCCTGAAATTTTGTGGACGTCTTAAGTCCTATCCTTCAGTGCAGACATGTGGTTGATTGCATGGTGGTCTCCGGTGGATCGGCCTTAATCTGACGAATTTTAGTGATGATGTTGTTCACAAAGGATCAAATCTTCCTCTATTGAACTACCCAAAGATCAAACTGTTTCTCGAGGGCCCTTTTCCGCCGTACTAAGTTATTTCCCTTATTCCGAAAAACGCAAAACCGCCTCAAGGTGATATCGAAAATCTCTTGAGCCTCTCCCGCAATTTCTCAACAGGTAGAAATAGACGACAGTTATGCAGACCCAATTTTCCGGAGCGATGCCTTCCGTTTAAGCTGATGCAACACGTTTCCTGTTTCCGGTGTCCTGTTCGCGATTTTTATTCTCAAATCTGCTAGTCCTGTTGCATTTTAATTATGAGAAAAGTTTGTTAATACTCCGTACTAGTACAAAAGTGATTTTATATGTATAAGTTAAGTTAAACATCAATCATACTAAATCTGGATTAAAGTTAAATTTACATTACTGATTGCCACAGTCGTTAAGGATAATTAAGTGACTTTTTCAGTGGCGTAACTTTTTTTCCAAAAATTGTATGAGTACTGAAACGGATTGTTAATCAACAGAAGATATTCTTCAAAGTCAAGAAGCACTTTGGGCATCGCACGATGGCACCCATTTGTTATACGCCACTTTTAACGACTCTGAAGTGGGCATCCTGAATTTTCCCTGGTTTCAAACTGGAACCGTTTTGACAGCTGGCAAAGCTTCTTCCAGGCCCATGTCTTTTCCAGGTTCAAAAAGTGTTAGATACCCAACGGTAAGTTTGTTGTTTTAAATTTCTGGATATTGGTTTTTAGTGTGTGTGTGTTTTCCAGCCTGGAACCCCGATTCCCCAAGTGAATCTTTGGGTCCTGGACATGTCCAATCTCACCAGTTTAGAGTACCACGAAATAATACCTCCCAGAGCTTTAAATGGACAGTAAGTTGTTTATTTCTATTAAATCACAAAATCTACTAGATGTACAAAAATTTGCAAACCGTATCTGCGTCATTGACCTTTGTAAATTAAACGCCCCAAACTAGAAATGACAGGTGGATGGACACATCTAATTACGGTCCCTAATGTTTGATTAACAGTGCAAACAAAGTTAATTGATGTGATATTCTGGGTCAAAGCCATTTAAAATCACATTCGATTTTTTTGCAGAGAATACTATTTAACATCCGCCGGCTGGATAGGACAGAAAAACAGTCAAGTTTCGGCGGTTTGGATTAATCGAGCCCAAAACTTAAGCATAGTGTCCGCATGCCTCGCTCCAAATTGGACTTGTATCGAGGTTAGTGTCCAACAATTGCACCCCGAAGTCGTATTTGCATAAATTTGTTAACAATTCCCAAAAGCACTATAACCAATGACGAGCATAAGTCAAAAATTGAAAATCAATACCTAACGCACCATCTGCTATTCAAAAGACCCATACATCTGCAGCAGGAAACGTTTTAGTCAGAAATACGTTCAATTCCTTGAATTTTCATTACACGTACTATTTATTTCGGTTAAGCTTGCCAACCGAGCTTAAAGCACACACCGAAACTTTGGCAAACAATTTTACAGCGCAAATTTGCTTTTCCTACAAGAGGGTTCTAATGAGTTACCGTTTTTAAGTAATTTGCTAGGATTTTAGAAGTTTTGGTTTCTCACAGCTATTTTATAACACCTTTTTATGGCACTCCTAAATTTACATAATATCTGGGTCAGGGATTAAGAAGTTCAGCTGATGCTAGGAATACTGAAGCATCGAGTTAATGGTATAAAACTAATTCCAGTGAAGGGAGCTTTTACGACCTTAATTTCTGCTTTCATCCGATCTGAATTGAAAATTTTATTTTACATGTATTAGGATAGCAAAACTAGCTTAATGAAGTAAAACAGGTTAACATAATTTTTTAGGATATGACACACACTTATTTATAAAACATGGGTGTCGTATACTCTCAAATTATGAATTTTGAATGAACAAACCAATCCATTATTAACGAAGAAGTTATAAAAGTTGCGTGTCCAATAACTACTAAACATATGGTTATCACACCTATCTAAGGAAAACATGCTAGAGTTAGGCCAAATGCTCGTAAGCATGCGAAGCAATTAAGTATTAGCTTTACAATCTATTTGTTTGGAATTTTCATTTCTCCTACTCATTAAACTGAGCGATTAACGTTTTGAGTTATGGCTGTCGTAAAAAAAAACCTCTCTATTTGCAGATGTAGAAACTTTTTATTATTATTTTAGAGTCACACTGAAAGGGCACTGGAAAGGGCATGGCTAGAAGTGCAAGAACACCCAATTTTTTCGCCTGACGGAGATAGCTTTTTAATGTTAGCCCACGTCCAGGAGGGGAGCCGGGAAACCTACACTCATATTAAACATATAACGGTGACTCAGCAACATATCGCTGTGCTCAGTCATGGGCCGCACGAAGTCAGTAAAATCTTGGCATGGGATACGACCAGTCATCTAATGTAAGTAGTATGGAAGATGATGGAAGGTTAATCGCTTATTAATACGCCTTACTAAAAGCTCGTTCGGTTATTATAGTAATCCGTAAATATCGAAGTAATATTTAGTTGGGTCAGGGAGTTAACTTATCAGTAATATTGTTGAAGTAATAAATCAAATCTTATCAGATATTACTTATAAAAGCAATCTTTAAGAAATTATAAAATGTATGCCAGTTAACAACTCCAGTTTTCAATAATTCCAGATGGTATTTGGCCACTGAACCACACAAACCAGGTCAAAAACACCTATTCGTATCCAAAGACCCTACAACTCTTGAAGATTCACGTCGCTTGGGTGCGTTTTGTATTACTTGCGACTTGGGCGACGTATTATGGAGCAGTCGATATTTGTATGGAAATTGTACACATTTTAATGCCGTGGTAAGTAATTAAGAAGCATCCAGCTAAATTAAAACACGAGAAAATGCAAAATCATTGCAACAATCTAGAAAATCTATTTTCAAACCGACAGGGTGTGTAAACTGAAATTTATTGCTTTAGACTCGGCCATAAAATTTGGAGTCATAAATTGTGGCGTAAAGTTCACTCTCGTATAAACTTTATTACCTGTAACTGATCAAGTAGATTAAGTTTTTTGAAATGGAAAAACTGTACTTAATGCATGTTAAGTAACTGCTCCTTTATACTGGTGATATTAACCGACTTCTAGGCTTCGTTTCTTGAAAACTCATCTAAACGGCCAATTTTTCTGGGATATCCGATTAGAAAAGCTGAATACTGGGATCGAAAAACTAATTTAAACTTTTCCCACCGATCGGCAAGTAACTATATTGTAACGCCTCGGCCTATTCAATCCAGAAACTCGAAGAATTTCCAGCCGATGATAAAGAAAGGCACGAGAGTAGTTTTTAAATTTGATTAGTAACAGCGATTAAGTCTAGTAAAAGCAGTATCAAAATAATAGCTATTTATATAACCAGTTACGAAAAGTGCGATTTTGTGTAAGGAATGAAATTTGAATGAGTTACACAATTAGACATTTTCGAAACGTGTTTTATACATGATTTTTTCTAATTTTGGATGGTAAATAGTTAAAAGTGGTACAAACTAAGTAAATTATAGTTTCACATCCAACCATTCCTACCTCCCAATCCCTTACCAGTGGTTCCAAATGAAATATCCATGGTTGTGCGTGTATTGTTAATATATCAAAATTTTGCCACGTCAAATATTGTTTATGCTGTAAACATTGCGAGAAATTTTGCGACAGATATTTAATGGTGCGATAATTTAACTGAAAAATGAACAACTTAGATTCAGAATTACCGAGTGATATCGAAGAGGCTGCAAGAAAAGCTGTGCTGACTCTCATTCCCGAAAAATCTAAACCGCTGTACGATACAGCTTACGAAAAATTTGAAATATGGCTTAAATCAAAAAAGGTAAAACACATAAATGAAAAAGTTATGCTTGCTTACTTCGAGGAAAAGAGGTATCTTAAATCTTCAACATTATGGTCACTTTATTCAATGTTGAGAGCGGAGCTGTCTCTGAAGAAAGGCATAGACATTAAAGGTTATTACAGTTTGATTGCGTATTTAAAAAGATGCAGCGATGGGTATAAGGCGAAGAAATCTAATGTGTTTACTAGAGAAAACATGTCGGAGTTTATAAAAGAAGCAGATGATTCCAAGTGGCTGTTAGCTAAGGTAGGCCTAAACTATTACACAATGAAGATGTAATAGATGAACACTCGCATTTTCGAGTTAACATTCCAATCACAAAAACCAAAACATTACGTGAATTTGTCATAACGGAAGATACATAAATATGCGACCAAAAAATTTGAAGCACAACAGATTTTTTATTAACTACCTACATGGTAAATGCAGTATACAACCAATTAATAGTATTGGCCAGTTACCAAAGAAAATTGCTGAATTACTTGGCTTAAAAAATCCAGAATTATTCACTGGACATTGCTTTCGAAGGTCGTCTGCTACCTTTCTTACAGACTCTGGAGCCAATTTGTTGAAAATAAAACAACATGGGGGATGGAAATCGAACTCTGTTGCCGAGGGATATGTTGAAAACTCGATTGAAAACAAAAAAAAGCATTTTTGCTAGCATTCTTGGTGAAACAAGCCAGCCTGTAACAACAAATTCAAGCAACAGCAAGACAAATTCGGACATCAACTTGTCGAACTGTACAAATTGTGTAATTAATAATTACAATAATTGATTTTTTAAATTGTTATGTTCCTTTTGATATTAGATTGTACTTATTTTTTACTTTCACAGAAAAGCTAATAAATTGTCCTATTTATTTACTAACTAGTTAAGAAATGGCCATTTCATCACTAGTTACGATTAGAACGTTACGTCACTGTTGTCAGTTTCGAAAAGTGCCACTTTATATGTCAAAATTAGAAAAATTAAATTTTAGGTCAGTCCTCAAAACGGAGCCTATCACGCGCCCTTCTACGTGCTTCAATGCGAAGGGCCTGGCTTGCCCTTGGCTGGTATACACAACTCGACCAGTCACAGACTTTTAAAAATTTTGTATGATACTAGAGTGACCCAGGGAATGCTTCTAACCGGTTTGGCCATGCCAAAACGAAGATCTTTTGAGGTTTGTCCTTTAGTTTTCTTAAGTTTGTGTTAAAGTTTTTACATATTGTAGGTTCCTTTGCCACAAGGGAGTTTAGCCCAAGTCCAATTACTGCTGCCTCCATCATGGAGGGAGGAGTTAAGGGACGCAGCATATCCAGTAGTTGTTGAAGTGTGAGTGTTTGGTTATTGAGTCAGTAAATTAGCATAGCTCAATGACTTGAATTCGGTTTTAGAAATGGTAGGCCGGGTAGTAAAGCAGTTACTGAAGAGTTTCTGGTAGATTGGGCGACGTTTATGTCGAGTCATTGTGATGTAGTTTATGTTAAATTAGATGTAAGAGGTTCTAGAGGGCAGACAAATAGAGCTTTATATCATCAGCTTGGAGGGGTAGAGGTGATAGTTTATGTTTTACTTAGTGACTAGAGTAATTAGAATGATTTTATATAGGTAGAAGATCAACTTTCAGTTTTGGAGTATCTCTTAAATAAGGACCACAAATATCACAAGTATTTGGACAAGACGCGGATAGGTATATGGGGGTGGGGGTATGGGGGTTACGTCACCACGATGGTGCTGGGACTGGGAAACCAGCAAAAAATTTTCAAATGTGGCATAGCGGTTAATCCTATAACTGACTGGTTATATTACAGTAAGTTACTTCTTCCAGAAACTTGAAAAATGTTATCGTTGTTACAAAACAGACTCGGCTTTTACGGAAAAAATCTTGGGGCTGCCTACAGAGAACTACAAAGGCTACGTGGAGGCCGATGCTACTCAAAGGGCTAAAAACATCCCCAAAAGATCTTTTTTCCTTTTGCACGGCATGGCTGACTTGACCGCGCCCTATCAACACAGTGTCTTGCTTTCGAGAGCTCTAGCTCATAGCGGCGTCTTGTTTAGATATCAAGTGAGTATTAACCATTTTTCCAGAAAGGCTAACCACAATTTTAACCTGAACGATCACGAATAGAGTTATCCTGATGAGGGTCACGAATTATCCGGCGTGCTGGATCACGTTTACCGTTCGATGCAGAACTTTTTTGAAGAGTGCCTTAAGCTCGATACGGAAGAACGGGAACCGCCCGAGTCGGAGGATACCTGAAATTGGCTGCACCACTTGCTGCCGTATCACAGTCACGTGACAGCTTTTAGAAGACTTTTTCATAATGGGAGTGAAGGAATCTAATGGTCTTTGTGCAACAACTGACCTCATTTTTTCCATAAAAAGTAACGAGAATAGAAGCGTAGTTAACTGTAGAGGATTTAATCCTGCATTAAGGTTGTGAGCTAAAGTTAGAGCTGAAGTTTTTACTAAAGGGGTCTTATTATTAAAATGCCTGTCAGTACAAACTTCAGTACTTTCCGCCTACAAATTTAATTAATCAAATTAAACGCCAACGTACAAGGCACTTAATCATTACTTGATAATAAAATGTGTTCTTAAGTAAAAAAATCAAACAAATTAATAGTAATAATAAAAGTGTTTGTTTAGGACAATGTGATACTAGTTTGACTGGATCGATTAGGTTCAAATTTAGTTGATCTTCACTCCAACCTCTAAAGGAATATTAGAAATGAAAACTAATCCCGGTTTTCTTTAGGACTGCTTGATATAATATCATTGTTTGATGTTTATGCCCTCCCCCTAAATGCGGCCTTAAGCCGCTTTTAGTTAAAAATAGCGAAAAGATCAAAAAATTTGGAAAAGTGGAAGAGACTATAAAGTAAATGATCAAGAAATACAAGGTATTTATGTAATAATCACATAGAACGTTGTTTATTTTGTATATTCGAATTAAAACTGTTTTAATAGTGTATAAAGTAGTTGTATAGGAACTGTAAAAACTTTGTATTTCAACGAGTCGTTTTGTATTATATAGAATTAAAAATAGATATATAATTGTTAATCTTTTGAATATTTGTTAATTACTTAAACTAGAACAAAAACAGTCAATTATGTATTATCAGATTAAAGTTTGTGAAGATGAGGTCAGTTTTCCTAAACCAGAAGAAGGAAAAACGACCTTCCATCCACATAAAACATGGAGCTTTTTTAAAAAGGTTGTGAAAAGTCAACGTGTAACCTTCTACTTCTACGTTTTTCACACTCAATCTGAACCTTTTTGATCAATTTCCTAACTGAAAGTAGTTGCCCGCTAAAATAGCAAAACAGACAATCTGAAAATAAATAAATTTTAATATTCGATTCTCTAGGAGTTTTGCTTGACCCAAAAGGTCAGAGTCAGTTTTCTACTCAGGTTTCACCTAAAAAAAATGAAGATTTATAGCGTTTAATCTAAAACGCCCTTGTAGAGTTAAGGAGCCAAGCTTTTCTACTAACTTAATCATTATCTAGGGATAATTTGGAAACACGTTGTACGCTGTTACGAGCACAATAAATTTAATAATAATAGTAATAATAATAATTGTATAGGTTTCAACTACGTTCTTTATATGTTTGAGGCAAATTGTTTGTTTAGTTTTTTTTTTAGTGTGAACAAAAACTATACAAACGAAATCAAAACTTTTTGTCTAAAGTCTGTCAAAGTTAAGATGGCAGTGACGTGACGAGAAAACTTCCCTAGTCTCTATAACCATTACTACAAAGTCAAATTATAACAAATAAAAAAGTAGGTCATCACACTTGTGCATACATAACTAACCTATCATTATAAAACCTTATCGTTGACAGACTTTATCTTTTGTGAGACCAAGTCTTCCTACAATTTATTGTAATACGTGTATTTCCAATATTTTAAAGTTTGTACAAATTTGTTACTGTTTTGTTTTTAAAAGACTGTTAATTTGATATACTTTATAGTGCTACTGCTAATGGGAACTTGTGTGCAAATCAGCTTAAAGTCTTAAAGAAATATAGGTACAGAGTTGATTTCCACCCGGTATATGCATTAAGTTGGTTCGTTTTCCTTAACTTGGCCAGCCTGGAATACTCCAAGTGATTTCTATAATACTCCAGCCTGGCTCCTCGTAACCTCTTTATTACTAATCCAGAATCTAAATCTGTTTGCCTTGAAGCGTTGCGGTTGTCATCCATAATAAGGTATAATAATAAAAATACGGAACACCAATTAATGATAAATATTAATTTTTAAGATTTCAGCTACTTTAGGTAATGAAATATTAAATGTTTTTGTTTTTGTATTATCTATTAAATAATGGAAATAAACTATTAAAGTTTACTTTTTTTACTGTATAATTGGTTGCCTATATGACTATAATACTAGTACTATTAACAATCAACAGACAACGTTTCTATGGTGATCATTGTTGATAAACGTCGACCAACTGACAGATATGGTAAAAAGTGAAAATTGATGTGTCACACAGTTATATCAAATTTAAAAATCGTTTGTCAGACTACCACCAAAGACTATTTTAATGATGAATAAAGTGGTAGGTAAGCCAAAATGCACGAATAAGTTTAGTTCTCTACATTTAAATCAATTTTCAGTGGTGTAAAAAGAAGTCAAAAAGAGACAGACAGGGAGTAAAAAGACGGTACGAAAAGGACCCAAACACTCATCAGTGCAACAAGAGAATGAAAAAAACTCGACAGAGAGCGCGAAAATCAACCAAGTGTTTTCACGAGTATCTGGAATACGAATCTAGTAGAATGGATTTGAGCAGACCTCAACGAGTGCCTTCAGACAATTCAGTGATTTACGTGAGGACTTATCCTCAAAGTGATAACGTTCCCATCATCGATCTCACAAAGAGTTCCCACAGCATTTTGTACAATAACTCCAAGTTCCCTAGCACCACCTCATTGAAAGTCATCTACAAGTCGGGAAGTTTCCAAAACAAAATCCCGAAACGTTTTCCTTCGTTGATCACCATTCCCATGCGAACAAGCACTCAATCATTAGGGACAGTCAGCAGCGCTTCAAACCTGGCCAAATGGAGCAGGGATAAACTGTCTAT
The DNA here is from genome assembly GCF_016097725.1 of Ips typographus. Lineage (NCBI taxonomy): Eukaryota > Metazoa > Arthropoda > Insecta > Coleoptera > Curculionidae > Ips > Ips typographus. The sequence continues at coordinate 6,073,804 of NC_138430.1, read as the reverse complement.
TTTGGATATTCCGCCAGAATTTTTCGATGAGGATACTGACGGTAGTGAGTACGCGTTTCACGATCTCAGCAAAGCGGATTTGAACGAGGAGGACAGAAGTATGATCGAGTGCATGGAAGAACGAAACGAAACAGGCAGAGGGTCGGCTTATCATTTGGAACCAAAACAACCCATTGAGAATATGTGCAAGTTGTATGGAGTTCAATCTAGTGATAATTTTGACTGAGTCTGTATTTTCGTCGAAATAAATGTTGGTTTTTGTTATGAGTGGTTGTGAAATGTCCCTGATACCTTGGTGAAGGGATAAGTATGGGTCTTATATGTGTTTCACCAGAACGTTTTGCAGTGTATTGCATATTTAGGCTGATTTAGGAAAAACTATTTTCAGAATTCATAAAGTCCAGTCAACTGTTTTGAATGAATAGCATTAACTAAGTCAAAACGTCTTTAAATTTAGTTAAGTTGCATAAGTTCAGTTTAACTTTATCTGCAGTTAAAACTCTAAAAAATACGTTGCTGTAATAGACCATTAGAGTTCCTATAATTTATAAATTTGAATGAGTAGTAAATAATGTAATAAGTTCTCATTTATCTCTTATTGTAAAGAAACTCGACTATAACTGTAGTTTCTTCTATCCTAAGATCAGCCTAAACATTCAAAAACGTTCATTGGCTAGCTAGTTTGATTAAGTTAATGCTATTAAAGTTACACCCCAATTGTTAGTAGGTATACCGTAATTTTCAAATACCTGGATATTTAAGTTATGTACTTTTGCAATAAACGGTTCACTGTTGATTAATTTGCATAAAACTGAGCTTATTTCAAAGCTAAAATACCATGAATGACACACAAAAGGTTTATGCGGTTCTTTGAGCTGTTTATCCACGTTAGGTGGTGGTTTTTGAACTTTGCATGCAATTTAAGGTTTTTTTCTGTATAAAACTTCAGAATATGTTAAAATATCTTGTAATTCCGCTAGTTTAGCAGCTTTTTTCGATTTTACTCATCCTGAATGCATCGTAAATAATGTGATTTGTACACTGGTAATGAACTTGGGCTTTGTGGATTTTTTTTCCATCTTCAACTATATTCGCTAACAACATTTTTGAAATGATTTATATTAATTTCGAGTGTTTAAATTTATAACACGTTGGCTAAAAGCCGCCTCTAATACGTATAAATAAGGGTATAAGCAATTATGAAAACGAAGTTTATAAGTGAATATGACTTGTAAGGAATGCCCGCTGAGTTTTTAAGTGGACACAGTGAAAAAATAGTACTGCTTATTTTAAAGAGTAATTTATTGCTTTGAAAAATGTACGTCGTCTTTTTAATTGTCAATTTTGACTTTCCAGCAACCTCATCTTATTCTATAGCTGGTGTTCTGATTTATGACCCAACTAATGGTTAAACGGCACTTCATTAGCAGATTGCTACCTCATAACACGCATGGGAAGCTCTATAGACACTTGGATTCACATTAATTTTAAAAACAGATCAGAATAGTCACGTGCCGGGCCGAAGGCCCAAGGAATCTAAACGGTACGCGAATGCCCTTTTTACGATGGGAACGCCGAAAAAGGGCAGGTCATCTTCGAAAATTAATTTCTAACAGACACGAAGGTTTACACCTGAAAAGCGTGAGAATTTTTTGGTTTTATACAGGGTTAGCCAAACAAAAGTTTTAAAAGTTTATCAGGAACAAATATTTATAGAAATTTGAAATTTTGGAAGTAAGAGATTTGAGAGAGGAAAATATTTTCATCTTTCTGTCACTTTCGGTTTAACCGGAAGAAGATGTCAACAAATGTCAATGTATTTTTGAATAATCCTAACGATTTCAAATATTTTTGATGTATCATAACCTAAAGCTATGTGCAAAGGTTTTCGAAATATTGACGTTTAAAAAATTACATTTTTAGTCTTTGGAGTGTCATACTGAAAAATTTGACAGGTGTCAATTTTTTTACTGATATAAAATTTTTGACACCTATCAAAATTAAAAATATTACCAAATGATAGATCTCAAAAAGTTAGATTAAGAACATGCAAGCCGTTTTGATCTATCTCATTCAGGTTAGGAGTTATGACACTTGTGTCATTTTTCAGACGTCAATATCTCGAAAACTGTTGTAGATAGATATAGATTATGATAGATGAAAAATATTTGAAATCGATAGGACTATTCAAAAATACAATAATATACAGGGTCTTCCAGTTAAAATACACAAATTATCATCAACTTCCGGTTAGACCGGAGTGAATAGTGAATTTTTTTTTTCTAAAACAAATTTCTATTCATTTTCTATCATAATAAACTTTTAATGAACGGTTTGGGTGGCTAACCCTGTATAAATTGAAGTTCATTTAGCTTCAACTATGAGTACGCAATATGCAATTTGAACAATGCCCTTTCAGTCCCATCCAGAAAATTAACTTTATCGCATCAATCTAATAATTCCGTAACACAAACAGACGCCGACATACGTGGAACAATTTCCGTAGCACACGCCATACGTCAAGTACCGTATCATTATCAAACAAAGGAAACAATCCACCCAAAACTCGCTGCCATATGATAAAACTGGATGGATAATAATTAACTTTCCTGCACAAAAGCGGGTTTCCTGCAATGAAATTCGCCACGACCGATGCATTTTCGTGTGTGTCAGCCCTGAAACAGCGAACATATTGTGTATCTGTCCTGCACAACGTTTAGAATGTGACCGCACCTTATCGTATAGCGTACGCTAATGCTTATCGTGCAGACAAAGTGCGATGGAACGCGCGTTTAACATTTCTGCAGCTGACGCGGTGTTTGAAGATGACAGTCGCACCCCATCGACACTCTGAGGGGGTGGTAGTTTGGTACACTCAAGAGAAAAATAGAGTGAAGGGGGTAGAGGGGTGCAGTAGGAAACAGTGTGTGTCATATGTTGTAAATTGACTTAAATGTTTTACTAGTCATCACATGTGCAGTATTTGCGTAAATTTTAGCACAGTGATTAGTCAATCACAAACAGAACAGATCATAAACCTTTACTATCCTTTACTCTTAGTAATTATTTTTTGCTTATATTTTCTACTGATAGACACTAAATCCAAGGGTGTAAACATGGCAAACAGATGACACCATATACCACACCCCCGAATTAGCATAAAAAGTCAGCAACAACTGTCCGAAAAAAAAGAAGGGTTCGCGACAATCTAGTGACGATCTAAAGCGCATCTACTTGAGATAAAACTGTTCGATAAAAACGATGACGCATCCGAGCTCATTAAAAGTTATGCAGGGCGGTCTAGTAACCAGTAATTACCGACATCAATTAAAAAAGCATATACATACGGAGATAGTGTCGGTAACAGATAATTGTAAAATTAAATTGTACAATATGGCACGGCGTTGTTTTCTGTTTGGGGTTAACTGCTTCTATGCCGATGAATATTTATGATTTACGGGAAATTGAGCGTAAATTTTCTCTACCCGTATGGTTTCCGGTACCGCTTTGTTTATTGGTGTTGAGCTTTTTTCGATATAATTACGTGTGCCTAGGAAATAAACCCACTTTTCCTATAACCTCCATGTAGATTTGTTAAAAATGTATTGCAGTAATGTGACAATGGCAGAATAACAGGTTGCTGAACGAATAACGATACAATAAACCACTTGATAGGGACCGTAAAATGGTCAAGATAAAAGAACCGATACAGAGTTGTATACAAAAGTTCCCACGAACCTTAAAGGAGCCTCTTAAAACATTCTGGCAACTACAATGGAGTAGTGTTACTTATTGTTTACGGCTCTAGGTTAAAACAAAAGTGAAACGATTAGACAAGGCTTTGTCTCTTTATTATTAGAGACTCGGAGGGTTAAAGTACCTTCAACCCTTCCGTTCGTTCAAGGATATGAGCACCACCAATAGAGATGTAAGAAGTTCAAAAGAATGTTCAGTACGTCTCAAAGTAGGATCAGCATTTTTACAAGTTTGACAATAATCTAAAATTGAGTCTAAAATATCAAAACTTTTATAAAATATTGCCCTGACGGACATTAATATTAACAATGGCATTGTTATACTTCCATGCCATAAGAACTTCAAATCCCCTATCCTAGGATGCTCTTGATTTTTTAGGTAATAAACTTTCGTTGGCTTTTGCTGTATTTTCTTTTATATTTTCTAAAATTTCGTCTAGCTTTTGCCATTTTGACTGTCTGACAGGACTATCAAAGTCACATCATTCAGGTAAAATAAACATACCGGTAAAGGTATACCTTATTTTTTCACTGCCAGAAACAGTAAATAATACTGAATTAGGTGAAACATAAAACATTGTATACACCACAGGCGTTAGGGAGAGTCCATCAGGCCAAACAGGATAGATTCACTCAGGAGGACATCAAAATTCCTAAAAAGAAAGTATCTTCTTTACGTTTTTGTTGGCATTGGCTTTTGTTGCCGTCATTTTGACAGTGGTATTTAAAAATTTTCTAGTCCATACACACACCACCTCCCTCATTTTACCTATACAGTAAAATGTGCATATAACATTCAGCTGCTGTAATCCTTTTTGCCAGTCACACCCCGCTATTGTACTGTCGTATTAGATTTCCCATTCTGCCCTTAACTTTTCTATCTCATTCAAATCACTTTTAGGATTTACTGATTGCGTTGTGGGTGTTCATAGTATAAACTGCACTAGAAGTGGTACTAGTTTAGTCACATAGGGCACCAAATCGCCCTTTTCTATATGATCAGAATGTAGTGGCGGTCTATAATACACGTAGTAAAGAAAACTATAATCAGTCAATTATTCTCCCATTTATGCCCTTTCGGTATTTTGACTGATATTCGGGGGTGGATTTTTGTATTTGTCGAAGGGTGGTTTTTGTACGTTAGATGTGCACAATAGGAGGCTGTTATGCAAGCATTTTGATGTTCTATGGGAAACTTAATCACATTTGATTGGTTTTTATTTAACGCGCCTTTTGCAGCTGGTAATACTCGTATCTGATATGTATATGAATTCAGTTTCACTGTAGTTAATACAAAGTTTAAAATTAAATTAGGAACGTGACATTCCTTTCAAATTCCGGATTAATGTTTGTATTAATACCCCTTTCTGCTGACCCTTCATATTGGTATTTAAAGTCCTTACTAGTAAAACTTTATTAAATGAATTTTTTCCTGCTTAGTTCCCAACAAACTATGAAAGGCTCGTTAAGGGTACATATCAAACCCTCTAAACATTGTCAACGTCATTTCCATTTTTCTATTTTATTATCCTGTAAAGGGCGGAATGAATGAGGTTTCATTTACTATTCGGCCTATCTAAAACGTATCCATCTTGTAATTTGACAGCCCATTGACACCGAACGTGTGGCCTTCTGGTCAATAATGATGACGATGCCCTTCATTCTACCACTGGGTTTGGGCATAACAAATAGTAATTTAGATGGCACAGAGTGTATAGTAAATGGTAAAGCAAATTTCTAGTCAGCCCTCATCCCTTAATAATTCATTCTTCTACCAGACCCAAAACAATAAAGACACTCTTTCTTGCTCAATTAACAGAGAGCTAAAAAATTAACGTTATGGTCATTTAGTCAATTTATAGTGGCCCAACCCTTTCGTTAATAAAAGACTAAATTAGCATAATAATGAAAGGGTCAACATTAAACAGTCACGTGCCGAAAAATCTTCTTTAATGAACGATACTAAAACTGTATTTTTAAAAGTGGTTGTTCCAGTTTGAAGGCCACAAACCTAAAACCGCCAGTGACTTGGGCCCAACCCGCGATGTTTACCGGTTTGATAAAAGGTTTTAAGGGGTTTACGTCACGACATGAATGGCCTAGTGGCATGGGACACGTGTCGATTTGTACGGGTCACGTGACCCTCTTCGCTAACTTCGATTATGGGAATGGATGGACTAATTTTGTTCCACTCATTAGAAGAAAATGTTTCTGATCATTTGCATCAATATGTTAGTTAGGAGTACATTTATCAACGTTTTCAGCACAAGACCTGGTAAGTACGTAAATTATGATGAACACCGCAACTATTCGAGACCATCGGAATTTAGCATATTTTCAGCGTCTAGAGGATTCCGAAAGGCAAAAATCGGGCGATAAATGCGCGGTATCAGACAATCGTAGTGTTATACATCCGTAGCTGCTTCGCCGCACAATTTATATGAAAATCATGTAAATGAGAGGCACATTCGAGCAAAAATACCAACTCACATTATATAAGTCGTAAATTTGCTATTTGAATCGGCATCGGAGTGGTTTTGATACGGATAATCATCTTAAAAGCCGCAGTGGTTCAAATAAAGAGTTTAACTCGCGGTGAACACCTACCGCTACGTTCCAAGATCCTATTCAAATCTTCTACTAATTTATTTTCTAAAGAGAAAACAAAGCAATAAGAATTATGTTGTGTTAATATTTTTACTAAACATCCTGAAATTTAAAGTAATTTTTCACCAATTCTAATCTTGTATTGCAAAACAAGATTTTTGATGCAAATTTTTTTACCTTTGCTTTTGCTTGTTTTGTTTTGCAAGATAATGCAACCCTCTTATGAAGAAACACTATAAATTTTAAGCTGCCTAAATTTAGATAATATATATTTAAAAAAGTAAATGCTATGCTGCTAACCAAACTTTTTTTTTAAATTTCCTTCTTATACGAAAATAACCATTTTGATGTCTTTTTATCAACTTTAAATATAACTGCACTGGGTTTCCTAGAAACTTCTTGTAAAAATCAGGAACGCACCTTAAGATTTCCGAAACGAAAACCTGCAGCATTTCGACAAAAATTCTGCCGGTAGCAAGACTATTTCCCATTTAGAGTGCTATCTCCGTGAAACCGATATAAATTTACTGCGTCCTTTAAATGGTCACCATGAAAGGCAATAGCTGTGGCAAAACGTTTCAATTATTTCCATTACATTCTTCTGTACTACGTCAAACTAGACAATTTTTCTACTCGCGTGCAGAATTTCATACTTTTTCGCACGCATATGAGTGCAGAAAGTTTGTCTTTTCCTTTTGGAAAAATGAGTGTGGAAAAAACTTTTTTCCGCACTCATTTTTTAATTCAAGTTATAGATTCAAGAATTTATCATAGTTAATTAACTTGTCCGTGAAACTCATTCATGCTGGCAAATTTTAAAAGAATTCTATTGAACATTCATTCTTCGAAACGTGTACCACACAACCACACTGGTTCTGTCACGTGATTTTATGTTATGTCAATCAAAGTAAATATATCAATTACAAAACGTGAAGTATATCAGTTTGAGAATTACTTGCTCCCAAAATATATTGCAAAATGCAGTCATTGGACTCATCAGATGAAGAACTTAAATCGCTAAAAGTTTGGATTTATTACTGTCAAAATCAACAGGACGTTACAACAAGGAATATGTACAGGGTGGTCCAGTTTTAAGTGTCAATAATTTATCATTCGATAGCCAATCAAAAAATAAGTTGATTTGCATTATGTCATTTTTCTGAGAAACGTTTCCTAAGGAACATACAGTCCTCCAAATTTCAATTTCAAAAATCGTTTTATAGTGTAAAACTTAAACATTCAAGACTTGTGAGAGTCCAAATTTGTACTGAATAGTCTAAAAACTTGCTATTTACTACTAGGAATAGTCTTATAATTCGTTTTCTCAGACTGCCATCCTGGTCGAGTGTGAAACTGGATTTCAAGAAGTAAACACAGTTCGGAAATCAAGACAAAGATTGTATTGTGCATGAAACTCATTTTTTACTTTTGAGGATAATCTAAAAGTTGACTTAAGCTAAAACTGACTTTACTAGGACTAAAAAGAGTCCAAAGGTCTATTTTCAGGACTTTAATTGGTGTACAACTCAATTTTCTGGACCGGAACAAGTCTAGAAGTAAATACAATTTTGGACTATTTCATTTCTAAAAATTAGTTCTCAAGACTAATATCGTAGCATTTGGTACCAAAATTTTTTACTTTTATTTACTTTTTGACTTGAAGAAACTTTTGGAAATAGTTAATAGATAGGTTGTAACACAATATAGATTTTTAAGAAATAATTTTTAGCTCGAATTTTTAGCACTGAGGTGTCTAGAAGTCGATTTAATAGTGACAAAGCTTGGAATGCCATCTAATATCAATGTCCTCTATCTAAGACTATTTTCAAGACAAAAATATTGAAATTTGTCTCAAAATTATGAAAATTTACTTCAAATGCAAATTTTAAGATTCTGATGTTACTTTTCATTAGTTCCTAGTCAGTTTTTGTTGTTTAAGTCAATTTTTAAGGTTTAAATGTATGAATTGGTAGTCAAAAATTCTAGAAAAAGTAGTTTTTTTATGTCTACAAATCAATTTTCAATATTAAAGTCTCTCGATTTGCATGAAAACTGGTTACAAACACAATTTTTAAGCTTCTGAAATCAATTTTTATTTTTTCTAAGTCAATTTTTAAAACTAAAGTCTTTCAGTTTGTCTGGAAACTATGAAAACTGGCTACAATGAAATTTTTTAAGCTACTTAAGTGAATTTTTCGTTTTCGGTCTTTGAACGTAATAACTGAATTATCTCGTAAACGAAGTTCCTGTATCTACGCTACTGGAGAATTTTGGCAAACGTCATTCATAATGAGTACTAATTTCATAAGTGCTTGTTCCAAATTTGATCAAAATTGCTCCAACGGTTTGACAGTTATGACCAAAAAAACGATTTTTTAAACAGCAATTTGAAGGAATGTATTTTACTTAGAAAGCATTTTTCAGGAAAATGACATAATGCATGTCAACTTATTTTTTAATTGGCAATGGATTGGTGAATTATTGACTAAAAACTGGACCACCCTGTATAATTTTCAAATTGGTGTAATGAAAACCAGGTAAAGAGCTTGAAGGAGGAACTGCTCCTAGTGTTGAAGAGTACTACGAAGATAGAAAAAATGTAGATTTAGCCAGCTATTACAAGCTAACTATTTTTATTAATAAATAATTATTGTTTGATTTTGAGATATATCATTTTGTTCCTAACACTTGTGGAAAGCATCTTTTCCACACTCGCCTGGCCGAACTCCGCTACGCGTACGTATCGCTTTCCGCACTTGTTAGGAAAATAACTATTTAGGTCTGTCACCATTAACTTCCCCACCAATTGTGGCTACCACTACATAGATTTCACTCGTCTTCAGTCAGTTCTGAGGATTGATACATTGTCAAACAGGAAAAATGAGCATGATTTAACCCTACTTTGTCCTGACCTACTCTCAGATATCTCATTATATGTACCATCCAAAACCACTCGACTAAAGGATTTACTCCATGTTCCCTTCCACAGAACGAACTACAGCGCAAATTGTTTTCTGTCTAGAGTCTAGAGTTTTATCTCTGGCAAACCTGAGCTGGATTATTCTTGCGGAACTTTGGTACAGTTTAGGAGACAGATCAGGAATATACAGATCAATGTTCAAATATTAGACTAAATTGATGTAGTTAGGTTACGGTACATTGCTTTCACTTGGATCACTTTTCTTTAAAAGAGTTTGGTCCTCCTTTCTTTAGAAACAACATTCATTCTTATAGTTTAGTTCGTTGTAATTGTATTTAGCCTCGGTCATGGGCATGTCCCGGAAATAAATAAATAAATTTCAACCGCGTCATATAAGGCCACTTTTTTCCGTTCCTAGATAAAGATTTACATAAACTTGTGTTATCTGAACAACCATATCTGAGTAACCGCCAAAGGTTTATATTCAATAGGTTTCGTGTCATTACAACTCCAACTAGCCGCTGGTTTGCTGATGAAGATATTAGAATTTATTTCAGTAGCCATGTTTCTTCGCACATTCCTGCGTTGTTTTTATCTTTATTACTGAATATAAATGACGTCGTACTTTTTTTTAATATAACAACTTTAAAAAAGTGATATTATGAAGTTTGCTAAAAGTGCAATAATTTTTCTGTTTGCAAAAATAGACGATAAATATTTAACGATAATAGTAGAGCTTATTACTGGCGTGTGCTGACGATGGGGGTACAGGTGATAATTTTTTTAATCCGGTACCGAGCGCGTGTGCTTATCCACAAGCACCGGTCTAACTAACGGCCGCGACCATTCGTTGTTAATTATTGGAAAAAAAGGAAAAAGGAAAACTATTTTAAATCGATTTTTCATTTAACCATTACAGTACGGCATTAATTGATGTACAGCTGAACGGAACTCACACAGATAAAATGATTTTTGTAATTCAATCAAATTTATTTTAATTAAGACTTTGATCAATAATAATAAGAAAACTATTTGTTCGTCAACCAAGCGTTATTAAAAAATAGATATTATTGAAGATTTCAGTTAGATTTACATTTATTGACCGTCCGATTTATGGACCCTGGACATTTGTTTGTCTTTACGATCCTGCTTAAGCAGGCAATATATTAACAGGATTGAGAGACAGATGCCGCGAACAATATTGAGTTGCCAAGGTGTTGCTTGTCTAGCTTATTGCATTTTAAGTACCTTAATAAACGCAGTGATTACAAATCATTCCTCAAGTGGGGAGGACACCATTCCAGTGAAAACAAATCACCTTCGTCTGTAAAATTACCAATCGAGCAATTTGGTTCTGCATATAGGGAGAACCGAAAAGCAACGAAATACAATTAGTTGTGAGCAAAAAGCGATCATCCTTGAATAGCGTAATCACTAATTAAGGTCTTAAGTAAGTAGTGTCTGTCTTGACTCCTTGGTTACACGACCAAACGGAAACGGATATATTTTTTCTGAAGGTTTGAGCAAGTTTTTACTGATTGAAATTACTATACCATCCTAGCGGGATTATCTACGGATTAATGGATTCTATATCGCTCGTCATTAAATGGCTGCCGTGTTAAGTGCTTAACCACGACTAATTAATCTAATTTCCACTCAACTAACCTTCAGGTAAAAGTATGTCTGCCTGCACTATTACGCCCATTATTATGTCTCCAATAATACCGTTGACTCTGTTCAACACTATTCTGGCCATAAAGACCAACGAAGATTAAAATTATACATTGTGTAGCCAAACAAGCACCATTCACATGCATTGCAAATTCTAAACACACAAGTGCTTATTTGAACTCAATCAGGCAGAATAAGAGGTTCATATCACCCCTCGCATAATCGCCTTTGAATATCTATTGTACAACATTTTCAAGTTGCGTTTTTGATCAGAACGTCCCCGTTACTCTAATCTCAGTATAGGTACCTCACATTCTGATCACCAAGTCTGGTGACGAACATTGTGAAAGTCAGCGGGCGTCCAGTCGATACTTTTTGTTATTTTGGCCACTATTGGGTTTTCAGACTAAGTTATAACGGCCGAATTTTGAGGGTTCTGATTTTATCAGTTCATGATCCTACAAATTTTACAGCCACAGACTGGTATATTACGATTTCAAAACGCAGCTGTGATAATATGACGAAATGTCTACCTATTGAGAAAGTCACACACGCAGTCGTAGAATTTGGATCCCTCTACTTCTTAATTGATCTTAATTGATAGACGAGGGGTGGAATAAATGGAACTAATAAAATCTCGTTAAGCTTTACGTCTAAAGCCAGTTGGATGTTTTATCTGAATTCCCTGTAGAAACACGTGCATTTCATTCTGAGATATTTCTTAAATACTAGTCCGATAATCATTATTGATAATATTCGAGTATATGCAGGGTAATTCAAATACGACCTTCACTACTGAAGAATGAAAAAAATAGGCAAACTTGCTCAAAGTTTTGTACAGCTTTTGATATCAGTTTAAAGGGGGGACAGAGAAAGAAACTGAACTCGATTTTTTAGTTGGTATAACTTCATAGACTTGATTACCCTTCTGACCAATTCTTCATTTCTCATCGTGTCTTTGATTAAGGTTTTTCCCCCGTATAGAATTAAAAACCAAAACCATTAGATTGTACTCCATCATGCCAACTTTGAGTTTTTAAAAAACTATTACCTTAAATAGTGAATTTTTGCAACTTGGGTTACGCTATCCCCCCTTTTAGAGTGACAGCTAACGGACATGTGACAGATCCGTGAATTTTAGTCCCTGAGGATGAGTCGTTTATACACTCGAAACACTTAAAAAGCACTAAAAACAGTCTGAATTTCTTAGAGATGCTACAATTTATTAGGTGAAATATGATCAGTGTAGAAGTCAATTTAATAGTGAAGAAGCTTGAAATAACATTTTCAAGACTATGGACAGTGTACAAACTGGCTTTTAATAGTAACAAAGAAGTGTCGATTTAATAGTGACAAAGATTGGAATGCCATTTTAAGTCTATGAAGAATGTGAAAATTGTTTTTAAGTTTGCTGTGTCAATAACTTGGTAAAGATAGTCTTGAAACTCGATTTTCCAAGCTGAAAGCAGTTTTGAAACACTAAAAATAGTCCAGAATTCTGAGAAAATTAAAAGCAAAGTTAAAAGCAAGAAAAGTTAGTTTTCAAGACAATTTCCATGAATCTAATGTCAATGTCTTCTATCTAAGACTATTTTCAAAACTAAAATATTGAAATTTGTCTTAAAATTATGAAAACTTACTTCAAATGCAAATTTTAAGCTTCTGATGTTACTTTTCATTAGTTCATAGTCACTTTTTGGTGTTCAAGTCAATTTTTAAGGTTTACATGTGTGAATTTGTAGTCAAAAATTCTAGAAAAAGTAGTTTTTATGTCTACAAGTACAAATCAATTTTCAATATTAAAGTCTCTCAATTTGCATGAAAATGGGTTACAAACACAATTTTTAAGCTTCTGAAATCAATTTTTATCTTTTCTCAGTCAATTTTCATAATGAGTGTTCCAAATTTGATCAAAATTGCTCCAACGGTTTGACAGTTATGACAAAAAACTGATTTTTTAAACAGAAATTTGAAGGACTGTATTTTCCTTAGAATACATTTTTCAGAAAAATGACATAATGCCTGACAACTTATTTTTTAATTGGCTATGGATTGCTCAATTATTGACATTTAAAACTGGACCACCCTGTATATGTAATTCCTTTCCTGTCTTATTCGAAATATTAAATAGGTTAGATTCAAAATTTAGCATCACTTATTATTGTAAATCCTCTCAAATGGTTACTAGTTCAATTCATTTATTCATTTCTCTAAATTATGATCCTCACATGCATTTAGGGTGATTTTTTTAGAACCCCTCCCGTTTTAGTGAGTCATTCAATTTAGCGTATTAAGCCACTGATTGCTTGATAATGCCGACGAATATAACGTTTTATTAGCCCCAGTAGTTTTGTCAGTTTTTTAGTACAAAAACCAAAATTGCTAAATTCACACTGATAATTTACTCTGCTGATCGTTAGTTATTAAAACGGACTTATACGGTTGATAAAAAAAAAATAATAGGAAAATCGAGTTCGTGTATAGCTGATTAAAAAGCTTTTCTCGCCAAGTAAAGGTGCGAATGATTAAGCCGGTAACGTGTATCAAATACCGAATGATTGTATAGAATTAAATGGTTAGGTGAGTTGCTGATGGGTCATCAAATCCACGGATGGGTGAATTAAATCCCGACAAGCCAGCTTATTAAAAGTATACTAACATTTTTAAGTGTCAACGTTTCATAGAGTGAACAAAAAGGAGCTTTACGTGCTTCAGATACGTTTAAACTACAGCAAGATGCGTGATCAAGTTGAAGGCATAATTCACACTCACATGAATCTAGTTAACAATTTTCACCTTGGAAGGAAGCAAATTTGTGATCTTTTTTTAACACGCTGTGAGATATGGAATTAAAACGCGCAGACGATAAATTACGAATCTCGCCAACCAGATGGAATTTTATGATCCACGGACATGACGTTTAAGTAGTTATGATCTCGTGCAAATTGGATCATGTTTATCAAGTCGATAATTTTCAGCGGTTTGGATGATTCAGTTTACCTGTTATCGACACATCAGATCTGATACTTGATCGAGAGATAGTTTTAATAGCTTATTGAACACATAAATACCTCGTTATGTCGTTATTAGTGGCAAGCGTAAAGTAGTTTAACTTTTATCACAATTTTTAATACTTTGCTTTGGCAAAATCTAACTTAATTAAGTGTATTAACTAAAATCAGTTGTATACAATAATAGCCCATATCTTTGTTACAAGCCGAAAGATTAACATCTAAATACCAACCGAAACCCTATTGAAACGACTCTGAAGATGCAGGTCATTATTAACAACTCAATGATCATTAAAAAAATTGATTCACTTTTTAACACATTAAAATCTCGGGTTTAAAGATTGTGTCGCTGATTAGTCTTCGGGGTGTTGCTTTTCGACCATATGGGGTCGTTTTAGCCAACATATAGACAACATTGTTTCTACTTTTCCGTTATACACGATACTAAACCCTTTTAAAACCCTTTAAAATCTTGTAATAAAGGGTATAACCTACGCATAACAAGGGGTTAAATTACACTATTGTGTTCGGGCACTTTGGGCCCCTCAAAGTCAACATACATATCCGCGATGGGAAATCGTTCAACTTCGATTTACGCTAATTAGGGACATTATGTCTGTTTGATTTTCGACTTAGGTTTCGTTAGGGCGTTCCAACCCTTTTTTGTGCTTTTACTAACTAAATTTACTAAATTTGCTCTTTTAACTACAAACATATAAGCTGTTATTATTGTTCAGCATAGCTTCCGGATGAGCAAGCGTGCTTTATCGCCTGACTGAAATATATGCACCCCCTTCATGGTCCTAATTTAAATAAATGGTCGCACTTAAGGGTCATCAGCAAATTGTCGTGCCCTTCGACCATAGAGGAGACCGATCAACACATTTAAATAACTTTTAATTTATTTTTCTGTTGGTTTTTTTGTCTGAAATTCCTTTTTTTTTGTCGTTTGATTGTCAGAACTCCAGCCAATTAAGTACTTTCAAGAAATATAAGTAGCGCTAATTGAAAAGCGTAAATTGTAAAATAATAGCAGCTAATTTAGTTGTCTTGAAAAATGATGTCCCGTTGCGAATGTATCGAATTGAACTACCTCATTACAGACGTACCTGAATGGCTCTTGTAACTCTTAAAATAAGTTTCTTTTAATTGGATAGGTGCTAGTTGAGATGTCACACATGTTGTTTACGTTTGGTCGCAAAACACCAGAGGGCACACCTGGTCAAAGTAAATGAGATTCATTTCGTCGGAATTGCCTCTCAAGCCCTAAACTGAAATAATTTAATTCGAACATTTCGACATATGCTGCTCAAATGATAAATGGAATCAGTATTAAGCGGGGGGTCGCGTGCTACATCCGTGCGAACCGATCACCCCCTTTTTGCGTCCCATTGTGCAACAATCGTAACTCTTTATTTGAATTCGAACTGGTATCGATTGTGAATGGGCGATTAATAGTTGTTTGATCGCGTTTAAAATGTACCGTATGCTCGATGTTTTGTCGTGTTTCAGTGGCTACGGTATACAAATCGAGTCTTTATAGAGAAAACGTTAATTTAAAAAAAAAATACGAGGGTGAGGGTTAGAGCTGGTGTAGTAAAAGTTCAGCATAGATATCAAGTAAAAAAATCACTTTTACTTATAATCTTAAACACTAGATTTTTCCACCTAATCAAGATAAAAAGTAAACCACTGTAATTAGCTGTTACTTCAGCAGTTAATCATCTGTATAACTAATAGTTATTAATTGTATCAAAAACTCACAATTTTCATTAAATGATAATCGGTTTAATAAATTATGTATTGAAAAAAAGTAAAAAGTTATCGGCTACTATGTTGAAATGTACAAGCAAAATCTCAAGGCATTAAATTAACATAGAATGATTTACTATCCTACTTTTTTCCAAGAGATAAGTTAAAAATACATCTCTGCAGCACCTGCTCCCGATTTGCGTATATCCAAGGCAGTTCTAGATATATCTCAAAATTATTTGAATTTATTTATTGAGAGGCCGTTCTCGTGACTACCGCACAAACTGTGTTAATTCATTTATTAAAAAAAACACCCTCGAAGCTAATTGAATTAAGTGAAACCACAAAAGAAACAAATCTGTAAAGTACTTTTAAACTACATCTGCAGTAGGCAGAAGAACGCATTTATTATATACATCACGGACAACATATTTCCTGTGAGAATACATGATTGAGTTACTTAAAGCATTTTTTCAGTATCCTGCCTCGGCCGGTGGTGGTTCAAGTGCCACCTTGGTTTCGAGCACTGATATTATCATAAGAAACAAATTTTTCTGGCGAATACTATGCCATTTTTCTGCTCACAAGGTTAATGATAATTGTTATTGCAATTTTATAGATTCGATTTCAATCCGCAGTTCTTAGAGACCTTTTTTCCTTCAATTTAATTTAATTATGTATACATTGTTGTAAAGTAAAAGCCATTAGGTCGAGAATTATTCGACCGAATTATTATCGGGCCATTAACATGCCCCTCTCAGCACATGGAAATTGAACATTTTACACTTTCGATTTTAAAAAAGTTCTTCATCTTCAGGTGCCGTCTCCGTTTCGAAGGTTGGCAATCATCAGGGCGTTTCTTATTTTTGAGACCGCAGCTCTAAATAGTTCGTTGTTATTGCAACCAAACCATTATCTAAGGTTCTTCAGCCATGAATTACGTCTTCTCCCCACAGATCTCTTTCCTTCGGTTTTTCCTTGCATAATAAGTTGCAATATTCGATACTTTTCCCCCCTCATGACATGTCCCATATATTGCAATTTTCTGGCCTTAATTGTCGTAATAACTTCTCTCTCCTTATTCATACGTCTCATCACTTCCACGTTGGTTATTCTGTCTACCCATGAAATCCTCAGTATTCTTCGGTATACCCACATCTCAAACGCTTCCAGTTTCCTCATTTCGGTTACCTTCAGCGTCCAGGCTTCCATCCCATAATACAGTACGGACAGCACATCTCATTAGTCGTATTTTCAGTTCCAGGTTTAGATCCCGACAGCAGAAAAGCCTTTTAATTTTTATAAATGTGCTTCTGGCCTGTTCTATTCTGATTCGTATTTCTTGTGAGCTGTCGTTGTTTTCATTAATGGTCGTGCCTAGGTATTTGTATTCTCTTACTCTCTCAATAGGTTGATTGTTTACGTAAATCCTACGAATGTCCTGAGTTGTTTTTGTCATCAACATATATTTTGTTTTGTTTATGTTCAGTGATAGTCCATATTCTTTGCTTACCGTGATCATTCTATTAATTAGCGTCTGCAGATCTTCGTATGTTCCAGCCAGAATAACTGTATCGTCAGCATACCTCAGATTATTTATTGTCATGCCGTTGATCTTAATGCCTATGTTCTGATCATCAAGTGCCCTATTTATTATGTCCTCCGAGTACAGATTAAAGAGGATTGGTGATAGTATACACCATTGACGAACACCTCTCTGTATTTCTATTTCTTCTGATGTCATGTCTTCTATTCGTACTACTGCTTTTTGACTATAGTATGTTTGATATTATTCTTATGTCTCTGAGGTCTATTCTTCTCTTTATTAATGTTTCTATGAGCAAGTCATGCCTCACTTTATCGAAAGCTTTATTGTAGTCTATAAAGCATGTATATATGTCTTGATTTATATCTAGGCATCTTTGTGACAGGACATTGAGTGAAACTAGCGCTTCCCTTGTTCCTAGGCCTTTACGGAATCCAAATTGTGTATCGCCGATGTCTATGTCTATTTTCCTGAATACTCTACCATGGACTACCTTCAGCAGGACTTTCAATATGTGAGCCATCAAGCTAATGGTACGGTAGTCAGAGCACTGCTTGGCATTTTTCTTTTTTGGAAGAGTTATAAAAGTTGATAGCAACCAGTCATTTGGTATTATTCCTGTTCTATATATGGTATTGATTGATTCTACCAAAATATGAATCCGGTCTTCCTCTATCAGCTTAAGAATCTCCACTGGCAGTTGGTCCGGACCTGCAGCTTTTCCGTTCTTCAGCATCTCCAGTGCATATGTCACTTCATCCTTAATTATGTCCGGGCCTAAATCCCCTTCTATATTATCAAGATTGGTTTGTCGTCTTTCATCTTCGAATAGTTGTGTAATGTAGTCTTTCCATATTTCTAGTTTTTGTACTGTTTCTGTGACTATTTTTCCGTTGTTGTTATATAATATATTGAGTTGCTTTTGTTTATTGGTGCCGGCGAGTTCTTTGATCTTTTTGTGTATGTTGAAGCTATCATGTTTGGCTTGTTTTGAGCGGAGTATTAGTACCTAACATACAAAATTGGCCAGATTTAACAGAAATAATTTATCTATTGACTTTTATTTAAATAAAATGTACATTGACCTTAGTCGTAAAAATCTTCCGGGCATGTTGTTCCATTAATAATTCCACCTTATGGACACAAAAGCGATTCGATTTTACTTATGTTAATTCAGCGAAGAGTTACGAGAGAAAATCGTCCAAGATATAATTATCTGATCGGCCACCTTAGTAATTGTGGTAGTACAACCGTATTGTAATTACGACTTATCCAGTAAATAAATATATTTTGATATAATCTGACTGCATTCTTGCGGCCTACGGAATTGTCAGGTCGCGTATATCTAGGTCCAAATGTATATTATGTTGGTGAGCAAATCACCTGATTTAGTTAAACGCGAATCGTTTGGTCTCTGTGTTTATCTCAATACCGAAACAAGTTTACTTATATGGAAATCATCAACTTTTTGTATTTAAATTGTGGCTTTAAAATCCCCTTCCTTTAAAATGGACAATTTACCTTCCCAGCCCCCCGCTAATCCATCAGATAATATGAAACCAAATTTAGAGGCAAACAATAATGTAATAAAGAATATCTTTCGCACGAGTGGTCATTCAAAGTTCATCCCCCGAACACTAAACCCTGCGGGTGGTTATAGACAACCACCGTATTGTTTCGGCCTAATGGATTTAGTTTTCAGGGTGGAGGGGCTATAAAAATACAGATTTGGCTCTAAAGCTGGAATTTGTCTATAATTAACATCATTTATTTGTAAAGTCTTGAATTACAACGATCGGTGCTGGTCAAAGAAAACGCCACAAGCGGAATTTTGAGGCATTACTGCTTATCCGGAAAAGTAATGGCGATGCATGGTTATTCATTTAATATTAACACGCTCACTTGTGTTTGGTACTTAAGGTCGCGATGAAAAATCGTAAGATTCATTGAAACATTATAGTCAACAGATTTGGCTTCGTGATTATGACGGGGACATTATGTAAGAGGGTTTATATTCTTGAATTTATAGTAATTGTTTGTGTCTTGAATTGTATGCAGAATTCAATATTTTTGGCAAGCATTTCCTAATGATTGATTTCCGATGAAATTTTGTTTTATGTGTTAGTATGAAAATAGATTCAAATTATTTTTTTCAAAGGTATACATTATTTTATAAATTATTATCATTCTCTCCAAGCAACTCAGATTTTCAGCAATAGGCCTCCAGGTGTTTACCAACGACAATTTAACGTTTTTTCTTCGGCATTTAGTCCCATGTAGGGGTGTGGAAATGATGAGAGCCAAAAGGTATAAATTTGATTCAACATCAGTGTAAATAAAACAAGATAAACTACTGGACATTCTTAGGCGTAATACCGATAATTCTCGGCAATTACTTACCATTTTTTACGCGTGTAATGCGTCTATAGGTGGATGTGTCAGTGTTAAAAATTGCTACTCGGTTTTGATTATCGTCTTCACGACGTGGTGAATTATTAATAGCGACCTTGCCACACTCGGAATATGTTGTTAATAATGAAGGATAGTTTATTACACTGGTTTATTAAATTGAGGAAAAGAGATATCACACGTGATTTGCATTATTCCCTAGCAGTGACATAAATTATAAAAGTCCTATAATAATTCTCTCACACTCTCTAATGTCTTTGTTACAGATTTCCAATAGAATAAAAGGACTCGGTTATGAGAACAAAAAACACGACTCGAAAAGCTCATAAAGTTTTAGCACCTAATTTAACGACTGACAAGTTGAATATAACAATTCAAAACCGCTTTTTCTTCCTACCGTCATTCTCAAACTGTTTTGATGGTCTGGTGACAAACTTTTATCACTATCCTGTATGTCATGACATTTACGGGATCGTAAAAATCGGCCACTGAATAGAACCGAAGCGGTTTTGCCAGGTCTGGACCATTATGCAAATCCACCACCTGTAGTGCTTTTATTTCTCTACTAATTTTTTTGACGATACTCCTTTGACAGCTCTATTTTTTATGCTAATTGTGTTTTCAACGCACGAAAATGCTACTAATTAGATTGTCATTTACACCCACACATTCCATCAGATTACCTACAGCAGCGCTGATGTAAGTACACGCTAAAAAGTTATTAACCTGTTAACAGCAAAATGTAAATTTTATTATTTTTCCACTGCAGATTTAGTCGATAACACCTCGTTAACTTTTTTCGTCGGTTTTCTTTTTAACGAGTATTTTTGCAACATATCTAAACAGAAAAATGTACTCAGGAATGTCGTATTTTTTAGTCAAGTTTGTACGATTACAGTTCTCATTATGTTATATCAATTGATTTAAAAGTCTATAGGTATATATAAAGTAAATCTTTATAGTTTCCTGTTTTTGATAATGCCAATTAGTTAACTAGAGTATTTTGAACCTAACTTTATAGCCTATAAGATTGTAATACTGGGAAATGAAATATGTTTGCTCTTTTTTTGCATGACGTTTACTTTAGCATTTTTGTTTCTGAAATTTCAACACTCTGTAGCTCAGAAATAAAGTCATGCGGACAAATACAAATTTTAATAATTTTTAAGTATATTAATGGGTCATCCTGCTTTAGACTCTGGTGTTCATCAAATGTACCCTTTTCCGCAATAATGGTATCTAGTGAAAAATGTGTTCTGAATTATCTGAAACTGTATTATCAACTAATTTGAAGAGAAAATTCAAATTATGGGAAAAGTGTTTAAACATAAGCAGAATAAAAAAAAATGGTGAGGTTTTGTTTTTGGTTTATCAATCCTAATCTTCTGACCGGTTTCACCGTATTACGGCTCATATAACCAAAGAACAAAATCTTCATTCCAGTAGAGTCAACTGGATGCCAGAAATGATAGTTTTGTGCAACATCTGGTGACATCTGTAGTCTATGTGTTAGAGAGTACAAATGGCAGAATATATAAAAAAAACTACATAAGCAGAATCATTTGCAGCATAATATCAAAAAGTCTAGCAATTAAGTTACTTCTGGTTATTAAACAACATGACAACCGTTTAATGGATGATCGTTTCAAAAGTTTAAAAAGTCACACGGTACGACCCCCGCGCCACCCCCTAAACAATAAAAGTTACATATCTCTGAATGAGCCCCAATCAACTTTACAATCACTGCCTGAGATCTCCGTTGGCGATTATGGTGGCATCGAGTGGCCATTTCCATATTTTAATTGTCGCCCGTTATAAATATATCATTTTTCACGGGCCACTCGGTATACGCGACGTTCACACGCTCCTCTCGAAGTTCAATTGTTCCTCCCTGGCTTCCTAATAGATATATAAAAAACGCTAATAAGGGGGTAGTACAGGGGTGGCGTTGTGATTTTGTGATTCAAGTCAAGTATTCTCTTTTCTCGATGTTAGCAAGTACCGGAAGTAATATTTTCCTTCCCTGTTAGTGCAGAGCTTTGAATTAAACTGAGTTTTCTGCTCTTTGAATGATGATCAAAAGTGAAAAGGTTGAGGCCTGTCCTGTTTGTGTTTTATGTAAATGACACTGGTATTTTTTTACTTTAGACATACGGAGGGTGTCTGTTACATTGTGACATAATAAGAGGGGCTCCACTCGAAAAGAATTACGCGCATTAGACCGTTCTGATTTGGCAACGTTGTGACTAAAGGATGATTTATTTGTCATTAATTTTGAAGGCGTACGTTCTTTTTTGTGTGTCAATAAATTTGGGGCGTGAAACCGCCCTTCTGGTAACTAAACTTGAAAAGAACCGAGTTAGTGCGGTTGAAAATCGTTACGTTTACGAAGCGAGGTAATTACGGCTTATAATTAGTCAATGACCAGCTCCAAGATGAAAATCATAACTCTTGACTTGTTGAATAGCGAATATAATGGTATGATAATAGGAAGGCGCCAGGTGAAAGCTCGAAAAAAACATTCCTGGATGTGTTTCTATAGTGTATTAGCTCCAATTAAAGTTCACGAGCCGTTGTAAAATACGTAACCATAGGAACGATCATAAAGTCGGGTACTATAGTGGCGCCCGACTTTGGTACCGTTCTACCTTGGGTACCGTCTTAATAAAATTTAAATCGCGTGCTCTTTACACCGACTGAGGAAGTACTTAGACAAACGTTTTCATTAGCGTCAAGTCACTTTTAAACATTCGGGAACGTGTTGACAGTCAGGTTTAAATTTACATAACGTTATGCCGCTAGAGCATAATTTCTGATTGATGACTTTTTAGTTTGCCTCTAGATACAGAGTTATACAATTTTTAAATAGATTTAAATTTTTCCAAGTCCTTTTTTGTGCTCTAAAAAAGTCATGTGTTCTGGTATATACACCAATTGGGTTTCTATTAAAATTTTGATATTGTTTATCCCAAAAATGAAAAATTTTCATCACCTTTGCTCCATAGAGCTTGCTTGCACAACATTATGGTGAACAGTTTGTTACTCTGTTGTTGCGGAGTGCACGTTTTTGCAGAATAATTCATTCATTCACTATTCATCCATCTATCTATCTGTGACGTGTCAGCGTTAACTCTCCATCATCGAGAACCTTGCACGCACTTTATGGGTAATTTAATAATGGCCGGACTTATCTTCCGGACATCGAGCAATGAGGCCAGAGGTCGAGGAATCTTTGGCGGTATTGCGGCGAATAAGTAATTTCGCGTGCAGATCGTAAGCGAAATCGTCGATAACAATCTTGATACATTATTAATATGGCTCTTTCGGTCCCGGCACTTGACCATCCTTAAGAACGGGCGTCCGACGATGGTCAAGGATTTTTTTTAATACGCGCGGGGCCGTCCAGTGGCGGCAGCAATACTCAACTTAACATTTAAAACCGTTTTCGTGCCCCATCCGGTGGGTTTATTGCTCTAATAAAAAAAAACCGTAAATGAATTGATAGTGCATTTATTACAACATAACGGAATTGAAGATATCTTGAATCAGTCTGACTGGAGACACGATGATTTATTTCTGCGCCATTGACATAACCAACGGAACTAAAAATACTAATAAATTGAACTAACCCCCCTGATGCTACGCTTATGTGTGGATGCGGAATACTATTACACCTAAATAAATTTAATCAGGCATTGTATGGCAAATCACTAAATGGGATCTGCATAATGATTTAAATTTTATCTCAATTTTTCTTGATACATGTTGCACATAATAGTATTAATATTTTACCTACGACCTCAGTGTAAATAGCTAATAACTAACGCATAGGTTTCCGTTACGTAATGACCCTATTTACGCACAGTTGTTTAGAAACAGTACAAAAACTAGAAATATGGAAAGACTACATTACACAACTATTCGAAGATGAAAGACGACAAACCAATCTTGATATTATAGAAGGGGATTTAGGCCCGGACATAATTAAGGATGAAGAGACATATGCACTGGAGATGCTGAAGAACGGAAAAGCTGCCAGTGGAGATTCTTAAGCTGATAGAGGAAGACCGGATTCATATTTTGGTAGAATTAATCAATACCATATATAGAACAGGAATAATACCAAATGACTGGTTTCTATCAACTTTTATAACTCTTCCAAAAAAGAAAAATGCCAAACAGTGCTCTGACTACCGTACCATTAGCTTGATGGCTCACATATTGAAAGTCCTGCTGAAGGTAGTCCATGGTAGAGTATTCAGGAAAATAGACATAGACATCGGCGATACACAATTTTGATTCCGTAAAGGCCTAGGAACAAGGGAAGCGCTAGTTTCACTCAATGTCCTGTCACAAAGATGCCTAGATATAAATCAAGACATATATACATGCTTTATAGACTACAATAAAGCTTTCGATAAAGTGAGGCATGACTTGCTCATAGAAACATTAATAAAGAGAAGAATAGACCTCAGAGACATAAGGATAATATCAAACTTATACTATGGCCAAAAAGCAGTAGTACGAATAGAAGACATGACATCAGAAGAAATAGAAATACAGAGAGGTGTATACTATCACCAATCCTCTTTAATCTGTACTCGGAGGACATAATAAATAGGGCACTTGATGATCAGAACATAGGCATTAAGATCAACGGCATGACAATAAATAATCTGAGGTATGCTGACGATACAGTTATTCTGGCTGGAACATACGAAGATCTGCAGACGCTAATTAATAGAATGGTCACGGTAAGCGAAGAATATGGACTATCACTGAACATAAACAAAACAAAATATATGTTGATGACAAAAACAACTCAGGACATTCGTAGGATATACGTAAACAATCAACCTATTGAGAGAGTAAGAGAATACAAATACCTAGACACGACCATTAATGAAAACGACAGCTCACAAGAAATACTTCGATCGAAATCGAACAGGCCAGAAGCACATTTATAAAAATGAAAAGGCTTTTCTGCTGTCGGGATCTAAACCTGGAACTGAAAATACGACTAATGAGATGCTATGTGCTGTCCGTACTGTATTATGGGATGGAAGCCTGGAGGTAACCGAAATGAGGAGACTGGAATCGTTTGAGATGTGGGTATACCGAAGAATACTGAGGATTTCATGGGTAGACAGAATAACCAACGTGGAAGTGATGAGACGTATGAATAAGGAGAGAGAAGTTATTACGACAATTAAGGCCAGAAAATTGCAATATATGGGACATGTCATGAGGGGGGAAAAGTATCGAATATTGCAACTTATTATGCAAGGAAAAATCGAAGGAAAGAGATCTGTGGGGAGAAGACGTAACTCTGCGGTCTCAAAAATAAGAATCGTCCTGATGATTGCCAACCTTCGAAACGGAGACGGCACCAGAAGAAGAAGGTACTAATAATGACAACGTTATCCTAAGTTACCTTCAATATGTAGTATTAAGTTTCTTTTTTTAACCAAAAGCATTTTTGACAAGTTTACATTTACGCAAGGAAGCTGCTTTTCTTGATCAATCACAAACTACGAACAGTGGTGAGATTTACACAAATTTTGACAGTTAGTCACTAATACGCATGGAACGGCCATATTGACATAATAATGAAATTCCGAAACGGAAAATAGCAAGCACTTGGTGCTCCCCCCAAGTTGGACAGCATTTTAGAATTAACCCACGCTGTTTGCCATCGACAAAGCATCCGGCGAGTATCAGTTAATTAGTGCCGATGATCCAGCCCAACACTACTTTGAGGGCGCGGTCCTATCTGATGGAGCCCTTTCGCTTATCAGTGCGCCTCGCTTCGTCCACTAATACACAAAGATCCTCTCTCTAAGCATGCATGTGATCTCTTTACTAGACTGGAATTATTATCTTATCGGTGCGGTTTATTATGTCAGAGCATAAAGAGAAGAGAGAGAAATTACAGAAAAAAATTGAGGCGTGCTCTATGACTACGTATATGAATGATGACTTTTAAATAAGCCCAAACTAATGACGAACATTAATGGACAAAATATTTAAATTTCCCACAATTGGCAAAAATGCAAGTCACAGCCGCTAAGTGGTTTGTTACACACCCAAGGGGCTCTTTATTACTGAGAGGGGCTGTTTCTGGTGCCAATTCAGTAAGTTTAATACATGGATTCACATTCTAAAGTATTCACAGTATGTCAGTATGCAAGGATAATAATTGGAATGTTAATCTTATTGCTTATAATACAAAGTATCGGTCAGAGTATTCCTTTCATAATTAATACGCATTAAAAAGCATTTAAAAAATTTTGCTGCCGGAATTTAAGTTGCCTTCAGCAGGCTGTTCGACCTTGATGCCTTTTTTGATTTTATAATTTCACTTTAGGTCTGGTGATGGGAGAAAGCACGTAGAAGATAATAAAGGCATATGTATACTTACACATATCCTATTAGCATTCATGCAGGTATATGTGTATCGTGACATCAAACCCGTGGCTATTCCTTGAGCTCGTGCTTCTCCTTCGCTCGCGACCGTCAAAGAAGTGTGCAGCAGGTAAATAACCCACGGCGAGTGCATCATCTGCCACCTGGATCAGCATCAGCAAATTCTATAAAATGACCAACAATAAAAGAGTTGGTTAATAAATATTAGATGCTACTAAAGCCTAGCTTAAACCCGGTTTTCACACATACATACATAAATCTCAAATAATTAGATCAGGTTTACAGACATCTGCAAATTACTCTCTTTCTCTAAGGCAACAAGTTACCGCATACTGCAACTTTTTCGATGCAACTACAATTACGACGATTTACAGAAAATAATGAACTAATTAATAATAAATAATTTCTAGAGACTACACACACAAACCTTCTGATGGTGTTTACAGTTTTTATTTGCTCGGAAATTAATAACCGGTGTTCGATGTTAATGAGAACATTCATTATATCAATATGCCAACGTTCGATCTAATTAAATGTTCTTCGGATCGCGTTTAAAAATCACTAGGCATTGAATGTCAAACAATTAATTTACTGCTTGAAGTTTACGTGTATAACTCCTCACTGAATCGAGGGAAAAGTGGGAAGGCTATGTATTTTTAATCGCTTTTCTTATACATGAATCTTTAAACAAATATGGCAACATTACTCATTGTCGTAAAGATATCAAACTCCTTATTGCGTCCTTCAACAAGACGGTGATTGAGGATTAATTTTCAAAGACTTATCACGATCAGGTTAAGTTCAGCAATCTGGGCTTAGAAGCACAGGCTGTCGTCCCGTTTAGATAAATCGGTCATTTCTCGTTATAAGTAGGCCAGTAATTAACCGAAGTGAATTAATTTCTTTTTCTGTTTTTCTTAACCGACCCATAATAATTAAGTAGCGTCCGTCCAGTTGATTGTTGCATGATTGAAACCGAGTAAAAGCTAATTAAAAGAGGTTAAATCAGTCGGAGTAGTTTTTGTTTATCCATTATGTTACTGAAAAAAAGTGACAATCGATTTGTTTTGATTTTTGATTCTACTTTTTACTGATTTTAAATAATAATTTTTGCCACACAAGCAATTTAACTGATTTTTTCTACAAAAACATTAAAAATTCAACCCTCATTCACAGCGTGCCTTAAAAATGCACTTTTAACACTCGTATCATAAATAGCTATTAATGACCAGAATTTTAGAATGTTAGGATTGCTGATTGCAATTATTATTATTAGAGCAAAAATACTCCCTGATTATTATCTAAAATGAGACATCTAAACCGCAATAAAGAAACTGAATGAAAAGGTGGGTATTAAATGATGAACGTGCGGTTATCAAAGAGATATAATAAAGGGATACCCGATCCTACACGGGAGACCAGACAGCCCTTTTACTCTGTCAAGCACCCAACAAAAAAAAAAAACAAAAACACCCTATTGACTGCCTTCTGACTATAACACACACATACACATTTAATTTTTTTTTACCAAATTATTTCTAAAACTCCTTTAATAAAATACAGTTCTACTTCAAGATAGGTATGTACACAAGAAGTGTGCAAACAGAGAAAGAGAGTGGGATCAAAGGATATTTTGTGAACTTAAAACTTGAGGAAAAGGCAACGAACAAAATAAAGCAATCAAAGGTTGAAGTTGATGCTCCCTCGCATTCGCATCTGGTTTGATTCTCATGTTTGTTGATTGGGCGCATCTTTGTCGTTCCCCTTTTCGTTTACTGATCAAGGAAATATACGAATCCGTGTTTGATTTAGTACCATAAACTGGAATTTTGTGTTGTGTGACTAATTCTGCAATCGACCTCTGCTCTAAGTGTGCATTCCGCATTTTCGAAAAGATCGTAAAACCCGCAAGAATGTAAGGTTAATAATGGTAAAGTCAGTCACTTAGAACCTTTTACGCAATCTCCTAGCAAGAGGCTTCAAATTTCCTACTATTTTTTCCTATATCAACCTGCCATAAGTGCCATATTATGTTGAAATTTACTGGCAAACTTTAAAGATCGTAAACTGGACACCTTAATGGTGAATTTGTATGTGAATGCACTATTTATTTGAAATATTTTACACAAGTCGTTTTATGGGGCATACAAAAACATAAAAACCACCAATTAGCTGTGATGCTATTTTTTTAATTTAAGGGAAATATATTGCTTACCTATTAAACTCAAATTTGGCATTATGGCCAACCACAATATTTTCAATCTTTAGCTGGTTATTTTTCAGTTGTTTAAAAATTCAACACCATAACATTTTCTTATTTATTGTTTGACTATTAATTTAATTAATTTACCTTGATTAATTTTGCTCTGAGTTCTGGGGGTAACTTGGCCGTTTGGCCTTTATCACCCGCTCTTTACATTCAAATGTTATCTGATTCCAAGTCTCGTCAAACATGGAAAACGGCTTTTCTGGACTAACAAACAGTAATTTTTGGTAGTAGTCTCCAAAACCCACTAAAAAATACAAATCTAAATTCAGTGCATCACACAAAATATTCAACAAGTCGGCCATATTTGACATAAACATAAACGAACTACGAAAAATGTCAAGCTCAAGCTGTTAACTGACAATCTTGGACACAATGAAGAAGTGGGGAAAAAGGGAATCTTTTAAACTTAAGCCTAGTTTATAAAACAAAATTTTGAAAATCTAGTCACGCTTTAACTTCCAAATTGACTGACAAATAAGAGGCCTGTTTTTCTGGGTTTATAAGTGCATGTTAGTTGAACAAATCCTGGAAATTCATCGAGGCCTCTTCAATAGGATTTTACCAGAGATTCTAACAGCTTTTAGTAGGTTAATAAACTGAAAATCGTCCGTCACCCCTCTAAATCGATAACGATTGGAAAATACATTAATTAGCGCCCGTATAAATAAAAAAAGTCCTTATCTCCAATTTTAGAAATCGTTTCACATTTCACTCTTTGTACCGTACAACGTATGATGAATATTTATAGCCGTCGTGCAAAATCAATGGTGCAACTTAACTGAATTTCAAAACAGGCGCTTTTTTAGCTTTGTTAATAAGTGTTGTACTAAATGCACCTACAATTGAAAGATACTGTAAGCAAAACTACTTGAGTATATGACAAAAAAACTCGTAACCCGGAAATGCGTACTATAGTTGAATCACACTCGGGCATATCTCCTTACTTTTTCCATGTAATTGCCACTTCATTTGTGTACAAATTGCAATTAGGCGTGGATTTTTTTAACTGCATGTTTACCCGGAACGTTACAAAATATCGTTCCTGATGGAGAAAAACGACAATCCCCATTAAAGCTAATAGTCACCTAACCAAACAAAAAGCTACCTAACACCAGGCCAGTTTATCCGATAATTAACTTCATCAATTGGCAGTATTAACAGCTAGAGATAAGGCGTCCGCCATTGCTGGTTAAGAGCCGTTTAAGACAGACTCGAAAGATAAGCTCGGATTATTGCGTTTCTTGCGCTTCGACTAATTGCAGCAGATTTCCCTTATCTTTCCTATCCTATTTTTGCCTACATTTCTATCGATACGGGTGTGTGTATTTGGTTTTGATTGTTCTTTCTGGTCCATTCTTGTTAATATACAAATTAGAAACGGGGATAAAAAAATCACGATAAGTTGCTACCGTTAAAAAACACGGCGAGAGGTCTCGGCCCTTCCAAAACCCCTTTGGAGCCCTCAGCGCCCTATCGAGACGTCTTTGATTTGACACCGATTAGATCGCGGGAATAATAAAGTGATAATATTTCACAGCTTGGAACTGTTCTTAAAGGTGGTCCGGGGCCCTTTTCATGTGCGAGCTTCACACATGTGGTTTTTTTTCTTTATTTATACTTTCGATTCGTATTGTTTCGACATCGTCTAACGTGTTGCCCCATATGAATGCTGATCGCAGATAACGGGTTTTGGTTGGTTTTTTTACTACTTCTTTCTTTCTAGTACTGTTATTTGTTAACAGGCGAAATAATAGATACTATTTCATCGTTAAAAACTGACACACTAAAAATTATCACATTGCAGATTGTGAACAAACGAATGAGCCACCGGTCGAGATGCACCTTTCTCGTTTAGCAAGTTAGCCTTGGCACATTCGCATTCGAAATGCGAAAAAAAATAAATTTGCAAAACTAGTCCTAGAAAGAAGTAGTAAATGGCAAAAATAGTAAAAAGAAAAACGGCACACGCCGTGCATTTACACCGTAGAGAAGGCACATGACAGTCTTCAGCTGCCCCTCCGGTTAGAATAGAACATCTGCCCCCGTCAGGTAATGTATTACTGCGTACCTATTTGATTCCGCACTATAATTTCATATCACATTCAAAACCCACACGTGTGTTACATGTTTTATTTTTAACTGATAAGAATGGTTTTACATCTCTTCTACATGACCGAATTTACAAGTGGTCACTATTACCATCATATATCAAATGATTAATCTCTATATCTAATTAAGTTATGAATTATATCCTGATCATACCGAGCGTTTAGCAGCCGATTCCAATTTACACCAACTGATCATTTACAAGCGATTTTTTTCTTATTATGCCTTTGAATCGGTAGTTAGCTTGCACCATAAGTCACGACTATTGAACAGCTCCTCTGTAATTTGTGCTGGTTAAGTGCCAGCAATTTTTATTTCAAGAAACACCATAGATGTAACTTAAATTTATTATTAATAGTCAGTAAATTAATGTAGAATTACCGAGAATCCAGTACATGTTACCAAAACAGCCCACCCTGTAGTTGCAGTCTCGGCTGAGATATCAACAGTCGACTAAGATGGAAAACTTTCAACGTATAATTTAATGTAATGATTTTTTTAAGGTTGATCGGCCTTGAAAAAAGTCCTCATTGAAATAACGTGTGATTAAATGAATAACTGCTTCAAATGTCATTAAAAAGACATTAAAAAATATGCACTGAACAATGTTTCTTAAAAAATGCGAAAGAAGTAATGGGGGGTCTCACCTGATTTCTTTTTACTTCATATCGAAGAAGTTATTATTTTGCATCATTAAAAAATCTGATAGAAAGATTATATGATTGTGAATCAAATTTTGAATCTTGAAAATGTAATAAATTGCTACATTTATAGTATTTCTTGTTGTATGTAGCACGTTGCAGGATTTAACGAATATAAATGGAATTTGCTTGTTTCTCAATTATTGTTGAAAAATAGGTTGGTCAATACTAAATGGTGTCAGCGTACAAGTCCCACTAAGTGCCATTAAATAAAGAAAATGTTTCATATAGTAAGTTGCTCATAGTTTTTTCACCGAGCTTTTTAAGATCTTCATGGGTGTAAAAGAAGGTTTTCGTTCGTATTTAGACGGGCGTTTCTTTTGGCCATTATAAACGATTTTCTAAGATTTGGGACACTTTTAGAGTCCTTTAAAAATTTTTAGGACATTTTCAATAGTGCTTAGAGGCTTCTAAGCCCATTTTAAACAATTTTTTTTGGTTTAGAACTGTTGGAAAGACCTGTGATAATTTTTTAGATAATTTTTGATAGTGTTAAAAGGCTCTGGCTAGAATAAACAATTTTTCTACGGTTTAGGACACTTGTAGAAGCCTCTGACAATTTTTGAGATTTGTATTCAAAAATACTCGGACACCCTTAAATATCTGGAATCAGTAAGGCGACTTAATTTATGATTTACTTAGAAAATATACATTTTTAAAAACGGAGATCTTTGTCTCGTCTTGAATTGATAAAAACCAACATCAGCAGTTTTGAACGATTTTACTGCTAATGAATTATTGAGTTAACCTTTTTACACGATTCATGCAAAAAATTGCTAGTGAATTAATAGTATTTAAATCGGACCGGTCGCAACTTTGCTATATAGGATTTTTAGCCGACGGGACGTGCCTCGTGACGTAATTTTTACCTAGAAGATAACTTTTAGTCCTGTTTTAATACTAAATAATATTTTTTTATTTGCTATCGGCACGTTTCTAAACGCTAGTGTTATGAAAAGTTGCAACAAAAAATAAATTTGGTGCAAAAGGTCTATTGATTCAATTTTTGTCAAAAAATAAGTTAATGAGTTTTAAATAAATCATGTAAGTAGCTTTAAAGGGTCTTCTCGCGGTTGATTAATTTGCTTTGGTACTCACTATAGTCATTTGTCATGTGATTTTTGAATTTGAGTTTTTGAATAAAAATCATTAATAACGTTTAAAAGCTATATACACAAATAAAAACAAAAACTCTGACTTGACAATTACCGGTAAACCGCATAAAACTGTAATAAATAAAAATAGGGTTGAGACACGTGCCCGCATGACCATTAGGTTGAAAGTTGCATTCTGATAAGACGGTTGCGCAGGTGGTGCTCTGCTACCACACACACATTGAAAACTATTTCAAATGATGTGATATGACAAAAACGTATGAAGATAGCGACGGTAACGTTCAGAATACATTACCAGGAGAATTCAATTATCCTCGGTGAGGTTTTAATATCACATTGACCGACACGTGCTTGGTAATTATTATTAAACTCTTAAAGCCTATAGACTGTAGGATGGTAGAACTGGGTTTGCGAGCAGCCATCAATATCTTTGGAATTACATTGTTGATTAGTCCCTGTCAGTTTTTTTTTAGGAATGGGCATCTGCTTATCGTATTTCACTCAGAAAAAGCGACATGAGTTTTTCAAGTGGATCGATGCCATTCTAAAACCTATTTACGGGCGGCAAGCGTGGCAAGTCGTTTTTATTCACAGTAATGAGATAGGTTGAACGCGCTTTTTACCAGTTTCATCCATCTCCAGACATAAAAATTTTAATATCCGGTCATATGAATTATTAATACATTTAATACAACTAACGAACTGGCTTTGACTTAAGCAAAACAGGCGTTTAGCTCGTTGCGCGCTTGATACCTTTTTTGTCTCAACCGGGGATGTTATAAAACATAGTCGATAGTGTAAAACTCTTTAATAAAGCGTTTAATTGTCGCTGCTAACTTGGCATAATGCGGAATCTGCATTCATGTATGGACACAGATGCGAATTTTCATATGTATAAGTTCATTAAGAAATTGTGTTCGACCAATTTAATTGCCGGTAACGGTCCATTCAGTTTCTTTCGATCGGTTTTTGTCCCGATCCCTGAGAAAATTATGAGATTAAGTGTTCTTTCAGCTCGACGTCTTGGTGTTCCTATGTTTACACAGCAATTTCTTGTTGGAATGTTTATCCTTTAATGCAAGCTCAGAATGTTTCACATTATTCATACATGTAAAGTACCATCTAATTAAAATTTTTACACATTTGGTAATACTTGTATTATTGGAAAATTGGCAACACAATATTATGACCAACCACAACCCTTCTTTAGCTCATAGTTCAAGAATCAAAACTAGCTTCTTCTGCTAAAAACATAAATCATTAATTTTTGTTCATAACAACACAGAAGTTATCACACATTCAGCCAAATTAAACAACACTGACGGATTCTCACCTGTTTTGCTGACACAATTTGACTGATTCAGTGATACTAAAGGTACATATTTTTATTAAAAATGATCAGTATATCCATAATTTCAAAACTAGTTCTACTTGTGTCCATGTTGGTTGATCATTACGATTATGAATACAAACTAAAGTGTGAGAACACCATCGTGATTTGTTTCAGTTTGATTTCTATGATGTGGGGACCAACTGATTCAGCATTTGAGAATATTCTGAACACTGAAACGTGTGAACCAAGCGCCGTTCAGTAATAATGAGTCAATCAAACTGCGTCAGCAAGTTGTTCGGTTATTCCCACCGCCCTCTATACAAGAAAGCCTAGAATGTCATTTTTAATGGCGGCGTTAGCGGTTTTCGTTTTGTACACAAACCATGCAGTAGAAAATATGTTTTTTTTTCGTGTAGTTGATTAGAAGTTGTGAGTGAACAATCAAAGAACGCTTCATTCCTGATCCAGATATGTATAGATATGGCTTTTTATACCCAATAAAGTCCAGCCAAAGCAAGATTGGTTAGAACCCTTTGTCTTGGAAAGTACAACAAACTAATGTGAAAACTGCTCAATCAAAGAAAATTTGGAAATCCTTGAAGCTAGGTAAACAAAACTGGTAAATGGGTTTTATACTATTACCAAGACCTTTCTTTTAAAATGTAAATGTGCCAATGGAACTTCTAAAAGCTGTCCTGTTTCTTCAGAGTAAACCTTTGTTGCACTCAAAATGCAGGCGGCCTCAAAATGTAACTCACATACGTATGTAAGAGGCAATAAGTTTACTGAATGAGAAAGCATACTGTACTTACCACTGAGTATTGTGTTGGAGTAAACATTCCAGTTCAAAGCTTTCAACCACTGTTGGGTTCGAGCAGGGTCTTTTGGAAAGTAAAAGACTGACACTTTTAGGCCTTTCACCAAATTGCTTTTACAATTTGGCAAACAACAAGTGGACGGCATATTGTAGAGGCAATAGAATTTAAGTTAAAAAACCAACAACAAATTATAGAACAATGAAGGAACAATAACAATAGTGATAACACAATAAAATGAACACAAACTACACTTTCACTAGAACAATAAACATATAAACAACAATATATAATAGCAAACAAAAATTACTTTGGCAAGTAATCCCAAGTCTTGAGTTTAAACCTTAAAAATTAAATGGAAAAACTCAATTTCCACAATACAAACAAATGCAAACTGTCAACCACTATTTCGGCCATATTGGAATTTTTGGCATGCACCTTCTTGGCTTTCTTGTGCAGAGGGCGGTAGTTATTCCTCGTTAGACCAGGCAGACTTAAATTTGACAATTGTCACGTGACACTATATTTTGTACAATTAGAGCAGTGACATGATAACTGTCAGATTAACGTCTGATTAGTGAAAAAAATAACCGAACTTAGTTACAGTAAACAAAGTAGTCTAGGTTGCTTGTTGTGAACAGAAATTATAAGTTTATGATTACGATACGACTAAGAACATAAATCTTAATTGCTTGACTATTAATTTACCTTGATCATCCTTGCGCTAAGTTTAGGGTCTAGGCCTATATTACTCCTTTGTAATCGATATTATCGGCTTTAACTGATTGCAAGTCTTGTCTGGAAGCTACTTTTCTGTACTAAAAAAACAGCCAGTTTTGTAGTTTTATTGAAAAATTAAGTTAATTATACTAAAATAACAGAAAGTCCAATGTGACATGAATGTTAAGTTAAAGTGGCTCTGTTCAAAATTTTTCACGTGAACAACGTATGATTTTTGAATACTTTTTTAGTAAAATATGTAACTGACTTAATATGCATTCATTTTCAACTGTTACAGCCTCTTTGATCGCCCCTATGATTTGTATAAGGTTGTTCGCAATTTATCTTAATTAAACACTGTAAAGGGCACTATGAATACTAAACTGTCGTATATTTACTTTATTCAAATCATTAAATCCTGAAATGCTAATTTAAAATTTTATAGGTTTAAACACGGCACAACCAGTCAGTTATTAGTGCTACATCATTGGGCGCGCGCGTTTTGAAAAAGTCAAATGAACCGGAAATTAGGTTTGATTATCCAAATAAATTTTTTGCGAGGTGAATCACCCTTTGAATCAAAACGGGTTTGTTTTGCGCGTACGTAGAGTGAAAAATTCCTTTAATCAAATTTACAAAAGCGCGAGTAACGTAAGACATTACTGGTAATAAAAGAAGATGGGTAACGTGAACCTGCCTTACACGCGGGATGAATTTTTTCAACCTGACTATTTTTAAGTCCTTCAATACCTTTGTACTGATTTACAAAAGGGACAATAGAGGACGCGGAAAACTGATCTGGTTTATGTTGGTGGTCTTCTACAGTTTTGACTGAGTTAGTGTTATACCAGTTAAATTATAATATAATGAAAAATGATTGCAGACGTAAAAACCGTATTGTCAAGTACCGAACTAATGATTCCATAAAAGGGTCCTTCACAACAATTCGTAATAAAACGGAACATCCGCAGTTGGCAGCATAACAACGCACTGAAGATCACACGTCAGATAATACACAAACTCCCTTAATTCCCTTAAATCCGATTTGTAACCTACGGTCGGTTAGGACTAAGGGCGAGTTTTGCCTGTATCGTTCCTTCCCCTAAACCTTTATTAATTCCATTGTCAGTGCGAGCACGATTGTGGCCACATTGTAAGTTGACCTGATCCTATTTGTATGTTTTGTGTCGCTCAAGTGATGTCAATAAATATTTTCGGTGGCGATTTTAATGTGACCCTGGGCCGGAAATATTCACTTTTTAGGGGGTTTTTTTTCCATGCCATAAATTGTAATTTGTGGGCTTTATTATATTCTTGTATTCTGTAGTTTATATACATTTGTCATTACGTTTGTCTGAAGTTATTTTATTGTATGAATTTGAATTATGTGCAGCAGTAGGTAGTCAAAAGCAGCAAGCTGAAACCTGCTTTTTTGACCAATCAACCAAAAACATAAATAAAACTCTAGAAAAAATATGAATACGTCACTAATACTTACATACTAATAAAGTAAATATAATTTTTTTCTTTTGGAATTATGCAGACTTTGTTTCTCAATATCTCGTAACTCGAAGAGAAACAGAGTACTTAAATATTTATAACTTTATTAGCACTAGACAATCTGAATCATTTTATAATAACTGGCGAAGAATCTCAAACTGCAAAGCACTTATCTCAGGTACGATTCGATCAATTCCAAGGATTCGATTGAATAAATTGAATTACCTATACAATCACATATTTTCAAAAAATACTGCATGATTTTTTTCATTACTTTATTAAGACTAGCTATTGACACGAATAAGGCCTGAACCTGAAATTTATCAACCAGTTTACGACGAATTCCCTTTTCAAATCGAAGAATTATTTCTGCGCTACCACTGTCTATCACGATAAATTGATGAATAACTTCGAATATAAAACAAGACGAATGTCACTGGGAAAAATCGATTACGTCCGCCTCCTCAAAATACCAAAATTTCAGGCCACTTTGTTGGGTCACGAACCAATCGAGGCACTTTTGTCTAACACCTGAAAAACGCGGGGGTGTAACCACCACCGATCGATTCACTGATTGGTCGCACGTCTGTTAGAAGGTCCGGAGTGGGGGGTTGATAATGGGCGGGGCGAATAGAAGAGTGGCAATTGTTTTGAGCGTCAGCGAACCAGACCTAGATGGCAAAGAGCCAGTTAGATTTAGAATGCGTTAGGTGGCGGTCGTTGTGCTCTTAAACGCGCAGTAAAGTTCCGTTTAGACTGTAACCGTGCTAGTTACGAGAAAATTCAAAGTGTTTAATTAAGGGAAGGATGTGCTAGGACTTATTGATTACTGAAGCCAGTGGAATTGCTTGGTACACGAAGATATGGTAATTTTGTAAGTACAGGTTTCTCGCTTACTTGACTGTTGATATCTCCGAGAGACGTTACTTCCCAGGTTACGTTTGGGTTGTAACTGTTGATTTTTTTAGCTTTTTGTGTTACTTTTGTCTTAATACAGCCTCCTTGTATGAATATTGATTGATTTATAAACTTCTAAAAATGTTCTATGAGGTCTACGTGTCAAAAAATGGAAATATGACAGGTCAAACTGTTTCTTGTTTTAAAATATCTCAAAAAATTTAAACTGCATCGTTGAATTTGGTCAGTTGTAGTACCTGTCAAGCCAAGATGGTCCATCGACAAAGAACTATAGGAATGTTTTTAAGAACCCATTAGATTATTTCAAAAAACGAAATTTTTACATCAAAAACAAGCTTTTCAAATGAATATCATACTCTATCGTCTTGTAAAACGTATTTTTAAAATGTATTATTGTATTAAACTACAAAATAACAATTTTGGTGTTAAGTTTTATTAGTTATTTAACCAAAAGTCCATTTTCTCGAAAACTGTTAAAGATTTCTAAAAACGTCTCTAGTTTGTTTTCGATGGGTCACCCTGCATGTGGTACAATCATATACTAAAATTTGAAGGCCAGAAAAAAGTACAATGTTAAGTAGAATAAACATTTTATCAGAATCCTGTTAGTAAGAAGTTAACAACTAACCCCTCTCACAGTTATTTTTAACCAATCTACCAGGATACTGACCCTTAGAGGGTTACTACTTATCTGTATAATAATGTGTAACTATCCGTGTTCTAATTACCACAGTCCCCTTTGGGAAAACTTAAACAAACCGCAAACAGTTGGGAAGTGAGCAACAGAAATCAGTTTGTAATCATGCTAAATTTAACCGGTATCCGATAATATTAACTGTCAGACATTGATGTCAAGCACGTGTTTCCTTTAATTTTGTTTGAATTAAAAATTTTTAGATTTCTATGAAAAAGTCTAACCAAATTAACAATCTCTCTAGGTAAAAATATACAATATATTAAGAATAATTATCATATAGGGATATCAATGGCCGATCAAAAGAAAAAGAGAGAAAGAGAAATTCAATAAATATCGGTGAAAAAGTTTAATCGAGCGTAAAGATAGAGAGAAAGAGTAAAATGTTGTATAACAGATTGAAGATATCCCGGGGCGTTATCGACATTAAACAATTGTAATTCATTAGAGTTGTCGCAGCCCGGGCTGTAATTATCCGGGCTGATTAATTGCTCTTCGCCAGATAACGATCGGGCAAATGGAAAAATCCGGATGAAAGATAATCTTGGCCACGGACGGTACGGAGGTTATGCATAAATTATCGATTTAATATGGGAAAAATGCGTTCTTAACTAATTAAATATTGAAGGAATTGTTTGACGGCATTCTATGAAGGGTTCAATAAAAAAATATGCTTTTCTTTCCAGGCATGCTCCTTCCCTTTCCCCTGGCATGTCTTGCCGGGCAAGCTATTCGACCAGTGGCGGTGGAGGACACGGGGATTGGGACATCAATGACAGTGCCGTCCCTCGAATTCATGATTTTGATCAATTTTCAGAATGGGCTGATGGTCATTGTCGACTCGTTTATCGGTAATTAATTATTCAATTTTTAAATTAGTTTTGATTTAGTAGTTTAAAAATTATAACACTAACAATTTCTATATTATGTTTAAAGAAGTACATAAGTTTAACAATTATTTAGGTCTGACAATGAGGAGGCAAAACGACATTCCTCAGGCTGGGCCATGCGTAACACCAACAATCACAACGTTCACATTCTGAAGAAGAGCTGCCTAGGTGTGCTTGTTTGTTCCTTAAGATGTACCCTGAGCAATGGGGAAAAAGTCCACTTACGACCCGCTATCTGTGATAAAGCCCGTAAAAAACAGCAAGGTAAGGACAACGGTAAGTTTGTCAACTTACCATAGACTATTCAAACTTTGATGATACTTAGTTTGTAACAAAAACTAAATTTACTGATTATATTTACAGGTAAACCTTGTCCAAATCGGCAATGTACCGGTCGTCTAGAAATTCTGGCCTGTAGAGGACACTGTGGATATCCGGTTACGCATTTCTGGAGACATACCGAGCACGCCATTTTCTTCCAGGCGAAAGGGGTGCATGATCATCCCAGGCCTGAGGCCAAAAGCACAAGTGAGGCCCGACGATCGTTAGGCAGTGGTCGACGTGTGCGAGGATTAGCCGTTTTGTTAGCCAAAGAAGCCGCATTAGGAAATAAGGTAAATTAAAGCAAAATATTATTCTACCAGCAAAACTTGAATATAACTTAATTGAATAGCCGACTTTAGAGGGCTTCCCCCGAAGGAAAACCGTAATTGCAATATGTATTCAACTAATAATAGAGTAGAAGATAGTTTGTGATATCTTTCGACATTGGGGCTGAGCTCGCGTGGCCCCAGGCGGGGCTACAACAATACGATTGATGCAATAATCGGATAAGTCTTGAATTCTGATTAGGTCGCCACTTTTTTACCGCGGGTATATTGTAATAATTGGAGACGAGTATCGAACGCGGAAATATACATTTCTAGACTATATAAATGGATTTTTTTTTGTAAAAGTTGCTACCAATATCTAATAATATACATTTCTAAAAAACTAATTTGTATTGCAGTTAATGTCCTTGAGGGATCCAAAAAGACCCTGCAAGGAAATGAACCAAACGTCAAGGCCCAGTAGTAGTGTCCCATCTATAGTTACCAGCCAAGAAAAAGGTAATAAAATCACGTAATATACATACAGACATAATAAATAATATTTTTTTAAAATTTTACTTGTATACTAAAATATCTAATTTTCAGGTTATTGCTCGTGTTCACCATTTGAGTGTATCTGCGGCTACCAACCTACCCTACCACAACCAATGCAACACTACTCACTCTCCCCTCAACCACCTTACCAACCAATCCAGCAACCCATCGAAACCAACTACTGGACTCAAGAACCAGCCCACGCTCAAGCATATCCTAGCGACATAACCTTAGAGAATAATTCCTGCGACTTTGGTAATATACCAGCTGACTTATTTCAACCGGAAGAGATATTCCAACTGGACCAACCAATCAAACCAGACTACGTGTACATGACGGATTCGCGGGTGGGCAATGAAGTGGCCAGATCTCCCCCCACTTTATTGGATTTGGGTAGTGGTACCATACAACATAGAGAATTAAAGACTGAAGATTATTGGCCTCAAACTGGTGTCGGTTTTATGAATGACGACTCAAATGCCAGTTCGAACAGTCGATACAACCTCAATCAAAGCCCGGATATTCCTAAAATAGTTAATAACAATGTGGTTCCTAGTTATGAAGCCAGTAAAGTGGATCCAGCAAGTTATGTAGTGCAACCTAAACCAACTTCCAGTTCCGTTTACGACCACAATTTAATGGATGTTCCAGAGTTTAAAACGGAAAACCACTACGATTTGAACGCTCCAAGTGCAAAATATTTGCATGGCAACACCGAGAGTTTCCTACACAATTTTCAAAACTACCAAAGCACAACGAAAAACTTGATCAAACCAAACTATCAAGAATACATAGATTTAGGCCAGTATAACGATTACGCCAACTTTCTAAACATTTACGAGAACAAAGTGACTCACAGTGATAATATGTTTAATGATTTGGACTTTAGAATCGCTAACTCTTGCAATTTTAACGATAGCATAATGGACTACACTTCACAATGCTACGATAATGTTACCAATCCCCAATTGTGATGTACATTTAATTTCCAATAATGAGTATGTTTTAGTGCCTTAATAGTTAGAAGCTTTCCATGATCTTGGTTTGTACCTAGTGTTGTACAAAATTTTGTTGATGTGTACATATAGTATAACAAACTGTGTGTAAATACAAAGATTATTTTTTATTGTTGTTTTATTAAGCTAAGATTGTGCATTCAAAACGATCTACTCTCTGTCCCAGGAGAAACTGAAGTTTATTCACTTCGTTTTCCACCTGAAAATACTCCATCAATCTAAAAATAAGCTGTTGTTTGCACTTACTGTAATACTTAGACTTTTTCGGTTACCGAAGGTATCAAAATTACTTTTTTTATACACAAAATAAAAACTCAATCAATAAATTCAAATTACAGCCGGAAAAATGTCAACAGAAGCCAAAAAATCAAAATACAGACTTTACCTTTAGTGGTTTGGTTAAAAAATAAAGTTAACTAATATTTGGCATTTATTTTGGAGAATTATAAAGAAAAAAAGTGAACTTAAGTCTTACAAACCTTAATACATGTATGTACAATTTATTATTTGCTAACAAATACTGTTTCAAAAATCACTGTTATTGACGCTATAATAAATAATAAATTTTTTGCTTATTCTGTTTTACCCTACAAATGTAATTTAAATCAAAATGTTTCAATTGCACTGCAACGGGTATACACCGTGTATAAACTACATATAGTGACCCCAATTCGGATGGCATTTATAATCTCTCAGTTCCTCATCAAATAGAAAATTTCACTAAACCACCCCGAATGCTATCAGCTGGGATAATGAAAAGACGGTTGCAACTTTGGTGCTTTCGGTTTCGAGCCAAACCATGATTTTTTCCACTCTAGCGTATCTTGGATCAGTTTTTCTTCTTCGGGAGTGAATTTTAGTAAGG
This sequence comes from Ips typographus, assembly GCF_016097725.1. Classification (NCBI taxonomy): domain Eukaryota; kingdom Metazoa; phylum Arthropoda; class Insecta; order Coleoptera; family Curculionidae; genus Ips; species Ips typographus. Next base: position 6,031,620 of record NC_138430.1, on the reverse strand, counting down.
TTGAGATGGCTTTGATCAGATGCTGAGCTTCATACTCCCTACTACAAAATTTTACGTTAACTTTCATAAACCCTGTACAAACCACAATTTACCTGGTTAGAAACTTAATCACCACATGTTTTAAGTATTTAAAGTTTACGTCTTCATCGTCCCGCTTTACTATACTGGGAAAGTTTTTGGTTGAAACGTAGCTGGGTTGCAACACCGCAGCCGGCCCGTTATTATCTATAAAATCGTTATTAAACCCACTCGGGGTTTTTAATTCTTGTTGGAGAGTTTTCTTCAGGTCGGCCAGTCTCAATTGTAACATTTTTATAGTCTGCAAAGCAACAGTAAATTAATTAAAAGCTATACATAGCGTCCAGTGATACAACCTTGTTTTTCTCTGAAAGCTGTTCTTCCAACTCCACTAGACTACTATTCAACTTTTCCTCCATATTTTTGCTTTCTTTAAGACCAAATTTTCCCGCTCTAGCGTTGCCAACTTATCAAGCAACTCTTTCATGTCCTGTTCTTGTCTGCGCATGTCTTGTTTCACCAGCTCCATCTGTTGCGAAATTTCGGCGTTCCTCAGTAAGGCAGTGTTTTTCTCTGACGTCACTCTATTCATTTGTTTCTTATTAAGTTGAGTAAAAAAATGGCTAAATAAAAATTTAACCTTGTTAAAGTTTTTTGTACGTTTAAAGAATTGGCCTTCTCCTCGCCCAATTCTTTTTCCAGTTTTGTGATAATTTGCCTCAGTGACGTGTTAGTCATGTGTTCGGAATCGACGGACAGTTTCAGCTTGCCAATTTCGTCTTCTGATTTGTCGAGTTCACTTTCGACGTTTTCCAAATTTTTTTTAACAACTTTAATTTCAGTCTTTGATATGTCCTACAATTGATTACCCCCACCGGTATAGTTATGGGACTTTCAAAATAAAATCAGTAAAAGTAAAATGAGTGGGCAACATTATTTATGTTCTCAAGATGATGTAAATTTCAAAATGGTCCTTGATTTAGAATAGTTGAAAGTCTAACAGCAACACATAAAGATGAAACGTGTCTGATGATGTCATAATTGGAAACTCCCAACCAATAGAAACTAAACTGCTCACGGAAACAGCATAATTCTTGGCAATTTTTCACGAACTATATATCCGACATGCCTCAGCCGAATTTAATGAATAAAAACGGTTTTAAAAGACAGTTTTTTGTAGAATCAGAGTCAAGTTTTCATTGATTTCTTCACCAGAAAAATTTTTCATTTTTCTTCAATTTCTTGAATTTCAACCCAGTGCATTTCATTCAGAATTTTAGAACATTTTTTTGTCGTGTCATATCATTTCGGGACATATTTGAGGGTTTTTTACATTTTTTCGAAACGACATAATTTTTTATAAATTACTCTGTATCTGGGAAATACCATGACTAATTTTAAGTAGATAAATCAACACTAAATGTTTACTGGTTGTAAAATCAGTAACGTAGAAGGGAGGTTAATATAGGTGCAAAATGGGGAAAATTGAATGGAGTTATAGGACAATAATTACCGAAAATTTACACATTATTATACTACTCTGTACTGCAGGAATACTGAGAATAATTTTAATAAAAAGATTCCATTTAAAATTGTATTAAAAATGAAGTTGATTAATAAACACATTTCTGTTTTAGACGTATACCATAAAAATTCCTGAATTTGCAGCACATTTTTCGCCACCCTGTATATCTGTGAATAAATCACTTTTGAGGCAAAATGAATGACAGTCCTGTTGGTTGAGGCATTTCGGAGATACAGGCCGTTAAAAATGGCAAACAATGTTGCTGTATCGATCTTTTCCGTGAGCAAAGATAATAATTTAAAATGTATACCACACTTGCTATACTAAACCACCCAGTAAAACTTATTCAAAAAATTAAGCTTAGCACACCTATAGCACATGCTTGATATTTACAGTGGAATAACACAACAAAAGTAGTTAACACAGGCTGAGGAAGGAAAATTATAAGAACCCAAATAAAAGTAGTAACATCAGTGTAAATAAAACGTTTATTAAATCATAAAACAATAATAATAAAACAACGATAACAAAAATGACTACTTAAACTTAGAAAAATACTGAACCCCAAAAAACAGAAAAATGCGCTGGCAAGACTTAAAAAGCTAAACGGTGCTACCAAATAATAGTGTAAATAAAACACTAAAAGGAAGGAACTACCCCATTAATTTTCACTCACTAATTCGGTTCTTAAGAACTGAATCTCTTCCTCATCTGCCACTTGCTGTGACTTTAATTCCATAGACAATTCATTTACATCCTGAGTTAGCCTACGAATCTTGGTTTCCTTATTTGCCAACTCCATTTTAGTCAACTCCCACTCAGCCTCATGCTGTCTAATTTTATCCAGAAGCTTCTCCCGATCTTCTAGAGCCCTACGGCGCTCCGCCCCTTCTTCTGCAGCCTGTCTACTCAATCTGCCCACCTAAAAATCCTCCTCAAACACCGCCCCTAAATAATCACATGCTGCACTAACTTGAGTCTCCAAAGAGGCGATTTTATCACTCCAAGATGTCTTAATGTCGGTTAATTGCATGTGAGCCTCTTCAAGACGTTGCTCCAGCAGTTTTTTCTCCGAATCCGACTTTTGTCTCGTTACCATCACCACTCCTCCTCAAAATGTCCACTAGATCGGCTAAATGTTTGCGTTCCTGTTCGCATTTTGCCAAATCGTTAGCTAAACGAGCCAAATCTCGAGCCGAAGAGTGACGCAATGCCTCCAGGTCATCCTGCAATGAATGCAAATTGTCAACTTTACAAAATGACAAAGCGTTTGGTGAGTTGCGGCAAGCACATACCTGTTTCGCTCCCAAGCTGCACGAACAACAGTGACACAAGTGATTGAATGCTAAATTTGTGTTTTTCTTGGGTACATAATTATTTCAAAATAATTAAATATTAATAAGTGCACTAACTTGAAAAATGTATTTCTTTCTCTAAATTAGCAAGAAAACTATTTTACACCAAAAATTGGATGTTTCTAACAAAAAGTAACTAAATGACCCGCGCGATTTTTCTTTGAAAATTTATACTATATTCATATAAAAACACATTCAAAACGTGTGCTCTAAACACTGAAAAACCCAACTCCACATACCTGAACATCACTCAATGTCTCCTCTTGCCTCCTCAACCTGTTCAGTTCAGTTCTAAGCTTCTCTAACTGATTATTTGCGTCTTTTAATGCCGCGTTCTTGTCCGATAATTCCCGGTCTTTTTCCAGCACCAACTGTTTCACTTTGGACAATTCCTGACATTGTAGGTTTTCTATTTGTTCTGAATTTTCGCGGTGTTCCAGGATTTTCTGTTTAAGGTCTAAAAATATTAAGCTGTTGCTGTTTGTACTGTTAATAGTCATGTTTAGTCAGAAGGATTCAATGCACACCAAACCAGTAATTAAGATAATAATGAAAACTACCTTCTGCATTTTTTAAAGCATCCTTTAAATGGGATATTTGTTTGTAGGCTTCATCCTTTTCCTTTTCCAAACTGTTTAATTTTCGATCTTTTTCTTTTAATATTTCCCGCCATTCCTGGTCTTTTTGGTCCAATCTTCTAGAAAATTCTGACTCAATTTTTGATATTCTACGTTTGTACTCCTCTACTTCAATTGGACCTTCTTCTCTGAGACCATCTAAATTAAATAGTAGAAAATTTTGTGAATTCCTAATTATTTAAGTAGGTATAAGGTTGTTGTTGAATTTGTAATAAGGTTATAAGGGTGTTAACCTGTTCTTATCTATGTAGTTAAATGGTAATTAACATCCTTTATTCATGAGAATTTTATGAACTAAAACCAACCCATTAAAAATGGATATCAAAGAACCATGATAAACAAGTCTACAATTTTATCAGTCAAATTTAATCATGGACATTGGGGTAAAATAAACTAGGTAAAAAACTCATGGAAAGCTTTACTCAGTGTTGTTAACTCAAAAGTTGTACCTTTACAGAACTAAATTAAACTGAAACATCTGTTCCAGGTGGGATATTCTCACCTGAGGACACTATAGAATTCAAACTGGATGTGGATCCTTGCAAAGACTTGCCCCTGAAGTTTTCAATCTTCTGGACAGTTGAAGAAGTTATTTTGGCTGTTAATTTACTCAAGTCGCTGCCAGTCTCCTCGCGAATTTTACTCTTTAACGAGGCAAACATTTTACTAGACATTTAATTTAAATTGTAAAAAAAGGGCCTCTGTACAACATATTGTACCAAACAGCAAACAAATGAGGCGAAGTCAGAGACACGTTGAAGGTTTACGTTACCGCTTTTATCTGGCGCATTATCGTCCGACTGTTGTTGTTTCAAGATTATTATATGTTTACTAATCACTACAATAAATAAAAACAGGAATAAATTTTTCACAAAAATATTGCTCATAAATGAGAAAATTAATCAACAAGACATAGACAATGACATTAGTGACAACTCTTGTAATGGGCCTTTCAGTCCAAATCACTTGAGTGAGAAAGAGATACAACTAGTTGTCAGATCGTAACTGACTAGTCACTGAATTCATGTACCTGTACCTAGACGTGTAATGATAAGAAATAATTAATTTCTTTCCTAACTAAAAATAGTTCAAATTAATCAAAATTGAGTGGTTTGGAAGTAATTTAAACAGCAAATTAATCACTACGTTGTCATCATTTGTAATCCTCCTTTGTCATAAAAGGCTTTATTTAGGTATAACTAGTTCAGAAGTAATCGTCTTTAAAAATGGTTGTTAAATCTGTACTAAAATTTATAGCGGTCATTACAGCATTTGCTATAGCATTATATCCTCCAGCATTAATAAAAAATAAAATTTTGAGAACATTTCTAAAAATTTCCATAGCCCTGCTATCATCATATTCGATAGGGTTTGCATTATATCTTCAGTATATCAAATCGTATAATGATAAAAGCGTCTACAGCATCAGCGTTTGGATCAGCTTCTTCTATCTTGCAGTGATGAACTCAGTTACATCAATCCAATTAATTAGAAATACTTCTATCATGTCCGGTTTGATAGAATCAGTCTTGCACTATTACAATGATAAAAACACAAATTTTGCTAAATCTACTAAGATACTTGTGGCTTTGGCCACTTTGGAATGTTTAGCAATTTTTATATGCAAATACTTTTTAAATGGTTCACCAATTAATTATACAACACGCAGTTCCATAACGTTACTGTCCATGTTTGTCCTGATATGGGAAGCTAAAACAAGACTAAAAGATTTGAATAACGACCTTAAAGAGTGTGGTAAAGAGAACGAGGTTTTGGAGATCAGAAGACGACACAACCAGACTTGTAATATGATTATTTACATTAACAAATTGTACGGCCTGGTGGTTTTAATGGCGGTGATGAGTTGCACTATTGAGATATGCCACATTGCGTTCAGCGTCTTGTCACCTTATGCAGTTTATGTACAACAACATCCAGGTTTACGGCATTATATTACGTATGTTAATTTAATAGTAAGTAGTCCGGTATTATGCTAGAAAGTTCAGTATAGTTAATCACAGTCTTTTTAAGGTTCATGTGATACTTATAGCAGTTGGGGGTGAACTGTTGAAAAGGGAAGCGGAAAACACTTTAAGCGTGTGCTACGCAAAATTGCAACAATATCCACCCCATAAAGGAGACAAGGAGATGACCAAACAATTGTTGATTTTGACTCAACAAGCTTTCCAAAGAAAACCTCACATTTCCGCTTCTGGGTTTTTCCCGATCGATCATTCTTTGATTATGTTTATTTGCACTAATTCTTCCACTTATTTAATTTTTTTGTGTCAGTTTATAACAAAAGGTACACAAGATCGCCGTGAAATTGATTTGGTAGGACTCAACAATATTACTAACATCACGTTATATTAATATTGCGGTAAATGTATTCAAACGTAACCTCTGATTTAGTTAAACTGTCCTTTAAATGTATTGAGTAAATAATGGACTGAGGTAGTATAAAATATATTATATTAGACGTCCATTACCAAAACAACAATATAAAAAGTATCACATTTTCGCGCTTTTAAAACACTAGAAAACGAAAACTACATTTTTCAATACTATTCACTCAATACTTACCAAGTAGAATAAAATAATTTTAAGTATTTTACGGATTAAACTAGAATGCTATGAGTGTTCTACTTTAGGCAGCCACACTTTAATAGATCTATCTTGACTGCCTGTTACTATGATGTTATTATCTTTTGATATGTCCACGGTAGTGATTGCTCCTAAAATATAAAGTCTAGAAGGTTTCAGAATGTTGCAAAAAGTATAATTACCGGAGTGAACTTCCACTTCTAGAAGCTCTTTGACTTCAAACATGTCCCAAATTTGCAATAATCCAGCGTCATTGCCTAAAGTTAAAATTTTGCCTTGCCACTTCAAACAACTTACTTTCGACGTGAATATTTTACTGAAAACTGGAAGACCTGAAAAAATTGCATTTGTTACACTTGTTTTACATTATTTTTGGGGTTTTAAAGTACCAGTTTGGACGTCTAGGACCTGGAAGGTTCCATTATCGGTTCCCAAAGCCAGTTTTTGCCCATCGGGACTGTAACACAAAACCCGAATCCCTCCACAATTATTCTCATACTTTTTATACCGGGTGAGACTTTGAGTGTCCCAAATATAGATTTCTCCATCCTGAGTTCCTACCGCAAAATAGGCGTCCCGTCTGAAAACATTTGATAAACAATAGTCAGTCGGTGTAACAAATCAACTTACGGATCAAAACAAATACAAAAAACAGCCGAGTTGTGGTCTAAATGTTTGACTAGACACTGGACTACAATATCTCTGGTAGTTGCTCTAACGTCTTTCCACACTTTAACCGTACAGTCTCCACTGCCGGATAGAAGCAAATTGGAAATTTCACCGTAAACTAAACAGTTAACGGCGTCTTCGTGTGCTAATGCGTCCACTGTAATTCGACCGTAATCCATATCATACAACGATCTAAATTGAAAATATTAAACAAGGTTTATGAAATTGAAACTACAATACGTACATTTGATTATCCCAACTACCAACCACCAGAGTATTAGAGTCAGGTAACTGAACGCAACCACTCAAAGGCATATTTCCAATATTCGCGCTCCTAATTTGCTTGTTCTGATCCAGACAAAACACTTTCAAACGTGAATCGTGGCCAACCGAGGTGATTTTCGTACCATCCGTACTGAGGAAAATGTGACTTACAGTATTTTTGTGACTGTTGAAACTCGTTTTCAAATCTAAAGATGTTACCAAACGCCACGGGTCTAAAATTGCAAGTTAAGTATAATTATTTCAGATAGTCCATCAAAAATCCACCTTCGATTTGGGTTTCATCCTCCTTGACTTGATATGGTTCAGTTAAGAGTAGAATTCCGAGTTTACGTCGAGGATGCGGAACGTTAAAAACTTGTTTGGGCACCTGTCCAAATTCCATTATTTGCACTTCCAAAGCTTGCCTATGGCTAGGGTCTTTGACAACTTCCAGATCAACATTCCCTTCGTAACACAAGTGATAAAACACTAAAACAATTCCCAGTTACTAAGTGATGGATTAATATTAAAAAAATCATACAATTGTGGGCCTTAAGAGCTTCCTCGCCTTTTTGTTTATACCCAAAAATTAGGTCGATCCAATGGTGTAAATTTGAAGACACAATGTCGCTTTCCAAGGCTTTTTTTAAGATTTCCACAAATTCTTTGGGAGTGTTAGCCCATGGAGGCAATTCAACATCACCAACTTTAACATTATTATGCCTCAAACCAAAATTGATACCCAAACGGTTTAATAAAAACTTTCCTACAATAAAAAACGCAATATATTAAGACATAAAATATTTCCGGCGCAACACACCTTCTTGGGTTGTATCATAAAATTCAGGAGTTAACTCTTTGAAATCGGACATATTATTAAAACAGTTCTTATAAGCGTCCGCCACTGAATTAAACATTCGATCAGGATGATCAAAACGACCACCTTGCAGACACAACACATAATGAGGATACAATCTAGCCAGGTAATATAATACGAAACCAGGGGTGGAGTAATGAGAGCCGTATATGAATTTGGGTTCTGCCATTTCTTGATAACTAAAAACCAAACCTGGATTACACTACCAACATGTAAACAACTGGCACTAACCGGTCAAGTAATCGTTCCAGTCTTTCAGGGTTTAAAGCCCCCACTGGTTTGGTTAAGTCTCTGTAATTGCTCGAATCGTTCAGATTTAAAGTTTGACTGGAATAATTGGAAATAATCCAAGGAAAAACTGGATATTGAGTTAAATCATTCACTGTTCTATCACCTAAGCTACAACGTTACACTATTAGCACGTTAGTTTGATGCGAGGGTGCTCAGAGTACCTGTTAATGTACAGCAAATACTCGTAATTTGATATAATACCATTTTGCCACTGTAAAGTAATTACGTTTTGTTCTAAATTGTCCAATTTCAATTCCGGTTCAGACAAAATTTTATTGTATAAGTTGTCTCTTTCATCTTGATTGCGAAATGACAGATATATGTGGGAATTAAGGCCATTAGAGTCCGAGGAATATATTTCCAGACCCTACCAACAGGCTTTTAAAGACAGTAAAATACGACAATAAATCACTTACAATATGTCTAAGGAGAAAGCGCCGTGGTACAATTCTTTTAATACTGCTCAAGTTAATTTTGATAACTGGATACTAAAAAAAAACCTCTAAATATTTTAATAAAATTCGTAAATATCTACGAAACTTACAACATCTATGTTGTTGTAAGGTTGAAAATAGAGCCGTTTGGTAGATAGAACGCATCTGACTGGATTTATATTCAAGGGACACACCTTGTCTGCTTGGGTTTCCACCACAATTTGTTCATACAAATCCAACCATAAAGGATCGAATTTAACACGGGAATGTCGTGATCTTACAATAGCAGTAATCTATTCATTAGAGTAAATTTTGTGGATTGGAGTTTGGACTTTTATTTAAGTATACTTGCCATGTTTGATTGTTCAGCAGACGGCAAGGTACTGGCTCTATACAATTGAGATATCATAGTCAAACAATGCGAAATACTAGCATAATTAAGTAAAAACAAAAAATGCCCCGATTCTTTAAACTTATAAGGAGCAATAACATTGCCTTCCAGCATTTCAATGTATTCCTTACAGTTAATAGTAAGGGCGTTATCGCTTTCCACAAAAGCGGCAGTCCCTTTACGTTCCTCAATTATCACACATTCTTTAAAAGGGATTTTAATTAAAGGTTTGGTGAAATCTTTTGGTTCAAATACCAAAGATTTGGAACACATTTTCAACCGGCCCTCTTGTTTTTTATTGTCATAAGTTTTGCGGGACGTGTCTGGCGGTATAAATGTACTGCTAAAGTCCTCAAAGTAGATTTCACCTGGATCTAATAAAAGTAAGGAAAACCTGAAAAGAATAACATAAAGATTTTAACGTTAATTTGGTTGGTAGGCAGGTACTTATGGTAAAATCTAGGGCAAAATGATGAAAATGAACTTGGTAATTAAAGAAATATTTCTTATTTGAATAAATAAGAGTGGCAGCATAACTAAAGATGGAATTTTGAGAAAAAATAGTAAAAGTAACAGCAAAAGCTGAATATGATTGTCATGACAAAATCTAGAGCTAGAGGAGTGTGGACTTAAAACATATTGTCTACCAGGTATTCTATAAAGTTAAAGAGGACAGTTTTCAGCCAATAAGCTTCTTTAGAAAAACCACACCTACATTATTAACTCTTTATGATTCACCTTGAAATTTTTGTATAAAGCCGGAAATCCAGCAATCAAGCAACTTTCACAAGTATTGCTTAAGTTATAAGTAAATAAAAGCATGTTTAAACTATTCTTGACACTTTGAACAGCCTGTAGTATTTTCATTTTATTGAATTATGTACATGTTCATACTATTTCATTTGCTTAAAGAAACACTATAAACCAATTAGAAATTCCTGTTAGTCATTACTTTGGTTACCAAATAAAATGGAAAGTCTAATATTGGATAAAAGGAAATTAGTGTGGGTATCCCTTTGTTAAAACTATTTATGAAAACCAAACTGGACTGTAATTTCTTACCTGCTTTTTTCCATGTGGAGCTGATTGTATTCCAACGTAACAAACTAAGCAGTAATAATAATAACAAATTCTAAAGTTGTTTTTTTTTGTGTACTATTTTGATTATTATGTAAACAACATAACCAAGTAAGATAGCAGACGTACAGAGTGACAGCTAGACTTGTTGTTATGTCTATCTCTCTCTTTTTCTATGCAATAAAAAGAGGTTAAACCATTTGCTTAAAATGATCTGTCAGTGGGGACTTCGATTTTCAACTTGAAACGTATCGCACGTCTGTTTCGTGGGCGCCATTTTTGTCGCTAAGAAACCACGTTTCTTGAAACGGTGTTCAGAGAAATTTGGAGTTGAAGACCGAATTCCGCAGCCGGTCGAGTGGAAATGTGGGGCCTCTAAGTGGAAACGTGGATTCCTAAAGGTCTACGGGGAATTGTCTTGTGCGGTGCACTTCCAGGAGGCGGAAAGGGTGAAAACCTAGGTCAAGACCACGTGGATGTGACAGTGACGGTTATAGTTTCCACGAGGAATGACTATATTTTTCACTCGGATCGTGCCTTTAAGGCGATTTTTAGTCCTATTTATGCAAGCGGGAGAGATGAGAGTTTCTCAGACGCACGCAAGTGCCTCTTCCGCGGATCTTTCGTAATCGTGAATCGCGTAATCGCGTTATTTAATCTGGCTGAACGTCTCACTGACGAGTGGCCATCGTAACCACAACACACACACACACATGATCTGTCAGTGGTACTAATTCTTCTTCTTTTCCTTTTGATACTTTGTGTGTGGCGCCCTCTGTTCGCTACTGTTAGACACGTAGTGCGGACACTAATTTAATTGTAGGTAATTTGTTTTATTTGCATTCACCAAAATTAAAAGTGCAGTTTGTCTTCCCCCCGTTAAACCTCAATTAAAACATATTTAATTTATTTTTAAAAACATATTTTAAAAATTTATTTGCTTAAGGGCTGGTACTTTCACCGGATAAATTTATTCTTAGGATAATTTCTATAGAAATGAATGAAATTGACCAACAGTAGCGTCTGATTTTACGAATTCTACAGAAATTATTTTTGAAATGAAATTATTCTGTGAAAGTACTGACCCTTAGACGTATAGTCTTGTAAGTTGTATTACAAAAAAATCAGGATTTGGTTGAATTATTTTATTTAGACAGATACAAATAATCTGTTTCATCACATAGGACATTCACTCCCACTGGATGTCCCCAAGTCTTCGTAGTAGCCGTAGTCGCTATCACTTCTACTACCACAACGACGACTGTGTTTAGGGCAAGTTTTCTTAAGGTTGCGCCCATTACGACTTTTTGCTTTTGGTGGTTTGGGTTTGTTAGGTTTGACTTTCGTTTTACCGGTTTTGCAAAAGTCCGAGTAGTTGGTAGTTAATGGATGAATAGTGTTCAGTTGTTCGTTTATTCGCACTTTACGCTTCCCGAATTTGAGCCCTCGCAATAGACGTCTGCTGCCAATTTTCATTTTATGCCAGATTTCCTTGAAGAAGCACGTTGGGCCATCTTGCCTACAAATTTAATGGTTGATTATATGTCACGACCAATTTGGACTAGTACGTTAAAGTCCTTAAATCAATTATTCTACTCGCGTGCAACGTAGCTATAAGGAAGAAAAGAGCAAGGACATAGCTGATATAGAATCCTGTAGATTCACTTTTTAGAAAGTCTGTAATTGGGTCTGCGGCTGACCAGTCTCCACCTTAAATTAGCAAAGTGACACTTTTGTTGTATGACGAATAAAAACTGTTAAGGCTTACTTGCCATCCAGTCTTCAAAATTCTGACCCAATGCTTGTAAAGAATCCTGCACAAACTTCTCCAAAGGAAACCAAAAATCAATGATTAAATCCTCCATAAGGAACTGAGCCACAAAGAACTACAAATTATTACTATTAATTCGTCTATTAATCGTATTACTAAATCAGCTACCTCAATGATAAAATGCAGTTTCCCAATTCTCCTTAAGTTTCTAGGATACAGACGCACACTCCACAATAAAATGAATGTAGTGAAAATGAACATGTAAAGCGCCATGAGGGGGCCATTTCCGACTTTGATGGGTTCCCTGAAAATTTGGATTGCGCACCCATTTAAAATGGCGGCGACTAAACAGGGACAAAACATCCCCATTGCGAAAAAACTCGGCTTGGAGCCTTAGACATGGAATTTACGAAGATGGGACTTTGAAAAAAAAATGCAAAAACTGAAATTTTGAATCAAAGTTACTATGACAAAGTCATCAGTGTCAATTTAGGCATTACCTTCTACCTGTATTATATTAGTTTAATTTAAAACAATCATTTCATCATTTTGATTTAAGTGATGCTTTAAGGATGTGTGGGAGTATGGGTAAAAGATTATGCAATGAAGAGTGTTTGCCATTCATTACTTTTGTATTTATGTTAAAATATTAAAATAATTAAGTAATATAATATGTTAAATGCTGTTTTTTTTCTGATTTTTCTTTAGGTATATTAATATTGTCGCATGATTTGAGAAAAGTTATTGTCGGGACACCAGAAGGACGAAATAACTCTAGAACAAGAGCACGTCCTTATCATTATTCACATTATAATGTACAGTAACATTCACCAACATATCATTATATTAACACATTTCTGACATGTTCTCACTGTATAAAATAGACTTAATTCAATAAAACACTTTCTAAGATTTATCCTGCGTTCATTTCGTGTATCCAGCAGTTCTGATTACAATTACAAATGTGGTTAGTGGAAGAAAGCTTTTACGGCATTAAAGCTAAGGATCAATACCCAAGCGGACATCATCAGACTTTTTAAGTCACACACAGTGTAGTAACTGATCTAGACCAATTACGAAAGTTTTAATAAAAGACCTTGGACTAGTTCAATTTATTCATTTTAGTATTGTTAGGTCAATTCGGACAAAGCTACTAACGCAATTTTTTAATTATGATCATAATTACAATAAATCCGATATGTCACGATAAAATCTTGCTGGCTGAATAGTAAACTAAGCAATTTAATGACGATCAGTTTAATGACAATAACAGACATAATGTCTACATTATTATCACTTTACGATACAGTAGTGGAATTTGCGTCATTAGCAGCAAAAGGAAAGTAAATAAAATCTGTACGGTTTTTACGAGGAAAATCCATTATTTTTAGTCGAACCACACACATATCCATTATATAAGGGTCGATTAAATCCAAGAGGGGTTAAATTAACTTCGCCATTCTACTTATTGTAGAGGACTTCGATCCAAATGCTATATGGAATTGACGTGTGGGCATCACTTCAAAATAATTGGGATTTTATGTATGATTGAATGAAAGTCATTCTAAAATTAGCATTATATACCATTCTAATAACTGCAGTTACTGATATAACGTTTATTTAATGAACGTTAAATAAGTCATCAAACATAATGATTATTGAATGGGCTTTTACATTTTCCGGCGTTTTTTCAAAGTAAAACGCGACCAGTGACACACACTGACGTCACTTGGGTTCCGTAAAATCCCAGCATCGAGGGGGGTTTTACCATCGTCCGAAGAATCGATGTTTGCGCCCCCTCCACCTGGTTTTGCCTTCCAATTTAGCCACCAAACTGTGTGCTGACGTTGGTTTCGTCGAGTTTCGAATAGTCCTGCAGACCTGCAGGATACACATCCAGTTCTTCGAGCGCGTTTCTTCAGGTTAACTTGTTGCTGTGATTTATCTGCTCATGATTTTTGGGTTTAAATAGTATTAAACTTTGCTCGATATTGATACTGCTTATCACGGGTATGAATTTTTGTTTATTTACATTATAGTATTATATTATTACCAATACATAAACAGTTATTAAGAATTTTCTAGTAGAATATTTGTGTTGAAGCATTTATTGCAGTTTCAAGATATTTAATTATTTTTGCAGCAAAACATCTTAAAGGACCAACATGGATGGTATTATAATCCTCTATTACAATATTTTAATTGTGTAATCATTGATGTAACTTAATACCTTCATGTAATTGTCAAAAAAATGTAAAAAACCACTGAAATCAACTTCTAGCTATTTACACCATAATTACATAAAGGTATCACCTGATAAAAATAATAAATGCATGCAGCATGTTTGTGAAATTAGATCGCTGTTGTCGAATGTTCTGTATTTTCCTGTATTAAATATGAAATTTAGAAATTTCAGTTCAAAAAGTTGTAAATTCAATGTAAACGATGCTAACGTAACTAAAAATTGAATTATTGTGTCGCATATTTCAGAAATGGAGGCTAATCAGTTTAGGGAGTTCGGAAAGGCCATGATCGACTACACTGCCGAATATCTGGAGAATATACGGGACCGGTAAGTGGATTATTGTGATTCCCTTGGGAGTTAAGTAATTTTTAAAGTTAAAATTGCAGGCGGGTATTACCGGCTGTAGAACCGGGATATTTACGACCCTTAATTCCCGATCAGGTTCCCGAAAAACCGGAAAATTGGGAGGATGTGTTAAAAGATGTCGAACGTGTAATTATGCCTGGTGTACGTATTTTTATTTTGATCTTTCTCAGTTTTAAATGTAATTACTAGTTTAAATCATGTGATTATTACAACATTCTTGTTTTGTTTCAGGTTACTCATTGGCATTCACCCAGATTTCACGCTTATTTTCCTACGGCTAACTCGTATCCAGCCATCGTTGCAGACATTCTTAGCGGTGCCATTGCTTGTATTGGATTTTCATGGGTATGTTGCACCTAAATATCATATCCGTAAAACTGGTTGAAGTAGTTGGTTGTTAACAAAATTTGCTTGAGGTCATTCATTTTTCAAATAATTCTGACTTCTCACTGAAAATAGTTTTAAAATTGCAATTATATTAATAAAGATTTTAACTAGATTATTATCAATTTAGAAACGTTGAATTATTAAAGCTCTTTGACTTTTAATGACCGAAAGGCACGCTCGAGAAAATCCTTTGAAAATCGGAAATGTGCCGTGGAAAGCCGAGAACAAGCTTTTCGTTTTACCCATGGGGAATAAATGGAGGGTCTTTTACTTGATTGTTAGAGCACTTGTTGAGTGGCTCTAACCCCGATCAATATATCATCATTTATGTGCATATGACGTAGAGTGGAAAATGCTTTAGTACTTTTCTTTTTAATGATGCTTAATAAGTAATTAATAATCAACAGATTGCCAGTCCTGCATGTACAGAACTCGAAGTGGTAATGTTAGATTGGCTTGGAAAAGCTTTGGGACTCCCTGAGGAACTCCTGGCATGTTCAGGAGGCAAAGGTACAAATCCCAAAAATCTACAAAAACATAAAAATTAAAGCATGATTTACAGGTGGTGGAGTTATACAGGGTACGGCTAGTGAGGCCACCCTTGTGGCTCTTCTAGGTGCCAAAGCTAAGGCTGTCGCTACTGCAAAGAAAAGTCATCCTGAAATGAAAGATTCTGATATTATTGCCAAACTAGTTGGTTATACTTCAAGTAAGTTTTTGCTTAAATATCGACAGACTTTTTGATTACCTTCATTTTCTAAAAAGCACGCAGTTTAAAGGAAATCAATACTTGTAACTGAGATCAACTGAGATCTACGCAAAATATATGACATTGCTTTTGTAAAATATATTTTTTTAATTATTAACAAAGTATTGTTCGATTTCTGTTGAAAGCATTACATATTGAAATCCAATAGTATATGGTCAATGAGTTTAGGTCAAAGCCACTTTAGTAATATAGTTAAAAACAAAACAGAAATATACCAATTAAAACATATTATCTTACTTAAGTATCAAGTGTATATTGTTCCTATTACTTAATTGTGTATAGTTTTAATTAATTTTTATTAATAGAAAACAATGTTTTTTTCTAAATCAGGTCAAAGTCATTCGTCGGTCGAGCGTGCCGGTTTACTGGGTGGTGTTAAGTTACGTTCACTTCAACCCGACGAAAGTAACAGATTGAGAGGTGAAACTGTCGAACAAGCCATCAAAGAAGACCGTGAAGCTGGCCTTATTCCATTTTACGTAAGTCTGATATAACGTTGCATAAGCTACACAACTATAGAATACATTCTACATACGGCACTTTAACTGTAGTGTGTGGCCACTCTGGGTACAACTTCATCTTGTACATTTGATCGATTGGATGAAATAGGGCCAGTGTGCAATGACAATGACGTGTGGCTTCATGTAGATGCTGCCTATGCTGGATCTGCCTTTATCTGTCCAGAATTTAGGTACTTTACTACTCCACCCTTTTTGATTTTTTCTTACCGAGAATGTGTTCACAGATATTTGATGAAAGGAATTGAAAGGGCTGATTCGTTCAATTTCAATCCTCACAAATGGCTTTTAGTTAACTTTGACTGCTCTGCAATGTGGCTTAAGGACCCTTCATGGCTGGTCAACGCCTTCAACGTTGATCCACTTTATTTGAAACATGAACAACAAGGTTAAACTCTTACTCTTCCAAACTACATGAAATTAATTAACTGGTTTTTAGGCTTAGCTCCTGACTATCGCCACTGGCAAATTCCTTTGGGACGTCGTTTCAGGGCTTTGAAGCTCTGGTTCGTGTTAAGACTGTACGGTTTGGAGAATCTCCAGGCCCATATACGAAAACACATTTCTTTAGCTCATTATTTCGAAAATCTAGTTCGAAAGGACAACAGGTTTGAAATAACTGAAGAGGTCATCATGGGACTGGTTTGTTTTAGAATGAAAGGCTCTAACGAAATCAACGAAGTCCTTTTGAAGAAAATAAACGGACGAGGTTAGTTATTCACATCTCCTACACAGGACGAATCGTTTATATTGATTTTTTTAGGAGTGATTCACTTAGTTCCGTCTAAAATCAGGGAAACTTACTTTTTGCGGTTAGCAATTTGCTCCAGATTTAGCGAGGAGGAGGACATGGAAGTGTCCTGGAAAGAGGTGAAAGAAGCCGCTGACGAAATGCTGCAAGAAAATAAAAAGGAATGAAAGTGGACTAATGCGTTCACGAGATTTAGGAAATCGTTGACCGATATGTTTCGATACTGTTACTTGCCAAATTTACGATAAATGCCTTTAAATTATTTATTATTTATATGCAAGAACATCGAAATTGTTTTTAATTTTAATGTTCATCTAGCTATTTATTATACCTATATATGTGTATATTAGTGTCTCTATAGTAGGGTAAATTGAACAGACCAAAAAAAAAGATAATATATAAAAGACAAATATTTATTTATATGTGTAAAATATACTCGGGTATAAGTATAAAGTGCCAAATAAGGCTAAACAATTTTATAAAGTCCTTGGAATGGTGTGATGCTCACCAGACTACTGTCAGTATTACTGTTAAAGCATAGGACTTTTTAGAATATAAACAAGGTAATTTACTTAAAATGGAACAATAAAATTCAAATGTTTTTTCTGTTAATAATTATTTTAGACTTATAACAGGTACAAAAACGATTTTTTTGACCAGTCACAATCACAGTCTTGTTTTATTAGTTTATGGTCACAATACATTAAGGCCCTAGGGACGTCACTTTGACAGTAATTCATTTCATATCGCAGTCGCAGTTCAACTGAACCGGTCTTTGAACTGTGATTGTACAACAGGCCCTAAGACTAGTTGAGAAAGGTTTTTGCAGCTGGAGATTCAAATTACAAATTCTCAACGCAAAACACACAACAGAAGAAAATGCTTTATTTTGACCTAAAATAATACTAACATAAAAAAAGCCTTTTCCTTACTTATTTAAGTTGTAAATGAAAAAAAATACTACAGTCAGGCTTGCTTGTATACTTATGCCTAAATAGCAAAACAAACAGGAGTTTCCCATTTTTTGTTTGGAATATACTTTACGTATCACAAAAAAATTGTAAAAAAAATTGAATTACATAAGTCACTGGATTGTTTTATATCAACAAAACTGTACAATAATTTACTTAGTGCTTGGGTGGTGGCCCTGCAAATCGTTTAGTCAGCTGTACAATTCGTTCTGCCTCTCTGATTCCGCTTATTCTTGCTCCGTGTACCGTAGAATGATAACCTGAAACAGTTTTACTCAGAGTGATTTATATACAGTGGGAACCAAAAATTACCTGCGCACGTGGCTTCTCCAGCAAAAAGTAAAATAGGCGGTACCGGGTCACAGGAACCTGGGACAGGACAACTGAGATCGCATTGATGACCAACGTTCGAATTTAGGTTCATGTAGGAGTAAGATCCGCAAAAATAAGGGTCTGAAGCCCATTTTGATCTTAGAATTGTACAAGGGTATGGTAGTGACGCATCGCCAGTGAACTGCCTCAATACTTTGGTTATTCCTGTAGAATTAACCAAAAAACCCTCAGAAAACCCTTTTTTGGGTTTTTAATTGTGAATACCTTCTGCTACTTCCTCATCCGAACATTGTTCCATTACAATTGATTCTGGACCGCTAACGTAAGCGCAAAGTATATGTTTACTACCCTCTACTTCTTCTACAGACACTAGACCTGTTTGGAACATCGATTAAGTACAAATTTATATAAAACAGACAATGAACCTTTAGTCCAATCCGCTCTATGGGACAACTCATCAGGTGACCAGGCAAACTTGATATTACCTTCGGACCACACCCAAAATGGTTTTTCGTAGTCCAGAAAAATCTTGTCAATATTACCATAACCTGACCAGAACAAGAGAAATTAATCTAGGAAAGAACACCCATTACGATTATCCAGTACCCAAGTGACTTATCGCGTCCATTTTACTGGCCGGTAAAGCGGGACAGAACATTTTTTCGGCGTGCTCTTTTAACACCCCCAAGGACACGGTGATCACCACATAATCAGCACAATACTCTTCACCATCGCAACATTGCACCACGGCCCTAGGGCCCCCTTTTTTTCGGCCTTGGGCAGCACCCCACCTGATCAGCCCCACCGGCTTACCAAATTTAACGCTGCATTCGGGCAGTTCTTTTAAAAGTGGCGACAAAACTCCTGCAGATGTAAAACTTGTGGTAAGTGACTGTCATATTTATATTAAATAGAATATCACGTGACATTTGTCAAATGCAGATCTCAATAATTTTCCAGACAACAATTTGTTAAATAGATCCCATAGATTACCTACAAATCCTAGAGGTATTATAACCGTACCACCTGGTAGTCCTATAAAACTCCCATAATTGTCCGCACTAACTTTGTTCAAATCTTCGCCGGTCGTACAACGTACCCGATGGGTCAAACCATACAAAATTCTGGACACTTCGTACCTTTGTTCTTCTGGGAATTTCTGCAACTCTTGTTGTATCCGCAGACCTGTTTTTTTTATTTAAAAAATTGCTTAAAAGTCAATGGATGAATAATTACTGAAAAAGTTCATCAAGGAGCCATGTTCTTTGCCACACCCCATGGTAAACAAACTGGAAGCTTCTCTTCTGATTTGCGTAAACACGTGATAGGCCATCATAGAGGTGGCATGGTCAATGGCTCTACCGTCACTAGTTAAATACAACCTAAAGTCAAAAGTTGGTTAATAAGAACATTTTTAAAGTTTTATAGGGAATGTAAGCACCCTCTAGAAGGATCTACTCTTTTTAAAGGTGATTTCAGCAGTCCTTCTTGAGCTGCCAGATTAAAAACCGGATTTCCAATACAAGCACCGAAAATATAGGAACAACCCATTTCAGCCACCACGTCTCCAAGCCAACACGAATGTATTCTCCCACCTGGTCTGTAAATCACTTTCCTAAACCTTTAGCCTACAAAAATAGTCCAAATTACCTGTCTGTGGCTTCCAAAACCACAAACTTGGATAAACCACATTGTGACAACCTCTGAGCTACACTAAGTCCTGCTATACCAGCTCCTATAATCACAATGGATGGTTCAGGTTTGCAAGGATCCACCATATTGTCGGTTATTGTGCATTGTTTCTGCTCTTTTGGTTTGTGATGGGATTTGGAGAGCCTCCTCAAAGTCGTTTGCAGTAGTCTGAAATTAGTCCATAAGTAGTTCATTCACAAATTCTGAAATTTTATTAAAGCAGCCCTTACTTTCCGCATTTACTGGTGAGTAATGCCCTAATTGGTGATAATGCTTGGGAGATCATTTTCAACTAAAATTTGGATTAATGAACGTTGATAGATAATGACTTTTCGATGTGTGATCATTTGACAGTTGAGGTGTTTTTTTGACACGGAGGTGAGTTTAAGTAATTTCATGGTTAATACCACAAGATAATGTAGATTCTGTAGTTCTATGGTAAGTGTTTGTAGTTTGTAACAAACAGAACACCAAATGTTGTTTTTGTCATGTATTCCTTTTTTTAATTGTCGAAAATAGAGTGGCAGAATTAGTTATTTTTCAGTATAGAATTATAATGAGTTCAATTCATACCAATGATAAGCTTGTGATTGATGAATCAAATGTGTCCCTGTACCAGAGAGGATGTGACGTCATTGAACAGTTCAAGTCACATGACAATTTTATGACATAGTCTGAGTATTTTCACATTTGCTCTGGGAAACTGAGTGACGCATATCTGTCGCCACCAAAAGGTGAATAATTTAATTTAAATTTTAATAAACTGGAATAATTACTATTCAATTTAATAAAAATATAATTTATTATAACAACTTATAACATTTCACCAAAAGGTGAAGAATTTTATTTAAATTTTAATAAACTGGAATAATTACTATTCAATTTAATAAAAATATAATTTATTATAACAACTTATAACATTTTCTTACAAAATAAAGTGTGAATTTATTCTAATAAATTTTTATATTTTAAAGCTAATTGAGTAATAATTCCAATATAAACTTTGGATAAAAAAATGTACACTCACTTGATTTTACAACAATAAAAACAATGAATCAATAAAAAGTTAGTTTGCCCTTTCTTCTACTTTAATCTTTAAAGGACTGACAATACCATAGAGAGATAAGTTGGCAAAGGTCGCATCAGGATGGTTCCAAGACAGTTTGAAGTTTCTAATAATCTGAAAAATCCCCAAATTAACAGTTTGAACTGCGCAAACAATTTGCACTTACTTTAGAAAGTCCAACTTCAACTTCCAGGTTAGCTAATCGCTTTCCTACGCAGGATCTGGCCCCAAAACCGAAAGGAGTGTAGGCAAAGGGATGGAGACTTCTTAGGAGAGTGTCGTGAGTATTTTTTTGTCGCAGCCATCTTTCCGGTAAAAATTTGTCTGGTTGGGGGAAGTTCTTTTCGTCCCAAAAGGCCAGGGCGTAATTTTGTATCATGTTAGTCTATAACAATAAAAAGTTAGGATTGTGAGTGTTAAAGCTAAATAAATTACTAACTCCTTTGGGAATTTGGTAACCGGCTACAACCAAGTCTTTTACTGTGGTTCGTTGATTTCTAGGCACTACTGGAGCCATCCTCAAGGCTTCTTTGAAAACAGCTCTTAAATAAGGCATTTCATTGAGCATTTCCTTAGTGACTACAGTATCTTTAGTTGGCAAGACGTTTTTCACTTCTTGGTATAACTTTTCTTGGGCTTCAGGATGTTTTGACACGTAGTATAGTGTGGAAGCTATGGCTTTCCCAGTCTGCAACCAACATCCCATTAGAATTATTAATTTACTATTCAGTGTGTAGCAAAGTATGTACCGTATCAACTCCTGCTACTAACATATCAGAAGCCATGACAGTGGCAATTTGATGGTCAACTTTGTACAATCTTTCCAAGGCGCTTCTTTCGTGATCTGGAATATCTGGATTTGGGTCTATGGTGGCTAAACATTCACTGATATATCTCTGGTTTATGCTGAAAAACAATCATGTTAATAATATAAACCACAGGGGAAAGAATTATTTCTATTACTCAGTAATGAAATCCATTATTTCAACAAATCGTTTCCATTGTTTGGTGCTGTATACTCTCCACATGGATGGTCTGAATTCTAGGGCGTACATCAAGTCGAAGAATTCTTGTACAGCATTAATGAAGCGAGATCCGTCCGAGTCTTTATGCATATTAATATCCAAACAACCTACAAAATTAATTTGAGCACATAGTAAAATAGAACAGTTAGAGATGTTCAGTATTTGCTTAAATTATACCACTGTTCGTATAAACAAAATAAACAAAAATAGTCTTACCAATTCTTCTGTTATACGCTACTACACCAACCGATTCTAAGGTCCATCGGTACAGTTCATTCTGAAAGTTATCCGGCATTTCACTGTTTGGATCTTTTTTAGCAAGATGCTTTATTAGTTCCAGTAAGTCGTTTGCAACTTCGTTCATGGAACCCACGTACATTTCGATGGTTCTAGGTTGCATTAGGATTTTGTTTACCACCGATCGTTCTCTTAGCCATTCCTCACCTTGACTGTACCCATAACAATGCATTATTTGTGTTGGATTTTTTTAAGAAATACTTACGTTAAGGCCACTCCGTCAACTCCTTTGAATATATCAGGTCTAACGCGTTGTCTATAGTAAGTCACACATTCCACATTTTTTCTTATCGGCCACGGTCCTTCATTTCTGAGTACCTTTGAATGAAAGTTACTAATCAGATTAAAAGTATATAGAAAATAATAGCATTACGTAATGTATAAAAAATGTAGTATGTTTGTGCATGATGAGGAAAAAGTTTCTTAAATCCTTTCACTGAGTTTTATGTTGTATTCTGGATTTATTCCAGAAAGGCTTAGTAATTTATTAATAGTTACTAAATTATCAACCGAATTACTGTCAATTATCGATAACTCGCAAACGATGTAAATAAAATAAAAACTTATCGCATCATTACTTAACTCTGGTTATCATTAAACTTTGACAACTTACATGTTCAAAATCGTTAGGATCAAACAGGTGAACCATAGGCGTAACGCCAAACAAACCACTTAAAGTGGTGATCCTGCCATATTTTTCCTGTAACCTACAATATACAAGGTTAATAAATAAATAATCTACAAAATAGTACTTACTTTCTGGTCATTTCCAATCCTTGGACCTTATGAAACTCTCCACCTGGCAAAAATCGGAAATTATTTCCAATCAAAGGTAATGGTTTAATGCCAGGTATTTCTTCGAAAGGTTTGGCCTGATCCCATCCTTCTGGTTTAGCATTTTCGGCCACTTCGGTCTTCTTAACACTATTTACACTGGCTGTACTGATAGTCGAATTGTTCCTTAAGAAAATTCGTGGAGAAAAACTTTTCGAACATAACATTGTCGATTTTAAGCTAGCCATTATCGAACTAACTGGTGTAAATAACGAATGATTTGTCTGTTATATATCGAGGTCGAATCGTGTTTTGAAGTACCTTGATGATAGTACTTAAATTAATTAAGTAGTGGGGATAGCATGATTCGTTGAACTGTAGAGACCAATTCGCGAGTTAATAGTGAAACATCATGTCTTCAGCTACCAATACAATGTTTGGAATTAGGAGGGAGTAAAACAGTATTTACTTTGTCCAAATGTACCAAAATGGTATCAAATGTTATGTCTTGGTACCTACCCAAAAAATTAGTAGACTATGAAAGAACACGTTTGACACAAAATAAGCTCCAGTCAATTAAGGTAAATTCCAGTTATTTTAAATGATGGTCAAAAGTACCTACTAACTTTGCTTCCTGAAAATTAAAAAACCGGTTTTTACGTTCATAAAAACTAACTCCAAGGATTAGTTTTCACTTGTTTATTTACTTGCCTAATCTAATCTAAACCCTTTACATGTTTTCAATACAATTTATTTACACTCGATTCGAAAACTGCTTACTCTATTTTAAGTCACGATGACTACACGATTTGTTGATATTTTCAAGATTCATCCAAATTAAGCGATATTGATAATTATTACGAGGCATTAATGTGGAAGCATCTGCTTGTGATATCATTAACCTTGAAAGCATATTTACCTAACAATGCTACACAGGTTGTTTATCAATCAAAAATAGAACTACTTCTAGTTAATAAATACTAGACTAATCAATTACATTTTTTACGGATAATATACGTAAAATAAAAGATGTTTCAATTTTGACATTTATTATACCACTGTTAGAGAATTTACATGTCCTAGAATTATCTATTATCCTACATCTCAAACCAAATAGACTTGATTGTCGACATACTTTACTGTATATTCCAATATAAATGTTTAACAAAATAATGAAAACAATTCAAGTGTATACTTAAAATGTCTATTATCAGTTTTGTTCAGTATTACTGTACGGAGACATATGTTATTACATCTTGTTATCAATTGCTGTTTACCACTTATGACAATAACAATAACTTTATTTGTAACAATTTGAAAGTTAAGGGGACTGGAATTACTTGATAAACATTTTTTTGAGTGTTTGTAAATATTTTCTTTGGTCAGGTTTTAGCAGAAAATTTTTGATTATCACAGTAATGCGCTTTTTCATCCACCACTTGTCCAGTAAACTCCCTATAACCGAATTTTAATTCGTTCGTACTGGTTTAATACGTTTATTTTTACTAAAATCTACTAACCGGACCATTTTACATAATTTCAGCTACTTCTAAACTGAAGTGATGAGACAAATTCACAATTTAAACTCAGTAACAGTGTGTCTGACCTATAGCAATAAGAGCTCCTCCACCATTTGTCTAGAATAAATACCACCACTACAACTGCAATGTAAAGAGAATAGTTAGTGAATGTGTTTATTTTGATGATGGTACTAATCAACGCCAAAACGTAACTACTTTAGGTCTTTAAACAACATTTCTTCACCATAAACTTTCTGATCTTAAATAAACTTGACTGACCTACTATCCGTATCTTCTCTGCTGGTTCAAATATTCGTATATTTATTATATTATGACATCGACCCGGTTACAAAAACAAAAAAAAGACAGGTGGTCAAGTTGTTACGTATTATTACAGGTGATTTAAGCGTAAAATGGAGAAAGTGGTCCGGTGTTTTCTTCGCTTCTCGTCAGATTAACGGCATACTGTGCA
The DNA here is from genome assembly GCF_016097725.1 of Ips typographus. Classification (NCBI taxonomy): domain Eukaryota; kingdom Metazoa; phylum Arthropoda; class Insecta; order Coleoptera; family Curculionidae; genus Ips; species Ips typographus. Next base: position 6,006,520 of record NC_138430.1, on the reverse strand, counting down.
AGATAGTGTAATAACTAAGATGAACATACAGGAGTTCAAGAAATTTGCGTGCGCGTCTATTGATTACATCGCAAACTATTGTGAAGATATCCGAAAACTGTGAGTAACAAAATTAATTGTATTTAAGTAAAAAATCTCTTTTTAGAGACAGAAGAAAGTAAAAATAACTAATCTAGTATAAGCTGTGTAAGTAAAATGATATAATTATATAAACTTACAGGCCGGTTTTACCCAGCGTAGAACCAGGTTATTTGACCAAGGCTTTGCCCAAAAGGGCCCCCGAAAAAGGCGAAAGCTGGACATCCATAATGGAGGACATTAACAAATCCATAGTGCCCGGACTGACCCAATGGCACTCTCCATATTTCCATGCTTTTTTTCCTACTGGACAGTCCTACCCTGCTATAGTCGGTGAACTTTTTATGGCCGGAATTGGAGCGGTTGCCACAAAATGGGTTAGTATTTTCACTATTTTTAGCTTTTAATTTAAGTAACCAAACTGAGATGTATTCAGGAGTCCAGTCCTGCTGTCGTGGAATTAGAGGTGCGAGTTATGGACTGGCTGGTTAAGATTCCTGGGTCTACCTGAAGATTTTCTGAATTGTTCTGAAGGCCTGGGAGGTGGGTTAATCCAGGTGAGGAACTACTCCCACAACCTTTACTTTTTTTGTAATCTTTCTTATTCTAGAACGCAGCTAGTGATTCCACTTTAGTAGGACTTCTCTCAGGAAAACACAAGAAAATCCAAGAAATCCAAACTTCAGACCGTTGCACCATGGAAGAATGGGAGATTGAAGGTAAACTAGTCGCCTACACTTCCAAGGAATCAAACTCATCAGTGGAGAAGTCTGGACTGATTGCTTCAGTTAAAATGCGGCTCCTCCCTACTGATTCTGAAGGTTCTTTAAGGGGTACCACCTTAAGTGAAGCCATCAAAAAGGACAAAGAGGATGGACTTATTCCTTTCTGCGTCGTAGCCTCTTTAGGTACTACTGGAACTTGCGCAATGGATAACATTGAAGAACTAGGCAGAATTTGTCAAAAAGAAAATATGTGGCTGCACATTGACGCTGCTTATGCAGGCACAGCATTAGCTTGTCCAGAATATCGTTACCTCCTCAATGGCATTGAGTACGTAGATTCTTTCAATTTTAATCCTCACAAATGGATGTTAGTCAACGGAGACTGTTCTGCCATGTGGTTCCGTAATTGCAAGTACGTGGAAGAAGCTTTCAAAACTAAAGCCAGCCTCAAAGTCTCACAATTCGAACCGGAGCTCGAACATCGACAAATTCCAGATGTGAGGAGGTTTCGAGCTCTAAAACTCTGGTTTGTGATACGAATTTACGGTGTGGAAGGGATTCAAAAACACGTGAGACACCAGTTAGCTTTGGCCAAACATTTAGAGGGCTTGGTTAGGGCGGATAGTCGGTTCGAGGTTGTCGTATCCAGTTTGGGGGTGATTTGCTTCCGTTTGTTAGCTGATGAATCTGTCACTCACGCCATCTTGGACAAAATTGCGAAAAGGAGAAAAATCTACATTATGCCGTATTACTACAAAGGCCAGTTGTTGTTCAGATTTGTGGTATGCAGCCGGTTCACTCAGTATGAGGATATTAACATTTCTTGGGAAGAAATTTCCTCGCAGACTACTGAAGTGTTAAAATCACTTAAAGGCGACCAGTTAATTAATTCAAAGGATGTTGAGAGGATGTACGGTTCTAGTCGAGTTTAGAAGATAAAGGTTTATGTTGATGTTAATAAATTTTGTGGTAAAGTTGGTGGTTTTATTAAGCTGTTAAATGATAGTTCACTAAAATTTGGATTATTCATTATTCAATTGGTAATATCTAGATTCTCGGTTGGGCTGGAATATAAGTGCACCAAATTGGAGGACTTATCTGTTGATAATGTTTGCGTTCACTACAATAATTTATAAGAGAGGAAAAGTAAAAAAACAAATTACTTAGTTTGTTTACACTTTTATTCCATAAAGTATACGTAATTGCTTTTAGTACAAAATCAATTATCACATGTATTTCTATAGCTAAACTAAAAAGCTAATTTTTGTATCTACTACTATATGTTTTATTCACTTTATTTACTATTATACATATTAAATATCAATTGATATCCCTCAAATGCAACGCTTAAAAAAATTCACGAGGTATTTTGGTCTGAACTACATCAAAGATTGGTATCTATTTAGTTTTCTCCACACTTTCACTGACACAACACTTGATGTTCAGCGAGGGTAATCCATGTTTCTCGCTTATGTCCGTCACTTTATTCGTGGCTGAAGGTAGAATTTCCTCAGCAGATTCCTGGATTTCCTTCCAGGAGAACTCCACGTCGCTCCTGTCAGTCAACCGACTGCAAACAGCATATCTGATTACGTATTTTCCGTTCAAATGCCCTGGGGTAAGAAACAGAGTCTTCCTTTCGCATATTTTGCTCAGAAGCCTCTCAGACAATGAATCTTCCCCTTTCAACCTGAACGTGACCAATCCCATGTTGCAGGTGCATACTTCAAATCGTTTATCATTCTCCAATAGTTCAACAAGATACTGAGCCAAACGAATTTGACCTCTGACGTGCGCTTGAAGTCCTTCCACGCCATAAATTCTCAGGACAAACCACAACTTCAACGCTCTAAACCTTCGTCCTAACGAAATCTGCCAGTGTCGGTATTCTGGGGCTAAACCTTGATGATGGTCCTTTAGGTAGATGCGCTCCACGTTGAAGGCTTCCACCAGATATTTGGCGTCTTTGATCCACATTGCTGAACAGTCAAAGTTGACCAGCATCCATTTGTGTGGGTTGAAATTAAAGGAATCGGCTAGTTCCACTCCTTTCATTAAGTAACGATATTCTGGACATATGAAAGCTGTACCAGCGTAGGCCGCATCGATGTGCAGCCAGAGGTTTTCTTTGTTGCATATTGGGCCTAGTTCTTCCAGATTATCAAACGCACAAGTTGGAGTTGTGCCTGTAGATTTGTTTATTATTTTTCAGTTATTATTACTGATATTATAGAGTAGATGTGCTTACCTAGAGTGGCTACGCAGTAACAAGGGATTAGTCCAGCTTCTTTATCTTTTCTGATGGCTTCTTCCAACACAACTCCAGTTAATTGACCTTTTTCATTAGTGGGTAACAGCCTCATTTTCATTGAACCTGTATTTTATATTTTAAAACTACTAATAATTGGATGATTTGTGTGAAATATTTACCCAGTAATCCGGCTTTTTCAACGGAAGAATTCGACTGATCCGAAGAGTAGGCAATTAGTTTTCCTTTGATTTCAGCTTCCGTTAACTCAGGATTGATTTCACGTAAATCTTTGACTTTTCTCTCTTTGGCTGCCAACAAAGCTACATAAGTGGACTCACTAGCTGATCCCTGTGAATAAAAATGTTAAAAAATTTGATCTACTTTTCCTATTGGACAAAACCTACCTGGATCACTCCTCCTCCAGGACCTTTCGAGCAATTAAGGAATACTTCAGGCAATCCAAGCATTCTGCCCACCCAGTTCATCATCACCACTTCGAGTTCAGTGTTTGCGGGACTTGCAATCTACAATAAAATGCTTTTATGAAAAATTCTTCGAAATTCAAAGTCATTAACAGATAATATTGGCTGAACATTATTGAATGAGCGTTAAATTGAAAGTCAAGTGCAGAACAAGGTAAACCAAACGTGCAGTTAAAATAAAAAAGAGTATTGGACAAAGTCTGTTGCGTGTAAAATATTACAACAGGTCACCCGTGTGATGCAAGAGGTAATATATGCAAATTTTGGACCACTTCCTCTAGGTATACATAAAAACTAAAATTTTCTCGGTTAACAACTTGTAAATCTGCAAGTCATTTTAAAGATTAAAAAAAGTGAACCACCAGGTCTGCTATCATAATATTACCAAATCAGTCTGACCTGGAGAAAGTTAAATAAGACTAATCTCAATTTGTTCGTCGATTTGCACCATCACGAGTTATGTGGTTACCGGAAGAATATGTTACGCAAAGTATTTACTAACAACTAGATATCAGAAGTTGGCAACTGTAAAATACAAAATCAATGTTAAAGACCGTTACTTTTTTTTCAACTTCATTCTAATTCAGACAATGACTACTTAAGTCATTATTTTTAAATTTAATTGCCTACTACTTACCCAACTTAAACCAACTACTCCCAAACCAGCACTCATGAGTTCCCCTACAACACTAGGATACGATTGTCCAGAAGGATAATAACCGTGGAAATTGGGACTGTGCCAATGGGTAATTCCTGGCATTATTATTCTGTCCACGTCCTGTAGGATGTCCCTCCACGATTCTCCAGTCTGTGGAGGTTCTTTCGGCAGTAGATCGCCTAAATAACCAGGCTGTACATTAGACAGGACTGGCCTAGAAAAAAACATACATTTATAACTGAAAAGAGTTGTAATGATTTTAGTTTGAAAAGTCTAAAAATGTTCTAAAATGTCAACTAATTCCGCTATAAGGTCGACAAACTAGATGTTACCCTTTTTACCAGTTTTACCAGGCTTTATACATTGATTTGAACACAAATTTCACTGTAAGTTAAAACACTTTGAGTGTTGCCCTATGAACTAATAATAATAAAATAAGTATTTGTCCTTACTTACTGAGGTTAATTTCGAAGAGGTGTTCTTATGGTAGTACATAATTTGCTTAAAACAGAAAATGTAGCTAGTTGTATTTACCGTAAGAATGGCAACTTATGACAAGCAAAAGTGAACTGTATATTTGTTTTTTTTTTCAAATTGTAATTATTTTTCATTTTTTTTTTGTTTTTTAAAATTCTTGATAGGCAGGAAAATGAGCATTGAGGGTTCTTAAAGTGGTTTTTGTGTACTTACTTCAATTTTAATAGTTCAATGTTTATTTCTTAGATTGTAGGAACTATGTGATGTTATAAAAGGGATAATTAATAACAACATACCTATCTCGAATAGTCTCATAATAATCAGCAATATAGTCCACTGCGGCTTTACCAAACTCTCTGAATTGATCCGCGTCCATTTTTTTCTGACGGTTCAGTAAATGGTCGTTACGAAACACTGCCAAAAATTGTTATATCCCAGCGACCAGATCGGATAAATCACTTTCTCTCTATTAGTTAACGCGTCCAATTATAAATACGAAAAAAAGTAGTCCATGACACTACTACGACCGATGATTATACACACTTTCACGTTCTCCTAAGTACTGCTGAAAACCCGTCCGTATCTCAGAAACTGTAACACACGTAACACTTATTTTTTTGATACTGTTACCGCTGTGCAACTTGATTCACTAATAAAAGTCCGCAGGTGCTGAGAAAAGTATTTATACGATGGGGGCGACTGGTTTGAGGAGGAAAGAACTGAGGAAAACCGAGAGTCACGTGGTCGTCAAGGTCTCAGGTCGATTACATTTTTTAATCTCGGTTTTAGTTTATTTTTTTAAGTCGTATCTGTTAAACTCATTAAATTTCGTTGTAAACTACGTCAATTTTCAGTTTCAAAAAACCGGAAAAGTCGAAACACGTTGCACCAAGTTCATCAAGGGTTAACACATGGTAAGTTAATCCACTCATGTTCTTTCTAATCAATTCAAAGTCAAAGGTTAGTTAGTAAGTTGAGAAACGATTTTAAATGACGTCAATACGTGCAACACATTTTTAAATAACCGTAAAATTATTACTTTTTATTATCGTGTTGTTAGGGTTGTATAACTACATTTCTAGAGATTATCTAAAAAATTCTGATTCAAGGTAATCGAACTGAGTTCTTGACCGTGAGATTTACAATCAAAACTTTTTATATGGTGACTCAGCAATGTAATAGAAAAGTAAATGTTTTTATTGTGACAAGAAGTCACTTACATTACTACGTCATCTCATTCTACTTTGATTTTTGCCATAAATAATATTTACAGAGTAAGGCTGAAATTGAAAATAACTCACTATAGTGTCCTAAGTTATATTGTTACAAAAAGGGCCAATGAAATGTTTGTCTTATTTACTTTCACCTTTGGTATAGAATTAAAAAAAATTAAGGCTGTATTGCTATTTTAGAAGCTTTTCTTAGTGAGAAAACACTAATTTTAAAAATATTTGAGTGCATTTTTGACTAAATTTAGTAGTAAAGAAAATTGCTACAAAAAGTAAGTTGTTCGTAGCCAAAAAACATCACTTTAAATAAATCGACACACTAAAACGAAATTCTCCCGAGCATCGGCGCAACTCGTGTACCGCATCCGCTCCCATTAATCATTGCAAAATGTTCCTGTCCTCCTTAGGGAACTCTTTTTCGGTCCCCGAGCCACGTGATTGATTGTTGATCCTAGCTGGGAGCGAGTTTCATCCCGGATCCTGGAGGCGCACTTTATCATCTCCTTCAAAAGTTACACAAAGAGGAATTTAACAGTGCCGTTGATAATGTAATAATATCAAGTCAAGAATGGACATTTTGTTTGTGTGATCTCCAAAATAGTTATTATTCCCCAGTAAAAAATACTTTTATTATAGGCAAGGAAAACGTAAATCAAGTAGTTGTTCAGTTCAGCTTGCTGTTTTTTTGACCAATCACAAACTACAAACAGCACTGCGATTTACGCAAATCTCCCACATGACTTCAACTTTCAACAATGAAATTCAATTAAACGTTAAATATTTTGACATATCTGAACAATTTTCTGACGTTTTTGTTATTAATAACGTATCTACACTAATGTGGGTAGAATCTGAAGAAAACTCTTACGAAGGTTCAACAGAGGAAGAGTCTCAGATTCTGGACCTTGGATTGAAACCAGGTTTCGGGACGTTGCCACTACCAAACTGGATCAAAAGGTCTTCAGAACCGAGAGTATGGTCATTCGAGGACGTAACCAGTGGCGAAAAGTTGAGCCGAATGGAAGTCGATCGTAATGTTTATGCAACCTATTTTAGAAAGGTTTGAACCATTGACTTTCTTGGATTATTGCGTTTAAAACAAATCAATTTTCAGTCCGAACAGTCTATATGCGATTTAGAGAAGCCCCTCAAAATCCAGAATGTTAAAATCGATCCAGGTCGTATGGTGTTTAAAGACGCCTATGATGGTAAAATGTTTAAGAGAACGTTAACCATCACCAATTACGGCAAAACCATAGTTAATGTACGAATATTCAGTCCATCCTCCAAAGTAAAAGTATCAATTAACTAATTTTATTACTACTAACAATGGAGAGTTGTTTATAGGCTTTTAAAATCAACCCTATACCTTTAGGGCAAACCCTTTCTTCCGGACTAAGTATATCCAGACAAATTAAATACGTATACACTAAACCCACTGCAATCCCTCAAGCTACCATGGAAATCCGCGTTAACAACCAAAGTGTCCAATATGATCTTTTGGTGTAAGTTAGTTTTGATACTAAACACACACTCAACTGACATTAAGGATTTTATTTAAGAACAACCTGTTACTCACAAATCAACGTAACACCCAAGCAAGTGGATTTTGGAGAAATCGACATTTGTATAGTGTCTGAAGCGAAAAAAATCCAAATCACCAACACCGGCACGAAACAAGGCCAGTTTTCTATCGATCTGGGTCGTAATCTCCTACAACTTATAGTAGAGCCCATGAAAGGCACTTTGCAGGTACTAAAGTCCTTACAACTTTACCATTTGAATCCAACTCCCAAATCAGCCAGGTGAAACCAAAAACATCGCAGTGGAAATATTCGGAACCGAAAAAGGACCATTCAACCAAGAATTTTGGATCAAAACAGAACCGTTGCAAAGGGTACACGTTAAGGGACGGTTTATCGAAGCCGGCTTAACTGTAGACTACCCTTTATCCGATAAAAATCTAATGATTCTGAATTTCCCAAGGAGTTTTGTGGGTGTGGAACATCAAAGGAACGTAATCATGCAGAATCATAGTTGTTGTCCTGCTGTTGTCTGTGTTATAGGTAGAGCCAATAAAATCTTAATGGTAAGAGAAAAAACTAAACATTTATTGAATTTTTATGTAGTAATGATGGCAACACTGTGTCAGGCTAAATATATTTGATAAAATTGATAATACCTATTTCAGCAATATAAAGATGCGGAAAAGTTTGATGCTAATTTCAAACATTTTAACATTTCACCTTTGGAAGGACGGTTACTAAAAGATCAGAAGTTTGTTATGGGAATTAGGTGATACCAATTTGCAATATTTTAATTCTAACGATTTAATAAATTGTATTTTATAGGTATGCTCCTCAAAAGTGTCATTTGACCAGCAATTACTACATATGCAATGTGGTGATCGATGTACGAAAGTGCAGAGTTGATGGTGGCCGATTTAAGAACAAAAGCTGTAAATTTCTGTTTTTTACCATTTAATTATTTTCTAATCAAAACAGAATGGGTAGTTTGTAATTGGTCAAAAAACGCAGCTTTCAGCTTGCTGCTTTTTTTGACCAATCACAAAACAAAACAATCAAACTTTTTCTACAGGCAACGTACCAGATGAAGGCCTACTACGCCAACCATCATTCATCATTGGTAATTATGATTTATGATAATCAAGTCATTAAGGTCACTTTTTATGACCCCAATAGCGGATACAATATCAGTGGTATCCGTAACCAATATTAAAATGGATAAACCTAGAGAAATCACTCTTTTACCCAACGAGTGCGTTACTATGGTCTTGTATGGGGAAGTGGAAGAACCTCACGTGACTGTCCAACCAGAAAAGTTAACGTTAGACGAGTTGAAAGTGTACGAAACCAGAGTGGAAACTTTGATATTTCGGAACTGCTCTAAAACTTTACCTTTAGTATTGAAATACAGTGATAAGGTTGGATAATACTGACTGTTTACTGATTGGATTGACAATTTTTGTTCAAAAAAGGTGGTTGGAGTGGAATTTGACAGGAAAACAATTTTTTTACCTCCTGAAGAGGATGTGGAGGTTACCGTAAGAGTTAGACCAACTCAAATGGGATTAACAACAGCCAGACTGCTTTTGGATTTACTCTTCCAAAAAAACACCACTTTGATCAAAGTTAAAACATTAACTTACGTTGTAGAATACTCAGCTGAGTATGCTGGAGATCAGTGCAAAAAAAAACAAAAGAAACCAAGTTTTCTACCAGGAATCACCCCTAAAAATTGCAATGAAATAGGGTATTTAGTGGATGATGTTAGGTTTAGTACTAAAATTCAAAAACCCAAAGCTGCAATAACTGATAAACGTTTGGTGGTTTTTAATAAAGATAATCAGGCTCTTATTGCTTTTCCCAATGACCGTCCAACTAAATTACGACCATGGAGAAATACAATACCGTAACTAATGCCAGGCTGGTTGGTGTAGAATTTTTGACTAATTTTTTTTAGATGCAAAACAATATGTGCACAACTACCAAGATTGGTCACCAGCACTGATGTGGATTACGACCTGACAGCTCAACAGCAAAAATTAAAAACCGAAACTCATTCCTACTATTTACAGTACATAAGGAGTTTACCCAATAATAAGCGAATGTTAAAACACGAGAAAGAGCTGGAAGATTACGTGATAACCAATCAGAAACGAGTTTTGATGGAACAATTTCGCATCAAAAAAGCTACTTGTCCTTTGCTGGTCAGTCAACCCGAACAAAACTTGTTTGTCCCTTTGACGCCCTATCAAATTCACGATGTAATTGTCACTCCCAAATTTATACAACTTGGCAAAGTAAGTTTCAGTTCAAATGGCAGTTACGTCATTTATGATTGTAACATCAGAAATACAAATATGCGATCACTTAACAGCTAACTGCGGTTGTCACTGTATGATAAAGTTTTGAAATATTTCCTTACGTCATAACTGTTTGAGATTACATTAATCAAACATGTTGCATCTGACCTTAACCTTAAACTTGATGTTTACAATAATATTTGATTAGTGCAAGCACGTTGCATGTAAACTACTATATTGCACGAGTGCAATATTTACTGGGTGTTCTTGTTAGGAAGTTTATAATTTTTTTTTCACTCTACCAATTGACACCTTGAAATTGATAGACTTATCAGAATTATCTTCTAGTTGGCTGGTGACTGTCAATGTTCTGACCAGTTTACACTAGAAAACCGGAATAGTATCCCAATCCATATCGCTGTCAAATCCTTCTACAGTTCCATTAAAATACCCCGGAATGAGTTTGTTTTAGCGGAACATTCCCAAACCAACATCGACTTTACCTACCAATCGGACCTGGGCGGCAACCATCATTTGCCAGTGTTTATTATCCTGAATTTCTGTCACGTAATCGATCTGACAGTGTTGGCGACAGTAGTGGCCAACACTGTCAAATGTCGCACCAAGGAACTGCATATAGTGGCAACGGAAAAAAACTGCTTTTTTGGAACTGTTCAATCCTTTGAACAGTGACGTAGGCTTCCAAGTGGATACCAGGTATTTCCATTTGGACGCCTTTCCGATTAAGGGAATTATACCAGCTAGAAAAAACATGATAGTGACAATTACTTTTAATCCTGAAGTGGGTTTTGCTCCTATTAAAGAGATTGAAGTGTTGTCAGAGAGCGGATCTAAAGAACTTGTAGAGGTAAGTGTTCAAGTCAATTTAATTAAGTAAGTAAAAAAATCAGAAGGGGGTTTAAACTAGGAAGTAATGTGACCAAATCTTCTAGACGGCCTCCCAGTCAGTTTAACGACTTCTCAATAAAACAAAGGCGCACCTAGACACATTTGTTGTGTAATTTATAATTGTATTTCACGGGTTAATGCGCAACTTTTATATCCCTATTATTTTTCGATAATCACCGTAACGTGACGTGGAAGATTTTTATATAACATTATTACCGGACATCTTAACACGATATAACTAAATTAAACCGGATCTTTTTGAACTACTTAATAAAAAGTATATGTTTTTTAAAAACAGTCAAGACGAGATTGGTACTTACAGCTAAAGACAATTTCTTTTTCAGGTTTGTTTCAACAACAAAAAAGCTCCAATAACACTCAGTAGCGAAACTTTGGAGTTCCAAAATCTACCCTTATACACTGAAGCCTCTCGAGATCTTATAATCATAAACACTTCTGATCAGTTGGTAACACTGAATGTTGAATTGGAGGAAAGAATACCTCAGTTAACCATCACCCCTACAAAGGCGCTTATTTGGCAAAAGGGTGATTTAGTAGTTAGCTTTACTGTCAAATTTGAAGAGGTGTCGGTTATTCTTTATCATGAAAAACTTTTAACTGATTAATTTTTAGGTTCTGGAATTTACCATTACTGTTTCATTGGTTTTCCAGTATGAACACATTAAGAAAATTACTCTGAAAGGAAACGTGGTTTTTCCACTGGTAGCTTTTAAACCAGATTTCATAAAATTTCCAAAAATCCCTGCCGGATGTGTGGTTAAAGCCCCTTTTAAACTGCTCAACGACAATACAAATACAACCAATTACTTGCAATTTGCGTTGAGTGATTATCCAGAGTTTACCGTCAGAAATAAGCAAGGAGATAATGTCAACACTACCAAAGTACCATACGACCACCATGTTGTTTTCCTAACTTATCTTGACATTTGATCCAGTTGGTTCTGGCTCCGCAATCTAAAACGGACTTAACCATAGAGTTTCGTCCTAAAGAAGCAGTGGCGTACTGCATTTATTTACCTTACGTACTAAATGGGCAGGTTGGCCCACCAGAACTAAACTGTCCAGACTCTTTAGAAGGACAGTTTTACCTGAAAAACACTCAAACGTCAGTGGGAAAACTGAAAACTTTGAAACTCCTTTGTGCTGCCAACCAAGCATGGCTGAATTTCGACAAGTTGGAAATCGACTTGTGCTCCACTAATCAGAAAAGTGACACTTTTGAAATAACCAACATTAGTAATACTGAGCAAGAGGTATAGTTGAAGCCAGAGCAAACGTGGTCATTGCAGTACTCTTTTGCAGTTGGTTCTGAATTTGGACGAACTCACATGGTTTACCATTTGCTCAAACAGCGACAACCAAACTATTACAATCAATCTAGGCGTGAATGAGTCCTGGACCGGACTGGTGCATTTAGAACCGCAAGGATACGGCAGCGTAACTGAAATTATTCCAATTTTTGTGAAAACCTACTCAGAAACAGTGGCTTATAACTATATAACCTTGAAAGGAAATCACCAAGAACCACAAATTGTCAGCAGTACCAAGTCGTTGTATTTCACACCATGCACACCAGGTTGTAGAGAAGAAAAGTGCATTCAAATTGAACTTCTTCAACATGTATGCAACCAGACAATCACACTTACAAGTAACTGTCCTGGAATTGACGTAATTTATGAGGGCCAAACGTCAAAAGTGAAAACTATACTGAATTATCGTATAGTTTACAACCCTAAAGCAGGTTTGATAAAGAAGAAGCAGAAATGGGAATGTTTTCAAATTTAAATTGATTTCAGACTGCACTGTTGAAGACGTACTAATTTTTTCCTGCTCTTGTCCTGCAACTTTAACTTTAAAACTGTACGCCTGCTGTGATTCCTCTCTGGTGATACATTTTCCATCTCTACATCTACAATGTTCCACTTATCCACTTTTTCCACTAAATTCCGATCAATCACCATACGCCAAAATGATGAGGGACGTATCCTACATAATGGAGCGTTGGCTCTACGCTCAAGGATACTTTTATCAACATTACTATAGTTTACCTGATGATATAGCCAGGTTAGGGCCAGTTTTAACCTCTAGTTCAACCCTCCTTGATTGTGCAACAATCAATATTATTTCAGATATCCAGTGGAAGTGACAAAGGAGAAGGAAAGTAATCCAGGAAGACGAAAAAAGACTTCTCCAATGTTACCACTTGTACGATTCTTGATTAATTTGATTGACAAGTCCGTACTCAAATATATTGACTGCAGGTAAACAACAGTATTTTCATTTTTTGTAGTGTCTTAAACTAATAAGCATTATTGGTGTAAGTTGGTACACTGTTTCTAAGTAGTTTGAGATTGGTCAAGAAAAAGCAGTAAGCTGTAAGCTTCTTTTTTTGACCAATCACAAACTACCCACTGCACATGTTTCATGTGGATTTTCTTAGTCCATAAATTACATACGTATAAGTAATTGTTACAGTGTGATTCCCAGTCAAGACGTGGCCACATTAACCACATACAAACTAGAGGTGTATCAGAAAACCTTATCCTTTCTAAAAAGTCAGGGTGTCTGGGTACCCGGTCTGGATCCTGAACATCTTTTGCAACCGAAAGAATACCAACACTTTACCCAAATCAATCAGTACGACGAGGTCACTTTCTACCGGTTTAGTAAACAGAAATGGATGGATCTGTTTTTCCACATCTACAAGGTTTAGTCAATCTAGTGACAGTTAAACAGTACAACAACAAGTGTTTAACAGGTTTTGGTTATGCAACGAACCGTTGACCCTAAATCAGTCCCTCAACCTTGTGGAGTTACTTCTGAAGCTACAAAAAAATCGATGGAGTTTCTCAGTAAAGATCGTGAGGAGTTTGAGGTGTATTTCAAGTCGCAGGAGTCGAGGTTCCAGGATAGATTCACGTGTGACGCAAAATTGCTTTTGTGGATTGAGTACCATTATAATCGGCAGAAAAGTGTGCTATGGCCTAGAGAAAAGTTTGAAAGTGTTCAGTTTTTCCAGGAGTTCAGTGACTTCAGTGACAGGTAGTTCGATTGTTCTAGTTTTCAAAAAACAATTTTGTTATTGTAGTGTTGCCTTGGCAACTGTAACCTTAGCCTACTGTCCTTATTTGAAAGCAAGTTTGAGTGACTTGTATGCATTTCCTGTAAACGTAGAGCAAAAAGTGCATAACGCTTGCAGGGTGGTACAGTCGTGGAAAAGTGTTAAGTTCAGTTTTGATGTGCATCCACAAATGATTGTCCAAGCCAATAAAGTGAAAATCATTCTAATTGGTTCGAATTCCGCCAACGAGAAAAAATGGTGCAATTTTATGGAATAATTTTAGTGACCTACCTGTATGAGGTTCTGCCCCACTTCCACCCTAGTTATGATGTCATCATTGAAGCACCTCTTTCCGAATCTTCTTCCTATAATTTCACCGTCCAAAATTGTGGACAAGTACCTATACAATACGTTCCTATATTTTTTGGACAAGGTTCCAGCTTATTCCAGCTAGACTCGGAGATCTTAAACATCCCTCCAGGCAAAACTAAGAACCTTAAACTGACTTATTGGGCCAAACGAGTACTACACGTACAGTTTATAGTCCAAACATTATTAGATTAGCTATAGATTAACTAGTTTTTATTATAATTAGACTCAAGCAATTTTGGTACTGTCTGGTGAAAGTACCGGCCAGAGATACGCTAAAAGTATGGCGGTGGTGGTTACAGGGGTGCCCAAGACAACATCATGCGATAAAATCAAACTGTCAGTGGAAATTTACGAGGAGTGCAAGAAAAAAATCAAACTTAAATCCCCTTATTCCAAAACGTACCAAGCCCAACTCTTCATTTGTTTTGAAGAACCCGAGTCCTTCAATGATCTTCACGCTATTTCCCACTTAAAAGAACAATTCATTCCTCGTCAAATCGATATAGCTAAATCAGAATGTGACTTTACTGATAAAGGTTGTGCGTGTAATACTTTTGTTTGTTAATAATAATTGAATTGGTAATTTAGGTGAAGCCACAATTACACTGATCACAGTTTTCCTGCAACAAAAGGAGGAACAATTTTATCTCTATTTTTGTAACGATGAGGTGGGGGATTTTTGCGTGCACCTAACACTGATACCAACTTTGGGCAAGGACAAAATTACAGATTTAGAAGTGCAAGCATTACCAAACATTGAAACTACCATATGCAAGTGTAAACGAGGCTTTAGTCGCAGTTGTCCACGGAATTTTGTCGTAAACTTGCCACGTAAAAACAACTTTTTGTGGACGAGTACCACTGCATTGTGTAACAATTGTTTTTCTGGAGATACCATTAATTTGGTGAAAGATTATTTTGGTACGTTGATTTTTTACGAATTTACTGAAAATGTAACTAATTTACCATATAACCTTTTAAGGTTACCCCATCGTTTTCCGGATACTGAAAATCTACCTGGAGACCTTCCCTCAAGGTTTTATGTTACCCTCTGTCATCTTTAGCGACAATGTCGAGTACGAAATAACGCCCAACAAACAGTTCTCATTTCCTTTCCCAACGTTGCCCATCCAGGATATTACAACAGATGAAACTGTTTCATTGCTTCTGCATTGGGATACGGATCAACCACCTACGACGACCATTTTGGAACTGAAAAGCGTGAATCAAACAGAAATAAGACGGTTCAATTTGATGTTTGATCAAGAGGGTGATTCTAAAAATGAGACTAATGACATTCAAAGTGATTTCTAAAATGTCAGTGTATTTATTTTGTAAAGATTGTATTATTGTGACAGAATCTGGAATGTTTTTTATTGAATGATAGACTTTTTACTGGGTCACTATAATATATTCCCTGTAGGGCGGAAGTGAAACAAATTTTTGAACAATAATCAAAATCAGGAACAAAATCGAAGGTATATCAGTTGCGTGACATATAAATTCGCTACATCCAATATGTCACGATTACACACAATTATAAACGCGCTGTGCATGTGTCATAACACACCAACTCTCGGATATGACACAATGGAAATTAACTCGTCCCATCTCACCCACATCCCCTTTTTTTTCGGACGGAAGGGAGGAAAAAAACGCAAATTGTTATTTATGAATGCTGCCTTGCACACATACAGTGGATCGAGTCTGTGTCCGTGTAAGGCCAATTCAATGATTTGTTCATTAGTTTTTTGCACCGCCTACTATACTAGAAAGCCTAGAAGGTGCTTGTCAAAAATTCCAATATGGCGGGAATAGTGGTGACAGTATGTATTGTGGAAGTTGAGTTTTTTGAGAATTAGATGAATTTTTACGGTTTAAAATCAAGACTTGAGGTTATTTTTGTTTGCTGACGTTGTTAAGTTTTTCAAGCCACATTGTAACAGCAATTCAGGAAAAAGCTTAAATGTCAGTTTTTTACTTTACAAAAAACCGGATTTAACTCAACTGTGGTTGAACCCTTTGAAGTGGGATGATTTTACTCCAACACTATACTCAATGGTAGGTACAAGTGCTTTCCAGTACAGTAAACTTACTAGGTACTTGTTATATGCACAGTTATGTGAGTTACATTTTAAAGCATCCTTAATTGTGAGAGCAACAAAAATAATTTTGAATGAATGTTCTTGGTAATGACATAAGAACCATTTACCAGTTTTGCTTACCCAGTTTTAAGGATTTACAGACTTTCTTACATTGAACAGTGTTTAAACTAGTTTGCTCTGTGTTGTACTTTCCAGGACAAATTCTTTCTAACCAATTTGTTTAGGCTGGACTTGATTGTGTATAAAAAAACTCTATCTATACATATCTGGATCAGGAATGAGCCTTTCTTTGATTTTTCACTCACAACTTGCAATCAACTACACTAAATAATTTAAAAAAAAACATATTTCTTACTACATTTGCATACGTTTGTGTATAAAACGAAAACCTCTAACGCCGCGATTAAAAGTGACATTTGAGGCTTTCTAGTATAGAGGGCGGTGGTTTTTTGTCAATTCATCAATTTGACAGTTGAAAAAAGTGTGACATTGTGTGGTCTGTGATTGGTCAAAAAAAGCAACTTTCAGCTTGCTGCTTATTTTGACCAATCACTGACCACTGTGCTGAGAGTAAGCTGTTTTAGTAATTTGCTGTTTTATTTCTGGTGATTCAATGTTTTTTGCTTATAATTAAAATTGCTTTAAGTCTAACTTTGTCTATTAGTAATAAGCAAAATTATAGACCTTCTTGCATGCAATATTATTATTTGGACTAACTATTTGCAATTCCTTTGCCCTTTTTTAGACCACTGTACTTAGTGCACCAGCAACTGCACCACAGGAGTTCGTTACGCTAGCAGGGCGAGATTCCCGCTGTTTGATTTATTTATTGTTTATTAAAAATATCAACTGGCTTCCAGGGTTTGCGAGCCCCCAGGAGCCAGTTTAGTAATTTGATTGCTGCATCTATTACACCGAAGGGAGTAATTGAGAGCTTTTTTATTATAAACTCGAGGTGGCCCTATATTCATATTTGTTTGTTGATTTAGGGGCGCTCGAAAACATATTGCTGGAATATATTGTCCTCTTTGGGGGTTTAATTAGGAAAAAACTGAAAATTTTAATGTTGCAAAATCCCTAAAGCTTGAAAGGGACGAGTACCGGATTACCCTAATTCAATTGAGGGACCTCCGAAGATGTTTGGTTAAACGAATTAAGCAAACAGGTCTGGCCTCTCTCCTTTTTAATTATTCAACATCGCCAGCCGCAAAATTTGCTCCGAGGGTTGATTCTTCTTATTAATATAAAAAATTGTGCACGCACCCTTAAGCTTAATAAATAACTCCTAATTTTCTGCCTTATTCGTACTTCGTAGCGTCGCAAAACTAAATCGGAATGGACCCCAAAAACCCGCATTTTATGGTGACACTTAAACGGTACAAAGATAAGTTTATAGGGTCTCCTGAGACTGCCACGATAAAAGGGGGTTAGGTGGGGTCCTAAACCGCCGCCCTTTTGCAACATATTGGCCCTTTTAACGCCGCTGTTTAAACGTTTTAAGGGTTCGGGTAATTGCTTGGCACTGAGCCACCATGGTTTTCCTTTTCTAAGGTCAAAAACGTGGTTGTATATGTAATATTCCAGAATTTAAAAGATACAATTGTCTGCACTACTAATTTCATGCAAATAAAGACCAAAGTCAACTTTAGCACTGTTTCTGTCTGTGTCAAATCCAAAACATGTCAAAAATCACATTTACTTTGTTGACGGTGTAAACACTTGAATTTGGTGCGGAGCAAAGGGGGTAGATTAAATCATATTTTTTAGGATGTAAACACTTAAGTACCTACTAGTTGGAGTACCAAATTTCAAACAAAACCTTTTGTAATTCTAAAGTTTTCTATCCAGTCTTGATCATTATATTTTTTATTTACAATTGATTCCCAGTTTTCTGAGCTGCGTATTTTACTCCAAATCCTGTTGTTTGTAATTAAAAAGGGAATAAGATTATATTGACTTGTGTCCATTAACAGAAGATTCCTTAAATAAACTTTGTTTTTCTTAGCAACTGCTGCTTGTTTAATTTGCAGACAATAAGTTGACACTACTGTCATCTTTATTTGGTGTATCCAAATAATTGAAACCCTGTAACTTTCTCTCAACCAAATTGCTGTTGTTGTTTCAGAACAGCAAAATTTGCTCCCTTTTGGATTAAAAAAGACCTTAAAAACTTAGGTGTAAACACAGATGTATCAAATTTAATTGGTACTCAATTTGACCCTTGTACCAATTTAGTCCTCGCGGTGTAAACGTGATGAATGTGACCACGAGAGTCAAAGAAAAAAAGGATAATGAATTTTTACGTCAAATATGAAACAGATACAATATTCATAAACCTATGTAATACTGAACATAATACTGACAATACTCACCGTTTAAGGATAATTTAGTTATACTGACAGTAATACAAACCGTGTGAGGACCGCTTTAAATATGTGTGTTCCATAAAATCGACCCAAATTTACCCATCTCTATGAATTAGGCAAACTGCAACACATAATAATTAACAAAAAAAAGCATTTCCACGTTATACAGAAAATTTAAAACCAAGATATCAGTTCGTGTGCGAAAAGTGTTAGAGGAGGAAGGAAAATAGCAGAAAAAAAAGAATTTGCCCCCCAAAATTACGATATGCCCCCGAATAAATCCAGCCATAACGTTGTGCTAAACATGCACGGTGGCGTCCCGAAAAGCCGCTGAAAACCGCGTTGGAAAATTGAAGGGGCGGAGCCTGGATAGGGCGCCGACTCCAGAGTACCCGTGACGTCACCCCGCCATAATCGGGGGGACTTATTTTTCATAATGGCGTCGCGTGGTGGGGCCGAATCAGTGAATCTGGAGATCGGGTCGGGGGTTGAACACTCTCTTTAGTGAAATTAAAGAGATCCAACGTATATTGAGAAATATAGCGTTTACGTATGAGACCGAACGTAAGGAAAAGGGAATTAATGCGGTCCCGTCGCAGAAATCGGGATTTTTGGCACTGACTCCGCAAAACCGCTCTGATTTACTCATTCGGGACTCTCGATTGACTCTTGAAAATTTACGTAGATAGGGTGTTTATGATCTTTTGTAATGTGATACGTTTTATCAGTAAGGTAATTGCATTCATACATAATTTATTAAACATTAAAAAAAAATCCTTAAAAACAGAAGAAAACAATAATTATTTATTACCAAAATAAAACACTGACGTAAATCAAATAAGGAGAAAGCATATCTACCCACTTTTACAGTGACTTAATATCAATAAAAGTTTGTTTGAAGCAGTAAAACATATCTGTATTACACTGTGTCTCAAATTAATGCTTTATAAATTAAGGCACAATCTATTATTTACCAATCGAGTACAGTTTATTGTGAAACTCTGTATAATACTGGAAATTTAAATTTCACGTATTACATATTTTTATTAGTTGGTTGAGTATATCTTAACATTTCGTTTTTTGACATAATCAGGACTGTAAAACCCATTTTATTTTCAAATTAAGCAATTGTTTTTTAACTTTAATTGTTTATTATTATTTCTCAATTCACTTTTTAAATTTGTTGTTTTTTTCAAAATTCTGCCTTGCAGCATAAGAATTTGTTTTTAAGTTAGTTAAGAATTTGTATTTAAGTGTGTTTTATTTGTTTAATTAAGTGATTTCTCATCTCAAATCCTGGCTTAAAATAGTCTAAATCAAAAATACATGTACAACATTGCCAACATTTAAATATGTTGTTATCTTCTGGGAGGTTTCTGATTGATAAAAACGCAGCTTTCGGCTTTTTTTGACCACAAACTACAAACAGTGCTGTGATTTACGCAGTTTTGTTTTTAAAATACTATTTTAACTAGTAATACTAAATTTGTTTTTCTACAGGACTTATTTCATTATTAACACTTTATAGGAAATTCCGGAACTGAAAAATGTCAATTCTGGACCAAACTAGGACAACTTTACCTCATATCCAAGGATTACCACCGCCAACAGGACTAATGGCACCCCACGCTCCAGATGGTACGCCAAACTCTGAAGTCCTCCTCACTTTACTGGCTAGAAACAATCGTTAGAAGGTAAGTGTGAGTACCCTCATTTCCTTAAGTAAACAAGGGAATACAAAGCAAATAGTAACAAATAGTGTCGATTATCGGATAACAATTCACTTTGAACTAGAGTACACATAGACGTTTCGGGACTATAAAAGGGGGCCCCCCAAAATCGGCCCACTCGATTTTGAAGCACGTTCGTTAGCGTGGAGTCGATTTTAATCTGTTACATTGACAATAGTTACAAAAGGGCGCGTAAGGGCCGTTTCCTTTAAGCGTTATGTCCGACACGCGACTTTACTAAACACTATTGAATTAGGGCTTCGCATCCTCGGAAATGGACAACTGTTTTCAACCAGATGAAATTTCAGGGCGTGGTAATTATATACCGGTCCTAAGCCATGAATAGCATGCAGAAAATAACAATAAATGATTGCTTTTAGATGCTAAAACTACATGTGCAGCATTTGCGTAAATCTCAGTAGAGTGAGTAGTTTGTGATTGGTCTAAGAAAGCAGCTTTCAGCTTGCTGTTTTTTTTTGACCAATCACACATCACATACAGTGCACATTTGGACAGGAATAAGCTTTAACTACAAATTTAAAAGGATATTTAAGACAACTATACTTTGAAATCTGATAGACTGCCATATATGCCAACTTCCTGTTGTTTTTTACTTTCCCTAAATTATAGGGCATCCATCATCTGTTTCCATATCATTTTCAGCTTTTCGTGCTTTGCGGTATTTAAAAAAAATGTCCAAACCATCTGCCCACCATGATTCACCCAACACACGCGCCACCCATTTAGCTTCTGCCCTTATCTAATCTAACATTTTGATCGCCGTAAAATGAATATTTTGCGCTGAACCTCAAAAAATTTACTTTTTTCCCTAAATCAGTCGATTTTGTTGTGTTACTTACTTTCCAGAAGCCGGTCAAAAATCAACCAATATAAACGGACTAATTATGTCTATCAGTTTCAATTATCTCGGTTATATGGCGAAGTGTGTTGGCAGATGGTCCCCGCGGGGGGCGCCTGGTGCACCCTTTTGGATGGAAAAACATCCTTTTATAAAGGGGGGCCCCTGAAGTGCCGGTTGACTGCGAATTTTTGTTGTTTCATCTGACCGTTGGGGGTAAATTACACTCGATTTCAGAGAGTCAAGTTTTTGGTTATTTAACGTCAAGTTATCTCTGTGTTAGAAATTTTATCAGTGCACTCCAAATCAGAGATTTTTGCGTCCGAAGGTTGAAAATTTGTAAACAGAAAAAAGCATTTTGAGTCAATATTGACAAAAACAACCAAAGATTTTGATCAGCAAACAAACGCATCAAACCACCAAATTAATAACCAAAGCAAATATAATTAAGATTTATATAAACAGTACGGCAAAAGGGGGTGGGGAAGGCACAAAAGAGTCCTGTTGATTTCCAACTAAGCATATTCTGATCGCTGTGTTGCCTAATTACCAGTTTTAGCAGGCAGTCAGAATGGACTTTGTGCGCTTCATAGACGGATGGACTACAAAAGAAAATAATAATTTAGGGTGGAAGCCAGCCGGTTTACATAACGGGGAAAACAAAATAGCGGACAGTTTTAAGGGTGTATTACCGCACCCGCTTATTTAAGGAGTTTTTGCGTTTATGGTTAACTTTAACCCCAACCTAACTGCCACTGTATAGTACTAATTACAATCCAAACAACTATTCTACTATCATCCAAGTCAATACCTTGAAAAATCCAGTAGTTTGATGCAGAAAATTAGTGGTAACTGAAAGTTTCAGTTACCTTCAAGTGGTTGTGCTAAAATCCTCTTTAATTTTCAAATCACTTTATATTTGTAGGCGTGCTTTATTCCATAATTTACTTTATGAATTGACAAAATGTTTGTTCCGAATCCTTGGGGGGTGACAGCGGTATAGTTTGGTGGGTGGTGGTGTGCCGAATCGATATAATCGTGTGTAGAACCCTGAATTAAGGATCAAAATAAAAAACTACAAAGTTTATTAGTTAAAAAGTTTACATAACAATATCATCACTTCGGGACACAGTATGTACAGGGTTGGTCCGTATACAGGGTGGTCCAGTTTTAAGTGTCAATAATTCACCATTTGATAGCCAATCAAAAAATAAGTTGACTTGCATTATATCATTTTTCTGAAAAACGTTTCCTAAGGAAGATACAGTCCTCCAAATTTCAATTTAAAAAATCGTTTTATAGTTTAAAACTGAACATTCAAGACTTGTGAAAGTCCAAATTTGTACTGAATAGTCTAAAAACTTTTTTACTACTAGGAATGGTCTTATGATTCGCTTTCTCAGACTGCCATCCTGGTTGAGTGTCTGAAACTGACATTCAAGAACTAAAAAAAGTCCGGAAATCAAGACAAAGATTGTATTGTGCATGAAACTCATTTTTTACTACTAAAAATAATATAAAAGTTGACTTTTAATGCTAGAACTGACTTTACTAGAACTAAAGAGAGTCCAAAAGTATATTTTCAAGACTTTAATTGGTGTACAACTAAATTTTCTGGACTGGACAACTCTTCTGCATCTAGAAGTAAATTAAATTTTCGGACTATTTTATTTCTAAAAATTAGTTCTCAAGACTATTATTGTAGCATTTGATACCAACATTTCTTACTTTTATTACTGAAGAAACTTGTCTTTTGAAAATAGTCTTAAACTCGATTTTTCAGTCTTAAAAGCACTAAAAACAGTCTGAATTTCTTAGAGATGCTACAATTTATTGCACCTATGAGTGTAGAAGTCAATTTAATAGTGAAGAAGCTTGAAATCATATTTTCAAGACTATGGTCAGTGGACACACTGGCTTTTAGGCCTGATAAGTCAAAAACTTTGTAAAGATAGTCTTGAAACTTGATTTGAGGCACTGAAAACAGCCTTTAAACACTAAAAACAGTCTAGTTTATTAAGAAATACCCGAATTTTTTGCACTGAGGTGTCTAGAAGTCGATTTAATAGTGACAAAGCTTGGAATGCCATTTTAAGTCTATGAAGAATGTAAAAATTGTTTTTTAAGTTTGCTTTGTCAATAACTTGGTGAAGATAGTCTTGAAACTTGATTTTCCAAGCTGAAAGCAGTTTTGAAGCACTAAAAATAGTCCAGAATCCGAAGAAAATGAAAAGTAAAGTAAAAAGCACGAAAAGTTCGTTTTCAAGACAATTTTCATGAATCTAATGTTAATGTCCGCATCTAAGACTATTTTCAAGACTAAAATATTGAAATTTGTCTTCAAATTATGAAAACTTACTTCAAATGCAAATTTTAAGCTTCTGATGTCACTTTTCATTAGTTCAGTAACATTTTGGGGTTCAAGTCAATTTTAAGGTCTAAATGTATGAATTTGTAGTAACAAATTCTTGAAAAAGTACTTCGTTTTTATGTCTACAAGTCAATTTTCAGTATTAAAGTCTCTCGATTTGCATGAAAAGTCAATTTTCAAAACTGAAGTCTTTCAGTTTGTCTGGAAACTATGAAAACTGGCTACAATAATATTTTTTAAACTTCTTAAGTGAATTTTCCGTTTTCAAGACAATTTTTAAGTTGGGTTGGGTTAGTTTTGGGTCTTTGACCGTAATAACGTGTAATAAAGTGCTTGTTCCAAATTTGATCAATATTGCTCCAACGGTCTGTCAGTTATGACAAAAAAAAAACAATTTTTTAAACAGAAATTTGAAGGACTGTATTTTCCTTAGGAAGCACTTTTCAGGAAAATGACATAATGAATGTCAACTTATTTTTTAATTGGCTCTGGATTGGTGAATTATTGAGATTTAAAACTGGACCACCCTGTATGTATTTAGACAGGTTGTGTCGATATTTATTTTAGGAACAAACTGTTAATACAAATTATAAGTCTATTCCTAAATGACCAGAAAATGTTATTGAATTAAATAAAATACCACGATAAAGGTGGAAAAAATGCTGAAAAAAAAGGTCAATTTTTAAGGAAGACCCTGTGTTTTTTTAGAATATATCTATTCTATTTTTTTGTCATATTGCTATGACCGTTTATTTTATTCAAAAACATAAAGTCGCCTCAAGTTGGTTAAATATCCGGACTAACCTGTACAGGGTGAAAAAGCCTAAATAAAAAAAAGCCATCAAGAGTCAAATAAAACACTTTTCTTCCATTCAACACGTTGCCGATTTAATTTTTAAAAAGTTTTTGAGAAAATTGAGTCAATTTTTCAATTTACAAATGCATTGAACACATCTTTTGTGGTCTACAAAACTACCCCAACCTTATACTACTAAACCTTCTAGACATGAAGTGAATTAACGATGATTAACATTGGAGAAAATTTAATAAAGCCACCGACAGCTTCTGGGTTTGGTGGGGCCTCTGAATATAAGAGTCGCGTGCCTGCGAAGACCCTTAAGTGACTTAGTACGAGAGAGGGCGCTCGCTTTAACTTTGAGTCACGTTTACTGAGGATCAAGCAAAATTTTCTACCATCAAGATAACGCGAAAGTCTGTTCAATAATAAATTCGGATAGAGAATCGATGTGAAGGCAGAAAAACAAAGCAAGCAATGCAGGAAAACGCTCTCTAACTCGGGCTATTCGCATGGGAAATCTCTTTACCAAAGTGAATTTAATCTCGAACAGAAGAAAAAGGGAAAATTTCCAGGTGGAGTGTAAATTTATGTTTTGTTTTTTTTTTGCGATCGAGGAGTTATCCGCTTTGAGCTGGGTTTAGTGAAATAAAAACCAATTGCTGCCATATACTACAAATGTGCGCTAACATCTGTGAAACATGGAAATTAGTAAAGTCACCCTGTACATTAGCGGTAAAAGCTTTTAAAACATCCCTTCGGAACAACCCTTCCAACCTATCGATATATGACCAGTCAAACCTTTAACCGGATATAATAATAAATCATGACGCGCGACGGCGTAACGTTTCGGATCTAAGCTAGGACATCGTCGGGGCGTCCCGCTTTTCCATTGTTTTTACCGGAAACACAGATTTGCCAAAACGGCGGAAGGACATTGTTCGGGCCGGAAGTGACAGGAGGGTCGGACGAGTGTCAACAGTTGGCGCTCGTGTCGTTCACGAGGTGACAGTTGGCGCGATCGGATTTTTTTTTATGGGACACGTGACCATTTTCCGATGGTGTTACTACTGAATTTTCTTTTTTTATAATTGTTGTTATTAAAAAAGCAGGACTTTAATTTAAAATAGAATTGCAATAGTAATGGTGTTGTTCTCTATTTGAATGGCATACAGGTATGAAAACTATTCATAGGAAAGCATTAAAAATCAATCAAAATGGTTTCTCTTTTCTTATCAGTGGTTTCCGAGAGACGTGTACGTAAATTTCAATATACTGAAATAGTACTCCATATTAGATTAACCTTTAAAGTTTGCTGGTCTTAGTGATGGAAAATCCGATAAATATCGAACAAAAGTCCGAAAGGCAACATCGACAGTGCACATCCCCTTGCCCCTCTTTAATCAATGCAAAAGGCATAACGAAAAACAATAAGCCGAAATACACGCGTCACCAAGTTCACTTGCCGAAACGATGTCTTTCCGAAAGTGAAAATCCACCCTCAGGGGTTGGATCATGTCGGGGCAAGTGCAATACAGGGTTGGCACTAACTATTTCAGATTTTATCTCTCCAAACCAAGCGCTTTTGTAATTTAAAAACATCGCAAAATTACAGTACATAGTGGTCATAATGGAGGATTCGATTTTTTTCTGAAATATCAAACTGCTGATCCGGTCCTGGCGAACGAGAGGTAAATCACGGAGCCCCTCCAAGCCGACATTACACGGCTTCAATCTGTGAACTGGTGCATTGTTGTGAAAAGTCGGTGAAAGCCGGTTTGTTTGATTAGAAAAGCCAGGCCCGTTTTGTCCCTAATCATCGGGTCCATGAATGGATCCGACCCGATTTGAAAGACTGTCTCGGTCTTTCATCTGCCAGACTGAAAATTACGAACAAATGTTCCCCTTTTACGTACAAATGATCGGATTGAACTGTTTTGATTTCTAACACCCATAATCTTCTATGTCCTTTAATTGAAAAGATGATCTGACTGATTATACGATGATTTGTCTTAAACTCAAGCTTCTCCATCAAGAGAACTATTTTTTTTTAGAAGTATTATCTTGTTGGATATTTACTTTGGGTTTCTGACCCAGTCTAGTACTATAAATTTACCGAGAAATGCCTCACATCAAGCTTTACAATGCACATTTGTTACTGAAGACTTAATGAAAATTTTTAACTTAATCATTACAAATCAAAAACGAAAAATGTCCGAAAATCGTCAAATACAGTCAATCACAGTTTTTCTGTTTTGGAGTTGTCAAAATTGACTTTTTAGGCATTTATGCTGTCTTAAAGTAGTCCAGCGACGTCACAGAGACTGTTTGTATCTAGAAATTGTCAGAAATTACGTCATAAGGAGTGAAAATTGTCCGAAAAATGTCAAATACAGTCAATCACAGTTTTTCTGTTTTGGAGTTTTTAGGCATTTCTGCTGTCTTAAAAAGTCAAACGACATCACAGAGACTGTTTTCATCAAGCATTTGTCAGAAATTACGTCATAAGGACTGAAAATTGTCCGAAAAGTGTCCAATACAGTAAAAATGTTTTTCTGTGTTAGAGTTGTCAAAATTGACTTTTTAGGCATTTCTGGTGTCTTAAAGTAGTCAAACAACGTCACAGAGACTGTTTTCTCTAGAAATTGTCAGAATTAACGTCATACAGACTGAAAAATGTCCGAAAATCGTCAAATACAGTCAATCACAGTTTTTCTGTTTTGGAGTTGTCAAAATTGACTTTTTAGGTATTTCTGCTGTCTTTAAGTAGTCAAACGACATCACAGAGACTGTTTTCATCAAGCATTTGTCAGAAATGACGTCATAAGGACTGAAAATGGTCCGAAAAGTGTCCAATACAGTAAAAAATGTTTTTCTGTGTTAGAGTTGTCAAAATTGACTTTTTAGGCATTTCTGGTGTCTTAAAGTAGTCAACAACGTCACAGAGACTGTTTTCTCTAGAAATTGTCAGAATTAACGTCATAAAGACTGAAAAATGTCCGAAAAATCGTCAAATACAGTCAATCGCAGTTTTTATTTTTTTTGGAGTTGTCAAAATTGACTTTTTAGGCATTTCTGGTGTCTTAAAGTAGTTAAACGACGTCACAGAGACGGTTTTCATCTAGAAATTGTCAGAATTGACGTCATAAATACTGAAAAATGTCCGAAAATCGTCAAATACGAAAATCCTTTGCTAGCCAAACTAAGTCTCTTCATTAAAAACCATAGATTAAGGTATCTACCTAGATAATTCCGGTTAATGAAGTCCCCGAGGACGCAATCGAAATATCGGAAAGTAAATTAGCCGGTTGCATACACAGAAGCAGCCCTTCCCTAGGGATGAAAACTGGAAATCGTGGGGATGTACTGAATTGCGTGCGACCACACCTGTCTATTTATACAGTGCTGTCGCCCATACAGGTGACAATAAAGAGTTTTATGGAATTTCAGTGGTTGATTTCACAAATTCCTAATCAAATTTGCCCACATGGTACGCGTGTGTGTGATTCCCAGAAAAACCTCTTCACGTGACCATGATTTCCCCGGGGGTTTTTCTCGGCAGCGTAACCAGACTCCCGATTCACGTGCCAAAACGGTCGTCCGCACGTGCCCCCCTCAAAAAAAAAAGCGGTAAACACCCGTCAAGGGTGGGTTTAGGGCCGCAGCCACTTTAACTCCACTGTGTGTATGTGTGTGTAATTATGGGCTTGACAAGCAATCGCCATTTGATCTTCCTCTATACGAGGGTTTTAATATGATAATATTGTTGCCAAGACCACGGTCGCACGGTTATTAAATTGTTTTTAGGGGGGGCGCACTTAACTTTTTATCTCGCGTGAGAATCAAAGAGAAAAGTTATAGTAATTTTGAAAACCCCTAGGATTACATGGTAAATAAAGCTAAAAGATTCTGAAGATGTAATGAATCAGATGTTTTATACGGTTTTTTTTAAAATTGAAATTGAATGTTCTGCATCTAGAGTGTATTTACCTATCATCCACGTAGTCTAGGGCAGTATTAGGGCTCGAGGCCGTAAGAAATCGATTTCAATTGTGCAAACCTTTTAGCTTTATTAAATTCGGTAAATCCGCCGTGCATAGCCTCCATTATCTCTATTGTCGGGCCGTAAAAGCTATATTCCACTTTTAGTCTGCTTTTCAGCAGAAACATCACAAAAATTAATTTTAAAAAGGTTACACATTTGAAACTGTCAGTATCACTAGACTTTAGCTCTATTGGATTTTTTCTCTAATAATGGACGACAAATCCCAATTTTAACCTTACGAACCTACAGATCGAAACACCCAGTAAATCGTCGTCATTTTTCGATGCATCCCTGTAAAACGCACCCTCTCGTAATCACGGGTGCGGCCTATACAACCGCCAAACGACGTTGTCCGTCCCTTTCCCCCCTTCAATCGGGGGGAATGTCGACATTGCCGTTGCTTTCCCCACGCATCTACCAAAACCACCTCCTCCCCTCTCGATTCATTTGCTTCCCCGGTCGAGCCATTTTGTCAGCGCCCTACGAGTATATGTATTGATAAGCCAAGATATTTGTCCAAGAAAAATTATTCTTGTATAGGGAATGGTTGATGGTCGAGGTGAGCAAGTGACCGAATATTGCCCCCAAAAAAAAATAGTATTTTAGAAAAAAATTATGAAAATAAAATATGCACTTAAATGCTTGAAAATTTCAATTTCAAATAGATACTCGAACGAATCGACTTACATGTGTGCTTTTAATATTACATCAATTGGGTAAAGGAGAAAAGGCAAAGAAGAAATAATCTCGAAGATCACTTGTAAGTGAATAACTTTTCCTCTTACTTGGAAAATTTATGGCACCAGTTACAAAGTAACCAGTTTATCAAATTTTACAATAGTGTTACTGACTGACATAATCCAAAAATAATAAATATCTTTAAATTGGGCATGTTAAAATGACAGAATAGTATTAAGAAAAAAAAAATCGTAATGGTTTCTGAATGAGACAATGACTACGTTTATATCGAGCAAATTGAATACGGTTATTCAATCCGATCAAGTAAATCGCCATAAAATCATCGATATCAACAACGCAGATTAACGATTTGGATTGACTATAGTTCCTAAATATTAACAGGATTGAAACACTTAATCCGATTAAAAGACATACGGGATTGAATAATCTGGCATTTGACAACTGACGTTAACAAACCAAAAGTGAATAAAGTAAATTTTTGTTTTTTCTTTAGGAACGACTTATTTTCTGCTTTGACTTTCGTTTCAAATTTTAAAGCGCTCAATTTATTCGTTTTGATTTGTTTGGGAGAAAACCGAAAACCCCGAAAACGAAAAAGGTCGTTTGACAGCTGCCTGCGACAAAATAGGAATGTTGTCGTTAGTGTCAAGTGTCAGTTCTATTTCTATTTTGATTTATTTTATTTTTTTCTGTCTTGCTCTGGTTCCTACAGCTTCGTCTACAGGGTGGTCCAGTTTTAAATGTCAATAATTCACCAATCCAATTAAAAAATAAGTTGACATTCATTTTGTCATTTTTCCTGAAAAGTGCTTCCTAAGGAAAATACAGTCCTTCAAATTTCTGTTTTAAAAAATCGTTTTTTTGTCATAACTGTCAGACCGTTGGAGCAATATTGATCAAATTTGCGGTCAAAGACCCAAAACTAACCTAACCCAACTTAAAAATTGTCTTGGAAACGGAAAATTGACTTAAGAAGTTTAAAAAATATTATTGTAGCCAGTTTTCATAGTTTCCAGACTAACTAAAAGACTTTGAAAATTGAATTAGAAAAGATACAAATTTCAGAAGCTTAAAAATTGTGTTTGTAACCAGTTTTCATGCAAATCGAGAGACTTTAATACTAAAAATTGACTTGTAGACATAAAAACTACTTTTTCAAGAATTTGTGACTAGAAATTCATACATTTAAACCTTAAAAATTGACTTGAACCCCAAAATGTGACTGAACTAATAAAAAGTGACATCATAAGCTTAAATTTGCATTTGAAGTAAGTTTTCATAATTTGAAGACAAATTTCAATATTTTAGTCTTGAAAATAGTCTTAGATGCAGGACATTAACATTAGATTCATGAAAATTGTCTTGAAAACGAACTTTTCGTGCTTTTTACTTTGCTTTTCATTTTCTTCGAATTCTGGACTATTTTTAGTGCTTCAAAACTGCTTTCAGCTTGGAAAATCGAGTTCAAGACTATTCTTCACCAAGTTATTGACATAGCAAACTTAAAAAACAATTTTTACATTCTTCATAGACTTAAAATAGCATTCCAAGCTTTGTCACTATTAAATCGACTTCTAGACACCTCAGTTTCCCAAAAATCGGGTATTTCTTAATAAACTAGACTGTTTTCAGTGCCTCAAATCGAGTTTCAAGACTATCTTTACAAAGGTTTTTGACTTATCAGGCCTAAAAACCAGTTTGTCCACTGACCATAATCTTGAAAATGTTATTTCAAGCTTCTTCACTATTAAATTGACTTCTACACTCATAGGTGCAATAAATTGTAGCATCTCTAAGAATTCAGACTGTTTTTAGTGCTTTTTAAGACTGAAAAATCGAGTTTAAGACTATTTCAAAAAGTCAAGTTTCTTCAGTAATAAAAGTAAAAAATTTTGGTACCAAATGCTACAATAATAGTCTTGAGAACTAATTTTTAGAAATAAAATAGTCCGAAAATTTAATTTACTTCTAGACTTGTTGTCCAGTCCAGAAAATTCAGTTGTACACCAATTAAAGTCTTGAAAATATACTTTTGGACTCTCTTTAGTCCTAGTAAAGTCAGTTCTAGCATTAAAAGTCAACTTTTATATTATTTTTAGTAGTAAAAAATTAGTTTCATGCACAATACAATATTTGTCTTGATTTCCGGACTTTTTTTAGTTCTTGAATGCCAGTTTCAGACACTCAACCAGGATGGCAGTCTGAGAAAGCGAATCATAAGACCCTTCCTAGTAGTAAAAAAGTTTTTAGACTATTCAGTACAAATTTGGACTTTCACAAGTCTTGGATGTACAGTTTTAAACTATAAAACGATTTTTTAAATTGAAATTTGGAGGACTGTATCTTCCTTAGGAAACGTTTTTCAGAAAAATGACATAATGTAAGTCAACTTATTTTTTGATTAGCTGTCAAATGGTGAATTATTGACATTTAAAACTGGACCACCCTGTATATCGATTGATCAATCCAAACAAAACTAAATACGAATAAAACGGCATTTAACTTGTAATTGTTTTAGCCGCTTCAATAATCGGATTAAGGTTACACGAGATAAACGTAGTAACTTTACGTCACCACACTAAAGAATAAATGAATACGAAAATATCTTCTTTTTAAAAAATTTTTATTTTTGTTATTTACCCTGTACATTGCGGGTAATTGAAATTTTGAATTTATAGTGAATGACTCTGTACAGTTAAGTTTTTAATCCCTAAAGTAGTGTGTAAAATTACAAAATAAGAAGGTGAAAACTGTCACTCTACAATGTCAAAAACAATCTCAGTATCAATACAGCCCTGGGTATCCTACCTTATGTGACGAATATATCCTTAGGGACACTCCCACGTTTATTGATATTTCAATAGCAAGTTTCTATAGTCAAAACGAACAAAAAGCCCTTGGTAATTTACCGTCTCCAATTGGGAGGAAAAAAAGCGACAAAAAAGAAAAAGTTTCTGACTCGGGCTCCGCCAGGAGTCAACCCCCTTCAACCCCCGTCGAAAGGTGTAAATAGCTTCCACAATAAAAAACCGAGGCCAGAACATTGGGTAAAAGTGCTGGCGACAAATTGAGTTAAGTGTAATATGCAAAAAGTTAGTGAGCTCTTTTAGAGAAGCGGATCGTCAACAGATGGTGCGTTTTTCTGTTCCATTTGAGCATTAGCACCCCCGAAAGTCATTCTGCGCGACATCGTTTATTCCGACTTTGTCACTGATAGGGGAGTTTTAGCGTGAACTGTCTCAAAACCTTTAATTTGCCCTTCCTCAACAACTTCTTCACCCTGACTCACTGCGATAGAACCCTAAACTAAACCCCCAACCAGCCAAATTAAGCCTTAAACTGAAAAAGTAATTACAAAATGTAGAAACAAATTAACGGGGTGAATTTCCATATCAAAAACTCCCATCAAATTTTCACTTATACGCCAGTTGTGCTCCAACATACTTTTATGGGGTTGTAGGCTCTAATCCACTATAGGCTTTCTTCTTTTATCGTTCATGATCTGCCGTATTATATCGTTGCGCTCCATTTAAATAAACCATCCCTTATCGAAAGCATTAGGCTTATTGAGTCGGAGCCAATGCTCGGTTTATTTGCATTCAAGAGCAGATTTATGTGCGAGGTTTAAGTCTGAAAGTCTTTTATTAACCATAATGGACCAAAAAAAATAATACTCAAACATTTGATCATGTATGGTCCAGTATTTGCGTAAATCATAGCACTGTTGGTAGTTTGTGATTGGTCAAGAACTGTTGACGTAACTGTCAACTACAGTGGGTTGCTCTATAATCTAGGCAGAATGGTGATTCACGAAGACAAAAAATCATTAAAGCAAACCAATACCTAAAAGTACATGTAACAGGATAAACGGGAGCTTAGTTAGTACATAAAACATCAAATATTTGTCCACACACAAGTACAGTTTTTTTCTGATGTTTTGGGTATTTAATAAACGATTTACTTGAGACACCCTGTATAACAGAACTAATCACCTGTACATTTTCTAGTTCTGTGTGTGTGTGTTACATATTAACCAGCTAAACCAGTCTGTGCAAAGAATCATTGAATGAACAAAAGATTATGTAACTATAATACGAATAATGGTTCAATTAACCATATTTACGACTCATTGTTAATCCTGACAACATTGGGAGTTATTGGACAAATTACGTGTAAGGTGTGTGATATGTGAGCATAGAATATGCGTCTTTAGAGAGCGACTAACCGTATTATTTCCTCTTTTAAAATGCAGAAACTTCGACTCAGATTAGCCGAGTTGACATTAATAATGCAGGCAAGTCGGGAAAGATTTTCCCGTCTTTGGTCGTGAAAAATAAATTTCAGTTTTGGACGAACCTTGGAGAGATTCGCCAAAGGAAATATACGAGCCATGGGGGAGAAGTTTTGTTTGTTTTCGCGATGAGATATTTCCTCTAGGTACGTTTTCTCAACTTTAATGTTAGTTGCTCGATTCTGTTTTACTGGTTTTCGGTGTGTTTCTCCTTTGTGAATATATCAATAATAAAGGTAATTTGGTCTTTCAGGCCAAGAGAATAAGGTTAACACTCATCTTAAGAATTTCTAGCTGATCAGAAATAAGTTTTAGCAATATTCTCCAGAAGTTCTGTTGCTCAAGTTGAATAAACAAGTAAAGTTTACAATAAATTATAAAAAAATACTAACTATTTAGTCTGTTTACTTTCGAATTTCAATCAAATTAACATGCTAATAGGATATTTAAAGTTGTTTTTTTTTTGTGGTATTGCTAACTGGAAATAACCAGTTTAATAGGAACGTGACAATATAATACGCTCATTTGACTGTTAAAAAAAGCACATTTTATACATTTATACACGCCCAACTATTGGAATTATACGACTTTTTCTACGACTTAACTGAGTTTCACTTCGATTGTATATCGATAGGACAACCCTTTCAAATCCATTAAGATGTCCTGACTGATAACAACAATACCACTCTGGAATACGTAATGAGTAGATGACATACATTGGAGTGCCTCCATTATGGTCAATGGAGTTTTAATATTTAATCATTAGACTGGAAACATCACGTTGATCAATTGCTTTTTGTTGTTATCAACTCGAAATATCTGTTTACCTCCCCCTAAACGGGGTTCGTTATTCTGGAGAATTACCAAAAATTTGCTGCTGAAATTACGGTCTGAAGCAATCAATTAAAAAGTGATAAAAACTTTAAAGGGGGGCCCTAATATGGGCCCCAATCGCGTTGATCCGCAGCACTTTGTGTCGGGTATAAATGGGGTCAAAAGCAGCCCGACACCGCGCTCATGAATAAGGAAACACACACTTGCTCTAACACCCCTCTTTATCAGGGACATTTTGCTAAATGGATGGGGATTAACTCTATAGTTGGTGGCGGATTATCTTGGAACGGTGGCCAAATTGTATGACAAAAGCTAGTTTTTCTCATCATAGTTAGCCAAAAGAAATGTCGTTAAGTTTGCTTTAAGTTAAATAGAATTTACAGAAAATGTTGTAAATTATCAACATTGCTTTCAAATGTGCTCATTTTGTGCATTTAGAAATAATATATGGTTTATTAAATGTGATAGTTGTAACATACGAGATGTATAATTGAATAGTATATGAGGCCTCTTAGTATGAATTAAACAAAACACAAATTTAAGTCAATAAGAATCATAATTGCCTATCATATTTCTATATAAATGTAAGAGCAAGCTCCATTGTCGACCTTATCTTTGCACTATGCAACTAATCTCTAGTATTAACTAAATAAAAGACAAGTTTATGTAAATAATACCGTCCGAATTCACGAGGAATTCATTTTAATTATACCTGTTTTACTTACCTAGCCTAACATCAAATTTAATAACAAACGTTTCCCTTTAGGGCACATCATTATTAATTAACAATTTATTTTAAGCGGCCACGCTGTATATACATCAATTTTTTATTAGCAAAATAGAGGAACTTATGACTTTTATGACCATCTATCGACTTTCATTGATCCATATCAATTAAGTCATTGTTTGATTGAACAGTTTTCTTTTTTGGTTAATAATGTTAGCAATACAAGCCATTTTTAAAAATTACTTAGTTAACTCAACTGTATAAAACTGACTTTTAGTAGTTTGGTTAAACTTGTTTTATGTACTAATAATTGAAATTGGTTTTGCGAGAAATTGAGAAAGGTTCCCTCAAAACATTTAAGAAAAAAGTAGTAAAGAAGACCAATTTTGACAGCCAGCACTGTATTAGAATGTGCAGCTACTGAAGGTTTATAACTCTAACTCTATCAAACACTATCTGCAATTTTTGTCAGAATTAGTAACCCTTCTTCAGACTTCCATTTATATTAAAACCCTTTTCATTACTTATTATTGTGCCTTGAGCGTAAAAGCCGAGAGCAATTGAAAAAAATCATAGACATATAAATGGGTTTTTACAACTATCCTTAGAAATTAAGGG
This sequence comes from Ips typographus, assembly GCF_016097725.1. Lineage (NCBI taxonomy): Eukaryota > Metazoa > Arthropoda > Insecta > Coleoptera > Curculionidae > Ips > Ips typographus. The sequence continues at coordinate 5,970,990 of NC_138430.1, read as the reverse complement.
AACCCGTCGGGATAGAAGGAAGAAAGAGACAACAAAAGAGCGCGGATCGGCCCACCCTAGAAGGGCGGACCAATCAGTGCGGAGCGCTGAAAAATAAGGGCCCGTCCTTTGATAAAACTCACTTTTCCCTGTCAACACCGTTCGATGGGCGAGGTTAGTGGGCGCAGGGGTCGATAATGGGGACCTTGCGCCCTAAGGGCGGCAGTAGTCAGTGCTCGAAGGACCGTAGGGCTAGACGCAGTGTTTTTGTTCCGCGGCATGTGTGTGAAGGTTTTCGATAAAACGCAGTGATTTTTTTGCTTTGCAATACCATGATTAGCCAGGATAGGGATTCGCGCGATATCGAGATGTTTAGAGTGCCTCCCATTTGTTTGGACGATATTCCTGAAATTTTATTATGTAAGTTTTAACTACATTATTTATTGTTTTTTGTAAAGAAATACTGTCGGATATATTGGCAATGTTACTCCCCAAAAATACATACAAGGAAATCATAATAAATTTTCACAAAAAGTAATAATCTACAGGATGCTGCATCAAGAACATTTAGAGGTTTTCTAATTCAAACGATATGTAGCATGAGTATTGAGAATACTCTGATTATTTCTTCAAAGCATTAGACTGTTTAAAAGATGAAAAAGTTTTTTTTTAATATTTTCATTAATAAGGGTCATTTTCAACATAAAAACCATAATGCCACGAAAGAGAAACAGGTGCCAATAGAGTAACAAACAATCTTCTTGGCAAGATTTTCTTGAACAGTAATAAACTGAGCATCAAGTAAGACGTATTACCGTAAATCTTAACAAAACAAAACAATCTCAACAACAAATCAACAAAAGCAAATACTGCACAGGTCATCAAAATCTTACAAAAAGTAGATTATCATACAGGGTGTGCTAATTATAAATTTTTTTCTTCCAGCGACAATTCCAAAATGTGGCGGATGTCACGAACTGATTTTAGATAGATTTATACTGAAAGTGGCCGACAGAACGTGGCACGCTAAATGTCTACAGTGCAGCGACTGTAGGGTGCAGCTTACCGACAAATGTTTCGCCAGAAATGGTCAATTATTCTGCAAAGAGGATTTTTTTAAGTAAGTATCAGATCATGATTTTGGGCCGCAAAATATGACGTAATACTTTTTGTAACGAAAAATACTGAAAATCACAACACAATGTATATTGTTTATGCCTTTATGCTGTGGGTGCAGGCGATTCGGCACCAAGTGCGCAGGTTGCGAATTGGGCATACCACCCACCCAGGTGGTGCGCAGGGCTCAGGACAACGTCTACCATCTGCAGTGTTTTGCATGTGTGATGTGCGCCAGACAATTGAACACTGGTGACGAGTTCTATTTAATGGAAGACCGTAAATTGGTGTGCAAACCCGATTACGAAACTGCCAAATCAAAAGGTGAGTGAGTACCTTTTATTTTATTTATTGCAAATCAAAAATCAGTACACTGAGAAGTTATTCATAATCTATTAGTTGGTTCATTAGTTTATCATTTTACGATTATTATTTGTAATAAAAAAACCGAATGCATAATAACAAGACGCGTGCATGCATTGAACGATTGCTCAGTACTCTACGCGAGCTGCATGCAGTACAATAACAACATTGGTTGAAATACATTAAAGCTGAGGAAAAAAAATTACGATCTATAGTTACCTTGATCCGGCTTGAATAAATAAAAATATTTTTGTTTGTTTTTTCCTATCGCCAATCACTCCCATTATATCGATATTAAAATCACTACAAAATTATATAAAAAGTCATCAACAGACAAAAGTAATAGAGTAAAAAAATCATGAAGTTTCGTATTATAGGTACAGGGAAGTTGGCAACAGTGTACGATAGAGAAAAATTGATTGTTAATTGAAACAAATCAGCCACTGTAAACTCCAAGTTTATGGGTCAAAAAACGCAGCTTTCAGCCCACTGTGTTGAAATTTTTCAAATACTGCATGTTTGGACTTACTAGTGTCAAGTTTGTCACAAAACACCAAATAACAGACCATAAAGATCTAAAGTGACTTCAATAATGGGCGAAGTCTACAAATTCTTCCTGTCCTGTTGTAAATTATATAAGGGGCATTATACTTGTGTGTAGGAAAAATACATGAACCTGACCTAACCAGGAATCTCATTAAAAACAATATTATTTAAAAAAAGTGAAAGGCACCAGAGTACCAACAATAACTATTATAGTCATTAATCATTAAAAAAAATAGCACTTATTTATATGGGCGGTTTTTCTAACCATACGAGATGTTGTTTTTTTGTGTTTAATGCTAATTATTTTTTATTAGTCACCTGCGTAACTAATTGCACAAAAAACGTTTTGGACCGCGTCACTTCAGGACAAATTTAATAAACAGGTGCAGAGATAATATGAGAACAATGGCGTTTTTGCTGTAATTAGCCACATTCTTACCCTGTTACTTATCTGATTTTTATTGCGAATGTACAAACAGATTAATTAAAACGTAGTTTTGATTGCGTATAGCTGCGGAATGTTTGGATGGAGATCAGCCCAACAAAAGACCCAGGACGACCATAACTGCGAAACAATTGGAAACCCTCAAAACCGCCTATAATAATAGCCCTAAACCTGCCAGACATGTCCGAGAACAGCTCAGTCAGGACACTGGCTTGGACATGCGAGTAGTCCAAGTATGGTTTCAAAACAGGTCAGTTCACTTTCTCAGGTTATGTATTTTTTTGATAACGGTAAATTGTATAGGAGAGCAAAAGAAAAAAGACTTAAAAAGGACGCAGGAAGAACGAGATGGAGTCAGTACTTTAGGTCAATGAAAGGAGGATCCTCACCCAGACATGATAAACTGCTAGACAAGGATGATATGAAGGTTGATCTGGACAGTTTTAGTCATCATGGTAAGTCAATGCCAAAAAATTATTTACTTTTTAACTCCTAACGGTACTTGTTACAGATTTGAGTGATGATAGCTATGGCACTGTGGTAAACATGTCAATGGATCAAGATGGATCTTCCCCACATAGCGGTATAGGCCGGCCTATGTTCCTACATGGGGCTACCTCTCCCTCATATCTACCAGGACACAGTCCACCTCACGGTCACGACCACATGGGATACGCAGAACAAATGGCCGTGTATTCAAATTTAGGTAGGTAACGATCTTGACTAACATTTGTTGTTATAGTAACCTGTGAAAATTTAGGACAAGTTCCTCCACCCGGTATTATGCACGGTTTGCCCCCAGGGGGAGCCGATTCAGAGATAAGTAACGATAGCAGTCCCCGAGGTTACCCCGATTTTCCCCCTAGCCCCGATTCCTGGTTGGGGGAGCCGTCCAGCGCACATTACTGACCCACCGGCAGTGTTGCCGTAACAATGTACAAATCCCATCGTCAATACAATGTTGTACATAATCGTAAAGTAGCTAGATCATGTGGTTAAGCCAGTTCTTGTTTACTGACTAAAAAATATTATTTCTGCATCTAGTCGTTTATCTCTGTGATTTGTTTTATTATTAACATATATGTATATAAATGTACAAAAATGTGTACAAACTTAACTCAACTGTACATTTTTAAAACTGTAAAAATATAAAATCATTAATATCAATATAAAATAAACTAATGACAAAAAAAACTCAAACTATTGTACATAACGAAATATATAGATAGTAGTAGTTAATTAATAGTCTTAACGTACGCCTAGTCACAAATTACAGGTAATATTTTAAAAATTTGTAATTTAAATGTCTGTCCTAGTCGTCCTTAATACATTGTTTATTTGAAATAAATTATTTATTTATTTTAGTTATTTGTTTTGGTGCTACAAAAAAAATAATTCAGAAAATTATTTCAAGAAAACGTAACTTATTATATCAGTCTGCACAATGTATTTTGTCTTGTTATACATATTTCTTAGGAATTAAAAGTTGAATATGTTTGCATAAGAAGCCATGATTAAACGTTCTACACTTTACATAAAGAACGGGAACAACTGAACGATTGGAATATATTTAAAAAAAATGTTGAAGAGTAATAAAAAAATTCATTTGAAATGTAGTAGAATATTCTGCACGCGCTGATCATTAACCAATGTTGCCAAATATTGTAACACTGTTGACACGTTGTCCAAACTTGCCCCAGAATGTTAGAAAAATCAAAATTAGTTTCAGCAAATATATATTCAATACAAAAAAATAACTATTTACATTAAAGCAGTTAACTACAGTTCGGTGGTAGCCACGCCCCAATACTGTTGCATCCTATCCAATTCTGTAGAATCGACCAGACCTCTTTCGTGCATTACGGCAAAGTCGTATTCCAAGTTGTAGGGCATCAAACGTTGCAAACTGCCAAAATAGGCAGCATTTGGGCCACCCATTAGTTGATAATGCTTTTTACTGTCTAGTCCTAGTCTGGAACTGGATTTGGACAACGACTTGGACAGTATCGGATTAAACGAGCGTGAGCTTCCGAACTGTTTGGACAAGAATGTGGAACCTGTAAGTTGGAGAGAGAGTTTCCTTGGATTATTTGGTTAGTTCACATGCTTTAGTTACTATATATTGTGTTAATTCAAGTTTATTTAATTATTACACTCAACATGCCACACATATAATGTTATTTTTTAAACACATCTAATTACTGACCTATAGTGCTGTTATTGTTATTGTTTGAGTCTGAAGAAGCCAAGTGTGGACTACTGCGACTCAGGCTGGGCGTTTTGACCCTGAAATGTTGGTTATTCTTCAGTCCCCTATTCAAAGTATTTAGTTCCTATAAAACACCCAGATTAACACTAAACGTATCCATAGTGTTCAATTACCTTATCAAACAGTAGTTGAGTGTTCTGTTCCAGCATGTATTCCCAGCATTTAAACTGTTCCTCGGATAATGCGGAATCAGAGTCGATTTCCTTATTACGTTCTTCTTCACGACGTTGTTTTAGGGCTTTGGCCACTCCACGGTAACTTCTTCTTTCTGGACTAATTTTTACCTGTGTTTTTTACCGATACAGTTACACTGAGAACATTTTTGACATTATACAAATACCTCAACAGACTCAAAAAGTGACGGAGTCACACTCCTGAACAACCGGTTATCTGGTTGTTTATTCAGTTGGCTGATAAACAACTTGGAAGATGAGTTGCAGTCGCTACAAGCGTGTTCACTTTGACCACTTGGAGATGACCTTTAAACCACAAAGCAATCATTTAATGAAAACAAATGTTGAGTGACAATTTACCTGTCTTCACCAAGCATCATAGGCGGTGGAATAGGGATTTTCTCTACACAACTCAAACACTCACTGTTATTGAGTGCCTCGCAACAACATCCAGGTTGGCACATTGAATTAGTAGAGTCGCTGTGATACTTGTTTTTACGAAAAGTTTGCCTCAATTCCCGCATCAACAAATCCACATCCGAACTAATCAAATTAAACTTGACTACAATGATGCTCAAGTTGTCTTCGGCTCCTACAAACCAATCAATGAGTATTTAATGTTTCCACCAAAAAAATTGTATTTACCGTAACTTTGGGCTAAATCCTGTAGACGCTTAGCGGCCAATATCACATTCCTTTGCAAAGTCACCTCTTTTATAGCATTTTCGGGGGTCATAACATCCCACAAGTTTCTATTGGCCAGGATCATGTACTCGTCATGTTCATCTAAAAAAATTTCAGTCACTTCAGGGTCCGGGACCTAAAACTCTTCATTTTAGCGTCAACATTCACACTTTGACAGTATAATTTACAGTTAGATTTGCAGTGGGGTTAGTCCGGATCTGTTTGCGCATTTTGGCAGGCAGCAACCTGATTGGTCCTTCGCTTTTACCCAATACTGCTCGCATATCTCCCATGCTGGCTATTCTCATTAGGTACTTTTTTACTCCTTCATGGTAACCGTTAGTAAAGTCGCCACTGGTTGGTTTCGGTTTTAAAATATGAACCATAATAGCGTTGATACCTGCAAAATTTTTTAGAATATTCTACATAATGGAGCTCAAATCCCTTAAGCAAATCTTCACAATCTTTAATGGTATGACACTTATGTATTTTATTATTAATTTTTATCAGAATTCAAACATTAGTTTTTCAATAAATTTTGATGCAGCGTTTAGAGCAACTGTGCCATAATTTGGCAGATGATCACAAGATATATCATAAGACTGCTAATAAAGAGGTCATGAGATTACTTGCCAGATGACATGTCACTCTCCACTCACTCTATAAAGTTTATATCAAATAACTATTATTTTACATTTTCTCACCTTGCTTTATTCCTTTTGATCTTAAATGTCTGTAGGAAGACAACATGGAGTACTTCATATAATCATTTGCGGTCTCTTTAACTGTTCGCTCTTCGAGTAACAGCCTTGGCAACACTTTGTCAATCCCAGCTGGATTATTGCTGTTGTTTTCCCCTACAAAAATCATCTACAAAAGAGGTTTAGTTAAGACAACTTTTTACCATCAAAAACTCCAAACAGCGCCTCCGTATTACAAAATGCTGGCAATCTAATCTGACTAATGTACAATTTGGCTTTCGACCCGGAAGTTTCGGAAAACCCTACAGTCCAGCTGCAATCAGTTAAGTCAGCTTCGGAAAATGGGCTGGGAGAAACAGGTAAAGACGTCCGGTTTTTTCCACTGACATCCACCAAAGACATTGGTCGTTGAGTCCTATCAATCCACACCATCACTCCAAGTCACGTGACTTTATATTAACTTACCTGTACGTGTTAAATTGATGGTGGTCCACATGAAGTTTAGTGTTGCAACTCAAATCTAGAAACTTTAAGTTGGGCGGAATAAGCGAGTTTAGATCCACTCGATCTAATTGATTGTGGGCTAAATCAAGCACCCTTAATTTAAGCAAACTGGACAGTTTAGGGATGTTTTGCAGGAGATTGGAGTGTACTCTCAACACTCCCAAGTGCTTCAGTTGGTCTATGTTATCTGGAAGTCTTAGTATTTTATTACCAGATAGCACCAGCTCTTCCAGTTCAGTCCAGAATATTGGTCCATCTTCAGGCAATGAGGTTAAATTATTGTAAGCTACAAGTTAAGTGATATTTCTCCAGCTTCATGTTGAAACCAATACAAACCTATATGCAGGATTTTGATGTTCCTCAAGTAAGGCGCAAGCTTCTCCAAACTCTTATCAATCAAACAGTTAGCTGTAAGATAAAACTTCTCCAGCATCAACACCTCATCAGGTCTTGGAATATCAACCAAACGATTATTGGACACATTCAAAACTTTGATTGTCCGTACAAAATTGAAAAAATTCTCAGGTAAACAGGACAGGCTGTTGTTTTGCAAAAACAACTCTTGAATTGGCAATCGACGCTGTATCATCGGCAAATACTGCAACTGGTTATAGGCCAACTGGACAGTTTGCAAAAAAGGCATCTCGTTGCAAAATAGATGGTCTGGCAAGGCTGCAATTGCGTTGTTACTGGCAAACAGAGAACGCAGCTCACTACAGCCCGACAACCAATCTGGCAACGTCTGTAGATCATTGTAGGATACGTCAAGATGGGTCAGCCGAATTGGGGGATAAGTCGTTGTAAAGGTTTTCAGTCCTAATTATTACAACTACTTAGAGCTGGTTTGCATTTTGAAGGTTTTTAGAACTTACTGTTATTCCCTGCAATAACGGACGTTAAATTTTTCCCGAAGAGGGTTAATTGGGTTAAACTATTGCGAGAACACTGCAGCACTTGTAGTTGTTCCACTGAACCCAAATCCAAAATTTCTATACTGTTCTCGCTAACATCCAAGTGTGTCAAGCTCTTTAAAGTAAAAAAATTGATCACAAAGCAATGTCAAGGCTGGGATTACCTACACTGTAATTTCCTAAAATAATATGACCTTTCAGTCTATTGGCTCGTAAGTTCAAGGTGGTCAGACCACTGGAACTTTTCACGCTCGAGTTTCGACGTAACTCTGACGGACTAATATCGTTTTCCTAAAGTTTGATCAATAAAAAACTAGAAAAATTGCAAAAAAAATGGAAACGTACAGACAAAACTAAAGCTCTCATTTCTGGCGGTTTGTCTGGAGGCAAAGCGAGCCGATTCGATGCCACTCTCAATGTTTTCAGATACTTCAGGTCCCATAAGGCTAACGGGATTATGCTCAGTAGGTTTTGGTCAAGGATCAAATCTTGCAAACTATAAAAAACGATTTAGAAAGGATCCCCGTAATATTATCTACTTATATCTTGTAGGAAGTGAATTAAACCCTGTAATTACTACTTGAAAGAAAACACTTTTACAAATGTATAGCGTAATGTCTCCTAGAATTTTGGTGTGGCAAATAACACATTTTTTGAATAAGAGTTTCAAAGTGTTGTAATTTAGTAAACACGCAACAATGCTATTCCTGCCAAAATTTAGTGGTTGGTAAACCGGTCGTATTGTGCAATTTTTACTTACTTTTATTATCACTTAAACTGTTCAATTTATGACTGTTAACGGTCTATTGGTCAACGAAAGTAATGATCGAGCAAGAATCCAAAAATCTTTTAAAGTAAACAAACACTGTGAACACAGCAATTTCGTTCGACGAACTGAAAATGAAAGTTTCCCGCAACTTTGAATTTGAAATCTAGTGGCAGGATGCACAAGCGGGTTATTGACAAGGCCGATCATGCCAAAACAATGATACTCTTTTGATTGACGATGCTTATAGCTATTAACAAACGGATGTCTTCGTTTTAGCAGTTGTTAGAAAAGGAAGTTGTTAGTTACAGCCAATAAGGATCTTTATGGAATATGAGCATAGAGCACAATGTTCTAATGTCAGTTTCGTCATCCGTAACTCACAAGGGCAGTTTTTAGTTTAGAATTTACTTTAACAAAATTGTGATTGCAAAAGTAATTCTAGCGCCACAATAGCCGACAAAATAACAAGAAAATCGGACCCATGGATGGGTGATTCACTGGGATCTGGGCGATTCTTTAATTTATGCAGTTTCGGTCTGTCGAGAAAGCGTAAACGAAACAACGGAAATTCTATGCCGAACCAAACACGAGTTTCGTGTGTTTTAATTCTAATAGAAGTTTTATGAGGTGTTTTTAATTTAATATAAAAGATGACTGCAAAAATATTGGACAAAAACCAGATTTGCGTAAATTGAATTGTAATTCATTGATCAAGAAAAAGCAGCTTTCAGCTTGCTGCTGCTGACAAACCACATGTGCAATGATTGTGATTGGTCCAGCAGCTTTGCTGCTTTTTCTTGATCAATCGCACACTGAACACTGGTACCCCACATTGTCACTTGTGTGTCTAAACAAAGCTCGTCATAACGTAATTTCTTACTTGATTAGTTGTCTAATTTCCGGCGGTAAGGTCAGCAAACAATTATCCGACACGTCTAAGGTAACCAACGTGGTCAGCTGCAGAACACTAACCGGGAAATTGTGAATGTCATTGTTCCTCAAACTTAAAACTTTCAATTCGGACAACGATTGCAACGATTCACTGGGCAATACTATTTCATCCACATAACACTCGCCTTGCTTCCACTCCGGGCTCTTGCATAAGCTGTTCAGGTTTAGTTGTTGCAACGGAGATGCTCTGCTGGTCGGCCTTTGATTGGTCACGGATTGGGATTGCTGCCTCTGATTCGCCCCCTGTACAGTAAAACAAAACAATGGTCAAACACAATAGCCGAAAAAGTGAAAGTCACCGTTTTGATTTGGATCTGCTCATGTATAGAACTAATTACTACGTTGTTTTGTCTTTCAGTAAAGGTCCAGTTTTGTGCCATAAAATGATTAAGAAAATTCTCCTTTTTCTTAAAAAAAGTGATGAAATATAGTATAGGAGCATCTAAGCATAAAGCGCTTTTACTTTCAACATTATGTGCAATACGCCTAAATTATTTACAATTTCAGGAAGTATGGAAATTAGGCTGAAATCGTTTAACAATAGATCATTTTCTAATGCGAAGAAAACGGACCAGAAATTTTCCGTCCATACAGTGCAAAAGGAAATATAAAGAAGAATGGAAAACTCTCTTACATCATAACAAGTAACACATTTGATAATTAAAGTGTTACACTGTTATGAATGCAACACTTTACATGTTCATTACTATCATCATAACGATTTTTCATGTCCAGCCAGCAGAGAACACTCAGTATAAAATCGGGTCAAGGAGGAAATATAGTTTACAATTTCTAAATTCTTTAACCAGACATCGTTTCTCGAAATGTAACGCTTATTAATCTACTCCTGACTTCAATGCATAGTTAATTAAATAATTCTGACCAAATTGATTCTTAACACCTAAATCTGCGTTTTATCCAACTATTTCAATAGAAATAATGCCTAACCGAGAATAACGATATAGAGTTAAAAGAAAAATTTTTCAAAAAATTGCAAAATGTTCCCTAAGCCGTCTAGCTTTTTTTTTGGCCACATTTTGCTTGATGATTTATACGTTATTAATGGCAGTTTTTATTAGTATATTCAGTAGCATATTAGTTAATATTTATGAATGCAACATTCTACTGACTATTATACTGTCATATTCGTGAGTAAAAAATAACAAACCTATGGAGTAACTAAGAAAGTTAAAACAATCATATCAAAACAGAAAAAATTAAAACACTTTTAAAATACCTAATCATACTTGTGGTCACTTACAAAAAGGTCGTCTTGAGAATTTCCAGCCGTGTCCCCTTCCAAAGAATCCAATTCAATACCATCACATTCCCGAATATTTAACGATGTCCGTTCGTACAGTCTTTGCGGTTTTTTCGGTGGTGTACAAGTCGCTATCATTGTATTTTTTTTGAAAGTTGTCTACTACACAAAATGTCCTAGCCACACACACACATGTAAAAGTACAACAACCCGCTTAGGGTATTTTAAACAGACTAAGGAGACAATTGCTGATTCTGTGTACGCCCAAGAGCGTGACATGTGACATGGTTGGTTAATTTTTATTCTTAAGTCGTACGCTCTACCGTATATAATTTCGTTTCGAAGTGTCTTTTAGGTACAAAACAAGTTGTAGTTTTGCTTGTTCGGGTCAGAATAATAAAAAACCTGTCTAAGAAACCTAAGTTTATTTGCAAAAAAAAATTAGAAATTTACTAAATCTAACTCTCTTTGCATGACTAGGGTTACGATGAGTTTTTCCTCCCCCGAATCAAATTGAGCGTTACCGAGTTTTGGGTCAACTGGATGGGGCAAATCCAAATCCAAATAGAATCGGGGAGACACTAAAACTAGTTTTAAGGGCTCAATTTTTAAGTCCATGTTTTGCCTCTGTTCACCTGGTAGGTGAATAGCCACCACCATATTTTCACAACTGCTTGTAGACGGGTTTTTAAATCCCATCTAAAAATGTTACATTGCTTATTTCAGTCATTGCTGATTAAGATACTCACCCCTAGAAAAACATCACTTGCGGTTACACTTTGCCTGTAGGAAATATCCCACTTTGGAGTTTTTTTCCAACTTTTACTACTACCACCCTCTTCATTTTGATCAAAGTAGAGGTCAAACTCCTGCTCTGGATCCAGCACCTCCTTACGTTCTGGAGGCTCGACTTTATTGTAAGGACTTTCCTTTTTTGTTTTGGTTTTATTAGTTTGAGCATCGTTTGATAGACATTGCATGTCACTGCCTTTGTTACCAAATTAGCGTTTTAAAGGGTAGTTAAAGAATGCTTTTACCTGAAGCTTTGGGGTTTTCTCCATCTTTTTCATCATCTAGCTGATTGGGAGGGATAATATCGTTAAAAAGTTCCACCAGTTTTTCAATCTCGCAAAAATTCGACATCCTTATAGATGTTAAAATGACTGTTTGTTTGTTTCTGAGGCAACTACTACCAAGTTTGTTAAATCAATAAAATTGTGAAGAATAGGGGAAAAAGATTTAGCAATAATTTATTAATTAGCATTAATATTAATTCAATTTAAACCCTCAATTGCTCTACATATTTAAAACGTTTAAACAACGAGACATGCTCTAAAATTATCCTACTCAATTAGACTAAATTGACGTGAAAGCTAAATAGGTTAAAAAAATCTGTTTAATAAACGGTGCATTTGCGTTTAGACTTAACCATGCCAGAGGTACTTTATACCACACAGTCCAATTTACTATTGAGTTTAGAGCATTTCCACGTAAGTAATTTTTTACTTGCCCAAAAAGGTTTAATGATTCTAAAGACATTTGCACACTTTTACCTGTTTCTCATACGTAACGGTCATTTGCATGAATTTTAGGTGACCAAGAAGAAATTTACATTTGATTATAAAAGCAAAGACGCAATTTTTATTAAGTTTTCTTATTTTTTTTGCAATGCCAAATCATCACTGTTTGTTGATTGTTGTGGTGCTTTTAGTTACCTTACCGTATTTAGTGCCCTTTAGCCATTTTAATCCGCATAGACGTAAGTATAATGATGTGAAAATTTCTATAAGATTGTTGTTAAATGTTAACTTTAGGTCCACGTTTAATGGGTGACATTTTACCTTATAGGGCTATAAGCCCTGAAAGGCAAAGGGTCAGAGACAAAATAGTCATGTACCACAACTTTTTTAGAACTAAAGTGCATCCGAAAGCTGGTAATATGCTGAAAATGGTGGGTGTAACCCAATTTGTGATAATTATAATTTTAAGAATTTTCTTTATAGAAATGGCATGAAGGTGCAGCACGAGCTGCTCAAAAATGGGCGGAAAAATGCAAGTTTCTCATCCACGATAGCCCCCTAGGCAGACAGGTGGATGGGTACGGATCATGTGGTCAAAATATTTTTATAGCCAGCACTAAAGTCCCATGGTAAGTACCACAGATTGAACCAATAAGCAAAAAGACCAAACAAATTGTAGGCTTTTTGCTATAGAAACCTGGTGGCTGGAAAAAAAACGCTTTTAAGTACGGCGAAAAGAACAATCTGACTCTGGTAGGCCATTATACCCAGTTGGTATGGGCGGCAAGTCACGAACTTGGTTGTGGATTGTCAAAATGTCATCAAGAGACCTTGTCTAAAAATGGAACAGTTATTCCTGGACAGAAACGGACATATTTTAATTATGTTTGCAATTATTGCCCCATGTAAGTTTCATTTTGTGCTCATAACTGTGCTGTATTAGAAGTCCAAGTAAGCAAAGCAAGCAAACTTACATGTTTAGCATCATTTCAAGCTCCAGTAAAGCTTATAAAAGTATTACGAATTTGTAATACAGTTCTCTATTGCCTTTTTATCATAGTAGAACCAACTATAAAATCATCCATAATATATGGGGCGAGACATAATTTAAGTGTATTTGATTTCACAGAAAATTGACTTAACCCAATGTTCTACATAAAAGATAAAGTTGTAAACTAACTGGATATGACTATTTGCATTTCAGAGGAAATCGACCAGGCAAAACATCTTTTCCTTATAAATTAGGCAACCCCTGCAGCTTGTGCAAAAGAAACTGCAGTAAAAAACTATGTTTAAATCCTTGTGACGTCGCTGATATCTGGGCTAACTGCAAAACACTATACACTATACATCCAGGCTGGTTGTGCAGAACCCACACGACTAAAGGTAAACAACGCGCTGAATTTTGTAAGGCCACTTGTACCTGCTCAAATAAAATTCACGACTAAACTGTACTTTTTCTGTAAAACTTCATACCTTTGCCTTTTACACACATTTATTTCTGTACTTAAAGTACACAATAAAAAAAGTAGAAATCACCAAAATGTGAAAAAAGACCAAAATATAAAAATACAACATATAAATGACCTTTTGTTTAAAAAATATGACAGCCTACTCGAACTCAGCCACAAGAACCATCATTCCAACCCCTAACAACATACAAAATATTTGCAAAATGCTCTGTTTAAAACTGGGTTTAACCTCGTCCAACAGTTCAGGTATTACAGACACCAGAGCAATATAAATAAAACCACCGGCAGTAAATGGTAAAATCCAAGCTGCCGCCATTACTCCAGCATTGTTTTGGGCGATCAAAGATATTGCGGTACCTAGAAAAACCTTTCTTAAAAGCCCTTAATACTCCAAATTGAACAGAAATTACCAGCAAGAGCACCTAAAGCCGTGGTCAGTTGCAATAACATGGCGTTCTTCCTAGATACACCACTTTGTAGCAAAATGGCGTAGTCTCCAATCTCGTGCGGCACTTCGTGTAATAATATTGTTATTGTGGTCACAATGCCTACAGTGTTGCCGGCCAAATATGAGGAACCAATTGCCAAACCGTCAGTGAAATTATGACTGAAATCCGCAGCTAAGTTTAGGTACCCAGCCACTTTAATTTCCTGGTGATGTGGTTCTTGAGGTTTTGTGCTAGTAACTGACAATAACAAACTTTCAGTGCTGCTATATTTTATTAATAAGTAATTATTGGAAATACCTCTTTCTTTGCTCCCTGAGTCTTTGGACTTAGGTTTGTCCTTTTTATTTCCGTTACCCTTTTTATCATCTGCCTTTGGTGCAGAAGACCCGTGAGAATGTCCATGACTGCCTTTTAAAATTCGGACAGTTTTTTCGACAATTAGAAAAGCGACAATGCCGGCAAGTACCCAAAGTCCAACCTAACAGATTAAACAATAAAAAAATGATATTAATTTTTTTTAAAATTGTACCAGAAATAACAATAAAAAACTGACTAAACACACTAGTTGTTGGTATATTGCTTCAATGTCAAAGAATGCCTGGTTGTCTAAAATCAGATATCACTTAATCTATTAGTAACCTATACTGAGTCCCTATGAGCAAGTTAAACCTACATTTCCCAACAAAGATTAATTGCATATTTAAATTGTATAACAATATAAGTTTCTATATTTAAGTATGGGAGTCTCTGACTATGGCTCACAATCACCAAAGTTTCAAAATTGTTGGTACCTAATAATACCTTAGAATAATACTAACTAAACTCTTCCAAACAACCTATTTTACAGCACATTTATCTAAATTTGAAATTTATAAACAGTTTTCAACATCTGAAAAAACTTACAGACATGTCATGTGAATGTTCTTCCCCCTCATCTCCTCCACCATGACTATGACCATGATGACCATGATCATGGTGTCCATGGTCAGAGTTTTCTTGTACTGCTAAAGTGGCATGAGGTATTAAATGTAAAAATGCATCACCAAGTAAACCACCAGAGGCAAATGCCAGCAAAACCTTCAACAGAGGTGCATCTTTATCTGCACTGTGAAGAGGAACTGTAAAAATGATGTTTACTACAAGTTTTTAAAAGTAACTACCAAATCTACCTAGAAATAGGATAAAAAAAGGTGCTGCACTAATAATCAATGTTGAACCCATGGCATACAACCACAGCTCTTGTTGAGTGTCCCATGTGAATGGTTTTGGTTTGGCAGTGTGATCATGGGAGGCTCGTTTAATAGCTTCGTTGGCCTCTTTAGAATACTTAAAAGAGGGATTGTGATCGTGCTCGTGGTGCTCATGATAGTGGTCGTCGTGGACGTGGGCATGTTGCCCAAATACATTATTAAAACTACAACTTAATACTAAACAAATCGCAAACAAAGTTTTTACACTTAACATTGTTAGTTGATGCTTTTGTTTCAGTCAAAAACTGTTATCAACTTAATTTTAATCAAGTTTATTGTTAAAAGTACATGTTTATCAACTTTAGAATTTTGTTTTGTAGGTTATGTTTTGCTTGACTACATCAGTGACGTGTATATTATAATAACACTACCAAAAATCAGTTATATTATGTTTCCCACTCGCTCTAACTATGTAACAGACAGAGAAAGCTATCGTTCTACCGTAAACATTAGCATTGACGTTCGACAGTGACAGTGACGTTTTACTTAACCTCTATCAAACAAAAAACAACAGCTCGTCAAAAGTCAAAAGCAATTTTCAATTTTGCAGAATCATCTGTGGATAGTTTTGGTTTTGGTAGTTATTTAAATTGAACAAAGCGAAATGGTTTTGGTTGAAAACGACGTGGAAATGAAGAGCGCTGATAGCCCTCCAGGGCCCGAGGCCGGTGACAGCAAAAGGGACGCCGATCTGCAAAGCCTCCAGGAAATCAGGGAACATGCCAGGCAGATTGAAAAGGCTGTGTCCAGTAAAGAGAACAGGTTTATTCTTAGAGTTCTAAGGTACGTATTTTATTAAATGAATTAAAAACGAACAATTTATAACACCCTTAACTTGGAAGGTGATAATATGTGTGACAGAAAAGTTTCTAATTCTAAAATACCAGGTTTAAATAAAACTTAAGGGTCTTAATGGACATATTTCTATTTGTAGATGTTTACCAAACACTAGAAGGAAGTTAAACGGCGTCGTTCTGCGTGGTTTGATCAATCAGTTGTATCCTCCTTCTGAGAGGGAACCTCTATTATCCTTTGTTGAAGAAGCTGCAAGTGAAATAGACAGTTCTCAAACAAGGACCAGATCGGCGACCAAAAGTCCGGTACCGGAAGTTGATGCTTACATTCACTTGCTGATTGTGGTGAGACTGATTGATACTAACAAACTGGAAGAGGCAGCCAGGTGTTCTCAGACTTTGATGAACAAAATTACCAGTCAAAATCGCAGGACTATAGATTTGGTCGCGGCTAAATGTTATTTCTACCATTCAAGAGTAGCAGAGTTAACTGACAAGTATGTAAACCCCAATTTCTGTCTTGAAATTAAAAAATAAACTTATTAGGTTGGATACAATTCGCGCATTTCTACACGCCCGTTTACGTACAGCAACTCTTCGCAATGACTTTGAAGGCCAGGCGGTATTGATTAACTGTTTATTGAGAAACTATCTACACTACTCCTTGTATGATCAAGCTGATAAATTGGTTTCCAAGTGTGTTTTTCCCGAAACTGCTAGTAACAATGAATGGGCTAGATTTTTGTATTATTTGGGACGCATCAAGGCAGCCAGGTTAGAATACAGTGTGGCCTATAAACATCTGGTGCAGGCTATGCGTAAAGCACCCCAAAACACGGCTGTTGGCTTCAGACAAACCGTCCAAAAGTTGTTGGTCGTGGTTGAATTGCTTTTGGGTGACATTCCTGAAAGACAAGTTTTTAGGTGATTATTTGTTTTTCAAAGAATGATAAAAAATTTATGTGAATTGTTGTTAGGCAAGCATCCATGCGTCGTTCTCTAGGTCCTTACTTCCAATTGACGCAAGCTGTACGCATGGGTAATCTACATCGTTTCGGTGAGGTTTTAGAGAATTTCGGGCCGCAATTCCGGCAAGATCACACTTACACTTTGATTTTGCGGTTGCGCCACAACGTCATTAAGACAGCGATTAGGAGTATTGGACTGTCTTACTCCAGAATCTCCCCCCAAGATATCGCAAAAAAATTGGGGCTTGATTCTGCCGAAGATGCAGAATTTATCGTCGCTAAAGCCATTCGAGATGGAGTTATTGAAGCCACTTTAGATCCAGAAGGAGGTTAGTCACATTTCTACTATCTTCCAATTTGTCTAAACGTTTTGTACAGGTTATATGAGGAGTAAAGAGAGTATGGACATTTACTGCACTAAAGAACCGCAAATGGCTTTCCATCAAAGGATTTCCTTCTGTTTAGACCTACATAATCAAAGTGTAAAGGCGATGAGGTAACTACGACCAATTTATATCTGTGAATCTTGTTTCTCACTGGTAATTTTTAGATATCCGCCTAAAGCTTACGGCAAGGAACTGGAAAGTGCGGAGGAAAGAAGGGAAAGAGAAGCGCAGGATCTTGAACTGGCTAAGGAAATGGCTGAAGAAGATGATGATGGTTTTCCCTAAACGTTTTTTTCATTATCACTAGTATTTATATTTGAAATACATTTTACAATTAGCATAAACACCTTTTAATAAGTATGTAACAAAAGGCTTTGAGTATATAAATAAAACTTTTCAGAATGAATTTAAAAAATACACACATTTGTGATTTTCTTGGGTAAATTTTACTTTAAGAAAGCCCCAATTAAGGTCTAAATGAAGCAATTAATTTGTTAGAAAAACTCTTTATTAATCTCGATTTAAGTTAAACCTTCAGTCAAACTGATTGTATTATAAATATATCAATATTTAAATATTAACTTCACTGTATACTATAAATTATTATTTACAGAACCAGAATGATAATGTACAAAGACGCGCGAGTCTTAAACTATCCGGTTTTCCTAGTATCCACCCAAACAGTTTCACGCTCCAACTAAACAACCATAAAGCACTTAAATATTGCTTCTTTGAAATGATTTTTCAATTGATCTATTTGGAATTATAGGTTTATTGCAAACTACAAAATCACAAAAACGCAAGATTTTGTTCCAAAAATATTTTGCGGTACTTAAAATGGCCCCATAAAACTGTTAACGTAGAAGGGAAAACCCTAAAAAGGACAAGTGACCGTTTCTTCTGTTTTATGCGTTCTTTTTCTGACAACGGCGTCAGAGTGTACACTCGGGCTTATTAATTAAAAAAATAAATATCACCAATTCGATTTTAACAAAATATATATAATATACGGACTGGTTTGCTAACCAAGAGCATATCCAGTATTACAAAAGCAATAAAAAAAGCCGTTACTGATTTGACAAAACACATGTAAAAAATAACAAAATTACAACAAAACAACAAAATAAATATAAAAAAATGAAATACAATAATATATGGCAATTTGATTCTTCGACCGCTGGAAAAAAGCAGAGTTTAAACAAACAACAAAGATGGAAGTGTTAGCACTCAGTTTTAGATTTCCCATCTGCTTTTTTTACAATTTTTTTCAGGCTGTAAAATCAATGAGGGCAATGCCTGTTGTTTTTGACAATGGACGTTGGCTTCATTAACCAACAAAGTTTTAAATTTTCCAATAATCCATTCTGTACGGTCCAGAACATACGTACACAGAACCGTACTTTAGCTAAAATATATTTGCTTTTGCAGTAATTATAAGAAGAGGAAAAATTAAAAAAATATATTTTTCTATGGATTGAAATAATAAAACTCTGATCAAAATAAAAGCAGATAAGGAAAAGCCCTGAGGCTACTTTTTTATAGCAGCAGAAAATTTTAACACAATTTTTTTATGATAATGTTGAAAAACTGTTTAATTTTTGCTATAAGAGATTCAACGTAAGAATTTGAGGAGCAAAACATGTTAGGATTGAATAATGAAGGTAAATAAGTTCATAGTTTAGCTCCATAATAAATAATATACACTGACTTTGAGTAGGTACAGTTTGGTACTGTTTCCAATATAAATAAAATCCTGCAAACAGCCAACAATATACTTGTCACAAAATACTTTAAAAAAATTAATTGGCTAACAGCGTAAATACTAAAATGAAACTATAACATTTGGAAAACACACTCAAAGAAAAAAACAGATTAAACTCCCCAATCACAGCAATAATCGTAACAATAAATCGGTTTACTTTACCCTATAGTAAAAGGGAGTTTTTTTTGGTACAATCCGTTTTAACTGCCAACCCAGAACGGTCGCAGGGAAAAGAGAGACGCTGATTTCATTGGTTGGCAAACTGATAATTTCAATATTTACTATAAAATTCAAGTAAAATCGTAAAAAAAAGTTTGTACTTAACGAAGTAATATTTAACGTGGATGAAACATTTGTTAAAAACACTCAATTTGGCAAAAACATTAGGCTTATATTCTCTCCATACTTGTTGGAATGTTCTGTAAAACGCGACCGGACGCCAACTAGCTAAAATCAGCTCCTCGCCGCCCTAGGATCGCCCAAAACTCGTTCCAGCCTTGCAAACTAAGACCTTTCGTTCATTTTTCTGCTTAAAATTACAACACGATCCACGCAAGTCTCTAGATAGGATATTTACACCGAACTATGTGTGCCAATTTCACGGATCTTCTATGGGGTTCCGTGGTCCTATTTCATTTCTCGCTATCCGAGTTTCCTGGACTAAAATCAACGCTGAAAAATAATCGTTCTTACATCGAGTTAAGTGCCTATCAGCATGATATAAAATGAGAAATTTACACACAGAGAACAGAAAACACACATACAAAAATAAATAATAATGTTTTCAAATGCTTTTTCAGGTCCTTTTTTTATGGTAAATTTGCTCTACCAACTTGGATCTACAAGCGATTTGTATGTGTGTGTTGCTCGCTCTATGGAGCGTGAAAACGAATGCAAGGTTTGTTGGTGACTTGGTTTGAAGCTAAATATAAATTTCACATTATTCTGACACTTTTTCCCATAGATTCCATTCCATTTTCCATAGATTTGACTCAGTACATAACAAAACGAAAGGCAACATGTAATAGCTCATTTTAAAGAGAAAAAAATTGTCTTTGACGGTGTAAGAAAGGTACCTTCTTTAACTTTATGTGATAACTCAAAAAAACACATTGAGACTAAGGTGAGATCTCTTATAGAAACATTGAAACTTGCCCACCCTGTACACATGAAAAATGATAAAGTATAAGTCAAAAACTACGCTTACCTTACCTATATGAGTTTTTCTGGGTGATATCGTCGATATTCTGTTGCGGACAGTCTTGTCCCAGATGTCCTGCCGCCCCGCAATTGTAGCAACCGGGTTGGTTAGCCGCTGGCAACGTAACAGCAGTGTGGGGGGCGGGCAGGGAGTAAAACAAGGACAAATACGGCACTTGATAGGGATGGTGAAATGGCGGGACACCGTCTCCCGTTTGGGCCCCTTGAAACTGCTGATTCGGGCCGAACTGACCAAACACGGTCGTCACAGGAGGTCGGAAATTCGGGTTTGAGAAAAACCTGAAATAGAATTGCAAGAATAATAAGCAAAGTCCATTTTGAATCGCTTATACTATTAGACAGCATAATTTATTATTATATCATCTATTACCTTGGATTAGGCACCGCGTAAGTAAATGGAGGTGCATAAGATTGTGGAGGAGGAGGTGACGTTGTGCCTCCAAATGACGAGGGGTAGTTCGGTATGCCGTTCACCCTGGCTTTGTCCAGTGGGGTGCGGTGAAAAACCAGCGGCGTGCTGGGCGCCAAATTTGATGGTGTATCAGGAGGTGTTTGTAAAGGACTACTGAAAAATTATATTATCCAAAACATTTTGGGATACTTAAAAACGGGAAACTGTCAAGGTTTGTTTACAATAATTAAACTTAACTTGCATTGAAAATTAAATAAATTTATTTTTGTACCTGCTACTGGACGAGTGACAATGCGAACTCTCGTCCGTCAACGTCATCGTCGTTTGGATTTGATCCGTCAGCGAACTTAGAGGATTGACCGCTGGCGGAAAGGAAGGCGCTATCCGCAACCCGTTAATCTGTTTAGACTCCGGATTGACGGGTGCCGCTCCCAACCAAGCGTTGACTAGTGGCGGGGGCGGTTTTTGCGGAGATTCTTCCTTCAAAGTTGTGTTCAACTGAATAAATAAATAGTAAAACTTCAAACCTGCTGATTTCACATTGCTACAAATCGTACCAAAAATATGGTTGAATTTGCTACTGTACCAAATTTAAAAAAAAACTCATAGTAACCCAATATTAATAAGATTCACTATACCTCGTCATTGTCCAATGGCGGAACAGGTTTAACCTGACTGTACATTGGAGACGTTTGACAGGGCTGGCCCAAAGGAGGAGGAGGACCCATAGCGTCTATAGGAACTGTAGGTTGTAGACATGACGTCACTGGTGCCGTCATTATTACCGAGGTGGGCACCGGCCCTGGAAGACCTGGCGCCAATATACCCGTCATATTTACCGGCACAGACACCTGATAAAATTATGTTTTTTTTATTTTTAGCATAGTTTGTGATTGGTCAATAACATCAACTTTTTGACCAATCAAAATCTATAAACAGTGTTGTAATTTACGGAAATACTTCACAGTCAGTCAGTCAAGTCACCTATTTTAATTTTTTTTACTTACTGTGGGTGCTGATGACGTTAACACAGAATAAGCCGGCGTCCTGGAAACTTGCCGAGGAGACCCGCATCGAGACTGGCTTGGCGAACTGACTAGGGGTGACGTTGGTGGTTGTGGAGGCGGCGGGAGATGAGAGAAAGGGGGTACCTGAACAATAAAACACATTGACCAATTGTTACAAAAAATAAGTTGCATGATTGGTTAAACGTTTATTTTGAATTAGGTAAAAAGTCTAGTAACCTCTGTAGGTGCGCCACAAGGCATACCAGGCCATCCAGCCCGGAAATGACCCATATAATCCAAGTGAGGAGGAAATCCTTGTGGATGCAGAGGCATTCCCATTGAAAACTGGACACCTTCTTGAGCCTAAACAATAGATCTTTTAACTCTTTGATTCATAAAAAAATTACATAAAAATGAAAATCACAGAAGCAGCTGTTAAAATTTCATAATTTTTAAAAAATGGTACTCAAACACCTCACCTTTAGATTCCTATAAACATTTGGATACTCAAATCCTGGAGGAAACCTGTAAGTACTAAACTTATTAGCCCTCTCTCTTAATTCATAAAGCTGCATAACTATACGATTGTAAAATTCCTTTTGTTCAAAACTAAAGGCCGGATGTCGCGCGGCCATCGTAAACAACAACAAAAGTTCATTTTGCACTAGTTCGTCCTTTTCTTTCGCGACAAGAACCTCCACGTGCTCTGTCCGCAAGAAATTTTTCGAATACCAATTGGCAACGTTGTAATTTCTAGATTTTAACAGAGACACATTGATGAGCATCCGATGCCGCACCGTTTCGTCGCTCAATCTTTGACTTTTCAAGTTGGGATCCTTGTCCAACTTATCCACGTCGTTGGCGGCCAATGCCTGCTGTCTCAGCTCCTGGTAGCTGTGTTTTCCCGTCTCCTCCACATAGCTGCCCAAGAAACGTAACTCGAACGGTAAACACATGTTTATCAGTTCACATAATAAATCTATCCGTTTATAACTATCCAAGTCCTTAAACCATGTCAATACTTCCTCCTTACACACCATCTCCAGAACACATTGATGTCACAAGCCAAATTTCTAGAAGAGACGGAAATTAAATTAATTATTTCTGCTTAGTATTTTAAAATGGTAGAAAGTTTAGTAGACAAATTATTTCAAGTTAGGTTTGCTTTTTAGCCACCTCATAAACAGTCAGGGTATTTATGGGAAATCCTATACAATACAAAACATACACAATGAATCACAGAATATAATATTTCTTATGGTGATCAAGTTTTAAACATCAGGCTGTAGAAAATGACACAGTAAAGCAAAAAAATTATTATAGTTGAATTTTCACAAATAACCAGTTAAATAGCTATCATACCAACTTGAATGTTGTGTCACTAAAAATTTGTTCTATCAACATAAACTGCATGCAATGAGCCTTTTCATGTAGAACCCCCATATCAGCTAGATACACCTGCTTAAGACAACATCTGGAATATGTGACGTTGATAACGTAATTAATCGTGATCAATTAGTAACTTTAATGATTCTCTGTTGCTTATAACATTATCAGTACAGGGATTTTGGCCATTTTACAACAGCAAATGACATAACCTAAAAAAATATGGGATACTTACATCCGCTGCATTCAAAAACATAACAAAACGCAAGGGATGAATTCGAAGGACATTAGCCGATCCCGAAAGCACGCGGACTGCTAATAATCAACGAACGGGACAGTTTTGATTTATATTTTACCAGAAAATATTTACGCCAAAAAGGACTCACTGACACTGACTTTGAAAGGAATTCGTTTCTTGACCAATTTGGCGTGGATATACGTCTCGTACGATTGGATTTTTATCGTGAAATCGGCAAAATTAAGCAAATTAACGCGTATTTACGAACAATCTTGTGAAAATCCACATAGGAGATAAATTGGAAAAATGAAGCACACACACCGACATCCAACTATCAACATCTGATGGATAAATGGCGGCAAAAAGCATGCGTTCAAAATTCGGTACTTTATTTATTAATTTTTAAGTAATTTTTCAGTGAATTCTTTGACTAAACCTTTATGAAAATATGCCCTGATCACTGAAATTAACATTGTTCCGTCTTAGATTGTTCAATCAATTCGTCTGGTTGAACTTTATAATGACGATTTGCGTTGACCTAATTTTTTAACATCCGAAACTCCCCAGAATCCATCTTCCAACACAAATTTGAAATTTATTACATTTAGTAAAATGTTATAAGTAGACTAAACAGGCTTTGATTAATCCTGTTTAACTTATGATAATTATTGTTTTTGGATGTGCATAAAAGTAATTCACTCCAACTCTCTAACAAAACGTCCTAACCTAAGGATATTAAAATTTAGTAGGTATATTTCCCCACTAAAAACTTAAACTAGCTGTTAATTTAGTAATGTAATTAGCGGAATTAAATAGTTTTTTTGGATTAAAGTTGTGTTTGAGAAAAAAATCACATAAAGCTGTGGCCGGTGGCGTCCCCTTGGTACAATCCTGTTTTAGTTGGTCATGTGATTTCAGATTCTATTTTGTGTAAATGGGCACGTGACTTTGAAAGTTGTCAGCATCATTGAACTCAAGTTTTTGATAGAGGGGCCATCAGATGACGTCACATTAATGAAGAATCAAACCACAACATTTATTTTATGATGCTTTCTCAGGCACCACAGTAAATTGAAAAGCGTATTTTAATTAAAACTTTTTATTCTCATTATCTATAAAAGGTTTCACATGGTACTTTCTTATCGAATTACTAGCTTTAAATTATAATTTTGTAGTTTTATATTAAAACACCAATAAGATCTAAGAGCGTAGAAAATTCGTAAAATGCTGGATTGGTTGGATCTTTATTCGTTCTAAATGGGGCATCTTGTGTACCAATGATTTGAAATCGGATTTGCATAAAAAAGAGCAAAAAATTTGCGGTTTTTTATGAAACCCTACTGTTCTATGTAAAAAGAGGACTGGGAAAGAAAATTTATAATACTTACTTAACTCATCATTTGCCATTATTGTACTAATAGAATATGAAATTCTGTGCGCTGTTATTTTTATATAATTTTTATTTATATGCCGTATTTTTTATTTTCATTGAATCAGTTTTTTATCCTAATTTATGTTAAATCACAACATTGGCAATGGATAATAAACTGTTTCAAGTCAATTACATTATCTGGTATAGTTAAAACAGTTTAATAACTTCGAGAAAATCGGTCAAATTTTAAAAATGTTTAACAAGAATTATTTATTAATACTTTTACAATTACTATATTATAAGTCCTACATATACATAAGTATTTGGGAATTTTATCACAGAAAACAATTATTATTATAAGTCTACCTTCAAAAAGTCGTAGAGTTAAAGAATAAATCTGCATCTTTGGTATCAAAAAGAAATGTCGTGTTTACTTTTATATCTGATATGAAACAAATGATATTTTTAGACATGTACTTAATGTGTGGATGTGAAGTAATTTTATGGTAAAAAGGAGCATATCAAGAAGAAAATTGAGTTTATAAAGCAGTTCGTTCATCGTACACGATTACAGCTTCGTTATCCACCAAAGAGTCAGTATCTTTGTGCAGGAACTGACTTCGGGACTTACTGAGAGCTATAATGGCAGCTTCGTCGTTGCGCATGCGGTTTTTTCGTTTTTTACTAAAATTGACCTGCAAAAAAGAGTGTAAGAAAATCATTCACACACTTGGTGCATAACTTACTTTGGCGTAAAGATCATTAAGATCGTCCTCGGTTGATAAGGGTCTGGGTTTCGACCGAACCCAAGCTGGGAGACTTCTGGTTTTCAGCGTGGGTTCTTCGTTATTTGATGTTTCTCCATCTTCGCCCATTTTATTACAACCCACTTCGTCCAAAACTACATGAAATATTTGTTTATTTTTACACTTGTCTTGGTATAATTATACTTACTGCTGCTAGACGCGTATTGTGGACTGTTGGGACTAAATTCGGATATTTCTGGTAGTTGCTGATGGGAGTTTGAGTCTCCATTTACTTCAACGTTTGATGGTATCGGCTGACTCATCGGTCGTTGTTTTCTTGTCGAACCCAAACTGTGCTGCTGATGTGACTACATTTGAATTTGATTATAGAGTATGGAATTTAGTAATTTATTTATTTATTAATATACTTGAGTTCCTGGATTGCTGCTACTTCTCGGTACAGGGCATACTCCAGGGCATTGAGTGCATTGAGGACCTCCGATTACTCTTCCTGTATACCAGGGATTAGGTTGAAGTGGACCACCACCAGCGATCAAACGATTACTATACCCCCAACCACACCTTTATTTATAACCCAGTGTCAATTTGTTTAAAAAAATATTTCTGCTTTTTTAAAATAAATTATTGTGGACAAATTGATATTACAATAACAGTATTTTGTGTACCTTTTTTGTTCTGCAAACACTGCAGTGTGACTGACAGGATACGGAGGCGGTTGGGGATTTCCAGGCACCTGGGTTGAGGAGTTTGACATGTTTGGCCCTACTTTTCGTAAACCTACAAGAAAAATTAGTCCAATTATACCTTGATGAATGGTTGCATTATTAGAGTTCTCTAACTGTTTAAAAAAATTCAAGTTTTGAAGAAGGGGAAGTAATTGATGACCCACGCACCTTAAAATAGCCTCGAGGGGTGAATATAGCGGGCTAAATTGCAGCCTCAAGCTGACTCTAGACCACTTCGAAAACGGATATGAACGTTTCCAACGTATGCAACACCCACACGTCTAGTTGAAACTCAATTAAAGCTCAGTTAATTGAAATATGATCGAAACATTATTAAGGGGTTTTGCATATTGCGCGCGCTATGAACTCCCTTGTTCATTCTTCATGGATGTTTTAAAACTTTTCTAGATAAACTCGTGAAATAAAGACAAATGTACTCTTTGGGACTAAAAGTGATGTTGATATATGGGTTTCCATTAGTTGCAACAAAGATGTGTGACTGTGTACTTTAGCATTTGCTTGGATAATTATGCACTGGGTCACAACATTAAACTTGCATAGTTTTATTGTTGCTATCGCCATTGTGACGTGAAAATGGGGCGCAACTTTAAAGTTAAATAAACTTTAATAAACCCCTTGCAAATGAAGAAATAAAGGTAAAGCCTGTTGATAGGTTTGTGCCCTACGTGGGCAGTGACAATCCACGATCGGGAGGGTTTTATTGCCGGTTTACGAGTTTCCCATACAAGACCCGCATTTTTATTACTGAATTTATTTAATTTTCATTCAAGTTCTCGATCCCAAAAGGCATATTTTTGAACCGGAAATGGATGCTGAAAGGTCAAACATAAAGCATGTCACTCCCACAACGGTGCTGGTTTTGATACAGGGTGTGTTTGGTAAAGCTTTTGCCGTGATCCCAGTTAGCAAACTATGACCAATGACGTCAAAATACGGCCAGAAGACGTTATTTAAGTATTAATGGATAGTTTCGTCATCATAACACTTAGAGGGGTAACGTTCTCTGGCGTCGGTTATAAGATATTCAGTAAAAATTACATATTAACAAAGAACGTCCTAATACGTCTTATGAAACTCTTTGGTAACTCATCAACGTTATATTACGGACTACGTCAAAGGTTACGTCATATGTCATTGTGTCACGTCATTTGAACGTCTTATTGAGACGTAATTTTGCTATTCAACTTCAACTTACAATAATGTTTATTATCCTTACGAGGCATCACACAGCACCAATAGAGAAGACAAGCCCCAGTAAGGGCGACAACAAGGGCGGCCCCGCAAAACACCGCGGCTAGTACGGGTAGTCGTCCGGTAGGGGGCGCCAAAGGTTGCGTCGAGCTGGCTTCGGATGGGGACCACATGCCGGCCGTCAGCGTGACCCATTGGCGCTGGAGGACCGCCGTGCCCCCCGAAAAAACGGTGATTGTTCCAGAATCACCTAAAAAAAATTTGACACCATTAGTACTACTATAAAGTGGAGTTTCCTTTGAGACAAAACACCATCCTAATGTATTTTACCATAAAGACTCCATAAGATGTGAAGCAACTTAAAACACTCAGAAAAAAGGAATATCGTGTGGGCGACACCCGTTTCTTCCGTTTTCATTAAACCAAAAAGTGCACACAAATTTCCATGTACACCATCATTTTTGTCCTGTCCAATCCATTCTTTCTCCCATTTTTTTTGCATGGCGCTCTCAGGCTAAAAATAAGTGCAAAAACAATGGCGGCCATTTCTAGGTTCTGAACAATGCCGGTCACGTTCAATTATGGTTTAATTCGTTTTTCGCGTTTAGTCTGTCTGGAGGAATAAATCAAACAATACACGGAATTAAATTTGCAATTTATTCCCAGACCCTTATTTCCTCTTTGAAGGG
Organism: Ips typographus; assembly: GCF_016097725.1. Taxonomy (NCBI): domain Eukaryota; kingdom Metazoa; phylum Arthropoda; class Insecta; order Coleoptera; family Curculionidae; genus Ips; species Ips typographus. Next base: position 5,942,688 of record NC_138430.1, on the reverse strand, counting down.
CTCCTTGGCTTTGCATAAACTTTCTGGGTATAGGCTCTTGGAATTGAAACTGTAAATGCAGATGCGGTGGTTGGGGACTTTATGAATGCTATTTTACATAGAACATAAGTAAGCTTTCGAATAATGGGCCAAACTGGATTTATTTCATGTTTCTTTGGGATGGGAGAGCATTTACCTGCCAGTGTCCTTTCTTGCCAGATTTACAATTTAGTAGTTGGGTCTGCTGTTCACTTTGACTTAATTTTGAAACCGTCCAACAATTACTACAGATTTTATGCCTTTGCCCCGTATTGCTGCAGGCAATTCGTGCCAATAAATTCGACAGTGGTTCTCATAAAGAACGGTCGAAATTTCAGTCCGAATTGAATTTTAATACGGTTAAACTCGTTGCTAGAAACTTAAAAAAATATAACTTTGGTTCATAAATAATATAACACGTACACGAATATATTCAACCAACCAACAACACACTAATAAATTTATTTCCAAATGTATGCTCTAATGAATAAAAAAAATCATATAAAAACAAAAGGAAAAATAAGTAAACCATGAATTGAGAAAAAGTAACTTTTCTGGAAAACTGACAAAAGAGAGCTTCAGAAGTAATTACAATATAACGTTGAAATTGCCGTGTCTGTTCCTGTTTGAAAAATTGCAAGTGGTTCTTCCGAGAAAAATTGGTAAAGAACTATTTTCGTTTACAATATACTCAGCCAGTTTGAAAAATGAGACTTGGACATGCTATAAAAGTAGTTCCAAACCGGAAATATCAGGACAGATGCGAACGCTTATAAAACGAGGGTGAGCCCTTTTTTATGTATGTGCTTAATTTAATACTAGACACAGGCACACGGAAATGGCATAACGAAAATTGGTCCAACTTTACTACCCTGCACCAGTTTGGTTAAGTGAAAATTCGCTCCCGTTTTATATTCGTTTTCCACTGCACAGTATCCCAGACTTAATCAGGATTCTACGAAATGTAAGGGACTCCGTTATATGTTGCACACTTTCGACTTCGTGCCACTATTACATATTTGAACATCAAAATGCTAATTTTGGCCTCAATGTCTTATTTGAGAATCTCGGCGTGTGTGTATGCACCAAATAAAACTTCAAGAAGTAGATTATTACCTCAAAGAAAGATTAGTTTCAGTAAATAAGTAGTTCTTGTTTTTTGAGGCATCATATATTCAGATCTAAATTATTTTAGGAGCGTACAGTCCAGACAATTTGCGTAAATCATAAACAGTATCATGTTTTTTAAACCAATTGTGTATCCACTGTGCAGAGATTTATGTTTATGCACATGTATACTTAGCTTTAGTTGTTTGCTTTATTTTCAAATTTCCAGTCCAACACGATTAATTTGGTAAAAACCCTCCTGTATTCTGTATCCTGAACATTACCTTAAATCACTCGTTACCACATTAATCTACTGAGCATTATACTACTGAAGTCCATAGACGCATCTATGTGTTATCTATTTTCGTGTTCCAATATTGAAAACTAGTCTTCCGTTTCTCATTCGGGGCCGTCTTACGACACCAATTTATCAAAATTCAATGAAGAATAGCGGAAAGTCACGTTTTCTTATAAATTTGCGGTTGGATTTTAAAAAGCCCATTCGCTCCCTAGCAAAATGAAATATTGAATAAACTGGAGCTTATAAAACGCGCTTAGTGGGTAGAATGCGAATGTGACAAATTTGCAAGAAATTTTTAGTGTAAACGTAGTCATGTGAAACTGTGACAGATGACGTAATTGATCAACTCTCCTTATTTAACTAACATATTTAAAACAGGACAGAGCGTCTACTACTTATTCACGCCACTATAATTTGAAACAAATAGAGTTCTGGCGCTGTTTATTTCTCTGGATTACAAGGGATTTGAGTTATTTAAAGGGACCGAGCTACGGAAATAAATCAAGCTCACGTTCCTTTCCGAATACTGGCTAATTACCGTTTTCAACGAGAAAGTAATGAGTTAGTGAGGGACTGGACCCTCGGACATTCAAATTAATAACGGAGCGAGTAATCCAGACATAAATCCCGGGTTAACGGGTAAAGTGGGATTTCAACACGTGTTGGGATGAAACTGGTGATAGTGGTTTAAACCTTGCACGTTGGTTGACAAAAGCATATTTTAACGTCTTTTTTTAGAGCCTTTGAAAAAGGGCTTAATGCGTAAATTCAATACCAGACCGCCTACAAAACGGACCATTTATCAAGACGGGAAAACCTGCTTTGGAACACTACACCTGTTTTTTCTCGGCATCGGAATTTACGTATACTGCCATTGTTGTCGATAAATACCCCATAATAACGAAAGGGTGAGTATTCCCGAAGGAAAAATTCGGAGAAGTTTGTTGTGAAATATTGAAGGATATTACGGCCACTAAAGTGGGAAGTCGTTTATTCTGGATAATAAAAGAGAAAAATTCCAGCTAAAAAAATATGGACTATAGAAGTCGTTTTTGTTTGCTATCCGTCTGGATATCTTTATTCAATTCCGGACGTTATTCTTTACTAAACATTATTTAAACAATAAATACTGTTAGAAAAAAAATTAGTTTTACGGTAAATCAATACTGTAAACCAGAAGAAACATTATTTATTAAAATCTATCGAGTAAAATTCAACCTTGAACCATACAAATCTAATGTTTCAAAGCTTATCGGTAGCCTGACTAGCTATGTAGAAGCAGTTTTAAAATTACATATCACGTATTCAATTTCGTTGCTACAGTTACATATATTCATTATCAACATTGACCGGGTTTTTCAACTTAAAAACACAACAAATTACTGTTTAGAACCATTAACCTATAAAGTTGGAGCCGAGATAGGTTAATGGGGTTTCGGGCCAGCGCACCGAAAATGATCTTTTTTAAAAATGAAGAAGAGGCGTTTTGCAGTAAAGAACAACACGCCTCGTTAAGCGCCAATTTCATCTTGGAGATACCTGGAAAATTGGAGTTTTAGTTTTGTTCTAATGTAAAACTAGTTTTCAGTAAACTTTTGTTGAAAAGCATAATAATTAACGTGTTGAACAGTTTTATGTTAATTTGTTGTGAGTCACCTTTACAAATTCTTCCAACTAAATGGCCCACTAAACATTAGGGTAAACTAAAAATATCAATTTGTTGTTAATTTTGCTATGAAGTTTAATAAGTAGGTACTAAAAAATTCAACATCATCGACAACCTTCACGCCTTATAAAGTAACCTTTATTGCAAATAACTAACCTTGGAAAAATTATGTATCTTATAGTTTGAACGTAATAATAGCCAAGTACTACTATATGTAGTTCCATGCATTGATTTAATTAAATTAGAAGAGCGTCTTTTAAAAACAACAATTTTGAGCTTATTTTGAATCTTGGTATTAAAATTCTCTTGGTGTTAATAATCAAATATAGTCAAGTTTACCTTTAATCTCATCAAAATTGTTACTGTTGTCCTCATAAGGGTCCAATAAATCGTTCACTTTAGCTTGCATAGTTGAGGTCGAGCCAAAGTTTGGCAATGTCCCTAACTGATCATCGTCATATTAGTTTCACTTAACCAACTGAACATACAAACATTTGGACTTTGAGTCAAAGTGCGTTGAAAATTCGACCTGGTCGTTTTCACTGGTAAAAACAATTGTCTAATAAAACTAATTTTAGTTAATTAATCAGTGATTATTCACTTTTTATTTGAGTTGAACACGACAATTCACTTTAACGTTGATCGCGTATTTTTGATTCGAACTGCGTTCGGTCACGGTGTGTATAGAAAACAAATGAGAGCCCACTGACTGACGACGACCAAACAAAATGTGGCGACGCTTTACGTGCGACGCCAACGATGACTGCGTGGGTGCTGGGCGCCGCGGCGCCCTTTCTACTAGTATATTTTCATTCATAAATTTTGAAAGTGGGGGCGCCGTCGAACTTGTAGCTTTGCCTGAGGGCTATTTTGGAGCTAACATTTACCAACTAAAGAAAATGTGCATCTATTTTTGATACCGTTAATGTCACTGCCCATATTATGTTTGTCAAAAGATAATTCTGATGGTAAGTCCACAAAGTAACAGTCAACGCCAATAAGGTAAGCTGCTTTTTTAACCAATTACAAACTGTAATTGATGCACATATAAACAGACTTTTAAAGCAATAAAAACGAGTCTACATATACTTCAATTCCTACTAAACAGCAAGTTTTCCTGTTATCTTTCAATCTGAAGACTTGGGGGATATTTTTAACATGGCATATAACGCGATCGTTCACCTTTCACGGTAAATCAATCTGAGAAAAAAGACTACACGTCTACAATTTAAAGCAATTTTAGTGTGTTTGAAATGTTGTGGAACATTAATTTAAAATAACTTATTAACAAGTTAATAAATATTAACACGTGTTATAGGACTTCGTGCCACTTTTCATCTTGACTATCACAGTTTAATAGCTTTGTACAGTATAAAAAAGCGAGACCACTAAGCAAAAGCATCACAGTCACAATATGACTTCAATTAAGTTTGTCAGTGTTCTGATTTTTGTTGTGCTAGCAAGTGTCCATTGCCAACAAGGTAAGAATGTTTTTGTCTAAACATGCCCAGCTAGTTAAAAAAAAACATTACAGGTGCTATAGCTATTGCTGAAATTATATCTGGAACTGGTGAAATAAAAAAAAGCTTTCATAAATGTATTTTTGGCAATAATTTTAGGTCATGGTTTGGCAACCAATGAATCAGTCCAATGCGTGTCCAAGAATGCGACAGAAACACCAGATTTGCAATTGTCTACCCAGAATTTGGCTGCAATTCTTAAGTCTATCGGGATAGCTCCAACAAATCTATTTAGCCAAAACACACAGAGAAATCAAAACCTGTTGCAGTTAAGTCGAATTCTACACGTACTACTCACAACCACGAATAATACAAACTAAAATGCTGGCTACTTAAATTTGCTTTTAATTAAAAATTGTTTCATCTAAGGGCCAGTTTAATGAACTTTAGATGGACATTGACTCAATTGAGTCATATTTATATAAAAAAGTTATTCAGGTATTTACAGGGGTAAGACCCTTTCCTAATGAATATGGTCACTAGAGGGTATTTCTCCCTTAGTTTTATGACCAGAAGAGAAAGAATGTTAAATATTTAATTATCATTTTTCTAACTAAAACAAAAACCATAATTTACAGAAATATGATACACATTTATTTGTTCTTAAGGTACCTACCTGTAAGGCCAGCATCTGTTCGAACGCAGATGAGCAAAAAAATCGATTCCTATTCTCTGCAATCTTGAGGTAATGAAGAAATACTCGACGTGGCCCCCATTCATAAAATAAACCCCCACAAAAACATAAACAAAGCCACTATAAACCTAGTTTATTGACTAGTAAAAAACCCAAACGATTCCTTTAGGTTTTAAGGTGGTTTAGGAAGGGTCATGAATTTATGGCACATGCGCAATCTACATAGCCCTCTGGTCCCTTACTCCTTTATTTAATATTCCAGATAATCCAGTTTCTGCTTAGAGGATTTTAGACTTGAACGCTTGAACGGCGAATTGCCTAAAGCGGACATTTACACAAGGTGATTTGTGTACTTTATAGATTAATTAGTCAATACTAAACTTAAGCCCACAACTATGACAAAATTTATTTTTAAACATTTTGTATTTATTGGTTTTCAAAGAAAAAACCTGCGTTTAGAGCTAAATTCTTGCCTAAACATGGCGGCCTATAATCTACTTTAATCCATTCCAAAATTTTCAAACGATACGACCAACGTCACCAATAATTATTTAACTTTATCTCTATTATCTAGTAAGTTTCTGAAATATTTTAAGATGTATGTTTCTGGATTTGTTATGTTATAAAATAATATGTCGATGCTCCTTCCTTTAGGACTTTATAGGTTTATGGTGTACTGTGATATACACTGTCTGTCATCTCACATCTGTCATCTGTCATACTGTGCTGTCATTAGCCATAACCAAATTTTTTTTAGGTTAGGATAGGATAGCCCTTAAAAAGAAAATGATTTTTTAATTAATTTATTATAATAATACAGCAATATAACTAATAAGAACATAATTTTGTATTAAATAACAGCACCTAAAATGTATCGGAACGTTCTAAACTCGGTATTCCTTAAATCTTGCCTTGAACCCATAACCAACTGCAGGGCGAGAACAATCAGCCTCACAGTGCCCCATTTTCGAGACGTAGTAGATCGCAAAGAAATGCTTAAATCGATGCCAGCAATCGACGAGGGAACTGCAGGTGAAAAAGCCCAAGGAATCGACTCTTTGCTTCAGAATAAACTGCAAATGTTTCCCACTGCTGACTCTGAAAATAGACTATTTGGAGGCATCCCCTTTAAAAACCTGCCCATTGTGAATTTTCGGGTGACCCACAACAACACAATCATGAATTTAACGGACGACAAAGGCAAAGTGCACCTGATCAGATCTTGTGGGATTGAAGGATTTAAAAACACTAGGAAAGGTACAAATATAGCAGCACAGGCTACATCCATCACATTTGGCACTAAAGTTTTGGAGAGAGGTGTTAAATGGGTAAGAGTGAGGGTCCAAGGTTTAGGCCCAGGAAGGATGTCCAGTATAAAAGGATTGCAGATGTCTGGTTTGAACATTGTATCAATAACTGATAATACTAAGGTGTCATGGAATCCACCAAGACCAAGGAAGCAGAGAAAGTTGTAAATAAAACAGATATTAAAAAATACTACTCTTTATAATAGATATTTGTATTAAATATAAAGTGGTATAAAAGTCTTATAAATTATAAAACAAATCCTTTTACTATCCTTTCACATAAATAATTAAAAACATCACAAAAATACATTGATAAAGCAAACTTCTAGTTCAACCATAAACATGCATTTTACTAAATCAACTTAAATCTTCAGTGTATACAATTCCTTCTTTAGTCAACTTATCGAGAACATAATTCATACCAGCTAAAAGTGTAGGACAGTCCTCAAGAAAATTATTCAAATACTGGCTGTCATCTGATTTCTCCTTCAATTTCTTTGCTAAATTGTGTACAAAAGTACAGTCCAACACTTGGTGTACAATTAAATTTGGATAAGGAAACTTTAGTAAAGCATTTAAATATTTTATGTGCAGTAAAACACTTTGGATTTGTGCCATCTGGTGTATCAATTTTTTGTCAAAATTTACAGGTGTTTCATTTGAATTTAGTGTAAAAAGATGCACCACTTTTTGCATAAAAACTATACAGTCATTAGTGAGAAAGTAGTAGAAACAATTTTTGTCTACTCTGAATGGTATGTTGTCTTGGACTGGATACCTTTTCTGCATAAAAGATTTGAACTTTTGTTTATATCTGTCAACAGATCGGTAATAACCGATCCTTTGATCAATGTAGTTCAATATAATAAAAACTATAACTAATGAATATATTAAGGGAGTTTCTAAAGAAATTTTTGAAGTAGTATATTTGAGTGAGATTAAAAATGTATGCCACTCTGTAGGAAATTTGTTTAAAGTAGACAAAAAAGCATCTTCAATGGTCAAGATTTTGAATAAAACGTCTCTGCGGCCTTGTAAAGGTAACTGCTCAATTTCCTCCAATGAGGGGACTGACATGGTAAAAGCCTCTTGGACTAAACTTTCCACTTTAGTACCTTCAGTCCTCCCTACTATAGTAAAGTTAGTGCCTTTGGAATCAGTTAAAATTTTATGAATAGCACTCAGTATGGAAAAGGAGATGTGGTGACAATTACTATCATCAAAATCCTCCACTTGCGGTATGCAATAATACCGGTTTTGAGTCAAAATGTCCATGAAAGATGATGGATACTCAGCCTTGGTATAGTTTTTCAAAAACAATTTTGAAACTGTATTCTCTGATGTGTTTTCTTTTTCCAGATGGGTTTCCTCAAAGTTGAATTGATCTTCTCTGGGTTTTGTTGGTTCTGCTTTACTACTTACTTCATTATTGTTTGATGTTAATGGTAAGTTTTGCAAATCATTCTTTAATTCAGTAAAATTGATTTTGTTCTCACTTTTTATTTTACTATTACAAGCAAGTTTTATATATTTAAACAATCTACCCTCAACCAAATAGTATGAAGACACAATTTTTTCAATTTTATTTAAAACAAATAATCTTTGTTCACTATTATCAAATGTAGCTAAAATCTTCTGTATAGCAACTTTAGGAGTAACAGTTTTCAGCCAATTCAGTACCTTTAAAATTTTTTCTTGATTGGTATTATCACCTGCATCAATAGACTGAAGAAAATTTTTAAACAGAATGCAGTCAATATAGTCATTACCCAATAATACAGGGAGCAAATGTAAAGTATTTAAAGTCAAACCAGAAAAACTACTTAAAAACTTGTCAATCTTAAACATTTTGCAGGAAATGTATTTATAGCTTCCAGTCCTCCAATTTTCCACAGCAGTCACTTTACTAGCAACAGTCTTAAAAGGAATATACTGAACACCAAATAAAAAATAGTCAGAGTCAAAAGTTACAACTGGACAATTAAGCCTTTTAGAAATACTTGCAATCTCAGTATCTCCTTCATACTGGCACATTAGCATTTGCACATCCAGGCTCCTAAGGACATCTTTGAAAGCTTCACGCAAAAACAGCGGAAAAACAACGTCACCAGGTTGTTTGACTTCCATAACTGGGTCCAGTTTACTAGCCACAACAATTTTCTCTTGCATTCGACGCAGAATTGTAGGCAATTTGCGTTGCTCAAAACCACCATCAAACACCACAATGGGTCTCACTTTGGCCTCTTTGAGCATCCCGAAGAAATTTTCAACGATATACGCGTATTTATCATAGTCGCCCCCATAACAGTTATTTGACCTGGCATCAAATTGCCAGTGTTTCCAATTGTACAGTTGGCATGACAAACTGTGACCGTCTATTATCAGGTTACAGTCTCGTAGCTGATAGTCTTCGAAGTATGTTTGAGCCCTATCGTTTATAAACTTTGCAAATCCTTGGATACCCATTTTTTTGTGTTTACAATTTGTTATCAAATGCCATGTCAACAAATAAATATTGAGGTTATGTTATGGTGTAGTGTCTTCTCTTCCTTCCGAATGGTTCATATACTGCTGAGTAACTTTCATATAATTTTTTTCTCAATGGTCCGATTGGTAGTAAAATAATAGTTAAGGTAAAATGCTAAAAAAACACAGTATCGTTATCGTCAAAGTGATTTATGTAATTATTTTTCTTTCTGATGCAGATGATAATACAATATAAAAGTATATCTAGCTGTTATAAATGTGTAAACTCCTCATTATACAATAGTTAATACAGTGAATAGAAATTTGAACTATTTAATACAAATAATGGTTGTAGATGATTATAAATTATATTTACTGTTAATTAGGTATACAATTTCTCATTATAAAAAGCAGATGGAGTCTAACCTAACTAACTGTCACAATACGGTGCGCAAAAAGGTGCCTAAAAAATGTATGTAGGTGTCTAGTATTAAAACCCTTATATGCCCTAATTAAGGCACTATCCTGTATGTAAAAATATCATTAATTATATAAAGTAAATATTCGAGTGTACTATGACATTTAGCAGTGTAAAAGGCATTTATAATGTTTATATTATAAATATGTTGTATATACCATAAAATTAATCCATTAATTTGTAGACAAGATGTGAATTATATGGATGAGATTCAAAGTACTGGAAGTGCCGCTTTCTACAAAGTGAAACAATGATGGGCTCTCCTGTAGTTTTAAAATTTGCAAAAAATACAAAATATTCATGCGTGATATGATTGCATTTAAAGGCACAAAAATTGAATTTCACATTTGGTTTACCCTTACAATAAGGTAATAAATTGTTTGCAGATTCCATGATTATTCAATGTAATTTACAATCAGCAACCTCAAGGGTTACTCCATTAAATAATAAAACTGTCTAAAATTTACCGAATCTTCATAACATAACTTGAAAAATATGTGTAAATAGTGTCAGAATGTATGGGAAAAAATACTATATCATTCATTAGATGACCACAAACAACTTAAACATTGGTCAATCATAAAATTACCTTATCTGAACCCATTACTAAACCCAAATAAATTGATAATAAGATAAAAATATTAACAACTAAAAATATAGATAACGAGGTAACAACATCATATGTTAATTAGTGAACACAATTTCTCTAGACGCGCCTACTTCAGCTAACACAAAAGTTATTTAAGAAAGTTGACCATTCAACAAAAAAGCTATTAACAAAGCGTTTTTCTAAGGGTAAGCAGAAGGTGAGGTTAAGGTTGCTGTGGTTTGTTTGTTTATAACTCTTTCACCCTGGGCCAATTGGCCAGATTGGATTCCTTGCCATTTTAGGAAAGCATCAATACCATAGGCAACCATAGCGCAGAATCCAAAGAACTACAGTTACAATTTGTTTTGCATTTACTTGAATAAATTGAGCAAAATAGAAGCTTACCCCAGCTGCAATAAAGCCTTCAACAGAAAAAGTGGCTGCTAAACTGGCTGCTATAAGGTACAATGCTGCCCATAAAGCACAATACCCAAACTCAAATCTAAAAACAAAGAAAATGCCTCATTTAATGTTTGTCAAGCAATTTCTTTTGTTTAATTAACTGTCAATTAACCCTTTACTGGCAAGTTGAGGGCAAAACTAATGTACCTGTATCCTGCTCTAATAAATGACATTAAAACAGTATGGCAATACACCAGTATTCATTTTAGAATGTCAAATGTCATTTATCAAAATTCCACGACCTACTGTTTAATAGTTGTTATAGATTCTCTTTAATGTATACTCACTTGAGCCATGGTATTTTATAGAATTTTTCCACAATGTGGAACAAATAAAATGCAAGCAAGAACCCAGTCACCCAAAATCCAGTCAATGCAACAAAAATAAACCAGGATCCTCTAGAATGATAGGAAAAAACTCCACTAGCTTCAATGCAAATGAATCCCAGCAAATTTAAAGCCTGAAATTGTTGACAATATCAAAAAAACTGAAGAAAATTATGTTGTAAACCCCCTAAATTGGTGGTCCTTCACCTACTATTTGAGCTATTTTTAAATAACCTGGGATAGTTTTAATATATGAAGAGTCATATCGTATGGTAGTGTCTACCACTGTACTTGAGGATTTGACTGTGGTGGTTGTGGTGTGTTGGCCAGGAAATCCAGGATCAGCCATTTCCTAAAAAAACACTATTCTATTATCAGTTATTATTGCTATCAGTTTTATCCATATTAATAATACTAAAATTACATATTTATATTTGGTAACAAGGTCTTGAAAATCAATTAGACTCAGTAGTACCCAAAATCTGAATTATTTAAAGAAAACATGACTTGTAAGGTAAATATAAATGGTAAATAAGATAAATGATATCAAAACTGAGTAGGTGTTAACGGTTTTTTAGCTTATAACCACCTGACAAGCCCTACTTTCCTCAAAAATTGAACAGGATGCTACAATGCAAAACTTACCAGCTCTATTAGCTTATTTACACACTTTTATTTTTAGAAACTGAGTAAATTGGTGAATATAAACACCTTTTGCAACCTCCTTTGGTATGTAGGCGTAAAACATAACATAACTGGGTAACCTCGAATGCGCAATACCGCAATAGCAAATCATACACGTCAATTGTCAGCCAATAATGACAACATTATTATTTGGTAATTATTATTAAATAACGTGATTTTTTCAGGTGTTTCAAAGCGTAAAATAACTTGTCCTGAGTCCTGAATATCGTGGAATACTTGCGGGGTACAGACCCTGGACTTGGAAAGCATAATGGTAGGTTGTTAGGTAAGTATATGACAGAGATTTTACTATTGCCTGATTTAATGAAAAGAAGAAGTTACAAACAACATGTGTTCATGATATCTTGATTTAAAGGTTATGTTTTTGTTTAGGGCTTTATGGTTAATGTTGTTAATAGAATTCACAAGCAGTTTAAACAAATACAAAGATGGGTATTCGGGGATTAACCACTTTCATCAACAATCGGGCTCATATGTATCTCGAAGACTATCAACTGTACAACACCAACGTTGTTTTGGACGGCAACAGCATAGCATCAAACCTATACAAATGGCATTCTAAATGCAATGATTGTTTTGGAGGTGATTACGACAAGTTTGCCCGAGTGGTGATGGCATTTTTCGATTCCCTAAGTCAGTGCAACATTACTCCTTATGTTGTCCTTGATGGTGGGTATGAGAAACGAAAACTGGCTACTGTTATCAGTAGAATGAAGAATAAGATTCATACTGCAGCTTCATTAAGTGCAGTGACTGAAGGGAGTGATAGTGTTTTTCCGCTGTTTTTACGAGAGGTTTTTGTAGATGTAGTCCTAAGTTTAGGGGTGAAGGTTGCCAGATGTGAGTTTGAAGGTGATTTACAGGTTGCAGCCATTGCTCAAGCCTTAAACTGTCCTGTTATCAGTTATGACTCTGACTACTACATACTGAGTTGTTTATACATTCCTTTTTCTACTGTGGATATTTGCCCAAAAAAAGCCAAAGTGAAAAGTCCTTCACTACCCTACAGATACTTATCATGTAAGATATACCATATTGAAAACTTCCTGGAAGCTTATGGAGGATTGGCCAAAGAGAATCTACCACTTCTAAGTGTTTTACTTGGTAATGACTATATAAAGGGCAATTTGTTTGCACCATTTTTCAGAAATTTAAAAATTCAGAAATGCAGTAGCAGTCAAAGTGATCAACAAAAGAGAATCAAAAGTGTTATAGTGTGGCTGCAGAATGAGACTGTTGAAAGTGCTCTAAGGACTATTTTGGGGAGATTTAAGGGAGTTAGGAGACAGCTCATTTTAAGAAAAATAGAGGCTGCATTAAAAGGGTACAATGAAGTTGATCCATTTCTGTTGAAACATTTTGGTATTGAATCAGTTGGGTTGTACAATCCTCCACAAATTAACTTGGAAGATTTAGTGGATTCTGCTGAGACTGAGGAGTGTGATGATGTGACAAGTGATTTTGAAGAAATTAGCAGTGATGAAGACTTAACAGATATTGATTTGAATGATGAAACTAATTCACCACCAACAGTTAGTAGTTTCCAAGATAAATATAGGCAGTGCCTGTATCCAGCATGTTTCATGGATTTAGTAAGTTTGAAAAAATATTATTGTGTACCACAAGTTGAAGACAATACTGTTGAAGACTCCCATACAATAAGTTTAAGATTAATCCAAATTATTTATGAAATCTTATGTCCAATTTCAGTTGAGCAGCAAGGTTTAAGCATAGCATTCAGGATGGGCAAAGGTAAAATTCAGTGTAAAATATTGCCTAGACTAGTTGACATTGACATTCCTTCTGTAGATGACATTAACAATTTTGATAAAGCATCTAGGCAAAATCTTATACTGACACTGTTACAAATTGACAGTGATAATTTCAGCAATTTACTAAGTTCAGTGCCTTTAGAGTGGCACCTTTTCTTAATAGCCTTAAAGTATGCTGTGGACAAAGGAAACTTTGACCAAGCTCTAATTTGCTCAAGTGTGATTTGTTTTGTTATACTTAATTATGTGGACCTAAAAGTAGGTTTTTGTAGGGCTTCCAAGACATTTGACAAGAAATTTGCTCAATTTCTGGTTGAATTAAAAGGTAAAAATGTAAACTCACAATTTACAAGTTTCCACACTTTGGATCAAGACAATTGTGTGGTTTTTATGGACAAGGTAATTTCCTACTTTCAGATGGATTCAAAACTAAAAATCAACTACAGATTGTATGACAAAACTTTAGTGCATTCATTGTCACAAATCCAAAGTGTATACTTGCATGTGAAATACTTGAATTCACTGTTAGGACATCCATTTCCAAATTTAGAAATTCATAAAATGTTTGATGGCACCTTTTTATACAACATGAGCAGTAATTTAAGAAAAAGAAGCAGTATTGTAGAGTATTTGAATGTGTTTTTGAAAGAGTGCCCCAGTGTTTTGGCTGGGATTAAACAAGTGTTTGAACTTGTAATTTGTCACTTTGATAAGCTTAACAAGTGTGTCACTAAAAAGTCTAGACGGAAGAAAAAGAAGGTATCCAGCAGTGAGGTTGACGTTTTAGATGATAATGAACAATCTTTGAATTCATTTGAGAATGAGAATAATGACATTACATTAATAGATCCAAACAATTTTTACTCTATTTTAGGAGTTTCATGATTATGGATTGATAAGCAAAACAGTGTAATTTTGAATATGTTAATAAAAAACATGATGTTATTTATTATAATTACTGATTTCAGCACTGATAGGGCAGCTGAGTTTTTGAGATAAGTTGGTAAGTAAATGGTTTTGGCAAAATACTGTCAAAAAAACAGCAACTAAATATGAAATAAAAACGTTTATTAGATGCTTAAGTTTCATAGTAAATTCTTAAAGTATTATCTCATTTTTGATGCTTCTTGACAATTCTTTGTTAGGCAAAACAATGGAATTTAACAAAATTGTCTCAGAAGGAACACTAACTGAACAGCCTAAAATTGTGATTGAAGGATTCAGTCTTCCATCATTATTGAACAGCCTTGGGTTTTCCATTTTTGCAAATGGTTTATTGGGATCAGGATCACATGGAGTTCCTTCAACTCGCGCCCATTTTCCCACCCGCGAGTTTCTCCCTATAATACTGTGCAAGACCAGACTTCTTTCTTCAATTTGTGCCGAGTCCAGGATAATACTTTCTCTGATTCGTACCCCAGCTCCAATGTGAACTGCAGGCCCTATTGATACGTTTGGTCCGATTACCGCAGTTGGGTGAATAACGGCTGTAGGATCAATGTGTACGTCTGGAATGATTGTGCAAAGTTCAGCTTGTTTTCCAGTTGCAAGTCTTTCAGGGTGTTTTAATTTGTACAGGTTAAGGTAGTGGCGATTGGCGTAGATAGCAGAACTTCCAGTTTTGAGCTGTGACCACCATTTTGATGTTTGCAAGGCAAACATTTTACCACTGCCAGCCAGGGGTGTTAGTATGTCTTGCTCTAACTGAAGATAACCTGTGTCTTTACCAGCAATTCCATTTCCATTTTTGTAATATTCTTCCTGTTTGACATTAAAAGTTTCACCAATTATGTTGAAGATTTTCAAGGAAAATACATAGATTCCACAGTTAATCAAAGTGGACACATATGAACTAGGTTTCTCCACATAGTGAGTCACTTCATTAGTGGTTTTATTTGTAACCATACAACCAAAATTTAAAGATTGCTGTCGAGTTGCTTCTGTACTCATGACAGTAACTAAAGCTGTGGCGTTTCGCTCATGATGAAACTGGTACAGTTCTTCTAATGGAAAGTCTGCACACACATCTCCATTAATAACAAAAAAAGCACTGGGTGACCCGGAACGAATTTGGTCGCGGAAATGATAAAGCCCTCCGGCGGTTCCCAGTGCAATAAACTCTTGCAAATACTTTATAGTAATATTGTACTTTACTTGCATGTCATTAACGAATTCCTGAAGTTGAGTCACTGGGTAAAATCCAATAATTAGGATTTCCTTTAACTCTTTTACGGCAGTACAGGCTTCAATGTGATGTTGGATTACTGGTAGCCCCGCCACAGGAAAAAGAGGCTTAGGTATGTCTAAAGAAAGTGGTCGAAATCGAGTGCCTTTTAGAGGACCCCCTATCAAAATTACGGCTTTCAACATGATTAAAATTGCACTAAGTCTATGTGTTGTTGTTGTTACGTGTCCGTCATATGTGGCAAATTTCTGATAATAAAATAAATGCGGGATTTATTAAAACAGATAAGAAATTTTTAATTTGGCATCGGAAAAATACGGTTTCTATAACCTCAATTTCAGACTTTCAGGGTCGTTTGCGTCAACATGTCAAACTCAAGAAAAAGAAGAGAAGAGTCTTCTTTTCTGGCAAGAAAAAAACACTAACAATTGAGATACTCCCTCTAGTGATCAGTTATGAAAACAGTTTCGGGCATTCCAGCTCTCATTTCTCCGTTTGTTTACGTTGACTTTGGCATATTTTGGTTAGGAATTTAAGACAGGTTTCATAAATATGAAGCGACAGTGTCATATTATTTATAATGTTAGGTTAGGGACGTGTTGCCGGATTTTAGTTCAAATGGCGCTGCAATCTTAACTTGAAACGCCAATCGAGATGGGTCAGTTTGCTCCTAATACTTGGCGCATTCGCCATTTGTCAAGAAAACTAATCTCCTGCTACTTCTATCACAGTCTGCTATACTCCTAAACAAAAAGAGTATTGTTGTAAAAAAACGTGCTTTTGTAACAATATCAAGATCTTTTTAAAACTAACAAGTAACAAAAGAAAAGTAAAAAATCTAACAAAAAAATTTTGCTCATTTTGTCAAAAACTTTTTAATATCGTGGTGGAATAAAACTATACTCAATTTTAATGTTAAAATGTTTATTTCTAAAATATTACGGTGGTTAAAGTGTTGTGTATAAAAAAAAGTTAAATATTTTAAGCACAGTAATACTCGGTCAGTTCTATAGGGCACTTGTTACAGTGCAATTCAAAAACGCTGTCGTTACGCCATTGACATTTACAGTTTTCGTTTACCACCTTGATGGTTTTAACGTAGCTGTTGCTGCAACATAGAGTGGCGCAATTGTTCACGTCTTTGCACTGTCTGCCTGCTATGGAAAGTCCCCAACTTTTGTGCCAGTCACAGTAATTGGGCGTGGAATCGATGAATAACAATTGTTTTTTCTGTCGATATTTCGGGAAATAGTGAAGGGTGTTGTCAGGTTCTACCGGAATAGCGTGAAAGTATGATTCTTTAAGTTTTTTGGCTACCGCCGAGAACGGTTTTAGTCGATCGAAACATACTTGTTGGGTGCATGAACCTGTGAATTTTTTCAAAAAGATTATTAATCAAAATTTTTTTTGTAAAGTCCGTCCCAGAAATAGTGCCAGTGACGTAATAATTGTCGTTCGTTTTTTAAGAAAATTTGAAGTTATTTACGAATTTTTATACGTGAACCCAAACCTAAAATATCAAAGAGAACTAATCTAAGACATAATGTCGTTACTGTCACTTCTCCTGGAACAGTGAGTAATGTAGTTTTTACCTGATAAACCGTGACATTTGCACACCATTTGCGTGCTTCTCCGAGCTACTCTAACGCCAATCTGACTGTTGTATTTCATAATGTTACTTGGATTATCACCTTTTTTCTTTAACTGTAGAAATTTCTCCACGAACCTCGAAGCAAAAATTGGATTGACGGAACAACCACCCCAAACAGATTCAGCTTCTTTACGAGGTCTATCACGATTAGCATGACTAGCACATTTGCAATTTTCCAAGTGACCATTCAAACAAGCTTCAGCTATTGTGTAAACAAAAGCTGAAGCTGCTAAACTATGTATGAAGGCTGTCTCCCTGTATAGTTTCTTAAACAGTTTCTTCATGTGTGAAGTTGAGCAATTCCACTGTTCAAACCTGAAACATTTTCTTGTTGTTCGTGTTGGAAATTGAACGCCAAAACTCACTTGAACTCCATTTGGCAAGTATTCAAAATTAACTCTCTGGTTTCCTTCAAAATTGCCGGCAACCACTTTTTCTGTTGACACAATTTTCTTTGCAATCGCTGCCCTTTCAACCATCTGCACATCATGTTTTTTTCGCTTCTCAATGGTGGTTCAAAGAAACTCGCATTGCTAGTCAACAAAAGAGCCACGATCGAACGTTTTTTGCTGCCCATCGTGTGGTTTTTTGTTGTCGTGCTGCAAAACATTAACTTGTTGTAGGCAATAAACATTTTAATAGATGTAAAAATTAAAAAAAAACACACGTATGCTAATTAGGGCCTGAGTCTTACGGCCCCGGCCCCAAGAATTAAAAACAAACATTTGTTTAAGACTGTTTGACTTCCGTTGTTTGATGATCTCTAATTCGAAAAACCTGTCGAAAGGAAATGAGTGCATTAATAAAGGCGTGGTCTTTAAGTATATTTAATTAACCGAAGGAAGTTTCGACCAATAAAAACGCAGAAAGGCAGTAAAGAGAGTTAATTATTTTGCAAAATGGATTTACTCATTAATTAAATTTGAGACTGTTTAAAAAATACCGATAAAACAAACGTAAAATATCTCCACTTTGGATTTGTTTATTTTCAGAATCACCCTGGAGAATTAAGTAACTTTTTAGAACCGACATTTTTAATTTTTGACCGTCCTGTATTACCTTTTCCCCATGTTTTTCTGCACCCACGTTTAGAACAAACTTTGCTTAAAGTAACGCAACAGAAAAACTGAGAATATAACGATTTTTGATATGCGAAAATGTCTATGTCAAGTTTCACATAAAATGGTAAATATCTCAAAAAAGGATACTGATTGGCAAATGACATTATACATGAAACATGTCTAGAATTCGACGTAGAACTCAAAAATGTAAAAATCTACCTCTTATTTAAAATAAGCAAGTTGACATCTACTTTCGATTAAACTGGAAGTGCCAGAAATATGAAAATATTTTTAAAAAATGTAGCACGCATCGAATTTATCTTAATTCCAAATTTTCAAATACTTAATCTTAATAAACTTTGAATAAACGGTTTGGGTGGCTAACCGTGTTACTAACTTTACTTAAGGTAACTAAAAAGCATAGTGGTAAAATGCAGAAATGACCCAACTATTATACAGGGTGATTTACGTTTTAATACACAAATTTTAACCACGTATTCTACGACCAAAAATAATCCCAGTTATAAATTATATCCCGGAAATGCGTCTTTCAGGAAATACAGGGTGTTGAAGTTTAAAAAAAAAACACAAAATCCATTTTTTTTTCAAAACGCCTATACATATTTTAATTAAATTATCTCCAGCAGTGGCGCGCGTAGTAATAAGTCACCTGATAATTTTTAAGAAAAAAAAGGTATGCCACTGCTTTTTATAAAAATAGATTTTTTCATTTTAGGTTTAACTTTGAAGGAAAAAGGTCTCTTAAAAAATATTTTTTACAACACACCGTTTTCATTGCAAAAAAATTATAATAATTCTTTCGACTTTAATGCATTTTCTGCAACTTTGGACTAAAGAATTGACTGCTCGTAAAATTGGCAACATTTTTTTTTTTATAAAATTTCAACACCCTGTATTTCCTGAAAGACGCATTTAATATAGTTTATAGAGCAAACTCGGATTATTTTTGGACGTAGAATACGTGGTTAAAATTTGTGTATTAAAACCTGAATCACCCTGTATATAAAATTCTAGTTTTCAATATGCCTATATATCTTGAATTTCAAAATCACTGTTCGTATAGTTTGTGATTGATCAAAATATCAGCTTTTAGTTTGCCAATTTTTTGACCAATCACAAATTATCCACTGTTGAGTTATCCGCAAATATTACGTTTGTGATGTCTAAAGATGCAATTCAATTAGCTATCTTTGTCTAAAAATAAACCATCAACTGACAATAGAATAATTAAATTAACCAAAGTTAGTAAATGAAAAAAAAAATATTTACTCACTTGTCTAGGGAAGAACAGCCAAAAATAAAGGTGAAGATACACAAAATAAGCGCGGACTGAAGAAACTTGCACGAAAAAATATCCATTTTCGATCTACATCTCGGAAAAGTGTGTTATCGGTGCGGCACCGACAAAATGGTGAACATTTGTGATCGCTGAAATGGATATGACAACCTCGGATGATTTACGCAACAGGTTTGAACTGGGCAAGCGAGGGTGTTTACCAGGAGAGATAGATGTCAGTGATTTCCGAGCCTCTCTCTGTTTCTGCTAATACTCAGTATATCCACCAGTCCGTGTATTTGTTTTACTTTTTTATTTTACCATTGTTTAGTTAAACTGTTATTGATGAAACATGATTGTTAAGTTAAATCTTAGCTTAGATACAATTTAGAATCATCTCGAGAATTTATTTCTTCTATTTAACTTTTCATTACAAAAAAGATACGGATAACAATACACTAAATTGAATTAACTTGCCTTAAATACTGAGTTCTGTTAATACATTCTGATCGCTATACACTGATGTGTGTAAAAAGTCCTGCAACCCTGAATTATTTTAAAAAATATACAACTTATGGAAAAACATGCCAATCGAGAATATCCAGGGTGAGCCACAAGAAGTCAATGTTAGAATCAAACTGGAGATTGCTGCTACTAAAAATGGTATGACATCATAAATTTTGTTTTTCTAAAGGCGTCTAGCAACTTAGAAAAAAAAAATGAAATGTTTTAGAGGACTTCTAAATTTTTGAGTAATGCCTTTTGCAAGACTTCACGTCAGTTCATTCGTTTTTTTGACCAATCGCAAACTACCAACAGTGCTGTAATTTCCACAAATACTACACAGTGGACAAATTACAGTAAATAACATCAGAAAAACTGCTTTCATCTAGAAACCGATGTAAAAAAAAAACAGTTGAAAACTTCTGACCACGGTGTTATTTACCATTTACCTGCCCATAGTGCCTCCCATCGGCGATCCGAAAGACAAACAGGCCACTCCAAAAGTCGATAGTGCGTTCAAATATGTATTTTACGGATTGTCCGTGTTTTATTTTATTTGTCCAATGTCACTTGGGCCTGTAAAATAAGCAAACAGTCTTTGAATCGCAAGAAAAGGGGAAACGAAAAGTTTTCACCCCGAACAAACAGGCAAATATTGAACGCGCCCGTGTTTTTCTCAGATCGGTCGAGTATTTTGCGGTATTTTTTTCCTCACAGAAAAATTCCAGGGTGATACTGAAGTTGTGTGTACACCTAAAAAAGCCCTAAAAACCGTTAATTAATAGCGCAAACAAAAATCTAAATTGAAATTCTCACATGGACGTGCGTCCCTATTTTCCCAAGCCATAAAACGTATTTACTTACTTTATTAGTGACCACCCTTAATTGTTTTTTTTTTAGTTTAAAGTTTTAAAGCAAGTTGGATTCACTTCAATTACCTGGTGAGTTTAGAGGGAAAAATACAACCTATAACTGACTTAAAGGTGTTAAAATTTAGACCACCTATACACGGGGGCGGTTTTATAGGGCTGTAAAACAACCGCAATAAACTTGGTCGTTTTTCAAGAAAATTTCTATAGGTCGCTACCGTTATGCAAACAGACACCAAGGTGATTTAGATATGGGAAGGGTTCCATCAGCCTATAGGTATGTAAAAAGTAAACAAAGGATAGGAATACCTCCAAGGTATCTTATCGTATTTTTTGGACAAGGTGTCGTTGTTTTATCGGTCTAATTAACAGAGAGAAAGATAAAAAAATCCCAAATTGGGAAAGATTATCGACAAATTCGGACCACCCTATGGTAAGCCGGTAGTCTTCACCATTTTTACGACTATATTATGCTTGAAATTGTCGAATACGCTACCTAATTGGTCTGCTCCTCTCTATACCAAACTTAATGATTTGATAAGAAAACAATTTACGATTATTTCTTCTCGGTCAACCGCATTTTTGGGAAGTCAATTATACGGTGTATAGTAAACCTGTAAAGTAATTTGGTTTAACTAATAATACAACCCTTCTAGGTGGTGTTTATTGTTGTCAGTTGGTACTACTTAGCTACTTAAGAAGTTAACAATGATCATATTTCCCACTACTTGTTTTGCGGATAAGTGCCGAAACAAATCTTTTCTAATCTGCCCAGTTTATTTACAACCGTCCTAAAAAGTGTTGGGTTATACGGAGTTTTCGTAGAAACCTTATTACACCAACTAAACGGTTTTGTTGGTAAACAGTAATCTTCCTATTGAGAACTTTGGGTATAATTTACTAGTTAACTGTCTTAAATAGTTCCGTTGGGGATTATACCACCAGAGCTGATTTAAGACACGGCTTAAGGGTAGTTTGTTGACAAAACTACGAGAAAATACAATTGGTCAAGTGTATAGTTGTCGGTTTTTCAATTTTGGTATTCAACTAAGTCGCAGCGAGTGCTAAAATCCTGCTGTCAAAATGCTGCTCAATAAATTACTATACAGGGTTTAGGACCAAATATTTATACAAAACTTGAAACATTGTAATTGTGACAAACAGAGAATAAAATTAGAGAAAATAAGGTGTTCGTTCCATTGGAAGAACTTAATTTTTTGCACTTTTTTATTACAACTAATTTTGGGCGGACAATTTTTCACCACTCCGTATCATTATTTTTGACTCTTAGAACAAACTTTATTCAACGACGAAACACACGATAAACAAGAAAAACAGTTTTCTGATATGTGTAAATTAAAATTGTTTTGGAAACTGAAAATGTCAAATTTTACATAAAATGGTATTTATCTCAGAAAGGGATACAGTAAGTTTATGACATTCATTATACATATATTACTCCCTAGGGAGGAAAACTGCCATCAGTAAAAGCAAAATTAGTTTTTGACAATATCTTGTCAAATTGACAAACATATCCTTGGTAACTACAACTCCTTAACATTAATTTAACATAACATATTTTTACACACACACATAATTTTACATAACATTGGTCGTAAAAAAATTAGATGTGCAATTTTGGAATAAAATGCCTTTTGCACCCTTGAACTTTGAAATAACCCTCCGCTTGTATTTTCTTCCCTTATAACGCAAATAACTATTAAAATAAAGGACGTATCAAATTTTTCTTAATAGTTTGATCCTTGATGCATTTTGCTCACTGTTTGAATCCTAAGATCATCTACCAGGAAGCACTGTATTAAAAAGTAGATTTACTTTATTCTTTCTGTGTTATTTACCTATTAAGCCGACCATAGCCCTAATAATACGGCAGATCATTAATAAAAAGACCGTCTAATTTCTATTGTGTATCTGCCACAGAGCATTGTACGATCGCTCGGTAGACAGATGATTCTTCACGCTGCGCTCAATCGACATTCTATATCTTCATCGATCAGCATGATAAAACCGGACTGAAGAATTAATCAAAAATTGATTTTCTGTCGCACCAGTGGCGTATCATTAATCGGAAAACGGGTCAATAAAATGACTTACACTTACCTTTGTGACTGTTTTTAATTACTGAAGAGTGAACGTTTTTGTTGCTCAACATTTAAGTGACTTTTGATGCGTTCGAGTGTCAACATTTCAGGATATTTTCATGCAATGTTTGTATGGTTACGGCACTGTTTTTAGGGGACCGCAAACCCTTTTCATGACCGTGCCTGTCAGTGTGGAATTGTTTTATACAGTGTGGCCTTAATCAAATTAGCTAGTCGCAGCCTCCGCCACACAGATCGTCAGAACGAATCGGGAATGCGACCGTGGCCGAGCGTCAAAGAAAAAGGTCCGACCACCTTTTTTGTAAATAATTATCGAAGGTGTTTTGGAGAAAAGCTTGGCTATATAAAACGTGAGAGTACCCTGAATGGAACTTTAATAATTCCTGTCATATTTTATGTTACAGAGTGTGCCAATTTTTTCACTTTTACCACAGTTTTTTGTTCTTTTAAATTCAATTAGCAAACGATGGGTTAGGTACTGTTAATAGGAACCACCAAGCTAACATAAAGCATTCTTCCTAATGAACAATTCTGTTCCTTTTGTATGAACTAATCTAACACCTGCACGAATAAATTCCTTTCTCACTCCCTCTCTATGAAGAAAAGTAAACACACTCTCTCACGAATTGTAGGTAATCATTATCGAATTTTCCACTTCACGACACGGGCTATTGATGATACGAGCATCGATTAAGGGCCCTCCATTGACTGTAACATACAAAACATACACAAACAAGTTTAATGGGTTCATCTGAATGGGCGCTTCTTCAAAAAAAAAAGAAGAATCCCCTCACAAAAGGCGGCGGCGTCGGCATTTCAATCGTATCCTTTTTCCCAAAACGGTCGTGATAGCCGTATCATGCCATCTTAATTCTTCTTAATCCTCGGCTCCTTCGGTGAGTTGAAAACGCTTTTATTCCGAAATGTTGAGCACCGGGGATGGGTTTAAACCGCTTCTTTATGCCTTCTATGTTCAGGCATGTGTCAAGAAGATCAGTACTACACTTCTTCCAAATTAAATCGTCATGCAAACACTTGCAATACACCTTGTGGAACCACAAGAAACTGTGACTAGACTGGATATTCAAATTACTCGCAAATATAGTAAATTACTTGCTTTTTACATTGCTGCACTGAAAATTGTCGATTGCTTTGCAAAAAACTGTTTTCAACACTTTTCTTCCAAATTAAATTGTCATTCACAAACTTGCAATACACTTTATGGAACTACAAGAAACTGTGACTAGACTGGATATTCAAATTACTCGCAAATATATTAAATTACTTGTTTTTTACATTGCTGCATTGAAAATTGTCGATTGCTTTGCAAAAAACTGTTTTCAACACTTTTCTTCCAAATTAAATTGTCATTCACAAACTTGCAATACACTTTATGGAACTACAAGAAACTGTGACTAGACTGGATATTCAAATTACTCGCAAATATAATAAATTACTTGTTTTTTCATTACTGCACACTGCACTGAAAATAATGGATTGCTTTGCAGAAAACTAGCACTTTTCTTCCAAATGAACTTGTCATCCACAAACTTGCAATACACTTTATGGAACTACAAGAAACTGTGACGTAGACTGGATATTCAAATTACTCGCAAATATAGTAAATTACTTGTTTTTTCATTATTGCACACTGCACTGAAAATAATGGATTGCTTTGCAGAAAACTGTTTTCAGCACTTTTCTTCCAAATGAAATTGTCATCCACAAACTTGCAATACTCTTTGTGGAACCAGAAGAAAACTGACTATACTGGATGTTCAGATTATACTCACAAATATAGTAAATTACTTACTTTTTTCATTACTGCACTAAAAAAAGTATGAGTAAGTGTAGTAGTAGAAGAATTTGCAGTTTACACCAAAATTTTTAAAAAGGATATAATAATAGCATTGCCAACTAGTTTTCAAAGAATATTTTAAAAAAGAATTTTATTCAGCCAACGTCAGAATGTGTTGATACGATTAACCAATTTGTCACTTGACACTCTTTACAGTCACATGATCAATTCTTCGTTACTGTATCTCCAATAAACATTCAACTCATCTCGTTTCGTATAATAAATTTTTATGGTCGTCCTTTTAAAATTAAGCTTTTAAAAAAAATTATCCACGAAGGTGTGTTTTGCTTTGGGTTTTGATGAAGAAACGAAAAAAAATTATAATGGCCATCACTAGTATATTTACTGGGCTATTGTTACAGCGCGTGTGGTCCATGGACAACGTTGCCACATTCATTCTCTGATTCTATTATAAAGTCTTGTAAATTAGAAAAAAATATAACTAATGTAAATACAGTTGGTAATGGGTGATATTATAAAGGCAACTCAAACGCTTTTCCTTTAAAGTGTTCGTGTTTGACTACTTTTTTATTGACCGAAAGTTCGGTTACTTAGTGGGGTTCAGGGAAATTGAAATAGACGTGGCAACGTTCAAGTCTCAATAATGATACAGATGTACCTTCGAGGCATCTCCCGGCTAATTTTGACACCCGTATCGGCCCAAGTCTGTCATTAAGCTCTCCGAACGTAGCTAATTTCGCATTATGCTGTGCTATTAGTCCCCTGAAGTTGTCCGCGTTACCTGAACGCTCGATTTTTGCACCTTCAAGGTGGTTTCGGGTTTTCACGTCACAATTTTTTCGACTAATGTCTATATCAGGCCTAGCCGTAACTATAATGATCGCTTAATTTTCTTGGTGACAATTATCTGAAGGGTTTCTCGTTTAATCGTGCAGTCATGTCTCTGAAATATCAACTACAGTGAATTTAGTTTTGTTTACTCATATTTTTAAACCTTAATTAATGACCGCTTTTTCTGTCCTTTTCAATTTACTCCCTTAATCTTAGCGTTCTATACCTGAGAAGACCTTTAATAATTTCTCAATTCATTCAACTTTTGGGTATTTCACTTTGAATTTGTTACGGTACAAAATTAAGATATTGGTGCTAAGACCTACTAAGCGTCAACCCAGCCTGAATTAATAGTATTTACCTGATGGGCTGGTATGTTTGAGGCCTGTAGGTGTATTATAGTAGGCCAACGGAACCATTAGAGCGCCACCCATCTCGCTTCCCCATCACCTCCATGGTAGCTCAGGCCCTTTCGTCGGCGCCGATTTCAAACCTTTTGATCCATTCCGGGCTTGTTCGCACCCTGCCGTATACCTTTTGTAGTTATCCCCCTTGTGCACCAGGAGATAAAACTCTTCAGTACGGTTGTTGGCTTCTGTGAGGTAAACGGATATTTATTGGACAGATTTCGATGTCAATAGAGATAATTTCTGTTTCAATAGATTCGTTTAGGGTGAATGGGATCGACTGAAATTTATGTATTCGACAATTTTGATGGACGCTTGAAACTGGTCCAAGGCTGCTATCAAGATTGAAATTTTTCAGAAATGGACTAGGACAAATTTCGGTTAAAAACATAAAAAAGTAGCTTTTTCTAGCTCAACTGATTGAGCCTTCTCTGTCAAGTTTGAAAAAAGAGATTTGGACCAGCAGGACGTAATTTAAAAATGTTTATTTAATACAGGACTATTGTTTCGAACACCCTGTATAAACCTAAAAAGTGGATACTTAATAACCAGACAAAATTCAAAACAACATGGGGTGATATAACACTGTAATAACATTTATTTGTTACATTCTAAACATAGACGATTTTTGGGATTTAACTTTTTATTAACTTACACTGGAACCCTAAAATCTTTTTAAAAGGAACGTGATGGTGACATAGTGGAACCCAAACCGTGCTTAAGTAAAGATTCGTGTAAGTATTGAAACATCAACAAGCCAAAGACTGAGAGAGACAAAACAAACACTTAAACCAGGATTAAATAAGTCTAAGTGACTTTTGATGTGCCTGAATACCTTCAGCCGTTTTAATATCACAATAAACAGATTGAACTTTTTATCGCCCACTGTACCAGCCATTAATACGAATAGTAAACTTATCTAGCCGTGACCTGACAGGTCTTGGCAAGATAACTGCGAAACCAATAAGAAATGCCCGATAAAGTAAACAGACCAATCAAAATTTGGTTTAGTTCCCGCAGCAAAGCAAACTTAGGGTAAAAGTAAAACAATGTCGTTAAATATTGATATTACCTACTTACTACCTGCATAGATTTTGCAATTTTGTGGTATTTGCAAATCGTCCGCATTGGCTCGCTGGGATCATTTTTCTTCTACCTTATAGCGGTAGTGACATATGCACAATTGCACTGTAATCGTTCTTTGAATTCTGATGGAAAATTGGACGTAATTGAGGTAGATGTTTGTTGAAACCGCTTCAACAACTTTTGTATCTGAAACCAATAATGCAGTTTATTCTATTGTGCATACATGCAAAAAAAACACGAATAATTATGTAAAGCAAATATACGGGATGTGCCATAAATATACTAACAAACCTTAGGTTAGGTTAGGTTAAGTTAGGTTTCCAATGTCTTGGCTGTTTTATTTTATTTTAACACACTGTATATTTTGTAGTTGTTTTTTGCTTGTACTTACACTACAACTCCACTGTGTGAAGATGGACTACTTCTTTTCATTCAAACATTTGTTCGCAAATAATGAGCTACAAGGTGTTGAATAAATTAAGAATGAGTAACGTACACTTCAGAAAGTTATTAAAAGAGAAATAAACTGGCAACAATTTACTAAAATCCACAGAAGCAATTTTAACACCCTGTAACACATAAACAAAGTTATTGCAGTTATAAACCAAGTCTGTTGGTATATTTATGGGATACTCTGTATAACTGGAACGATTTATGAGAGCTGAGAAAACACGTGAGTAATTCTTTAAAAATGTCTGATAAGTGAATGATGGATTTCGTGAGACGCCACTAATAAAACTTACCATGAATATGTCAAATATCAAAAATTTTACAGTTACACGTGCAGCATTTGCATACATTTCAGCTCTGTAAGTCAAAAACCAGCTTTCAGCTTGCTCATAGAGTTAGAAATTACCAAACAACATATCAAACTAGATGAGTTTATTCAAAAATATTACTATAAAACTAATTATAGTAACGGTTTATGCGTTCTATGAACATTCACAATACTGACAAGAAATTAAAGCTTAAATGGTTCCACTTGATTCTTTTCATCTGAAGATGTAGGTACATTGTCGAGGACTAAATGGTTTTGCAGTAATACAAATTTGCTTCCATAATCTCTGTTGTATTATAAGCCTATTGTGTTTTAAAAAACTTTCCGCTTTCTTTAACACAATTAACGAGGATCTACTATTGTGCTTTTGTGCGATTTGCCGTGCTTAATGCTACTTTTTTTTCGGGTAAGTTGTTTAGTTCTGGAGACTTGTACGAACTGAATCGAAATCTACCGTTATGAGCCGGTGACAATTTACTAGTGCTAACAAAACCTGATTGGTTTTCTTGAACGTTAAGATGGTCAATTATCTTACCGGAGGTTCTTTTAAAAAACACTTCATTGCTGATGTTTTCCAGCGTACTTACAAGTCATAAGACGGTGAATTAATCAAGAGACGATTTTCCTGAAACTGGTTTCGGTCGAAGATTAACTTACGGGAGGTCTCGACCACTGTTAAATGTCTTTTAATGTGTAAATTTATTCAAAACTATGTAAACGGATTAAGAAATTATGCCGTGGATGGAAATTTGTAACGCAGACCCATTAAACTGACTCATAATTCTATCTCAGTTTCGTTTCACTGAGTTTGTGTTAAAGTTAAAGTGATGAAGATGTTCAAATAGAGCAGATGATGACAAGCAAAAATATTGAAGGGAGTCGAGAACACCCAGGGTTTCACATATATTTTCCAGAGCTAATAAAGAAATAGATACTCATTTTTCTGAAAGACGTCACCCGAACAAAAGGGTATAACTCACCTAAAGGCCACAAATCGGTGTAGTTCCTTTCGGCCCATTGTCATCGTGTTTATTGTTAATGCCTCCAAACACAGCCGGTACAAAAGGTGACAATATTTTTCAATGATGACCACCCTTAAAGGTAGAAGCGACGATTAATGGTTCAGTGGTGGCGATTTCACATCCACCCAGACCTACATTAAAACCGCAACAATTCGTTCAAGAACTAAAATCAAAAAATGTGACGAGCAGACACTGACTTCCCAGCTCACAGGAAGACTTCTTTGAGGAATCATTTGCGATGCAGCTGTCCCTTAAAACGTACCTTTTAAGACTGATCAAGAGGGCGTTAAGTATGCTTTTTATACATTGTTAAGTGTTTGTTACATCCGAAGTGTATCCGCCACAGTAAGAGCATCTGCCCTTGCGAAATTCAAGGGTATAGTGTGTATCTTAACTTTATTTTGTAGATTCATAATTTTAAGGGCAGAAAAATTCTTTAGACGTCAACGATTTTAGAGTTTTTACGGACCAGATTTTTTGATTAAACTCAAATTTCTTTATAAACCTGTTTGTGTGAGAATAAAGTTAAATGTTATTTGGAAAATATACATTCCGTCACTTTTCCCTTTTTTTTTTATTTGTAGAATTTTGTCAACCAATCAATTAAGCAAGTTTTTTTATATCCTATCAAAAAATAATTAAACGTCACAGTTTGTATTTGTTTGTGTATGAGTTTTTGTACATAAAACGACATGAAAATGTTTGTGATAGAGCCATGCTTTATGTTTATTACAAGTCCCGAAAGCTGAACAAAAATGTTGGTTGATACACTAAATTAAACTTAAAAAATTACGTTACTTTTGAAGAATTCTAGTAAATGCTAAGTCTACATGTGATTTGTATAACAGTGTCAAAACAAGCAGCATTCAGCTTGCTGCTTTAACGAACTAACTACCAACATGTGGACTGACCATTTTACATCATAGTATAGTGATTACCATCAATACCTCAATGGTTTTAGAATTTGCAAACATTCTTTGATTGTGACGTTTCACTTTAATCAATTTTTATCGCAAATCAAAGAGCAAAATTCTTATGGTGCGCATTAACGAATAGATGACTATCTGTAAGAACTTTGGATTGGTTAAATAGGAACAACTTAATGCTAATTCAATAATGATAGTATCCTTTGTTATACCGAGCTGGGTAGCGCCTTATCTTTATCAAGAATCTACAAATGTCCCGTTAATGACTGCCTTATTTTACAGCTTTCTTTTGTTGCTCAGATCCTAAAATAACACAAGACAAATTTAGGTGTAACGTTTTTAATTGTCGAACGCTATAATTTTAGAGGTAGGTGAGCATTCCGGCTAGATTAAGTCAGAAACAGGGTTGGGTTCTCACGGTTTCCTGTTAGTCATTGCTACACTGGACTGAAATATGTCCAGACTTAAATCTACGTCATCGGACCGAAGGTGAACGGAAGCGTCCATTTTTTTAACTTGAGCGAAAATTCCCCTCAGTTTGGAATGCTATGCATTTAGTACTGTGGAATTTCATTCAGTTTCGATGTTGAGAGAGTAAAAAAACGAACGAAAAGTGCCGTGGGAAGATGTTTCGATGTTCTTAAACGGCCACGTTACACATTCATTCTCAAGGTCTTTCATCAGGTTCACCATCTACTATTTCATTAGTCATCGCCTTATTTTTCATTCAATTAGCACTACACTTAATAATACCCAATAGTAACAGTAAAGAATTGACAAAACAAAAAAAAAAAACGATAGAAAAGTAACTGTGGGGAAAAACTTCGGGAATCCTCATGATTTAGCAGAACAGATTCAGTAAATGGCTGAGCATCGAGAAGTTGTGGTTATTCCAAATAAAGTCATTAAATCTGTAATAACGTAGCACAAGTTTAGTAATGGTAATTTATCGATTTCCTTTACCCAATCAATTTGATATGCAAATCGCTGATTAAGGCAGAAAACACAGGTGCATTAATGCGATTAAAGCTTAAGTAATTGAGTATAATTACGCTCAATAGAATTACATTAGCATTGAAATGTTTGTTGTGATTGAGTTAAGTGCGACATTTAGTTTGTTTTTATTGCAATAATGTAGTTTTGCTAGTTATTTTCACAGTTAAAATTAATAAACAAGAATAAAGCAAAATTTTTGAGTCTATATAGTTCTTCTTCTTCATACAAATTGTACTGCAGTTAGTTTTTAACTTTTAAATAGCTTACATTTTTAGAGGAGTACATTTGAGATTTTTCAGTTTCTTCTAAGGAAAATTTAAGAAAAACCAAGATTTTTTGATTATGAAATATTTAGAAAACCAGTTAAACTGACTCCTAACTGAGACTAAAACTTTAGAGAATATTTTTGATTTTCTTCTCAGATTTTAGGCTTCCAAAGAGAATCCCATTTGATAGACGTTTTTTTACTTTGTTAATGTACTCCGGTGGTAGAGAGTTACAGAGATGTTTTTAGCTACTTTTACAAAGTATTAAACACATTTTTTTAGATAATAATTTCAATTTAATTAGGTTACAGTTGGAATTCTCCACGCATTTTTATATGATTTTTAAAGAGTTGCTTTGAGTTTATAGAAAAATACAGAAATTATAGTTCTAGAAGAAGAAAAGGCATCCGATAAATGCCATATCCAGTTCGTAGCAGAACAAAAACATTCCTCAAAGGATACTAAACCCAAACCGTGAGGTCTGATCCGGCAAAGAATCCGAAACTTCTTCATTTCGGAGCCGGAGCAATGGCGGTGCCCGGCCACGCCCATCTAGTGAATGCCGCTCGCAGTTGGCGGTAAAAAAGCTCGAGAGGTGGTGCTTGTGTTATTCCACGTGGTAAATTCCCACGTGCCGGTATATCTGACGGTAGGCAAACTCCTCCTTTTGAAGAGAAAAACGATTCGGAAGCGCTCGTGAAGATACGAACGGATCGGAGGCAGCATCCCTAGGTTTGGTCCAGTTGATGGCTCAAAAGTAAATACCGAGGTGCACAGAATTGTTTATTTTTTGCGGAAGATCGAGTGGTGACGGACGCCCGCGTGATATATTGTGATCGGTGGTCGGACCCCCCACTTGTCGTTCACAAAATATTCACAACATCGTTGTGATCGGTACAAGCATGACCACGATTTTGGGCAACAGAATGAACGAATCCGCGATAAGGATAGCCATTTTTGTGTATTGTTTTTCGGGATTTTTGGTGATGTGCGCGTTTGCCAACGGTGGTACCGACACCAACTTAGGTCCTTCCAGAAACAAAAACAGGGGAAAAGGTTCCATGTGGTGGTATGTTAAAATTGTTTCCATTTTTTCACGCAAACTAGAAAAGTTTCTGACCTACGCGACTGTTGAACTCACTCGACAATGAGCGCCTTTATTTACTTTTACGTACGACATAATTTACACAAATGAGTAGAACGTAAAGTAAATAAGAACCAACCTTAACAAATGTATTATGTGATGTTTTATCAGTTGTTTATACACCCGTAAAATGCAAATTTTTTTTAATGGTTTCTGCTTTGTTTTAGTTATTTATTACTTTTAGCAACACACAATATCAATATCATGATTTTCAATTTTAGTTTAAATTTGCACTAAGCATGTCATTAATTAATTGATTGAAATACTGAAACTAGGTTTCTGGCTGTCTATTGTGTTTTCTTATAATTAAAAGCTGTTTTAGTTTTAAATTCTGCAGCAAAATATAATACAAATCTAAATTTTATGAATTTGAAGAAAGGTCTTTTTACTGCACATGTATTTGTATTAAAGCAAAATGAAAAAACCACATTTGATAAAAAAAATTCTCTTTTATTTGACCAAAAATTGTGTAAAAACTATTTTTAAGGTCGTTCAATGTTTTTTAGAATACTCGAGATTTGAAACATTTTCTGGTTTGTAACTTTTTCAAAAAAAAGAACAATAAGCTTCGTTAAGATTCATTAATTTTATTAAAAAAGTCAAATCAGCTTAGAATAAATTTTTTCTTAACTTGACTTGACAAAATCTTAAAAATGAATATTCGATAATTTGTGTGAAAAGAACACTCTGTTTTGTGTAGATCTCTAAAGAAAGTTAACACTGGACTGCTTCATACTTTTGAATTACAAAAGTTTCAAGAATTAATAATAAAACGTAAACTTTCTGCGTTTATTATGTTTACAACAATTTTCCAAACCGGGAGACCGTTTGTTGTAAATCAGCAACTTAATAAGATCTCTTCTGTTGTACTTACTAATTCATAAATATAAGTGCAGATGTCGCCAGGTGGTGCACACCACTCACTGTGTGAGTATTCAATTTATACTTTATTAATCATTTTGTTGGTTTTGAGTTCTATAGAAAAAAAGTTAACTATCAGTAAATAATAGCTATTTATGTAACCAGTTACGAAAAGATCGATTTTGTGTAACGAATGAATGTTTGTAGGGCGAGCGCAGCGAGGTCCTACAATTTGAATGAGTTACACAATAAGACATTTTCGAAACGTGTTGCATACATAATTTTTTCTAATTTTGATCAAAAAGCGGTAAAAACCATCTTTTAAAGTGATTTAACACAAATATTCACTTGCATAGCACCTTGTATAAACAGTGACAACGACATGTTATGATGGAAGTAACTAGTTACGAAAAGTAAAACGTTTTGTCACTCTAATCAGTTTTGAAAAGTGTCACTTTATATGCCAAAATTAGAAAAAAACTTGTTTCCTGTAACTAACCTAGCCTTAACTTTCATAAAAACGTCTAAAGTGAGTATTACGGTACTCGTCGAAGCCTTCCGTGTCTTTTATTGTATTTTCTGGGGTTTGGACCTCTTTTACAACCTAATATTGTCGAATATTATCACCCCTTTGATGCAAGTGAACTTAACTTTATTATTAAGGTAGAAAGGTAAAACTTGCGACTGTGGTTAAAAAAAAAACACATCCCAGCAACAGGTGGTCTAGACGTTTCAAACGAATTGCTAGAATTACATTATAACTAGAGGTAATCTCTTACTGTTGGTACCATTACCAACATTCTTCTACATGCGCAGCTAGTCTTAAATACCGTCTTTTCGTACCGCAGGAGGTAACAAATCACTTATAAAAGGAAACTCGCATAAATTAGTCCGATATTCAAGCATCGAATGGCAAAAAAAAGCCTTAAATAGACACCGGGGGAATCGTGTATCTACTATACCTTGGGCACGGACGACAGAAGGCAAAATAGAGATAATGTGTTAAAATTTATCACAGTCGAGTTACAATGCATTTTCTCATGCATAGTCAGGAAATTGTTCTGCCAAAGACGAAAGAAATATGGGTTTTACCGTAAATGCGACAAGAATATGCGGATATGCTTTTACGAGCCTGCACTTGGAAACAGAACGCGCTGAAATACCACCGGTTTTTGTTTGGAGAGACGAACAGAGAAATGCTCAAACGATTATCCGGCTTTCCTTTTAATTCTTCGGTTCGAGTGTGATAATCTTTAATTGCAGGCCTAGAAAAACACACTGAAGAGACCGTCAAAGAAGAAACGTCGATTCAGCTTATGCGTTCGAGTTGTTGACATTTTAAACATAGTGCTGTTGTTTATGTTCAATTAAACGGCATTGTGATGAAAATGTCGCCAACTTTAACCAACAATCAGCATCGTTTGGAGAACCGAGAAGAAGCCTAGTAGTGTATGATTTGGATGCTTTAAACTAGCAGAAATAATGTTTTTGAATAAATTTAGTGGACAGTTTGTGAAAATATTCTGTAATCGAATGAACACTCGAAGAAAGAGCTATAAGAAGAGTGGAGATCACTCCTAAATCACCACGGTAACCAGTCAGCATGTCCGCGTCCGATCTAGTTGAAATTTATATACGTGCCGGTCGTAAACCACGCCGAAGAAGTGTAGCTTTTTCCGAGATGATCTCGAATTTATCTCAGTGAGAAAACTGAAAAAATATGCTGGTTTTAACACTATCAGAATCTTAATTGCGAAAAGACAATCTGAATGTTACGGAGCCAGAATGAGAAAGTAAGAGGCGACGCGTGAGAACCATGCCATGCGAGGATCACTTTGTATTGGGAGAGTTTTCGTCTTATTGGTACCACCTCAAGTTTTGGTTTGTTAAACTTCTCAACGTCCCTGAAGGCATTTATTAAGCCTAGAATTCCTTAATACCGTTGAACCCAAATTAGAGTGTTAATTCAATATTTGTACGGTGGGGTGTGTCGTAAGGGTTGTAAGGTATATACAGGGTCTGATCGCAAAAACTCTCTAATATCGGGTCATAAGTTAAATCTTTTATCTGAAATTCTTGTTGAAGAGTTATTTTACTGGACCAACAAAAAATGCGGCATTACTACTGTATAAGTGGAAACCGAGATTTTCTGAATTGTTTTCGAGATACCGCCTCATTTTATACCTTTATTTTTGTTGGACGGGCGTATTTTTAATTCGAGCTTTCACCATTAATTATATAAAAATATCTCGGTCCCCGCGTAATCATTGCTATTATTATTAATAACAACCATATAAATACCGCTCTCGTGGAAAAGGTAATTGACATATGAAGTCTCAATATTTATACGTCGAGCCGCTCTTAAACACTAAACCACGCTCTATTGATTTTTCAAATACCCGCACGATAAGTTTGTTGTTTGCCATGGGTAGATTCTGTTTGCCGCCGGTAAATATAATAGCACTCTTGTTTGCCGACAATTCTCACTTTTGTTAGTCAGTTTTTAGCTATTTTTATTAGTTTTGGTTAGTGGAATAGATAAAGATTTTCCGAAGAAGGGTGCAGTCCTTGTTTGCTCGGGATGAACATCGCGTTTTATTCGGTTCTATCTATAGTTTCGATGACAGATATTGATAAACTTTCCTTAAGAATGCTCACTTGTTTGAGAAAGGGTGTCAGAATTAAACCGATAAAAATGAAGATAGTAAACGTGAAGTTTCTACTAATTACGTTATGGAAATTTTAAGGTCTAAAAATCCAAACCTAAAATGAATTTCCTGTGTTGTAATGAAAAGTTATGAAACTATATTATCTAAACCAGCTTGATTTCTAAACACTCTCTACTCTGTTATTTTTCCACCTGACAGTCTCGTCTTTTCCTTTCTAAATCAAGCTTCTTAATTTAACCCACAGTCTTTTCTATCTAATTAACGAAATCATTCTTGTCAATGGTAAGGTTCCTACAAAAAAAAAACAGTTATTTATCTACTTCTAGCATGATAATGAATCATTAAATATCTCATTTTCAGTTACGTAATGAGTGTTTTTATCACACTAGTACGATAATACTTCCCACTAGTGACTATAAAATTGCTCATACCACACTAGTAATGGAAATAACTGTTATGGTACTAGCGGTTGTTTGTTAGCAAATCTTTAAATACATTTTGACACTTGTCAGTTTTCCCTGCAGAAAAAGGAAGCTTTTTTGAAGAAGAAAACGTATAGAAAATGGAAGAAAGCGACGATAATTACATTCCTAAGGATATCCTTACGGAAGCGGAAGAAGCAGGGATGCAGATTTTGCCAGAAAATTTCCGAAAAGCTTACACGACAAGGAGTTCAAAATGTTTGAGTCTTGGATGAATTTACGAAAGATAAAAATCATGATTATTATAAAAGTCATGATTATTATCATCCTGAAGATGAGATTTACTCAAATCTCCCTCACCTCCTAGTTGCATGATAATATCGTCATAACTGGCATCAGATTCACCCTGACCATTCATTCTAATATTCTAGTAAATAAAGAAAATTTAAATAAATAAGCTTGAATAAAAATTCTATTATAGGGATGCCAAGTTATTTTAAAGGTAAATAACTAAACCTATCTAACTTACTTTCTACCTAAAAATCCTGCTTCTAAATATATCATTGAAACTACAAATATCTTTAATACAAAAAATTACAAACTACTTACAACTAATACTCTTCGTCAAAGAGTCCAAATTGTCCAAAATAAACCGTCAGCTGACCAATCTTCTTCTTTTCCGTTGAGGTGGATTTTTAACTGCAAAGGCTGTATCTCGGTAACAGCCGGGAGGCCTCCTCGGTTATCGATTTAACCACTTCTGGAATAGGTCCTCTATCACAATCAGCTCCATGTCATAACGTGGACTAGACGGTACAATTGCTGGTAGCACTCGGTATTACACTCAGTAACTTCCGTTCCGGAAGGAAACAGCTTTCTAAGATCCCCTGATCTTCAATAGTCTGATTTTTGCTCGAATTTTTTAGAAAACTGACTTTCCCCAGCTCTCATTAAAAGTCTCTCTTGACAATCAACAACCAAAAACAAAAAAACCTTT
This sequence comes from Ips typographus, assembly GCF_016097725.1. NCBI lineage: Eukaryota > Metazoa > Arthropoda > Insecta > Coleoptera > Curculionidae > Ips > Ips typographus. The sequence continues at coordinate 5,905,423 of NC_138430.1, read as the reverse complement.
TTTCCCACCTTCTACCTCCATGTACCACCTTTTTCACCTCCTTTGAAGTTTATCAAGTAATACTGTTAATTTTCTTAATAACTACATACAATCCTACTAAAACTAACTATAATGGTAAACACTTGACATCCCTACAAAAATGTACCTTTTCTATAAATTAAATAAATAAATTTTCTTTATTTTCTTGAAAAAAAAATCCTTATTTTCAAGACAGTATCGATGATAATGTTCTATTGGCTTATTTTTACATTTGCAAAAAAAAAAAACCAATACAAACCAAAGAAGTCCAAGACATTAGCACGACATGAAATAGAGAACCAAGTGAACAAATATAAGGGTTAATGTGATATGGGAGCGTCTGGTTCCAATGAACCAATGAATCTTACAATTAATGAATTTTTCTTTAATTTCAATATCAATGTGAATTCTGCTTGTAATAGTAATAAATAAATAGAATACTACTTTAAATATGAACACTAGTGTGTTATTTGATAGTTTACTGCTCTAAAATGCCATTAAATGTCAGACATTTAAGTATATTGTGACTTAATCTAACATACATTTTCAGGGGAATAGCGAAAGCGGGTGAACCCAACAACATTTCGCCCACCCAACCCGGTGTTTTGTACATGGATCCATCGGTTCACGGTACTTTGAGACGTAAACAGCGTCGTTTGGCAAGAGAAAATTCCGGATTGTTAGAAGCGATTGCTAGAGGTGCCAATATGGCGATCAACGAGTGCCAGTACCAGTTCAGAAATCAACGATGGAATTGCAGCACCAAGAACTTTTCGAAAGGCAAAAACTTGTTTGGGAAAATCGTAGAGAAAGGTATGTGGATTAAATAATCAATTTAAAGGGGTTGAGTTCGATTAAGATCTTTGATGGGGCTACAAATTTATTTGACGTGTTTATCGGTAAAAAATCGGAGCGTTTTCGTAAAGAAGCTTAACTGAAAGTGACACGTGGAGGATTTGGAAGGCTTTTAAAGATTGGTTGGGTTTACGCTGATTAGTTAACGTAGCTGGTGGAACCCGAAATCGGGGTTGGATTACAACAAATTAAAGATCTATTAGAAGGAACGGATCGGGTAAAAGAACAAATAACAGAACCGATTTAGTTGATCGGATTAAAAAGATATGGGTTTCTGATAAGACTCTCAGTTTCAAAAGGATTAAATAGCAGTCATCAGTGGCGTAGCCCAAAATAAACAGTTCCATCATTAGCATTTCAAGGTGTAAAATTGGAGAGACGCCACTGGATTACGAAATTTAAGTCTAATTCAACAATTTCGGTACCACTTATAAATAGACTCGATTAAATTCCGTCGTTCGAATTATTTTAATTAACTCCCTGACAAATTGATGTGCTCGGACAGGCCATCCGAAATAAATCCGGGACGTCGCTAATAGGCCCAAATTTGAATAACATGTCAGCTATTTAGGACCATTTAAGTATCGAAGATAACGTTAATTGTTTATTTATTGAATTGGAACGAATAATTGATGAGGTGCCAATCCGAGTCTATTAGTCGAGACAAAAATTGCCAACACCCTGTATAATAACGATGAGAGGCAACGCGCCGCCGTCGATTCGATATTTTATATGATTTACGAGCGCCGATAAATGTCGATAACGAAAAAATTGAAATAGTATCGATAGCGGACATATTTCTGCACGCGACATGGCATTCCGGACTGTTAACATTGCCATAAACAACGCGGATCATACGGACCTGTCAAATGAGCACAGTTGTGAGTTTATTATGCCATATCGGCCGTGTCTTACAGGTTTTTTCAGAACGGGGAATTCATCACTTTTATTTTGTTCCTGTTCGAGTTTTTCGATCAAGATACACGTGCGATTGCCATACCCTCAATAATCATGGTACTCACCATGGTACTTAGGTTGTGATTGATAACAATATAAATTTTCAATAAACATCAAGTTTGACAATTGCTCTGCTTACTCCAGAGGTAATAGCACATGTCACTATAGAATATGGTAAAGAAATTTTAGAATTATTCACACCTGTCTAGAAATACGATTAATATTAACCTAAAAAGAACCAACACTGCCAGCACAATTCAAGAGAAAGAAATTTCCTAGTAATAATGTATACCTCGCACTTTTATTGTTGCCCGTTCCACTTTAATATCACCCATGATGGTTTTACTGCTCGTAATGGACAATAGTTCAAGTCATTTGTACGCCATTGATCACCTTAACAGATTTACAACATTTCGAGCCCCCGTTTCTCGATTAGACAAAGAGAACAGAAGCTTGAACTTGTCACATTAGCTACACTGTTGTCAATTTACAACCGTCTATAAAGTAATAATTCTTTTTTGGATAACCACACTGCCTGTTCGAAGAAGCCCTCAAGGTTGATTTTTTCTTTGTTTTTATACACTGCTCTCAGACAAATTGGCATGTCCACTGAATAATAATAGGGCACGAAACCCCGTCATCGAAAATGACAAATTAAGAATGGACAATTCAAATCCTGTTCTTTTGTATCCGTGCCCTTCGAGTATATCCGGACATCAAAAAAATCCCTTTTATTTAAATTAGTTTAGGGCACTTGGAAACATCAAAGGGTGGCACGCCATACCACGTCTCGAATATAAATGAGAATCATCAAATCATAATAATTCAGCTTTTGAGTGAAGAGCACTCAACATTGCATATCTCTTTTTAATTACGTGTTCAACCCTACTAAAGGATTTCTTAGTCACATGGTATAGTTATTGGTGATTGATTGAAATTAACTGATTTACATTCAGGTCGTTCTCTAGCTAATGTCCCTGTGGATCGCATAATTACTTTTAGATCGCTCATCAAGCTAAATACACGTCCAATGAAAAGGAATTACGCCCAATTCAATGAATGGGGTCTTTTTAGACATGTGTGACAGCCTCAAAAAGAATCAATGAATGTGTGGTGTACGAGTATTTGTAACGTAAAACCGGGGAGGCAGAACCGAAAACATTTTTCGGTAAAAGATTTCGGGAACGTTAAGGATGACTCCCCGGGGAATAATTGGGCCCTTCGATGTCTGGCAGTTTGGAAATGAAATGCGAGCGTTTTTGTCCTCCTCAGTTCATTCAAGTTGATTTTTTTCCTCATTTTCGGGGTGTATTAAGGTGTGGCCAGCTCAGCTGGCCTGTTTAGATCCGTTATATGATTGTTAGCTGAACTAATCACGCAAGGAAATTGTCCTAACGTGTCATTAATGGTAACAGCACCATATACAAGAAACACTTTAGAAGTAACATATAATAAGAGATCCGGCCCTGTGAGATATATTCACTACGGAGTAAGCCACCAAAGAAGAAATTCCGAACAGGAGACCCCGCTGTGAGGGGCCCACGCGCACCTTAGTGTCAGCTCATTGGGGCCCCATTAGTGGCCCATTTATTATTTTTGTTTATAGACCTTTCAATACCTCGGAGTGTCTCGCCGAACTAAGAAAAAAAATCAACAAGAAAATCCCGAAAGGTCGAAAGATAGTTTGTTATTCGCCACCACCTGCGTTGGAGAGGTCTCCACCAGGTCCTGGTAAAGACGTTTAAAATTCAATGACATAGTGAAGAAAAACACGCCCATTAACACCGCGTTTATGTAGTAATAACGTCGGATTTATACCGGGGGGCCTGACAAGTTCATAAAATGTCGCTGCTGCCTGTTTTATTTTGCATGACAATGTGCACTCAGTTGAAGATGAGTTTGGAATGGTTTTGGCCTTCAGATTGTCTAATATTTCTGTTTTTGTTGCAGGTTGTCCAGAGACGGCCTTCATCTATGCTATCACAAGTGCAGCAGTGACCCATTCCATAGCTCGAGCATGTTCAGAAGGTACCATCGAAACATGTTATTGCGAGAAACACTATCGACGTCGTCAGGTTTATCACAATGGTAATCCAGACACGGTTGCAAATTTTGAATGGGGAGGATGTTCGGATAATCTCAAATATGGCCTCGATTTGGGGAGAGATTTTGTCGACACTGGAGAACGTGGCAAAACCCTTAGGGAGAAGATCAACTTGCACAACAACGAAGCTGGACGATGGGTAAGTTAATTACTTGATCAGAATACGGGAAAAGGCTTTTACCAACAAAGATTTGCTTTCCATATAAGCTGCAAGCATTTTACCTTTTTTGCTATTCGGATCGTACGTGCTTACGATCGTAATTATGCTATACATGCAAAATCATTGCACAAATACGTTGCCCTGAAAAAACTTTTATAGTCTCTTCGGTTCGGTTTGGTTTTCGATTAACGATTATGGCCGCCAAACTAATAGTACCTACTAAATAAAATTACGTGTTCTAGCACATAATACAATAAAGCAAAAACATGTATTTTAGGATTTTACTCGTTGCTTAAGCTACAATATTTGCTGTACAAACCTACAAGCCGATGGCCCTATGCCAATCCCAATTTGCCGGTCAATTATTTTCTTACGAGTGCTTACAGTGCGGATAGATTTACGAGAAATATTTTCAGAGGCAAATTCCGGTTTATTTTCATTCATTAAAATATAAACGACGAAAATATTCTTGGTGATGCAATATACAGTGTCCAGGATAAGCAGGGCCACTATGGGAATCTTGAAATAGGTTAGAGATACAGATTTGGTTAAATGGGAGAAAAGTTGCATAATAAAAAGACATTTAGAAATTTTTTTTTTTGGTTTTTGAGATTTTCAAAAAATGAATTTTTTGATTTTACGTTTCATTTTTTTGTGACGTTAATATTGGATCTAGGTCAAAACTAATGACACTTCTCCACAGCACCTTCTAAAGCTGTTTTAAGTAGTATTATCAGTTTTTCATTCCGGCGTTTCGTCTTTGCAGAAACATCATCATCATTTTATTTTTGGGATAAAAAAAAACTTATTTTTAAGTTGAAATTAATAATAACCGTCTAAATAACCTGAATTCGGAATAAAGTGGGCTTTCAGAATCTGATATTAAAAAACAATAACTGCATTTAAAAAAATGAGTGGAACCATCATTGATGATGGTTCCACAAAGACAAAACGTCAGAAAAATACTAATAATGCCACTTTAAAGAGCTTTAAAAGTTGCTGTGGAGAAGTGTTATTAGTTTTGGTCTAAGTCCAATATCAACATCGCAAAAAAATAAAATATAAAATCAAAAATTAACTTTTTTTCAAAATATCTCAAAAACTGAAAAAATATGACGTTTTCTAAATGTCCCGACCGATCTCCATAGTGGCCCTTTTTATCATGGACACACTGTATAGAAACACATAAGTCGTAAGCAAATTTCAGCAGTAAAGACTAAAATTACATTTCTGGACATCGCTAAACCATCACCAGGACTAGAGTAGCATTCCTTCTCGTACTTTGAAAATTCAAACTGGACAGTTTCAAAGAATTATAGTAACAGTTTGACGTGGGTCACACAAGCACGTAAAATTAATATGCAACTTACGTAGACCGTAATGCGCTATAAGATTGGACCGCGGACAAACCACCCGTCGGGTACCTACAGATGTCTCTGAACGGGTACCCGCTGTGAAAACACCGTGTTACGTCGGTAATGTGACAAAAAGAACATGCGTTTCCTTGTCGCTCCTTTTAATACTCAGTCACTCGGGGACAAATCTGTTGGTAATGACGGACTTTTTTTATTTTTACCGAGAACATTATTGGTTTTTTTTTTCTGCCGATGATGTGATTTCTCGTTAATTTAGAGCGCATTAAAGATTGTAAGTTTCTGAGAGAGTACGGTAACTCAAACATGTTTTTTTTAAATTAATTTTAGTATTGGTAACTTAATAAAATTAATGGAACATGTTGATGAAAATGAGACGTCTTAAAAAGCACTCAAGCAGCAAAAGACGATTATCTTAACCGGTGTGTGTTAATAAACCAAAATTAGCTGGTTGTAAGTCAGCGACTATCGCGGAATTAATTGGTCTTGATTAAATCCCGGTACGGTATCTCTGAGGCTCATTAACCATATCGAAATCAAAGGTCTACGTATACTCAATATCTCGACCGCAAATGTTTTGGTATTATTTGTAAACCACCTGTGTTTAATTAGCCAAAGTGAAGCTGGTAGATTATGGGGAGTAGATCAAAAGTAATGCGCGCTCTAACTATTAAATTTAATGACTACCCGAAGCTGCTTGTACAGCTGGATAAGTGATTTATCCAGAAAACTTTACTGCTCCAGATAACGTTAAGTACTCGTCTTTGTTTCGAACAGTGATTTATCACCACTTCCAAGTGTATATTTAACTAGTTTGGTGATCGAAAAAAAAAAACGCTAATTAAACGAACTAGTGCGGATCGCAATTAACAACAACCATCTGAGATCTGAAGGAATAATAAACACATCACTCGGGTCGTGTTTTAATAAAAGGGGGCCCATCCGAGGCTTATATGGCCCGGAGCAAATGTCACTTTATTAGTAATGGTCGCTCTGAACGAGTTAATATGCATTTTAATGCAGTGCCCAGTTTTTCGGACCACACACCACACACACTTTTTCCTACGTCACACGTATAGAAAAAATTGGTGTATTATTATGATTAGCAAAAGTTCAACTTGACATTTTAATTGCAGCTCGCGTTTCTCCTCTAATTGACTGTTGATATCTCTCTCAAATTATCTTTGTTTAGGTTAAAGGTACCTACGATCTCAGTGTAAATAGCTATTTACGCATAGTTTTCCCCTACGTAATGAACCTCTTTACGCACAGCTGTAAAAAAAGCGCACAGTTTTAAGATCAGCCACAAACTATCGCTCTAATGCTGGGAAAAATTGATTTTGTTTACATTTCTTCCTTTATCAGAGTATATTAGATGGAGATCATCGCGTAATGCATTGTTCATACAGTTTTAAGTAACTACCACTTCGTCTAGAATATTATCTGCAATAGCAAACACATCAAGTAATATTACTGAATATTTTCTCTTTATTCATGTCACCATAAATAGTTATTTTAAGAACAACACTAATAATTAATTAAGTAACATGATTTGTGAATTTTTTAAAATTTAAAAACGTTATTATTTTTTTCTTTAGTGGCATAATATTTATGATTAGTACAAATTTGATGTCGATACGTTGAAAATATACTTTTTTAATGAAAAGTTACTCTGAATTATATGAATTCCGAAAATAGGACTATAAGTATAATACGTCACACGTGCTCTAAGACATTTTACGCACTCATGGAATGACATGCACCATCGTACGTATCACATCCATATCGTGCGTAAAATGCTTTTTACAGCACTAGTTACGTAATATACTATTTCATCTCCTGTTTGCGAATAATGTCAAATGTGCATATTTGCGTAAATTCCAGCGCAGTGGGTAGTTGAAAAAAAAGCAGCAACTTGAAAGTTTCTATATTGAAATTTACTGTGAATAACAGCTTGTTTCTTACCAAATATCTGCACCACATTATTAAATATTTTAACAGAAAATTGTATATTTAATTTTGTTTCAGCATGTCCAGTCACAATTGCGTCAAGAATGCAAATGTCACGGAATGTCGGGATCATGCACCACGAGAACGTGCTGGATGAAACTATCCAGTTTTCGAGTAATTGGTGATTTGCTTAAAGACCGATACGATGGTGCTACCCACGTGACCGCCCACAATTCTGCCACTTTGAAAACCAATGTTGCCAACAGGTATATAGTCTACTTTTTTAAACAAAATCAACAAATCTTTATGAACATTTTTTTGTTGTTGCAGAACACCGAAAAACTCTCAAATGCTCGGAAGCATCATGACCAACAGTATCAGCACGAGACGAATCAAACGAAAAAACAAAGGAAAGTACAGTTTCCAACTGAAACCGTACAATTCCGAATTTAAACCGCCCGGACCTAAGGACTTGGTGTACTACGAATTGTCCCCTGGATTTTGTGATCGGAACCCCGGACTAGGAATTCAAGGTAGTCTTCTGCTAAGGGCTTATTGTATGATTGGAAATTTGACAGTAACTGTTTGTTTCAGGTACTTATGGTCGTCAATGCAACGAAACGTCCGAAGGAGTGGACAATTGCGCCATTATGTGTTGCGGACGAGGCTACAGAAGTCAGGAGGTGATTGTAAAAGAACGATGCAATTGCACGTTTCATTGGTGCTGTGAAGTGAAATGTGATACGTGCACGTCAAAGAAAAAAATTCACACGTGCGTTTAGACCTTCACGTTTTTGCCTATTTCATCTTGACCAGTATTACTACGTCGGAATTATTTAGTTTAGAAAGACTGATTCGACTTACTTCAAAGGTATTTTTTTGTACAGATCTATTTATTTTGATACAGCCCTACGGATACGTATCTCTAAATTTGTGTATATATTTAAAAAATTGTGAGTAAACTCAAATTCATTTCGAGCAGCCAGTGATATAATATTATATTTTACCTAGGTTAGTTATTTTAACTTATTTCTAATTTATTGTCTGTTGTATATAAAAATCGAAAAATCAGCAGTAGCATCTCACGACTTGTCCGTAACGGTCCACTTTATAGTATAGTATTTTATTTATTTTTTTTTCATAATCTAAAACGTGTAATTTGCTTGAAGTTCAACCATCATGTGCCAATGACAATATAATTCGTAGCCTCGAGGCGTCCTATAACATTTTGTGAAAATTGTATGTGTGCGTGTGTCTATGAAAGGAAAAAGTGAATTGTAAATAGTGATTAAGTTGAAGGTAGTGTGTATCATTGTAGATAGTAATTTTATTTTGCCTCTAATTTATAATAGTTCTTACACACCTGTATATTGACTCTGAAATGCACTGTAAAAAAATTGATATTAAACAATAAAGTTTTAGTCACTCATAACTTGAATTTTTTATTCATTATTATTAGTGGTGCAGACAATCCGTGTATATAGCAAACTACGTACTGGAACGTGGTAAGTAAAACTTTTTTGATTAAATTAAAGACAAAATTGTAGTCAACCAACAAAATACAATAAAATTTTTGTTCAAAAGTGAATGCAATATTATTTGTAATAAAAAAATTATCTATTTGACTGTCATTATAGTTTTTCTGACAGTTTTTGTAGTCGGCATTTCCACAATGATTTTAGAGACATCTGGCAAATTTTACAAAATTTTTGGAAGGTTTAGATCAACTGAAAATTTTAAGAGAGTTTTTTATACTGTTTAGAAGCCTCTGACAAATTTATAAAATTTCTTGGAAAAATTAGCTACAACACTTGTAGGGCTCTCTGACAATTTTAAGGATATTTTTAGAGGCTTTTGTCACTTGTAATTCTAGTGACATAACGCAATTTGAAAAAAAAAATTGATTTTGAAGAATTTAGGACACTTTTTGAAGCCTTTAATAATTTTTGGAATGTTTTTAGCAGTATTTAAAAGCATCTGTCATTTCTAAAATAATTCAATAATTCTAGACCCCTATAGCAATTAAAAAAAAAATTTAAAGGGTTGAATAGATTTAGAGGTCTGACAATTTTTGGAAAATTTTCAGTAGTGTCTTAGCGATGTCTCGCATTTCCACAATAAGTTTTAAGGTTTCTACCAATATTAGTACAACATTTGAAAAATTAAGATTTAAAAAATACGTGATATAGAACGTTTTGTAAACTATTTAAAATAAGTTGTTTTATTAAGGAAATTGTTGTTTTTAACAGCATTAGCTTCAACGACATTAATTTGATTATACAGGGTGGTCCAGTTTTAAATGTCAATAATTCACCAAGTTGACATTCATTATGTCATTTTCCTGAAAAGGGCTTCCTAAGGAAAATAGAGTCCTTCAAATTTCTGTTTAAAAAATCGTTTTTTTTTTGTCATAACTGTCAGACCGTTGGAGCAATATTAATCAAATTTGGAACAAGCACTTTATTACACATTATTACGGTCAAAGACCCAAAACTAACCCAACCCAACTTAAAAATTGTGTTGAAAACGGAAAATTCACTTAAGAAGTTTAAAAAATATTATTGTAGCCAGTTTTCATAGTTTCCAGACATACTAAAAGACTTTAGTTTTGAAAATTAAATTAGAATAGATAAAAATTTCAGAAGCTTAAAAATTGTGTTTGTAACCAGTTTTCATGCAAATCGAGAGACTTTAATACTAAAAATTGACTTGAAGACATAAAAACTACTTTTTCAAGAACTTGTTACTACAAATTTATACATTTAAACCTTTAAAATTGACTTGAACCCCAAAATGTGACTGAACTAATGAAAAGTGACATCAGAAACTTAAAATTTGCATTTGAAGTAAGTTTTCATAATTTGAAGACAAATTTAAATATTTTAGTCTTGAAAATAGTCTTAGATGCAGGACATTGACATTAGATTCATGAAAATTTTCTTGAAAACGAACTTTTCGTGCTTTTTACTTTACTTTTCATTTTCTTCGAATTGTGGACTATTTTTAGTGCTTTAAAACTGCTTTCAGGTGGGAAAATCGAGTTTCAAGACTATCTTTACCAAGTTATTGACATAGCAAACTTAAAAAACAATTTTTACATTCTTCATAGACTTAAAATGGCATTCCAAGCTTTGTCACTATTAAATCGACTTCTAGACACCTCAGTGCTAAAAATTCGGGTATTTCTTAATAAACCAGACTGTTTTTAGTGCTTTTTAAGACTGAAAAATCGAGTTTAAGACTATTTCCAAAAGTCAAGTTTCTTCAGTAACAACTACAATAATAGTCTTGAGAACTAATTTTTAGAAATAAAATAGTCCGAAAATTTAATTTACTTCTAGACTTGTTGTCCAGTCCAGAAAATTGAGTTGTACACCAATTAAAGTCTTGAAAATATACTTTTGGACTCTCTTTAGTCCTAGTAAAGTCAGTTCTAGCATTAAAAGTCAACTTTTATACTATTTTTAGTAGTAAAAAATGAGTTTCATGCACAATACAATCTTTGTCTTGATTTCCGGACTTTTTTTAGTTCTTGAATGCCAGTTTCAGACACTCAACCAGGATGGCAGTCTGAGAAAGCGAATCATAAAACCATGATTCGCTTCGATTGAAAAATGACATAATGCAAGTCAACTTATTTTTTGATTGGCTATGAAATGGTGAATTATTGACACTTAAAACTGGACCACCCTGTAGAACGAACATTTTCTCGTCATTTTTGAATTTTCTACATAATTTTAAAATACGTATTCTGTAATACCCTTTATTCTGTCATTTTCATCATAAAATATGTCAAGGTGCATTCCTTGAAATATTTTAGATCACTTAAGAGAGACCTTGTACTATAGTGGTGTCATCTTCAAACAGTGTTAATTCTCCAGAAAATCATTAAATAAAATTTTCTTGCTGTGATTTTATTTATTGAATTTTGTTTACACGCTGAACCACATACCTCTTAGATTATTTAACCTATTAACTATTTCTTTAGCTAACAAACATTTTTCATCGACGTTTCCATCATAAATTTAGTTCGTAACGCTGCATAGTTTTTGCGACAGTAAAAATATTTGTTACCATAACTTTAATGAGCTATATAAAAGAAGTTATTCAAAGAAGGTCGTTTTGCTTTCAGTTGAAGCTGGATTTAAACTGTTTTTATCCGGGGCATACACAGGTTGGCTAATCGTAAAAGTAAAGTGGCTATAAAATTTAATTATTACCTATTCGAAGTGATAAAGCGCTTTTCTGATTCATTAAATTAGTTCGAATATCTGAGCCATGACAGTTAGCGCCCTCACTGAGCACCGTCGGTACTAATCGAACTGAGGACAAAAATGACGATATTAAAATAAAAGCCGGATAACATTCCGACATTAAGGTACGTCTTTGTTGTTATAGTTAATATCTTCATCATCTAAGAATCCAGTGTTTCGTCATAGCGGATAATAAATGACCGCGGCGATGACAAGTGGTAAAATATCCGCAAGTCATCGTGCAAGATCTCCAGGTGGCTGATAGCAATGATATCTGTATAATGATTTGTTGTAAAGAAAGGATATCACAAAGAATACCTTCGAGTGTTCTGCTCGCGAGCTTGGTGGCCTTAAATGGCAGGAATTTAATTTGCTGGTTCTATTCAACAGTTCTTCAATTATTACCTCGATAATTAATTACCTCGAATATCTCACACATTGATGAGAACTTTTGACATACTGCACATTTGTAGCTCTTTTATTACTAGTTTACTCTCTATTTGATGAATAAACAAAAAATATCATATAGTTTTTTCATATGAGAAAAGCTCATCTCGCGCTCCAGCCAACTCAGTAAATTTTGCCAGCAAACGTTCACAAAAATGAGATTTCTCGAGTATTTGTCGGTGCGCCAACTGAATCTCAATGAATTTTTAGTGATCGTGTGCCCGATAAGGGCCTCACGTGCATTCTCATGTTCCGTAAGCTGTTTTCGAGATTGATAGATATCACAAAATAACAGAAAATGTGTTTCCAGATTTATCTCAATCGTAGCAGTGCCCGTCACCAACAATTTGCTTTTTGTAGTTGAATTAAGCGGTTTTATTATATCATATAATTTGCTTAGGCATAATCTTCATTGATTAGAAAGCACTATACCGTCAGATGTTCTCGTCAGCATTTAAAAAATCGTACAGTATTAAACGTTTTTATAAATCACGCAGGTTTATTTTGAAAATGTGTACTATACACGTAATTAGAAATTCTGTAAAACTTGGTGAAGGCTAATTAACATATGCATATTTGATAAACTAATAGAGCTCATAAAGCCACAGTCGACTTCTCGAAGAAAAGCAGTCGAGGGCAAAAACTGACCGCTTTATCGAAGGTATGCCCAACGACCTTTGCTATAGCAATAAATACAGTTTTTTGCACCGAAATTCGGTGGACGTTTTCCATCTCCTGTCATCGAGTTTTACGTTGACGGGCAGCAGAAATTTATGTCGATGTTTGCGGCGAGATTTGTGCAACGAAATAAATTTCTGGTCGAAAACTCAAAAAGAAAAAAAAATGTAAAACCTAACGCTCAGTGGTCGCCCTGTATATGATCATGGGTAGATTCCTGACCCGAAAATTCCTGCTTGCTGATATCTTTTTCGGGTATATAGAGACCGTGGGAACCCTTTTTTGAGTCGTCGTCCGCTACTGTCGAATTTTATTCGAGCTCGCCTCGATGCACCCAGAGGATTAGCGATGGTCCGATGATAGGCCCATTGGGCAGTTCTCGAGATATGGATAAATAAATCGGCCGTGATTGATATTGATATCATTGACCAGAAAGAAAACGGTTTCAAGGATTAGATTTATGGCCTACAGAGTTAAGTAGCCCGGTAATGATGATTGGTTAAGGTTAATTTCCTATCTGGGTTAAAACTACTGAAAGTACGTGTAATTGGATAAAACCTGTGAGGGAAGTTATAGAAGAGTCTACAACTAGAAAAACAAAAAAGTATGAAGGTAACATTTCCTCGTTACTAATAAACAAAATACATGGTTTTAACGCCATTATATTCCTGATGTTTTTGTTTTTTTTAATGTGGACATACATTGCAAGTGAGTATCCAGTTCGAAAAGAAAAAACCCTCAAAAATTAGTAAAACAAATCGATAATGAGTTTTTGCGAGCTTAAAGTTTACCGGATGATCGGACAAACCGAGTTTTGATTGACAGGAACGTTTTTAATATGGATGACGCGGGTTGAGTATCTCCTTTTTAGCCTGCTGAGTAACATCTTCCATAAATTTTGCCAATGCGGGCTCGAAATATTTATAGATGTAAATGCGACTCGGGATTTACATTTTGCGCTGTAGGCTTTTGACAAAATGTCGGAATAATGAGGTATTGAATTGTTGTCGTCCCAGTGTTACCCATCAATATCGATGTCAATTACCAGGGTTTTTGTTTCTTGGTATTTTTCGACTTGATGGTTTTTTCCGTTCATCATCGCAGGAATGCGGCTCTCGGTTAGCATTTTTCTCCTCCCCGATGCTCTTCGCGGGATTAATTCTCTTATTCGATGTTGATTCTAAACAATCCAACATTGCCGAGACGAAAACGCTCATTAAGTCCCCGGTTCAGTTATCTTTTCGGACGATTAGTCAACTGAGAGGTCGAAATCGGACCGCCAAACGGAAAAAATGACTGGCAACCGATTTAATTAACACTCGAGATGAGAACCGGATAATAACGCGATTTGTATTAAATATAATTTGTTTTCGGTGTTTTAGATACGGCCTCATTCGGACCAATTACTTAGGCTACAGCTTCAATTAGGAAATTAAGTTATTAAGCGGACGGCATCGGTATTTTAACGTAATGCCTGTCATTAATTATGTTGACGAGTCTTCATGATCATCGATAAATAATATCAATTCTTACAGAATTAATGGTAATTATTTTCATAGTGCAATTATATAAGAAAGTTGTTAACGCATGAAGATTTAAGTGGAGTGCAAGAACAAACTTAACTATCTTTAAAAAAAATATTTACTCGTTTAACTCCATGGAAACCCAACAGCAAACATTTACAACATGGATCAGCTCTATAGGACGGTTAACATTAAAGGGTTGAAAGTACCAAATAATTAATATGATAATCGTTCATATATATTGTGTAAAAGACATCAACTTTACATAACAATACAGGGTGGTCCAGTTTTAAGTGTCAATAATTCACCATTTGATAGCTAATCAAAAAATAAGTTGACCTGCATTATTTCATTTTTCTGAAAAACGTTTCCTAAGGAAGATACAGTCCTCCAAATTTCAATTTAAAAAATCGTTTTATATTTTAAAACTGAACAAATTTGTACTGAATAGTCTAAAAACTTTTTTACTACTAGGAATGGTCTTATGATTCGCTTTCTCAGACTGCCATCCTGGTTGAGTGTCTGAAACTGGCATTCAAGAACTAAAAAAAGTCCGGAAATCAAGACAAAGATTGTATTGTGCATGAAACTCATTTTTTACTGCTAAAAATAGTATAAAAGTTGACTTTTAATGCTAGAACGAACCTTACTAGGACTAAAGAGAGTCCAAAAGTATATTTTCAAGACTTTAATTGGTGTACAACTGAATTTTCTGGACTGGACAACAAGTCTAGAAGTAAATTAAATTTTCGGACATTTTATGTTTCTAAAAATTAGTTCTCAAGACTATTATTGTAGCATTTGGTACCAACATTTTTTACTTTTATTACTGAAGAAACTTGACTTTTGGAAATAGTCTTAAACTCGATTTTTCAGTCTTAAAAAGCAAAAAAAAGTCTGAATTTCTTAGAGATGCTACAATTTATTACACCTATGAGTGTAGAAGTCAATTTAATAGTGAAGAAGCTTGAAATAACATTTTCAAGATTATGGTCAGTGGACAAACTGGCTTTTAGGCCTGATAAGCCAAAAACTTTGTAAAGATAGTCTCGAAACTCGATTTGAGGCACTGAAAAGAGCCTTAAAACACTAAAAACAGTCTAGTTTATTAAGAAATACCCGAATTTTTAGCACTGAAGTGTCTAGAAGTCGATTTAATAATGACAAAGTTTGGAATGCCATTTTAAGTCTATGTAGAATGTAAAAATTGTTTTTTAAGTTTGCTATGTCAATAACTTGGTGAAGATAGTCTTGAAACTCGATTTTCCAAGCTGAAAGCAGTTTTGAAGCACTAAAAATAGTCCAGAATTTGAAGAAAATTAAAAGCAAAGTAAAAAGCACGAAAAGTTCGTTTTCAAGACAATTTTCATGAATCTAATGTCAATGTCCTGCATCTAAGACTATTTTCAAGACTAAAATATTGAAATTTGTCTTCAAATTATGAAAACTTACTTCAAATGCAAATTTTAAGCTTCTGATGTCACTTTTCATTAGTTCAGTCACATTTTGGGATTCAAGTCAATTTTTAAGGCTTAAATGTATGAATTTGTAGTAACAAATTCTTGAAAAAGTAGCTTTTATGCCTACAAGTCAATTTTTAGTATTAAAGTCTCTCGATTTGCATGAAAACTGGTTACAAACACAACTTTTAAGCCGCTGAAATTTTTATCTTTTCTAATTCAATTTTAAAAATTAAAGTTTTTTAGTTTGTCTGGAAACTATGAAAACTGGCTACAATAATATTTTTTAAACTTCTTAAGTGAATTTTCCGTTTCCAAGACAATATTTAAGTTGGGTTAGTTTTGGGTCTTTGACCGTAATAACGTGTAATAAAGTGCTTGTTCCAAATTTGATCAATATTGCTCCAACGGTCTGACAGTTATGACAAAAAAAAAAACGATTTTTTAAACAGAAAAGGACTGTATTTTCCTTAGGAAGCATTTTTTAGGAAAATGACATAATGAATGTCAACTTATTTTTTAATTGGCTATGGATTGGTGAATTATTGACATTTAAAACTGGACCACCCTGTATAATAGATCGTGCTGTATTTCAACATACAATATTCCATAAAGGTAGTAATGACATGGAAATTGTCGTAATCGGCAAACAAATGCATTCCATTTCCCGGAATTAGCAAAAACAATTGCCTCAACATGCATTATAAATTATTGCCGGCGTATATTAATTCACTTAACGTGTGGAATTTTGCCAAGTAAGGAATTGCACGACAACCCGCAGGAATTAGATTAATGGATCTTTTTAATAATATGCAGCTCACTTAACCGCTATTATCCACACCTACTTGCGTTGTTTAGGTTTTCTTTTGATATAGTGCCCTATTTCAGCTGATATTCGCGACCTGTCAAACATCGTCCGTTAATAAACAGCGATAAATAAGGATGCCCAACGCAAACAATTGGAATTTATTGGTCACGATAAAAAATTCAACTTGATATATGTATGTCAGTCAGCAAGTTGCTGTGTGAACGAGAATGAGGCTCGTATACACTGCACAAACTGCCTGAACTAACTCACTACGACCTAACCAAATGTACACTCAAAATTCTTCAACTAAACCACTATTTTTAAAGGGAGAAAATTGAAATAATTGGTTACACAGGTTAGAGTTAACATCAAGACAACCACCAGAAACATCGTTCAGTTTTGGTGAGGCAGTGTAGATCGTAACAAGGATCTACAAGTCTAAACGTGTCATTTCAATGGTAATTCCCTGGACAAAAACGGCCCATCTCGAACTGGGATCTTTTGAATTTTATATCGAGCGCATCTCCTTAACAAAAAACGATTTTATGTAATAGCATCTGATGTGAGCAACAACCGGTATTGAATTTTAAATGTTGCCCTTTGTTTGCACTCTTTACGTTTTGAAAAATGAAGGCAAACCCCTAAAACTTTAAACTAATTCGAAATTTGCCTTTGAGTGAAAGTTTCAATTAAAATACACTTGCGGTCTTGTGGTTGTTTTGATATCACTACTTTGAAATTGCGGAGAGGATTTGGAAAGTTTTAAGTACAAATCAAAGCATTTGGTTATTGGATAGTCTGAATAGCTCTAAATTCTTCTCTTAATGTGTGCTTCACAATGTCAAGAATATGAATACTGTTCTCAATTTTGTTGCAAAACTCACTAAATATCAGCTTATTATGAGTTATAATAATTATAAGAATTAGTTATATCCTCACGTACGTCCCTAATCAATAAACTACTTGTTGATGGACGTTTCACATTGCACTTTGACAAGGTTCTTACATTTATCTGCTTGATTTTGACTTCTAAAAATATGTAAAAAACTAAATCCAAACACTCTACAAACAAAAAAAAACATTCAAACAAAATATTATAATATATACAGGGTGTCTCTAAAAGGTCTGTACAAAATCCTATGACAAGCCGATTTAAAGCAACTTACCTTTGTCCGAAATTGCTCCGTCTTCGAGATACAGGGTGGCAAAGTTAAAAAATAAAGATCGATTTTTTTAAATATAATGTACATTTTGTAACGTATTACTTTCAAATCTGGTACACAGGGGTTTTTTTGAGATACAAAACCCGAATTTGGACATATTGGTGGTTGGTGGATGGTGCTTTACAATGTACTTCTGATGGTTATAAGTGACCGTAAATTTTTTCTCGGTCTAATTTTCTTATTTATGGTTTTGTGGTTTACGATCCTCTGTTGAACGGTTGATGTTAGGTTAGGTTAGGGTTCCAACTCAAATAACCTAACATTAACCGTTTCTTATTTATTTTTTAAGAAAATTATGTTTTAAATATTTTAAAGCAAAAAAGGTAGTCTTGCTAAAAACCGCTAATGTAAACCGTTATCGAGTTGATCTGAAATTTGTTCAAATTGTAAGTTGTCAAAAAAACCTCTGGCTACCAGATTTGAAAGTAATATGTTACAAAATGTACAATAAATTTAAAAAAATATATTTTTTAGCTTTACCACCCTGTATCTCGAAAACGAAGCAATTTCGGACTAAAGTAAGTTGCTTTAAATCGGCCTTCCTTTCTCAATTTTTCATCGATTCTAAAACAGTTCTTCTCCCCTGAATTTACCCTCGGGGTGAGAATAAGCGTTCGAACAACAATTAGTCGCGTCAGGAGCGGGACCACCCGCAAAAAGGGGGGCCCCCGGGGAACCAGCACGATATAGATATCACCCGGTGGAACCCCGAGGAGTGCTAGACAGAGAGAACCTGACTTGCAGAACGACTTTGATGCAACGAAAACGCTTTTAATTGCAAATAAATTCAACAATTATTTTTATATTGTATAGCTTTGGGGGTTCAACGATGAGAAAGTTCGTCGCCCGTTCCCACATTAGGGCTGATAAGGACCTAAGAATAAACATGAAAATTCCGAGCAATAAATATATCAAGACGGCATTTTTCTGGGTGAATAAATATTGTAAATTAGAATTATTGACACAATTTTAAACGGGGCACACGAAACTCGTTTAGAACGTCAAGTTAAGGATAAGAATGTGAATATTAAATATGAGGTATTCCTGGTTTTTATCAGTTTTTTTTTAATAAAAAAATAAATAACTTTGAAATTAAATTAACATATTTTTTACTAGATAAAAAAAAGATACTAAAATACGGTAATAAACAAGACAAAGTAGTAAAATTTAGAACACCTTCCGCTACCATCAAAGTCTTTGGTTAATTAATGGCCGATTAAAGCTGAAGGTAAGAAAAAAATTAAAATTGATGCGGCAATTTACGAAATCCTGCGGCTTTTTTGTAGTCGCAGAACGGCAATTTTAATTAATTGCGCATTAGGTCGATTTCAGCGACAATCGATGGCATTCTTTCGGTTTAATTAATGTGTTTTGCAATTTGTTGTTTTCCAATCATAGTCACAAATTATTATCGCTTCTCATCGAACTGTTTAATTGATTATCTGCTTACATTACTGTACGTTTACCAATTTAATTCTTCGGGTTGTCAAGTTGCATTATTTACAGTGCACTTTTCATACACATTCTGCAGCAATATTATACAAATTCAATTTAATGCCAAGTTTCTGCCACAGAATTTAATTGTTTAGCGTGGAAAATTTAATTTGAATTGACTGGTAAAAGCCGTTAAATGACCCCCCTTTAATAGCTAATCGAGGTTTTAATTGGAGCGCGAAATGCTCCAACATGTTGGGTAATGAGCTGTCGGCTAATTTTAAGTATAAAAAGTTTGTTTATTATTATTGTTCCTATTAAAACATTTATAAATTTGAGTAATATCTATGTCTAGTTATTATGTAATTTCATATATTTTATAGATATTTTATAATAAAGAAGAATGTTAACTTTTGTCGAATAAACTTTTTGGATTACGACGGAGTTTTCCAGTGTTTATATAAAATGGCGCCGCCTCATTTGCCTGAAAGATTAATTTCCAAATAATAAACCTAAAATTAATCAAATTTCAGTATTTACAGTGTGAAGTTCGAGTATCAATAAACATGATATCCTCGAAACTGGGTGAAGTTTCGACGATTGACTGACGGTAAGTTTATCCAAAAATTTGTTTTGAGAAATTTAGAGTTGATCGCGTTTACTCGGGCAGTAAAGTCAACATAATATTATTATAGATAGTGGGAATTGAATTAAGCGGAATTGAAGTGTGTCATAACTTTGGTAAACCCGTTTCGAACAGGATAAACAATTTATATGGTAGAATAGCCGGGAGAAACGCAGTCACCGGGCTAAATTACATACACAGTTCAAGGAAATGGCGGGTCTGTTTAGAACGTGTCTATTATTACAAATTTATCATGAACTGTCTGGAGCTTGAGAATAATTTATTAAGAAAACGACTTACAACAAATCGCTCTGTTATTTCGCGTGAAATCGGAAATTGACCCTACGTCAATCGTCGAAGTGGTAATCCAGTCAAAATCGTTCTAATTAATTTAAAAAAAAGCAAACACCTACTTTATCGTTTACATCGAAAACATTGTAGCTGAATTAATCTTGACATGTTGTGTCAAGTTTTGTATCCCAGGCATAAAATATACCTGTGCGAGCGGCGGCATTTTTTACCTACGTCCGAGCTTCTTATAATATAGCAGTAAACCCATCGTCGTATAATAAATATGTTAAAAAATTAATAAAAATCGAATTAATTAATAACACAGTTTGGTAGGTTATAACATGAATATTTAAAATAAACACAAAACGAACGTCGAACGCCCTAAAAAAAAGCCAATTTACCGGCTGTTCGTGTGAGGTCCGTCCTCAACGGACGATTTTGCTCAAGAAACGATTTTCAAAATGAACAAAATGCATGGATTAGGTTAGAACATCATATTTTAGTTGTTTGTAACAAACCCATCAAACAAATGTTGCTTATCTGCTTTGTTTTCACGCTCCATGGATCAAACAAAGCTTTTTTGACGTCACAATGACGTAATTTGACAATTGGTCAAATTATGGATTTAAATAACCTATTTTTAACAAATTGTTTTGTTAACATTGACATTCTTCTTTTAATATCTCTGAAATGTGATTTTTCAAATAAATCGATTGAAATTCAAATCACAATTTGCAAACGTAAAATTGCAATTTTTTATTTAGCTCCCTATAAAGCACTGCACAGGGCCTATTTATGCTAACAAGTAGTTTTTAGCTGATGGATGTAAGTAGCGGTGTTTTTACAATAGAGAACGTTTAGAACAATAATTGGCAGTAATACGAAAAGTGCAATCTGTCCTGTCCCATCTGAAAAACCACATATCTCCGGAGACGTTCGGAAAGAGCTAGAATTTCGACGGCACCTCTACACTACTATTATCCCACCTTTAATTATTAAATTACATAATTTAAGGACCGACTTGGTCACCTGAAGGCAATTTGCCGAAACCCAACACCCAAAACGTATCAATTAAGGTTCGACCTTTTGCAGCCCGATAATAATCGATTCGACATTGGCGTAATAAAATGAGACTTTATACCTTCGAGCGAATTTGTTTACGAAACTAGTGCAGTAAAAGGCGTCTTTAAATAAATTCGATTCATTACTTTCCACGTACGTAATCGTCTGTGTATGTGTATGTACATAGACACGTTACTACCTCGTTTTTTAACGACCGTAGGAACCTTCAACACTATTCCATTAAGTGCAGTTTACAGCCCCGGTCGCTGAGAGAGTTATGATTTATTGAAGACTGTGAAAATAAGAAAAAATCGGTTTATGGCACTGATCCGATGATATCCTAAATAAATACGCTTCCAAATAAACAAATCCCCGTTCAATATTTATTTTAAAATCGCGAGTGTTTAGCTACTAAATGATTTGTATATGAAGTTTGGTGAAAATTAGCCTAGACTACGTCACATAAATTTTACACTTTATATTTGTTCAGTGTTATTGTTTGAGAACCACTCGCATATAGAATCGGTTTTACCGCTTTATACGGCTGTTACGGATAAACAATTTTCGGTTCTAGTTTTTTCCCTTATAACTCACTGTTAAATGCGTTTTACTTTTTCCACCTTCGGAAAATTTAGTTTACATTCACATTTATTTAACTACTATTTTGTGCACACACTGTGGAATATGTCATTTAAGTGCAAAATAGTTTTTATGGACCAAGAGCATCTCTCTAAGATGTTTTTAAAATATATTTTGACTTTAAATATCTCAAAAATGTGAAAAGTTAGAGAGATGGTTTTACCTACAAGTTTAGTTGATTTACAGTGTTAAACTGTAGAGGTGTTTTTATTCTTCTTTATTGGCAAACCAAACTGAAGACAAAGTTTCAGTCCTAAAAATAATTGAATCAGGAAAGTTTTCTTTAGTTGGGGAAGAATGTGTGAGTGATTTTTTTCGTGTGAAGTTTCCTATGAAACAACTTTTGCGAAGAAATGTATTGAATATTCCATTAAAAACGCAGAAAAAACAATTACAAAATCATTTTCGTTCGTAATTCAAATTTGATTTACATAAAAATGTTATACTCTGTCTTGTGATAATGGTCACGTGATTTTCAGTCATGTGAGTAAAAGCGTGTTTTTTATATTAATACGTTTCAATCTTGTTTTAAATTTTTCCATCACAGAACAGTCAAACTTTACATCGATTTGCAAGTTGCTCATTTAATCGGTTTTGTGCTGCCGTATCCCAGTGATATCAACCAGCAACTAGACAAGGAACGTTTAGTTTTGACAATTTGATTGTTGAGTTGACTGTTGGTTGAATATTCCAGGTCCGTAATTCGATAACGGGGCTAATGAAGCCACTTTTTATCGAAATACCGACCATTCCGCAAACCTCTAAAACATTCGAGCCGGGCTCAATCTGAACCCCGCTTAATGTCCTGTTGCCGTTCGAACGCGATGATTAAAATTCTCAATTAAGTGTAAAACAAAACAAATCGGCCGTAATCGCGGTCGTTTCGGACGTTTTCAGGTCCCGGGACGCGTTTTTGTCGTACTTTACCAGGACGGTTTCTCTCAAAGATATGTCCGAGACATGTGGGAACCGATTTGACCTCAACTCGTCGTTCCGCCACCGTTTCATATACACGCATCGAATTTGATTTCAAATGAATAGCCGATGCGGTTTTAATGACACGTGATTAACGTTCTTCCAGCTAATTATTATCGAAAAAGCTTTTAACTCGGACATGGGAACTGGCCTTAGCTCACTGGACGATTGGCCATTCTATATAAAACGTAAATGACCCACAATTATTAGTTTTCACCGAGAGGGGGGCGT
Organism: Ips typographus; assembly: GCF_016097725.1. Classification (NCBI taxonomy): domain Eukaryota; kingdom Metazoa; phylum Arthropoda; class Insecta; order Coleoptera; family Curculionidae; genus Ips; species Ips typographus. The sequence goes on along the minus strand of NC_138430.1, from coordinate 5,882,357 downwards.
TGTCCTCGAGTGCGTACCCACATCACCAATAAAAACACACACACCGAAGACAAAAAGAGTGACTCTCGGAACAAAGACCGAGCTTTTGACACCTTCCACGCCTCGGCTATATGGCCTTATGAATCCATTAACACCGATCGAGATAGAGATCGTTATCGGCTTGCGGTGATAATAAAAAGATTCTTGCAATTTCATTCTTTCAATTCCATGGGAACTCTTATGATGCTGCTGCCTCGTGTCATTAGAGAATTATTTCAACTTTGACTTTCATTCCTTTTAATTGATAATAATCGATTAGTGGATAATAAACGGAAGAAGATCCTAAGAAAATAAACCTAAAAAAGCAGCTTTTAGTTGTTAATTACAAACTATTCACTGTGTTGAGATTTAGGCAGTCAACTCAGATTTCTGGCCAACATTATTTTTGAAATGATGAATCAATACATTGAACAACTCTTATGATGCTGCTGCCCCGTGTCATTAGAGAATTATTTCAACTTTGACTTTCATTGCTTTTAATTGATAATAATCGATTAGTGGATAAAGAATAAACGGAAGAAGATCCTAAGAAAATAAACTTAAAAAAGCAGCTTTTAGTTGTTAATCCCAAACTATTCACTGTGGTGAGATTTAGGCAGTCAATTCAGATTTCTGGCCAACATTATTTTTGAAATGATGAATCAATACATTGAACAGCTGTAAAGGAAAAAAGGTACTTAAAATGCGACACAAGCAAAGAGGCAACAGCATAGCAAATCGGCATATATAAACTCCTCTCCGGGAGCATTATTCTCATCCTTCAGTCGACTGCTTTACGTCTTACGTTGTGCCATTGTCCCTTCAGGCAGCCATTTGCATATTGTAGTTTATTCCACGGCAGAACAAAGTGCCACTAGCAATTGATGCGAAAAAGAAGAACGACAAAAAGAAGAAGCGACCGAAAGAAGAGAACTGCCAAGATGAAGTAAGTCCTGTACGGTTTAATGGAAGGCATTCGGGTTCGAGCTGTCTCTTGGCTGTCTCCTAAATCAGACGGGCTGCCTATTAGGAGCGGTATCAAGATAGATTATCGAACTGGGAGTCGTATGTAAATCGTTCAAGACCAGAAGAAGCAGAAGAAGAAGCGTATTGATGTCCTGTTGGCGAATTTGTCAATAGAGTGACGCGCGAAGCATGCAGATTTCATTGAAGAAGACGGATGAAGACGTTCCATCTGGGAGCCATCAGCTCTCGTGCTCAAACCACATCTCGTATCTGTTAATTTATTCTACGATAAAATTCACACAAAAAACGTCAATCGTTTGTTTTTACAAGCTATCTTCGATAATCACTACTATTAAACAACTTGGTTCATATAAATACTGTCAGTGACAAATTAATGAAAGAGCAAGGTGTAAGTGGTCACGTAACAATTGTCAAATTTACGTGTTTTGCTTATGGTTGTCACAACAAATTACTAAACTTTAAAAGTTAAATGAAGGTCCGCAACCGTCTGTCATGTCCGTTTAGGTTAGCCGTCAATAGATGTGCGTCACTATTTGCGGATCAGATGTCTGGGGGCCTAATTCTTGAAAGCAGGGAACGGAATTCTCAAGAGAAGTGTTCTACAGGTCTTTCTCTTGATAATTCCCTTCCCTCGTGTCAAGAATACACACCCTGGTCGTTTTAACCCAGATATCTTTCCCATAACTTATGAAAGCGAAAGGTTTGTTCAGAAACCCAAATTGGACAAAAGACAATTTATCATATCATTTTAACTCATTCTGATAAAACAAGATGGCCTATGTTACTACAGCTTAAACTCTTATCTTAAGTCATATCTTTTTGAACGGGCTCAAATAGTAAAGATATGTAAAAATTCTCAAAGTTGTAATTCAAAAAGATTATATAATGATCATGGCATAGCCCAGGGTAATATATTGGGACCGCTCCTGTTTGTAATTTTCATCAATGACATCTGTTCTCTGATACAAAGTCATAAGCAAGAAATAATTAATTATGCAGATGATACTAGTCTGTTAATTACGAACGGCAATTTTTGTCAACTCTCAACAGACACCAATCACCTTATGGAGACAGACAAAAATCGTCTAATCATAAACGTTCAAAAGACTATTGTACTACTATTTTGAACCAGACAGTCCACATTGGAAAAAACCAATTATGTAAAAATAGGAAGTGACAGCTTTCCTGTAACAGAGAATACAAAGTTCTTGGGTCTGTGAGTGGATCAGCATTTGGATTGGTCTTTTCACGTGAATAAACTAATTAAAAAATTAAACTCCGTCTGTTATGGCATTAGAGTGATTAGCAAGTATATGGGTGAGAAAAGTATGAAAATATTGTATTTTGCAAATTACGAATCCATATTAAAATATGGAATAATTTTTTGGGGTAGAAGTGCAGGTATTCAGGATTGTTTTGTTGCTCAGAAGAGGGTTATTAGGATAGTTAAAAAAATGGACTTTAACCAATCATGTAGAAATGTTTTCAGGCAATTGGGAATTCTGACAGTGTATGCATTATATATTTTTGAATGCCTCATGTTTCTGTATAGAAACAAACATCTTTTCCAACAATTAAGTTCGCATCAAAACTACAACACAAGATCTGAATATTTTTGTTACCCTAGGCACAGACTGAATCTGAGCGAAAAAAGTCCAGAAAGAGAGAAGAAAAAAAAATTGCTTATTAACCTAGAGCCATATACTCTAGATGACTACATGAATATGTAAAAATACCTATAGTTAACTTTAGAACTTTTTTTTTATTATTAATATGATTTTAACAATGTATATATAGCTAGTGTAACATTTTGTACAAACACGTAAAACATCTTGTATGTGGCCTGTTATGGGCCTATTGACAAAGTTTCTTTTTGTTATCTCTTTATGTAACAAATATGAAATATATTGCCTAACTAACTAACTCAGGTTAAAGCTTTTGCTAAAATACACCTAAGGATTCAGCACAAATCCAACGAGGTAAAGTTTTCAACACCATCAACTTTCGAAAAAAAAAAATGAGAGAAAAGGAAACAGATACATTCTTGTTTGGTCGGGGACATGTTTATTAAACTGGTCGCAACCTGAGTGTATAGGAACTTAATTACTCGTATTTCCACAGCCTTGCCTAGCACTCACACATCAATAAATATGCTCGTGAACCGGCCTTTAAAGCTTAAGCCCCGATTTTATTACTCCGGCGTTGCAAAATATTGATCTCGATTTTTTTTCAAATTGTAGGTAATTAACCAGAGGAGTGAAAACAAACTTTAGCATCAGTCATAAACGTTGGAGATTTTATTAAAGCTAGAAGATTTGAGGATAAACGCTTTCCTAAATTTATGTTTAGTTCTGTGCATTAAAAACTTTCCTTCCGGACAATCAAAATAAACAAACTTTTTCCTGAAACTAAAACGTAAAATAACGTCAGTCATTAATCCCAAGTTTGCAGTTTAAAGTTTTGTTTACACCTAGAAAGTCATAATGTAACACACAGCAACTTTGTATTTTACTTAAAGCATAAAACTAAGTTTAAAAAGTGTGTTTGTCCTCCAGGAGATGACTATTGGAGGATAATGAGTGACGTTTCAAACAATGAACATTCACCAGTTTGAACTTTTCAACTATGTTTTCTTGTATAATAAAGAATAAACCTTGCACTGGTACAAAACCAAAATCGGTTACCGAGAAACTCTTTAACTGTTAAAAAAAAAACGGTTCAGAGAGTCGTCAACTAAATGTTGATTGCGTCAACATCAGCACGTTTACACCTTAAATTTCGTCTCTTTTGAACAGAGAAACGTGCATTTTCCACGCTTTTCACGCGACACCTTAAGAAATCTTCACCGCGCATTGTATCACCGTGATAAATCTTCGACAAGACAAAAGTTAAACGGTGCTAAATCTGGTAGATAAACCGGCCGGTGTCAGTTTTGCAACCAGCGGGGATAATCTCGGAGAATGCACGTATACGTTTGTGTTGAGGGAGTAAACTTTTCATTTAATTAAATGGTCCTAATTGCTAAATTTAATATTAACAAATTTCAGTTGGTCGCATGAAATCAAACAGGCTTTTAAATCATTACTTTTTGTTGGTAACATGGATCAGTCTTTTCAACTGATTGCCAGCATTAAAAATAAATGATCAAGTGTGATTGTACAGAAAACCGTTTTTTTTCTCGGTCTTATTATTGTTTTCGGGCCGAAAGTGCACCGTTAAGTCGTCAATTAAGGTACGTGGTTTCGTTTCTTCCAGAGGTTCCGTTCCCAAAGACGTCAAATGCAGTGGCAGGCAGGAATCTGCGAATTCCTGCGTCTCGGTTCGCGCTCGCATTTTGCTGTCACCGTGCGACAAAAAACGACTTCTCCTGCTGGTTTATTTCGCTGCTGCCAAGGTTAATTCGGAGCAGCACCGGTTGAAATAAGGCCCTTTCGACAAGTGGTAGCCTCCGTCCCCGATTTACGATTGACAGCCGATATCTTTGCCCGCGTTCGATAATCCCCCACTTTGATCTGATTAAATTAGGTCTTGTCGTTTGTCAGTAAATTCAGTCACGTGGTCTAAAAAGTACTTTTTTAAGAGCTAAATTTATTTGGGCACACTCTGTATGATTAGGTCGAGTTAGCATCAAATCATTTTTGCATTATTCGATTTAAGATTTAACAAATGTTTTTTGACCTATCAATAAAATAGTATGTAGAAATCATAATTTTCTTATGACCACTTAACTCATCCTGTATAATACCAATGTCTATCATTTTTCAACTTATCACGATAGAGTAAGATAACACAGTACACAGCGTTTTCTTCGTTTTTTTTTCTACTCATTTAGATGTTTTTTGCACCAATTTTTTAGTAATTGAAAAAAAGTAGAAGAATTGGTGCCAAAACATTGATTTATATTTTAGGTTAAGTTATAAGTTAGTGTTTATTTTTTTGTCCCTTTATATTGTTCTTTGACCACCGCATACAGTGTCTGCAGTGAAAATGTCAAATAACTGAGTAATTGACAGTTTCTACTTCAACAATCCACAACTCGGTTATTTTGACAGTTACGCAATATAGCAATTTGTAGCTTTGTAAAGCTTCTTTTGATCACCCTATATAATAATCTCTAGTGAAAGTGTCAATTAACTGACTTATTTAATGTTAAAAACCACCGCCCTCTGTACAAGAAAGCCTAGAATGTCACTTTTAATGGCGGCGTTAGCGGTTTTCGTTTTGTACACAAACCTATGCAGATGCAGTAGAAAATATGTTTTTTAAAATTTTTTCATGTAGTTGATTAGAAGTTGTGAGTGAAAAATCAAAGAACACTTCATTCCTGATCCAGATATGTATAGATATGGCTTTTCATACCCAATAAAGTCCAGCCAAAGCAAGTTTGGTTAGAACCCTTTGTCCTGGAAAGTACAACAAACTAATGTGAAAACTGCTCAATCAAAGAAAATTTGGAAATCCTTGAAGCTAGGTAAGCAAAACTGGTAAATGGGTTTTATATTATTACCAAGACCTTTCTTTTAAAATGTAAATGTGCCAATGGAACTTCTAAAAGCTGTTCTGTTTCTTCAGAGTAAACCTTTGTTGCTCTCAAAATGAAGGCGGCCTCAAAATGTAACTCACATACTTATGTATGTATGAATGAGAAAGCATATTGTACTCATTGAGTATTGTATTGGAGTAAAATCATTCCAGGTCAAAGCTTTCAACCACTGTTGGGTTCGAGCAGGGACTTTTGGAAAGTAAAAGACTGACACCTTTGGGCCTTTCACCAAATTGCTTTTACAATTTGGCAAACAACAAGTGGACGGCATATTGTAGAGGCAATAGAATTTAAGTTAAAAAACCAACAACAAATTATAGAACAATGAAGGAACAATAACAATAGTGATAACACAATAAAATGAACACAAACTACACTTTCACTAGAACAATAAACATATAAACAACAATATATAATAGCAAACAAAAATTACTTTGGCAAGTAATCCCAAGTCTTGACTTTAAACCTTAAAAATTAATTTAATCATCGAAAAACTCAATTTCCACAATACAAACAAATGCAAACTGTCAACCACTATTTCGGCCATATTGGAATTTTTGGCATGCACCTTCTCTTGTACAGAGGGCGGTGTAAAGACAGTTTGAACTGAATGACAGTTTTTAATTTAATAGTCTCTCCGTTATTTTGACAGTTACAAGGAATACAAGGTGATTCACTATATTAGTTTGTAGTAAATCCTCTTTAATAACCACCCTAGGAAATGTCCCTAGTGAAAGTATCAAATAACTGTTATTTCCTCACAAAGCATTGAAGTGTGAATTTTGACAGCTAGAGGGTAGTTCAATATAACATTGCGGATTTTGTCACTATTTTGACATAGTACTTTGTGACATAGTACTGTGTTATACTTTTAGGGTCATTTCTTCTCTTAGGTTAGGTTAGAGTGTTTGTTTGGTCATGTTGTGTGGAATAAAACTACATCAGCAGAAGATTTCGATTAAGGTGGTAGTTTCTATTATGTTGCCACAATTTATGTTTTTTATTAAGTTATATTCCTGAAACTGGTAATTACTCGTTTATTTTATGATTAAAATATTACATTTTTTTTATTCGGACATGAATTTAATTATTTTTGTTAATTTTATATAATATATTTACGTATGACAAAGAAGAAGAAGATGTAAGAAGTAGCTGGGACGTCTTCTGATTGAAAACACTTGGCGTGAATCAATTCTTTTCCAATGTTAGATTATCTCTGCTGAACACCTAGAACAAGGATAGATATAATATATGCAACACGCAACTGCTTAAATTATTTTGGGTGATCTTTGGGTAATGTAACTGCTTCAGAAAAAGAACAAAAAAAACCAGTAACGTTTTACTTTTACATCTTCTTTTTTTAATTTATGGCATTTATCCTAACTGGACATTGACCAACTCATCGATTGGTCGTAGTTGAGCGTCGGCGTCGCGCGCGCTCTCAACTTTTAAAGCGTCCCAGGCACCCTCAAAGCTCATTCGGCTCCGAAAAACGGCGCAAGCGTCCATTTAGAGTCGTGTTTCGTCCTCAAGTCGAGACAGTGTTGGTCGTTCGTTGTTTCATTGTGGTACGGTTGCATGTCGTGGCGCGTGCAGTGATGGGGCACGCGGCAAAGTGAGATGCGATGCGCGCGGTCCTCGTGCCCGTATTCATGCTGCTCGTGTCCCCGATTCCTACCTTGTCCTGGTAAGTACCCCCTTTTTATTAGCACAACCCTTAACAGTGACAAGTTGGCCCTTAAGCTCAAACCGTCAATTAGTTCTTAGTAACAACCCTGGCTTACACCAAAAAATATCATTTGAAACCGTAATGTTTTTTTATTATTTCTACAATAATTAATGTGAACTGTTTAAATAATATCCGCACATTTTCTCACATATTTATATTTATAGGCTCGCCATATTTTATTTTATGCAAATATCATATGCGGGTACTTTAGACTTACTTGCGTATAAATTGCAGTCAAGATAAAGGTATATAATAATGTACTTAATGGTGTGTGAGAATGAAAAGGAAAGTTTGTCAGACAATTTGTTGTTTTAAGAAATTGAGTACCTGAATAGTTGCTATAAAGAAATTTATTCAAAATTTTTACTTTTTTTCAGATTCAATGTTATTACATCCAGTATTAATAGGCTAAATTATGAAAACAGTTATAACGTGAAAAATGTACCTTGTGGGAACTGGTCCGTAGATGTCGTATGTCATTTGAAGGTAAACCGACTAATGCGACATCTACGGAACAATTTCCACATTTACAAACTCTCTACTGTGTTTGACACACTCTACTGAGGGTTTTTTTAGATTAATTTTACAGCTGGAAATATTAGAAATACATTAATCAAAAAATCTTGATAGTTTGATTTTTTGTTAAAATTTGAAGGTAAAATAAGTGCAGTACTTGCGTTAATCATTCTGATTGGTCAAGAAAAAGCAGCAAGCCACAAGACCAATCACAATTTACCAACAGTAAATTAAACTTATCAAAATGCTAAGTCTTCATGTGCAGTATTTGTGTAAAACTCAGTACAGTGTGTGAGTAGTTTGTAATTTACATAAACACTGCACATGTGGACTTCAATTATTGACTAGTAACTAGTGTGTGCTGTTTCAATCAACTGTTTGCAAAAACTACAAACGCGAAATCTATAAATTTCTATCGTAAATCAATAGAATTTCCACGTTTTTCTTGTAACATTGTGGTGATTCAAATTTTTTCGATTATCCGCGAACCGCTGGCCAAACAATCGAAATCCATTTCGTACAAACAAGTCAAGTGTTATGAAAGTGATGACATGTATAAACTGATGGAGATGTGTTTCAACTGGTGTAATTACTCAGAAAATACACTTAAGTACTAAAATAGCTTCGGGTAGTTAAAAAAATTGTTTTAGGATATTGTTTACTTTGACCTTTCAGGTAACATATTTCCCAAGCGAAATCACTTTTATTACTTAATGGGATAACTATAGGATTCGAATGAAACAATGTTGGAAGGTCTAAATGTGGATGTACCTACATTGAGCGCCAGATGATCTTGGCATAGTTCAAATGCGAGTTACTTCACACCCGGCTAATTGCCGTTTAATCAGGCATAATTTATTGCCTTTTCTGCCTTTGAATAACTAATTAACCGTGTACGTGTGTACGGTTGCGGAAATTTCTAATTTCACAAGCGATTATTTATTTTGTTTGAAAGGGCACGACGATTTTAGTTTCGGCTTCTTGGGTCGTCAGCCAAATGGCAAAATTGCATTGTCGGTCAGTCTAAGTAAACAAGTGCACTTTGTATTCATGTTAGGTTACGAAATCGATTTTGCTTTGTTGCAGAGTTCAACGATCTACGAATCATCATCAATTTTATAAGGATCTTCAAAAATTTTCCAATCATTGTCAACAACAAAAAGAGAGAGAAAATTTCCTTTTTGTATCATCAGAAAGAGCTTAAAATTTCCTTTTCAACCATGTATTAATTGATACTATTAACACGTCTTTAAAGTGAAAAATTGAGTTTTTTCTGTTTTTTTCTAAGTAAGTCTTGACAAATTTTCTAATAGAAAACAAAAGACACTGGATTTGCTTTCTGTCAATGGTCAAAGTTAAAAACAAATTTGTATTAAAGAAAACGCTATTATTAAATTATTACAAAAATTATTATTAGATTATTATAACCCTTACCTACCTACTACAAGTTTAAATAAAATTACTTAAAAAATCTTTCTTCTAATTTACACAATTCTATTTTTGTCGAGTTTGTCATAAAATTCTTTAAAACTTTCCTCCTTTAACCGACCCTGTATCTCTAAAGATAAACCAAAACCCCTTACATGTATCATCAATTTGGTTCACTCTGTACAGGGTGTCCGGAATTAGTTTGTTTTGACAGGAAAACCCCATTTCCCGGCTAGATAGGGAAAAAAACTAGTATACATTTCTAGAGCTCAATTTTTGAAAAAAGATTAATGGCAAAATCTGTATTTCGATATCTTGTCAGTTTGCGGCGCTAGAGGGCGTTTTTCGAATTTTACCCATTTTGAAAACTCTTCACAAGTTTTTTTGTTTTTTGATATCGAAATGAAACCATGCCATTCATCTGTTCTCAAAAATCGACCTCTAGCCATTTATCCTTCCTATCTATCCAGGAAATGGGGTTTTCCTGCCAAAACACTCCGGTACAGCAAAAAATTCCCACGTTGAAACTAGAAATTATGATTTTTTGAGTATATTCTTTGGGACTTCTGTGCCATTGCTAAAAATATATACAGAAAAGGTAAAAAACTCAAAAACAACCGGCTAATGATACATTTTCTGCAGACACAGTTGCTCAAACGACAAAACTACTATCAGTAACAAAACAGTCCGATAGTGAGTGGCATTCGTAGGAAATAACGACACGGGATACAATCTACTCAAGCTAAAATCATTGTTTTCGTGTAACGGTAAACCCGGTAGGTAATGCGAGTGTGTTTATTAGCTTAATAAACAAAAAGGCACACTACGTTCCAAACACCTTTTTCTCGATTGTGGGGAGATTAATTAAAACGTCGAGCTGCCTTAACACAATTAGGTGCTAGACAGGTGAAAAATACACTTGATAACTGAATAGATAACACCGGGGTTTTTAGAACGCAAATACCAAGTTTTAGAGTGTTTTCTTCTACCATTCCCATGGTCAAAATTCCCAGGGAACTAAATGGACATGTTCATACCTCCCGTGTTCCACATTAAAATCTTTAGAGTGATTTATTTCGAACGGTAAGCCATGTTCATTTATTAGCTTTATAAAACTAATTAGTCGGATCTTTTGTTCAATTAATCTACTTTTCATTGCTTCCTCTGAATAATCGATAATTTATTGATATACACTGATGTGACCTAAATAACTACAATGAGTTCCATCCATAATTGTTTGACGGTTCTCCAGTGTAAAAGATAATTTTTTGTCCGCTTTGATATTTTATTAATAACATTTTAGAGCAAAGGAAAACAATGCCAGTTTTTAGGTAGAGGGCAATCTGGTGTATGTAACATCCGTACAAGTTTGACGTACACGATCTTTCATTAGCCAGTCAAAACAAGCACGGAGTAAATAAACAAATAAACTAAGCATTAAAGCGGATTTTTAATGGCAAATATTTAATAATGCATCGAATATAAAACGTAACGTGTGGCTCCTGTACGAGACCTGTCAAACTAATCCAAACTGACGAAACCGCACCGATAAATTTCCATCACAAGTACGCGCCTTATGAAAATTTACGACGTTTTTATAATGTAAACTATCACACTTGCCTTGTATATTTGTTTTTTCTGCCCACGACGAAGACTGTGATAAGAGTAATAAGTGTATGAAACATGCTTCCATATACCTGTACATGTTGACGCACGTATAATTTGAATTTTAACAGGAAAAAACTACTGGACTCAACCAACTGCATGCGAATGAAAAAAAAAAACGACATTAATTCATTAGATAATGACTCTGAGGAAACATGTTCAAATTAATTAACATAAACGCACGTTTAATTATATGGTAATTAAATGTCGTTTTAATAATTCCAATAATCGACTGTCAATCAGTTTTGCGGAATAAATTACATAAATTCTCTTCGAACACTTGCTGTGCATGGCTATTCGCGTTGTTGGGCAATCTTTGGTATTTAATTTTCTTCCAATTACAATTAGTCACGACTTCTCGTTTGTTTCAAATTTATTGTTATGGTTTTTCTCCTATTCACATATCTATATGAAGTCGAAAGGAATGAAAGTAACTCGTTTGTTATTTTATTTCTACACCATTTACACATGTAGTTTAGAAAGCGTTAGTTGAATTTTAGAAACCATAAGATGGATTTAAAATATATCACTTGTATTTCAGAAAAGGTATTTTCAATTTTAGAATAATAACTTTGATTTTCGAAATTGCAATTTGTATTTCAGATTAGTCACTTGTATTATAGAAAAGAGCAGTTGGATTTTAGACATGGTCATTTTTAATTTGGAAAATTGTTGGAAAAAGTTGAGCAAAAAAAGTAAATAGTTTAACGAATATTTTTAATAACATTGTGGTTTAAGCAGTTCAATGAAAAATCGATTTATCTCGAAAACCGTTTATTTTATCGAAATAAAGGAAGAGTACAATTTTTCGATAAAAATGTCAAGAGTATCCATTAATGGCGTTTGCAGCTGAAAATAATGACAGCTGTCAAAGTTTAAGCAAATTGTGTCTTAGGTCCAGTTAGTTCCTGCCTTTCGAAGACGAGATACCTGGTTTCCATGTCAAATAGAAGGTCTCTTTCGATAAAATATTAAACCCAATAATCATTACAATATACAAAGTGTTTCAAAAGTTACGGCCAAAAACGTTAATTGGAAGGCAGTTCTTTGGGGCTCAATATTTCCCTTAAGAGTGACTTTAAAAAAAATTATATGAACAAATCGTATTATTTTGACCTCCCCTGCATGCCCCCGAGAGATTGTCATATAGTTATGGGACACCCTGTATATTTTATATAAATTAATACTCCCGATGGACGGGTTTTTTGCTTAAAGTGATATTAAAAAAAAAACAATGAACTAATAACCACATAGAAACACAAAAAAATCTGAAATTGAAATAACGCGTTCTAAAATACAAGTGACCTTTTCTGAAATACAAGTGACGAATCTGAAATACAACTTATGTTTTCTAAAACCAAATTGACGATAATGAAATACAAGTTATAGATTCTGAAATCCAACTTATATTTTTAAAATCCAAGTGATATTTTCTAAACTACATGTGTAAATGATGTAGTAAAGTGGGTTAGTTACGTATTTGGTCAACTGTCTCAATCTTCTCTTCTATTCTCACATGTATAGCAACTCTAAACACTAGGGATGGTATCGTTATTGCACCGGATGCATTCATATGCCAATTTTTGTCAAATGAGGAGGTTTTTAGATATCACTTGTTAACAGCTTGAGTCAGTGACTATACTATTGTAACTATTTTTTAACATCTTGTTAACATTTGAACTTTGCCAGTTGAAAATTTTTTTTTTAGTCTTTTACTTTGAGTCACGTGACTGCTTTAATAATTTTAAAACTTGATGTTTTGATGAACTGAAGTTCAAAACTGTATTTATTAGGGTCACGTCCTATCGACATTTGAACTTTGACAGCTTAAAAATTAATTTTTTCAGGTACAGTAAAATCTGCCTGTTTTCGATGGTGCAGAATTGATCTTATTAAGGTTTATTTTCGTTTATCATTACTTAGAAACAAATGGTAAATTAGTTAAAAACTCACATTTATTTCAAACTAATTTCATCCTTACTGACATTTATGTGAAAACAAAACAAAAAGTAAGCAGCTTTAAAAAAACTAGTTTTGTGTTATATTAAATATGAAACTTCGGATGTACAGGGTGTGGACGAATTCGTCACGATAGTTTTTGTTTGTCTGCCGACCGCAAGATTAATTCTTAATGTTTCGGGATTTTTTCCAAGGTAATCATCAAGCGGATATAAATTCTAATAACAGGATCATTAATCAGCGAGCAGTCAAACACACGGTAGGTATATCATGACAATCTCCGAAACAATGGATGTTACATGATCGTGTATGACCTTAGGTGTGCAGACATATCATTATGTGGTAGCCATCATTAATGCTGATGCTGACACGCTCGTGTGACACTAATGATGGTTTCACTTATTCAAAATCGGTTTCCGATATATTATAATTTTATAATGTCAATTACACAACTATACGGACGTGACTAAATTCAATTACAATCAACAATGATGTGAGATTCTTATATTACAATTTGCGACCTAAAAGGTAACAGCTGAAACTGAATTTCTCACGACCAATATTATACAGGCGGCCTAAAAAACAAACACACTTCCACATACATTGTGCATATACAATTCGAGTGTTTGTTCAAGATATTTTACACGGAAAACGGCTTTAACGCCCTTTGACAGGTGGCCGACCGTCTGACTGGTCTTACATATAAGTAAATCCTAAACTTCCCTAATAAAAATCATTATAATGGTCACAAACAGGACTTGGACTAAATGGGCCTTGAACCGACACTTAAGTACACAAAAACCATTCTTAAAAGGTGAATTAACTGTGACTCGATTGCGACAGAAAATATTTATACTTTTAATACCGATCTTGAGTTATTTAAGCAAATTGTTTGCAATATTTCGCGCTAATTGGCTTTGGATTACCTGTATAAATATTTTATAGACAGTTTTTTTATAGTTGTTTATAGCCGCAATTTCGCTGCGCGGCTTTTAAAGAGCTTAAGTATGTTAAATGGCTTAAGCAGTCTATAATCTCGTATAATAAGAAACCCGGCACAGGTGTTTACATTGCTCGCTTGATACTTTATTAATGTTTGGTTTTGTGTTCGCCTTTTTTTTTTATTGTCCAGTTTCTCTAGCTGCTAGTTTAAGTTGACAGGAAACCATTTAATATCGCCAGGAAACGTACAAATGATCTAAATTCAAACAGGTGGCTTCTATCAGTAAAAGTTATGCCAATTAAAGCCACAAAGAACACATAATAGTTTTTCAGATTTACTGAAACTGTGAGTTTTAAATAATACAGTAATTATTTAAACTGGAAAAAAGAGAATATGTCAGTCTGCAGGAGTAAAGGTGTTAGTCTCCGTAAAACATAAACGTAAATACAGTTTGAAACGTAAACAAAAACATAAGAAATTAACCATTTTCATTTCTTATGCTAATGTTCCAGTTGTTTCCAAACTGTCTGTCAAAGAGTCAAAACAGAAGAAGGATACAAATAAAGATTGCTGTGTTGAAATTTTTCTTTCAATTTACTAGTGGGTTTTGAAAAAATGTCAACAAAGAAATCACCAAAACCACTCAAAAGTCAAAAGTCATTGCAAAATGACGGATTACATTTTACGGATTTACGGTAAAACTATGAATTGGAAGGCTTATTTTTAAGTGTCCCATTTTATGTAAATGTTTTACGTCCTTATATTTTACTGAAACAGAACTATAAATTCTCCTTAAATGTGTCGTGGATTGACAGTTTGTCACGAAGAATCAATCAACTTTTCTTATAACGAAATCATGTGACTGCCAAACATGTCACAAACTACTCACTGTGCTGTGATTTACACAAATGCTGCGCATGTAGACTTACCATTGGGATGCTTAAAAACATACAGTCTAAACTCGTGTCTCATGCTAGTTTGTATGTAACAATGACAAGACTGTGACTTTCCTTAATCAAAAACAAACGACGCTTTAAGGGTTTTACGTGTCGTCGTTTAAACGAACGCTAAACGATGACCGAAAAGTAATTTATTACGTTAAGCTATGCAGAGAAATACGTTAACTCGCCACATGTTAAGCTCTAAAATTGCTTATTTATGATGGTAACTCGTTGAAATTGTCACTTCGATGCGATGAAAATGGCCGTTTTATGGCCGTTATGTCTCTCTTAATCATTTCGCGGACAAGTTCAGTTCACACTAAAATATCGTTAAGTAATTTATGAACATGTGGGATTTGGTTACACGATGTTACAGTTCGTTAATATTAGAACGGTGATTACTCGTTAATAAACAATTTCAGTCCGAGTTGACTAATAATTATTAATAATTACATACAAGTGGCAAAATAGTAAAAATACACTAGATTGCCGTTATACGTTGAGATTTCTAAAGAATGCTTCAGTTATTTATTTGCCACATTCTTGGGCAGGGTTAGCGATTAATTTCGTTTAGGTGTGGATAAAATCCAACTAGTTGGGTAACTAGTATAGGTTACAGGGCCATTAGTAATGGAATTTCAGTGATAACTCTGATCAAACCTCAATAAGGCAAACCTACTAATAAGATAAATGCAAAAGATAGTGAGTGCAACAGTCAAGCAGACAAGAAACTTTTTTTAAAAAATCATTTGTGACCCAGTCTTTGTGAATTATTCGTACGTTTTTCTTCAACTTTTTCAATGAATTGATCATAAATCTATGGTTTCTTATGTTGTCAAAATGTGCAGGTGCAAAGTGCACGCGTATAAACAACTAAACTGATTCCGTGAAGTCGTATCAGATTTTTAGTTAGTCACTAACAAGCCATTAACTAATCGTACTTAACGGGTATTTAAGTGTGGAATGTTTATAAACAGTCGCCCAAGCCAATTCTGGCTTAGATTCAATCGCGCCATCAAAAGTTTACCTGCTGTCCCGTTTTCGTAAACTGTTTTGATGGACACACCCACTTAACTACTACGTCTATCTAAAATTGTAATTTTTTTTTTGTTTGGTAACTGTAAAGGTCCGAACATGTCCTGATGATGGAATCAGGAAATAGCTAACTGCTTGGTTTAAAAATGATCTTTTTTTAACTAAAATCAATCTGATTTGGAAACTGAAACATGTTCAAAAAAAGGTCACAATGGTTGAATTATGAAATTTCACACAAATTTCAGTCACTTCAAATCATTTTTGTCTATTAAAATAGAACAACCCTGTAGAGGTAAACTATACTGGTTCAGACAAACAAATATCGGTTGGTAACCGAAATTTGATTAATTCCTGTTTTCACAGCTCCGTCAGCGTGCTACCGTGTTTGACAGTAGATGTCAACCATGTGCTTAGTGTACGTTGAACAGACACGTTTTTTGGTTCAGTGCGAGAAAAATGAACCGTCGAATGACGCGAGATCTAGTAGGATGACGGTTCACTAGGAAATCGTTTATCACACGATTGTTATTTCAATCCAGGGCCAGAAATTTGTATTCTTTATCCTTATAACAGAGAAATTCTGAAAGGCTTCCCCCGTGTGTAATGTCACTTTAATAAAATTCAATTTAGAGCAAATATAGGGAAATTTTAAAATTATCGATAGGAAATTAATGATCCAAACAAAGACCACCTCCAGGATGTTTACTTTACTCACTCAGACAACTGTGAAATTATAAAGCTTTATGGTATTTTAGTCTAGTGCTTTTATTCTTGCAATTATTATCTCTATGGGCAATTCTTGTCTAGTTTCGATGATCAGAAATAGTTCCAGATAGTTTCTAATGGTAAGTACACATGTGCTGTATTTGCGTAAATGCTGCACATGTGTAGTCACCATAAATATCAAAAATATCGTTATTACAAGGTGGACAGTTTTTGTCATGTGTTTTTCGAATGTTCTTTCTCAATTAATCAGTTACACCAACTGGAGTAAACGTCCCTGGTGAGGATTAAAAATATTAATTTAGCTTTTCAAATTAAATTTAGGACTTATGTGTGACACCCTGTATGTATGTAGTGTTTGTATAATCTGGTTGACGCCGACAAAGTCGCCAATGGCACGTCCGATCCGTTCTTATTGGAGGCAAATCCGAAATCAATACTTCACACCTCCCCAAGGCCTTTGATAAGAACAAGCCGACTCGACCACGTGATCCGCCTCCTCCCCGCCTCATAAATCTGGTCAATGACCACAAGGAACCCAAAACTGGTATTTGTATAGGTACCTACCCATATGGGAACTGCAGCCTTTGTTTGTTTTTGTTTCTGCTCTTTTCGTTCTACAGTCAGTATGCAGAAAAGTATCATTTTCTTCAATAGTTACGGAAACCATCATTTGCCGCTCTGATAACAGTTTTTTTTTTGTACAGGACCTCCGGCAGCGACTTGGTGCTCAATCCGAAGCAAATGTGCAAGAAAAGCCTTCGAAGCCGGCCGAAATTCGTGGACATTTGTAAAAAGGCACCGGGTTTGTTGCAAACCATCACCGACGGTGTCACATTGGCCCAGTCGGAGTGTCAGTATCAGTTTCGACATCGCAGGTGGAATTGCACCAATGTTAAAAAGAGTATCAAGAAAGTTATGGCCAGAGGTACGTATCGTACTAACAGTTTGTTAAACAGACAGGAATAAATAAGCCACGATTTACCTAATATTATATATGATTTTGTTTCAGATACAAGGGAGACTGGATTCGTAAACGCAATTTTGGCGGCGGGCATCAGCTTTCAAGTAGCCAGAGCGTGTACAAAAGGAGAACTGATCGGATGTGCTTGTGATAAACATAGGAATAAGAAGTAAGTTTTTGGTGTAAAATAATTAATTATGCTTTCCCAGTGACTGTTAATTTTCTATTGCAGTAAAATCAAAAAGAAAAAACGACCAAACAATATCTTGCCTGGAAACGAATTTGCTTGGGAAGGTTGTAGCGAGAACGTCGACTACGGCATTAAAAAATCGAAAGATTTTTTGGACACTCGGTATAAGAAGAAAAGCGACATGAAAACTTTGGTGAAACTGCACAATTACGTTGCCGGTAGACTGGTAAGTTTGACCATTATTTTTAGTTTTAAACTAACGAAACAAACAATACCAGGCAATCAAAAACAATCTTCACGTTGAATGTAAATGTCATGGACTGTCTGGATCCTGTTCTTTAAAGACCTGCGTAAGGAAAATGCCCAATTTCCGGGAAATCGGACACAAACTGAAACAACACTTTGATGGGGCGGCTAAAGTAATCCCGGGAAACGATGGCAAAAGCTTCATTCCCGATCATCCCTCCAACAAACCACCGAGCAGAACGGATTTGGTGTACTCAGAAGAATCGTCCGATTTTTGCTACGCTAATAACACGCTAGGCAGTTTCGGGACGCAAGGAAGAGAATGTAACGAAACCTCCCCGGGGGAAGACGGTTGTCCAATTCTATGCTGTAACAGAGATCACGTGACCTACACTAAAACGGTGCAGAAAAGTTGTCATTGCGAATTTCGTTATTGTTGCGAGGTCAAGTGCAAAATGTGCAACGAAACGGTCAAGTATAGCGTTTGTAAGTAATTTGTGATCGCCCATTTATTTGTATATAACTGTAATTATATCTTGTGTTGTCATTTTTATGTGATTTCCCGTTTACTAATAAAAATTTGTACATACTAGTTTTGTGCTGTTTATTACTGCTTAACCTAACCCACATTTTATATTATAAAGTAGGCCATAATGTTGCCAAACCACTTACTTTCCTTTAAACTAAATTCAAATTTTTTTTACAACAAAAATTCTGCACCAAAATGTGTACTAAAGCTCAAACCTATGGAGCTGCTTTTAAAAATGCATCCTGGGTTGCAAAAAGTGTGTGGTCCTTAAATGAATTGCTTTTAATCATGTGACTGCAAATTCAAATTTGCTTTTAGTGTGATTGTCACTATAGGAGATTTTTTAGAAACGTGACTGGAATGTTTTTGTTTTGTTTGAGAACAATATAATAAACGGATTGGGCAACAACTTGGGCGGCCTGCAACACGCTGCAGGGCCGGATCGTTGATTATAGGTCTGCGGAATTGTTCCGCCCAATCCCGACGCTTAGGTCCGTTCTTCACGAACGAAATTTATACGCGAGCCGAAGGTTAAATGTATACGGCGAGTGGTAATAAAGTTATTAATGAAAGTAATTAAACCAGAAAATTGTGCTTTTAGCATGTTAAGATGGCATTCCGAATTTTTATCGACTCGATCAAGATAGATACGTTGGGTTTCTTGGGCATCTTGACACGGCAATATCAATTTTCATAATCTGGAAGAATGCGGGGTATTTTAAGTCGAAGTAATTTGAAATGGGGAGAAAGAGAACGGGCGACGTCGATGTTTCCGAAAGATATAAACCTTCCAGTGAAATATTCAGGCGCAATATCACAAAAATTAAATTAGTTCGTTACGGCATTCCGTACGAGAAGCGGGGAATTCCTGGCATTCTTGGGAGATGCGTCCGGGGAAAAGGCCGATTATGTGCCCCGTGTCGGATTGTTCGAATACCGCGATTCGGGACCACTTTTCATGAAATTATCTGCCTTCGGCACTGAAAAATTACAGATAATCGGTAAAAAAGCCAGGATTAAGACATCAAAAAAACTACATTAGCTATTTGTTAATAAATCAACATGAAATATTCAAAAAGATGACAATTAGATCGGATACTCCAGTACAAAACTAAAAAAGTCGTTGAACCCTTTATTCAACTGTTTCACGGTTTCCCATGACCCCATTGAGTCCTGCTGCAACAGGTATCTGCGGGAGGGAACGAGAAAGCTCGAGCTTTGATCACCGACCGAGTAGAAGATATCTGAGTCATTTCAAACAATATCCGCTAATAACATCGCTAATCCCGCGCTAATTAGTCTCAGGTAGGATTCCTGCAGCCCGATCCGCTAATTTTCAATGTTGCTGTACGATGGTTCAACAAGTTTCAAGGCTTGGAAGCCTAAATCCCAGTTATTGAGCTAGAGAGACCATAAAACGTTATTTTTTTTAAAATCTAGATGGCGCAACCTGTTGTTATTTACACAATGACATTAGTAACTTCCATGGCTGCATTCGAAAAGGTTTTTCTTGAAAGGAATACTTACGATTTATTTAAAAATGTTTTTTGAAATTCAAATTAACGGTTTTCCTAATGCGGAAGACGCTTTAAAAAGGCCTTTTTTATGCTTTCAGTGGTTTGAGATGGTGAAATTGGTACAAATTTTCCAAATAACACTGTACGACAATTTTCAAATCTTCCCTTGTGCTTCGGATATGTTAAAAATGCTTTTTCAATTTTAAATTAACGATTTTAGTGTGCAAGACTACCCAGAGACACTTTAAAGAGGTTTTTCTGGTGTGTCTGAGACAACAAAACCAAAAACGGAGGTTTTAAAAATTTCTTTTACAATACAAAATAACAGTTTTGCTGTTTACTATGGAAGACGCATTAGAAAGGCATTTTTCAAACTTCCAATGGTCTGAAACCGTGAAATTGATACAAAATCTTCAAGTAACACTTTACAAGATTTAAAGGTTTTTCTCGTGTTATTAGTGATTTAAG
Source organism: Ips typographus (assembly GCF_016097725.1). Classification (NCBI taxonomy): domain Eukaryota; kingdom Metazoa; phylum Arthropoda; class Insecta; order Coleoptera; family Curculionidae; genus Ips; species Ips typographus. The sequence goes on along the minus strand of NC_138430.1, from coordinate 5,861,956 downwards.
ACAATGAATATGGAAACAAAATCACCAAATTACATTTGACGACCAATTGCAAACCTTCCACGTAGCTCCAGAGGTCTTAAAAATGTCCTTTGAAATAACGGTTTTCTATTGAATACCTTTCAAAGACTCATTAAGAAGATTTTTTTTTGATTTTTCAGTGGTCTGAGACAATGAAATTCTCACCAAGTCACTAAACCTACAACTATAAAATACCTGCACTATAGAGACAACAAAATTGTAATTTAAAACCTGGTAATTTAGATATTGCTAACACATCCATGAACCATCTTTCTCTCATCTCAGCCATGAATCAAAAAAATAGAGAGGCAAAATGGAATTTTGTTTGACTTTAATTATGTTGTGTTAAGTATATTTCAGTATAGATTTCTTGACCAATCACAAACTACGCCACAAAACCGACCAAAATAAACAGTTGACAATTACCAATTGACAGACCACATTACAGGAATCTGTAAACTAATTAATTCGAGCTCTAAACGACGGAGCTCGTTCAGTTCGATCGCTAATTTGAACATAATCGAGACCACGAGTATTACCCTCCGATTGAATTCCGATGTTGGAAAGACATTTGCACGGGTTTTTCATCGATTACTAATCGGTTATTTATTGGTCATGAATTCCGCACGCCACTGAATTATTTATGACCGCGTCCGTAATCTATATAATTTTATGTTCTGGGAACCAGAAATTGATCATGTTCTTTTGATTTAGCTAAAACTCAAATCACATTTAATTAAGACCGTTTTAGTAGGTGAAGGTATACAAAAGTGGCTACGTATACACCTGATATAACCTTATCAGTCCGTTATCTCAACGAAATTGTACCTCGTGACCTGCATTTCCATAACACAATTACTCATATCGTAATGTACACAGTTACCGCTTGTAAATATTTTCCTTCCGGTAAACTATCCTTTTTAAAATTTTAAAATGTTGTGGTAGTTACAATAAGGTTGTTAAAAACAGTCAACGAATACACATTGCAGGAGTATGTTCTAATAATGTATCGATAATCGTGTCTAAATATATAGGATATCAAAAGATAAGATTAATTCAAATAACATCCAAGGAATTTTCAATGATTTAGGTGCTTATAGGTGGTACCAGTTAGCAGCTAAGCAACCAAAATGATAGACAGTTAAGTAAAAAGTGCCCAAAACTCAGTAAAACTGTGAGTCAACGTCGTATCTCAGTGAATTACATATTTACATAGTAAGTACATTTTAGTGTTTACCTAGAAAAATTCTGCTTTTATGTCAGTTAATTTACAAGCTGCAAACGAAAACAAATAGTAGTGTGTGTTTCTGCCAACTCTAACGTTTGACAGTTTCTAATGGTTGTTTCTGCATGGGCTTTGTCATGAAATTGTCACATGATCTTACTAAATACAATGACAGTATATTTTGTTTTAGTTTTAACCAAAAATGGCCCAACCAATCATCCGAAAAAACTGGGTGCAACGCAGTCTAACAGCTACCTGCTTGATTATCTACTTCATTGTCATCACCTACGTAGGACTGCCTCCAATCTGGTTGTCCACTTTGGCCATTCAAGTGAAATGTTTCCACGAGATCATCACCATAGCCTACAACTACAAAAAACTCCCCGAGGTGCCCTTGTTCAGAACCCTGAACTGGTACTTTTTGTTCGTGGCCAATTACTATTTTGGTGGTGAAACTTTTGCCCTATACCTGGAAGCTTTCATCGCCAAATACTTGGTGGTCAATCTGTTGTTTAGGTACCACAGATTTCTGTCGTTCTGTTTGTATATGGGTGGGATTATTTGGTTTTTGAATTTGCTTAGAAGACCGGTGATCAGACAACAGTTTAGTTTACTAGCTTGGGTGCACTTTCTTTGCATCATTGTAGTGCTACAAAGCTACATGATCATTCAGAATTTGTTTGAAGGGTTGATTTGGGTGGTTTTGCCTGTCACTTTAGTTTTTGTCAACGATATTTTCGCTTATATTTTTGGCAGGGTTTATGGTAAAACCCCCTTAATAGCTGTGTCTCCTAAAAAAACTATGGAGGGTTTCCTAGGGGGAGGTTTTGGTGCTTTAACCGTGGGCACTCTCATAGCCTGGGCTATCTGTCACATTGATCACATGGTGTGTCCCACTCGATTCATTTTAAATGAGGATACCATCAAAATGACCACCGAGTGTGACAGAAGCTATATTTTCCAGCCAATAAGCTACAATTTAGGATTGTTTTCTATTAATTACTACCCTTTTCTATTCCACGTGTTTGTTTTGACAATGTTTGCCTCGTTGATCGCCCCTTTTGGCGGTTTTTGCGCTTCAGGCTTTAAAAGAGCGTTTAAAATGAAAGATTTTGGGGATACCATCCCGGGACATGGAGGCATGATGGATCGGTTCGATTGTCAGTATTTGATGGCCACTTTTGTTAACGTTTACATAATTAGTTTTGTACGAAACTATAGTGTTGAAAGAATGTTGGCACGTGCCATGTATTTGGATGAGAGTGATCAGATGGAGTTTTATAATTTGTTAAAAAATAGTCTGAGAACACAAGGACTGCTAGATATCACCTAAATTACTGTGAGTTGTTTAGTTCGTAAGTTTTTACTTTGTCTAATAAAAAAAGTTGCAATTAATGTCAGTTGGTTTTTATTTACTTGCAAACCTTTATATTCTTCATCGATACGACTGCGAGTGTCACCTCTCAACCAGAAAAACTTTTATATACAAATCTAGAAAACAAAAAGGGGTCGTCAGTAGGGGTTAGTAAACCGACAAAGCGAGTGGTTTTTACCCCCCGTAATTACCCTTACATTGATTAAACAGAGTGAAGCTACTTTTGAAAAGGCACTTCACAGCTTTCTCAAGTCCACTTTGCCTTATCAGTATATCTTTGTGTTGTACGTTTTAGCTGCGAAAAGAGGCCGACGTGTCCGGGAATACGTTAAAGCTAAAAATTAATTCAAGAAGGTGTCAAACAATTATGTATATTCAAGCAAAAACAATGTTCAATTAATTGTCTTCTGTATTCTGGTGTATTAATTCAAATTTTGGAACTATTATTAGGAAGCTTTTGTTCTTCAAACCAGATTTGAACTGAGCTTGGTTTTGAAATAATTAAAAATAAGAAGTAAACTGGGAAAAACTCGTCAAAGTCAGTCAGTGAGGAGCATCGAGTTGAAAACCGTGCAAATCCATTGTGAACACAGAAAGGAGCGTGGAACGGTTTGAAGAAAAGAGATCGGGGCACAATGCCTCGTCCCGGTAATATAATAAACGCAAATACAATAAACGGTGTAATGGGATAATACAAAAATGCAACAAAAGTGAAACGATTAAAAGCGGCATGCCTGTCGATTTCGTGGGGTCCGTTATATTGACTCCCCACGAAAAACCAACCGTGAATCGAATCGGGATTTTTATGGATGGCATTAAGTTTACAAAGCCCTGAATTGAATGCCCGTCTTGTCGACTTATTACACTCTACTGCCGTTTTGTTAACCACTTCTGAACATGTGTAGTTTATCATAATATAATCACTAGGAAGTACCTTACCCCTAGCGACATCTATACACTAAATTTTGCAAACTTGTCAATTTGTTGATACTAATTACATTGAAACGACCGTAAAAAGTGAGCGACGCGTTCAATAATAATTAATTGGTCGACATCGATTTGCACTCGAAAAAAAACAGCCGCAAGAGCAATTAGCCCAAGTTTGTTTTTATTCGGTCGGGAGAGTGCTAACGTGCTTAATTTTTAATGAGACGACACCGTATACCGCGAGATGCGCACATATGGCGTTGGATAATTCCAGTAATTAGCCAAGGCCAAGGATGAAAGCGAATTAAATCGACTCTTTTTTAAGTACACGTACCTACCGCCTAATATAGACAAGAAAACTAATTTGAAAGTTTACGATTCTGGACTTTTGGTGGATGCATTATGCAATCACAAAATTTTGAACTCGACATTCAGGAGGGTTTGAATCAAGTAAGCTGATGAAATTGCCAAATGACGTCACATTGTCATGGAGCCTCAAAACGCACGTAAACTAAATTCGCATATGCCTCGTTTCGCCAATCTGACATTTGTCACGTAACTGCTCTAATCGTACACAATGGAATGTCACGTGATAAATGTCACATTTAAGTCTGCTTGATCTAGAGAGGAATAACAAAACACAACTATTGTAAACTCATCAAGATGGCTGAAATGTCAAAAGTGACATAAACCACCGCCCTCTGTACAAGATAGCCTAGAATGTCACTTTTAATGGCGGCGTTAGCGGTTTTCGTTTTGTACACAAACCTATGCAGATGCAGTAAAAAATATGTTTTTTTAATTTTTTTCGTGTAGTTGATTAGAAGTTGTAAGTGAAAAATCAAAGAACGCTTCATTCCTGATCCAGATATGTATATATATGGCTTTTTATACCCAATAAAGTCCAGCCAAAGCAAGTTTGGTTAGAAGCCTTTGTCCTGGAAAGTACAACAAACTAATGTGAAAACTGCTCAATCAAAGAAAATTTGGAAATCCTTGAAGCTAGGTAAGCAAACCTGGTAAATGGGTTTCATATTATTACCAAGACCTTTCTTTTAAAATGTAAATGTGCTAATGGAACTTCTAAAAGCTGTCCTGTTTCTTCAGAGTAAACCTTTGTTGCTCTCAAAATGCAGGCGGCCTCAAAATGTAACTCACATACCTATGTATGTAAGAGGCAATAAGTTTACTGAATGAGAAAGCATATTGTACTTAGTATTAGTATTGTGTTGGAGTAAAATCATTCTAGTTCAAAGCTTTCAACCACTGTTGGGTTCGAGCAGGGTCTTTTGGACACTTTTGGGCCATTCACCAAATTGCTTTTAAAATTTGGCAAACAACAAGTGGACATATTGTAGAGGCAATAGAATTTAAGTTTAAAAACCAACAACAAATTATAGAACAATGAAGGAACAACAACAATAGTGATAACACAATAAAATGAACACAAACTACACTTTCACTAGAACAATAAACATATAAACAACAATATATAATAGCAAACCAAAATTACTTTGGCAAGTAATCCCAAGTCTTGACTTTAAACCTTAAAAATTAATTTAATCATCGAAAAACTCAATTTCCACAATACAAACAAATGCAAACTGTCAACCACTATTTCGGCCATATTGGAATTTTTGGCATGCTCCTTCTTGGCTTTCTTGTACAGAGGGCGGTGCATAAACACATTCTAATTTGGCCATGTTGCCAAATAGATTTAAAATGATGTTATACTACTGTTGCCAAATTGACCATAACTTTGTCATTTTTTGTCACATATTATCCTATTTTTGAATCATTCAGAATATTCCGAACAACTTTTATGTACAAAGTCCTGTCTTTAATAAAAAAGACTAGAGACAAAACCTCTGTTTGTCATCGTTTTGGTCTGGAACACTCACTAGAATAACTTCAAATAGTCAGATAAGTCAGTTTTCATGATATTTGACTAATTTCAGCGTTTTGACGTTGACATTTTACTAGAATGACTGGCAAACAGACCAGTAAAAGTCAATTGTTATAATATTTCACTGTTTCTAAAAGTTTTTATCTTGAATATTGACGAGAATGACCGATATGTCAGTTTTTATGACATTTCACTGTTGTTAGTATAATTAATTTGTTTCGACAACCACCTTGTATATCACATTTTTCTATCCTACATTGTTGTGAAAGAAAGTTTTAAATCATCAAAAATATTCTATACAGGTTGACAATTATTCTAATTATACTTGTCAAGTGCCTTATATTTAATTAAAAAAAACTAAATAAAACAAGAAGAAGAAAACTTTATTTAATTTAAAATTATAAAATTTATAAAATAAACTATTGGCAGAGTAATTTAAGTTACTGAAATAATTACAGTTGGATGTTATCTATAATGATACTTTTGAAAAGTTCTAATAAAAGTTCTATAAGCAGTTGAATTAAATCTAGGGGCTGCTAAACTTGAAAACCACCCTTTCAGATCCTCCCTTCTCTGCCCTTTTCCATTGTTATATATCTATGTATTTGCCCCCACCACGACCGTTTTATTCCTCCCGGATCCACGTGCCCGAGACAAACCCATCGGTCTTCTTCAAAGCGCGCCGACGACACCGATTTCATAATTCTCGTGTGTCTTTCACGATCCTCCTGCAAGTTTTCATCGTTTTTTTTTTTCCTCCACGACGATGACATTTCCGGATGTCCGGTCCTGCAAAACTCGATCGTCAAACCCTTCGTAGTGTCCTGCAGAAGTGGCCCTTTTTAAGCATGAATTCTGATGTTTCAATCGAGATGTTTGATTTTAAGGAAACCAATCAGTGATTAGTGTTTTTAAGTATGGGATTGAAGATTGTGGGGTTACAGTTGGTGGTTTTTGTACTTGCTTTAGGTTTAAGGTAAGTCTTTAAGGAAACTTATAATGACCTATTTTTGTTGGGTGTATCGATGTTTCAGAGGTAAAGTTTTGTTAATCGATCACAACACGCGATATTAGTTCAAAGGAATTTCAATTAAAAATTTAATCAACCCCCATAGAGTACGTTTATTTAACAAAATATCCAATTACATGACATGCACATTGTTAAATGAAACTTTTTATAACTCGGGAAATTTAGAAATTAAAATATTTCAAAAAACAACTGGTTTTAATTTTATTTTTATTGTCTTTAATTTTTCAGTACAACTGAGCTAGCAGTAATATATCTTTTACACGCAAAATTTAACTACCTTAAAAAGTCTTTATTCTGCTCATGAAACTAGACTGTGTGCCTTGTAATGCATACTGAATTCAAGTCAACTTTAAGACCGGAACCAGTATTAAACCCCCTGGAAAATTATGGCCCTGGTACAAAGTATGCAAATTTTATGAGAAATCGCACCCAGTCGCATGCGATATAGATCCAAAGATTTGCGTGTCAAGGCTCTAAATTGCAGACGAAATTATAATAATGAACCCTCAAGGCTAACTGCTCCAAAAAATTATTTGCTAAATCGACTAAAATTTTGCCGAAAAGTGTCGATATTTCCTGATTCTTGTCATTAAAATTGGTCAAATCCAGTAGCCGCATCCTTGGACATTCCATCCAAATTCTCTTGATAGTCAAAGAACGTGGGAACCCGTACAGTGGTGTTAATAAATCATTTAGAACACTGAAGAATTTGTAAATAATTGAATAATGCAGCTCTAATCTATCAACTAAGCTGTATTGTTTTCTTAGGTGACGCTACACAAATTTCGAAATTAATTATTATACGTTTCCTGTACAGTTAAACGTGCCACTCCCTTACTCGTTTTGTTATCATAACTGTAAAAACAAAATGCATCTAGGATTGGTTTTTACAAATTACTGTGAGTAATTTACAGTCTGAAATCAAGGAAAACCCATTGACAAACACGTCAATTATTAGACTGCTTGGATGTGGAAAACTCCTTATGTGGACACCCTGTATAGTACCCCTCAAAGTAGCATACTCTGTTTCTTAATAACAAATCGATTAGTGATCAACTAATGACGTCACATTGAAACAAGGATTAAAATTGATAAATCAAAAATATCGTTTAAACTAATGCAAAATCGTTTATTAATAGGTTTGTTCGTAGAGGCAAGATCAAACTGTTGACGGTTCTGCAAATAACTCAAATTTGTATTTTAAATGATACAGAAGGTATTTTATTTTTACAGAAGAACGTTACAGAAAGTGTCTTATCAAGTCAGAAACGATCTGAAGCCCTTTGTGGACACGAATTCACATTGTAGATCACTGTCTGGCTTAAACAAGTTTCAAGTTGAACTGTGCAAGCAACAACCTGACACTACCATGGTAGCTTTGAGAGGTCTGTCTGCTGGTTTTTTGTAGTCATTTCTTCATAAGTTTTTTTTTCACTTTTCAGGCTTGAGCAACGCGGTAACAGAGTGTCAGAATCAGTTCAAGAACAACCGATGGAATTGTTCTTCATTGAGTACCAAAGGGAGGAACCCTTATATTAGTGCCATGTTACAGAGGGGTAAGTTGGCACCTGTCGACTTCTCTTTCAGCTAAATTTGAATGAATTATGTAAAATCTCAATCGCGAATGCCCAAGAGATCGATCCAAAACCGTATCTAGATTTAAATGGCCAACCAAAACCGAAACGATCGTACACGAGGAAAACATTAAAACGGCGGATTCCCGGACATGTCGAGTGTTTCCAATCATGGTCTTGATTTCGCAATCTGTGCCGGTGGTCGCTGTCAACGACGACAAGTCCGAAACGATATCGTTCCGATTAACATCGATATGCGCAATTTAGATGCGGCAAATGTGAAAGGGAAAAAAAGAACGCGCAGCAGGACACCGAGTGCGCGACGATCGACTCAGAATTGGCTCATTATGCGCGTTTATGACAGATTCAGGAATTGAACCGTATTTAGAGAACGTTCGGGTGTAATGACCAGCTATACGGATCAACAATGTCAATCAAAAATAAAACAAACAGTCTAAATGGCAAAAAATCAAAGCGAAAGAGTCTTTAAACATCATTAACTTTGAAAATAGTTTTTAAGAGCCAAAGCTGTCAAGTGACGTGTTGTATTCATAAATTTTGTTTTTTTTAATTTCAAATACAACTTCGTACTTAACAAATAGTCGAAATGCTACAGACAACATTCAATGCACAGAAATACTGCAAATCAGTACTAAACAATTGTTAAGTAGTCAAGTTGTTAGTAAATTGGCATAACTACACTGTCCACCAATGGTATTTTCACAGACTTGAAACTCAAACTTACATTAAACGAATGTTTGCGCGTATGTTTCACGTACAATTTACTTCCCATGATAAAATTCAAGTCTAAAAAGTGCAACAATCCCTAAATCACATTGCTGACGTACCAGGGCGGGTACATTTAATTTTTTTCCTCAAAACTGGTACCGTTTCCGAACCTGATTGCTACCAAATCAGTACCGTCAATTAATTAGCAAACCTTTTGTTAACGTGGCAGTGACTTTTTAATCGTTCAGGAACGTTTTTTCTCAACGGGGCCTGTCAAGGGAAAAAGTGACTACTTTATTAGGCATGGCGAGATCCCCGACAAGGTCCCCGTGAACAAACGACGCTACTTTGCATCGAAAGTGTCTCCATGCGAATATACACGGCATTTGGTAATTAGTATCCTTTTAATGGTCGCCCATAATGGGATTACTTACCCCAGTGCTATAATGGGTCTCAAACCCATTAATAGCGGCGTTCAATTTGGACGGTTAATTAATTACTTTACAAGCCGTTTAGCACTTGGCTAATTTGGAAAAAAATCAAACTTAAAACTCTCGTATTGACCGAAACAACAATCAATGGTAATTTGAGTAAATCTGGGACAAACAGTTGAATAATTTAAACACTTTCAAGTTGTATAGAGCAAATTAAAATGTCAATGCTATATTTGATTGTAGCTTTTTAAAGGTGAATTGAATTATCGATAATTGTAGTGGAAACGTTTTTATTAGGTATGGATTTTTCAAAATTTGTTATAGGAAGTCAATGATAAGAAGAGATGGAGGAAAACTTTAGTTCATTAAAACTCCAGATGCTTTTCTATTAACGAATTTTTAGTTTACAGCCTGACAATCACAAACTACAAGAACACATTTTTGTCTAGATTATTGAATTGCACTAATTGTTCTCTTCTGTCTACTGCTTGCTTGGTATCGCAAATGATGTAATTTCCTTACTTGTATGGTACATATTGGTCAACGCAAGTTGGTTGACAATAAACATACAAACCAATTCACCCTTATTAAGAAGGTTTTTGTGTCACCCCTGACATTTACAACCCTACTAACAGAGGGGTGAAACCTGAATGGGGACAGTTATTCGTTTCAAGGCAGGTGTAACACTACAATCCTTAAAATTGCGTACTTCTCTGTCAGCTGTAAAAGTTATTGTCTTTCCTGGATCATTATTGACTCATTAAGGGATTATTAAAGACCGAAAATAATGAATGGCGCTCATTCTTTGTCAAAAATTAACACTCCACCTATTAACGTTTAAATCTTTTTTATGGTAGTTGGTAATGCTGGCTGACAAACATACTGGGCTTTTAACGCCGCATAATTTTACATAATTTATTTCACTACGTTTTGGACTTATAGGCCTCATATCAGTTCCGCTTTACGCTGTACAAAGTGTTCGAATTTAAATTTTTTAACAAAATTGATGGGGAAGTATAAGTGAAACAAGACAAAGAGGACAACCTGGGCATTTGACCGTCCCCAGTGTCGGATTTACAGCGGCCGAGAGCATCGGCTTGTAGCTTTCGCTCTTTACAATTCCCCAGTAGCCATTCAATACCCTATATAGAGGTTGTCTTCTAAATTTTTATCTCTCCTTCATACCTTGTTTGTAGCCGGAGGATCGAGATTTATCTTTCGTGTTCCTTCAGCCTATTTGCGAGATCTGTCTCTGCCGTACGAGACCGTGTCATTCCCTGAATTATGCCCGGCTCGGTTTAGATCTGAAGTTAAATTGTTTGGCCTCTCTTTTCTTTTTTCAACCTGAATCTCACCATAATCCACAGAAAGCCTTTAAACTGGTATTTTAAAGGTCACGTGATTGTTTTGACGGTTATTTTAAATTTCCATAGAACTCAAAATTAGTAAATTTCTGGTACGGCACTGGTTAAATTGTTGCACCTGGACAGTCGGTCGTGTCCCAAGATGGCATTGTTTGCAAATAGAGTGCTACTTAGGGCTCCGGCAACGGCTACTAATAACGATGGTGTGTAAGTTGGGGCGTCAATAATTGCAACTAATAAAGCGCCATTTTGTTTTTCGTGTAAGCTACACAAGAGCTTCGTTTGGGTCGTATTACACGACACATAAAACCATAGGCGTACTCAATTATTTTTGTTTCAGGTTTCAAAGAAACGGCCTTTTCCTATGCAATAGCTTCGGCCGGTGTGGTGATCGAGGTGGCGAGGGCCTGCAGCGCCTCAATGTTACGTAGTTGCGGTTGTGACGAGAAAGTATACAAAGTGAAACACTTTGAAAAAATTAAAGAAGATTACCAGAACCACAACGTTGGGGTGGGACTAAATAAGGAAGGATACACGAAACTGTTAGTGCGTTCGACTGAGGAAATTTCGAATGAAGAGAATTTGGGCGCAATGTCCTGGAAATGGAGTGGATGTTCTCACAATTTGAAATTTGGTCTGAGATTTTCGAAAACGTTTCTAGATTCCCGGGAAAATGGAAATGATATCCGTTCCAGGACTAATTTGCATAATAACCAAGTGGGACGAATGGTACGTGGACTAGTGATAAAATAAGACAACCATTAGAAATGAATTGGTCTCATGACCGTACTTCATCAGTCATTGATTTTTAATGGTTTCCCTCTTCTTATCACGGGTTTTCCAAGAATAATTTTGAAATTTCTATACCTCTATCCATCGTAAATTATTAAACCAAAATCTTCTCTGGTATCGCTATTCAGTCTGACAGGTATATGGGTCATTCTGCTTTAAAGAAATAACGAAAAAAACAAATTAGACCTCTTGTCTTCCCACCCAAATTCGAAATTAACTCCCGGCAAGCGGTGGGGTCCCACCTTTACATTAAGAACTGAAATATTTTCACACAAAAGGCATCCGAGGGGGCTCCGCCCCTTTCTTCGGCCATCGCGTTTCGGACTTCTTCGGTTATTATTATGGGATTATTATGGGGACCACACGCGCGATCTCGCGCTATTGTTTCTTCGTCTTCTTAAGGTGCGAAGATGATGCTAATGTTTTTTTTCTTCGATCTTGGTACACGTATAAATCACTGATTTTTATTATTAAATGGAAGTTCAGGGTGGGCCCATTGTATCAACCTTCACAGTTTATCATGTTATCTAATTAGTAGTAGTTCTCAAAACTATTTTTCCTTACTGTGAATTTTGCCTCAAATGGCTGTTTTTTGCTTTTTCCCAGATTGTCAAACACCAGATGAGAGTAAAATGTAAATGCCACGGAATATCCGGGAGTTGTCAAATGAAAACCTGCTGGAGATCTACACCAGACTTAAAGACAGTGGGTCGTCTACTGAAAGAAAAGTACTTTTCCGCCGTTTTCCTCGATCCCAATGTGGCCGACAGTAATTTAAGTGCAAGGAAATCGAGGAAAAACGAAAAAATGTAGGATTGTTTTAGTTTTCTCTAAAAGTTGTCACTGACATTATTTGTGGTTAAAAGGACGAAATTTCCGAAAAGTATATTTCCAAAGCCCAAACGAGTAAGGAAGTTCCAGAAGGACAAAGACCGGACCAGTGACCTTTTGTTCTATGAAAAGTCGCCCAATTTTTGCGAGCCCGTCGCTTCATTAGATCTACCAGGGACCACAGGGAGGTTTTGTAACAGGTAATTCAATTATACCCAATTGATCCACTTTTTAAAACACCATTTTTAGTACAATTAAAGTGGGTCTGAACAGTTGTGCCTCTTTGTGTTGTGGCAGAGGATACAACTCTATCAAACAGACCAAATTAGAATACTGCAAGTGCCAATTTATTTGGTGCTGCCAGGTTACTTGCAAAAGGTGTAATAACACTTCTTGGGTTAGTGTATGCAAATAAGTTTATTGTGTATTATATTGTTTATAGCCATATTTATTGAACATTTTCAGTATTACTATTTATTTGAAAATTTTAGCAATAGAAGTATTGTATATAAGCTTTTGAGGGTGTTTATTTTATAAATCAACCTCAACGCCTTCTAGGACAAGTCCAGGTACCAGTTCCATGCTTATAGGCCTACTTTGGATGCTTGGCATGCTGTCATTTTCTTTAGTCATTGAGAACCTCCTTACGGCAAATTTGAGGGCCTCTTTAACCGACTCTCGCCTTTCCTGTTTCACTTCTGGCTCTATTTTCTGGTAATTAGTTTTTCGTAACATGCTTTGGAAATTGAAAGGTGGCTCATCGTCGTTTGCACTATCCCTTCTGCTACAAACGTTAGTATTTTTGAAAAGACCTTAAAATGTAATCACATACTTTTGGGTAATGCTTCTTAACTCAGTTATAGGGTCAGCGGTCTTTGATCTGGAACTGCTAAAGTTACTGGATTTGATGAATTTAAAATCTTGATTAGCCGGAGTGGAACTGTAGGTGTTTTCATTTTGTTCGTACCTGCAAACGCACAATTAGCTCTAAAAATTGAGCCAAAACAAAGCACAAACCTTCTAGTAATTTCGACTTTTCGTAACTGAACCGTCCCTTTAAAACTGTCCCATTCATTTAAAGGTCGAGGTGAGACGCTTTGACTGTGACGTTGCACTTCAGTGTTCATCTCATTTTTTGTAGGTTTTTCGTCATAGTTGGACAAAAGTGGCAAATTATCTGCTGAATTTCTGACGTAAGGCACCGTAATAAGATCCGAATTGTCTTTAAGGGTGTCCTGGCAGTTTTTTGATCTCCATTTATAGAGACTGTCCCAAGACTCGTCTGTTATGCTACTCCTAAATTGATTAGCTATGAAATTAAGTCACACATTTTGGAGGAGGTATGAGAAATTGCTATAAAACTCCTAACCTTAATTACACACCATGTTAAAGCAAACCCACTTACTTAACATTTGTTAAAGGATCAATCATTTCGGACGTATCAAAAAAAGGAATCTCGTCCAATCGGAACCTGACTTTCAACATTGCAGGCTTAACCTCCCCCAACCAACATTTCACTTCTGCATCTTTATCAATCCTATTCCAGTTTACTGGTGGTGTCACTTTTTGCAGTTGATAAAACACATTCTGGTTGTAAAAATGAACCTATACAGTTAAAAATGGTTAAGACTTGTTTTCTTAAATTTTTGGTAAGCAACCTGAAGAGCAAAGTCCCTAAACTCGTTCATTTTGATTGCCCTGTAGCGCATTAATACGCTAAATAAACTGGGTGATTTCCATTTTTTTATGAAGGGTAAGATAAGTTTTTTTTCGTTGGTTGTTAATGGTTTGTAGGTGTCTGGGAGTTTTGGTTTGTGATTTGTTCTTCTATATGCTGAAAATGTTTAAAGTAATATGATTTTTTTCATAGACATAGATGGAGAAAACTTTGTAAGATGATCAAAGTCCACATATCCAGTAAGTAATCAGTAATCACAAACTATTTACTGTGCTGTGATTTACGCACTTACTGGATATGTGGACTTTTACTGACATATGTAATTTAATTCAAAACATTTTGACAAATAAGCTGATTTTTGTTTTACTGAACGGTTTCAAATTGAGTCTTTTTGAGTTACCTTTTTGAATAACCTCGGCAGCTTCCTCCGGTGTCATAACACTGCTCCGTCTCCTTTTCTGGATTTCTTCAACTGCAACAAACCAGTCCTTATGTTAAATTCAAGTACTTAAAGAAAACTAATAATTTATTAATGTTTTTTGTGTCACTGAAATTACATAAGTATTTCTATTAATATATACGGGGTAATTGGCATGGTTTACACACTCGACTTACTGAATTCAACTTTCATTTCCTTGACCATCTTGCATTTGGTTAAAAATCCACGCATGATGCTTTGGATTTTAACGATTTTTCTCACTTGGCTCTCGTACAATCTAGAGAGGTACTCCTCGTTGTGGTATTTGAGAAACACCTTGGATTTGCCGATGGCCCACCCCTCCATTTTCAGTCTGAGCAACAATAGACGACAGTTTTCTTGCGTAATGTCAACGTTTTCGTTAAAATCAAAAGCCAAAAATTGATACCTAAAAAATATCAAATCAGCAAATTGGTATTTAAAAGTATGATACTTTATTACCGTCTGAGAAATTCAAAAAATGGAATCCGGTAAGGATAGCCTTCACGTCGAATTTGGGCAGTTTGTTGCACGGATAAGGCTCGCATTTGGTGTTTTACTAATTCCCGGTCAAACTTGCTAACTTCACCCTTTAAGTTGCTTCTTATACATCTGTAGTTTACTGTGTTGCTTAGATTGAAATTAAATAATTGGAAAAAAATACCTGACAAAGTGTGTACCACCCGAACCGCAATCAACTGACAAGTCTTTAAGCAATTGAAGCGAAACTCCTCTAAATATAGTTCCGGAAGTTCTCAAGTTTTTAATTTGGCAAAACTGTCCTATAGTGATTGACTAAAAATACCGATTTAGTACCCTAACACATCAACTGCTTTTTACGCACCCCTTTGCTATTACTAGAAGGAACAATCAAGTTACCCAACCTATCCAACTTACATTTGAACAAAGTTTTTACAATGGGATTTCGGGATTCCCTTAATACTTGAACAATTTCAGGAGGAAGAAAGTCACGGTTTTTGTTGGGCATTTCTTTGGCATTGTACCACACTGTCCCGGTATAATGAGCCACAGAAAACTCCATAGCTTTGTTGATCTTCACTCTCTTAGATTCTTGAAACTGTAAATTATCTGCAGAGATTTGGTTACGTAAATTCAATATTAGGAATTAATTTATTAAACAGTCACCAATAATGTATCGTCCGCCTAAATTCCTTTTAGAAGCATCGTCAATTAAACCTAAAAGCCCTTCAGGTTTACTAAGTAGTTCATTTAAAGTGGAACGATTATCACAAAAACCAAAAGATTGGAAATCCTCAATGTTCTCTTCTTGGGCATCTTGCATTTCCCAAGCAAAAGTACGTTGAAGAAAATGGTACTGAAGCTGTTCGTTTAGAGTGTTGATGAATAATTCTGGCAAATGATTTTGGCTGAAGCATTCAAAACCCGGTAGGTCAAGGACGTGTATTGTATACTTGCTCCCACTGCAATTTGAGAACTTTTAGAGGAGTTTTATCCAAGTTTCTGACTTACAATATGGCTTTTCCAATTTCCAGCTTATTATTGATTAAACCTACAAAGTAATCAACAAATCTGCAATATATATTATTAGCTAGAACATCTCTGGAGTCCCTGGATTCATCGCAAGTATTTGTCTTCCGAATTGCCTGCCCCTTTTTGAACAAACAATAGTTAGTCAAACTCCAGATGAATCTTTTGCAGTCAATCCCCAGCAACTCCGCCACATTGGTTGCATAGATAGGATCCTCCATCACACTCAGACCATTATCATCCTCATTAAACCTGATTTCACCTACAATTTTGCCACTTAGACAACGAACACAAATTAAGTCTAAACCACACACCTAAATTTAACACTGCAGCAATAACAGAGAAAAAAGTTGCAATCTGTTCCTCAGTGAACTCAAACTCCTCCATGTAACTGAAAATCTTCTTATACTTAACCACGTTCTGTTCAATATTGTCTCTAGGACTGTGACGTCGTTCATCCTCTAGGGAAACCCTAAGATAGCGGTAGTACCTGTCAGAGCTTAAGCGGTACTTGCTTGTTGAATCACTATGCACCAAACCATCGTAAATGTAGTATAACATATGAAAATTACTTTGGGACCTGAGTTATTAATAATAATGAAGTACCAAACGACTGGTTTATGTTGGTACGTACATATCCACTGAAGATACCCGCCACTTATCCAATGTCATTACTTTAAAGCTGGATCCGGTAACTCTACCAGTTTTCCCGAAAAAAATTGAGGATTTAAAGACGCATCTGCAACAAGGCAGAATTGAGTGATCATTCAAGTCTAGAGAATTCACTAACCTGGTGGCGTAATTATTGGTGGGAGTACCAGCATGGATCAGAGCGTGGAGCAATTTGATACCATGCTTAATACGGAACACGTTGATCGGTTGTTGACTGCCAATGTAAAAGAAGTGATCCACCAGATGTAGGAAATTTGTGGTTTTACCCGATGCAGATTCACCTTTTGAAAGTTTAAAAGTGGAATTTTTTAGCCAAAATTATCAACGGTTTTTTATTGTTCTTCAAAACAAAAGTGTTAATAAGGTTGAAATTAATTTTCTGTTATTTACACTTTTATACCTGTAAGGACGATTTGTTGAGGAATTTTATGATGCAACGCATTCTGATAGGCTGTATCGGCTAAAGCGTAAATATGTGGAACATTTTCGGATCGAGACTTTGAAAGGTATTTACTGTGGATCTGAAATGAACCTATCAAGATCTTTACTGCATTTTAGTGTTGTTATTACTTCTGGTCCATAATTGCCAGTAACTTTTCCGTTAACACTGAGGCTAATCAAAATATCCCCGGCAAAAGTGTAAGTGTTTCCGTTCTTGAAGCGCTCCTGCAAAAGATCCAAAATGGATTTTTCAGTGATACAGTTTAAATCAGCCAGATCTTCCTCGACGATCTTCTTGAACCTGCCATCTTCTGAACTTTTCAGATAGCGACTCAGAACTATCGTTTCTTGGTAACGTTCTAAAGGTTCTAAATTCCTGTTCCCCTCTATTAAACTTTTGATTTCCAAAGTTAGCTGCAACATCAAAACGTGATTGCTTTATCACTCCAATTATCCGAATTTTACATGATAGTTGTTTTCAGGGATTTGTTGCAAGAATGGATGCTCTATTACTTCAATAATGTAAGGTCTATGCTCGTAGTATTTTACCAAACATCTGTAAAAACTTGATGATAGGTAATATAGTTAAGATTTAGATACGTACTCGCTGATAAAATCGTGAAACTCCTCTGACCAACTGGATATCTTCTCTAAAGTGGGTGGAGGGTTTTTTGCCACTTGAAATAAGACCCTAGAAGGATGCATATCTTGAAGAGGGGCTTTGCCCTCAGCTAGTTCTATAGCGGTTATGCCTAAACTCCACACGTCAACTCTAAAAAAGTTGTGTTATTAATTTAATAAAAAATCAGATTGTTAGACGTTCACCTGCAGTCGTACACATTTTTTCCAAAGTTTTTGGTACTTGTGGCGACCACTTCTGGGGCCATCCAACAAGGAGACCCCACGCATTCGCAAAGCTGACTTTCCTTATTTCTCAATTTCTTGGATAAACCAAAATCGCACAGTTTCACTTCTCCTTCTTTAGTAAACAAAATGTTGCTGGCCTTGATGTCTCGATGAACGATATTGTATTCGTGCAAATATATAATTGCCTGGAAAAAGACTTGTCTGAAAATTAGTTTCATTTATTGGATAAGCCACACCTTGACAACTTCCTTCAATATGTAGGCAATGTGTTCCTCTGACATGCGTTTGTTTCTTTCTATTAGTATCTTCACCAAGTTCAGAGCGGTGTTCTTCTCGCAGTTCTTAAAATCGTATTGAAATTAAAGAAATACAAGTTTAAGTGTTGTCCAGTTGTACCTCTAAAACAAACCAGATATGATGGTCTCTTTGGAATATTCCGTAAAAACTGACCACGTAGATGCAACTGCCCAATTCTTTAAGAATTTCGTATTCCTCGTCAATGAAAACTTTGTTGTCGTCATTGTAGTTTTGTACTTTGATTGCCACTTTTTTGCTAGACGCTTGGGTATCAGTAGCTTCCACACTAAAATTGAGACAAAAAAGTATAATTTTTGTAAAGGCCTGAGAATAATCATTTGCCTAAATTGCAGCAGAAACTACGAACAATATTGTAATTTACACAAATACTTACACTTGTGCGAATGCTCCTTTACCTAACATGCGACCAAGTACATAACGATTTCCCGGATCGGGAACACTGGCCAACAAATCATCCGTTCTCATTTTGATAACTTCTTCAATATATTGAAAAAGTTAAATTACACCTAAAACAGAGTTATAAAACAATTAATTATCCCCGGTATGAAATCTTGAACAAGTAAGCGATAAAATGCCAGCCATGGCTGTATATCGACCTATCAGTGTTAACGGCAATCGTCCAACATGCTATACATTTGCTTTTATAAATGGTATCTGGTTAATTGACCGACCATATTTTGAATAATTGCACCGTTTTCCCTCAATTAGAAAATGGTCTGAGAGATAATTGCCCGCGATTTTTCCATTAATGGATCAGTCCATGTCGGTTTATCGGGAACCGGCGGATTGCGGCGCAAATGGAGTAGTTATCGCATTTTATGTAATTTGTGGGAATTTCGTTTATTTGCGACGGGGATGCCATTCCGCATACGTATATACAGTCAAACATTAGCCTTTATCAGGATCGGATAGTGGGAAAAATTCTTTATATCCAAAAACAGAGAGTATAGACACGACTTCTGCTTAAAGGCGCGGCACTGGTGCATTTCGCAAATACTCACAACAACCCATATTTTTTTTATTAAATCAAAAAACACTTTACTAAAACTATAAATTATTTACCTCTTTTAAGTACAAAATTTAAATCCAAGGTATGTGTGGAGAATTTTTTACTTCCCATATCAATTACACACTTGATTCTGAGAAGGTATAAGCAATTTACTAGCAAAGTGTTTTTCTGCCAGCTCTAAGCTAATTATATGGAAGCCGTTTAAGTTTTTTTAAATAGGATTTGAATTAGTCGGCCGTGTTACAGTAGGAAAAAGATAAATAGGTTTTTTAGTGCACATTATGTCACGTTAAAAGACCTCTTTTAATTAAATTTTGATATGATGCGTATTTATACTTAATTAGATGGTACCTTTGTTGCTATAAGATACATTCACCTGATGGTACGAATATCACAATACAATATTAATTGTATGTAAGTAGTAAAAGTTTGTAAGTGTACTAATATTTAATAATATTAATAAAGTCTTTCTTTGTTTAAATAATAGTTATTGTACATCGTTATTGTAAATTATTCACGGAAAAGCTCAATATACATCATAGTTTTTGGGAATTTTTAACGGACTGTATCTCTGAAATGCTTCAGCCGAATTTAATGAATACAAAATGTTTAAAAAGACGGTTTTATGTGGAATTAGATCCAGGTATTCATTTTGACTTACAGTGATTTCTTTACCGATATTGAAGAAAAAGATCCTGCAAATTTCTTGAAATTCAACCCAGTGCATTTGATAGCTGGGATAATTTTAGAGTCCTATAAATGATTTGGTTCATATTTGGGGGTTTTGTAATTTTCGGTCTACAAAAGGAATTACGGGGTGTTTTCGAAAAAGACGTACTTTTTTACAAATTACTTTCTGTATCTCGGGAATGCTACCACTAAATGTTTACTGGTTATAAAATCAGTAACGTACGAGGAAGGTTAATGCAAAAATTTTTTTTAGTGGTATGCAAAATGGGAAACATTTAAAAAACAAAATTTTGGAAAAAACCATTTTATTTCAACAATTTGCTGTACAAAACTGTAATTAAAATTTGCTCTCACTTGTATACAGATGGTGCTACATTATTGCAAAGCCCTATTTATATAATTATTATTACAACCCTGAAAGTATCAAAGGAAGAGTTAATTAAAAGGGACACTTCTTCAAATTGACTCTTATTATTAGTAAACTCTAGTATAACAGATTTACTTTATTAGGGTTTTCTTCTATGATTCTCCATGGAAAACCAACTAAAACCGAATTAAAGGCTGTAACTATCACGACATTACTTTAAAATGTTGTTTTACTTTAATACTAAATTATATAATCGTAACTGACTTTTTTAGAAACATGGCAAGTTATGGCGCTTATTATTATTTAAATGCATCTAATAAAAAACCACTAAAGTCAAGTAAAAAATTTTGATATGTCTATAAAAGAAAGTTGTCAAAATTTGATTTAATGCTAAGTCACATACTATTTCCGTTGAAAATCACAACTACCCTCTGTACGATTAAAGCAAATAATGCTGCACATGTAAACTTAGCATCAAAAAGTCCTAAAAATTGATAAATAATTAAAGGAATGACAACACAAACTTACTTTTAAGTTAGTTTCACTACAAATATAATCTTTTTTTGTAATTGCGTTAATCCTAATAAACGAGGACTAAAATACTGAATTAAAGATATGAGCAAGTTTAATTTAAGTCTAGTAGGATATCCAGTATGGGGTGTCCCCAAAATCGATTTTTGTAATTTTGTTTGGGTGACCTTTATTTGTTCGAAATTGATTTTCATTGGAACACCTTATTGTATCACGTCAAAATCTCAAAGAAGCAGGACTAGTTTGTTTATGTAAAAAAGTAAACAATCACAATTGCAATCTTCCTCTAATCTAGGACATTAATCTGCAATTACTGAAAATAAGAAAATTAAGATATTTTGATATCTTGATAGATCTA
Source organism: Ips typographus (assembly GCF_016097725.1). NCBI lineage: Eukaryota > Metazoa > Arthropoda > Insecta > Coleoptera > Curculionidae > Ips > Ips typographus. The sequence goes on along the minus strand of NC_138430.1, from coordinate 5,840,854 downwards.
TCCTCTAAATATCAGTCTAATCCGCAATAACTTAACAAAATACCGTTGAATTAATACTTACATTGATAAATGCAGGCCCGTTATCGTAAATGTTGTCAGTAATCTAATACCCGAAAGTACCTATAGATTAAGTAATAATTATAATCAATAAGGCAGCTTGTGGCCAAATTTAAAAGTATTCAGCTTTCTTAATATAAGTGTAATAAAATATAAAGGTTAATAGAAATTAACAAAAAATGACTAGAAGGTGAATAATTGATCCAAGAGAACGCCTAAATAAGGCTAAAAATTGACTAAGAGATTATCATAAAATGTAATAAATAAGATTATTGAATAAAATGTTTAAGGTGTGTTATCTAAATCCACAAATTCTTGTAAAAAAAGTTAGCAAAGAAGCTAAAACATTAGTATCTAATTTATGATACTAATGGAAAAAAAGTATAGGAACACTATTTAACATGTTTTCATCCAAAATTTACCGGTAAAATAATAAATACTTCTATAAATACACCTTTCAGTATACAAACACTTTGAACAAAGTGTTGATAAAGCGCTGCCGTGTTTAAATTTCCAGTTAATTGCACACTGAAATGTGTTATAAAATCCTACAAAAAATTCAACAACCTCATAAACCTATTATCTAATTGCACTGGGTGGATGCCGCGATTTAAAAATTACTATTGAACCTCGAAACCAGCCAGTGGAAAAAAGTTGTTCAAATTTGAGCTGTTTGTCCTGACGTAACCCCACAGTTTCATGGCTTCCCTGCAATTGTTTTCGATCTGCTGCACTTCCGTATAGTTGAGTTCGTTTTTCCAATGAAAGGGAGCGTTTTTCGAGTCTCTGAACGTGCTGGACACACCTCCAATGTTCATTGTTGTATGAGAGTCAAGAAAGAACTTTACCTACCAAATGCATTAAGAGTTATAAATATTATTAGCAAAAATTTAAAACATTTCAGTTTACTTTAGGATGTAGGGAAAGACCAATAAATGTAAAGAGATCCTTAGTCATTTGATATGGATTAAGTGACAAGTCTTCGTATCGAATTACCCTAGAAATGACAAATGTAAGTTTTTTTTTTATTTAGTCGCTTAAAACATGTAGGTACCTAAATCTGGAAGGATACAATTTCTTCAATCGAATAGCTGCACTATAGTCAGCGACCAGGTCAGCACAAAGATAGCTGGATTGATCACAGTCAGGAGCACCTGGACACCAATCGCGGTGGCGTCGAGATTGCATGGTACCGCGAGGATCTCTTACCAATAATATTACTTTAACGTTCAACCTAAAATAACAATATAGTAAAGCCTTATTGTTGTTTATAAAAGACATTTTTACTTTAGCTGTAACTTTAGTAATTTAATATTAACTTTAAGAAAGAAGGGTGTTTATAAAACCCAGTTTAACCATACAGTTTTCTGAAAAGTAACTTTAATATTATTTTTTTCAAGTTTTTCTGCCTAATGCCACACTAAATCAATAGTAAAAGACTGTGTCGCTCCACACGCAATATTTATTTTTGATTACGATTTTTTTGATCATAAATTAATGTATACAGGGTGACCCAAAAATAAGTTCCTAACCTAGCTAACAAATGGTCATTGTTTTAAGTGTCTAATGCAAGTTTTTAATAAAATATTCTGCTTTTACATCCTAGTAAAGTTTCAACAAAGGCAGATTGTCATGTAAATCATTGCATCGGTGTAATTAATTAAATCATAAACTATAATTTCAGTCAGATTAAAAGTAAAATTAAACCTACAATAAATAGCCTTACTGTATCAAAACGTTTTGTTAAATTAATATTGCTCATTTTATGACCTATACTATATCTCTGATTAGTTAATAGTTAAAGTAGGTTTATCTAGAAATTCTACAGAATATACAACTGAAATGAAAATTACATGTTCAAAACCTTTGATGTAAAGGGAAATATAATTATAATAATTGATCAAAAGAAATTGTAACATTCATGTGTTTTGAGTGCATTTGCATGTTTTAATCTGCTTAATTATTATTATAGGTATGATAACCCAAGACAATAGGTACCAGACAAAATGTAACTATGACATGAATCCTACTTACCCCTTATCTTCTAATAGTGCTTCAGCAAGTTTTAGCCTCATTCTCACAGTCTTCATTGATTGAAATGGAAACAGTTTACAAAACTTATTCAAAAACTTTGGCTCCCAACAATATTGTGGATAAACTTCACAGTAACTCCACAGTCGTATATTATGAGTAAATAACATATTATGAACCTTACCATAGTCTAAATACCTACAACACACCATTTATATCATGTATGAAAATGTATACCTAACTCACGCATGTAAATCAGTGTAATTACAATTGAGCAAATTTTTCAGTGTTAAAATTGCAGCATCTGCATAAGGCGGACCTCTAACTTGAACAATACCATAATCCAACAGAGGTTCATAGTGATAGAAGTTAGCTGGTAATGAGTTTAAAATATCACCTGTAAAATTATGTATTTTCAGGATTGTAAAGTGCTTCAAGCAGGACTAAATAGCTTTACCTAAAAATGTGGAACCAGACCTCCATGTAGTAAACACAACAGTCCTAACAGGTTGCCCCTTAGTCTCTAGTGTATAATTATTTAATGTTTGATTATATGGTAGTACATAGTCATCCAACTCTCTTCTTATTCGGTCTCTTTGAGTATTTAAGATTTGGTCAATGGATATGTCTTTTTCTTCTAAGCTCGAATCAGTTGAATCAAAGTTTGGCTCAAACTGTATAGACTGAAAGGCTGTGGAGGACTTAATGTGAATGGCAGGCTGTGAAGCTTTTTGGCTGAAAACTGAAAGTTTAAATGTATCATGTTTTAAAGGAAATAAAAGTAATACAAACCTATTAAAAGGAAGCAAATTAAGAAAACGAAAACAATCCCATAAAATCCTTTCCTCTTTTGGGCCATAATGTTTGTTGTAATATTGATGTGGCAAACTATACAAGCATACTAATAACATTAAATCTAATTAGTAGCTTAAGGTCGTAAAACCAAAAGAAGAAGAAAATAACACAAGCACAATCAACCTTGAATAAATAATCTCAGCCTTGGCAGAGTGTAAAATGTTTCACAAAATATAGAAAATCAATTAATAGCTCCCGGCAGGACAACATTATTGTTATACAGCCAAATGAATACCACTAACCACAAAAAAACAGGGGTTTTCCTAAAAATGTCTTTGGTCTTTGTCTTATTTATTATCAGCTTTTATTTAATGCATTCGATTGGACGACGTTCTGGTTACGTCAGAACGTGCACACAAGGCAACCCACAATACACCAAAACTCTAGTCTAATACCAGAAGATTACTTCTGTTTTTTAGTCATATGTTTGAGGAAGGTGCAGTAATCTATATAATTGACAACAAAAAACTAATTCAAAAACTAAGTTTTTTATTATTATTTTATTTTACACAGCAAAGCTTCCAAAACAAAATGAATGCAGTGTAACCTAGACAAGCTATAAACCAGAACTGCCTTTATCATAAATTTCGATTTCTTAGGGCCAGTTTAAACTTTAAAATTAGCATTGAAGTTTAACAATTAAACGCCAGAATGACATTTAACTGACCCTTAATACAAAAACCATAATAAATTAACTGAGACTTCTAAAAACACATACAAAATAAACTTCCTGAGGAAATATAAATGTTAAAAATAATTGTATAGTGTTATCAGTAGAAAAACTTATTTAATTTGTATCCAAAGGAATTGAGAAGCATTATAGGTAGTAACAAAATGTAAGAGTAAGCTTTTATATGTATAACTGGTTAGATCCAAAAAAAATTTTTTGTTTCAATAAAATAAAGTTGATGTAAAGTGAGATAAAAGTTAGGTTATTTAATTATAAGCACAAATCATTGTGCAAAATCACTCACAAAATAATAACAATAATTGTTTGCCTGCAATTTTTTTAGAAAATCCATTCTACACTGCACTAAGAAACTAAAACATTCCCTCTTGAAGACTCAGGAGTCTGTGCTGTGGCTGCTTCTTCTCCTTTGAGATTGTCCAGGCCCCTAAATCTGATATTATATTTTTCCCTGTATTCATTGATTTCTTGTCCCTTTTTGGTTATTTGTTCATTCAGTTTGTCAATAAACTCTTTGAGTTTCTCTGAGTTAGATATTAAAACTGGCAGTACATCTTTGACTTTTCGTTCAGTTAAAACTCCCCCAATCAGTCTAAAGCATTTCCTGTCTTCGTTCACATTCTTCAGGGTTTCTATGACCATTCTAAAAAATGTAGATTATGAATAAAGTTGCCTCCCTTGGTTCACTAAATATAAAAAAGTGATTTTTTCAGACTAGTTATAACATAACCTAAAAAATAGTGGCACGTTAACAAAGTTTTGCAGTTTGACCAGCAGGAACACTAAAGCCCAGTGGATAATATAGCCCAAGCAGGCTAAAAAAATCCAAAATAGGCCCAGTTGGTGGGTCAACTTACTTGTGTTCATTCTGATCCAATTCCAATTCAGACAATTTGCTGGTTAAATTCCTTTGTTCGGCTCGTAACGTTTGAAAGCCCGCTAAAATTTCTTGAGGGTCGGTCCCTTTACCGGTCTTTTTATCCGTTTTTTTCGCTTCGGATGCCATATTTGGTAAATTTTGGAAATTGAAACTCGATTTTTCAAAATAAATTAGAAACGTGAGATTGAATTTATTGACAAGCTGTTTATGAAATTGACTTTGACACTATTGACAGCGATTTGTGGACACTGGAACGAAATGAAGAACCGTCGTTCAAATTAGTTTCATGTTTCACCACAGAGATGCGGCTCGTTACGTCACAATGGATGCTCGGATGCATAGAGGACTGTTGGAAAGTAACGTTCATTTAATGGATTTAAGGCCGTTATGTTATCTATACAATACAACTTTAGAACACTCTTTCACTTTTTTTTTACTTTTTTTGTGCTTAAATTAATGAACTAATGTTTGTAATTGATTGTACTGTCCAACTAGATATGATTGATAACTTTATTGAGAACACAAAACACAAACTACACCAAAGGGTCGTAAAGATTATAGTCTGATTAACTGATCATAGGTCAATTTGATTGTGTACTTAACATATCTGTAGAAGCAGATGTTACTTGGAACCAGTTTTTTCCCGTACAAAAATAGGTATATGCAAATTTGAGGGATTTACTGAGAATCTAACTAAAGCTGCATATAAAGAGCTTCTGTAGTTTACAATTGACAAAGCTACAGACAAGACTGTAGCTTGTACTGAGAGTGAGCTTAAATGTGATTGTAGTAACTTTATTAATCAGGATTTAATGGTGGATTAAAGTTATTCATATAGTTATTATTTGCTTTTGTATGTTGAAGCTATTCTCTTATATTTGCCAGGTATAGGCTTAAATAAGACATTTTTATCGATACATAAATAATATTTTTATTTACAATAAGTTACACTTTCATTTCAAAGCTTATTTGAACTTAATGATGGTAGTATTGGGGAGCGGCATAGGCAACTGGGGCTGGTACCACCAATTTGGCGGGAGCGGCAACGACCACTTTAGCTGGAGCTGGGGCTGGGTGGACAGGGTGTCCGCTCCTCTCAACGACAGCGTTGAAACCGTTGTGGGGGTCAGCGGTGTAGTGAACAGTCCTGGTGGTACCGTCAGCTTCGGCCAAGGAGTAAGATCCCTTGACTACGTCACCGTCACGGATTTCGTGTTGGCTTTTGTGGTCACCAGTGTGGGGATCCTGGACACCGTAGTTGTATTCGTATTTGGCTGGGGCGTAGTAGTCCTGGTGTTCAGGGGCGTGGGCGATGGGAGCAGCATGGACAACAGGGGCAGACTGATAAACGGGGGCGGCATGAATAGCGGGGGCAGCGTACGAAATAGGGGAGGCATAGGCGATAGGAGCTCCGTGAGCAGCTACCAAAGGAGAGGCGACCGAGGAGTAAGAAGTGGCATGTCCGTAATCCACAATACCAGCTTGAGCGGCGGCTACAAAAGTAGCGAGGGCTAAGATCTGGAAAAAAAAAATATTCATCAAAAATCAAAAAGAAAAATAAAAACGTAGGTACAATAAACTATTTTTTCGCATCTATCGGTAATGTATTAGAAAAGGAAGGGTCTAATAATTGTTTTAATTAAAGGGAGACCCTCTCAGTTAAATGGCACTGTAATCGAAATCATTAAATTATACAGTGTGACCCAATTTAATAAAGACAAATTGATCTAAACAGAGCAGAATTGTTACATTACCAACCCTTAACTTATATGTAATACAGAACACTTTAAAAATTCCAGTACTTACTTTGGAGAACATGTTTGTAAGAATAATGAATAAGTTACTCTATACTTAATTTTTTTGGCACCCGATATTTATATAGTTAAAGAGCCGGCAATCCCTACCAATCCGCAAAACGTACATTCAAACGAAATTTGAAAGTATTTAATTGGTTCTCAAATGTGTATCTAAATTTGACCTCGATACATATTGTCCGGTATGTATTGGGTTTTTGGCAAGTTTGTTATGTATCAAAGAAAAAACTGTAGGTACCCAACATTAAGTATTGCAAAATTTCAGTTCAATTCATCAGACATATAGAATTACTGCATTTTTATCAGGACATAATATTAAATCAAAAAAGGGGAGATTGTATTTGAAATTTAAATTATTATTTGTTATCAAAATTTAATTTTGTTACATAACTTAATTTGTTCAATACAAACAGTAATAATTAACTGATTTGATTCCAATCTTCTAGACAATTTTGATTTTTCATTTTCTATAATTGCTAATTATACCAGCTTATCAATACACTCTATTATTCAGCATCTTAAAATCGAAACGTTTCGACACAAAAGAGTGTCATATAATCAGGGTCAGATCGTTATCACAATAACTAAGGACTGCATGCAGAGAACTTTTCTAAAATCTAAACGTGTTCTAGGTATTTGTAAAAACGAAAAATGTTGGGTTTAAGAAACTCTGCTAAAGAGAGACAGTTTTCTATTGTTTGCGTTATATCAGTTTAATCTGATATTGATGAAATATTTGAATGTAGAAATAATTGCAGCAACATAGAGATTTGAGAGGTTTAAGAATAATCCACTATTTATTACATCAAGTTCAAGGGTTTTCTAAACAAAAATTTAGGTGGTTGTTACCTTGCGATATAGGTGAAAGCGTATGTACCGTGGATTAATAACATACCCACGATCTATTTCAAAGTCAAAGTGTAATTGTTCAAATTATTTGGGCCACTTTAATTCGGTTTGGTAACTTCCTACAAGTCTGATACCTGCCGAGACCTTGCCTAGAGTAATTTTTTTTCTATTCAAATGTAGGGGCAAGATGTAATTGGACTGTGATTTATGAGCGACATGGTCAGTAGTACATGGGTACATATTGTGGTGTTGGTGTTCTTGCTTAAAATATATTAGACCAAGGCTATACGTAATAAGAGTAAAATTTCTTTTTAAAAATGGATGGACGTTACAAGAACGCTTCTGTAAAATTTGGTTCTCTCTAGAGACTAACTGACAACAAAAAACTTTGTGGTAAAATTTTGTATGGTTTGTCACAGTCCTGAGAATTCCAAACCTTTTAAATTCTGTACTATTACTTTGACAAAAAAACATCAAAAATCTATTTCTAATTTCAAAATATGTGAGCCATTTACATTGACCTCCGTTTTTTCATTCAATTTGGTAACACTCTTCAAAGCACGATATAGCGTTTTGACTGATTACTAAATTACACTTTAGTCGATCAAGATCTGTTGTATCTTTTCGGTAAAGGTGTGGTCGGTGGTGTAATTCTGGGTACTCCAAATCGGGTAATCTTGCAGGCCAGGCATGTTTTCTTTACAAGAGATAATTCATTATATACAGTTCACTATGACGCTAGGACGTCAAAAGAATAATGTGTGAAGGAAACTATATAATTGACGATACTTTTTTTTTAAAAAGAAGGCCTATACAAAATGTTTTTTTTAAAAAAAGTCAAATAAACTAACTAACGAAAAAGCTTTTTTTCTACGACTCGTATATAGAAAATACTTTTCTTCCTTATATATGAGAGATAAAAATATCACTTTTACTCCCTAGGGAGTGAAAGTATTCACTCTCCGTCGGTTCTCAAATTATGCGCGGGAGCAAAAATTGCACTTTTCTCCATTGTTGCGCAAATAACTATTGTCTCTGATATGAAAAGTGGTACTTTTAACTGTTTGAAACAAAAAAGTTTTCCGATACCGGGAATCGAACCCGAGCCTCCTGGGTGAAAGCCAGGTATCCTAGCCACTAGACCATATCGGATATACTAAAACAACAGCAAAGTATATAGAAAAGCGGGTAACAACGTTAATAAAACTTAGCTAAACAAAGTTTTAAATTATTTACGTTTGTAAGTAACAGGTGCGCTTGTAAAACAAAAAAACGAAAACCTGTTGTCAATCGAAAAACAAGTAGATCATATAAAAAGACCGTTAGTATACTTATTAATAGTTAACATCCACCAAGTGTCAAGAAAAAAAAATGTGATATAACTGATACCAGGTGTTTAAGAAAGGTATTTCTAGGAATTTGAATTACTATGACAGTGTGAAGTGTGAAACAGTAAATTTACGCATATAACTTAAATTATCATAGTAGTTCTTAAAAACCATTCAGACATTTATTCTAACACATAAAACACTAAGGCCCAGTTGTACCATCACGGTTCAATTGAACTCAAACTGGTAGATGAACTTTGCCATCTGATATGCATTACTGTCAAAGTGACATTTCTGACTGGAACCAAGTTCAAATGTTAAGCCACTTTTGTACAACTAGGCCTAAACCATTGACATTAACTAACTGTATAACGGAAAAGAGTACTATTAAGTAGTGGATCAATTTGTAACAAAAACGTGACACGAAAATTAACAGACAACCTGCTAAAGTCACAACAATAGACCGTTTCAAAATGAATGGGTCTCTGGATTAATAACAAAGGACTTCAAGCACTTACCCTATTCAATTTCTGCATTGATTTATAGACAGGCCAAGAGATTCAGTTATCGGCCTTGTAGGGATATCCAACTCTAAAAAGAAATATATGAAAAAACCAAAAATGTTGTCACATTTCTTCATGTTTCGCTAAACCTATCTTCTAGGTTCGTTTGACCTCATTTGGCTTTTAATGAGCTCCACTCTTTGCTGCTAATTTGATCGTCAACCTTGAGGGCAAAATCCACCCTTAATTTTAAAACGCTACGAAGGGGTTGGCTGTCACATAATTTTAATCTCTTTTAATTCAGACTACACCTTTTTGCAAAGGTGAGAGTTTAACTCCTTTTTATCTCGTTCGTTTCTTATTTACTGGTTAACGTAATTTTTGGTTAATTAAAATGTTAATAATTCTGAACAGTTTATGTGTTCTGTTAGTTTTCTGGTTCCGTCCTGACCATTCGCACATTTATCTTGTTAAATTTTCAGAGCGGGTAATTAAAAGTCTGTCGGCAAAATCAGCGTAGTCGCTCAATTTTTCTGGATTTTGTAGCCTGAAAAATTCAGGGATTTACGTCTACTATACAGATAGAACCAAGTACTAATAATAAATATAGTAATATAACTTCTTGTTTTAGATGAGTATTGTACCGTTACAAAAGGAAATGTAGTAAAAGCTTCGCACATAGATATTTATGTCAAAGTTTTATGTACTGTTAACCCAGTTTGTCGAAACTTTGGCCCAAACTTGCAACAAACAAGCTGCACTACTTGATGGTTAACTTTCCTGTCTTCTTTGCCGTTCAAACTGCCAGAAACACATTACTTGATTTTCTGCCCTTAATTCAATGTAATCTCACCTGCCTTCTTACAAAAAATTACACATTCTCAGCATCAATACTCGGGGAGTGTAATTTGAAATTCAAATTACTTCCTGAAAACTGCCTCTATCCGCATTTTTTTCGTGGTGTTGAGTGGCAAATTCTTCTTGGCATTTCATTATCAGACTTAGATTTTACAGGGTGTTTTTTTCATATATCGACCAACTTTGAGACTATAGTGCATCCTGGTGAATTGTCAGATATTCACTTAATAAAGATAAAAAGCAACTTTAGACATTTATTTGGCTACTCTAGAGCATAATTCTGCAAGAAGAAACGTCTGAATAAAAGTCGCTTGAAAAAGTGTTTTTTTTTTTGATTCTCCAGGAACGGCAGTTACGTGGCTTTTTGTTTTGACGTTAATATTTTTCATTGAAAATATTGTTTAGAAAAACATTAAGCAATTAATAATATGGCGCCTGTAGAAACGCGACGGTGAAAACTAAATGATTACGACAGCTCGTGCGCCCCAGTATCTCCAGCGTTTTGTTAACGATCGGATCTTCTCTCCTGCTAGCAGGACTGGATGATATGAAAACGCGATCTTTCGTTCCAAACTTTTCCCGCCAAACGCACTTTTATCGGGATTGAGTGATAATAACGCCTTTTATCCACTGGTCCACTTGGATTTTGTAATTATTTTCATAGTAAGGTAAGTTAGTATTCAGTGTGGAATTGGTGATAATTTTTTGGAAGAAACATTACTATTGCTATGAATTCAAGGTGGTCGTGTTTGCAAAAACGTACTTTTTTGTCGTATTTACACACCCTGTACCTCTTTTTCGTCTCACACTATCCCAACCCTTGCTAACTTTGTATGTGTCAATTTGCAACTATGTAACTTTTGCGGCCCAATCAATTGGTTTTCAATCTAGTTAATTGATCTAGTTTTAAACTCGCTTTACTTTTTAAAGCTTTTAATGATTTTTTGCTTTGATTGTATAATGAAAAAACCACTACGTTACAGTTGGTAAAAAAATTTTAAACTCTTTCAAGTTCAAAGTAATAGCAAGAATCCTAGCAGTTAAGGTTAAGTCACGTTCACTAATTATCATAGGTTTTGATTCTACTTAATTACAATATTTTTGATTGCTTTAGGTCACATTAAATATATAAGATTAAAAAAAAATGAAGAATTATAGTCCGATTTATTTTTAATTACCGCTGTAAAACCTCAGTTTTTAGGAAACGATATTGAAACAGGCTGAAAGTGGAATAACAATGGCACAAGGTCCAATATTTTGATAATTAATTATTCGCAGCTTTCTCCCAGTTTCATTAATTCCCTGACTGAATATTAAAATTGAATTGCAGCTTCTAAGAGTTTTCTGCTTCATTTGAATAAACCAGAATTGAACACCAATAACGGCCTTTAATATAAGGTGAAATTGAATCAAAAAACTTTATTCAAATTCTATAGTCAAACTACAGTTGTTCAAAAATAATGGCTTTTTTTGACGTGTGTGTGAATGTGAATGTTGATGATGTCAATTCTACAAGAGTAAAAAAAGTTGACTATAGTATCATTTTGACGTTCTTTGGAGCAACCAGAGCAAATGTGACATTTTATTGTCAACAATTTGACATCATGGTCTCAGTAAACTGACGTGTGTCACTTAGAAAAACATTCTCTTCTTCTTGATATGAATAATTTTGAAATTTACATCCTATGTAATCTGAAAGGGCTTCAAGGGAAACGTTTATCCAAACTGCAATGTAGAAACATAAGAGCGTAAAGCACTCAGTTTCGGTCAGCTAGGTTAAATTTGTACGATTCGGCCTCGGGGTTCTTTAACTTAAGTGGCGCAACGTGTTTTGAGGGTAATTTTATGCGGAAATTAATTAGTTTCGAGGTTCTTCTCTATTTCTCGCTAATAACGCTTAAAAACAAACACCGGGCGCTATTAAAATTGTCAGTTGTAGTAGTAAATGACCCCTGTGAGAGTTTTAAAACGTGTACCATTTTAATATTAGTAATTCTTAGATCATTAATTATAAAATTGTCACTTTTTTGCCGCCTCTTATAAACTGGTTTTAATAGTAATATTCAATGGATCTTATGGCGTAGTTAATAAATTTTTACCCTAAGGATAGCTTCACATATAATTGAAATCATTATACAATTTATCAGCACTTCGACACCTAAAATCGCTTTACGAAACAGGCCCTTAGCATTAATAACGCGTTTAGGAAAGTTAATTTCTTAATTGATGTCAATGAAGCTCTTAGTGACACGTTTGATGGAACAGTTACCATCAGAAAGGGTTGGTGGAAACTGACTGATAATGCAAATTCTCAACTAATAGTGAGATTTATTATACATCTGTACTTCCAAATACAGTAATAAGGGCCCCCAAGGGGGCTATGGCGCCGGTAATAAGCGACCCCCTATAGGACAGTTTATACTCATTTACTCTTAAATAGGAAAACAATTACATGGAAATGGATTTAATATGTTTGGTTTCAGAAACACGGTAGACTTTTATTATGCAATATTCTCGGTTCAGAGAGGAAAATTTTCAATAATATGTCATTTTCAACGTAATGGTAATGAGAATAGTTATTCCCTAATGGTAGTTTTTTGATAATTAAATTCAGTTTGATTATACTTGGGCCAAGTGCACGTTGTTTACAATCTAGTATCATCAGAATCCAGTTACTTACTTAACACCGTAATGTGTAATTTTCGGAAATAATTAACTGTCGATTGAATAGCAATTAGGCAATTAATGTACATTAAAGTTTCAGTTTGGTCAAGATGACAATAAAAACTAAAATTAATATGTAAGGGAAACCGTGAAGGACATAATTAACGTTCAAAATCTGATTTCAGGAAGTATAGAGGAATACTGTAACTTTGGTCTAATAAGCCTTTAAAGAAGTGAAAGCCGCTCAAAAGATTTTCCTTGCATTAAGAACTTAAAGGGCGTAATAGGGTCACAAGAGACCTTCTTTCAGCGAGTGCTTCTTTGGCTTTGAAGGAGAATTTAGAAAAAAACGCGTAAACGCAAGATCAATGTGTTAAGTTTCACGAATTACCACTAAACATTTTTTTAAGAGGGTGATGGTTTCCATAAACTTATCTCTGCGTTCCCTCCCATTATTGCCATCCTTTAATTAATCCTGAATCGTGCTAATTCCCATTAGGTGATGATTTATTTGCTGCTTAAATCTTCATTAGTAAGTGAAATCGTAAACTTGACTGCTTCTCGAATCTGCCTTGCATTAAGATCACATACGAAATTAATAATTAGTCTTTTAATGTGTAATATCGTCTAATTTACGTCTTAAGTTTTTATGTAACATTGTGATGTTAGTTTTAACCATTTCTTGAAAGAAAGTTTTTAACAATAATAATGAGTGACAACTGGCTGTGGGCGCTATCTGTGTGTTTTCAATGAGGAATTCTCAAATTCAAATTTAATGTTACGCTGGGACCACATGTTTCATAATATAACACGTAGCACCCTGATGAAGGAATCAAATAAAATTCCGAAAGCTTGGTAGCTTCAAAGTTTAATTATACGAGCCCTCCTCAAGACCGATACCCTAAGAACTCCACCTCTCCTTGAAATCGTAAAGTTATCGCTGTGTTACGTCGAATTACGACTTGAATGCAAAAAATACAACCAAAAACCGTTTAAATAATGAACTGACAGGAAATTCGGTGACTACAAATTACAGCAGAAGTTTTCGCAGTATGCTTTTCCCGAGCGACAAAAGTTAAAAATTGAACGCTGCATTAAAGTTAGTTGGTCTTTGGTCCCGGCAAATGATGTGGATAATAATTAAAAATGTAAACTTTTTCTAAACTTGCTAGCGAATATTTTAGTAACAGTTTCTTGCTAAACAATGTGAGTCATCTAATAAGTCGACAGAACGAAAGTAAGACAAATAGCTGAATAGATGAGTGTGAGACGACTTTTCGGTTATTTTCCCGTTAGGACATATTGCCTTTTCGGGATCGCTCCTTATTGTTGCCTAAAACGTGTGAATGTCGTCCACTGTCAATTTGAAATATGAACGGGACGAAAAACGGAAGAATAAGAGTAGTGTACAGAATAGTGTACAGGGTGTTCATGTTTTGTTGGAATTGCAAGAGATATCTCAGTTATTATTTAGGTTTTGCAATATTTTTGTCAGAGGAACGTTGATGGTGTCGAACATAACAGTTCCATTTTTATTTCACAGAATTTTTAAGTCTGCATTTTGAGACTCATCCTGTATTTCTGTTATTCATGAAGATATCGAATTTTATCGAAGCAAATGGGACGTAACTAGACAGTTAGTCACAAGTTATCAATCAGTTCTTCTGAGGAAGTGGTCATGTGACCGACGTCACATTCGTTTTAGTAAACTGACACATCACTAACAAACTCTGTTGCCATATTTATTGAACTTATTGATTTCTAATAATTCTCTCTTCTTTATGTATAGTTTTGAAATGTCCTGCGGGGGTCTTTTTTAATGGTGAGTTCGAATTTTTGTTACAAAATCTAAAAGCTGCTGTATTGTATGTATTCAACAGTTACATACCCTTTTATATAATTTTTAATGCCAATTTATTGCTAAATAGTTTTACTCACTGAGACAGTGTAAGAAGCAAAGACTTTACCAAAGTTATTATTTGTGTATAAGTTTCATGTCATAAAAATTCTATTTTGCTCTCTGTTATTATATGGCAACAAATGGTAAAACTATGCTGTGCCCATTTTATTACTCTGAGGATTATATTCAGAGTAGCCAGTGCGGTTTGAATGCAGTAATTTTTGTAATCCCATCACTTCAAGAACAATAGGAAAACCTTCAGCTGAGTTATTTGAAAAGAAGATTTACAATTTTGTTTTATAACAGGGATTTGGTAAATCCTGAAAAAAAAACGACAGTAAACTGAAACATCAATGTGTAAATTGATTTTGCTGTCAGTTCAATATGTGATTTACAGGATTTTACACTTCAATCCAGATAGGTAAAACGACTCTTGTGAAACGTGAAATCTGGATATGGTCGATAATACAATCAAGTTAAATCTTGAAAGGCTGATTTAGTTTAAACTTTTTTTTTTGGTAGGAACAGGTTGTATTAAATTGCTTTACTGAAAATTCTCAAATGCTTTGAGAAACACTAGAGTTTCTATTTCAGTTTGAGATTCAATACACACCCCTATGCATGTCTAATGCACCTACACAGGTTTACTCTTTGACGTCGATAGCACACTTCGTGCTTGTTTCACGTTCGAGTTGATTCTAGAGAAACTGGGAAAAATTGTGCGATAAAACCTTTGAATTGAGTAACGTCAATCCAACTGAATTTTAGAATACTGTCATCAGTGATCTAAACATAAATTTGAGAAAATATAAAGTCAATTTTGTTGAAAAATCTGTCGGATTTGCAGCTCTAATAGGAGTAATGACCGTTTTTCCTTTCCTTGTCCACTTTTTTACTGGCCGGACTAGTGACACGTCGCAAGCCGAAAATGGCGTAAAAGATTTATAGAAGATTCCTTTAATTGCTTGGGTTTTTACTGCAGCAAACATTTATCAGAAAATAAAAAAATCATACACATAAACTTAGGACTGAAAGTGCAAAAGCTTTTAAGGGCACTTGAACCCCGTAAACAAAGTTCTAGGTCATTGCCTCATTCTCAAGCTATAAAAGTGAAATTATAAGATAATTGGATTCATTCACTTATATAGTTTTCTAGTCGGTAAACGTGACAACCCTGCTAAAATGTTTTTTATAGCCTCTGGAAATTTGTTCCATTGTAATAAAAATTCAGAAAAATATACCTAAAAACATACCAGCTCATACTGTTTTATGTTAATTTAGTAAAGCTATAGCATTCCTTATTATCTTAATTTAGTTCAACTTTAGAGCAGCAAATTTGTGTATTCTCCTGATGAAGCTAACATCATTATTTAATTAACACACACACATCCTCTATAGCGTAACAACTTCAGAACAAAACTGGAATTTGTCAAACTTTTAAGTTTAGGGTAAACATGAAAGAGAGAATTGGTTTAGCGTATTGTCCATACAACACAGACATCCCTTTTCCACATGTCATCGCTGAAAAGCCTATCATCATTACAATTGCTAATAGAAACGCGGAATGTCAGCATTCAACCAAGTTTCGGACAGCTCGTTAATGTCCAAATACCAATTTGTATCGATCAAATAGGCTGGAGGTGATATTTTGTGTGCATCAAGTGATTTTAACAATAATAAGTACAGTTTTTTGCATCCATTCAAACGGGAAGCATCATTAATATTTCACAAATTAATCACGGACCGGAAAGCAGCGCTGACAAACTTAATAAGACACTTTTGTCGAAAAGTGGAGAACACAAACAATCTTCTTCAAGTTTCAATGCACATCGAAACAAACTTGTGAATAATGCAACGGTTCCGATTAATTCATTGTTAAAGCCGATATAAAAGTTGCACGAACCTGAAGTCTAATCTACTCAAAAAGTTTGCATTATAGCTCTATAATACAATTTTAAAAACAACCGGATATCATAACGCTTTGTTTTCCTGCCGTTTACAGAAATTTCCACGTAATCGAAAGGTCCGTTTTCCCTCATTCGATTAATGATTGGCCGGGAACGAGTGTAATCTATCATCGTGTTTAGCACCGTGAAATTAGTTTTTGCATCTTGTGTATTAAGTTTTGTTTTTAATATGTTATCCAACTGGTCAAATATAAATTAATAAATACTCATGTGCAGTAAGTGAGTAAATTACAGCACGGCTGGAAGCTGTTTTTTTACAAACTAGTAACTACCCACTATAATGCATACTTACTGCTCATGTAGACTTATTTATTTATATTTGACGAAGGAAAATTCTGATTAGTATTTCTCTGGAGTTAAACGTTAAATGACAGTTTAAGACGTTATATTTGACACTTCACAGCGAGATGGTTAATAGTCAGGTGACATTTGTTATAACTATTAAAACTGGAATACGCAGATTAGTTGCACGCAAAAGTTGCATTTTACAGCTCAATGGATCAATATATGACAGTTGTGACAGCGGTTTAAAATCAAAACCACGTCCTAAATTGCTTAGGCAATGTCAAAATTGTAGAGAGATATATTATTAAT
Source organism: Ips typographus (assembly GCF_016097725.1). NCBI lineage: Eukaryota > Metazoa > Arthropoda > Insecta > Coleoptera > Curculionidae > Ips > Ips typographus. The sequence continues at coordinate 5,823,866 of NC_138430.1, read as the reverse complement.
TTCAACCAACAACCACGCCCTAAATTGCCTAGCTATGTCAAAATTCTCAAAAGTACCAACTGGACTTACCATTAATATTTTCTTCGCACAAGATAACCGCGCTACTAATCTAGAGACCAAGTTATTGCAAACTGTATAAAGTTTTATAATAGAGGAATATTTATCGAAACTTGTTAACCATCGCGAAAGAAACTCGTGTTAGGAAACTTTACCGATTCTCCATATGCAAGAAAGTTAAGCCGTAACTCAAAACCTTGGCTTGAATGTCATATTTATAGATTATTCAACTTTTGGAAAGTTCAATTAATCAAGGAAAAAACGGAAATGTTGAAATTTTACTCTTGTTTGTCAAGTTTAAATTGCCTAACAAAAACTAGATATGACAAAATTGAAATGATATTAAAATAACCAGATATTGTCTAGACGTACTATAATTTAACTTTCTGGTAACATATTTTTGTCCACTTTGACTAATAATCGTGGAAAACTATTCCATGCTTCTGGTTACAATCAAAGCGATTATCCCTTCGAATGATTTCATTTTCTAAAGCGTAATTATTAATCGACAAACCAGGTCATACATGTAACCAAAATGTTGACACGATCTACGGTAAATATTTATGAACGGGCTGAGTTAGTTTCGACTCTAGATTATTATCTTCCTCATTGTTATTTTATTAGCGGATTTTTTTATTACATCCACCATTAATATTGTGTTTAAACTAAGTTAACGACTTGCCCGGCACATGCTTTTACATACATTTTAGACATGTTTGGTAGTTTCAAGTTTAACGGACTGGCAATGACGAGGACAGTACTTGCCCAACATGGAAATTTTCTTTGGATTTTGGTCGGCTATTTATAATAACTCAATAATTATCATGTCATTCTACTAATCTATGATCATAGTGTGTCTGTTATTTCCTGACTGACTGATAAAATTAATTCTTTTGAGTGTCCCGTATGTTTCGGTCACAAAAATAAATTGGTTAGTGGAAACTCGACACTTTACACCGTTTTAATTAATTGAACTGATATTTCATTGTATTGTGTGATCCAAATTTCAGGATTCCTATGGATGTTAAAAGACCATGAATGTTGGTCTTCAACCAACCGAACCATTATTCAACTTACAATGCCTTGAAACCTCAACATTTATGTCCACATGTGACCTGAATTCAACTCAATTACTGGAATGCTTTGGAACCTATTTGCATCTGAACGATTACCAATGCACCCTGGATTACTTCCGAGTGAACCAAACCGAATATTTGTGCACCGGATGTGACACGAACAGTACTAGCAAACTGTTAGTGGATAACTTTAATAATATTTTCCGGGACATCTTAGTGCAAACGTCCAACCTAAATTGTGACGTAACCAATGGTAGTGATTTCACCAACTGGACATGCAACAATACGGTTGGTCTACCCTATCCAGACTGGAAGAGCCGTTACGATTGGAGTTTTTTGTTTGTTGTTGTGTTCATAATTGCGGGAGGTGTCGGAAATATTCTCGTTTGTTTAGCTGTGCTTTTAGACCGGAAGTTGCAGAATGTGACCAACTACTTCCTGTTAAGTTTAGCCATTGCCGACTTATTGGTCAGTCTCTTTGTTATGCCTCTTGGAGCTGTTCCCGGATTTTTAGGTAATGGAAAAACATTACTTACTTATTTAAACAACTTTTAACAAATTCAGCGCTCTGAAAAAACACTTTGAAAGCACTCTGCAGCAAAATTGTAAATTCTTCTTGGAATTGCAATTAGATTAAGGAATATCTAAACTTTGAATTAACATATCAACTGAAGCGAAGCGAAATTGAATAGAAAATTAAACAAGCCACACAAACAACTTTTTAATTGAATTCGTCCAAAATTTTTCTTTAATAAAGTTGAATAATTTTAGGGGAATGGCCCTTTGGACTGATATGGTGCAACGTCTATGCCACGTGTGACGTTTTGGCTTGTTCGGCTTCGATAATGCACATGTGTTTTATCAGTCTTGGACGGTACTTAGGCATTAGGAATCCCTTAAAAACGCGACATAGTACAACAACAAGGACAGTAGTATTGCGTATAGGATTGGCGTGGTTATTATCGATGGTCGTATCCAGTTCCATTACAGTATTAGGTAAGTCATATCTTTAAAACCATATTATCGGAAAAAACATCTTTTTTTGTAGTATTTAACACATAACAAACCTCATTTTCCCATCCACTTTTCTTTGCCCTGAAGAAAATTGAACATAAAGTGAATTTCCTCGGTGTCGATGACTTTTTATTGATTGTACTACAACAGCTCAATTTGTAAGTAAACTAAAGCATTCCCTCTAAAATATAGAGAACGTTCTTTCAACTTTTGCAGCTATTCATTAAATTCCTCTAGAAATTTTTCATTGCATAAACTGGAATTTAATGTGATTAGAGACAAATCATTTTTAAATAAAATCATAGTTGCTTCCGCGAGTTAAACACATAAAAACTAAACGTTCTCAATTTATAGGGACGGGCATAGATTCAGAAAATTCCCCCTATTACAGAACACAGCCTTGAATTATTTATGTTTATGTTTTTCTTCGGGTTGATCATCGTTCTTTAAAGCTTTTTGTTGATGACCCATGAATGGTAACAATGCTACTGCTACTATAAATAGCTCCATTGAAAATAAGGCCCCTATTTATTTGAGTAAAACAAGTGACGAATTAGTTTAAAGAACTTGGGCGAAAAAGAAGGGAGAAACACCGAATCCCACTTGGGAGTGGTACACAAGAAGTTAAAAGTTTATTGTTTGTACAGGGTAAAGTAATTTTTCACTCTAAAGCTTGGATTGCGTTTTTGAAAGCGCCTTGAAAATGACATACTTTATTAGGTCACATGACACTAGTCCACAGAATAATCATGTGACAAACTGACAGATGACCTAATCAATTGTTAATTGCTATATCCGAGGCGAGGATTACTTTTTTTTGTGTGGTTTAGATTGTGATATTTTGCACATAATCTATCACATTATCAACAATCAATTTAAAGTTCAGAACGAACTCTCTAATGTAATTTGACATGGTGTCACATGCATCATTGATTTCTAATGGTGTTCTCTTCTTATCACAGGTTTTCAATGTAAATTTTTTAATTTTCCATACCTGTATGATGTATATCAACGTACAAGTTATGATCAAAGTCTTTTTTCAGAACGAGAACTTGACGGTATACAATAAAACGAAATTAAATAACATGAGATTAAAAAGGGGGAGTTTTGATTGTCGTAATTCTGCTTTCAAAGCAAAAGAGAGAACATCTGGAGATTTATTTACCAAAAAGTCTCCTGACGTTGTTATTATAAATCTGATTATTGAATTATTATTAAAACAACTCGTTTAATAAAGTAATTTTACTTAAATATGGCTAATTTAGACAAATTTTTCGGCCTGCAAACAATTTGAAAATTTGTTTATATTCTTTAGGGGTTGATGTTGAAATTACCATCAAAGGGCAAACAAAATTTTACTGCCTATAGCAGTATCTGTTGGATAATATTTGAACTTTGAAGAATGATATTTAAAAGAAAATACAAAAACCAAATCTTGTACAAACTTTCTTATCAGAGGATGTTTTATCCTCTGACAGACGAATCAATACTTTGAATTCGAGCAGTGGCAAAGTTGATATACTCTTAAACTTAAAAAAGCACTAAATTTATGTTGGAAAACATTTCATCGGGTGACAACCAGAGGTTACACTGTTTTTTTAATGATAAGAAAAAATTCCCAGCTTAATCCCCTAAAAAGCATTCCTCACTTTAACGTCCACCCATTAGGAGGATTAGACGTGTCAGGGTGCATTTTTGATAGCCTTCACCCAAAAACAAAATCATATTTGAGTATAACAAACGCACAAACGCGTACCGAGAATCGGACAATGTAAAATCCATTTTTGGGGTTTTTTATTTTGTTTCAGGCATAATAAATCACGAAAACATCATGCCGGACCCGAAAAAATGCGTCATTAACAATCGAGCCTTTTTCGTTCTCGGCAGTCTGATAGCCTTTTACATTCCAATGACCGTGATGATGGTCAGTTATGCTTTAACCGTTCAGTTGCTTCGAAACAAAGCGAGATTTGCAGCTGAACACCCCGAAGCTGATCAGTTTCGGCGATTGGGTGGTCGATTTTCCAGCAAACAGGATCGAACCCCCACAACTCCAACCGATAACAATGCGTTATGGAGAACCGCAGGAAACGTAGATAGGCAAGTGTTTAATTCTTGACTCTCAATTTACATAAAATTTTACTAATCCACGAAATCTTCTTTCCAGATTCCTTGCCGGTAAAGTAAAACGGAAAAATTTTGCTTCTGGTTCAGTCGCAACTGAACAGAAAGCCTCCAAAGTGCTCGGATTGGTGTTTTTCACTTTTGTCTTATGTTGGTCGCCATTTTTCATCTTGAACATCATTTTTGCCGCTTGTCCAAACTGTGACGTGCCCCAGCACGTGGTGCTCACCTGCCTCTGGTTGGGCTATGTCAGTTCAACCATCAACCCTATTATCTACACCATCTTCAACCAAACTTTCAGAGCTGCTTTCATCAGACTACTACTTTGTAAATGTCACAAGTAAGTTAACTCTAAGTAGTAGTTAGATGCTTAGAAGTAGTATAATGATGAGTTGTTCATATTTTGTGTTTGGTTAAAAAAAGCAGCAAACTAAAACAAAACCAATGTACTAAGCTTCAATTAATTTCAATAATAAATTTAGCCACTGTACACATATCATATTTTGTTAATTATTACTGAAGACTAGCATAAATCAAATCTTTGAGTGACACAGATTTTGTTTTGGTAGATCATCTCGCCCCGTTAGATTCAGATCCAGGGGTACATCAAACCTGTGCACCCCATCAGCTTTACCATTGGCCATCAGTCTAACAGGTAGCCCATTAATCACCCCGGCTACAGAATCTTCATTCGTCATTCGGACGCCATCATTAAATTATATCCAGGAGAGGCGGAATAGTTGCGATGGTCATCACTTTTAGAAATTACCAGTTAGTTATTTATTACCTACAAATTAGAAGTGTAACAATTTAGTGTTAGAGGGTAAGAAAACAGAAATCCTTTTAGATGTGCAATTTCGTGTGTGACTAGAAAAAGTAGTAAAACATATTATTTTCTAGAAAATAATGTCTGTTTCATTTTCCTTAGAAGCCAGATTTTGGTTCCTCGTGCGCCAAATTATTTAGGACTGCAAGTGACTCATTTTAATTAACTTAACCAACCTCAATCTCCCTAAAGAAATTGATCTCCACAAACATTCCGAAAGATGATTCCTTACAAAGTGCTTATTACATTCCGCAGTTAACTCGACGGATATCTGAGATAATTAAAAATTATAGCCACTTCTTCATTACTTCTCTTAATTATAAAATACGACCCCAAATCCACTGAAAGGGAATGTTTGTGGCCTTTTTTTCTGAAAGTTTCCAAAAACTGTTTCATTTGTGTAAGCAGATTTCACTTATTACACAGTGTAATTGCATTAAAATCATCTCCTACCCGTTGGGCTTTAAAAGAGAAATGTCGATAATTTGATTCGGAAAAGCGTTCCGATATGAGGAAAAATTCATAAAAGAGCCAAAACTCATCTGCTTAAAATCGCCATTCAGCACATACAGCACTCACGTTATACCAGCCGATATATTTTCCGTTCCCCTTTTGAAAATCGGTACTTATATCTTCTGTTGTATGATCAAAGGCAGATCGATATGTGATTTCATTTTGCCTTTCAAATTTTTAATCAAGCCTTTATTGTTCACTCTTTACATTTGGTTTTCCAAACAGTCACCAAAAAAAAAGAGGGTGCAATGACTTTGATTTTCTGACACCTTTCACCATTAATTGAGCAAAATCAAAATATGGAATCCGGACGAATGTTTGCCCAATGCGAAATATGTAAATCATCGTTTAACGTCCAAACCCTGCTGCAAAGCAGTAACGATGATTTTTACTGCAAAGACTGCTTCAAACGATGCTTTTACTCAGGTAAGTAACAATTTTTTAGGGCGAAAAAATTTAAATTAAGTTAAAAGCATTCTCACGGTCCAGTGCATGTGTAAACCGCTTTGTAAGAATTTATTGTAACGGTTTGCAGGAGGAAAAACAGAAGGAGCAGGTGACACAAAAACTGAAATTTTAGATGTGACAGGCAAAAAATTTATGCCCCATCCGGAGAAATACATCCGGAGCCCACGAATAGCGACTTTGTTGCACGGACACCAAAACTTAAGTGTTATGTCCCTATCAAAAAGGTTGACCGTACTTTAAAGGGTTTATTTTTAATGCGGTATTTAAAGTAGCAAATCTCTTTACATAATGTTACATATTAGATACAGGGTATCATTTTAATATGGTAGGGCCAAATATGCAGTATTTGCTTAAATTACAGCATTGTTGGTAATTTGTGATTGGTCAATAAAAAACAATTTTTTTCTGCCAAATCACAAACTATGCACTCAGAGCAAGCAAAAGCTTCTAGCTAAGCAAAATAGAAGTGGAAAAAGTAGTAAGGAATCTAAAGTTTATTCTCAGTGAAATACTTTGTACATCGTTTATAATCCTTGTACGCTTAACAAAAACAACTTCTATAGACCGTTGCAGTGCCCAAAAGCAGATTGCAACAAATACATTTCGGTTTGTACACTCGAATCCCACTTCAAACACGAACACAAAGAAACACCTATCGTCACGACCCACTTGGATGCACGCTGCGCCTCCGAATTTTATCCCAGAGACGTTCGGTATTCCTGCATCCAATGCATCGTCCTATTGAAAGTGATAAATCTAGAAATTTCCAATATTTGCCGAGGCAGGTAAGCGTGATAAATGGAATAGTTTTTACTTGAAATTTAGAAATTGACCGTAGCCGGGCGGTTTTATACGGATCGCCTTTAGACGATCAAAAACCCGTAATGGTCCTGATGGCCACAAGAATCCCGGATATACACTACTCGTCAGACGACGAGAGGGAAAGCCCCAGGAGTCCACAATGTTTTTCTGTTAGAGCTGAAGAAGAAATATTTCGAAAAGGTGATCGCATAATCGTTTGGTTGGGATCGAACGTCCAAACCAACTTAACGTACACTGTAGCCGTGTCCACTTTGGACAATGAAATAAGGTAACCAAAAATATTTTCATACTGCAATTTAAATTTGAGTTTAACGTAATTTCAGGCAAAAATATTTCGGACCGATGCTCACCCTTAACGAAACACCGGAAAAATTGTGCAAAGAGGGAAATTGCCTAATACTTTCATATTTTCACTGCACCTGTATGACCGAAAACGGTACGAAACCCTTAGCTTTGGATGTTCTCATCCATAATCCTGAATAAATTACATTCATCATCGTAAAAGGCTACTTTCGTTTTACTGTAGCCTTTTAAGTTTATTGGCTGTATACATATCCTAATTTTATTGATAATTTATATTCAGATTTCGAGATAATTTTATTTATTAACCGCAATATTCCTTTAGTATCAATTAAAAAAAAAATGAAATAAAAGGCACATTTTCAGAACTAGAAAGAGAATATATGTATATAGAAAAAATGCAATATAAATACAATTTATTGTCAAAATCTGTTATGAAGTTGATCATATAAAGCTTTATAAAAGACTGGTATGTTCTTGATGAGGTTATCACCCTGCGAATGTCAATAAAACATAAAAATATAATTTTTGCTACCTGATAGTTCTGAAGTTGATAAGACATTTATAAACACATAATGTGATGAAGATGAAAAGGTTGGTTTAGTTTTGAAAAATGTTGCAAACTCTGACACTTTCAGTAAAAATAATAATTCAGTTTAGATTCTTAGAGAATTCACTAATTGCCTGTACTTTTCAGAGTTTGCTAGACATTTCACTGATTAGTTAGAACACTACATACTAAATATTATCTAAATTTAGGACGTAAAAGATTTCGAGCAGATGAAATCGCACACGTGTAGACCGATCATTATTTTGTTACAGTACCTTGAAGTTTGCTCATTACATTTTATAAACACTATTGACACTTAACAGATTTGTACAAGGATTGCAACATAATTTTAAAGTAAATGTTTTCAATGCGACATAATTCAATTTCTATTACATCGTTAGCCCTTGTCAGTAATAAGCCTGGACAATCTACTAAAATTAACTGTTATAACATAAACTAACCAGGTACTTTTAAGAACTTAATAATTAAAAAAACTTAAACGACAGTTATTCTGCAAATTTACAATACTAACGCAATATACACACTCTATCACTGTTAGTTGGCTGAATATACTAGAGATTATAGCACTAACGATATGTCCAGTTAAAGTAAAATATACATTGAATGTACATAGTATACTCAGGTGAGTGTAAATGAGACACGTATAACATCAAAAATAATGTTTAGCGGCAACAAATAAAGCTAAAAATTGTTGAAATCAACTAAACACATTACGCAGTTTAGTTGAAAGCTAACATTTAAGACACTTGGTTTATCAGACCTACTGAAACATTTAACGACATTTAACACGACTATTTCAGCACAACATTTAAGATTTTGATTTTTTGGCTACAAGTAACTTTGGTATAGCAAAATTATAAAAGTTTTCACTGGAAAAGGGTTTTAGATGAAACTTATTCACTATCACCCTCATTCTGATCAGACAAGTCCTCTTTTAACCATTTGGGAATAACCCTGATGCCAATTTTTTTAAATAATTTTACCAAAGCCGTGTTGTGGCTCAGATAGTATCTCTGCAAGTATTTTAACGATTTTTCTTCCATGGGCGGGTACTGACGGCCTTTGCTGCGCCCTAAACACTTTGTACTATCTCCGTTCACCACTTGACAAAAGAAACCCTTCTTTTTGTCAAATCTTGAATAACAACCCGAGTTAAGTATTTGTTAAAATAAATCTATCAACTATTTACCTTAAATGATCTGTGTAATTGAAGAAAGGTGTAATCTTCAAGAATTTTTGTAACTCATTCATCACTTCCACTGGATCAGACTTCAATTCTTCCCCATCGATAATATGAAGAGACTGTGGTGAAAAATACGTCATCCATCTTTCCAAGTGTTGTGCATACTTTCCCGGATTCAAACATCTGAACAAAATTTAAGTTACTCAAGTTCTAGTTTTCAAAGTGCAGTTTCTTATGATTTACCGATTTCTGAGATCTCTGAGAGGTTTAGGCGCTGTGTCACTAGCTGTAATTACTTGATGAAAACTAAAATTGTTGGTAACTGCGTCTCCGTGGGCTTTAGTGTGCTGGTACCAAGAGTAAGCGCGTTTTGCGGGAGATATTAAAATAGTAACCAGTTTAGCGCGAGGTAATAACGCGTGCACTCTTTTAGGCACCAATTCCCCATCAAAATATGTGGCGCTTTTTTCAAAGTAATAACGAGCTGATGAATTCGAGTCAACAGGAAAAAAATTCATATACCTAAAAAACCTGTACAATTTTTACTGTAGTTTATCAATCAATAAACTCACCAATCCAATCCTCTTAAATAGTTATGAGCGTTGAAAAACTGGATTTCTTCAAAAGTAGTAGGGCTAGGCAAGTTGCTGGCAATCACTGGATGGATAGAGAGAAAACTGTATAAAGCCGTGGTCCCGGTTTTTTGAGGTCCGATAACCAAAAACTTGGGAAGGGAATCACATGATTTGGTCCTGGACCAAATTTTTTGATGTCGTTGATCATCGCAAGGATTCTAAACAGATTGAAAATCAGGGGTTTGGTCGAGATAGCGTTTACCCAACATACCCCCCAAACTGGATCAGATTCGCCAGGAAACTGTTTGAAATAATTTTCGGCCAACTGCAATGGGGGAGCCGAGGTGAGCCGGATGTTAGTCCAACATTGCACGAATTTTATCACAGATTCGAACGTATACAAGCCCAGTCTGTCGTTACCGTAATTGGACATGTGAGTCATAAAAATATTAATCTGAAATGTATACTGTGTGATTTTAATTTTGAGAATGATGGTTTGAGACACTTACAGGATTATAGACAATCGTCTGGAACAATTCTCCCCCTTTAATAGACTCGTCTAATTTTATTCTTCCACCTGGGTAACGATCAATAAACATTGTATGGGTGAATAGGCCACACGTTTGTCTAGGTAAAACCATTATGTTTCGATGTATAAAACCCCGTCTTAACCTAAAAAAGCACTTTCTTCAACAGTATAAGTGATAGATTACAGTAATTATTGTGAATCTACATGTGCAGGATGTGCAGGCAGCACAGTTTGTGATTTACACAAATTCTGCACATTTGGACTTGGCTACCTACCTTGCAGGCCTTAAGTGCGGATATTCTTCAGTAGACGTGACACGAATATTCCAAACTCTTTTCCATGCAATGTATAAAAGCTCGTGAACGGGATACACCCCAGAATGATGAGGAGACACGGAATAACCAGAATCAATTGGAATACCTAAAATATATTTAAAAAATTTGGCCCTATCCTGGTAATAAGTAGTTATAGTGACGTTAAAAACGGTTGACTTCAAAAACTACAGGTGGTGCTAAGGAGCACCCTTAAGCCACCTCTCAATAAAAGTGGTTTGACAGCATAATAAAAAGGACAAATCAAACTATCAAAAGTCAACACAAAATAACCATGGGAGGAAACAAAAAGTAAACAATGAATTTCAAAATTTAAAGAAACAAATTGGGTAAAAAATCAGTTAATTGCAAGATAAAATGCAGTGTGTAACTATAACGTGTGCAAGAGTGGTTTAAAAAAATAATTTTCGAGAAAAATTGTTAAAAAACAAAGAAAAGGTACACACCAGCTCAGCTTGAAAAAATTAGCTAGGAAAAGTGGAAAGAAGAAACTAGAAATTCAAAGATCTTAAAAAGGATGTAGATAACCTGCCCTTGCTTGCAGAAATGCAAAACTTAAGTGATTTAATTACTAACTAACATTATAAAAAACACACTCACCATATTGCTTTGCAAAATTCTTATTAAGCACCATATCATCCATTAACAGTGTGATGTTATCGTACAAGTGAGGTTGTTGGTGGTTCCACATATGAGAAAACCACATGAACTTATCGACGTGTTGCAAAAGAAGATCGTCGCCTTTATCCTCTTCGTTATTTCCGTGATGATAATACTTTCCAGAGAAACCCAAGTTGAACTTAAACCCTGGCACCATAGATTTTAGCCTGAAATGACAATCTGAACTATTGAGTTTCTATGATTAGCAGAAATGCTGTACCGTTCTTGAGCACTTAGCATAGCTTCAACGTCATCGAGCTTCATTCTAGTTCCGACTTCTCCCACAAAAATGTCGTCAACATCCACCAGAATGGATCGTTCTAAAGATAAACTAAGTTGCCCGTGACTGAGATAGCTAAGACTGTCCAAGAACAGAAGTCGGTGAAGCCAGAATTTAAGGCCGTACCCGAAAATCACTCGTTGGATATTATCGTACAATCCGTGATCTTGAATTACGGTAGGTAGAGGAGTTTTTACCCCACCTAATTTTGAGGTTTAAGTTTTTTTGTAAAGAGTGGTGTTAAAACATTTTTAGGTTGGACATACTTTCGTTTGTTTGAGAAAAGTCACTGCGATGCGCCCATTCTAAAGGTTCATACGTTGAATGGTTGGCTTGGAATATGGTCCAGTCAGCACCAGACAATTCGCCCCAAACAGTTTCACCCGCCCGTGTTAATCTTAAAATTTGGGACGCCGGGTTAAGGGTGGCGTCCCGCAATTTCAAGTTGGTGTGAACGAACAAGGGAAACCCTTTAAGTTGCGAACCCACATACGTTTCGTCTTCCGGAGGAATAAAACCTGAATCGATCAAAAATTAAACAAGCTTGAATGATTAGTTTGAAACTCACTCTCACCTATTATACCAACCGAATACTCTCTGCAGTACTTGTCCAGCAGTTCCCTATTCCAATTATCCATTTGTAAATATTTATAATAATTTTCAAATACTATAACACCATATCGGCCTTTGTCTAAATTGGTCAATACTGGTAAACTTTTGCCCGTCACTTCAACTTTATACCTGCACAAAAATAGTTACTTAAAGAAAATTCAAGATAATTTACACGGACTTTATTCTTGTGTGAACCAACAATTCCGCAATGTCTTTCCCCAATTTGGAATACATCGTCTCGATAAATACCAGAACTTTTGGATAACTTTTAAGACGGGCGTCTGTCTGGTGGTCGTGATTTTGCAAAATACGGGGGCCGTTTATTACGGCGCATTTTATGTTTGGTTCTGGACGAGTGTTTGATTTGATTAGTCTAAAAAATCGTTAACAAAAAATTTAGTTAATAGGGTGCCTGTTGAACTTTAAAAGATGAATTCACAGTTTATAATGTATAACTTGTAAAGTCCAAACTTTAGAAGAAACATGTTTTTAATCTGTTTAAAACTCTCTGGTCTATTCATATAATAAAAACCTACTTAAATTATCATAAAACAGCTTATATTGAATTATCAATTACCATAAAAGGAAACTTAAATATTATTATTAGAGCTTACATACATACATTTGATTAGATTCAACATAAATTCCCTAAATTCTTCAGAAAATGGCAAAGGTTGCACATAAAATAATGGATATTAAAGATTGTAAATAAATTGCCTTATGACTATGTGAAGTTTATTTGCATTTTCTAACATGTGATATGCATGTAAATTAATAAAAAATTATTTTCCATCTTTGCATAATATTCCAACTTTGAAATAATTGATTAAATTAGAATGTGAGCATGAACTTAAACCCAAACAAATACATGATGATTCCATGAATGATTTTACGATCAAATCCATACATTTTAGGTCAAAAAGTTATCTAATCTCACATTTAAAGGATGCAAAAGGTTAAAAATTTACCTAAAAATCCATGTAACAACCTTATAAACATACTTACTTGGACAGATAAGGAGATTGGGTGTGTTTTGAATAAATGATAATCAAAATAAGAGTGAAGAGAACTACGGCGATTACACATTTTCTAAGTGTTGTTGGACCAAAAACCCATCTGGAACCTCGCTTCACACCTCTCTTCACTCGCTGCTTTATCACTGAAGATAATTTGAGCAATAAAGAAGTGTTTCCTAGTTGCAGTTGGCCATCTTCAGTCATTCTTGGTTTATTTGCTAATTCTAGCAAAAATGGGCTATTTCCCACTTAAATTTATTCCTAAATATGGCTTAAAATATGGCACTTTTGATATACTGGAATGATCCACTCAATTTACAGGAGTTTCATCTTGTTTTATGTGCAGTTCTCCATTTACTGTGCTTCCAAATTTCAACTTTAACAATTGGAATAATTTGCATATTTCCCTGTACAGCTGATAAGGATGGTAATGTTAGAAATGTTTGCATGACTGCATGACAGATACATGCCTCTTTATTAGTAAGTCAATGATGAATCTCTGAAATAGAGACAAAATATTACAAAAAGTAGCACACTGTCAGTATAAGCACAAAATCCAAATTAGGTCATAACCAACAGGACTAATTTAAATAGATAAAAAAATCTCTGTATTTATATTACAATTTAAACTTGATTTATTAGCCATTTTTGCCAAAAATAAAGAAAATAACATATTGTAAAAGGAAGGAAAAAAAATAAACACTATGTGTAAGAAATATTAACTGCATATAAAGTACTTCAAATTATCAAAAAATTCATTCTTACTTGTCTATCTCCAGATTCTTTACTCAAATCAACACTTTCAATTTTGATTGATTTAATTGAAATCACTTAAGCTGAATTGTTTTTATGGAGTTTACTATAAATGTAGCATATCTCTGTGATTCAAACCTAGTTAGATAACAGACATTTTTACAATGAACTGCCTTGCTATTTGCATTTTTAAATGTATTTGCTCATTATTATTCCAAGTTATCTCAACACCTCTTGGCTTTAATTTAATAAGGAACAATAGGAAATGATTTAAATTGGCACTATGTATGCAGGATTTTAAGCTATAACTAAACGGTGTGTTTGGACGTGAGTTGTAAACAAATTTGTTTATTTACATTACACTTACCTACAGGAATTTACTGCTCAGGACATGTTAATGTTTCTGTTTAGTATACAAAGTACTTTTGATTGTCTTCATTTTAAGATTTACTTCAATTTTGTTGTTTTAAAAATGTTAAACACCACTTTAAAATTACAAATCACTACGGAACTCTCCTTTTTCCAAAGCACAAACGGTAACACTACTCACTACTGAAGATTGAAGATAAACCAGATGAACTGTGTGACTGTGTGACACTTGAGACTGTGAGGACAAGACAAGATGAGGGGCAAGAAAAAATTCTAAAAAAAAACTCTAAGTGACAGTGACATTTAAACTATCATCAATATCACTGACAAATGACAATGAAAGGCTGCAGCATTGCCAGCTTGAGCGTAGCTTCTATAAAAGTGTCTTAAATTCTAAGTTGTAATTTTTTTTTATAATAACTCACCAACCATAGCCATCATTTGTTAACAGCTCATTTTTATGGAGGTAAGATTGATTTGTTAAAAGGATTGTATTTACTCTAATTTAGTTTAAACAAACATAATCAAAATATATAAATTAAAATTAAACACATTTGGCAACACCGCTACTTACGTCAACGTCAATTAAACAGTACCTGTCAGAAATATCAACAAATAAAACGTAAACAAAGCAAGACAAAACTGATATTTTTATTTTGAGTGAAAAATGGAAGAGGACGATCCTTATGCTCAAGTAGCCGTGGGAAAATTAAAGTTGAAGAAAGTAGAAAAAATCAAAAAGAAGAAAAAGAAAAGTGACAAAAAATTGCGCGACCAAGTGGTAAAAACTCTAGAGGATTCTGCAGAGCCTCCTGAAGAACCTGAACGGCCACAACCGCAAAGCATGAAAACAAAAGCAGAAGTTGCATTTCTTCAACAACAGGAGAAAATGGTTTGTAGACAAAGTAAACTTATCAAAGCAATTAATGTTTAATAAACTTTTTTTGTAGAGAACTAAAAGAATCTTGGAAAAAGCTGCAATGACACATAAAGAACGGGTAGAAAAATTCAACCAGCACCTAGACAGCTTAACTGAACACTTTGATATCCCCAAAGTGTCTTGGACAAAATAAGCCTTTTTGTTTAATTTTTGTAACCATTTTATTTATATATATACTATTTGAATAAATGTAAATAAGTGCTCAATCCTCTTTTACATTTAAATTGGTTATATCATCAGCCACCTGTTTAAGCTTCTTTGCAAAACTGTCAAATGAAAAACTAAGAAGAAGCCTTTTCCTGCCTTCTTTCCCCATGTTTCCTGGCCCTTCTCTCACAATTCTGGACATGAATTCAGTCATACTTTCTGCAGTTGGTTCACATAAATAACCAGTTTGACCATGATTTACAGTTTCACGGGGACCACCACTATTCATTGCAATAACAGGTTTGGACACCAGCATTGCTTCTAAAGGCACTATTCCAAAGTGCTCCTTTAAGGGAGTGTAGAGTAAGGCTGTGCATGATTTTAACAAATCCACTTTAACCTCATCTGAAGGTGATTTCAAAAGTATGATTTTGTCTTGCAGGTTCTGTTGTTTAATTAGCTTAGATAGTTCTTCAAAAGTCTGAACATTCATTCCATTTATAGGGTCAAAACCTCCAGCTAAAATACAATAAACCCTGTCCCATTCAGAAGGCAATAGGGATAGTTTGAGTTTTGCCATTGCATTAACAGCAAAGTCCAGTCTTTTGGCAGGGTGAAATCGATTTACAGACAAAAACACAACCAAATCATCTCTGTGTGATGTAATTTCTTTTATCTACTCCTAGCATGGTAATCATTCATTACATAGCTCATTTTGAGTTACGTAATGAGCGATTTTACCGCACTAGTGCGATAATAATCGATTTTATCGCACTAGTGCGATAAAACAACTTTAAATGAAAATTTCTGCTGTAATTGTTTATTGAATTTAAACATAACTTTGATACATTTTTTGATATCGCCTTTGACTTGGCAGGCAACAAGCCAGATACCACGTTTGCGGCAGCTTCTTCAATATCTGACGGAAGTTCTTCAGACATGTTCATAACGAAATGCACTTTTAAAAATTTGTGACTGACACTGTTAAATTGTCGCTTAAGTAATATGTGGAAACAAATGGCCACCATAGCAACAACACCAAAACAGTACAGCGTAGATGACAAAATTTAAGGGTAACAAATAACTACCCGTAGCAAGCATATACGAGACGTTCCTAAATAGTTCACATTGCACAAAATATGAATTTTCTTCTTACTTTACGCTGCTTCTGATGGTCGTAGATAAAATGTTGTACATCACCCGTGGGGTATGGCAAATTAACGTACTCGTGTGATCACCACAACTCGGTCTACGACCTCGTCGTGGCAACACTCCCACTCGTGACTATAAAAATGCTCATACCCCACTAGTAATGTAAATAACTATTTATAATAACTCACCAACCATAGCCATCATTTGTTAACAGCTCATTTTTATGGAGGTAAGATTGATTTGTTAAAAGGATTGTATTTACTCTAATTTAGTTTAAACAAACATAATCAAAATATATAAATTAAAATTAAACACATTTGGCAACACCGCTACTTACGTCAACGTCAATTAAACAGTACCTGTCAGAAATATCAACAAATAAAACGTAAACAAAGCAAGACAAAACTGATATTTTTATTTTGAGTGAAAATGGAAGAGGACGATCCTTATGCTCAAGTAGCCGTGGGAAAATTAAAGTTGAAGAAAGTAGAAAAAATCAAAAAGAAGAAAAGAAAAGTGACAAAAAATTGCGCGACCAAGTGGTAAAAACTCTAGAGGATTCTGCAGAGCCTCCTGAAGAACCTGAACGGCCACAACCGCAAAGCATGAAAACAAAAGCAGAAGTTGCATTTCTTCAACAACAGGAGAAAATGGTTTGTAGACAAAGTAAACTTATCAAAGCAATTAATGTTTAATAAACTTTTTTTGTAGAGAACTAAAAGAATCTTGGAAAAAGCTGCAATGACACATAAAGAACGGGTAGAAAAATTCAACCAGCACCTAGACAGCTTAACTGAACACTTTGATATCCCCAAAGTGTCTTGGACAAAATAAGCCTTTTTGTTTAATTTTTGTAACCATTTTATTTATATATATACTATTTGAATAAATGTAAATAAGTGCTCAATCCTCTTTTACATTTAAATTGGTTATATCATCAGCCACCTGTTTAAGCTTCTTTGCAAAACTGTCAAATGAAAAACTAAGAAGAAGCCTTTTCCTGCCTTCTTTCCCCATGTTTCCTGGCCCTTCTCTCACAATTCTGGACATGAATTCAGTCATACTTTCTGCAGTTGGTTCACATAAATAACCAGTTTGACCATGATTTACAGTTTCACGGGGACCACCACTATTCATTGCAATAACAGGTTTGGACACCAGCATTGCTTCTAAAGGCACTATTCCAAAGTGCTCCTTTAAGGGAGTGTAGAGTAAGGCTGTGCATGATTTTAACAAATCCACTTTAACCTCATCTGAAGGTGATTTCAAAAGTATGATTTTGTCTTGCAGGTTCTGTTGTTTAATTAGCTTAGATAGTTCTTCAAAAGTCTGAACATTCATTCCATTTATAGGGTCAAAACCTCCAGCTAAAATACAATAAACCCTGTCCCATTCAGAAGGCAATAGGGATAGTTTGAGTTTTGCCATTGCATTAACAGCAAAGTCCAGTCTTTTGGCAGGGTGAAATCGATTTACAGACAAAAACACAACCAAATCATCTCTGTGTGATGTAATTTCTTTATAATAACTCACCAACCATAGCCATCATTTGTTAACAGCTCATTTTTATGGAGGTAGATTGATTTGTTAAAAGGATTGTATTTACTCTAATTTAGTTTAAACAAACATAATCAAAATATATAAATTAAAATTAAACACATTTGGCAACACCGCTACTTACGTCAACGTCAATTAAACAGTACCTGTCAGAAATATCAACAAATAAAACGTAAACAAAGCAAGACAAAACTGATATTTTTATTTTGAGTGAAAAATGGAAGAGGACGATCCTTATGCTCAAGTAGCCGTGGGAAAATTAAAGTTGAAGAAAGTAGAAAAAATCAAAAAGAAGAAAAAGAAAAGTGACAAAAAATTGCGCGACCAAGTGGTAAAAACTCTAGAGGATTCTGCAGAGCCTCCTGAAGAACCTGAACGGCCACAACCGCAAAGCATGAAAACAAAAGCAGAAGTTGCATTTCTTCAACAACAGGAGAAAATGGTTTGTAGACAAAGTAAACTTATCAAAGCAATTAATGTTTAATAAACTTTTTTTGTAGAGAACTAAAAGAATCTTGGAAAAAGCTGCAATGACACATAAAGAACGGGTAGAAAAATTCAACCAGCACCTAGACAGCTTAACTGAACACTTTGATATCCCCAAAGTGTCTTGGACAAAATAAGCCTTTTTGTTTAATTTTTGTAACCATTTTATTTATATATATACTATTTGAATAAATGTAAATAAGTGCTCAATCCTCTTTTACATTTAAATTGGTTATATCATCAGCCACCTGTTTAAGCTTCTTTGCAAAACTGTCAAATGAAAAACTAAGAAGAAGCCTTTTCCTGCCTTCTTTCCCCATGTTTCCTGGCCCTTCTCTCACAATTCTGGACATGAATTCAGTCATACTTTCTGCAGTTGGTTCACATAAATAACCAGTTTGACCATGATTTACAGTTTCACGGGGACCACCACTATTCATTGCAATAACAGGTTTGGACACCAGCATTGCTTCTAAAGGCACTATTCCAAAGTGCTCCTTTAAGGGAGTGTAGAGTAAGGCTGTGCATGATTTTAACAAATCCACTTTAACCTCATCTGAAGGTGATTTCAAAAGTATGATTTTGTCTTGCAGGTTCTGTTGTTTAATTAGCTTAGATAGTTCTTCAAAAGTCTGAACATTCATTCCATTTATAGGGTCAAAACCTCCAGCTAAAATACAATAAACCCTGTCCCATTCAGAAGGCAATAGGGATAGTTTGAGTTTTGCCATTGCATTAACAGCAAAGTCCAGTCTTTTGGCAGGGTGAAATCGATTTACAGACAAAAACACAACCAAATCATCTCTGTGTGATGTAATTTCTTTTATAATAACTCACCAACCATAGCCATCATTTGTTAACAGCTCATTTTTATGGAGGTAAGATTGATTTGTTAAAAGGATTGTATTTACTCTAATTTAGTTTAAACAAACATAATCAAAATATATAAATTAAAATTAAACACATTTGGCAACACCGCTACTTACGTCAACGTCAATTAAACAGTACCTGTCAGAAATATCAACAAATAAAACGTAAACAAAGCAAGACAAAACTGATATTTTTATTTTGAGTGAAAAATGGAAGAGGACGATCCTTATGCTCAAGTAGCCGTGGGAAAATTAAAGTTGAAGAAAGTAGAAAAAATCAAAAAGAAGAAAAAGAAAAGTGACAAAAAATTGCGCGACCAAGTGGTAAAAACTCTAGAGGATTCTGCAGAGCCTCCTGAAGAACCTGAACGGCCACAACCGCAAAGCATGAAAACAAAAGCAGAAGTTGCATTTCTTCAACAACAGGAGAAAATGGTTTGTAGACAAAGTAAACTTATCAAAGCAATTAATGTTTAATAAACTTTTTTTGTAGAGAACTAAAAGAATCTTGGAAAAAGCTGCAATGACACATAAAGAACGGGTAGAAAAATTCAACCAGCACCTAGACAGCTTAACTGAACACTTTGATATCCCCAAAGTGTCTTGGACAAAATAAGCCTTTTTGTTTAATTTTTGTAACCATTTTATTTATATATATACTATTTGAATAAATGTAAATAAGTGCTCAATCCTCTTTTACATTTAAATTGGTTATATCATCAGCCACCTGTTTAAGCTTCTTTGCAAAACTGTCAAATGAAAAACTAAGAAGAAGCCTTTTCCTGCCTTCTTTCCCCATGTTTCCTGGCCCTTCTCTCACAATTCTGGACATGAATTCAGTCATACTTTCTGCAGTTGGTTCACATAAATAACCAGTTTGACCATGATTTACAGTTTCACGGGGACCACCACTATTCATTGCAATAACAGGTTTGGACACCAGCATTGCTTCTAAAGGCACTATTCCAAAGTGCTCCTTTAAGGGAGTGTAGAGTAAGGCTGTGCATGATTTTAACAAATCCACTTTAACCTCATCTGAAGGTGATTTCAAAAGTATGATTTTGTCTTGCAGGTTCTGTTGTTTAATTAGCTTAGATAGTTCTTCAAAAGTCTGAACATTCATTCCATTTATAGGGTCAAAACCTCCAGCTAAAATACAATAAACCCTGTCCCATTCAGAAGGCAATAGGGATAGTTTGAGTTTTGCCATTGCATTAACAGCAAAGTCCAGTCTTTTGGCAGGGTGAAATCGATTTACAGACAAAAACACAACCAAATCATCTCTGTGTGATGTAATTTCTTTTATAATAACTCACCAACCATAGCCATCATTTGTTAACAGCTCATTTTTATGGAGGTAAGATTGATTTGTTAAAAGGATTGTATTTACTCTAATTTAGTTTAAACAAACATAATCAAAATATATAAATTAAAATTAAACACATTTGGCAACACCGCTACTTACGTCAACGTCAATTAAACAGTACCTGTCAGAAATATCAACAAATAAAACGTAAACAAAGCAAGACAAAACTGATATTTTTATTTTGAGTGAAAAATGGAAGAGGACGATCCTTATGCTCAAGTAGCCGTGGGAAAATTAAAGTTGAAGAAAGTAGAAAAAATCAAAAAGAAGAAAAAGAAAAGTGACAAAAAATTGCGCGACCAAGTGGTAAAAACTCTAGAGGATTCTGCAGAGCCTCCTGAAGAACCTGAACGGCCACAACCGCAAAGCATGAAAACAAAAGCAGAAGTTGCATTTCTTCAACAACAGGAGAAAATGGTTTGTAGACAAAGTAAACTTATCAAAGCAATTAATGTTTAATAAACTTTTTTTGTAGAGAACTAAAAGAATCTTGGAAAAAGCTGCAATGACACATAAAGAACGGGTAGAAAAATTCAACCAGCACCTAGACAGCTTAACTGAACACTTTGATATCCCCAAAGTGTCTTGGACAAAATAAGCCTTTTTGTTTAATTTTTGTAACCATTTTATTTATATATATACTATTTGAATAAATGTAAATAAGTGCTCAATCCTCTTTACATTTAAATTGGTTATATCATCAGCCACCTGTTTAAGCTTCTTTGCAAAACTGTCAAATGAAAAACTAAGAAGAAGCCTTTTCCTGCCTTCTTTCCCCATGTTTCCTGGCCCTTCTCTCACAATTCTGGACATGAATTCAGTCATACTTTCTGCAGTTGGTTCACATAAATAACCAGTTTGACCATGATTTACAGTTTCACGGGGACCACCACTATTCATTGCAATAACAGGTTTGGACACCAGCATTGCTTCTAAAGGCACTATTCCAAAGTGCTCCTTTAAGGGAGTGTAGAGTAAGGCTGTGCATGATTTTAACAAATCCACTTTAACCTCATCTGAAGGTGATTTCAAAAGTATGATTTTGTCTTGCAGGTTCTGTTGTTTAATTAGCTTAGATAGTTCTTCAAAAGTCTGAACATTCATTCCATTTATAGGGTCAAAACCTCCAGCTAAAATACAATAAACCCTGTCCCATTCAGAAGGCAATAGGGATAGTTTGAGTTTTGCCATTGCATTAACAGCAAAGTCCAGTCTTTTGGCAGGGTGAAATCGATTTACAGACAAAAACACAACCAAATCATCTCTGTGTGATGTAATTTCTTTTATCTACTCCTAGCATGGTAATCATTCATTACATAGCTCATTTTGAGTTACGTAATGAGCGATTTTACCGCACTAGTGCGATAATAATCGATTTTATCGCACTAGTGCGATAAAACAACTTTAAATGAAAATTTCTGCTGTAATTGTTTATTGAATTTAAACATAACTTTGATACATTTTTTGATATCGCCTTTGACTTGGCAGGCAACAAGCCAGATACCACGTTTGCGGCAGCTTCTTCAATATCTGACGGAAGTTCTTCAGACATGTTCATAACGAAATGCACTTTTAAAAATTTGTGACTGACACTGTTAAATTGTCGCTTAAGTAATATGTGGAAACAAATGGCCACCATAGCAACAACACCAAAACAGTACAGCGTAGATGACAAAATTTAAGGGTAACAAATAACTACCCGTAGCAAGCATATACGAGACGTTCCTAAATAGTTCACATTGCACAAAATATGAATTTTCTTCTTACTTTACGCTGCTTCTGATGGTCGTAGATAAAATGTTGTACATCACCCGTGGGGTATGGCAAATTAACGTACTCGTGTGATCACCACAACTCGGTCTACGACCTCGTCGTGGCAACACTCCCACTCGTGACTATAAAAATGCTCATACCCCACTAGTAATGTAAATAACTATTTATAATAACTCACCAACCATAGCCATCATTTGTTAACAGCTCATTTTTATGGAGGTAAGATTGATTTGTTAAAAGGATTGTATTTACTCTAATTTAGTTTAAACAAACATAATCAAAATATATAAATTAAAATTAAACACATTTGGCAACACCGCTACTTACGTCAACGTCAATTAAACAGTACCTGTCAGAAATATCAACAAATAAAACGTAAACAAAGCAAGACAAAACTGATATTTTTATTTTGAGTGAAAAATGGAAGAGGACGATCCTTATGCTCAAGTAGCCGTGGGAAAATTAAAGTTGAAGAAAGTAGAAAAAATCAAAAAGAAGAAAAAGAAAAGTGACAAAAAATTGCGCGACCAAGTGGTAAAAACTCTAGAGGATTCTGCAGAGCCTCCTGAAGAACCTGAACGGCCACAACCGCAAAGCATGAAAACAAAAGCAGAAGTTGCATTTCTTCAACAACAGGAGAAAATGGTTTGTAGACAAAGTAAACTTATCAAAGCAATTAATGTTTAATAAACTTTTTTTGTAGAGAACTAAAAGAATCTTGGAAAAAGCTGCAATGACACATAAAGAACGGGTAGAAAAATTCAACCAGCACCTAGACAGCTTAACTGAACACTTTGATATCCCCAAAGTGTCTTGGACAAAATAAGCCTTTTTGTTTAATTTTTGTAACCATTTTATTTATATATATACTATTTGAATAAATGTAAATAAGTGCTCAATCCTCTTTTACATTTAAATTGGTTATATCATCAGCCACCTGTTTAAGCTTCTTTGCAAAACTGTCAAATGAAAAACTAAGAAGAAGCCTTTTCCTGCCTTCTTTCCCCATGTTTCCTGGCCCTTCTCTCACAATTCTGGACATGAATTCAGTCATACTTTCTGCAGTTGGTTCACATAAATAACCAGTTTGACCATGATTTACAGTTTCACGGGGACCACCACTATTCATTGCAATAACAGGTTTGGACACCAGCATTGCTTCTAAAGGCACTATTCCAAAGTGCTCCTTTAAGGGAGTGTAGAGTAAGGCTGTGCATGATTTTAACAAATCCACTTTAACCTCATCTGAAGGTGATTTCAAAAGTATGATTTTGTCTTGCAGGTTCTGTTGTTTAATTAGCTTAGATAGTTCTTCAAAAGTCTGAACATTCATTCCATTTATAGGGTCAAAACCTCCAGCTAAAATACAATAAACCCTGTCCCATTCAGAAGGCAATAGGGATAGTTTGAGTTTTGCCATTGCATTAACAGCAAAGTCCAGTCTTTTGGCAGGGTGAAATCGATTTACAGACAAAAACACAACCAAATCATCTCTGTGTGATGTAATTTCTTTTATAATAACTCACCAACCATAGCCATCATTTGTTAACAGCTCATTTTTATGGAGGTAAGATTGATTTGTTAAAAGGATTGTATTTACTCTAATTTAGTTTAAACAAACATAATCAAAATATATAAATTAAAATTAAACACATTTGGCAACACCGCTACTTACGTCAACGTCAATTAAACAGTACCTGTCAGAAATATCAACAAATAAAACGTAAACAAAGCAAGACAAAACTGATATTTTTATTTTGAGTGAAAAATGGAAGAGGACGATCCTTATGCTCAAGTAGCCGTGGGAAAATTAAAGTTGAAGAAAGTAGAAAAAATCAAAAAGAAGAAAAAGAAAAGTGACAAAAAATTGCGCGACCAAGTGGTAAAAACTCTAGAGGATTCTGCAGAGCCTCCTGAAGAACCTGAACGGCCACAACCGCAAAGCATGAAAACAAAAGCAGAAGTTGCATTTCTTCAACAACAGGAGAAAATGGTTTGTAGACAAAGTAAACTTATCAAAGCAATTAATGTTTAATAAACTTTTTTTGTAGAGAACTAAAAGAATCTTGGAAAAAGCTGCAATGACACATAAAGAACGGGTAGAAAAATTCAACCAGCACCTAGACAGCTTAACTGAACACTTTGATATCCCCAAAGTGTCTTGGACAAAATAAGCCTTTTTGTTTAATTTTTGTAACCATTTTATTTATATATATACTATTTGAATAAATGTAAATAAGTGCTCAATCCTCTTTTACATTTAAATTGGTTATATCATCAGCCACCTGTTTAAGCTTCTTTGCAAAACTGTCAAATGAAAAACTAAGAAGAAGCCTTTTCCTGCCTTCTTTCCCCATGTTTCCTGGCCCTTCTCTCACAATTCTGGACATGAATTCAGTCATACTTTCTGCAGTTGGTTCACATAAATAACCAGTTTGACCATGATTTACAGTTTCACGGGGACCACCACTATTCATTGCAATAACAGGTTTGGACACCAGCATTGCTTCTAAAGGCACTATTCCAAAGTGCTCCTTTAAGGGAGTGTAGAGTAAGGCTGTGCATGATTTTAACAAATCCACTTTAACCTCATCTGAAGGTGATTTCAAAAGTATGATTTTGTCTTGCAGGTTCTGTTGTTTAATTAGCTTAGATAGTTCTTCAAAAGTCTGAACATTCATTCCATTTATAGGGTCAAAACCTCCAGCTAAAATACAATAAACCCTGTCCCATTCAGAAGGCAATAGGGATAGTTTGAGTTTTGCCATTGCATTAACAGCAAAGTCCAGTCTTTTGGCAGGGTGAAATCGATTTACAGACAAAAACACAACCAAATCATCTCTGTGTGATGTAATTTCTTTTATCTACTCCTAGCATGGTAATCATTCATTACATAGCTCATTTTGAGTTACGTAATGAGCGATTTTACCGCACTAGTGCGATAATAATCGATTTTATCGCACTAGTGCGATAAAACAACTTTAAATGAAAATTTCTGCTGTAATTGTTTATTGAATTTAAACATAACTTTGATACATTTTTTGATATCGCCTTTGACTTGGCAGGCAACAAGCCAGATACCACGTTTGCGGCAGCTTCTTCAATATCTGACGGAAGTTCTTCAGACATGTTCATAACGAAATGCACTTTTAAAAATTTGTGACTGACACTGTTAAATTGTCGCTTAAGTAATATGTGGAAACAAATGGCCACCATAGCAACAACACCAAAACAGTACAGCGTAGATGACAAAATTTAAGGGTAACAAATAACTACCCGTAGCAAGCATATACGAGACGTTCCTAAATAGTTCACATTGCACAAAATATGAATTTTCTTCTTACTTTACGCTGCTTCTGATGGTCGTAGATAAAATGTTGTACATCACCCGTGGGGTATGGCAAATTAACGTACTCGTGTGATCACCACAACTCGGTCTACGACCTCGTCGTGGCAACACTCCCACTCGTGACTATAAAAATGCTCATACCCCACTAGTAATGTAAATAACTATTTATAATAACTCACCAACCATAGCCATCATTTGTTAACAGCTCATTTTTATGGAGGTAAGATTGATTTGTTAAAAGGATTGTATTTACTCTAATTTAGTTTAAACAAACATAATCAAAATATATAAATTAAAATTAAACACATTTGGCAACACCGCTACTTACGTCAACGTCAATTAAACAGTACCTGTCAGAAATATCAACAAATAAAACGTAAACAAAGCAAGACAAAACTGATATTTTTATTTTGAGTGAAAAATGGAAGAGGACGATCCTTATGCTCAAGTAGCCGTGGGAAAATTAAAGTTGAAGAAAGTAGAAAAAATCAAAAGAAGAAAAAGAAAAGTGACAAAAAATTGCGCGACCAAGTGGTAAAAACTCTAGAGGATTCTGCAGAGCCTCCTGAAGAACCTGAACGGCCACAACCGCAAAGCATGAAAACAAAAGCAGAAGTTGCATTTCTTCAACAACAGGAGAAAATGGTTTGTAGACAAAGTAAACTTATCAAAGCAATTAATGTTTAATAAACTTTTTTTGTAGAGAACTAAAAGAATCTTGGAAAAAGCTGCAATGACACATAAAGAACGGGTAGAAAAATTCAACCAGCACCTAGACAGCTTAACTGAACACTTTGATATCCCCAAAGTGTCTTGGACAAAATAAGCCTTTTTGTTTAATTTTTGTAACCATTTTATTTATATATATACTATTTGAATAAATGTAAATAAGTGCTCAATCCTCTTTTACATTTAAATTGGTTATATCATCAGCCACCTGTTTAAGCTTCTTTGCAAAACTGTCAAATGAAAAACTAAGAAGAAGCCTTTTCCTGCCTTCTTTCCCCATGTTTCCTGGCCCTTCTCTCACAATTCTGGACATGAATTCAGTCATACTTTCTGCAGTTGGTTCACATAAATAACCAGTTTGACCATGATTTACAGTTTCACGGGGACCACCACTATTCATTGCAATAACAGGTTTGGACACCAGCATTGCTTCTAAAGGCACTATTCCAAAGTGCTCCTTTAAGGGAGTGTAGAGTAAGGCTGTGCATGATTTTAACAAATCCACTTTAACCTCATCTGAAGGTGATTTCAAAAGTATGATTTTGTCTTGCAGGTTCTGTTGTTTAATTAGCTTAGATAGTTCTTCAAAAGTCTGAACATTCATTCCATTTATAGGGTCAAAACCTCCAGCTAAAATACAATAAACCCTGTCCCATTCAGAAGGCAATAGGGATAGTTTGAGTTTTGCCATTGCATTAACAGCAAAGTCCAGTCTTTTGGCAGGGTGAAATCGATTTACAGACAAAAACACAACCAAATCATCTCTGTGTGATGTAATTTCTTTTATAATAACTCACCAACCATAGCCATCATTTGTTAACAGCTCATTTTTATGGAGGTAAGATTGATTTGTTAAAAGGATTGTATTTACTCTAATTTAGTTTAAACAAACATAATCAAAATATATAAATTAAAATTAAACACATTTGGCAACACCGCTACTTACGTCAACGTCAATTAAACAGTACCTGTCAGAAATATCAACAAATAAAACGTAAACAAAGCAAGACAAAACTGATATTTTTATTTTGAGTGAAAATGGAAGAGGACGATCCTTATGCTCAAGTAGCCGTGGGAAAATTAAAGTTGAAGAAAGTAGAAAAAATCAAAAAGAAGAAAAAGAAAAGTGACAAAAAATTGCGCGACCAAGTGGTAAAAACTCTAGAGGATTCTGCAGAGCCTCCTGAAGAACCTGAACGGCCACAACCGCAAAGCATGAAAACAAAAGCAGAAGTTGCATTTCTTCAACAACAGGAGAAAATGGTTTGTAGACAAAGTAAACTTATCAAAGCAATTAATGTTTAATAAACTTTTTTTGTAGAGAACTAAAAGAATCTTGGAAAAAGCTGCAATGACACATAAAGAACGGGTAGAAAAATTCAACCAGCACCTAGACAGCTTAACTGAACACTTTGATATCCCCAAAGTGTCTTGGACAAAATAAGCCTTTTTGTTTAATTTTTGTAACCATTTTATTTATATATATACTATTTGAATAAATGTAAATAAGTGCTCAATCCTCTTTTACATTTAAATTGGTTATATCATCAGCCACCTGTTTAAGCTTCTTTGCAAAACTGTCAAATGAAAAACTAAGAAGAAGCCTTTTCCTGCCTTCTTTCCCCATGTTTCCTGGCCCTTCTCTCACAATTCTGGACATGAATTCAGTCATACTTTCTGCAGTTGGTTCACATAAATAACCAGTTTGACCATGATTTACAGTTTCACGGGGACCACCACTATTCATTGCAATAACAGGTTTGGACACCAGCATTGCTTCTAAAGGCACTATTCCAAAGTGCTCCTTTAAGGGAGTGTAGAGTAAGGCTGTGCATGATTTTAACAAATCCACTTTAACCTCATCTGAAGGTGATTTCAAAAGTATGATTTTGTCTTGCAGGTTCTGTTGTTTAATTAGCTTAGATAGTTCTTCAAAAGTCTGAACATTCATTCCATTTATAGGGTCAAAACCTCCAGCTAAAATACAATAAACCCTGTCCCATTCAGAAGGCAATAGGGATAGTTTGAGTTTTGCCATTGCATTAACAGCAAAGTCCAGTCTTTTGGCAGGGTGAAATCGATTTACAGACAAAAACACAACCAAATCATCTCTGTGTGATGTAATTTCTTTTATAATAACTCACCAACCATAGCCATCATTTGTTAACAGCTCATTTTTATGGAGGTAAGATTGATTTGTTAAAAGGATTGTATTTACTCTAATTTAGTTTAAACAAACATAATCAAAATATATAAATTAAAATTAAACACATTTGGCAACACCGCTACTTACGTCAACGTCAATTAAACAGTACCTGTCAGAAATATCAACAAATAAAACGTAAACAAAGCAAGACAAAACTGATATTTTTATTTTGAGTGAAAAATGGAAGAGGACGATCCTTATGCTCAAGTAGCCGTGGGAAAATTAAAGTTGAAGAAAGTAGAAAAAATCAAAAAGAAGAAAAAGAAAAGTGACAAAAAATTGCGCGACCAAGTGGTAAAAACTCTAGAGGATTCTGCAGAGCCTCCTGAAGAACCTGAACGGCCACAACCGCAAAGCATGAAAACAAAAGCAGAAGTTGCATTTCTTCAACAACAGGAGAAAATGGTTTGTAGACAAAGTAAACTTATCAAAGCAATTAATGTTTAATAAACTTTTTTTGTAGAGAACTAAAAGAATCTTGGAAAAAGCTGCAATGACACATAAAGAACGGGTAGAAAAATTCAACCAGCACCTAGACAGCTTAACTGAACACTTTGATATCCCCAAAGTGTCTTGGACAAAATAAGCCTTTTTGTTTAATTTTTGTAACCATTTTATTTATATATATACTATTTGAATAAATGTAAATAAGTGCTCAATCCTCTTTTACATTTAAATTGGTTATATCATCAGCCACCTGTTTAAGCTTCTTTGCAAAACTGTCAAATGAAAAACTAAGAAGAAGCCTTTTCCTGCCTTCTTTCCCCATGTTTCCTGGCCCTTCTCTCACAATTCTGGACATGAATTCAGTCATACTTTCTGCAGTTGGTTCACATAAATAACCAGTTTGACCATGATTTACAGTTTCACGGGGACCACCACTATTCATTGCAATAACAGGTTTGGACACCAGCATTGCTTCTAAAGGCACTATTCCAAAGTGCTCCTTTAAGGGAGTGTAGAGTAAGGCTGTGCATGATTTTAACAAATCCACTTTAACCTCATCTGAAGGTGATTTCAAAAGTATGATTTTGTCTTGCAGGTTCTGTTGTTTAATTAGCTTAGATAGTTCTTCAAAAGTCTGAACATTCATTCCATTTATAGGGTCAAAACCTCCAGCTAAAATACAATAAACCCTGTCCCATTCAGAAGGCAATAGGGATAGTTTGAGTTTTGCCATTGCATTAACAGCAAAGTCCAGTCTTTTGGCAGGGTGAAATCGATTTACAGACAAAAACACAACCAAATCATCTCTGTGTGATGTAATTTCTTTTATAATAACTCACCAACCATAGCCATCATTTGTTAACAGCTCATTTTTATGGAGGTAAGATTGATTTGTTAAAAGGATTGTATTTACTCTAATTTAGTTTAAACAAACATAATCAAAATATATAAATTAAAATTAAACACATTTGGCAACACCGCTACTTACGTCAACGTCAATTAAACAGTACCTGTCAGAAATATCAACAAATAAAACGTAAACAAAGCAAGACAAAACTGATATTTTTATTTTGAGTGAAAAATGGAAGAGGACGATCCTTATGCTCAAGTAGCCGTGGGAAAATTAAAGTTGAAGAAAGTAGAAAAAATCAAAAAGAAGAAAAAGAAAAGTGACAAAAAATTGCGCGACCAAGTGGTAAAAACTCTAGAGGATTCTGCAGAGCCTCCTGAAGAACCTGAACGGCCACAACCGCAAAGCATGAAAACAAAAGCAGAAGTTGCATTTCTTCAACAACAGGAGAAAATGGTTTGTAGACAAAGTAAACTTATCAAAGCAATTAATGTTTAATAAACTTTTTTTGTAGAGAACTAAAAGAATCTTGGAAAAAGCTGCAATGACACATAAAGAACGGGTAGAAAAATTCAACCAGCACCTAGACAGCTTAACTGAACACTTTGATATCCCCAAGTGTCTTGGACAAAATAAGCCTTTTTGTTTAATTTTTGTAACCATTTTATTTATATATATACTATTTGAATAAATGTAAATAAGTGCTCAATCCTCTTTTACATTTAAATTGGTTATATCATCAGCCACCTGTTTAAGCTTCTTTGCAAAACTGTCAAATGAAAAACTAAGAAGAAGCCTTTTCCTGCCTTCTTTCCCCATGTTTCCTGGCCCTTCTCTCACAATTCTGGACATGAATTCAGTCATACTTTCTGCAGTTGGTTCACATAAATAACCAGTTTGACCATGATTTACAGTTTCACGGGGACCACCACTATTCATTGCAATAACAGGTTTGGACACCAGCATTGCTTCTAAAGGCACTATTCCAAAGTGCTCCTTTAAGGGAGTGTAGAGTAAGGCTGTGCATGATTTTAACAAATCCACTTTAACCTCATCTGAAGGTGATTTCAAAAGTATGATTTTGTCTTGCAGGTTCTGTTGTTTAATTAGCTTAGATAGTTCTTCAAAAGTCTGAACATTCATTCCATTTATAGGGTCAAAACCTCCAGCTAAAATACAATAAACCCTGTCCCATTCAGAAGGCAATAGGGATAGTTTGAGTTTTGCCATTGCATTAACAGCAAAGTCCAGTCTTTTGGCAGGGTGAAATCGATTTACAGACAAAAACACAACCAAATCATCTCTGTGTGATGTAATTTCTTTTATCTACTCCTAGCATGGTAATCATTCATTACATAGCTCATTTTGAGTTACGTAATGAGCGATTTTACCGCACTAGTGCGATAATAATCGATTTTATCGCACTAGTGCGATAAAACAACTTTAAATGAAAATTTCTGCTGTAATTGTTTATTGAATTTAAACATAACTTTGATACATTTTTTGATATCGCCTTTGACTTGGCAGGCAACAAGCCAGATACCACGTTTGCGGCAGCTTCTTCAATATCTGACGGAAGTTCTTCAGACATGTTCATAACGAAATGCACTTTTAAAAATTTGTGACTGACACTGTTAAATTGTCGCTTAAGTAATATGTGGAAACAAATGGCCACCATAGCAACAACACCAAAACAGTACAGCGTAGATGACAAAATTTAAGGGTAACAAATAACTACCCGTAGCAAGCATATACGAGACGTTCCTAAATAGTTCACATTGCACAAAATATGAATTTTCTTCTTACTTTACGCTGCTTCTGATGGTCGTAGATAAAATGTTGTACATCACCCGTGGGGTATGGCAAATTAACGTACTCGTGTGATCACCACAACTCGGTCTACGACCTCGTCGTGGCAACACTCCCACTCGTGACTATAAAAATGCTCATACCCCACTAGTAATGTAAATAACTATTTATAATAACTCACCAACCATAGCCATCATTTGTTAACAGCTCATTTTTATGGAGGTAAGATTGATTTGTTAAAAGGATTGTATTTACTCTAATTTAGTTTAAACAAACATAATCAAAATATATAAATTAAAATTAAACACATTTGGCAACACCGCTACTTACGTCAACGTCAATTAAACAGTACCTGTCAGAAATATCAACAAATAAAACGTAAACAAAGCAAGACAAAACTGATATTTTTATTTTGAGTGAAAAATGGAAGAGGACGATCCTTATGCTCAAGTAGCCGTGGGAAAATTAAAGTTGAAGAAAGTAGAAAAAATCAAAAAGAAGAAAAAGAAAAGTGACAAAAAATTGCGCGACCAAGTGGTAAAAACTCTAGAGGATTCTGCAGAGCCTCCTGAAGAACCTGAACGGCCACAACCGCAAAGCATGAAAACAAAAGCAGAAGTTGCATTTCTTCAACAACAGGAGAAAATGGTTTGTAGACAAAGTAAACTTATCAAAGCAATTAATGTTTAATAAACTTTTTTTGTAGAGAACTAAAAGAATCTTGGAAAAAGCTGCAATGACACATAAAGAACGGGTAGAAAAATTCAACCAGCACCTAGACAGCTTAACTGAACACTTTGATATCCCCAAAGTGTCTTGGACAAAATAAGCCTTTTTGTTTAATTTTTGTAACCATTTTATTTATATATATACTATTTGAATAAATGTAAATAAGTGCTCAATCCTCTTTTACATTTAAATTGGTTATATCATCAGCCACCTGTTTAAGCTTCTTTGCAAAACTGTCAAATGAAAAACTAAGAAGAAGCCTTTTCCTGCCTTCTTTCCCCATGTTTCCTGGCCCTTCTCTCACAATTCTGGACATGAATTCAGTCATACTTTCTGCAGTTGGTTCACATAAATAACCAGTTTGACCATGATTTACAGTTTCACGGGGACCACCACTATTCATTGCAATAACAGGTTTGGACACCAGCATTGCTTCTAAAGGCACTATTCCAAAGTGCTCCTTTAAGGGAGTGTAGAGTAAGGCTGTGCATGATTTTAACAAATCCACTTTAACCTCATCTGAAGGTGATTTCAAAAGTATGATTTTGTCTTGCAGGTTCTGTTGTTTAATTAGCTTAGATAGTTCTTCAAAAGTCTGAACATTCATTCCATTTATAGGGTCAAAACCTCCAGCTAAAATACAATAAACCCTGTCCCATTCAGAAGGCAATAGGGATAGTTTGAGTTTTGCCATTGCATTAACAGCAAAGTCCAGTCTTTTGGCAGGGTGAAATCGATTTACAGACAAAAACACAACCAAATCATCTCTGTGTGATGTAATTTCTTTTATAATAACTCACCAACCATAGCCATCATTTGTTAACAGCTCATTTTTATGGAGGTAAGATTGATTTGTTAAAAGGATTGTATTTACTCTAATTTAGTTTAAACAAACATAATCAAAATATATAAATTAAAATTAAACACATTTGGCAACACCGCTACTTACGTCAACGTCAATTAAACAGTACCTGTCAGAAATATCAACAAATAAAACGTAAACAAAGCAAGACAAAACTGATATTTTTATTTTGAGTGA
This sequence comes from Ips typographus, assembly GCF_016097725.1. Taxonomy (NCBI): domain Eukaryota; kingdom Metazoa; phylum Arthropoda; class Insecta; order Coleoptera; family Curculionidae; genus Ips; species Ips typographus. The sequence continues at coordinate 5,790,338 of NC_138430.1, read as the reverse complement.
AAATGGAAGAGGACGATCCTTATGCTCAAGTAGCCGTGGGAAAATTAAAGTTGAAGAAAGTAGAAAAAATCAAAAAGAAGAAAAAGAAAAGTGACAAAAAATTGCGCGACCAAGTGGTAAAAACTCTAGAGGATTCTGCAGAGCCTCCTGAAGAACCTGAACGGCCACAACCGCAAAGCATGAAAACAAAAGCAGAAGTTGCATTTCTTCAACAACAGGAGAAAATGGTTTGTAGACAAAGTAAACTTATCAAAGCAATTAATGTTTAATAAACTTTTTTTGTAGAGAACTAAAAGAATCTTGGAAAAAGCTGCAATGACACATAAAGAACGGGTAGAAAAATTCAACCAGCACCTAGACAGCTTAACTGAACACTTTGATATCCCCAAAGTGTCTTGGACAAAATAAGCCTTTTTGTTTAATTTTTGTAACCATTTTATTTATATATATACTATTTGAATAAATGTAAATAAGTGCTCAATCCTCTTTTACATTTAAATTGGTTATATCATCAGCCACCTGTTTAAGCTTCTTTGCAAAACTGTCAAATGAAAAACTAAGAAGAAGCCTTTTCCTGCCTTCTTTCCCCATGTTTCCTGGCCCTTCTCTCACAATTCTGGACATGAATTCAGTCATACTTTCTGCAGTTGGTTCACATAAATAACCAGTTTGACCATGATTTACAGTTTCACGGGGACCACCACTATTCATTGCAATAACAGGTTTGGACACCAGCATTGCTTCTAAAGGCACTATTCCAAAGTGCTCCTTTAAGGGAGTGTAGAGTAAGGCTGTGCATGATTTTAACAAATCCACTTTAACCTCATCTGAAGGTGATTTCAAAAGTATGATTTTGTCTTGCAGGTTCTGTTGTTTAATTAGCTTAGATAGTTCTTCAAAAGTCTGAACATTCATTCCATTTATAGGGTCAAAACCTCCAGCTAAAATACAATAAACCCTGTCCCATTCAGAAGGCAATAGGGATAGTTTGAGTTTTGCCATTGCATTAACAGCAAAGTCCAGTCTTTTGGCAGGGTGAAATCGATTTACAGACAAAAACACAACCAAATCATCTCTGTGTGATGTAATTTCTTTTATAATAACTCACCAACCATAGCCATCATTTGTTAACAGCTCATTTTTATGGAGGTAAGATTGATTTGTTAAAAGGATTGTATTTACTCTAATTTAGTTTAAACAAACATAATCAAAATATATAAATTAAAATTAAACACATTTGGCAACACCGCTACTTACGTCAACGTCAATTAAACAGTACCTGTCAGAAATATCAACAAATAAAACGTAAACAAAGCAAGACAAAACTGATATTTTTATTTTGAGTGAAAAATGGAAGAGGACGATCCTTATGCTCAAGTAGCCGTGGGAAAATTAAAGTTGAAGAAAGTAGAAAAAATCAAAAAGAAGAAAAAGAAAAGTGACAAAAAATTGCGCGACCAAGTGGTAAAAACTCTAGAGGATTCTGCAGAGCCTCCTGAAGAACCTGAACGGCCACAACCGCAAAGCATGAAAACAAAAGCAGAAGTTGCATTTCTTCAACAACAGGAGAAAATGGTTTGTAGACAAAGTAAACTTATCAAAGCAATTAATGTTTAATAAACTTTTTTTGTAGAGAACTAAAAGAATCTTGGAAAAAGCTGCAATGACACATAAAGAACGGGTAGAAAAATTCAACCAGCACCTAGACAGCTTAACTGAACACTTTGATATCCCCAAAGTGTCTTGGACAAAATAAGCCTTTTTGTTTAATTTTTGTAACCATTTTATTTATATATATACTATTTGAATAAATGTAAATAAGTGCTCAATCCTCTTTTACATTTAAATTGGTTATATCATCAGCCACCTGTTTAAGCTTCTTTGCAAAACTGTCAAATGAAAAACTAAGAAGAAGCCTTTTCCTGCCTTCTTTCCCCATGTTTCCTGGCCCTTCTCTCACAATTCTGGACATGAATTCAGTCATACTTTCTGCAGTTGGTTCACATAAATAACCAGTTTGACCATGATTTACAGTTTCACGGGGACCACCACTATTCATTGCAATAACAGGTTTGGACACCAGCATTGCTTCTAAAGGCACTATTCCAAAGTGCTCCTTTAAGGGAGTGTAGAGTAAGGCTGTGCATGATTTTAACAAATCCACTTTAACCTCATCTGAAGGTGATTTCAAAAGTATGATTTTGTCTTGCAGGTTCTGTTGTTTAATTAGCTTAGATAGTTCTTCAAAAGTCTGAACATTCATTCCATTTATAGGGTCAAAACCTCCAGCTAAAATACAATAAACCCTGTCCCATTCAGAAGGCAATAGGGATAGTTTGAGTTTTGCCATTGCATTAACAGCAAAGTCCAGTCTTTTGGCAGGGTGAAATCGATTTACAGACAAAAACACAACCAAATCATCTCTGTGTGATGTAATTTCTTTTATAATAACTCACCAACCATAGCCATCATTTGTTAACAGCTCATTTTTATGGAGGTAAGATTGATTTGTTAAAAGGATTGTATTTACTCTAATTTAGTTTAAACAAACATAATCAAAATATATAAATTAAAATTAAACACATTTGGCAACACCGCTACTTACGTCAACGTCAATTAAACAGTACCTGTCAGAAATATCAACAAATAAAACGTAAACAAAGCAAGACAAAACTGATATTTTTATTTTGAGTGAAAAATGGAAGAGGACGATCCTTATGCTCAAGTAGCCGTGGGAAAATTAAAGTTGAAGAAAGTAGAAAAAATCAAAAAGAAGAAAAAGAAAAGTGACAAAAAATTGCGCGACCAAGTGGTAAAAACTCTAGAGGATTCTGCAGAGCCTCCTGAAGAACCTGAACGGCCACAACCGCAAAGCATGAAAACAAAAGCAGAAGTTGCATTTCTTCAACAACAGGAGAAAATGGTTTGTAGACAAAGTAAACTTATCAAAGCAATTAATGTTTAATAAACTTTTTTTGTAGAGAACTAAAAGAATCTTGGAAAAAGCTGCAATGACACATAAAGAACGGGTAGAAAAATTCAACCAGCACCTAGACAGCTTAACTGAACACTTTGATATCCCCAAAGTGTCTTGGACAAAATAAGCCTTTTTGTTTAATTTTTGTAACCATTTTATTTATATATATACTATTTGAATAAATGTAAATAAGTGCTCAATCCTCTTTTACATTTAAATTGGTTATATCATCAGCCACCTGTTTAAGCTTCTTTGCAAAACTGTCAAATGAAAAACTAAGAAGAAGCCTTTTCCTGCCTTCTTTCCCCATGTTTCCTGGCCCTTCTCTCACAATTCTGGACATGAATTCAGTCATACTTTCTGCAGTTGGTTCACATAAATAACCAGTTTGACCATGATTTACAGTTTCACGGGGACCACCACTATTCATTGCAATAACAGGTTTGGACACCAGCATTGCTTCTAAAGGCACTATTCCAAAGTGCTCCTTTAAGGGAGTGTAGAGTAAGGCTGTGCATGATTTTAACAAATCCACTTTAACCTCATCTGAAGGTGATTTCAAAAGTATGATTTTGTCTTGCAGGTTCTGTTGTTTAATTAGCTTAGATAGTTCTTCAAAAGTCTGAACATTCATTCCATTTATAGGGTCAAAACCTCCAGCTAAAATACAATAAACCCTGTCCCATTCAGAAGGCAATAGGGATAGTTTGAGTTTTGCCATTGCATTAACAGCAAAGTCCAGTCTTTTGGCAGGGTGAAATCGATTTACAGACAAAAACACAACCAAATCATCTCTGTGTGATGTAATTTCTTTTATCTACTCCTAGCATGGTAATCATTCATTACATAGCTCATTTTGAGTTACGTAATGAGCGATTTTACCGCACTAGTGCGATAATAATCGATTTTATCGCACTAGTGCGATAAAACAACTTTAAATGAAAATTTCTGCTGTAATTGTTTATTGAATTTAAACATAACTTTGATACATTTTTTGATATCGCCTTTGACTTGGCAGGCAACAAGCCAGATACCACGTTTGCGGCAGCTTCTTCAATATCTGACGGAAGTTCTTCAGACATGTTCATAACGAAATGCACTTTTAAAAATTTGTGACTGACACTGTTAAATTGTCGCTTAAGTAATATGTGGAAACAAATGGCCACCATAGCAACAACACCAAAACAGTACAGCGTAGATGACAAAATTTAAGGGTAACAAATAACTACCCGTAGCAAGCATATACGAGACGTTCCTAAATAGTTCACATTGCACAAAATATGAATTTTCTTCTTACTTTACGCTGCTTCTGATGGTCGTAGATAAAATGTTGTACATCACCCGTGGGGTATGGCAAATTAACGTACTCGTGTGATCACCACAACTCGGTCTACGACCTCGTCGTGGCAACACTCCCACTCGTGACTATAAAAATGCTCATACCCCACTAGTAATGTAAATAACTATTTATAATAACTCACCAACCATAGCCATCATTTGTTAACAGCTCATTTTTATGGAGGTAAGATTGATTTGTTAAAAGGATTGTATTTACTCTAATTTAGTTTAAACAAACATAATCAAAATATATAAATTAAAATTAAACACATTTGGCAACACCGCTACTTACGTCAACGTCAATTAAACAGTACCTGTCAGAAATATCAACAAATAAAACGTAAACAAAGCAAGACAAAACTGATATTTTTATTTTGAGTGAAAAATGGAAGAGGACGATCCTTATGCTCAAGTAGCCGTGGGAAAATTAAAGTTGAAGAAAGTAGAAAAAATCAAAAAGAAGAAAAAGAAAAGTGACAAAAAATTGCGCGACCAAGTGGTAAAAACTCTAGAGGATTCTGCAGAGCCTCCTGAAGAACCTGAACGGCCACAACCGCAAAGCATGAAAACAAAAGCAGAAGTTGCATTTCTTCAACAACAGGAGAAAATGGTTTGTAGACAAAGTAAACTTATCAAAGCAATTAATGTTTAATAAACTTTTTTTGTAGAGAACTAAAAGAATCTTGGAAAAAGCTGCAATGACACATAAAGAACGGGTAGAAAAATTCAACCAGCACCTAGACAGCTTAACTGAACACTTTGATATCCCCAAAGTGTCTTGGACAAAATAAGCCTTTTTGTTTAATTTTTGTAACCATTTTATTTATATATATACTATTTGAATAAATGTAAATAAGTGCTCAATCCTCTTTTACATTTAAATTGGTTATATCATCAGCCACCTGTTTAAGCTTCTTTGCAAAACTGTCAAATGAAAAACTAAGAAGAAGCCTTTTCCTGCCTTCTTTCCCCATGTTTCCTGGCCCTTCTCTCACAATTCTGGACATGAATTCAGTCATACTTTCTGCAGTTGGTTCACATAAATAACCAGTTTGACCATGATTTACAGTTTCACGGGGACCACCACTATTCATTGCAATAACAGGTTTGGACACCAGCATTGCTTCTAAAGGCACTATTCCAAAGTGCTCCTTTAAGGGAGTGTAGAGTAAGGCTGTGCATGATTTTAACAAATCCACTTTAACCTCATCTGAAGGTGATTTCAAAAGTATGATTTTGTCTTGCAGGTTCTGTTGTTTAATTAGCTTAGATAGTTCTTCAAAAGTCTGAACATTCATTCCATTTATAGGGTCAAAACCTCCAGCTAAAATACAATAAACCCTGTCCCATTCAGAAGGCAATAGGGATAGTTTGAGTTTTGCCATTGCATTAACAGCAAAGTCCAGTCTTTTGGCAGGGTGAAATCGATTTACAGACAAAAACACAACCAAATCATCTCTGTGTGATGTAATTTCTTTTACAGTTTCATATATTGGTTTTGCGGTTTTTGAATTTTCAACACTTTGTTGGTATGAGTTGGCAATGGTGGGGTAAATAACTTTAATAGGTTTGGTAATACTTGGAAATGTTTCCTTGAATACTGAAGCTGTGTAGGCACTGTTAACTAGTATTATATCAGCCATAGCTGTGGCCTTTAATTCTAGCCAATCAATAGGTTTCCTGTACAGTTTCTTCAGTAATCCTCCAGGGGGTGAAGCAAGTAAATCTGGATGGTGGCAGTAATAAACAACTTTCTTCTTAAACAGTTTCAAGATAGGAATGGAAATGGGAATCAAATCCACAAAGAAAAAGTCTGCTTCAAACAACTTTTGGCCCACTAATAGGTAGATAAGTGTAAGGTAAACCATTCGAATATAGGCACAGATGGCCTGACATTTACCAAATACAGTTCTAGGAAGCCAGTCACCATATACTTCCACTGGAAACTCTCCATTTTTCAGTTCTTCAAAACAGTGATGTTCATCAAAATGGTTGGTAATGAATGTAACTTCATGGTTCTGCTTTTTGAAAGCAGCAGCCACGTCCAAAACCAATCGTTCTGCACCTCCTATCCCAAGATCAGGATGGATAAAAGCAATTTTTAATTTTTTTCTTGTTACCATTTTGTATTTTTATTAACAGTATCCTCACAAAATACAAGTTTATTTAAAAAAATCTTGTGACCACAGTACAATGTTTGCCCAGTTTAACACGTACTACAATTTGAATTGTTGCCTTATCAATTATTTAAGTATATTTTAATTTTATAAAACTTTTTGTAAACATTTAAAATGTTAGGTTAAGGTTAGTCGTTAAGGATTAATTTACAGGTTAGTTTGTTATTACTAGATATGTTTATATGTTAGCTGTAGTCACGTGGCTTTATTACAGAAACTAGTTAGCGTGGCACGAGGTTTCATATTGAAAAGAAGAATTAACCAGACATAAGTGACATGACCACTGACCATTGACTTTTGAACCCAGCCGCCCAGCCTTACTATCATCATACGTGTGTTTGACGTTTCCTGTTTCTGGATAGAATTATTGCATCCAGAAATATTGGAAATATTTTTCCAGTTTTTCCGTGAATTTTAAATGACTGTGATATCGAAAATATGGCAAGTGTAGGCTTTCGCTGGTTGGACATTTTAGAGAAGGAGTTTGACAAGGCTTTTGTGGATCTGGATTTGACCATAGGTAATTTAATTTATTCTGCTGGATATCCATTATGGGTATACCATTTCCAATTCAACTAACAGCTTCCTGAATTTCGTTTATATTAATTTCCTGATGTTTCCAAACTTGGTATTTTTATATCAGTCTTGCTTCTACTAACTTCTACTATGTTTTGTTTTTAAAATATTGCTTTTTCTTCAATGTATAGTTGATAAACACTAATTTTATTTTAACTTTATAATTCAATCTCAGATTGTTTCTTTACTCCTACAGATTTTTAAATTTTTGTTTGGCAAAAATGAGCCTGTCCTATCTATTGACTATTGATGGGCTGTAATTTTAGTAGCTGTTACCCACTCTTGTTAAAATGTTTCAAGTTTTCTTAAATTTGGCACAAACATTCTAGTCTATTGATCTTGTTAATTGCAATAAATCAATCTTACACTAAGCCTCAGGATCTCCTGGGATAAAACCATCATATTCACCCTTGAACCATATTCTATTACAAGTATAATTCTCTACTTACAGGGGAAATTGAGGGTGAAGAAACTAGTCTTGTTTTTAATGCCCGCCAAAAATTATGTACATTAGGTTCCTGTTTTGCACAACTGTCTCACAAAGCTCAAACAATTTTTCAAAATAGCGCAAAACTTGAGGTAAGCTGATGTATTTTTGTAAATGTATTTATTGTGTAATTTGATAAATTAAACTTAACTTATTGAACAATCAAAGAAAATCTTTATAAACATTTTTTTAGGCTGAATTAATCCACCTTAGGGCAGAACTAATAGAATCCAAATCAAAAAAAGAGCTTTTAGAAAATGAATTGCACAATTTGCTGTTACAGTTGCATTCATCACAACTCTCGCAACTGCCTGATAGTTTAGGTAATAAAAAGTTAGATCAACACTTCAAACCAGATGTGAATGCCATTAAAAAACGTTTGGAGGCTGAAATCAGGCAAAGTCCTTTACGTGTCAGACGTAGCAGTAGGTTTTTGATTAATTTACCAAATTAACTGAAAATTAAGCTAAATTAATTTTGCAGTGAGCACAGATGCTAAATCACCTAAAGACAGCGAAATTAAATTCAGCCCCACTCTCTTAGAACCATTACAAATTAAAGTCGAAAACGCCCAACTTTTAAATGAAAACATGGCACTGAGAAACGACGTGCTCGCTCTAACTGCCGAGGTTTATGGGGCCAAATTGGCCGCTAAGTATTTAGATAAGGAATTAGCTGGTAGAATACAACAGCTGCAACTATTGGGTACAGCCTGATATCTTTTAACTGTGTTTGAAATGTAAGAGACAATTCGTAGGTAAAGAAATGCGGGGCGAGGTTAAGGATAAGCTGTGGAGTCAGTTGGAGTCGGAAATTTTGCTACAACGGCACAAAACTGTAGTTAGAGCATGCAGGAGGAGTAGTACTTTGAATAACAACCATGATAAGTGTCCTAAACCATCTCCAGAAACTAATGGTGGGAATGTTGATCATTTTGGAGATATTAGAGTGGTTGTTATTAAGAGAGAACCTGAACAAGGTTTGGGAATTAGCATAACGGTCAGTGTTCTGGGTTTTTGTTTGTGTCTAGGGTGGTTTGAAGTTTGTTTTGTATTTATAGGGTGGACGGGAACACGGAGTTCCAATTCTTATTTCAGAATTAGAACCGAGCGGTCCTGCCGCCCTTTCTGAGCAACTGTATATAGGCGACGCCCTTCTTTTCGTTAACGATATCGATTTAAGAAATGCCTCTCATAAGGAGGCGGTGTCCATTTTACAACAACAAACTGGTAATTGCGTCATGCGCGTACAGTATATTGCCGTCGACGACAGTGATAACTCTTTAGAAGAAGACGGTCTCAGTTTTAGGTACAAAACTGAAAATTGTTTTAGCTTCCATGAAAGCAACTAAATCAATTTCAGGTTTTTTAATGATGAAGTAGTGGACGTTAACGGATCTAGTCAAATTAAATCCAATAACCAGGAAGTAGTGAACACCCCAACCGCACCTAGAACACCCGAATCTAATTGCGTAAGCAGGTGAGAGGCAGAATAATTTTATTAAATTTCCCAGAATGCTTTAAACTCAAAGCAAGGATATTTTTGAATGTAAAAATTGTTCCTGTTTTTACTGTTTGGACCAATGTTGTATAACAAATTACCAAATATTCTTGTTTGTTTTGGGTACCAACACATATTAAGTATTATTGTAGCATCATATCATTCCTTAAATAAGTGCAATTTAAGTAGTTATTTGTATTTTATATTTGTTATTTTAATTTGTAGTTTATAGATCAATAGATGTGTTTAAGCATGGCTGTTTTTTGTTGGTAGTTAAATATGCAAGAAATTATTGCAGCAGATTTTTAATTTGATTTTCCAGTCAGTTTTGAAACATAAAATTAATATTATTTTTCTAATTAAATCCAACTATTTACATAACAAAAAGCGGGTAATTGTGCAAGACAATACTTATTACCACTATTTTGATTTATACAATTTTTTAGTTTTTACAGTTATTTTTCAGCACTGTTTTTGCATGCACTTTGGCATGCCTGCAGAACCTGATTGCTGTCACGTTTTATCGTTCTCCGAATCATTTAGCTATCGGTTTTGAACGTTTACAGATTATCTACCGCCAGTCGTACAGATAATTGCGATTTTACTAGATTGGATAATCGCAACAACGGCAATATAACATACGATGTATCGTCGAACGTCCAAGAGCATATCACCAATACTGAGCAACTGAACAACTCTAACAACAATGCTCTGCCTGAAGATATTACTAAGTTTACGTCTGATTTATCCAATGTTGATACAAGCGAGTTGATTTTACTCGATAATGCTACCAAGAACATTATCAAATTGGAGGACTTTAAGAAAGTGGACGTTTTTTCAACTGTGGAGAGCAATTTTAATTGTTCGGCCAACTCGTTGATTTCAGATAATTTGTCTTCCCCCATGCAAACCAGCACTGACGTATATGTAGACTCAGAAATTTTGTCCACTGACATGGCGTCAAATGACTCTCATTCGCCAAAAAATCTGAAACAAAGCGAGGCAGCACATTACGATCAAAATCAAGACATTGAACGGATTAGTGAGTTTCCAGAAAAATCGTTATCAGTCGAGTCACTATCGCAAGTAAAAAGTGACAAGAGTCTGTTGAATTCTGAAGAAAGTGACTGCGGATCACCAGTGCATAAAACAAACAGGAACTACAAAAAACAGAAGAAAGTGAGGAAGAAATACTTTGGAGTTAAAACGTTGCAGAGCATCTTTAATAGATACGACGGTTATTCGGATGTTTCGACCACAGCTAGCGAACTAGGCGAGGATATTGCAGTCCCCTCAGTTTCACATTGCACTCCTAGTAACGTTGAATTGCCCAGACCACCCCCGATAACTGTAAGCGCGCCTACTAAACCAACTAATAACCAAAAACCACCTCCAAAAGTAGTTTGCGCTGACACAAGTTCACACTTTGAGGAACAGGTGCACAGTATTATCTCCGATATTTTGACTAAAAGCCATATTAATCCAACGCCACTGCTTAAAACCACCAAACATAGTTTGGTCCCGTCTAAAAAGCATTTTTCATTAAACGGGCAAAATTTAAGGGTTGGGAAAGCTTTGCGTCTTTGTCCTAATGACGAAGCCATGGAATCTTATAGTCAGGATCAGAAAAAGGAAAAACTGTTGGCTCGTTACGTTTATAATGCAAACTTTTTGAATGTGGACGGGGTAGGTGATCCTGATTTTGGTACGCCTGTCTAATGACTAAATTTGATGGATGTAACCAATTATATTCAAAAGAATTTGTTCTGTATTGGCATACTTTAATTTAGTAGGATAGGTTGCTTAAGTATTCGATTAGTTAACATTTTGTTTAAACCGAATCAAAACACTTCGTTCGTTAGGGACAAAAACCGTACAACAACTTTTTCGTTTTCAACAATATAATGGGTCATTATGAAAGTAATGTATAACGGAAAGCATTCAAATGGATGTTATGAGTTTCCGGGTACTTCCTAGGCTTGACAGACACGTCTGTCATTATTGATGCAGGAGGGGACTATTTCGAAAGATCTTAAAAGCTTTGCCTAGGAAGGTTTGTTATATGAATAGGATCAATAAACATAATTTTCCCAGAAAATACGCATTACTTTCATAATGAACCATACACACACTACTCAGGTTAAGACCTTTTTAGGCAGAGTACTTTTCCTTGTAGTAGGTTAAGGTTTTTTTTCTTCGATTTCTGTATGTCTAGATTTTAAACGATCACAATTCTCTCCTGTTCTATAAAAAATATAGCAATTCACTATTCATATACAGGGTGACCAAAATTACTATCTGCATGAATTTAAATTTAGGCCATTCTGTATTTTACCGGCAATATAGTAATCAGAATGTTTATGGGCAGTTAGGTTGCAAATTAATGAACGTTTTCGTAGCTTGTGCTGCAAATAATCAACTGCCAGTTAACCAAATATTGCTTTTCTTCAAAAATACTGTTCTGGTAGACTTTCCTACTTAGGAATAACTACTCTAGCTCACTACGTATCTTATAATCGATTAAATATGCGTAAAATGGTTGTGGAAAAAGTTTAAAGTATTTTTGAATATAATCCTTTTAGGTAGGTATAGTTATAAAACAGTCGGTGCAATCCGTCATTAGAGCAACATCAAAGTAAATTGATCCAAACCTTGTACTCTGTATATAAGTACTTCATGTTTTCAAAATATCGCTCAAAATACGCGTTAGTAAGATAATCCTGTCATCGTGTAACAGGACAAGTTATTGAACTTAAAAGCTGCAGGCAACTGGGAAAACTAACTGGTTTTGCTTCAATTCAATAAAAGTCCTATAAAGCAAGTTCCCTAGTCTCAAAGTGTATTTTCTGATGTTAGTGTATTTAAACCACTGTGCTTTTCAGCTGGCTCATACTTAGTTTTGGTATATTTTTGCTCTGTTAACCACATATCTAATAAAAATACTAAAAGCTTTATCCCTAGTTTTATTTCTGAAACAAAAAGGATAATGTAAGTAAAACCACCAAATCAGCTTTCTACAGTTCTATATTTCCGCTTTTGTAGGTTCATACAAGTTCTCCAGAAAATTTACATCCTCCTTAAATACATGTATATTAAAAAATAAAATGAAAGACGCCGTGAGATAATTATCTTTCTTCTAAAAAGAAAGATTCAAAATAATTACAAAAAAATATATTTACAAAATGGTAGTATATGGCAATAAAAAGAAAAAATACTCGTTTGTTGCTTGCGATTTTGATTAACCACTGAAGCTTACTTAACTTAATTTATCTACAAAAAGTATTCCGTGTTTGTGTGTGTTATGGATTAATTGACTATAAATGTACAGAGTGTGACACACCCTAACTATTGACATCTAAAAAAAATAAAACTCTAGAACGCAATAGAGAAAAAAAATCCTCAAATTTTAACAAGCTACATTTTTAGTTTAATATTTCCTGAAGCTGTCCAAATAAGTAAACTAGATTTAGTACAAATAACTAAATAGAAATACGGTGATTTATGTTTGATTCATAAAAACAGTGATAGCAACTAGAAAAAGTGAAAATCAAACAAAAAACAATTTTCTTTTTACACTAGTGAGTATAAAATGTCACCTGTACTTTTTAGTAGTTCATTTTTTTATAACAGAACAAGTGCAATTTACTGGTGGCAAAAAATGTGATGCATGATAAAATGAACTTGCCGCAAATTTCATTCCCCCACACTACTAAAAACACGAAACACTGTATTTAAATACGAAATTCTAAATGTCCTTAAATATAAGGCAATACATTTAACCGTACCCATTCAAGATACGTTAGAAACTAAAAAAATATCACCTGGGTAATTAGCACAGAATATTCGGTAACCGCCATTAAGTCGTAGGCCTCTGACTGGTAAAGTGCATCTGAGTTATTGACAGTTGAGCTTGCAAATGATTGAACATGAGACTTTCGGGCATCATCGGTTTAGACAGAGGCATGGTCAGCGGCGGAGGATCTTCCATTTTTTCCTGTTTAGTTTGAATCGGGCACATGGGCTGCGCACCCAAAAGATGATTGAACATCATATTTTCAGGTATGACTGGCTTAGGAAGGGGTATGGTAATGGGGGGCGGTTCGTCAGGATTTTCTGTTTTGTGTACCGGCTGCAGTCTTCTAATGTTACTTACTACATTTAAGCCTGAAATACGTTCAGTATAATTATTATTCACAACATAAAAGTTTAACTTACCATGCACTGTTCGTTTGTGTTGGGTCAGGAGATAACCCATGAGGAAACTTTCAGTGCACAAATCACACTGAAACCGTTCTCCAGTGTGTCTTCTTATATGGGCCTTCAAATCATTTCCTTGTGCAAAGGCAGCATCACAGTAAGTACACTGATAAGGCTTTTCACCAGTATGTGTTCGCATATGAACCGTTAGATTATACGCTCTAGAATGATTAATAAATCCTCACACTGTGATCGTTTTTTTTTTAATACAAGGTGGTCCAGTTTTAAATGTCAATAATTCACTAATCGATAGCCCATTTAAAAATAAGTTGACATGCATTATGTCATTTTCCTGAAGAACGCTTCCTAAGAAAGACACAGACCTCCAAAGTTCAGTTTAAAAAATCGTTTTTTTTTGCTACACCTGTCAGATCGTTGGACCAATTTTGATTAAATTTGGAACAAGTAATTATGAAATGAGTACTTGTTATGTGAGGTGAATGACATTCTTCAAAATTGTTTAGATTTGTCGATATAGGGGGATAGTCTTTATTTTCTACACTCACTGGATATTATGTCTACTTGGGTTATTGTATTTTTTACTTTAAAATGGTTCAAAAGGATTCAAATCTGGTCATCTGTGAAGATGAAGACTAATATCAGAGCATTTAATGCCAAAATTGTTTACTTTCATCAATGAAAAGTCTGAAACTTAACTTTTACTATAAAAAATAGTTTAAAATTCGATTTTTCAGTCTTTAAAGCACAGTAAAGCGTCTAGAGGTCAATTTAATACTGACAAAGCGTGAAATGGCATGTTAAAGCCGATGAAAAATATAAAAAGAGTTTTGCTATATCAAAAACTTGGTGAAGATAACCCTAAAACTCGATTTTCCAAGCTGAAAGCAGTCCAGAGTTCTAAGAAAATGAAAAGCAAAGTAAAAAAACTTGAAAAGTTAGTCTTCAAGTCAATTTTCATAAATCTAATGTGAAAATCCTGTATTTAAGACTAGTTTCAAGACTAAAATATTGAAATGTATTTTCAAATTATGGAAACTTCCTTCAAATGCAAATTTTAAGCTTTTAATGTCACTTTTCATTGGTTCAGAGTCATTTTTGGTGTCCAAGTCAATTTTTAAGGTTGAAATGTGTGAATTTGTAGTCAAAAATTCTAGATAAAGTAGTTTTTCATGGCTACAAGTCAATTTTCACTACTAAAGTTCTTCAACTTATCTGAAAACTATAACGACTGACTGAAAGACAGTTTCTAAGCCTCTTAAGTCAATTCTCACAGTTTCCAAGTCAATTGTCAAGGCTAAGGTCTTTCAATTTGTCTGAAAACTATGAAAACTGGTTACAAATACAATTTTTAAGCCTCTCAAGTCAATTTTCACCGTTTTCAAGACAATTTTTAAGTTGGGTTGGGTTGGTTTTGGGTTTTTGAACGTAATAATCAGAATTTTATAAGAGATACTTGATGTCGACTTGAACAAGTAAAGTAAAAAAAAACTGAAATTTTTGAAAAATGTCCAGTGACGTCCACCGGTCTGCCAGTTATAACAAGAAACCGATTTTTTAAACTGTATTTTCCTTTTGAAGCATTTTTCAGGAAAATGACATAATTCATGTCAACTTATTCTTTGATGGGCTATCGAATGGTGAAATATTATTTTCTAAACTGTATATTACCTTCCAAATCCTCTGCCACATACGGTACATAGATGTGTTTTTTCACCAGTATGATAACGTTCATGGACTGTCAGATCTGTAGTACGAGGAAAACCTACGGACAACACCTTAAAATAAACAGTTCATAACTAAACACAAAAAGCACCTTTTCCACAAAATCGACATTTAAAAGGTTTTTCACCACGATGCCGTCTCATATGGATGACCAAATAATCGTTCCGTATAAAACGTTGCCCGCATTCGGAACAGAGGAACTTTTTGGAATGCTCGTTGTGGAACTTCATGTGTTCGGTCAAATGCGATTTGGAAAGGAACGTTTTCTCGCAGACTTTGCATTGGAACTTATTCTCGCCGTTGTGGCCTTTCATGTGCACGTCCCTGTATTTTTCCGTGGTAAAACCTTTCTGGCAGATATCGCAGTAGAACTTTTTCTCGCCCATTATCTGTAACGGTATAAGTATTTTTGACCATAACAAGAATCTATAGAGAAAAAAATTGTCAGAAAAAATCGCGGGAATATTCTACAACTTTCGAAAAACTCCCCTCAGCTTTTCTGTACTTCAATTTAGTCACCCTATAAAACGTCATTATTATTAACTCAAAAATGACGTGGTCTAGATGACAAAAATCTTATTACGTTGATTACAGCACAGTGGGTAATAATAGTCTGTGATATAATTTTTCTGACCAATTACTAACTAAAAATATTTACGAAAATACCGCACATGTGGACTCACCTTGAATACTAAAAAAACTAATACAAACATGAACACTGTACTTACGGTGACTTTTTCACCAATTCCATGTTTTGCCGCTTTATGTTTGGCCAAATGATCGGCCCGCGAAAACGGTTTTCCGCAAATATCACAAGGCAATTCTTCATGTTGGTCGTGCAGTTTCTGATGTTGCAGCAAATGATCTTTCCGCACGAAACTTTTAGTGCAAATATCGCACGTGAACGGTTTATCTTCCGAATGAGAGCTCATGTGCCGTTTCAGATGATTCGGTCTGCTAAAGTCTTTACCGCACACGTGACATTTATGGACCTACAATTTTGCCGGTCAGAGAAGATTTGATTTTTTTTTATGTAGATCATACTTTAAGACCGGGATGTGCCTCCTTGGCGTGTTTATCCAGTAAACTAATACGGTCAAAAAAGTCACTGCAAACTGGGCATGGATACTCGCCGATGTCCTCCTCCTCGACTATTTTCGCCTTCTTTTTGATTCCTTTACTACCTGTGAATTTAAATATCAATAGTGCTAAAGTTTTAGTATTGAAAAACATTACCTAAAGGTCTGCCTCTTCTGCCTGTCCCTCTAGGTTTAGGGGGATGAATTCTGGGTCGTCCCCGTCGTTTTCCATTAGGCGACGAATTGACGTTTTTTTGTGGCAAATATTCTTCGTCAGACGTGTCTACTGAACTGTCATTAGCTAAACAAAATAATAATAATCTTTTAGGTATAAAACCCAAGTTCAATAAGTACTTACCAATATCATTATCGTCTCGATTATCCACCCCATTATCCATCATTGGAATTTCACCCTCTTCCAACTCATTATCCCCATCCAAACTATCATTATCCATATCATCATCATAATCATCATTTTCCATCTGAAACTCTGTTTGTCCATCTTCAGACTTAACTACAGTCGCCAAAGAGGACAAAGGTTTTTCATCGTCGTCATCCTCAGTATCTTGATGTATTTCTATACAATCCGCCGTTTCATCTAACCCTTGACACGATCGTTTTTGATTGGATAAGTCTGCCAACTCATCCTCCTCCTCTTGATTCGACCTCAAAGCCTGAGTTTGTCCCGCACCGATTTTACTATCTTCCAAGCTTTCAGTCACTTCGACTTGCGGCTCAAAACAATCCTCAACATCGGAGTTATCAGAAAAATTAATAGCTGCGTCGTAATCAACCTGAAACGACATTCTTGCCAATCAGTTTAAACCAATAATTGTTTAAAACAACCACCTCAAAATAGTGTTCCTCAAGATTGTCCAAATTATCAATAGTAGGAAGCAAAAGTGACGTTTTGTCGTGCTGTTGCTTATGGACCTCCAAGCTGTCTTCTCTGTTAAAAGCTTTATTACACACTGGACAAACGTGGACAATATCACCTGAACAAATATAACATACAATTTTGTGATGATAAATGGTACAATGTCTTACCCCTACACCGTGGAATGTGGTTATGCAAATGTTCAACTCTGTTAAAACCGCGATTGCATGTCTTACAATTATAAGGCTTTTCTCTTAGATGTGTGATTAAGTGCCTTTTTAAGTGCTCCATTCTAGTAAGGGTTTTATTGCATATTTTACAGACGTGCACTTTTCGTTTGCCGTGACTCGCTTCGTGCCTCTCCAAATGGTTTTTCCGGGTGTACTCTTTATCACACTGTTTACACTTAAAAGTTGTACCAGCGTGAACCCGTTTATGACATCTGGAATTAGTCAGTGCACATCATTTCCATAAAAGTTAAAAACTCGAATACCTTAAACCTTCTAAAGTCGTAAACATTTTGGCGCATTCCCTACAGGTTAACAACATTTGATTGTTGTCCAAAAACTGAATGTAATCAGTTTCAGGGTGTAGATTCGGTTTGTCGTTAATCTCTGTATTCAATGAGGGCGCATCTTCATTTATCTCTATAGGATTACTAGGAGCTACATCTTCTTTCGGTGCTACTTTTGTCGGTTCTTGTGGTGTACTGTTGTTACTACTTAGCAAATTACTCAAGGTGTTTAAGGACTCTAAAAGTTGGTTCAGTTGTATACTCGGTACAACCGGCAAAGTGTTGATATATTTACCCATAAACTCGGAATTCTGTAGTTCCTGTTTGATTGCGTTGACTTTTAAGTTTTTACAGTATTCCCGTAGGCTGCTATCTACTGTTTCGCATTGTTTTTTGAAACTGAACGCGTTTTTTAGACTTTGACAACACATTTCGCACATTAGGGATGGTAAACCGTCTCCAAAAGAAACCTGCAATAGGTGAAAGGTTTATTGTTTAAGTGTTAAATTTTTCATTTTGCTAGCACAATGTAAGTATGATAAAATACTTATCAAAATATACCATCAAACAGGGACTTTTATCTTCAGTAAGTGAAAACTGCTACTTTTCAAATATTATGTTACTGGGAACTTATAAACTGGAGCAATAATGAATGGTTTTATGTGAATTTTAAAAGTAAAAAATGCTACAAATATACAGGGTATCAGAGTTTTGAAGATTTCATGTTCTTTTAGTATTAGCCCCCTAAAATTTTTATTATTGCTTTTTTTCTTCAAAATTCAAAGTTCTTATTTGATTCATGAACTTTGTTGTATCATTAATTTCTTCCATATCTATAACCATTTTCAAGCAAATTATATTTTTATTTTCAGTTCAGTTTCTAAATTGAACAAGACTTTTGAATATTTTATAAAAAAAAACATTGGCATACCAGAAATAAGGTTGTGGAAGAGAACCCAAACCCCAAAAAATAATACCCTCTAGAGTTTTGCAAAATATGGCTTATTCAATGATGTAGGGTTACATCCTAGCCCAAATTTAAGCTAAATATCTCAAAAACTGTAAGAAATATATAGAAAAAATAAAAAAAATAAAGCTTTAACACTTTATATTTCTTTAAGGAAGTATTTTTGGAATATAGTTTATATAGCAAACTATAGTTATTTTTAAGAGTAGAATACGCGGTTTAAACTTTAAATCTGAAAGACCCTGTATAAATATTCCATTATTATGAGCCTTATTTTTAATGTTACATAGGGACTTAGAGACAGTGACCATATTTGTTTTCACACTCCTAGAGTGTAGCAGAGCGAATGTGACGTCACAATGACGTAATTTGGCAAAACCATAATTTGACCCTTCATAATTTGATTCTTCCAGCAAAAAGAATCAGAAGGTCGCAAATACCCCTTTTGTGCATTAAGCGACCGAGACGGAAGTCGCCATCTTTGTCACATTCGCCTACTGCCCAATTGAATGAAACTTCCGAAGTTAGTCGTAAAACAGTTTTGTTTATATTTGGTGGTATGTGAAGTTAGCTGAAAACCGCAAAGATTTATTCTTTTTGTTTGTTTTGCTTTTCGGTCCCTTAAAGATTAATTTTTGCAAACTTAAATTAGTTGAATTATTATTGACGAGTGGATTTGTGAATAGTGGGCAACAGCAGATTGATTATCGTCACTGATTTTCTGACAGTTTACGGCCGCCTTCTGTCCCCCATTTTTGTTCCTATCTGTGATTTCTATTGCTCCTTCCTGCTATATTTGTTTATTCATTGGTTGAATTATTATTGAGGAGTGAATTTGTGAATAGTGGGCAACAGCAGATTGATTAGCATCACTGATTTTCTGACAGTTTACGGCCGCCATACTGAACGATTTTTGACCCTCCCTTTGATTGCTATTGCTCCTTCCTGCTATATTTTTTTATTCATTGATTTGACCATTTGTCAAATTACGTAATTGTGACGTCACATTCGCTTTGCTCAGTCCATGGAGCGTGAAAACAAATGCAAAAATTTGACAGGTGATCATGTGACAATTACAGCTAATATAAATAATCTAGTCATGTGACATAATGCCAAAATCACCTTTAGGTTACTTTTATTCCAATTTATCAAAACTAAAAACCAATTAGGTACAAAAATGAAAATCATGAATGTGCCTTTTAAATCATTGAAGGCCATCTTGAAAATTTTAAGGTCCCATTTAATACCAACTTGAGTAAATAACAATAATCAATTGGTAAATTACACTTTAATGTGCACCATGTGTCATCACATGTTATTTACTTTCAAGTAGACGGCATCAATAAAATTAAATAGCGAGAAATAATTCTATAATCCACCACTGGTTTGAAATCTTTATTTACCTGAACAGCGGCACAGGCCATTAGCATCTCGTCAATACGGGGATTGTGCACGGAAATATTCCCATTTTCTAGGCCCTCAAAAATTGATTTCATAGTGGGTGAAACGCATTTGCACGCGCGACAAATCAACGACAAGTCCACCCGTTCCTCTTCCATTTTTCTGGGGGTTACGGGACGCCTTTTTTCGTGTTAAAAACCGAAAATTTTCTTCATGATATTTTCGCACAAACACTACCCAAGCCAACTAATCGACAGCACTGGCGTAATCGTGAATGACGTGACGTGACTGTTCATCGGCGACGCAAATTTTGTATTTTTTTTCTATTTATCTAGCGTAACTTCCCTGTGATAATTTTTAGCTAAATTCGATTCTCATAATTCTAAAATAACAACAAAAAAATAAATAATTGCAAAATCACTCACAGAAATTGTGGATACGTGAAGAGTAAGTTCACTTTTAACAACCTACAAATCGATTTAACCCTGTCACTGGCTTAGACATTTCTCTTTTTGGTAGGCAACTGTACTTGCACTAAAGTAACATCGATTTGCCTAAATGGCTGTTTCAGTTACAAACCTAAAGATGGCGCCAGCGATTTTCAATCTCCTAGATATTCAAACTCGTTTTTTCTTTTAATTAACTTTTTTTTACTTTAAGTTCTGCTCTAACACGTCTGCATACGAAAGTACAAAAATTAATGAACTAACTTAAATTACTTTTTATCAGGTTTAGACAAATTGTTAATCCAAGATAAAACTTTGTTAACCAGATTAACTTCTTGTTGAACCACGTTATCTTTGCGTATATCAAACACTGCCTTTGCTTCATCTGCCAACATTTTTTCATTTTTATCTTCGTATTTCTTCACTTTGTTTTCCACATTCTTTAATTTGGTTTGAAGTGCGTTAATTTGCGTTTGTTGATATGGTTCGCTCAATCTAACCAAATCATCATTAATTTTATTTGAAAATCTGTTTCTAAGAACATTTGGATGAAGACGAAGCTTTTGCAAAGTTTTCTCCCGTTCTAATTGCCTAATATAGTCGTCATTGAACTTGGACAAATCAAAGTTTCTCAAATCCTTATTGGTTCCTGTTATTATTGAATTCAAGTGGTTAGTTTGTTGCTTCCGAACTTTTTCAGCTTCAATCTCCAATTTTTTTACTGAATTGTGAAGATTGTTTTTAATGGTGTTCAAATCACTGGCAGCTTCCTGCAACCTTGGTGACACTGGCAGGCTATTCAGATTGTTTAAGTTGGTAAACTCTGGAGACCTTTTAAAAATTCCACTTTTACGCTTCAGCAGCTTGTTGAAACCGCCAAAACGAGTAGAACCCTGGTTAACTTCTGATGGCGAAGATGAGTTTAATTGCATTTCCAATTCAGCCTCTTTCTCTAAAATAGTGCCAACAGTTTCTTCAATGTTGGTGTGGTTTTTGGGACAGGTTGAATTTTGACAAGAACACAATTTGTCTAGGTCTACAGTGAACTCCAAGGTACCATTTTCGTGTTTATTTATCTTCATTGGTACTTTTATGTTAGCACCAACATAAAAAATATCTTGAGGATTTGAGGATGTTTGGACTATCTTGCCTAGATTACTGTCACTGCTGTGATCAGTCTGAAATTATAAAATATTAATTATTAGTTAGTTTCAGAAGAAAGTGAAACAACTTACATTGAAATTGCTTCGAGCTTGCAACAAAACAGTTTGGTCAGTTACTGAATCCTCATTTCCAAGACTATTTTGGTTGGTAGTTGGAGCTGTTTCCCCCAACAACTGTGGTTGCTCCAAATTGTCCACTGACTGACTTTGACGGCTGCTTAATGGAGTTTTAAGTGATGCTACATAATCCTTGATCTTCTGCTTCAGTTTGTCTTGTTGGGAACTATCTGCAGCGACCCTAAACACACTTTTTAGTCTGTCATCTTCAGTGTTTGGTACTTTAGCTGGTGATTTCAAACTGTTCATGTACTTCTGCATTTTCTCTTTAAGCAGTCTTTTAGATTCCTCAATATCAGAGTTGCGACTTTCCAGTATAGTTTTCTGTGTTGATAAGTGGTTATCAAACAAGTGGTTGTTTTTTAAATTTTTGATGTCTAAAAGAGAAGGAGTTGAGGGGTTAGCTTCTCCTAATGTTTCTGCATTGCTCTTTGTTGTCAGTTCAGGTTTCTTGATTTTCTCATTGAAACTTTTTAACCGGTTTTTAAGGAGTTCTTCAAGTTTTAAAATTGGTTTTGGTTTCTCTTCAGTTGTACCAACTATATCAGTGGAAGTAGGAGTTTCTGTAGCTTCACTAGCAAGTGGTATATTTATTCTAGATGGTACTGGTTTAATGAATTTTTCAGGATTGTATTTGTTTTGTCTTTGTTCTTTTAGTTGAGCTAAATATTTTTCTAACTTATTTTTGTATGATTTGGAGGGTTGCAAATCGAATCCAGGTGGTTCAGTCAAACTGACTATAGCATTGTCTTCACCAAGTCTTTGTTGTAACGTGGTTTGATCCTCTTCATCTGGTTTAGTTGTAGGAGTTGGTGAGGATGTGTCAAAACCATTTAGAGTGTCTTTCAACTTGGTTAAAAGAAACTCCGGCATTTTCTTGAGGTCGTGGATGACTCTTTTGGTAGTGTCTGAGTGGTCGTCTCTAGCAGATCCCACAGTTTCACCATTATCTTCAGGATGCTTAACAGTATCCAAAGCATCCTGAGCCCTGTTAATCAAATACTTATTAACATCCTTTATGTGATCCAATGCTTGTGGAGGGATCAAGTTTGAGGGACTATCCTGGTGAAGATTAGTTGACCCTAAGAGTCGTTTTTCTGAAGCTTTTTGAGCTTCTTCCTGGATGTTTTTCACCATGGCTTTAACTTCTTGCAGAGCTTCGTTAATGTCAGAAAGGTGACTGTTTGAAGGTGTTGAGGATTCATCTGAAACTCATTTTTTTAAATTATTGGTTTTTAGCAATGGTATTATAAGCACCTGCAAGGGTTTTACGTTGGATTTCAGCGATAACAGGAGTTGGTGTGGGCCTGAAACCATTAGTAGAACCCACTCTATTTTGTTGTCGGGTTTTTAGTAGATTTTGTATGAAACCACCTTTTGGTTTGGGCACCTCAAGACTTTGTACGTCTATGATTAGTTATTTGTATAGTAATTAAAAGCTTAAGAAGTTTGGTATTAGCAATTAACATACTTGCTCTGGGTGTGGTCAGTCTTTCAAATACAGTAGATTTCAATTGGTTTGTGGGAACTTCATCAGACTCATCTGATTGAAATTCTTTGGGCTGTACGATAATCTAAAAAAATATTTTAAAAACTAGACAAATTTGGATTTTTAGACATACCTCCTTGTTTGTAGACCCAATAAGTGGACTTTTTAACTGAAAACAACTATAAATAAAATGTTAAACAATTCATAGGAAATTCTTACATTTTCAGTATTCTGAGAACTTCTTAGGAATGGTGCAGTATCTTCAATAAGGCTAGGGTTGAGTTTTTCGTCTTCACTAAAGTTGCGCATATTGGTCAGTTGTGACTCTTCTCCACTATCACTATAAAAGGTATGTATAGATGAAACTATAGATCGGATGAGTGAAAAACTTACTCCAACTCGTTAAAACGTGGTTTTAAATTAGGCCCACTTGATACCGAACTACTCTCGGGGGTAACTAACGCATCCTGTAAATTTTACTTTACATTTTGCAGTTTGTTTGTTAGAATTTCTTACCGATTGTTTTTCAATTTGACTTACTCGAGGTGGATTATTGGATATAGTGGTGACCCAAATAGCTATCTAAATACAATATTTTAAGTTTTTTGACCTGGACACTTAGTATAAAACTCACCCTATCAATATCATTGACGTTTTTAATACCAATAATCTCACAAATGGCTTTTTTGGTTTTTTCGTCCATAGTTGATGCTACACGGTATGGAGTTTTAAATATAGTGCTGTCCTTCATTTCTGACATTCTGTTTGTTAGAAAACTCTACAATTTATAGATAAAAATCAGTACAGGGGTTCAAATTGAATTAATTTAGGTCAATACTTCACTGGGAGACGTCGTAGGATCGTTAGTGAATGTTTGATCGTGTTTGCAGTATTTAGAACAGTCGTCGCATTTACCAAAAATTTTACAGGACAATTGATTTCTGAAAAGTTACTATAAGGGAAAATTTGAAAAAGTTTCAAGTAAAACAGACCTGCATAAACTGCATTGTTTTTCATACTGAGCCCTAATATTGTCTGTCCCTCTTTTTGATAATGTTAAAGGACTAGCTGATCCTAGAATGCTATTTCCAATTGGTTTGGTTAAACCAAGTCTGTAAAAGAAAAATTATGACGAATAATTATTCCTAAATAAATAAATATTTGTATTATTAAGAGTATGATATTTTAAGCTAACATGTGTTACACAGTGGGTGTAGTTGGTGATTGGTCAAAAAAAGCAGCTTTCAGCTGGCTGTTTTTTCTTGAACTAGGAACAGTCCTTTAATTTACTCAAATAAAACAAGTTTAAAGTTGACTATTTCCTCATTTGGCTATTCATCTTATGAAAATATATTACGACAGTACATAAAGCTTTTCTTACATTGGGCAACGTTTCAATTTCCGCTGTCCGTGATTGGCTGCGACACTTTGAGAGTCGCTGGTCGACTGTCCCTCCTCAATATCCAGCAGCGAGACCTTCTTGCCCGAGGATGACTCACCGATTTCCGGGATAATTCCCTGTTCGGCTGCCTCTCGGCGTTCCCTGCATTTCCTGGAAATTTTAGGAAAATACCGGTCCGTAGAGACCAGTTTCAATTTGAGAGCTCAATATGTTATGCAAAAAAAAAGGAAGTTTGTATCTAATAATGTAACAAAAAGTGCCTGGAATATTTCACAAAATCAACTAGCCCAGTGTATGGGAAAATAATCCAACTGAAAACTTACGGGTCATTTTTCATTTCGAGCTCATCGGTCCATTTGTTGAACCAATTCAGCAAGCCGCATTTGCAACTCGCCAAAGATAAAACAAAGAAAAACACTATAAATTTGGTGCGCATTTTCCGGATAAAGGTAAATCAGTGTTTTAGAACATTTCACAACACACTACACTCGACAGAATTGAAACGACACTGTCAGGTACGGTTTTTGTGTATCAGCAAAATTCGCAATTAATTGGGCCAGTATTTGTTTGCGGATTGTATTTTCGCAGTCATCAAAACCAATTTTGGAGATATTGTTTACAAATTAAACAAAAATAATTAATAATCCACACGTTTTATTATTACATCACACTATTCACAAACCTTGATTACATTGTTATTATAAAACACGCTTTTAAAAACTGGACCCTGGAAATCTCCACATCAAAAGCTCTTGCAATTATCGCTTCTTCTTTGAAAATGAGTTGTTTGAAGTGTTTCTGCATGGCTGGCAAAATCATAATTGAACCGAATAAATTGAAAACATTCCTCCATCTTTTCCTATTTGCATTCAAGTGGAACGTATACAAAGCTAGTTTTGTTTTAAACTCAGTAATTTTTAACAAAACCTCCCTAATAAGGAGTTTTTTTCAGGAAACTTTAAACTCCTAAATAATGGGATTAACATCTTTTTGTTGTCTGAATTTAGCATTCAGGGGAAACCAAGCATAAGAAATGCTTAATTAAGACTTTCATAAAGTAACTTAATTACGCCCTTTACAGCTTGGGGAAAAACTGGAAAAATAATGAAATGCTCTTCGGCCTTGCCGTTTTGTTAATTATAATTAATACGTATTAATTTGTTCGTTTTCACGCTTTCTCTTGTCATTATCCAGGTCATCTTTATAAAAGAACGAAGAACGAATTTTGGTTAAACTGACTTTAAGGCTGTAGTAACACAGACTATATCTTGTTACACCTCAAACATGTCAAAACGATGCCTATAGCTGTTATTGGTCCAAAAAAAAAACTGCTTTTTCTTGACCAATCAGTGCATATGTGGACTACAGATTGTTTTTTTGTAAATGATATGCCACTAGGATGAGACATTCTGACAACAAATTTGTTAATGCAGTTAATAACAAAGGAAATCTTGACGTCTTGACAATTTTCACAAAATGTTATCTTAATACTAACTAATTATTGGTACTTGTAAATATGTAGGATGTTCGATATTATTTATTGTGAGATAAATCCGGATTAATTCCCACTATAAAAACTCAGTTTAGATAAGTTTAAGAGAAAAATCGGTTAAGATGCGTTTAGTCGTAATTGGTTTTTGCCTTGCGGCTTTGGTTTCAACAGGATTGTGCCGAGAATTGGTGAAACTTTGTAGTTTTTTCAGAAATAATTATATAGTTAATTGTAATTGGCTTCTAGACAGAACAGGATTTTTACAATGCTACACCTAGGCATTTGGAATACGATCCAGAATTCAGGAAAAAGTTCCCGAATTTTCCGGTAGCACCCAATGATGTTGATCCATTTATTGTGGGTGGTGAGGAGGCTATACCAAATTCCAGACCATACCAGGTGTTTAAATGTTTTATTTTGTACAAATTTGTGCAACTGTTAATTTTGTTTAGGGGGCGATGTATATTCCCTTTGCTAATGGAAACTCATTTTGTGGGGCAACACTGATCAACGCTCGTACTGCTATAACCGCAGCCCATTGTGTAGACAAGTATAGTGCATTAATTAATTCCTTTAATACAGTCTAAAACTGTAGAAAATAATAATTTTTAGTCGTGTTGGAAACGTCACAATACACTTTGGAGCTCACAATATCCCACCAACTAATGATCCAAACGTGGTTTCCGTTTCTTCTAATGACATACTGATCCATCCGGAATGGTATCCTCCAACTCTTCTCCATGATGTTGCTTTAGTGCGTTTTAGTGAACCCATAGAATTTAATGGTATGTGATGTATTGATTTCAATAAACAACAAACTTAATAACTGAATTTCAGCCAATATAACCCCAGCACTTTTACCAAGAGACGCCAGCCAAGATTATCTAGGTAACACCACTTTGGTTAGTGGTTGGGGCAGACCAGCAGACAGTATTAGCACAATTTCACCAGTTTTAAGAGAAGTTACCTCTTACGTTGTCAGTAATTTTGCTTGTATATTGGCTTATGTGGGATTTATTGAGGAAAGTCATATTTGCATATCTGGCGGTGATGGAATAGGCACTTGTAATGGGGATTCTGGTGGTCCTCTAGTGGTAAATGGTGTGCTGGTGAGTTTTTCTTTAATTTATAGTAATCGTATTATAATGTTTGTGATATTTTAGATTGGAGTGGTGTCGTTTGTTAGTGGATGGGGCTGTGAACAAGGTTGGCCCCCGGGCTTTGCTAGAGTTACGTACTACTTGGATTGGATTAATGAGAATATGGCCACTTAGTGATATTGTAATATGTAGCATTCTTTTGTAAAACTCTATATAGTTGAACTTTGAAATAAAACAAATAAAAGGACTAGTTTTAGATGTGAACCACAGCCTGAATGTAAGAATTTTCGTTGGCCATATAAAACATTTAATTTTGTTGACAGGTGAAATTATGAAACAAATAACCAATTTAGTGGTAAGTTTTTTCGTATTGTGATTGGTCGAAAAAAGGGGCAACCATAAACAGTGCTGATTTACTTTTTTACACAATAATAAATCAACAAAATAATTAATTCACTTGAAAAGCATTATAAGCAGATTACATTTCTCAAGATTTCCCAAGCATCCAAGGTTGGCTTGCGGTTTGGCCTGGATTCCGCAAGGCTGATTGATCACTATTCTAACCCCAGAATTGCCTCTACATTTAACTGTTTCCAGTAAAACTGCAAATTGCACGATAAGCTCCACATAACACTTATTGGTCAACTATAATATATCAATTAGAGTGGAGTTACAGTTTTAAGTTATGGCTCCCAGTAAATATGTACGATAAAACGTACGTTTATTTATTATTGATAACGATTAGTAACTAGCAGTATAAAAACTCATTCATTAGGAATTTTGGGGGTCAATTCGGCTGAAATGCGCTTAGTAATTGGTTTGTGTCTTGTGGCTTTGGCCACCCAAGGGTTCTGTAGGGAATTAGTAAGAAATTTTGAGCGATACGTTTTGCAGAAGAAAAATTAAGGAAACTTATGTTGCAGACCAGGGCAGACTTTTACAACGCTAAACCGGCTTACTTGCAATATGACCCAGAGTTTAGAAAGATGTATCCTAACTTTCCAGAATTTCCAAATGATGTAGAACCTTTTATAGTGGGCGGTGAGGAGGCGGTACCAAATTCAAGACCATATCAGGTATCTGAATTTTTGCCGTAAATCTGTTGGTAGTTTGTGATTGGTCAAGAAAAGCAGGAAGCTGAAAACTCACACAAAATCACAAACTAAACTCACTTCCATATAAATATGACATATTTTTAGGGTGCATTGATTAGACCCCTTGCTGCTGGAACAACATTTTGTGGGGCTGCACTACTTGACGCTTATACAGCCCTAACTGCAGCCCATTGCGTAGAGGAGTACTAAAACCCCTTTAACTAAAAACTAAACTAAGAAAACAAATTTTAGCCGAGTTGGTAACATTACTCTTATGTTTGGAGCTCATACTCTGTTACCTCCAGCTGATGATACTAACGTAATTACTAGATCCACTAATGATGTGCTGACCCATCCATTATGGGTGAGGCCAATGATGGTGCATGATATTGCTTTAGTACGATTCAGTGATCCAGTACCCATAAACGGTAATTTTTTGTTAATCCTTGTTTTAATTGATAAATAGAAATGAGGAGAATATAGATTCCATTCCTGTACATTAACAGTACTTAATCAATTTTAGCCAATATAACTCCAATTCTTTTACCAAGAGATACTAGCCAAGACTATATAGGCAACACCACACTGATTAGCGGTTGGGGAAGACCATCAGATAGTATCACCACAAATTCTCCAGTTCTCAGGGAGGTAACCTCTCACGTGATCAGTAACTTTGCTTGCAGTTTAGCTTTCATTGGACTAATTGAAGAAAGCCACCTTTGCATATCGGGTGGTAATGGAAGAGGCACGTGCACCGGAGATTCTGGTGGACCATTGGTCGTTAATGGTGTGCTCGTAAGTTAGTTAAGAAACGTCAAAAGAGCGGTAAATTAAGCAAAATTAATTTTAGATTGGGGTATCGACGTTTTTCTCTATATATGGTTGCGAACAAGGATGGCCACCTGGGTTTGCTCGAGCTACTTATTACTTGGATTGGATTACTGAGAATATGGCCACATAGTGTAAACACTAATGTGGACCATAATACAGTGTGGTTGTAATTTTTTGCAATATACTGATTAATAAGACAGTAACAAAAGAGTTGTATTTCATTCCATTTTGACCATCTGAAAAAGAAGCTAATAATTTCCTGAAAATCCTCTAGTTACGTTCTCTTTCTTAGTTCACCATACAAGAAAATTAGAAATGTATACAAAATAGTAAACCATACAGCACTTGTTAAAGAAAATTGACAAAACCTTATATAAAGCGGATTACATGCCTGGAAACTGAACTTTTCAGGATTTCCATGGGCTTTCGGTTTCACCTGAAAACTATTAAACAGTCTGATGCTCTCATGGTGTGTATTTTAATGCTTTTTCTACGATAAGCTATCTGAAATACAACTTTGGTCAACGACAATAAATAAACCAACAATAGGGAAGTGGTATTAAAGTTCTAAGTTATGACCCCTTTGTAAAAATGTTTGATAAAATAATAACGATTTGATCTCAATTATTTATTAATGATTGGATAATTCTCCCTATAAAAACTGACTCAAGATAAGTTTTGCGGGTCAAGTCAGCCAAAATGCGCTTAGTAATTGGTGTGTGCCTTGTGGCTTTGATCAACACAGGATATTGTAGGGAAATAGTAAGAATAATCGTCTTGCTCTGCGTGGATTTTTTTAAAAATCGTAATTTTAGACTGAAGAGGATTTGTACAATGCCAAACCAGGACACTTGGAATATGATCCGGAGTTCAGGAAAATGTATCCGAACATTCCAGGACCACCAAATGATGTAGAACCTTTCATTGTGGGAGGTGAAGAGTCTGTACCTAATTCCAGACCTTACCAGGTAAATTTTGTGTTTAATAAAATATAGTGTGAAGTGCAATTTATTTTTAGGCTGCCCTGTATAGACCTACGGCTGGTGGCACTTCATTTTGTGGAGCTACACTGATCAACGCTCGTACAGCCCTAACTGCAGCTCATTGCGTAGACAAGTACTAAAATCTTTCCAACCAAAACATGCAATGAAAAATTCTTCTTTTCAGTCGTGTTGGCAACATCACTCTTATCTTTGGGGCCCATACGATGCCTCCAACTAATGAGCCTCACGCAATTTCCGTATCTTCTGATGACGTGGTGATTCATCCAGGCTGGGCTAGTCCAGTTCTAGTGCACGATATCGCTTTAGTACGACTCAGCGAACCGCTAACCCTCAACGGTAAGCGTAATGATTTATTTACAGCTTGTGAGATAGCCCCGTATGTTAAAACAACCGTTCTAATCCTTGTTTTGTCAAGATACTGTTCCCTTTCCCCCTAATATATGGCGGTAAAAAGCTTAAAAGTATCCATCATCCTCATTCGTTTATCTCGTTTAGTTACTGATTTATGATGTACTAAGATGCTATCGTTGATGCTGAAATATCGAATCAATTTACTTTAACGCCAGAATAAATATGTATTATTTATTTTATGTTGTGTAATCAATTTTAGCCAACATAACCCCGGCACTTTTACCCAGAGACGACAGCCAAGATTATCTAGGAAACACCACTTTGGTTAGTGGTTGGGGCAGACCATCAGACAGTGTCAACACCATTTCGCCAGTTTTAAGGGAAGTAACCTCTTATGTTGTCAGTAATTATGCCTGCAGATTAGCTTATCTTGGACTGCTTGACGAAAGCCACATCTGCATTTCTGGAGGTGGTGGAGTGGGGACGTGCAACGGAGATTCTGGAGGTCCTTTGACGGTTAATGGAGTAGTGGTCAGTTAATCCATCATCTTGCTGCATAACTTGTATTTAATTAATGTAACAATTTTTAGATTGGGGTCGTGTCGTTTGTTAGTTCGTGGGGCTGCGAACAAGGCTGGCCTCCAGGTTTTGCTAGAGTTACCTATTACTTGGACTGGATTCATGAAAACATGGCCACATAGAATCAAAACTGGAAACAAACATACTTTTACTTAGATTGTAACAGAAATAAAACGTTTTGGATTTAGTGCAAAACTGACTGCTTTATTGCGTCTGGTACAATAGAACAACTTCCGTTGTGCGCTTGAATATTCGATTGGGAAAACACTTCGGGCAGAGGAAATCAAACAACTTTTATCACCCACATTTTCAGTAAACCACGTCGCAATAATATTTACTTCTGGAAAAATGTTTTTTTTGTATTTGAACAAATACACATTTTTTTTTTGTTATTAGAAGACTTTATTGAACAAGTGTTGCCAACTAAGAAAGTCATATTAGGCTGTCGTTATTTCATCGTCAGACAAAAACAGAGGGGATTATTAAGGGCAAAGTTCCCCTTTTGCAGCGCTGCCATAAAGCTTAAATAAAAGTTTTCCACTTTCGATTCAAGTATTCGGTCCGCACGAAACTTAGCATATTTCTTTGGATGAGGCAAGCAAGGGGATAATGGGGAGAAAACCGGGCAAAAAAACTTGGGATATCAGCTCAATAATTTATGGGTTTTCCCTTAATGTAGCGATTTTTCATCTCACCGATTGCAAAAGGTTATTGACTGCAAAGCAATAAAATCATTTTTAGTAAAAGAAAATATTTATTTCATACATTTGCTATAAGAATATTTGGGTATTCCATACTTTCCTGATATGACTATACTATCCAAATACTTTAGCACTCTCTAAACTATTTATAATCGAATAAAAACAGTACAAGTATATTTACAAAATTTGCATTTTCAAATTCACTTACACTTAGTAGCTTAAAATGCATGAGCGTCACAAAATGAAGTAAAACACAATTTAAATTAAGCTATTAGGAAATGAAACTCAATTCAATTAAATCCAGGTTGCATTGCAACTCGGCAAACTTTAATGTTTGTTGAGGTTTCTGGTTGCTTTCGTGTTACTGTAACGTGGTTTCTATGCTACAGTGGATTATACATGATGTCCGCAAATTAGTCATATGTTCCTAAAAACAGGGAAATAAAGTTTGTCATTACTTGCGTCAAAATCAAATTAGTTTGATTGATGTTGGCTTGGAAGCAAATTTATGTGTAAGTTGCAACAACGCTATACGTACTATAGTTTTACACTAAAATTTGCACTGTTGCAATTATTGCATACAAATTCCACAACTTGATATAATCAATCACATCAAACAAATTTCAATATTTACAAAATTACACAGTGTATGCAACAAAAAATAAATACTTACATAACAGCAATACGACTTTATTGCGCAAAACTAACAACAAGATATGACAGTTAGATATGACACAATTTCCAAAAAACATTCGCAATTTAAACCAAATCTGGGGGTGGATCCCAAGTGAGCATTTGTAGACTTGTAGACTTATTCAGACCAGATGTGGACGGTTGTCCTATATAGCTGGGTATGTGCTGAACTGCTCTGGTTTTCAGGCTTTTAGTGTACAGTTTCAACACCTGACAGTTGCACGTGACTAGCATGGCAATTAAGATTCCTTGAAGACCTTGGACGATGTGGAAGGTGATTTGCACTCCGTTTGAGTGGGTCAGTTTTGACATTGTTGCCAGAATTAAGCAGAAGCTACAAAGCAACGTAATCTGAAAAAAAGTTTACATTAAGTGAAAACTTGTGAGGAGATTTAATTTACTTTTTAGTTTGTACGATCTTGAATAATGCCTTTCAATTACAAGTTTTTTACATTCAGGGAGAAAAATAATCCCTCAAAACAGGACAGACCAAACTGAAACGAGAACGTTTCAGGACAAAAGATCCGTAGTCGGCTTAAACTGAAACTCCCATATGATTTTTATATAGAACGGGCCTTATTAAATGCCCAAAAAAGCTATTTTTGTGATGCTCAAACCAAACACAAGGACGTGGCAAATTGTCGTCGCAAAGATGGAAATTGAATTTGAAATATGCATTTTCACGGTCTATTTTCCATTTATAATAGACGAAACGCAAACACAATTGGAATTTTCATCGCAGAATCCGAATGTATTTTAGCGACCTCGCGCTTTTTTTATGACTGGAACCAGAAATTGTCAATTTACATTTTGATTTTTGATTTTTGTAGTCGTAACAGCAAAAAGTAACCTCGATGCTGTGCAGATGCTGTTTACAGTTTATGATTGACTGCTTTTTCTTGATCAATCACATATCACACTCTATTAACAACAATTTACGCAAATGCCACACATGTGGGCTTTTCAACACTGTCATTAAATACTTAAGCAGGATCTGGCAGAGAAATCCCTTTAAACTTACAAAGCCATTTGCATCAGAACAACGAAACTCTGGCAATACTGTAAAAGCTCGGAAAGTTCTTTTGCGGTCCTGACCTAAAGCTCCCCAAGGAAAAACCGGCTTTTCCCCCAATTTACTTTACATGGTAGTCGCGTGACACTAATGTGAAGTTGATAACGAGAAACTGGCTTTTAAGGGAAGCAGAAATCTCTATTCACCTGCGGATTTAAATACTGCTTTAAAAGTCTGCTACCATTTCGAATTCAGCATTGGTAATGACTTTTTAATGGATTTTTGTTCGAGGATTCGAATTCGCCATTTAGATAACATATACCTACTTTTACCACCTTAAAGTGATAAGTAAGAAAATATGAATCAAATACACGTACCATTTCCTGAAATAAGTACAATCCTCCCTTTCTGAACTAGGATAACCGGAATTACTCTTTTGTATGCGGATCAAATTTCGTTTCTATCTTGGACTCACCGTGAATACAAAATCTATATCCTGATGGATTTACAATCTTTTTCACGTAAGGAATTACCTAGGGATCTTTCCGTTTGTTACACAGATGTGTGTCGAATGTACTAAAGTCCGGTTTTTACAAACCAACTACTTTTCATAGACCTAATAAACCACTAGCTGTATTGGTTTAGAGAATAGGATAACATTACAACAAATTGATTTCGTATTGGTGGGTAAAGCCATATAATTGAGTAAACATTGTTAGAGGCGTTTTCCGTAATATACACGCGAAATTGTTTGCGATAATCGGTTTGCACGTGTGGATTACAAACTGTTAATTTAGTAACAGACATTGATAGCTGACCTGTGTAATGTATGTAAACAAATTTTGAATTGATTTTTCAAATCAAACTAAAAGAGTAATTGCATTTTCTGAAAAAGAAAGTCAGAGACTTTTTTTGTTCTGATTGTCGTAACTGTAAATTTACCTTTGTAAATAGTATTATTTGGACTGTTCGTTTTCGTCTCATTTTGTCCCTGACACGTTTATCTGGCTGCATTCCGACTAAATAACGTGACAATAGGGCCGATCGAAACAAGAAGTAAAAGGTCAAAACGACGATCACACAACTGGGCACAACCATTCCGTAGATAAAAGCATTCACGTCCAAAAACCTGAAAAGGAACAATACAGGCATAAATAATTTAAAAAAACTCAGTTATTGTGTGAAAATAGAAATTTATGATCTTCTTGGGACGTGATAAGTAAAGCTGCATTTATCTGAAAGGCAAAAAGTAAAAATTGCACTAATACATTCGCAGGCACAAAGTTTCTTTATAATGATGATGAATTATTCCACTGGTATATTAGATAAGTTTCAGCCAACACAAATAAATCACTTTCCCAGACAGTGTTGATGTAGTTTTGTCTATTTAAGGTTAAATAATCTATTAGTTTTAAACACGAAAGTGAAGAAATTCAGACTGACAGTTTTGAGTGCCAAAAAGGGCTGTTACCACAAAAATCATCATTAATTACTCGTGGAAATTGCTTTTTTGCCACCGATTGTAAAAACTCCGTCTTCATATTGGCAAAGATAAATAGTCCTACGATTTAATACTTAAAGTTTGCTTGAGCCTTTTGGGGGCAAACTACCCCAAGTAAAACATGCAACGTGTTATTTATATCCTCTATTATAGCCCAAAATATCGCCTTCGTACACAACACTGGAAACTTTTGGAATAATAAATTGCTTTTCCAATTACTGGCCAAAAGTTTTAATGTTTCTC
This sequence comes from Ips typographus, assembly GCF_016097725.1. Taxonomy (NCBI): domain Eukaryota; kingdom Metazoa; phylum Arthropoda; class Insecta; order Coleoptera; family Curculionidae; genus Ips; species Ips typographus. Next base: position 5,755,287 of record NC_138430.1, on the reverse strand, counting down.
AAAGCCTTTTGCCAGCCATGCAGATTATTGAGTGTTGTCGGGTTTGAACGGTTAAGTAAACTGTAGTATCAGATTTTATTCATGTATTCGGAAAGATTGCTTTTCTAATTTAAAGTTGCTGCCGAAGAACTGATAGAGCCTAATTTATCATTCAAATTCAATGTATGGTATGGTCTACTCGCTTCATAAAGCTTACGAATTTTATGCAAATTTATCGATTATCATCCATCATTTGCTGTTAAATGGATTGTCAACTTGACTGAGTGCAAAGCAATAAGGACTTAAATCACTTCGCTTTGGTTATAACATTCTTACCAACAGTTTTCTTTCTTCAATCCTACTGTATCAAGTAATGTCCCACGTCTATCACAGTATTGAATGAAAATACTTGCTAGAAGCAGTATTGATGGTACTCCCCAACCAATGAGAGAATATCTGGAACAAATATTGTGGTTAAAATGTTTGTTTTGTTGCCTTTTATTAATTGTTGGTTAGTGCTGACCTGTAAGGCCGGTTTTCAGCATGGGCGTTTATACATTTTTAACTGTCGTTCAGCTTCCTAAACTCAGTTAAAGCGTGAAACTGTTTTTATCATAACCTTAATACTAAATGGTACATTAAATGCAGTTAAATGACTAACTTCTGAATATTAAAAAAAATATATAGAAAAGGAGAAGATTTGATTTAATTTTTTGTATTGTTAGGAATGAATAGTGGATAAGAGGAAGACAGGACCATTTTAATATAATAACCAACTTTACCAATTGTATTTTTTTACACTAATGACTCTTTTAAATTGCCTTGCAGGTCATTTCGAGTAGTACAGGAAGGACACTTGCATATTTACTAGTAAAACTAGTTAACTAGTTGCAAGTAATAACGATCTAAGTGGAAATAGTAGTGTGGAATAATTACTTCCCTAAAACTGCCAAGAAGTTTTATCATATAAATTTTAATATTATTTAAACAAAATCAAATTAACTAAGACTTTTTCCGGTTTCAGGTTGTTCTGATTCAGCAAAACTTCATTATTATTATAATTTTTAGATCAAGTGGGACTGACGAGTTTGTTAATTAAATACATGATAATTAATTCAAAAAACTTTGCACTTAAATATATCGCACATGCAAGTGCTTTAATAGATAGCTTGAATTCTGCCTATAATCGATAAGATTAGCAAATGTAAAACAAAGGAATTTTGTTCCTACAATAAATACCAGAGAGGAGAGTTCAAAACATTCACCTTCACCGTACCAAAATAATCATCCGTTATAAATAAACTAATAATTGTATATCATTATCAGTAGATATTGCGCATCGCGAATAATAGTACAGTTTTCATATCAGTAAACTGCCAGAAATTTAACAGCAATCAAATTAGGAAGAACTTGTTGTATCGAGTGTATTACACCACAAATTAATGTTGATAGTTTAGAATGGTTTAGTATTGTGACCTTCAATTTCAAATGCCGGCAAACAAAGCGAGGAAAATTATACATTTCTAGGTTTAGCGTTTGCTAAAGCGCACCGTTTATAGATTTGGTGCCAGTCATTGTAAATTTTGTGTCCAAAAATCACTGCAGAAAAACCAATTTAATGAAGAACAGATAACAGGCAGGTGAGTAAGATTTACATTCCTATTAAGTTTAGTAATTATATATTGATTTATACACAGTTTTAGTTATTAAAGAATTGAACCACAAAACGTAATTTAATTAATTGCTTTACACAATGTCTTATCAAGTAGGTACTACCTTTCACATTAATTAAATTCATAGCAAGCTTGTTTAAAAAAAACCAACAATGAGTGAAAACACCATTTCTACTAAAATCCTGCATTAAAACAATTATTTTGCATTTTTTGATTTTAGGAAACCAACTAAAATGGCTTACAGGCCCACAATAGAAATCCCAGTGTTTTTGGTAACATTCGCATTAATGCTTACAGGTAAGTACTCTATATTTTAGTTATATTTAAGGGCTGTAAGTTTCACTTGTAGTTAACGTAAACAACAATCTGTTAATCTACAGAACCTGTTATGTGCTGCTGCATTATAATAAAACTGAATGTGCCGAATTGGGTTTTGTCACGAACAATGCTACCCAACACTTGGAGGAATTGGTCGAACCAACAGCCACTTACATATCATTGGTGAAAAATATTTTAGAATCGGTTGTTGGTTCGGTATTGTGCTTGTTTATTGCACCTTGGAGTGACAGATTTGGTAGAAAACCAGTCATCATAGTCTCTTTTGTTGGTATAAATTCAATTATGTAAGAAAACTGACTGTAAATGAGAGTAATTTTCAGGTGGTTTGGTTTCTATGCTGCTTTATATGGTATTTGCAGCTGTGGATACTTTAACACCATGGTTTTTGTTGGTATTGGCTGTACCAGTTATGGTGACTGGTGGTGGTGGAAGTATAATAGGCACAGTATTATCCGCTTACTTGAGTGATTCAACCAGTAATGAAAAAAGAGGACTTAGGTGTGGAAGTTCGTCAGAAAATTCATTATGACTGTAATGTTGTTTGTTTAGAATGGGTTTATTTGACATAATGATAGCTTTGGCAGTAATGCTAGGCAATTCAGCTAGTTCGTACATTCTGATCGCAACCAATTATGTGTTTGTATACAGTATCTCAGTGGTCTGTCACTTACTAGCATTGGTGTATACAATATTTTTTGTTCCGGAATCTTTACAAGAAAGAGAAACTGAAGTGAGTATAGTAGAGAATTACAAAAATTGCTTAGGTAATTTTTAACCAATGGTTTTAGAATATGGTTTCGGAAATTTTTAGCATCACCAATCTGGTTGAAATGCTGAAAACTCCTTTTAAACATCGGGAATCCTGGAAACGTCCCATTCTTCTTCTTTTAATGTTGTCGATGCTATTTGGGTACATGACAGGTGGATCTGGTTCATTATTTTTCTATTTTGTACGAGAAAAACTGCATTGGACTTTGATTCAATTTACCTGGTTTGGTACTATCAATTCTTTGTTAGGAATGTTCGGTATAATGAGCTCTTAGCACAGTGGGAACAATCCTGTCATCATACTGCTCATGTGACTTATTACAGGTGGTTTGATTGTAATCTATCTCTTGCACACTGTATTTAAAGTGAGGGAATCCATTTTAATTCTGGTGGGGAGTCTGTTCGCTGTTGGTTCATCCGTAACCAATGGAATTGCTTTTAAAGACTGGCACGTGTACTTAGGTACTAGAAACTCTTTACTACTACAAAAATTGCTTTCTGTAGTGTGATTTTGTAGGAGCTGTACTGAATTTGCCCGCATCTAGCAACAACGCTCTTCTAAGATCTCTGGTCTCTAAACTTGTTGGTGAAGATGAGGTTGCTAAAGTGTTTTCAGCTTTTTCTATTGGTTCTAATGTTTTGACACCAATCAGTAGTATAGCTTACACTGAATTGTACAACAGAACGATTAGTACAGATCCTGGTTTGTACAATTTTGTCACTGCAGCCATTTTGTTTGCCGGTTTTGTGACTTTAGTGTAAGTATTTCGTACTTTTTGTTTTTAAGTTAAATTATTGGGTAATTTTAGATGTGTAGTGATTGTGCAACGTAAGGCTGGAATTGATACTTATGCCACCCTGAACGATGATGGAGTCAGTGAAGATGAGGCGGAAAATTGTATTGTCAGTCAAGTTGGTGAATGATTTACAATTAATGTGATATTACACTTTAAGACTTGTAAATTAGTATTTTGTATGTTCATTAGTAATATTCAAATTAATTAAAGAAGAAAACGAGCATTACAACGCTGAAACTATTCCCTGAGGTAACTTTTCAAGCAAATTACAATCGCTGAAAACATCCGTTCAATTTGTGCTTTTATGCCAGTTTCAAGTCCTTGGAGCAACATAAATGAACAGCTACATGAAAGCTCGTTAAATATTAACACCCAATTTAAAAACCAAAAACGTTTCCGCCCTTCAATTCCATAAAATTTTATTAATGATTCCCTCGATGTCGGTCGAGTTATTCGCATTGTCCCGACGAAATTATTATCCCGCAGTTATTCCAGACGGAATAACCTAAAATGGGTCTCATTTTTTTATAACACAATGTAAGAATTATTACAAATGGTATTTAGGAGTGTGTATTACTTAGTTGACAACTTACCTAATGAAATTCCTGCTTATATTGGTGTCTGCAACTGGAACTAGGTGTAAACCTGTTCTGTACTGCGCGTACATGTTGTGGGTCATAAGCAAAGTCCAGGTGAATACACAAAGACGTACATAATGAAGGGCTGAAGCTAAAGCTAGGCAAAGTTCAGAGTCCTGCAAAACAGTTGTTTTTAGTAATTACACAAAACCAACAAACGACAGGGACATTTCAGATATATAACACTCATTAAATATTATATTTCCTTTGAAATTGCGTAATTACTATAAACGAGGCTGGGTAATTGCGATAAGCCAAGCCAAAAAGGCGTTTCACTCAACTTAACGAGGCAAAAGCTGCTCTGTTACCCATAAATCTTCAATGAGGTATAGAATTTTAAAATCACCTTCATTAGGGTAATGTTAAAGCTGTGACAAGAAGTCTGTTGTACCGTAAGTTGGTTGTTGCAATTTATATGATAAATGGACGTTAAGAAAGAGTCAAAATTAAGGAAATAAATTCCAAATCATCCTCATTTCTTTAGTTAAAATGTTAGCACTTTTAAAACATTTAATTTTTTAACGAAACCATTCTGGAAATTTAAATTAATACAAATTACTTTAACAACATCATCATTGTGATCTAAATAAACTAATAATAACTAAAATTCACTAGTTTGAACTTATTTGATCAGATATCTCGTCTTCTGAATTTTGCCTCTACGCCATTAATCATCCTCTTGATATTTAGTTAACGGACGGGCAGCATTATTTAATTTCCAGGTCCTTGAACTTTCTAAAAACAGTTTTTCATTAGAAAGTTAACTCCGAATTTTGTCAAGAGTTTATCAATTTATAAGTGGCAGAAGTGGAAGATTAAAAAGGTTAAATAAGCTATATGAAAAATTATTCAGTAGACTTTTGCTGTTTAATCATAAAGTGTAAATAAGCATTCAAATTAATGATTAATCATCTTAACTGAATATCGTAACTGAGTTATCCCAAACAGTATTTCAGTGCAACTTTTTAGGTAATTTAATTTTCTCTGTACAAACTTAATTAGGACAAAAGTATTGTCCAATCACAGTATTTTAACAATAAACCAAGCAAGCTTTTGAAGCCTTCAGTCCTTTCAGAACCACTTAAATGGGGAAGTTAAATAGAGCAAGTTTGTTACTTAATTGATTGTTAATTAAACCTCTCAGCACTATTAGGATGTGGCTCAAGTAATTTTCAGACTACTTATTGGTCTTTGATGTTAGTAAATGACTATTTACAGATTTTCAAATTGTTATTTTTGGACTCGGTCGCATTAACCCAATTTTTCTTCTCAACACTGTTCTGCTTTTTGAGCCTTTCTAGCATCAAAACCATAACTCATTTTTATTCTTCTCTTTATCGTTCTTGTTCTACCCTCATAACAATGCTATATTTTAGGGCTTTCGAATAGCAAAAGAACCTTTTAGAATACATTTATTTGAATTTCAAAGATTGGGGATTTATTTTGATTGGTTTAATAAATTGGATTATTAGAAAAAGTATAATCCAATCAATTTTTTTTTGTAATTAGAAAAGTTTGGATACAACGCAAAGAAGAACCTAATTTTTTCTTGACTGTAATTAATTGTGAATTTTATTAGTCAATGCACTGCAAAAAACATATTTATGCTTAAAAAAAAATACAAGACCAAGTTGTGAATTGATAATGCGGAATTCTGAATTCTTTAAAGGAATATTCAGATTCACTTAAGGGATTCAACGTGGCACTATACAAAACCTGCTGCTTCCATAAATATTCATAAAAGTAAAACAAAAAAGCACTTGTCATGCTGATCTTTTATTTTGTAACAGCCGTCTATAAACAGATTTTCATTTTATTGAATTTATCTTGTATAGTGGCGGCTTTATTCACTTATTGTTATACTTTTAAAAACTACTTTTACTTGCCGTTATAAAGTTTGATCAAAAGTTTACGTAGGAAACTCAAAAGCAATTTACTTGGGTTACAAACATCAGTTTTCTTGGGCAAATAGCGAACTAGACATTTTCTGTACGGACCAATTTTGTTCAGAATTTAAAATATATACTTTTCTGCTTCGTTTGCAGCTGTTGGATTTTATGTGGTACATCTCGGTTAAGTGGAGTAGGTACATCAATCGACCTTAAAGACTTACAATTCAAGTTTTTGGTTGTCCAAACGAGTTTTTAACATCAATTTATATCAAACTTAAAACTGTATACGTCTTACACTGAAAGGCATATTTCGTATGCACTTAACCGTGGATATTCTGTGCTTAAAGTTTCAAGAGATAAATTGCACAAGTTCGAAACTCTAAAATGAAACAAAACTCAGGTGGAGAAGTTTCAATAATTAATTTAGTTACCCGGAAATTCTATAGTGATTCTGAATTAAGCTTTTAACGACTCGAAAACACGAAATTGTATAGTGTTGCTCGTAGTGTCAAAACTATTTTGGACATGCAGTAATTGTAAATTTTACTAAAGTGTGAGTTTAATTTTGTCAACCAACTGAACTGTGTTGAATAATTAATTAAGTAACTTTTAGCATTCATTCGTAATTATCATACTCCCGAGGCGTAGTCTAAGTTAACAGACTTTCCAGCTCAACTTGAAGAAATTGATAAATTCTCGAAACTTTGACCGATAAACTAAATCCTTTATTTCGAAGAGACTCTCAGTTGATTTTAAAACAAAACATCCGAACTTTAACGCCAAACTTGGGGGAATACTTGAGTCGGCCAGCTTTCAAATTCAGGAAATGTCCCCCTTAAGATGTATTATTTCTTTTAAAACTTTTTCAGTGTGTGCTAACTGAAATAAAGTGCAAAGTTTTCCGTAGAAGCATATATTTGCATATCAGTGTTACTATAAAGAGGTGGAGCATTGAAAATGATTCATATGAATATGAATGATCTGAAGAATGTTTGCCTGAAGAGTTGCCAGTTCAATTGACTGCCTTCATCATACAAATTTGGCAATTCACAAGTAATAAAATGTGTATCAAACTCTCTTAAATTAAGAATAATTTTAACTAGGATAGCTTGTTTTAGAATTTTCCTAGATTGATAGTATCCACATAAGCTTTTAATGATTTATTTGCTATCCATTAACCTGAACCGTTACTGCCTTCGCGTTTCAAGGCTTTCAAGGTTTATATTGCTATTAAAAAACACACACCAAAATATAATAAAGGACAGTTTACTGTCCGTCGTAAACTGGGATACTGCGACGTAGAAAATATTAACTTAAACGGACAGTAACTTTATCGTTAAAGTTTGTTTTTATATGCCTGTGTGGCGGATTTATATTAAACTCACTGTTGTATAATTTTCATGTGATTTTGAAGACGAATATAGTCCAAAAAGTTATTTTAATGGATCTGACACTGATATTACCATAATAAATAAATAAATTATATATGGGATTTTCTTTATGTGCCCTTAGGGCTTACATTTACAGTCCGCAAACGAGACAACGTAACTTTAGACGACTTAGGCAGCAAATGTCGTAAATCTCGTGATCCTTTTACGTTTACGTGACTAAAACACTAGCCATATAAAATATTCCGCATTATCCATCTTCTAAACTTTTTCCTCTTTTCGGCGATCACTTATACAGTTTCAAAGGAAAAAATCACAATCTGGTCACAATAAAATGGCTCCAAGTACATCTTCACAAATGGCGCTAAACACGACATTGTTTTCTTCTTTTCAATTACTGAAAAATTGCGCTTAAAATTACAACTAACCTATCCTAAGAGCAAATATGGTGGCAAAAAAATATTATATTATTCTCTTAGGCTAGATTAGGTTGTATCTTTTAGCGGCATTTTTCAGTAATTGAAAAGAAGAAGAAATGGTGTTATAAACTGGCTTATATTTTTATTTCTTATTGCTGCTTTTTCTCAGTAGTCTTAGGTTAGGTTAGGTCGTCATTATGGGTACATACTGAAGAAGAACCAATGACGCCAAATCAATGGGTTATATTTTAGGAACCATTCTTTCTTCTGCTTTTAAAGTACTTTCTTATTCTTCCTTCTAATTACATCCCCCCTCTGTTCTTTAAGTATCAGTTTTAATAGAGGATTAACCTTCAACTTCTGCACTATTTTTGACAATTTCTAACCACACAAAATTTAAGCCAGGAAATTTGTCAAGAAATAATCCATGGACTGGGATGTTTGCGGGCAGGTAATTGTGTGCGAATTTTAAACGACATTAAACTTTTAACTCTCCTAAACAAAACGGAATACTAAACAGACAATATCCAGCAGAAAGCTGGTGTAATAAACCCAACTAATTTCGCCCTAGCCTGGTTTATGTACGTTGAAAACTGGAAACAACGAACTAGGCAATAAAAAGGTAAATGAGGCGAGGAAGTCGATACTTAGCCTAGAGGAAGCAAAATAAAACTTAGAGACTTTATTACGTTGTGGAAAATTGAGTTTTATACGTGATGTGTGTAGACGCGCACATTACTGTTTATCGTTACACGTCCAAATGAATTAAATAAAAAGTAATTGCATTTTTGGGTAAATTCACTGAAAATCTCTCTCTGGAATTATTTTTGACACGTGCAATTTACTGATTATTCAGGCTTTTAATTAGTTAAATACTATTGAAATTTCAATTAAATATACATTCATTAGAGTCCATTGTCGTTTTGGACAAAAACTAATTTTGTGTATGTTAGAAAGAAACAAACATAATAAATTTAAATAACTTAAATAGATAGTTTAATGAAAATGTAATTCCCTACAATGTGAACATTTATTCTGGATGTCGCCATTGCGGTCACCATATTGGTCAATATTTCCTGAATTTCTGGATCCAAATGGGCTCATGTGGTTTTAGGCCGTACAGATGCCCTAATTATAATCCATACATAAATTTCATGTCCAATTGACATTGTGAGCATCGATAATGAAATTATAGAAATATTGCCCGAGCGTTAGAAGTGTTGATCAAATGACGTTAATTATTGTTTGCACATAATTATTAATTATAGATTGAATTTTCCTCGTGGCGTTATTGATGTTTCATGTCATGCATATAAACTGGACAGATTCATTCACTGCCCTACAGGCAGATAATAGGATTCAGAACAATGGAAAGCTTTCCGGAACGATAATAGCCTACAGGTAATTCATCAACATTATCGCCTGTTGTGTGGCGAATTCCAGGATACTAAATACCTGACAAAAACAGAGTAAACCACGGTTTTATTGTACAGTTTGAACTAAATCGAAATAGCTGAGGTGTAATCTCAAGTGCAAATGACATCGAAACTGTGAACCGACAAATTAACGTGGAAACCTAAACTAACACAGCTACAAGAGCTCTCGGAAGAGCCTCAATCAACGTCAAATAAATTCCTACAAATAGGCTTACCTAAAGAGAGTAATTAGCTTCAGGTTAAATTCTACAAGTTTAGTTTAACTTCAAAAGGAAATATTTACAATTTGAAATCCATTTATTTTCTGTCAATGAAAGTTTGATTTCAGTTACTTAGCAAGAGGCACTTTAGTGGATTGCATTGCCTCAATTTTCAACCCAAAAAATGATTTATAGAGTTAATGGGATAACACTTACCATGATTCCTCCCACACCAATCACGTACAAGAGTTGAGTCATAAAGAGGGCTGACAGTAAGTTCATCAATGTTGTACCAGACAAGTTGCGCAGATCCGAAAACAAACTGAAACAAATATATTTTCTTCAAATTCTGAAATTATAATCGATTGAATACTAATCCGGCAATTAAAAAGAACGATTAATTAAGGATTTATCCCGTGTCCAGGCCGATTGAGTCCCTAAGCCCCCCATTCAAGCAATACGGCGAAACAAAATCTCCCGCTCACCATTTAAATAAATATGTGAGCTTACGGTCATCGATTTTACTGTTTTTATTATGTTTGGAGATCGTGCTTGATTGAGCAAAATATGAATTTTTAAACGACAAAAAAAAAAGAAATTCAGATAAAACGAACGAAATAATAAAAATATATTTATTTTGGTGAAATATACAGTTTTATTTAGACAGGAGGAATTTTATTATATTTTATGATTACTGAACAAATTTGTGTTGAAAAATGAAATTCATTTATGGTTTTTCCAATAATGGCTTTAGTGGGTTTTAAGTTTTTCAGACGATTGCAGTATCTTATACTTGACAACTGACGTGTTTGCCAATTGTCTTTTTTGGACAGGTGCATAGATTTATGCGAGTATTTCTATTTTTCAAGTCAATTTCATTATATTTTCAGAATAACCATATATCAAATTTGAGCAAAAATCAAAAAACTGCTGCTTAACAGATAACAAACAGTTTTGGTTACACAAAGTTAAGTTAAAGAATTTAGGGATTCGACAAACATTACTGTGTGTGTCGTAAAACTGGTCTTCTTGTTGTGATTACATTAAATATAAATTTGGGCCTTAAGGTGGTCTAAACGAGGATAAAATGCCACCGCTTAAAAAAACATTATCCACCAGTCTAGCTGGAGGTTAAATTTAAGAATAAAGTGAAGTTTTCCATTCGAATCAAGCTGTGGGCGTTTAGTTAACCGTTTAGAAAAGATTTTTAAAGCACTTGAGGGCGTATTCCAATTTACTTAGTGCTTAAAATCAACGGTTTAATTGAATCAGACTTTTTATAGCTTTATGACTGGATTTTCTGAAAAACTGGTTGCACGGTAGATCTAATGCCCGACTTGAAACTTTTCGCCGCCTTTAACACGGTTTTCCGTCATAAAATGTTGAAAACTGCCTCGTTTCCTTTAATGGTTCATTTTTCAGGATGTAACCTACATTTTCCAATCTTAAAAAGTTTGGTCTACGCGACACTAATGCACTGATGAAATCGCTAACGGACTAAACCTAATTAGAACTTACATTCAGTTCGTTCTGATAAGTTTCAAAGACGAGTTGAGAATAATGAGTATTGCCACTTGAAAGCTTTAAGGGGTGAAATCCTTTGTGGAGGTTAAAAGTTCTAAATATTCATGTAGCAAAAACTTAAGCTTGTAATTAGAACGTCCCAAAGGTAACTTCCATCGTACGAGATAAAGATGTAATAGTCCCGAGAACTACGAAATAAATCCCGGAAGTTAGTTTACGGTGTTTCTTGGAGAAGAAGCATGACCATTTATAACCTTCCTAAAGCTCAAGGCTTAATCTCTATATTGCAAAACACTTTCTTAATGAGATTTGTTTCCGGTTTCACTGCTACGACCTGTTGGAGAACTGACACAATTCGAATGATTTAGAACACAAAAAGGTACTTAAAACCGAGACAAATCTTGACATGTTTGGCGTCTCTAAGAAAAAAACCTGCCTAAAAAGCTCTTTCTGAAACTTCTCGCAAATATTCAGCGAACACTTGGAAAGAAGTCTTTGTTTCACCAACACACTTAGATAAACGCTTTCAGACTGCAAAGTGCCATTTATATATGTGAATAAAATAGGATGTCGAGAGGCAAAAAGTTTTTTATTCAAATTTCTGTATCCCAAGAGTCACTTGACCGATAAAAGTTGAAAATTGGTTTGGTTGGTTTGATGATTAAGGTTTTCCTGGAAGGAAGGAATGATTTTTGTGTTTTTGAGTCATAGTAATTAATTACGGTTGGGTCATTTCTGAAAAAATGCAATTAAAACCGCCATAACAACTAAAAACATAAAATTAATCATCCAGGACAATTTACAACAACGTGGAATCCATGACGGGTTAGATTTTTCGATTGTTCTCCAGCTCACCTTTTTTACCCCAATTTCCATCTAAATCTAACCTCCACATCTAGGGTCTGACATGCCCTCGGACTCGGCGAATTATCCAATCCCTTTTCCCGATCCAGAGAACCGGGAAAAGGTGGAGATATCAGACTAGCTGACAGCTAGCGTGTGTATATGACGGGCCGCCGGACTATTCACGACGAGTTTTCGTATAATGGCTTTTATATTTCAATGTCCGTTGGAAGTCATCCAAGAAATGTCACGGACCCTTATAAAATTGGATTTTCTCCCAGGAAGTAGTTAGTTTGACGAGAGACGCGGCATTAATGTCGGGATCAAGGTAAAGGGTCGGAGCACTCGGCCAAATCGCCAAGAAAATAAATGACCCCCGTAATTTAGTACAAATTTGATACTCGCCCTTTTACGAAAACTTGTTGAAAAGCAAATATGTTACAACGAATAAATTTACTACTTCTCATTAGTTAAATTAGAGTTGTTTCAAGATGATGGTCACATAGGAAAAATCAAAGTAACTGAAGATGACGTCAAAACGTAGAAAGTTGACAAAAACACTTGTCTAAACTAAAAGTCCAAATGTGCAGTATTTTTGTGAATCACAGCTTTGTTCGTAGTTTGTGATGGGAAGATAATAGCAATGAGCGCTATTGTCACTCGTAAAGGCTAAAAGCCTCCGATTATATTAGAAGATTTTTGGATGGTTTAAAGAGTTTTACAGGATTCTGGCAATTTTAAAATAATTCTACACTCTAGACGCATGAGACAGGCAAAGATGAAGAACATGTCAGTTTTCCAAAACGGAGTGTAGTATTTTGCAAGGCTTTCTTATAAAAGGGTCAAGTGATCAACTGTCACATTCGTTCCATCAGCTCACATATCACAAATGATGGTAAGCTCACAATTGCATAAAACTGAACACAGTGGTTAGTTTGTGATTGGTCAAAAAATCAGCTCGGAACAGTATTGTAATTTACGCAAATACTGCACATGTGCACTTTTTTGTTTTAAAAATGTCAAATCTTTCTGTATACTCGTATATTATTATACCAATAACATATATTAATTAAAAAAAGACTAAATAAAACATCATAGAGCATAAATCGATCCGATAATTAACAGCTGCATAGAGCAGACCTCTATTTCGTGAAGCTTAATTAAAATTTTCTACAATGAAAACAGCTGCCTTAAAATGTAATTAGTTATTATCGATTTTTTCCTTGGTGCTCTCTGAACTGGCAAACTTTTATTACAATTTGCTAATTAAACATTTTGATAAGCGTTCCCAGGTTTTTCTTTACTTTAAGGTGCAGGGACACTAATTAGACGACCTTAAAAGTGCCCAATTTTAAAGTAATTGAGTGTGTGTCCATTGGATAAAATATTCTTACGTTTGTTTTATTTTTCTTCCTTCCAGGAAAATATTCATAAAATTTGAGTTTATAGTGCAAGTGTAAGGTTCCCACCGAATATTTTATATTCAAGCAGGCAGTATATTTAGAATGCTGCCGCATTGCAAGGAGGAAATCCTTCAAAATTGGAGAGCTTTGCCAAGGTTTCGGAACTTGATATGCATTTTGACGAGTTGATATACATGACTAGTTCGATAATGATTTAGTTATATCGATAATACGAGAAAGAAACCTAATACAAAGTAATCTCTCAATTCTACCAATTTCAAAACATTAAAGCGAAAATGTTGGGAAACACAAATACCAATTTTTTTTTCAAATCCACGAAATTTAATACTATTTACGCGTGAAATTTCCAAAGCCATTAAAACTTTTTCAATATAAGCGGAAACTTTTCGATCGAAGTATCAGTTGATTTGTTTCACTTTTCCTAATACGATTATTTAGGTAAAAGTTTCATTGCTGATTCCAGATGTCAGATATTTCCACTATTCTGAATTATACAACTTTAGTACGTTTGTGCCAAGAAGTTGAGCTTAATTCTGACATAGATTTGTACGAGCATAGACGCATGAAAGATGAAAGAACTGAGTAACTCCTCGAAACGAATTTTGCGGATTATTCGGTCGGATTGGATAATACTCCGGTGTTGTTTTCAGGGTGTTTTCCACTCTTTATTAGATTTTCCACTTCTGTTCAGGTCTCGTCGGATTTGAATTGATATTGATATTTCGGCAGTCCCAAAATGCGAGAAGCTCAATTTTGATGAGTAAAAAATGGTATCAGAAGCTTCAAAGCTCATTTCATATGATGATTTTTAATAAAAGAAACTTCGAATGTGCTCAAATAAATCATGTTACGCTCTATAAAATTTACCAGCTAAGCAGGAAGATTGATTTACAGCTCTCCTGGCATATTTGCAGATCTCTGCTGGCAAAATTTAATAACTGACTGGGCGATCATTTATCAAAAAAAAACTGATGCTTAACCTTCGTATCTGTTTCATTCACATCATTAAAATGGCGCAGTTTGCAAGTGTCAAAAACTAGCAATTTGCAGCCGCATAACGACAAACGTTTCTTTCATATTTGAGTAGATGCTATTACGGCAGACAGACATTTTAGAGCAAAATTCTCCGGTTTGAGTGGTAATAGAAGGTAAAAGCACGCTGTCGTGGCAATTAAGAACCCCTTTACAATGCAATTCCAGAATTCTTGGGTGAAAATAAATGCGCAACCATTTTATATTGTAAAACCGCATTGCAGTCCTAACAAAATTTCTACTAAACCTTTAAAAATAATTTAAATTCATAATCTTAAAAGCTAACTTGTTTTTACTTAAAAATATGTCAAGAGCTTTCTAAGACTTTTCTCAACAAAAACTTTTTAATTCGCAATATCCAGAGAAAGCCGTAATGTGTTTTGTCTTATTTAGCCCCCTTCTGACAGTTTTATGAGTGTTTAGAGTTTTAATTAACAATAATAACTAGGTCAAAGTGTGTTTTTGATGGACAATATTAGGGTGGTGCCGCAACGTGTTGCTAATTTAATTTGTTGGCCAGATTGGGAAAAAGGAAAAACGTAGTTAAGTAGTAATTTCTGTCTTTTAGCGTTAAGAGGTTTTCTTCTAGACTTATAATAGTTTTTCCACTACTAACATGGTAAATATATCATTATTGACCGATTAGTAACTTGAGAAATTGTTGTTGACCTAGATCGAAAATAGAGTCTAATCTCTAGTTCTAGTCTGGCACAAACACAACAAAAAATGAAATATTATTGACCTGGGTAAATAATAATGTCAACGTCTATTGAGACATATGACATATGAAATATACTTGACTTGACTTTCAATAAAAGGACCATCAAAAATATGGTTAATAGTGGAAAAAACGCCATATTACCAACGGTGTAAACTTGACATATGGTCAATAAAAGTTTCTGTTTAAACCTTGGTTAATAATATACTAATAAATGCTACATTATTTGTTGTTAAAAAGGTAAATACAATTAAATAATGCAGAACAGTCCCTGAAACTACGATTTTCACGCTTTCAGTCAATGCCATAGGACCGATATTTAGTTCATTCAAACAACTCACGTAGAATCGACTTAATTAAAGTTTAGGGTTTGGAGCGGATCTGTCAAAGGAAGATTGCAAAGGGAGGCTTTGTCCTGACTGAAATTATATTAGTTGGGACACCTTTTTGCTAAGCGAATCGATTTGTACAGATATAAGAAATGATAATTACATTTGATGGAAATTTGATTATTCTTCGTCTTACTCACAGTGACAGCAATTTTAAACTTTGATTTACGCAAATGCTGCACATGTTTACCAGAAAATAGTGTATTTCATTTACAACAATATAGATAAGCTAAAAGGGAATTAAAACTAGGCACGCAACTGTATTTAATCAAATAATGACTTTAATAATTTTGTTGAGGGTGGATTCTGAGTGATATACTCGTGTGTAGTTTAAAAGGAGCAGCAAATTCCGCACGTACAGGAATTCAGCCTAATTCTGTGAAACGAGCCCCTACGAAATATTATTCCGACAACTGGAATTAATGCGAAAGATAATCAGCGACAAGCTTTCCAAATGTAAAGTGCAAGCACATACAATAAGCTTTTAAGCAGTTAGTCAGTAAATATGCAAATTCTGTTTTCTAGCTAGGAGTTTAATTAATATGTAACATTTGTAGTAATCAGTGATGTTACAGCTTAAAAAGTACCAAAGTGAAGACAAGAAAAAAGCCTCTTTACTTTGTAACGTTATTATTTATGTCTGCATGAATGTAGAAAGTAATTCATTTCAAAAGGGGGCTCCAAAAACGCAATATCCAACCGACCGCAAAATTTCACGGGCTTCTTTCTTATACACCACTCAGGTAGGAAATTCTTTTTCCAGCTTAATTTTGTCCGTCGAAATTGAATTCTTGAATGTAGATTCCTCAAAAAAAAAAAATTGAAACTACTTTGACGATCATCTGTTTTTCAGTCGTTTCTTTATAGTGAATCAACAAAGGAATAAGTGCGTTATTAGTTAGTACTGTTTTAAAAATAGTTCCACTTTCGTTTAAACCACTAAAGATCACGGAAACATTTTTCCTAGAAAACATAATTGACCTCATTCATTTATTTAATTAAGTAAATTTTTCAGGATGGTTAAGAATAATTGCAATGTTGGTTTAACAGTTTCTACACTTAAATTTTGTTCTTTTAATAGAATTACTCGAGTAACGTAAGTCAGAATTTATTACCACGCAAATGAAAATCATTTATCACTCTATTTCAATACGTATCCAAAATTCAAATCTCATTTTCTGTGGACGCTCTACCCAGCTTAGAGTCGATTTAAATTCACAGATGTTCACTGGTGTAATCGGCAGGCCATTTCAGCGCTAACGGTATTGCGCTTTGGCGAAAACACAGTAAAAAATCGTTTTTATCATTATTCCACGTTTAGGGTTGGATTCAGATGACTGTAATGTTCACTTAAAAGTAATTTGTACGGCCAGTGAGCCAAGAAATTACGTAATTAAGTGTAATTAGAATGTGACAAAACTTTGACATCATTCAGTAGTTCACTCAGCACAGTTGATAGTTTGTCACTTTTTTGAGCGATTAATCTTAAATTTAAGTGAAATAAATCGTTTATAATTAATATTGCTTCCATTTGCAAAGCTTACAAAAGTTTTCCCCCATTTACCTTCCACTGTCTGTTCGAAATCATCTTGTCTTGGTCAGTTTGAATTGGTTTACATTTCTAAACTCCAAAATCATTTGGACTAGTTTATATTAGATCTATGAAAGTGCTTTGTTTACATGCAAATGTTAAATCCAACACCAGAAAGCAATTAGTTTGTTTAGTTTTACACAACTCCACTTTTGACATCAAACAGATAAATGCCAAGTTGATTTGCATTGTTTCCAACAGTATTTTATTTCACTTTGATTGATTAAATTGGCAATTCAAGTGTGCATTATCTAACAGTAACAGCAACTCCAGTTAAGGCGATTTAATCGTTACAGTAGCTATCTCAAGTCTTATTAACGTAATATGCCCTAATTGCTGGTTGATGAGCGAAATTAGTCTGTGAGAAATTGCAAATTTCTAATCACCACTTCCCACTTTCGGACAATAAAGGGTGTTATCAGAGTAATTAGTAAAGTGAATAATTTAAAAGTTTTTCCATTTCAGTGGATTGAAGGTGGTTTAAACCACTTTACGCATTAAACTTTCCCACAGTATTACCCAAAAACGAGTAAAGTAAATTTACCCTTTTGTACGGCTAAAAAGGACCCATTATAAAAGTCAAGAGGCGGAATCAACTTGCTTCGCAGTCGCCATAAAGCCCCGTTCGGCTTTTCCCAAAACGATTCCCCTTCGCTAAGAACAATGACAACGCACAAAGAGAAACCAGCTAAATTGTTTGAAAGTAGAATCTGGGGAACGTCCAAAAACCATTCGCAATTTGTCAACCGGAGAAGTTTCGAATAATTCGCGTTCTAATGCAAAATATAGCAAATTAAGCAAAGAACAGCGATAGTAATTCTGTTTTAGACAAAACCAAAGAAAGAGAAAAATTACATTTTTGATTAAACACGTTGAGCCAAAAACTGCACCAACAAAACTATATATTCTTAAACCTTATAAAATTCTATAACCTACCACATACAAAATAAATCTCGAAAAATATGCCCATAATTTTCTTTAATAAAATAGGGGTTTGCCAATGAAATTTATGAGCCGGACCCAAAAAAAGGGTAAAAGAGGGTTGAATTAGACTTTTTCCCGCTACCAAATTTTCTCTATATTTTAAAACAGGTTTCGTTTACTCCCTTCAACTTTTTTTTGCACTGGCTCATAATGTAAATTTTCATTAGGGGAATAGAACGGCAAAGTAACATAATTTAGGCCTGAGCAAACTTTCCCCCTAAATTGTTTCAAGCAAATAAAAACTTACCGGGAGAAAAAGCTTCTATTGGTTTTTAGGGTGAGTGTTCTGGAGAGGTTGGAACTGACCAGAAATAGATTGTGTGCTTTTGTGTTATAATGGCTTGTACATATGGAAGAATCTGTACCACCTTTTTATTTTTATTACGTTTGTTAAAATAGTCAATACAGTAGGTTAAATTAATTTGGACTTAAAAGATGGTTTTTAAAACACGTGACCATCATACTCTTTAAAATTATGATAACGTAATAGTCCTTCTGACAGTAAAAAATTGTCTGCTCTTGCCAAAAGCCATCCATTTCAATTTACGCTCCAGATAATATTTTACAGATGCACTTAGGCTTTGGAACACCAGCCATATATTATTTTCAGCTCTTTCCTCTTTTACGTTGGTGTAATACTGATCAAAATGTTCTCAAACTGCATATAGAGACTCGCTAATTGGAAACTGTTTGAATTCAACCCCACAATGAGTAAACAAATCCCAAAGCGCCAATAATACATCTCCATTGGCGGCTCTATTCAATGCTGTTTGTTCAAACCTGAATACTACTTGGCTCCATAGGGAATCAATCGGCTCGGTGTCAAGGAATATTAAGCCAAAGCAAACAAGTCTCCCAGGTGCAACGAGTTAATTTCGTGGGCACAAGTTCCATTTCTATTTAAATTGTTTCAAGTTACTTTAGGCGTATTGTCAAGAATTTCATAGCAGACAAGTTTTAAGCATTTAGTTACATAGTAGAAAGCAAGAAAAGAGATTTTTTGTTGTGTCATTGTGCTCAATAAATAAATCAAAAATAAGTTCTACTATCTATAAGTCTAAAAGTAATACAGAATCCTATTTTCTATATAAAAAAATGTTGCATTATAATACAAAGATAATTTGCAGTCAAATCGAAGTAAAGTAGATTTTTCCATGTATAAACTACTATAGTACAATACAAATCAACTGTTTCTGAATTAGTGTCAAATATTACTGGTAACTTCAATTAATATATTGATTAATAAAACTGAATTTTTAATAGTTCATTAACTTTTGTTATGGTAACCACTTTCTAATCTCTCTAAAGTTCTGATCTCCAACCAAAACTGAAATGGAAATCAGAGGATTACATTTTAATGTCAGTAAATTTTCGCGGTCCTTAAGCACACAATTCGTAAACAAAGGTTGTCTGGAAGGGCAAACAGCAGCTCGGATTAATCCGGTGGATATTAAAAATGAATTTAAGCAAATTGTTTTAATATTTACGTAAACTGTTTTGAAAAAACAAACCGAGATTTTAATTAAACGGATACGAGAGCTTTGGAGGATAGTTTGAAGCTTTTGTTCCGGGAAATTCTCAGCCCGAGTACACTTTACCAAGATAGATGTCGTTGGTGATGAAAGATCTATTTTTCTTAAAGTGATGTATTGGATGCTTTTAACGCGTTAAATTGTCCGTAACATTTTTTGGCCAAAATAAATTGGTTAAACAAGTTTTAGAACTGTGCCAGAATAAAAACAACTAACTTCGGATAGAACAATATAGGAAGCTACCAATATTACGCTCGATTTAACTCAAGCAATTCACTTTGTTTTCCTTTGTATTATGGTGCTTCTATTCTTTTATTCCCATAGGCTTAACTGAAATAGACGGATAAGGGATTTCAAGGAAAGGTGAATTTTAGAGTCAAACATTATTGAAACAAGTATCAATGTAGTTGTTACTTTTTGAACATTTGCATTTAGTTACTCCAAACTAACTAAATGTTTCTTATTTCACCTTCAATTAAACGTTCTAAAAGCGTCGTGTTAATTATCATTGGACTTTTAATTAATTCTCAAACTTTCTGGCCGTAATTGGGTCAACTGGATTTAACTCATTATTTGGAAAGTTCTGTTTTGAGTTAAAACCCTACCAAATTCCTACAAACATTCAATAGTGACACAAAAGCATATGCATCGGCAGACGAATCTCGAATTGGGTACAAAATCCATTGTCTCCCAATTTCTCTCAAGTCATACAATATTATCGCGCATTCCGCCGAAATGAACTCCAACATTCAAGAGTGTCTGTTATCATTTACTAACCTCCAATTAGAGACTGTCTGAGAACTGGGTTAACATCAACGGTTCGAATTAAATGAGATTGTGCTCAAGCAATTTGGCTTTGAAAATTTAAAGTAAAGTTACCCTTTCCATGGTGGAATAGTTTCAAACTTGTGGTTTGATTAGTCGTTATTGAATTTTCTGCATGTTGGGAATAATTATCACATGTATGTGACCGAAACAGATGTGTAACAACCTTGTACCTGACTGTAATTTTGATGTGGAAACCAGCCCTAAGAGTGAACATTATTGATTAATAGTTGTAACTGTTTGGTTAGCAATGTTTTTCATCTTTTACCCAAAAATAACCGAAGATTCATCCTCGAGACGTTCAACATGGAATAACAAAGCCCTGTTGACATTACTGCTTTGGAAATAATACTCTAATTTATTGCCTTTACTTTAGCTAAAGTGAATAAAAATGGGAACACTCAACATTCCACAACAATAAGAGAAGTGTAATATATTGTTGTTCAATTAGAAGTCATATGCAAAATTATTCACTGAGTAGTGAAAGCAGCAAGGTAAAAAGGTTTTGATTTATGACAAAAAACTCGTTTGCAAACTAAATTCAAAAAGTTTTAGCATCCAAGAGTAATCCAATCAAAATCTTTTGATTTACATCCCGTTTGCCCTTTCGGTTTTCGCTTTTTTTATCGAGCAGCAAATTAGAAATTAATTATTTAAAGGGCTTAAGCCGGCAAGCCTCCTTTTTTATCATAACTTGCCTTCTAAGCCCTGTGTGGACAGGAAATTAAATATCGATTCTCCATAAGGCATGTGATGGGTATAAGGTCTCTAAATGTGGATGCGATCTAAGAGATTAGGCCTTTGCCTTTACCGCACCAGTCTCCGGTTTAATTTTGCTGCTCAGTTGCCATTAACATCGACAAATTTGCTCAGATAACTCCCTTGAAAAATTGTATTTCTTAACAAAAAACTATGGATCTAAACGCTCAGTGTGGTCCAAATTAGTCTGAAACCAATTGAAAGCCAACTGGAATTTGTGGTAAATAATAAGAAATGCACCAAGCAAAAAACGAACTTAACGACATGAAAGCCAATCATATATATTTGTTATCTATTTAGGATCATATTAATAATCATTCCTTGAAACTTAAGGTAGCCATAATACTTGTTATTATTACTCCTTGAGGCTACCTTAAGTTTCAAGGAATGATTATTAATATGACCCTTAGACTATTCTTAAAAAAATGTACTGCACTAACCCCCATTTGCACTGTCGTACTTTAAGCGCAGCTTAAATTAAGTTTGGTTCATACTGTAACAATACAGATGGAAAAAGTCACAGTCTCGGCTACAGTTAACTTAAGCTAGACTTAAAGTACCACAGTGCAAATGGGGGTAAGTTCAAAAACAAAATGGCAGTACGTCACTGGTTTTTGACATTTTTCAATTTCAATACAGCACTCTAACAGATCTGTCAAAATTATTATATGCTTTAAGATACATCTTTGTCAATCTGTTAAAAACAGCTGTCAAAGTGATAAAAACACAACAAACTTGCCTGGTTTATACAGCAAATTAAAATAAAATTAAAAATGGTATATCTAGAAATAAGAGTTGGTGTAGTAGGAGTATTTCGACGTGTGCCAAAAACTGCTTTGGTGCACTTTTAACCAAAAAATTAGTCTGAACCTTGAACACCCTGTATAATGGTTATTTTTGGAAGTACGAGAAGGTTAAACAACTCAAAAGAACCGTCTTAAAATACTCTTTCCAGTGATGTAACTCAAAAAATGTAACTTGAAAATTTCATAAAGGGTGGCCAAAACATAGAAACCACTAACATTTCTGTGCCCACCCAGTATACAGCCAACCGCATAGAGGTTTTAGCGTTATGTAAATCGGTTAAGTGGTTCATTTAGAAACTTTTTATCTCAAGCTATTTTTTGTAACTTTCGCCGTTTTGAAGATATTTGCCAAAATCTGGTTTGTTGCACTTTTAACCAAAAACTAGTCTCAAATTTGACACCCTGTATAATGGTTATTTTCGGGAGTACGAGAAGATTAAACCACTTTTGCTGTATAAACCAGGCATTAGAAACCAACTGTCAAACGTCAAATTTTTATTAATTCAGAAATATTGAACGCAAAAGTGAGAGATTCACTAAATAAAATGGTTAAATTATATTCCCTTATCAATATTTTCTAGAGAAATTACCTTCCAATGTCAAACGAATACATTAACAGGGCGAAACATCAAAATGAATGATTCCTCTAACAGGAATTACTGCTAAAAGCTTTATAAATAGACTATGCGAATATTTTAGGGGTTTCATTTAGTATGGACATACATTAAGGGAGTAGCGGTTTCAAGAAGGACAGAATTATGCTCTAACAGAGATTTATTTATAGAATGATATATACTTTATAGGTCAGAAAGTCACATATAATAATTGTCAACTTAGCAGTGTGTAAAACATCAACAAACAAAACTTTGATTAATTCATCTCCTTCTAGGAAATGGACGAAAGATCTGAATTATTAAAATTAAAAAATTAATATTGACACAGAAGTAATTCGTTTGGAATTTCCATCAAGCGAAATAAGTAACTTAATTCCCGAGGGAGCTCTCCCAATTACTTTGTCGTCGATATTACTATTCTAAAATCAGTAATTATATTTCGCTTCAAGAGACATAAAATTACACTTTATTGATTCACTCCAATTTCTGCCTCGAACGCTTAGGCCAATTATTCGAACTTGTACAAGAGTGTAGTTTTCCGACGCGAAATTTAGTCCAAACTAACTAGTCAACAAGATATTGAGCGAAAAGTTTAACGAGTTTCAAAATAACTTCGATTAAAGTGAAACTGCTGCGGTTTCTTCCACGAGAAGTGAACTATAGTAATTAAAATATTCGATCGATTACAATTAAAATTATTTTTGTTCACCTCAAGATTTTTATTGTGTGTAATTTTAATTAGAAATAAAAAAAGGTTACAAAATAACTCAAATTGCTGTTTGGCAACCAAAAACCATGATGACAACTGACAGAGTTGCCACATAGTACGATTTACTGATTATGTTAACAATTTCCTATTTAATACCGTCAGAATATTGTATATGGTGGTTTTGGTTAAACGACAACGTAGCATCTGTTTTGAAAATGGACGTTTTGTATGTCATTGTATGTCTGCTATTTATTTTCCACAATGCGGCTTCGGTGAATTATGACGATGAATTCTTGTATTCGATTTCCGTTTCAATACGCTTTCAGTTTGTATTTGTGTAAAAGCTAATCAAGTTTTAACACGTATATTCAGACTAGAAGTTTTTGTTCTAAACCCATAAAACTGATGTATATTCTATAACGTAAAAATAAATCAACTCTCACTTTAGCAAATCGGAAATTATTCGTTTATTTTGCACAAGTTAAAGCGTTTTAGCTGATATCGTGTTTTTAAGCGTATACTTTCCCATTTACTCTGCTGATTTGCATCGCATCTATAGGACTTTCATCCTGGGTATCTCTGATCCAATGAATATGATTTGCTTTTCAGCATAAAAGCGAAAAAGCTTTTGCATATTTATTTTCGTTTAAGTGATTGAACGTCGTTTATTTTTAATCTACAGGACTAAACATTATGTTGCAGTTTTGTATGCTAAGATTAAATTCCAATTTGAAACTTACCTGTACGTAATGAAAGCAAACACTAGAGCTACAAGAGATAAACTGCTTCCAAGGACGATAAGCAGGGATAAAACGCCTTCTTCTGTTAGATTAGTTTCCATGGCAGTTCTGTTAGAGCTTAAGAATCCATGCAGCCGTGCGGTGTACAAGGAATCCATGATTAACCTAATAAACAAAAAAATTGTCAAAGCTCTATTACGTTAAAACAACCGATTAAATTTTCGACATTGTCCACCTGTTGTGAGCACATTTGCGCCATTTGCAAAGTCCCCAAAAATAGCAATAACAATCGTGAGGTTTTCCCTAATAGCACTTATCACTTAATCGCGCCTAATGGCTAATGGGATTTTCTATTCAGACCTAATTCGTTTTATTCCGCTACATAAAGAGAGAGATAAAAAGTAGCCATTATCACCCTTCCCTTTGAAAAGCGTCGTGAGGAAACCCGAGGAATAAATGCCGATTTCCCCCGACCGGTTTTAGGGCTGAGAATTTCAAATTATGCAGTATCGTTCGATTGATAGGGAAAGGTAATTTGCATGGAAAAGCTTAAAAAGGGGAGAGTAAGGTGATATGCTAAAAAGAACACTTTCATAAGTCATTGCTGATGTGAGGGCAGAGCTGGATTAGCAACAGCAAAAATCTAACAAAATGAGGGCGATGTCACCACTACAAAAATTATCTCAAAATGCAGAAAGGAACTATTTTATAATCAAATTTTATTTTGTGTTTAAAACCTGTCAATTTTATAAAATTGTTACTTTGGTGTCTGAAACTAAAAACTATAGAAAACCTTGCAAAAGTGTCAGAGAGCTCTAAATACTACTGAAAAGCTTCCAAGCATTACTAGATGCCTCTACAAGTGTTTAAAAACTGTCAATTTTCTAAAATTGCCACTTGGAAACTGCCTCAAGCATAGAAAAATTATTGATTACTTTCCAGACATCACTTGTGCTACAAACCTTCAAAAACTCTAAATTTTCTAGACTTATTACAAAAGCGCCAGAAAGCTCTAAATACTGCTGAAAGCTTTCCAAGCATTACTAGAATTCTCTACAAGTGCTATAAAGCTTCAAAAATTTTTCTGAATTTGCCATAATTATTGGAAAAGTGACAGAGAGCTCTAAGTCGTACTGAAAACTTTCCAAACATGTCAATTTTCTAAAATTGCCAGTTTGTAAGTGCCTGACATCTCTAAAAGCTATTGAAAACCTTCCATACATTAGAGGTTACTACAAAAGTGCTATGAACCTTATTTTTTTCTAAATTTGCCATAATCATTGCAAAAGTGTCAAAGAGCTCTAAATTCTACTGAAAAGAACGTATTTAAAACCTATCAATTTTCTAAAATTGCCTGAACCCTCTAAATACTACTAAAAAACCTGCCAAAAATTGTCAAATACTTTGACAGTTATCTGAAACTTTCCAAAAAATTTTAGAATTATTTTATTACATAATTTCTATTTATTATTACTGAAGCCACGTGACATTTAACCGATCAACTTCACATATAAATTAAAACTGTTTACTATAACGTACGTATAAAGCATTATATTTACCAACCTTTTGGCTATTTATTTAGGCGTTTAGGCTGTGTTTGCAAGGGATAACCGTGCAAACATACTGGTTATATTTTGTTTGTTGTACTGTTGTCACACTGAATTGTTGGAGAATTTAATTAAAAATCAGCAACGTCTTATACGACAACCATTTTTGGTCGATCAAACAAGTCAAATTTGTGGAATTTAAAAACGAAAACCAAAATAATTAAACGAATTTTCTTGTTTGAATTTTGTAGCAAAATAATGTTCCACAACATTATCACTTTCCCATACGCTTTCAAAGTTGTACTGGTGAAACTAATAACGTTACATGTGACAGGGTCGTTTAAGGCATATTTTCGCCCCATTAACCGCACCTTTGTTTCCCCATCGAAAGATAAATTGCAAAAGGGAACTGGGCACGTTCTATAATTAAAGGTGACCTACGTGCTCTGTAGAAACTGAATAACTGAGAACTTACAGCATAAATAATTCATTTCGACTAAGTGTCTGTATTGGTTTATCTTTTGTTAAAAGCACGTTTAATCATACAAGAACACAAAAAGAGCGTAAAAAAATGTGGTGACATGCAAAATGATTTGATGGCTATTGTTTGTACGAGCTCTGTCCCCTAAAAATACATTTTGAATTTGAAATGAGAGAGGTTCCTGTCCAGATTGACAGTTCAATTGTACGAACATAATTGAATATCTCTGAACTGGTTGAGTGAAATAAGTGGAACTGAAATAGAAGCTTTTTCAACAAATCTGAAATTCCTGAATCGTGCACGAATTTGAATGGGAATTTTTTTGGACGTTTTTCACAATGAAAAAACTCTCTGAAACCACGACTTATGTGGCGTGTTAAAGCCAGTTTTAACAGTCAGATCACGTTTTCTGAATAAATCGCCAGACAGTGTGATAATACGTTGGTGAATGGAAAAATCTAAATAACCGTTTTTTAATTATATTTTATTTATTTTCAAAGAAAAAATTTAAAAATATTGTTAATACCACCTACCTTTTTAATGAATGAATTGTTTCAACTGTCACAGTAAAGAGCGCGTCACATTCAAAACTTCGGTAAAGCCACGCTGAAAACACGCCACATGTTCAGAACGTGATCGTGGAGCCGGGCGTCATCGTGCTTCCAGGTTTTAAACGCGGCGCAAACTAACAATTGGATTGAATTGGTGGAAAAGGAGCGCTTTTATGACGGGGACATGTCATGCGCAACAAAAGGCGCCTGTTACGTCTTGCATTAAATTATTATGTTCCGTAGGAAATGTTTGGAGAGGTCAGAGCTTAATTCATACTTCATTGAGTTTATATAAATAGAAAACGCCATGAAATTACGCCTCGTCAAGGTGAATTATCAGAAGAATAAAAGTAAATTGCTTATTTATGATTGATTTGGTATATTATTAGAAAACTCATATCCCTAATGACTGTGATATGAGATTTTTACTATACAACCAATGTTTTCTGTTCTTCAAATTTGTCAGTTTATACAATAATAGAGTGGAATGAATATTGATTCGATTAGTGGATATTGTTTGAAACGTTCTTCCTACTCTCCCGAGGTAATAATAACAACTAAATTAATTATTGGATTTAATAGATATTAATTCACCCCAATAAGATTTCTTTCTACAGCCTTCATAAAGGTTATTTGCATGGAAATTGCTGGTGAAACATAAGATTAAAGGAAAACGTTGCGGGATAAAATACGTTCGTTTCTGGTCTTCCCCTTCAGTTCACATTAGGACGAGTACAAAGTTTAAATTAATGACGTTATTTTGCCACTAATTTTATCATACCCCCATTTTTTCCATGTTAATCTCCTATGTCCAGGGTGCTTTTGGACACCTGGTATATTATACTACACATGTGGATTTGTCACATAACATAAATTTCCACATTTGCATACAATAATTGTATTGTTAGATAACTCCTAACCTTCGTCGCTTTGATAGTTCAAGCGGTATTTTATAATAAATAAATTACTAAAGGTCAAGTAATTAAAGTAATTACTTTAAATTGATAATATATTTGTAGTACTAAAGGGGAAACAACTTTTCTGAATTATTTACAGAAAAGTTGTTTCCTCTTTGGTACTACAAATATATTCAAAAAAGGGTTTCGAACAAAAATAAATCCCCCTCTAAAGCTCACATAAACACGAAACTTCAATATATACTAGATTGACTACTTCGACTATTCAGAGACGCCCCAAAATGCTTTTACTGTCGACCTTTTTTTAAGAAAAAATGAGCAGCACCTGCACGTGACTGACTAATTTGTTCTTTGAAAAGTTTCGTGACGTGACCCACGCACATTTTCAGCTTGCGGAAGCGATTTTCCCGGAGATGGTCACAAAGGGCTCCGCCTGAATCGGGTTGGTATTGCGATAAAACGTGTGGAAAACCCGATGACAGAGGGTGATAGTAGACAAAACCGTTTATTTGATAATTACTCAAAAGGAAGCCTGGCGGCTACGTTTTGTAATTGCAATTACCAGGAAACGTGAAAGTACTGCAGTAAATGCTGATATTTCAGTTTGAACATGGTAAAAATGGTTTTTCTTAATATAGCATAAAGAAAATTGTTATGAATAAACGAACCGAAATATACCTACTAATTGAGCATTGTGGACTGCCGAGAAAACGTTTTTCATATTTGAAATTCAAATTTGCTGAATTAATTAGCGATTAAAATCCAATTTGGCGAGACTTAATTACGCGGATTGGATTATTGAATGTAAGTAACGGTCACGCAAAAACTCTACATTTCCACGTGCGTTATTGACTGAGTTGGAAAACACGTGATCGAGAAAGAACCCGTTTAATTAAATGAAAGAGTGTAGAACGAAGAGATTGAATATCTCTGGCAGATATTCACTAAAACGACCTTTTTCCATAGTTTTTGTCGGAAAGTTAATGGAGTCTTTGTTTTAGTTGCTCAGCACGATTTCAGTAAGGCGTCAGCCGTTTTCAATTACACCGATTTTGGCTTTGTATTCCACGAGAAAATGTCTGGAATTTAAAAGTGTGTTTTTTTCTTCACAGTTTTTTTAATCTACTTATACAATTATTTTATTGTAAAGTGTTTTTCTCTTATGTTTGTGTTGGAATTTTGATATTTTGTCCGTCATATAATTTTGACAATGATTTTTCTTTACAGAGTAATACCATTTTACTAAAAATCTTCTGACTTCAAAATAGTCTGTCATTTTATATTAGAAATTCCATGAATGGGTAATAAACTTCATTTCAACATTTTTCAATTCCAAATACGTGTATATCACCACCTGTTATAGATATTGAAAACCTCTGTAAGAGCACTATACAAATCGATTGTTCTAAAACGATAACTGTCAGTTATTGTAAACTCTCCTAAAAGATGGCGCTTGTGCTAATAAAAACCAAAATTCTTAAAATAAAACAACATTAAGTAATAAAATATTGTATTGTTATTTTGTACAAATGGCTATTTTGACGAAAAATTGTATTGAAATATACAACTCTACATTAATAAATATACAAAATGATACATAATTATGAAACCGCGGCGTAATAGTATTAGATACACTATTTCTGACTATCAAAACTATTAATACTAAACTAATCATTTTAGTGACTGAGACACCGTTAGTTATTAGCTTGGTAATTTAGTTGCGCATCCTAACGCGGTACTTTCCATAGGAAAGTTCACATAAGATGTTACACCAACTCATACGATATACAATAAGGTTCTGTTAGATATTAGAAGCACTAAACATTTTCTTTTTATATAAAAAAAGCTTAAACCGACTAGCTGAGGCTCCGCTGACATTAAATTAGTCCAAAATCAGTGTGAACAACTTCACAATTGTTCTGTTTTTCATTGTTATTGGAGGCCATGTTCAATTCCACCAAAGTGTCTACACTATTCACGCTTACACCCTTTAAAATTTTTTGCGCTGCCAAACTGGTAAAATTAAATGACATATCACTGAGACTTGGAAATTGTTGTTTGGTGTTCTCCAAGCTCAAGGGGATTTCTTTGTAACAGATATTCGGTTCCGAGCCTATGATGTTTTTCTCAAACAGTTTGGAGTTTCTAGATACGTCATTTTTGAAAAACTTCCCTAAAGGAATTCCTTCATAACTTTTGGTGGGACTGGGTGGGTTGCTGCTGTAAAG
The DNA here is from genome assembly GCF_016097725.1 of Ips typographus. NCBI lineage: Eukaryota > Metazoa > Arthropoda > Insecta > Coleoptera > Curculionidae > Ips > Ips typographus. The sequence continues at coordinate 5,725,544 of NC_138430.1, read as the reverse complement.
AGAATTTTTTGAAAAGTCTCTGAAGGAGTTTGCTACTGGTGAGTCGGGGTTCGAGCTGCTTATGTACTGATTGTGGCAACTGGATGACACATTTTTGATTAAGTTGTGAAAGTTTAAACTGTCTTTTGTGGGTAGTTGCAAGGACAATTTCCTGCTGTTGTTCATTCCTTCGTAACTGTCGTTGTTTATTTCGTCTTTAATGTTGTTTAAACTGACTTGAGATTCTCTGTTTGTATTTTTTGTATGACGTTCTTCATTTTCTGATACTGTGTTTGGAGTAAGAGTGCCTTCAGTGTTGGAATCTCCACTGATAACTACCACATTAGGTTTGGTGGCTTCGCCACTTTGACCATTTTCAAACGTAATCACAGATCTAACTGGAGAATTCTGCACGTAAATTTTGGTGTTACCACCTACACCATTAGCAGTGTTTATGGTAGCGGTAGCTGTAGCGCTACCGTTACCTATAGTGACGCCATTTTGATTTGTTGTAACCTCTAAAGTAAAGGAATTGCTATGGCTCAATGGTTGATTAGTTTTTGCCACTACTTTACTTCTTTTTACCTCTTTTTTAAACTGTCTTTTCAGTGATCTGGAGTCACACTTGGTGGAATCTACTGCATTTCTGTTAATTACAGTTTTATGGCTTTCCAAGCTGGAAGGTCCACTGGTCAGTGAACTTCCCGTTCTGCTACTTTTATGCGATTCTATGCTACTGGGACCACTGTTGTCCAAACTGGGTAAATGCTTAACAGGCGATGCTGAACCGGTACTTTCGTTACTTCCGGTCGGTAGAGACTTTTGATCCTCATTAGGTTTCACCTCCCCCTTATTACTTTTGTATTTGTTTGGGCTAGACTCAATTTTCGTTTCACTGTTATTGCTTTGAGTTGGTCTGCCTAGACTAGATTTACTGGCTTTTCTCGAACAATCCCTACTCCTCAAACCGTGCTTTCTTGGTAATGTACTGCTGGAGTAGGAGGAGTGAAATCGAGATATTGGGGAATTTTCCCGGGATGCACTGACCGATGTTGGTAGAGTCACATCGCTGGATAAGTCTCGACGATGGTGCCTTGGTAAAGTAGCTGATCGAGAGCTAATATCACAGGATTCTAGGTACGCAGAAATGTCAATTCCAGAATCCTAGAATATAGATTTTACTGTAAACGATTCAGAACTAACTAAAATGTTGCTTACTTTTTCTGCATGTGTTTGTGTTCCTACACTATGCAAATGAATTGCTTTGGAGTTGAACCACTCTGTAGGTGGAAACTGTCCTCCAAATGTTCCAATTTGGCACTGCGATCTTTTGGATCTTCTAAATATCCTTGACAGTAGAGACTCTTTTTCTGCCAAAATTAAAGTTTTTTAAAGCTTTGTTTTGTTGTATTTTAGGGAAAGAAGAAACATACTTGGAGTTGGCGTCGAGTCACCACTATTCGGGTATTCAGTACTACTACTTGTATCTGCGTAATGTTTGTGTAGAGTCCTCGTTGAGGCCGATCTTCTCAATCTCCGATTAGAGCTCCACAGTCTAAACGATCCACGGCGATCTGGACTTCGATGAGCCGGAAATGATGAGGACCTTCGTTTAGTACGGGGATACAAAATTTTATCGCTGGCGTTTCCTGTCAATTTACAAAAAAGGTTAATTTTGATGAAGCCACTGTTATGGTAAGTCCACATGTGCGTAACAACACTGTTTCTAGTTTGTGAAAGCTGCTTTTTTTACCAATCACACACTAGCCACTGTACTGAGATTTACGCATGTAGACTTAGCATTAGAAGATGAAATGTACCACCACAGATTACGTCAGCCAAATTAGTCTGGATGCATTGATGGGTAACATTTCCGTCCCGAACAGTGGACATGTCACCGTGTACCATCGCCATGGCTTCTTCAGTTGACATGAGCATGGATCTGTTGGAAACGACTGGTTCATGGCTGTTTTCCTGGTCTCGTCGTGTCCGTGTTCGGGACTGGCTTCTAGATCGTTTTCGTCTAATTTAAAAAATAGTGTTAAAAATATCAGGATTAACCAAAACTAAAATTATACTACCTCTAAATTGTATACAAACGCACCCAAAATACAGAATAGTTCGGATGTACTGTCATCACTGTCTTTAGTATTAGATTTTAGGTAATTTTGACAGTTACAGTGTGTTTCATAATATAAATCAAAATGTCTAGATTACCCTGGCAGAGATACTAAATCTATTTGCTTAATTACTGATGTTGTTACACTGAGCTAAACATACATAATACTTACTCGGGTGTAACAATATAATATCCATTGGAAGTATTATACAATTTTCGTTCTTTGGTGAGTTGAACCAAAGTGTCGTATAACGTCTGTTCGCTTGGAGGTGAAACATGAGGAAAGGCCAGAATCAAAGCTTCTCGAATAGTTTCGATACCTGCTGGTCTACCCTGACTAGACAGTCTTAATACTACGGCGCACACAGCCTCTGGTAGAGGTGTCCACTGGGTTTGAGGCACAGAAATCGCGTTGCAATGCTCTATATCTTCTAAAATTGTACAAAAAACAAAATGAAAACAGTAGTAAATTAATTGAGTAAATAAAACCTTATAATAGCGGCAATAATACGTAAATGACCCATAGCAGTACGCACGCCTATTATAACAGTACTCGTATTTAACCTTAAGTACTCTCTAAATAATAACATGGTGTGGCAGAAATTCTGTTTGTCTAACTGGTATCGATTTAAATAATGCGATCTGCAAATGAGGGAGCGCTGCCATGTAATTTCGCATTAAATGATAAAATCTGATAAACATTTCTGCATAAAGAAAAACTCGTTGCGTAATGCGGGTAATTGATACGTGGAGTACGTGCTGAACGTACCATAGGAAGTGCAATTTTATGATAATTATTATATTTTGCATTGGATGCAATTTAATTATTGCAGAGAAAAACCGGTTGATCTGTCGGTGTAAACAGGATCATTTTAACTGAGAAATTTTTAATAGTTTAATGACAATTACATTAAAAGGTCTCAGTTATTGGCAAAACAAATTGGAGCGCAACTTCCTCCAATCAGTATTCTCACCCATTGTTTCCAGCTAAAAGGTTATACGACAAACCAAAACCAAGTACAGACTCAACAGTTAAATATTTTAAGCATTATCATTTACAAAAATGAATGTCAGGGCACTGAAATTAATGCACAACATCAACCTGGCCAACGTAACCACCTATTCAAATATGGCATGTTTACACGACCTTATTGATATTATGCAAATATTTTCGATTTAAGTTGACATAAAGGAAGTGGATGTAGGTTTAACCTGCCAACATAATGTATCTCGATAAAGTGAGAACCAAATTAGCATTAAATGGGCTGTAAACGTTTCGCTTGACGTGTGTTGATTTCAAAAAGGGTTACCTAAAGCCACGATTTGGTACCCGGGAGGCGGTTGCAGTACCCTTCTGGCCCAGGCGTTTCGTAGAACCTCCAGAGCACATGGTTCCGATCCGACCAGCAAGGCACCGGGATTCACGTAACCATAGTAGACCAAACTCTTCGTAGCCCCGTTTAAAGCGTTATTCCACCAGCAAACTGAATTGGATGATAGTAGTCCCTGAAATATTTAAGAAGTGTATAATAAATGTGGTAAGTAGGTAAGCAAACCGAGCTGGTAATGCAAAGGTGGTAATAGCATATTCAATACTTTATCTACGACTAGCATTCTTTTCTGGTTTCTGGCTTGAAACATCCCAATTTATGTATTTCTCACTGGGCGGTACAAAATAATGGTACCCTAAGTATTTCTTTATAAACTTTATTAGCATTTGGTATTTTTTAGAACATTTGCAGTTTACTAAGAAATTGAACTAATAAATACCTTGTTATAATATACAGGGTGGTCTAGTTTTAAGTGTCAATAATGCACCATTCGATAGCCAATCAAAAAATAAGTTGACTTGCATTATGTCATTTTTCTGAAAAACGTTTCCTAAGGAAGATACAGTCCAAATTTCAATTTAAAAAATCGTTTTATAGTGTAATACTGAACATTCAAGACTTGTGAGAATCCAAATTTGTACTGAATAGTCTAAAAACTTGCTATTTACTACTAGGAATAGTCTTATAATTTATTTTCTCAGTCTGCCATCCTGGTGAGCCATCCGAGTGTCTGAAACTGGATTTCAAGAACTAAAAACAGTCTGGAAATCAAGACAAAGATTATATTGTGCATGAAACTTATTTTTTACTACTAAAAATAATCTAAAAGTTGACTTTTAGGGCTAGAACTCACTTTACTAGGACTAAAAAGACTCCCAAAGTCTATTTTCAGGACTTTACTTGGTGTACAACTCAATTTTCTGGACTGGAACAAGTCTAGAAGTAAATTACATTCTCGGACCATTTCATTTCTAAAAATTAGTTCTCAAGACTAATATCGTAGCACTTGGTACCAAATTTTTTTTTTTTATTACTGAAGAAACTTGACTTTTGGAAATGGTCTTAAACTCGATTTTTCAGTCTTAAAAAGCACTAAAAACAGTCTGAATTTCTTAGAGATGCTACAATTTATTGCACCTATGAGTGTAGGTCAATTTACTGGTGAAGAAGCTTGAAATGACATTTTCAAGACTATGGACAATGTACAAACTGGCTTTTAGGCCTGATAAGTCAAAAACTTTGTAAAGATAGTATTGAAACTCGATTTGAGGCACTGAAAACAGCCTTAAAGCACTAAAAACAGTCTAGATTTTTAAGAAATATTCGAATTTTTAGCACTGAGGTGTCTAGAAGTCGATTTAATAGTGACAAAGTTTGAAATGCCATTTTAAGTCTATGAAGAATGTAAAAATTGTTTTTTAAATTTGCTATGTGAATAACTTGGTGAAGATGTCTTGAAACTCCAAGCTGAAACCAGTTTTGAAGCACTAAATATAGTCCAGAATTCTAAGAAAATGAAAAGCAAAGTAAAAAGCACAAAAAGTTAGTTTTTAAGACAATTTTCATGAATCTAATGTCAAAATATGGAAATTTGTCTTCAAATTTTATAAACTTACTTCGAATGCAAATTTTAAGCTTATGATGTCACATTTCATTAGTTCAGAGTCACTTTTTGGTGTTCAAGTAAATTTTTAAGGTTTAAATATATCGATTTGTAGTAAACAATTTTAGAAAAAGTAGTTTTTTATGTCTACAAGTCAATTTTTTAATATTAAAGTCTCCCAATTTGCATGAAAACTGGTTACAAACGCAATTTTTAAGCTTCTGAAGTCAATTTTCAAAACTAAAGTCTTTCAGTTTGTCTGGAAACTATGAAAACTGTCTACAATGAATTTTTTTAAGCTTTCAAGACAATTTTTAAGTTGGTTTGGGTTAGTTGTGGGTCTTTGAACGTAATAACTGAATTATCTCATAAACGAAGTTTCAAATCAGAATTTTACTATAAGAGATAATTTCTTTTTCCTCGTGAACAATGAAATTAAAATAAACTGTAATTTTTGAAAAACTTACAAAACCATCTTCCTGTATCTATGCTACTGGAGAATTTTAGTAAACGTCATTCATAATGACTATTAATTTCATAAGTGCTTGTTTGATCAAAATTGCTTCAACGGTCTGGCAGTTATGGCAAAAAACTGATTTTTTAAACAGAAATTTGAAGGACTGTATTTTCCTTTATTCAGGAAAATGACATAATGCATGTCATCTTATTTTTTAATTGGCTATGGATTGGTGAATTATTGACATTTAAAACTGAACCACCCTGTATATTAAAGTTATTCAAAATAAAACGCAACTGCTGACTTGTTGAAAGGAAATAAATCAGACTTAAACATTCTGCACATCAACTAGAACAGGAAAACTTGCTGGCATACATATTATATTTATTGATGAGGAATGGCGATGTTACAGATTTAAATTATTATAAATAAATATGTAGCCAATTAAGCTGCAACTGGAATTTAATGCTTCTAAAAAGTGATTTTTTTTCAATATATTTAGGAAGTTTTAACATTCTGATGAGTCTCAATTTTGATGTTGTTTTATTAATATGTGTAATTAGATTGTTATAAACTCAGATTGTTATGGTTTGGCAAAAGAACAATTAATTCAGCTACCGCTGGTCACGAAATGGAACGCTCGTTACCCTAGGCCTATTAAATTAGACTAAGAATTTTATAAACTAAATTTATTGAATAGAAAAAGCGAGTCAAACAAAATTCTGTTTTATTTGTTTCAGATTTTGTCTTAACAAGCTTGTTTGCTTTGCTAGAATTATAACAGACACCTTGACAGTGCAATTGCAATTAAAATAATCATTCAACAAGGGCGCAGACTTGTTGTTTCCGGTTTGAATCACTGAAATAACCGTTCAACCGCATTGTTGTACACCTTATTAAACAACATCATTGAAAAAAATCGTTAATTTGCTTGAATGTGTTTTCAACTGTCTTAGCACGGATTACGATTAGCAAAAACAATTATTTTTTTCTGGTGCGTAATGATCGGTAGAAAGCTTCTAGCAATGAATTTATTAGCCAATTGATATCTAAGACCCGCAATCTAAATCACTGATTTATGATGTCCGCTAATTTGCCACTTTTTTGAGAGTCATTCAGCATCTCATCAGCTCAGTTCATTTAAATGACTTAAAGTTACGATTTTGATTAACAGAGCTTTCGAGTAATCAATCAGGCTTTAACTACTATTTTGTAACCGACTGTCGTTTGTTGAAATCATTTCCGTTTCAAGGTATTAATTAATATTACAAAAGGTCTAGCTAATGAAATATTCGTCACATATTAGATATCAACTTATGATTAACTTTTTCGTGTATAACTGTGCACTGTGCTCAGACATAGAGTATCAATCTGAGGTCAACTTTTCACAATACTACACTATAAAATTTCAAATCGCCGTGGGAAAAACACTTGTAACAACACAGTTACATAATGTCTTTTGTAACCAAAAATTATTGTCTTCCACGGTTCGTATTTCATTCGTGGAGAGGTCAATGCTAGTTCGTGATTGATTGTGCGATTCCTAATGATATTGCTGACTTAAACGTGCAGATTTTTGCTCATTATCACTGGACGTATATCTCTCTGCAAATCATGTAACAGGTGTGAGCCATTGTGTAGCTAAATATCGCAACAGGGTATATATGGGAAACGTTTGTTATCGGGACATAATTTATTATAGCGCTGCTATCTCCTTAAATAACAATTATTATTAGCAGTCTGACCTTAAAGGATTGACCCAATTTTTTCCGCCATTTTCATCGCTCGCGAAGATTTATAGATGTATTTGTACGACTAACGATATTCGTGAAATATCACTTACCTGAAATAACAGGTAACCATTTTCGTACATCCAAAAGTCTCCGGGATCTCCTTGACAACCCTCCTTTCTCACTATTATTGCCAGGACTTGATTTAGTTTTACACGGCAATTGAGTCCGCCATCTTGTCCCGACCGACTCGAAATCATTTTTAGGTGATCATCCTGAAACAACACTTTATTAGAATTTCTTTCTGGCAATCATTATTGTCTGTCCACATGTGGAGTGTTTGTAATTTGTAATTGGTCAGATGACATGACACAAATGCTGCACATGTAAACTTAGCATACTACGAATATTCATAACACATAGGGACAAAAATTATGAAAAGTTAAAAAAAAATTAGATGATGCAACAGAAACAGGGAGTTACCAAAATGGATTCTTCCCTAAAGAGGTACATAGCAAACTTTCTAACATCATAAAAGGTAATTACAACCATTAAAATCCATTTAGATAGGTTTATCAATTTTTCCGATGATACCAATCATCTAAGGCTGTATCAGAGTGTCCTTTTGCAATTGTTCAACAATCGTTTATTGTTTACCGGCAACAAACAATTAAAATAAATCTTGAATCGCGGATTAATAAATTCGATATCCGGATGCACGCCGTTCTAAACGGGCTCAAGTGAAATACAACTAGTTGTGCGTGTAGTAAGTGGAAAGTAATTGGGTTATAAACGAGATAGTTAATTGTTTAAAGTGAGCATTTGCGAAATTTAAAACTGATTTTAAATTGAAAGAGCATGGACAGATTGAGCAAGTGGCAGTATTGCACAAGGTCGAGGAGGCCTGTCAAAAAAAAATTAATGAGCACTAGGTGATTCTTGCATCATTCGATACAATGCGAAATACACGAATGTGCTATGTTAAACAATGGTTTTGAAGAGAAGGACAACATTTTTTAACAAACCAAACCAATAATAGTAAAAATTAATGTTTTACCACAAACTTTTGACTTATACAGGGTGGTCCAGTTTTAAGTGTCAATAATTCACCATTTGATAGCTAATCAAAAAATAAGTTGACTCTTGCATTATGTCATTTTTCTGAAAAAGGTTTCCTAAGGAAGATACAGTCCTCCAAATTTCCATTTAAAAAATCGTTTTATACTTTAAAACTGAACATTTAAGACTTGTGAAAGTCCAAATTTGTACTCAATAGTCTAAAAACTTTTTTACTACTAGGAATGGTGTTATGATTCGCTTTCTCAGACTGCCATCCTGGTTGAGTGTCTGAAACTGGCATTCAAGAACTAAAAAAAGTCCGGAAATCAAGACAATGATTGTATTGTGCATGAAACTCATTTTTTACTACTAAAAATAATATAAAAGTTGACTTTTAATGCTAAAACTGACTTTACTAGGACTAAAGAGTCCAAAAGTATATTTTCAAGACTTTAATTGGTGTACAACTCAATTTTCTGGACTGGACAACAAGTCTAGAAGTAAATTAAATTTTAGGGCTATTTTATTTCTAAAAATTAGTTCTCAAGACTATTATTGTAGCATTCGGTACCAACATTTTTTACTTTTATTACTGAAGAAACTTGACTTTTGGAAATAGTCTTAAACTCGATTTTTCAGTCTTAAAAAGCACTAAAAACAGTCTGAATTTCTTAGAGATGCTACAATTTATTGTACCTATGAGTGTAGAAGTCAATTTAATAGTGAAGAAGTTTGAAATAACATTTTCAAGACTATGGTCAGTGGACACACTGGCTTTTAGGCTTGATAAGTCAAAAACTTTGTAAAGATAGTCTTGAAACTCGATTTGAGGCACTGAAAACAGCCTTAGAACACTAAAAACAGTCTCGTTTATTAAGAAATACCCGAATTTTTAGCACTGAGGTGTCTAGAAGTCGATTTAATAGTGACAAAGCTTGGAATGCTATTTTAAGTCTATGAAGAATGTAAAAATTGTTTTTTCAGTTTGCTATCTCAATAACTTGGTGAAGATAGTCTTGAAACTCGATTTTCCAAGCTGAAAGCAGTTTTGAAGCACTAAAAATAGTCCAGAATTCGAAGAAAATGAAAAGCACGAAAAGTTCGTTTTCAAGGCAATTTTCATGAATCTAATGTCAATGTCCTGCATTTAAGACTATTTTCAAGACTAAAATATTGAAATTTGTCTTAAAATTATGAAAATTTACTTCAAATGCAAAATTTTAAGCTTCTGATGTCACTTTTCATTAGTTCAGTCACATTTTGGGGTTCAAGTCTATTTTTAAGGTTTAAATGTATGAATTTGTTGTAACAAATTCTTGAAAAAGTAGTTTTTATGTCTACAAGTCAATTTTCAGTATTAAAGTCTCTCGATTTGCATGAAAACTGGTTACAAACAATTTTTAAGCTTCTAAAATTTTTATCTTTCTTAAGTGAATTTTCCGTTTCCAAGACAATTTTTAAGTTGGGTTAGTTTAAAACATATTGACATTTAAAACTGGACCACCCTGTATTATAGGCACTTTTTCAGATAAAACTTTCAAGTTGTATAATGCGTTTAAGGATGTTTTATGTAATAATAACAGATGACGTTGCCGTATGCATTTTCACGATAAAATAACCTGAATATGCATTCATTACGTGTGCGTCAAGACCAGTTAATTAATCAGAGACAGTCGACTTTTGCGAAAATATGATGCAGTTTTACATGCGTAATACCAATTTGCTAATAGTTTACGTATTCTTCAACGAGCGTATAATAATGATTTTTATTTTATTAGCTTTAGAATCATCCGAGTGAATAAAAATTCTCTGAGAAATCCTGGATAAAACTACATTAAACTAGTCTCGTCATGTACACAACAGTGGTTAGTTTGTGAATTGGTTAAAAAACTACTTCCTAGAGCACAAACTGATATCAGTCGTAGAGAAATAAGCTTTTCTAACATAAGGTAGTAAAACCAAGGTTTATTACTAGTATAGTTAACGTAAATATTTAGCATTGAAATTTTATGCTTATATACCAAGGTAAAGAAGATTTCACTTTTTTAATATCAGTTAGCATAAAGTTTATTTTCCACACTTGTTGCGTTCAACTATCAGCTAAAAGCATATAGTATCCGTGTGTGGTATACAATTTTACAAATTTTAACTCGGAATTGGTTAATTCACTTTTAACTGCGTTTGCGGCGGTTTAATTGTACAACCATGAAATTGTTTTATTCACAATTGGAGAAAGAGACCGGTTTTGTATTTGCAAATTATTTTCGGTTTCGAAACGACCATAAAATTTAGCGATAATCCACGCATATGCCTTCGGCTTGATTAATAGCCTTAAGGTGGTTATGCTTGGTCTGTTTATTAAGGTAGGTATATGCCCTACTCTAGTAAATGGTTATAAATCAAAAAATCTATTAATAATTGCTTTATTAAAGGTTATCATAACTTTCATCGCATTTTTAAACTGTAAACAAATCACTTTATTGTTACGATGAGTGTGAAATTGCTATACTGTTAATGAATTTCGTGTAGTCAGTCACGAATAATTGTTCCTGTGGAGTTTTTTTTATTGGCTTATGAATGAGCTTAAAGCTGCAGGCCGAAACGCCTAATATGCCATAAAACACATTAAGAGATCTACTAATAGGAAGAAAATCAGTAAATTTCGGTTTGGCCAATGGCAATGGAAAGTCAAATGCGTTTTGTAGGAGATAATATGTTGTTATTTCATTTTGCTTTCTCACTCTCGTTTTGTAGTTTAATCTTATCTGTCGGCACCGCCCGCAGTCACTATACCATTGTAATTAATGTTAAGCGTCTTTAGATTAGGGTACGGTTCAATTAAATGCGATCATTATCGTTGCTGCGTATGTATCTAAAATGGAATAGATAAGATCACAATGTGCATTGATCGAAATTGATCTTCAGCAGTAGATGCTCCTTAATTACATAAAAGGTGTTTTAGAGGTCCTTTATGTTAAGTGCATTCACGACTCGACACATTTACACATACAAACAATAATAACAGAGAGAAAGTGTAATGAATTAAAAGGTGCTTAACGACCATTTTCTTCCTATAAGGAAAGGTAGGTAATTGTAGTTTTGAAGGGATACTGCAGTCGGTCACTTTCAGCATATGGAAAATCGTAAACCCAGATTAATTAAAAAAAATGTTCAAAATATCTTCTCATAATATTCGGTTAACACAAAACTGGATGGGATTTACCAATAAATGTTGTAACTATTACTGTTATTTTTTTGATCAATTAATCAACGTTTGGTGTCCAAAATAATAATTAATTGTACATTCTAAATTCTATTGTGGTTGGATCTAATAATTAAAGAAAAACGAGTAGCACAAACACGATTATTCAGTCTCCGGTGAGTCTAAAATTCCAAATATTTAGCAATTCAATTCCTTTGTAGTATTTTGTTACCAAAACGATCTGAGCGGAGATAAAGCTCACTGATTTCATAATTTATTATAATGAATACGAGAAAGGAATAAGGCGAGATACACGCAAATTTGATTTGCCGATATTCAAATTACGGTAATTTAATAATTAAATGATAGAATTTACTTCTGTATTAAACTAAGTAAATTGCTTGAAGGGAAATTATTTAGTTAGCAATTTGAAAACAATGCAGCTAGTTAATTGATACAACCTGCTAGTTTTTTGACACAAATAAATGCGCAAGACTTCTGAGCAAAAACGATACGAATCATGATTTCGTGGGAAATTCTTTTGTTAAAAAGGCTTTATTGCATTTCAGGAACGTGATCGTATAGATGCTTGTCTTCGGGGTCAGTGCCCCACGTTTGTGATATCCGGTGAATACTATTAAATCTGTGCTAGTTAAATGGCGATATCTTTGATTTCAAACGACTGTCGTCAGGAGTAAAACTCGCAGCAAAACTATATCTAGATGGAAGATTGGAATGTATTCGTGCTTACTTAATTGCCTGTACTGTTTTTGGATTGATAATTGGCTGAAAAACGAAGAAAAAGAAAGTTTTACTATGAAAGGTGACATATAAAACATATTTATATCAAATTTATAAAAGAAAGACTGTAATGAATAGACTAAAAGAGAAAAAAATTGCAGAATATACCTTAAAAGAAAAGAAAATACTGTAAAGTAAAATTCTCTTTGCACAAAACATATATTATTGTTTTTTTTTAAGATCACCGTGTAGTAAGTAAATCAAATTTCATTTTGTTAAAATACAGAGATAATAATTACTTTAAGTTTAAAACGTCTGGCTGCCGTAGAATCTCAGTTAATTGAGACATTTTATGATTTATTGATTTCTACTAAAGTTGATACATTTGACCAGAGGGGCTTTTGAGAAAGGATTGTTAACGAGGATAAATTATGGGTTGGGGCATTTAATTTCAACAATTCTAAACGGTCGCAGATTATAGGTGTTTAATCGTTTTCGCACAATATATTTTTCTGATTTTATAATAGAGCTAATTTTGACCCTTTGACTTATTAGTGATTTCACCTTGAATCTGGGTTAAGTTCAGTCAAGATTAATTACATATCTAATGCGGGAGATATCAATCAAAAGTGCTATGTTATTAGAACCCATTGTCTTGAACGCATAATCAACTTTCCAAATTACTTTAAATAAAAAAATTGTACAGGCGTGGTTATGGATGGTGTCAAGAAAAAAATCATACTATTTGAGACCGAAATTAGTTAGTATGTGACCTAAAGCCTTTGTCCAGTCACATGCAAGTTTACAAAACGGGCGAAAGTGTGAGAAAACTCTTTTCAACAAAAGCGGTACCGTAAATACATTTGTTGAAAATGACATAGAAACCGGATTACTTTCATTGGCGGCGTTTCTTTGTGAAGGTAATTTGATAATAAAACATGCTAGTTAACACGATATAATTCACATTTGACACCGCTATTAGGCTCCTTGTACATCATTTTTTGAGACAAATCCAATATTTAAATGTGTGTCAGAGCCAGCAAGAAAAAGTGAAAAACGTGATGACCGTATAAGAGATGTTCGATACTTTCATCTGAATCACACACTAATGAAATTTGCTGGAATTTCCTTTTAAGGAAAACAGACAATAGATTGTTAGTTAATTTCACAATGTACCTAAAAAGTGGACAGTTTGTTGTTTTTCTTTAAGATGGTTAAAGACTATACGCTTTTGCTGGTTTTTTACAAAGTTTTGAAAATTAGATAAATAACACTGTGTAAAATGTTAGAAAGTTGTTTTGATAATAATAGTTATTTTCCTAAAAAGTGCGGATAGTAATACTTTTCCGCACGCTGACATTAGTCGAGTGCGGGAAAGACACTATTCGCACGTGAATAATTGAAAATAAATGATATAATAAAATTTTTAATAATAGTGAATGAACAATATTGTTCATTAAAATATTAAGTACAACAATTTTTGTTTTACAATCTTGATTACCATAAATGAGTTACTGATGTGACGAATTACCTCTTCTAGTTGTTATTAATATTAATAATAAAAGAACAATTATTATATGGAAAAAAATTCTTGAATATGATACATAAATTAAGATAATTTAATTTTCCCATCCTAGTGCGGAAAAATAATCTCTTTTCGCGCTAGTGTCGGAAAATGACTTTTTTTACGCACTAGTGCGGGAAAGTCTTTAGTTTGAGAATAAAAATAGTGCGGGAATGTTACCATTTGGGCAAACTTGTAAAAAAAACTTTACATGAGTTTATTGAGTTTTTAAATTGAACAACTGTAGTTCATAAGTTTGAGCTGTTGTTGTGACAATCTTTAAACTTTTTAGTTCTCAATCTATTCAATTTGGACATAATTTACGCTTGTTTTGCACCCATAGAATTATTTTTCAGGTAAATGCAAGTAATACGACCTGGTGCAAAGACTACACAAATCCATTCATACAAAAATATACTGAATATTTTCAAATATTTGCAACATCTTAATCTTTTTTATAGAACCCCGTAAATAAAAGCTTGGGTAACTCAAAAATCATAACCAGAAAATGAATTTCTGTAATTAAACTGTAATATCGCCGTTCAATTTATAGCGCCATTAGTCCATTGAGCAATATGATTCGAACTGATTTGGCAAGTGTAAATTCTAGACCATGACCGTCCCTGAATTTTTTTTTCAATTTAAAGTCTGTAACAATATCGTTTAGGCCCCATAATTGTTGCACAACAGATGTAACAGGTGTTAAATCTCCTTTTCCATATTAGGAATGACCATTGTCCAGTTCTTAATTAATGAGCTCGAAGCACTTTAATAAGAGTGATGTAACCTTACTTTTTTAATGTAATATAGTTTAGTAAAAGTAACTGGTGTTAAAATCGTATTACAAGAGTATACTAAGGATGTTACATGTCTTGATGATGTAAGTTTGAGGGTTGCAAGTGTAATATAACGCATTCCCTTACCCAGTTGAAGTAATGACTGTATTGGTTACGCTCCATTTTTGCGTGTTTCTCCCTTTTGTTCAACAGCACGTACTTTAAATTGCAAAACTCGAGTAAGTCCACCATTTTACGTAACCGCACATTTTTGTTACACCAGCGCGTTAAATTTGACTGAAATCATCTCGACCAAGGTACAAGATACTATGAATTCTGACCATACAAGTCAATTAACGTCTACAAAAACCAGTTAGGCTGAACAAATATACTTATGTTTGATGATCATTTCCAGCGAGCGTAAAGTTTTGCGAACCTCGAAGAACGTTCAAATGTCTTTGCTGTTACGTAATGTTTATTTTTTTTGGTTAAACGTTACGAAATTTCGCTATTACCTGTGAATAGTTGCAATTTATGATATACAATAGGATCGTTTTATGCACTTGTAGTTTGTGGTTTCATCTTAACTAGATTGAAACAGTAAAACATCTAGTTCTGGCTTATGTAAGACCTAATGTTATTTCACTTCCGAAGGGTGTTAATTGTTATGTATTTATGTAAAATTACAAAATAATTACCAGACAGTCGGAATACTATCATTAATCGAGAAAGTAGGATTCAAATTGGAGAAACAAACACAGAAATAGGAGAAAAAACATTGTCGTGGGAATACATGCGAGAGATGATTTAAACGGAGGCAAAAACGAATAGTTATTTAAATCAGGTTTAAGTAATTGGCCACAGTTAATTAATTACGGGATGGTAACTCACTTTCTACCTGCGCCTGTTTCCTGCATATGTGGTAGTTGTTAAAATATGAAAATGTCGGCAGAGTTCAACTGTAAAACTGCCGTTTTGTGAACTTTGTATCGACGTTTCCTTATTGCAAACGTCCGGGGCATTCATAACCAAACAATCATGAATATATTTTCAGTTATTTCTACTATTGATTATTGTTTGCCTCGCCATTAGTCGCTTTATGTAACCTATTAATAATCGAAGAAAATTGATTTAATGTGAAAACTTTTTAGTCTATATAAACAATAAAAATTTTGAATAACAGTTACTAGTATTTTGCTAGTATACAGTCTTCATTTGACAGCAAAACATTCAACAGTATTTTTCTTTTGGTCATCTGAATCTGAAAAAACTCCATGATTTTTCTGGCACTTTGATTGGAAGATCAATTTCTTTGCTGACTTGCATCCTAATAATGCAATATCCGGTCATCTAAAAACCTTATTTATAAACATTTTACCAGACCCTAATAGCTTTCATGTACGATTAAATAAACACGTGTCAGTTCTATTATTATATACAGTGTTGCTATTCTGAGTAGACAAATGGAGAAAATACTATTTTAAAATCTCGTTTGATTTTATAATATGGCACACTAAACGGCATTACTTGCATTAAAACTCAATTAGCCTCACATCCTCAAGGGAAGTAGTTAACAAAACCGATTTTTTTGCTAAGTAGCCGAACTCGTCTAATTGCTGCAGCTTTCCTTCGCTTTATTATTCATGCGGCTAATGGCGATTATTGTTCTCGGCTAACAATACGTTTTTCTTCCGCAGTTCAATAATAATATACCAGCTTGTTTAAAGTTTCTTCTAAACATTGACATTAAGTTTACATGTGCAGCATTTGCGTAAATCTCAGCACAGTGGATTAGTTAGTCAAAAAAGCAGCAAGCAGAGAGATTTACACAAATACTGTACAGGGTGCTGCATTTTCGATGGTTTTACGGGGTACAGAGAAAACGGTAATAGATAGATAGATATTTCGTTTAGTTTCTGACATATGACAGTAAGTTACATTTTTTTAAATGGAACATCCTATATATTTTTACGTCATTTAATTCTGTTGATTTTTACCTTTTTAACGGCGTATTACAACACGGAGGTTAATCCTGTTATTTTAAAAAAAAACCTTTGCTAAGCTAAGAAAAGGCCAATATCTGAAATACCAACCAAAATCGGAAATCATATAAACTACCACATCAGAAAATTAAATATTTTTAATAAATCTTATTAAAAATCTAAGTTACAAACACTTCTACCGTCACTTTAATAAGAAAAGTGGCTATTTCTATTTTCTACTATTTTTAGGGTAGAAGTTGGAACTGTTTATAAACGACATGTAACATGTTAATATGAACATATCCAAATTTTGTTTCGACTGTGGGTATTTTTATACATATTATTTAGCACTTTTTTGTTAAGGAAACGCTTTATTATGTATTATTTATTTTATTATGTCATTAGATAGGAAATTAGAAACACGATTCGGTGACTTCAAATGGGTTTTACATGCTATTTTGTCCCTGACTGTTCTCTCAAACTGTGTTTTTTTGCAATCCAAACTTTGATATCGTTTTTCTCAATGACTGAACTCGATTTTGAAGTGTTTTATTATGTCATTAGATAGGAGATTTAATGAGGATTCCAAAAATGTGCTTAGAAACACGATTCGGTGACTTCAAATGGGTTTTACATGCTATTTTGTCCCTGACTGTTCTCTCAAACGTGTTTTTTTTGCAATTCAAACTTTGATACCGTTTTTCTCCCTGACTGAACTCGATTTTGAAGTGTTTTATTATGTCATTAGATAGGAGATTTAATAGGGATTCCAAAAATGTGCTTAGAAACACGATTCGGTGACTTCAAATGGGTTTTACATAATACTTTGTCCCTGACTGTTTTTTCAAACCGTGTTTTTTGCATTTCAAACTTTGACATCGTTTTTCTCCCTAACTGAACTCGATTTTGAAATTTTTTATTATGTCATTAGATAGGAAATTTAATGAGGATTCCAAAAATGTGCTTAGAAACACGATTCGGTGACTTCAAATGGGTTTTACATGCTATTTTGTCCCTGACTGTTCTCTCAAACTGTGTTTTTTGCAATTCAAACTTTGATATCGTTTTTCTCCCTGACTGAACTCGATTTTGAAATTTTTTATTATGTCATTAGCTAGGAAATTTAATGAGGATTCCAAAAATGTGCTTAGAAACACGATTCGGTGAAAAACCATCGAAAATGCAGCACCCTGTACATGTGGACTTAGCAATCGCAGTACAGTCTTGTTCTTGACCAATCCCAAACTACGAACAATTTTACGAAAATACTGCACATAAAAGGTAAAAGTAATTAACCTATTTTTGCTGGTCCAATAATATCATACATAAACGTTTAGCTAAATACAAGTATCCACTAGTTAATCTCGTTATCTGCATATAATTAATCAATCATTAATTAAAACATGTAACGTTTTTTAATCGAAAAATTAAATAATTACAGAATTAGTTTTCACTTTGCCGTTAGATGCAGAACTGATTTGAATACGATGATGGACTAATCTAGCTATTTAATGACAGCACTATAACGTTAAATGGTGTAGTTTTATTTCAGCAGCTACCAAAATATGAGGTCATTAAAAGTGATCATGTTTAGATGGGAAAGTTTCTAATTCAATGTTAGCCTTTATAAGATTCACAGATTTAGGGTTAACGCAGACCATTCAGTGTCTTTTTGGTATTGAGAAATAACCTATTAAAGGTAATTACTAATGTGGAAGAAGCAGATCAGATAATAATTCAGTGTGATAAATTACGCACATAGACGTAATCGTAACAGTCAAATTAAGAAAGTTGAAAGTGGCTGTCAAGTAATTTGTGCAAAAATCGCCTGTTTAATTCAAGCTTCACCGCACAGTAATTTTAATAAAACACATATTTAGTGCCTCTCATTTTTTCTGTCTAAATATGGTTTACTTTCAAGTACAACAGTACAACACTTTTGCTATTTTGTATCATTTACAACAACAAAGCATTAACATTTTTAACCGCTTGGAAACAGCCTTGGAAAGAATTATGGGCGAACTGACCAATAAAAGTATTTCCATAATCTGTTCATCTGGGAATTGTTCGCGCCCACTTATCCACATAGTCGTAAATCGGTGGTAAATGTATGGCGAAAAATCTATAAAACACCATTCGGTGGTAATGGAGATTGATAAATTGTTGTTTATTACCAACACTTCCACTGTTCTGATAGACGTGGCCAATTTTATTTATCAACGGAGAAATTAATTTATGGCCGATTATAAGATTGATATAGCTGTAGTTTCTCTTATGGTCGCGAAGAAACGGTTAGTAAGTATTATCAAAGCCTAGAACAACAGATCTTTTTAATTGTCTATACTAATGTAACTTAAGAAGAAATCAGATCAATCTACAAAATTAAACTGACAAGAAAGTGATTAACTAAAGTCAGAAAAAAATGTTTAAAGGTCGTGACCGAGGAACGGATTTCTCTCCATCTACAGGGAAAAACAATTATTTCACTCAGTTCCAACTTGGGCGATCTGAAATTGCTTTTCCTGGGAGATTTTACGACTCTATTAGCTATTTTACTATTCAAGTACATGTTGGTTGTAGGTTTGAAACAACAAAGCAAAATAGTATGACAAATGAGATGGTGGGAATTACCACAAGAACAGTAGCATTTTGTGCACAAAAATGAATGGTTTTGGAAGGAACTAATCGATTTGTTGTCTGAAAGCAGTAATTAACTGTAAAATATTGCTACTAAACCACACAAAATATAATGCTAGTACGTAGTAATATTTGCCAACATTATTCATTATGAAGTCAGCCGCAGGTCATATTTTATTATTTCTGTTAGCAACAGTTATTTTTGCAATAATTGTCAAGACTAGACCACATGTATTAGCTTGGCACCTACAAATTTTTATTACAATTTCACCCAGCTTTGAACTGAAATTAAATTTCTATGCCTACAAGCAGTTATTAGGTTTATAATTCAGCCTGTCAATCTAGTATAATAAAATTCCATTTGCTCATAATGTTAAGTTTGGTTAAGCCAGCTGTTTTTTTTTTAGATTAATTTCGGTGGTGATTTGTAAGAGAAATCGTTTTGTTTGTATTTTTAATTTAAAAGGCATTATTGTTTTACAAGTGGAATTACCAATGCCACGAAAAGAGATCTAGTGCAATTTGATTTAATGGTCAAAGATTGTGACGTAATTTACCAGAGGACAACAGCAGAGTAGTTTAAGATTGGTCAAAAAAGCAGCTTTCAGTCTTTTCCAATCACAAACTACCCTCACTGTGCTGTGATTTAGGAGTCTTTTAATCCAATCTTCATTATTAAATCCCTCTCTTGTCCTTTTTGCTCTCGGGAGACATCATGTTTCTATTGCTCGGATCGTATTTCTCCATTCTGCTCTGTCCTGAGGTGCAAGAGAAGCTTCTTGCAGACCGTGACCAATGATTTCTTTGGTTTGATCCACCCAGCGCGTTGGAGACCTTCCTCGTGGTCGTTTACCATTAATCTTTCCCTCCACTGTCCAAAATATCGTAGGTATGATTGGTTTATCCTGGTTGATAGCCTTGTGGTGACTTTTAGTTTCTTAAGGATTGACACGTTAGTAGGATGTTCTGTGTATGATATTCGCAGCATTCTTCTGTAGGCCCACACATTATTAAATAACAATATTAAAAAACTAAAAAAGTCTCATATTTATAACATTTAACGTGTGTAGGAAGTAAATATGATTTTTTCCATTGTGAAAGTAAATACAAATTTTTCAATTATGTTTTTTAGGTTCAACTTTTATAAATGAATTCCTTTGCCTTCATCGCAGATTCAATTGAAAAGAAGAATTGATTAGTTTCTATTATAAAATTGATTGGCTATTTCTGCTTTATGGTTTTTTCGGTTCGGTAAAGGCATAAACAATTTCAACCGCCCACCATTTAACTCATATGTGATTTTGCTTAATTGATTACCCAGTGTCAGTTAATTATTGCATTTTCTATATCCGACAATCATAGGCAAACACTAAAGTTATCTTAAGGTAGCCAAAGCAATTAATCTAGGAAGTGTAGCGTGAAACTACTAATTGGCTGGAGGCACAATATTTAGCAAAATGATTGCTATGCAGTTATGCAAATGACAAAACGAGTATTAGTACTAGCGTTGGTTATCAATTTTTAATAAATTGTATTAAGAGCCAGACACCCACATCTCTCACTTTCTCCATGCATACGCAGTTGATTAAATCGTGCAAGTTGAAAAAACTATTATTTTAATTTATTATCAGTATGTGTCCAAGTCCTTTGGTTAGTTAAATTAACTCGTTTAGCTTAATTTGCATGCGGGTCTAAAAGTTTAATAGTAAATATCTGGTTTTACTAGAAGCTTTTTAAAATTAATTTAAGAGATGTTAACTGCTTTACAGACTTGAGTTATGACTTTTTCTACCCAATAAAGTCAAAATAACAGTTTTGGTGGGACTTTCTCTGTTCGTTCCTGTACATTTTAAGAACAAGCAATAAAGTACCACATTGTCGACACTTACACCAGTTACATTTCACCAATTTTATGTAGGTAATCTGTTTGTTCTATGTCTCAATGTATGCAGCTGCAAGAATAATCGGGCAGTCACATTATGCAGACTAAAGAATTTAGTACATTTCAGGTACTAATAAAGTATCATGAACATGTGCCCAATTGGCCAATGTTTGAGCGTTTTCGATACGAGCTTTATCCAAATCAGCATAAATTACATTACAAGTAACACGCCTAGGTAGAAATTATCTCTTAAGGCGTATCATGACACTCTATATTGTTAAACCATATTTCAGGAATATGCTTTCCTATTTTGTTGCCATACATTACGGTTCACAATCCGTGGCGTTTCCTGTAATATGTAAATTACATAGACTACGCGCTTGGTTACTCCTTGAAAATTTACGATCTATATTATTCCAGGCAGAAAAATTTTACAACCAGAGCAAAAAGGTTAACAAGTCAGACATCTCAATACAAGATCAGCAACATTTTCCTTCCTAATTATACCACGGAATTGCTGCATCATCTTTTGCACTGTAATTTTCTTCATTTAACAGTTTTCGTTTGATTGAACGCATTGTATTCTGGATTCTCAAAGTGAAAACAATACCATTTTCACACATCATCTTAAGCTCATTGAGATCACCGACTCGTTATTCTCCTACGTCTTTCATTGTTAATTTCAATAAAGCTTTTTCTTAATCTGGTTTCTTTTATCATAAATGTATATGAAAGCAAATTAGTCGGATTAGTTCCTCTACGAGCAACTTTCGTTCCAAAAATTTTATTGTTCGGAGTTAACCAACTGTCACATGTGAATAGATTGCCTTCAATTGGCCAGATTTTTTCCCGCGATTAGATAGTCGTAACAATGCTCTAGTCTACATATACTAAGATGGGTCGGTACCATTAAACTAGATAAGCAATTTGAATGTTGGTGCTATTTTTCTTGATATTTGTAGGTCGTTGAATATTGAATTTAAGGTGTAATTCAAATTGGTATAATAACTGTTTGTAGTTTGTGATTGGTCAAGAAAAAGGAGCAAGTTGGAAGCTCCTTTTTTGACCAATCACTAACTACTTGATGACTGAGCATGATGGTTAGTCCACATGTGCAGTAATTACGTAAATCACAGTATTATTTGTAGTTTGTGATTGTGTTTTTAACATGCTGTTTTTTTCACCAATCATAAACAGGTGTGCAAACTTAATTGCAGAAAAATCAAGTGCAAGACGACCTTGTAGTAATAAAAATGCATAGTTCGTTTCCGTGCCTTAAACTGTATTGACTTTTGAATGATTTTCATACTTGGCTGGTTTCGCTGGCTAATTCACCATTATTAAACGAGGCTTATTAAAGTGTTATTATCGAATCAACTTTTTCGGTTACTTTCTTAATAGTAATGTGTCGTTTGGCGAAAGGTTTTTCGTTTACAAAGTGTCGGTTAATAAGGAAAGTGCTATAATGAGGTCTTTGCGTTTGTTTTCGAACCAATGAACTCGATTTTGACACTTAAAAAGTTATTCTATTAAGTGAGGATTTGAAATAGACCCGAAAATTGTCATTGATTCCGCCTCATTCAGGCTATAATTAACGTGTCTGTTATAGTGGGAATGTCAAGAAGACTTTGAATGATGAGTTTTAGGTATTTTTAGTCAACTGAATTTTAATTAGTGTTTATTTTTGAAATTCTGATTAAAATCAGTACAAAATTTACTATTAAATCGTTGATTTCTCTTCTAAATTAGTGTCCTTGCGGTTGCGGTTGTAATGCAAACAAAAACTGCAAGATTACGTTTCGCACCATATGTAGGGACTCATAGAAACCTTGCTCGTTTATGACATCTATCTTGATGGTAATGAAAGTGCATTTGCCGGGATACATGACTGCATGAGAAAGCTCTCGGAATGTCTTCAGGTTATTCAATTTCATGACATTAGAGCCAAACCAATTTCGCCTGAAAATCGCCTCGAGTTGGTCCAATTTTCACAATTGTGTCGAGGGTTTAAGTGGTGTGTAATTAAATAAATGCGTTTCAAAATTGCTTCATCACTTTAAGTATTATTTAACTAATCATGCTTTCGTTATTAATATACGGTCCATGTTTCCACTTGACTTTAAAAATATAAGTCGAGTGAACTATTAAGAAAGCATATTGTAAATAGTCTTGTTTTCTGTCTTGGCTTTGATTGACTGGACATTGAAACAAATTCTACTTATGATATATCCGCTGATAGGATCATAAACTGTTACCACTAGCATATCAATTTAGTCGCATTGTTATAATATGCAAATCAGTCTTTTATATGGGTCTAATATAATCTGTCACCTTGAAATTGTATCAAAGTCATAAAAACCAATTACTAAAAGTTGTTTAACATTACAAAACTGATACATAGAAATGATAGAAACTGTTGGAATAAGCAAACACATTGTCCACAGTACATACCCTCATACAAGGGGATATTTTGGGGTAAATGTCTGGCCGTAATTAAAGAACCAGAGGCGGAGTGACGGATGAACATATTAAGAAAAAAATTTTGAAACTTACTTCAACACCTTATACAAGATTTTCTTGGAGGAACTATCAAATATTTACATTCTTTCACAATCTAGTCAAAGCACACAGATTTCTTTGTTTTGTATGCAACTTTGATATCATGTTACGCACCTCTATAAATCCATCGGAACACTGTTATAAACGTGGTGAAGACTAGACGACGACAAGAAGCAATTACGATGCACTCACGTGTCTCCAAACGATGTTTTCGTTCGATATTAGCGAACGAGAACCCCCTTTCAATTCGAACGAGGCTTTTTGGACGACTAAAGTTAGAAAGAGGAACGAAATGCAGAACTGATTCAGTTTCCCAGAGCTGTATGCCCGTGGCATTGGATAAGGGGTCCCAAAAATTCCAGTGGCGCAGTACAATCAAAAGTTTTCTGTACAGAAATCACCAAAAGAGCGAAAAAACTCTTGTCGGATGTGTTACAACAATAACAGAAAAACAAATAGCTGTTCTTCTTGAGACGTTGTAGGCCACGCCCTTGGCTTACTTTCTAACTTCTAAGTAAACCTTACACTACAAACAAGTGTTCAATACAATAGGCGTGTAAAACTCTTTTACTAGCATTGACCGTAAAACCACACCAAATGTGTTTTTCAAAAATTATAATGATGTACTAACAAAGCTAACGGTCGAAGAATGCACACTTACAACAATCCTTAATCATTATTGTTGTCTTGATCTCACTAATAAAATAATCTTATAAACTTAATACAGAATTCATGAGAGAAAATAATTCGACATGTGTAGCTTTCAGTTTGCTGCTTTTTTTCATCAATCACCAACTAAACCCACTGTGCTAGAATTTACGCAAATACCTCACTTCAGACTAATTCAATCATTTGCACTTTTCCACAAAACCTTTTGTTTCTCTAAACAATGTTTAAACTTTTTTAGAAAATCTATTAAAAAGGTGATGGCCAATTGCTCCTATAACATTAAATCGATAAACCATCAATGATTATTCAATTCAGACTGGAAACTCTCTCAAAACAAGTCCATTTACATGTGTATTGTGATTTGTTAGTAGTGCAGCCACAATAAAACCGAATATGAAATTATTTCAATCATTGCCCCGACATTAATTGACGTGGTAGCCTTTAAAAGTCGTCCTTTTGTCGGAATGTTCATTACCTTTCTCTCGGATTAATGCGTTTATATGGCGAACACGTTCACTGTAATGTTTTGAATCAGAAAAATGCGATGCACGAGATAGTGAAATTGCACTGAAATAGCCAAATTATTGCTGTAAGTAGCCTCTTATTAGATATTACACCGGCGGATATGGGCATTTCGAAAGGCATACGTTTCAAAACAATATTTATTGTCATTCACACACACACACATAACTCTAATATTATTATGTCGTAAGTCACTTTTCAGCTATAATGATAATTCCTTGATCTATTTTGCCTAATCCGCGATTATCTTGTCAGTTAACTAAAACTACTGAACTAATTGATACGTGATTCAGGGCACGACAAAATACTTATATTTTATAGTTCCTTTTACGTGAGGACCTTGCGTAAAAAAATGGTTTTTTTAACCGATAAAATCGGATTTTTTTTGCGGTTAAGCATCCTTGGGAGTGTAAGAACAAGACTAGAAAAATTGCGCGTTACTTTGTTGCAAATCACTACTTTCCACTCAAATATAATATTTTAGCCATCCTTTAACTACACTATCTTAACTTTTTCATAATTATTGCATAATATTGGTATTTAGAAGCCGTTAAATACCCGCAACTGAAGTTAAATGAGGCGTCATCATTGACGCTAGAGTGGGTAATATTGTCTGTAATTTATTGGCCAATAACGTACGCTAATGTTGTCAGTATTAATTTTATATGTCGATTTCAAGTGATATTTATTGGAGTGAACGCAGAAAATAACAGTGGAATTTCCTGGAAACGCTCAGTGAACTTGTTGCATCACACTTTACCTTCGTTTTGCTGGGTTTTATTCATTTCTAAAGCATATTTTCTGTTTATTAAGCTGTTAAGCAGTAG
This sequence comes from Ips typographus, assembly GCF_016097725.1. Taxonomy (NCBI): domain Eukaryota; kingdom Metazoa; phylum Arthropoda; class Insecta; order Coleoptera; family Curculionidae; genus Ips; species Ips typographus. The sequence goes on along the minus strand of NC_138430.1, from coordinate 5,699,905 downwards.
GTGGAAAGGGATGTCCATGACATTTCAGCACATTGGTTGAATTGTGATTGGTCAATTGGTCATTGGTTTTTGACACTACGAACAGTGCTGTGATTTATACAGTTACTGCACATGTAACCATCATTTTGTACTACTTTCTTCGAACTTAGTAAAATAAAGCTACTTAAGAATATAGTAAAAACTCCAACTATTCAGACACTGAATGATTACTAATTGAAAATTAATCCAAGAATATTTATAATGAGTCAAGGATGCATCTTAATAACCTTTGATGATAATAGATGACTGTATTAGGAAAGCCTGCATAATCCACCGCTTTCCACATTTGTAATTGTTTTTGGTGTAGGCAGTCATGAAATTCTAATAATGAATTTCACAGTAAAAGTCAAGCTCTGTGTGTCATATCAAATAACTAATTTTCTCACAGGAACATTTGTGGTAATATCCTTGCAACCAACAATATTTTACCATTAAACACTTCAGTTTCACCTAATAAAATTAATAGTGATGAGTTAAGATTGAGATAATCGAAGCAACTTTCCACCTAAGTAAAAAAGCCCATTCGGAATTATACGAGTTGTTCTATCGAGGTTTTTTCCCGTTGCTGCAAGATAAACCAGTTCACTTAATGGAGTTAATTATTTTTTTCCTGAACATAGGAAATGGTGCTTCAAATAGATTTGTTAACTGACTATCAGATTTATGGCTGCAAATGCGGAAAATTAGCAATAGGCACTAATGTTGTTCTAACCGACAATTAGTAACAACTATTTATGAATTTTCCTACTTTCTTTTTATTTCGCCAGTTACGATACTATATTTTTGTAAACAGAAGCAATTAAACGACACCCTGTAAGCTGTCAATAATTATAAATACATTGGTATCAGACTTACTTAAATTTCTCTAATAATCTGCCGGTAATTCATGTCAACGACCACCGTAAACCAACTGACACTTGAGCTAGAAACACCGGCCGTATATTTTACCTGAAACAAGAGAAAATTGAATAATATTTTACATGAAATTACGGAATATGATTACATATACAAAACAACCAGATGGAAAAGTTACACAAAATTGTTGAGGTCAATCAAACTGGGAATTAAAAATAACCTTTAATCTCGTTAGTATAATTATGCACGATTCAACTATTTTTAACTCGAAATACTAGTTGATTATGATTGATATTCAAGTAGGTTATAACAGTACTTTTTGCGTTTCAATGTCAATTCGGACTCGTTAACAGCAAATTATAAATGACATAAAGTAGTCGATTTTAGTACAATTTAATTACATCTAAAATCACTGATTAGTTGATTAATTGGTAATCAAAGTGTAATTCCTACAGGTTTTTGCAATCCGTCCAAATTTCAAGATGGATTATCCGTTTCTGGCCCTGTTTCCTTGTTAGTTGGGGTGATGCAAAAGTTGAGGCCAATTTACGTCGTTAATTATGGTTTTATTGCGAGAATTTAATTAAGTATAAACAATGCGCGTGTTGGTTTCACTTTCGGGTTTGGGTCGCGATTCTTTTATTTTCTTGCGACTGGTACACGACTTGACAAATCGCTTTGTAATTCCGGCTTTTTTGTGCAATAATCGCGAATAACGTGACAGCATTATGTGAAATTAAAATAGTTATTTTTGCTTTTGTAGAGCTGTTTTCAAATGTTACAATTATGTGCATCTTAATTATGAAATCAATCAAATTGACCGTGATATGTCAAATTTTAAAATCAATTCAGCCCAGTATGGACGTGAAATTCATACACTATTCAATCAACTTTTTTCCACATTTGCATCAACATAAATCAGCACCGGTCAAGATTAACGAAAAACAAAATTCAACTAATTTGTTGGTTTGGATACAAAAAAAGGCGGTCACGGTCTAGTCCCTAGTCTATCCAATTTTGGATGACTTGCACTTGGTTGACGAATAACGTAAATTTTGGATTGTACTATCTTACATAACCTTGTTGGTTCTTATCCACCAATTATTCCGTCTGTAGTACCAACTTGAATTATTGTGATTTAGACAAGGTCGAGGCTATTGTGTGTACGAGATGACACCATCTGGTTTCAATTTATTGCCCAGAATCAGCCTTGACTTTCATCACGGTGTTGAATACCTAAATGAACGGTAACTAGTTAGCTATTCTACACACGATTTCTGTTTCAATTTAATTCAGGTTTGACTATATTTTTTGACCTTGTCAATTTTAGTTATTATCCTGACAGTGCTGACATCTTTAAATACGAATAGATAAGGTGAAAGTGACAATGTGACCTTTCGGTTGATCCATTCAAATTCCTCACGTTACGTTTGCTGAATCTACGTAATGTAAGTCAAATTACCAATACCGGTAATTAATTTTGCAAAATTAACGATAACGACCACATCGTTCTGACGTTAATACATTGACCCAGAAATTTCAAGATCTAACTAAAATGTTGCCTTACCATCATTAAGAATTCTTGTTCTAGTTCATGGTAATGTTTCCAAGCTACCGCTTATAGCCTATAAGTAACCTTATATTCTACTCCATTTACGGAAAGATTGATTTCGCTTTGTAACCTTGTATGTTTCGATTTATTAATGGGTTCGGTTTACGGCACCATCACACTTTTCTGTAAATTTATTGCTGTTTAAAAAGAAGTAGTTGATAATTTCTCCATGCCCATAATGAGTAATAATGACAAGTCAGGCTAGATCTATACAGAAATCCAAACAAAATTGATAGTGACGTCACAAATCAATTGGTGCCAACATAATTTCAATATTTTGCATGATGTTTAGGTTGAGCAAGTTTGTAGCAATGTGGTCAGGTTTATACAAATTTTGAATGTTTTGTTTTAAATGTCAAACTTAGCTTTTGGAGACCTACCCAAATTTAAATTCTTGTCAGGTTTACAGTCACAGATATTTAGAGACTTTTGAGCGGTTTTCAGTAGTAATAAGAATTATCTGGAGTTTCTAACATAATTCAAGAGGTCATTGGCTATTTTAAACAGTTTGGGACACTTTATGGTAATTTTTTAGAGGTTATCAGGAGTATTTCGATTCTAGAAGACTTTGACACTACGACTATTTGAAAAGCAAGCCTGTGACCTTTCTTGACGATTGTTTCTTCACTTCACAGACATTGTTGCACTTGTTTGCAAGTGAAGAAAAATTGAATTGCAATTTTTAGCATCGCATTATTAATCGACTGTGAAATTTGTTAAAACCTGACCTTCTATAGGAAAAAAATCCGCCTGCACTGACACCGTTCATTAATTTTATTGCCGTTTCGTGAGTGCAGACGAAATAATTCACAGTGAAATTTCTTGCATCGCCATTATGCAGCGTAATCGAATGGCATTTGGTCACCTTTCGATTGGATCTTTCATTGTCAATAATGTTATACACCTTTCCAAACATTTTAATCACTTTCATCTCTGTCGCGGACAAGATGAATTGATACTTCTTATTTCAATTATTAGACCAGTTTCGTAAGATTTGATATGCATTTCCTGAAAATCACAAAAACCATCAGCTGGTCGCAGAAGTGTTAGAAAGTAATGAAAAGCGAGAACGTGGCTTTTTTGCATTCTCTATGATTTATGGCTAATGGAATTAGTCACCAACAATGGATTCGGAATTGTGAATAACAAATCACGAACGCTTTTTCTTACTTGTCCGTTGTAGGTTCAATGGAACATTATCTCACAGTTATGCAACTTGTGATTTACGCATCCAAGGAAAGTTCTTATAAGGACAAACACGTGAAGAGGAACTCAACAGCAAACTAGTCATCATTTTTGCGGCATGTAATTTTATATTTTATAGTCGGTTTAAGAAACATAATTTAGATTCCAAGATTCTAGTCGCCACCAAATAAGGCGGTGTGTTCCGCGTATTATGTTAAATATTTAAGGAATATGTATGATGGGATGCAAAATATGGGGAAATACAGGGTAATTCAAATTTGACCCTCACCATTGAGATCGACCAACTAGAGAGATATCCGAAGAACTTTATTTGAAGAGATATCCCAAAACTAAAAGCACCTTTTCATTGACACTTTTTTCTAGATATTCGATGATGGATTCAAATTTGCCACACGACGTTTCGTGTTTTTGCAGTCATCATCAACTTTTTTTTCTTATAGACGCCGTATTGGATTTTTAGCCGATCAAATATTTCTGATGTCAGTGATGTATCATAAATTATGATTTGCTTTATAAATGACAAATAATTCAATAAAAACTAATATTACCTTAGTTGGCTTTGAGTTACTGTTAAGTTTAAATAATTTAATCTAGTATTTGTAGCTTAAGTTAAGTGTAGTTCAGACTGTGACTCTGCAAATGGGGGTAACTGATTTACAGTTGGCTTGCTCTCATATTATTAACTTAGAATCAAATTTGTTATGAAGCTTTAAAACAATATTGTTTATTGTATATCTACCTGAATACTTTCATCTCTATCCAATGAAAATTTTGTGTCTTCTGGTAATTAAGTAAATTTTTATTCACATATTCTTAACCCTCATATGTCTAGATAAAGCTTCTATAGATTAATACTGTAACATACCTTACTTAATGCTTAGTGCGATTTGTGAATGCAGCTTTGTATGATTATAATCACAAATTGCCTACTGTGCTGACATTTACAGAAATGCTACACATAACAACTTATCATAACTGTAGGTAATGTGTGATTGGTTAAAAAGCAACTTTAAGCTTGGTAGTTTTTTTAACCAATCACAAACTACAAACAATGCTGTGCTTTACTATTATGATTCTCATGTGACGCTAATTCAAGATGACCACACAAATTGCTGAATATTATCTGTTAGGCGTGACTTTGAATGTACTAATAAATTACCACGGAACTGATAGAAATCAATCTCGATTCACCTAAGGCTTTTTATGTAAATTTTTTTGAAATTGTAGTGCTCCTTAGAATAAACAGCGTCGTGTCATTAAATTTCCATTCGACCAACGTATTTTTAATGAAGATACGTTGACCTCGGATGACTAATTTTGAACTTCCTCAGGATTACCATTATTCGCCAGAAGAACTGTTATACACATCTTCGTAAACTTTCTTTCGCGTGATGGCTGCTAAGTGTCTCTCGTGGTAATTTTTTCTGTCTTTGTAATGTCCGATAATAACAGAAATAAATGTTGTTGTTTTTCTAAAGCAGCGTTATAAGTGTAGTAGGGTTAATCGCCATTATATTTATTCAGTAGACTACGTATTGAACCTGTCGTTCTATACACAACTGAAACGGATCGCTGAAAAATGTGCGTAGGTTTGGAATTACGGCAACCTTAAGCCGCATAAATGCAGTATTTATGCTGTGCATTTCATTAAAGCCGTAGTCCTTTAGACTGTGGAATGGAGGTTCTTTATTTCAGGTCGTAATTTACACACGACTTTATCAGGGTATACAAGGTGCCGAATCGGCTACACGGCAATTTTTTCTTTTTCGGCATTAACTGGACCTGTTTAGCCCGAGTGAAACTTGCGATATTTGCATTCTTGCAACGTGTCAGTGCAGAAGAGAACGTTTTACTGCAACAGACGATTGCTGTTATGACTGTGTTTAAAAATTTTCAGTCTGAGACAAAGTGAATTCTTGACAACTTGTATGTTAACCGTAACCGAACAAAAATTTTGGTAGTCACTGGGTTCTATCATTGCTGATTATCATGAAGTAGTTTTGGGTGAGACAGTTGGTTACTTCAAAATAACAAAACGAGCGTTCAAGTTCAAGTTTCCAATTTTTTTCGATATAATTTATCATCCATGGTCGTCTGACGTAAATATTGCCCAGAAAAAACCCGATTCCCTAACAAGTATTTAAACGTTATAATGAGTACGCAATAGTGTCGGAAATAAAACGAAAACCACGATTGCAAGAAAATTCGACAAACGTGACGATTTTACGGTCCCATTGTTTTTCCCAGCCGGAATTTGTGCGATTATAGAAATGCTGATTTTTTTGCTGTTCTTAAATCAATACAGTCAAATTGGACGTTTAATTATTATAACGGTATCATCTTTTTTTTCCGCAAGTTTGTCCGAAACTATTAGGAAAACCCAACATGAGCATCACTTTAATTAAATCCATGTATTGGATGTACTATTCTAGCGGTCATCCTTTTATGTACCTATTTACCTCGTTCCAAGATTATATGAGAAAGGAATCGTGAGATATTAAAACTGCGCGAAGAATCACTTTTTTCCAACTATTGTCTAACCGAAAAAAAACTGTACTGACCGGGAAACAGTGTAATAACTGGGTCATATCGCCTTTATTATTACTGGCAGACAATACGGAAGAATGTATAGCGGAAAATTTTCGATTATCTTTTGCGGTGCTAAAGAAGAGTGCATTTTAATATGTGGGATATTGTGCTAGAACCCTAAGAATTACAGCCTGAATAGTGTAAATTTGATACAAATTACATCTTTGGCATAATGAAATGTGGCTCACCACAGTAACGAGTCAGGCAAATGCTGAATTATTGTGGCTGCGGTAGAGAATGATATAAAGCACAACCCCAAGGCTCTTGATTTAAACTTAATTATTGGGATTAAGACCCAATAATACAATTAACAGTTAAGAAAATTATTACTTTCCTACGCCATTACTTACTGTCGCATACTAATTGACAGAAGTTATTATTATTAAATATACGTGTCGCTGATCTCACCAAATATAATCCCAACAACTCTCTCCTCTCTTTAGACAGCTTAATCTATTGTTATTATTTCAAAACGGAAATAACATATGTATCACGCTATGTCTAGCAATCACTTTGAATCTCCAATCTAAAGTGTTTTTTAAACAAGTTAGGTAACAGTGTATTAACTAAAAATTTTAGCAATTTCGGATAGAATGAGCTGCGTAACTTTTCCTAATTTATTTTGCAGTCAGAAAAAACTGGTTGAATAGACCGAACCGAAATTGAAAATACAATTAATATATTATCCGGTTGTTATGATAAATTCATCCGTGTCTCACTCTCTTCATTTAGTGTTAATACGATAACAATGTGTTGTTAGACAAAAAAATTGTTTGATTTTATGGTTTGTAAATGGAAATTAATACCAACTAATTCACATGTGCAGCAAGCTGAAAGCTGCTTTTTTTCACCAAAATTATGCTTCATCTTTGCCTAATTCATTGAATTGCAATTATCTCTTTTTATCAGTATAATATGAAAATTTCCATACCTGACGACTATACACGACTTTCCTGTTTTAGCCATTTACGGCTATTCCCCATGCAACCTAATTTCCAAAACAAAATTATCTACAGGAACTCGTATTCGATTCACGTAACCATGTCAATGTTATTCAAGTAAAAACATCCAACATCTGCTAAATTTAAGACGCTTTGACATCAACATAGTTTCTCTTTGTTTCTAATATTTATAGTGATGACACGCAAATCTTCTTCATCAAAGTTAATATTATATTAATAATAAGTACTAAATTTGAATACATGTATAAAAGATCTAATTTGCGTAATAATTATTGTTTCACAAACAACTGATTTACGGTAACAATTAAAAGTAGTTTGGATTATTGATTTAACTGCCATCAAGATTCATTATTTGTAACGTATTGATAATCTAAACAGAGTTGATAGCAATTTATTCATGCTTCCTACCTATAAAATAAACTAAAGCCAACCAACACAGTCAATTTATTACAAATTTGTAGGACGCGTAACCGCCACCGTTTATGGAACAATATCCTATGGGCTGAATGAAGACTGAATCATTTTTCTGAACCGTTAGGACGGTAATTTTTTGTTTGTTCTTCATGCAATGTCGACGACGGTAATATCCGTAATTAGATGCATCAAAAAAAAATTCGCGATATAATTTCATTCAGTTAACAGTATAACGAAATAATGATAGGCATGTAATGATGAGCCGACATATCTCAGACACTGGGCTCTATTTTCCCACAGAAATTACTAGTCGGAACAGGATATGTTATTCCCTTGGGCAGTGGCTTAGAACTGATATGTTAGTAGGTAAACAAAGTAAACATTGATATTATACGTTGTAGGTGGGTTTGACTTTTATCATGAGAAAGTTACAAATCAACCAAAATGCCCTTTTGTAATGTCTAAAAAGTTCACATACCTACCATAATTCAGTCTAATAAAAATAAAATTCTAGTATACTTTAATTAAAATGGCAAAAATAAACGACCTTGTGTTACTTCTTTGATTGAAACGTTTCTACTTCTATAGGAAATAGTGTAAACAACAAAAATAACATTTATCAATTAATAGTTAATTAAACTAGTCAACTGCAAAATATTCTCTAATTAAATACGCTTTCCATAGTCGTCATTAATAAATTATTGTCAAACGAGTTGAATGCCCACATTTTTTGAACAAAATCATGTTTAAGCTATATTGTTCTATTGTAAAAAATATTATTTAAATTAAAAACTAGCTGGTTTTTGGTCGATGTTGGCGACTAAAAGTACAGTTTCAAGTCGTGCGCGAAGTGGTTCGGTCAAATAAAATTAAAACCGAACTAATTAGAGCGATTTATAATTTAAGCAACGGCAAATTTGCCTTCAATATATTGCCTTATTAGAAATAATAATTTCGGGGAATAGTGGCTTGTCTATCGACACACTTAAATCAACAACACACATAACCGAGTAATAATGAATCATTCATGGCACTGGCATAGTTACAGTGTGGCAAATTGCCTGTTATACGGCACAACAGTCATACAACACGCGAAATACAAGTCAACATTAAAAAATTAATTTTATATAAATTGGATTTAGAAAATGATCAGACTTCTTGTGGTAGCTTTTTCTTACAGCCAAGTGAACGTGTACATCAAGAACACATTGCGAGGAACCATTTGAGCCAGTTTGACAGAAAATCATGTTGCTTTGCCATCAAACTCGAAAAAAACACGGGAAACCATAACAAATTTCAAAGTGCAATTTTTGTACGCGAATTAACATGATGCACCTTGAATTGTGACCAAATTTCGTTACACTTTAAGTGATCATTCAATTGCCGCCTCCGAAACTGGGACGAACGGTACTGATTGTCGTTGAATTGACTCTATAAATTGTTAATTATGTTTTGCACTAAAAATTTAAAAATTGATTATGATAAAAATGATAGCATTTGCTGCACTGAGTAACTGTGATTCATATTATTCTACACGCTCAAATTATAACAAACCATATTCCAGGTGAACTAGTTTTTTATCAATTGCAAACTATCTCACAAGATTTTTTTACTAATCAAAATTCTTTTGTTTAACGTTCAATAATGTGCTGATTAATCCACTTAACATTTGATGGATCTGAAGCGTTTTCTGCTGTCATACCAACAACTCGCACCATGGTTTATTAGCATTAATTGACTTTGCTCTATACAATTTAAATTCGCTTGACTTAATAAGGATGAGATACGCACTGAATTAACGTACCCACAGATTTGAAAATTCACACAATGGAGGTTCTAGGTCATTAACAATAATAATTATTTGAAAGCAAATATAGTTCAAGTTAAAATAAAGGCATAAAAGCTGATAATATGCAGTCGATTGTGCACACACACGCAACTATTTGCAGGTACGTGGAACTAAAGTGGGCGTTTTACTACCTTTTGTTGAATTAATCTACCCTATTATTTATAACTGTAAAAAATGACCACGCGGAATAATTATTTATGCGTCGAGAATCACTTTAAGTAGTTCCTTACACAATATATCTTGATCCTATGACGAAACCATACATTCATACATAAAATTAATTTATTTGGGGTAGCAAAACAACAGTTTATCTTCAACCACCATCAAGGAAGTCCCTTTCACTATAGCACTGGCTTCTAATATAGTCAGCATTTAATTAATTAGCACAAGTATGCATTAATTGCGTCGAATTACTACTAATAAAATATTATATTATTTTGTAAATAGTAAAAGTTCAAATTGAATAAAGTGTGCAGTGGGTCTATGTTTACATTCAATTAAAGTGAGAGGTAGTTTAATAAGAGTTATATGGACAACAGTTATATCACTTTAGAGAAGACGTCATTTTTGATATTATTATTTTGCTTGGAAGGGTATGAAAACGTTTTTAAGATGATTAATTGTTCAATAAGAATACCCTGCAAAAGGCGATTTTACGAGATATTGGCATCGGTTGAGCTTGTGTTTTCATTACGCTTTATAGGCGTAGCTGTATCTTATCACAATCTTTATTGTAATGTCATGTATTAGCATGGAGATACGGAATATCTTATTTACAACTGTCACGTGACATGCATATAAGTTTATATTGTACAAAGTGACCCAAAAAATTCTAGAGAAAAGGCATCCCGTTTCCGAGATATTTAAGGTCAAAGTTGGCTTCAAGTACAGAGGATATTATTACAAATACAAAATTGCTACAATAAAATCTTGAAAAGAATAAACAAATAACAAAGCGTATTTTGTTCCGAACAACATACCTACTTCTCTGGACTGTTAATGATCAATTAAGCAAGGAACTTTGCACTTTAACAAAAAAAAAAAAAAACATTAATCAGTACTATTTCACACACACGTAATCTTAATTCTTTACAAATTAGCTGGTTTTGACAACACTTTTATCTAAATACAACGTTTAAGCACTTTAACCAATCTAAATTACGGTCATTCTATCACATTCTATGTACGTGTTGTCCCCAAACATATTTTTCTCATAACATGCATGAGAACTTGTTTGTGCAGTTACTCTGCATATACAAGCAGTTCTCAAGTAGTCCGAAAAATATCTGAAACATACACACAACCTTAATTCCCTGAGAGTGTATAATAAAATAAATCCGGAATAATTAGAGGATTACCAATCGCGTAATTACCGGATAGCCTTGAGATGTTTCACAATCAAGGACCGGGAGAGCCTGGGAAGAGAACAGGTAGAGATTCTTTTACCCACCCATAAGCTGTTTTTCAACCTTTTTTTTTTAAGAAAATAACATATTTTGTATTTTACTGGCTTTATGTGTTTGACTTGCCAAGAATGTTTGTTTGAATTTGAACTTACTTTGACAGACATTTTAGAAAATGACCCACTAAACTAAGTACTTACCTTTAGTCGACGCCTATCCCAAAAAAAAAATAAAAAGGAAATATTCCAATCCGAGTGCAAGAATTCAACAACCAACAACCACCAAATCACTTTCAACTAAAGGCGAAAACCAGTCCTCAAGTGGAAAAAAAGTTCGATTCGAATCAAAAACCGTGGTCTGTACAGGTCAAACGCGAAGGCACCACCGGCATACCTGCACGGCATCGGCATAGATGGTACTGAATAGGCGACCGTCAAAGAGATGGAAGTCGGTACCGCGGTGGTTCCAACAAAGTTGAGAAAGCGAACGTCTTGTACGCAAAGGTTTTGTTTATCTTGCTCTTGTCGGACCAGGCTATAATGAGAGATATAAAATGCCGTTGCGTTGTTTATAGAGGGCAGATATGGCGTCTATCCTTCCTGTTTTTTGACCTCTGGGTCATCAATAAATGTATCTCAATTAAAGTAAAAAACAAGAAGGTTGTGACTTGTGAATAAAACCAAAAAAATCTATATTATAAATATATTCACAAGACATACACCTATTTTTAATGTCTTAAAACCTAAATTAAAAACTCTATAACTAGGAAATTCAAATCATACAGTACCAATCAATACAAAAACATTAGGGAGATCCATTTGAGTAGATACTTCCACACGTGATATGAACTTCATAAATTATATAGATATTGCTTTACTTTTTTTGTATACCCTAATAATGAAAAAAGATGAGAATTTTACAAATGGAACAAGAGATGGAATGCAAGTATCCACTTAAAAAATATATACACAACTTTATTTTGTTCTTTCCATTCGGTATGGTAGACAAAAATGATGCAAAAATATATATACATACTGGGCTTTTATCTAAATGCTAGAAAGTTCAAAATTCTTACGTCAATCCCATCACATAAGGGCTTATAAAAACTACAAATGGCAACTATTAATAATGTACCGTAAGAAGAGTGAACCTAATAATAAATAACAAAAATAAATAAAAAATAAATTAGTATAGTGCTTTTGGTAAAGTGTCAAGTATAATACAAACATGTGAGCCATTCAATTGGCTCTATGTAGTAGGACGTTTTGTTCCGCAACTAAAATAAGCAGCCTTAACAAAATCTTATTATAAAAGTTTAGAACCCCATATAAAAAGCGTAATTTTTTGTAACCTTTCAACAAGGTAACAAATCCTTAATAATTAAAAAAATTGAAAATTTGGCATCAATGGTTATTATTACTTTTAAAATACATAATTCATTTTCAAACGACAGCGTATACTAATCCTATACATTCATATGCGTCCACACTAGAGCGAACATAATATTTAATATATTTTCTATTCTTTCATTTGGATTTTTTTAATAAAAATATACTTTAAAAACTATAAAATGTTTTCTCGTAAAATTATAGTTTATAACAACGTTATGGCCTTTAGAAGAATTAATGTACAAATATCTTACTAAATGAGATTGAAAGTCAATATGCCACTTTAATGAATTGTCAAATTTGGCTTTAAAGACCATTTTAAGGGTTTTTTGAGTTAAATAAAAGACAAGAAAAGTTAAAATGCTAAAAATACTGCTAAATGGTAAAAAAACTTTGGTTCTGTGTTATAGCATTGTAAAATAGTAACGTTCAAGCAGGTTTATGCTAAGACTCCAAGTGCAGCAGTTACGTAAATCTCAGATTAGTTAAAAAAGCAGCTTTTAGCTTATTTACTGCTTTTTTTGATCAATTACAATCTACGACACGAGAGCTGTAATTTACGTAAATACTACTCATGTGAACTTCTCATAGATATACAGGATGATGAATTTTGAATTAAACTGACAAAACTTCTTTGAACACAATTATCACTTATTCAATCATCCTGTATATCAGACAGCATTAATCAGAGCGGGTGATAGTTGAAGAAGTTTTTTTTTTAATTCAAATAGAATTTAATACTTTCTTATGTATAATAATATTATAATTTCACCACAAGCATTTCATTATTTTTGTACTTTGTTTCAATAATTTGTTGATGTGAACTATTTTCATATATTATTTTTTTATTATATTACTTTTTTAATTATTAATATTTCTGAGATCATAGAGGCACTGATTTAATGGCGTTTAGATCGTTATAATATTTACATACTCAAAAAAAAATAAAATTTGCACATCCATGGAGGTACAAAACTAACTTGTCACATCTACGGGAAAAATACTATAGTTTGAATGAAATAGTTATACAAAGCCATCTCCAAGTAATTGGTAACATTCAGTCCAAAAAAGAGCGATTTGCAACAATTGTGCTTACAAGACTTAATCTTAATATCTACGGAGTGAGTTTTCTTAAAGTGTTTAATAAATTATCTCAGAAATGGTTTCAAAAAAAACTTCTGAAATTTTACTACTTTTAGCAAAGTAAGAAATATTATATGTGTGATGACTTCTTTAAAACCGTTTGTAAGATCACGCACTAAAACACTTTAAAAAAAATGCACTTGTTATAAATCTTAATTTTGGCAAGGCCAAAAAATGACAACAACTTGAAACAGGACCGGATCATTTTGGTATCATTTTGGTACCATCGTAGGGTTCCTGGTAGGCACCTGTAACCGTACAAGGGTACATTGGAAAAATTGTCGTATAGGAAAATGTTGGCGGCGTGGTTGCTTTAAGTATCACTTCGTGTGAATGCTGCTTCAAACTACTGAGCAAACTACTACTTTCTACATCAATAGAGTCGCCTACTTCTTCATCTTTCAATTTCTGTTTAGTATACTCGTCCAAACCATGCTGAAGCTTGTTTAAATTTCTGTGTTGGTAAAACACTAAGGATATACGGGTTGGGTCAGCTCGGTTTGGGTTTTTAAGGGCTGTGGTAGCATGCAACTCGTGTTTCGCACATTCAAACAAAACACTACCGTGAGTTAAAGCTATGGCCACGCCGCCAATTTCTGAGTCACTAAAACACTCGGCATTATCAGTATATTGACTATCAACAGTTTTTTGTTTAGGCCCTTCAGGTTTAGCGTCAATACTGCTAAAAACAGGTTTATACCAATCATCAAAAGGATTACTAACACCGTAAGACGACAAACCAAAATTAGGGGAGGAATGCAACAACGAACCAGGATAAGCTTTCAAACTAGTTGCTTGACCAAAACCTTCATTACTAAGTACTGAAAACTGCGGAGGGTAACTCGAATTACTTTGCACAACGCTGTGAGATTTACTGGTACTAGTAAAATCGTCGTACCTATAACCGGGACTGGCGTGTGGGGAAACTGTGCTCGAAACGTGACCATTCTGTATTTCGGCATTGTTAAAGGGTGATATCAGTTGCGGGGTGGTGGAAGACTTGGTGCGTTTTGGTTGGTTGCCTTCTTTCTTATTTTTGCGAATTTTGCATTTTTCTGCTGGTTCGGAGAATGTGCGTACTTCGCATTCAAACCTAAAAAAGTACATTTTTAAATACCAATCATCAAGATTTATCAAATTCTGAACTTACTTGGTTAAAACCTCAATTTCTCCTTTGCCGACTTTAGAAAGCTGATTTTCTCTAGAACCAAACTCATCACTGTCGTCAGGTACATACATAGGTAAAACGTGCAATTGTTCATCTTTAACTTTATCCAAGCCTCGATGTTTAGTTAACGTAACCACCACAGTACACCCGTTTACCATGTTGTGAATATCCTTATGAGAATGAGCGCAGAAGTCCATACAAGCAGTGACGCCTGAAAATGGTCGACCTGGATTCCTACCCAAACGGCAGTCCGAAGCTATATGCTCATACATGGTTTGGTTTCTAAAGGACTGCGGAGCTACTGCTTTGTAAATGGGACTGATTTGATCTGCAAGATCTTGCAGCTTTTCCTCAATAACAGTTTCTTCTTCTTGGACGCTCAATCTGAACTTTCGCACATCCTTCGATCTGGTAAATTTGCAACCATTATAGTACATGCTCCAGGAACAGCCAAAAGTGAAACTTGCACCGCAGGTATCCTCTTTAATGCCTTGGCATGCGCATGTGCGTCGTTCGTTAGTAGCACATCTTCGTTTTGTTGGTAGACCGAATTTAGTTATTTTGTCTGTTAAGGTGTAGTACAAATCGTCTGCTTTATGAACTGGAATACCTTCCCATAGAACTAGGCCTACAACGATAAAGGCGGATTGGCAAGAATGGCCTGTTCGATGTTTAACTATGACTAGAAACTTTTCTTCCAATGTTACACGACGATGTACCTGAGAACAAATAACAATTTGCAACTTGTAGTCTTTGTTTTTAAACTGCTCACAGAATACAGCTAAATTTTTGGCCGTTTTCAACGGTCTGAAATGGAATTTAATAAACAAAAAAGTTTGAAAGGTGGTTTCTTCTAGAATCAGAACAGCCACTTATTTTGCCCCAAACGTGATTTCCTCACACTTATACAGGCTGCAAAAAAATGAGCTGCACACTTCTTGACTTTCAAACCAGAGTATTTGATAATTTTAGAACATTCTTTCTTATGTCAGAGTGTTTTTCAACTTGGTTTACAAAAGAAATTAAGTGGGGTGTTTTCGGAAAATACGCAATTTTATATGGGGTAAGTCTATAACAGAAATGTTATTTGATTTGATTAATCAACTACCTATGTCCCTAGTTTATTTTTTAAAACAATTTTAAATATATTTTTTTTCAAAATTAACCTCAGTATTCCTGCAATATATAACGTATAAGAACGTGTAAACTTTCGATAATTCCTATTACCCCTAAAAATTTAGCTGTATTGATGTTTTCCGTGAGCAGTTTATATCTAAACTTACCCATTTGACAATAGGACAACCCTGAGCGGTTTTTCCTTCCTTTCCCGTATATCGAACTTTCTCAATTCGTATGGCTGGTCCGTTGAAGCCAGTCTGACATTCTAGATTGTGCCTAAGAGTCTTAAGACTATTAGCACAGCCTAGATGGGTATAATAAGCTCCAGGTTCCGGAGGACTTTGATCTAAAGGAAAACAGTTGCATTGGGGTATCTCCTCACCCACAATTTTTGGAGACACTTTCTTTGGTTTTTGGCTTAATTTCGGTTTTTGACCAGCATTACAATGGGGCGATTCAACCTGTCGTCTTTGCTCTACTTTTTTCCGATCATTAAACCACATCTTTGTGCTTTCAGGTGAAGTGAAAACTGGTGATTGTCTCTGTTGTTGATTAGTAGTGCTTGTTTCCCAACTTTGTTGGTATGTTGGGCGGTACACAGCTTGAGGTAGTTGTGGAGCTGGTGAAGAAGTGTACATGGGAGACTGACAGTGAAATTTTCTAGAAGATTTAGGAGTTTGGCTTTCTGTTATGTCGTTCGTTTGTTCTCGTTGAGGTTGTCTTGCAAATTGATTATTTGAATCTCGTGGGTCTAAATATGGATAACCAGCAAAATATTGAGGAGTTCTTCTGCCTTCCTGGCGGTACAGTAGTAGTGTTGGAGTTTGCTTTGCGTATTGGTGATCATAAGCTTTATTAAATTGGATGTAATGTCTCGGTTCCAAAGATGAAATAGTGGAAGTGGGGTACATTGGTGATTGAGAACGACTCTCTGCAGAAAATTGGAGGTTTGAACTTATAGCATTGTTGCCAATTTCCTCTCGGGGACTATAAGATTGTGAAGTTCTGCTGGTCTGTTGGCTTGGATGCTTCAAAATACTTTGTGCAGGAAAATTATTGCTGTCTGGGTTTGATTGATCAATACTGGTTGTGTTTATCTTATGTGTAGGTCCAACAATCACACTTTGAGCAAATTTTTGAGTATTATTACTATTATAGCAGGCAGTTTGAGCCTTTAGGGAGCCACCATCAACACTTGAAGGATCTAAGTGGTGATGGTGGCTATACCATAAAAAATGACCGGTAGGTGGGTTCTGTTCAACATTCTTCACTTCCTGGTCTTTCACCTCGTTCTGCTGCTTATTTAAAATCATCGTTTTTAATCGGGTATTTAAGTTCCCTCTATCCGGCTGCGAAAAGACTTTTTGGGGACTACCGTTAGACATTTTAGTTGGGGAATTGCTCTGGGATTGTTCGCCCGAATGTTGACCAATTAAATAGTGTTGTTGATAGTGCTGGTGTTGCTCTTCGTTGTTGTCGTGCACTTGGTGTTGTTGCTGTTGATCCCAAATTATTTGGTCGTCTTGTTTGTGCTCTGTCCATTGGTGATTTTGCTGCCCGCTATACTGTTCGTTGCCTGGGTAACCACTAGAGCTGTGTGAAACTACCTGCGGACTGCTGGCGTTCACCTATTAAATTACATTTAAAAACTCTTATATTGAAAAAAACTGTTTACATACTTGTGGGTACCCAGGCTGACCGTTTCCCGAATTCGCGTTCACAAACTGACTCTGTTGATGATTGGAACCGGGACTAAAATTAGCGGTACTGACATTAGCATACACAGTTTGTTGTTGAGTTTGCGACTGTTGAGTCTGTTGCTGGGTCTGTTGATTGTTCTGCTGATAGTTTTGATTTGGAGTGGGGGGATTCTGGTTTATACCGCTGTTGACCTGCAAGTACCATCCCTTTAGAAGGCATAACACATCGCGAGCTCCACCAACTTACCGAGCTAGGTCGCGATTGCGATCCTTCGTTGTTGGAAGAGTTGTTGGCGTTGAATTGGTTGTACTCTTGAAACTGTTGCCTGTTGCTATTGGTCGGTTGTTGCTGATTGGTGTTTGATTGTTGAGGCTGTTGTTGTCCCTGATTGGCCGGGCTGGGACTAGGAGTGTGAGAATAGTTTGAGTTAGGCCGGGGTGGCACTATTTGGCTCGATTGATTTGGCACGCTACAAAAGAAAAGATAGGTCAGTGATTTTATTACAAAGCCATTCAGTGCTTGTGTCATACCTTGGTGGTCGAGCATTAGTAGGAGTTAAAACCTGAACAGCACCTGTGTAAAAGGTGTTAGTCTCAAACGCTGGTTGTTGGTAAGTTGCTTGGTAGATTCCATTTGGGTATTGTTGGTAGGTGTCGATGGGTTGTCCTGCTGATGGTATTTGCTGAATGAATTGACCTTGCCAGCCAGAAACTATACGAAAAACCAGAGCATTAACACTAGCCCATTTGTTGTTACAAGTGAAATTATACCTTGTGAGGGATCTGCTTGCCACACTGGAGTTGGAAAACGGTTTGGGTCAGCGTAGAAAGGCATTGGCGCCTAAAAAAAATTATAACAAATAGTATCCTTAATCAACAAAAATAATTAAGAAATTATCATTCTTCCATTCATTGAGACATTACTACCATCAACAATCAGCTGGAAAACAACAGACTCGTACGGGGGGGAAAATGTTCATTCATAAATCACGAAACACCTTGTGCGGTTTGACAAAAACTGATGATGGTCCCGAGACAAACCACCGGTCCTTTGTCGTAGTTTATTTGGCAACTGGGGGTTAAAGTTGAGACAGGCAGAATACGATTTCGTTACCCTTGAGGGGGGAAAAAGGCCTCGGACCTGACCTGCACTAACGGTAGGGTGTTTATACGGCGGACCCTTTATCCCCTTGAAGCTATCAAATGGAGAATCTCCCCCGGCTCAGCTGATGATAACACGGACTTTTATTTTCAAGGTTAATGTTGGGTGCATTTTTCACGAAAACGAATTTCTTTCCCCCCCAGTTTCCTTCGATATGTTTACTTCGTTTCAATGAAAACCGGTGAGGGGGAGCAATACGAGGAAACGTTTGGGGAGATTCATTCATTTTGGGTTTAAAAATTGTGTTAATCAAATCATACAGTACTAACCATTGGTTGTTGTTGGACGGGTACTGGTTGAGGAACCGGCTGTGGACTGGGTCGTGAAGGGGGCTGTTGTGGGGGGGCTACTGGACCTCCGTTAGAATCAGACGAAAGTCCTCCTGTTCCCATCGGAGTAATAGGACCGTTTGGTTTTCTTCCTCGGTAACTCTACAACAAAAAACAACAATTAATATCATTTATTCAGAAAGATTTCAGGTAGAACCAAATTCAATTTTAGGTTTTGCTACCCTATATCCTATTACCTACTAAACCAGTTTGCTGTTATTGATTTAGATGCTGCTCCTACCTGGCTTTAAAAGTAAAATAATAGTCATCTTTCAGTAAAAGGTTCATAGTTTCAGCGACCTTTTGAAGTAAGGCTTAATTCTTGACTCTATAGTAGGCAAAAGTTTTAATTTTTTTGTTTTTTTTTCTGACATATTACACAATTCTTTTGCTTAATTTTTAGTTGATTTTGTAAAAAAAAAGATACCAATGCAATCGTAATCAAATTGTTCGAATTGTTGTTTGTGATCAAATTAGTTGTGAATTGAATTTTGATTGTTTTGAAAACTTGGAAACTTACCCAGTTAAAACAATTTCTGTTCACCCTATTAATGCATGATTATTATTAATAATTTAGGTATCTAGGTTACCCATTTTCAGGGTCTGTCTATGTATACACAGACTTACTCAAGGTTGTTCAATACTATAAACACAAAACTACAATATACAAATCCTTGGATTAATGATAAGAAGGTAAAATGCCATCACCATAACATCAGGTTTATGTCGATTACTTGCATACATATAAAACCTTGACCAGTCTTACTTAATAATTCTAAAAGTTACATCCAACTAAAATGCTGTCATACCTGAGTCCTTTTTGGCAGGGTCACTGTATTGATTTTTTTTTTTTGTCTAACTAAAATCAGTCTTACATACGGCAGTGTAAGTGATTAATTATCGAAAAAATTAGCACATTAGCTTAAATTATTAATAACTAGAACACAGCGTGAAACACGTGTTATCTTTTTCGATTTCGCTCGAAAAATTAGTTTGTTTTGACCCCTAACTCAAAAGTATTTATACCTACACGTAGACAAAAGCTTTCCAATTTTGTGCCTTACATTATTCGTACCGTGCTTAAAGCTATCCTTAAATGTGTGCACGTAGGTCTATTCTAGACTCAAAAGCTCATTCACTCGGTTTATATCGGTCAGTTTCGGCAGCTTTTATTTACGTACAGCAAATATCGATAAAACAGCGCTAGCGTATGGAGTTAAACAAAAAATTATCCATTCACGGTTTTACGCTTATAGAAGTTTTATCGTAAACCGTAAAACTTAATAAATACAAGATACGTCTAGTTTGAGAGGCTAAAAATAACGAGGAGAATCGATCGACGTCACGTTCTATGATGTAAACGAGAATCACATGGAAAGCTCTGAGAATGTTTCCTGTGCTTGCTGGTATACAGTGGATGGTAGGTTATCGAAATTATGGTGAATGAAATTTACTAATTTACACATTGAAGGTTGACAGATGCAATCGGCTACTTAACCATACTATGGAAGTATTTAGAAAAACTACGAACATACAGGAAATTTATTAAAACCCAAGATGAGACAACCATCAATCATCACCACTTTACTCTACTAAATAAATGTCAAGTCTGCAGCATTTAGGTAGTTTGTGAATGGTCAAAAAAAGCAGCTCCCAGCTAGCTGATTTTTTTTGACCAATTACAAAACACAAACAGTGGAAATGTCAGTTCACACTGACACTTCACGCGAACGACGCTGTAATTTAGAAACAAAAAGTTTGGCAAGAATTTCTCGGATGAATATCGCTCGAAGCGCCCCCCCACCAACATTTCCTACAAATTACATCCGGGAACCTAATTACGAAAATCTCATGGAAATATGGAAGACATATACCAGAGATTTAAAATTATAAACCTCTGGAAAATAATTAAATTTTGGGTGGGAAAATTGAAATACCCCGGGTCCTGAAATTCAACGGGGTGAAAACGTTATTATAAAACTTATCTGCCTATCCGCTCATACCACAGACATAATTTTGTGAAAACTGTACGCCGGCAACACGGGAATGTAGTAATTGCAAGGGTAGGACGCATGCTCCTGGCGTGTTAATCAATAACATCCAGGCTGGATTACGGGGGTTGAAAGCGACGTTGCCACGCGTAAAGCGCGCGGTGGTGTGGGTTTGAAAGCGAAAGCGGTTTCAGGGGGTAGTAACCTAATGAGTTTTAAAATTTATGTTGTTCGGCATAGCTTTGTTCTCTGGATGACTCCTTGCTCGATTTGGAATTACTTTGCATACGTAAAAAGGTTAAACTTTCGCCCGCCTGAATAGTGGTGCGTGGATTAAATGTATGACTACTAAAACACAAATCAAGATTATTTAAAAGAAACTCACTTTTTTATTTACTACGAACTGCAGTGGGTTTTTTAAAAAAACTAATTATTTTTAAAAAGTAATGAATAGAACAGCCAAACAAAGCGAGGAAATAGGTGGCAACGTGGCTGTAACTTTCGCCAAAATGCGCATCCTACTGAGGGTTGCTTTCGCTTTTGTTGATAATGCATAACTCTCGCTTTCGCTTACGCATTGCTCTCAGTGGATTAAAATTTTATGCTGTCGGATTTCGGCTTTTAATATGTATAAATGCCACCTATCCATATATCCGGATCAAAGAAGAAAATATATGAGGGTATAATATAAGCCGTTAGTTAGGTATTACCTGAAAGAAGAATGTTTTTCAGCCGAAATGATTGCTCATCATTTTTCCAATTTATTTCACACACCAAATCCAGCAAGGTTCATGGTTTTTCTTGAGCTAAATCTACGTACTAATAAAAACCAAAAACATGTTCTACCATCTACAATAAAACCACAAAGCAAACTCTGGTAGATTGACAAGTACTGTTTAAATCAAACGTACCGATGCACCGCGACCTTTCCCTCGCCCTCTCCTTGATTCGCCACGCATGTAAGGTTCTCCATACAGATTCTAAAACAAAGAAATAAAAAGAAAATAAATAAAAAAAATAAAAAGCCAAGCCAAGAAAAATACTCGAGCTAATCAAAACACTGAGTTGCCTTTATAATTTATCAATACGTTATTTTCCTAGTTTTATGTATATACAGTGTGTTGTAATAAGTGACTATTGTGAGTAAGTTTAGCTAAATAATATGGAAGGGGGTTGCAACCAAAATAAACACTACACTACCTTAAACAATTTGAAATGCATATTTGATTTTCAAATTTCTTAACAATTATTAAGCAATTAGCGGCGATAAGAAAAAAAATATAGCAAAAACAAGCATCCATGCCAGAAGGTATAAAAGAATAGATGTAATTCTAGAAACCGGATTTTAACGTTTACGAGGGGTGAGAGCGGGCAGGATTATTCAGGATGCCGGGGTCGTTAACCTATAGAGCCCTTTTTGAAAGAGAACAAAATCGATAGTCAGCAAACTTCTTGCAAATTGCATTCTTCTTTAAATACTACTTTAGTTTTTCTTTCTTGGGTCGCGTGATGGGGCAGCTGCCCTCGTTAACCTCATTTCCCATAGAAGAACCGAAAAACACAATTATGCAAATATAAACAAAAAAGAAAAGGTAATTAATAATATTACGGGAATTGAAATGATGTTGCATGAACGATAGGCCCGGACGTAATAAGCATGTATATAAAAACCATATAACGGAGTGCGGCAAAGAACCCGAATGGTGGGTGGGGTTGGAGCAGCTGTCAACGATATATAAACCACGTGTTATCCGTCAGGGTTGTCCAAATGGTGTACTGCTATAAATAATGAGGGTTATATGTAAACTGTATAAATTTAGGCCATTCTAGACTAAACTACCTTGCAACGAAGAGTTTGCAAGATATTTATATTCATAAAATATGCAATAGCTGATAACACAATTCACATAACATACAAAAAGACATACACTACTTCTTCATTAAAAAAAAAATAATAAGAAACACACAATATGTCTGAATTTAATGCAATTGGAAATGCTATGAAAATTGAGGTTGGTCTTGGACATTCCCATTTGCAAAAAAAAAAGGTCCAAAACTATTCTATTGTGTTTCATTTTAAAGGAACAAACACACTCATTTGGCCGATTGTGTCAATAAACCCTATTTGGACAACCCTAGAAAAAAAAAAGAACACGCACCTGGTTTTGTTGCCTACCGGATATGTGAACCCAACCAGACGTTTTCTGCCGCTTGCACCCAATATGGTGAAAATTCACACACACAATTTATGGATAATCTTAATCTAACCAAAATTTTAGTACTTTTTATTTATTATACTTGTTCAGGAAAAAAAGACCCCTTTGGGTTGTAAAAATTGACCAAAAAGCCAGGTTCAGCCATATAAATCACTGTCAAGTCATCAAAACACGTCTCGATAGTCACTTTTGGAAGTTCGTAAAAAAGGACTGCAAAAGCTTCCTCTTTTGGACCGCACTTGGGGCCCAAGGGTCGAACGTATTCAAAAAAAAACTTTTATTTCGGGGAAATATGCCCTTTGCTGTGTGTAATCGTTTGAATAACTGCTTTGCACTCCTTTCTCTCTCCCACACTTTTTTTATTAATCTGCGTATTCATTTTCCCTTTGCGTGAACAAGTGTATGGTGATAACTAAAAAACCCCAGGCATTACCCTAAATTTGTTTTGACGGGATCCCCAAAAAAGGCCACGAAACCTAAGAATAACCGTTGTGCACGTCACGACCAAACCCAAACAAGGGCGACCTTCGGACGACGTTACCACCCCGG
Source organism: Ips typographus (assembly GCF_016097725.1). Taxonomy (NCBI): domain Eukaryota; kingdom Metazoa; phylum Arthropoda; class Insecta; order Coleoptera; family Curculionidae; genus Ips; species Ips typographus. The sequence goes on along the minus strand of NC_138430.1, from coordinate 5,676,211 downwards.
GATTGCGTGAATCCTTTCCTCGTTTATATGGGGCGAGATTTAAGGGACAGCCACAACCAGGAAATATCCTGGAGCTAAGCTGTCCTAAGCTTCATGGGTCGCTGACCAGTGACCACACTCACTTTTGGGACCTTTTATATTGTTTGTCGGCCGAAAAACCAAACTTTTATCCACCTTAAAAGTAAGATTATTGCAGCACTTGGCTTTCAACTACCACCAACAAAAACCTCATTGCGTAACGTCTAAAGTAGACCTTGTTGAAGATATAAACCGTGTCATTACAGCCGTTTGTTTGCGAACACGACAAAGGATCTTCTGGATTCACACCTGGGCCTACAGCTATTGTGCTCTAAGACTTTAATGCCGCCAAATTACCAATGAATCAAATTTTCATTTCACTCCATAAATACACAGCTTTATTCTCTTGTCATTCAGAATTTTCCTGCTACAATTATTTGAAGTTTGAACTGGAAACAGCAGATAATTCGGTTAAAAGTGAGTGTCCGGTGTTAACAAAACGACAAGACAGAAAAAAACATTTTCCGGACAATAAAGCTGATCATTCGAAGGGCGTGAATCCCTGGTCCCAAATTCGAACTTAACAAGTAAAGGAGGACGTCTTTTCGGCTTTTTTACATAAGCCGCAGGGGATGACGTGACGGACTGACAGTGATCTATTAGCAGAGGCGTGAAATGGGGGAGAATGGGTCCCGAAATACCCTTACGATCCACGTTGTCCAAGGTAAGGGACGGCCCTATCCGTCACGGTCATTCCTGCGGGAGTGATGGCCGCCTGGCTAGACGTTGTCCAGACATGCACACTGATCATTATTGTGTTTTTCATGTTCAATTTGTTTTCATTATTAGTTTGCTAACAATTTCAATTCTACTTACCATATTAAAAAAATAAATAAAAGACACAACAAATTTATAAAACAAATACAAAACAAAATAGATTTCTGAGCTTTGTTATTATTGGTTAGGTTGAGTCTCGTCTTCTCTTGGTAAATTTATGGTCTTTGTTATTTGGTATGCTTAGGCGGCTTGCTAAGATCAAATTCTGTATTACCAAAATTCAATCTAATATAAAATATAATAAATAAAAACAGTTTAATGTCACAAAACACTTGTTTGATTTCTGGTTAAGGTAACTTGTCTTTGAATTTATTAGTAATTGATGAGTTACCAAACAAACTTAAATCTGACAATCGTCACATGACACTGCATTGTGTATCATTAGCGCAGTCACGTGTTAACAGTCAGATAAAAAAAAAGAATAAACGGAACATAGTTCTGTTAGTGTAATATTTTCACTTGTTAGGGATAAATGTAATGATACAGGTGACTGACACTCTCTTAAAGGTACCGGTTCTTTAAATCGGAGTGTTAAAAGCAAAATATAGAAAGGGTCGAGCATCGCATGATAAACGGCGGGCGTTTATCAATGGCGGGAGGAGGCTCCGAAAATTGCAAACAATAACAATAACAGTAAAAGCCAGGGTCGGTCAAGGTCGCAAAAAGGGGAAATCCCCTTAAAGGCGGCCATCGCTCTCTGCGGTTAGGATTAACCCTTCCGAGTGGCTACGAAGCCGGACACCTGCTGGTTATGGCGCGTGCCAAGACCCGGAGGAGATCGTTTTCGAGAGGCGCGTGGGTGGCATCAAACGAGAAGGGGACCCCTCGTCGTCGCATTAGGGCCCTCGGCTCTCCCTCCCTCGTCTGTGATTCAAGACATGGGCCGATTTGGGGTGACTAATCTGTCATTATTACTGTTCTTTTTTATGGTGGCACGCGCGACACGCATTTAGGCGGAACGGTCCTTCGAATGCCAATTTTTTTGCGGAGAAAACTGATTCCACATTCTGTAAGACCGTCTCACCTAAAGTCGTTTTTTATTTTAAGCTTAATATCTTTTCAGAGCCTACGATCGTCTGAATCGTATTGATGGATGAATAATTTCATACAACATAAGTATTAGATAGTCAATATGTCCTACAAATGACGTCATATCCGCTGACAAAATAGACACATGTCACACATACGTTTTCCGGTTTTTCCCCTTCTTTGTCATCTTCCTCTCTTCTTACCATTAATATCGTTTTGCACTGATATGGCAAAGTTCAAAGTATCATGTGATGACGTAACACATATACTAGGTACTATACACTCAGCTACTTTATGTACTTAAGGGTATGGAAAACACAGTACATAATTAATTTTAAATAGTAGTTATCTATTTCGAACTTTTAAAAGTAAAAATCCAATAATTACTCAAAATAGTAAACTAGAAAGAAAAATAATATGACATACTATTAGATCGACCTTGATTCTAATAACCCTCATAGTCTGTATAGATGCGTGGTTTACCTTGAAACGTTTCAAAGCCTCTAAAGCTGGTTCCCGTATTTTTAGTTTTCCCCCCAGCGAACAGACAACTGTTCCGAGCTATTTTAAATCCTTCAGGAGTTAAACGGAAGGGACCGGAAAACAAGCCGTTAATTATCCTGTCATTAGCAGTTCATTAGATTAGATGCAGAAAGTTGTTCGTATGATGTCTCCGTTTCTCTCCTCCTCAGCTATTTTAATTAAGTGGAACATTTGGGTTTTAGCTAGATGACTGGAAAAAAATGCGAAAAATTACTCTCTGATCGAATTGAATACAAACATGGTCGGCTGTATTTAAACTGTAGCGTTCCTTTAACGTACCATACGAAGTGATTCCTTTTATTATCAGGCCGATGGCATAGGTAAAACGACAGCTGCAATATATCCGGTGGAAAAGCAACGGAGGGTGAAACGTGGAACCAAACTGAAATCTAACTGTGCCTTTTTTCACCCAAACTATATTATATTTATACACTAACAGTACATTTTTTTTAATTTGTATTAACCTAATGAAAGTCACAAATACAAGTCAGTTGTTGACTTTAGTGTAACAGATGTAAAAACCTTACAGCTGTTTAGTAAAATCAATATTTACCTAAAGGTGAAAATGTTGCAATTTCAAAAAGCTTATTCGAATTTGTGGGAAAAGTATAACAGTAAAAACAACAATCTTAAACGTTGTTTGGAGTTTCTCCCTTGAAAACATATCTGTCAGAAGCGAAAACGACACTTTAGGCGCATTTCCTTCTCCACTTACACCCCGTTCTCCTAGATGAGACATAATATAAATTTTTACGAGAATTTATGACCGAGATAAACAACAATAATGATCTGTTTATGGGCTTTAAACGCAGCATTTAAGGGCAGCCCGAACCTTTGTCTTAAGCTAGCGCGATGGAAATATGGTATCGTCTAAGTCCCGGAATATACGAGAATAATCTTTTGCAAAGCTGTGTTTATGTCCTGCTCTAACTTGTGAATTTTATGGTTATCGTCTTTCACTGTTTCTCTATTATCTTAGGGAAAGACTTTGATGTTTTGACTTTGGAATTGGAATCTTAACAGAGAATGGAATTCCAAAAAAAACCAAAATTATAAAATTGATTTTTCTAACACGTTCAAGTGGATAAACAAATGACAAAAGTGAGTAACAACCCTTTTTGATTCAATCTACAGAGTTGTTTAATTGAACACTCCATCAATTAATTAACATTTTCCCCTTGCCCATGATCCCTACTTGAAGATAATTGTTCAACACGTCCCCATACAAATATTGCCACCAGGAAACCACCTCCGACCTACACTACCAGACGACAAATTGTCCCAAAAAGCGTCCGATTTGCCACTCTACCCTTTTAAACCCGCACTCCGTATTAAAATTAACCCTAATATCGGGAAGGGACCCCTAAAAAAGAGGGGGAAAGCTGAATTCCAACACCCTCAAATATTCGAGTATACAAAGTAACAGGTTACTGTCTACTCGCATGTAAACCTTTTCGGAAGAGATTTCCCCTCCTCAACTATATGAATGAAAGACCTGCGGGGTTCTTAGGAGGGATCTCCCCCAAAAATTACCGCATTTTGACCTACATTATATGCATAAGGGAGAAATACACCTGAGATTGTGGTGTTTATATGGGGGATCACCCCATTGCTTATTAGGCGGGGGACAACAATGTAAGGGTTATGCTTGCAAAAATGAGCAATCAAAATTCGATTTTATTTTCAAACCAGTAAAAACAATGATCAAAACGACTGTGAAAGGATAAATGAAAACGTCTCAAACAAGCCTTGACAAGGGTTCTGACAACCTAATTGTTGCTTATAGTAGGTTGGAACGCGTTTGGGTTTGTTATCTTTATACGGATTTCCTATTTGTTTGCATAATCACTTGTTGGTCTTTACTCAAATAAGTACCACACCTAAATGGCTTCTTGTTAATGCTGTTGTTATTAGTTCTTTCCTGCTACAAATTTTGTTGCCAAAATAAAAAAGCAAACAAAAGGTTCAAATAGGAATTAGCACAGCTACTGATCCAATTACGAGGTCCACATTTTTCAATCATGGCATCCGACACGTAACGTTTTATTTCCCAGTTTCCAATTTGTTGCTCGGAAAAAAACGATACGTTTTCCGGACCGATCGCGAAAAATCAATTCGCCGAGTTGGCGTTTTCGTTTTCATTCGCTTTCCGCCTCTAATCATTGTTTCCTTCTGAAAAGCATGTGTCACCGAAATAGAAAGTGTTGTCACTTTCAGCAGCCGAAGCTGCCGCTGTAAATTTGGCGCCAGTTGTTATTATATTTTTTTTTTCGGCAGCTCAGCAGCCAATGTAAGAATTGAATTTTGCAAGATAAAAAATATGAATAACAAAAAGTAAAATCAGTATTACTTGTTGGCTCTAAATATATTTAACTACAAAAGAGTAAGTAAAAATCACACTTATTTGGTACAGCGCGTATACAAAAAAGTCTGAGCAAATTGAGAAAAACAAAATATGTGTGGATTTATGTCTTATATGCAAAGTTTCAACTTTCACAGTGTTAACTGTTATTCACTAAATCACATTCTAATGTCGTTGCAGGTGACAGGTTGCCATATTCACTTTAAAATACATATTTGTGTATTTGTGTTTTAGTTTCAGTGTTTCACCGATTTAAATTAAACCCAGATACACAAAACAAATATTTTTGCAGCTTTGTACTGTTAAGGACTGCAATGGTTCATACTCCAACAGAACGTACCCATATTAACAAAAATTCCTTGATTGATACAAAAGATTATTAGGCAAAAGTGTTAATAACTTTGGCAACAATGCACTGGTTACAAAGAATAAATAATTTGCCTCCCGACTCTAGCCTTCCACCTACGTTACGGACTTGAAGAGTCTCTAATTACGTCACCGGGGATTCTGCCAGGCTCATTTTACCATTCCATTTAAGCCTTTTATAAAAATACTCATTTAATATTTAAAAGCTAGACAATAGCACAATGTAAGATAAACTTTCTTTTTTAAACCTTAAATTCCACAACTGTTAAAAATAAATTTTATATTATTAGCAAATTCAATGCAAAACTAGTATTTTTTCCTGTTCTGGTAAATGTCATTGAAATAGTACGGCAATACACTAAAACCATAAAAAATCTTATATAGAAGGCCATGAAGACACAAAATTTGACATTTGATCAAAAGCTATTTCGATAGAATCACCGCCTACTATACTAGAAAGCCTAGAAGGTGCTTGTCAAAAATTCCAATATGGCGGGAATAGTGGTGACAGTTTGTATTGTGGAAATTGAGTTTTTTGAGGATTAGATGAATTTTTACGGTTTAAAATCAAAACTTGAGGTTATATTTGCTTAAGTTATTTTTGTTTGCTGCCGTTCATACGGTTTTCAAGCCACATTGTAACAGCAATTCAGAAAAAAGCCCAACCGTGTCAGCTTTTTACTTTACAAAAAACCGGATCCAACTCAACAGTGGTTGAACACTTTGAAGTGGGGTGATTTTACTCCAACACTATACTCAATAGTAGGTACAAGAGCATTCTAGTACAGTAAACTTATTAGGTACTTGTTACATGCACAGGTATGTGAATTACATTTTAAAGCATCCTTCATTGTGAGCAACAAAAATAATTTTGAACGAATGTTCTTGGTAATAACATAAGAACCATTTACCAGTTTTGCTTACCTAGTTTCTAGGATTTACAGATTTTCTTACACTGAACAGTGTTTAAACTAGTTTGCTGTGTGTTGTACTTTCCAGGACAAATGTTGTAACCAATTTGTTTAGGCTGGACTTGATTGTGTAAAAAAGCTCTATCTATACATATCTGGATCAGAAATGAACATTTTTTTGATTTTTCACTCACAACTTGCACTCAACTACACGAAACAATTAAAAAAAACATATTTCTTACTGCATCTGCATACGTTTGTGTATCAAACGAAAACGGCTAACGCCGCCATTAAAAGTGTCATTTTAGGCTTTCTAGTATAGAGGGCAGTGATATCTTTGGATCATATCGCGTTTAGATCCGAAAAAAAACGAATAATTTCCTAGTTGTCATTGTTGTTGTCACTATGACATCTATTTTGAATTTAAAATTTGAATATCGTTTACTAAAATGCTAAAAGGTATTAAAAGTAAAGTTAAAGTTGCATATTTGTGTTGTTCGTGAGTTTTGTGAGTGATATGATGGTGTCAGATTATGAACCAGCAGAAGGTTTAAGTTTTCTAAGCCCAAAAGAAACCCCAACTTATTTAAAGCTTATAAAAACCTTGTTGAAAATGTCCTAGTTTTTAAACTCTTCCTATGGAAATATTTATCAAGTGCGTATTAATTTATTACTTTTATGTTAATAAATAAGTCATTACCCATACAGTATAAAATAGCATCACAAATAGCATGTTGTGCTGTTATCTATAATATTATTGTATTTGCGTTAGTAAAAGCAGGTTCAACATTATACCTAGTCGTATAGTAGTATAGAAAGCTTAAAATCTTCTCTATCTTTTGTTTTCTATGACATTTTAACGTAACTAACTGGTCAAATAAGGGACTAAACTATTCTAGAGTTTTTGTTGTTTAATGTAAACCAAATAATAACCGGCTTCATAACAGTTATGTCCAATCTGTCAAAACGTGACTTCAACAGTTCCATTGACATAATGTTTTCTAAAACTAGCCAGTGAAAACGTCATTACTATCACAGACCTACTGACTATTGATTTTGTTGTGTCAAACTTGACATCACATGAGATTTCATTCTATAAAATGAATGCGGTCACGTGATAGTAACTATCCGCTTACTGAAACTTGAAACAATCGCACCAACTGATGGCTGAACTGAGAGTAATTTAAAAATTTTGAATTACTCTGAATGGAATCACATTTTTAGCCATCAAAATATTCGAATCGAACAAAGGTCAAACTGAATGGAAAGTATCCCGGTTTGAAATTCTAAATGGCATTATTTCCCCACATTTGCCAGATAGCAAACAACGGAGAACGGACAAAAATGCCGTTGGAAATAATGTGAAAAAAAAACGTCCCCCCGAATATTGGGCCAGCAGTACGTTCGGGATATTAAACACATAAATAACACAGTTAAATTCGCGTAGCGAACGGGGGTCAAATAATGCTTACTAATTACGAAAAAAACTGGAAGGGTATAAATGTGAGGCAGTCAAAATGAGAATTTATTATTGTTACTATGTTACAACAACAAAAAACTTGTTTAAGCTAAATAAATCAACCCTTAACCTTGATTTGTAGCATTGAACTCAGGTATCGACCCACTGTTTGAATGTTTTGTGTACATATTCTACCGGATACACATATATGACGTCACCCGGTTCTGGATTCGTCGAGGGTAGTTCAAGGGGGTGTAACGGGAGGCGGGGGCTAATGCGAGAGTGAATGTGCGTTTTACTTTCCCAATGGAACGGATACGCGCACATATGTCGAGACTTGCTTTTCCGGTCACCTTTGACCTCATGATGGCGGCAGTAGCTTAAGACACAAAATATTTTGTCATTTTTGTGTTGAATAATTTGATTAAGCAGGTGTAAACCTTCTTAAGACCAGATCCAGTTGGTGTTTGTAAAGCGAATATAAATCATTCGAAAAAGTGTGAACGTAACAAGTTACAAATTGATCGTCTAGTGTAATTTTTGTATTTAGAACATTATACAATTTAACAGCGATGAGAATGTTTTCCAGAGGAAGTACCTAGTCGGATGCAAAGTCGACTCTGTTAGATTTAACAATCTATTTCCTAAATTAAACCGTAGTCGGCTACTTTAAAACGTCGACAGATTGTTTGCTCGACGTTACTTATTATTTTAACGAATAAATTATTTGTGCAACACGCTAATGACTTCAACAGAACTGTTTGATTGAACAATTTGTTAAGGGCCGAATCGTCCATTTTCGTTTTTGGAACGACCGCAATTCCACAACCCTCACCGTTCAATATTTGTAATTTACGTCGGTCTGATGAATAAAGCTGATTATTCCAGATAGAAAAAACAGTTTTGCGGGACAATGGCCGTGACTAACGCAACTGCTATTTTCGTTATGGGCCATATAAAATATTCCTGCAATCGGTTTTCATGCGTGAGTAATACGGTGTCTGAAACGCTTCCAATATTGTGCAGTCCTGATGATACCAACGGACGCTGAGATCAATAAGGAGTGCAATGATGACTCATGCACACCATCCCCTTGCACCTCGCTTCACCCTGTAGACGTCGTGCTACGCATCGACGTCGCCAGTGGCGTTTCCATGGTTTCAACCCCCTTCAATTCCTTTTTCAAGGCCAGAGCTTTCAATTGTAAAAAGTTTCCTGATTACTTGAATGAATTACTGTTCACCAGACCAGTGTAAGTAAGTTCATGCGTTAATCTACAAACTGTAAACTGGTTTTTCCAATGATAATCATCTGGTTTGCTTATTGTAGTTGATGAAGTACGCTACTGATTTGGAAAATAGTTGGCAGCCATCTACCGCGAAAAAATCAATCCAAATGCCAAATGTTGCCAAATTTCTCGCGGCCTAAACGGCTGTATGTGACAACATTTTTTCATTCTGTTAGCTTTTGGCACAATACGTGAGTGGGAAAATTAAATGTGGCATATCAAGTTTTATGACACACACACACACACTCCAGACTTGTTTTTTTTTAATAAGAAGAAAAACATACTTAACTTAGAACTCTCTCAATGATACATTTTTGATTACTTTTATAAATTTACTATCAATACGATATCTTGTGTAAGGGTAAACGTATTGTAGACGTTTTAATCTGCCAAAACAACGTTCCTTTAACAGCCTCTTAGAGGCTGTATAGTCCCTATAGAAGTCCTTAGTCATTTCCTCACTTATGATTTACCCTGTATAATAGTTTGGTGTTGCAAAATAAGTATAGTACATATGAACACAAACAAAAGACGTATTTTGGCGAAAATATTAACCTGAGTTTTAAGCTATAGTAACATAGGCCATCTTGTTTTGTCAGAATAAGATGAAACGAAATGTAAAAGACCCTGTAAACACTCTAGTAAACACTGACGTCAAATTTCTATAAAAACTTTTTTAAAATATTTCTTCTTGTTTAAGAAATAACAATGGGGTGTCGTTTGCCAGACTCACCCTGTATTTAGATCTTGATCAGATTTTGGTACGTAGTGGTTTCATAGTTTTATTGGGGTTTTAAGTTATTTATTTTTATTAAGCTTCTGATTGTTGTGAAATAAAAAAACAGAACTTTTCAAAAAAAGCACTTAAAAATTCCTTATTTATTTATGTACACTTGCTATACTGTGGTTATATTAATCGGACCTTATACATTTAGCTTATTAGCAGTAACTTTATGCATGGGCCCCTGTTATGATTACGCTCATAACACTTGTTCTTAACACTAAAAGAACCCTTTTCGTCCTTCAAAGAGGGGAGATTTGCAAAGTGCCAGTTTTGATTGCTTCCTTATGTTTTCTAATTAAAACTGCTATTTGAGGGGTTTTAAGCTGCACAAAAGGGTGATGAACCGAAAATCTTACTTGGAGGGTAACAAGAGTAGTGTTAATCTATGGTGTTTTAACGTCTGTACCAGTTCTCGTGAGTGGGCACCGCAAGCTTTTTAGCCAATTTATTGCAGAAAAAAAAACGGAAAAAGCTTCCTGAGTTTTATAGCTTCCGAAAAAATAAAAATATAAGCTTATCGTTTCGGCTGTCCGCCTTTGAATGGAACAAAAAGTGAGCAGATGAAATAACAATCGACTCAGATAACAAACAATCTTGTTTGTCGCGTGCCCATCGAACGGTGCAGCTGCCGCTCACACGGTATTCGACACATTTTCAGTGCAATAAGTTTTTATTCGCAGAATTTTTACAGAGTGTGCCACAATATCAGTCATTTTATGGTTCCCAACTGTCTTCCGTTAAAATTTTACAAAAAAAAGGGCCTAAAAAGCAACAAAATGTAGAGAATAACTGACATTATGCGGGGAGATAGTCGGACATCCCAACTGGTTTCACCTCTGCACTTTGCCTCGTCCCGAATTCAATCCAGACAGGTTTTAACGGTCATCACGAGAGATAAAAAGATGTTTTCTCAGCATCCGATAATCTATTTTTTCATAGAGATAACTGGATTTTCTAGTTTTGGTTTTACAGTTTGGCTTTTCAATGTATGGAAAAGCACACAATAGGTTTTTTGCTTAATATTTATATCGTGTTTGGTTGGGTTATTATAAGTAATGGATGAAAGTAGTTCACACGATATTTCCATATTTTAATTCGAAGATCCTGATGGAAAATTTAAGAGATGCAGTGAATGATGTAAAGGTATAAATTTCACACTGATCCTATTCTGCTTAAATTTAATAGAGTAATTGTAAAAGATAGAAAACCATTGAACTTAGTCAAAAACAGTTGTTTGAAGTGGTACAACAATAGAAATTTGTAAAAAGGTGCATAATACACTTCCTCCTCCGTTGCAGGAACTATTAATATTCATCCTTAAAGTATTCAAATAATCTCGAAAATCTCAGAGCTTAATAACACGGTGAAGTGGATGTGCAGTTGTTATCGTAACTTGAGAGCCTACATCCCTTGGCTTGACACACATGGGTCGAACCAACGCTGTTACGTACATTCTGCGTGTCTGCTTGCCATTCGGAAATTTGATCTCACCCAACTGAATTGACAAAGACGCGGTTCAAATCATTTGAATCGCACGGCGGCCATCTTGGCTATAATTTATAAATTTTGTCTCACTACAAAAGGAAAATTTAATTAGCATCATGCAAAGTAGAAAACTATCCATCTGGTCATTTGTCCTTGAAATGGGAGATATAAATTATATAGACCATGAGCCCAAAACTTTTTGTTCGGTTCATTATAAAGAACATTGAACCTGAAATTTCAAGCTTGTCTCATCCTACGGGATACGTAATGTGCCACTACATTCAGCATATGCCATCATATATAAAATGTTCTCAAAACCAGGTAGTACGCCATGGGCCCAAAACGTAACAGCTGCGCCTCTTTTAAAAAGAATAAACTTTGGCCAGCTGTTTGGGTGCAACGGACCAGACGAGTAATGGTTGGCAGCGATACAGACACCTCGGAAGAACGATTTGGTCGACCACCGTTATAGTCGCATAATAGCAAAAATGTATTTACGAAAGATACGAGTTCACATACGCTCCAGACCTTAATGATATCGATCTGGCGAATTTACTTAATTTTTAATTAGTTGTAACGGTTTTTTTGCTACAAAAATGCATTTTATAATGTTCATGTTAAGTACCTAAATAGTGCATTAAGTCACTAGTAAACTTAAATCAATTTTAGCAGCTCCTAGGACAGGATAGTTAAATGAGTTCGATAGTGGATTAGACCAGAAACCTTCTAGAAGCTAACATAAAGATTCATTTTTGGTGATGAGTGAGATTTCCTACACTGTTACCATGACTTATTTACCTTATTGACACTTTCATCAAACCATTTTCAAAAATTACAATTGAGCTACTAACTTAAACCTTGATGAAAAAAGCACTTACCTTTTTCTCGGTCAGTTTTTCGCATCGTCTCTGTTTGCAAATCTGATGACTTTTGTCGTTTCTGCATGGGGCACAGTCACCACAATTATCTTTCCTCTGACAACCGATACATTCGCCACATCGTTTCCTCTTCTTCTTCACCTGCTTGTCCATACCGCCACCGTTGATATCGTGTTCCATGCCGACCGCTAAACCGGCCTGGTTCTTGAAACCGTCCGTACTCGAGACCGCGGCCACTTGGCCCGAACTTTCCGAACCCAAATCCATGTTACTGGAAGCCCCGTCACTTTCCGCAGAACTTTCCAGACTGTTAGCGCGAATTTTCCGACGTTCTTTTTTCCGAAAATCGTTCCGGGTGGGCGACGTCATCATACCGGAGGAACCGTTCAGTTTTTTCTCGAGCCCATTGTAGAGGCTGTTTTCGCTGTTGTGCAACGCCATCGGGTTCTGGAATTGGGTGGGATGGAGGGCGACATTTTGAAGTTTGAGATGGTCGGCTTGGTGCAGGGCGGTTAAGTTTCCGCCCAGCTTCAAGTCCGGTTCGGATTTTAGCACCGTTACCACAGTAGGGGAAGAAATAATTTGGCTGTTTTGGATTATTGCTCCGTTTTGAGCTGGAAATATACTTGCGGAATGTATCGTATTGTTGAGGGTTAAGTTGGCAGTAGGATGTGAGTACAATTGGATATGCCTCTCATCCAGGAACTGTTGTTGAATAGATGGAATTTCTCTGGCTTGGATTGGAGCGGGAACTAGTGGGTAACTTCGAGGATTGACAGCACTTAAAGTATGAAAACTAGAATTTAACGAGGTTAGTGTTTGGCTTTGTGGACTAGAAGCTGAATTTGGCGAGACTGGAGTTAGATTGGTTAGGGTGGTCAACGTAGGTTCACTCGTTGTACCTGATTCGCTGAACGCTTGGAACTGACTTTGGAATGAAGGCAACTTAGAAGCACCGTTTTGTGGTGAAAACGAGTCGGTGAATACCTGAGTAGTACCCGAGTACCCGGAGGTTGAATCCACCGGTTTGGATTCCCACGGCCGATATTGCGGTTGGGACGATATTATGGATAAACCGTTTTCCCCGCGTTCCACAAGTCTTGTTTCCGTGTAATAGTCCCAGTTTGATATGTCTAGTAAACGCGTATCGCTGAATATTCGATCGGACACCGAACTGAAGGTTCCACCAGAGTCAATCTCCGAGGAAAACGTCGAAAAAGGCGGTAAATTGGCACCTGGAGGAACGTCTTGTACGGTGGAACTTGGGGTCGCCAACGTCGTGTAGGCCACCCCCAAACCGTCGGGGTCCTGACTCAATGTCTCGCTCATTTTTTCACTTTCATAATTTTTTCGCTAACTCGGCATTTTTTATGGAATTGATGCTGCACTAGGTTACGCTAAACGATTCACAAAAATATCTTCTTTATTGTCATTATTGTATATTATCCTGAATTTTCTCTGAGATGGGAGGAAATTTGTACTTTTCACTATTTGTACTGTTTGTTTTGTTCCATATAAAAATATCATTATCATTTGTACATCTTATACTCCTTCATACGATTTATAAAAATATCTGAAACCAAAATAAACCAAATTAGTACGTGTACTTACCAAAATTTCTAATTAAACAGGTATAAGGGTGATTAATGGATTAGTTAACACTACAAATTTTGTTTGAAGAAAAAATCATGCAATCCAAAATATTTTTACTCAAAAGTAAGTTACAAGCGCAAATTTGTAAACACCTCTAGGTATGAAAAACAAAGCAGACAATTTTCTAGTCAAAATGGTTCGTCGTCGTGATTCTGAGCTATACGCGTTTTCCAATTATTGATTTCTCTTTGTATAGTGACTCATTTCAACTTTAAGAATGGCCGTTAGATCGCAGGGGCGTTCCGAATATTTTCTACTCATAATAGAGATCCTGAAAAGCTAACAAGCTTCCGCCTCATGACTGTCTTTGATTTAATGATTCAAACTAGTAAAATCAAAGAATTAAAATATTTAGAGTCCTAAAAAGTTAGAGGGCATTGAGCTTCGCTACTGCCACTGTTTCGGCTTGACTTGGGAATTTGCGAGAGCAGGAACGACGAGGCGACCGTGACCTCGCCTTAACAAGGAAATGCGTTACGCATTGAGTTTCTCCCGCTCGTTCCGAAAGCGCCGAATCCACGGAGCTTTGCTCTATCTCTCTACAATTTTCGTCCGCGTCTCTATCCGTGCTTTTGCCGGTTGCTGAGTTGCCAGTTTCACCTGGCTTTTGTCAACTCGATCGCGATAATAACCATCCAGTTTACATGTTGCCGCATCTAATATTCTAAGCAACTCTATTATCTAGTGTGTCAGTTCAATTTTGTTTTACATTCTAAAATATTGATCCTATCAAGGCAAATAAATAAACACGAAATTAGACACTCTAAAATTAGAGCCTCCCCCCAATTATCCGTTAGCTCTGAAACTACGTTGTTTTGACATTTCGTTCATTATAAGAAACTGATAAACGTAGGCGTTAATCCAGCTTCGATAAACATCAAAAAATGTCATTTTTTTTCGGCCTAATTTTAATTATGCAAATTGCTACTAAATCACAGTAGTTCTTACTTTAGAGCCACACCTAATCAAAAAAAAAAACACCCGGACAAAATAAACTTTTACTTTATTCGTGTCAACAAAAGGGACACGGCTAAAAGCTTTTGTAGTTCTCAATTAAAGCCCGTTTTTAGTTTCCGAAATCGTTTTCTTGGTCAGAAAGGTCCCTTTATTTGCTTTTTTCCCCACCGAGATGCCCTAGAAACGTTCTCCTTTTTTTGTTAAAAGTTTAGTAATTAAAATCCTCCTTTTCTCTACAAAGTTCCGAGCCTCCGAAAGGAAAATAATTACTACTGTTTTGGCCTGAGACGCACGTTGACAGTGGAGTTATTGCTTTCACAGTCACAGGAAAATATACTCTAAAAGTGATTAAAAGTTAAAATCTGGTCCGAAAACATTTCATAAAAAATTGGGGAGGCCGTGTAGGCGCGTGCATGCCAAAAATGAACGAAAATGTTTATAAACAGGCAGTTTTGTGTGACGTATCCAATGCGCTTGTATGGAGACGTCATCGAAAAGCACCGGTTTTTAGGAAAAGCGTGGCGTCGGTTTTCCGACGTCTACACAACGTTGCCGACGTCTTTAATTGATTTTTGGTATAACATTCGAATAAAACGGCGAAAACCAGTCCGGCGTTTAGTATTTTGATCGTCTCTATAATAAAAGCTTGATAGCCAATTTTTTAACAAAAATGTAGATTTACCTAAGGTAACTTACAAAGACAGTTTTTGAAGATTCTTAAAATAGAACTACCTACTATAATAATTTAAACCTTCAAAGTCACATTTTATATGTAAATATTTATCTCTATTTATGGAGAAAAGTAAGTTAATACACGTGCTTAAATATATCAGTATTTTTAGATTAGCCAATAACTCGCGTGTAAATATAGGTATAATTACAATCGATATGTTTTTCCTCTAGTTCTACCGGCACATTTATTCTGTAGGTGTTTTAGAGGGTTTATTTAGAGAAAATGATAAGGTCAAATCATAGTTCTTTTGAAGATATTGAATAACTGACATTTCTTTAACATAATAAATTGAGATTCACATACAAATTAGAAAATGATGCAAGATCTAAGACATTGTAAAGCTAAAGAATTTAATAATACCTTCTTAAAGCTCTAGAAATGTAAGTCATAGTTGTGTAAAGTTCTCTTACGAAAATACTCATTGTCCTTGCAGATATTGATGCTTACATAAAGTTTATCCTAATATCAGTCCAGACTAGACAACAATATTTACGTAATATATGGGCCCGAACATAATAAGCAATATTATCTAATCATAAGTTTTTTGTTACAAATTCGCGCACACATGCAATTTAGAGTTGAGATCTTTTTTGGCGGTAAAAAAGCTTTCGGTTGTAGAAAAGAGGAAATTTGTTTTTTTAATACTTAATTTGACCGTTATAACAACTGCATTTTGCAAAACAAAAAAAAAGTTATTTTTCTACGAGCTTTTGGTGCAAATCTACCGGTAAACTTGGACTAAACCATGCAAATTCTATCATGCCAACTAAAAAAAAATCAAAAAGTATACCTATTGGAAAAATTGTAAAAACAAAAAAAGGTAACAATCCATATATACGAAAGAGGGGGTTGTAAATCGTACACTGACCATGTAAAAATAAAAAAAGTTCGTACACTCAGCACAGCACGCACGATGCTTTCAACTGGCCTCCGATTTACGCACACTTTGAAAGCTCCGTGTCTCGCGCCGTGCTTCACATCTGTCGCGCTTTTCCACCAATCACAAGCCGCGCTCATTCCATTCGGCTACTATCGCGGCTCTTTCGCCTTCTCCGATCGGAGCTTTGAGCTTTCGGTGTTTTTCTCTATTTCCCGCTATTTGCTTTCTTGCTCGATGCGCCAACTTTTGTGCGACACAGAGTCGGTTTTTATTTTGTTTGCCGCGGACATTGTCTCCATCGTATTTATTTTTAAATCCATATAGAAGGATCCATTAACAAACTTTAATTCCATCACCGTTTAGTTTTCTTAATTTTTTTCCTAATTACTTGATTATATAATTCCTGATCAAGTTCTGTTATTCATTAGTTTTGTTACACTTACCATTTGATCAGGCTTCTATGATACTTCTGCAATCAGATTTGATTGGATGATCAATATCAGTAACTTCCTTTTGCAACTTGCAACATGCAGGGTGTGGAATCGATGCCATAAAAATCACCTAAAATTATGGTCATGTAATTTTGTCACAAACAAACAAACAAAACAAAGATCATGAGTACAGAAGACATCCAGGTGATCGTTAACGACCAACTCCTGAAGGTTGTCTCGGAATATGTTTAGTCCACAAAATTCAACTTGGCAAAGAAAATAAATGTTCTGAAATCACAAGAAGAATAGGCCTCTCCTGGGCAGCCTTTGGCAGACTAGGATTTATCCTTAAATCTAGTAAATTTCCTATAAATTTGAAAAGGAGAGTGTTTGATACCTGCGTGATGCCGGTTCTCACATATGGACTAGAGATAATTTTGCCAATAAACTGTAAACCACCCAACGAGCAATGGAGAGAGCTATGATAGGAATCACTCTAAGGGATAGAATCCGCAACGAGGAAATTCGTAGAAGAACTAAAGTGACAGATGTTCTAAGGCTTGTGGCACAACTGAAATATAGATGGGCTGGTCATGTGGCAAGGCAGGACGACCACAGGTGGGCACATAGGATTCTAGTTTGGAGACCAAACGGAGCATTGGCAGGCCCCAGAGACGATGGCGAGATGATATCCAGAATGTTGCAGGAAGGAATTGAACACGGACTGCTACAAATAAAAAGGCGTGGAGGCATTTAGAAGAGGCCTACATCCAGGAGTGGATAAATACGGGCTGAGAAGAAGAAGAAGAATTTAGTCATTCGTTTTGAAAAACATGACAGTTTTATATTACTTGTGACCAGTACATGTCTAAATTTCAAATTCACAAATACTCGTTAAAGATATAAGTTAAATTGCTTACTTATAATTTTGAGGTGTCTGTACTCACCTTGGTTCAAATGTTTTCTTGGATACAAGTAACATCTCAACATTTGGTCCTAATTGAGCAATGGCAATAACACCATTTCCTATATGTCATCGCAAACGCCTTACTAATTATATCCATCAAATTGAATTTTACTAACAATAGTTTCCTCAAATTTGCTTTTAACCATACACAAACAAATAAATAAACCAAACACAAAACCGAAAGCGTAGCGAATAATATGTGTTGTCAAAATTGGTGGAATAAGCCTAAAACATATTTCGATTTTGGTTCTTTCCAGAAATTAACAAATAAAACGCTGAACTGTTTCAAAGGAGACTGAGAATATTCTTTCCAGAGTAGTCCTGGACGTGTATAATCGATCTCTACGTGAACATTAATTAGTATCAAACTAAAAATCATTTACACCCAGTCTTATTATTTAATCCAGAAACATATAGTTGGTATAATGTAGGTACAAATATTATTACATAAAGGAAAACTTAATGAGAGAATGCCACGTAATATACGCATAGTATACGAAATTGGCCCTTGGCTCTTTGTGTATTGTGCGTAGATTACGCACGTGCCTGCCCTCATTCCGTATTTCGGCGGGCTCTGTGCTCCTGTTTTGCGAACCGGGAGCTCCAGAATTTTGCAATTCGCGTCGCGATGCTCTCTATATATTGAGGTCGATGTGCGATTAGACTGGAATTACCTATAGAAATTCGGCGAGTCTTTGATGTAAAATAAGGGAATTATCCTTTGTTCTCCACTCGTTTTACATTATTGCTACGACTGGCTGCGGATGAGATTCTACTTTTTTTCTAAATTCTCTTTACACTGTTACCGTTCTAATACTTTTGCGTGCCAGAAAAAGAACAATTTTGCATCAAAATACTTAATGTCCCCATCACTTTATTATTTAATATCGGCAGGGTGCAGTACCATCATCAAGCGTTCCTTTCGTTGGTTACGGTTATATAGAAATCTTTAGATAGATTCTGCAGCTGTTAAGTTTGGCGCGAGCCAAACAATAAGCATGTGTTCTTTTTTAAAATAAATGCCGCATATTGTCGTTAAGATTTCCTAGATATACCTGACAGAAAAATATAGAGTCTTAATAAAAGGAATTCATTTCCTGAACTGAATAACGAATTTGTTTTGCAAAAGTGCTAAGCTCCACGCTCATATAGGACAAAAGGGCAGAACAAAATATTCCGATTGAATTCGCCTTAATTTAAATAGTAATTCGGTCTTTATCTCGCGACCTCATTTTAATTCGGCACACGTACGCAATGCGTCATATACTTGCCGGAGTTTAATTGTATCCAGCCCGGCACTTGTGCGTTCGATTCAATTCCCGGCGACAGAAATTCGGGGCTTTACTCAATTTTGGGTTGATTGTAAAACCCCTTTTGTTCGTTCTGCCTGAACATTTATTGCACAAGTTAGGTCTTATTTCAAATTTCGCTCAATAAATTACTAAGTGGACTATTTTTAGTCCGTTATTTTGTATGGTTAAGAAACTTCTAATTGTTCTACGTTACCAGTTTTTCTTAGCCTGAATAAGTCAACAATAAAAGTCGATTTCTGGTTAAACGTGATTATAATTAAAATAACAAAAATTTCACTTAAAACTAATCCTCAACCTTAGTTTTCTTCTTTTGAGTCTCATCTTGCTCGTTAGTGTCCAATTCCCGTTTTGCCCCAATTTCTACCTTATCCGAATCTTTAAAAATATTGTCCATAAAGTCCTGGTACTTCTCTTTATTTGTCAATAAACTCTCCATTTCAGCCTGCAAATTGTAATACTAACATTATGATGCAAGGGTAACCCAAACAGATAAAACTTACTGTTTTAGTAGTATCCGTTTTAGTTGTATCTGCGTTCTTTATGCCATAGTCATTTAACTCCGCTTGTGAACTGCTTGAGGTATTGCATTTTAGTATTTCTCGAAGAACCATCGTAGCGTAAGAGGCCGGATTTAATGTGAAAGACACTACAATTGCTTTGTAATGTCCATCTGTAATTCATCATTAGTTAGGGTATAAAAATTGAAAAAAAAATCAACTTACTTTCAACCGTTTGAGGCTCTTGCGCTCCGTTTAGTTCTTCCACATCTGAACGAATCAAATTATCTGTCGGATCGTTATAATATAAAATTTTCCATTCCAGGTTTTGAGCCGTCTGTACCAATTTCCTGTACGTCCCACTTAAGTTGTAAGTCCTTCAAAAGATAAACGAATTACAAATGGATATTTTTTAACTTAAAAAACTTACTTGACTTTTTGTTTTGGCATCTCTAATTTCAAACCGTATTCCTCAATAACTTGCTTGTAGTCATCTTTTAAATTATCAGGGTAAACTACGTCATAACCGGGCAGAGGCAAAACCACATCAAATATTGAATATTTGTCAAGTTCTTCAGATGAAAGGGGTCGTACTGTCGTTGTTTTTTCCTCTTTTTTGACCTCGAATTCGGTACTGGATTTTTCATCTTTATTTACAACTAAAAACTGCAATACTAAGAACTAAATTTTGGAAATATGTAAAACCATACCTGCATCACATTCTGGTGTATCAACCTCAACCACTTCCTCTTCTAATTCATCAACAAGAATTAAATCACCTTCAACAGGCTTTAGACCAAATTTCTGAATTCGTTTGGAGGCCATTTTGTTCCAAATTAGACTTTGAAATGAGTGGATGTACATAAGACGGATACCTCTCGGTATCTACGATTTAAATATTAATGTAACAAGTTATAACCTAAGTGACTTTCCCTTACAAATTCCAAAGCATTAACATAGTCGTTGCCGTGATGTTTGGACAGCCCTTCCAGCAATTTCTTTTCTAAACTGTTTTGTCGTTTATCACACAACTGGAAAGCTTTAGCAGCATCGCCAGTGTCTGCATAAATTTTCTTTGCAGTGTTTATGAGTAATGTGGGGTCATCACCTGGTTTTACTTTCAGTATAAGGTTGACAGCCTTAAATTACAAATTAAGTTTAAACCTCACTTGTTAGTTCACCACAACATTAGGAAAGTCAGCTTGTAAGTGGTAAATAGTTAATTGAATAAATGCTTACATCTTTCCAGGCACCTTGCAACAACTTAATCCCAATCAAATAAGTGGGCACCTGCTTGTCATTACCAAACCTTTGCAAACCATAGAAATTTATAAATCCATTCTCTTTGACATGATTTAAAGAAGCCTCAATTAATTCATCATCTGCCTTAACATTTCTCAAAGCAATCCTAAACTGATTTCCACTCAAATCACCCAATTTGAGGCTGTGTTTCTTAAACTCCACATTGCCAACTTTCAAATTTCTAATTCTATTTAAATTTGAGAGCAGTTTTGCAGGCTGGTATTTCTTGATGCAACACCACTGACTGGTTTTACCACGTTTGTCTTTTACACCAGCATAAGTCACCCTTGCTGGAGGTATATGAAGTGCTTGAGCAATTTTGAAACAAGCATCCATTGTGTCCATCATTTCCTTGTAAACTATGAAGTGAACAAATTCTGGTGTGTTTGCAGGCCATTCTGAACGATTGTCTTTACCTAGGAATTGTTATGCAATCAAGAAGTTTCCTGAAAGTTTTTACTAGACTGAAATAACACTTACTTTGTTTATCCCATTTTTTGAATTCCATTACAGTTTTTCCATCCTTTACAATAGTGGAAGCTACCACATTTTTACCAAAGTAACTTTTCACACATGAATGAATTTCCTTTCTTTCCTCTTTGCTTAAACTGTCTGCATCTAGTTCAACTGGACTGCCTTCACCTAAAGTTACTAAAGTCTTAATGGAATCCCAAGTGGTTTGAGGCAACTTTGCTATAGGTGAGTCAACTTTCTCTTTATATGAGGTACTATCAGCTGAAGGGTTAAAGTTTTTGGGCACCTTAACATCAGTCAATTTAGCAATCCTATGGTCTTTATCAATTTCATTTACTTGAAAGTCTGAAAATCTAGCCTTAATAACTGCAGGATAACCATCCAAACAGCTGATATACTCTGTGATTCCAACTTCGCACTCAGTCAGTTGATCTTGGTGTCTGTAGGAGGGCTTTTGGATTGGAAAAGGCCCTTGTCTATTGTCTGAAGAAAAGTTGTTTTTCTTTGGGAAGCGCTTGCCTTTTCCACCAAACTTTCCACCTCTTTTATGCTGATTTTTGTTAAAATGCGACATGATTTTCAAGAGAAAGTTTATTATTTTTTAGCTTATTTAGGTAAGTCTTTTAATACAAATATGCAACCACTAAACTGAAAAGTTTAAAAGTTAGGTTAATGTACGATTTTGAGGTTAGGTGCTTTAACGTTTTACAATTCTTCTTATATTTATTAACAGAGAGACAGGAATGAGAGGCGCATCGATAAGTAGGCATGGGCGAAACTAAAAATTCGATATTAGCTAGAAATAAAAAATCGATTTATTAAAATCATCGTATATTTTTCATATAATCTGTAATATAAACGCGACAAATATAAACATACAAATATAAATATATACAGCCACAATAATAAATATGTCTAACACATATAATAGTTTTTACCATGTAGTAATATACAGGCTAGGTTGACATGCTTAAGTATATTTTTATCTTAATTAATATAAAAAAATCAGTTTCTTTGCTTAAGAGATCATATTTATACACAATATGTATATTGTAGCACGTTATTATGGAAGGCAAATTGTGGAATTTTGATAGTATTTAATAATGTGTATAACTAATAATATGCTTATATACGTTTGTTAATATACAGTTAATTAAAAGAATTATTTTTGATTCGCAATTTTTGTGGCAAAGGCTAGATAAGATGAAGAACACAAAAATATGCAGATAGGATCAAGAAAATTTAAAAATGAGACTCTACATCGTTATATAGATAGAGAGCTGTAATAATTACATTTAAGTAAGCTTTACCCTGAGGTTCTACCATAAAACTACAACACATTATGTATATCATATAGTATGGTGACAATTGCGTACATAAAGCACCCTGTTTCTTTTTAATTATCTTAGTTAGGGTTTTGTAATTTTAGAAATCAATTCAATCAGTTCAAATTTTGAAACGAATAAAGGCACTCATTTTAACTTTATCGAACTTTTCGGATTAAAACCAAATAAAACTCGATCAGCAAGCCGTTAATAATATCGATAGTATAGGTACTTATAAGGTCTTATATAATAATACATTTACAACATAATCACAAAACTTTAGGCTAATATAAGTATTATGAGTAACATTTTTAATAATCTAGACACAGCACGTTATCCTCAAATTTAACATATTATATCGAGTGCACATACAACTTAATATACCAAATGTTCATGCACTAAGATGGAAACAACTGAAAATTCGATATATTTTGTGAATCAGTCAACTGTATAAACTTTATAATTTTGAGCGACAAAAAACACTTTAACACCAATTATTAACGTATTCTAAAACATGCCTGATAACGTCAGTCAGTCTCGAAACTAGCTAATTTGTTTAAAACCGCCTACAACTATAACATTAATGAGGTATCTGGTTTATCGTTTCGTGCATGAATTTCTGGTAAGACCTATTTTAAAGGAGCTTTGAATTTCACTTCTCTCTCTTTTTTAGGGGCTTTTAGTGACTTTGATCGGAGCGGGGGAGGGGTGGAATGCACTTCCGGTAGCCGAAGACTGGCTGTGGAATTTTGTTGGATGAATGGAGATTTTTTTGGGAATTGCGTTGCCACCAATGGTATCCATGTTTGGGGTCGTTGAGGCTGCAGCTTTCCAGTCGAACCTACTGTATTGTGATAATAATGGTATACCTAGTCTTTTTCCTTAATTTATGAAGAGAGAAATGAAAGAGTCACTTACAAATGGGGCTGTAGGGAGTACTAATTCGGGTTTTAGCCAGCTTGTACGCTTGTGAGCGTACCAAACCGGTTGTACCAGTATTGACAGCGTCCATTGACATGCTTCTACTGTTCGTTTTAGCCCATAAGGCATTTCGTTTGTCTCTATTTCTCTCGTCAGTTAATCCACTTAAATGTTCGTTGAGGGCATACAGTTTTTGTGTAATGTCCTTGCCTGGAAAAGCATTGAATTGCCAGTAGGTAATAAATAGCATTCTTAACAAATTACTATTCAGCTGAAATGGGAATTGCCCTAGAGAATCGGGTGAAAATTAATGGAACGTCAGTGATAATCGATAAAAGGGCTTGTTATTAGCAAAAGGGGTTTATTTGCTCCAACAAGGCTTGGAAATTTATCGTAAGTTCTAACCAGTAATTATTGAACAAAAACAATTAATGTTTGCCCATTTACCATCTGCATTTTTGCAATAGTTGTTTTTTTTTGAATTTTTCTTGTCATCAAAATTTACACTCGCCATTGTAGACACGTTTCAGCCTCAAAATAGCTACGAAACTTAGTCAGAGGAAGCATTCTGTGATTTATGGGCTCACCTACATAAGCACGCAACCGAACGATAAATGTATAATCGCACTTTTAAATCACCCATTAATTTCAGCGATACCGCAATAAAAAAAACTCAAAATCCGGAACCAAATTTAAATTATACAGCTTACCTATGATGGCGTCAAGAACCGTTTTGAGCATAGGCCGGTGTCGTAAAACTCTCTCCAGTTTCATTCTGGACCAGCAGAGATATGTGCAGTCTTCTTCTGCCGTGATTGTCACTTGGAAAACGTCATCAGATTGTTCGTGATTGGCCTCCCATTCTGGCGAATCAACGAACTGATGTTGATTGATAAAATGTAGATGTGTATCGTCACATGTTACCCTCATTCTGCACAAAAATATGATTACTCGATTAACATTGAATAATTTACTCATAGGTTATATCCCGAGACGTTCAAGTTTTATCGGGTAAACTGTGCATAGGTGATTTTTTGCAAAATTTTGCTTGGAAAATGATTGAGACTAAATAATTCGACGATAAAATCCTGAGACCGCAGGTCGAAGGATTTTTTCCAAAGAATTATTTAGTCGAAACCATTTGCCTAAAAGAAAAATTTTGCAAAAAACCTACCAATGCACATTTTACGTGATAAAACGTGAACGCCGAGGGGTATATGTCAAGATTATTTCCTGAATATATGTGTCCTCTTTGTAGTCCTGGGAGTACAGTTTTCAATTTCTTGATCAATTTCCACAATATTAGAATTTCCAAAGCGTGACATTTTAAATCGCGGAATTTTTCACAAACTGTTTTGAATGTTTGTATTACAAACAGCGGCGTTACTATGGAGACCACCCCGGCTTACTACAGATTTTCGTTCAGCCATGTATATTTTTGTTTACATTTCAAATTGACAATCATACGTCAAAATATTTTAATTTATGTAATTATTTAATGAAAAGTACGTTACAGTGATTTATTAATTGTTAATATTGAAGAAGATAACTTAAATTTTATAAGTGCCTAAATCCCGTTTCGTTTAATATCAAATTTTCTTCAAAAAACGTATTCGAAAAAGGTAGGTGGTGTTTAATCACTGTTAAATTTTAGCAGTCAGGGATTTAATCAGTATAAAACGGTTTCCATTGGTGGAACTAGAAAGGTTCTCGGAATTTGATTGGCTGCTGGTACAATGAAGGAAATAATCATTGGAATTGAATAGTATGCTATTTCTCACCTTCCCTTGAGCAAAATTGATAATCTTTCGTCGGCAGGGCTCACATTCTCCACGGCGTATATATCACCGGATTCTAAGGTCTGAACTTTTGCCTCCTTAACAAGCTCCTTAAAGTGCTTTTTACTTACTTTCAGCGGCTTAAATACCTGAAACGTTGAAAGAATATTTAATAGCACATGTAATATATTCAGTGCCTTGAAGGAATAAGACAAAAATTAAGTTAGAAAAAAGTGAGTAAACTCAGGAAGCTGTCGTTTCATGTTAACGCGGACCACAATAGGACCACTTTCTAACAACTCGCCTCCGCAACACGCAAACTTTCTGAATGCATTAAAGTTGCCTGATAACCTTTTAAACTTTGACGGCTCAGCAAAGTCGAACGACCAAAAGAAGAGGAAATCCGGTTTCGAAAATAAAAAGGGTAATCGCATTACGAAAGTGATTTTGAGAGAAATCAGACGATGGAGTGTTTTTGTTATAAAAGTGAAATTAACGCATTTTCAGGCTCCTGTTTTAATAAACTTATCAGAAACTAATCGCAAGTAAGCTGAAAACTAGTACTCGATAATAACCTCAAGTCATGCACTCTACACTAAAATGGAATAAGGGTAAGGGCACAATATGAAAGTCACGCAAATTTGCATATAAATTACACACGTGATAGGTGCGGATTGGTCTTTACTCGAATCAATTATTCCAACAACTTACCTTAATGTAGAGTTCGGTTAAGTCCAAGGTAAGTGTAGGTGGTAAAAACCTCCAAGTTAACAAGGCAGTATGTGTACAATTTAATATCACTATAATTAAATTCCATAATAAAATATCGGGGGCGCACACTTCGACTCCTCCCCATATGGCTAGAAAAAAATATCCGAAAGAGAGTAACGCCCTGAAACAAAATGTATTATCAGAAATTTGTAAACTATCTGGATAAATGACAACTTGGTGAGTGTGAAGCAGGCTTTTTTACGCAATTTCTGTGCAAAACACGCAATTGCGTGTTCTTTTTAAGTCGCCACTTATCCTGATCACATTTCGATAAGATATACGGTATATGAAACTTGCTGAATCAGTTTTTCTTTCAGATTGTATCAATCGAAAATTGTTTAGCACGTTGAGGTTATTTTATGTGGAAAATAAGAGAACTTCTGCAGATACGCTTAACACAGCTGATTTTTATTAAACTAAATGAGTGAAAAATAAGACGTGAAAAGCAGAATTTCAGAGCAGAATTTGAATCGTCTGGACAGTTGATCAAGAAGCATCACTATTTAATTTATTGATTTTTTTTTGAAAAATTAAAAAAACTGAAGTGCTTTTTTTGTACTTATTTCACCTAATTTAAGGTACTTTGGTATAGATATGTCCTTTGCTGTGCATTGGAACCCTCCTGGAGCAAAATAAAAAATTACCAAAATTGCACTTTTCGTCACAACTGTCAAAATCCTGTACATAAACCCTTAAAACACTCCTGGTTTGGTGGTTTTTCACCTGACAAGGTGTTTTACAGTTTCGTCTAGTTGTGAACGAAATTTTAACAGTTTTGACTAGTCTAGCAGCTATCACGTGACCTTAAATACACATCTTCCTTACCCTACAAAAAAAAATAATTTAAGCTTAATTTACTACAGTTTTTGTATTCAATAAATCATATCTTTGCATAACAGAGTTACACCTGTTTCACAAAACTGGCGCTAAATTTTGTTAAATAGTAGCTGAAAAGTTTTTTGAAATGCAAAAACTTTTTGATATCTGCTTTACCGCAAGGGAAATTAAAATGCATGAACGAGCTAAATCCATTTTAAATCATAAAGCAAGTTTTATATGAGAAAAGCTATATCCGGGATGTTGAAAGCTTAAACTGTCCCATGTTTTCCAATTTACTGTGGTTACTTACCTAACTAATAAAACGCTTTGTTTAAAACTTCCAGGCACTAAAAATGCCGCGGCAAAAAAGAAATTTGCCGTTTGAAATAGATTGTGCTGGGCCGGTGTCCATTCCTTGCACATGGCCCAGGAAGAATCATCGATGGTGCCTACAACGAAAAAGCAAAATCATGTGACAGCTGGGTTGGTTTTGCTGCATCGGATGCACTAAGTTTCCACATTTGCATACATCAATGAGTTAACTGTTGGAAAAGCAAAGCCAGGTTTTCCTTCGTTTATTTCGAATACGTGGCGTCAGCTAGGCGGCCACAAAAGCAGTTGCGATTGTCTCGATCTTTGGATACTTTGATTAAAATTGAACACGTTTTACGTTCACTTCGAGTTGGTATTGGAAGAGAACAAATAAGAGACAAAAACTACGTTAAGCAATAATAGTGAAAAAGTTTCGAAACTCTTCACCTAAATCACTTCACAGAATCCAAGCTTAGCCTAACCTAACCCAACGAGTAAACTAAGGTTTGTCTGATGGTGGACATTGAATTTAAAACTATTTTAACCATGCAAATTCCAGTTATCCAGACATCCATTAGTTTATTTAGAGACATAAGTGGCGTGGATAATACAGGTCTTAACAAACTGTGCCATTTCGCTCTAAGGCCCATTACACATTCATGAAAATATGCTGCTGGCAGAAATGGAATGTAAATTGTTGCTTTCGGTCGACTCGAGAGATCAGCCTGGATGAATTATAAAATAGTTTGAAGACTGAATGGCCTAAATAAATAGTACGGTTTGCTAAAATTGTATGTTGTTTATAATAATAACTAATTTGTAATTTATAAAACGTACACATGTTGAGAAAGTTGTACGTTAACAAGCCCAATCACTTAGCGTGACTTGATACTATAATTCGTGTGTCATGCATATGCTTGAATAGTTCAAATGAATCATTTTTTCCAATTTAAAATAGAAATTGCAAATTTAATTTTATTTATATTGTTGGCCGCAAATATGTTGCCCACTTTAGGCTTTATGTCCTCTAAAGAAAGTAAATTTCTTCCTTCTGGGAAAGTAAATAAAAGTATCAAGTTCAAAAAGATCGGAGAAAACTTGTTTAAACAGCGCTTAGCGTTTCTCTTCCGGTAACTGATAGCCAAAGCTTTTATATTTGGTTTTCCTCTTACTTTAATTACTTACCATTAATCATCTGATAGTCATAATCCAGTTCGGTGCTATTCGACACGTTATAGTAAAAATCACTAGTGTTCCACGTGACCAAATTTTCTACATATGTGTAATTCGATTTAGTTGTTGAGTTGAATTTAGAAATAGTCCGATTCAATTCCACGTGCATGTTCGTTTTCGGTTTAACCTTCAGTTTCAGGATAGAAAAATTCGTTTTTACAGGAACCAGGTTGGTGGAGTAAGTCCTTGACTGGATCACAGATATTTCCATAATTATGTCACTGAAACAAACCAATCTTAATTAAGTGTTTATACAAATTGTTACGATCGTATTGTGACGCTGATTAAGAGCTTTGATACCAGTTTATTACAAAACTTAACTAAGGTAATTCGATAAATGTGAAAGGGCAATTTGGGTGGCCGTTCAAACACGCAAAATGCAAATATAATTGACACTAAGACCACGAAGTTTTTGGGGGATTTAACCCCCTAATCAAAATTGGGAGGGAAATTATTTGGGGAAAGTAATTTTCCTTCAAAACTGCCAATTACAGGTACGGGTTTACTGTAACAGCGACTCAAAGGAGTGTCGTTTGACTAATATTAATTTTCCCAAATGTTGTATTTTTGCGTATTATACATAATTACGGGAAATCGATAAAACATTCTATTTTCAGTCTGATGAACGTTTCAATCGAATTTTCCATTGTTTACGCCTTTGTCCCGAGGTAAACATTGTTTTCTCGTTAATGGCGGTACTTGGAAATATTGGAAACGACATCGGCCTTCTGTGTCATTAGTTTTGTTTTCAGTAGATGTCTAAAGTGATGCCAATAGTTCAGAAAAGTAACATTTATTTCAAACTCATTTAAGAAAACAGTTTAATATGCCAAGACTAATCTTATAAAGTCACTGAATCAGGAAGTTAATTTAATTTGATGATAGGCAAATTTAATTTTTCTTTGTCACGACACACCCGAATCGGTCATTAATAATTTTTGTGTTAACTGGTTAATTAAAATTTGTCTACATTCACAAAAATTTTATCAGCAGTTTGTCATTATTTATTGACCTATGACACACGTTTGTTTATGTAGTTCAGATAATTGTTGATTTTATTTTTGGATTCAGGATATTTTTTTCAATTTAAATGTGTTTACTATTTACAGTACCTCAACACAATGGGTAGTTTGTGATTGGCAAAAAAAAGCATTATTTTAGACCAATCATAAACGGCAAATACTACACATGTGAGTTTACCATTATACGAGTAGTGTATTGAAATTCAATAATAATAGGGGTTGAGGTTAAGGTCATAATCGTCAAATACAACCTGTGCAGTTTGGATCGAACTACAATATGTCACCATTAGTAAGATTAGAATTTACCTTATTCATCGATAAACCTACAAAATTGTTCAAAATAATATAATTATCTACTTAGACTGGAAAGTCATAGAGGTATGGAAATTTCAAAACTATACGTGATAAGAAAATATAGCAATTGCAAATTAGTATTAAGTAAGTGACATATACCATGTCATGTGATCATTTCATCAGAAAGTCTTTACAGAAGGCTCTTACTAATAGCGTTCTTACGATGACTTTCAAGAGAGATGAACATACAAATTAACAACTTAGCGGCCAAGATAGTGCAAAAGAAATGTTGGCAGACCTCAAAAAATATGGCGTCACAAAATCCAGAAGGTTTTCGGGAAAACTGGATGAGGACTGCAATGAACAAGCAAAAATGGAAAAATATGGAAGATGTCTACATTCAGGAGTAGATGAGAACAGTCTGACAAGAAGAAGAAGGTTAGTGCAAAACAAGTATGTGGCGTGAAAATCCATTTACTTTATATTAGTACAAAACAATATACCTAATAATAAGAGTTTTGTCAGTAATGAGACTCATTAATGAAAGATTTTGCATTCGTTATCGTCCATTAAAAAAGGCTGTTAACACATGCTCGACGGAAAAAAGACTTGAATGTACATCAATTGAAAAATTGTCATTGCAGGAAATTTACCAATAAAACTGTCAAAGATATGCACACAATCTAAATTGAAACTGTCAGCTCGAAAACTAGCGGAAATTGAAAATAGAGTGTTTATCAAATACTGGAAATTCTGTAAAAGATGTGCAATCTATTTTAGTTTTTCTAGTTATTATTTGCAGGGCTGTTAATTAAAAAAACACTGTGGTAATGAGAAATTCATAAACAAGACAGATTGATGTTTTAATCATAGTGCAAAATGCCAATTTAACTGAAATGTGTGAGTAAGTCTTCCAGTGCAGCATTTGCGTAAGTTTCAACCAAAAAAGCTACTTTTTTTAACCAATCACGATTTACGCAAATGGTGCAAATGTAGACTTGCCATTACAATTAAATAAATACTCTACACAATTAAACTCAATTTAATTAGATTGAGTCTATTATATTTTACCAGAGTATCCTTTATATTACAGAATTCATTTCACAAAGAAAATATTATAAATTAATTGCTTTTTTAATAGATTGTAATTGAAGTTCTTTACTTCACATTTTCGGAAATTTTAATATAAAAACATTATTAACAACGTGAATAAAGTTCAGCATTTACTACACTGTAATGGATTACTTTGAACTTTAATGAAAATGAATGGCATGCCAGGAAAATTGGCCTGACTGAACTAATTGGAAAACAAAGACAAATTGGTCTAAATGCTTCCAAAAAAAACGTCCCGATATACATAAACATTAACATAAAAATAGAAATAGTTAACCTAAACAATTAATGGAGACAAATTTACTTACAAAGAACATTTCAATTTTAAGTCTTCTTGCGAGTCAAACACTTTTTCCGTAAATAATAACAACAACAATTGCGTTATGCATAGTTCGACTTTCTCACAATGTTTTGAAAACGTATCTGACGTTCCTGTGGCGGCGTGACCGCCCGTACGACACGCCCAGAACTACTGCTTCCCAGAATGTTTTCCGAGACGAATCCAGATCGATTTTCCAGGTTGCTTCACTTGGTCAACTACCTCATTGTGTATAATACATTCTAGCCAATCGATATTTCGGAAGAGGAACTGAATCAAATTCGAACGCGTATGATGCCTCATTTGTTTGATATCGAGTGGAAGACGTGGATCGTTTTGATATTAGAGATATAAATGGTTCGTTGTCGACATTCTTAAATATTTAATTTTATTAGAAAAGTTTGATTAAGACCCTCACTTGATGTTTTATGGCGTTTTTCGAGAAAAGTCGTTAAACCTTGTCACTTACAGACTTAAATGCCAGCCCACATATTGCTCGTAAAATGAATAAAAGCATGGAATGACCCCATATAATATAATCGATGTTTAGTGGGTTAAAAACATCTTAAACCACTATAGGAAACAGACTAGAACACAGTAAACTCTTGAAATTTCACTTTAATTTCCAGCTTCTTCAAATTGTACTACAGTAGCATCCTTCAGCACACTATCACCTGCTTTAAATGAAATATTTGAAACTTTTCCGTCTCTACTGGCTTTTACTATATGTTCCATTTTCATAGCAATCAGCACGAATAATGAATCACCCTTTTTGACAGCATCACCAACTTTAACGAATATTTTTTCCAAAACTCCAGGCATAGGAGCCACAGCTTTATTAGAACCCAAGGAATCGTCACTGTCTTCGTCCAAATTATAGAAAGTTTTCGGTAAGGCAAACTTAATTTTTCCACACTACAATAACAGATCAAAATAAAGTAGAAAATTGAAAATGTTTTTATCTACCTCGTTAAAAATAGTTAAATAACCAGGTTGACTGAAAAAGTTTGCTTTGGTAGTGTGTCCATTAATGCAACAATTCAAAACATGTCGATTTTCGTTGTTACTTAATGTAGCATGGATTCTATCCCAAGTTTGGCCGTTATCACAAGAAATCTCGTATTCATTTTCTCTGTGCAAATACTTAACTTGGACATTGTAATCTACAAAAAAGATGTGGGTTTTTAATGAGACATGCAGACACATAAATAACGACTAGTTTGGTAGGTCAACAAACTTAGTCTAGACAAACGGACTCCAGTGCAGTTTAACAACCAATCTTCAAACGTACCTCTATCTTGATATTTAAACATAATTTGCCTAGTGTGATGGTAGTTTATCCTAAAATTAGACTCTAAAACGAAGGGATTAAATGTATCCTTCCTCTTCAATGCTAGTTCCATTTCTAATGCCTTATCTGACAAAATCAAAGCGGCAGAAGTCTGGATGAGATTTTCCTTGGTCGGAGTGCGGCTTTGGAAAAGAGTGTGGTAATTATCTATAATAAAGTTGGTGTGAACGTTGCCCGCTTTGAATTCCTCGTGATTGGCCAGGTCCAGCAAAAAATTGATATTAGTTTCCAGACCGGCAATCTGTAAAAATGCACCTTTATGCTTGTTTTACCGTAGAAAGTCATAAATCACGTTATATTCGAGTAGCTTTGTGTTTAGTTTGGCTAAAGCGTCTTGACGATTTGGACCCCAAACCACTAATTTAGCTATCATAGGATCATAATGCACCGAGACTTCGTCACCTTGACGTACCCCTGTATAGAAAAACACAATAAAATATTGCATACCCTGTATATCAAATCAGTCAAACCAGTTTCCACTCTTGTACTGTCATCTAACACCGGTGAAAGTAAATATTCGAGACGTCCAGCACCAGGCAAAAAACCTGCACTGGGATCTTCAGCGTAGATTCGAGCTTCAAAAGAATGACCCTTCAAAGGAATATCATCCTGTTTTAGAGGTAGTTTTTCACCGGCTGCCACTTTAATTTGCCACTCAACCAAATCCACACCTGTTTAGCTCGAATTTTAAACTAAAACAAGTACACAGTTTTTCCTGGTCTTACCAGTAATCATTTCCGTTATAGGATGTTCCACTTGCAGTCTGGTGTTCATTTCCATGAAATGAAAACTTAAATTTTTTCTGTCTAGAATAAATTCTACAGTACCAGCACCCACGTAACCCACGGCTTGTGCAGCCCTAACGGCTGCTATTCCCAACTCTTTTCTTAAATCGGGGGGCAGACCTGGCTAAGAAAATAAAATTAACCAAAAATAACTAAAGTTTAAATCATGGACTTACAGCAGGGGCTTCTTCGATCACTTTCTGGTGTCTTCTTTGCACCGAACAATCTCTCTCGTATAAGTAGACGGCGTTTCCGTGACTGTCCGCAAACACCTGAACTTCCACGTGACGTGGTTCTTCCACAAACTTCTCCAAAAGAACCACAGAATCTCCGAAAGCTTTTTGAGATTCAGATCGGGCTGATTCAAGTGCTTCTTCGAAATTGTCCTCTTTGAGAACAATTCTCATGCCTAAAATCAATTTTCGTATAAAAGACCTTTGGATTAACACTATTTACTGCATATTACCTTTACCGCCTCCACCCCTTACTGCTTTTATCATAACCGGATATCCTATTCTTGCAGCTTCCTTCTTCAAGGTTTCACTGCTCTGGTCTTCTCCATGATAGCCCTCAATAATTGGAACTCCCGCCTTCGACATTATATGTTTAGATGTGCTGCAATTGTAATAACTTTTTAGCAGATCATTATCAAAATAAATAAGTTACCTTTTGATCCCCATGTCTCTTATAGCAGAAGCTGGTGGACCAATAAAAATAACTCCTTCTCTCTGGCACAGTTCTGCAAACTCTACATTTTCAGACAAAAACCCATATCCTGGGTGGATGGCTTGACACCCAGATTTTTTAGCAATTTCCAGTATTTTTTCACCCTTCAAGTAACTCTGCGATGCTGGTGGTGGTCCGATTTCATAAGCCTCACTAGCCTGTACATTATATATACTTAAATTTTCCTCCATTTTTTAAATTTATATACTTACTAATGAAACGTGTAAGGAATTTTTATCAACCTCACTGTAAACTGAAACTGACCTAATTCCTAATTTGTTAGCAGTTTTTATTACCCTACACGCAATTTCACCCCTATTTGCTATCAAAAGTTTGTCAATTTGCCTTACACTGCTTTTATTTCTCGCTGAAAGTAAAAATATCCTTACAGTGTGCTTTGCAATGGTCCTGAAAGTTAGTTTTTAACTGATCTAAGTATTTCAATCAAATTAAAGCTTCTTACCGTTCAAATATGGTATTAAATGGTAGATAATTCATGCTGATGTATTCGTATATAGGTCCGCACAGTACAATCTGTTGTCACTTACTATAGCGCGATAATTTATACTTATTTACCATATTCGGTTATTGTAACTTGTTTTCGAATATAAGATAAGGTTGATTCCGAATTGTGACGTGTTTACTGAAGCAATATATTTATATAAAAGATTTCGTAAATAACTATGTTAGTTCATTAACAAGATATCTCAACAATAAAAGCGGAGGACGCATCTAATAATTATATACCTTAATTAAGTATGTAATTGAAATATACGAGGTGACCAACAATTTGCTTTGTAGTGTCTTTTCAGTCCTATTTGCATTATTCAGATTCGCATTTTTTAAAGACTACCTCAGTTATTATTTTTGCTACAAAATCCCAACTAGATTATTAATAAAAGCGCTTTTATAAACTACTACAGCTTAAGTTTTGTTTGTCCTCCAGGCTTTGATTCAAATTTTTGATATTTGACAGAATGTACTGACGTAATGAGTAACATAACCTAAAAAATAAGTCAACAATATTTACACTACAATTTGTCTTTTCCATCTGCATTTTTTATTAACAGCATAAATTTAGAAAATTCTAATATTGTAACACTAGTGAATAAGTAGTTATTTAAGTAATTCTAAAATACCAACCAAAAGTAACCTTAAAACCGGTTAAATGGCGTTAATTTCAACGCAGCATATTTCTAGTTTGGCACAATATTTGGGAGCCCCTTTAGGTAAAATCACCAAGAACGGCCAGGTAAGCTTAAAAATATCTTTACCAACGAAAACCAATTTAAATTATAAACTAGTCATATAGAAGGTACTTTAGAGGCTTGAAACTTGTCTTTACTTTTAGTTGTTTGTTCGAGAGAGTAATCCAACAACAATTGGAATTATTAATATAATATTTGCCTTGATTAGAGAATCTAAAACTCAGTTAGGCAGTGTTCAACCTAATGAAGAAGCACTGATTCACCAATGGCTTGAATATACTCTAGTTCATGTAGCAAATGCAAACACCAGTCAGAATATTCAAATTGTATTAAAGGTAAGACAACTACAGCAGAATAATATTTGATGATGATATTTACCTAGTTTGGTGTTTTCCAGGAACTAAATACCATCTTATCCTCCAAAACTTACCTTGTAGGACATAAACTAACAGTTGCAGATGCTTTCCTCTATTATGTTCTTATTAATATTATGGTAAGTTCAGGTCTAATTGAGATTGAATTACTCTGAGAGATTTTTTAGGTCAATTTGTCAAACTTGGATAAAGAGAAATACTTAAATGTCTCTAGATGGTTTGATAACATTCAGCAGGATCCTAAACTGCGCCAAAAGAATAAAATTGTTGATTTTAGTACTAATTATCTAGCTAGTGTGGTACCTGCAAGACATTAGCTAAGATCAAAACAGTATTAAGTATTATTATAAAAGATTAAAATATTGTCATGAAAAACTTCTGCTACTTATTTCTTCCACCCTTTGTCAATTTATACTCAAGTCAAAAAAATGTTTTTAGGTAGAGAACTGAAATGATTAATCAACAATAAATACTTAATAAAACATTTTATTAAAAATTATGTCTATATTACATATTTATTGTACTTGAAACACAAGTAATATACAAATCCAAATTACATCAAATCACATACAAATTAAATACTCTTTGAGGCTATACTAAACTTAATGTTTGTGATAAATTAATATTAGTTCTGGTTTCTAATAGTAACCGCAAAATAAGCTTTATTTTGAGTGCCCTGGGTACCCGACTTTTTACTTTACCCATGTAAACTCCAAAATCGACAGTGGGTTTTTTAGGTGTGATTTTACAAAAAGTAATTCGTAGGTTTGATGGCAACTTTCAAAAATGAACACACTGACGACTGTGTTACATAAATTTACTCTCAGTGTAGTATTAATCCAACAATACTGACCAAATCGATGAGCATCGTACAGTGTAAAGCACTCTAGCTTTATCGCATTCTACAGAACAAAAAACTTGTATAACTATAAAAAAAAATAGAGTAAACTCTCATATTTCTGAAGAAAATTTACAAACTTAATCCACCTTGACCACGCTGTAGATTTTGCGTATAAACCAGAAACAAGCAAAGAATCCGATCGTACCAGTCAACAGATTGAACAACAAAACCATAATCGCCGTGTAACCGAAATACAAAAAGGATGAAGCAGCATCATCAATTTGCAATTTTGTGTAAAAGTAGTGACAACAGTACAAGAACAAGTAAACGGCGGTAAAACCGGAAGTCAAATACGACCGCCACCACCAATGGTAATCCTCTGCGCACAAATGAAAGTAGCACAAAAGTACTGTGGTTTCCGCGCAGGTGATTACCAAAATAATAAACACCAAGAATAAAAATCCGAACATGTAGTACATTTGCGCGGACCAGATCGAGTTTAAGATGAAGAAAAGCTGGATAAA
The DNA here is from genome assembly GCF_016097725.1 of Ips typographus. Taxonomy (NCBI): domain Eukaryota; kingdom Metazoa; phylum Arthropoda; class Insecta; order Coleoptera; family Curculionidae; genus Ips; species Ips typographus. Next base: position 5,639,328 of record NC_138430.1, on the reverse strand, counting down.
GATGCAACCGAAAGGCAGCACACCTCCCATTATAATACCGGGCAATGGTTGGGTATAAACTGATTGTTCAGGAATGAGTCTTGGGATTTGATTAGTCCTAACTGGGTGTTCGATGGCTCGCTTCCTAAAACCAATAAAAGCACCAACAAAAGTCAAAGGCACCGAAACCAACCACCAAAGGGCTAAAAGCCCAACAAGTGTACTAAAAGGGATAGCAGCCGAACTGCCTTTGGCCCATAAAACTAAATTCATGACGAAAAACAGGCCAAACACAAGCCCGGGAACTAACATGGAAGTGAGCAAAACGTTGGACTTCCACTTTTCTCCGCCGAAACTTTTGTAGATCCTCGCGGAGACGTAACCGGCCGGTGAACCTAAAAGAACGTATAAAACCATGGCACAGGTCATTAGGGCGCCTCGATTTGCCGGACTTAGAAAACCTAGACAGGCAAATGCCAGTGTCACTAAGGTCATGAACAATACTTGCACACCCGATCCTAACAGAACCGAGAGGAGCATTCCTTTACGCGGAGGACGAAAGACGTCGCCATGAACCAGTTTCCAACCGAATTCCTCCTGAAAAATCAATAAACAAAAATTAAAAAACTAATATTTTACCTAAAATTTGTGGTACACCACTTAAAACACATAAGATAAGATTTTGTGGTCTTGTTTGCTCAATGTACTATTTTTACCATCCAATTTATCCTGGATTTAAAATAATCATAAAATATGTTTATAATCTAGACATTAATTCTCCAAATATGTGGCAACATGCACCAAGGAATAAACAAATACTTGTAATAATATAAATGCATTAAAATTTAAGAGATTTCACACAAAGTTTTACCTGAGCATCCTCGCCGTTATCAATCTGGTTGTATCTGGCAATATCCTTGTACAACGTCCTAAGCAGGATCATTGCTACCATTCCAGACAAGAACAATACAATAACCAAAGAATTTAATATGCTGAACCATTGTATGTTTGTGTATGGCATTGATTCCAGTATGTAATCCCATCTTGAGGACCACTTAATTGAGTTATTTTGTATGAAAGTTACTGTGTAGGTGTAGGAAATTTCAAATTTTTCTCCTTTCCCCAATGGTTTTAGTGGAAAACGTAGGGGCTCTGTATTTTGTAGATTACATAATCCCCTAAAAGAAATTTATGTTCAATTTTAACTGCTGTTTTACTAATACATTTTGAGATTCTAAAACATTAATGCTTTCAGTATTTTATTGCTGAAAGTGTTGCAGAAACTCAATATAGTAAAGATAACTACTACTATCATTTACTATCATTTTAGCTTTCATTTAATTATCAAACTATTATTAGACCTTTCATTTTAAGAATCTTTTATTAGTCAGGTACAGTAAAAGGTTGGGATTGGAAATGAGCCAAGTCAAATTGGTAGTTATACACTAAACAACTGAATCCAATTGAAACAAAACAATGTCCAATGCATAAACTTTCTTAAGCTGTAGAAAATTTACAAAACCAAGTCTTAATAATATCAGCTTAATTAAGTAATCAAAGGATTGTATTAATCCCTGTATTAATAGTATACTGTTTTACATTGTATTACTGGAACCAAGGAGTTCAGAAGCACCTACTCTGTCACCCAAATTAGTCAATAAAGTATATTAATTTCTTTATAATCAATCACAATAACAATTTGGAAACTTTACAGATGAGTTTATCAGTAAAGCTTTTAAATCTCTGAGTAAATATTATAAAAATTTGTATTGAATGGAAAAAAATCAAAATGTAATCCTCTCTGAGAATGATTTGCTTAAGACAAACCGTAGAGCAACTGAATGTAAAACATTGGAAATAGATTTCATACTTACGCTCTGTGATCTATACTTCTTGGAACAACTTTAACAGAAATAATCCTTCCCCCATTGCCTTTAAATTTACTTCCCCACTCTTCCTTATCCCCAGAATGATATGTCACAGTTAAATCAACATGATTGTAGATGTAAAAACCATCTTGTTCATTTTCAGGCATGCAATTTGATCTTTTATTTCTTGTATAACAGCCCATTGAAAATCCTGTGGTACAATAAACTCTATCATCCTTTGTGTCAAAGCATGTGGTTACTGGCATATTATCCACTATCCAGTGGTGTTTGTAGTTGAGACTGATGCCTTTTCTTAATGTGGCTAACAACATGTTGTCTTCTTTCTTATCACCCTCATAGGTCTTATGACAGACTTGAGTGCAGGTTTGGTTTTTCATAAATTCAATTGTGTAGGGTGAGGGTCTGATTCGTTCACCAAACACTACCTGTCCCAAGTTTTCTACTGGGGACTTGGATTCATCACTTGGTAGGCAAAAATCAAAGTGACTGTACTCATAAGGTATTACAGATTCTTCAGTGTTCAGTCTGTTAACATACAATTTTACATCTGACTGAAAAACATGAAAACAAATTATTTAGTGATTTGCCTAAGTCCACATAAATTACTTACTTTGCAAGTGGGTTGTTCATCATCCTTTTTACAATAATTTACAGGAGCCAGCCCAGGCAAATAAAAAGACTCAACATAGATGATATTGCACAGAAAGAGCCCTAAGAGGCCCTTCCACGTCATGGTATCTACCATAACTAAAATCTACATAAACCCCGGTGTGTGACTAAACCAAAAGATTTTTGTAAATCCTTTGGGTATCCACGTATTTTTCGAAAACGTCACTGATAAATTGTTATCAAGGTTGTAGCTAGCCGCTTGTAAGTTACAACTATAATCGGAAATATAGAAATCCGGCAAACCGTACAATTAAGTGGTACCGAAAAGAAAAACAAATTTTCAAATTATGGGCAAACGGCCTTGGAGGGGCCGATTATTCATTCATTAACCATCAAAGAGGCACAAATTTTTGGTAAATTTCTGTGTTTCATGTTGACAATTTTCAAGTAAAAGCTATCTGCTCTGCACTTTGACAGCTGAATTGGCATTTGACATTATGCATTTGGCATTAATAAAAACTCCAAAAAACAGTAAATTTACGCAGCTCACATGATCTACTTGTCTTTTGCTATTACTATTATCACGTGGTAGAAGCCTGACCTTTTTTAAATCAAAAGCACCTGAAAGCACTTCATTATTGACAGTTGAGTATGTTTTGCGCATGTGTACAAAACGGCAGTAAATAATCACAAAAACAAAATGGTTCCGAGTTTATATGAAAGTGTTTATTTAATTTTGCAATAAAAGTACGTGTATTTACTTGGTATCCTTCATCAAATTGGTAAATAAGTTAGAGTAAACCGAGCTAACAAGTTTCAGTGAACATCGCCTAGTCTTACTCGACGATCAACACAATGCCGCGTTTGATATTGGTCCGAATCCATCAACGCTGGGGTTCAAATCACGTTTTCACGAAATGCCCCAGCGTTTTTCAAAACTCTGTGAAATTTCTACATTCCTAACGTTACATAAACAAGATTGGCGCGATAACGTTCACTCCAACTTGTCCTCGCATTGCATAATCACTTTTGAAACACATGCTGGCTCTGTTTATGTTTGGTTGTTTTGGCTCATGTATCAATCATTCTGCTCTGCAGGGAACACAAAGATTCAGCAATGAAAGTGAACTTCTTAATTTGGAGATGTCGGGTGGGAATGCCAATAAATCGCTAGTTTAGCAAACTTGGCTGTTCTGCATTATGAGGGAGATGGTAGGAGGTTGTTGTGTGTGTTCTGATGATAGAGGCTGGTCAGAGAATCCCCTAGTGTACTGTGATGGACAATCTTGCAATGTTGCTGTTCATCAAGGTAATACTAATAGAATCATTTCAACTTACTAGACATGTTGATTGATATCCTATTAGTATGTAGAATATTATTGTGAACTTCTGATAAATGGTTTATTAATAATTTAAGATACCACATTGGTGTATCAAAGCTTTAAAATTATTTATAGGAAATCTGGGGCAAGAAAAGATGACTCTGGACAAAGATAGAGAAAACCTACATAAGTGACCTGTTAGTGTCAAAGTATGTGACATCATTTGCCAGTTGGTCTCATGAGAATTTGATTCTGTTTGATTTCTTCTAATTATGTCACATAGTTTTTTCATACTGTTTATTAAAGTTCTTTGATAGGTGTTTCCAGTAATCATACTGTGAAACTTATCTAATCTCTTGATAAATTTGTTTGAGGGAGCTTTAAAGTGACATCCTTATTTTATTCTTGCATTGTATAAGAATGTCTCTCTGGATTGATTGATTTTTATTGATATACATAATGCATATAATTAATTACATTTGCGAGGGAATATGGTCTTTTGAGGTTTTATTTACAAGTTTTAAAAGCAATAATAGCACAACCAATATGCCTTAAACCTTTTACTAGAAAATTTCAATTTATAATTAAAAAAAGTCTTTAAATTTACCTAGTTTGTGAAAGATTTTTCCATTGAGTCTACCTTCCTTTTTTTTGTTTAAGCTTGTTATGGTATAGTTACTGTTCCAACTGGTCCATGGTATTGCTGTAAATGTGAGAGTCAGGAAAGACCCACAAAAGTGGTAAGTTGACAAACTTGAATTGGTGTGAAACTGTAAAAAATGAAAGTATAGAATTAAGTGGGTTTTTAACCTTTTTTACAATGAAGAGATAATAAATCACCTCTTTTTATAAGTATAATTTGTTTCTTTACCTCTTTTTTAGCCTTTAACTATTTTTGGGTTACTGGTTCCAACAATTGATCACTACAATACAGTGCAATAAAACATTCTTCTTCAGAAAGCACCCAGTTTTATGGGTTTACCTGATATTTACTGTACAAACTCAAATATGGTTTAGTCCGTTTTCTGCACTAGTTTAGTCAACAATGGTAATTTCCTGTGTGGTTTTTCAGAAGTGCGAGTTGTGCCCAAGCAAACATGGAGCTCTTAAACGTACTGATAATCAAGGATGGGCGCACGTCGTCTGCGCGTTATACATACCAGAGGTGCGATTTGGAAATGTATCTACAATGGAACCGATTCAGTTGCATTTAATTCCACCTGAACGTTTTAATAAAGTGAGTTTAAATAATGTAATTTAAATGGTAAGGACTTAAGAAGGAGTGTCTTATGTTTTAGTTATGTTAAAGATTATAAACATTACAATAAAATGTATTGCTTTTATTAGGTGTGTTATATCTGTGAGGAAAGTGGTAAACCGGCAAATGCAACCGTCGGTGCTTGTATGCAGTGCAATCGAGTTGGATGTAAGCAACAGTTTCACGTGACGTGCGCTCAAAGTTTAGGCCTCTTGTGCGAAGAGGCTGGCAACTACTTGGACAACGTCAAATACTGTGGCTATTGCCAGCACCATTACAGTAAATTGGTAAGTGCAAAGGTTGAGTATCGATTTTTTTCTGTTTATTATTCTTAAGTATTAATTTATAAGTTCTAGTTTTGAATTTTACATTTTGTTAAGTAGTTTTAACATAACAACATGAAATATAGAAATAACTGTTTGCAGAAAAAAGGAGGAAACGTCAAAACGATTCCCCCATACAAACCGGTGGCCGAACACCATAATTCGGACTCGAATTCCGAGAAAGAGTCGGAAGGGGGCAGCCCTTTGAAGACTAGTCCTTCCCAAGCCGTTGGCAAGAGGAAATCAAGTTCTACATCTAAAACTAACACTTCCTCTAAAGGGGCAAGCTCAGGCAAGGGTTCTATGTCTCAACCTAAAGGCGTTCATAGCAATAATAAAGGGTAAGTTAAATTAGGTCGTCATATTTAAGGAAAAAGGTTTAAACTGTTTAATTTAGTAGTATTTGTCACCTTACAGAAGTTTTAGCATAATTATCAATATAATATAGATAACTTTTTTCATACAATCAACACTAGCTCATGTGCTCGACTTTGTTGTTGCTAATTTAGTGAAGTAAGGGTGATAATTTTTTTAATTTTCTTATCTATAACCATTATTGCTTACTGTTTGAGGAATTGTGTTTCAATACATACAAGTCTACTAGAATGGTTTTTAGGACTGGTGATAAAAGAGTGGGTGGCTCGAAAACGAAACCAGAAGAATCGAGTTCGTCATCTTCTCCTACATCTGATAAACCAGACAAGAAAGACACAAGAACTGACGGGGTGTCCGATTTGGACAAAGACTCGAATAACTCAAAAGGTGCTAAAAAACGAAGGGGCAATTCAAGGACGCCAACGCCAATTCAGAGTGAAGTTAGTGTTGTTGTTAGTGCTTTGCCGTCGTCTGAACTTCCGGTTAGTGCGAGTGTTTCGTCAACAAGTGTTTCCGCTATTGTGACTCAAACAGACAAAAAGAACTTGAGTAGTGATAGTTGCATAGACAAGCTCAAAAAGGTAAGGTTTTTGGTTGACTGAGTGAAGGTTTTTAGTTGAAATGTGAATCAACATATTTGTATCTAATGATTGTATAGATTGATATTCAAACTATAAGGCATTATTTTTAGTCAAAAATAGACAGCACTCAATTGATAATCTCAAATCAACCTGTTGTCGCCCTTACATCCATATCAACCACAAAAATCAGCTCTCCTCAAACAACTGCTGCCGAAACGCCCGTACAAAGTGAGGTAGTACCAGCAGCAATACCAACACCATCAATCATTCAAACTGCTCAAGTAAGTTGTCCATCTTTGTCTTGAAATATTACTCATCAAGTATTTTATTATTTATAGGCTCAAGCTCAGCATCATCAACAGCAGCAGCATCCATCCTTGGTAGTGTCAGTACCTCTAGCTAACACTAGTCTCAGTCCCAATCATCCATTGGTGGCAAACTCGGCGAATCCGCTAACTGTGATGCCCTTCACTGTGGCAAACACAGATAAAAGTACCAGTGTACCCGTTAGCGTCGCCGAAAAAACAACTCCGATAACTCCAGTGTTGTCTGGTAAGTTGTAATTCAGTTGAACTAATAAAATCTAAGTCTTGAAACTCCTTATATACTGTTCTCTAGGAGTGAGTTTACCCGTGCGTGATTTAGAAGTAGACATGCCTTATTGACTTCATGTTTGTCTATTGTTCACTTTCAGAAAGTGTAAATATTTAGGTGACTGTCTTCCAATAAAAACATTTACTGATTGATTAGCGCTTCTATTTCAGTCATTGTCAGTTTGAAAACCATCGAAATTTATTTGATTTGTTTACTATTAATTATTTTCCGTTTCTTTGTGTTGTTAATCATTTATAAAGTTTTCTATTTACCACACCGCCACAGTTCTTTTAAGAGCTATTGTTTCTACGCTTTTAACATTCTGTAAGTACTTTCATAATATTATTATTATTATTTTTATGTCGGCTGTCACGATCTAACCAAAATTGGCACAATTACTAACCTGTTTTGAAAAAAAAGTGGGAGTGTCTTTTATGGTTTTTATTTAGCCATTTGGTTTTTCCTAAATTCGGAATTACTATTACAGTATTTTTTTAGAAAATGTCTGGAAAAATTCTCCACAGACAAGCCCAGCAGTTAATTCTTAACCTTTGTGAATATTTTGAATTGGAAAAAACCCATGGAGGACCTTTAAAGCTTTATCATCTGTTCAGGAAGAAAATAAGAAATTTTAAGACCTTACATATTCTTACTGATGTATTTTTTTTTGATACTAAAAGGTTGCAGCTGCTTTGAAAATTTCCCGCAAAACTGTTTATTCGATTCGGAAAAAGCAAGCAAGTAATCTTATGATTTCCTCACCTAGAAAACGTAAATCTATCGACGGGCCAAGACCACTGATTTATCTGAAAGCATTAAAATGGATGTTCGAAATACATTATATGATATGTACAACGATAGTATGTTAATAATAGTAAAATATATCTACTTTTGTAAGAAACATCTATTAACATTTCATTGTTTCCAGAGACTGAGATTTTTGGGTTGCATTATAGATTTTTCATAAAAATTTCTTCAAACATTAATAATAAAGTCATAGAAAAAATAAAATGTTCTCTAGCGGGTTTAAAATAAAATAAGTGGATTGCAACCTGAAAATGAGATACTATAAAGAAATACTACATATTGGTGATACATCTCTGCGAATTTTGGTAACTAAATTAAGTTTCAAATTTAGACGGAATTCTATGATCCAAACGGCGACTTCTCATGAATAAAAAATGTTATTTCGGTCAAGATATTTTTGATTTGCTTTGGTATAAGGTTGTTTTAGAGCAAATTTGCAGCCAAAGATCTCTACTTTCTGACTGACAATTCACGCAAAATTTTAAACGTGACGATGCTTTAGACACGCCCTTTTCTATAATATGAACACCACAGGTTTGTTGAGGAAAACTTGATTTGATTCATATGATTATAAATGACGTAGCCTTCGTGACGCACGGGTAAACTCACTCCGCAGTAGTCTGTTCAATGACTTCTGACTTGCGTCACAATGAAAAAACTTATGTCGGTGATTAAATGTAATATTGATTATTTAAAACAATTCTTGAAAGGTTTAAGACACTTGTAGAAGCCTCTGGCAATTTTTATAATTGTTGCAGTATTATTTTGAGAGCTCTGGCTTTTCCAAAATGGTTCTAGAGGTAACTGACAATTTAAAACAATTTTTGGACGGTTTAAGACACTTGTAGAAACTTCTGACACTTTTTAGAAGGTGGTCAGTCGCACTTCAAGGTCTCTAGCAGATTCAAAACGATTCTAGAGATCCCTGACAATTTAAAGAAGATTTCAGACACTTGTAGAAACCTCTGTCACGTTTTAGAGGGTTAATAGCATTTAGAGGATTCTTTCAAAATGGTTCTACATGTCTCTGGCAATTTAAAATAGTTCTGGGAAAGTTTAAGACAGTTGTATAGGGCTCTGCAAACTTGAGTTTGGCTTTTATTCATATTTACTATACTATGACCTTTTGTTAAATTTTTTTTTGCAGATAATAGTATGCCTTCCAGTAGCAATAACCAGGGCATCCTCAACTCTGAAATGAGTGGAGGCGGCCTAAAGATAACCTACGAAAAACAACCAGACTCCATCAACATGGAAGTTGATATGGAGTTGGAGCTTGACACCCCCTCTGCGATACAAGAAGTACCTGCCAAAAGAACACGGTAAGTGTTTTTGTTCAAAATGAACCAACCCATATTGAGTAACAAATATTTTGAACAGATCTCAATCAAATGAAAAGACTGAACGAACAACGCGAGGTAAGAAACGAAACAGCATCGGTAACGGCCTTCCCCAAATGCAAACTAGCACTTCGCTTCCTGCTACGATGACAAAGCAAAGAACAGGTCGATCACATCATCCCTCACCCCCTAGCACGCCCGTTCAACAACACCAGCCCGGTGCTTTTGCAGCAATTACGCAGGTATATTAGACAGAAAGTCTTGAAAGAAAAAAACGGTCGTAAAAACATGTGGTGGCGATTTTACAGGAAAAAATTAAAGACTCACCGCCGAGTAGTCCGAGCTCGGAAAGTCATAGCATTATAGGGACTAACGGCAACTCGAGAGATTCACGAAATCGGACCAAAGGCCGGAAAAGTGCTCCGGCAGCGGTTAATGTAATTCAAGGTATCTCTAAAGAGGAGAAGAAAGAACCGCGAATGTAAGCTAAACCAAACGTTACAGCGGTCCGGCAAAAAGTGCTAAACTCTGTTTCGTGCAGCTTTCAGAACGGGGTGACGACCGCGCCGCACATGTTAGGCAATCAGCTAAATCCAACCTCGAATATGCATCAAAAAATGACGGACCACTTGAGCAACGAGTTGGAAGCTCACAGCATTTACAACAACTCGAACGATTCAAGTCCCAGCCTGGTTGGTCCTCAAATGCACCACCGAGTTGTTCAATCAGTAAGAAATGTACGTGTGTAATTTTACAGCTGAGTGTAATTTAAAATATTTTTTTAAGGTCAGGGCAAGTAGTACAGGTTCCAGTACCGCATCGGGGGGTAGTGGACTTTCGTCAGTGTTAGGGGGTGGAGGAGGTACAATTCCTCAGACTTTGGACCAGCTTTTGGAACGGCAATGGGAACAAGGATCTCAGTTTCTTATGGAACAGGCTCAGCATTTCGATAGTAGGTTTTAATTGGACTATTTAGTATTAAAGTAAAAAAACACTATACATTTTTGTTTTCAGTTGCTTCGTTATTATCGTGTTTACACCAGTTACGAGCTGAAAATGTAAGATTGGAAGAACACGTAAGCTCGTTACTGCAAAGGAGAGATCATCTACTTGCAGTTAATGCTAGGTTAGCAATTCCATTGACTGGTCAACCGTCAGCAGTACCACAGCAATCTTCACACACCGGTAAGACCTCTGAGGTTTAAATAATTATTTGGAAATCATTATTTTTTGTTTTAGTCAATAATATTCATCCAAGTATGTCGGTGGGACACGGCGATGGTATTAGGCCGGCAAGACACAGTACTGGTTCGTATGACCGGTATCCTCAAAGTTCACTCACTGTACCTGTAGAAAATGGACTGCCCCCCGACGGATACGGCACTGGTGCACTTCGAGATTCCGTTTCTAGCGGGCAACCAAGCCCCACAGTAAGGTTAGTACCGAAAACCGAGGTTACCGCCGACTAACGTACTAATTGTTTAACTTTACTTTGTTAGAAAAGACATTCTAAAAACTAAGGTTTATAAAAATATACATTAATTCTTATAGAACACAATCGTATTTCAAGTGACCCAGATCCTTTTATAGACACTCACCAGCGGCAGCTTACTCAAACAACGGCCTTTTGCGGCAGTGCGCCGACGTCGGAATGAGGTCGGCGCATCAACGGCCTCAACCATATCCCCTTTATGAACGACCCGCCTCGTCGCATTCAGCGTCGTCCCAACAGGTGCAATATAAATGTTTTGTGGCAATTGCTTGTAAATGGGGCTTTATGGTGATTTTCTTTTTGCTGTCTGTTTTTCCTTTTTTTGCTTCCGGTTTTGGCTGTCAATGCTTTTGGTTTGTTGGTATTTTTTCAACTTTGTGTGATAAGACTTTTAAGGCGGAAAAACTAATCTGATCAGCTCATAAATTACACGTAATGAGAGTAACTCTACATGTTGAGTAAGTATTGGTTTTTCACAGTTCTAATACACAATTTGTAGTAAGTATTTTAATTGATTCACTGCTAAGCGTTAATTATTTATTTAATTATTTTAAATGTCAATTATTTAATAAGAATAATCAAGGCAAACGGTATTATGCGACCACACTGTAAATGCAAGCAAATTTTCTCTGCATAGATCATTTCTCTATTTTGTTGCATGTTTGTGTTTGACTTTTGGTTCCTGCAAAAAGTTTTCCGATGTTGGTTGAGTTTTTTTTAGAAATTTGCATTCTTTGTACTCACAGATGTCTTTTATACCTTAAATTAGGAATTAATTCGAAATTATTGTTCAATGGTCGCTTACCTATACAGTATTTCACTAAACATGCTATATTCTACAATTTCAGATGGTGATTCGAAGAGATCGGGAAAGGGACCAAGACATTTTCTCTCACAGTTCTCAGCCGAGCTGAAGTTTAGTTCTTCCTTTAATGCATTTTATTGAGGCTTCGACAAATCGCAACAATTAACGAAATGTTTCAGGAATTGTTACAGTTTTTTGTCATCGACTGACTGACTATAGATTTTCACAAATCCCGCAAAATTGTTTCAAATTTGGTTATTGACTAAGTGACGTGAACCGCTGAGTTTTAACATCGTAAGTAATTTTATTGTGTTTCTTACATATTTAGGACTTTTCTATTTATATACATTTATTGATAAATATACATTTTTTTGCATTGTAATAGATTCTTAAGATTGGTTCTAAGATGCCAAAGTGGGCTGTTATGGCTTTTGTGTGTTAACAGGAAGCAAAACAAATAAATGGAGCTAGGAAAGCGATGATTTTTATAGTTATAAAAACACATTTTTGTGTGTTACAAAACAGTTCTTTAGTAATACGAACCATAGCATGGCTAGAAAATAGAAGTATAATATTACCATTTTTAAAACCTATACTACAACAACATTCAATATTTCTAGATCACTCTTTTTTATTGTTTTCACTATATTTTTAATTATTGTTTTTTGTGCTACCAGTAAGAATTTCAATCACTGTTATTTAAGTCGTACCTTAATATTAAGATCAACTTAAGTAAGACGTTAAGCAAATCAGAGTGGTAGTTCAGAGCTCAGGGAAAAGACTTAAATAAGAACTTTAAAATATCACGTATTACGTAAGTAATGCCAGTATTAGGCCATATTAGCATAGTGTGCATATGTAATTATGTTGATATTAAGGTAACCATTTTTACCTAATTTTGTTTAGTCGATTGCAGCTAAAAATGGTTAACTTGCCTCTTTTCTGAACTTGTAAGGAATATTAATAAAACATAATTTATTTTGTACTCGAGATATTGCTGAGAGAATATAATTTTGTAACGACGCGCAAAGAAATCCCTATTTTCACTAATAAATCGAAATTTATTGATTTTTAAGTTATTGTAGTATTCTCAAATACTTAAAGGGATTTCAAGTGGAAGTTTTAACTACTAATGACCACAATTTTAGATGGATTAAATTATTTTAGGGCGCTATAATAAAATACTACAAATAATCCTCTTAAAACTGTTAAAGCAACTAATGGAAAGCCAATTTCACCATACAAATACACCATTTATTAAATACCTAGTTCAATTTGCTACTTACTCTCTAATAATTTAATTTTTAACCGTACCCATAGTTAACGTGTAAAAGACGATTAATTAAGTCACCAATTGTTAATTAAATAATAGATTTTTCTCAATGGAAATAGCCATTTGAAATCGCTTATAAGCTCGGTGGTGTAGTAATAGTCGAATTAAGTAGGAGGTAATTTCAATTGTATATTTTGTAATATTCTAAGTTTGTTTTGTTTTATGTTTTTTGTAATATACAGTTAGTAGGAAACATTCCGACTTATTTTCAGATATTAAACCAAAATTGATAAATATGGGTCAAAAAAGCATTTTCAGCAATAATTGGATAAAGCAAAAAAATAACTAATTAATCCATAGGCAGTAGTTGATTTAGTCATTCAAACTGTTTTAAATAAATAATGAATGTATTGTCATCAGCAGCACGAAAAAACAACGTTCCAAATGCATGTTTTAATTAAGCAAGGTTAATACACATTTAATAACTTTAATTTCATCATGATAATAGGTATTATCTTATGTGCACAAAATACATGGAATTATTTTCCTATTACTGTATAATGTTTCAACTTGTTGACAATATGCTGTGATGATGGGTTATAGTGTTTTTACTCAAGCAAGTGTACTAATCTTGTTAAATTGGGTGTTCTTTACCCTTCGTTGGTTTGAGAACCGCTGAAATACAGACCCTTAAACTAGGTAGGTAATAAAAAGAGTCGAACCACCTTTCCGGCAAAGCAACACAGTAATTATTTGTCTGCGTCTAAAAATACTTTGAAAGTATAAATAGATTTGGTTCAATTTTAATAGTTTGATAGTGCAACTGTTTTAAACAAAACTAGAATATTACAGTGTGAGTAAAATTGTTTTAGTTTATACAGATGAGTTACAGGTTGAAGTGGGTCAAACAGGATGCACCAAACTATTTTTCAATTTTCTGCGATATAATTCACTCTCTATGATAATGACTCGTCGTCCTTGGTTTATGTTGGATTGGTCGATATTATTACCAAAGTACAAAACGAGTATTGATTTGGCCTCAGTCGCTCATACACGTTTTTGAAGAGCTAATAACCGATGCAAACTTATCGGTTATCCTAGACTTTTATCAGCGAGATTTAAATTTGAATATCGTTTATATTAAAGTGTAGTAACTGGCATTTTTAATCATTTGTGGCTTAATTAATTTAGGTTAAAACATGGACAGTTGCGGTTGTTTGAACGCCAATATTTTCGAAAGATTTACTTACAGTGTTGTTAATGGTACTGAAACTTTATTTTACAAGTAAGTACTTAAATTATGTTTTATCTGACTTGTCACAATTAACTGAATAATGTAATCAAGTTTTGCTTTTAGATAAACCACCCTTTCGAGAGAAGCATAATTAAATATTTTTTACTTTAATGTTTATTACAGGTTGGGCATTGAAATAGCCAGGCAACCAATAAAAACCATAATACTTTGCTGGATAATTGTATTATTGAGTGGACTTGGTTTTTTGAGGTTCAGGCAAGAGAAAGACCCTCTGAAACTATGGGTGCCGCCAGATAGTACCTTTGTAGGGGATACCCAGTGGCTCAAAAACACTTTTCAAAGAGGATTTAGTGAAGAAATAGTTGCTATTGTTTCCGATGACGTGCTCACACCCGCAACTATTAAAAGGGTATTTTTTAACATGACAGTTTTACATAGACAAAACATTTCCTTTTTGAAAACATCACTATACTATTAATTATAATTGGCCATGTATTTAAAGGCTGTTATAAGATAATTTATTTAATTACTGAACTAAATTTTCTATCATTACACAAACAGGTTAATGAATAATTGGTTAACAAGTGCCCATTTTCTTTTATTGTTTCAGCTTGCGGATATTCATCAAAAAATAATGACAGTCAGAACAGAAAGAAATACAACATTAAACGATGTATGTTTTAGGCATGTATATTTTAATTGACTAATTAATGAGGATCAAGCTAAATGATTCAATTTTCATAGGGTGCCAAAGGTAAATAAGAAATTATTAAGAATGATGCTCAGCGAAAACGGAACGGATCCAAGTATGACGATGCCTTCCGCTCTGTATTGTAGTTTTGTAGAGACCATGATGAAGACTGAATGTTACACCAAAAGTATTTTGGAGCTTTGGGATTTTGATATGGATCAAATCGCAAACCTTACCAAAGATGATATTGTGAATGCTATTAATACGTACGACAGAAAGTGAGTAAACTGTTTTTCTTCAGTTTCGTTTTTCTTTGTTTACGCTAAATGTTTTGTGTAAATTTCAGCATGATATTTGGAAAACTGAAAGCCTACGAACATTTATTGGGACGAATAGAACGCAACGAAACTGGACACATCATCAAAGCTGGTGCAATAGAAAATTATTGGTTGTTGTTGGTCAATTTTTCGTCCATTGACACTGACAAAACAGGCAACATGGCTGGAACTGGCGAATGGGTGAGCATATAAAATATACAAAATGTGAAAAAATGTACAGTAAAAAATTTAGGCTTCTGAAAAAGCACTTGAATGGGAACTATCGTTTCTGGATCTAGTCGAAAACATTTCTAGTCAAGACAATGGGTTCTATTATTTTTCTGCCAGAAGGTAGTTTGGTTTAACAAATTTGAAGATTCCATTTTCATTCTCTCCCTGTTTCAGTTTCGGTGACATATCCAATAACTCTATATTTCATGATATGGATAAACTTATCATGGGAGTGGCAATAATGGTGATATACGTGCAATTCGTTATATCCAAGTTCAATTGGTTGGAAGCCAGGGTATTAAGCTATATTAGGGATTTTGATAAGGAGTTCACACATAATTAATTCCTGTCAAAAATCCCGAAAAAAGAGCCAGACAATAGGATAAAGTAGATTGTTTTAGGGAGCGTGGGACTACTCTCCATTGGTATGGGATTTATTGTAGGGGCTGGTTTATGTTCTTTACTGGGAGTCTATTACGGGCCGGTGCATTTGTCTTTACCGTTTCTACTAATGGGGCTAGGTAACTTGGAAATAATTACCAAAATTTGTGATCAACGCCATCAACGGTTTATAAAGGTGTGGATGATATGCTGGTTATTATGTGCTGCTGGGATGAGTTACCACCAGAAAATCAAGGATTACCTCTTCCAGAACGAATTGGGATAATGCTAAAACACGCCGGAGTGTCTATCACTATAACGTCTTTTACTGATGTTATAGCTTTTATTATAGGAGCATCAACTGTTAGTTTTGAGGTTCAATAATACTGAATACTAAAAAAGACATTTTCCAGATACTACCATGCTTAGAGTCTTATTGTATCTATGCAGCAGTGGGTGTTTTAATGACTTTTATCTTTGTCGTAACTTTTTTCGTTGCATGCTTTGCACTTGATCAGCAACGAGTTGAGTCAAATAGAAATGGAATTATTCCCTGCATCGAACATCGTTCCTATACACCAAACCCATGGAGTCAAAGTAAATTTACCAGTAGGGTTTTTGAGTATGTTTACAAAAATGTTATACTGACTAAACCAGGAAAGGCAAGTAGTGGTATGGTTAACTGACTTGAAAATTTACCTATAATCTTTTAGGTAATAGTTATCCTAGTAACCCTAATTCTCGCTGGATTTAGTATAGAGAGCTCGCTAAGACTGGAACAAAAATTTGATCCTAAATGGTTTCTGCCAGAAGGCACTCATTTAGCTGGATACATTAAAGTGCGCGACGACTATTTCCCACACGTCGGTTGGGAAGCGGGATTCTATATGGGAGCTTTAAACTACAGTCATGAAATTAAAAAAATTAGAAAAGCAGTTGACAAATTGGAGAATATGACCGATATAGCTAGTAATGTGATGTCATGGGTTGATCCGTTCAGAACTTTTGTACTGGTGAATTTTAAACATGGTAAGTTTGACCATTTGTGAGACCAAATCCCAGGCAAGGCAATTTTCTTTAGATATTTACGAAGATAATATTGATGAAGACAGATTCAACGTATTCATGTCAAAATTTCTGCATAGTCCCCGATATGGAAAATACCAAGGCAATTTTGTATTTGATGGTGAACTGGAATGCGGCGCTCCAATTCCCCCAATTAAGGTAATTTCTTTACTAAAAAAAACATTTTTAGTGAGTTGTCTCATTCTTAGATGTCCAGTGTTGATTTCAACGTCAACAAATACGACGACCCTCGAGATCACATACAACCGATGCACAGACTACGAGAAATTGCCGAAAAAGCCAACTTTACTAGTGGAGAAAGGTTTTCTACAGTGTGGTCCAAGTACTTTGCCATGTGGATTACTGATGAGGTTTCTGAACTATCCAAAACCGTCTCCAGGACATAACTCATATGGTGTTTTTTCAGTTAATTGACAAGGAAGTGCTAAGGAACTTGGAACTTGCTTTGTTATGCGTTATGGCTTGCACAATTTTGCTTATAGCAAACTGGCAAATTTGTTTTTGGATTTTCTTGTGTGTTTTATTGACAATGTTGAATGTTTGTGGATTTATGCAACGTTGGGGACTAACGATTGATTTAGTGTCTTGCATTGGATTAGAATTAGCCATAGGTTTGTGCGTGGACTATGCAACTCACATCGGACACACGTTTTTAACAATCTATAACGGCACAAGAAAAGAACGAGCCTTAAGAACTGTCAGTTCTATAGGATCCGCGGTTTTGTTCGGTGGGGTGTCCACATTTATTGGAGTTTTTATGATGAGCCAGTCGCAAGCTTACACGTTTCAGTCATTTTTTAAAGTACGTTAAAATTGCTTTAATCAAAGTTATTAATTTGAACGAATTTATAATCATTTTTTTACAGATATTTTCCTTAGTAATACTTTTTGGACTTTTCCATGGTTTAGTGTTGTTTCCAGTTGTGCTTAGTTGCATAGGACCGAAGCCGTATAAACAGAAACAAAACACGAAAGTTGCAGAAGAGGAAAAATTGGATGCAGCAACTCCGTTAACGTAGTCTCTGCTTTTAAGTTTCTGCTGTTTTATGTTCAAAATAAATAAAAATGATCTAAGATAGCTAAAATACCTATAGTGTGTCTGTTTACTACCATCAACTTGATTTTTGTATTGTGCACTGTTTTGTTTATTGTACATTCACTAATTTGTACGAAGAACATTGACCTCCAGCAGCCATGTTTTCATCACGTGACTTTAAATTAGTTGAATTATTATTGACGAGTGGATATGGCATGAAGCTGATCTGACTGATGTGAAGTTAGAACTGAGGTTTGAGGTTATGTTACTTGAGCATTAAATTCAACTTCAACAAAATATTTATTTTTAATAATAAACTTATTTCTCACTTAGAGAAAACATTATTAATATTATTATGGCCTTAATCATACGTAAAGGTAATTGTATAAACAAAACTTGAAACTATTTTATCACATATTTTGTTTATTGTAGCTACATGTAATCCATTTACGCCCCTAATTCAAACCAAGCGTTTCAGGGGCAAAATCAACATACAAAAACCAAAACCACCGTTTTTCGAAAAAGCCAAATATCTCGCTTTAACTAAACCGTGGTATCCTTCGATCAAAAAAAGCAAAACTCCTTTAGAACTGTGCACTAAAGGCCAACCACCAAAGCATGCCAGAAATGAAGAAAAAAACATTTACCAAGAAATTGTGGCTCAAGAAGTGAAATTTCGGTTTTTTAATTCAAAACTCGTCGTTTTTTGTCATTTAAATCCAATGCTGGGTGATCAAAAGTTTGCTGCAAAATTACAGCTTCACAGAGCAAATATGTACATAGAGCAATTGGGAAGGGAAACAGTGAGATTAGCGGTGCAAGGCACACCTTATGAGCCAGTTCTGTCTTTGTATGTCTCAGAAAATATGACTATATTTAGTCCTGAATTGGAAATTAAAAAGTTACTGAACATAGTTAAAAAGTTTCCAGAACTGGTTGTACTTGGTAGGTGTTTTTTGTGGGTGAAAGTTACTTTTGATTATAATAATTTGACAATTTCAGCTGGGATATGTTGCAATAAGTTGGTCAGTAAAGATGAGCTGGTACATTACAGTACAATACCTAACCTTCAAACAGCTCAGGCTAGTTTAGTGCAAACTTTGAACAGTGTGGGGTCCCAGTTGGTTACTAATCTAAACAGTCATCAGACCTTACTTGTGTCACATTTAGAACAGAGATCAAAACAACTGGAAGATGAGGAGAAATAAGTTTTTCTATATTTGTAAATAAAGGTGATTATTATTTCTTTTTCTTTTTGCCTTCCTTAGGTTTTTTGCCTGCCTTTCCTTTACCTTTTTGTTTGCCTTCTTTGGCACTTAAGCCAGGTGGTGGAGGTGGAATTTCATAATTCAAATACAGGGCATAATTAGGCAGGCATAAGTATTGAATAAGAGGCAGATTTCTTAGGTAAATTTTGCAAAAAAAATCCAACACCTCTTTAGCTTCTTTCAGTGTGAAAATTTTCTTTTTGCTTGGAGGAAACTAAAAATTTCCAGTAAGACAGTTTAAGTAAAAAATGGAAACTTACAGGTAAACTGTGACACATCACAAGTTCTTTAAAGTAAATGTACAGTTTTTCAGCTGAAACTTCCAATCCACTGGTAAAATAAATGTGAGTTTGATAAAACTGAGACATAGTTGCTGCAGATTTTTCAGTATCAAAATCGCGGGAACGACAACATTTTACTACATCAAACAGTAAATGCACAAATATATCTTTGGGACGTCCTTTTGGATAAATGTTACTTAAAGTTGTTGCTAAAAACCGAGTTATTAAGTTGGTATGGGAGTTACAACTGAGTTACTATACACACCCAAAAAGTCTCTAGTCTCTCTATCATTCTTTAGCTTCAATAACTCATCAGTTTTAGCCGGATCAAGGTAGTGCCATTGCGAAAGTGTTGGTTCTTTTAGTGTAAAGTCAGGTTCATTGAAAGCAGTGACTTTATAGGAAGGTTCTTTAATTTTTTGTTGTGTGACGTAAAATTCGTCGATTCGCGGTACATAACTTAGTGGTAGTGTTGATATTTGATAGGCCAGAATGTCCCGTTTAGAAGTCATTCTTGACAACTACCTTTTCTGAATATTGTTTTCTTTACCTATAGTAAACTAACAGGTAAGAAGTGCCTTGGAAAGGAAGTAAATTACAAAGTAACTAACTGCGAAGTTTAATTCATAAAACATAGTTATAATTAGATCAATTCCATTTAATGTTTTTTCTGTTTCTATAATAAAAATGGTGAAGTTGCGCGGTATCAAATATTCAAATTTCCTACCTAGGGAACGTGCTGATGACTGGTGTTTGTCAGATGTCAGAACAAGGCTTGTTGGGTCTTTAATCTAATAATGGCACGTGACACTGTTAATTTTACTGAATTTTCTTTCACGTGACTTTTGAAGCGTTTTGGGATTTTCAATAGAAAATATGTATTTTGTTTGGGATTGTAGGTTATGATTACTCTCGAAATTAGCAGTTTTATTCTCGTTGTGTTGTTTATATTTCGTGAAATTCTCGATGTGCTACTATAAAAACATGAATGCTAGTTTTCTTATTGTGGTTTCACTTTAAAATTCCCGGGCATTGCCTAAAATGTCGTAGAGCGCCCATGCGCTAGACAAACGTCAAATCGATTGCACATTTCCCAAAATGGTGGAAGTCGTGGAAGACATGGATGATGTTATTATGGACTCTGACAACGAAGAAATTTTAACAAAAACTCCAGCCGAGTAAGTACAGATTTTGTATAAAACTAGAATACCTCTCATAAAGGTTAAGGGTAAAGTTTGTTTAACCTGTCCAGTCATTGAATCACCATGTCAGTCAGGCATTGCCTTTTTTTTGCACCTACATACTCAAGGACCTCATTCATTGTTCTGTTGTGATACTAGAATAATTTATTCAGTTAGCTCCTGGTCCAATAGTCTATAATTATTCCGGTATTTGTGTAGAGAAAGTTTGCCAGAAAAGTTGTACCTACTGAAACGTTTAAAAAGGATTTTCTACAGAACTCAATTTTTGTGGCTGTTCTAGAAAAACATTCTTCAGTGGTATCTAATCATGACTAATCACAACCACAATGCTTTAATTGTGTGTGAAGTTATCTTGACTTAGTGAATTGTTTATTACTTAAGTGTAAGTCTTTTCTATAAATTGAAGTCATAAAGCAGAAATTTGATATGTAAAACAAATGTTATACTATTTTAGGTTCACCAACAAAGCATTATAGTTTTGCTTAAAGTTCTTAATATAGTTCAAGCACTAGTTGCAATCTATTTTGGACTCACTAATAAACTGTTTGCTTTAATTTAAAGAAAAGTTACTTATTTTATATTTAATGTGATTTGAGCTTTTAGTCATATTTTGCATAAAAACAGATAAAGAAGACATAACTTTTTCAGGACTGCTGATCTGAAAAAGGAAAATGGCAATCAACTATTCAAGATCAAGCAGTACCGTTCAGCCTTGCCCCTTTACACTGAAGCCATTAATCTATGTCCGGACACGGCCGCCTACTATGGCAACAGAGCGGCCTGTTATATGATGCTGAATCGTTATCAGGACGCTCTAGAAGATGCTCGAAAATGTGTTCAGCTGGATCCAAAGTTTGTTAAAGGGTAAGAAAACTGTTTAGTTTAGGTTTGTGTAAATTTGAAACCAAATAAAAGAGTTTTATTGTCCCTGCTTGTTTTGAGGATACCAAGAGGGGGCTGACTAAAAGTGACATCACTATGACGTAATTGGACAGTTCACCAAAATATTGTTTTGTTAAATTACGTCATTGTGACGTCAAATTTGCTCTGAACCATTGACAAATTATGATAATGGACCGGCCTTTTTTATTTATCGAATTGAGGACACCGCAGTGCGACAAAGACAATTATAAAAGGTAGAGCTAGGTTGTAAATTGCATATCTTTGAAAAATGGAAGGCCATGAAGACACAAAATTTCATATTTGATGAAAAGCTATTTCAATATAGAATCGGCTGCCGACGGGGGCGAGGAACCACTTTTTTCAATAGGCGCTTTCTTTTGAACTATAATTTTGGCTTCAAAGGCATTGCGATTTAAAAATTACATAACACCATGATCACTAAATTATTGGGAGGCCACATGACCTTTGGATCATATTGCGTTTAGATCCGGCTAGTGATACTTTAAAAAAAACTGATATTTCTTTCAGTTATACTCGTATTGTAAAATGTGGAATCGCTTTGGGAGATTTAGTGACAGCAGAAAATGCGGCTGCCCAGGCTGAGCAAATTCAAATTGGAGCTGTCGCTAATGAACTCAAATCAATTGCAAAACTCAAACAATACGAAGGGGAGGCCCTCAAAGCCTACGACGATAAAGACTTCCGGAAAGTTGTTTATTGCATGGACAGGTGTTTGGACGAGGCACCTAACTGCGAACGGTACAAATTGAAAAAGGCTGAATGCTTAGCATACTTGGGCAGGTGAGTTAAGACAATGTCTGAAGAGTTACTGGTTAGTGAAAAAACGAGATTTGCAGGTATCAAGAATCCCAAGAAATTGCTAATGATATATTACATTTCAACAAGGGTAATGCGGAAGCAATTTACGTGAGAGGTTTGTGCTTATACTATGAGGATAGTATTGATAAAGCCTTCAGCCATTTTCAACAGGTGTGCTATATTAGTTTACCTTCTTAGCAAAGAACTAATTTTATTGCACATAAAATACTTCCTAAATATTTTATTTATAAAGATGTAAATCTGGTAGGTGCTACGTCTTGCCCCTGATCATCCCAAAGCACTTGACCAATACAAACGTGCTAAGCTTTTAAAAAAGAAAAAGGAAGAAGGCAATGATGCTTTCAAAAACTGTAAATTTGCCGACTCCGTTAAACTTTACACTGAAGCTCTTGAAATAGATCCCTTAAACAAGAAAACCAACGCCAAATTGTATTTCAACCGGTAATAATTTGATCCCCCAACAAAATGACTTAATAGAAGAACCGAATTTTTATTATTGTAGAGCCACAGCCTTGTCTAGATTAGCCAAACTTAAAGAAGCCATAGCTGATTGCACTTCAGCTTTGACTTTGGACGAAACTTACCTTAAAGCGCTTTTAAGGAGGGCAAAGTGCTACATGGACATCGGTGAATTTGAAGAGGCCGTCAAGTAAGTTTCTACTTTATACATTAACACTTGGAGTAAAATTAATATTTTAGGGATTATGAGAAAGCGTGTAAAATGGACAAGAGCCGAGAGAACAAAAGACTATTGCAAGATGCCAAATTGGCCTTGAAGAAGAGCAAACGTAAGGATTACTACAAGATTCTGGGAATCGAACGTAATGCCAATGACGATGAGATTAAAAAAGCATACAGGTAGGCTGTTAAACATGTTTGAAAATAAATTAAGTTTAATTCAAAATATGATTAGAAAACGAGCCTTGATCCATCATCCTGATCGACACGCCAATGCAACTGATGTGGAACGCAAAGAACAGGAGAAGAAATTCAAAGAATTGGGCGAAGCTTACGGGATTTTGTCAGATCCAAAAAAGAAAGCTCGGTACGACAGTGGTCAGGACATGGACGACTTTGATGGAGGCATGTCTGGTAAAAAAAATGATACATTTTTGCATATTATGGTAAATACGTAAAACATATTTTTTAGACGTTGACGCAACCCAAGTCTTCCAAACGTTCTTTGGTGGCGGACATGAATTTAACTTTGAGAGGCAAGGAGGCGCTTTCCCTGGTGGATTCTCCTTCCAATTCAACTAAAATCAATTACGTACTATTGCGTGACGTTTGCAATTTAGCGTGTAATATATTTTTCCGTTCGTTGTTTAATACATTCCACGCGTTCGGTTCTCGTTCTCTGATCTTAGTAACTTATAATGCTATTAGTTATAAAATCGGTTTTCTGTTGTAAATAAAGGAAAGCAACGTTAACAGTACCAGTAGAGTAGATATCGTATACTTGTATGTATGTTTTAGAATTAAATTTACGTTTTTATCCCATTATTGTCTTTTCCGTAAACCGTGTTTTAACAGACTTTTAAATAACGGACGCAAAATCGTTCATTTCATTAATACACTCCTTGGTTAAATATCTGTTATTTTCTACCTACAATTTTTCCCCAAAAAAGAATTTCACTTTTTGCGACCTTCAATCACTTTCTCAACTAGAAAAATCGAGTCTTTACAATACGTAGTTAGGATCGAAAAATCGACACAATTACAAGAAGTTGGAGCACGCGCAAATTCAATAACTGCGCCCTTTGCACGCATGGGGGAGAAATGTGAACACAACCCGAAAATCAAAACATACATTCGTTTGTTTTTAGTGGGCAGTGAAAGCAGTATGAATGAAGGCTAACTCTGCAAATTTTCCGGTAAGTTTACATAAACGACCAATAAAATACTAGAGTTAATAACCAAAAAACTTACCTTTCAAAGTGATACCTGTGTTATTAATAAATAGTTTAATTAAGTATTTGTTGGTCAATATATTATTCAAGATGTCGAAATTTGTGCACTGCAGACAAATAACTCACCACAGTAAAAATCAATTTTTTAACCACTCTAATAATTAACATTTTAGGTAACCATCATTTTATTGATGTTATCATTTATTCCTTGGCCTGGACCGACCGTATTCAAAATATCCTGCCCTAGAGATAACACTAGAATTGTAAGGAAAGTGGTCCAAAGTAAATGGATTCCTGTGTTAAATAAATATAAGGTGAGTGTTACAATTTTTACTTCCAAACTAAATAATAGGTTACAGGTCAAACTACCTATAGAATGTCCGTTTCACCCGGATAGAGATATATTTGGGCCTCAGGAGGCGATGAAAAAACAACACAGACCGTCTCAGTGGGGTTGCGGTATTTGCGGTAAATCCTTTTTCGAAGAAAGGTACTTAGATATGCACTTTGATAATCGGCACAAAGGACATATAAATATGGTAAGTAAACCTCTGAAAACAATCAAAGTTATATGACTGGCTGGTATTAATTAACAGGCAGAAGACGCGATATGTCTAGCAGATTACTGTGACGTAATGCGATGTGATGTAATAAATATAATAGAATTAAAAACCGTTAGTTCTGATAAGGAAAATACGGACATTGAAATTTGGAGGGAGGCTTCCTCATACTCCAAAGCTTTGGTCACGTCCAGTTCAAGAGATATTACTAAATATATAATGAAAAATGGTAACTTTGTCCGGATTTCCAAACCGGGAGAAGGACCGAATCAGGAAGGTGAACGTTGTCAGAAAGCGGAAACGCCGGAAGCTGCAAAAATTAAGGGTAACCACGTCGAAAAGTCCCAAGAAAGTTTAGAAGAAAACTATTTGTTTAAAGGAAGCAGCTCATCTTCAAACGACGGCCCAGTGTTCCAACAAAACACCAGCTCAAACAACGTTTGCCAGAACGATCTGGTTGATTCGGCTTTGCCTCCTTCAGATAATCGTCAACGAAGACTAATCGAAATTCAAAAACTAAAGGCTAATTGTCAACCGGAAGAATTGCAAAAAATCAAGACCAAGTGTGAAAGACTAGTTAGAGACTGTATAGCTAGTTTGCTTATTCAACTAAGTGTCAAAGACTTCAGAGACGTAGAAGGTATGAATTTAGTTTTTAATTTATTTATTTAAAACTGTCAAATTTCAGATGAGTTAAATCGGGCAGTGTGCTGGTACTTAACATGTGACAGATACTGGGAGGACTCACAGTCGGATATTAGATCTTTTCCTTGGGGTTTGCTCTGCATGGTTATGATGGTTCTATCAGTAGGGATGTGCCTTTGTTATTACATTGTATGGGTTTTGTTTGAGTAAGTACTGAACTTTTAGAGTGAATTATTCGGTCATCGATATGCAGGTCTGGTTATAAAACACTTTTGAGCAAATATAGGGTAGGCGGTTTTCAATTTAGAACAGTTACTTTGTAGTACCTTTACCAAAAGTGTAATTAGCATTTTTAGTACTGATGACATAAGTGTGACCAGTGCCAGTGTGACAGATCGATCCAGTCCTTCACCGGCGCATTTACTAAGATCAGATGTTCCCACAGGAGTAGATGGACATCACGTCTACTCGGAAGACTATATCGGGACAGATAAGGAGAGCGACTACATTTATGTCACTTATCCGCCAGACTTGAAACGAAGACTGTTAGAAAGGTATAGTGAATACGTGATTTACGTTTTAGGATCAACTGTTAAGTTCTAAACAAGTAGTGCGTAGATTAGCTAGAACATTATCGAATCCAGTTAGTAAATACTCTTTATTATTTTTTAGCTGTTACAATAGAACTACACGTTTATGAAGATAGCAAAAGTGCAGCTAGGAGTTAGAAAACCAGTTTGTAGACCGTAACGTAAAGTTGCATGCTTGGAAAGTTAGTTTATATTTCAATGATCTTGCATGTTGGGACGAATCTTCTCCATATTCTAATTAAATAAAGTTACTTAAAAATTTTTGTAGGCATTAGTACACTATTTTGTCATGCTAAAAATACTGACCAATACAATCGTAGTATACTAACTCATAGTTATAGTTGTAGTGGAGCTAGAACCTTTAAAAATTTCATGTGCCACACATTTGATAGATTTTATAATATAGATACAGATCAATACTGCTATAGTTTGCAATATTTGGTTTATATGTCTTTAAGGTTTAAATTATTGTATAGAGTAGCATGACTGCTAGCTTTATGACGTACTTATTCAAAACCAACTGACACGTTCACTTATAGACATTAGTGTTAAAGTTATCATTTATGTTAACAATAAAGTTAAAAAATATAAGCAGCTGCTCAGGAAAGAGTGGGGAGCAAACTTTTTTGTTTCAGAAATCTGTTTTTCATTTTCCTTATTAGAAAGTTTCAATTAGAATCCAATATAGCATAGTCAGTTTAGTTTCTGACTGTAAGTTACATGTTTTTAAATAGAACACCCTATATATTTTTACGTCATTTAATTCTGTTAATTTTTAACTTTTCAACGGTGTATGAACCTGAGAGACGGATTTTTAAGATAAGTTTGGCGTCCATCGGTTTTCCGCCCTTTTGGTCCCGGGATACCAAAATTGGAAACCCTAGTATTGTTTAATAATTGTTGTTTTTATCACGCGCATTTTTGCACGTAATTTTTAGAAGAATGGTATCGCGGTGTTACCTATTGTAATTTATTATTAAGCCAAGACACTCAGCGCTGTGCAACTGTAACATCTGTTTAATATTTTATTAAGTAATTATATGTTCATCAGAGGTTTTCAAACTAATTTTTTGTTTCAAAACAATTTCTCATAGACCACTTCATAAATTTTGCTGGTTTTGGCAATACCATATTGCCAAAACTCAACAAAAAATGTGAAGATTAGATCTTACTATGGAGTTTTGTGTTGCAGCTCAGTTCCAACCACGAATTAACAGTTTTCGAAGTAAAAGTGAATGGATGTCAAAAAAATTAAAGTAGGCCAATCAAAAAAGTGATTTCATCCAACTTTACTTTTTTGACTTCTACTCACAGAACAAGAAACCAATAAAATCTCAGAAATAAATTTTCAACCGATTTCTTTCTGATTCTCTTCAGTAGCTGATGAACCAATAATATGATTCTAAGCAGTTAAAATTGCATTGGTTCTCATTCAACTGAATTATATTGGAAAGTTTTAACTGGATCAGAAATGAGTCCATCGTTCCGATAAATCCGCGTGCGCAGTCGGAATACAAGGAAACAGGCCTGACAGATGGAAATAAATCTACAGCTTTAAATTACGTCCCGAAAGTTTATTCATAAAAATTAGGGTTCTATGTATTTTACAATATATGCGAGCATATTTTGTGTGTACTAGAATTTCAACAGCGTTATGATACCGAGCATAGAAGCAAAAGTGCTAATTATTACGTTATTATCGTAATGTGAACACTAAAGCTCAGCTCCAATTTTGGTCGATCGAATTGGCCTTAATCGACCAATACATATCCCATCGGTGACCACCCCTGGATCAGTTGAAACTGAAAATCCTATAAATCAACATTACATCACTCGTATCAGCTTACATTCACCCGAAAACCGTGACAGCCATTTAGGGATATTGAAGGAAAAAAAAACACATTATGAACAACCTATTTACGATAAAAATTAATTGAAGAAGAATGTCAAATGCTATACAATCAAAACTTTGAAGGCAATACTTACCTCCTTTTAATGGTTAATAGCGTTTAAATTTTGTTTTATTAGAGTTTAAAGGAAATAAACCAAACGTTTAAAGGGAAAGAACGGGCTTAAGACCGGCAAAAAAAACGTATCGAAGGCCAGAATCATACAAGCACACGCACGCACTCTCAAAAAACGTTATCTACAAAGGAAAAAAGTAATACGCATATTAATCACACCCTTGCGGGAATTATTTAACGCCTTCTAAAGTTTCGGTCTCGGCCGCTGCGATCTCGAAAAGAACCACGACCCGACGATCTAATTTCTTCCAGTCGACGTTTGTTTTCTTCAAGCCGGGCCTGGCGTTGCTGTTGTTTACGAGCAATCTGAAATTAAAATGTCATTTTACAAGTACGTATAAAAGAGATGTTAATAATTAAAAAGGGTAAGTGAAAGCAAAACTCAGAGATCGACTCTGAGTTTTGCTTTCACTTACACTCACTACTCCACTGTGTGCATATGGACTACTACTTTTCGAATTAAAAAGGGGTTAAAGGGGCTAATTAACACTTACTTCTTCAGGGGAAAGGGGTTGCCAATAAATACTAGGCGTGGCCTTTGTTTTCATAAACAAATCGTCCATTGCTTTTTGCTCCACCTGTTCTTCGTGCCTACGTTTTTTGTGATGAACTGCAAATTAGAATAACCTCAGCAAGAATACAATTATGGTTTTGAGAGTTTTACTCACTTTCCGGTGTGTAGGCTCTCTTATGTTTTCTCTCTGATCGGTCCCTGCTTCTGGACCGTGACTGTCTCCGCTGTTCCTCTACTTTGCCCTCGTCCCATTCCCGCTTTGATGTCCTCACGTCCCGTCCTTCTTCTCGTCTTTCGTGCATATCTGGGTTCTTTATATAAAACAAACCAGTAGATAATACAATATAAATAAATTGGGATGTTTAACAAAAACTTACCTCGTTCTCCTTTTCTGGTGATTTTTCTTTCGGTTGCACGGGCAACGGTGGATTCTTCGCCTTGTCCATGTCCTCCAGCGTCGCGTAGTCGATGTTGAGCTTCTTTCCATTTCCAATGGGCCAGTGAATTCCATGTAAAGCATTTCTGGTCGCTTCCGCTTCCCTTAAAAAAAGTTAGTAGTGACAAACGTAGTTGTAACAAACAAAAATACTTACTCCACTGTTTCGTAACAAACATAACATTTCGACTTGATTTTGTCAGTCCAAAATCCATCCTCCGTAATCTTCCCGGTTCGCTCCAACAGCTCCTTCAATTGTTTAACGGTAAAAGGCCTAACCAAATTGGTGATGTACAACACCTCAGATGGGGGATTTCTTGGAGGACTGGGTGGTGGGTTCAATTTACTGGCGGTATCGTCGACCACACTAATTTTTCGGTTTCGCGCTATCACGTTCTCGTTAACCTCCATTTTTTCGGATTCCGCATTGAGCTCGGCCTCGATGCTCTCCATTTCTTCTTCTTCCAATTCCTTGAAAGTCATACGTCTGGATTTTTCTGGAGATTTTTTCACCTCCAGTTCCAAGTCCACCTCGGTCTCTTCCAAAAATCCCACGGTAGGGCAGATCTCTTTCACACTATCGAATTGAATCATTTCGACCTCGTGCGATAATTGTATTTTGCCCCATTTAAATTTTTTCTCTTCGGCAGAAGTTGAAGTTTCCTCGGAAACTTGAGGTAGTTTCCGGATAAGTTTTACTACTTTTGTAGGTTTTTTTACCTTCTCTGGCTTATCTAAATGAAAAGAAATAAAATATGAAACAGAATATTGCATTCACAATAAACAATTTAACTGTAAAAACTCACCTTCACTTTCGCTTGCTGACTTTTCAACTACACTGCTCCTCCTTCTACGTTGATTAATAACGATATTGTCAGTGGTAGACAGTCGTCTCTTGCGGCTTTCCTCATTGGAAGAACTACGTTCCAATGAAACTTTCTCATTTTTCTCTTTATCAGACTCAGACTGATGATCTTCACTTACTGGACGTTTCAAAACAATCTTCTTGGGAGATTTTGGTTCAGCAGTTTCTGTTGGCTTGTCACATTGCGCTGAATCTTTACTCTTAGATTCATACACAGAACCCCACTGGTTTTCTGGTTGTTCTTGTGTTTGAGGCGATTTTGAATCACTGCGTGCTGGTTTCTCCTCAGGTTTTGAAATTTCAGGTCTTTTCAGTGTTATCTTCTTTTTAGGTTCAGTTACTTCCTCCTTCTTTTCTTCAGTAGGGGTGGGTTGAGGCTCAACTACAGGCTCAACAGGTTTCCTGTTAAGTCTGAGTTTTCTGGTTCTTCGTTTTTCCTCTTGCGGTTCCTCTGCTACTTTTTGCTCTTCAGGTTCAGGTTGTGTTTCTACTGATTCACTCTCCTGGGCTCTTTCTGCTTGTTTACTATCATTATCTACTGATTGAGCTGTAGCCTCATCTGTAGGCTCTTCAACATTAGATTGTGTCAAATCAGGTGTGTTTTCCACAGGAGGTAATTCAGACACTGACTGTTCAGTCACCTCTACTTTAGACGTTTCCTCAGAAACAATTTTAGATGATTGATCACATGACATTTCTGCTACAATACTTTCAGAAACATTAACAGATAATTCAGTAGGTATTTCCTTCCCATTTTTAGATACCTCAACATCAGGTGGATTATCATCATCTTTAGTGTCAACTGGTGACTCATCTGTCACCTGTACGTTTTGATTTGCAGTTTCAGAGTCCACACTGTCGCTATTGCACCTATCTATTGATACAGACTTACCTTTGGAATCGACATCTTGGTTTACCTCTTCCACCACAGGTTGTTGTTTATTTTTAGCTCGACGATTTGCGGACTCCCTGGTTTTTTTAGGGGTAGGTTCAGGGTCGGTTTGTTTCTGTGCTTTGGATCTAGTTCTTTTCTTTAAGGGTTTTTTCGAATCGGTATCCGATTCACCAGATGAATCTTTCTCAATTGGTTTCTTATGTTTTTGAGCCACACTGGATAGGGATTCGTTTCCGGAACTGTCGCTTTCTGATGTACTTTTGTGTCTGCGACTGCTGCGACGAGTTGGTTTAGTTTTTTCGCTCGCTTTTAACGCGGTCACGCGGGTTGTTTTACGCACCATCTGTGACAGAACGATCAAATTATTATAATAATTAATAATGAAATTATTAGTTCAGGTTGTATTTTGTAACTATTATGGAAGAGGGATAACTTGGTAATTATTCAACAAATCAAATAGGGCTTATATGACAAGGCTGATAACAGATGTCACCATGTGTTGCACTACTATTATGTTAGTATTTAGTACAAATAATTAGTAATGAATTAATTAAATATGAAGCTTAGAAGGTTGAAAGAAATCTTATGTGAGTAATGGATAATTGCACCAACGTAATTAAGGGCACCCTAAGGTTCACCTAGGCTAAGTTGTGATTTGACTGACAGATCATGTGCAAAATGTCATAGTCGAATTAAACCTAGTCTAGGGTGCCCTTAAATATGTGGGTGAAATTGGCCCTAAACCCAAGGAGGGTAAACAGTAAAGGATTGTTTAATGGCGAATTTTGTTTCCCGGCGGCGAATAGATCCTGACGTCACAGTAAAGTCTCCGGCAAACAATACCCTAAATATGATCCAGTGCAATTGGTTAAAATCTCCGATCTCCGACTTGATGGTGACATAAAAAATCGTCACCGGCCCCAGCCGATACGAGCAACATTGCGCTTATGGGATTAAGCAATCCTTTACTAGGTCCTTGCCCTAAACCTCCCTTGCTGCCAATAGAAGGCTTATGCTACTGATGATAGGGATCAAATTAGAAACTGGATTTCTGATACTTGGTGAATAATTGACAGGGATTTAGTCAAGTTCAACGGGGACCGACAAGTTTTGGATCTCGGTCCTCCGGTACAACACAAATGAGAAATGAAATGACAATTGATACCCCAACCGCCCAACCAACCACATTGAGGTTATATTGAACTTCTTGTAACTCCTAACATGGAAGAGTATTTTATAATATAATTAAAAACATTTTATGTATGGCTATCTGCTACATGCTTATGCTTACCTCTTTGTAGCTTTGTTTGCTTCAAATGATTTGGACGATTGGACTATCAGGAAGAAGACAACCCTACCTTCTTAGCAACCCCTTGATTGGACCCAAATTTACGTTGTCGGCAATCAGGAATTTCTTACACTATCACTGTATCACGTTGGTTTAGCACTTCGAGTTGTTCTTTAAAAAGCAGTTATTTTAATACGACTGTGATGGCTAAATCGGCCTAGCAATATACGATCAAACAGCAAATAAAAATGCAAATTGCAAACGCAAACCCAACAGTTTGACTTGATTGATAAATGACGCCCAATTGACGTTTTTGACGTGAATGTCAGACGGTGATAAAGGTTTGTAGCCTAATCAATGAACTCACCTACGTCAACTGGAGTGGAGTAACATAACCAAACAAAAAGTCTCTCTGTAAATATATTCCCGAATTTAACTAATCCCTTGATAAGACTATATTAATTGAAAAAGCTACACCATAACACGACTCAGTTTAGATAATGTTACGAAAGTATCGAGTGTTTGAAATTAGTCACAATGGTAACAATATTCTCCTAGTATAGCATAGTCTGATAGACGGTTTTTTGAGTAGGTCAATTTGAGTATGTTTCCTTAACATTGGACCGGCTTCAAGAATCCGTTGAGGTTCTAAAAAACAGTTTTTTCCCGCACGAAAATGTATGCAAAATGGTGGGATTAGCTGACTGTCCGGAAGCTATTGCTGCATACGAAGAGTCCGTAATTGATATAGCTAGAAATGGTGTTTCTGTGATAGCTGTGGATCAAATAACTGACAAAGTTGTGGGAGTGAGCCTAAATGTGATTCAAGTATAGGACATCAATTTTGATTTACACAGAATTAGTTGTATATAGATCAATTTCAGAATAAGGATACTTGGTACAAAGAACTATTGGATGAGTATAACAAATATGTTAAGTATCCACAAATCCAGGCATTTACTCAAGTGGCGATTCAAATCGAAGGTTCCGTTAATCCTTTCACTCTATACAACACTGACTGTTTAATGGAAATCCTTTTCCTAGGAGTACCACCGTCGTACTCAAATAATGGTATCGGTTTTATGCTAACAGCCGCATCAATAAAATTAGCAAGTCTACTGTATAAAGTTGGTGATAGTTAAACAACTCTAATATAATTAGGTAAATGTGTGTAATGTTGCAGGGTGAAAATGCTAAAACGTCCCTAGATAACTCGGACCTGCCTTTGGATCCAAGACCGCAAATAGTAACTTCCATTTTTACAAATTATAAAACTCAACAAATTAGCAAAAAGTTGGGTTTTACTGTGTTAAAGTCGATGAGTTATGATGATTTGCTTCACAAAAACATCAGCGTTCTTGGTTGTGAAAATGGTAAATTAACTTATGAATGTAAAAAATTGGAATAAAGCGTTTCTGACAGTCCAAACAAAAACCTATTGGATATCATGTGACATTCGATAGGCTTCTAAATAAAATGATCATGTGACGTTCTATCAAATGAACAGATGACTTGATGAGTGATGAACAAACAGATGAGTGATGATAATTTTGAAAGTAGGCCATGACCTAACAAGATGTCAAATTGCCAAAGCCGCCATTACAATGGCGGCACTCCATAGAGCGTCAAATTGAATTGCGCTTTTTGTTTATTATGAAACTTTTAATTATTTATTGTTAATCTTAGTATTAAATTTATAAAGTGTAACTATAACCTATTAAAAAAGTGATTGAGCGTTTATTAGGGTGACTAAAGGTGATAATAATAATTAGGTTTGAAAGGTAAGTGAATATACCTAGTTTGCGCAAAATTTTAAAATATTTTTATTAAATTTCGTCCTGTTATTAGTCAATTATTCTACGCTTAGCAACGATTTAAACATTTTATATTTTATACACTATATAGATGTTTAACATTTTTTTAAATCACTCTGAATGACATTCGCCTATTTACAGATGTAAACAAACTTTATGTCACATCTACGGGGCGTATTTTTTCAATATAAAAAGTCGAAATTTAATAAAATATTTTATAAAATACGTGACTTAAACCGTTTATTCACTCGAAGTCCCTTCCCTAAATAACTATAAGGGCTTAAACGCACTGAGCGACCAGGTTTGAACCCTTATTCACACAAAATTATAGAGACAAATCAGTAATTGTTAGACAATTTGGCAACCGTCTAAAAAAAATCTATCTAAAAGTTATTTTCATTAATGTATTTATTTGATTAATGTCCGACCGGGCTATTATTTCATCAATAATGACACCTTTTAAGGGCCTTAGGTGAGGGCATTATTTTTATAATGCCCTCTGAATACATATCTACAGAATGAAAGTGGGACATTAAACATTGAAGACACCACAGGCATTTTAGGAAAAAATGCCTTTGGTATCTTAACTACTATAAAAAATAAACAAAAAAAGTTGTTACTTTAATTATTTTTAGAAATGTCTAAGAACAACAAATTGGACAAATTTCTTTCGCTCTTTCCCGATGATATTATCAAAAAAAGGAAGTCAAGTGTAGAAATTGACAATAATGGATCAATTAACACTTTATCAAAAGCGAGTGGTAATCAGTTTGAGATGTTTAATAAAATACATATTACGAAGGAAACTAATAATTTTGACAATAAAGTTTTATTAGACAAGCAACTTTTTAAAACAACTGTTTTTAAAGATGATTGGAACAAAGCTCAATGGAAGATGCCCAATAATCAAAATAGTAAATTGTTAATAAACCAATCGAGTCCTAAAAGAAACAAATACACACAGAAATCAGAGCTTTCTGATAAGTTGACATTTCCAACACTATTTTCTAGTCCTGAAAGGAAGCCTTCTAAAATAATTATTGATAATAATAACTCACAAAAGCAGTCTGCACCGACAATTTTAAGCTATTTCAAAGAACGGAAAAAAACAGTAAACAGTGAAAATCAATGCAGTCCTAGGAAAAATGGTAGTAAGTAAACACTATAACAAAACAGCCTATAATATGTATCTACAAGTTTCAGTTGAAAACCCACACAAATCGTGGAACAACAGGTTTTGGTCTCAGTTTTCCATTACTAAAAAAAATTCTCCTAATTTTGGAAAACCAAAACCTTCAGAAGGAATATTGCAACCGTCAAATACGCAAACTTTGAAACGCCTAACACCAGCCAAATGTACACCGAACGCAAAAGAAAAAACACGAAAATCTCTAGATTTAAAACGACTGGTGGGGTCGAAATTTTCGGAAAAAATGGCACAAAATCGACAACGTCAAAGGTGCATAGAAAACTACTTGAACAGTTTCTGGGATCCTCAACGTGTGGAAGCTAAAAATGATTTAAAAAGCAGTCAAGTATCAACAAATTGGATGGATTTAAAACCGTCAGTTAGTCAGCTATCTTGTAAACCAACTCAAAAAGGTGAGAGTTTTCAATCTCGCTTAAATGTTATGTAACAATTTGTTTTAGTATACAAAAAGTTTGAAGAGAGTTTCTCACAACCTTCTAATACAATTTCTAAAACCACCAAACAAACTAAGCAGTATAGCGATATTGAGCTGTTCCAAGGGAGTTTCAGAAAATATTATTCCCTCGATTATCAAAAATCCCTTAGTCAAGCAAGTAATAGTTGGCTGAATAAACCACCGAGCTGGTTTAGTAAGTGTTATTCTATTATTGGTATGTTTTCCAATTTAATTTATGATTATAATTTGTAGCACCACCAAATTCAGGTTCTGAACGAAAAAAAGGTTCAAACAACCTTCCTTTCAGTGAAGGATTTGATGAGTGCTTGGATAACTTAAAACCACAAGTCAATTCTCATGAACTCTCACAAAGTTTAATAGAACAGTTAGGACCTGATATTAGCCAGTTAATAAAAGAATTCACTAAAGAAAACCAGGCACCAAAAGAAAAAATCCTTAACTTTAACTTTAAAGAGCCTACACCGATAAATATTATTAGCGATTATCAAATTACGAGTCCAAACACGGTAAGCAACAATGGCGCAAAGTTAACAGAACAGTCCCAAGAAAATCCAGTGAGTGAAAATTTAGAGTCAAACAAAGATGAAATAATTGATATTCAACAAATCATTCTAAGCTCTGCTTGTACACAAACAATACTAGAAAATTGCACACAGGATGTGACTGGTCTAGAAAAACCAACTGGGGTAAACAATCCTACTGAAACCCAAAACAAAAATACAGACATATTAAAACGTAGACGCTCTAAAAACCAAAAGAAAACTACTAAACAACAAAAATTGGAGAGTACATTAGAATCTACACCAAATACTCATCAAGACATTGAAAAAACCACTCAAAATACTGAACTGAAAACCAAATGTTACAATATAAAAAAGGATAGTATTCTGTACGGAGATAATTTATTGAAAGAGCTGTTGAGCGATAGAAACGTAATTGTAAAAGCTTACGAAAAAAACATGTCTAAACGAAAAGTGGAACAGAAATCTGAAGACATTTTGACAAAAACTTGTATAAAAAGGTAATGGCGGAGTATTAGACTTCATCAGTAGTAATTTAAACATTATTTCTAGATACCGCAAAGGCAATATGAAAATCTACGCAATCAGAAAACGTTACAAAGCGTGTAAAAGGAGGAAACAGTTTGAACATACATTCATTGAAACCTTACAGAAACGAGTTAAAAATAATTTTGAAGAAACAAGCTCAAGCGAAGACGACGATCGTAGGACGGTTTCCACACCTTGCTCCTACCTGACAGGTTATTAAGACTTACTGAAAAAATAAATTAAAACAACAAAGCAATTTTGTAGATGATGATAAATCAGACGCCTTATCCACTAAAACCCAATTGACAGACTACAAAACAATCATACGGAACAACATTGATAAAATGAGAAAAGATGAAAATTTGATTTTTTCAAGTTTCCTTGATCCAGCCCCGAAAGAAACGAATTCTTCTGAAATTTTAGCCACTGTGCATAGAATAATCTTGCAGGTTTTAGAGGACTACAGTGCAGGTCTGAGACCTTACTTTGCTTTTCCAGCCAATGTAAAGAATAATTGTGTGTTTAACAATAACATGTAAGTTGAATTTAATTTTTTTAGTGATTTATTCAAGTTTACTGTTATTATAGGTATCAGCTTAGAGAGAATCCAGTTATAACGAGAGTAATATATACTGGAAAAACGTGCGTGCGCTTCAATGTAATGTTGTTTATTTTGAACAAAATTCGATTGTTACTTGAAACTTCTACTAAACTTACGAAAAGGTAATCCAAAAAAATTGAAATAAAATAAAATATCATGTGCTTCTTATAGGGAACTATTTTATCTTTTAAAAACGATGGTTAAAGATCAGAATACCACGAATTATGCTATCGGAAAGATTAGTAAAATGATTGGAGTGGGTTGTTGGGATCTTAATGTTACGGCTCAGAAAGGTCTGGTTTATGGTGATCTTCGTTTAATAACTGCTAATGATGAAACTATAAATTGCAATGTACCAGGTTTGGACTGAATCCAAATATTAGAGACGTAAAAACATTAGATTTTTTAGGTACATTGATTCCAATAGATATAAATACAATATCCGAGATACATTCCAACGCTTACTTTATTTTGGTGGTTGAAAAAGAGTCAATATTTCATAAACTGCTTGAAGAAGACCTACCAAACAGATTACCCAGACCTTTTATTTTAATAACGGTAATAAGAAAAACGTAAATTTTAAGATTACTAATAGCTCCTCTACATTTTAGGGTAAAGGCTTTCCAGATTTAGGAACCCAGCTATTTCTAAAAAAATTATGGATGTTAATGAGTATCCCTGTCTTTATTATGGTGGACGCAGATCCTGATGGAATATCCATAATGCTGACCTACAGATTTGGGTCAATGGTAAGTCAACATTATGGTGGCATTTACAGCTGTCAACATGTTTAATCTAGTCTAGCGCACACCTTTGTGACTATTTGGCAATACCGAAAGCGAAATGGCTTGGAATTTTTCCGTCCGAAATAGAGAAACTAAACGGGGATTGTAATAATTTGACTAAGAAAGAAAGGATAAAGGTTGCACGTCTGCTCGACTTGGAGTGTGTACAAAGCAATCAACAAATAAAACAAGAAGTTGAAATATTACAAGATTCCGGTACGAAAATGGGCATTGAAGGATTGATTAAATCTCAAACGTATTTGAGTCGACGTTATTTAACTTCGAAATTCGTACAAAACGATTTAATTTAAGATAACTAATTTTGGGCAGGCACTTATTAAAAGATATTCTAGAATTCGTTTTTATTATCGAAGCTTTGGTTAAGTTAATATGGCTTCATTAGGACATTTTATGCTTTGATTTAAATGTACTTTATTTATTGATGTATGGAACTTGGATTATAGTTTTACTGACATGGAGTTTCTTCGAATTGTTATGTATTAATTATGAACTGTCATTGAGTTGTTAAAAAAAAACAATAAACAATTAATAATAAATTATTTGAAATTCATATACATGTTAAGTTACCCCAAAGTTATTATTTGATAACTTTATTCACAAGTTACCCTTCAGTATCCCTTTCTGCAACAAATTGACCAATTTAACTGTAACATTACAATTCTACAAAATTAAGACAGTCACATGAAAACTGCCAAATATTCTTAGGTCAGTGAAAAGAAGAATTACTTAAAGTACTATAGTGATTTAATCCTAACCTTATTTTTAAAACAAAATAAAAGTGAAAATCTACCCTAACTAGTCATGGAAGAACAACAAAATATATGGAAGACCAGTCCTGACGGTAATAATAACGTATCAAATACCTTGTGATTGGTTAATTTTTGTTTTTAAATTTATATAGGGTTGTTACAGTACGTTCAAGTTACAAATACTTTATTGCAGGAGTCCCTGGATGTAATCCGCAAATCGTTTTACGTGGGTGAAAATGTGTGTGTAGCTTTAGGTATGCCAGACCATCCGGAATGTTTTCAAGAAACCGATTCGTTAATCGAGTACGCTGCAAAAGATGGTGTTTCCATTGCGGCAATAGACACAAAAACCGGACGAATTGCTGGAGTTGCTATTAACAAACTTCACGTAAAGTACTTTTTAATTTGCTCCGGATAAATTAATAAAACTGTGCTATAGGAAGCGGGAACGCCAGATTTCTGCCTGGAAAAACTGAAATCATTCCAACATTCACCTAGCAGACATATGGTGGAATGGATGCTGGAAGTGGCAGATTCTATAGATATATTCGAGTATAGTAAAGGCCAAACAGGTCTTGAAGTTATGTTTCTGGGAGTACTTCCTGAGTATCGGAAACGTGGAATTGCCAAAACGTTGTTTGAAGTCACAATTGACTTGGCTAAAACTATTAAATCAGGAAAAGACATCAGAAAGGCTCTAGATGGTGGAGCATTAAGTGTTTTTAGACCACTTGACTTTGTTACTGCTATTTGTACCTCATTTGTTACTCAGAAAATTGTTAGAGATTTGGGGTTTGAATGTGTTTTGGAGTTGAATTTTGATAAGTTTGTTTACGATGGCATTTCTTTAAGTGGCCAAATTAATGATGGCACTAAAGTAATTACTTATGACTATCTTAAACTGTAATAAATTATTCATATAGATCAAACAAAATTTTTAAAGCATTTAACTACTCAAGAGAATTTTTCAAAAGAAGTGTAGATAAATGTAAGACAGAACTAACAGGGACTGTCAGAATTCTGTCACTTCATATATTCTTATTAAAGGAACAGTTATAAAATCTCATATCAAAAATAAACGTAACTCTTGAATAACAAGTACACATTCTAACAGGTAATAATATAAACTTACGAATGTTAAATATTTGTTTCGGTCAAAGTAAACGGTACCGACTCGATTAAAACTGGAGGATAACCCAATTCACCAATCGCGGATTCATCTCCTGTCACTAGATATGGTCGAAAACTGACGATTTTGTATTGTCCTATACAGCTAGAAAGCCATTCTACGTCCACTGTAACTGTTTTAAAATTGTCCAAATAACCTGAAAAGAATCAACCATAGCTAAATCTTTTATTGATTTGTTTCAATCACAGAAAAGCGACATCTATACTCTAGAAAATTCTAGTACAATATTGCAGTATAGACGTCGCGACTACACTTTACTACCTATCCAACAATTAATTACATTACCTTCAAAATGTTCAATATCTTCCGTAAATTCACTTTCTGTGATAATAAGATTGGTTTTACCGTCACGTAACAAAAAATCACTTATATCATTAGTAACGTCGCCTCCAGAGAGTCGTATGATATTCTGCAAGATTTAAGCATAAACAAACTCGAAGATTTGAATTGAATAAAATACCTCCAAATCAGACTTAGACACACTCTTAAGAGGTGGAGCGCACAAAAACCGAAAACCCTTAAACAAAGGGCTGGATTTGCGGGTTAAACGGGATGTTTGAGGACCGGGTTGTCCCGTGCTGTCCAGAACCTCATAGGGTTCCTTTATCAAATTACCAATGAACAACAATAACAATTATGCTCCTTAAACTTAATAAATACCTCAGCAACTATGCGATTCATCCTCAAACAATCCTCCACCCATTCGTATCGTACCACCCAAATGCCGGCGGCAATAGCTTGTAAAGTTTTGGCAGTATGCGAAACAATGCGTCCTCTTTCGTCCACCAAGACAACTAAATGTGTCACCTGGTCGTTGAAAATTTTGACGGTAGCCAACAGTTTTTTACATTCCAACTGAGTGAAAACGTTCAGATCTTTATTGATTATCCTCGACCACATTATACACGGTTTTTTTGATGTGGTTGAGTGTTGACTAGGGACGACAAAGTTTAGAATACTCTTCTGAGTAGGAGTTGAGGTTAGAATTGTTGCTTTCTTTGCTGACCTAAAAACTGGCACGTATTGCTTCCCCTCTGGGTTAAAATAGTACAATTTACCTGGAAACTGAAAGTAACGGTGTAAATTTGCACTGACTTGGCCTCACTGAAGACTTGGCAATAGGTGAAAACACCTCTTCAGTATCTTCAATAATTATTTCTGATGTTCGATGGGTTTCGGTATGTTTTTGTCGAGTTTTCGGTGTGTTAGTCTGGGTGACCAATCTTTCAGATTGCGTCAATTTATTGTCAGGAGACACAAGAAAATCGGTTAATCTTCAAAAAAATGCTCTTAAATTATTTCAAAAGTGCAACGATTAAAACTAAAAACCTTTGAAGCGATGCTGCAGCTGGTGGATGGTTTTCTTTGTGGTTATCTACACTTGTAGCGTCCAATTCTACGTCTGCAAATCCGGGAGGTGGAGGTAAACACAAATCCAAGTCTTGGCTAGTTATGTTTTGTTCCCCGTCAAGATCACGTAAAATTGACCTTAGATGATATTCGTTTTATTCTCAAAAATTTCAAAAAAAACGTAACGTACCGATCTGCAAAATTTGGTTTAACTTTCTGCGGTGTAGAATCTACAATATCGCAGTCACTTCCATCGCTTTCAACCAATTCAAGATCATCATTTCTTATAACAACATCTTGTAAAATATTCACTTTGTCTTGGTTTAACAGCTGTTCGGACGCCGGAAAACTTATTTTTTCCAACTGGTTTTCCAGCTCTTGATCATCCTCAAACTCGCATGAACCCTACAAAACCCGTTTAGTATTTCAGTTCTAACTAGATGGAAGTTATACTTTATTTGTGACATTTTTAGAAATCTTTATAGCCTGAGATTCAAAGTCGTCCTGAAAAATGTCTTTGCGGTTTTCCAAGTCTTTTAGCATATCAGCCAGGTCGGTATCGGTTTGTGTTTGCAACGGGAGATTCCGATTTAGGGTGCCGGTGTTATCAAAATTATTGGTTTCCACTAATTCAGGGTATCTCAATGAGGGTGCTGCTCCTTTACTTATAATTTTTTCAGGTTTGTTGGACTCTAAGCTGACCTTTTTGCTACTCAACCTAACAGTGATGATTATTTTGGAGAAAAGTCGTTGAAGGGGAAGCTTACTTGAATTTTGGAGGTTTTGTAGGCTCTACTGGGGTGGGTTCCACCAAATCTAACTCCGTGTTTAACGACTTTGGTGGTTGTTGCTCCATAATTTCCAAATCAAAATTTTCTAAAGCTGTACAATTAGTGAAAACGTGGTCATCGTTTAGAGAATTACTGATTTGAGTATTCTTCTTTAGGACTGCTTCCAACTTTTTTGATTTTTTAACAGGGCTTGGCTTTTTAGTGGTCGTGGATGGACCAGGGTCATATTTTGACATGACATCCAACAAATATTGCTAAATTTAGTTTATAAAAGTTAAAGATAACGAAAATGACAGAAATCGTATAAAACATTACGTCATAATCAATTTTATCACTATCGGGTGTAGTAGGAGACAAAACATTCTCGCTGTCTAAAAATTCCACAGTAAAATCATCCCGCACAAGTTTCCGCTTTTTAGGCAAACCATCCTCTGGTTCACTATCAGAACTGAACGTTTTGATTCGCTTAAATTTCCTACAAAAACGTTATTATACCTAATACATCTACTAGTTCAACTTATTCCCTAACCTATCTGATTTGGGTTCCTCATACACTAGTTTCCTGTTAATCTTCTTGTTTGTCGACTTAGAAGAAGACCCTAAAGTTATTAAGAGTTCAGACCCTTCAGAAATGTTGGTTTTGCTTGATTTATTGTCTTTAGATTCATCTACCGAAATATGCGCCGGTTGACTGCTTTTTGACGTCTGAGATGATTTAGACGAACTTAAAATTCGACTTGAGGATTTCCTCTTATCTCCTATTTGGCCACTCCCATCTGAAGGTATAAATTAAATTAAAAAAAAAATGTTTGTTAATTACTATAAAAAAATAAAAATTTAGTGGAAATAAAGGAAAATTCCTGCACTGATGATAATGAACTGAACTTACCAGGATCAGCAACTTTTTTGGATGTTTTATCCAAACTAACAACATTCTCTTCCCTCTTACTTTGTGAAGTCATTTTACCTTCTTTTGCTCCTTTCAAGGCACTGGAAATTTTCTCCAAATCATCAGTTTGCACTAAAACATTCCTGTATTGACTATTCGA
Source organism: Ips typographus (assembly GCF_016097725.1). Classification (NCBI taxonomy): domain Eukaryota; kingdom Metazoa; phylum Arthropoda; class Insecta; order Coleoptera; family Curculionidae; genus Ips; species Ips typographus. Next base: position 5,596,398 of record NC_138430.1, on the reverse strand, counting down.
AGTTTGTATGTATTTATCCTTCATTGGTTCCGTTTTATATTCAGTTTGTATACCAACGTCAAACTGTTCCAAAATGTCAGTTTGGGTGGCCACACTTTCAAAGCATTTAGAAAAATGTTTATCCTTGCTAAGTTGAACAATTTGGTTGACATAAGTCAACAAATTAGTAAAACATTCTTGTAATTGGTGGCCGTGCTCTTTGGGTAATGTTCCAGCATTAGACTGACACAATTTTAATTTGTCAAGCAACTGAACTGCAACAGAATCCAAGTCTTTGCTGTGGTTTTGGATTGGTTCTACCCACGCTGGGTTTGAAAAGCTGTTCAAATGATCAACATTAACTGTTTCTATAGCCTAAAAGTTCCTGCCTTTAGAAGTGATAAAAAAGATTACAAACCCATACTTCAGTTCTCTTTAATGGTCCTATGTCCTCTTCTACAAAAAAGTCCTCAAAACTAAAATTAATTTAAAATTAAAAATTCTTTCTTACCATTTTTAGAATCGGATTTTCGTTTAGTGTCTGGTGATTGCAATTTAATTTTCAACTGTTTTGGGGTTTTAGCAATTATTTCAAGAGAATTTTTGACTTTCTTTAAACGGTTCCAACCAGAAGACGATCCTAAATCGTTTGGGCTTTTATTTTTTTTACTAGACCTTTTACGTTTTTTAGGTGGTGTCCATTTATCCGCTTTTACTGCTTCTTTTGCCACTTGGTCTATTTGGGCTAAACATTCATCCTCCAATAAATTTTGTATTACTTTTCTTTCTACCTAAATTTCATTTTCATAAAAGTATCATAGACAATTTGCTAAGCAGTATCTTCTCACCTGTTTTATTACAGTTTCAGAATAAACTTCTTCAATAGAATAATCATCAATCTCCTCATTATTTAAACCTTCTGTTAAGCTTCTGTATCGCTTAACTAATGGTTCAGGCAAATTATCATAAACTGTTAGAGATTGGGATCTTTGTCTGACACCTTTAGACTTTTTTTCAGCCAAAGCCACTAACAAATAAGGTAAAATAATGAAAATGAAAACATTTTAATGTCAGAAGTACCTTGAGATATTGAAGGCATTTGAAAATTGGTAGTTTCTTCACCAAGAGGACTAGGTGACATTTTATCAAACTTGTTATTGTTTTTATTCAACCAGTCTACAATTCTATGTTTTGTAGTCTCATTGTTAAATGGTATTAGAACTCTCAGTTTCTTAGAATTGTTATCTGTTCTACCAGTTTGGTTAGTTAAAGTTGTTGAACCTTTTTTAGTTATCAAGTTAGGATTAATAAAATCAGGTGGGGCAACCTCAATGACTTTTTGCAGGTTCAGTTTTCCAGAACTAAGGCTTTCAACTTTAATACAACTTTTATTAAGGTAAAAACAACAAAAAAAATAATAAACTTACCATCTTGGGCATATTTTTCTTTAATTATTTGACAGGCACTATTAATAAACGTGCCTAGACTGTCAGCAACATGGTCCTTGTATAGCAGAGCCCGTTTTTTGATTGGAGATTTACAAATGGGACAAGAGGATGGCTTTTTCTGAGTAATCTGTGATATGCAGTTTGAACAAAACCGGTGTTGACATTCTAGTTGAATACCTCGCTCAGCGGGCTCAAGACTATGATGTTTTAAATTAAATTATATTGATTTAAAGTCACTAAATGCTTATCTTACCATATTGGACACTTAACTTTGGATTTAAGTGAGGATATGTGAAGAGCTAGTTTTTCAAGCTTGTCGGCGTTCATCTTAGAGTGGCAACTTGAAATTTACTACTTTTGAGGTAAAACTGCAAGAAACATTGTTTTTTTTTCAAGCATTAAACAGAGAATCAACAAGTTAACAAGTTTTGGCGCTAATTTTTGTTATTAAACGTTTTGTTTACATTGACATAACCCCACATTTCCTTATTCCTTTGAGTGGCTCTTCTTTTTTTAATATGTGGCAGCTATCATAAGCTGGCAACATCTTAACACAAACAAATGGGTTTATTCCTTAACTTATTATTTTATAGTAGTTTTATTACCAAATTTCCTGTGTCAAGATTTCTGCATTGGTAATAAATTGATTCATGATGATGATGATTCATTTGCAGTAGCTAATCAACCACTTTATGGTCCTAGGAAGTAAAAATGCATTTTGGAAAAAGTTGAATTTTATGATCAAAAAAGTAGGAAGATGTATTTTTTTTCAATTTTGTAATAACGCAAAGCATTTTTGTTTATTATAAATATAGATTATTATGAGAAATCAGCAGTTAGCTCTTGCAAGCCAATTTTGACTCAAACGGCATGAACCATGAATGAAAAAGATGATTATGATTACAATAATTATAGTCGTCAAGCACTTAGAGCGCATACCAGGATCCCATTTTATATAATTTTAAAATTAACAAAACAATATAATAATAGCCTCATTAACATAGTTACTATTCTAAAACCCCACCACAGCCTTCAAAAGTCAGGTTGTACAAGTCCCCTACCATGCTTGGCCAGTATACCTGTACATCGTTTTACGCAAAACCGACTCTTATCGTTCATTTACATAAGTTCCCTACCTGAGTGGTTTAGTGAGTCACCCATCAGGTAAAATAGTAATGCATAATCACCGATGATACCCCAATTCAACACCACACCTGTTATTTTTACGTACGTCGTCTAGAAAAATGTGATCTGACCAAGATAATATGGGAAAAGTGGTAGTGATTTTGGTTCTTGTTGGCGTTTGGTGTCTAAATGGTGCAGTTGGTGATGGTATCACGGTAAGCGGTACCAAGTGCGGACAAAAGACGTGCAAAACCAACGAATTCTGTAGTGCAGTGCATTTTACGTGTGAGGATTGCGGCGATGGTGTTTGCGATAGTACCAGTCATAATTACGAGGAAGCTGTATGTGAAAAACAGTGCCAAAGTAAGTTTTTAGCAAGAAAAGTTGCAATAATACAGTTTCATCAACCACAATACCAAATGATGCGTAGTTTCTAGTCATATTAACTACGTTTATTAGGGAATTATCAATAATAACGCCTGAGGAACTACTATAGTTTTAGATCGGGTTATCACAGATGTCACGTGACATTTACATTGTAATAAATAACGCAGTCCCGTGATAACTGTCATTTAAAGTTCTTAAATCGAATTGCAAAGACAGGAATGCAGTAGTTTTACAGTTGGGCATCATGTATATTATGGTCCCGTTAACATGACTAGAATAAACTAGTTTTGAAACACATAGATTTTCCGTTAAGCAATAACTACTTAAATAGCGTATGGTATGAACGCTATCTTTATTGTTTCATCATTCATGGTCAATTTAAATAAACATCCAGGGTGTAAACATACGATAATGCACTACATTATTCATACGTACGAGTGTAATTTGAAAAGTACTAAAAATGCAACATCAAAATGGTATAAAACCGCTCCCCAACAAGTAAAACACGTATTAAACTTTATTGTTCACGTCTTCGCTTCATGATAACGCAAAAACGAATTTTGTGAATATTAAAGCAGTTACTGAACTAATATCTGTAGGTTTAAGCGTAAGCAGGTACAATGCAAGGTAGAACGTGACTGCAAAGCTTGATTAAACAATTTGTCTGCCGATTACACGTCTTGTTGTTGGTTTATGTGCTCAAACAAGCATAAAACAACGACAGAAAGCCTGTAAAGATTAAAATATGTGGAAAGTTTTCCAATTAAAAGTCTTCCAAAATAGCATCTAAAACACAGTGACTTTTTTTTATTATTGTGATTTTTAGATTATCTTCATGATCTTCGGTATGTAAAGAAATCCGGAAGCGACGATGGTGATTTACGAGGTATTTACAAGAGTTTTCAGTATTTTTGTTTTTTTAATTTCAATTTTATTTTTTAGCCACCGTAGATCGTCTATCCCGTATGATCACTGTCACCCTATCTTTAGTAATTTTACTGATTCTAATCCTTCTATGTTTGCTGGGTTTTCTACTCTATAGATGGAAAGTTAAAAAGAACATCACCTTTGCGGCCATTCGCAATAAATTCTTCAAAAAGGTATTTATTATTCATTCATCAAGATAAGAAGCTACTAAAAACGTTATTATACTAGAGCGAGCCAGAACGAGAAACAGCCCCAAATCCACCGAGCAGAAACAATAAAAGAGACCTAAAACTTGAAATGCCATCAACCACGGCTCGATCCGATCATAGTCCGGTCACAGTCTCAACGTCCATCGATCGACGGCCAGCTGAAGACAGCACATTAGACTATGCTTATGATAATCCGGCAATGAACAAATCACCTAACAGCTCATACTAGTCTATAGTTAGTGTGATCGGCTTAGTTACTTAGTTATTATGTTCCAACACAAAAAAATGTAATTATTTGTGTGTATATTGTTTAGTTTTACTCGAATTGAATAATAATGACTTATTAGGATAAGTTTACTTTAGTAGTATAGTGCAATATTTTGAAAAGATTCACTACATTTACATCACAACACTGTACACAAATTAGTATTGTTATTTCATTGTGCAATAATGTTCAGTGATAATTATTAGGACATAACGAGGGTAATTAACTAATATCTAATTAAGCAAATGCAATAATTTTAAAGGAAGTAAGGAATTACCTGCGGGATATTGTACTTAATTAATCATTTTTAAAAGGTGAAAGTCTTGAACAATGAACCACATTGTATATAGAATAAGGTTTTGTGTTTAACCATGTGCAAATATGTATTATTGATAAACTGATTTTAGTATTTAGTTCCGTCCATACAAACATTCCATGTAATTTTTTATATTAGTTTTAAGAGCAGTTTTATTCCTTTATTGTTATCAGTTAAAGTACTTAATTCATTATAAATTATGTTAGTTGTTAGATGTTTTATTTTCTATTGTTTTATTTAGTGTAATGCTAATTTGCGCAAATACTGCACAAGTGGACTTTGAAAAATTCTGGATACAAAATACGTGTACCGTCAATGGCCTACCTACAATCAAAAGTTCTAAACATTTTAATTTATTAAACTTGTAAATGTATTCATTCTTGGCCTTTCAAGTGAAACTTATAAAACTTCCAGGCATTTCAGCCAATCTATCTTCGTTCGGATGACTAAATCCCTTTATTTCCTATCTGTGTTCGTTCTGCAATTCCGCTTTTTTGGGGTTAGTAGTCTTCAGGACGATTAAAGTAATTTGTGTTGTTACTGTAATTTAATCTTTAAACATTTTAATAGACAAGATCCAATTAATTCTTAATACACACAATATTGTAGGATCATAGAAACAACTAGAACATTTTGACGCGTTCCATATTTAATATAAGAACACAAAGCGCATCAAGTGCTATTCAAGCTCCGAACCAATTCTGGATATGGAATTAATAAACACGAAACAATACCACCTCTCTGCAATTTAATATTTCAGTGTACTTTTAATTGGAATTAATGTTTGATGATTTGTACCAAGAAACATTTGCTGATGATCGCTTTTCAACACTGTCGATAAAGAAATCCCTGCTACAATTAGGGCACATTGTTTTTCTACCAACCGAAGAGAAAAAACCGTTCAGAAAGATTAATGACCCTTTTAACAGCTTTTATTCTTATATTCGAACAATTCGAATTTTATTAAAATAAACTGAAACCACTTTTATGAGGCGTTTTTGAAAGAATATCGACTCAACTTTTGTTATTATTATTAAAATGCAGTAGCGAACGCAGTGAGACTCTGGGGAATAAAGCATTATGAAGACTACATTGGCTCCGAAGGGTTTAATTTGTTACACCTTAATAACTTGCAGTAATTAAACTCGGTTTTCCTGTAGTGTACCAACACCTCTAATAAGGGTAAATTTTGCGGGAGAAATACGGTTCGTTGGCTATTCAAATGTCCAATATGTCACAGTAAACTATTCAGCTGTTAATGATTATACACCGCAACAAGGTTTTTAGACGAGTAGGTGTTCCCATTTAGGAAATAATCGACAATTCTGTTTCCTACAGTGAAGAAAACTGAACTCAACGTTCTCTATAGTAATGAAAGAGAGCCAAGTATACTTTTTTGAAACTGTAGTTCATCATCGATAAATCAATTAAGGAATGACTTTTTATTATTTTGGTCAAAGCATTAAATTCAAATAATTATTTAAAAATTAAATGCAGGAACTTAGTGCTGTACAAAACCGTCATGACTAGCGAAATTAGGTGGAATCGCAAAAATAGATTTTACTTTGGCACGCAATGTTGAATCATCTTCCCTGTAATCGCCGTGTATCGATTACTTGTTTCCATTTTATTATAATAATTAACGTAATTATTATCGTAGTTGCCCTGTACAATGAATAAGTTAAACAAAGAGGGTACTATTTTTTTTATAAGAACACTGACTGGGCGTTAATTATTTGAATTTAACCCAAATCAGAGATGTTAAATTTAGAGTTTCATAATTGATCTTTTTATATTCATTAGTTTTTATTTAGTCATACAAGGCGTCTAAATACTTTCTTGGAATTTCTTGATTTAGCATGGTTAAATTTCTTCTAGTTTTTCCCATTCAAAGTCAAATCTTCTTTTTTAATATGGACCTGGTGTCTTTGGTAATCGTAGAAAAACCGTTTCAGTCTAATCTTTCTTGGCTGCTTCCAAGCTTCTAAAACTTGTTCATTTAAATTCTTGTATTAAATGATCAAATAACAGTTTTTTTAGTTTTTTAAGAGCAAATCCAGTTACTCTTTCCGTTTTTTCTCTCAATACTTCCTATACTAACCTAACTAATTTAAACACAAAAGTTTTCTTAGAAAAATTAACTCATTTTGTGGTGAGTATTGAGCCATTAATTTTTCTCAGAAAATATTGTTGCATTTTCAATTTTTACAAATGAAGAAGACTAGCACAAAAATTCAATTTCGAAAAATTCAATTTTTGTCAAAAGTGCAATTTTGACAAATTTTTATTTTGCTCTATAAGGGTTCCAATGCACAGCAAAGGGCATATTTATACAAAAGAACATTAAATTAGGTGAAATAAGCACAAAAAAAGCCCTTTAAAATTTTTCACTTTTTAAAAAAATTGAAAGAATGGGGGGGTATTAGAGAGGTTTTTAGGTACTTGATGATAATTGATCATAATTGATGAGAGTATGACACCCAACTATTGTTTCTGAGATTAAAATTATAAGACTTATTGAAATTCTGATAAACTTCTTGCTGCAAACGAGACAACGAAAAGACTTGCTACTGAAATTTTTATGGGTAGAGATGGTGCAAGTTGCGCTCGTCTAAAATCGTGTCAGTGTTTGGGGCATTCAGCTGTTAATGATTGCATACCGCGGTTAAGCTCTTGATTTTGCAGTCAGCAGCAGCAACAGCAGGGCCGGTCGCATTTCATGAAAACATTGAATGCGACTGTAGGAAGCGCTGGCGCGAGCTTACAAAAGCTTCTTCAGCAGCCTGTCCGTGCCATGTAATACACCGCATCCGCATTATAACTGCCGCGAAACGCGGAGGACGACGACGACGAAGGAGGCAGAACGTCCACCACGTCTCGTCCTCGTCGCCGGCTGCTGCGGCCGGCATCTACGCGTAAACTCTAAACTTTAGAAAGTTATGTGAACTGTGTTTATACGTTATCGGGCGCCAATGTAACGATCAAGCATGCCGCTCTCCAAGTTTCTGCTGTTGCTCTTCCTGCTTATTGGTAAGTTAAACTAAACCTTATTGTGTAAAGTTGGTAATTAATGTTTAAGAATTGCAGTTTATGGGGGAATTAATAGTGCAGAACCAAAACAAAGTTTATTATCATTGTAAATAACTGCGTACTTTATAAGCAGACTTCTGGAACGTTCAAGTAATGTGAATATGTTTTTAAGGCCTTAATTACGTTTAAACATTAAAAAGCTCCGGGGTAATGGATTTAAATGAAACCTCTTAACTGTTCTTGAAAATGGGGTAAAGAAGTGAATTCGAAAAGCCACCACCGTAATCACATTCAATTACTTTAGAACTTAGTGCTGGCTAACCCATTAAGGTTAAAAAACGTAGTAATTGCTTACATTAACTTAGTCTACAGAAAGTAATTATTGCTTTCGAACATGTATTAAAAGTTGAATTGTGAAATTTAAATGGTTAAGACATAGAAACAGCAAATTTGAAAAAAACGAAGGGATTAAGGAAATGAATTTTGTAACTTTTGTATTGTTATGCAAATGTTGTCAAATTTGTTGTTCTTCTTCAAAAGCTCTTCGTTTTCCATCTTTATCCGTTGAACAGCTTTTACGTCTACTTGGAGTCACTAAGTTCTGGCATCATTTTTTAGAATCAAAAATTGTTTGGATACCCTACAAGTAAAAAAACTAAATTAATTATTAGTATATTATAGCTCTCATGTTTCTCTACAATGATTAGCCTATAATGCTAAGTCTACTTGTGTCAAATCACAAAATACTACTATCTACTGTGATTTTCACAAATACTGTACATATGGACTTATTACCATCAATAATTGGTCATGTAAACAACACCTGTATTTATTTAATATTTACCAACATCTTTGGTTAATTTTCCAGAAATTTTCAGACTTAACTTATATCAGCCTCTTCAAGGCTTTCCCCTCCTTCAAGTAAAGAGTAATTAGTCACGATTTATTAGTTTATTACCATCATAATAGCAACTGTGGTAGTAAATGGTTTCCAGAGTGTGTAATTAAATAAGCATTAAACCAGGTCCATTCTTTACATTTATGAAATTAACGGCATTTTAAATGCCATTTTGTATCCTTCCCATTCCTTTATTATTCATTTTCACGTTCGTTTATGATTCTCTATTTTTCTGTTAATAAGTAAGTGCAAATTAAAATTGTATGGCTTATATGGTGCAATTCTAATTAACTAGGGACTGGAAAAGCAAAAAGACACATGGAAATCTTATTTAACGTGGAGATTTACGGTGACAGTTTGCCTAATTCAAGACAAGATCAGTATAAAAAGTTTAGTTCCATAAATCTATTTTAGTTTTGTTTCTCAGTTCCACTTTGTTCTTCTAATTAAATTAAGGTAAAGCAAGTAGTAGTGGTAAATTAGGTTCAATGAATCGTTTCGAGAAAAAGTGGAAAATAGAGATTTTTACTGTCGCGAAAACGTAGACTGATTGTAGAAACTTATAGAAAATCAGGAAGTTCTACAAGCTTCTGGACAAGCTGGAAAATTTCTAGAAGATTCTAAAAGCCTGACGAAGCTTCTAGATGTTCTGGGAAATTTTAAAAACAATTGTAATGTCTCAGGAAGGATTTTGGAAGATTCTGAAAGCTTCTACAAGCTTTTAAAAGTTCAAAAAGCTTCTATAAACTTCCGGATCAAACCGGAAACATTCTAAAATTTTTGAAGTCTATTGGATGCGTTTAGATTTTCTGAGTAGTTTTAGAAACATTTCTAATGTCTCAGGAAGGATTTTGGAAGATTCTGAAAGCTTCTATAAGCTTTTAAAAGTTCAAAAAGCTTCTATAAACTTCCGGATCAAGCCGGAAACATTCTAAAATTTTTGAAGTCTATTGGAAGCTTTTAGATGTTCTGAGTAGTTTTAGAAACATTTGTAATGTCTCAGGAAGGATTTTGTGAAAATCTGAATGCTTCTAGAAGCTTTTACAAGCTGCCAGAATGTTCTTGAAAGTTTCTAGAACATTTTGAAAATTTTTAGAATCATTTAGATATTCCGGATAGTTTTAGAAACATTTGTAAAGTCTCGGGACGGATTTTGGAGGATTCTGAATGTTTGTAGAAGCTTGTAAAAAATCAAGAAGCTTCTAAAAAGCTTTCGGAATATTCTGGAAACTCTCGGGAACATTCTGTAAGGATTTTGGAAGATTCTGAATGCTTCTAGAAGCTTGTAAAAATTTAAGAAGACCAAATTTTGGACACTAAACGAATGACAGTACGAATTATCTCTTTGCCACCACCTACGTAGATAAATACTGGTGCAACTGTCAAAATTGTTTCCATATGGTGATACAAATGGACACTCTTTTAGTAAATTTGTGTTTTACAGTTTTGGCTTATTGATCGAATTTTGACAAGAATCACGTGACGTCCTATTTAGACAAGTTAGGATTGTTAAAGTTTGGACAGCTAACCACTTAATTTCTAGTCTAATCATACGTCAGTTTATAACGTGAGCTGCCATAGCTCAGAAGCCATTTCTGACAGTCAGATTCAGGCAATCCTGCAAAACCCCCAAAAAAATTGTTTTTTTTTTTTTTGGCAACGTTTACATACAATTTCTATGGGAAAAAACCGCACAGTTCCGGATATTTATTCATTTAGGGAGTAATTAGGGATGCACTGCTGTAGGCATCACGGGAGCTGATTTAATTTTTGCCCTCGTATAATTCGAAAGGGGCCATTTTTGTGTGCTTTTGCGCCATTTGTTACGGCTTGTATAGATAAAACAGACAGCTACGGCAGTGTCACGCACGTTACTACAAACTACATTGCCTTGTCTGCTGCAGAAAAATTTTTGTCACCGTTGGTTTAATACATTTTTATGATTTGGAAAGGACTGAATTTGTTTCATAGTCACAATTCAAAGATCGGTAATTTTCTCTTTGACTAACAAACTTGAATATCAAAATTTATGATACACCCTTACACTGCGGTTATTAGAAAATATTCAGCCCGTTAGTCTTGATTCAGTCATTGCGCAAAATGAGAAAACTAATTTCGAAGAAACTTTCGTAGTTTGTAGTAGTGAAGGAAAACAAAGCAGAACAGATTAATTTGGCTAAGTAATATATAGCGATTTGGCAGAGTCAGGAAAGTTTCGTGGTTTATCTCTGGAGACCTACAAAACCAAAACACAGACCACTCATCTTTTTAAACAAGGAAATTGTACAGTGCTACAAACGGTATATCGATGACAAGTCGAGTGCATATATTTTTCAATTTCTGTATTCGAGAGAAAAGTGAATTTCGTATAATAATATTTGACGGTATTCATTCTTATGCTCCGAACGTACATCGTATGCAGTTCGCGCCAAAGTAAAACGTCTCCATTGGGAAACTTTAGAACGGAAAAATTGTTTCCCTATGGTTTGGCGATTTCAAATTACGATGAAGATGTAAAACAGGTCAAAACCTTTAAATCATTTTCGGAAATATAAATTGCCCTCCACGGTATGCAGTACGAATTCGTGCCGGGGCATCATTATGGAGCATATAAAATTTACGAAGAACTTTATGGATTTGACAATGCAAACATAATGATTCAAATTGAACGAAGTGTTTGACTTGTTAATGACGGCAATTTGGAACGATGTTGATTCTAGTCGAATCGTTTAGGAAATATAATTGACTTGAGGGTGTAATCTATTGCTACTTATCGAGACAATATTCCAGATCGATGGCTAATTATTTTCCTGCGAATCCCCATATCGTTCGCGTGTTTCGGGTTTGCAGAACAAAGCAGTCTCGTTTTATTTTATATATATTTCCTGAAAAGATGCTAGAATGCGGCAGAATACAGTTGGGCTTTCATCGCGTTTCACTCTGTTCTGCTTCAAAGCCCTCAATTTTTAAAGTCAATATTAATGGGGGAGGAATAAAAATAGATTTTTCGGGACCGTACTAATTAAAGTGCCTTTTTTTTTGGGTAGGAGCAAGTGGAAAATTGTTACTCGTTACGGTACTAAAAGATGCTTAAGTAGAAAAGTAGTAAAAGTTTGTGATTCGTATTTGCTTAAACCAGACAAGTGTTTGTTGACTTATTTTTTCTTGACCAATTTTGAACAAACTATACTCACTGTGCTGAGGTTAAATTAACAATCTTGTAAAAAACGGTCTTGATTATACAGGGTGGTCCAGTTTTAAGTGTCAATAATTGACCATTTGATAGCTAATCAAAAAATAAGCTGACTTGCATTATGTCATTTTTCTGAAAAACGTTTCCTAAGGAAGATACAAATCATCCAAGACTTGTGAAAGTCCAAATTTGTACTGAATAGTCTAAAAACTATTTTACTACGAGGAATGGTCTTATGTTTTGCCTTCTCAGACTGGTTGAGTGTCTGAAACTGGCATTCAAGAACTAAAAAAAGTCCGGAAATCAAGACAAAGATTGTATTGTGCATGAAACTAATTTTTTACTATTAAAAATAATATAAAAGTTGACTTTTAATGCTAGAACTGACTTTACTAGGACTAAAGAGTCCAAAAGTATATTTTCAAGACTTTAATTGCTGTACAACTCAATTTTCTGGACTGGACAACAAGTCTAGAAGTAAATTACATTTTCGGACTATTTTATTTCTAAAAATTAGTTCTCAAGACTATTATTGTAGCATTTGGTACCAACATTTTTTACTTTTATTACTGAAGAAACATGACTTTTGGAAATAGTCTTAAACTCGATTTTTCAGTCTTAAAAAGCACTAAAAACAGTCTGCATTTCTTAGAGATGCTACAATTTATTGCACCTATGAGTGTAGAAGTCAATTTAATAGTGAAGAAGCTTGAAATAACATTTTCAAGACTATGGTCAGTGGACAAACTAGCTTTTAGGCCTGATAAGTCAAAAACTTTGTAAAGATAGTCTTGAAACTCGATTTGGGGCACTGAAACCAGCCTTAATACACTAAAAACAGTCTAGTTTATTAAGAAATACCCGAATTTTTAGCACTGAGGTGTCTAGAAGTCGATTTAATAGTGACAAAGGTTCGAATGCCATTTTAAGTCTATGAAGAATGTAAAAATTGTTTTTTAAGTTTGCTATGTCAATAACTTGGTGAAGAAAGTCTTGAAACTCGATTTTCCAAGCTGAAAGCAGTTTTGAAGCACTAAAAATAGTCCAGAATTCGGAGAAAATGAAAAGCAAAGTAAAAAGCACGAAAAGTTCGTTTTCAAGACAATTTTCATGAATCTAATGTCAATGTCCTGCATCTAAGACTATTTTCAAGACTAAAATATTGAAATTTGTCTTCAAATTATGAAAACTTACTTCAAATGCAAATTTTAAGCTTCTGATGTCACTTTTCATTAGTTCAGTCACATTTTGGGGTTCAAGTCAATTTTTAAGGTTTAAATGTATGAATTCGTTGTAACAAATTCTTGAAAAAGTTGTTTTTATGTATACAAGTCAATTTTCAGTATTAAAGTCTCTCGTTTTGCATGAAAACTGGTTACAAACACAATTTTTAAGCTTCTGAAATTTTTATCTTTTCTAATTCAATTTTCAAAACTAAAGTCTTTTAGTTTGTCTGGAAACTATAAAAACTGGCTACAATAATATTTTTTAAACTTCTTAAATGAATTTTCCGTTTCCAAGACAATTTTTAAGTTGGGTTGGGTTAGTTTTGGGTCTTTGACCGTAATAACGTGTAATAAAGTGCTTGTTCCAAATTTGATCAATATTGCTCCAACGGTCTGACAGTTATGACAAAAAAAACGATTTTTTAAACAGAAATTTGAAGGGCTCTATTTTCCTTAGGAAGCACTTTTCAGGAAAATGGCATAATGAATGTCAACTTATTTTTTAATTGGCTATGGATTGGTGAATTATTGACATTTAAAACTGGACCACCCTGTATTAACTGCAAAAAAAAAAACTAACAGAAAATTACTTTTTGTGATATCAATACTGAATGCTGCTCTGATGAAACAAGAAACTTTAGGATGCTAAAGAGTGAAGAAACTGAAATGATTGACTGAAAATTTTACCACTATTGCCAATTGCCAACATAATTCACTTTTGCTCCTCCTAGTATTTAAATAGACTATATTATATTATATTGCGTGATAAATATAAAAAAACTATAGTAAGTTTACCTTTAGTGTTAACGTTCTCATTAACTTAATGTAAAAGCACTAACCTAAAATTGACTATTATCCTGAACAAAACCCTAGACAGGTTTGAATCAATGTAGTTTTTCTGAGATAAACCCGGTGGAAAATAAACAAAGCGCAGCTCTTTAACGGTCCCCGTTCAAAAGCGTAGTTTACATTTTAAGAAAGTAAACTTCCATTTTAATGACCGCCATAAAATTGCGGGTGCATAAAATATGTATATTGAAAGTAGAGCAGTCGCGCCTTAACATAGCCCACAATTGTAAATAAATCGGTAGTGAGCATAGGAGGGTTGGGACAACTGCACTATACTAGGACCATCTTAAAAGCTTTTGCTATTTATGAACTATGAAAACCTTCTACAAGTTGAGAATTTTCCTTTCCGGAAACTTTAGTACAGTCAATGTACCGCACAAAAAGTTAATGGTTAACATTCAGAATGTTTTTATTTTGCAAATCAAAACTTGAAGAAGGTCAGCCCCGTTGGAAATACAAATAACCGTCGTTACTGCCAAAAGAGCACAATAAAGTGGATTTCATCGTTAAGGGCCTGTCCGACCCTTCAGTTTGCATATTATACCTTTTCGACCGTCAAGTATCGTCTGAATTATAAAATTGAATTGATTCAGTATAAATAATAGTAAAAACTACCCACACACAACGTTAATTGTACAACTGGGTAGGAAACGTGATTTAAGAGCATCGAATTCGTTACAGCAAAGAATAAATAAAGTAAACGTCCTGCTATGTCCTTTAAAATGTACAGCAATGTTAAACTATTTATAAGGTCAGCAAGCTAGTTTTTCGCAGTAGATAGTAAATTTTACATGTTGCAACGGAAATCTTTGCTCCTTAAAATAATTAGGGTTTATGAATACCATTTTTGCTGCAGCAAGTTAATTAATTAACTTCTACTCAGACTAATTAAAGACCCTCTAAAGACAGGGATTGTCCGAATTTTAGGTCCCAAATACCCGAAATTTTATTATCATAGAGTAGAAAGGTTCTGGTCGTTAAAACGAAATATTTATAAAAGGGCCTCGTTTGGGCTTTCAAGAAACTTTTAATTGGATGCAAAAGTTGACACAAATTCACAATGTAACTTTTTCGAAATTAAACAAATACGTTATGTTTAATTAAAAGTTACAGCGACAACGCTGAAAGCTTAAGTTGGCTGTATCCATTTCTAAAAAACATAATGTTAATTTCATCTCATCATCACTTTACGACCAATAAAAGGCGGTATTTTTAAGCGTGGCTATAAATTATAAACTGATATTAAACTGTGGCAAAGTTATAAAATTTACGGACGCTTTAAGAGGTATAAAGTTAAGATCCTCTTTAAACTTCATCGTAACAAATACTATTAAAATCACTGTTTGATTTAAGACGCAGACTGACTGACTAATATTTTTTTTTGAATAAAAAGCTTGAGCAAATATACTCGAAATACAGCTGCAGGGACTTGATTGACGTTTAATCCATTCATTCCATTAATCCAAATTGCAAGTTCAGATGTTATAGACTGAAATTTCTATGATTAGAATTTATCCTTATCGATTAAATAATAAGGAAAAAAATTCTCTGAAAAGTGTGTAGATTGTGTAACTCCAAAAGCTCATATTTAAAGAATGTTCAAATAAAGGAAAAGCTGAAAAAGGGTTTCTCGTTAAATTCTTTGAAATAGATAAGCACAGACGTATGTTTGAGATTTGTTGTTATTGCTTTCTGTTCCCTAAAAGTAATCTATAAAAATCGACCTTTGTTGAATTATTCCAGCCGTTATCTAACCACATTCTTCAACAACTTGTTGGCAAAGATCCTCCATTAAATTTGACCGGCTAAAGATCCAAACAATTTATTAAAATAAACACAATTAGAAATTTTAGTTTACTGGAAGTCATGATTACAGAAAATACTGGATTCAAATAATTAATGACGCATTAAAGTTGATGATTACACTTGAAACAGATGGGTTGGATGCACGTAAATCGAGAATTAAGCCTACTTTATGCTATACTGGGTGTTGTCTGATAACAACGAGTTGGTATAGTAAAAATTATTCACCTCTGGGTATAAGTTAATTGAAAGAAAGTAACCATTAAACGTATCTTTTGAATAAAATAAACTCGGTCGGTTTTCCCAGCCTGTTAAATGAACTAATTTCTCACGTTTTTGAAGAAAAACCAACATCCAGCTCATTCAGTTTAATTTATAGTTGAAAAGTTTATAAATTCACGAATTTAGTAGTAAGTTTAGATTAGTAGTCCCTATCATTTTGATTATATGCAAAATGATATAAACCGTTGATTTATGTACATAATTTAGTACGAAGTTGATATTCGCTGGTTTAGTTATGTTGATGACATTATTCAAACTACTACTAAGCGTTTTAAAACTAATTTCTGGTCTGACTGCTATTACTGTCGTACTTTTGGCAACTTTCCGCTTTAAAATCTCTGAATAGTGAGCGCCGTTACCCATTGCAGGGGATTTGCGGTTTGATAGATGGTTTACTTTATTGCATGGATTTTCAGGGTAAGAGGTTGACGATCCTCTATATCACAAGGCAAACTTTTAATTTAGCAAAAACGGCGCTACCATAAGACACGTCTTCGAGCACTCAAACCGAATAAATGTAGGTTATAAATCCGAAAAGAGATACGGGCAACCAACTTTAAATCAGTGTCAGCAACTTGAACTTTTTACCATTTAAGCAAATCTCGGATAAATTCAATTCATCTGAGGGCCCGAAAAAAAGTTGACAGCACATTTTGAATTTGCTATCCCCATATCACGCCCTTTTGCTGGGGAAAGCGTCTGCGGTCGTTTAAAATGAATAATGGGGGAAAAAAGATTCACATTTTTGTAATCATTACAACTGACGATGAAATTAACCCGTAGGATTTAAGGTCCAGCAAAAACTTTAATTAATTGTGTATTTCTAAACAAAAACTTTAAAATATTACTAAAGCGCCCTGGGGATTGAGTAAAATGAATTTAATATGATCATAATTCTGCGTAATTTGTTTTCATAAAATTGAATCCCTTTTATTGTTTGGGACCAAAACGGTTGGAGGTAACGCACCAGCTTTATGGATTTAAAGGCACAATGATGTTTGCCCTAGCCATTAATTTATGAAAATTCTTTGTGGCTTGACATCAAAATTCCGTCTATCACACATTTTACTTTTCACATGAATTGTAAATAGTAGTGTGATACAGTTGTAATATCGTGTCTATTCTACCAAAACAGATACGTATCGACATGAATTTTTAATTACAACTACCATAGAATTTTTTGTTTATGGCATTTAATTTAGCTCCGGCACGAAATTCGCTTTTATCAATAGAGTAATCACTTCGACGACCAAAAACGCAATGAGGTGGGAAATCAATTGGTTTTTCACTTAATTAATCGCCTATCATTTATCGATCACATCCTCGACTATTTTTGGGTTTGCACATTGTTCGTCAAAGAGTTCAATCGAGTTTTCATAGCGAAAGTTGTTATTTTTAGTATAGTGCAGCAGAATTTTAGATTTTTAAGACCGGTCATGACTATAAAATCTCAATTATTAAGACAGTTAACTAAATCAAAATGAATGGTATCACACAATATAAAAAATCAACTTATCAAACAGTAAAGAGAAAACATCTGCAACACGTATATCTTTGCGAGACGATTAATTATTCAAACCTTTGCGTTTTTTTTTCAAGTAGCAACAACAGCGACCTCTGCCAATAACCGCAACATTCTAGAATAGCTCCCTCTTCAGGATGAACACTGTACTATCCGATTGATTGGAGGGTCTTGGACACATATTGGAAACAGTATTGATTAGCCACCTAGCGGTGCTTCCTGGATATAAACCTTCTATTGATCCTTATTTTAACACATATTGGAAACAGTATTGATTAGCCACCTAGCGGTGCTTCCTGGATATAAACCTTCTATTGATCCTTATTTTTCTCCATTGTCTGGTTACTGTGTTGGAGGGGGAGCAAGGTTTCGTTGCCAACCACAGATGGCGCCTGTAGTAGGTCAAAAACAGGCGGGAAAACGTATTGCCTATAAACATTGTTTGAATTAAAATCAGTTTAAATTCAAATAACTACTTGTTATGTTAATTACATTATTCTAATTTAAATACACTAGGAATGTCAATACTTCTATACACACTGAATTGAAATAAGACATTTGACAAATCAACTATTATAATTGGCTCGTTTCTTGGGCTACACTATTTTTTTTCTTTAATTTGACAGGAACAGTAAAATGCTTGTTTGGCAGTCAAAACTCTTCAAGAAAGTTTCAAATAGCATTTTTGACTAATCAAAATCATCGACAAGCTTTCTGTCTTTAATATAATGGTTTGGGAACAGTAAAATGCTTGTTTGACAACCAAAACACTTTGAGAAACACACATTTTAAAAACATTAAAATTGCTTTCTGTCTTTGTTTTGACAATTCAAAGCATTCAGACCGCATCTTTTACTATTCACAAATTATTGTTTGGATTGTCAAAATATCTTACATAGGGTTAAGACAACATTTGCAGCATATTAGCTTCAATTTGACACTTTAGAGACATCAAAATAATTCCTGTCGTTGTTTTGACAATACAAAGTATTAAAAGTCTTTGATAGTCAAAAACAACGTTTTTGACTATCAAAGGCTATTCAAAGACATCTGAAAAATTCTGACATCAATTGGATACCTTAAAGATATTAAAAATTCTTCCAGCCGGTGTTTTGACAATAAAAAGCCTTTAGAAACTCTTCAGAAAGCATTATTGACTACATAAAGCCACAGATAGAGATTTAATGGCTTTAATTTGTCAATTTTTAGTCACTAGAAATGCTTTTGTCTGATTTTTTGACAATCCAAACTCCTCAGGGAGGCTTTTTGACAAAAAAAATATGATACATCCGAGTTGAAAATAGAGCACAATAAAACTGCTGTCTCTCCACTTTCGAATCCATTTACGATGGTGTCTACGGAACATCAAAACGTGAGTCAATCGGGGAAATTGGAAAGTGCAGAGACGTCAGGAACGGTTTTATTGTATCGATATGTCAGCTACACCACTATATCCCCGGATAAAATCTCTGCGGTCATATTTTGACCGTTACGGTTTATTAAATTTTTGATTAATGTGACAGAAAAAAGTGTAAGAAACATATTTATATTTGGCATCATACTTGAAAGTTACTGTCCAAGTGGAAAAAGCCTACATGTGGAGCATTTGCTTACATCACTGCACAGTGGGTAGCTGTGTTGTTGTGTGTGGGTTTTGGTAAAAAAAGCAGCTTTCAGCTTTGCTGCTTAAAAAAGGAGCTATTTCTGAAAATCCCTTTAATACCACCAAAATGGAGGTATGACAGAGTGGGTAATTACAGAAATGTCAAATTTTGAACGATGATTTTAACATTGGCCTACAAAATTTGTATGGTGGTACGTTTCACAGTGACAGCAAACAAGTTAGTTCAAGCCTTGATCTTGCTTCATGTGCATTGCACCATGTTGCTTTAGATGCTGTAAATATTCTTTTCCGGTCATTTGTTTGTGGAGAGGATGATTTTTGACAGTAAAATCTTAGGGAAAACTAGTTTTTAGTCAGGTCCGGTGTTCACCTGTCCCAACGTGCACCGGCTGTTCGAGGACGGCGCCATCGACCTCGTGCCGACGCCGTAGCGTAGGGCGCAATACTTCCGACTCCTACGACCCTCATTTAGTTCCCTCGCGCTCGAACGCGAAACGTGCTCGTCAACTCTTCGTCGCGTATTTTCGAGTGGCGCGAATCAAGGTAACACTTCAATTTTTTTTCATCCCTTTTTCAGCCCTTTAACACCGATCCAAAGTGCCCCGCAAATATCTTTGCCGTTCAGGTCAGAAAACGACATTTTTTTTACTTGACCTTGACTCCGAAAATCTTAACCTCACACACATTACATAAATCATTGCATAATTTATTGGTGTACGACAGCCTTGGGTTTATTTAGCTACTGATTTACGTTTTGATTGTTTTAAACATTTCAATGTTTCGAACTAACCAATTTAATAAAAAGTGACGTGGTAGACGCCGATAAGGTTATATTGATGAGGGTTTCGTGAATTATTGGCTTAGTGGTATTGAGTTCGTAATTTATTAATGCGAAAAATGGTGTAATTCCACTCTATTTTTGCAAATCAATTCTTTACTTAATATTGCATAGGACAATTTAATGTTATTTAACAAAACTTTCTGAACTTATTTACTTAATAGTTTATTCGACCATTATCGACTTTATGGCCTGCCGTCAATATAATATAGCGGCCGCTTCGAAAATTATATGAGGAAGAGCTGGTTATTGACTTTCCTGACAAGTTGAGTTAAATATAGATTTACTGCTTTATCGTCTGCTATATGTGTCTGGATATCGGTAAAATGAGTTGAGGTCAGTTTCATGTCGAAAACAATTTTGTACAATTTACTGTTCGTTGCTTTGTCAATTTTTAGAACGATTTACATGAGATTGGATTTTTATAGTTATTTATGATATTAAATGTGCAATTTTAAGGCACACGAGTAAAACGATTTCTGAATTAAAAATTTAGTTATTTAGTAGATGAAAAATTTTCAAGTAAATCAACAGTGTATATTTAAACCATCAATACCCACTTTGGTACAGGGTGTCCGGATTTAGAGTGTTTTGACAGGAAAACCCCATTTTCCGGCTAGATAGGAAAAAACTAATATAAAGGTCTAGAGCTCGATTTTTGAGAAAAGATTAATGGCAAAAACCGTATTTACAAAAAAATACAATGTAAGTCTAAGATATTACACTTTTTTGTTTTTATTCAAGTTGGCTTTGAGGTTTTGAAATCAGCTGTCAAAAGTGACGTTAATTTATTTCCTGTTTTTGTTACAAGACTTGAATGTTTAAAATTACTGCGTTATTAACTTTTGAGAGAATTGTTTTTTTCTTTATTTTATTTTTAATGATTTTCTACCGTTAATTTAAAAATTAGTTCTTTAGTGGTTAGTTACTTTAATGTGTGTGAAAATACTGAAAAAGTTCTGTCTCTCTCTGTTATTGGGTCTGGGATCTGTTATTGGGTCTATATCTGTTACTCATTGCAAATTAACTTCATATTTCAGTTATTTGTAGGAATAGTTATTAGATATACTAAATATTTTGAAAATGGGCAAAATTTGAAAAACTTCCTCTAATGTCGTAAATTGACAAGATATCGAAATACGGTTTGTGCTATTAATATTTTTTTCAAAAATCATGCTCTAGACATGTATACTAGTTTTGTGCTATCTATGGGGTTTTCCTATCAAAACACACTAAATCTGAACACCCTGTACATCTATAGAAAAGTTTGTAAAGGCAGAGAAATCTAAGTTTGAGTTTGTATATTATAAACACTCAAATATGAAGTTTTGCATGGAGACTTCAAACTTTTACCATGCGGTAAATGAAAGCCCCATTAGTACTGAAACTTTCCCAATTGTGACAGCCATAACTGATTGAAGCATACATTACCAACAATTTTTTAATAACCTTGTTCAAGCGTTCAATTCGAGATTTTTTCGGTTAATATTTAATAAAAAAAACCACAGGAGCAAGCTTAACTTCACCATACGTTCTCTTAATAATTTAATTATAAAACTTCTTTGAAATACTAAAGATCAAAGGCTTTTTAGCTTCGTCTGTAAGTGACTTCTACCTCTCAGACAATTTTCTTCATAATGTCGTTATAACCTTAAGGGTCTGTAGAAAACAAAATTAACAAACAGCTACAAGTACGTAAGTTTATAAAGTACGTCCAGCTAATCTTATAATGAGTATTGAATGAAGATTAATGATAGTTTTACCCACAGGACAACGAACTTGTGTAGGAAAGAAATCAACCATATAACAGTAATTAATCAAAAAAGCGAAATAGCGCTAATACAATTTTTAAAGTGACAATTAATCGAATGAAAACGAATCCACAAACTGTAATTAATTGGTGGGTGTACTCTGGGGAACGTTTAAGTAACTAACCCATTCGTGTTTCATATATTAGTTTATCGATTTCATTAAGATAGGCAAATTGAGGGCTTCTGTTTTGAATTACAATTTTAAATAGTGAGTCGAAAAATCAGTGAAATTAAAATTTAAGAACTTAATTAGAATATCTCGTAAACGTGACGAGCTAGAGAGTCGATTTTACTGCCATTTTGACTGAAACCGTTGGAGTTTTAATAAAAAAGAGTATTAAAAAAATTACAAAACACTATTTTTGACAACATTTCAAACAAAAATCTTCTGAACTGAAACTACAGGGCTTTCATTCCACTTTTACCGTAATCGCTTTTAAGTGAACCACCTTATACATCTAACTGAAAATATAAACAAAACTTTAATTACACCATCCACAATGTATAAACTATGAACAACAACTGTTAATGCTCAAATAAGTGTCGACCTCAAAGTACACACAATCGAGAGTATATTGTAATTACAGCTCTTAGCTTGGTATATACAGCTACCCCCTTGAAGCGACTCAAGTTTCCACTCATTTTAAGCCCAAAAAAAGTTTCCATTATTTTGCCTTTCGTGCTCGTAAACTTTTCACTATAAAAGCAAAAGTTCCCGAAGATTAATATAAAGTTACGCGAGTTTAATAGTGAATTTCAAAGTGTATGCGGTCTTATATTTTGTTAGGCAACAGGTTATATTTCTCAGGACCAAAGGGCCTGGCCCTTTTTATTGTCGTCATTTTTAGTGGGGCAACGTCCCGACGCCAACAATAAAGTTGACAGTGAGGCTTTCCCCAACATGAATTGGGATGCATAATTCATAATATATATTTTTTTTATTAATAAATTGTGAAAAATGTTGCTAAACCTCGAAATTTGGTACTCACTTAAAATCCAGTTTAAATATCCCACTTTATCCCTTACTAGTCACCGGAGCAGGTGGATTGGAATTGACAACGGTCACGTGACATTATATCCGACGTAGATAACGCAGTCATGTGATCAACCTTCAAAGTGATCCTCTTCAGTAAAAGAAACTCAGCTAAAAACCCAATCTAAAAAAATACTGAATAGTGAATACAGTTTTGTTGTTGATAAGAAATATGTACTTTACATAATGATTATCAGCTGGAAAAATACAAATCAAAAAACGACTCAGAACCAGGACATTCTGGGCAGGAGGTTTTGAGACCCCTGACCGTTTGATACATGTTTTGTTATAACATTGATGGTAATTAATTATTGTTTTTAAATAAAATATAAATTAATTTTTAAAAAATTATTGAAACCTTTCTTTGGAAAAGAGTAACAAGCAAACAGGAGATATATTATTTTGATAAGACACTATAATATACCTTCCGTTACTGTCTCAAGAAACTATATTTGATGAATTTGCCCTCATTAAAAAAAATTGTCTACTCACACTAGTTGAAGACCTTTAGGAATCTTTCTCTTCATCCCTAGATGAAAATAATGACGTTTTTAACTATATTTTAGGGATCTGCACGAAATATTTTTGTTATGTTTGGCATCACTTGGAATGCACGAAGACCCATTTTCAGTGCGTTCGGTTTCCAGCAGATTGGCATTCGGTGCAGTCAAAAGCATGTAAGTCGAAATTCTGAGATTCGGAGAACGCTATAAAATTGAACCCAAAAACTCTTTTAAAATTTAGACCGGACGGCGAACGGGACAAACCACAGAGGTGTCATTTAGTATATCATTCAAGTGAAAACTCCTCCAGTCCTCTCCCCTATATCAATGAATTAAAGTTTCTCAGTTCATTGGTCACGTGAGAGCTGCCCAAAAGAAAACAATGATTGCAGTGACTAACTGACCCGCGAATAACTTGCAGTATTTTATTTACAAGAAATGAAATTAAATTAATATAATAAACTTTATTTATGGTTCATTATGAAAAATAGTCTAATTGGTATACTGGGAATCATTATTAATAAATAAAATTACAAATTAGTGCACCTCTGTTCATCACCAGCTGTTCTCAGAAATAATATGGATTTTCCTCGGAATCATCTTAGTTGAATAGAGATATTTATGTTTTACAATTATTTCTGTGGGATTGAGCAGTTATCAAATTTCTAACTATTCAAATTGCAATGTCTACAATGCCCCACTATTTAGGTGAGTTTTTATAGAATTACATATTGTCACGAATAACATAAGTTGCACCATGTTCCGTTACCTAGTCTGGCCCCGGTCTCCCCCAGTGCACTGCCGAATCAGCGAGACCGGCAAATTGGGGTCATGAGACGAGTATTTAATCAGCGTCTCAAGCCATCGAAGATTACTGGTCTCTGGGTCGGTCTATCGAGCATCAGTCCGAACTTCCTAGTGCCCGGACGGCTCGATACCTTCTTGGAAATCCAGGCTGAACAGACTAGAGTCCTTACGCAACCCAGTGGTGACCGTCGGGACTCTTGACCCTTTCAGTACCTAAAGTAAGTCCTTTGGGGCGTGTCGGTCATAGGGGCTCCCTGCTCGTATCGAGCGGGTTTCGCTTGGCGACACTTCAAGGGGGGCTTGCTGTGCCTAAAGTAAATCCTTCGGGCTTGTCGGACATAGGGGTTCCCTGCTCGTATCGAGCGGGTTCCGCTTGGCGGCACATCAGAAGGCCTTACGCACACCCACACACACACACACCCCCACGCACCCCCTCGTAGAGAGTGTTCCATGGGCGTCCCGCCTGTAGCGGTACTAGCGGCCCTCTTAATCTGGGGGTAAGATTTAGTTAGGCATCATCTTCAGTATAAAAATAAAGGAGACATACTTGAGCTACGTTTGTTGTTTCTCTTCCTGCGCTACCCCCAAAACGTGACATGGTGGAGGCGCCTTGTTGAATCCCGGGGCTACTGATCTCCATATCTGTGGCCAAACCAAGCCGTACGCCCTAACAGGAATGAGAAAAGCGTACAACTTGAGATCAGCAAATCCTAGCAGCCCCTTTCAACCAAGGCACAGGAGCTCAAGCGTAGGAGACCCTTGGATGCAAGAAACAGATTATCTAACCCTTACGCTTGTAAATACAAGAAGGGAAGACATTGAGCAGCCACAAGAAACAGAAAACGATCTGGAAAATACAGTGATAGAGACAGGAGCACAAGGACACCCTGAGAAAGGAGATAAAGCATTAGAAGGCAAGAAGGGGTCAAGAGAAATGGCGGACATTACCATTTCGGCGGTTGAGGCAGGGGAGAAAACACCCGCACTACCTCAATTCATCAGCCCACCAACGTTCAACCCGGGCAGTGATTCAGCCCCTCAGTTTATCGGCACATACGAGCGAACGGCAGTGGCCAATAGCTGGAACGATGCGTTAAAAATACTATACTTTCACTCGTACCTGCAGGGCGCCGCAAACATTTGGTATAGAGAATATAAAGCAGCAAACCCTGACAGCAACTGGCAACACATTTGTCAAGCATTCAAGACTGAGTTTAGCGACGGTATCAACAGTCGCCATTTGCTTGCAAAGTTAAGGCAAAGGAAGCAAAGGGACCTGGAACAGACAAAGAATTATTTCTATGATCTAAGGGTCCTATACGAAGAATACAAAGAAAACGTGGATCTCGACGAATTCGTAGATATTTTCCAGAATGGGCTAAAAGATATACCAAGAGCTAAATACTACTGGCTCACAAATTTTCCTAATAACCCACCTAGGAACTTGGACGAAGTCAAAAAACTTTGCATCACAATAGATAACGCTCCTGAAAAGTTCTCGACACCGCTCACTTTTAGACCGCAGCATCAAATAGAAGAACAGGCCGCTGGACCAGTAGCACAAAGACAGTCACCTTTTGGCAATCCCCGCCCTTACAGAACCCCGCCACCGCTCAGGAGAGACTATGGCACAAACCACGCCAGTAATCCAGAAAGACAGTACCAATCCACGAGGACATATGACAACAGGCTCAGGTGCTACAACTGCGGTAAAATAGGCCACTTTGCTGCTGTGTGTAGAAGTAGACAGCAGCACCCAAACTCCAGGGGGTGGCAAAACTAAGCCCCGTCACCCTCTCCACTCGGGGCACAACGTGCTATAAGATACTATACATAAATGCTGTTGTGAACGATTATTACGTACCGGCGATTATTGACACAGGTGCGGAACTAAATGTGATAAGCCATCTCCTGGTCAACAAAAAACATAGGATCAGAGACCCACCCACGTTGCTTGTGACAGCTGGCGGTCAGAAAGTAAGAAGTCTAGGCGACACATTGGCATCACTGGAGCTCAGAGGCAATTACGAGAAAAAATTAGAAATTAAAGCAACGATATTGGAGAATACACCACAACCCCTTATTTTGGGCATGGAGTTCTTAAGGGAAATGCAGGCAGCAATTTGCTTAATATCCAACATACTCACCCTAAATCAAGATTTGGTGATACCGCTCGGGGCAAAGCAAGATTCTGCACCCAAAATACCATGCAAAACACGAAGCTGGAGAGAAGTGATCCAAGAAATACCTGGGTCCATCTTCAGTCTTCCAAGCAGCACTGCATGGGCCGTTGCAGTCTCTTCGGCTCCCAGTAGAGATAGAGGAGTAGGAAAAGCCATCAGGGACCATTTGGCAGATTACAACACAGAAAAACTACCCGTAGGGAGCGTGGTCAGTTTGTTTAAGAAAAACAGACATACCCTACAGATGGTAGTAAAAGAAGAGGGTAGCGAATATATCCCTACTCATACGCTCCAACATTGCTGTAGGAAATTGAAAGATTGGGCAATACGAAATAAAATAAGTAAGGTGGCTATACCTAGATTGACATCCGCAACCGCAAACAGCGAG
This sequence comes from Ips typographus, assembly GCF_016097725.1. NCBI lineage: Eukaryota > Metazoa > Arthropoda > Insecta > Coleoptera > Curculionidae > Ips > Ips typographus. Next base: position 5,569,752 of record NC_138430.1, on the reverse strand, counting down.
TCAGATTGGGAGAAGCTTAAAGACTTGCTGTATGAGACTTTCAAGGAAACGAGTGTGACGGTGCTGGTTTCAAAAAATAGAGAACCCCGACCAAGAAAGACCAAGACACAAGAAACCAGCTCCTGGAACACCCTGCCGAACTACATAGAAAACGATGACCGCTGGATAATTAAGTTGAAGGCAAAGGAAGATTACACTCTGAAGCCAGGAGAGAAAAAATCCATCAAAACTGAACCAAAAATACCCCTATCTACAGAGATGTTATTAGTACAAAACGAGGGATGGCTAGTACGCAACAACCTACTATGCAACCTAGAAAGAGCCGAAAACTCTATATCATTGACCCTCGAGAACATAGGGCCAACTAGAAGGGTTATTTACAAAGACACAACGGTGGCACGGCTAGAAGAGCCCAGTGGTTTGAGCACCACAGCACTCTTTACAACACAGAGAATAGACGAAGAAGTGGTGACATTAGAAGACCACAAACTGGACCACATTAGGGATAAGCAGTTCAAAAGGGAACTAGAGAGTCTACTAGTTGAATATGAGGATGTGTTTTGCAAGTCACCAAAATATATGGGCAAAACACAACTTATAGAGCACAAAATAGAAGTGACAGAAGATAAACCAGTAAAATGCCGCCCTTATAGAGTATCACAATCCGAGCGAGAAATCATTGACACACAAATAAAAGAAATGCTCGATTGCGGAGTAATAAGACCATGCCACTCGCCATGGGCGAGCCCCGTTGTACTGGTGAAAAAAAAAGATGGTACCACGAGGTTCTGCGTGGATTACAAAAGAACTATAAACCCAGTCACCAAAAAATCATGTTACCCGATACCACAAATCGATGACATTCTCACATACATGGGAAATGCCAAGTACTTTACAACTTTGGACATGTTCTCAGGTTACTGGCAGATACCTATAGAAGAGTCATCCAAACAATACACCGCTTTCACGGCACAGGGACATGGATCATACGAATTCAACGTGTTAAGCTTTGGTCTATGCAATGCACCGGCAACCTTCCAACAACTTGCAGATAAAATATTTAGGGACTTAAAGTGGAAGGACATACTAATATATCTAGATGATATTATTATTTATTCAGAGAACTTAGAGGAACACTTAGCAAAATTACAAAAAGTATTCCAGAAAATGAGAGAAGCCAATCTGACCTTAAAACCGAGTAAATGCGAATATTTACAGGAAAAGATAAGGATTTTGGGCTACACAGTAAGCAAAGAAGGAATAAGCCCAGAGGAAGAAAAACTTGCAGGGATTAAGCAATTCCCCACACCCAAGAAAACAAAGGACCTACAAAGCTTTTTAGGATTATGCAATTTTTATAGGAAATTTATAAAGGATTACGCGGTATTGGCACGGCCCTTACATGAGGCCACAAAAAAGAACAAATTCTGCTGGGGTGAAGATCAAGTGAAAGCATTTGAGCTGCTGAAAGAAAAACTCACGTCATCCCCAGTATTAAAACATTACAATCCAAATGTAGGATGTACAATGCACACGGACGCCTGTATAGATGGAATAGGGGCAATTCTGCTCCAAGAAGGCAGTGACGGTCAAGACCACCCGATAGCATATATAAGCCGGGCCTTGTCAAAAGCTGAGAAGAACTATTCGATCAGCGAGCTGGAGCTATTAGCAGCAGTCTGGGGAATGACCTACCTAAGGCATCTAATTTATGGTCACCCTGTAAAAATCGTAACAGATCATCACGCTTTATGTTGGATTCACAATGTGAAAGATCACTCAAGAAGATTAGCACGTTGGGCTCTCAAGTTGGCAGAATTTGACTACACGGTAGTCTACAAAAAAGGCAGTAAGCACCAAGATGCGGACTGTCTATCACGGAACCCGGTGGCAGGGTGGAGCGAAGTCGAATTGGATGAATTGGACGATATACCCACTTTCACGATATCAACGTTAGACATAGGAGAATTGCAGAATAAGGATAAGGCCATACTAGAATTAAAATCAGCAATAAGCAACCCCGAATCAACAAACGTTGACGCACTGACACGACGAAAAATAAAGAATTTTAGGCTGAGGGAGGGCGTTCTGTATAGAGCAACACAAACCAAGGAAGGACTGGAACACGCACTCGTGATACCCCGGTCACTTAGGGAGGAAATTTTGTGGGAAGCTCACAACGCACCTACCAGCGGACACATGGGGGTAACAAAAACTCTAAGTAGACTTACTCCCAAATACTATTGGGATTCTATGACTAAGGACGTCAGAAATTACGTTAAAGGATGTAGGGACTGCCAGGCGAGAAAAGGGCCAACAAATGATAAGCCATTGGGGTTACTCCAGCCAATAAAAGTGGGCAAGGTATTTGATAAAGTAGGGATAGACCTACTGGGACCATTCCGGAGGAGTAACCAAGGCAAGACAACGATAGTAGTGGTGACAGACTACGCGTCAAGATACGCCATCACAGCGGCCCTGCCTAACGGGAAGGCAGGACCTGTGGCAAAGTTCCTATTAGAACGAGTAATACTAATTCACGGCGTTCCTAGAAGCATCCTCAGCGATAGAGGCAAGGTATTCCAATCCGAACTAGTGCAGGAACTACAACAGATTATGGGTCTGAAAAGCAGTTTTACAACGGCATACCACCCCTCGTGCAACGGCCTAACTGAACGCTTAAACAAAACGTTGGCAGACATGCTGTCACTATACTGCAACACAGAGCAGACAGATTGGTGCACTTATCTGCCTTTCGTGACATTTGCATACAATACGGCCAAACAAGAGACGACACGTTTTAGCCCATTTCAACTAATATTCGCAAGGAACCCCACACTCCCACTCGACGCCACCCTTTTAGAAACTGAGGACGAATCGAACACAAACGAATTACGAGAGAAAGCTTTATTGTTAAGGGCAATTGCTGTAGATAATATCCACAAAAAACAAGAGAAGGACAAGGACATTTACGACAAATATCACAGAGATGGTGAATTTGAGGTAGGAGATAGGGTGAAAATATTCATCCCAATCAGGAAAGTGGGAAAAAGTGAGAAACTGCTGCTACGATGGTTCGGACCCTACAGAATAATAAAGAAACTCAGTGAAGTTAACTATGAAGTAAAACAGGAAAAAGGAAAAAAAAACGGATATAGTGCACATAGGGAGGATTTTACCATTTTACGATGAATGGACTTTGGGGGATATATCCGATGTGGATTCAGACGTAGAAAGCAAGGAAGTTGAACAATAAAATAAGTTGTAAGGGTAACATTTTGCATAAGTAGGGTGCAAACTCAGTATATTTCATAAAGCTTACATAGTCTAAACAATTATTAAAGTAGGTTGACCAATCATTACGCCCTCTCCCGCCAGGACAGCACAACCTAGAGCGACCATCCCGCGTACTTCGAAGGTGACAAGGAAAGTCAGTCCAAAGGGGCGCCACCACCCGCGAACTGAGTAACGGGTGCTCTGGCGCACAGGAAGGCAAGACGAAGCAGGACAAGGCCGCCCTCCACGAAGTAGCGACAGATTCCAGGAGAACCACAAGGGAGATAACAAGGGGAGCGTAATAGGACATAAGTTACGATTGATCACACGTTGTAAATAAAGCCATGGGGCATGTAGGTTATTTAGTTAAGTTAGGGTTAAGTGTCCGGGGCGAACACTCTTCAGAGGGGGGAGATGTCACGAATAACATAAGTTGCACCATGTTCCGTTACCTAGTCTGGCCCCGGTCTCCCCCAGTGCACTGCCGAATCAGCGAGACCGGCAAATTGGGGTCATGAGACGAGTATTTAATCAGCGTCTCAAGCCATCGAAGATTACTGGTCTCTGGGTCGGTCTATCGAGCATCAGTCCGAACTTCCTAGTGCCCGGACGGCTCGATACCTTCTTGGAAATCCAGGCTGAACAGACTAGAGTCCTTACGCAACCCAGTGGTGACCGTCGGGACTCTTGACCCTTTCAGTACCTAAAGTAAGTCCTTTGGGGCGTGTCGGTCATAGGGGCTCCCTGCTCGTATCGAGCGGGTTTCGCTTGGCGACACTTCAAGGGGGGCTTGCTGTGCCTAAAGTAAATCCTTCGGGCTTGTCGGACATAGGGGTTCCCTGCTCGTATCGAGCGGGTTCCGCTTGGCGGCACATCAGAAGGCCTTACGCACACCCACACACACACACACCCCCACGCACCCCCTCGTAGAGAGTGTTCCATGGGCGTCCCGCCTGTAGCGGTACTAGCGGCCCTCTTAATCTGGGGGTAAGATTTAGTTAGGCATCATCTTCAGTATAAAAATAAAGGAGACATACTTGAGCTACGTTTGTTGTTTCTCTTCCTGCGCTACCCCCAAAACGTGACAATATTTCTGGGGCTTGCCTTTTAACTTAGTTTTAAATTACTTGAATGCATTTCAAATGTGTGTAAGTTAGTTACAAAGGTAGAGGGCCTAAGTCACAAGTTACATTTTCAGCATAGTTCAGTGTTTTGTTGGAAATTCAACCCCAACACAGTTATGTAACTACACAAAGCTTAATATAATAAGAAGAAAAATAATAATAATAAGCTCTATGCAGTAAAATAAGTTAGTTAATTCAACCGCAATGAAAATTACCGAACCGGTCCTTGTTATTTCAGTAGTGTTTCTGAATTTACATGATGCTTTGTTACATATATTTACCTATAGATTGTTTAGGCAAACTACCTCAATGAAGTATGTGCTCCAACCATATAATCAATCACATGCGAAATATATTAAAGTATATTTTCATAATGCTTTTAAAATTGGTGCAAAACATGCAACTGGGGCGCAATATTCGAGAAGCGAACAAATAAAACGGGGGTGGAAGGAATACAGGACCTTGTTAAAAATCCTGTTTTTTTTTGTTTTGATGAATTAACTACAATCAATAATAAATCTAAGATTAACAACATCAACTCAAAGACTAATTATCATCATTTTGTTGATAAATCCTCTGTAATTTCAACTGAAAAACCCAATACTCTTTACTTGAAATGTACTACATTGTCCACTTTAAGGGCTAGTTTCGTAATTCTAAGCCAGCAAATGGCATTGCACGTGATGCAGTACAAATTCAGGTCATTACAGCAGGAGGTCTTTTATGTACCACACAACTCCCTGACTAAACAGTAAAACTTGACAGTTATTTCCTCTTAAATATGTATTTTGGTTTGGGATAGAGGTTGAAAACCTCAATTAGGATTGTTTTACACAAATACTGTTTTTTTAATTTGCAAAGGGAGTGGTTAGATAAATATCTCTGGGTAATATGTAAATTAACGTAACAAACCTCCCCGAAAACAAATTCCGGCAAAGATATTAATGCGGTGCACAACGGGACTCGATTTCAATTATTCGCCATTTTAACGGGACCTTTTGTAGTTGAAATTGCATTTTCCGTAGATACGTACAGCTCTTACAGTTTACGAGATGTGAGTTATGTAATAAATCCGTCGTAAAGGTGGATGGGTATGTTTTGTGTTGGAACAATATTGTGGCTATTGGCCATCGCCGGCTGCGCCATATGCAGCGAAGATCCGGCTCGCGAATGTTGCGATTTGACAACGACCGAATCTACGTCCACTGCTGGTTCTTTGGTCACTTCACCAGCTCTATATCCTGGTAAGTTATACTTGTTTGACAGAATTATGGTGGGTAGTTTGTGATTGGTCAATAAATTGCAGCTTGCTGCATTGGTGTGATGTAATTTGACAGTTGGTTGTACGATTTTCTCCCAACTGTCAAATAACGTCACAATTTTTGCTTCTTGAGCTAAGACAGTTCAGAACAATGAAACGTAGACGTTTCTTCAACTAAATTACATTAAAATCTGTTTTTCTCTGAGTTTTCCTAAAAGATGATGTTTAATTTAATGGATACAAGAATTTCTTTAGCACAATCTTGAATCCAATACAGTAGTGATTTTTATTTTTATTTCGTTTCCGCTTAAGTAATTGCGACAATGTGAAAAAGTGAACTCAGGACCCCGCATTTTCCCGTTTTAGATGTACTTTATATCGATTTCTGAATGTCGAGTCGGGATTGTGTTACACGAGGCACAATAGCGGATTAGATGTCGGTAATCTACGAAGCAAAACACGAAGACCTTTTTGCAGTCGAGGCAATGCAATTTTGGTATCAAATTGAAAACAATCTCGAAGTATATTTGAGTTGCCTATGGGCGCTTCTTAATGTTTTAAAGGGTTTCTTATATCGCGATTGAATCAAATATCAAGAAATTTTCTCTCAGTTATAATTTCTAACATTATTTAAGGGATAGTGTTTTTTTCGATTTTATTTACTTTCAGCATTATTTGATGATTAAAACTCGCACAAACAGTTTTATTCCAGGACGTGGATATGAATATTTTAAACGAGTAAATAATAAAAATAATAGAAATCTGATTTGAACTTAAACATTAAAAATTCAACAGGCCAGCTTTAGCAATGCAGTGTTGTCAACTTGATTAATAAAACCTTTATTTCTATTTAAAACAATTAATTCATAAATTAATGTTTTTCCAAGATTTTTCTATCCAGATCGTAGATAAGAATTACCACAAGAAAGTATTGTAAGGATTGCTATATGTATATACTCATTGTATTTCTTATGACACTTTTGATAAATTGCCGCGTTAATTAATCTCTGAATTTTGTTCAGAAACCCGAGAGTGTAAGTATTCTTGGAAATGTATTATACTATTAAGTTAAGAAGGTTTAAGAAGGGGCATTAACGGAATTTGATTTTTTTAGAGTAACAAAGTACTTGCTGAAGAACAAATGCCATCGATAGTAGAAGCCACCTGAGAGTCACATTTTGGAAAAATTCAACTGCATCATAAGTAAACTGATTTGGTGTCAAGCTACTTTAACCCTAATAAAATTTTCAGAATTTTTAAAACCACCATTAACCATCTAGAATCCATGAGAAAGAGTCAACAAAAGGAAATAGGTATAATTTATCGAACGGTACTGATCTTGGGACAAATTAAACGGCGTCGAATAAATCGAACTTAACCGGAAAGGTAGATAATAAACGAGCAAAGAGGATTTCCATTATTTGAAGTTCTTATGCCCGAGCAAAAACTTGAAGTATTAGTCAGAATCCTTTGCTATTGTCGCCAATTAATGGCGGAACACACTGGCACGAAGAAGATAAATTGCGAAACATTGACCCGCTCAGGTTCGGATACAAAGCGGACGTCGAGCCTAATTGTGATGGATGATTTGCCAGCGAAAGCCTTATCAATGCTGCTTCACTTCAAATCTCTTGGAAAAATTGCACATTCAATCGCTTATTAATGTGGCCGTTACCGGTAGCTGCTTGATAATACTTGACGTTTATTTTGATGGTCAAACGTGTGATTTGCTCACGCCAATTTATGATGTATCGACATGCCAATGGAATGAGTTCTCTCCAGTTGATTTGCAATTTACACTACCATCTGCTAGATTACATTTTGGATGACACAAAAAGACAGACAGATAATCTAAAGAGTTAACTGATTGTTTCGGTAAAGTTTTAAAAGGACCAGAACCGTAATTTTTGTTTTTAATTAAGAAGAAATTAAATCGTTCGCACCTACAAGCGCGCTCCGATAAAATGTTTTGATGAGTTTCCCGAAAACTTCATTAGGCTGGTAACCGGTGAACCAATTTAAGGAAGAAATCCCGGTTCCGAAATTAGTGAATGCCATGGCGTATTAATTGCTTTTTCATAGTTCGATATAGAAAATATATTCTTTAATTAAGGCATTTCTCATTTAGATTATATAATCCCTTCTTATCTCTAATAAATACAATAATAATATTTTGATTTTAGGCCTCAATTTTTAATTCAAATTATTTTTGGGTCGGGTTAGAAGCCAAATAATATATTTATCTAGGGTAAAAGCCCCAAAGGCCGACAGCATTTTGATGTATCAATAGCAGGCTTTAATTGTTCGATTGTTTATACGTTCAATTTTTGATTTATTTGAGAGCAGTTTATAAATACAAATTTTAATTATGGCAATTCTTTGCAAAAAACCAACATGAAATAAACCTAAAAGCTCTGCAAATAAGCTCACTACTACAAACTGAATAATTAACGTATACTCTCTGTAGAATTTTAAAACATTAATTTATTTTATAACAATACAATTAATTAGCTTTAAATTGCTAAAATTGTCAACATTAACGTGTGCAACGGTTTGAACTGAAGGGTTTGGCCGGTCAGCATTTTGAGCATGAACGATTTGGTCATCCACAGTTCATTAGACCCAAAATTGCTAATTTAAATATCAATAAATGTGATAAATATTGTTCACTCTAGAGTGTTTCAGTAATAAATGACGTTCGAACGTATTTCAATAAATCAGAAATGAAATCAATAGTCACGAACGAAGAGAGATGAACTAAAATTATTGATAAGTTTCAGCTTCTTAAATCATGCCAAAGTTGAGACGGCCTTAAGGGATCAATTCCGGTGGCTTAGACGCATGGGTCAAGAAGTTTCTCCCTATTTAATTCATGGGCCCTCGTTCAAATGTTTGTATACTTCATGAATACTTCAGTTCGTTTTGCCTTCATTCATTCCCTTATGGACGGCCAACTTTTGCATTTCTAATGTGTCTGTTGTAATTAACGTTTATTTCAAACCGTCCATTAAATGAATATTAAGAGAAGAGTGGGATTTCTTTTGTGACTCGTTTGCTGGAAAATCATTAAGGTCAGCTTCGATTTACTTCATGCTTTTAAGTTGCACTCGTGTAAATTATTCATATAACGCTCTATAGTATAGTAGTCATTAACAGGATTTAGTTACATGAGAACTCTTCAAATGTAGGTTTGCATACTTATACAGGACCTTTTTAGAATTTATATAACGTGGGTAATATTAATGGTTTTATCATACATTGTCTAAAGCATTCCAGCGTCATGAGCTATTACTTTGTTCTAGTGAATCCTGTACAACTAAATTACCCACACTCTTGGTTAAAACAGTAAAAACCGTTCAAAACTTTTCAATATACTCCATTAGAGAGCCAAACAACGAGTTTGTTTGTCCTCCACGAGATTTATTGATTTTTGGTTCAATGACGGTTAAAATGGCGGTTGGAGGACATCTTTGAGTGACATTTAACAGTTTCAACTTGCCAAATATTTTTTTCCAGTTTTTCGCTATTTTGATTAATAATGTTGTGTGAGTGGGCATGTTTAGTGCAAAATCAGTGTTTTGCCATACCATTTCAATAACATCTAATGAAGCAGGATAGAGTTAGTATCGATTCTGTAAATATTTTTATTGATTATTGTATAGTGCCACCTACATTGTAGTAGCTTAACTAATGATTTCATTAAGGAAACGAAATCAGCCTTCGAGAAATAAATGAAGTATTTATGAAAAGGAACGAAAATTGACCATATAAAATATTGTAAAAATTAATACAGTGAGTGAATGGTTGCGTGTCACCCCACCAGTCATTGTGCTAATGGCAAGAGGTATGGGTCAACTTTTACGCGAAGTAGATTAAGTTTCCGATAAAAAGTCAAGCAATTTTCCCAAATCATGCTACAAGTACGCAAAGCACGAAAGAGAAGTCGTAAATGCAAGCCGACGTGCTACCGTTTTTCAGAGCCGTAATCGAATGCGATTCAGCATTAAAATTGCCAAAGGACTGCCGATTTATCTGACTTATCTCTAAAGGAAAGATGTCCATAGCCAAAGTTGCAAACTAATGAAGACTCAGTCCGAATCCACGTTACAGCATATTCAACCAATTTAGCTGATTTAAAATGCCAAAAGTAACTTTGGTAACAGTTCCCAATCCATAAAATATTTTTAAAATATAAACAATCACCGCACATTGAAATGATATAAATATAAGTGGGTATTATTAAAACAGTTGGCTTTAATATTAATTTTTGATAACGGTCAAACCGTGCTTTATAAACAATCCAATTATTTTCGGGTTTGCGGCTGATCAGTTATTATCATATTTCAGTAAACAAAACCAGGGAAAGCTCGTTTTTGTTTCCGCAAAACTATTATAACGGCCAGCAGTTTTCGCGTTTTTTTTCCCTCAAACGTCAGAGATTGTAATATCAGAAACGAGGCGTACGACGCCCAAAGCTCTAACAAAAACCTTAAAAATTGCATAAGTTGCCATCCCCTTTTAAAGCAAAATTTTCTCTGTAAGTTATGACTGCGTCTGACATCATAAAGGGAAATTAGATGCCTGAGTCGCCCGTTTAATACGCCTTTTTGGACAAAGTTTTAAGCTCGACGAAGGCTGATTTATTTTTTTCAATTTTTCATCAGGTTTAGTTACTTTCTTACAAACGAAGTGTAGTTTTTTCCCTTCCGCTACCCATTTTAAAGTTCATTCCCAATGATAATTGAAACTAGAAAACTGACCGCTATGTTGAATTTATAGCGATATGTAAACACGCAGGGATATTAGTGTTAATATTGTAGTAGTACGTCAAAAATCAATATCCGATATTGTTTGGTCATTAGAGGGCCTAACGACATCGTTAGTGAAGCTTACCACTTTACAAAATGACCTTTTGAAGCATAATTCTTGTATTGTAATGTTTGACAAATCCGAAACTAAATTAGAAAATATAAATAATTATTTTATTGTTTTTAAGATTGCTGGTTAAATGCCAAATGTTTTATATTCTAATTAGTGCCAAAGTGTCACGTGACACCTTACCTAATAGATTCTTTTGAGACTAAATTTAAGGTCCAAACAGTGTTATTGTGAAAGCACTGTCTAACTGAAGAAGCTCATTAAAAGTCGTCGTCGTACACTTTTAAGTAATTTAATTCTTCAAAATAAATTAGCCATAAAGGATTCCATTTCGTTGAAACATCATATTTATGGGAAACAATTTCGAGAAAACGAGCTGAGACGGAAACTAATGAATACAGAATTGATAGCTCGAGTGTCTGTCACTCGAATATTAGAGACCGAGACGGAGACAGAGCTTCTATTCCACAACCCCACCGATATTGTAAACTAGTGTTAAATATTTATAGTACAGACGACCGGCATTATTTGAGATATTTCCTTGTTAACTTTCGAACCGCTCTTGGGAAAAACGAATTTTTTCGTGGCACGTTTTCCCCTTTGTCTTAACGGCTTCCCATTTCCATTACAGTTTTATCGATCTCAAAAGTATCTCCGTTTTTCTTATATTCCCTACGTGCCCACCAAGGCTTTATCGGCGCCATATCTTATTATAAAGGCAAGGTAAAAAATAGATTTCAAAAGTTTACGACGCTTATCCAGCACGTGTCTGATACGGTCAAAAGGTCTAAGAGTTTCTTTTTTTTAAAATAAACACGTTGACCAACTTAGCTGAAAAGTATCGTAAAGTTTAAAAGGCAGTGGGTTCATTAACATTAACCGAAGAACCGCAGGACAATTCATTGTATTGTTTCCTGCAGGCAAACTCGTAAAAGAAACACTAAACAACGCGTTGTTGCCCTTTATCGGTCACATTTCCAAGGTGTAGTTAAAGGCTTTTTAATTTGGTAGTTGCAGTAATCCAGAGCATTGCCCTTATAAATTTAATACATTTTTCAAAAGATTGACTCTCGAAGTTTTAATAAAATGACAATCATACACCACAAAATTATGTGGGGGGTACTACATCAAGTTAACTTCAATCTATAGTCTAAAATTAGCATTGACGCTTTACAGTTAAACGTCAGATTGATGAAAACTGAGCCTTAAGGCAGACTAGAATACATTACAAGTGATGACACGTTGTTAGTTTGTAGAAACTGGAATATTAGCATATTAACGCCTTTCAGACTTGATATAAAAGCCGGCAATGATTGGTCGACACGAAATTTGCCAGTAAATTGAAGCCAATTATATTTTCGTGAGAATCCACAGTGTGCATATACTTTTCACAACTGATAATCACCTCCCATGGCTGTCCAGTTGAAACATCCTGAACAAACAGCGAAAGAGTAATTTAAATATCGAATTCAATAAAAACCATTTTATGCACCGAACGGGATATTTACGGTAATGGAATAAAAGGCGTTTTATTTATTGTCGATCTGAAAAAAAATCCATTTAAGTGCAAATTTATTGTCCCCGTTTGTCAATTACTTTGTTACATATCGACGGCTATCTACTCTTCTAATTCATATTCGGTAGGTGCGGTTTGTTTGCGGGAGAAATATTGACTTAACCATTATAAGGCAAAGGCGGTGTTACTTTAATGCCAGGTATTTTCTGTTCGTATTGGCGTTTCAAATTAAGATTGCAGCGTCATTTGAACTAAAAACGGGCAACACGTTCCTAACCTAACATAATAAACAATATGACACTGTCATTTCATATTTATGAAACCTGTGCCAAATTCCTAACCAAAATATGCCAAAATCAACGTAAACAAATGGAGAAATGACAGCTGGAATGCCCCAAACTGTTTTCATAACTGATCACCAGAGGGAGTATCTCTTACATTTTTTGTTTAACAGATATAGAAAGCTAATCCATAAAACAAATATTAATGAATGACTATCCAACTATTCTTTGGAGTTTGTTTTAAACATTTCACAACTATTAAGGTAACTAGTGTAAGTTATCTGTTTTTTTTTTGTTGGGGCACATTCAGTGCCCTCTTTAGAAAGTCGTATCTCGCTCAAAAAGCTCACCCAAGCTGAGTGATAACTAAAAATAGCGTAAAGCTTGTTCTCGCACCTTCTCTTTTTCTCTAACAAGAACGTATATTTCTTTAATTCCAGGATCAAACACAAAACCGACCGTAGCGATCCTCAACTGCATAACCGCGCGTCAGCTCTGCTTTAATGACAGTTCATGCTCCGCCATACTTGAAATTATTCCCCGAGTCTGCGGTCCGGAAGTGGGTAAGTAATAATGAGTTTCTGCAAAATACTTGCTCCTAACGTATAATAGAATTACGGATAAAAGACTATTCTCCGTTTCGTATAATTGCTCAGTTATTAAATGCACGGCATTATTAAATTAATCCTTTCGCGAAGCCGGGATTAACTTTCATTTTTTTTTTTAACTACAGTTTATTTTCTATCCTAGGAGATTTATACACTCCAGTTAAGATTTATTAATCATTCACCTAAAGCTTTAGATCACTCTGCATGTTTAGCAAAACTTGAATATTCTTAGATTAGGAAAGGCAATTAATCACACAGTGGAGTTGTGATTAATAGTTTTATCTCTTCCAGATCTGTCCAAGATAATTACATATTTTTTATCATCAATGTAGTTACATTAATTTGAAAGTTAATTACGTCAGTAAACACGTGACATTACGTTCGGTATAATCCATGCAGTCACATGATGGACTGTCTGATTGTCAATTGCGTATGTATCCTGCTCTATCAAATGCCATTAGAACAGTACAGCAATACTCTAGTGTTGGACTAAACATTAGAATAAAAACGTGATTGGTTACAAACAATGAAGTTACAAATCATACGGGTTAGTGCACCGCCTACTATACTAGAAAGTCTAGAAGGTGCTTGTCAAAAATTCCAATATGGCGGGAATAGTGGTGACAGTTTGTATTGTGGAAGTTGAGTTTTTTGAGGATTAGATGAATTTTTGAAGACTTGAGGTTATTTGCGTAAGTTATTTTTGTTTGCTGCCGTTCATTAGTTTTTCAAGCCACATTGTAACAGCTTGAACACTTGTAACAAGTTGAACACTTTAAAGTGGGATGATTTTACTCCAACACTATACTGAATGGTAGGTACAAGTGCTTTATAGTACAGTAGACTTATTAGGTACTTGTTACATGCGCAGGTATGTGTTTTTACCAGTTTTGCTTACCTAGTTTTAAGGATTTACAGATTTTCTTACATTGAACAGTGTTTAAACTAGTTTGCTGTGTGTTGTACTTTCCAGGACAAATGTTTTAACCAATTCGTTTAGGACTTGATTGTGTATAAAAAGCTCTATCAATACATATCTGGATCAGGAATGAGGCTTTCTTTGATTTTTCTCTCACAACTTGCAATCAACTATACGAAATAATTTAAAAAAAAACATATTTCTTACTATCTGCTTTCGTTTGTGTATAAAACGACAACCGCTAACGCCGCCATTAAAAGTGACATTTTAGGTTTTCTAGTATAGAGGGCGGTGGTTAGTGACCTTGATTGTGTCTAACCATTGACATGACTTTCTGATTGACCAGCTGATTTTGACAATGGACCTACTGTCAGTGTTTAGTTATAACGTTTGAGAGAATTTTTAAGCTGAAAACGAAAATATTTTCCAATTTTTCAATTTGAACAAGTCATATCCAAGTGTCTGAGAAAACTTTGGAGTTTTAATTGAAAGGCGTATTAAGCAACTACTAAAAAATGTTTGACCAACTGTCAAATTATGGTAGCTTGAAAACGAATGCAACCCCAGTGTACACAGCTGTGTTGTCAAATTGTACAACTTATCTCTAAGAGACACCCTGTATATTGTAATACATATTTACAAACCTTACTTTAATTTAGTATAATTTTAACTTGCTTTAATTTAAGCCTAAATCCACCTTAAGTTTGACTATTCTGTATTAAGGTATCTTCTATCCAACTCTCTGCTGTTTTACATAAACGTTTTAATCAATGATAAAAGTACTAAAAAAACGACTGTTTAACAATTATGCATGGAATTAAAGACTGCAACTCTTAATAACGTTAAAATGAGCTTCAAAGCCCAATTAACCATCCAGTTACAGGGTAATTAACGTTAGACAAAAGTGTAAAAGAACTATCAGCAGGCAAATGGAAACCGTTTTATTATTCAGTTCGAAACGGCGGTGTCACAACTAAACAGTTTTTCTTAAGCTTAGACGTGACCAAACCGAAAGCATAATTTGCATATAATAAAAGAAAATGGACCCTGGCGAATAAAAGCCATCAGACAGGGGCGTACACACCGACCGCCAAGTAATTTTGGGTGCGATAAACTAAATGCAAATTCTTTTGTTTGGTGGATTGGTTGCTTTGAATTTGATTGCAACTCTGCTTTTCTGCAGTCTTTGGAAAGGAATTTCACTTGAGATGTAAATAAATTTGGGCTTTAATTTCGTAGGCCCGACTCTGGATCTTAGTAAGCAGATTTAATCGATCGACTCAACATATAAGGGCAAGTTACGTACACGACGGAAAAGAATTATTGATTAAAGTTTGTGTGGTGTGCAAGTTCATTTTTATACATTCCGGTGGAAAAGTTCTTAATTGACTGATATAACAGTCCCCTTAGAATCGACACGAAATTGCCCTTTCTTGTTTTCTCCGTGTTGAATATAAACGTATAAGATATATAGAAGAATAGGTTTTGGCAAGACAATCTTGATAACGTTCCCGGATAGGATCGCATTGCACTATGGGGATGTCAATAAATTGCCCTCTTGGTTCACTGGGCGAAGCGCTTAGGTAGAAGTAAGTGGATATCTAATTAAGATATTCGAGGGGTTGTACGAGGAAGAGTTTAAGTTTGCTTAGAAATTTGTATTTCCCGAGCTTTTAACGACCTTAATTTCTTCTTTCGTAAACTTTGAATCACAAACTAGCACTTTGAAAAACTTTTTATAGCTCGGTATTATACGTATCTAGTTACCTTTCTGAACAGGTAACAAAATTTTGAATTATAAATTACCTAATAATTTCAAACATTACAGAAACTGAATATAAATTTTAATGTATCTATCTTCTTATAGTTGTTTTTACTTGAAAATTTAATTAAAATTAATGTTTTTGCCATAAAATTTGAACAAAGATGAATGAGAACATTTCGATCAAATTTAACTTGCAAAAGTCCAACAAACTTTTTTCCAGTACAGTTTTGAAAGGTCCCTCATAAAATATTTAACAAGTTTTCTGTTGCAACTTAAGTAGCCCAGTTAGAAAAAACCACCTAGATATGAAGGCAGCGAGTAATCTAAACTTGTGGAACATTATTAGATCAGTTTGAGAGGGAAGTAATCTGGCTTGTGTAACTGCCTATTAAAATTTTGTTTCACTACCGCGATTTACGTGTACACTCCTACACAAAGAACAAACCGTGTTTGCTAGCTAATTTTGAATCTCAATGATTATCCGGGTGCGCACTCAAATTAAGATATTTTTGGAAACGTAAAACGGTTAAGCAGCCTGAAATTCACATGGGGGAGAGAAGGAGTTGCCATGGATCAATAAGGTAACTTGAATAATTTATGGAGGCATTCTGGTCGGTGTTATTCTTGCTGCTTAAATTTGTCCCTTTTATTTGGTTAGGTTATAGTGCATTTTTTGCTGTTACATTAAATTGCCATAGGGGGTTTATTAATATGCAATGTTTCGCCCAAATATCCTGTGAAGGTACAATAGTCGTTGTTTTCTTAAAACATGCAAATTTAATATTTTATGAAATCTGAAAATTGTATCTAATTTCTTGCAGATGTGCGACGAATTTTTGTTGTTCTCCAGTGAACCGTTTTGCTGTTAGCTGAGCTTCTTCAAGCAGGCGCCATTCTTGCATATGTGAATTTCAAATATCATTAATTTTTCAAACGTATGCTTCTTGTCAGCGTGTCGGCAATTCCGCCTTATATACTCGCCTTTTATACCGTCAATTCAACGTCTTGATGTAATTTGCATAACTAATTCTTTTAAATCCATTCGCAAACATTCACATTCCGCTATGAAAACATAGGAAATGTCGCTCAGAACAAAATCTCTAAAAGCAAACCAGACGTTCGGGGAGAGATAAAAATAAGGATTTCAGGAAAATTGGATAGTTACGCAGCGATTTTGTCTACAAATCTAATGGTTTCTTATATCAGGGCGTAAACATAAATCAGACCCGATTTAGGGAGGGTTATCGGAACCATTGTCTGATTAGACGTTTTTCACCAATTCCAGCTTCGAGCCTGTCAACTCATTACTAACAAATTCATTAATGATTGACTTAGTAATGAACCATCAATCTGAAAAGTAGATTTATTTTTAATTGCTTTAAGCGGCTTGTGCTTGTACTGTTAATCACCAGTGATTGCCTTAATAGAATATTAATCAGATTTCAGCTGTGGCTGAGATGCCTGGATGCAGGATTTGCATTACATTTTTGCAAAATTGAATCATAAATTATAATGCAACGAAAAGGCAAGGTTGTCAATTTTTAAATACATTGTGATTGAACTTGGGACTTTACCGCCTACTTTACCGTCACCAACTGTCAAGAACTTTTTGCTGAACCAAGATACAAGACATTGGACTGTTGTATTGGGAAATTGTCGTATTAATATCGCTTATATTGTACTAGAGTAGAGAATAATCCCCAGGCACAGTTCATTCAATTAGTAAATACTACTATACTAAGTAAGTAAATGTGTGTCGTACATTCATAAGTTATTGTAATGTGGTCTGCCGGAAATATGTCTTTAAGTTTTGATTCCCGTATTTCGTCAAATAGCAATTAAAAAAGTTTTTACTAGACGCTGTCTAGATTTAAAAATGAATTCTAACTATACTAGGAACGAACATTGAATTACTAATTTAAAGAACATAAAGCAAACGTCCTTTTCGATTCAATGACCATTTAAATACAATTTTCTCGTTTAGTTTTCGTTTATTCTAACGTCCATAAATATTGAAGCAGCAAAGCGAACTTCAAATATCTTTACAAAGTGGATATCTATTTTCCCTGTTCCTTTGTCGCTCCTCTGGGGAACTTTATTATGATCCATTTTACATAATACTCCGTTTGCTCCCTTTGTTAGATGGAATCGAATACAACAATAAGAACCATTAGTAAATTTGTACGGCTTGGTTGGCATTATCTGTGAGGCGTGTTTTTATTTACTCCTTCTTCGTAGTTTCCGCTCGCCCTTGTTTATATTTCTCAGTGTTGTAGAATTGTCCTGCTGACAAATTTAATGAAAATAACTCGAGGGATTCTTTTGATATATCTCAGAATGTAAGTGTTTCTAAAAAAAATAATTAAGGTAAAACAAATAATCGTTTTTGAATGAAATTTAATTTAACATGAATTTTGGGACAATTGTGTGAGCTAACACAGAAAGCCACTTAGGCGTATCAGCAGCCTCAAAACGGATTAAATAACTTAACATATTCGATTTCGATCCGCTCGTTTGATTAAATAAATCGTCAAATTGCCGAGCTCAAAGAGGAAAACTGAGGCGCAAAATTCAATGTAAATTTATTTCAGAGGAGAACGCTGAGTGAATCTTAAAGCCGTATTTATATTTCTGTAAAAACTGATCCAGGGAGGAAAACTGAACGATAAAGTTCATTACCTCCAAGGAAACTCAGATTTAGCGATTCTTTTACGACCCTGTGCTCCGTTTTAGCATTATCAATTTCGAATTTTAAATACGGTCTAGTATATGGAGAATTTTGTTGACTGTTTGAATAATTTCGTTTAAGTGCAGGACAATACAGTTAATTACCGTTATCTATTTCAGTGGCATGCTCGACGACAACGGTGACGAAATGCCAAGCGGCCCTACGTACCCTTCAGGCGTTTCCCTTTTTCAAGCCGACGTGTCTTTGTCGTGAACCCCATATGGATCCCGAGTGTAACTCCTTCAGGGATTTACTATTCGATCACCCCTGCGTGTTTGTCACGGAACAAGGTATGTAGACATTGTCAATCTGAGAGAGCGACTTTATGTCCCTCTAATAAAAGAAATGTTCCGGAGTAAATCGACCTGATACGGTTTAGATCCTGCTAAGGCTCGTTTTGTGGGTGATTCTTCAGAGAGAAGAACAAATAAATAAAATAGAACATTCAACTCTTCTTCTACTATAATGGAATTTAGGCTAACCAGTATTAATTAGTAATTATTATTGGTTATCAATTCACAATTACGACTTATGGTAGGTTCTTTTCAGAGCAGTAGGTGATTGGTCACAAAAAGCAGCTTTCGGCTCTTTCTTGACCAATCGCATACATACAAACAGTGATGTGATTTATGCAAATACGTTTTTAGTGCTTTTGTAAAGCATTTCATAGAATAACTCAAATTCTCACCTAACGCTTTCCGTATTATTTTTATAAGCGCCCTTCAAAAGAATTTCCTTAGGCAGGTAAGAAGGGAAATCGTAAAATATTTACGGATATTTTTTTATTTCGGGAACATGGATATTTCCTGCTATGGGAAAGCGCCCTCTTCCAAACAGAACCTATAAATATGCTCTGATGTAATCTGGTGCAAATCGTTTATTGTGTTTCGATTTTGGTTGATATTTTTACTTAACTTGCGTTTTCTACAAAATTATGAACTTAAATATGTTTTCCTACGTAATCTGATTTTGTTGGTGGAATCGTTTCCAGACCGGAAATGTATATCTTATATAAAGTATTTACAGCTGCAAAAATTTGATAAAATCCTCAAAGGTCGAAGGAGATTGGCCCATTTTTCTCTTTATGGCTTAATGTGTCCCAAGGTAAAAAAGCAATACTTGTAATCTGATTTTACTCCACCGATCCCCTAAAACGTCTCAGGATCCGAGATATCCTTAAACTTAATTCGGGAACTTGGTAGCTTTTATTGGGAATCAATGCTGAGAAATAATAATACTATTTAGTTTTAGGGTTGATTGTCAATTACTAGAGAAGATTTTTCGAAATTGACTTGAGTTTACAATCGATCGAAACTAACACGAACCTTCCATATTTTTCCGCAAAGGTATTAAGTTTAAATCCCTTCAATTCAACCACTCTGACACACCTAAATTTAAGGAATATAAGGACCGCGTTTACGTCGTTTACGAAACCTATACTAAATACACAATTTGGCTTTGTTTCAGAAAAAGATCCTTATCCAGTTGACGCGTTGCCAACTTGTACCCACGCCCATTCCGTATGTCAAAATAAAACAAAGTGCATTAAGCTGTACGAGAATTTTAAAATGCAGTGCAAAGTTCGAGACAACAAATGCAGGATGGAGGACAAGTAAGTAAAGGAGGGCATTAGTAGTCCGGACTTTTTTATAGGGCTTTTAGTACTAGTTTTCCGTATCCAATGGTTAAAATGATAAAATCGTGCATGAACGGCAGCCTACTGGCTCCAATTACTTGTGTAGGCGATTGTAATTAATAAAACTGGTCGTGCCAATATTTTATGACTGAAAGTTCAGGGTCGTAACCAAATTCTTTTAAACAATGTGAAAAATAATTGTTAGTTTTTAAGTATTTCAAGAACGCAAATGTTGGATTGTGTTAGAAAAGCTCAATGAAAAAAATTTACATTTGCGTAAATCACAGGGTTGCAATTCCTAGTTTGCGATTGGTTAAAAAAAGCAGCAAGCTGAAAGTGGCTTTTTGGCCAATCACAAACTAACCACATTGCATCAAAGATTGACGCAAATGTAACACATTCTGATGTTTCGGCAAACTGATTTACAAAAATATATTTCCATCTTTGCCTAAAGCATTGATTTGCAATAGTTTAATACTGAATTACTGTCGAGTATATTGTTTGTAATATGTTTTCGATGAGTGGTCAAGCTAAAACAAACGGAAGATAAAACCAACTTCTTTTCGGTACAAAGGAAAATCAATTACTTCTTTGATGGCTTCGGGAAATGTTCAAGTTGAGCTTGGAAGCTTAATTCGCTGCGCTCTTTTATTATTTGCTTTATTTTTCTTGGATTGCCCGGAGCTTTACCTAGCAAAATTTATACTAGACTTATGAAAATGATAGGTTTCTTACCTCTCTAGGATTGGAGTTTAATTAAACTGTTACTTTTTTAGGAATGAGTGTTTTCAAGCCTGGATCGAGCTTCGGCGTTCTCCATTGTTTGGTTGTATATGTCCAAACAATCAAATGAAAAAACGCTGCGACAGGTTGTTCAGTATGGTCAATCATAACCCTTGCATTGGTAAGTCTTAGATATGCAAATGCTTTAAATCTCAACCCTTGCTTGTCCCTAGAGGTCAATTTACTAAATAGAGTTTCAAAGTTTTAAGTTTCGTCTAAAAAAACTGTTTATTATGCTCTGTCAAGAAAAAAAAACCGTAGGGGACATGTTTCTTGAGTTCCCCAAACGTAACATCACATCTATCTTATCCAAGAAGAGATATCATCGAATTGACAGGTTATTTGGGACATTATCGAAATGAATTAAGTTAATATTTAATTTCCCCCGGGACCGTAGGAATACACGTCAAAAACGGTTTCGGGAGCTTCTAAATAAAAGAAGGGAGGGTCCGGTTTCAATTTAGCGGTTCCTGGTAATAATCGGAGAGACCTGTCTCGAATCAAATATTTACCAGTTAGATTATTATCATATCCTTCTATAATTTAGTTCTGTTAGCTCAGGACCTTTACATTGTTTTTTTGGTGTATGCTCAGTTGATTTCATTGGATTGTGTTTCAAATAGCCAGACAGACTTAAAAACATTAGCAAAGCCATCGTAATACTTTTCACAATTTTCTTAAAAACATTTTTAAAAAAGTCTGATTCATTAGTAGAATAATTATATAGGTTCTATTCTATAAAAACTTAACCAATATAGATAGGCAATATCGGCAAAGAATTCGTTGATAGCAATAAATCAAATGACAATGCACGACCTACACATTTCTATTTAGACCTCGCCATTGACTATTTATAACAGGCGTGTAAAAGAAGTTTTAAATAACACGACCGTACGGAAAGTTTTTAGGGCACCAACTAAAATCAATACCCACATAAACGTTGTGGGGCTTTGAAAACGTTCAATTTATTCACGAATTTCAAACATCATGCCACGTGACGAAATAGATTTCAAGGGTTGAAATTATAAATTCGTCCATGGATCCGGGGAGCGCCTTTTGCCCTTTAAACTGCAATAATTTAGCCTGTACTATTTTCATTAATGGAAGCCAGAAGTTGGTGGAACTTAAACTCGTTACATCGCAAGTTCTATTTAAACCGCAACTCCTCGAAGTCGAGTCGTCTGAATTTAGTTTAGTACACAAAAGAGGAAAACTTCTACCGAACCTAAAATAATACTCACCTAAGGTAAACGTAACAATATTTAGGTTAGGTGGTTGTCTCTGTAGCGACCAGACAGTGAAAAGGAAAAGGGTGAAAAGAGTAATGGCCCTTCGCAATCCTTCCCTTAAAATAAAATAACGCTATTGTCTAGAATTATTCGCGGTCCGTTAAACTTAAAGTGTCTCCTCTTCACCTGACCTAAAACGCTTACTTTACGCTCAATTTTTCATAATTCAAGTCAAAAGGGAAAATTTTCTTAATACATCACACATTTTTCTCAAGCAGAATATATATTAAAGACACTTCACGACTCTAAAGTCGTAAATTACATCGAATTTGGCACTTTGGAGCGTCCCGGAGCCAGTATTTTATTCTAAAATGGACTTTTTGGCCTTAATGGTAATTGACCTTCATTCCTCCAAACTTCGTTAAACTTTTTTTCTTCGATACTTGGCGATATTACGGTAAAAGTTTTCAAATATCCCAGTAACGAGTTTAAAACTCTACGCGAACAAAATACAAATTTCCACTTATAGATTGTTTCACGGCCCGAACTCCATTAAAAACTGTTTATTATTGCCTTTTGATATGGTTTCGTAATTTTAATTAGCTTTGACCACAAGCGAGAGGTAAAATTACTTAATTTTTGCAGATAAAAACGCACGAATTAATTTCCATATATCGCATTATTTTGCATGCATGAAAGTGCATTTGCGTGAATTTATTTCAGATATTCAAATTTGCGAGCGTGTTGAGACCAAACCTACTGAAAGTTACATTTTTAAAGATATTATTTGATTTATTTACGTTGGTGGAAAAAACTGAACTTCCATGAAATTCTTTGCACACTTGACCCTTTCATGTGTGTGCACTTGGCCCAAAAAAAAAATGTTATACTAAACTGTGTATAAGAATATTGACAGTGAAAACTCCATAAAATTGACTTATTAATTACTGTTAGATTGGATCTTTTACCAAACTCAATCAAGTTTCAATTAGATTTCAATTAATGTATTTCAATTTAGGTTGGATGTTTTGCAAAATAGGTTTGCTAGGGAATCTAAATCATTTCTGTTAGGATTATGATTTACAATTATTAGTAGACCCTTAGAAGGGTTTCAGTTAACTGAGTATCATCCGAATGGTACGTTTTTTTTAATGATAATATCTAGAGATTATGTATTTACAATTATGCAGAACTGGGGTGCTATTTTGAATAATTCTATTTAAATCGCGCTTGATATTATTCAAAATGTGCAAAGTTTACTTTGAACGTCTTCCATAAAGTTTTCACCTCTCAGAATTGGAAATAACGCGGATAATGCCAATTTGAAAATTCTAAAGCTCGTTGGCTTTTATCATACTCAACTGAATAATGTTTTCCTTAATGTCGCTTAGTGGTAATAACGTGAGACATTACTTTTCAATTTGTGTTATGGAAAAAAGATAGATAGATGCTGATGATTATGAGCATAATAAACAGCATTGATACTTGATGAAAAGTAATCAAGGTCGACAGTTGTGTCGATTATAATCGTTTAGCTTCATTGTTCAATAACTTCACATTGCACCGAAACTGTGCGTGGAAAATGTCGTCTAACTACATAAAATGTCAGTCAATATACACACTCCAGCACTTTTTGGTTTGCTCACATATTTTTTCCACTCGTACATATATTTTCTTAATTATATAATATTCATAAAGGCATTTTCCCCTTGCAGTCAATTTTTGCATGAAAAAGCACAGATATAGTGGCACCGATACTGGCACCTCCGCAAACTTTGTGCACAAGAGTAGTGTGCATTTCTATTACCTTCTAGAGAAGATCATCTGGCAGATCTTTACTTCAGTTGCAGCAATACAATATAATTCACGGTGAGAGCTATATAGTATACGTTTTCATTATGAAACGGAATTATACACCATTTTCGTATTACTAACTAGTTTTTGGGACAATATAGTGTCGATTTTTTTGGTATGCTTTTTATATTTACAATTAAGTGTAGATAGTTGACAATACTCATGGTATATGCTAAGAAGTATGGGGATTTTATAAGGTATTTAAAAACGTCATTTGACAGTTGATTGACTTGTGTTAAATTATGTCACATTTGCTTTGAAATTTCAGAATGTTTATTCTTGATTTTTAAATGCTTAAGTACCTAATTAAATTAGCAGAGTCCTCAATTATCATAACTTTACTCTATTATTTAATCAAATAGTGTAGATTTTTAAACTAGACTTAGCATGTTTCAAAGCACGTTCAAATATTTCTGCACTTATAACAGATAACAAATAATTACTTAAAAATTTTAAGTAGATTTGTGCAAAGTTATTTTTTTGATATACAAGTCTGCTTGAACTTGATAGGGACACAACGAGAAGTTTATAATTTTTTTAGTTGACAAAACAAATTTGTTATATTGAGTGATAAAACCAAAATCTTCCAGCTTCAAAACCTTTATGAAGCCCACTCAACCTTAGAGTTACTGCTCATCCCTACCAGTTTTTGTAGTCTTCATCCTTTCTTTCTAAATATTCAGCAAAGTAATTCCCTTTTTGTTAAGTCCCCTTTTATAAAGTGCTAATAGAAATTACAGTATTTGCAGGAAGATATTCGCTTTAAACCGAGTACAATATACCAACAAAAAACTGTTCACTCATAAGCCAACAACCCTTTCACCAGTAATACTACGAAATTAAAAGTAAAAAGAGCCGAGGGCAAAAGAAAAGCAATCGATACAACTAAGGGTTCGCCTGCACCCTTCGACAATAATAAGCGGTAAAAAGTTCACTTAGGTCGTAAATAACGTGTTCAATAATTTAAGGTACGTTACGTGGCTTAATAGTTGTTTTTCGAATCTAATTAGGGCGAGTTTTTCCTGTCTGGTTTGTGACATTAAACTACGGGGTTAATTATGTTTTTACAATGTTTCTAATGTAGTTTAAAATATTGTAAATTGCCACCAAAATCGAACTTCAGAGAATGACATAGATAAATGGTGTATAATTCTGTTTTGCTTTATTTTTGTTATTGGTGAGGATAATATTGCTTTTTTCTTTCCGCCTAATGAAGGTTTTTAGTGTATTATTTGTGAATCAGTAGGAGAGTAATACAGCTGTATTTAAAAGTCGATCATTTCTTGGCTTATTTTAAGCTTTTTTGCTCTCTAAACAACTAAGAATAAAAGCTGTTAGTGATCGAATTCGAGTTAACGCTCTTCAGAGCCACAGAACAAATTTGATATCTTGATGATGTAATTGAACATTACCAAACTGTAATGTATTGAGTATTTCTAGGGGTTTAATGTTTGTTAAATCTGGTTCACAAACATAAAAATGATAATGCAAGTTTGCTAAAATAGCCAGTACTAATATTAAAATGAAACCAGTTTTATTTAATTCCCCCAAGATTATTGTGATAAGTTCAGCACGTCTGGCACCGAAGTGCCCGTGAATCCTTCGTTTTACATCGAAAGCATTCTAAACAGATGTAGAGGGGAAAACTATCTGCTTTTATGGTAGCTTAAAAAAAAAGAAATTGTTTTAGATTCAACAATTTCAGCTGCTGAAAACGTATCGTCGTCGTACCATGATGAAATTGCTACCTTTGGTATTGGTAATCCTTTGATCGACGCCGCCAATGGACACGACGCCCATGCCGCTTACGACCACATTTCCAAAAATATTTTAAAGCACGACAGGCTAAAAGGTCACAAGTATCCTTATCCGTATCCGGATGAGGATGATCTACAAACGGTGGAGCAGGTTTTGCATCATTTAGGATCATCATCAAGTAGGTATTAATTGGTGTGTGTGTGTGTTCATTTTATAGTCGTGTGAGCTTTTTGATGTTTTTCTTACAACTTAATATCTTCCTGCAAATACTTTTGCAAATCCTTGACTTAAATTTGTAAAAATGTTACATTAAATCCTTGCTGATTTACATTTTTATAATCCGCATGACTAAAAATGTGTTCAAAGTACCATAATTATTGTATTATGCATGAGCTTTATTTACAAACAGTGAATGGATTATAGTTGTGTATGTAAAGTTGTAAATATCAAATTATCTCTACACAAATACTTGAGATCTTGTGACCAACAATCAAATAACGTTACCATCCGTAACGTGGATTCCTATGGATAACATCATCATTTATATTTTCTCTTTCTCATAATGGGCCTATCCTAAAAATAAAAAAATTGGTTTTTATCATTTAAAATAGAGAAAGAGAATGCAAACAATATATAATATTAATAAAAAAATACGTGTATAATTCTTTTGATTGTTTTTCTTGAATATGAAATAAAAAATAATAATGGGAGACCCCCATTGTGGTAATTTGTATTACATTTTCTGAACATAAAATTACAGCTGTGGGTATTCAAATACTTTTAATGGCCACAAAAATAGAATAACCCTGAAACTACCTAGTATTGAATATTGAAAATATAATGAAACATAAATGAAACTGTAAAATACCGATATAAGAGCAAAGTCACCAGCAACGTTAACATAATTCAGATAATAATAGAGTTTTAGTGGATTATTTATTGATAATAATATATTTATATAACAAAGTATTATGTACTTACATTAACTGAACTTGTAAGGCCTCTAGCAAATTACAGGGTGGTCAAAATAAATCATTATACACACTGTTAAAAATTAATTACTGTCAAGCTTTGTGTTGAGTTAAGGACGGTTATTTTTTCAGGTAACTACATCCAACCGGAACGAGAAAAACTGGTTTTTCACAGTACCTGTCACATTGCGATGGAAAGTTGCAACAATAACTATCATTGTCGAATGATGCTCGCACCCATTTTGCATCATTGCGACATTTCCCGTTGCAACAGACATTCGTGTATGGAGGCACTTCAAGCCTTTTACAGAAAAGATAGTTTTCCGTGGAAGGTTGATATCGCTTTTTGTTTGTGCAAGTACGTATTTTTTTTTGGTTTAATTGTTAAACATAATTGTACTCATAAAATTACGGAAACATTTGAGCAACGACCAATAAAGTTGTAATTTTAGATTAACAGATTCGTAACAGTTTCATACAGGAATAATTTGTTATCGGCTCTAAATTTCGCGATTCTCGACATACTAAACAACATCTAAATGCACATGTATGCGGCAGGAATCTAATTAGCTCCCTTTATATTCTTTATACCTTTTAGGAAAACGGAGAACAGGCATGACGCATGCTTAATGGCTCAGGAGAAACTGCATCCGGTTTGTGCACAACGAATTGAAGAATCACCGCAGCCGACATGCTTGCATTTAGCTGAAGTGTGCAAAGAGAGCAAGCTTTGCAGGTAAACGCAATTACTCTACATCTGACCTGACATCATACATTTATACCGCTTTGTAATCTTATAATATATACCCGGTTTGCGGAAAAGCAATTTCGTCTCGGAATTTGTTTTTTGAATTACGGCCATTATCAAGACCCGAACACTGTGAATAATGTGTGGATATTTAAAATGTATAGTCAATATAAACCCAACAAACAAACACTTTTGGCTATAATAACCAAGCAGGAAAGCAAATTTACTTATGTTGGTGAAATTCTACCTAAATTGGACTTATTTGTTGAAGTTTTTGAACGAAGTTAAGACAGTAATAAATAACTTTGAAAATGCCCTTTAAGACAAGTGAAACTGACAAGTTAGGACCCATTTTTACCTTAATTACAATTTTTGGTAAAACAGACTTATGAGGTAGTTAGCTCAAAATTTACTTTATTAAAAGTTAACATTTGCCTTAGACGTTGAAAGCTATTTTTGGTAAACAAATAGGAGTCAAATATTTCTTATTTTTAACACAAATAATGTCAAATTATGGTTTTTTCAAATTACGTTATCGTGACGTCAAAAAAGCTCTGCTCGCCCCATGGAGTGTGAAAACGAATGCGGTCAAAAATTGCACAGAATGTCCAGTTTTCCTAAAAATGGTTTAATGCCTCCAACAAAATTTTCACTAGACTTAATTACCTCTTGCCTCATACTGATTTTGGAGGTAAAATTTTGAGATTTGTTGAAAAAAAAATTTGTTTTTGGAAGAGATCCCTCCACAACTCGACAGATTGGTTTTAGATATTTTTTGATATAAAACTGTATTTTCTTGGACTAGAGCGAAATTGGAATTCTACGAGCAGGCATGCGCTGTTGACAGTGTTACAAGAAAATGCGCAGGATCACCAACCGAATGTAGAAAAGCGATTTTATTAATTCTGGGTACGGACCTAAGAACATCCTGCGCTTGCAAAGGTACCGACATAGGTGAATTGTACAATTGCCTTGGTTGGCAAAGGCTTCTTTGGGTCAACTCCTGCGTTGGTGAGTTAACCCATAAAAGTGAAAGTCAAACCTCTCCAACAGAATATGTTACAGTTGAATCGCAAAAACACTTCCACACCAAGAAATCGGCAGACCATAATCGGATCAGTCACGCTATAATCAGAACTACGCCCTCTACCACAACCAGCACAACAACCACAACCACTCAAAGAACCACGACCACGACGATAGCAATCACGGAGGCGCCTCTGAAAGTTTTCACTGAGCTTTTGCCTCCTCCTCAAGCTTTTGTGCCCACGTCTACTACGACAACGACTACATGTTGCCCCACAACCAAGAGAAGGATCACAACAAAGAAGTCTAGAGGTACAACAACAACTACAACACCACCTCCAAGTAAGTTTACTTAGTAAAATAGAATGTCACATCCACTTCCTATCACAGAGAGTATCTAAGTTACATTAAGATATTCAAGCAGTTGATTTGACTTATATAAATTAATTCAATTACGTAATTATTACGCAAATTGTGTGTAATGTTCTGCTAGATATATTTGACTTAAATACTGCAGATGGTTAATATAATATAACCGAATTAAAAACTCTCGAGGGAAATTATGTAATGTCGCTTATTTTACTAGACAAAGAGAGCTTTACTTGTATTATGTAATAATCGGATTACTAACAAAACTAGCTACGACTCACTTGTTGAATAATTTAATTCATATTTTCTGTTAAGTTTAAATTAGCATTTAACCTAATAGTTGTAATTTTTAGGATCGTGCATAGTTCAGAAGCCTCAGTTTTCCGAGCAATTTATTCGGGAAGGCAGTTTTAAACGGGTAAGTTAAATAGTTTTTCAGCATAATTTTTTGTTATGAGTTGGTAAACATCTGCCTGGAATTCAGCGATATATAAAGCTTTTCTTAATATTGGCTTTCAAGCAAACATTTTTATTCGAAACGATCCGTATCAAAGTCGGTTTCGTATACCTCGGCTTAAAATGTATACTGCCAATGCAGGCAAATAAAAATTGACACATATTTCCCGTCACGTATTAAGACAAGTTTCCCTTTTTTAACAGATAAAAAATATATGTGTTGCGGAGGCAGCCGGGGGTTTTGCAATTTCCACCAAGTCGAAGTGTTATAGATCGGGCATGTCATGATTCCCTATTTTCAGATTTATCACGCAGACGAATTTGAATGTTCTGACGTGTGCGAATGCGAGACCGGCGAAAAGTTGTCATGTCGAACGATTTGCATAGACCGGATGCCATGCAGGACGGAATTCGCTTTTTACAATCACGCCGCCCCCGCTTATCAAGCTTATAGGGGGAAGTGTCTCTGCTATTCCGGACGGTTCCTCTGTATGAGACCGCGACAGGGAGAATACGCTTTGCCCCACGGCGTTTTCCTTTTCTTGGGCTACAGCGAAGTGGACGAAAGAGAGTTGAACAAAAATCATACCACCCATTTCGTTGTCATCCAGGACGTCGTTAGAGTACTTCAGGCTTTTATTAAAGAGGAAACCGAAAAACGGAACGGGGTAAGTCACTTAAATTTGCTGGTTTTGAAAACTGACGTTTTGGCTTTTAGACTTTGTGCACATTGGAATTTTTCAATGCAACTCGGGAAAACGTCATCATAGCCGGCAAATTATCGGAACAAGTCGACGTGAGCAAACTAAGTCCAACTGAGATTCTTGACATTGAAAAGGTAACTAATCTAGCAAACTTAATACCAATTTAGGAGCATTTTTTTTATTTTAGGAGGAATGTGCTGAATTACTCGAAATAATCGCGGACAGGATAAACAATCATCATCCTGAATTCATGTCCAACGTACTACTGTCCATTTTCAAAATGGCAGAAATCGAAATCATACCAGTGAAAACGTCTTCGGCGTCTCGCCTTATCTCATTAACAATTAACCAAATATTAGCGACGCTTCTGTTAATAAGTACGGTCAAACTAATGCAAACCTATTTGACAATTTCGTGACAATGAGACTGATGAATACATATCACTAAGATTTAACTTAAAAAAAGTAAATTAGAGTGTCTTTGAAACACTGCTCTAGGTAAACGTAACCCACTTTGTACATATCATTGTTGACTATTAATTGTTACTGTTAACATAGACTATATTAGTCACTGACTGTCGTTTCAAAGGCATTGCTCAGACCTTTAGATAAATTTATAAGGAACAAGTGGTTCTTTATTTTATAATTGCTTTTGACGTAGGAATCTGGAAATGTCTTCCTCAATGTGAGTTTGTGGCATCTTTACAACGGGTTGGGATAAACGATGTTGTGTGTGCTTAGCTAACATTCACGTAAATAATTAAATAATAATGGATAGTGTCATGTTATTAGTTGCTTATGTTGCTTAGTTGGTTATATTAGTTAGTGACATTTTTATCTTGACTAGCTAATAACATTAGGTAATTTTTTTCTCAAAGAGTCAAAGCACAAAAAATCTCTGTAAAACCTGGACAGTCGTGTAAACTTAGATAAAGTAGTTATCCCGTCCAATAAGCTTTTTACAGCTATTTTCTATTTTAATGTTGTCACTGTAGTAAGTTTCACTAATCTAGTAAATTTACATATAATTAGAAAACATAATTTTAGTGTTTTCTACAACTGTTACTGCTCACAGACAATATGTATTACATGAATCTTATACATTTAAGTTGATTTAACTATAATATTTACCTCCTCTTGGTCTGTCCAATCAACAAAATTTCAACCAGGGTTTGTCAAAAAACTAACCGTTAACTCTGATTTATCTAAAAAATATTTAAAGCTACAGTTATAGCGTTGTCTTGATATTCCATATCTTAGTATGAAGTAGTTCATCTGTGCCTTTTCATACACACACACACATTCAAAGGAATCTGCGTTACACCTTACAGTAACGTACAAAGTTCTACTTATTTTTTGTTCCGTAAAACAAGAAACGTACAGCAATATCAATGCTGTAAGATTATTGATCGTAAGTAGAAGCAAATTTTCCTTAGGAACAATTATGATAGAGTATTAAAATAATTGTTTAGTGATAGTGTTGGCACATGTGAAAATTTTTAGGTTTTATTCCAACCCGTCAACTAAAAATCTCACTGTAACTAAAACAACTGTTAGAGTTATCCCCTTGGCTTACTTAAACATTGTGAAGGCTTAAATTGTAACAAATACATATCATACCATAGCTTTAATGTAAAAACACGGTGTTTATAGTACACGATGCATTGTTTGTTCTAGGGAAAATTTATTGTAAAGATATTTAATTATTTTTTTGCTACTTGACTTTACACTTTTAGATGATAGCGACTAGGTCTAGCAACGAGCTTTCTGTTGGATAATGTATACATAAAAGTAAAGCTTTTTGATTTTGTAATAACCGGGTGTTTTACTTGCTCCTTCCTAATTCCGAATAATTATTGATGATTGTGGGTTTTATTTGTAAACCTTGAAGTCGATAAACAATCACTTTGTCATATTAAACAAGGACTATAGATTTATTGACATTTTGGGAATAGAAAGAGTTTTTTGTTGTAAACGGGTTACGAAACATTTTTATTGTTGTATCAGGAATTATTTAAGAGTTTACTGTTTGATTCACTTTTTATTTGTTCTGCTACTGTATCGGCGACAACATGACAGTAAGTAAATTTTAGTTCAGTTAACTTATAAGTTAGTTCAAACTAGTGATTGTTAATTGTTTGTTTTGTTTATCTTTTTATCACTGACAGTTAGCAATAAGATATTTAATTATCTATAATAACATAATATTTAATTCTTCTGTAGCATTAACGATAAAAATTATAATTACTACTGTCTTGCGTCGAATACATCCTGGTTTACCATCTTTTTACTGGAGAAAGTGTTCTTATGTGTAAAGCGTATATTAGGTAGGATCGTGCTTTCATCGTCGATCAAGAAACCAGATGTGTTGGATCTTTAGTGGGTTATATTATTCTTTATAATTTTTGGCAAAATGAGTGTAGACGATACTAAAGCAGACAAAAAATTGGTGAGTTGATTTCATCAGACCGCTGTCCGTCAGACATACAACAATAGACAATTAAAAAATACTAGTAATATTAACTTTATTACAAGAAAGCTATAAGTTGGTTGATTGGTTTGTTTAAATTAAAATAAACGTTTTATGTAAGTGTAGTATAAAGAAATACTGTTAGTTTCAGTTTCAATACGATGGTAAGTAAACCTAAAATTTATTCCGCATATTTTTAACTGTTTAAAAATAAAGTGGTTATATGTTATATGCCTTTATAGAGTCATCAAGTGGCAACGAATGTAAAATACCAAATGCGTCACGTGTCCAGAGAAAAACGAGCTCAAATTCTGGGTTCCGGAAAGCAAAAAAATTTCCGCGGATGCACCGTCTGGTTCACTGGACTGTCCGGTGCCGGAAAAACTACTATTTCTTTTGCTCTGGAAGAGTTTTTGGTGTGTAACGGATTTCCTGCTTACAGCTTGGATGGAGACAATATGCGGACAGGTCCGTAATCAAACTAATTTTTGGGTTTATCACGGTTCGTCTATTGTAGGTCTCAACAAAAACTTGGGATTCTCTAAAAACGACAGAGAAGAAAACATCCGTAGAATATCGGAGGTGTCAAAACTTTTTGCAGATGCCGGTCACATTTGTTTATGCAGCTTTGTGTCCCCATTTAAGTCTGACAGAGACAGGGCTAGAAAAACGCACGAAGATGGTGATTTACCGTTTTTTGAGGTGTTTGTCGATACTCCTATTGAGGTTTGTGAAGAGCGCGATATTAAAGGTAAATCGTGAATCTCCTGAGAGATTAGGGATTAATGGAAGTGCAGGTCTATACAGGAAAGCCCGTCAGGGCTTAATTAAAGCTTTTACCGGAGTGGGTCAGGACTATGAAAAACCGGAAAATCCCGAGTTGGTAGTGAAAACTGCCAAAAGTTCCATCGACGAATGCGTGCAATTGGTTGTGGAGATGTTATGCGAAAATGTCAGTTTTGTTATTATTGCGTTATTAATGAATTTAAATTCATTCGGGTAATTAACATTCAGGGAATACTACCGAAAGGACCGCTGTACAGGAACCCTTTTGAAATGGACAGTAGTCAGGCAGTTAAAGAGCTCTTTGTACCGGATGGTCAACTTTACAAAATACACAAGGATGTCCATAACCTTCCAAGAATAGAGTTAACGGTGGTTGATTTGCAGTGGTTGCAAGTTTTAAGTGAAGGATGGGCCACTCCACTTTCAGGTTTTATGAAAGAAGATGAATTATTACAGGTAATGTTAAAAACAAAAAAGTAGTACTTTTTAGCAATACGTGTAATAACAATTTTGTAGGTGTTGCATTTTAACACTCTTAATATTAATGGAGAGCGCATCAACCAGAGCGTCCCTATTGTCCTAGCAATTTCCACAGATGTTAAAGAAAGTATTGGGAGTAGCAAAGCTGTGGCTTTGTATTATAAAGACGATTTATATGCAGTAATGCGAAACCCTGAAATATACTATCATAAAAAGGAAGAAAGAGTCGCAAGACAGTTTGGCACAACTCATAATGATCATCCATATATTAAGGTAGAAATTTTGAAATATTCTAAAAACTATACGATGCGACCTCTATATTTAGTTATTCGTAGTATTAAAACAGTTTGTGATTTTACACAGCCGTAACACACAGTTAGTTACCGTAACAACGTATAGATGTCGCACCTTTACTCACTATTAAAACTATGGTTAATATCAATGCAATATGTGTTATTGCTACGTCATCACATTTTACTTTAAACCTTGCCATAGATTAAACTTTCAGATGATTTACGAATCTGGTGATTGGTTAATTGGAGGTGAATTGGAAGTAATCAAACGTGTTAGATGGAACGACGGTTTGGACAAGTACAGGCTAACTCCTAATGAGTTAAGGGAGAAATTTAAATCAATGAAAGCGGACGCTGTATTTGCGTTCCAACTTCGAAATCCTATTCATAACGGCCATGCCCTACTTATGACGGATACTAAAAGGTTTCATACTTCAGTTGGATTGAAAATCACTTTGTCTTAACACGTAACTGCAATAGGCAATTAAGTGCCAGGGGGTTCAAAAATCCGGTCTTGCTATTAAACCCTTTAGGGGGTTGGACCAAAGACGACGACGTACCACTTCACGTAAGAATACAACAACACGAGGCAGTATTAGAGGATAATGTTCTGGATAAACAATCTACAGTTTTAGCAATTTTTCCTAGCCCAATGATGTATGCAGGTCCTACAGAAGTAAGCTGATATAGTTCTATGAAATTTACCTATAAACTTATTTGAAATGGCTCATAATGGCAATTTAAATTTGAAAAAATTATCGTTTCGCAGTGATATTCACAATACTTAGGAAGTTGTGTTGATCAGACAGTTTTTTGGGTTAAACCTTAAGCATAAAAAATAAACTTTTTTAAATATCACCTTATAAAAACCATCAGGTCCAATGGCATGCCAAATCGAGAATGATAGCAGGCGCCAATTTCTACATAGTAGGTCGAGACCCGGCCGGAGTGCCACACCCAGAGGGCAAAAACGCTACTCCAGATGGAAACCTGTACGACCCCACCCACGGATCCAGAATTTTGAAAATGGCTCCAGGACTGGACTCGCTGGAAATAATCCCCTTCAGAGTGGCTGCGTACGATTTGTCCAATAAATCCATGGCGTTCTTCGAACCTAACAGAAAACAAGACTTTGAATTTATTTCTGGAACTAGAATGAGAAGTAAGTGTTTTGCTGGTATAAAATTGGTTTTTACAGGTTTTGTTGCAGAATATGCCAGAACTGGAGAGGATCCTCCTGAAGGATTTATGGCACCTAAAGCTTGGTGCATCATATCAGATTATTATCGTTCGTTACATACTAAAGCTTGAATTCTTTCAATGAATTTTGTTATATATTGATGTACTATTTGATTTTGTAAATAAAGTTGCTTTTCATTTCCACTGACACTAAGTAAGAGTGGTTTTAATGTCTTATGGTAAGTCAAGTATTTGCGCGAGTTTGTGAATGGTCAAAAAAAGCAGCAAGCTGAAAGCTGTTCTTTTTGACCAATTACAAACTACCCACTGTACTCAAATTTACGCAAATGCAATACACGTAAGTATTATTAAGTCTGGTAAAGCTATAAGAGGTCAAGTAATACTATAATAAGTTTATCTAATAAAACTTTAATTACCATAATTCGTAGATTTGTAAATTAAGCGCGCTTTCATAATTTATAAAAAAACAAACAAAAATTATTACTTGCCACTTACGTCCTTAGTTGTGTTTATCTAATAATTTGAATAAGATCGCATTAGCATTTACCATCAAACATTATTAAGCAATACGAGGCCTTTACTTTGTAAAATTGGTTTTGTATGCGCGGTCTTTAAAAGGAAAAAAACTTGTAGAAAGTGAAATTTACGAAGAATCATACAGACGTGGGCATATGCGAATTTAGCAAATGTCGCAACAAGTGTAACATCGTTTGACCTTAATTTACCTTTTATAACAAGAATTGTTACCGTAAATTATTCACCGATTCCACGAAAGTGGTAAAAAGAAGAAGATAAACGGAATTCCTAACAGCTTTGAGCGTGCATACGGATTTTTCTTGTAAATGGATGTAAATGTCATGATCGCATTTCACGAGTTTATAAACAGTGCTACAGAGTGCACTAAAACACGGAAACACAAATTTACATTTCACATATTGTGACACTATAGTGAATCACAGTTTAATTACACCACTACAAGGTCAATTTATACCGTTTTTATCTTAGACACACTTTACAAGTAATCAGCTTTAGATTGTACTCAATCAGTTTTTACAAAGACCTCCATGTATACCAAATGATAATTATCTTAACATTAACAAACCTATATGTTATACTAAACACACGGATTCACCGCACCTTTTTTCACAAACCATTTACCTTTACGAGCTGGTAAATGGAAGAAGTATAGTGACACGAAGGCTGTGCGAACCTAAAGGATCGGCTGTAATCATCGCTAAATGTCCTGTTAGGAAATATATTTAAATTTACAACACTATTGTTATTCTGCTCTTAAGTTATTTACGTTGCCTAATAGTAATTCTTTGGATGGGTTTTTAAGGAAAAAATGCCAACATAGTACGTGGTGAAAAAATACAGTAACTAAAGGCTAATTTTATTGATCCTAAATATTGAGGACAAAGTCATTTAACGCTCCTGAAAGTATATTTAATGAACTCTACAAAAAAAAAACAGAATGAGGTAACTTTTTTAAATTCACCGATCAATTATTGCATATTAATCACAAATTTGAATATCATTTTTTTTTAACATGCAATTACAATAACAAGTTTAGACAGCAAGTGTACAGTAAATTTGTTTTTCAGTTGATTAATAAGCGTTTGCGCTTAATTAGGTCTATTACCATACAATTTGTCAGTCGCATCCTCCTCAGTAAGGTATGAATGCATGAGCTAACTCTATTACAGATTAAATTCCATATTTATGACATTGTAATTACCACCCTCGCTCTGCATTCTTAATCCAACGATATTTGCACAACCTTTAATTATAGGCATACAGTACCGAATTGGTTACTAAAATTTTTAACGTTAACGACCCAAACGGTAACAACCATTTAAATAATTCGTTAAAAATCTTCATTGAAAACGGTAATTTACAAATACCAGATGCGTATCAATGGCAATTCGAATTACACAACCACTAGAACTAATACAATACCGGTGTCAATCCGGTACTGGTGGCATATTATATACGTTTCTTCGGCGCATCTTTAAGCAGCAATATGAAAATAACCTTTGGTTTTAATATGC
The DNA here is from genome assembly GCF_016097725.1 of Ips typographus. Lineage (NCBI taxonomy): Eukaryota > Metazoa > Arthropoda > Insecta > Coleoptera > Curculionidae > Ips > Ips typographus. The sequence goes on along the minus strand of NC_138430.1, from coordinate 5,532,583 downwards.
AATTGAATAATAATTGACGTTACTATGGGTATGTTCGCCTAAAGAAAATGTCTTACAAAATGTTAAAAAGAGATGCCCAATGCCTTCTGGAAGCAATATAAATTCCTACTAGATGCAACTTTATGACAGTGTCGTGAACAGGGTTCTACAATGCACTCCTCGGTAAGTGGTTCTCTAGTTTTAGTTAGTTTATTGTATTTTAGTAGTGTTATAATGTATCAACAGTGTAAAAGCCTGATTGTAACCTCATAAAACCCTTAAAGTATATAGCTAAACTGTTAGATGAACGTTTAAAAATGTGTTAAAAAGCTGAAGATTTTTTTACAATTTTTGTTTGGTTTAGGACTGCTACAACTCAGATAATGTTTTCCTCACTACCTGATATTAACTAAAAAAAATATTTTTAATTTTTTATTTTAAAGAGATTTTTTTTTTGGTAAAACTGTTCTCTCTAAACTCAGCTACTAGCCAAATTTCAGTGGCGTTTTTCTACAATGTGCGAAAAAACATAAACTGAAATTTTTTTATTTTACCTTTAAACAGGGTGCACCAAACATTTTTAAATTTCTGGTTGATTAAGTAACACTTATTGTATAGAATTGTTTTACCAAAATGTCTTCCTTTCAGCTTGCTATTGTTTTGACCATATTATGCGCAGTTTGCGCCCAAAGACCTTACGTTTCCCAACAACCTGGACAAGTTGTAAAAATTTTGAGCCAAACCAATGACATTGGAATTGACGGATCTTACCAATGGAGGTATATTACAAAATTTTGATTGCACTGTTTTGCTCTGTAACTGTGTGTGTAGTTTTGAAGCCGAAAACGGAATAGCAGCTCAAGAAAGAGGACAACCGAAAAACGCCGGATCTCAAGAACCAATCGAAGAAGCTCAAGGTTCCTTCCAATACACCGCACCGGATGGAACCCCAATTCAGTTGCAGTACATTGCCAACGAGGGTGGTTTTCAACCAACTGGTTAGTCTACAGTTTTTACCATAAAACGATCACTAAAAGCAAAATTTAACTTATTCTAGGTGCTCATTTGCCTGTGGCACCACCAATTCCTCCAGAAATCTTGAAATCCTTGGAATGGAATGCCGCTCACCCCGAAGAAGACGAGGGAGTCAGTCGACCTGGTGCCGGCTACCGAGGGTGAAAAAACAACCAGCTTGAAGGAATAATGTGATTGTATTGTGCCTCCTCTATATTCAAATTAATACTAGATTGTTGTTTGTACAGTTACTCGAAATGCAATAAAGTAATTTAAAATAAAGCAACGGCTATTTTAAAATATAGCAGGATAAAATTGTTTCAATTTTATTCTCTCAACAAGGCTGGAAATATGTTGGTAGTGGAAAGCACTTTTCAAAAAATAGTAGGTATAGAATTGCAACACTGAATTTAAACCACAATTTTCATAAAGGGCTCAAAAAGAATATTAAATTGACAAACTTAGTCGGAGAATCACAAAGGCAATCCCTGACTGGTTTCCAACTCAGATACAGTACATGTCAAGTTTCATTGGTTGAATACTCACGTGACTATGACGTTCTCTGACTTGTGGCCAATGGGATGTATGTATTTCTCTGATTACTCTAGTTGGGGATTCTCTCTACGAACAGACCTACAGATTCGTAGAGGCAATTTCAAACTGGTTTCCAACTGAAAATCGAAAATTGCTGGCTTTTATTGGTTGAATGCTCACGTGACATTGACATTTTAAGGGTAATGGCCAATAGCTGGACATATTCCTCTGATTATTAGTTGGAGATTCGTTGTGCAAACAGGCATACAGGCAAACAGGGTGTTTATGATGGGTGCATATTTCTACTATACACTCTGTGCATTCAAATGTCACTTGTCAATTTTTACATGAAAAGGTTTTTAAATGTCATAAGTGTCAAATAATCGGTTATTATTTTGGCCACATTTGAATCCAAAATCAGAATGTTTGTAAAGATTGGGGTTTTCTGCAGCTTATTAAAATTATAAATGCATTAAAATTGTGTTTAAAAATCTAAAACATAAAAAATAAATTAAGGAAACGCATGGAATAATTTCCGTTTGTTTACTTATTTATTGTTTGAGCAGGACCAGTAGACAGTGTTGTCATTACTGTGTCATTCAAATATCAAGCATCTGGTGTTTTACCATCCCCAGTCACCTCTCACTCAACTCACTGTAATGGGAAAAGGTCACCTGTCGAATTGGGACATTTTATGAATCAAAACTCGTGAGTAAATCTTTTCAAATACCAAATTTCACTTGTTGAAGAAATTAAACAAAGATAGAAATAAAATTGTGAAAAGTACGCTTTAACTCGCATTATGGCAACGTGGCAGCTGTCAAAACAAAGTGAATCTTGTGAGTCACGTGTTTCCACTCATGAAACGTTCTACGTCACTAAACAAGCCAAATGTGTATAGAGTGTACCAAATAGTGTCTGGTTTTTACTAAAAAGAGAATGGATAGGCGTCAAATATTTTTCTGAATACTGCTGATTAGAGCAAGCACTGAAAAGTCTTGTTATTAGAAATAGTTAGTTTCATAGTGAAAATATTACATTTAAAGAAACACCTTATTAGGAATGAAACTAACCTGATTGTAATGAAATTTGCAAGCAAAATAGGAAATATTCATTCACCAACAGAGTCAGAAGAGTTATTTTCAATACTACCAATTAAAGATAGGGAAAGACTAAATAGTTTCTTAAAAGTCAAAAGTTTTGACTTTGTGGGGGACGTTTGTATGTAAGTAACCACTATTTGATTCTTAAACTTTAATAAAGTTCAAATTAGTAACAATGGAAGTAAAAACTACTTTTTAAAGTTGGTTGGAAACCATGAAACGATTATGCTGGTATTTAGTTGATGTATTGCTCTTAGATGTTAACGTAACAAAAAGTACCTGCCAAACTCAAAAATATAGAGCAAAATTCAATCTACAACTAAAAACACTACAAAAACCACTTTTTCTATTAAAAGACATGAAAATAATAAAGATCTGAGGGGCTAACAGGATCGCACGTATCATTTACGTGGCTAAGGTAATAAACAGCATTTTTTTATTATTTTCCACACTATATATATTCGAGCCCTGTCGCCCCTCCATTTTCGTGCTATTAATAAGCAAATGACCCTAGTTAAATAAACCATTTATCCAATAACCGTTTTATAAGGAGTGCATTATACGTTTATTTAAAGCGACAGTAACAAGGGTGATAATTAATGACCGCTCGCCCAGAACCGCCCATGGGCGGTCTCAGGTAGGTACCAACCCACCAGGTAACCAAGAGCTTCCAAACAGTTTGTGCGTGATGTGAAGGCTTGTCGTTTGTCTCCAACGATTTCACGATTTTTGATTTCAACCATGGGCTAAACGAGGACCGGGCTCGGTGAAAAGAAAATTGACGACCGTGATTATAGCTCACCGGTATTTTTTTGACAGTTTACAGCCTTAACTAATCACTTCAATCAACAAGTGATTTGTATGTATTAGGTAAGAAAACTCAAAAATGTATTCTTAGTTTGACATTTTGTATGTAATTTAAGTTAAATATTGAGACCACATTACTCCCAACAAGCTTTTTTACCGTACGTCCCTGGCTGAGGTTGCAGCAACCACTTAATATATTATAACCCTATTTTAATTAAAAAATCATTTACAGAACCGTACTATTTGTTTTCTCTTGGTTAACCTAAATTCGGAACTACTAAATGTGGTTAAAAACCTAAAATTCACCGAGTTTACATTAGCACTGAACTAAGTAAGGAATCTAGTTCTTTTCCTAAAAAATTTGTCAACAACAACAAGAACGACACTAAACAAGAATTGTCAACATTCTACCCGGAATACTTACAATACAAAAAAAGTAATATTTTTTCTTGTTTAACACAATGGTCCTGTAGAAGGGGCTATAAAACAGTCAGATCAAAATTTAAGTGATGATAATAGCTTTATTCGGGTTCATGATTCTGAACCGCTCAGGAACTGTTCTTTAACTGATTTGGGCCATCTACATGGATGGGATAGTGTTGCTGTGTATATACAAATGATTGTGCAAATGGTCCAAACCCGTATTCGAAACAGTTCAGAATCAAAAACCCGAACAAGCTCAGTTTTGTGAGATTTTCTTACAGTTTAACAACAACTTTAAATGTAAAAATGGCTCTATTATTTTTTGTGAACAGTAACAAGAATAATAATTTAAGTTTCAAAAGAAGTGTTGTTAGAGTACCTAATAAAAAGCTTAAAAACTAATTTCATTTTCCACTAGTCGTTATTACACTTAACTATTCTGACAGCTTTTAAATTCTTATGCGCATAATTCTGAACACATTTTAATTATCTACGAAACTATACAAACTGCTTTAAATACATAGATATCACTGCCAATTAGTGAACCGCAATGTTCATGAATAGTTATAAGCAACATTTAAAACCGCTCTATATTTCAGGTTTGCATTTAAACTACGAAATTTCAAAATTTTCACAAACAAATTATCATAAATTTAAATTGAGTTGACAGCTCCGTAATGAGGTCAAATTAGTAGTTTAAGCGAAGGTTACCCTATGTGCCTGATAACAGAATCGGTTACATGTTAAGCTGTTATTAATATTAATGCGTTCATTTACTCTAACAAGTAATTCAATAGACACAATGATAGGATTAATTAGCAGTTTGGTTGTATTTTCTTGTATTTAAAACGAGAGAAATTGTTTCCAGTCTAGCATAATGCAATGACATAATGGATGAACAACTGGAAATGGATCTTTCGACCAGATCGAAAGATGATGGACTTACTCAAGATAGTAATGGCAAACTACGAACTGCCAAATCGATCTTTTCCATACGAAGTTTAGTTGACATAGGGGAAGCTATTGAAGGTTTAGGTGAACCCAATAATGGTAAGTATTAAGAACTTTAAGTATTTTAGTACTTTAAATATTTTATTAACTCTATGCTACATAAATGCAAGGATTTGTCTTTTTGACTTTCCAGCTCTGTATATTAAGAATTATAAATCTTAAAGTAGAAGCATGTTGTTTAGCTGATGTGGAGGCAATCAACATCCAATTTCCGTTACTCTTACTTCTTTGGTGAAAGATTTACGGGCCAATACTGGGTGTTACCGACATCCGCGTAGGTAAAAACAAGAATTAACAATAAATCTGATTTAATTATCACTGCACGGCACCAAAACGGAACCGATTGAAAGGAAGTCGTTTGATACAGTTTCGTTAAAACCCATGCAAGCCACATAATACTCAATGATCTGATGCAGTATAATTACCAAAGCGACGCGAACATTTTATTGGGGTTTATTTCGCTAATTTAATTTTCTGAGAATAAGCAGGACTTAATTTTGTTTGAAAGACATCGGTTACTTTTTCCTGAACCGTGACAGTGGTAACAAAGCAATCGCCGGAGCGTACAACTTCGAACTTCCCGTCATCGTCATCTTGATTGAAGGTTTATCCGCTTTTTTGACGATTGTTTTTGCCCAGAAAATACGGGTGTTCTGTTTTCGTTTCATTATAAACGGTATAATCAAATTAAATTTTGTGACTGGTTTTGTTCGACCAAGTTATTTTCGTGGACTAAGCATGATACGAATCTTCCCTTATTTTGACTCTAACTATTTCTCATATTTTAAATGTTAAGTGGTAACTCGATATACAAATAAATGTAGAATACACTCTGCAATGGAGTCGTTTACTATAGAGGAATTCCAAATATAAACTTTGTTTATACGTCTTACATTTCAATGTACCTAGTAATTTCACAAAAAGCTTAGAAAGTTAAAATAAGCCGGGTACGATCTTCTGTGACGTAGTAAAAGACATTTCAATTTTATATCAGCAAGCAGCTCTTAGTATTGTTTCAACACGATTGGACAACACAAAACACAACGCTTAAACTGATTGTTTCCCAGCAGAAGATATCTTTCTAAACAAAAATCACCATAAAACTAACATAACCTACAATTTCAGCTCCGTGTTTCTCGTTCCTCGACGGTTGTTAAAATTGATATTAGACTCAGGCTCAACTCACTATTTTGCTTACACTTTCTAAAACTCAAGGATAGACAAGGATGAAAACAATATTGCATGTGTGCTTCCTTATCATAAGTTGATAGGTAAACGCACGGGTAAACTGGCTCCGCAAGAACTGTATGTACAGGGTGAGTCAACGATAGAGTAAAGTTTATTACCTCATTAGTTTCGAAAAATATTAAAAAAATGTCAAATACAAAAGTCAAATACCTAACCTAACCTAACCTAACAGTTTTTCTAATATTTAAATTTTTTCAGCAAAATATTAGTTTTTAGAAAAGAAAGAAAGAACGAAGAAATCCCGACTTTTTTAAATAACACCCAGTGCATTATTCTTTTTTATAAAGGGTGGTCCAGTTTTATATGTCAATAATCCACTATCCGATAGTACCATCAAAAAATAAGTTCACATACACTAGGTCATTTTGCTGCAAAACGCTTCCTAAAAATTTAGTTTAAAAAATTGAAAGTTGTTGCAATTTTTATCAAATTTTAAACAAGTACTTAAGAAATGAATGCTCATTATGTGATTTGAATGACGTTTTGTCAAACTTGTTAAGTGGCGTAGATACAGGGAGATTAATTTTCCCACTCTATTTTCTACGATGACTGGATATTTCACAAAAATTACAGTTTTTTAGAAAGAGAGATGATGTATCTGCTGTAAAATTTTGATTCAAAATTCCTTTTGTCTCAAAATTATGACAAAAAAACACGATTTTTGAAGCTGAACTTGAAAATCTGTATCTTCCCGGTAACGAGTTTTTTTTAAAAATGACAACATGAATATCTGCTTATTTTTTGAAGGACGAACCACTGACAGTTCATTGATTATAAAATAAACTATCCAATTTTTTCCAGCCCAGATATCAGTTTTTTTTTAGGTTTTAAAACGTAATAACTCAATTATCTCGTAGACGAAGTTTCAAATTAGAATGTTACAAGAAATACTTCTTTTCCAAATTGAACCATAAATTTAAAAATTAGTGTCCAGTGACAGTAGAAAATAAGGCGGGAAATCAAAATCATTTCCCTGTATCTACGCATCTGAATAATTTTGATAACGTCATTAACATCACACAATGAGTATTAATTTCAATAGTGCTTGTTCCAAATTTGATCAAAATTGCTCCAACGGTTTGACAGTTATGACCAAAAAACTTTTTTAAACTTAAATTTGGGAGACTGTGTCTTTCTTAGGAAGCATTTTTTACAAAAATTACATAATGTATGTCAACTTATTTTTGTGATGGGCTATCGAATGGTGAATTGTTGACATTTAAAACTGGACCACCCTGTATAAATATATATAAAGCTATCAATTTTATAAAACACTTAATAAGTAAACACTAACTCTCAATAAGTATGTCATACACCTAGTATTGATAATCTGCAATTTATTTAAACTTTTTTAATTTTTACTTTCTTTTTTGTTATCTTAACTAAACTAAGTTTTAGAACTAAATTGCTTACGACAAAGCACGTGTTGCCAAACTTTGACATGTACAATAAGTAAGTTAGTTAAAAAATCATTATTACTTACTTTTATGACTTATTTTTGTTAGTCCTTTTAAAAGCGTACTACTTTTAGAAAAAATGGTGATACAGACAATTTTCCCTCATAGTAAAAATTTATATTTTTTAGAAAAAATCGAAATATTATACGAATAAAAAGTGTCATATTTTGTTTGTAAGTTAAATAATAATGTTATCAAGCATGCATAGCAAGTATTGTATTTGCACATAATTTTATTGTTGCTCAATATTAACTATCTACGCAAAATATAGGACATTTTCCGTAAAAACCACCCGATACACTATCTCCATAATTAGCCTTGTTATATTATATTCATTACATTTATGGGCTTAATGGACTATATTAATGAACGTTTTAATAAGTGACTATGTTTTTTTTTGTTCAATATTAATTATGCCCTTATGTCGATATGGTTTCCGCTAATCAGTTTCAATGTAGACTAATAAATGTACATAATATATCTTCAAACTTCACAACAATTTGCATAGATATAGTAATGGGTATGAATAATTGCTCATTAGTTTGTGACATTACCTTAATACGTGATCTTCTTAGCATAGTCGCATCAAGAAGTAAATTTAATTAAACTTTTTAACAAACCGGAAATGGCGTGCTTGCTAGCGATAAACCGCAGAATAAACATAGAACGTAGCTAATTTTATTAGGTTTTCCTTGTTTGGAGGCAAAATCCTTTTGTTACAACTCCTTCAAGTCTTATACCCAATTCCAGCTATTAGGTATATTTTATTAAAGCTGACACGCGAATGATCGCACTGCATCGGAAGTAGACACGCTAACAAACCGATTTAGTTCCAAATCAGATTATACAGGACGATTATTACCATAAACTCAACTCACAGACAAATAATAAAAGAGAACCATGTGGCCATCGTGGAAAGCAAACAAATTATCGTTAAATCGGTTAGAGGGATTATAAAATAAAAATATTAAAAGTTGAGCCATAAATTTTAATCAAGTAAGAGGTATAACGTAACAATGCACTGCGCCCTTAGGCCCGATGCCAATTATTCTACTTTTAAAGTCGGCACGACTAGACAAAGGATTTTTACGAGTGAAAGAGGAGAAACAAATTAATGCGTCTGCATATTTATTACCGGAGGAAGCAGATTAAAGACTTTTGTGTGAGCGTATTGGGGTACCGAAGAACTGCTCGCAGTTATTTTGATTTTAATTGATTGCAGAAGGATCCGGTGCAGTGAATCACTTACAACCAAAAAACGACAAACAAATATGGTTAGTTTATGTTACTGAATGATTTCCAGGACATTTACAACGCTTAGCTAGGTAATCACAGTTGTTGTCACTGGAACATCAACAGTACGTTAAGCAACAAACCTTTCTTGTAGTTTAATTATTCACCTAACTGTCACGATTTTTAATTTAATCAATTCTCTAGAATCGAATTGTTTTGTATGATTAAACTTTTATTTAACGGTTTATTTCCCCAAAAACTTCTAATTGTATCAGTCGACCCAAACCTTATTCAAAATAATGTGCCACACAATACCTTAACTAAATTAATCAACCGGAAATATGTGGAGGATTCAAGATTTAAATGGGTTGCCTTTATTGTATACCTAAGTTGTGATTTCACGGATTAAGGCCGATGTGTATCGAATTAAAGCTTAGCAACTGCCTCATTATTGACTCAAAAAAAAAAATGATCAGCGAGCTCGTACATCTACTCTTGTTGAAAGGTTTTTATACAGAAAATAATTCGATACGAATCCACGTTTCAACAGAACATGATTGATTAAGTACAACAGGTAAGAATAAAAAAAATGCACTCCAGTGCTTTCAAGATGCTTATCAAAGTCATGGAGTTAAGTTACAAAAAAATTGTGCTTAAAACTGTTTACTGAGTAGGTTAAGATTATTACATATTAGTGTTTTGCTGTCAAAATGATCGATTAAAAGTGTTGCACTTGTATACTTATATATAACTATAAAAATTTCAAAATTATCCTTCAATGGAAAGAAGAGAGAACCACTACTGAGCTAAACAAAAATAAAAAAAACATATGTCGCTGATTAAATATGATTATATACTAACAATTCAAGAATGGTTCTGGAGGAAAGAAGAGGAGGGTTTATATCCAAACATGGATGTTTAGAGCTGATTAGATAGATAGATTTTCAGTCGTAGTTTAGGAGTTTCTGGCAATTTTGAACAATTTCTAGAAGGTTCATGACGGGTTACACCGATGTATTTAATGCCACCCTAGGACCCACATAAGCTAAAATATGCTTTAACTGTAGCAGAGGTCATGTGGAAAATGTCACAGTCAAATGAAAACTTAGCCTACGGTGCTCTTAAATATGTCGGTGCAAATGGCCCTTAGAAGACTTGTATACTCTTCTGGCAAATTTCAACATGATTCTAGAGGCCTCTGGCAATTCTTAAAAGGTTTTCAGTTGTATTTAGGAGTCTCTGACAATTTTAAACAATTCTTTTACGAGGTTTATAACACTTGTAGAATCCACTAACTTTTTTAATTACCTTACTGCCACTAGCCCTGGCATGGACTTGAAATTTTCAAAATTATTTATCAATGGTAAGAAGAGAGAACCATCCCTGGGCTAAACAAAGATGAAGAAACATTTTAGAAGTGACTTGCATCAGTCTGCTCACGTCAAATGGCATGGACATGCCATGGCAATTCAAAATGGCTGCCAGAGGCCTCTGGCACGTTAAAAACAATTCATAGTAAGCTTAAGAAGGTTTCAGAGGCCTCTGGCAATACAAAATGGCTGCCAGAGGCCTCTGGCACGTTAAAAACAATTCATAGTAAGCTTAAGAAGGTTTCAGAGGCCTCTGGCAATACAAATTGGCTGCTAGAGGCTTCTGGCACGTCAAAAACAATTCATAGTAAGCTTAAGAAGGTTTCAGAGGCCTCTGGCAATACAAAATGGCTGCCAGAGGTCTCTGGCAAGTTAAAAACAATTTATAGTAAGCTTAAGAAGGTTTCAGAGACAAACACAAAGAACTTTTCTCACAAAGTTCTTCTCCATCTTTGTCTAGCCCATACAATACCAAGTTCTCTGTCCCAGGAGAAGTGACGTTATATTGAAATCTACTTATAGTCTGTTCAGTCACTTCTGACTGTTGCTTGATTAAATGTGGTTATATACTAACAATTAAACAATTCTTCTCTAAGAAGAAGTTGATAGAGAAGCATGGAGGAAAGAAGAGGAGGTTTATATCCAAATATGGATGTTTAGAGCTGATTAGATAGATCTTATCGTTTTCACTCGTAATTTATGAGTTTCTGGCAATTTTGAACAATTTCTAGAAGGTTCATGACGGGTTACCCCGATGTATTTAAGGCCACCCTAGGGCCCACATAAGCTAAATTATGCTTTTTCTCAATTACCTTACTGCTACAAGCCCTGGGGCGGACTTAATGAAATTTTCAAAATTATTCATCAATGGTAAGAAGAGACAACCATTACTGAGAAACTTTAGAAGTGACTTGTGTCATTCTGCTCACGTCAAACTCACAGAGTTCTTCTTCATCTTTGTCTAGCCCATACAAGTATACCAAAAATACGTTATTCTTGATTGGATTTTAAATTATTATTCACGCATCGTTATTGCGAGTACGTGAATTGTCTCGGTCGTGCTTTCCAATTTGAATAATCCGAATCACGTCTCCGATACCCAATTTTAACGCAACAAACCAATTGTGTGCACAAACCTAAGTAATAACTAGAATTGCCCGTTCGCAGAGAAAATAGCAGTAACAAACTGATTTAGGTAATTACGAAAATGACAACGTTTGTCGCTTTTTTAATTTTCTTTTCGACCGCACGATGCACGCGTTGTATAGTCTGCGATCATCTCATTATCCACGAGATTGATTCAACACGATGAAATTATGTTATGTGATTACGGTTTCTTATTGTTTTCAATCATGTCAAAATTCAGTTTTTGCTCTTTGCTCATTCAATTGATTTTTCGTCTGACCAACAAATTTGGACCGTACAGCGACCGCCGAAATTCAAATTACGGAAAAAGCCAAAAATCACGATGATCGTTCGAATTTACATGTTTTGTTGTATTCCTCTTTTAAATTATACAACAAAAACATTTATAAATTCCACCGCGTGATGCTTGTTAAATTCAAAGTGGGATATTTTTCTTTTCTCAGTGACGGTGAATACCTCCCTGAATGTAACAATGCCTACAAAAAGATAATTTTAATCTGATGAATAAGTTTTGAATAAAAAATTAATCGAACGGAAAGGCGACGATCGAAGTGTAAAATTGATACACGGAGATGTAGAAAATAAAGTCGTTGTTATCTTAAATACTTCGATTTTGAATTAATTCCCTTTTTACCATTTAAAATCGTATTGATTTTAGATACAACGGTGTCGCCCGTGCAATCGATTTACTTTTTTTTACCACCGTAATTACAAATATTGAATTCAATCTGATCCAGCTCCAAAAAAAAAACGGATGTCCATCAAGAATCAATTAAATTTCATTTAAATTCTTAAACAATGACATTTACTGCTGAGAAATAAAATTGATTATTACTGTACTATCTTTCTTTTTTAACAATGAACGAAGTACCAAAATAAGGCTGTTACCAGACATTTTTAAGCAAATAGAGAAATGTCATAATATTTATTACCTAAGAAATTATGGATTAAAAATTATGCAAAAAAAAACCGGATGCAAAGTTATCGAAGTGGTTGTTTTGTCAATTCCAAAACCGGATTGATCTCAAAATGAACTAATTAAAATAATTTTCCGACTACTGTCCAATTATAAAGAGGCATTGCTGCAACAGTCTTATAAAATCCTCTCTAATTAAAAAGTTTTTCTGGGGTTCCGGTTGAGCTAACCACAAGTTCATTACCAAGATATTAGATTCGAGCATGACCCAACGCTTTTTTTGTCGTTTTGTTGACTTTAACCACTTATTGACAATACCTCGTTATATCTGAAGCAAATCGAATCAGACCCGTATAAAACAATATATTTCCAGACCGATAAATCAATGAACTAAATCAACATTGTTTTTCGGCTCAAATTAGAATGGTAACACGTAATTATATAGTTTTTTCGGTGTTCATTTCCTTTAACGTTTCGTCTCTTTCTTTCGTTAATTTATTACATGCTTAAATAAGTCAAAATTGAATTACCTAAAAACTGGAAACGCTTTCCGTTACTTTTCTTAGCGGTAGGAAGGATTAATCGGTAGAAACTGATGATTTATTTACTGTTTGCTTTTCAGCTCGGTGGTGGGTCTTTCAAATGAATACCTTTGAATGAATCGTGACAATTTTTTAATAGAACAGGATGTTGCATCCATTGTTGACTCGTGTGCTTAATAAACGTTTTTATGATAATCACTTTATATACAGCAGGAAATCTGCAATTCAATTATCATTTGTGCAAATCGAAACTGCTTTGACTTAGATTTTGATATATCGTTTAGAGGCGGTAAATTTTAATTAAAACATAAAATCAACATCCTCCGTATTGCTTGTTTGTAGAATCAAATTTCGAGTTAAAAAAATTAAATTATAATTTATGAGCTGGGTGGCGCCGAACCTTATTCAACACTCAAAAAATTATGGTAATATATTCAAAGCGGTTACGTGAGGTACCATTTATTAAACCAGAAAATTATTTTTTGACATTATTTGTGCATTTTAATTCATACCATTTTAACGGGGTGCTTTGAAACTATAAAACGAAATGAACCGATATTAAGCATTGACGTTTATTGAACCGTAAACTTGACGATGGTAAAATAAGGATATTCTTTTATGTGCTACGGTTTTATGTAAAGAAAACTTAAATTTAAATTAAGTTTGAAATAATTGATTTGAATTATTGATTTCTATACAGGTATGGATATTTTATAGGAATTGACTACATCATTTACACATGTAGTTTAGAAAAATCACTTGGATTTTAAAAATATAAGTTGGATTTCAGAATCTATAACTTGTATTTCATTATCGTAAATTTGGTTTTAGAAAACGTAAGTTGTATTTCAGAAAAGGTCACTTGTATTTTAGAACGCGTTATTTAAATTTCAGATTTTTTTGTGTTTCTATGTGGTTATTAGTTTATTGTTTTTTTTTAATATCACTTTAAGCAAAAAAACCCGCCCATCGGGAGTATTAATTTATATAAAATATACAGGGTGTCCCATAACTATATGACAATCTCTCGGGGGCATGCAGGGGAGGTCAAAATAATACGATTTGTTCATATAATTTTTTTTTTAAAGTCACTCTTAAGGGAAATATTGAGCCCCAAAGAACTGCCTTCCAATTAACGTTTTTGGCCGTAACTTTTGAAACACTTTGTTTATTGTAATGATTATTGGGTTTAATGTTTTATCGAAATAAACCTTCTATTTGACATGAAAACCAGGTATCTCGTCTTCGAAAGGCAGGAGCTAACTGGACCTAAGACACAATTTGCTTAAACTTTGACAGCTGCCATTATTTTCAGCTGCAAACGCCATTAATGGATACTCTTGACATTTTTATTGAAAAATTGTACTCTTTCTTTATTTCGATAAAATAAACGGTTTTCGAGATAAATCGATTTTTCATTGAACTGCTTAAACCACAATGTTATTAAAAATATTCGTCAAAAAATCGTCAAAAAATCAACAAAACAATTTTTCAAAATTTTTATAAAAGTCACTTGCTATCATAGAATTGGTTAATAATCTGAAAAATCTGAATTATCAGCTGTTTGTTTTTAATTTTTAAAAAAAGCCCCAAATCACCATTGACGCCCAAAAACACAAAAACGTTAGCTAAACACCTTAAATGCGTTCCCATTAACTGTGCATCACATCTGTCTTCTTCTCGTCTAAATCATCTTTTAATTGGACTTCTCTTTATGTTTATTTAATTTTGCCATCTACAATCATTTCGCGATTTAACACAGAAGCTTCCGAATAATTGTTCGGTCCTGGGATATACCCAGTTTCCCCGAGCAATTAGCCTTTTTGGTTCTCCTCCAAATAGAGATGGTGACGTGTTTTTTGTTCCCTACGCGGACGACCCTGATAGCATCGGCAATTTGCCAACGCTTCCCAGGACATTAGAAAACGACAAAGAAATTGCCGTTAATTATAATATTTAATAGCGGTGTTCTTTATTCGGTTGATGAAATTGTCATCCGGCGTCATTAAGAGCCCTGGTTCAGAGAGGCCGATAGAAGAGGCGCCTGGTGACTAATTGAAGACCACCCCTAAGTTGCCGAAATATCGTTAGCTACACTTCCGTTCCTGACAAATCTTTGTTGTATCAAAATCGGACTCGATTAAAAACAGATCAAAGCTGTGATGACGGTAAATATGCGGTTCGGCTTGACCTGGAGAATTGATACATTGAAGGAGGGCGCTAATTTTATGGTGACAAAAGGTCCGACACATTTTGTTCAAGGACGTCTGGTTTTCTTTACGTTTTTTTTTGGTTTGTTTTCTTTTAGGATCATAAAGGTGGACTTTAAAATATGTTGAGTAAAGCACGTTTGCATTAAAAGCTATGCAAAACAATAATTGTGGGCATATGGTTGGTGCATGCCACAAAATGCACATTTATATAAAGAGAATGAATGGAAGTTAATAAGTAACAGTATGAAATCGTAAGAAAAAATACATTAACTCGCCTACTAAACGACTGATTCTACCGGATACGGGTGGCATAAACAAAAATTTCTGTATGAATTAAGGAAGAAAAAGAAGACAAAGACCCTCATTGGTTTACATAAATATCATGGCTGTGACGTTTCAATTTGATTTCATACTCAGTCACTTGCTGTTTTATTGACTTTATTTCACGTTTCTTATGCGACTTTAGCTGCACTTAATGATATCTTGTGGCACTAACGCCACGGTTACAACGCAAGCCATTCGCGGTTGGGAACCTTTTACTGCATGAAAACGTGCTTAGTTTGGACCGATCTCTGCTCCATTATAGATGTTAAATTGGATGCATCATTGGCTCATTGTATAAATATATCCTTAAACCAACATTTATCCTGCATAATATTTCGTCGGATTACCATAACAGTACATTTTGGTTTGACTCTAAGCCCTAAAGTGACATGAAAAGTAAAGAGCAAATTGTGTAAACTTACTTTGGATCTAGTGAAAAACGGCCCTGTTTTTAATACATTTAGGCTGACTTAACTAGGCTTAACACCCCCTTCCCTTGAGTATGGTGTTCTCAAATCCAGAATTTGCTTCATAAGGATCTACTTACTGTAACTGGTCTGATGTAGTTCAGATGTCAACAGGGGTTGCAAACTGCTGACAAAAAAATAAACATCTCATCGTTTCTGGTGATCCACCTTCCAACACAGGTATTCCTAAACCAGCATAACTTACGAAAATACATTACCTAACACAAAAACCTATAGTCATGCTAATGCTATTAGTTTCCTTATTATCCCATAATGTCTGTTAACGTGTTTTTTTTTTCATTATGTGGATGATACACCAGCTAAGCTTTGGGCATTGTTGGCATTAATGATTATAAAGATCCATTCTAAATTTTTTAAACCGTTGATAATCTCGCAACCCGTTTCGTTCCGTGCGATTAACTGGTTTGCTCATCTAACAGGGGGTAAGAAAAGATGGTGAAGTATTTTTGCAAAATTTTTACAATGTTGTATAACAATTAAAATTGATGGAAGCTTTCAGTAGTTCAGGGTAATCAGTCTTTCTGGACGTTGAAGGCTTTCATTAAGCAACGATTGTCATAATTTTGGGGCCAAGTAATTTGGGTGTATTAAAAACTCTCCTGTTTAATTCTGACCATATTATGGTCGTATCAAAATTAATCGCTTGTCGTTACGGCGATTCCATTTCTATATTGTGAGGCTTACCCGAATGTATGGTCGGTAATACAATTTTATTTCCAACAATAGACACTAATGATGTTAATATAAAACCAATTAGGTTGTGGCGTAACACGGCCCGGTTATTTGTTATTATTAGATGGATGCCTAGCATAGCCGCTGATTTTATCTCTAAAGTAGACACGAAAAAGGCTCGTTTAGATGGGTTCTTCATGGCAACTACCGTGGGCCCACACAAAATAATTTATGTGAATTGACTTTCTGCTTCGGTAGGTAATACGTGTTTGATTTGTAATATTTCAAAATGATTATCAACTCCAAGCCTGCTGACAATTTGGAGCCTTTGACAATGGAATATTTTTAGATTTATATTTATAGTACTCAAATTGATAACAATAACCAATCACCAACATCTGTTCTTGATCTACAACATTTTGAATGGTATCTGGTCTACTTGATTTAACTTACTTTGATAAAACTTCAACAAGAGCAATCAAAACACTATAGGAAGTCACATGAAAGCAGTGTTTTTCTCTATCTATTTCCATGAACAGAACAAAGACACAATGAATTCACGTTTTTAAATATTATAGGGATGGTAGAATTAAAATAATACAGAATAAGACTGTTGGTTGTCCAAATTAGATTTACTACGTTTTTGAACAGTTAAATGCATTTACCAGCAGTTAACCAAAGAAATAGCTGAGTTATGACCATTTTTCTTGCTGTACCAAGGGAACATATCTGGAATCTAGGACTAAGAAAGATTTGTCAATTGACACGTGAAATACAACAGTGTAACTGTACTAGAAATAATGAAGGTGTCATAATTTGACAGCCTCTAACTTGGTTCCTATGACAGCTAGGAGATTCCTTCAAATGTCAAAATGTAGCTCGTAATTGTAAATAATTTTTTTTTTTAAATTACAAAAACCAATATATTATCCGGGAAATAGAGCAGTGCAAGTAAACCAGTTTCATTGAAAATGTTATAATTCGATAACTCATCACTTGACTTTTGTGACAGCCAGAAAGTTTGTTCAAACGTCAAAATATACCCGTAATTTCAGTTTTCTTTTATCTCAACACATTTTTCTTTGAAAAATTACAAATAAGCAAAATATTTGGCGTGAAATACAACAGTGTAACTGTACTAGAAATAGTGAAGGTGTCATAATTTGACAGTCTAACTTGGTTCCTTCAAGTCCCTTGGACAGTTAGGAGGTTCCTTCAAATGTCAAAATGTAGCTCATAATTTGGGCTTCTTGTAAAAAAGGCTTAGAATACATCACTGACTCTTTACAGCACACTGAAAGCCCAAAAATAATTCAGTTATGACCATAAGTCTCTTGCTGTGCCAAAAGAACGTAGTATATGGAGATTAATTACATTTTTTAATTTTCTGGAGAGATTTGGCAAACTGCGCTTTCAGCTTGTTTGTAACGATTGGATAGAGGACTTAAAGAGGATCATAATGAGCTTTTACAGCATACTGAAAGTCCAAAAACAACCGAGATATGACCATATTTATCTTGCTGTGCCAAAGAAACGTGTAAGAAGACTACATTTTTGAATTTTCTGGAGAGATTCAGCAAACTGCGCTTTCAGCTTTTTTGTAATGATTGGATAGAGGACTTAAAGAGAATCACAATGAGCTTTTACAGCATACTGAAAGTCCAAAAACAACCGAGATATGACCATATTTATCTTGCTATGCCAATGAAACGTATAAGGAGACTACTACTACTACTTTTCTGAATATATTTCAATCAGTTAACTTAATCAGAAAACTTCTCCCTAACTGAAAAATTCACTCTCCATTTTTTTGTACAAACTTAGAAAGACTCGAAAATCTCCTTTTTTCTCTTCTTTTTATGACACTTTATGTACCAGCTACAATGTACTGATTATTGATTATTTCTTTTCGTCATTGGACTGGATGATTTCAATTTGTCAGTTCAGTTTGACAAGAAAAAGTTAATGAGTTTGGTAACCAATTGACTGTGAACAACTTTTCAAAAAGTGACACGGTTGCAATAATTATTAGGTGTTTATTGATATATTTTGTTGCAGATTTTAAGTATCAGATCAAGTTGTTAGTACATAACTGAAGAAGAAGAAAAGCTATGGAGATGATTTTAGAATAATTTGTTCTCTTAGCTTCCTGCTTACCCATATGTTGGCTTTTAAAGCTGTACCTTAGTTCTCATAGGTATATTTTATTATGACTGTAGGGAAGTAAAGATATAATAGTATTCCCTTAAAGTTTTAGTGATATCTGGATTAAATATGTGTAAAACAAGGAACTTTGTTGTGATACTAGACTAATTACCCGCATTGTGTGAGTATTAATATGAGTTGTGCGAGACTGATTAATTGCATGTACTTGGTTTAATCTATAACCAGCATTTATCACTTGATATACTTATCCGACATTAGCGTTGATTAAATGAAACGTTCCAAGTAAAAAACATTGCCTGAATAGCTCAGACATGTAGAACATATCCATTACATACTCAAGGTAAACTGTCTCATACATCAAAAAAGAACGGGTTAATAAAAACATCATTTACTTCAGTAGTAGAGTACGTCCCATGTATTTTTATAACATTTAGAAACTGCCCATTAATCATAACAATGAAATTGACTGTTATTAAATTTATATCAATATCCTCTTAGCCTCAATCAAGGGCAATTCGTACGGTTTAATATATTTAAAGGCAATTAGGCACTGTTTACAAATAATTAACTTCCATAATAGCATTTTCATAACTTTTGACTTCCATTATTTTAATCAAGTCGTGGGGCGCCGCCTCCGAAGCTCATTGGCTTCGAGCACTTCGTGTATCGCCGCCCTCGAACCCGATTGGTTTAGATTGATTAAAAGCCAGGTAACACGATACCTGGTTAACCCAAGATATACCAGTTGCTTGCAGAAAGTAGGCATAGACGTTTCGTGCAGGTATCCTACGCGGTGTTCAGTTGTTTTTTTGGAGTGCTCAATTGTTTTAGGAGAAACTGTTTTTTTTTTGTTTTTATTGTGCAATTTATCAGCGGCCCTGGGTGAGTGTCTTTTGTTTCTGGTGATTTTCTGGGTGTGGTTGGGTGAAACGGAAGTGAGTCATTGTTATAATTTCATTGATTAAACTAAATACCAGTGCGGATAGAGATACAAACAAATTTCCTCTTTAGGGATACAATTTTGATATGTGTTTATGCTAAATACCAGACTAAAAATTATGTTGGAACATCCATAGGGGATTGATTTTATAGAAAAGCAATGTTAAATTTAATGTAAACAGGTTTTCTTGCTCAAAAACCAAACTTAATGCATGGGAAGTAGATTTGCTTGGGAGACATCAACAGTCAATTAGACTAGAATCATTTTTTTTTATATCGAAAATATTTTACAAAACATTTTGAAACTCCCCGAATATCAATTTTATGGTATTATAATTATTGTTTTAAACCAATAATTATTGTTTTCAGTATTACAGTCATAAAGCACCTTTTTATATGGTACTATGAGAAGCAGTATACAGTTTCTCTTTTTAACTAAATCACAGATTAATCTTCCGTTAAAAGTTATGTGCAGTAGTTTTGGCATTAATAAATATTGCAATTTATAATTAAATTAGACAAAAAAGTACATTGTAAATGAATAGAGGTGTTTGATGTAATAACACACTAACTCAAATTCTAACCAGGATTTTGATTATGGAGGTTGTTTTAAGTATGCAGTTCAGCCATTCATTTTTTGTCAGATATTTTAAAACACTCTTATTTTGTTAAAATTGGTGAAATGGGCCGTCGGAGAAATAAAAAGTCCGTGGATTTAATAATTAACACTAATTAGTTAACCAAAATTGTGCAACAACGTTCAGGGGGGCTAATAATAACGCTTTCCATTGGGAAGTGTAAAACTGGTGAATTGGTATACTTTCAAAAGTCATTGAAATAGTACAGCAATACACTAGTTTCGCGCCACAATTGCAAATTAAAAACGGTCCTAGCATGTACAAAACAATATTTTAACTAACTGTCGAAATACGTCATTGTAACGTCAAATTCGAATGCTGCCATAATATAAATTATTGACGTACGTAACTACTTTGACATAATTGACGTAAGTATAAAATAGATCTGTCACAACCGTCAATTAGGTTCATATACGGTGCGAATAAAGGTATAATGTCCGTTTCCCCAACATTTGCAAAGTTTAGGGACACCTTAGATAAGTTTAGTTTAGACTATGTTATTTTGCACCTGATGAAGAAAACTTGTGCTGCTAAATTGCTGACGTGTCAAGTATAAGTTCAAATAATATAAAATTTACAATTGTGTGCTTTGTAGCTAGTTAATTTTTTGTTTTCTTCTTAAAAGTTTGTTTTTTTGCTGGTTTTTTCAGTTGCATTAATCTTTCCTAACTTTAGTTACACTGTTTTGTAAGTTTACTTTAACCCTATTTTGACTAACTGAGTGAAATCCGCAGTAAATTAGACACAAAATTACTAAATTTCTTAGATTAGCACAAACAAAATTGCAACTTGCTCTAAAACAGCAAATTGCAACATGCATTTGGATCCTAAATTGGCTACTACATAAACGTTACTATTTACATGCATGTCAATAAAGTATGTTGAAGAATTTAGTTCACTTGCCGTGTTTTAGAAGCTTTAAATACCTTTTCTAATTAAGTTCAGTCTTAATTTCGATAAATTGTACAGAATAACGTTACAAATGTCCTAACGTGAGTAGTTTATTATAACTATTATGGGAAATCCAGACGACAGAGTAACTTTGTAAATTAATCTAAGTGACTGTTCATCGTGACAATTTTATGCATTTGATGGTCTAAATACAAGTAGAAAAATGATTTGGTCACGTGTCCCTAAGTCTTGATAAAACTTCGATACACCAAAGTGATTTTAAAAAGAGATGGAGAGAGCCAAAGTGATTTACTTATTGCCGAACAAGAAGACTACATAAACATAAACTTTTAAATTTAGATAATGCCCGGACAGAAGCAGAAGAAACAAAAACCCGATTGGTTTTTTTTTGTGTTAAGTCGCCGGGTTCGTGTCGCGGTGGTACCCGAGTGGTACCAGCAATCACGATTATGACGAAGTAGAGGTAAAACTGACCGGTCTAAAGTGCGCCGCAGTGTCGCTTAGCTGTATTGTTAACTTAAGCTCATTTGATACGTGCACTTACACTATCTTGACTGGGTTCTGACTAATGGAGCCTTTATCGCGTTTGGCCTGTAGACAAAGCTTGTTTGACTTAACTCCCTAATACTGTCGCTCCGATGCTTTAATATCTTTCAAGTTGTTGGGGTTTTCAGCCAGCATTCCTGCCATCGTCCTCATATTTCGAATTATTTTGATGCAGCTTTTTAATTAGCCGTTTCAAGTTCCTTTATGTTAAGTTATTTGGTGTTAGTGACACTGGTCAAATAAGAAACAAAAACCCTCTGTAATTACTAAGGGTTTTTTTTTTCGACCAATGTATTTTGAAAATTAGCTCCAAAAAGAAAAATTAGTAAAAATTTTACCAAAATTTCAAGATACTTGTAAAGTTATATTTAAGAACTTTGGAGTTGGTTTCTGAAGAAAAAATAGTAAAGTTTGAGACAGTTTCTGGAAATAACTAAAGCAAAGGCTGTGTCAGACAGGTGTTTGTCATTTCAAGCAAACAAGGGTGACTATAATACTCACGACCATTATTGAGGTTAAAGTAATTAGATAGTTTTTTGACCTTTAAGTGAAAGTTGCCGTTACAAAAAATTTCATCCGATAAACCCAGCCTCACTCCAATCCATGACTGGGCATTTTTGTGTGTAATTTTTATGGCAAACATCACCCCATTTTGGATGAACGATAACAATTAACCAACTTAACGAACAAATTTCAATTACCTCATAAAAAATCTGCGTGGTTGCCTAATAGCACTTTCGGAGTGAATCGCCTAAACATTCTGCCAACAAATGCTACGGAATTAAATAGACAGGAGGTAGACAGGTATCCAATTAATCCAATAAAAATTCTCTTAATTTTCTGAGAAGGCTTTGCTGGGTGTGTGGCAGCTCAACTAATTGTTTTCACTCAAACGTAGAAAACACATAATCTGAAAGGCAGACGAGAGACGCCCCGTGCTCGATAAGCAGGAATTAAAACAAAAACATTAGTGCTATACCTTTTCTAATAAGGTTGTAAACCCGTTATCTCGAATTATCAATGTGGTGTCCAGTGGCCACTTTACTTTTATATTTGGACGTTATCGGAAGAATTTCAGCTATGCATTTGGACGTTTCTACCTGCACAATTTAGACCGATTTTTGTACACTCGGTCACCAAGTTTACAGCTCTAGTTCTAAAGTCACTTAATTGCCTTAATAGGTCTTCAGATAGGCATTTTCCTATAATAATTTAATATAAAACATAAATTCAGCGGTATCAACGCCGATAATTAACCTGTTAAACTGGCCTGTAATGCTATAGCAGAGTGATTCCAGGAAAACACATAAGAAGCTTTAATCGGCCTGACGAGAAACACCTAAAAGATCGGCAATTATTAATGTATCGTCACGGATTTTTAGAAACCCATTATATTGCGAGAGACTTACTTGATTGCACTATCGCGCCGATATGTAAGTTCATCTTTGGAAAGTAATAATTAATCTCGTGCGGTTATCTTAATGCGAACGACACTGAACTGCTAAAATGGCTTTATTGTACGTTGGCCAGTACTTATAAAAGCATTTTTTACTTTTTAATACCATCAGAGGTTTATTTGTTTTTGGACCATGTAAACCGTAAAGTTTGACAGTTATCACGTGACTAGATCAGTATAATAGACAGAAAAAGTGTCAAGTATTCTGTCAAGTCACGGTTGCTGCTGTACTTTATTATTGATTATTTTGGAAAATTAATGGCACCTTCTGGAGGCACCTTTTCGAGAAAATAATTTTATTTTTCAGGTCCGACGTTTTGTTTTTTAGCCAACCATCATCAACGTCAATTTTTCAAATACAGACCTGAGAGGTTCTTCAAGTTTTTTTTTTAAATTAAGCATTTGGAATAGATAATTTAGTTTGATTTACTTTAATAACTAGATTCATTGCTCTTTCAAAGAAATTTGCTAAAATTTTTTATATTAACACTTTTTTACTCCTCAGATAATTTAAATTTAAAACCTCACCAGTTCAAAACGAATCAACAGATTTTAATGCTGTTTGGACTGTCATTGGGCTTGGTTTATTGGCTTTTTACTGATGTAAAAAACTTTTCCTTTAATGCACTCTAACTGTCTTTTACAAGGTGTGACAGAAGTGCGTGCAAAAAGTAAAATTTTCAAGTAGTCCCCCATTGACCAATAATTTCTTTTGGTATTCTTTTATCATAAGGAAGTGTTATCTCAGGACATTTTTGGGCGTTTTCCAAACTTTTTCCAGTTTCCACTATTATCTGTTACATAATTTTTAAAGCAACTCTATGACCAATAAGACCATACAGGGTGGCTACAGACAATCAAAGTAGGACAAGAACGTGTGCAAAAAAAAGAAAAGCATTAAATTAAAGTCATTTTTAGTAATAAATATTTTTAAATTTTTTATTATATAGTAACTTGTTTACCTCGGGACGTTTTAGGGCGTTTCTTAACGTTCTTACTTTTCAGGACAAGCCCCATATTTGGTAAGACCTTACAGGGTGTCCAGCGACAGTGAGTAAAACTTAACTTACACTTTAACTGTTTCTAAACACAGTGTATGGTTCTATCGGTCAAGGGATTTGACTTAAAAATTATTGATCAATTGACTACTTGAAAATTTCACTTTTTTGCATGCGCTTCTTTTCCACCCTGTATAGTACAATAGCAGTTAAGTCAGAGTTTTTTGAATCAACCAAAAGCCAATAAACTAAGCTCAATGATAGTCCAAACCGCATCAAAATCTGTCGTTTTGTTTAGAAATGGCAAGATTTTAAAAATTACCCATAAAAATCACTGTGGTTGAGGTGGGGCGCAGTTTAGTTGGAAAATAGCACTTTTTGCTCTGTAACTCGTTGAGGAGGCTCTTAAAGACAAAACACTTAAATGCAATCTTGTAGAACATGAAATTAATTAAAAGAGAAAGAGCCTTTTATGGAATTTTTCAAGCAGTAAACAAAATGTTTTTGATAAATTATTTTTGATGCAATTCACCTAATTATTAAATCATATCAAACTAAATTATTTATACTCATTATAACACCCCGTAGAATTCTTTTGATGTAAATTAGTAATTTATAACACTTTTAATAGAAACCAATCAAATTACCTTAGTAGTAACAAATTGTTATAATATACAAGCAGTTAAAAAATGTTTTTAGTGAAGTGCGGCAATTTATTTCAGTTTAGAAATTACGGTGGCAAGACTCGAAAACATGGACGTTTTTAAGGTTGCTAATTAATTTTTTCCGCGGTAATTATATAAATAGTTGATAACCGAACTAGTTATTTTCAACAAATTAATTTCTTATTTGTGTAGCGGCGAGTAATACAATTAAAATGTTCGTTGCGAGGTTTAACTGGAGCATAACGTTTGTGTCGGTGACAAAAAAAGCAAATGACAAGAAATTCGCGGAATGAAAATGACAATTTCATTCCTTGTATCGAAAAAGGACAAAAAGGAAATACCGCCGAGGTACCCAGAGAGTACCTCTATTATCTCTCTTATTTTAATTAAAATATCGGCTACCGCAGTCTCGGGTCAATCTACGCTGGATCGCCAATTAACCTGCAAACCGGCAACTATGTATCTATGCACTACTTAAATTGGCAAAAACAGAAGCACCGTTTTAACTAAAATGTATTCAATGCGAAAAATTAAGGACAGAATCAGTTTCCAATACGGAAACATGTCTTTTTACATGTTTTTTTTTTAATTCTCAACCTGCATTACCAATTTGGTCGGGTATGCTTGTACCAAACATATTGGTCGGGGGCACGTGCTACCAGCATCTTAGCAATTCCTTGAAACTATTTTCCAATTTGCTTACATTACCCACATACCAACCCCTGCCGTCAATTAACCAATGTCATTAATTAATTAAGTTGTTTTAATTTTATATGTGACACTTTACATGGAAAAATGTTAATCATTTGTTTGTATTAGTTGAAATTACTGGATTACTACATATTTACAATAAATAAGTACGTCGATGTAAGCTACTTCCAATTAAACCTTTAGGACATTTTGAATAATTAAATCAAATTTTAACATTTATTCACATCCGTATAAGTATAATTAATCATGCATACGTCAGAGTTAGCGTAATATTCCTTTTAAACACATCATCCTTGAGGATTTGACTTTCATAAAAATGAAATTTGTGAATGACTGAAAAAAGTCTTGACAGTCTGTTCATTAATTATGCTATGGTAATCTGTCTTCCCATTTATTAGAGATTCAGTTAACTACTACATTTATACCAGCGTCCCCTTTACCTAAAAGACCGTAATAAATCAATTTTCGATTGAGAAAACTTTTCTGTCTACCATATGACGCTTTAGAAAAATTAACGAAAATTGCATTATCCAGGGGCCGACGTATAGAAATCTCATTTGGCCCCTCGAGGAATTTCTCATACGTACATTAAGGCCGTCAAATTAATTTAGTTCTAACATTAAGAATGCAAATTGACCCAAAGTTAATTTAAACATGAGATAAACTTGTCTACAATTAATAATAAAATTATCTTGCGTTTGTACCTTGATCTAATACCTGTAATGTTTATGAGCGATGACACTTTAAGGCAATAAATATGAATTGTAAATAAGGCTGAGTCAGTTCATTTATTCTAAGTGCAATTTGCATATATTTCTTGATAGTGTTATTGCTAATCTCAATTAATTCCTTCCTTTCGCCAGTTCTTTCTATTAAAGCTTGATTTCAAATTTTAATTAAACATCCATCAGAATTATTAACAACGGTAAAGTTCTCATGTAGAGCTCGAATCAGCTAAGAAAAGGCCACAGGCGTCATCAAACGATGATGTCACGATCTCTGTACGTCTCGCTTTAAATATTGCTGCTCTCGTTACTTTACAAGTTGTTGCAGCCAGTCAGTGACGTGCTATTATTTTATCAGTAAAATGAAACGTTTTCGTCGTTTTTAATAAAGAAAATAAAAGACAAAAAGTTTTTCAAAGGAATGGAAACTCCTTCTGCTTCTTTCTTCATAAATTGTAAGACGTTACTGACGATTTCACGGCATTGGCTGTGTATGATAACACCTTTCTTTCCAACCTTTTTGGAAGACATTATGACAAAATAACGTTTTTCATTCATAACACTGTGTGAACTTCAACTGCGACCATCAACAATACAACCACAACACCAGACTAAAACGGAACCTAACCTAACCCCCTAAGTCTCCCTGTCCGCCACTACATTTTTTTAAACTTGGCAACACCGTTTAGAGTGCCGGCTAGTAAAAGCATGTAAAAAGGTCCATCTGTCCCTGGCCCCTGCCGCATCTGTTTTAATTGTGTCCAAGTAAAAACCGTACTACGTTGCCAAGTGGCTTTTTGACCGCTTAACAATTTATTTTCGGGAATATTTTAATAGGACGCCTCTGATTATATCTAATGCGACGGCACCTGTAGAAGGAGAGAGAAATAGTTTTAAAAACTGCGTCATTGATGATGCCGTGGCCTTTTCTCATCTGATTCGAGCTATACGCTGTTATCACTAACATACATTTTCATTCCACTTTTCCCCTGCTTTCCACTTTTATCATCCGTTTGCTTCCGCACGTGTATATAAATAGACTTATGTTAATTATCATTATATTAATCATTAGAGCGGCACATTTCCTGTAAACGAGTAAATGTGGTATATAATGCAGGTAATTACAAATTAATTAAGAGCCAAATTGCGTGACAATTAAGGGCAGTTGTTGTTTGCATTGACGATAGTTCAGTCAAGTTTAGCACTGTTGAAAAATGATTTAGATTTCCATCAGTAATTAGTTGATTGGTGAGGTAATAATTATTAGAGTCGAAAGGTTTCCAAAACCAACTAATTAATGTCACTAGGAAATTTAGTAATTTAACCAATTGAATTTTATACTGTTAACTTTACAGTGTTTTAAGATTCTTTTGAAGATAGTTTAGGGCCCATAATACTGGTTTTTGGGTGCATAATTCTCACCTGCTACAGTGTAAAGCGGAACATATGCACCTAATGAATTTCTTAACAATTTTGAACAAATAGGTCGGTTGAGGGTAATTTTAGGTTTGACTTGTTACAGAGAAATAATATACAATTTGGTAATCCGCTAGTTGCTTAAATTGCATTCTTGGAGCTTCAAATCTTCTTTGGGAGCTCAAATAACCTATACATTATTAAGGTAGAATTGGTGGTTGTAAAGTTTAACAGAGATTATTACCACAGTACAATGGAGGTAACGAACTGTATTGATTCTGGCGAAAATCTGAAAATAAACCTTTAAAGGTTTAGCTTAAACGCTAATTATCTTTAAAGCTTCCAGTTTTACGACTGAACGTCACAATGCAATTCCTAAGGGATATTCGTATTGAAGGCGTGTCTAAATGCCTAATACACTCTAATCTCCATATTTCAAAGTGGTACCGAAACTAACTGGCTACTGCTTGACCTTAAAGTAAAAATAAAAGGATTAAGAACCTTCGTGGATTCCGTTAAGCTGTCTATGAAGAAGGGTCAAGGCTGCAACACTGTCCAGCTGATAATAACACGGTTATTAAGGTACGAAAGGGTCAGTTTTCTTCATATTTCGAAACCCTTGTATTTCTAATTGAGTATATTTCTGACAATGCCAGTTTATTAAGAAGTCAGAAGTGTCAAGTGTATAAAGGTGTGGTAAATCCAAAATCGACCATAGCAGCCATGCTGAATTTTTGCATTCTGAAATTAGATCAGTAAATTAGGTTTCTCTTACCTTGTTATTCAAACATTCAACTAACCTTATTATCATCAACAAACTCCTTTATGGGAAGAATTGTTAAATCTCACTTTGGTTGCTGGACACAATGTTTACCTTTAAAGGAATATTACTTTTGGTCTTCAAATCAGTTTAAGTCTGTGAATGTGATGTGAGATCAACATGGTAGGTTTATCGCTTACTTCAGTCACTTTTCACTTTTATTATGGCGTAAAAAGATGGTAAAAAGGGTCATATTTTTTGTTTTTTCACCAAAATTTTACCAGATTCATTTTGAGGTTAGATTGTAATTGCGTTTGACAGTTGTAGTTTGCCCAGTACTGCCAGGTCTAAAATTACTACCGCGATACATTTAACATTAAAAACGGGAGAATCCAAATCTCGTATATTTTTTTCTTAAAATCATTTGATTTAAATTACGCACGTACACAAATTGTTCAAATTCGTATATATTATATATTGCAAACTAAATTACAAAAAAAAAGCAAACAAACAAAAACATAATACAAACTTGTAGTCGTTTGCTTATGAGGTGTGGCAACACTGCTTTGTCATGTCATTTGCAGAATGCCATTTAGGGCAGATAAATGTCATTACTGTTATTTTTTTTTAAAAAGTAGAGGGGTTAGATCACCGCCTACTTTACTAGAAAGCCTAGAAGGTGCTTGTCAAAAATTCCAATATGGCGGGAATAGTGGTGACAGTTTGTATTGTGGTAATTGAGTTTTTTGAGAATTAGATGAATTTTTACGGTTTAAAATCAAAACTTGAGGTTATTTGCGTAAGATATTTTTGTTTGCTGTCGTTCATAAGTTTTTCAAGCCGCATTGTAACAGCAATTCAGGAAAAAGCCCAACCGTGTCAGTTTTTTACTTTACAAAAAATCGGATCTAACTCAACAGTGGTTGAACACTTTGAAGTGGGATGATTTTACTCCAACACTATACTCAATGGTAAGTACCAGTGCTTTCTAGTACAGTAAACTTATTAGGTACTTGTTACATTCACAGGTATGTGAGTTACATTTTAAAGCCTCCTTCAATGTGAGAGCAACAAAAATAATTTTGAATTAATGTTCTTGGTAATAACATAAGAACCATTTACCAGTTTTGCTTACCTAGTGTCAAGGATTTACAGATTTTCTTACATTGAACATTGTTTAAACTAGTTTGCTGTTTGTTGTACTTTCCAGGACAAATGTTCTAACCAATTTGTTTAGGCTAGACTTGTGTATAAAAAAGCTCTATCTATACATATCTGGATCAGGAATAAACCTTTTTTTGATTTTTCACTCACAACTTGCAATCAGTGGCGGCTCGTAGTAATGTTGAAAGGTAGTGCACAAAATGAGGGCCAATTAGCGCCGCAGGCGAAAAATTTTTTGAGACCACGCCCAAAATTCCTACAATTTTAAAATATGTAATTGTTTTCAAATATTGCACACTAACGTTAGGAAATACTGGAGGCATTTTAAAAAGTCGCGAAGAAAAATAACACGTGACTGATAAGAAAAACCCCGCGTGCACGATCTAATTGTGCACACCGGCCAGCTTAAAACATCGACTGACTCTAGACAGTCGCGGGGTACAGAGGGGGCGGACGGCGGAAGTTCGACCAATCAGATTTACTATACCCATGAGCTGTGCACTTGATTTTACTACGACACACGGTGCACGGTGATCCGTAATTCGTCCAGATTTCGTTTATTTATTAATAAAAGCTTATTTATTTCCAAGATTAATACTTGGTATTAATAGAAAATTATTTCAATCATTATAAAATTTATAATGAAAACATGCATTTTTGGACTCAAAATTTGGGAGTGCACGTGCACATGTGCACTTATTGAGGAGCCGCCACTGCTTGCAATCAACTACACGAAACAATTTAAAAAAACATATTTCTTACTGCATCTGCATACGTTTGTGTATAAAACGAAAACCGCTTACGCCGCCATTAAAAGTGACATTTTAGGCTTTCTAGTATAGAGGGCTGTGGCTTAAAGCAATCTCTAGAACCAAAAGCGTCACGTGACATCAACCAACAAATGTCAACTGTCAATTCTGAACCTACAATGGCAGTAAAAGCCTGTTACTTTGCTTTGCTCTAGTCTTTTTGTAATTATGGTCTTAAAGTTTTATTTACTAATTTCTAAAGTTTCTAAAACTATCAGTTGTAAAATAAATGTATTTGATCTCTGCCAAATCTTCCGTGTGTCAATTTCAATATGGTGGTCATCAATCAAAACAAAAATGACAATTAGGCTTTCTTATGTCTATACATATTACCTATCAATATGTCACGTGATTGAAAAATGCTCTGCCATTTAAACAGGTCGAAGGCAATTACCATTCCGCAGTTGGAAAAGCAACCGCGTGCTATTCGAAAACGGCCAAAAAAAAATTCGAAAACGAGTCCAGTGGAGTAATTTGGCAAAACACAAAGCGCTTAATTAATATGAGTTGGTTTTATTATGTTTCGGCATTGCATTCAGTAAATAATCTAGTTGTCCGAGGTCGGAGAAAATAAAGACGCAAATACCGATGACGGTAGTTTTTTTCAAGGCATTTTTCGAATAGTCTTAAGCGGCTTTGCTTTAATTCGTTTAGGTCTTGGGAACGCAAAATAGTATTCTTTCGGGGCCGTACAACACTGCCCGATAAAAAGCTAATTAAGTTAAGATCTTATCGTGTACGTTTATAATATGTTTTAATATTAATTATGGAGAAAGTTAATGCAATTACCTTCGTAATAACTTAGCAAATTTGCATTTTGTGTTGGCAGTACTAATAACCAGCCATATCTCGAAGTTACGTGAACTTTGCTAATTTACGGGTTTCCCCCTAGTTATTGATATTGTGTACTGCGTCTAGTCCAATACTATAACTATTTAAACGCCATTAATCACTATTAATTAGGGCGTAATATCGCATTTTGCCCAGACGCTGAATTTCTAATTATCGAGGAATACATTATCGTCAATCAAAACACAAAAATTTCGCTAAAAAATCGTAATTGCATTAATGAGCTAATATTTCTTGGGTTATTAATTAGCCGTATGACACTTAATATCTTAATAACGCTTAATTAAAATACTCCACTAATAATATCCAAGCCATGTATACATGTTAATGACAAAAAATTTATTAAACCTGCTATTTCTAGCCATGAGTAGGAAAGTTTAATACAAAAAAAAAACACAATTTAATTTAAAAATTTAAAAACATTCTAGGAATTTGCTCTAGGCAAAAACCAATTTCAATTACATATTTATTACAAATTAGCTAATTAACTAGCGTCTTTACTGGCGTATTTACGGTCTACTAAACTATAAACATTTCATTAAAAATATTGTTTAATATCCATAAAACATCAGTTGTTTTTAAATTGTTTGCACCTTAATTATTTAATGCACTCGGTGTAAAACGTTATTTTGGTTTAAACAAATACAGATATTAAACCATTCAACTATGATAAAATTTTAGTGGATCAGGCTAAAATTTCATTTTTGTTTTCATAGTTTTTTGTTTGAGTTCTAAATATTGTTCTGATGTTATACAGGGTGTCCCACGACGAAAGACATCGATTGATATTGGAAAAAGTATAAATAGGAGAGTTTTGAAAATTAGGCAGGATACTGATGTGGGCATGCCCAATCTAACTAAAATATTTTCAAGATGGTTACACTTCCGTTTATACCTTTATTATATTGAGATTTTTCATTTTTTTAGTGGCAAGTTTATGATTTTTTTTTCACGACCCTGTATACAAATGACTCATTACGCACCCTCAGTTTAATAAAACGATCCTTTATTTACAATAACCCAAAGTTTCATTGCAAAATAAAATACGCTTTTGACAGGGTACAAAAATATGTTGAGCAATGCAACTGTCACTTTTTTGGAAAAACATCAAATATTTCGAAAACGGCTAGAGATAGGCATAGGGCATTGTACACAAAAGTTGGTCAGAATTTTGTGAGAAATCCAAATATGTAATAATATATAAGGTGTTCTATTTAAAATAAGAAAGTTGTGATCGACTTCCGGTATAAACGGAAGTGTAACCATCTTGAAAATATTTTAGTTAGATTGGGCATGCCCACATCAGTATCCAGCCTAATTTCTCCTATTTATACTTTTTCCAATATCAATCGATGTCTTTCGTCGTTACACCCTGTATATTTTAGCTATTCGTTTGATTTTGTCAGAAATACATGGAATGTAAGGTATTGAAAGGTTTGTAAAAGATAAAATTTGATTCTGATTTCCAGATGGTTTTGGATGTTCTAAATCCCTAAAACATTTATTAATAAATGTGTTAGGATAGTAATTTTATTTTAGAACATTTTTAATAAACAATTTTTCTTAATAAATTGTTGATTATTGCAAAATAGGTTTCTGTTGTAAATTTTATTGTGGGTTCTATTGAGCTTATGTGTGTTAGAAATTGGTTGAGATAATCATTACCGAATGGATATATTGAGAAAAACATCATCCCCACCAAATTGTTGGTTTATAATTAGCATTATTACTGTTATTTTCTTCGAAATGTTCCATAAAAATATTATTTAATATTGGAGACAATAGAGAACCCATTGCCATTACAGAATTTTGTTGGTAATAATAATCTCCATAGAGTCAAATGGAATGGGACTTTTTCAAAAAGACGTAAAATAAAAGAAAGTGCATATATTAGATTAAACCATGATTTTTGTGTTGCGACATCCTCTATTAATATTGACCAAACTTGGTTAAATATTCTAGAGGAGGAGATAACACTTGGTCATATCAAACGAAACTGAAATATCTTGTAATTTTGTTTGCATTCTAAAACCCACCTTTCACCACAGCAATAGATAACCTTTCCTATTGGAATGACAAATAATGTTCAAATTTTTGAAAAAAATGTTCTGTCGTTGTGTTCTTTTTTAGATTCTCTGAAGACGGTGGTAGATTTTCCACCAAAACGTCAGCGTTTTTAGGTATCAAAACCGAGCCTAAGTCAGTTATCTTGTGTTTGGACGACTAGGTTAACGTTATTTCCAACACTTTCCCAACAAATCTTTCTTGTATGGGAGACAGACAGAACTCGTCTCAACAAACATAGAACACATATTTCAGTTTTTTGGAATTGTGTCCTCTCCATGGTTTTGTGATTGCCAAACAGCTTCGTCATTATTGGAAATAATAAATAAACTAAAAAATTAATCACTGTTTGATGAAGCGTGTGAATATGTTGGGTGGTCAAAATGTTTGTTGTTTATCACAAAGGACCTTTCTGTCTAGTTTTTGTTTTCAACAATCCAGAGGCACAAAGACTAATTCACAGACATTCAGTTATATCCTCACTCAATTAGTCAGGTAAAATTTAAATTTTTGTGCAAATCCTGTCAGTGAAGAGAAATATGTATCATCCGCGAACAAACCGTGTCGAGCTAATATCGAAACTAGGTAAAGGTAGTCCACATCAAACGGATGTCGTGCTTAATTACACGCGCTTTAGCATACAAATAATTTCAGACGATTAAATAGATTACTATCGTTGGTTGTGGTCTTTAATTTGGGAGAACAAGAGCGAAATTTTAATTTCTTTAAATCATTAAAAGTTAATTTTATGCTTCGTATAACTCGTGACAAGCCGTCTTAGTAGTTTCGTACAATTAAACCATTAAGTTAATGTGAATTTTTATGGTGGTTCGAGCCGGACCCACGCCAAAAATTTCGGAAGCAATTTGCGTCTCATCAGGCTGGTTCCATTGTTGGAACCTTATTGAGTTTATGGCAGGTGTCAGCGGTGAAATAGAACAACCGTGACTTTCGAGTTTTGGCCATAGATAAACCTTCTCCGGTTTCGATTCGACAGTTTATTGTTTGATTTTTCAGTGTTTAGTGGTCGTTATTGGAAAGTGAATGCGCACAAAAGGCATGTAAGTCTCAGACAAACCAATTATTGTACGACATAAAATTGGGATGATTATAGGCCGGCGCGATCGAATTTGTTCGTATTTGAGATGTCCTAGGTGGAACAATTACATTAGTGTCTTGTATTTTTTATTTTATGCGTATTATATATTTTTATGGTACTCTAAATTGACACGAAAACATGAGTCCCGCGGTGGCGTTCCAACGTTTTGCCGGGCGTTGGCGAACATGATGCGTGATCGTACCTGGGCAGGTGGTAAAACCACGGGTTGTTGCCTTTTGATGCCCAGCGGAGCACTAAATTTTAGGGCCATGGAAATGACGGTACTGGATGCGTTTATGCATTCAAATTGAATTTCAGTTTTAAACTAAATTAATTTTTCTTCGGCTCTTTTATTCGTACCACGCTGATTAATGGACTGGTTCCTGAGGAACGACCAGGTGATTTTTATCAATCTTACTGTTACATTGTTAATAATGCTGATTTCATCAAAAGTTGAGTTAACATGTTTTAGGGCTAAATACTCCAAAACCATTGACAAGCCTAACTTAAGCTACGATTTACTCAAATGCTGCTCATGTGGACTGAGTATAAAACACAATAAATTTTACTGAACGTCACCAGCAGTACCTATCAAAAATTAAATTCAGAAATTAAAAAGAATGTCAGTGACAGAAATGAGTTTATAAATCCATAATCCTATTAGGAGATGAAAATTACTATAGTGAAATCGATTAAAATATCGACCATAAGAGTAAACCAGGATGCTGGACTTTCAATTTACAGTAACTGTACATTGTCTTTTAATAATTATTACGATGTAATTACGATTTTTGCCGATAAAAAATTGTTATTACAACCTATTTTTCATACCCAGAGCTACATCTAGTTAAATATAGATAGAAGCCATCAGTCCAGTTTCCTCATTTAATTTAAAGCTTGAATGGTCAAAGTTATTACAAGATCGGCAAAAAATCTATATTCAATTAAGATTAAATGAAGTTAATTAACAAGGAGTGCTTTTATTACTTGTACATAATTGAACCACTTTCTACAATTTTTTTTTCATTTACTTTTGCACCAATAAATTTGCGTAACGCCGCGCGAGATTGTTCTTAACTGCGTGTGTAAAGCATAATTGTTTATGAAATACTTAATTTAATTAGCTGCTTACTTTGTTCTGTTGTAATTTATTAGGTTTTTGGGTTAAAGTACTCTTTCTAAAATTTTTGACGTGTTTTTTCTAGAATCTCATCCGATTGAAAGCTCGGAAAACATGGGAGTTTCAGAAGAAGTTACACCGGCAGCAGGTGCAGAACCGAGACCGCCAGGACCGGACCAAAGTGACGGAAGCGATCCGGAACCCGACGATTTTGCACCCAAAAGAAAGCAACGTAGATACCGAACCACATTCACCAGTTTTCAGTTGGAGGAATTGGAGAAAGCTTTCTCCAGAACCCACTACCCGGACGTGTTCACCAGGTATGCATCTACCTTGACCGATTAGGTACCGAACCCAAATTTTTTCTGGGGTTCTATGATTAAAAGTAGGGAAGGAGCCGGAATGAAAATGGAACCACAAATCACGTCTATCTAAAGCAGTCAAATGAGTATATCATGTTTGCGTTCTACAACCCACGATAAAGTAATCGGGGGACCCTCGACAGGCATTCCGACTTGTCTGCAATTTGTCGGGGCACTCTGGTCGGCTTTGTTAAAGTTTCAGAGTCAATTAGGTGGACCCACAAAAACATAAATGCTATCGCATGATGAATATAGAAATGTTATTGTTTTTGCATAGAAATATGCCGGGTTTTTGCGGCCTTACGATAATGGATTTGTAGTCTCGGCAGAGATTGATCAGAACGTTTTCGGCATCGCAAAATATGCGCGTTAATAAGTCAATATTGGCCAATTAGAGAACGTTTAGTTTTTTACTGTAAACAGAGAATCAGTGATAAAAAAAAACATTTTTGGAACCATCAAGTTGTAGTGATAAGTCCCTTGCCTAATTTTTTTTTTCTGGTTTAAACACGGACCTGGAAATTAAAGTGTATACTGTGTATTAAGTTACACAATAATCATTAAAGTATTCTATAAAAACGTGTTGAATACGGTACTGAAAAATGAAGAACCAAGTAGTAGTCTATTCTGCTAGTTTTACAATGTAAAGTAGAGAGAAAGCATTATGAACCAAGAATATTCATTTTTGCCTATTTTTCTGAATTGAATTGAGTAAATCACAGCACTGCGAGTGGTTTGTGATTTGTAAAAAAATTAGCTTACTGCTTTTTCTAGACCAATCACAAATTACCCACTGATACTGAGCATGTATTGTAGCA
The DNA here is from genome assembly GCF_016097725.1 of Ips typographus. Taxonomy (NCBI): domain Eukaryota; kingdom Metazoa; phylum Arthropoda; class Insecta; order Coleoptera; family Curculionidae; genus Ips; species Ips typographus. The sequence continues at coordinate 5,495,886 of NC_138430.1, read as the reverse complement.
TGTGTAACAGTCATAACATTGAAAGAAGCCTGGTTATTGAGGAGTTGTTAATACCTTCAATAAAGCTCGATTATAAAAACGTGAAAGCAAAACTATAAAAAGTAACGAGTAGGTTAACCACAATGAATTTTTTACACTCTGCCATTCACGTGGTATAATTAAATAGTAATTGCAAATACAGTTATGAATGGAAATTTTGTTTGTAGTATGCTTTAGTAATATTAAACTTTTTTTGTTCAGTTTTTTCAATACGGTTTTGTTGATTTTCAGAGAGGAATTGGCAATGAAGATCGGATTAACGGAGGCTCGAATACAGGTAAGATCGATTTTACGAAACTCTAATAGTAATTTCACAAAATTATACGGCAGAAACTGTGCTAATTAAATTTCGGAATAACAAAAATTAAACTTCACCTTGATTTTGCGTTCTAAGGTCAGACGACCGCAACAGTCGGCTAGTAGTGTTACATAATTGTGGTAAAACTTATTCGTCAACGATTTGATTCCTGCTTTGTTTAAAACCCTAAATTGAATTTCAATTATAAGAATATCTCATCCTCCGCTTACAAGGCAATTTATAGAGTTATCCTTCAAACCAATTTGGTGTTGGAACGATCGGAAAAGGCATATTAACTCACCAAATTGATACTACAAACAAATTACGAAACACTATAAAGCAATAACTGGGCCGACTAAATAACCGCCTAATTTATATCCACTAATTTTTTCGTTGCGTGTTCAATTACCTGACTGACGGTTCATTAAATAACTGTAGAGGTGTTATTCTTTGCCAACCTTTCAGCATCTCCTTTATGAAGTTTAGGGCCCCGTATAATTACGATTACGTGCAGAAAACGTTGGGAGAATTGGAAATAATTTAATAATAATGTACAGTTTTAAGTAGTGCCGCTTTATATTTGGTAGTTTACTTTTTTTTGGTCTCTTAAATGTAATACTGAATAATCAGCGGATGATCTCGCAGAGACATCAACAGTCAATTAAGAGAGCAACGTTATATCCAATGCAAAACTCCAAAGTTTATAATTGGGACACACTGTGTATTATTAGGTACGTCATTCGATTTTGCTCTCCAAAGCAAATGTGCAGTGTTTGCGTTAATCACTGCTCGTAGTTTGTGATTGGTCAAGAAAAAGCAGCAAGCTGAAAGCTACTTTTTTTGACCATTCACAAACTACCCACTGTGCTGCGATTTACGGAAATGCTGCACAAGTAGACTTGACGTTATTGTACTTTAAGTGTCAAAAATTGAATACGTATTTGACATTTTTAAATCCATCCGTGAATATTAAACATAACTGACGCCACTCTATTTATAAAACCAGGGTGATTAATCATAGAAAGTTACATTTCCAAACAGGGCTGAAAATATCGTTAAATCAAAAAGAAAAGGTAAAAAAGAAAGGAGAACAGCAGATAATAATGAAATATTGAAATTTTACATGTTTCCTCAAATCATCTAATTATAGGCGAGATGGTACTATTAAGGCAGGTAGATGGATCTTTTTATAATTTATCGCTTTAAGCCAGGTCCATTGTCAGTTTTATAAATGAAGAATACAAGCATGAAATTTAGCAATCAGTGGAAAATAAAGTATTCTATAACTTATTAAAATGACCTCTTATTGGATTTTACTGGCACAAAAGGAATGAAAAGTTGGCGAGTTATAAACGCCAATGATGACGAGGCCTTATCGTCCGACCAAATTGAGCTATTCTCGCCTCGATTCGATATTGTTTACAAAGTAAATTACCTATCCTGATTTTAACTGGCAACTTTATTGTTGGTAATATTTTTTAAATTAAAATTCGCTACGGTCATGGAAGGATTTAAATGATAAATGCCCATTCAGGCGATATTTATAGAGCGCCAGATATTAAAATAGCTCAATTTTATGATATATGACACAATAACTTTCCCTGCACTAACAATTCAAATTTTATAGTAAACTATAATTCCTTACTTTTTAACGTCATTATTACATTAATTACTATGTAATCACCATAATCACCACATCGTTATTAAAATTATACACAAAATTCTTTTTCAATGCCAAAATTATTCCTAACTGGAAACTATTATTAATACAGTTTTATCACCATCAGTCAGTCAATACAAATCAATTACCCAAAAAATAATAATCAACGCTGGCAAAATTTAATTTAAAACTGATTTGCCTTAATTGGATTAAAACACCACTAATTATACCAGTTGTTATGAGAAAATTCAATCTACACGGTGTATGTTTTGATTAACATTAATGCAAAATTAATAGGGAAAAAACTTATAAATTGCTTCGACCTTCGCCATCATAATAATGCAGAAATTGCAGTTCAAATTAAATTTTTAGACGTCCGTTTACACACATAAAGGTTATTTTTATTATTCGGTATTCGCGATGCTTCCTTGATAAAATTATAATGATTTTGTTTACAACTCGTCCGTTAATTGATTACAAAATTTCATTAGTGGCGTGTAATGATTTTTTCAGCCTCCCACACTACATTTAAAATGAATTAATTGAGACACAAGGTCGAAATCCTAGATTATGACTTTGTAATCGAGATATCAATGGTAAACACCTGTTGCGTATGAAATGACACAGCCCGAGAGGAAGACAGTCATTTGAGAAATGTAATTTTTTCGAAACGCCGAGTACAGTCACGGACTTGGACGATTAGGTTTAATTAAATAAATTATATGTCTCCATTTTCACAAGAATAGCACTTTGTGAAGGTTAGGACGATCGGAATGCGGATAACCGGCAGCATCTTTGATCGGTACCTTTTTCGAAACAGTTTTTGTCACTCGAAGAACTTGTACTGCAGCAACTCAGTAATAAACAAATTTTAATTTGAGATTATTTATACGCTCTGATTATTATTAATCTCGCACGCTCTTTGTATGTGGCAAAGTGTCAAAGTTTGAAGTTTTTGACTCTTGTGATTCTATTTCACGTTTCTGAGTGCATCGCCCCATTAAAAACGGTTCTACTACTACTTCTACTACTAAATAATTTTTCTTCTTCTTTAAAATATATTTTTCTTGTCAATTTTTATCCAAATCTACCAAATAAACATGTTTTGGTAAAATGTAACAATTGACAACTTTAGTGCTTCCACATGTTCATGTTTTAAGATTAACTCCTGTATTAAATAATAACGTTTGTTTACAACGAAATATGTAGTGTGCATGGTCATTATACGCATTCCTGAAGCATGTACCTATTTTCAACTCATATACATAATTAAGTTTTTTGCATCAATAAATAAGCTCTATCCTACTATTAGCAGTTATAACTTTTGCCTGAGAATTAATTGCTCGATAACATAAATGTTCCCTCTACCCAATATTCTATTTTTAATTAATTACTAAGGAGTAATTTGTTTATGCAATTTAGCTAGGTTCGCTCGATTCTAAAATGATATATGTAACTTGATTTAATTAGAGAGACTTAAATTAAATGTAATTCAGCGATAATTGGTATTTTTCCCGGTTGCATCATCGCGTTAACCGGACTATTTGCTTATTCATGAGTGATCATCCACAAAGTTGGGACATGCAAGTGTCTATCCGAAGCCAGACTGTACCGAATCACAAAACTTAATTAAATTAGAATCCCAAAGGAGCCATTAAACATTTTTTTGTCGGCCAAAGGAGCCGCGTAAATTTGAAACAATATGCGAGTTTGTATTTAATAGGCGCTCTGGGTTCTTGACCAGCAGGACACCATTGAGCTAATTTTGGACACGGCGGGGGGCCTTTTCTTTGGCCCGCCTCTGTTGTTAAATGTGGGGTCGGTATAATCACAGATTTGTCATGTTTACACTAAAGACGTTTGGATATTTAGAACTCACCATCATTAAATTTAATTAATATCTTTTTGAGAATGAGGGTCCCTAAGGCAGCGCTCCCATGATTGAGTGTACGTTTTTTTCAAAAATAGATCATCAACTTTTTTACGGTTATAATTAAATTTCCCTTAGGTATAATGTATAAAAACCTCACGGTGTGATTTGTGTTTAAACCGGGGCAATATATCACGTCAATGATCAGTTGTTTATCAAATAAATTAGGTTATTCTTTTGCCACAACCGTTTCAGGTTTGCAATGAAATTGAATCAGAAAAACTTTCACAGTCGATAATTGCTTTTAATTGTTTTAATGCAATTAACTATTCTAGGACAACAGATTTAGATTGTGTTTTCGTAACGAATGTTATTGGAACCTAAACTAGGAATTGTTTATAGAAAACGATTTCTGGAATTAATAAGGTCCACATGTGCTGTGATGCACATGTGGATTTACCATTACAGTTGTATCCGATCAATTACCCATATTCCCATCGTTCTTGTTATGAAAAACTATCCACCCCTACACACAAATGCATTTACACAGACACCTAATTATTAGTTTAGTGACCATTATAACGCTATGTTCATTGAGTCGTGGTATGTAAGTTCCCAACGAGACCCAGTATAATAGCATTAAAAGAGACCGGAGCCCCATTAATTGCTTATGAAATAAACATTACATACGAGAAAGAGATATACAATTTAATAATAAATAATAACATGTTTCCAAACCCGCATTAAACACTTTATGGGCTCACCTGGTCGTTTTTAATCATTCATTTCCTTTTTTATTTGAAAAAATGGTAAATTGTTAATTAGCGGCCGTTATTATCATAAACGGTGTACTCGCTTTAAATACCTTAATAAGAATATTCAATACGAACATAATTAGCGGTATGAAAACTAATTAATTCGGTGTGTATAGTTAATGGATCCTGTAAGAATGTATAGGAGGCAGTGCGATTACCACGATAAAGAGTGGTCAAATTGAATACTTGTAGCTAGTAAAATTGCGACAATTTAAAAGATAAATTTAACCACCAAAGGTTTAATCTCTCATGGATTATGTTTTAGACTTTACTTTATTAATTCAATCTTGTTTGAAAATTGAGAATGTTAATGCATTATTGTCGGTGACATCATTTTTAACGCCAATTCTTATTTCATTCATTTTATGTGATATAATAATTGTCATTAATAATAATATATAAGATGCTCCAAAAGAGAAAATCCACTAATTTTTAACTAGAGAAAGTTAAATACAAATTAAAGTCCAAACAAATTATAAAATATTGGTATAGTAAATTTGTTAGGTTTATGGCAATTTGACTTCAAATGTCCAAACATTGTGCACAAATTTCAGTACAGTTGTGATTGGTCAATGAACACAAACTATACGAACAAAGAGTGTGTTTTTGAAACATGCTATTAACAGGAATTAAACATTTTAAATTAATTAGCTGACAAAGAATAGTGGTCGAGTAATTGGAATATTTTCACTCGAAGGGGATAATAATCCCAACATTTTAGGTCGCAATTAATACGTGCACTAACTCAGTATAAATTATTTTGAGAACAACGTTGGACGTCATTTTCTACACGCGATATATTCCAAGAAAAATTTCTTGCACCTAATATTGATTACCGCAAGTGGTCGGGAACAATATAATCTGTCCAGAGATATGTGGCACCCAGGTTTCCCGGTAAATAATTTCGTCCCGACAAAGCATTTTTCGCATTCCGGCCTCATAATTAAAATAGATTAAGTAATTATTATCGTAATAATTGGCGTTGTGATTCCGATAATTGCATTAACGAGATATTTTGCCGATGTTGCGGCCGCAGTTAATATGGTGCCATTAAAACGACTATTTCAGGTTACCGAGAAACGGAAACTTACTCTTTTTTTGCTCCAGCCAACCCATTCCAGTCTTGATGATTTTATCAGCTTGTCGTTTTTAAAGTATGCGAAGCTATATTAAAACACTCACCCGATGCAATAATACTTCTTGGAGGTGTAATTATTTGCTGTTAGGCTTCTAATCACTGCCAAACTGAGCAAACAATTAAGAAATCGGTTTCTGTTTAAACTTAAGAAAAAAAATTCAAAAATGATTCTCGATCTTATAAAAAGAATGATAGTTATTTTTTTTAATTACTTTTCTTATGTCAAACAAGATACCAGCTACATTTTTACAAACCACTGGACTTATAACAGGAGTACTAAAGTTATAGAATACAACAAGCTACTGATTTTTGTAGACTTTGAAAAAACTTTTTGGACTCAGTCTAGCAAACCTTCATGTTGAGAGTGCAGTATTGATACAGTCAGAAGGTATTATGGCACACACAAAATATCACCCTGGAGAAAGGTATTAGACAAGGAGACCCTATCTTTCCAAAACTATTCACCTTCCTGCTGCAGAGCATAAATGTGGAATATCTGAACAACTTGAGGGTTGCAGATGACACAGTCCTTATTGCAGACCGGGTAGATCATGTATGTCAACTTCTTCAGGACCTTCAGAGATCTTTTAGACGAGTTGGCTTAAATGTTAACTAATTAAAAAACAATACATGATCTTCTAATTCTTGTATTGGTCAAAAACATTTCCACGTCTGGCAAGGCAAGTGTATGCCTATAAATATTTAGGCTACGACATTAAATTGGGAAGAGGACTGAGCAGCTTACGGACCATACATTCATGTTGCCAGAGTCCTGAGATGGAAGATGAACAAAGAAAATCCTGGAATGGAGCCCTAGATTCTAGACACAACATTGAAACAGAGGACGTCCCCCAACGAGATGGTCCAGCACAACTGCATCCAAAGCGCTCAACACATGCAATGGTATTGTATGTCCAGCAGGGGTTTCAAAACGGCTATGGATGATGATGCCAAACAATAGCTTGAAACTTAGACAAAAATTAACTGGTGGTTCAACAACCAAACAAAGCCCGATGATGGTACCTAGTCAACCATCATCATCAGATTCTGCTCGGTAATGACCACTTTATCAGGCCAGTCGGTGTCAGAGGAATAAATTTAATAAAGCGAAATAATAGCAAGATAGAGCTTAGGGATTGGAAAGCTAATTACAAGTAGTACCACTACTGGTTAACGCCAGCCCCCTTGATCGTGAGTGAGCACATTTCTTTTGGATGTATTATATCCCGGCTTAATCGAATACAGTCAACGATACCACTGATGGCATCGATAACAATTAATTGGCTGCCGATTACCCAGCGTTATTGAGATTGAAGTGATTGCCGGTTTCCAACCTATTATACTTTTATCTCATGAGCATTAACAGTCTTATTTAGTCAATGATATTGCTGTTTTTAGGGGCCTCGAGTACTTTTGTTCCAAAGCGCAACGGGAGTCCCTTTATTTTGATCGGCCAATATACTGCGCCGCATTTTTCGACTACTTAAAAAATGATATTATCAGATTTGAGTCATTACTGGGTCATTCTTCATCGTATAAAGCGGTCGAATTTGTTTTGCCCACAACTGTAAATCGTTTACATCTTAATTGCCTCATCATTAGCAAGATAAATTATTATTAGTTTTCCATTATCTGTCATTCGTGCTAAGATGATTATTTTTTTTTACAGGTTTGGTTCCAAAACCGAAGGGCTAAATGGAGGAAGCAAGAAAAAGTGGGCCCTCAAGCCCATCCCTACAACCCGTACCTCAACCCAGCAGCGTCAGCAGCCACCCCCGCTGTAGTACCACCCTCACTGCCCAATCCCTTCAATTTATCGTTCGGTCTACGTAAACCGTTTGAATCTTTAGCATTTCGGTACCCACACCATGTGCTTCCCGGGTACTTACCTTCACCGCCAACGTACCATCGAACCGGACCACCACTACTGCCGCCATCTGTGGGCATTTATCCAACAGCCAGTTCGTTTCAATCGTTCTTGGCAAACATTTCGGCCGCCCAAAGACCCAAACAGGAATTTACTGCCAGTCCTCCATTGAGTCCTGGTACCTCAACCACGGCACCACCTCCCGAAGTCGATAGGCGGAGTTCGAGCATAGCTTCTTTGAGGCTGAAAGCTAGAGAGCACGAATTAAGACTTGAAATGATGCGACAAAGTGGGGATTTAATTAGTTAAACTGTTTAGTAACTTTAACTTTCTTCGAATCTCAATAAGTTTTTACCATCAACTTTTGTATGTTTAACTGTTTTCGTCAAATTTAACAATGAAACATTTTCAGTAGTTGATAGGAATATTTTTATTATATGTTTTATATCGAAAGTATTATCTATTATAAGTGATAAGTTGTAGATAGTTTTTTATATGTTACATGCTGGATAATCTAAGATATCTTAAGAATGTCTGCAATACTGTGAAAAAAATGGAAAACGTTCCGTCCTATTGTAACTATTTAATGATATATACTGAATAAATTGTATTTTATAGTAGGTATGGTAATGTTTTCTTTAATAAAAATAATACAGAAAAATTGCATACTTACAATACGTTTTTTTGTTGTTTCCCTGCAGCTTCACTGTTATTTCCTTCCGAGTGTAACTTTTCAATGCATATACTAGTGTTAGAAGTCTACCACCTACAAAAAGATAATGTTAATCCACGAATTACCTCACTGATTTACTGCTACAATTACTGGGTACACGTTTATTCTACGTTGAAACAACGTTCTGACCATTGTTTTAATGTTACTCGTTACTACTAATTCGTAGTTGATTTGAAATTGAATTTACGTTAACTGCAAAATTTTCAAAAATTTAGTTAAGCCTTCCATTATTAAACTTCTAAAGGTATATGGTAAAATAATCACAAAACTCGACTTTTTCCAGTTACAGTCAGTGTACATTCATTTCCTAAATTACCAAAATCAACGTTAGTTTACTACAACATTTCTTCGGTGTAGTTGTGCTTATTGAGTGATAAGAATTTCTTGTAAACGGTGAAATACCGTTGCAAATCAACGTTGCTGTTCCAAGATATTCAAGAGAGATTTTTACTTTATTTTAACGTTGTCCAATAGGTTGTGTTTCAGTAAAAAGTAACAAGTTTCTTCAACGTAATTGCGCTTATTGGGTCAACCAAATTAATATTGAGTATTGAGGGCAGAAACTACCCCTTTACTAAGTTCTGATATTCCTCAAATGTGTGAAAAGTACTGATTGACATATTGTAGCGGCCTCTCGTGGGGCTAGACGAAAAGCTGGATAACCACTGGTTCAATTCACCAACTTAGCAATTTGATAGGGTTTTACCAATATTTTTCCCGTAATCAGATACCTAATCCGGTCCTGATTCGTATTGTCTGTCCTTGAAGTTACTACACCATATAATGACACCAATTTCTAGCTTAATGTTACGGCCTTCCGGTGAAACTAAACTTTAATATCATACCCAGAAGTCTAAATTACCAGCCGATATCATTTTCCACCGACTCGCGCTTATAATTCACTAATGACCAGTTAGCAATTTCAAAGATTACGAGCCCGGCTTTTTCATGAAAAGATATAATTTACGAACACACATATAGTTAGCTAATAATTTTTGATTTAGGCGTGCCTACTTCCATAAAATAGCGATCCCAATTAAGGTATCGCCTTATCATATTATGATCGGCTACAAGGATGGAGCAGGCCCTTTCCATTGCCTTTAATTACAACCGTTTACGATTATAATTACGCTTATCTGAAGCTAATGTAATAATGGGTTGAAGATATCGTTAAATGAATGATTTTACATCAATCTTTGTTTATAGTTCAACCCACCAAAATTTAATCATGCAGACTGAAACAGAAATTCAATTCATCGTTTAAGTTTTGATTAAAGCTTCCATCTAACTAAAATCCCTCAACCATTGAAATGGATGAGGAAAATGTCCCTACCATAAAGACCCTTTCAAGAAAGGTGTTAATTTAATGAACCATACTGATACCTACTTAATTTTCTGCCAGGGTACCTTTGGAACCTTTGTCGGTCTCGTTGCTACAATGAAACGAATCTGCGACCCTTTTTACGGAAGATTTTCGAGATTCTTATTAGATTTTCCACTCTGCTTGTTTTCTGAAAAATACAATATTTACTAGAGGTCTGAGTTGGTAATAAACGTGTAGAAATGCATTCAATATTGCATGTTTGCTCATTTTCTGACTAATTTAAAAAAAAAACTTTTAGGATAATAAACTATCATTTGGCTTAATAAATGCAGTCGCATCCAATAAGATGCTGGCAGAAAAAAGTAAATTAACTTTTAAAGTAATTTAAACGCTGATTTAATAAAACGTGGAGTGTACAAATTATTTTTAACCAAATTATGTAAAACGCGCTATTAAAACGTTTTATCCAATTTAAAAATGATAAGCCCATTATGATATTACCTTAATATCCATCTCTTCTGATGTTCCTTACATGTTCCGCATAGTAATAATACTGCTTAGAGCCATCATATTAATAATCTAATTACGATCTATGGCCGTTAAGTGGCGGGTCAGGTAATCAAAAACTGAGACGGTAGCGAGATACATTCTGCCATGTTTCCATTGTAATTTTTTCTTCACGACGGCCCCAGCATCGTCTCGCCCGTTTTTTCCTACGATCCGGCAACAAGGAAGGTGTTGGGTGTGACGTGAAGTTAATTGCAATTTGCATGTAATTTAATTTCATCAGGGTCGGACTGGGTGGAGTCCACTGACAGCCTGATTACAGGGCAGTCTAGCCTCGGTCCAGCGCCCGTCAAGTGCGCCTTTTTTTTTAAATGTGCCATAAGTGGAACTTCGATTAACTTTTTTAATTCGTTAGGATATTGAATTTATTTGAATAATGCCAATTTAAAATTGGATTGTAGTCGGATTTCATACATATTTATGGTCCGGCCGTATAAGAGCCTCCCGATATTCTACAAATTATTTTCTCTTCCAGCACTACCTTAAATCAACCTGTCCAACATTATTTTTTATTTTATAACTTTATCAACTTCATTTTTATTACTATTATTTAGATATTCCTAAACGTCATTTCATACTGTGTACTTTAAGTTAAGTAAGTTTCCGAAAACGCCTATTAAACGAAAAGAGGAACAAAAGATGTATGTATGATTGCAGGGATGTAAAAATTCCGGAAAATTAAATTTATGGAAATTTTTCCAGAAAATGTTCGGTAATTTTCCGGAAAAAATTGGAAAATCTGAAGAAAAAAGGAAAAATAAAAGAAAAATGTAAAAATCTTCGTTTTTTACATTTTTGTACTATTAACTTGCAGGTATTTAGGCAGTTGAGGTTAATTCTAAAAATAAAAAAATTTTACTTGAAATTTATTGACAATTCTAGTTTTTAATTTTGTAAAATCAAACGGTGCGTGGTAGCAAAAAAGTGTATAAGTTGAAGGTAAATAATAATATAATAATGAAGAAAGTAAAAGTTTTATCCCTCGGGGTGCATTTGTGGTAAAAATTTCAGACCTCACCTAACCTAACCTAACCTAACCTAACCTAACCTGAAATGTTCCTGAGATATTGAGCAAAAACTGCAAAAAACGAAAGTCAACTTTGACGCCCTCTAGCGGCTAAGCTCAACGTCACGTGATAGCCCCGTTCATTAGCTTTGTTTTGTTATACGGTATGTTTCAAATAAGCGAGTTAAGGACAATTTTCTGTAAAAGTGAACTAAAATTTCGCTCAAATTGGGAATTTCTGCTTTCGAGAAGGGTGGTTGAAACAATTGAATATCAATACAAACATTTTACATCAAGTAGGCCTAGAATTTGACGTAGATTCCAAAAATCGAATAAAAAATTACATGTTTGGTTTGTTGCTCAAATTTGGGACACCCTGTATACTGATGGATTATCTACGAATAAAGTATATGCAAATATCTACAAGATTCATATTTCGTATTTCTTTTATAAAATGAAAATTAAACAAGTTACAAGGATGTTAAAAATTCATTGACTCTGTATTTTGACCACCCTGTATAGCGTTTTTAGCTAAAACGTCGAATAAGTGAGTTATTTACTGTTAAAACTGAGTTGTTTAATTTTTACAGTTTTTACTGTGACAGTCTATAACTCTGTTATTTTGACAGTTACAAGGGTGGTTCAATATACCAATTTGTAGCCCTTGAAATTGTCTTTTGATCGCCCTGTATCCCATATATTGTAGAAATGTCACGCTACCGAAAGATTAAAGCTTTTATACCGGGAATGTGTTGCCCAGAAGGGATAAATTTATAAATAATATTTTTTTGAAAGGTGTTGAGGTTAGGTATACAACATTTTTCTGAAAGTTTCTGGTAATTTTCCGGAAAAATTAGAAAATTCAAAAATAATTCGTTTTTTAATTATAATAATTGTACCTAAAACAATTTACATCAACATTTACCCCCGTTTGCACCGACGTTTTGTAAGCCGAGCCTATTTTAAGTGTGAGCCAGACTGTGACAGTACAGGTGAAAAAAGTCACACTCTAAACCACACTTAACTTAAGCTATGCTTAAAGTACAACGGTGCAAATGGCGGTTAGATGTCTTAAATTATCTCATTAGAATGCATGATAAGTTTGATAATAACAATGACAAATTTGATAGTTGTTTTCCCTGTCAAGAAAAAATTTCATTTAAGCATGAAGTAATTTTCCGGTAAATTTCCAAAAATGAATTCTGTATGATTGTATGTAATATTTTCATTATAATAAAATAAATATCCATGACAAGATTCATTGTTTTGTGATAGGATTTGTTTTGCTCGTAGCCGCTTCTAATAAATTCAGGCAGTTTCTACAAAAATGTCACTGTTTATCATATTATTTAAACCAACACGGCCGTTAATAGCTATTTACATTACTAGTGTGGTATGAGTAATTTTATAGTCACGAGTGGGAAGCTGTTAACACGAGTCCATTAAGTCACCATTAAGTTTTAGTAATTTTTTAACTCTAACTTTGAGTTACGTAATGAGAGATTTTACAGCCACTAGTGCGATAAAATCGCTCATTACGTAATTGAAAATGAGCTATGTAATTATTTATTATCATGTTAGAAGTAGATAAAAGTTTTAATATTTACTGAATAAACTATCATTGCTTTACTGCTAACAAAAGTGCTAAATTAAAATAAATTTGAGGCACAACCGACATAAGACATGTACACAAAACACTGATATGTAAACAAACTTAGACGTGTCATGTAATCAAGCATACAGATCAATGAATTCGCACGTTAGATAAGATATACCGTATGTTTTATTTATTGTTACCCTACCAAGCTTAAAAAATTTGTTATGTTTCTAGTAAATGAGAATCATTAAATGGTTTGAATCAAAAACCCTTAAAGGCCTTATCGACGTTACATTTTTACGGCAAAATTATGATATCCTAAGGCGGGCAAAGGTAACAGTTTATTACAAACCGACGATTGCCAATTAATAATTTTAATTAGCCGTATACCGGTCGTAAAATATATTATAGGCATCCCTTAATTGCTTTAACGAATCACCCGACTTTGTTGCAATAAAAACGTAACAAAGATGAACTCAATGCCCCATAATTCATACAAAACCAATAAATGTGTCTTCCAGTGTAAACAAACCGCAAACGCGTGATTCACTAATAATTCTTTAACCCGTCAATGATTTATTGCCAGAGGGTAAAGTGCATCAAAGGAATAAAGCCGCTTATTAACAGAGTAATTTGCCTAAAGTCAATATATGGACTTCTTGTACCGTACCCAATCTAATATCCTTCATTAAATCCATGGAAACCAGAAAAGGTATTGTCTACATTTATATGACCAATAAAAATGTCAAAAGACCTTCCCTCTGAACATTCATAGAGGAATACAATAGAAAATTGGATGTCCAGCAGTTTTAAGCCTATTTTGTCAAAAGTGTAGTAAAAATATGGAAATTCAGATATTAATGCCAGTTTTTATGTATTATTTCAAACTAGAAACATAAAATGTGAGTTTATGTTCTACTATACTAATAACTAATTGCACAATACCTACTAAACATTTTTTGTAATTTTAGTCCTTTCAAAACTTTCCCTATTGAACTTTAGAACACCATAAAGCCTACTTAAGCTCACGAAATATAATAAATGAAATAATCATTACAATCAACAAAATGATTCTAATGGTTTCACTGCGGTAGGTCGACGGTTTACAAATATGGCTAATTAGTAAATTATCCCAACCTTTCTTTCGTTTAGATTGATAGCTGGTTGAGAGAAAATTACTAATGGAATTTCATTGGGATAATTTATAACAATTTACAATTATTGTTGGTGGTATTTCGGCGGTGCTTTGCTTTTGACTGACTGAAGGTGGAAATTTCGTTTCTAATATGCGAAAAAAAAAACAAGAAACTGTTTAATTAACGTAAAAGTAAATTGTGTACACAAATTCTCAATCAATCTACCTCTGGAGATGGTATCAGTTAGAGCGGTTCATTAATATTCGAATTGTTTTCAGTTTTATATAACTGCAAATAGAAGAAAATTCATTTAGATTAGTTGCGTTAGATTACGATTGCAGTGTAATTATTCCATTCTGCGACGTTAAAAGAAAATAAAACCATAAAAACGCATTTAAATACCTGTCAGTCATGGATAAATTAGTGCATAAGCATTCTGCTGGTTGATGGATCGCACCTTGTACGTTGACTTGTATTTATTTGTTTATTATGCAAAACCAAATGATAATGTTAGTTTTTCTTGTATGGTAGTTTCTGTTATTTTACTCAACGAAAAAGCACCCAAATAATGGTTGTATACCTGGCCAACCTTTGAGCAATTATCGAATTAAAATTAATACACGTTTAAAAACCAAAACTCATCAAAAGTTGCCCGCGGTCCAAATTAATCAAGAGGAAATGGGGCTGCCCTGATGATCATTTTTAATTTAATAATTAATGAAAAATATATATTAGGGTCTAGTTAGCAGGTGTTTAAAAAAGGCCGTGCTTATGTGGTATTGTTTGTCTGAAATTTGACTTCAAAACTAATGCAAATTACTGAAGTTACTTTGTCCTACAAGTAGAATTTCTCCACCATGATGTCGAGACTACTAACATTAATGTCTGCAGAAAATGTAGATTTAGAGACTTTCAATACAAATATTTCTAAATAATAAAGCCAGTTGGTTAACCAACCAAGTTACAGAAAAAGGTTGTACAAGAGCGCTTTTGAGGGTATTTTATTAGAAATATGTTCACTTCTAAAAAAAGTCCGGAAATCAAGACAAAGATTGTATTGTGCATAAAACTCATTTTTTACTACTAAAAATAATATAAAAGTTGACTTTTAATGCTAGAACTGACTTTACTAAGACTAAAGAGTCCAAAAGTATATTTTCAAGACTTTAATTGGTGTACAACTCAATTTTCTGGACTGGACAACGTCTAGAAGTAAATTAAATTTTCGGACATTTTATTTCTAAAAATTAGTTCTCAAGACTATTATTGTAGCATTTGGTACCAAAATTTTTTACTTTTATTACTGAAGAAACTTGACTTTTGGAAATAGTGTTAAACTCGATTTTTCAGTCTTAAAAAGCACTAAAAACAGTCTGAATTTCTTAGAGATGCTACAATTTATTGCACCTATGATGAGTGTAGAAGTCAATTTAATAGTGAAGAAGCTTGAAATAACATTTTCAAGATTATGGTCAGTGGACAAACTGGCTTTTAGGCCTGATAAGTCAAAAACTTTGTAAAGATAGTCTTGAAACTCGATTTGAGGCACTGAAAACAGCCTTAAAACACTAAAAACAGTCTAGTTTATTAAGAAATACCCGAATTTTTAGCACTGAGGTGTCTAGAAGTCGATTTAATAGTGACAAAGCTTGGAATGCCATTTTAAGTCTATGAAGAATGTAAAAATTGTTTTTTAAGTTTGCTATGTCACTAACTTGGTGAAGATAGTCTTGAAACTCGATTTTCCAAGCTGAAAGCAGTTTTGAAGCACTAAAAATAGTCCAGAATTCGAAAAAAATGAAAAGCAAAGTTAGTTTTCAAGACAATTTTCATGAATCTAATGTCAATGTCCTGCATCTAAGACTATTTTCAAGACTAAAATATTGAAATTTGTCTTGAAATTATAAAAACTTACTTCAAATGCAAATTTTAAGCTTCTGATGTCACTTTTCATTAGTTCAGTCACATTTTGGGGTTCGTCAATTTTTAAGGTTTAAATGTATGAATTTGTAGTAACAAATTCTTGAAAAAGTAGTTTTTATGTCTACAAGTCAATTTTTAGTATTAAAGTCTCTCGATTTGCATGAAAACTGGTTACAAACACAATTTTTAAGCTTCTGAAATTGTTATCTTTTCTAATTCAATTTTCAAAACTAAAGTCTTTTAGTTTGTCTGGAAACTATGAAAACTGGCTACAATAATATTTTTTAAACTTCTTAAGTGAATTTTTCGTTTCCAAGACTTGGGTTGGGTTAGTTTTGGGTCTTTGACCGTAATAACGTGTAATAAAGTGCTTGTTCCAAATTTGATCAATATTGCTCCAACGGTCTGACAGTTATGACAAAAAAAAACGATTTTTTAAACAGAAATTTGAAGGACTGTATTTTCCTTAGGAAGCACTTTTCAGGAAAATGACATAATGAATGTCAACTTATTTTTTAATTGGCTATGGATTGGTGAATTATTGACATTTAAAACTGGACCACCCTGTATATAAGGCTTTATAAAAAATCATACAAAATGTTTGTACTTTTATAAGATTTTATATGGGTGTTAATCAACTCGATAAATGTGCGTAAAGCAATTTACTTCAAATTAATTCCTATTTTTCCTCACCATTCAACTAAATGTTCAGCGATTACTAACTTAGTTTCATCGCTTGCTTTAAATTCTACACAATTAGCTTGTCTAGGATAATCACACACTTTGATAGCTTCATTGTAAAGCAACCCAGAAGGACAATCGGCAACCACTTCTATACCAGGTGCGCAATGAACAAATTTCCTACAAAAAAACAGATTAACACCAATAATTATATACAGGGTGACCAATCACCTGCAATCGATTTTGTAAGAAGCTGTCCCATATATTGGTATTCCTTCGCTGTCAACACATAAGCTAAACCGTCTTGCTAAATCATTGGTTGCATCAGTTTCAGCTTTAGAACTGCCATCTTGTGTCAGTATAAAACTGTAGCAATCCGTAACAGCAATCACAACTAGAATACAAGCATGTTAAATATTTGTAGAGCTTTTACAAGAGACAACTCACATGTGTAAACCAGGAAAGCCCTCATTGTGAACTGCCAAAAAGCATCTACTGTTTTGTTTATTAATTCGATATTTGCGATCAGTGATTAGATTAGAGTTTTCGACATTTTGTCTATTGTTCTAAGAATTTTCAGATTAAAAATCCATCAGAAACTGTCAAAACAAGTGGAAATTCCACAGGTATACTGTTACTAACCAACTCACATAAATTCCACTACAGAAATCCATCATAACCAGATTAAGGCTACAAAATCCTTTTCAAATATATGGATTAACTTAGCTAACATTTTTTCAAACACTGATAGGTGATGTGAACAGGCTTAATTGTTAAACTTTTAATTCAGACATATAAAAATATTGATATTTTCAATTCAAATCATCAACATTTTTATATCATTGTGATTTATTGGATTTATCGTACAGAGTAGATAAGTGTGCCTTTTTTTTTCTGAAAAGTGACATTAAATCTTTTGATCAGATCATGATCTCATTCATGTAAGTAAACTGATTTCTGTCAAGTTTTTTAATATGATACAGTGGTACAGTTTGTGATTCGTCAATAAAAGCAGCTTTCAGTTTTATTGGCCAATCACAAACTAATCACTTAACCACATGTGGTAAAACAAAAACACCTGAATAACGAACATTGTATAATTCACACTGTTAATACATTATCACTGTCTTCGTTGCTCTGATCTTTATATACGATTCTTCTGATTTTGATATAGGACAATACGGCTCCAAAACCACCCATAATGGGTTCCAAAAATCCATTTACGAAAGCTCGAACGAATTGGCGAGTTATACCGCATGACGTTTTGCAGAACCACAAGCTGGGTACCGTGCACCAGATATACTAGAATTAATCATTGTTTGAATAATTTGCTATTATTTATAATTATTTTACCAAGAAGTAAAAAGTTGCATAACAAAATCCAACGATGCACGAAGCAACTGGAGCACAAAACAACGCAAGACAGGTGTAGCAACCAAACCTGGAATATTTGAAGCAGTATTGGCTTAAAGTCCAGGCACATTCTGGACTGCGGATTAACGAGGGTTCAGCTATTAAATTCTCCCAATTAGCCTGTAATTACCTAAACGTGTATTAACAATAAAAGAAAATTAATCACCCACCTCAATTTGTTTGTTAATATTCTCCGGATCTCGGTCCTCGAGCTCGAAAACTTCACTTTCCACTTTGGACATTTTCTACGACCAAAAACTATACAGAACTCCAGTGTAAACTCTTTACTTCTGGCTGGAATATTCACCTTTCTTTAGTGCTGCGGTCATTAATTCAGCAGTAAACACGCAAGAATCCAACAGAAAATCAACAAGTTCCACTTTTCCTGCGCTATATAGGGTTTCTTATTTGCATATTTATGTAACATGCAAATGTATACATTGATTTTTTTTTTCAAGACATTTTAGTGAGATTTCTTATTACTTCTCAAAGTTTTATTCATATATTATTCTATTAACAACTGAAATAATTTAGAGACAGTTTTAAGAATAATTATTAAAAAAATTACCAGGGTACCGATCTTTTGGTGAATTAAAAATTAAACAAAACAATTTGACAATTCTTTACCCTAATCAGCTTGATATAGTGATAGTGCTACAGGTAGTAAAAACCCTAATTTACGAGATGAAGCTTAAGAAATCCTAAATAATATTAAAAATTTATTTAAAAATCGAAAATGTTTACAAACAGTCAAAACTACAAAATTAGAGCAAGATTTTGAGAACCGCTAACAGTATGTAAATAGGTAAACTGAACTTTGTCTCAAGTCAGAGTGTTTTGGAATCAATGACGGATGACAGTTAGGGTAGGGCATATTAAGTGTCACTGATTTAGATACAGTATAATTCCAAGTATAGAAACATATTGAAAACCGCTGATACCGCAAAAGCTTAGTTTTGTTCGCCTCAAGCACTGGCAGGTTAGGTTAGGACATAAAACATTAAGTGGCACGGGTTGAAAAACAGTCAAATTCCAAAACTATAAAAACATTTGGAGAACAGCTGATGCAGCAAAAATATTTAATTTTGTAACATTCACTGTTCAGTTCAATATGCCGCAACTTAGTAAATCGATTTTTTTGGAAAAATTTAATTTTCAACGGCTGTAACTCTGTAATTAATGCAGTTACAAAGTACTTTCAAGCACCATTAGAAAGCCAGTGAAATGCTCTTTAAATTATGTAACATTACTTTTTGTCGTAACATTCATTGGAACGGAATTCCATAAGCTGCAACTTAGTAAATTCGGTTTTTTTGTAAAGTAACTCAAAGAAGCCGACTCAACTTTAACCGGCTGTAACTGTTATTATTACAGTTAGAAAGTTCGTTCAAGCACTATTCAAAAGCCAATGAAATGCTCTTTAAATCATGTAACTTTAATTTTTATCGTAACATTCACTGGAACAAGATTTTATAAGCCACGACTTAGTAAACTCAGTTTTTTAAGCTTAAACTAAAAGAAGACTCAAATTTTGATGGGCGGTAACTATGTAATTATTTCAGTTACAAAGTTCGTTTGGGTACCATTGAAAAGCCAGCTCAAACCGACCAATTTTAATCTCCTTATAAAGGTTGCTAGTGATTCATTAAACGTTTATTTCGTCTTATCACAACATACTTATAAAACGGACGTACAGAAATAAAAATGCTATAATATTTGAAACAAATTATCAAGTCAAAAATCCCATTGATAAAGGCTTGCAATTAAACTATTAATTATTGGAAAAATGCATAGTAGTAATTTAGTCGTCGTACCATCAAAATGTTTCAATATTTGCTAAATAGCGTCACATTCTTTTGTTGCATAAATGTAATATGGACCAATATGGATTGTTGTAAGTATCAAAAAACAAAATTAAAATTTTTTAAAGTTGAAAATAATCTACGTTTTAGATGAAAACTGTTACGAAAAATCTTACGCCGTATATGGATACCCCACTACTTGGAACGAAGCTTTCATTTTGTGCCAAGAAGCTGGTATGGAAATGGCTACCATAGAATCGCAACATGAACAAGATCGTTTAGAAAAGGCGTTAGATCAACAAATAGATTTAAGAAGTTTGTTGATTGTTCACTTCAGAGTCAACATGATATTGACCAAACTTTTTTTAAGGAGGTATTGGTAACGGTTACTGGGTATCAGCTAAACAAAGGACTGCAGGAGGTGCTTTTGTTTGGTTTACTAATGGAAAACCATTAGTTTACAACAAATTTCCTCCAGGACAACCAGACTATGCGGGTCGTGTTGAAAATTGTGTAGAAGTTTTCGTACAGCCAATTAGGCGGTATGCAGATTGGTGGAACCATTATAATTGTGTAAGTAAGATTGGTTATTTGTGGAACGATTATAATTGTGTAGAAAAGATTGGTTATATTTGTCAGACGTATATTATAGCGTCAAATTGTAATTTTTAATTTTAATTTGTTAAAAATGCGTGTGCACCTAAGTTATAGGGCTGTCCATACATTAATTCCAAATAAATACTGAGGATTTTTTAGTGCTTTATTAAAGTGGTATTTGAACTCAAACTAGATTCTAACTGGGCCTGATCGTACTGTATAAACAGAACTAAATAAGTTATCACTGCCTCAGCCATCTAAAAATAAAAGATTTGATGGTTAAAAATGTTCAGTGTAACTATACTTACAGTGCCCAAAACACTGACTCTTATTTCAAAATACCCTTGGGCTGTAAACAGTATTTTTTGATGCAAAAATTGTAAAGAATTGGCTAAAACCTAAAATAATGTGTTCTACCACAACAATTCTAGAATCAAATTCTTACGTAATTATCCAAATCGTAGTCTTCAAGTCGATTTCTTAATTCGTGTAAATGTTTCGGACTATCATTAACCTAAAAAGATAGTTTAAAGTGTGCAAAAATGTTTCAAAATTAGACGACACTTCAGAGTTACAGAGATTCGTACTCATTTGAATAATTTCAAAGCAATCAAGGATTTCATCAAACAACAAAAATCAAATTATTAGAATCGTTCGAGAAAAATATCCTACAAATTAAACCCAAAATGCATATAAATGACTATTATTATTAGATTTACCTGTTTTGCTAGAAAGAAGAGTATGATTGCTAGTGATTCATTTAACGTTTATTTCGCCTTATCACAACATACTTCGAAAACGGACGTACAAAAATAAAAATTCCAAAATATGTGAAGAAAAATTATCAAAAACGTCGTACCTATATCCCGTTGATAAAAGCTTGTAATTAAACTATTAATAACTGGAAAAAATGTATACTGGACAGTAGGCAAATATGTAGTAGTAATTTAGTCGTCGCACCATTAAAATGTTTCGATATTTGCTAAGTAGTGTCACATTCTTTTGTTGCATAAATATAATATGGACCAATATGGATTGTTGTAAGTACAGAAAAACAAAATTAAAATTTAATAGTTGAAAATAATCTACGTTTTAGATGAAAACTGTTACGAAAAATCTTACGTCGTATATAGACACCCCACTAACTGGATCGAAGCTCTCATTTTGTGCCAAGAAGCTGGTATGGAAATGGCTACCATAGAATCGCAACATGAACAAGATCGTTTAAAAGAGGCGTTAGATCAACAAAGGAATTTAAGAAGTTTGTTGATTGTTCACTTCAGAATTAACATGACATTGACCAAATTTTTTTAAGGAGGTATTGGTAATGGTTACTGGGTATCAGCTAGACGAAGGACTGCAGGAGGTACTTTGGTTTGGGTTACTAATGGAAAACCATTAGTTTACAACAAATTTCCTCGAGGACAACCAGACTATGCGGGTCGTGTTGAAAGTTGTGTAGAAATTTTCGTACGGCGAGATTGGGGGTATCCATATTGGTGGAACGATTATAATTGTGTAAGTAAGATTGGTTATATTTGTCAGACGTATACTATAGACTCAAATTGTAATTTTTAATTTTAATTTGTTAAAAATGCGTGTGCACCTAAGTTATAGGGCTGTCCATACATTAATTCCAAATAAATACTGAGGATTTTTTAGTGCTTTATTAAAGTGGTATTTGAACTCAAACTAGATTCTAACTGGGCCTGATCGTACTGTATAAACAGAACTAAATAAGTTATCACTGTCTCAGATATCTAAAAATAAAAGATTTGATGGTTAAAGATGTTTAGTGTAACTATACTTACAGTGCCCAAAACACTGAAGCTTATCTCAAAATACCCTTGGGCTGTAAACAGTATTTTTTTATGCAAAAATAATGCAGTTACAAAGTACTTTCAAGCACCATTAGAAAGCCAGTGAAATGCTCTTTAAATTATGTAACATTACTTTTTGTCGTAACATTCATTGGAACGGAGTTCCATAAGCTGCAACTTAGTAAATTCGGTTTTTTTGTAAAGTAACTCAAAGAAGCCGACTCAACTTTAACCGGCTGTAACTGTTATTATTACAGTTAGAAAGTTCGTTCAAGCACTATTCAAAAGCCAATGAAATGCTCTTTAAATCATGTAACTTTACTTTTTATCGTAACATTCACTGGAACAAGATTTTATAAGCCACGACTTAGTAAACTCAGTTTTTTAAGCTTAAACTAAAAGAAGACTCAAATTTTGATGGGCGGTAACTATGTAATTATTTCAGTTACAAAGTTCGTTTGGGTACCATTGAAAAGCCAGTGACATACTCTTTATCTATTTTTTTACATTTTTCTCTAGCTCCTCAAATAACGGAGCTACTCAAAAATTTATAATTGTCATGTATGTATAAAACACTCTACATATTTGACTTCTATAAAGTTATGTAATATAATACATAGACGTATTATACTTCTTATGCCTGAGCCCAAACCGACCAATTTTAATCTCCTTATAAAGGTTGCTAGTGATTCATTAAACGTTTATTTCGTCAGAAATAAAAATGCTATAATATTTGAAACAAATTATCAAGTCAAAAATGTCGTATATCCCGTTGATAAAGGCTTGTAATTAAACTACCTATTAATAACTGGAAAGATGTTTAGTAGTAATTTAGTCGTCGCACCATTAAAATGTTCCGATATTTGACAAGTAGTGTCACATTCTTTTGTTGCATAAATGTAATATGGACCAATATGGATTGTTGTAAGTATCAAAAAACAAAATTAAAATTTTTTAAAGTTGAAAATAATCTACGTTTTAGATGAAAACTGTTACGAAAAATCTTACGTCGTATATAGAAACCCCACTACTTGGAACGAAGCTTTCATTTTGTGCCAAGAAGCTGGTATGGAAATGGCTACCATAGAATCGCAACATGAACAAGATCGTTTAAAAGAGGCGTTAGATCAACAAATAGATTTAAGAAGTTTGTCATGAGTCAACATGATATTGACCAAACTTTTTTTAAGGAGGTATTGGTAATGGTTACTGGGTATCAGCTAAACGAAGGACTGCAGGAGGTGCTTTTGTTTGGTTTACTAATGGAAAACCATTACTTTACCACAGATTTCCTCGAGGACAACCAGACTATACGGGTGGTGTTGAAAATTGTGTAGAAATTTTCGTACAGTATGCATATTATTGGTGGAACGATCAAAATTGTGATAGAAACATTGGTTATATTTGTCAGACGTATACTATAGACTCAAATTGTAATTTTTTATTTTAATTTGTTAAAAATGCGTGTGCACCTAAGTTATTGTGCTGTCCATACATTAATTCCAAATAAATACTGAGGATTTTTTAGTGCTTTATTAAAGTGGTATTTGAACTCAAACTAGATTCTAACTGGGCCTGATCGTACTGTATAAACAGAACTAAATAAGTTATCACTGTCTCAGCCATCTAAAAATAAAAGATTTGATGGTTAAAGATGTTTAGTGTAACTATACTTACAGTGCCCAAAACACTGAAGCTTATCTCAAAATACCCTTGAGCTGTAAACAGTATTTTTTGATGCAAAAATTGTAAAGAATTGGCTAAAACCTAAAATAATGTGTTTTACCACAACCATTCCATAATCAAATTTTTACGTAATTATCTAAATCGTAGTCTTCAAGCCGATTTCTTAATTCGTGTAAATATTTCGGACAATTAACCTAAAAAGATAGTTTAAAGTGTGTAAAAATGTTTGAAATTAAACGACACTTCAGAGTTACAGAGATTCGTACTCATTTGAGTAATTTCAAAGCAGTCAAGGATTTCATCAAACAACAAAAATCAAATTATTAGAATCGTTCGAGAAAAATATCCTACAAAGTAAACCCAAAATGCATATAAATGACTATTATTATTAGATTTACCTGTTTTGCTAGAAAGAAGAGTATGATTGCTAGTGATTCATTTAACGTTTATTTTGCCTTATCACAACATACTTAGAAAACGGATGTAAAAAAATAAAAATTCCAAAATATGTGAAAAAAATTATCAAAAACGTCGCATATCCCGTTGATAAAAGCTTGTAATTAAATTATTAATAACTGGAAAAAATTTATAGTGGGCAGTAGGCAAATATGTAGTAGTAATTTAGTCGTCGCACAATTAAAATGTTTCGATATTTGCTAAGTAGTGTCACATTCTTTTGTTGCATAAATGTAATATGGACCAATATGGATTGTTGTAAGTATCAAAAAACAAAATTAAATTTTTTAAAGTTGAAAATAATCTACGTTTTAGATGAAAACTGTTACGAAAAATCTTACGTCGTATATAGAAACCCCACTAATTGGATCGAAGCTTTCATTTTGTGCCAAGAAGCTGGTATGGAAATGGCTACCATAGAATCGCAACATGAACAAGATCGTTTAGAAGAGGCGTTAGATCAACAAATGAATTTAAGAAGTTTGTTGATTGTTCACTTCAGAATTAACATGACATTGACCAAATTTTTTTTAAGGAGGTATTGGTAATGGTTACTGGGTATCAGCTGTACGAAGGACTGCAGGAGCTGCATTGGTTTGGTTTACTAATGGAAGACCATTAGTTTACAGGAAATTTCCTCCAGGACAACCAGACTATGCGGGTCGTGTTGAAAATTGTGTAGAAGTTTTCGTACAGCCGAGAACGAAGACATATTTGTGGAACGATTATCATTGTCAAAGAAATATTGGTTATATTTGTCAGACGTATACTCTAAACTCAAATTGTAATTCTTAATTTTTTTTTAATTTGTTAAAAATGTGTTTGCACTTTTGTTATAGGACTGTCCATATATTAATTCCAATTAAAAACTGAGGATTTTTTAGTGCTTTATTAAAGTGGTATTTGAACTCAAACTAGATCGTACTGTATAAACAGAACTAAATAAGTTATCACTGTCTCAGCCATCTAAAAGTAAAAGATTTGATGGTTAAAAATGTGTAGTGTAACTATACTTACAGTGCCCAAAACACTGAAGCTTATCTCAAAATACCCTTGGGCTGTAAACAGTATTTTTTGATGCAAAAATCGTAAAGAATTGGCTAAAACCTAAAATAATGTGTTCTACCACAACAATTCTAGAATCAAATTCTTACGTAATTATCCAAATCGTAGTCTTCAAGTCGATTTTATCATTAACCTAAAAAGATAGTTTAAAGTGTGCAAAAATATTTGGAATTAGACGACACTTCAGAGTTACAGAGATTCGTACTCATTTGAATAATTTCAAAGCAGTCAAGGATTTCATCAAACAACAAAAATCAAATTATTAGAATCGTTCAAGAAAAATATCCTACAAATTAAACCCAAAATGCATATAAATGACTATTATTATTAGATTTATTTGTTTTGCTAGAAAGAAGAGTATGATTGCTAGTGATTCATTTAACGTTTATTTCGCCCAGTTATCACAACATACTTAGAAAACGGACGTACAAAAATAAAATTTCCAAAATATGTGAAAAAAAATTATCAAAAACGTCGTATATCCCGTTGATAAAAGCTTGTAATTAAACTATTAATAACTGGAAAAAATGTATAGTGGGCAGTAGGCAAATATGTAGTAGTCATTTAGTCGTCGCACCATTAAAATGTTTCGATATTTGCTAAGTAGTGTCACATTCTTTTGTTGCATAAATATAATATGGACCAATATGGATTGTTGTAAGTACAGAAAAACAAAATTAAAATTTAATAGTTGAAAATAATCTTCGTTTTAGCTGAAAACTGTTACGAAAAATCTTACGTCGTATTTAGAAACCCCACTGTTTGGTTCGAAGCTTTCACTTTGTGCCAAGAAGCTGATATGGAAATGGCTACCATAGAATCGCAACATGAACAAGATCGTTTAGAAGAGGCGTTAGATCAACAAATAGATTTAAGAAGTTTGTTGATTGTTCACTTCAAAGTCAACATGATATTGACCAAACTTTTTTTAAGGAGGTATTGGTAATGGTTACTGGGTATCAGCTAAACGAAGGACTGCAGGAAGTGCTTTTATTTGGTTTACTAATGGAAAACCATTAGTTTACAACAAATTTCCTCCAGGACAACCAGACTATGCGGGTCGTGTTGAAAATTGTGTAGAAGTTTTCGTACAGCCAAATAGGAAGGCATATTTGTGGAACGATTATAATTGTGTAAGAAAGATTGGTTATATTTGTCAGACGTATACTATAGCGTCAAATTGTAATTTTTAATTTTAATTTGTTAAAAATGCGTGTGCACCTAAGTTATAGGGCTGTCCATCCATTAATTCCAAATAAAAACTGAGGATTTTTTAGTGCTTTATTAAAGTGGTATTTGAACTCAAACTAGATTCTAACTGGGCCTGATCGTACTGTATAAACAGAACTAAATAAGTTATCACTGTCTCAGCCATCTAAAAATAAAGGATTTGATGGTTAAAAATGTTTAGTGTAACTATACTTACAGTGCCCAAAACACTGAAGCTTATCTCAAAATACCCTTGGGCTGTAAACAGTATTTTTTGATGCAAAAATTGTAAAGAATTGGCTAAAACCTAAAATAATGTGTTTTACCACAACCATTCTAGAATCAAATTCTTACGTAATTATCCAAATCGTAGTCTTCAATCCGATTTCTTAGTTCGTGTAAATGTTTCGGACTATCATTAGCCTAAAAAGATAGTTTAAAGTGTGCAAAAACGTTTGAAATTAGACGACACTTACAGTGTTACAGAGATTCGTACTCATTTGAGTAATTTCAAAGCAGTCAAGGATTTCATCGAACAACGCCACAGCTCCAAATAAAGTTATTAGAATCGTTCGAGAAAAATATCCTACAAATTAAACCCAAAATGCATATAAATGACTATTATAATTAGATTAACCTGTTTCGCTAGAAAGAAGGGTATGATACAAGTAGTAGCTAAAAAACAGTACAGCTCCTAAGGACACTGTAAACGACTGGAACAAGTAAAATGAAATTAATCCATTAAGTTTTTCTGCTAAAAAGCACAGTCTAAAGTGAAGCTTGCATAATTGAGTCAGTTTCAATCCAGCATCCAGACCTGTAAAAATGTTTAAATTCATACACATAAAGAGTGCATTTGTGATTGGTCAAGAAAAAGCAGCAAGCTGAAAGTTGCTTTTGTTAACCATTCACAAACTATACCAACTGTGCTGTGATTTACTCACGATGATCTTCTGAGCTCAGCGTAAAAGTATCAAAAGCAGTATTAATTGCTTTAAACCGTAGACGAACATTTTCAATTAAAACTACAAACTTTAATTTGAAAACGCTTTTCAGTATGTGATAGGAGCTGACACAAAAACGAACCGACCAAGGTGTGTTTGTAGCCGCAATGTATAAAGACAATTTCAAAACCATAATGCAATTTATTCGGAAACCCAAAAATACTATCAGTTTCTTAATTTTCTTCCAATCCATTATCAGGCCTAAAATCCAATATTGACAAGAAACCAGAGAAAAAGGGTATTTTTTACCAAGTTTCTGGGCTGACACATCATACCAAGCAAGACTGTTGAACCAATTAGCTAACTTTAATTTAATCAAATACCCAACCAAGACCTGTAATAGCGTGTTTCCGCAACTGGCAACGTGGAACCCAAGTTTTACTAGAGAATAAAAAGCCTCGCCTGATGTATAGTGACTACTGATGTCATAGTCACTGAAACCCAAGACAAACATAAAGAAATATCCGCACAGAAACAGAAAACTTTCAAAGAAGGCTTTTCTCTTGCTGATTTTATTCAAATTGTGGGTTCCTTTAGTAAAAGTGAAACTCATTAAACCTGAAAAGGCATAAAAGAAAAACAGCTTAGATGTATAATTAACGGACTACTTGCCAACCAACTTTGCCATGAACAGGATGTATTTCATAGTACCCAAAAGGTGTGCCAAATGTTTCTTGAAGATATATTCCTGATTCAAGGGTTCCACTTTAATAGTTCTCATTTTTTAGCTATTTGTTCTAAAGTATGACTGTCAGTAGCACTGAACTAGTCCTAAATTAATTTACTAAAAAGGTTTAGGGTATTCTGGAAAAATAGAACGAAATAAAAAAAAATAAAAGACCCTCCATCAGTTTGTTTAATTTATTCAGAAAATGATGATTAGAGTACTACAGAACATTATATACATTACATATCAGTCAATAATAACAATAAAGACTTTCAGGCAAAATTAATAACAGTAAAATTACATAATGTAAGTCAGAACAACTAAATGGCCTAAATGTGTACTTTATAATAAAACAATCTAAAGAAATAACTACATTGAATACTTGGGCTAGGCATTTGGACCCTGTTCCTCATTTAGCTTTCTCTTTTTTGCCTTAATGTCTGCTAAGGTCTGTTCGATAGATCTCACATCCTTTTTATTCTCACTGGGCACTAAAAATACAACATACAGCAGTGAATTATTATTATTAACTTCCCATAAGACTTACCAAAACCATATGATTTGTTAGTTTCAGTTTTTTTGGCAGCATCCAATGCTGCATCTTGTCCAATCAAATGTGCATACTTATCCTTATAATTACTATTTGGTATGATTTTTTTTGGTTTTTTTGTTGACTCCAAATCCTCAATTTTTTGGAGTTCTCTCTGATTTGCATAAAATTAATTTCAAGCAAAATTTGTCTGAGGTAACTTACATTTTTGATGAGTTGTTGTTTTATTTGTTCATTCCAAGGCTCTCCCCTACGTCTGGCTGCTAATTCATCCTCACAAGGTGGATGAAGCTTATTATACACCCTAATATACCTGTCAACACCATCAGTGCCAAAAGCATATGATATTAAGTTTTGTGCCTCAGCAGCCTCATGTCTACAATCATTATAACTTTTAGTTGGTTTCTAGGAAATAGATATACACAAAAACTTACACAATACTACGCTGTATTTGATCCATAGGTTCAAATTTCAACATGGTATTATTAGTATCTTTAAAGTGACTAATCAATTTGGCTTCAACTCTATCTTTAAATCTCTTTAAACGTTCCTTTTCCTCATTTTGTTTCTTTTCACATTCTTCTTTTCTCTCTATAAACAAATATGCCAGTATAGCATAGACAAGAGGAAACTACAAAGAACTCACTTTTTAACAGCAACCTTTCTTTTTCACTTAAAGAAGGTGGTTTATCCATGGAATTCATAATAGAATCCAGTAAATCCATGTTTTGGATATGCTTAGTAATTTTCCAACATAAAATTCACTTGTGGTTTTTTTAACTAGAATCAAGTCGTTGAAAATCTGATATTAAAGCAACAAACAAAAGTATAAATAACTTTTTAAAGGGTAATAAGCTCAATAATAAACAAAGAATGATAAACAAATTTGAAGTGACATCTGACACTTAAACATGTGTTGAGTCCTCTTCCTCTCTTCTACTTTTTTTTCTTTTGTATCACAAAAAATGTAAAGATGGCGCTGCACAGAAAATCACTGAATTGAAAAGGTAAAATAGAAAGGCAATGGGACAAAACAATGGTGCAGACGGTACTACTGTAAAGGAAACAACGACCTACAGAGATGTATATTAATAAAAGATAATGTTTGTATAAAAACCTGTAAATTATTTACTAAAACTATACAACATTTTATATTAGTTTTTTTTTTCTTTTGGCCTTAATATATTGCAACTTAATAACGAACAAACCTTCCTGAAAAGTAATTTTAGAGCCTTAAATGCTACTACAAAAGCTAAAAACATCACAACAAGTACGTCCAACATGTAGTACTTATACAAAGGTAAATTTACACCTGCGACCCTCAGATGCGGAGCTCCCCGATGCCTAATAACATACTCTATCCAATATACAGCCGTTTTTAGTGGATGCTCGGGCCTGTCGTGATAAATTTTGGTTCTGCTTAGTACGTTCTCCTTATACTTTGGATTGTGCAGTATCTCATTGATCGACTTTTCGAATTTTTCCTCTGTAAAGTCGCGGAAAGCCAATTTTAATCCAAAACCGTTGTTTTCTACACGATCAGCGTTGGCGTCTTGATCTCCAAAAACTGGAACAGCCAATACTGGTACTCCATGATAGATGGTTTCGGTAGAACTCAATAAACCTCCATGGGTAATGAAGAGTTTTATGTTGGGATGAGCTAAAATAGTCGATTTTCTCAAAGTGGAGGTGTAACCATCATTTTACAAAAAAATTAAACTCACCTAATATGTCTTGTTGAGGGAACCACTTTCTGATAATCACGTTATTTGGTTTGTTGGGTAGATCTTCTTCAAACTTCCACAGCACCTTCATTTTCAATTTACCAAGAACACGAATTATAGCTTGTTTTTTCTCCTCTGGCATTTCCTTGCTTTTTAAAACGGAGCCCATACTAAAGTAGATCACACCTTCCGGTGACTTGTCCAGAATCTCTTGGAGATCAGCAGGTAGTTTTTTAGGTGGATCAATAAAATAACCACCAATTTCCACCATATTTGGTACTAGAGGAAGCGCTGGATACAGACTGGTGTGTGAATTAAGCAATACCAGCGAAACGTTAGTATATAGATCTTGAAAAGGAGGTGAGTCCGGATACCATTCGCGCAGTAAAGCTTCTTGAGATGGAAATATGAGAAAATAACGCATTATTACGTCAAGCAAGTTAAATAGTAAATTCGTAGCTCTATTGTAAAAAGACAAATTTTTAGAAAAGTCTCCTTTCATATTCCCAACATAGGACACTGGGGCATCGTTTCCGACCATAGAATTAACCCAAGAATTTGCACCCATGCTATTCAAAATGATCAAAGGACACTCGTAGACGTAGGCAAAAATTTTCAATGCATCGTTCATAAATTGTTCTAGAACGACAGCATCGAATTTCTGATCAGATTTGAGTAATTTCTGCACCTCGGGATAATAAAAAGTATCGTTAGAAAGGTCCAGAAAAGTTTTCTTCATTTTAGACAGAGATTTAAACATGTTTTGATCTCCCATTACAAACATGCTATTAGATCCAGAAAAGGCAGCTGAAAATTGGAAATCATCAGATCATCTGGTCGAGTATATGAAATGATACAACGCATTATGTATATGAAGTGATGGGTGGGAAGCTGCGAAGAATATGGCCGCATTCGTTTTCAAGCTCCATGGAGCGAGCAAAACGTTTTTGACGTCACAATGACGTAATTTGACAGTTGGTCAAATTATGGTTTTCCCAAATTACGTCATCGTGACGTCGAAAAAGCTCTGCTAGATCCATGGAGCGTGAAAACGAATGCGGCGACCTATGTGTATTGTGTACTAGTGTACTTAAAAAGTAGTACTTAAACCGTAACTTAAAAAATGCATAAACAATAGGGGCTTGATGGAATACAATAGGCAAATGTTATAATTGCTAGTTGTTTACGAAAAAATGAGATTAATTTATGTACTAAAAACCAAATTTACTTACAATTAATTCTATCCACAAATCCTTCCAAAACTATCTCATTTAGAGTCCCATTTTTCGGTACATCTTTCATTGGAAAAGCACTAATTACAGTAACGTTATGGCCCGCGGCTATTAAGCCCTTCATTAACTTTGTCGTGAGTATATTATGGCTTATTCCAGGCATGGGGAATATTCCCAGTATATTGGCACATTCTGATAGAGGTACTAGGAGGGCTATTACCGTCGATAAAATTAACCCTAACTTCATCATCAATAGAATACTGAGAGTGGAAACTGGTAACTGTTTAGAGGAAATAAGGTGTGAACTGAAAATATATCACAGTTAATTAGCTTACAATGATTAGATTTGTATTGAAATCCGTTTTGCGTATTATAGGAATCGAAATATTGAAATGTTAGTGGATTAAGCAACACTCAAGATCAAGTCTCAAAATGCAGTAGTGCAACGTTAAAGTGGTTAAAGCTAAAAATAATATTTAATATTGCCAGACATTGCGAAATAATGATTGCGCCATATTAACGAAAATCAATTTTTTTCTAATCGATCGATAACAGATAACCTTCGACCAAAAAGAATCAGGAGGTAGCAAATACCCCGTTTGTGCATTAAACGACCGAGACGGAAGTCGCCATCATTGTCCCCCACATTCACCTACTGCGCAATTGAATGAAATATCCGAAGTTAGTCGTAAAACAGTTTTGTTTATATTTGGTGGTATGTGAAATTAGCTAAAAAAGGCAAGGATTTGTTGTTTTTGTTTGTTCTGCTTTTCGCTCCGTTAAAGATTAATTTTTGCAAACTTAAATTAGTTGAATTATTATTAACGAGTGGATTTGTGAATAGTGGGCAACATCAGATTGATAACGTCACTGATTTTCTGACAGTTTACGGCGCTATACTGTCCCCCATTTTTGTTTCCCTCTTTGATTGTATTGCTCCTTCCTGCTATATTTTTTATTCATTGGGTAGTATAACGTTTATCTCAAGAAGTTTGAAGTTTTGGTGTCTGTCAGAAATTTGTCAAAGACCAAGCTGACAAAGACACTAAAGACAGACAGTAAAATGTTTATTTTTATTGAAAATTTTTGAATGGTGATTCCAGAAATTCCCAGAAAAGTCTTCAACGTATCACACCAGCTTGTAAACCTTAAAAAGCATTTTAAATTCCAACTGAATAAACCCTTAATCATTTAAACTCCAAATGGTGGACTACAGCAAGTGGAAAAATATTGAGGTTAGTGTTTTCTATCTTAAAAACGACACACCTACCTTAGGACCCACAAATGTAAATTTTTAGGTGTCCGACGATGAGGACGACACTCACCCCAATATCGATACACCCTCCCTATTTCGATGGAGGCATCAAGCGAGGATACAACGCATGGAGGAGTTTGAAAAGGAGAAAGAAACCCTCAACAAGAAAAAGGCTGACAATGCAAACCAACTGAAACAAGTTAACCAAAAACTAAAAGAGGCTAAAGAGTCGAACCAGGATACAGGAAGCTTAGAAAAGGAGCTAAAAGAGTTGCAGTTACAGGAGGAAAAAATCAAAAAGGAGATTGAAGAATTTCAGAAAAAAGAGAAGGTAGCACAAGAACAAGTACTTGATATGAGTAAATTTAGCCAATTTGTATTTTAATGTAGTTAATGCCTTGGAATGTGGACACCATAAGCAAACCAGGATTTGCCAAAACAGTTATAAACAAAAAACCAACACGTCCAGTTGAAGAAAATCTATCAGAAGAAGAGAAGGAAAAAAAGATGAAACAATTTATAAAAGAAAATGAGAAAAGCCTGAAGCATTTTGGCATGCTGAGAAAGTATGATGACTCTAGGAGATATCTAAAAGAGCATCCTAACTTGGTGTGTGAGAACACAGCCAATTATTTAGTTATTTGGTGTATTAATTTGGAAATGGAAGAGAAACATGAACTGATGAGTCATGTTGCACATCAAACTATTTGCATGCAATACATTCTTGAACTGGCCAAACAGTTGGATTATGATCCAAGAGCTTGTGTTGATGCATTTTTTGCCAAAATCCAAGTGGCTGAGGTGGAGTACAAAAAAGCTTTTGAGGATGAATTGGTGCAGTTTAAGGAGCGCATTCGTAAACGAGCGGCGGAAAAAGTTGAAGAAGCAGTCAAGGTAAGGCTGAATTAACTAAAAAAAAAACACTTTTGGCTAATAGTGACTTACAGGAATATGAAGAAGAGGAAAGACAAAAGAGGCTGGGTCCAGGTGGTTTGGATCCTGAGGAAGTTTATAATAATTTGCCTGAAGAGTTGAGGAAGTGTTTTGATTCTAGAAATGTTGAGTTGCTGCAGGAAACTATTAGTAAAATGGATGAAGAAGAGGCTAAGTACCATATGAAGAGATGTGTTGATTCAGGTCAGAAATGCTTTTTTTTGTTATTACCTTATTTACTGTTAATTTTTTTTTAGGTTTGTGGGTGCCAGAAGCTAATAAAAAGCAAGCTGGTGATGCAGATGAGGAGGAAGTAGACAAATCTACAGAAAGTAAATAAATTCTTTGGCCCTAATATTGTGCATTTCAGAGTTATACTTCTGTTTCACTGTTAATTGTATTTTCAATTATGTTAGCTTTTTTCATTTTCACTTTATACAGTAAATTTGATGTTAGAAATATTAATAATGTATGGAAAAAATTTATGGACTTTTATTGCTTATTTACGCCAATTTTAACAAAAGTTTGTGTTTACAGGTAATCCTAATACTAGTACTAATACAATTTACCTTACTTGATAAAAATTTACATGCCATGACCATGCCTGTATAATGTATATGTACAAATAAATAATTAAACATACCTATAATAAATAAAAAGTATTTTACAATAAAAAACTTGAGAATGTTGGCAAAAATTTCAATTATATGTGCATAATAGGTACTTTTAACTGTAATTTTTTTTCTACTTAAGCTACTGTATTACTTCATCAGTGTGAATGACTTCGAATTCTTGCAGAACCTCACCGTCATGTTGAGTTTCAAGGAAATCACAGTTTTCTAATTCCATCGATTCGGCACCTATAAAAGTAAAAAAACAAATACATAAAGTACAAACAATCCAAAGTGAGGAGGACGCTGAAATCGTCAACAAAGCCACTACAAATGTTATCTTGACCACATAACACTTACTATACAGGGTGATGGTATATTAGAAGTATCTAGAGAACAACTCAATATTTTTCAATGCAATTTGGAGTGTAGTTTAGGTTGGGTCCAAATAATTTTGGACTTGACACTAACTTGATTTTCAAATGGAACTCTCCTTCCTCGCAAGAAGGCTAGTAATTAATGTTAATACTTCCCTACACCTATCTTGCACCATTTCTTAGATATTTTAGAAAAATGATGAATTTGTCAGAAAAACGGTGGTCTAAACTTTAATTAAATTCTCAAGTCCTGAAAGGTTTGCTGATGTGACCTTTTGTCCTCAGTTAGATAATATACATACATGACCACTAGTAGGGACTTTAGTTTGTGATTGGTAAAAAAAAAACAGCTTTTAGCTTGCTGCTTTTTCTTGCCATCAAAGATGATTAGAATCAGCAACTATGTAATGAAATAGATATAGATGTCCTGTACTATAAGTCTGCCTTTTTTAAATTTCTGTTTCTCTATCAAGTTACCCTTACAGATTTATCATTTTAAAATGTCAAAACATTCAGTCACTTACTTGAGCCGTCATTGCTGTTCCGATCGTCTGTTTCACTGCTCTCAGAGCTAAGTGTTTCAGTACAGCCCAATTCTAGTTCAGAATAATTTGAATTTGTCGTCAACCTGAAATTGTCTACAATTTGATCCTTTTCGCCATTTCCTACAACACCGTTTGTCTCTAACGCGACAAGCTCGTCTAAATTTTCAGAACGTTTAATACTAGAGTTGTTAGGGAAACTTCCTTCATAAGGTACCATTTTTAAATTTGCGTTCGCGTTTAACATTTGCAATTTGGAGAGGGAAATAAGTTTTTTATTGGAAGTACCCTTTATGGTTACTAGTTTTGGTTTTGGTGAGTTTCTATTGGGGAGTTGCAGTCCGGATGTGGGTGGCAGTTGAGAATTGGGTATTATCTTGAAATTATCCAAGTTTAACTTGGTAAGTTTGTTCATAGGAACTGACAGAGTTTTTTGCAATATACTATTAGTAGGGATGGTTTGTGAGTTGGATACAACAATTACTTTTTGTCCTATGCTTATGGTTTTTTTTGCCACTTCAGTGTCATTCTGTTTTAGTGTTAAAGGTTTTGTGACTGTGGCCTGCATTTCTTTAATTGGTTTTTCAAACTCTTTGGGTGGTAATTCAGGTTTTGTAGGTGGTAAGGTAATATTTTGAATAATGTTGATTTTAGATTGATTTGATGTTGTAGTTTGTGTGAGTAAATTTTGGGGTATTGGGTGTGGTAACTGGGCTCCATTTGGCCTCAGTTTTGTTAGATCTTTGTTTTCTGGCTCTGGTTCTCTAACAGGTTTCAGTTTTGGTTTGGATGCTTGGCTGAAATGAACATTAAAAAGTTGATTTTTCACTGAAAACTTTCACTAAATTTACCGGTATATTTGTTGGATTTTAGTCAACTTGGGGCCTAACAGATGTTGTGCCAGACTGCTAGTTTCACCCACACTATGACACTTTCTTCTCTTATGCTCTTCTTTTGGAGTGTCTGGAACTCTAAATGCTGATTTTCCATTAGTTTCTGCAACTTGAGTTGAAGGTATAACAGTTTGAGGCAATGGCCGTTTTCTTTCAGTATTGAAAGGTAATGGCAATTGTTTGTTATATAAACTTGCTGATTCTGAAGCTTCATCAGCAATGACAGAATAAGGGGTCTGTGGTGGCACTCTAGGTAATAGTGGTACTAATCTGCGACCTTCCAAAGCCCACTCCTCCAAAGAATTCAACTGACCAGTAAGACTATAAGTAAAAATAACTGCTTATTATAACTTAAAGTAATTTAAACTCAAAGCAAACCACTACAATTTTCTAACCAAATTAGGCTACAGTGTGTAACAACACCATGCAGTAAATTACCTCTACAAAAAAGAGATTGTGAAGTGCTTACTGGTATGCAATAGTATTTAATTTTTCATCACTAATAGCTCTGCGTATTTCAGCTTTGTGTCTATCAGTTGATATGTTCAATAGTAGGCTTGTTTCCATTAAAATCCTTTTTTTGTCTGTGCTTAAAGACCCTTGAGCTCTCAAAGCTGACACTAGAGAGGAATACGCTTCAAGCTCTGAAATAAATTACCATGAACTTAGCATAAGGTATAGTTAAGGCTTGTACTTACCTAAATGCCTCAAGCTTTGTACAGATTCCTCTTCAGTCATATCAAGCAGCATTGGCCACATTTTGTTGGTTGTCCCGCGTATTATCAAAGTGTAAACAAATTATCACTTCTAATTTACAAATATATACACAATGTATAATTTAATAACTTCCCCGTCATTTTCATTGTTTATTTCAATAATTAAAACCAAACTTTTTTTCTTCTATTTTTCATTTTTATTTACATTTTTTTTCCATTCAAAATTCAATAGGGAAAGTGACGTTCTGACAAATGACAGATGTTTATCTCCTTCTTTACGAATTACGATAGATTTAGTCTTAGTGATTTTTTGTGTTAATTTATTTGTATTTGTACAAAAAGTACCGTTTGTCTTGTGTTTTGTCGTTGTAAAACTTAATTTGCAAATTTTATGTACGCGCTTACTCTCTAATGAATGCTTTGGTCGTATATAGCTGTGTTTATTTGGTTGCCTAATTTCACTAACTCACCTACATCAAACGTCAAAGTCTGGTGGGGCAGGTTTGACTTTTATAAATTGACATACACAAAACAATACCAAAGAAATAAAAAAATTGTAATAAACATTTGAGGGCAAAACAAGGGTGTCTACTGTTTAAAATGGCTGCGGAAATTAAACCGGCGACGCAGAACAACGAAAGGTTTTGTACAACGAAAAAACCCGTTTTGCTATCGAAATTGGATGGTTGCAGTGATGAGATCAACGCCGCCGTTCTTATTCCCGGTGAAGACGGCGTCATCAGCGTCTCTGACGACAAGTAAGTGTTCTGGAACCGTTCTGTTTATTTTTAATTGTTGCTATATTTGTTTCTTGCTACTTGCCAAAGTTGGCTGATTGCTGTGGCAGCACCAAAACAGTGTTATTTTCAACGTATTCCAAATGTTAAGTTGCTAGACATAAGACCCCCTTTATCAATTCAGGTCCCATAAACAGGAAGCTATTCTCAAGTCTATTTGGTTCCACCCAAATCATCCATAGTACAGTAAAAGCAATAGTTTCCAGTGTGTCATAGGTGTTAATTATGTATACATCATTAATATAGGAAAAGTTTATGGATTAATTGTTTGTAGTAC
This sequence comes from Ips typographus, assembly GCF_016097725.1. Classification (NCBI taxonomy): domain Eukaryota; kingdom Metazoa; phylum Arthropoda; class Insecta; order Coleoptera; family Curculionidae; genus Ips; species Ips typographus. Next base: position 5,457,606 of record NC_138430.1, on the reverse strand, counting down.
CACACAATTATCCTGAATCTAAATAAGTCATGCTGTGGAAAACACTTTTAGATAAATGATTATCTTTATCTTCCTAATTTTTCGGCAAGATTATGTCCTGTTTCTTTGATGTTTATTGCTGTAGAAGCAGTTATTATCAAATATTAGAATATAACAAAGTGGTATGAATATTCTAAATAATGAAAAAAGCAAACCCTGAAAAAGTACTTGTTAATACCTCAGAACTTTAAAAAAAGAGTTATCAGACAGTCTTCACTGCTACTTTTCAAGGGCACATTACTGCATTACACTGGCAATTGTGGGGCTCATTCCACATAAGGGAAAACTGTGTTTTGGTACATTTAATTAGAAAGCAAAATGTGGGAGTTTGTAGCTTATTTACAAAAAAATGACTATTTGTTTTGAAAATGCAGGACAGGACTTTGAAAATTTGTTAATCGACCGTTTTGCCGCGTGTATGACGTAGACAACTTTTAGCAGTTTTATTGGCTATGGTTGTCTGACGGTTGACAACACCTTTCGATCAGCTACAATAACACGTTTTATAGCACGAAAACTTTCTTATTTCACTTGACAAAAAGTATGTTGATGGCAATTTGACATAATGTTTGTGGTCTAGTGTTGACTAAAACTGTACTAAACACTGAGATGTTTTTAGTATTAAAGACCGCCTTATATCGTTTCTAGTTAGTCAATATTATGTTGAATAGGTTAAACTCTACAAACTGGCAATACCAAAGCTGGCAGCTAATTGGTTGAAAACTGTTTAATTTTTGTAATGGGATGAGTCCATTCTTTGTACCAATTCTAGTATTTTCTAGGACAGTACGAGTTTGGTTAAAAAGAGATTCAGGCCAGTACTGGCCTAGTATATGTCAATATATGCCAAGCGGAGCGACCTCTTTGTACTACACGGTCGAAACGCGGCAATTATTCATAGGACAAGAAAATGGAACAGTATCGGAATTCTCTTTAGCTTCCGATTTCAATAGAATCATGCCTGTTCGAGAATATTTAGCGCATCAGGCCCGAGTTACCGACATAATATTCGCTATTACTTGTGAATGGGTCTTAAGTGTGGGAAGAGATAAATTATTTTCTTACAATTGTACTCAAACAGGGCGTAATATCGGAACTTTCGCTTCTGAGGCTTGGTGCACATCTTTACAGTATCCTTTTGTTGATTCAATGAATTACATTCTACTGAAATGGAAAGAATAGTTTCTTTAATAAAATTTAAACAGATTTGACGCGCAATCTAAACATGCCTTTGTGGGCGATTATTCTGGTGTAATAACCATGCTTAAATTAGATAATAATGGTCCTAGCATAGTTACAACATTAAAAGGTCATACAGGATCAATAAGATCTTTGACTTGGGATGTTGCCAGACAAATGCTGTTTAGTGGCTCCTTTGATCATAGCATTATTGTTTGGGATATTGGAGGGCAACAAGGCAACGCCTATGAACTGCAAGGACATCACAATAAGGTCCTTTAAAAAAACTATTACCTATTAATAGGGATGATAAATGTAGGTTTAGGTTTCAGCTCTTCATTATTCTGATTCAACCAAACAACTGATTAGCGCTGGCGAAGATGGCGTCATAGTTTTGTGGGACATGAACCAACCGCGTCAAGAAACTCCAGAATGGGTGGAATCTGATTTATGTCAATTGTGTAGTAAACCATTTTTTTGGAATATACGGTATTTAAAAAGAGTGTTTTGCTAATAATGTTCAGTGCTAATTGACTTAATATTTCAGAGCTATGGTGGATCAAAGACAACTTGGCCAGAGGCAGCACCATTGCCGTCATTGTGGTAAGGCCATATGCGAAAAATGTTCTCAAGGTCGCCTAACTATACCAGCAATGGGATTCGAATTTGCCATTAGAGTTTGTGAGCCTTGTCATAATTTACTAAAAGACAAAGAGTAAGTAGCTTAGGTCCCTCTGCTAACAATTAATGACGTAACAGCCAAACTAACTGAATTTTCTATATTAAATAAAATAAAATAAAATCAACAGGCGGTCATCACTAGCAACGTTCCACGACGCAAAACACAGTATAGTGGCAATGAACGTGGATGAAACATCAAAGAAAATGGTGACTGTAGGTCAAGATAGGGTTATTAAAATTTGGGACATTTCCGCGCTACTTTAAACACTGAAATCTCTATGTGATGTATAAAAGTGCATAACTGTTTAAAAAAGATCCAGTCTAGAAAATTAACTTTTTTACGTTTTGTTCATATTTGTATAGGTTATGTTTCATTTAGTGTTATATGGATCTACTATATATTATAGAAATTATTTATTATAGCCCTTTTAAATTTTATTGTTGTATATTTCCTATGGAACAATAAGAAGTATCCAGCTTTTGTTTATACTACAAATGCAGTTTTATTTCAAAAACCCCCCTGGTATTTATTAACAATATAAATAACTAAGTCAAAGTCTACATTAAACAGTCTATTTACGAAAATTTTAACATCTTAAACCTGAACCTATTGCTAAAAATGTTCCAAATGAACCACCTCCTTGCAGCATCACTTTCCCTACTGTATTAACCAATTCCCTGCCTCTCAGTCCACCTCTGCAAAGTTATTAAAGTTAAAACTGATGTTTCACTGTAGCATAAGACTACCTTAGTGCTGAGAAGCCTCCAAATATACCTCCACTGGCCATTCCAACACAAAAACCAAGCAGGAAACCAGTCTTCATTTTGTCAAAACATGACGGACCGTGGTGAGAATAAGCACCTCCGGGTACAGCAGGCATCTACAAAAATTAGTTGGATGATTGAAAAATTAGTGGAACAACACTTTCTAAGTGAAAAAACCAAACATGAGGAGAATAACCTAACCTTTAAGTGATGAGCTGTAAAATAAAAACTGTTTTGCTAACCTTTTAAATCTGCTATATTAAAAACTGAAAAAGGCAAATCCCAGTGAAATAATCCCTGAAAGGAGTAAAAAATAATTTAAAAAATAAATTGATTTTTTTTGGACCTTTGACTTTTTGTAATTTGCTTTTTAATTGGGTTAGGTTGTGTGTGTGTGTGTTGTGGTTACGATGGCCACTCGTCAGTGAGACGTTCAGCCAGATTAAATAACGCGATTACGCGACTCACGATTACGAAAGATCCGCGGAAGAGGCACTTGCGTGCGTCTGAGAAACTCTCATCTCTCCCGCTTGCATAAATAGGACTAAAAATCGCCTTAAAGGCACGATCCGAGTGAAAAATATAGTCATTCCTCGTGGAAACTATAACCGTCACTGTCACATCCACGTGGTCTTGACCTAGGTTTTCACCCTTTCCGCCTCCTGGAAGTGCACCGCACAAGACAATTCCCCGTAGACCTTTAGGAATCCACGTTTCCACTTAGAGGCCCCACATTTCCACTCGACCGGCTGCGGAATTCGGTCGTCAACTCCAAATTTCTCTGAACACCGTTTCAAGAAACGTGGTTTCTTAGCGACAAAAATGGCGCCCACGAAACAGACGTGCGATACGTTTCAAGTTGAAAATCGAAGTCTTGGGTTAGGTTGAAATATATTTTCTTTATTTCTTTTCTTTTGCTGCCTTAAATTTAAAAAGATGAAGCACAATTGGCACAACCTAACCTAAAATGAAATGTTTATTTTTTTTCAAGGCTGAATGCTGAATGTATGGTAAGGTTATGTTATTGTTTTATTCTACAAAATTTATTGTTTGATTTTTAATATTATTAAAAGTACGAAAACTAGAAATACTAGCAATTATGTCTTTAGCAAAAATCACAATCATTCCACCGATTTATCAGAGAATATTGGCACAATTTCCCCAAAACTTTGCGTTCTGTTTTGCCTACGGATCGGGTGTAAAAAAGCAGCTCAATAACGAAACCCAACAGAACATGATCGATTTAATATTTGCAGTAAAAGATCCGGTAACGTGGCACGAAGCTAACTTACATATAAACGCCCCACATTACAGTGGCTTGAAATATTTGGGACATGAGTTTATTACTCATTATCAGCGAAACTTTGGGGCTAAAGTTTACTTTAATACGCTGGTTCACGTGGATGAATGTTTGGTGAAATATGGTGTTGTTGCAACTGATGACATCATAACAGATTTGCTGGAATGGTCTGATTTGTATTTAGCTGGCCGTCTGCACAAACCTGTAGAAATAGTTAAGAAACCTCTAGATCCAGAGTTGGAAACTGCACTACAGTTAAACCTACAATCAGCAGTCCATGCTGCTTTACTGACTCTTCCTGAGTCATTCAGTGAATATGAATTTTATCATGCAATTTGTAATTTGAGCTATTTGGGAGATTTTAGAATGGTCTTTGGTGAGAACAAACAGAAGGTTGATAACATTGTAAAAGCTCAAATGTTAGGATTCAGAAACTTGTATAAACCATTCCTGGGACATCTTCATGATTACGTAGATTTTCCAATGCTGAAGATTGAGATTCAAAGTGATGAAGAGAGTGAAAAGTGTTTGTCAAACTATTGTGCCCAGGATGTGAGCCCATTGGCAAGACTGCATCATCTAAATCAATTGCCCAGGTGGCCACAAAAACTTCTGACTAGATATTGGAATAAAGGACATTTTAGGCAGGACACTGAAGATGTCTTAAGGGCTATTGCCTATGATCCAGACTGTGGGACAATTGTTAGTCAGAGGATTAATGAAATTGTTTGGAACTCATCAGTGAAACAGAGTATAAAGGGGATATTAACTGCAGGCATTATGAAAAGTGTTAGATATAGTACTAGGAAAATTAAAAAAATGTTAAGGTGACCAGAAGTTTAGTAAGCCTTAAATGTAGAGTAGCTATGTTTAACTTATTGTTTTGTGTGTGTATATTGAAAAAATAAGTACTATAAGTATTGTGTATAATTTTAATAAATTGAAGATTGCCCTAGTTATTTATTGATGGATATAATAAAATGTTTTCAATCATAATTTTCTCTTATAACTGGTTTATAATGTTTTCTAACAAAAACTATTAATTATTGTAGAATGATTGTACTATGCCACGCGATTCAAATTCGGATAGTAGTAATAGCAACGACGCTTTACCTGAGTTGAAAAATGGTGGAAAACCTGTTGTGATTGCCCCAGCGCTACCACCTCATCTAACCGAAAATGAAGAGACTCATGACATGATTGGACCTAATTTACCACCCCAATTCACAAAATCACCATCAGCGTCGGATGGTTCATTCGGTCCACAATTACCTCCGCATTTACTCAAATCAAGTAAAGTCACCATTGGCCCATCATTGCCTCCACACTTAAGAAAACAACTCGAAGAACAAGCGGATGAAGATATCAAGGAGTCTGATGATGAAGGTGACTGTTACGGACCGTTACCACCTGGTGCCGGACCGTCGGCTGCGCATGTTGCTTTGGAGGAGCGGGCACTTCAAATGCGCATTGACAAATTAGAGCCGGATAAAAACGAACCAGTTCGAGAGACGTGGATGACTGAGTTACCTCAAGCTAAAGCCTCCCAATTCGGTTTGGGGCCTAGACAGTTCAGAAAACAAGCTGGACCCGACATGTCCGACAGGCAAGTACAGTTTTTGGTTTGATGACGTAAATTTTACTCTGGTTTGTTCTGATGCAGGTCGGCTTGGACTGATATTGCGGGCGAAAAAGCCAAACGGAAAGAAAAAAAGGTGGATCTGAAAGCAGAAGCTGAACGGAAAGAGTTAGAGAAACGAGACGAGGAATATGATAAAGTATCGAAGAAACATAAGAGGAAAGCTAAAAGTTTAGTGGAAATACACCAGGAAAAAGTTAAGAAAACTACCGAGGTAAATCGTTTCAATTTCTTAAATACCGTCTTATTTCTGTGTGATTTTTTACTGTAGGAAAGCACGGAGCGGCGACCGTTTAGTAGAGATACCGACTTGCAAGTTAATAAATTTGATGAGGCTCAAAAGAAGGCGATTTTGAAGAAAGCCCAGTTGCTAGATGATCGATTTTCCTCTGGAAAGTCCAAATATCTGTAAATTTTAACACACAATAATAACTTTAAACGAAAATAGTGTACGAACCAAAACGTTTTGTTTAAATACCTATAATGTATTGATGCAGTTATGTTTAGTTACGGTGTGCGGTGGACAACAGATGACGTCACGTGTTGTTCGCCATGACATAATCGTACTTCTTCCTAATTTTACGTTTTGTGGAGAAGAGTTTTTGAGGTTATGTTTTTCTTAATTTTTGTTTATACAGTGATTACAGTGTGATTGTGATATTGTGAATATTTCTTTAATTAGAAAAATAAATTGGTTGAAAACATTGTCTGTAAGTTTATAAAATTAACATTCTCTTCATAGTTTTATTATTATAACGCTGCGAATCTAATCTGAAAGAAAATGCCAGTTAGTGGACCTGAGAAGCCTATGGAAATTGTATTTGTAAGTAGTTCAGTGATTTAATAAAAAAAAAACCATAGACAGTACAATTGAAGTAGTAGTTGGGTTAACTCTAATTGGGTAAAAGATTTTCTGGTTTCTTGAGTGGGTCCTTGTTACTATAACATAAGAATAAAGTCGAAATAATCTCGTTTTTGTTTCATTCAGTCTGAAGAAGATTTACCTTATGAGGAGGAAATCCTCAGGAATCCCTACTCAGTAAAACATTGGCTTCGCTATATTGATCATAAAAAGAAAGCTCCCAAACATGGAGTAAACCTAATTTACGAACGAGCTTTAAAAGAACTGCCTGGATCCTACAAACTGTGGTATAACTACTTGCGAACCCGCCGGCAGCAAGTTAAAAATCGTTGCCTCACTGATCCGGGATTTGAGGAAGTCAATAATGCATTTGAAAGGTCTTTGGTATTTATGCATAAAATGCCTAGGTAATTTACTGTTATAATTTATTAAGGAACTAAATTAACATTAGAATAACTTAATTTAGAATTTGGATGGATTATTGTACATTTTTAACGGACCAAAACAAAATAACGCGTACCAGGAAGGTTTTTGACAGAGCCTTAAGGGCCTTACCAGTCACTCAACATCATCGCATTTGGCCCTTGTATTTGGCATTTGTTAAAAAACACAACATACCTGAAACTGGGGTCAGAGTGTTCCGCCGGTACATGAAGTTGTTTCCCGAAAACGCTGAAGAATACGTAGAGTACGTATCTGAAGCGGGAAGGTTAGATGAGGCCGCTGTCGTTTTGGCTAAAGTTGTAAACGACGACAATTTCATCTCGCAAAATGGAAAATCGAAACATCAGCTTTGGAACGAATTGTGTGAATTAATATCCAACAATCCTGATAAAATACATTCTTTAAATGTTGATGCTATTATACGAGGTTTGTTTAACAGTTTTCTTCACACAGACAGTGTAATAATTTTGTTACAAGGTGGTTTAAGACGCTACACAGACCAATTAGGTCATTTATGGAACTCCCTAGCCAATTACTATGTTAGAAGTGGGTTGTTTGATCGCGCTAGAGATATCTATGAGGAAGCAATACAAACTGTGACCACTGTAAGGGATTTCACTCAAGTTTTTGATGCCTACGCTCAATTTGAGGAGCTGAGCTTGAGCAAGAGGATGGAAGAGGTGTCAAAGCTAACGGAACCCTCAGACGATGATAATATCGATTTGGAACTGAGATTGGCGCGTTTTGAAAATTTAATGGAACGGCGATTGTTGCTTTTGAATTCAGTGTTGCTACGCCAGAATCCTCATAATGTTTCTGAGTGGCACAAAAGAGTGAAATTATATGAGGGTAAGTTGTTAAATTACTTATGAGTGTTTGTCTAAAAACATTTAAGATCACTTCAAGGTTTATTACTTTTTTTTTAAATGGTCCCAAAAATTATTTGGTCTTGTGGCTTGGAGATAAAAGGAGATCAATTAACACTAAATGTTTACTGGTTGTAAAATTTAAGTTTTAGTGTTGTGCACAATAAGAAAATTTAATGAAGTAATATAACCGAAATTTACATGTTCTTATATGTTAACCTGAACTGTAGAAATACTGAAAACAATTTTAATAAAAAGATTCATGTTTAAAATTTTTATTAAAAATTAAACTAGGGATGTTGATTAATTTCTGTTGTATCACATAAAAAATTGTAAAGCTCCAAACATGTCCGAGATATCAACCAAGCCCATGAAATGACATAAGAAATAATGTTTTAAAATTATCTTAGCTATTAAATACACTGGGTTGAAATTCGCTTTTGAGACAAAAGGAATGATGGTCCTGATTCTAGAAGAAACAACTTTTCAAAACCTTTTTTGTTTATTAAATTCGGCTGAGGCATTTCGGAGATACAATTAGGAGTATTGATCTTTTCCATGAGCAGTTTAGAAAAGTTAGTTTGTTACCTATTGATGTAACTTTTAGGAAAACCTCACGAAATCATTAATACATACACCGAAGCGGTGCAAACAGTTAAACCAAAACTGGCCGTGGGTAAATTACACACTCTTTGGGTGGAATTCGCAAAGTTTTACGAAAAAAACGGCCAAATAGACGACGGCCGGTTGATATTTGAAAAAGGTACAGAAGTTGAGTATATCAAAGTAGATGATTTAGCGTCAGTTTGGTGTGAATGGGCCGAAATGGAAATAAGGTAACTTGACACTTTTTATCACCAATTACATCTAACCACTATTTTAATATCAAAGAAACGAAAACTACGAGGAAGCGTTAAAGTTAATGTATCGCGCCACAGTGATGCCGGCAAGGAAAGTGGCTTACCACGACGAAACTGAAACAGTACAATCCAGACTGTACAAATCATTAAAAGTATGGTCAATGTACGCAGACTTGGAGGAGAGTTTCGGCACTTTTAAATCTTGCAAAGCAGTCTACGATCGGATCATTGATTTGAAAATTGCCACTCCACAAATCATAATCAACTACGGAGTGTTTTTGGAAGAAAACAACTACTTTGAGGAAGCTTTCAGAGCTTACGAAAAGGGCATTTCTCTGTTCAAATGGCCCAACGTGTACGATATTTGGAACACTTATCTGTCTAAGTTTCTGAAACGTTACGGAGGCAGTAAAATTGAACGTGCTCGTGATTTGTTTGAGCAATGTTGGAAAAGTGCCCCGAACAGTTTGCTAAACACTTGTATTTGCTGTACGCCAAACTTGAAGAGGAACACGGTATGGCTAGACATGCTATGGCTGTGTATGAAAGAGCCACCAAAGCTGTGAGTATTTTTTAAGTTAAAACAACGCAAACTAATAACTGATTTAGGTACCTGAAAACCAAATGATGGAAGTCTTCAATATTTATATCAAACGAGCGGCGGAAATATACGGTATACCAAAAACCAGGCAAATTTATGAAAAAGCTATTGAAGTGTTACCGGAAAGTGACACTCGTAGTATGTGCTTGCGATTTGCCGATATGGAAACTAAACTGGGTGAAATTGACCGGTAAAACTACGTTTTTGTGTACAAAATTTCTCAGTTAATTGGTTTGGTATTGTAGAGCGAGGGCGATTTACGCCCACTGCAGTCAAATCTGCGATCCTCGAGTTACAACGGAGTTTTGGCAGACCTGGAAAGAATTCGAGGTTAGGCACGGTAACGAAGACACTATGAGGGAAATGTTGAGGATCAAGAGAAGCGTCCAAGCTACGTACAACACTCAAGTAATGCTCAATCCCTTTAAAAAGTAACAGTTTGTCTAGCAGTGTATTTTTTAGGTAAATATGATGTCAGCCCAAATGTTAAGCTCCGCATCCTCATCAACCGGCACCACCGCGGATTTGGCCCCTGGAGAGAAAGACGGCATGAGACTTTTAGAAGCCAAAGCAGCAGAGATGGCTGGTAAGTTTTTCTTTATAAATTGTCCCCGCATTACTACTGTAGAAGGGCATTTTTCATTAGGAGCGTCTGGTATTGGTCAACGTCCAGGAAATATTATGTTTGTCCGGGGTGAAACTCAAGGGGACAAAAAAGATAAAGTGGTCAATCCAGACGAAATCGACATTGATGATGAGGAGGAGGAAGAGGAAGTAGAAGCGCCACTTGAACAAAAGTCCGTTCCGGCCGAGGTATTCGGTAGTTTGAAAAAATCTACCGAAAACGACGACGATGGGGACGCAGAGTAAACCACCACATTTATAACTATTTAATAATAAAACTTCTAGCAGAAATAACACTCAATAAACTTAAAACAAAAACTGTTTTTATTACTTAGAAACTAAAATCAACCCCTCATATATGTGGAAAAAAAGTAATATTGATATAAATGTATAACTAAAAGTGTCTAAAAAAAGGTTAGTGCTCAAGAAGGCATTTTCTTCACAAATGAGGCAAGATAATTCAGAATAATCCCTGAGAATTTATTAATGGAGCACAACCGACAAAATTGTCACTAAATTGAGCATATTGATTTTATTACTAAAAAAAGAAAATAACTTCCTGAGCAGGATAATTAAATATCCTTTTTTAAAACTTAAGAGATTTAGCAAAAAGAGCGGCAGTAGCCCTGAGTCTTATCTCCATTAAATCTACGCAACTCGAAAAAAAACCTGTTCCCTAGTAAATCCTAAAGCTACCAATTCACTAACGTGGCCTTCTGTAAATCTATCGGTGGGTAAAATTGTATTTGGTTGTGTGCTATTTGGTGTTACGGAACTGCTAGTGCTGCTAACTGCTGCTGGAAATACAAATAAAACTTCTTCAGTTAAAACATGTAATTGTCAGGAAAAATAGTAATACAAAAGTTAATATTAACGCGCATTTCTTGACGCATGTCTTTGGGTTCGACTTTGTTTATTGCTTTCGGTACGACGTGAAGTGTCTGCACTATTTCTTCGTTTTTCTGGAAATAGTCCAAAACCCATTACTAGTTACAAAAGTCAATTAAGTTAAATGTAGCCAAAATCGTTTTTTAGGGTTCTCTCTTGATTTCCTATGACTAGCTCCACACATGTACTTATTAAGTGACACTTACCTTGTCTGCTATTATTAAGTGCTGCCTGCAGGTCCTTCTCCTCAGCCTCTTTGCGAGATTTTTGAATAACATCCTCCTCAGACAAAGTGCTCAGTCTAGCACATTCCGGTAAATCGCTTTCTGATAAAAATGCCGTTTCGGTACCAGTAGTACCAATTCTCAGTACATTTGCCTTTAAATCAATGCAGCATTGATGTCTTTTAAGCATATCCAATCCTGAAATCAGACTTTAATACAATCCCATTTGAGTAACAGCACTCTGAACATACCTAGCAACATATCCATTGGTTGCTCTTCCAGGACAGAAAAACTGGTGGTTAAGTAAACATTCTCTATTTGTATCTGAACCATGTGAATCCTACCAATGATTCTTTGAACCCCCACCCCTTTTGCAATGCCAGCCCAGCGGCTATCAACCAATCGCATGATATTACATCTTTCCGCGCATTTGCTGGACATTATAGTTGTTTGAGCACCTATTATAATGCTACAATAAGAACCGGAATGGAAACAAATCTTAAAAACTAACCAGAATCAATAAATGCTTTGACAGGAAAACCATTAACTCTACAGTTAATATACAGCATAACCACAGTCCCAAATGACTCTGGATTATACTCCATAGCCGCTTCCATATTAGCCTCAATATTCTTTTGTCTAATCTCCTCAGCTATCAGTCTTTGAGCTTCAGAGTCAAAGGGATCAGCAGTGACCATTCTCAGTCTTTGTTGCTCTCTTTCTTGTCTCGCTCGCACTTGTTCACGTAGAACGGAGGAAAATGTGTCTGTAAAATTGACTTACAAATATTGAAAACCACCAAAGTTAAGGAGAAATTACCGATATTTCCGCTGAGAAGTGCATCAGCGAGACGAGGATTGTTTTGCTTCAATAAAGCCAACTGATCAGGATTGGCCAAAAACATGTCTCTTATAAGTACAGGATCATCTTCTGTGTTTCTGTTTGAAACACTGTTTGGAACTTGAATGTTGCTAAAGTCAAAGCTGGACACTGCCATAAAAATTCTTTATTAGAAATTGATATGTCTTATGAAAATCATGAGTTAATACAAAATGAAGGTTTTTTCTAATTATTGGAATAGGGAAAATGACAAAATTGTTTTCTTTAAACTACAAATCTTCAGTACATACTCTATTAAAACCTATACCACTAAAAAAAACATTTTTTTTTTGACTCCAATTAAGGAATTAAAAATGGCTGGCCTTGCAGTTCTGATGTCATAGTATGATGGAGCAGACCCGCCTACGGTGCTAAAGCAGGTTTCACGCCAAAAGTTTTAATTAAAAAAAATTGGAGGAAACATTTATTTTATCAAATTTTATGCCTCAAATAAATTCATAAACTTCTTGGAGCATAAAGTGATTTGATTTTACACTTATCAAAGTTTTATGTCAAAGGTGTCAATGAAAACAGTTTGACCAACCAAACCAAGTGAATTTAGTGTTTAGGTGGTAACAATTACAGATTATTCCTACTTGTTTTTCTGGTATTTTTGATATTTTTATTTTGAAATTTCGGAATCATCCTGAATACTGTTTATGTATTGAATTCTGCAGCTCTGACTCTCACTTTTTCATTTCTGTCTGTTGGCAGTTGGCATTACGCAAAACGGCAAGTTTGATCAAATAAGGGATGAAAATAGAACCTGTTCTATTGGGTAAATACTTTGACATTGACATAAAATTTTGTTTTACACTGATAAAATTCGTCTTTGAAGCAGCTTCATGAATAAATTCATGAATGTAGGTATTTGACATCAAAACAGGGTGTAAAACCTGCTTAACTATATACTGACAAGGTATATGGTATGGTATAGGTATATAAGCAGAACTTTAAATGTTTATTAACAATAAAATACTTGGGATTCACCTTTTTTAGACACTGCTTAATCATATTATTGGATAAAAAAAAAATTGGAAAGTTCCCCATTAAAGGAAGATGTGGAGGGACTCATTTGACAATTTAAATGACTGCAAGGGCAACATACTGTCAAATAACAAAAACCCTCACAAATAAGCCATTTCCAAAGTTTTCATGTGAAACTGACCACCCCTCATGATTTTTACTGTTTTTTTTTGAAAACCTGAAATGTAAAGACTAAAAACTTACCTGAAGGATTTTGGTCAAAATTAGTTTGAGACCTGGAAAGCATGTGTTGAAGAATAACAGCATCCCCATCCCGTATTCCGTGGTCTTTTAAGGTTTTGCGATTATCGAGTAGGGGCATTCCATTGAAAGCAATTACAATTTCAGAGGCTGGAAAACCAGACTCGATCTCGCAAAAAGCTTTAAAGTTTTCCAACTCCAGCTCTTCTGACACGTCCAGCACAAATATAAAATCGGTCAGGGTGGTTACAGTTACCTTCATTTTGGTGTTTTTTTCTTTACGACCCAACCTTGTACGCGAAAAGAAATCAACTAATCATGTTTTTGAAAACGATAAACTTAAAAATTGCCAAATCACTGTGGGATACTTTGGATCAGACGCATCCTTCTTTGTTGTTTTCTTTCACTGCTTGCACAGGCACAGACCTTTTCAAAACAAAAATAGCACTCTATTTATAGAGAGGACGTCCGAATTTTTTACGAATGCGTTCTAAGGTCAACGGTACTTATTAATTTAAAAAAAATCACTTTGTTTTCCAGGTAGATTGAGGGAAATAAATTGTTTTGCCAAAAAATGCATCTGCAGTCAATTGACAGATGAAACAGCGTTGACATATTTCACTTTATAAATTAGGTTAGGTTGTGTGTTGATCACATGACCACCTTAACTTTTTAGAGAGCATTCCATGTGACCAAATCACTCAAAATACATGAACATCCGAAACTTAGAACAAGGCAGGGAAAATTATTCTTACAATACAAAAAACAATTAAAGTGAACATTTCTTCATTTCCATAACTGTTAACAATGCAATTGGACTTAAAACATAATAACAGATAATACGTTAAGAGATTTTAAAGTTGCCTAACAACGTGGAGGTTTTTTTACATAGGTAAATAAAAAAAAATAAATCAACAACTTATAAAGCTTACCAAAATAAAATAAATGCTTGTAAAAGTTTCAATAATTGCAAAAGAAAATGTAAATTTAAATTATCTGAAATTGGACTTAATGCATTTTTCATTCTAATCAAAAAAGTATCTATTTAGTGACTTCATGGACGGCATGAGCGAGGTAGTCGACGTTTTTGCTGGTCACACCAGCCATCGAAATACGACCATCCTTAGTCAAATAAATACTGAAATCCTTGGTAAGTTTCTCAACCTGGAATACCGAAACTGTTAGACTAAGGTTGATATTAAAAGTGGCTTAATTTACCTGAGGCGCGGTCATGCCAGTGAAACAGAACATCCCAATTTGATTGGTGATGTGTTCCCAATTTCTCGTCGATCCCTCTTTTTTCAGATTGTCGCGCAATGTCGTTCTCACGGAAATAATTCTGTCGGCCATTCCTTTAACTTCCTGCAACCTATCAGTTCTGGTTAAATAACAGTTGCAGGAAACCCAAATCTGAGTTAGTACTACCAATCAGCACGCAGTTTTGGGTCTCCCAAAATTTCAGTGACTATTCTGGCACCGTTAATAGGTGGGTTCGAATACAAAGCTCGGATTAAAATTTTGATTTGTGACATGACGCGATCGGCTTCGTCCTTTGATTCGCCGATAATACTGAAAGCGCCCGCTCTTTCACCGTAAAGTCCCATATTTTTGGCGTAGCTCTGACACAGAGAAATACGATGACCTTCTTTAACAAAAAGACGCACCTAGAAAAAATCCGATTATTTTTAAAGGGCCATGATGACACCAAATTAAGTCATATACCCTGATTATTATAACTTTAGTTGCACGTCATCAAGGTGAAAATGGGCGGCGTTGTCAATGTTATAAAAAACGAACCAAAATTGAAGAATATGATTTTACTCTCAAATGTGACATCAATCAGAACCGTGTTAGTTTACATTTTGAATTGCATTTACAGAAAAGTCTGAGTGGTTTTTACTGTTTTAATTAAACTTTTGGGGTATTGGGAGCGAGGGAAGCTTTAAGCGTGTTTAGAAGACCCTAAGTTGAGGGTTTTGAGATCTGATGTGTTTTACTCGGCATTTGTGAATAAACTTTGGGTAATAATGGAGACATGTTTATTTGCGTAGTTTTTCAGGTAGGGGCTTAACAATTCAATGTTTTTTTAAGGCGCGTAATTTAAATTTCCCCATCTATGTAATGTTATTGTTCAGTAAGTTTGGTTGGCAATAGAATCTCCTGTGTTATGAGGTGCAACTAAAGTTATAATAATCAGGGTTATAGATAAAAATATAGTAAAAACATGTTTTTAAAGCTACTGTCGTCATTTCAAGTGTTGGAGAAATAACGTAAATCCTGCTAACACATCTAAAATATTATCTACCACGTTTTAATCAAATTTTATTGTGAACTTTCGATAACCCGATTTTACGTCAATTAGAAAACGCATTTTTTTGCAATCACTATAGAAATATAAATTTATGTGTCTGATTTTAAAATCAAAACAACTGAAGTTTCAGAAAATTCATGAAAATTTCATGGAGTTGTTAAGTTAGAAAACAATTTTATCTCAAAACGCAGATTTATACAAAATAAATGTTTATCATCAATTCAATTGTAACTGTTAATTATTAAAACTAATCCTTCAAACAAGTTTTACATAATCTGAAAATAACTTTATCTGCTAACTTGATCCTATTATACAATTTTAATCTTTTGTGTGTGTGTGTGTCACATAGTAACAGTGCTATAGTTAATTTGAAAAAAAAAATAAATCACTTACAGCAAAAGCATCATTGTCCACACTTCCAGTAGCAAAACCTTGATATGCCATGTCAAAGAAAGGGAATAAATTCCTTTTTTTGATCAAGTTTGAAAGCTCCGCCCATTGCTCTTTGCTGGGGTCCACCCCAGTAGGATTATGAGCACAGGCATGCAGTAAAATCACAGATTTTTCTGGAATTTTCTATAACAACAGTCAAACACCTGTCTTTCTACCACTTATAACCTAATACTCACTGAGATATCATCCAAAGCACCAGCAAAATCCAACCCACAAGTTTTAGGGTCATAATACCTGTAAGATTTCACATCTAAACCAGCATGTTTAAAAATAGGAGTGTGGTTGCCCCATGATGGTGTGGGCAAGTACACTACTTTGTTGCCAGGGAAAAAGTTGCTAAACAAAGCTGCACCCACTCTCAAAGACCCAGTACCAGAAATACCCTGAATAGTTGCATTGAGACCATTTTGTACTACCTCAGATTCTTCCCCCAATGCCAATTCTATGCTTCTTTTGCAAAATTCTGCAGTACCACCAATAGGAGCGTATTCCTTGTCCAGGTTTTTGGCTCTTAGCTGTTCCTCAGCCTTACGGACACAAGGAAGTACATATGGTTTTCCATCATCATCTCTGTAGGCTCCAACTCCAAGATTGATTTTTTTGGGGTTGGTGTCGCGTTTGTAAGCTTCAGTCACTCCAAGAATGACGTCGGGGGGGCCCATTTGGACGCCCGACCACCAGGAACTAAAGCAAACAGTGCAGGACATTTATAAAGGTCATTCAGGTCAAAAGTGAATATCAACCCTTACCTAGCTCTTTGGGCCAGACAAACCACTCCATGCTTATTTTGTAGGAAAACGGCGGATTTGTTTAAAGACATTTCACTGCAGCAAAAAAAAATTAATTAGTATAAAAAGACTGATTAAACAGACTGGAAAGGAATGAGCAGCTGGGCGTTTTCGCTGCACGTACGCTACTACTGAAAGCGAAAACAACCCGAAAACGTAAGCCGAAACCGAACGTTAAAAACAAATTTATTTTAAGAATTTCGGTTTAGTTTACGAATATTTCACTTATCAGAAACTTGTGATACCTACCGCTAATGATTGCAATGACGATTTTTTTTGATGACGGCAATCCGGTTTTTAATATTTTGTTGACCTAGGTTAGGTTTTCTTGTTTTATGTCAACTGTCAAATTTAACCATAGTCTGTCAAATTAACTCACAAATTTTGTATGGATTATAGCAAGCAGTGCAGCGCCCCCTTAAAAAAACATTCACAACTAGTTTGGTGTTTAGTGGTTAGTTTGAAATGCAAAATGTCGTCACTAAAGTGTTTTAATTTTGCTTTCAGTTAAATTTAATGATTTTAAGTAAGTTTTAAAATAATACTTTATCACACAATGTAAAAATATTTATTATCATTGTTATACTTAAATGTTACTCACAAGTTTTCTTATGGCTACTGAATTTTATTCACTAAATAACTCAATAAACTAAAAACAATAATATAGGCACATTTATCTAATGACGCTTTAAACACAATACCAGAACTAAACTGATCGATCAGAGACAGCGCAACCCCATTGCTCCAACCGAACCCTAGTTGGACTTCATATTCCCCCCCACCCCCATATTGACCGGGTGTGTTGGCATCGTACTTTTCGTACATTGCCCCACTTTGCTGGTAGCCCAACAAATTGGCGTTAATCCACAAATTTGCCAGATTTGTGGCTAATTCTTGAGCTTCAGCGTTTTCCGTGTTGTATAATCCTATAACAAGATTTTAGTAGAGGGTGTAAACCACCATAGTATTGCTTACCTAAAATTACTAGTTCTTGCAAAGGAGGCCAAGCGTTTGGTAAGTCCCACTGTTCTCCACTCTCTTGTAATGAAGTCGGTATGCCACCTTGAAAAGTGTCCAGTCCTTGACTACGAAAATAGTCTACAGCTTTTTGCCCTTGTTGGACTTTATTGGTTGTATCGTAGCAATCGGTCCATAACGGGGCAAAATTACTGGCATAAAAGTACTTGCGCTGTTGCAACAAGTCGTAGTCGTAGTCATACCAGATACCATCACTTTCATCGTACAGAAACAATTCAATGTTCGTTTGCCATATATTAGCCTGGTCTGCCCATTGGGTCTCTTTGGCTGTGTTTCCTAATTTGCCATAAAATTGCGACAGCAAACGGAACGATTTGCATAGGAAAGCGTTCAGGTCCACTGGGATGACCCTTTGACTGTCTATGTATGACAGGTTAGTGCTGGTGGCACCGTTTTCGTCAAATATCCAACGGGTGGAAAAATCCCATCCAGTTTCTGCCGCAGTTTTAAGGGCGTTGTAGCAAGCTAACTATATTACTCAATCATAGATTAAATAATCTAACTAAACTGAAATATACCTGTTCGGTGTCATCCGAGCAATAAGAACAAGTCTCCAAATCCTCTGAGTAAGATTCAGGCCTGGGCGTATTACTTTCAGTACCGAAATGCGCCAGTTGGTAATCGTTGCCAGATAAAGAAATTGTCAATGTTCGATTAGTCAGCCAAAAATTTAATTCGGTTTCGATGTAAACAATGTTGTTTCGCAACCACTCTAAATCGTCAGTATAGTCTATGTAAAGGCCTACCATCATGGCAAAAAGTGGGGGCTGCGAACGATTTATGTAGTAGACCCTGGATCCGTTCGGGATTAGTCCATATTTGCTGATCAGGTAAACAAAGTTGGTGAGCATACCTTTCACTGTAGTGGTCATTTCACTAATTAGTAAACCTGAAAAATAATAGAATATTCTAGCTATTCAGGAATTGCTAATTTTAAGCACCTTTAATAATCCAATAAGAATCCCAATAATATATTTCTCTGAATCTGCCTCCTGGAACAATAAAGGGTTCCGGGACAGGTATAATAGAATGCCTATCCGCATTGTCTCTAACCGTGTCGTTTATTTTTCTTCCCAGTAAATCCCAAAGTGACACCAACTCTTTAGCAAATCCTCTGATAGTTGAATTGGCAATTTTATCTAGGAAGGCTGGACTTGGGTTGTAGTCGGTTGGCGTCCAACTCTCCTTTTGAACCAATAAATCAATTTCAATTTTATAGAAACACTCATCACTTACTGATTCCAAAAGAAACACAAAATTTTCATTAACAAATGCCTGGACTTGCTCTTTAGTTGGATTATTTCCAGTTGAGGCCATCAGAGCTTCAAAATTAGCCAGAGTGGTGTTTTCGTCATTGATTTGAGTCATATCTACGAACGTTTTGGAGTCGTTGTACAGTTTGTTCCTTTGTACTCTATCAAGGAGGTCTCCTTGGCAATAAACCATGTTTGGACAGGAGTGTACTTCAGTTATGGTCCTTTGGGATAAACGACCAACCATCGTTTGGTGTTTGACATCTTTTTTAGGGAGTGCGTTTGCTTCAAAGTAGGAAAACTTCAAAACAATCAGCAGCCATAACTGTTCTATCTTGAAGTGCATTTTCTGCAATAGCTATTTTTTAAGTGCAGTAAAACTTATTAAAAATATTTATAACCACCTTGAATATGATAAAAAATAGGGAGTCACAGACTTGTTCGATAGATTGTCATTTTTACACTGGCTTAGTTCAGTTTTAGTATAGTATGAACTAGATCAGATAAAACTTAATTTTGTTTTTTTCGTTTAGATGCAATAATAGTAGAATTGCTTTATAATCTGTGGATTATAGTTTATTGTCTGTCAATTTCTGCGTAATAAATCTATTAAGGTGTTATTAAAACTTTCCGGTTTTTTTTTAAATTATTATACTTATTTGTGTTCACGTACAATATGAGGTCAATTGCACAATTGTTATTACGCGAATTTCCTGCATAAAAAACATTTAAACACACAAACTGAACTATATTTTGCATTGTAATCTATTTAAGTGACGGAATAATGGAAAACATCCACTTACCTAAAAAATCTGCAGTTTGGATTTAGTAAATTACAAAAAATTACATGAATAACAAAGATTTTTGAGCAAAGTGCAGTAAAACATTATCATCAACAAAAACATTTACAATTCAACCTATTAATTATTTAATTGTTGTCAGACAACTTGACAATGTCAGGTTAGTTTTTCCTAATTCAAAAGACGAAGTTTGTCATTAGTGTTTATTGCATTTTAACTCATTCTGGTAACACGAGATAAACTATGATTTTAGAACATAAAAATCAGGTTAATTTTGTGATTGGTCAAAAAGCTAAAAGCTGATTTTTTTACTCACAAACTACCAACTGTGCTGTGGTTTACGCAAATATAGCACATGTAGACTTAGCATTAGAAGGTTTTGTATTTTTTGCAGTTGTACAATATAGTAGGTTGAAACACCTGGAAAATTCTCACGAACAAATTGCCGATTTTCCTTATTCAGTCGGTCCCAGCCAAATCGATACAGACACGAAGTTTCCCATTGGTCACATTTGGAACTTTCCCACGGCTTTCCCCCCTAAACAATGGCGGACAGAACGTGCATTTCCCAGGGAAAATAAAACCAATTTGAAAGTATTAAAACTATTTATATTTACATATACATACACAAATTTACAAAAATTAGTAACAAACTTAGGGAATAAAAACGACTAGGATTATTTGGTGCAGTTTTTATGACTAGATTGTTTAAAAAATGAGTATTAAAGCGTTTGGTACTCTCAAAAGCTGCTCATAAATTTATCATCATTTACCGATAATCCAGTTGCTGTTATCAGTGGCTGACAAAACTGTACAGTAGCGAAGAATTAAAGTTTAATCCGACAAAAACGAAGAACTGGAACCGTCCTTATTGGTTCGAGGATCCTCGGGCACCCAAACTTTAGCGTGCATAACTCCATTAGGGTTTGGTTCCTTGTCCCTGGACCAGGATAGAGAATGTGCAGTATATAAACCTCCAACACCTGAAAACCAGAGTGACCAAAACTTATCATTTTTGATCATCTTAATTCGCTTATTATAAGGTTTTTATGACATACAACAAAGGTTGGCCCCTCTAAAGCTCTAATGTGGGTATTGTTTATTTTGCCACATCAAGTGTAACTCGGGTACATCACCGGAAGCAGCTGCTTTGCGTTACAAATTCCATTTGCACGGACCTTCTGCATTTTCAATATCGTCATAGACAAATGGGGTAAATTTGGCCCTTGGCCCTAAACGAATCAATCATCACCACAGCATTGTAGACCATCCACAGTAATTTGCTCGTAATTATAGCCGTGAATGATATGAAAGTTTGTTTTTTTTTTGCTCGTGTCGGAGTAACAATTGAAATAGAGTGAGCAAAGCAAATGTGACATCACAATGACGTATTTTGACAGACATATAATTTAGCCAACTGTCAAATTACGTCGTTGTGACGTCACATTTGCTCAATATGACAACAGAGAAAAACATCACACAAACCTCTAATAATGATCTTTTTCACTTCATCCTTTTGTGACGTTCTCCTATGTCCGTTAAAGTACTCGGAATTGGCATTTCGGTCCGTTTTCACCAACTCGCCAAGGAAATTTATGTAACCTATAGCTAATTTCAAGGTATCCACTTTCGATAAACGTTTCTCGTAAGGTAAAGTAGGGATGTGCGCTCTCAAACCCTCAAAAGCGTCATTTATGGACTGCATCCTCTTTCTTTCCCTCAAATTTGCGGCTTGTCGTTGCTGAATCTGTTGTTGAGGGCATTTATTCTTTTTTCTATGTCGATGACTCCGTCTGGAAATCGAGAACTGTCATTTAACGTCAAAATGACAGAAAAGATCTATTTAAATTTAAATTTAACGAGTGTTCAATAATTGTTATGGTTGTAGTTGGCTGTGGTTCTCTCGTTCTAGCATGATCGTAGGGCCGTTGAAAAGTTCGTATATGGTTTGAAATGACAGCTGTCATATAATAATTGTTTGCAACGTTATCTAAGACATACGCTTTTTGTGACAATTGCCATCCATAGGCGACCTGACAATAACAATTATTGAACACCCGTTACAACTGTATAGACAAGGAACCTAATTGATTAATTAGCAAATTATGCACAAGGATGAAAAGAAAAGTGATAAAATGGTCATGTGATCAACTGTCACTTATGAAGTTTTCTTTCCATCTTTGACGTCAGCATTGGTTTGTACCAGTTGGTCACATGACTGCTTCATTACAAAGACTGATTGTCCAAATACGTCACATTCATTTCGATACATTGACACATGCCACGAAGTTTCTATCTTTATCTAGCTCATTAATTTCTAATTGTTCTCTCTTCATACCACTGGTTTCCTAAGTGTAACATTTTTAAAAAATAAATGAACCATTTTACATTGAAAACGACTTGTAACACAAAACTTTAAAGTTTAAAAATGTCCGGTCACAAATTAATTAAAAAAGAGGCAACTTTAAAAGAAACAGAAAACATAAATCATAAAAAATTAATAAAGAAAGGAGTTACTACAATAAGAGTTAATAATAACAGAAATTCCTGTAACAAAAACTTGGTATACTTACTCTTTGGAATCTGATTCGTTATTCTCTTGGTCACTATTGTCGGAATAATTGGACAAAACCGAATCACTACTATTTTCATCATACAAAAACAAATCACTACCAGTTGACGAACCGGTCGAACTATTACTATTCCCGTTACTAGTTAAATATGGAGCGGAATCGAAAAAGAACTGCCGATTAACGGCGTCCAAATCCAAATGGTCCATGTTAAACATCTTGAAACCATGAAAAAGGGTTTTATTGGATAATCATATAAAAACCACTTTAGGGGCGCACACGACCTTCTGTTTGTTTCGTAACGAGCGACACGTGTCCGAACACAAAGTGACACGTGCAGACTATTTGAAAGTACTAAAAACACTAAAAGATACCGGAGAATCTGTGCCGTAAGGCCCAACACCCCGGAGTTTGTTTCGTCCTTCGGATTTGTTCGAACAAACGTTAGGGGTGGATTTTGCTCCGCCTATTTGCGTAGGTACTCTATCGATTGGATTTCAGATCAATATCTCTGCCTTTATCTATGTTTTAGTTAGTTGTTATTGTTGTTTAACTAGCTATCATTGTTTCTAGATTAAAGTAGTCTGGCTGATTGTTTTTGTTGTTCTTGGCAATAATTTGGCTGCTCAGTAATATAATCTAGATTTATAGACGTTCAAAACAAGAATCATGATGAGTAAACTATAGATTATCCAATCGTGATTGATCTTGTGATATACGTCTTATCTTAAACCGTTCTAACAATAGCGCATAATATGTAAATAATACATAAACAGCGCTATAGTTCCCCTTCGTGTATGTTTTTGCATTAAACCTAATACCCGGCAGTAATCAGCTTTAAATTGAAGATAGATTTTTAAATCAAACCAAAATAAAGTATTTGCGATTGGGTGGTGAGATATGAACACGTGCGTTTTAATGCCACGGGGGTTAAACTGGGGCGAAACTACTGAACCAAAAAGTCCGAATGCACCTCGGACTGATCAGGGTCGTATTTTGATAGTTTCTACGAAAAAAATCATGTTTGTATATGTTTTATTTAGTTGTGGTAAGAAATAAGGCAGATATGGTCGGTGTTGCCAAGTCAAAATATTTAATGGCGGTAGAATAATCAACCAATCATTGATTCTTACTATAAAAACCCTACTTCAAAAACAGAGGTTTTTTGTTTTTCCATTATTTTAAGTTTTGACATTAGTGATAGATATCACGTGGTAGGATAATTTGGCTAGGCCAGTCACGTGACCATTGTCAAAAATCATAAATCTCAAAAACACGTTTTATATCAAATACTGCAAGTAAACGTTTCTAGGTCCTGATTTTTACAACTTTTGAGCACAGTTTGACAGTTTTGACGTTAGTGGCAGTTGTCACGTGATTTCAGAAGGCTATTTAGCTAGACTATGAAGTGACAATTCTCGAAATAACTGTCATAAATCTCAGAACCACGTTTTATATCAAATACTGCAAGAAAATGTTTCTAAGTACTGATTTTTGCAATTAGAGCACGGTTTGACAGTTTTGACGTTAGTGACAGTTGTCACGTTATTGTAGAAGACTATTTAGCTAGACGGTCACGTGATAGCTGTCAAAATAACTGTCTTAATTCTCAGAAACACGTTTTATATCAAATACTGCAAGTAAACGTTTCTAGGTCCTGATTTTTACAACTTTTGAGCACAGCTTGACAGTTTTGACGTTAGTGGCAGTTGTCACGTGATTTCAGAAGACTATTTAGCTAGACTATGAGGTGACAATTCTCAAAATAACTGTCATATATCTCAGAAAATCGTCTTGTTTCAAAAACTCTGTTAAAAAGTAATTCTTGCAAATTCTAGTCAAATTTTGACATTAGTGACAGACATCACGTGGTTTTAGAGAATATATTAAAGAAAATAACGCATTTTTAGAATTTTCACTAAATTTACTATTCAATAAACTGAAAAAGAATATAAAAAAAGTTTCACAATCAACATAATGGCCAATGACGTAATTAAAAACGGTAGATTATATACAAAAAACAGAAGAACGGTAGATACCTGGGCAACATTGGATATGATACAAATGTGATCTTTTCATTATAAAATTCTTAAATACAGTACTGATTGTATAGGTGACGTTTCATGTCAAAGTTGGTATAATTTGTGGGTTTCCCCAATCCGTTGTCATTAAAAATTTACAAAGGTGGGAGCACTTCCTTTATTTATGACATATGCGCAGCCCCAGGATACGAGGGGGTGATATATGACATGCGATAAATTACGACAGATCTCTAATATGCGTTTTTAATTGTATTGTTAATAACACACACTTTATGTGGAACGCGGGCGATTCTATTAAAGGTCGAGATGAATGTTTCCGGTTCGTTTAGGGAAGAAGGCATCCTTTTTGATTAATTAGCTTTTTGCGTGTAAGAGGTTTAAAAAGATTTACTAATAAATAAGTAATAGTATACAATGGGGTTAGCATGTATACTTGGTTTTAAATTATTTTTGTTTCCCATTAACAAAAAACCTAATTTTTAAAAAATAAAACATCGTAGAAACGTCCCATTACGCCAACATTACAAGGCAGATGCGCCACTTTTTTCAATCCCGGTGCGTTTCTATTCAAAAAAATTATTAGCTCAACAGTGACGACCGCAATTGTGACGCTCTCCTCCCCCTTCAATCGTCAAACAAAACAAAAAAAAAACACTCAACGGGGACGCACTTGCAATTTGTCATATAATCCTCTCTTCACGCTTTTGGTGTTTGACGAGTAATTTAATCGAGCTTTAAGCGCCCCAGCCCTACTAGAAGTACAATTTTAAAAATCAATTTAGGGATGTTTTTAATACTCTCTCAATAATAAAAAAAATCACAAAATTGATGATAAAGTTCAACTACGACTACAACTACTATATAAGTAACAGTTACTTCATCATATACCACAAATACAACTAACTGGAAAACTGTGGGTACATAAAATACAACATTACATCTTAATAAAATCCTATTATCACACATAATCGCCCCCGTACAGTGCAGTAAATTAGCAGTCTATTGAATCAATAATGGGCTTTTAATGCACTCGCACTTTCAGCCCCCATATAGATGATGCACTATATCGTTGCCGAAGGGTGTTTAGTTGATACATATGTTTCTCTGAAACGTTCTCTCAGGGGGATGTTTTAGAAGTGGGTTTCGTATAAAAGGGGATGATCGGGGCTGCTTGCACAGGTTTAGGTTATATATTTAATAAACTGTTGTACTTACAAATTTATTAAAGAGTATACAAATCAAAGAACACACGTTAATATCTGATTAAAACTATATTAGAGTTTTTGGATTTACCGTCTGTTCCATCTAAAGTAGTTTCTTTTGCGGTTACGTACGTAGCTGGGTAATCTACTTTCCGAATGTACTTTAGGTGTTAGATGGGGTATTTCGTTTGTACGATGATAATAGGGAGTTTGGTGAGGAACAATTCGGTTTTCAATAAAAGAGGGAATGGTTGTCCTAACTGGTGGAGGAACACGTGGAACGATCACGTGCTTCCAAATGCAACCAGCTTCTGGTTCTCGAATTGATAAATCCTGTTAAAAAAGTATATTTTGTTGCGTTAATTAAGGTTTTCAATTTTTACCTCGTATTGCGCTCCACTAGGACAAACAAGAACAGCCTTATAATACACTCCATTTTGAACTCTTCTATTTGGATTATTGTGGATTGGCAACACTTCGTTTCGTACAATTGGGCTTTCTGCAATTTAAAGCCACTTAAAAAAATGAAAGCTTCCACACAATCAGTCAAACCTTTAACATCTACGGTAAATTGACAGCTGGCACGATTTCCAGACGAATCGGTGGCCACGTAGGAGATATGATGTAAACCAGGCACAAATTCGGTACCAGGTTCCTAAAAAAATTACTTTATTCTAGTAGCAATAAAGTGACCAGAACTCACCCTCGATTTGTACACATCAACCAGTTTAACATTGTCCTTAAAAACTGGTTCCTTCCAGAATACTCTGTCACTAGATCGGCCTGGTGCTAAAGTTTTTTCAATACCTTGAGGGCAACCCGTTATTCTAGGAGGTTCCCTATCCTCAACCGTAATTTCTACTTTACAACTGGCAGTACGGTTTAAGTGCACCGCAGTAAACTGAACTTGGGTAACTCCTTTTGGTAAAGTGGTTTCTAAACTTTTGCCCCATGATGGTTCCGTGGTAATGTACCTGTAAAATTTGCTATTAATTTCTGGTAACTTAATTTTGTTGTGTGTACAACTTGTGGAAGTTCACGTTAGTTTCTGGTTGAGGGATTTGGATTTGCATTCTTTCTTGTCCTGGAGGTAGGACGAAATTGAGACGTCCTTGGTTAGGACATTTGATGTATAAGTCTTGGACTTCTTGGATTATATCTGGAAGTTTAGTGTTTTTTTTTTGTTGTCTTAAAGGTGTATCAACACAAACCTCTAACGCAAAACTGTTGCAAAATATCAGGAGTTATATGCACCGACCAAGTTAAATCGTCCCTACAGGAGACAATCGGGAATTCTTCCGATTTTCGATAACCCAAGCGACAGTAAACCGAACAGGACTCTCCTGGATATCTTTTTCCGGTATTGCAAGTTCCAGGCAGGAACCAACCTGACTCGAACGAAGGCAATTTTGGGCAGGTTGCAGCTGAAAGTGCACAGACACCCTAAATGCTAAATACAGTGTAGTTAGGATCAAAAAAACTAACCAACACATTCCGCATCCGAATTATCCCAATTTCCTGTATCGTTGCAATGTCTTTGCGGTCTTCCTTTGAGTTTGAATCCTTCATTACACCACACATTGCACTTAGTACCACTCGGTACCACCAAACC
Organism: Ips typographus; assembly: GCF_016097725.1. Classification (NCBI taxonomy): domain Eukaryota; kingdom Metazoa; phylum Arthropoda; class Insecta; order Coleoptera; family Curculionidae; genus Ips; species Ips typographus. The sequence continues at coordinate 5,430,459 of NC_138430.1, read as the reverse complement.
GTACTCGATATGATAGCCAACGCATCTGATTTCACCGTTTTCTGGTGGTTCCGGTACCCGACACTGTCGAATTTCGCCTGTAGCGCAACTTTTCCGGTCTTTCTGCAACACTGAACCTGGTGGACAGTGGCACCTGAAACTTCCTAAAACATGGTGGATGTGAATAATTGATTTTGTTGGGTTAATGGTGGCACCTTTATAGTTTTTGCAATAAATTTCGCATCCTCCATTATCAATTGCGCATTCGTTGATATCTAGGCAAGTTTTGTTGTTTTTTTCCAATTGGAAGCCTCGTGGACACGTGCATTCGTAAGAGCCGGGGGTGTTTTTGCATCCGTGGGAACAACCACCCCGGTTAAGTTTGCACTCGTTAATTTCCTTGCATATACGTTGATTAGGGCGTAAGATGTAACCCGAAGGGCAACTGCACACCTTTTTGCCTAGAAAACATTATTTTCTTGTCTACTTTAGTTTGTTTGTCAATATTACCATCAACATTGCTGCAGAAATGAGAACATCCACCATTACGCTTTTGGCAAGGATCCTCATCCAGACACTGTTTACCGAACAGTTTATATCCAGGAGGACAAAGACACTGAACTTCACCATGATTGTTCTGACAACCATGAGAACATCCCCCGTTTTCAATGAGACAGGGATTGATTTTAAAGCACGTTTTTCCTAGTAAAAGTTTAATAAATAAGTACATTTTGGGTTTCTCAGTGGCGTGTAGTTACCAATAAGCTCGTAATCAGGGGGGCAACTGCACACCACATGACTTTTCATGGCAGTACAAGTGTGAGAACAACCACCATTTTTTTCCTGGCAAGGATTGATTATTTTGCATTCTTTATTGTCTAAGCTGTATCCTTCGGGACATAGGCAGGTTACTGAGTCACCATCAAAGTCACAGTCATGGGAACAGCTATACAATTTATTACAGTCACTGAATAGCTACAAGTAGAAACTTACCCTCCATTATTAATTAAACAGGGATTAACCCGAACGCATTCCTTGTTATCCACTAAATTATAATGGTCAGGGCAGGAACACTGGATTGTGTTATTGTCGTATTTACAGAAATGGGAACAACCTCCGTTAGTTTCCGAACATGGGTCTTCTACAACCAAACCAGTTTGCAAAACAAGTCTGCTATAGCACAGATACTTTACCTAAAATACAGGTTCTACCATTCGGTTCCAGAACGTACTTAGGAGGGCATGAACATTTAGGGATTCCTAGAAGGTTTTCACAATAGTGAGTGCATCCACCGTTCTCAATTTGACAGGGATCCTTCTGTAAAAATATTTCATTGTTATGGAAATTAGTTGTGAAAATATTCAGACTACCTTTCTGCACGTTTTCCCATCACCTTCAAGCACAAAATTATCAGAACAAGAACAAACAACGCTCTGAGTAGAAAAATCGCATTTCTGACTGCATCCTCCATTATTTTTCTGGCACAAATCTTCCAAAATGCAACTAGTGTCATTACTTAAAGTGTAATTTTCCGGACAACTGCACTTTACATTTCCAGAATCGTCTGAAAAACAGTTGTGGGAACATCCACCATTGCTAATCAGACAAGGATCGATCCTGTAACACTCCTTGCCTTCCAGTTTGTAATTTTTCGGACAACCGCAACTCATTGTGCCTGAAAACTATTATTTTATTTCTAATACTATTTAATCATCCTGAGCTGTAACCATTTTCAAATACACATTGGTGTGAACATCCTCCGTTGTCAGTTAAACAAGGATTTTGCAAAATACAATGGGTGTCATTATGCAAATGGTGAGTGTCGGGACAAGAACACAATATTTTGTGGTCTTTAAACTCGCAAATATGTGAACAACCGCCGTTTTGATTTTGACACAAATCATCTTCAACACACTGGGTCTGGTTGACTAAAGTGTGCCTGTCTGGACAACTGCACAACACTTGGTGTTCCATAAACTCGCAATAGTGTGAACAGTTTCCGTTGTTGTTTAGACATCCGTTGATTTCAGAACAGTAAGTTGAGTTTTCTAATATGAAACCTGCATCAAAAATACTAAATGTAGCATTGGCGTGCTAGCAGCTTGCTGCTTTTTTTTGACCTATCACAAACTACCAACAATTTGAAAATGCTAACCTTCGGGACATCTGCATGAAGCTTTCCCGTTTCCATTAACACAAATATGGGAACAACCTCCGTTGTTATCAATACAAGGATCTACTTTAAAACAAACATTACGTTCTAACACCTGACCTTCTGGACATTTACAAGTGGCCACACCATCTACATTTTCGCAGTCATGTGAACAACCTCCATTATTTTCCAGGCAAGGATTATCAATTTCACAAGTAAAGTTATCGGGTTGTAAGTGATAATTTTTGTTGCAGCTTCAAATTGAATTAGTTAAACAGCAGCAACCATGAGGATTGTAACTACTTACCCACAAGTGTAGGCACCTTCAAGGTTATTGCAAATTTGGCTACAATTTCCGTTTCTTGTGGAACACTCATCGATATCCAGACAAGTAACGTCATCATCGGAGAGGAAATACCCAGGTCTGCATCCACATTCGTAGCCTCCATCATAATTGATGCAAACTTGGTCACATTGGCTTAAATTCAAGGTTTCGTCACACTCATTTATGTCAACGCACTGTTTTAATGTTGAGTCGTATTGAAAACCTTCTTCGCAAATACACCTATAAAAGTTCTAGTAGCAACAGCTTTAACGAGTCACTCATCACTTACTTGAAACCTCCATCAAATTCCTGGCAACTCTGAGGACAAGAGCGGCATTCCTCAATTACCACGCAATGTCGTCCATCCTTTTCCAGTTGTAATCCAGAAGGACAAGAGCATTTAAATGACCCCACAACATTTTCACAATCATGCGAACAACTATACTCGATCAGGCATTCGTTGATGTCCTCACAATTTTGTCCGTCAGACCTAAAAATTTCCACTTAAATCTGCCTTTACAAATTAAAAAGGCTTACCCAAGCACAAAACCTGAAGGACAAGTGCACTGAAACACTCCGTCAATTCTAGTGCTAGTATGAGAGCAGGATAGATGTTCACAATGAGTGGCGTTGTGCAATATTGAGTCTAGAGGGCACTTACACTCAAAACCACCTAAAAACAAAAACTACTCAAAAACACCTTTGACTAGAATAATCCAAAATACCTGGTGTATTTAAACAAATATGGGAACAAGGATTATCCAAGAGACACTCATCAATGTCTTGGCACTGTGTTGAGTTTAGAGGGGATATCTGGAAACCTGTTGGACATTGACACTCGTAGCCTCCTGGTGAGTTTTCACAGGTGTGAGAACACGTATTTTCTCCAGTTTCACATTCGTTGATATCTGCAAATGTAACCCTAATATTGTGGTTTAAATGACGGTAGTACATACCAACGCATTCCTCTTCAACCAGCCTATAACCTTTACCACACTGCATGGGCTCTTCCCCTTCCTTATACTCTTCTTCGTATTCTTCATTATATTCTACGATAAATGCATTAAAAATATGATATTAGCTGCATGCAGACTTACCATTAATACTTTCTGAAGTGTTTTCATTTAGGATAGGTTTTAAAGTTGGATTTTCTTTAAATGTTTCATCAATCTTTTCGCTTGCTTCAATCTTATTGGTTGTGTATTCTGTGGTTGTTTCAGCATTCACTTCTGTAGTGGTAACATCTTCCAAATCGCTGGGTAAAACTTTTATAGATTCAGAAACATCCTCAACAATGATGTTCTCTGTGGTGCTTGTTGACACGTTCTTAAAAAATTTTGTTACTACTCTAAATTATAAATAAATTTTTTACATACTTTAGTAATGGTTTGTTTAGCATTTTCATCTTCCTCATCTTCATAGTCATCATACTCTTCTTCGTATTCCTCCTCTTCGTCATCTTTACCACTAGTTTCTTTCTCTGATTCTTGTTTGGGTGTGGTGGTTTCACTAAGAGTTGTAGTTTCCGGTTTGACTGTACTAGTTACAGGTGGAGTGGTTGTGAGTTCATCTTCATACTCCTCATATTCTTCATCATATTCATCAATGTCGTTAGTTTCTTCTGGTGTTGAGAGTGTTATCACTTCAGTAGTACTGGACACTTTGTCTTTTGGTGATTCGGAATTTTCTTTCTCGTCGTAATTCTCTTCTTCTTCGTACTCTTCTCCTAGAATTGTATTGTATAGAAGGGGTGAGATATTGGTTCAAGCAAGTTTACCTTCATAGTCTTCATCTTCATATTCATACTCTTGCTCTTGGTCTTCTGCTACAGGTTGATCAGACTGGTATCCATTAGAGGATTTGCAGTAAAACGAACCGATTAGGTTCACGCATTTGTTATCATGGCACAATTTTTGAATTTGAGGGTCCTCGCACTCATTTATGTCTATAAAACAGAGGAATTAAGTGATGGTTTTCATCTCAACTCTTTGGGTTGTACCTAAACATTTTTGGTTGTCATACAGTTTGAAGCCTTTATAACACTGACATTGTGCTTCACCATTAGTGGAATCACAAAAGTGATCACAGTTTAAGTTTTTTGCTTCACAAGCATTTTGGGTTGGTTTAGTGGTCCTACCAGTTTTTTGACAAATTATTTCTCCCAACCAACGCGCTTTACTGCAAAAAAGTTTGGTTCCTTTTGTCTGCTTGTAGCCTTTGAGACATTTGTATTCGGCTTTTAAGTAGGATTTGGTTTGTTTCACTCTGATTAATTTCCCGTTTGGTATATCAGGAGGGGGTGAGCGGTGACATGATGAATCCCACTTGTTCACCAACTTGGCAGTATAAGATTCAGTTAGAGCAATATCTGTAAATAGTCAAAAAAATATTACAAACCAAACCATAACTGTATTGTTCTTACATCATTCTTTTTTATCGGGAAACATAATGTTATGTCAATTGCGTGGGTTATTTAGTACTATGAATCAAAAACAATTTATAGCATTTAATATTGTTGTAGCGGCTTTTTATATGCCCAAATACTCCCACACTGAACAGTGTGACAATAGTTTGTATTGAGCAAATATTACCAAAATGACAGGATAATGTGTTTTTTCGAGTTGGTCAACCTATTAACTACTTAGTTATGTATTCTAATTAAGACCAATTGTTTTTCCACACCAAAACATTTTCCTAACAAATACTCAAATATGTGTAGACTTCCTGGCAACTGTCTGCCTATTAGTTTTCCAACAAATTAACAAATGGTAATTAAATGAAACCATGTTGAAGTCGTGTTTGACTATCGCTTGTTAATCCAGATTAGACGACACAACGCTATAAATTCCACAATTGATGACTTCTTCACTTCCTCATAAATAAAACGGCTGTTTAAAATCTTTAAAATCTAAAATTAGGACACTTAAATTTGAGATGTTCCGTGTGTAATTTAAATCAAACACTATAGCATCATCACTATCTGCAAAATCAATAGAGTTGTATGTGGGAATCCATTTGGTTTTGAAATTAACAATCATCAAATGTTGCCCACAATGTGCTACAAAAATAAAGTGTAGGTCATCGGCTGTATGAATAAACAATCTAATGATTACTATTATGAGTGATTACTATTTTTTTTCCAGCCTTATAGGAATGCAAGCAGAAATAATTATTGCTTTACTGGCATCTTATTTGTGGGGTTATTCTTGTAAGAGAAGTTTTACGGAATTTTATATTGGAGAGACACTTGTCTAAGAAATCTAATTTATTATTACACAAAAACATTATATGTTACCGATATTTATTGGGTACTAAAAATGGCAGGTTAAGCCTGAAAAATGGGATGGAAAAATTACGTTTAGTGAGAAGATTAATACGATTTTGTTTCAGTGATTTATAATGCTTTTTTAATTAAAACTTCCAGAAAGTCAAAAGGAATTTAGGATTTTCTTCTAAAGCTCAAATGTTAGCACAACTTAGGTTTTTTTTTTACTTACTACTTATTTAGTAAAAAACACAATATTTATTGACAGATACAAAGAAGCTTTATATGAGGATATTCAGGGAATCTCAACGAATTTTAACAAAAACTATACTTACAGGTGGTAAATATCCATAAGAAAATCCAGGCCGTTTCGGTCACATACTGCATTTTCAAATTCTATGAATTTCTAAAATTATATGCTCCCGACTGATGTAATACACGCGTATATGCACCTGTTCAAATGCACTGCACTAGCCAGCGATCTTAACGGACAAGAGCGCGAAAGATCAAACATTTTTGATTTTATAATATCCCAAGAACGTGCGGTGGGACGTCGCGTCGGTTTTAATCAACAAAACAGAGACATCAAACATGTTTTAGAACGTGCAGTGCGTCCCAAAGAAAATCGCCCACGCTATCTTTCCCAAGCTCACATTCCTCTATATTTGAGCCTATAAAACATCACCAGAACGCTTAGTAATATACAGGGTGTTGATGATTACTTGTAAAATTAAAACAAACACAATTACAATGAATACTGTAATTGTAATAATTTTTAATATGATGAATACAAAACAACAATGAAATTTGAGTGTACACTTCACTATAAACTGGATTTTTAAATTTCTTAATATTTACAAAACCACAAACACATATTTTAGATTTGTTTTAATGATGTATTTGGAATGATTTACTCAAAAAGTTGATACCAATCACTGATGGTATTGAACTTTTCAACCCCCGCAACAATAAAGTGAGCAGATTAGAAAGCACAAGACAGACATAAATGAAATTTAGATACAAATTAAAACAAAAGGTCCTCATCTCTATCATCAAAAATGTTGGCCGCATCGCGGGCCTCAGCTTCAATACCGGCCGCCCGTTTGGCCGCCTTATCCTTTTCTGCCTTTGCTTTGATGATCTTCTTTTTGTCCTGAATCTTCTTTAGACGGTAAAATTCTTCTCTTTCCACCTCATCCAATTCAGAAATGATGTAAGCAAGAGTGTTTTCAATTTTAGGAATAATCACTGCAAAAGTTAAGATTTATAACACACAGTTAACATTGTTTAGACAACTTACCATGTTCAATAGCATTCACCCTTCTGTTGGTAATCTTAATAACTTCATCCAAAGTGACAAATGAAGTTTGCAATGATGCCAACTCCACCAACAATTTAACAGCATTTTGATAGTTTTTCTTCAATTTGGTTAGTTGTTGACCACCACGAGCCAAACCAGCTAACTCATAAGTGTCTGTACCATCTTGGTATGATTCAAACACTGGTAAGGTGACACCTACAAGCCAAATATTTAGTTCACTAGTGCAATTCAATAAAGTCTGAGATTTTACCAGCAACATTGTCCTTTTTAGTGCGGATTTTAATTTGAGCTTTAGTGACATTCTGCAAAACCACCTGATTGAAGTCTCCTGTAGCAAATTTGGCCTCTGCCAGAGAAAATGCCGCTTCCTTCATTACTTCACCCATCAGAGTTTTGGTCTGTAATTTAGCAGGTTTTAGGTTGAGTGTGTAGGAAATTGGGGCTGCTTACCTCAATGATTTTGCTTAAAATCATACGAAAACGCATTTGAAGGGCGTCAGCCTTCTTTTTTAATAAGCTGTGGCCAGTTTGGGCACCCTTTAGCCTCATCTTCATCAACATCTGAGCACTACAACAAATACATTATTACAACCATGTATATAAGTGCTGAGGGTGTTTAAAAAACAGTTTAGTCCACCCTCCCATTACCATTTTAATAATTTGTTTCCCAGCAAATCCCAGGGCAAAATTTTTAAAGCCACTTACCCTCTAGATGGAAAAATAGGTAATCTGTCGCTCGCAGACATTTTTAAGCAAAATCACTCGCAAGTTTTGGCAAAAAACACGAAAAATCTGTGCAAATTTCGGGGTCCTTAAACAAAACTCACGGGACCCAGTCACCTGAACTTGACTGACATTTGTGATGACTTACGATCAGCTGACCGTACTTGGCATGAAATGAGATTACATTATCGATATATAGTGCAAATCGATATCGATATAATTCTTATTGAAAATCACATAATTTTAATTGTTAAATAATCGCATTTGAGTGTTTTGTACCTTGATTTATACAAAACTTCCTCTATTGTAATGCATATGTAATCAATCTGACTAGTTAATAAAAACAAAGAAAACTCTCGAACAACACGCTAAATTCAAAAACATCGTAAAGCTACCAAAAAATCGGAATGCATTAACGAAGTAATATAAATCTGTCGGTCTTTGACAAATTTATTTCGTGACGAATATAGCCATAATAAACATATTGGAGGCCTACGCAAACCTGGCTCATCTATTATGCCTATCCAATATAATATAAATGGTAATAAAGACTTATTGATACTTAAAATTAGATATTATTAAGCAGCAGCATCTCTTGTAATCCCACTCGCGTTGATGGTCGAATCAGTAAGAGAATTATTTTGATGAAGCAAACCGAGAACATTTTTGAGTTAGCTATACGTTAGGATGAACGCAATAGTTCAAAATGCACTTTTATTGTTTTGCTTCCTGTATTTTTCTGGCGGTAAGTTTTTTATGTTAATTTAAAAAATAAGTATTAATGTAACAAAAATATTATGCAGGTCAGAGTGTTATAATAGCATATATATTTAGCACTAATCATCACACAGATGCAGCTCTTAATTGCTAAGAATTTAGGCTAACTGTTTCGAATCCTAGTTTAATGTTTTATGACTTTTCCAGGATTATTAGCGGATGGAAACCAAGATTTGGTTCAAAATGTACAAGGAATCAGCACTTTAGAAATAACTGAATTTACAACAAAAAAAGCGCTTTTCCGTAGACGACTAAAGCGGCTCAGAAAAAGAAAATTTACTACAACCACTGAACAATCCATAACTACAACTAAGGTCATCAAACTAGACAATAAAGAACATCAGACGCATCAAAGAAAGAAAAAAAGAAAACAGAAAAAGACACTGACCAAACATAACAATGAATATCCAGAACCAAAAAACCTTATTCTTCCAATGCCACCTACAAAACCTAGAATAACCAGATGCTCTAACAAAAATGGTGGTTGTGCCCATATTTGTAACGTTAAGGGCCCCACCAAGTGTGAGTGCTTTAAAGGATTTGAATTGTTAGAAGACAGTCACCGTTGTTCTGGTAATTTAGAGCAATTTACATATAATAGTTTCTGCATAGTTTTAACTTACAGACATCAATGAGTGTCTTATAACTAATGGAGGTTGTCAAATGAACTGCACCAACTCTATAGGCTCCTACCAATGTCACTGTCCTCACGGTTTCCGATTGGGCAGAGACACCAAAACCTGCGAAGATGTGAACGAATGCCTACTCCGAAATGGTCACGGACCATGCCAGGATACTTGCATAAATACCAATGGGGGATACAAATGTAGCTGCAAGCGACTTAAGGGTACTATTCTGGCCAATGATTTGCATTCCTGCGTGGACGTGGATGAATGTGCCATAAGCAAGTATTAGATTTCAGTCAATTTGTTGTAAAGTACCGGATTGGTTTTTTTTTAGAAAATGGCGGTTGCTCACACTTTTGCCTCAATACTTTTGGTAGATCGTTTTGCTCGTGCCCAGTAGGAATGGAACTATCAAGTGATTTCAAAACCTGTCTAGGTAGAGAAACACTTTACTATAACAAAAAGCGACTAAATTAAGGAAATTTCAGATATAGACGAGTGCAACACAGAAATTAAACATGAATGCCCCTACGGTTGCGTAAACACAGTAGGATCGTACAAATGCGTCAATATTCAACAGCTTCAAAGTGACGAAGCCTACAAAAAAATCACCTGCACACCCTTATTTCCTCCGGAAAATGGGTACTTTAAATGTTCCAGGAAGCGCGCTTTAAAAAGCGTCACAAAATCGGGAAGGGTTCGCATTAAAAACAGTCCGGGAACCAAATGCTCGTTGGTTTGTCCGGAAGGTTTTGTAAGATCAGGAAAACGGTACAGACTGAAATGTAATTACAAAGGAGAATGGAGCGGAGATATGGACGCACAATGTGTACGTGCAGAACTTTCTGAATAAAATCATTTAGTTGGAGTAACATATCACATATTGTAATCAAAACTTTAATACAACCGATAATTAAACAAATGGAGTTTAATTGCTTAACTTGCCCTCGCTGCGAAACAAGCCATTAGTTTGATTATTAACGAACATGGATTTAAAAAAAAAACGTTAAATTTAAGTGTTCAGTCAATATAGATTAGCGGTGTTTGTCCTCCAGCAACCATTTGCCACATTTCCTGTATTCGGAGATTTGTAAATTTTGACATTTGACATAAAAGTTAGGTTATCAATTTGGTTTGTTAATAATTGTTGTTTGGTCTTTTTTAGTTATTTATTAAGTATTTACTGTTCTTAAAACAATTAATAATTAGTGTCCATAATTATGGCCCAAGAAGAGAAACTGGATTGGATTTACAAGAGTGCTAACAGCCTCGTAAACAGAGAGGACTATTTACTTGGTAGAAAAGTTGACAACACCTTAGAGCAATTGAATGAGGAAGAGAAACCCCATAAATTCGTGTTGCCCACGCCAAAAAATCACGTTGAACATGAATGTATACCGCCGTCAATTCGAGATTTTAATAAAATAGTCCAAACTGAACAGGTAAGTCCCTGTTTGTTCTAATCAAGACACCATTAATAAACCCATAACTTTAAGGTTGATCTCTCAGCTAAACTGCAGGAAGACCCGTTGGTAGCCATCAAAAAACGTGAAGAGGAGGCCAGAAGGCAATTTTTGCAAAACCCCATTCAGCTGAAAAAATTACAGGAAGCCTTAAAAAAGAAGGAGGAGCTGAAGAAGAAGAAAAGCAAAAAATCGAAAAAGAAACACTCAGATCTAGATGAGAAAATTAAGCAAAAGCTTCAAAAACTCAAAGGTGGTACTTTGGGTTTTGAGTCTAAAAAAGAGGCAAAGAAAGACAAAGCAGATGCCTTAAACACCATTTTAATGCACAAATTTAATGCTTTGAAAGATAAATTGTCTGAGGATGATTTGAGGGATATTATTAATGGTAAAGTTAGCAGTGATGACGATGAGGATGATGACAAACCTAAAAAGAAAAAACAAAAACAAACTTCAAGTAGTGAGGATGAAAGTGAACCTGAAAAGAAACAAGACAGGACTACTGATAGGAGGTGGAGAAAGAAAAGTAGAAGTCCAAGTAGGGATAGATCTATCAATAGGAGAGACAGGGATAAAGAGAGAAGTAGATATAGAAGCCCAAATCAATCTAGGTAAGTTAAGCCAGTCATGTATAATATTTTTCATTCTCTTTCAAATGGTGTTTGAGTGAATAAGTGGTTTTTCTTGTTTGCAATGGTGTATTTTTCAGAAACAGGAATGCACCAACAAGAGAGAGACCCCAACATGTGGACAGAAGATCTAAAAGGAGTAGATCAAGGTCACAAGAAGACAGAAGGAAACACCACAGTTCAAACAAACCCTACAAAACTCAATCTAAGAGGAGAAGCAGAAGCCCAACTCCAGACAAACCACAACCAACCAAAAAGGCAGATAACAGTAAGAAAAAGAAACCAAGTAGCAGCAGTGATAGTGATGGGGAACTTGACAAGAAAATTATGGCCCAACTTAAGGTGTTAAGGGGTGAGGTTGAATCAAAAGCACCACAGAAAAAAATGCTTCCTGAAAAACCACCACACTTAAAAAAACATTCAAGTAGTTCCAGCTCTAGTTCAGACTCCAGTTCAGAGGATGACAGAGAGAAAAGTAAGAAGTACAAATACAGTGACTCTGAAGATGACAAGCCTACAACCATTAAAAATTTTGGTCTTGTAACCTCAGAAGGAAAAAAAATTAACTTGAGTGGCAGTAAAAGTGTGCCAACTAAAACAGTAAAGAAAACTGAAGAAGTAGTGGTAAAACCTGATAGGAAAAAGGTGAAGAAACTCACTGAGGAGGAAAAGGAACAACTAAGGAAGGAAATGATGAAGAACGCTAAAGTCAGGGATAAAGAAAGAGAAGAAACAGTCCGGAAATATCGCGAAAAGAACAGAGAGGAGGAGGAAAGTGTCAAAAAAAAGTTTGACGCTGATTTAGTGCACGCCAAATTGCTTAAAAGTGCAGAATTAGGTTCAGTAGAACAGAGGATCAAATCGAAATTGAATAATATTCAGAGATCGTCCAGGCATATGGACCAGAATTTTTCAAAAAGGTAATTATTTTCACTACATTTAGAAGCTTTTATAAATAAATTTATTGAAGTAAATAAACTGTACATATCGCAAAAAATGAGTAAATAAGAATCATCAAGCACAGTCTTTTTTATAGTCAGTGCAATCACGGTGATTCACCTCTCTTTTCAAGTCACAGAGGTCATCTCTGTCTGTCGTGCAGTGTTCGCCAAATCGAACAGTTTTCTTTCCTTTCAATTTACAGGATTCTGGGGGTATATCAGGTGGGCTAACCATGATGGGTCCGGATTTTTCCTTCTTTTTCACACAAGTGTCATAGGTCGGCGGATCCGTACATTCTATTGGATAACGACCGTCGCATGTTTTTTTATGTTCTTGCAGAACACCAGCGTAATGTTTTGCCACAATTTCTTCAGCAGTGTCGATATGTTTTGGGGTATACGAAGTGAATTTGGCTGCAATTTTTAATATTACTATTGTAAAACACTAATTTAAAATTTTCTTGATGGCAGTACCTTCAATATCCTCAGTGCAAGTCAAATCTTTTTCCTCCCCTAGATGTACAGGATAAGCGCATTCCCTGTGTATTGGCTCAATACCGTGCGGTGGTACTTTGTAGGTATGTTTAATAGACTTTTCGTACTCTTGCCGTAATGTATCCTCTTTAGCTTTGTCAGTTGCTTGATCCGGAGCTCCGCCTCCAACGTTCAAGTTGTCCATACATTTTTGGAAGTCAGACTTCTTTTCATCTACTCCACAATTATTTCTTTACATTTTGATAGGTTATTTCAAGTTAACTTACCTATGGACTCATCAAATTTCTTGGTACCTTCCAGGCTGTCTTTGACCAAGTCCTCCAAGTCTCCCTTAAGGTAACCCTGTTTGAACATCCAATTCCTCATGTTCTCTATAACTTCACACGGGAATTTGCTGGAGTTTTCCACCATGTATCTGTAGACGTATAAGTCCGCACCAGTGATTACAAACCTAAAAATTGAAATTTGAGTTTTAAATTGTATGGTCGAACAAAGAAGGAAACCTTTGGCCAAAAACATTAATTATGGCTCCAATATAAAAGTCAGCTGGAGTGTACAATTCCGGGTTTAAAGGGTCAGAACCAGGCTTAACCAGTAAAGTACTTCTCAAATATTTCCCTCCTATAATGCCTGAATTTCTAATTTGTGGTTCTTGAATTCTGCAAGTACCATCAGCCAACGAATAGTAGAGTAAAAACCTTCTTATAGTGTCTTCAGGGTGTACAGCATCAATTTTCATTTCATACCTGCAACTTGGTTGTCATAAATATGAGTTAGAGGTTCAGCTTCAACTTTATACCGTAAATTTTTGTTGGCATTGGCGATTTGCCTTATAACGTCTTTCTTTGGTGGTTTTGGCAAGAAACTCAGAGTATTTTGCAACGAGTCTTCTAAACCACCTAAGCCATCATGAGGTGGTACTGGCGGGTCTCGCTTGGGTTCTTCCTCATCGTCAATTGGAATTGGAGGTTTCTGTTCAATACACAATGCATTCCTAAAATATACAAACAACTTGTGCTGCAGAATTTTAAATGTTTAATGTCACCTGTAGTAGTCTCTGGTAAATTTGTCACAGTCGTAAAGTAACATATCGCGACCTAGTACAAAAATCGTGTTTCCCACCAAAAAGTCTTTGGGTTGATAATACTCGGTGACTTCGTTGTCTGATTTTTCCAAGTATATGGCTGGATAAGTTGTTGGGGTGTCAGTGTAGATCTAAAAAGCGGTTAATTTCAGTCAGTAATTAGTGGATAGGGTGTGGTCAACCTTGGGGAGTTTAGTTTTTCTCAATAATAAGGGATAAGGATCACGGCCGCTGTTTTCTCCCTGAACATTTTTAACCACAACAGTATCGTCGCACAAGTTGAACAGAATTTCAAATTTCATCAGATCACCGTATTCGTTTTCTCTGTCATCCCATGCAGCGTTAAATCTGTATAGCTATACGTTATAGAACCCTGTGATTAACCATAGTGAAACAGAAAATATACCTTAAGACTTTTCCATCATACTCCAAAAATCTTCGAAATTTATCATCTGCTGGTGGCGTTTTAGTAATTTTAGGAATTTCCTGTAATCTTCTATTGAAAGTGTAAGGGTCGTAGGGCATTTCTTCAGGATCCGCCATGTCCAACCCTTGACTAGCCATGTATTCCTGAACAGTATAGTATACACAAAAGAAAATTATTGAAGTGAATAAATGGAAAACTCACCCTAGTAAATACATCGCAGTCAACTGTATGGTAGACGACTCCATAAAAAGCCAAGTCTTTTCCTACTTGAAAATCCTTCCAGTGCCAGTAACTCCCGTCTTCGCGTTTAGGTATCCTTGCCCTTCGAACCAATTTACCTTGTAGAAGTCCACTATTCTATATATTAAACACAAAATGAATTAAGCTACATTTAATTAATCAAATCATACTACCGGAACTCTTGGCTCAATAACAGCAATCGTATCATCCTCCAAAAAGTAAATTATATTAACAGGCCTCACTCTATAAAACTCTAAAGGTGACTCAACTACGGACTGTTTGAAAAAAGCTTTAAAAGTCAAACATTTCTGATCGTAGAGGGCAAAATGCGGCACAAATTGGGGCAGAGGTGTATTTTTGCACCTGCCGTAGGTTAGGGAAGGGTCAAACCGGACAGGATCTACCTTACCGATATGTTTAACGGAGTTGCATTCTAATTCCCTACCCCCAATTCCGGTGTAATTGACTTTGGGTTGTTTGTAGCCACAGTTCACATCGAATGTTTGGGACCGATGGAATTTTGATAGCTATAACAAATTTTAATTTGTGAAGTAATAAATTAAATTGCGTACTGACTTACTGTAGGATCATAGAAGGTAAAGCCTGGTAGTTTTGGAAGTCCAGTCATTTTAAGAACAAAAAGTAAGTTTCAAATAATTAAAATGTCTTTATATTGACAAAACTTTAGATAGATAACAGTCGTTGTTAAGCGCATATTTGAAATTTGGCGGTTCGGTTATAAAAGCGTTTCTAGTTTTCTTTCTCAGCCGGTTGGTTTAACACGTGAACGTCTCAGTTCAAATCGCTATATGCATCACGTGATAACAGTACAAACTTGTTCAGTGTCCTTATTATGAACAAAATAGGTCAGTCATTTTGAAATTGGTGTATTATTTGTTATTTCAGTACTGTTTATATCAAAATTAGTAAAATGAAGAGTCTGAAAAAGCGGAAATCAAGAAATATTGCTCAGGATCTGCCATCATCGTCCAGTGCTGGCTATAATTTTGGTGTAAATCCATTGATAAAGGACGAAATAATGCAGCTAGTGAGGACAAAAGGACGAAAGTTGAAGAATCGCAGAAGTGAACTCAAAGTTTGGACGGATTTTCATGAACCCGTTGATTTTGAGCGGGGAATTAAACTGTTAGCCTCATTGATGGGAATCGACATGGAAAATATGTTTTAAACTCATTTTTCATCAAGTAAAAATTGAAATTACACTAGTTTTTATTTATGGGTGTTAAAAGCAACATAATTAACTAGATTTTGTCGAAGAAAAATGATCGATCGACAGATCGATGTTGTCTTTAATTTGGAAGTCGAGTGTCCTTTCTAGTTTATATCTACTAATCGTTGCGTCAGGTTGTCTGCCCAACCTCCTTATTCTCTCTTTCTGAATAGGGGGAAGGAAAGAGAAAACAGTACGATTTAGTTAGTTGTCATCTGCCTAAAACAGGAATGTGAAAATTGAGGTTAGATTTTGTTGTATATAATATGATTTTGAATTTGTTGTAAATAATTCAGGAATTGTAATGTTTCTCTAGTGTATTTAATTTATTTATATTGAACAAGTAGTGGACAATGTTTAGCCATTTGATTGTGATATATTTGTGCACAATTTTTCATTTTTCTTCCCCTTCATCACTAAGTAGGGACACTTTCACTGAAGAATTACTGCTCAAACCCCTATTTAGTGAACAACTCTACGCCCATTTTCAATTTTCTACTGTTTGGAATATTGATCCCAGCAATGAACAATGTAAGTACCTCAAAATTGTTGCTATATTTGTATTTCACTCATTTTTATTTTTTATCTGGTTGGGTGTTTCCCTACCTGTTTTTACTACATAGAGGTTAGTAATTATTAAACTGTTGGTTCTAGATCATCACACTCATTTATTTCCAAGAGCACTAGGTGAAATTATTGCGCGGTTCAATGTGCATGAATTACATGTCAGTTTGACTAGTGGTCTTTGGAGGTATGAAAGCTGGGGCTATCCAGTGGTGGATGCTGCCCCAGGTGCAGAAGTTTGGGCTTGGTTCAAGCCAGACACTGTTAATATTGAGGAGAACTGGAAATTGTTGTCAAACTCATTGTCTGGCTTGTTGTGTGCTTCATTTAATTTTGTTGATAATTCCAACACTGTAAGTCCAGAATTTTCATTCAGACCTAGAGGAGTGATGGATTGGCAGACCCTGAATAATACATATTTAAGGTGAGTTAAAATTTTTATTTTTAACATAGTTGTTACCAAACCAAACACTTTGGAAATGTTACAATGTGCCTATGTTCTAATTTTAGATATGCCACCTTACCTCGTGAAATAGTATGCACAGAAAACTTAACCCCTTTCAAAAAACTATTACCATGTGACTCAAGGTCTGGTTTGGCATCTTTACTCAACTCTGGGTACATTCATAACACTAAATACCATTCAGTTGGGCTGCATCTCAGACAAACATGCTCTGATGAGGAATGTACATCACCAGCATTAGAATTACAACTTTCAGTGTCATTGGTGTATGACTATGCATTACTAGGCACTAGAAACTGGTCATTCAAAAAACTGTTTGGTCAAGGACTGAATGGAAAATGCCCTTTGGCAAAAAACAGCACAATTTACGTCGATTTGTCCAGTAAGGCTCAGCATAAGTTTGAACTTTCACCCACACCTGATAGTTTGGTGACATCAATAAGAGGTGGTCAAGTGACTGATTATGCAGTGTTTAATGTGCCGCCAATGTTTTTGAGTGTGGCAGCCACCTACAAGGATTCTATGGAGTTAGCTGTGAACATCCCACCAATGTTGCATGGCAATCAGTATTTAACTGGTTATGGACAGGAAAGAGGCGGATTAGTAACTGAAATTTACAACAATCACTGGGCCAGTTTGGATGTTGTCCTGCTGCAAAACATTGCTTGGTATGTACCAGTTTATCTACACACTTTGAAAATTGTTTCAAATGGAGTTGAGATTGAACCTACTATTTTGAAGTATAAGCCAGGAAGTCAACGTACAAGACCTTATTACATTGAAATTGTTGTTAGACTACCTGCTAGGTCGGTAACAACCATTTCAGCTGATTTTGATTTTCTTTTCTTGAAATGGCAGGAATATCCTCCGGACGCTAATCATGGCTTTTACATCGGCTCAGCGGTCATTTCTAGTTATTTACCCTTAGCCAAAAACTATACCGGTTTACCCTTAGATTCATCCACAATTTACGGGAGTTTTAACGCGTCGCGTAGCGGCTATATAGTGCAAATTCGTACCGAAAATATGGTGATCACGTTACCCACGCCCGATTTTAGTATGCCCTACAATGTGATTTGTCTTGCGTGTACTGTAGTTGCCCTTGCGTTTGGTCCTTTGCATAACATTACCACAAAACGGCTCGTGTTGCGGAAGAAGGTTGAAGTGAAACTTCTAGAACGTGTTAAAACTAAAATTTGTCAGGTAGTAGGTCGGTTTAGTAAGAAAAGCGACACAAAAACCAAAGAGGATTAATCATGTAAAGTGAAGTAGTGTGTATAAAATAATAAATTGTTATAAACAGGTTTATTAGCTGTTTTAGAGTGGTATTATTTTTCTTTTACATGTTTATTTGATGATTGTTAGCAACATAGTTTGTTTAAACTTAATTTCAACAACATCTGTTAAAAAAGATTTAATTAAATAACAGTTTATGGCTACCAGGATCACTCCTTCACATCTAAACCATTCTGTACAATATTTAGTTAATTAACAATTAAATTACGTATAACAATCACAGAATTTGTTACTACTTATTATTACCATATACACACACTTAAAATTATAAAACAATTAAATCAGGTTTTAGAGAAATATTAGAAGAGTTTAGAAACAAAATTTTAAATACTTATTTACACTGAAACTATCTAAATAATCGTAATAATATCAGTGGCGTTAGTATGATTAAAGGAACTGATCTAGTTAGGGTGCTACTAGACAGGTCATTATCGTCATCATCTTCACTGTCGCGACTTTTTTGTGCCCTAAAAGCGGCTTCGCAAATATCCCCACAATCCTCTCCTTCACAGATATCGCATAAGGTTGCTCTAGGTCCTCGATAGAAAATTCGGGCTCTCCTTGCTAAAATAACTTTTAGACAAATTTTTCCTGAAAATATCAGTAACTTACAGGTGTCGTAGTAGTCGTAAATCACCACAGAAACCGGTTTTTGTTTGGCCACTTTGTGCGTTCTAAAGGCTGATACGGTCGGACAGTACTCCGTTACTGTCAAATTGTTAAAGTACAAAATAACTTTGGTGTCTCCGTGGCTGGTTTCGACTTTTTGAACGTTTTGCGACACTTCCAAGCTAGGTAAACTGTCGCGATCCGCAGTGAAACCGGACGGTAAGGTCACTTCCATTACCGCCATATTACTTAAGGGAGTGGAAGATAAGTTGCGGCTGACAAAACTGTAAATTGTTTAATAAAAAATAAAGATGCCTGAAAATGTTTCAAAACACTTACGCTGTACAAATTGAAAGTTGAAGATGATCAACGTTTGAGTTTTTGTCCACTTGAGGATCCAAGGTGAACAACGGCCATGGACCAGTCACGTTTGTATTGTATTGATAAGAAACCCTAAAAATGCCTATTCCATTGCCTTGGGCTGTTACATTCACCTCCCTTGTGGCTTTATCGATCTAATACATTCATAGTTATTTAAAAACAAAACTTTACTGTCAACAACTCACTTCAGTAGTTTGGAGGATCATAGCAGTATTCTGGTTGATGCTAAACTTGCCAGTTTTTCCTTTATTGTAGGCAAACTCAATTTGCAAATTGACAGGTGCTGACAGTCGGGTAACAATCCTGTATAATGCCTGTAGTCCCACTACTGTATCTCTGGAAGAACTGAAGCCACCAATGTTGTTTTGTTGATTGACTAGCCAATTCAATATTGGAATTGCATCATCTACTAAATTTGCTTCAAGGAAGGTAAGAAGGGCGTAAGATGTCATTTCTATATCCACTGATCGCGGTCGTAGCTTCCACGGATTGTTAATTTCATTTTTGGGGATATCTTTAGCCCACCTGAAGGCAATTTTTGTTACATTAATAATTAGTTGGTCAGCTGCTTACCATTTTAAATCCCCATCCACTTTGGCTCTGATATCCAAAAGATTGAATACACTTTGTCTGGATGTGTGTTTAGCCAGATACAAAACATAACTGCATATGGAAAGTGTGTAGGTTGATTCAGTTTCCTCCATGTTTCTTGTAATGTAGTCCAAACCTTTATAGATTACGTTGGTATAGTTGGAGTTGTAACTTCTCTGTAAGTTTTTACGTGCATACTAAAATGAATATTACCAGTTACTGACGTAAATACCTGATTTTCCATGAAAGCTAGTAAAGTGAAGGCAGTCAAAGCCAAGCTGTTGCCATTACGATTTTGCAACTCATCGTAAATAACTGTTCCACTCTCCACAAAACTTCCATTAAAACCTTGGTTGTTAGCCAACCATTCTAGCGCTTTAATAATGACGGCATTGTCCACGTATATAAACTGCTTGGCTTGTTTTAAGGCCAACGTTACATAAGCAGTCAACCTGTATTAAGTACAGTTAATTGAAATTGATGTTAAGTCCAGCAGCTTTCAGATGGCTGCTTTTTTTAGACCAATCACAAACTACAAACAACCCAAATGCTGCACATGTGGACTGGACATAATTGGCTTACCAAACATTGCTTGAATCGTCCTTGTCACCAAATGGGCTAAACGATCCGTCTTTTCTCATGTACTGCAATTGTTGCTGGTAACTAGTCTCTAAGTTTTTAATAGCTTCATTTTCTATGGTGGGGGTTAGTTGCTGAGTACCTTTTAGATACTGTAAAATCACCAAATTTGGCATAAAATGCACTAGATTCTGCTCCCCACAACCTGTTGACAGCCTGGAAAATTATTCTAGTATTTTTTTGTTCTTTGGTAGAAATTCTTTTGGTGCAACCTTATTAAATTGTCTAAATGGATCATGGAGGTCCCTAACAGATTCCCGACAGTTCCAACTTCAATTTTTTCAGATTCCTCCACAATATTTTTGGGTATGGTAAAGTTGATTGATTTTTTAAAAACACTGCTTTGACGCATATCAATTAGTACGGATTTGGAGTAGTATTCAGTTTCTCCTCCCAGCTACAAAATAAGTTAATTTACGACAAATTTGGGTTTAATGGAACTGATATTACTTCGACTTGAAGGTGTTTGACCACAATATCCTGGGTTTTAGGACTGTTTGCTGTAACTTTGATTTCTGTTAATCCAGCTTTCAAAGGGGTGATCATAAAGGATACTGATACTCCAGAATTTTTACCAACACTGACTTTCTTTCTTCGATACAATTCGATTTCTGCAACAAAATTTTACTAGGTTTGTTTTATTAAAAGTGTCAGGAGCTAACTTTTTGGTGCAGCCACTTCGTTAGAAACTTCAGCAAACTCAAATTTCTGTTCTGTGTTGTGTAAAGTGACCTCTGCCACTATGTCCTGTCCTAAATAGTTGTAAACGACCACCGGAACCGCTAGGATTTCATCCTTTTGAACTGAATAAGGCAAATCCAAGGATACAACAAACATTTTTGACACCTTGAGTTTTTTGGGTTGGGTCATCAGTGCCAAGCCTCTTATCGGGTCCAAAGAGAATCCGCTGATTAACCAGTTGTTTAGGGTGGCAGGCACTTTCCTTCTTATTGAAGTTTTGCCCTCGTATCCGGAGGAAAAGTTGGTGAACAACCAAGTGGGGGCGATATTTTCAGTTAGGTATACTTTAGGCTTGTTCCATACTGGTTTAGGAATTCTGCTGAAAGCGTAAGGTCCTGCTAAAGGTGGTCTTGTGACTGCAGGTAAAAATACACCAAAACCTCGATCTGGTTTAACAGTCGAAGACCCGTAAAAGACAGGACGAAGGTAAATATCTTCAACTGAAACGTTATGCTATTAATAGTGTGGGCTGTAAGGAAAATGCAACATACGAGTTGGTTTGCGTCTGTCTATGTGAGCGTTGGTTAAAATGTCAGCTCCAGCTTCCTGGAATAATTATTTTAATAAACTTCTCAATCTGACATATAAAACGTACAAATACTGCAGAGTGTGGGTTACTAGAACCAGGTTTCCACATAAAGTAATTCTTAGATTGTCTGGATATCAATGCATAGGGCGACTTTTGGCCAATATCATACCGTTGCAAATCCTCAGCCACATCATTTATGGTAACATCATAACCAGGTCTTAAATTCATTGTATTTTCGTCCACAGCCATCAAGCCGATGTAAGAGTTTTGACGGGCACGCACTGTTAGCTCTACATCCAGTTCTGGTTCGGTTTCATCGGTGCTAACGTCTATATTAATCTGAAATCCACTTAGTGAGAACCATGTAAATGCATACTATATGTACTAACAAAATTGTCGAACATGACATCCACTTCAATGTCCACAACGTCCCCAACAAGTTCACCATCATCTTTGATGTAGTAAACAATTAAATGAGAGACTGGTACCATAGCATGGACAGCAGTGAAACGGAACTTGGCTACTTTCTTATTGTCCACTTGGAATGAGTTAGTTAGAAGGACATCTCCTAAAAAAAATTGCATTTTTTTGATGGATTTGTGAGTGACTAAAAACATACCTCGAGCTAGTAGAACGTAATTAATGTATTTCATAGGTTCGGTGCAATTGACTATGACGTCAACATCCAGGTTAACGATAGGTTTTTCGGTTTCCAGACTGGCTTGTAGGAATGTGTTGCTGTAAGACACAGCCGCCGGAATTGGTGAGATTCGTTCTTTAAGATCCTTGTACTCGGCCTGTTGGTGTAAGTATTGAGAGACAGTTAAGTTGTTTTACTGGTTTAATTACCTCAATTCTTAATGCTGTGGTATTGGTTACATTAACTGGAGTTGAGTATTCGAGTTTCAAAATTCCATTTTTGTCCAATCTGTGCGTTTTTTCATCGTACACTTCATCCTGTCGGGAATATCCATGTCGAATCACAACATCTCTTTCTTCATTTCCAAGTGGGGTTCCATCGTGGTTGGTCACTTTGATCTAAATTAGCATCGGCTTTAGCTTCAGTACTCAAGAAATTTTAGACTACTTACATAAGCTGCGTAAGTTAATCCTGGTTTGAAATAATCTGCAGTTTTAATCAAATCCATTTTATATTTGTATTTGTGGATGTGCACTTCTGCGCTGTTGTTTTGTCTTCTTCCAGTTAGGAATTCTTCAACAGTCACATCCACAATGACCACTCTTTCGTACTCGTCGTTTAAACGCAACTCTTTCTCTATGTCAAACTCCACCACTGTGGTACCGTCGATTTTCACCACTTTTCTTATAGGCGTTTGGTAGATTGGTTGTATTACTCCAGAGTAAATGGTTGGGTAGGCTGTTATGGTTGCTTCACCCGTCACTTTTTTACCGTAATTATATCTGTGTGTTATAAGACATTAGATTTGTGATTTAAATGTGTTTGATGTGTTGTTACCTAGTTTCAATTGCGATCGGAAGGGTTTTGTCTCTAAAGGTGATGTGTTTTGGCACTTGAACGTCCACTACAAATTTAGGCAACACATATTCAGCAATTTCCACTGGTTTCGTGTAGGTTTGTCCGTGAATTGTCACTGAAATATTCCATTTTCCTAGTACTGGACTGTCGCTGAGTTTTAATTCGCCGAAAAATACTCCTTTAGTTGCTTCAATGTTGCCCCACTCTTTGACTCGATTGCCTTTTCCATCCTGATAATTTAAATGTCATGCAAGTGTACTATTCAAAAATTATTAAAGTACCTCTATGTGGATTAGTAAAGGTTCATTACGAACTTCAGCAGCTGGTTTCAAAGCTGGATTTAAAACTATCGCTCTGAACATAATGGTAGACCCTGGATTGTACACTGCTCTATCCGTTTGAATGTAAATTGAATAGCTTTTTTGAAGGTAGTCCAGTGGAAATTCGGCTGAAAAGTCTACACCTCTTGTACCACTTACGTGGAGCTTGTAATTCCCATCTTGGATATCACCAACCTATAATAGTTAGTCGTAATAATACAAGTTCAACGACACTTGAAAAGAAAAAGTAATTAAGTATTTAATATCATGAGAATGTAATTTCAGGTTTCCTGCAATTTTTGCTGTGAGAAACTTTTGCAATTTTATACCAGTTAACACACATGATTTCTTATTCAACTTACTTCAAAGCGACTAATTACAGTAGAATACGGAACCACAGTGTCTTTAAATTGCATTAAAAATGGGGTTCCCGTAAACGATTGTCCTTCTAAAGTGGCCGTGATCGTTGTGGGTCCTGAAGTACCATGAACGCTGATGGCCGCATGATATTCACTGTTTGGTCGAATTACTCGAGGTCCGATTACGTTGTAGTAACTGAAACGAGACGTACTTTAGGTTTTCAATGAAATTCCTGACATATCAAGCTGATTTCAGTTCATTCTTTCAAGGCTTTTATACAGATCCTCTGTAGAGGAAATTCCTTGGACTAATCTGCACCTAGTAACCCACTCAATTTTTGGCAATCAGTAGGAAGCATGTTTTCTTGGTCATCTTCCTAATTCAGTCATTGCTTATGTAAAATTATTTGCATTTATTGCTGCTAAGTATTCCCACACTTCTACTATACATAATAATAAATAATTGACTAGGAAATATTCTAGATTGGATTGTGTAACAAAAAACCTAATCTAGTGTGAGGAAAAACACACAATTCGAGTAAACAAAATTGTGTACTAGCGCAATAGATAATTAATTACATTATTTGCTTGCACAAGCTGGATCAGTAAGTTTGATAGTGTGAGTAATTCTTTAAAGTTTATATTGTTCGGGTAAACACTCGACACACCTTTAGCTTTACCCATAGTCTTCCCATAAATGGTTTCGCAAGGAAAATCCTGTTTAGTGATATCGTTTGCCTAGTCATATATGGATCAAAGGTGTCTCAAATATCTAAACTTTATAGATATTTGGATTTTTATTCTTTGTACACTTGATTTATTGAGTTAACGGTCTACACATTCTCTGTATAATGAGGACAAACCTAACAGGTTCACTTACAGCAAAATTATAAAAAATCAACATTGTTAACGGTCTATCCACTACAGGTCATTTATAAACATTATACAGTTTTGCACGCAAATTAAATTCTTTTGACCTGACTGTAAGAAGTTGCAAGGGCGATTCAGTTGAGTAATTACGTGTAAACACAATCGATGATTGAGCGGGTCATGTTTTTTGGCACGTTGAAGAAAAAGAAAGCAGTGAAAGTCAAGATCGTTCAGGTTTTTCGAGTTGACAACAACTTCTATAGAAGTGAAGGTAGTTTTTTAATCAATTTTGGTAAATATTATTACATAAGCTTACCCATTTTGTCCAAAACATTCTACAACTAGTAGTACAACACATATCGTTCCCAACCAATGCCACATTATGTAACACCCACAATATCGCTCTTAAACTACAACTTTCTACCAGAAGTTCTGGTTGTAAACAAAACCAACTTCTTCCACTAGGCTGTCATCTTATTAAACACTTGATCAGTTTTGGATGGTGTCCGCTTTTCACCGTAATATCAACTGCACTTGGTATAGACCATGCTTGGTTTACCTTGCTTTGGTATCCCGACCAGCTGGTAGACCTTCCTGCGACCCACGATCCGCGGTAGTCTGGGGCCAAGTGTAATTTCCACTATATGCTGAAATATCTCATAAATTGCCATTAGGTCTGCCAATGTCTTTTCGTTAAGATTTTTCTAACGCATTGAAGGCCTAAGAAATGAGCACTATTGTAAATGGTGTATGTGCGTGTTTAAGGTAGTTTTGTATATACCAAGTCATCCAACCATGTACTATAAAGTCCAAATGAATGGTTTATAAGAATGGAACATTACGTCACTACTTAGTAAAAGCGACTAGCCTGTTAATCACGTTTTTGTTTGTGCAGAAGATGACGCGAAACCCCAAATATGGTTGACTAAACTCGTTCTAGTATCAAATTTAAAAAAAAGTTGTTATGACACAAGTGATTCTGCAGCCTCTTATTATTTACAGTATGACCAATCAGCCAAATCTTAGAAGGGTTATAGAAACAACCAATAAGTTTTGAAACTTTATTGAAATACATAAAATAACGTACAATAAATTATTACAAAGATAATTACAATTATTCTCGTTATTACGTACTCATTTTTTAACAGCCATTTTTTTACATATTGCAACAAAGTATATTTAACGAAAACTAGCGCTTCTATATGTGCTTCACACACAATATACATTTAATTACTAAACAAATATCAATAGTAAAATGGTAACTTGGTGTACAAATCTGTAATAAATATTTAGCACTCACATTTGACAGTGGATGCTATCAGCTTATTTTTATTATTGTAAAGCAATACAAGAGTAGTCTTGTATAGCTTTAATACATACAATTAATATTAAACAACAATAACAACAAATGTACAGGTATTAAGGCACTTGATCGGAATTTATGAACAATGGGGCAATGCCTACTGCTTCAGGATATCCTTGACTTGTTTGGATAGACTTCTGGCTGTCAAGCTGGATATGACTGGCTTGTTAGCATCCTAAAACAGGTTTAAATTTAATTACTTTTCCATCATCTTGACCATCATTACTTACTTCTGAACTCTCAAACTTCATCCTCAAATCCCTCACAGATACTCGAATGCTGCTCAGATCATCCACCGAGGTTGACCTGGAGAAAGGTGCCCTGCCATCCACCACATCTTCTACGTCCTCAAAGATTTCGGTACTGTGCAGCTTGTTCAGCACTCCGCTAACCACGTGCTTCCTGGCCAAATCATCAATTTCCGAATTTTCCGACTTTGACGAAGGCGTGGGCGATCGAGCTACGTCCAAACTGATTTCCGGTGAGGACAGTTCAACGTATGTAGGTGTTTTGACTGTTCTGATGTATTGTTCCTCAGAATTCCTGTTTTTACGCTGATAATCATCAACAAATTCTTTGTGGTTGGTTTGGTTGGCAAAGTTTCGTACATTAGGGTCCTGGTAAATTTTAGAAATTAACGTGTTGTCTTTCCTGCGTGGTATGGAGGACACTTGAGAGTGGTCATCTATTGACAGAAGGTCTTCGTGAGAGCTGAATCTGTGAATGTTTGGTTTTTTAGGTGATTGTGCCC
This sequence comes from Ips typographus, assembly GCF_016097725.1. NCBI lineage: Eukaryota > Metazoa > Arthropoda > Insecta > Coleoptera > Curculionidae > Ips > Ips typographus. The sequence goes on along the minus strand of NC_138430.1, from coordinate 5,403,807 downwards.
GCACTCTCACTTCTCCATTACTAGCCGAGGTGATTTCCACAGGACGAAAACTGGACTCGGAGTTTAGGGATAACAAATCTTCTTCGGAACTGAAAAAGGACATTTTTCCAGTTTTGCCCGATTCCCCTTCGGATGTAATACCATCATCAGATGTGCTTTTGTGGTTTAGATAAACTGAAGTAGTTTCGTTGTAGGTGAATTTATTCTCGTTGGTTTTAGGTGAGTAGAACGTAGGAGTGTAGTGGTCAGCATTACTTCCTGGAACGTCTTCACGGCTTTGTAATGAAAACAGTCGTACTCTAGGGTCTTTGTATATTCTAGAAATCAAAGTGTTGTCTTTCTTTTGGTGTAGTACTTTAGGAGGGTTGTTGTAGGATTCTTCAACTGAGCTACTCTGCAGGGAGAGCACTCTAGGTTTAGCTAGAACCGGACTTTGAACATCGTTTAGTTTAGGTTGTGCACCCAGAATTCTGGGTCGAGCAACTGGAGTTTCTTCGTAGTCGTTGCCTAGAGAACCTTGCGGCTTTACGGGTATTTGCACGTTTTCATTCTTTGACTTTATCACAATTTGCGAATGCTCCACATCGTACGAGTTCACGTAACTCAAATCCGAGTCTGAGGTATATGGGTGAGGCATTTCAGTGTATGATGGCATCGTCTGTTCTTCTGGTGTTACTAAGGCTTTTATAGCCTGATGGATGCCGTCAATCTCCAAACTTTCTTTTGGAGGGGGCAAAGTTTTGGGAGGTTCAGGGGGAGTTTCCACTTCCTGGCTGATACTGAGCAAAAATGATCTGGGTGGCGGAAGCACTTTAGGTAATTCCGGCGATGGTAAATCGTGTAGTTCGATTATTTCTTTAAGTGGGGGCGCTGTTTCAGACGAATCAGGTGGTGGACTTGGAGATCGTGATGATAATCGTTCTGATGGTGGCCACGAAATTCCATTAACCTGGGGGAGGGTTAGCAGGTATTAGTTACAGGTTGGAATGATGATGATAAGCTATATGAGGCTGTTATTTACTTTTTTAAGTTATAAAGCCAGTAATATCAATCAAAGCGCTGCTAAGTCTTAATTCAATAAAAAGACTTTCTAAATAATTCCTGATACCCCTTAACCCTCACTTTATAGCCAATCCAATAAATATACTTAATAATATTAAGCTCGTAAAAGTTAGTTTTAACATTAACTTAGAATTACACTGAAAATAGCTACTATATGAACCTATTAATGAATACAGGCAATATGGATGATTATTTACATAATGTTATTGATAAAGGGTGGAAACAAATTAGTACAAAAATTTGAACCCTGAAAAAATTTGACATATTATTCCTGTATTTTAGTCACTGATGAACACCAATTTAAACTTAATCTAATCTAAATAGCACCCAATATAATAAGAATATTCAAATAAAAAGAGTCATAAAGTTGATTTGATATTCTAGCGTCATCATAACGATGCAGTAAAGTTTTGTTCAACACTCGGTTTATTACGTAAACAATCTTGTTCATTGATGAAGTAATGGAAATTATTTGAAACGTTTTTGGAAGTGATATCGCAACGCCTCATAAGTACCAGAATACTCCAAACTGACCAATAGAGTGCATTTTATATAACCACTACAATTATTAGAGATTGAAGGTTAAAAACAACGATATAACTGATAAAATAATGTTAAGTATCATACAATATTAATTTAATAACTATTATTATGATAAATAAATCTAAAGGATGACACTTACTTGGGTGGTGCTACTCGCAAGTACACGAAAAGTTACGTATTGAGCCTGGATCATAAATATCGATTAAATAAGCGTTTTATCTAGGGAGGGACGTTCAAGTACTAATTTGTCATTATCTAAAATAAAATGTGATAATGTGATGATAACGTCTCGCAAAAAAAGTGACAGGGCTTGTTCGCAACCAATGTAATCACTTTACTTAGCCTTTAAAGCAAAATTTCACCGGATCATGTTAACCTAAAGTTAATACAGTTAAACTACTATACAACTACTCCCTGATTATTATTATTTTCAAATAATTACTATCATATAGAAATAACAAATCATCATGCACTACTAATTATTATTGTAAGTTGAAAAGGAAAACACATAACTGAAACACTACTAAAGCCAAATCCAGATTTATTCGTCAATAATTAATATAATAACTATTTTGTATAAATAAAAATATATTAGATAAAATAATGGCCGGTACAGGTAACTGGTGACTTAAGATAGACTGGCACAAATAACTGAAGATTGTGTGAAAAATTGAAGAAGAATAACAAACATGACTACTTACAACTAAATAACAATATTCTTCTTCATTTTTTTATCGTCAGATTCAACCCTCTACATTTTTAAACTAAAACTACTCTAGGGAATCGTTACCACTATCCGGAAAGTAGAGTAAGGGGTTTTGTACAAAATTCCTACTCGAATTTCTGGGAGAGTACAAAGTTCGGTGCAAATTCGAATAAGTCGAAATTTCTTCCAGATTTTTATGTGCTTATCTAGACTTACCTCAACGTTTAATTTGCCACCCCCTGATGGTTTGCCGGCCAGTTTTGCATAATAATCAGGCCCAAAACTGCAAAAAATCAATTAGTGTTTTTACTAATTGTCTCATTGTTGTTGTATTTTGTTTTAGAATCATGGTGTAGCATTTCAAGTGTATTTGCCAATAATTACAAATTGGCCATATTATTACAAAATTTGTATTTATTACTTTGTTGATTGCCTATGATTAGATAAGAATGCAAAGAACACCTTGCATCAGACATGATTATCTAAAAATATTAATTTACAATATATTGTGAAAACAAAATTTCTAGAAAAAGTCTGCCAAGCTAAAGAAAATTGTAAAATAATAAATTGAAGTAAACTACAAAAATTATTAATTATTACTTACATGTGGGGCGTTGGGCGATTTTTAACCTCTTCTGTAAATATTTCCACTAAAGTTTTAGACATTTTAGGAATTTTAAACCCGGATTAGTCTGAATATGTGGCCACTTTGCGAATAAATGCAAAATATCTATAGAACCAGTGTATCTACATCAAGAGTATGTTAATTACTGATCGAAATTTTGAATTATCTTATCGGGGTATTGTTAAGTTGTAGGTCTGTTGCAAAAAGCCTAATTCATCTATCTTAATCTCGCTTATGAGTGATATATGTGATATACTATATGCAAAAGCGTGTTATCTTAGGTAAAATCGTTTTGTCTGAGATAACGACAAGTTTATACTATAATAGAAGGTTGAGATTTCAATTATTGGAAACTCACTTAGAAAAACCTTCAAGCTTATCATCGGTTCACTTATTAACAATAACTCGTAAGTGGTGTTTTTTTCAACGTTACAAGGGATTAGTATTGTTTTTCAGTCTTAATTAAAGATACTTAGATTAACGACTTGCAAATTCAATTTGTATTTTGGGTAGCTTACCTAATGCCAGCAGCGCTTCGTGATCTTTTTATTCGTTTTTCGATGCTTTCCTTCGAGTAGGGATTGTTTTTCATTTCGATTGCGTGGTTCCATTTTTCTTTTTCTTTTTTACTATAAGTTCCACCTGGAAACAACAAATCCAAATATTAGATATCGCAACACCCATATTGAACACTTAATGAACTTACCAACAAACTCCAGATCACTGCCATCATCTTCAGGAGCATTTCTCTCCTCCTTCAACTCGGCTCTAACCAGTCCATTGGACCTAAATCAATCAAAACATACTTTTAGAGAAGAGTTTAGAGATATTCATTGAAAAGTTATCCCCAAGCAATTCAAGTGCTAGTAGCTAATTGATACGTGTGAGTGTAAAGGTCACTGAAACCTTATTGTTTTACTGATATTCTATAAATAACCCAATATCAATTAGCATCCAGTCTACAAAGTCAATTTTGCTGAACTATTAGTTAATCATTACCCCTCTTCTTCAACTGATCTTTTCCTAATTTGTTTAGGTAATGAAGCATATTTCTCCGTGTACTCTGCTTCCTTTTCTGTGTTGCTGTACGCCGATAAGAAGGAGGAATCATCTACATCTAACAAAAAAATCGTTACACCCTAGTAAAGTCTTTAAAAAAACTGAAACTCACTATCATCATCCAAAGACATATCGGTTTTCGAAACGTCCTGGACGTCGAACGTTTTCTGCTCTTGTCCGTTAACTTCTTTAACCCCGGAATCGGTGGACGACTCGCTTTGTACTTCTGCATTTTCTCCAACATCACAAACGGAAGAGTTCCCTCCACCAATGACGTTCTTGGATTGGACGAGCAAAGAATGAGTCGTGGATGGTTGGATGGGTTCTTCGTAGTCCGATCCAACATCGGATAAATCGGATGTATCGTCTAGTGGCTTATCTCCAATAAGTACCTGATGGTAAATTTTGCTTTTTCAGTTACATACAATCATCACCTTCTCCATACAGAGACACAACTTCAAATATGTTACTCACTTTAGCTTCGTTTGATGGGTTCGGCACCAACATCGGTACAGGCACTGGGGAATTGGTACCTTGAAATTTCCGTTTTTGCAAGAACCAGTTGGATTCGCTATCGTTCAATAGCGAGGAACTCGATCTGAAGTATTCTCCATCATCTTCGGATTCGGAATTTTCTACTTCTTCAATGTCTTGTTTAATCTGGAAATTGTTTTTATAGTTTTTGTAAGATTTTTAATCCATCTGCTACATTCCTATGCCTTTTAGAGGGTTTTTAGACGTTTTGCAACATTTTTAGGTCTTTTTCAACATCTATAACATTTCTAAACCTTATTTAACATTCTTAGGCGTTTTTGCAAGTTCTTAGACGTTATCGTTATCTTTATTAATGGTTTCAAGCACTCTACATCATTTTTAGACGTTTTACAATATTGCTAAGCATTTTGCAACTCTTTAGACCTTTTGCAACATTTTTAAGCAAACATCACTCACCATTAAAGTAACTTTATCCACGTATTTTCTGGATCCCGGCCGACGCGTATCGGTGTGAAGCCATTCCTCCAGGCTGGACACCGAAGTGGTGTCCAAATCCGTGGTTTTCCATTTGTTTTCCAACGTTTCCTCACCGAAGAAATATTCCCGGTCATTATTATTTTTGGATGAGGCCGATAGGCGACTGGAAACACTATTGGCTGACGACGAGGGCAGATGATTGTTTTGGCAACTAGTTACCACCTAAAATTCAGTTTTATGTTAAGTTTCAATAAGAGAAATCATACCTAACTCGACTTCTTCGCGATTTTTTAGTGCTTATACACACAATCGCCATACGATAATACATAAGTTGTTTTTTTTACTGAATACTAGGCTTTTGTGGCATTTGACACACTTTTTCTTTAAAGGTTTCAGATTTATGCTCCCCATATATAGATAATTCGATTAGTTGAAACCTTGCACATTAGGAAAAAGTCTAGGTATAGTCACCCTGGGAATAATGTAACAAAATTGGCTTGGTTTGTTACAACATTAATTAACTTGAATGGAACCGTAGTGTTCATGTTTGTAAAAAATAGTTAACAATAATTGAACTAAATGCGTTAATCATCATTTACCTTATTAATGATGGCTGTAGCCAATAAGTCCTCATAGGTCTTGTTGGTGGTGTCTTCTGGGACATTTACAGGGTGTATTCTGGCCTGTTCAAGCAAAGGCAAGTTCACAGCCTCTTTTAGGAGTTTTTCAATTAATTGTTTCAATGCTTCGTGTGCTGTAGCATGGTGATTGGCCGATCACTGGCAAACCTGTAATAAGTGGAAAAAGACAATCAGAAAATCACAGTTTTACGGTTATTATAGAGACACCCAAGCTAACTCTAGTTAATTTTTGATACTGGACTGACTTACCTAAAACGACTTCAACAAAATACTGGAAAAAGTACAATCCAGCGGCAAAAAAACAGATACGAGGTTACGAATACACAAATCAACACTGTAAAGAACATGTCACTCTGTACGTTTCTTATCTCACTAGATATGTGCGTATAATGAGTGATCTTAGATGATTAAAAGGATCACAGTGAAAACACATGTGTAATAACTTAAATTTTGTGATTATTGTCGATTAGAATGCACTTGCTTTTCCAGTGAAAAGTCCAAGTGCGCTTTGTATCGAGTTTATCTAGCAATAAAAGTTCACGTTTATGTACTATAGTTGTACATACACGTTTAAAAACAAATTTGTTCAACTTTGGTACAATTAAATTGAAAATAACTCGAAGGTTGATTGTAGGTAAATGATAACCCGAAGCTAGTAGGCTTTCGAATAACATTACTTTTCAGCTTTAGGGACAATTCTTTAAAAAATTCCAATACTGATAATTATTATTGTTATTTATTGTTGAGTAGACTGATTTATGATGGAGATAAAAACAGGTAATTAAACAAACAATAAAAAAGGCTTAATAATTCTGTAAAGTGTTGTTTTATCTTATGACTCAATGGAGTAATTGTGTAATAGTAATATGAATCAAAAAATGGCCAACCACTTGGTTGCTGTTAGTCACTGTAATCCTTTTAATAAGCCGCAACACAAAAACTTAAACAAATCTTCACTTTTACCGCACACGTGTGAATTTAACGACCACGACTGGCACGGCTAAAGGTTTCATCTGCCAATGCTCGTACAAAAAAACCTATTCTAAACAGTTGATCAATGTACACATACGAGGAAATTTAAAGATAACGATGGTCAAGGTACGACCGGTATGGAAGAAAAAAAAAAACGATTTTGCAAGGTCGCACATCAACTATAATGATGAGCAATTTTGTTAGGTTTAAACTGGTTATTTACAACCATACAGTTTTACCGTCTTTTTTGATCTTACTATAGAGGGTGGTCCTCCAGGAACTGCACTGGAAAAAGTACAAGTGAGAAAAATCTGAAAATCTGAAGGACCACCCTGTATATACAGTTGATTGAAGAAAAAAAACTTCACGATCGTTATACCGCTAAACTTAGTAATGCAGCACGCACTTCTTGATTTAGTCCAAGTGGACTGGAATTTAAAGCTATTGACCATAATCGTTGTGATGAATATTGATAATGTGACATTTTTAGTGAAAAAGTTGATTTAATAGCGAATATGATATGTTAGGACGTTTCACTGGAAAAATGTTATTTGCACTTTAAATGTAAACAGTTGGTGCTTCCACTGCTAAACACTTTTGCTCCAACATATAGTGAAATAATAATAACTGATTAAAATCAAGAAGACAAGTGAGTGAATAGTGATATATGGAAAAAATATTTGCAGTGCAGACAAACGGTGCTAAATATATGCTTTCAAAGATGACTTACTGATAATGGACATTGAAATTTGTAAAGCTGAGCTTAATTCAGTTAATGTGTTACTGAGATCCGCATGATACGTATCGAATAGATGCCTATCTGAAATTTTTCAGGATTTTATACTCTTCTCATACAGCTAATTTTACTTACATTGAGGATCATTGTACAACATTGTAACGCTGGCATTATCCACGTTCTCTCCAAGCATAATATTCACCAATTTCTCAATAAAGTCCCGGATCTGCTCCCGTTCCAATTTCTGCAGTGAATCCAGGTCCGGATTTGTGTTGGTCTCGGCGTCCAGCATTATGTTACCTTCACAAACTTGTACGTAAGTACTTGAAACTAAAACAGCACTTAATTAATACCTTGTGACTTGCTAGGTCGAATGGCAGTCAGGAAATTTTTGAACCAGGAATCGGAGGGTTTCAAACAGTTCTGGCAGATCCACTGGGTGTGCTGAACGAATTTGGCGCATTTGATGGTGCAAACTTTCGCTCCGCATTTCGCACAAGTCACCAAATCGTCGTTGAGGATGTTGAGTGTGGAGTGTAGGTAGGTTCCGCAGATTTCACAGTACCAGTCCAGTTTCTTTTTACGACTTCTGAGAATAATCAGTGTGTATAAATTAAATTGATGCTTAATCTTCTCGTAAAATCTGAATTAAGAACTAGGTCATCAATATAGTTTTTCCAATATCAAACCTCACTTGCATACACATTTTAGTATAAACAAATTGAAACGTACATGCCTCCACGTAGAAAAAACATCAACAATCATTATCAATTAACATAAAAAACAAATTACAGGTGTAAAATGTTCTTGTTGGGTGGTATAACAGTTTTGGCAGACCACTTGGTCGAGATACTCTCTGTACATATGTGCCCATTTAGTTTACGTAATTTATTATCTAAGAGAATTACCGCGGCCCAAGTTGTGCTACTTTACAGACGAGAAAGTGTATTTTCGTGCGATGTAATCTTTTCGTACCCAATAACACTCTTACTTTTGTACGGGAACGACATCCTAAAAGCTGTGAAGACAATACGAATTTGTGCGTAAAAAAGTGCGTTTGCAATGATTAAGTGAGTGTGAAAATGTGGTTTTCTTCGTTGATTGCTAGTTTGGAAAGTACCGGAGTGAATCTGGATAATCCCCCTGGAAGACCAACAAAGACCAACACGACCCATTTGGATGTGTTTATGTTGTTGTTTTTATTGTGCACTTTAGAAGTGGTTATATGCAAAATTATTACGTACGATCAAGAAAATGAGATGCACGGTACGTCTTCGGTACGCAGATCTCCGATGGAAATGTTCTTTGACAGGGACTGATAAGTGTAATGTAAAAATATAAGCAAAAATGTGATTGTAAGATTTAAACTTGCCTGTATACAATAAAAATGATTTGAAGTATCTGCATGTGTAGTATCTGAGTAATAATAATCTGCTTATAGAATGAAAAGATGATAAACAAGAAAATCTTTGCAAAAGTCGTCCTGTGTAGTCAACGTTAGGAAATTTGAATATAATAATAGTGAAAGTTATTTAATGATAAACATCCTACACTTTACCACTGCATTAGAATATGTAACTCACCTAAATTAACATAACAGAGTATTACTGTCTTAAACTAAACCACTTTTCTCACACATATTACTATACTGATGAGCCCCCCAATAATGCAAACCGAACCAATAATCAATTAGTGCAGCGTGACCAACAAATTGTTCATGCTATACGATTGAATCAAATAGTAAATTATCACTCGGTTTTAATGAATTTCACAAAACGCGCGTGTGAATCGCCATTGATTTGTGTATATGTGTGCGATACGAGAGATTTTTAAATGTAAAGTTTTAGCTTTGAACTCGCACACCGGAATTGCGCCATCATTTTGATGGCCATTGATCCGGAAACACAGCGACAAACGCATACTAAACAAATAAGTGTTACATACGCGTATATGATGGCATATAGCGGTCAAAAGGAGGACCATAAGTTACAGTCTTTATTTTAAGTAATAATAATAACGAGAGTATGTTATTTCTTGTCGAATTTTGTCCAGTACTGTGAATTAAAATGCAGTAACAAGCTTTTGATTGAATGGCGAAGGCAAACTTTATAGGGAAACTGCCAGAACCATTGAGTTCCAGTGAGTTCATCTTTTGATTTCTTGTAATTGTCAAATTTTGAATTTTCGACATTTCAGACAAGTCCTTGTAACTTTGTATAAGCAACGCAAAAAACTGTTGAGAAAATCCTTTCTACTATTGCTTGTATACTTATATAAATTGTCTTAAACCTAAAATGTCCTAAATATGCCTAAATTGTTCTAAATGAGCTTAAAACTATCCGTAATAGCCTAAAATGCCTTGATTTGGGATGAAACTGAAGAAAATTAAATTCAAATTGTCAAAACTATGTCAAACCTAAAATTAACATAAAATGCCCCAAATTAGCCTAAAATGTGATAAATTGTACTTAAATTAGCCTACTAACTAACTTATGAAAAATGAGATAAAGAATCCTAAATTACCCTAAAATTCCTCAAATCAGCTTAAAATTACTTGAAAAAGCTTAAATTTATTGATTTAGGCTAAAATGCAGAAAATTAAGTTAAAATTGTCAAAATTATGTCGAAAAGCCTAAAGGTAATCCATAGGTGTAATCCGGTGATCTTGGTGGACGAATTTATCCGAAACCATAATGTTATAGGTCATTTTAAAAAGAAAAAAATAATCTTTCTGATGAGGTAAAAATAAAATATGCCTTGTATTTAAAAAAGTAGAAGTTTAGTTCAAAACTGAAAAAATAGTTTATAAAAGTAATATTAACATAATCGTAATCTACGTAAAAAAGTGCCTTAATACTGTAAAAGCGATTTTCATCAAACTCTCATAATAACGAAGTTACAGGGACTTGTCCAAAATGTCAAAAATTTGAACAAGAAAACGAAAGACGATAGGCAAATTCTGTTTAACACATCAAACTCACCTTAAAAAATACCCTGACAACGCTTTTTTGATTTTTACATTTCTTAATGGTTCTGGCAGTTTCCATATAAAAACAAACAAATTAGGCCACCCTGTACATTAGCTTATACTGAATAAAACAAAAACATACCTTTTCCCCGGACCAAATCGATAACTAATCACATAACAAACTCCAGACAAAATCCCAGCTAGTACACTAACCCCAATGCCGGTGGTGACCAAAGAAACAGCGTCGTTGGGCATTTTCCACCCAATTTTCCTGCCGCTTACCACGCAAATTTTCTGCACATAATCACATTTCACGGAAAACGGGATCATAAGAAGAGGAAATCCGTGTAGCCCCTGTAGGTCACCAGAAACCGTGTCACACCATTTTATCGGACAGTGCAACCTGATGCACTATCACAATAAAGCTCAGGTGGTACTTTGGTTAATTTGGTTTTCTGTTTTTCTAGGTGCCCCAGAGAGAAATAGAAAGGAAATAAAGATCGACTGGTTGAATTAAGAAGACGGTTTTAAAGTAAAAGGCTACTATTATCGATAACGTTAATTGAGTAATAGTGCGATGAAAGTTGATAAAGTGCAACATCCACTTAAGTTCATTTCACACATTTTTTGGTCATGTACCATTTTGTAAAAAGTATATGATTTATAGCTGCCACTATTCAACTTGTAATTCAAAGCCAATTTTTCACTCTGTTATTTCTGAAAGGAATGGCAATAAGCGGAACATTAGACTGGAAAATAAAGTTATAAAAATTAAGTGCTCCTTGATATACCATCTGTTATAACTTTCTTTTAAATAACCAGAGGAATCTATTTAACCTGGCTTTTTGTTCACTATAATAATTTCAAAGTAAAGGAAAAACATATTTTTTTTTTTATTTCTGGATGCCACTTAATTCGATATATTATTTGGCTGTTTGTATTACAAAAATTTACAAAACATTACAAATATACCGAAATTGAACTTGGAATACACAAAAAACCTACTTTTGCGCAAAATAATAAAATAGTTCGTTTAGTAGCGTCGTATTGTCGTTCTTTTTCAATAACATTCGAGCAGGGTACAAATACACCTTAATTTTCATATAAATTTTAAATTTGCCAGTGGAAAAGCGTTTTCTCCAAAGTTTTTGAGCAGCTGTAGTGCGTTTTTAAATAATATTCAAATAATGACTGAGATGTTAAAAAAATTACAGTCAACTGCAGTAACATAAACTCAAATCTGATTTTGAATAAAACAACTTCTTCAGGTTTACATAAATTTTTATACCTAAATATGTATATGCATAGACAATTTCAGCGTCATACCAACGATTTTTGTTTTTTTTTGCAATTTACATAAAACGCCAAAGCAATTGGTGCTGTAAAACTGTAATCATTTTAAAATCCCATCAAAGGATTTCGTGATGTGATGTAATTTACGATACTGACTGTGGTGTACATAAGTTGTTATCAGATATACCATACTAAACAATGGTAATGTGCGTTTTAGATGGATGAATAATTTTTGAGAACTTTTCGCAAGTTTTTTTTCTGTGCAATTTGATAGGATAGAACTTTCAACACACAAAGATATTAATCGAACCCAAAAATGGTAAAGTTGAAGAATTGATATTTTTTAATAATTGTTAATATAGCGACCTACATAAAGGATAGACACGCATAAGTCATTTTAACACTTGAAATTTAATTATTATAGGAAAAAGAGGGAGTTTACCTTTATTCAAGGCTACACAAACCTGTCAAAAACAGAAAACCAAATGCTTGCTGGCATTAAACAAGTTTTTAGAGTAAAATCATCTTACCGCGCGATACACACCGTAAAGTCACATAACCGAACCCAAAATTCGTAGACGCTTTTACCGCAATCACGAGATAAGTATAAAGCCGACTCCGCCTGAATAACAGCAATATCTGACGTCCCCCGACCTTGCGAAAGGTAAATATGTTGAACGGAATCTTTGCATTGATTCCGCAGTAGGAATATCGATCATAGAAGACAGAAGAAAGTGTTTAAAGGTGTGCTCTTTCTACACCTTGTGTGACTTTGGGTTCTTGCAATATATGGCGTTTCAGTTCAAATAAAAAACTTTCACTGAAGATCTTAAAGGACCCTGATTCTAATTTATTATGTAAGAAAAAAGCAGGGTCATCGACATTTTTTGGCCCGTGGCCTCCCAAATTGATCTTCTTGAGAAGAAGCTGTAATCTTGAAGCTGAAGAAGCTCTGATGAAAAAGCTTTAAGACTGAAATTCTTCTGAACCCACTAAAAATTAGTGTTCTGACTTTACTAAACAGAAAGTCTATAAAAAACGTCCACACACATGTTAATGACCCAATACAAAGCATATGTTACAGAAAAATACTTTCTCCCAAATCTATAAGCTAATCTTGCATAACTATATCATTTGAAACTTTTATGCTAATTGATTATAGTTAACAAATACAGATTTTTGATTGCCTCATTATCGATCACTTTTTCTGTCCTAGAGATAACTAAATTAAACAACCCGATATTATATAATATTAAATAAACTGCACAAGTGCACAAAAACACAGTTGGAAGTTGAGTAAATGCTATTAATCTTAATTACGCGGTGGTTCTGTAAAGTCAAAAAAAACCATGGGAACTTATTTTCATAATTGTTATGTTTTTAGAACGGTCAAACAGTGTTGCGGTTTATCGACCACTGGATTATTAAGTAAAATTGTGTTTACTTACAAGAAGAATTTTTGCATCTTATATGGTTGGACCTGTAAATAAACAAAAACAACTCTCAGTCAGTGAGTTTTTGATATAGTCAGATTTGCATAAATGATAATACTACTTTTATCTGATATATGTTTGGATCGATGCAGAACTATTTACACTTAATTAGTTCACATGTGCAGCATTTGCGTTTATCAAACTGGTGGGTTTAAGTCAATAACAATTAATAAGTACTTACAATTAATCAAACATCCAAACAATCATAGGGACACAACAACAGTAAAGCTATGCAGTAACAAAGTTTTAATTTCACTTCCTGCATACGCGACAAGAATGTTTTAACAGTTAAATCACAATAATTAATACGATTGATTACTAAAGAACTTTATTGCAACTAACGTATAAATAAATAACAGGGAGAACAAAAAACAAATTAACCAAACGCTTCACTTTCAACAGATTCATTATCAGAGTTACGACTGTCATTTATGATGTTTCCATCATCATCATCGTCACTAGGCAACTGATCATTGTCTACCTCCATTTGATCATCGTTGGAGGAGACCACAGTGCTTTGGCTTTGAATTTCCTCGCCGTCAATGTCCTTATTCCGTAGAACGCCCAACCAAAACGCCGACGAACAGTTATTGGCCACCAGAGCGGCTTTCACCCTGTATATAATGGATTCGATGGTTTGCTTGAACGATGGTATGTGAGCCACTATGGTTGTGTCTTTAGTCAACTTGGATTGGCAACACAAGTGATGTAAGAACCTTGTGGTGGTCTGAATCGTCCTTAGAACTTTATATACAGCGTCCGTGTTAGTTTTCATCATAATCTCCATCATAGGCAGTCCGCTAATCAGGAAAATTTTCAAAATTCCTATAGTTTTCTTGAGAAAACAGGCCATGTTGTTTTTGTAGTTTAATTGCTTGGCAATGTTCATTAAGCTCGTGAGGGTAGCGGCCACAGTCAACCACAGAGATATGTGTTCTATATTGGTTAAGGATTGAATCTCAGTTCTTATTGCAGAAAGCAAAGCATTGCATAATTCAAGGTAAAACACGTGGAAGTTCTTTCGGTCTATTGCAGGAAATTTAGTGAGGCAACCATTCTTTGATTCAAGTGATTGCAGGTCAGCAATGACTTCATCAACTAACTCAGCCAGTGCATCAGTTTTAGAGTCTTTCAAATACGTTTTAACTAAAAAGTCAATGTTACGATTGCACTGCATTCCGTGATCTAACTTTCCAGAGTTGTCGTACCATCGTTTACTCAGAAAACCTTCAGCTAATGATGTCAACTTTCTTTTTATTTCGGTTGTGGGTACTGTCAGATTGTGCAACACATTAACGATATTCACTAAAGTAACCGCATGAGATAAGTGGAGACAATGGTCTTTGAAAGAGCTAATTTTCTGGACAAAATCCACGATAAGCCTATTAGCTGAGGCTAAAGTTTGGCTCCCAGTTTGTCTAGTAGACTTCAAAATATCACGCAGCACATCCATATTGCCTGTGTGTTGAAAACCGGGCCACTGAAAAATTAAATTGAAAATTTGCAGGATGTTACTAAAGCAGGATTTGACTTCGTTTGCTTCATCAGTGTAATGAGCTTCTTCTCCTTCTTCAATGATTTCATCTAGTTTTTTAACGATTATTTCTAGGAAGTTGTTTACATAGCGAATTATGTAAGTACAATCTTTGATTAAATGTTCTGGTTTAACATCGTTCAAATGGCACAAACGCGAATCAGTTTTGTTTTGAGTTAACGTCTCCAACTTGTAAATAAAATCGTTCAGAATAAATTTTACTTGGGATAAATTAAGGGTAGTCTTAGTTCGGTCTTCTTCAAAAGTTAACGGGTATTTTATTAGTTTGATTATATCTGTGTCCATTTCTCTAAACTGAATTCCGCCGATTTGGACTGAAGGAAGTTTTTTTGTGGGTTTATTGGTTGCTTGAGTATTGACTGTAGTGTTACAAGTTTCGTCAACAACTACCGCAGTTGATTTAAACTTTTTCTTCGGGTTTTTAGTGACTTTAGTCACCTGTTTGGTGACGTTTTTAACCGAATCGAAGTAGCTTAAAGGTAAGTTGTGCGAGGGCACTTGCATCAAAAAACTATAGAACTTGGTCTCCACTTCAATTAAGTCGCTTAACCTTCTGACTACCCTCTGTTGCAATAGTTGGTCTTTTTGGGTTACAAACGCGTTAATAATTTCTCTAAACCAGTTGATGCAGTGAAACAAGCAATCTACAACTTGACTGATTTGATCAGCGTCCAGATCCTTGGGATCTTCAGCTTCAGGAAGGATTACTCCACAACCTAACAGAGAGTCAATATGAGACAAATGGCCGTGTTGTCTAAAATGTAGTAGCCTAAGCACACGAAAATACGGAGATAACAAAAGAATCTTATCATTTTTGCCGCATACTGTGAAACCTCCAATATTAATGGCAAACACATCTGTAGTCTCATCAGGACTGTTCAACTCGTACTGAATGGTGAAAGTAAGGTCATTTGTGGGTTTTGGTACAGTGGAACTTAAAAATGTTTTCTCAAAATCCTCTTCCACACTTTTATACAACCAGTAAAGAAAATATTTATCAAAAAGTTGGTCTCCAGCTAGAATGGATGCCAACTGATCGTAGTATAAGCACAACAAGTCGGGATTGTCTCCTGTTGCGCACTGTACCAGTTCTAACAATTCCACCCCCTCTCTAGACGCATTTGACTTCAAACATTGCTCTTTAGGTAAATCTGTTACATCTAACACGTCAGCGTCATCATTATCCACGTAAATTGTATGTTTGACCATCACTATAGCACTAATAATCCCTCTGTGTTTGATGACTCGTTCACAACGTGACAACTGTTTGCGTACAGTGTTAAACAACTGATCACGAAATCCGGAAAGTGCGTCTTGAGATCTCTGGCCACAAAGCAAAGAACATAGTATATCAAACACCGTTTTCACATCTTTTAATTCCAACATGTCCAGCTTCTCCAGCAGTTGCATTAATAAAATTATGTGCGTTTGAACTTTCTGACAATCTGCATGAACTAAAGTCAGTATTAACTGCAATACAGTATTGATGGTGCAATGATCATTAGATCCAGTCAAACAAATCAAATTGGACAGTATTTCTGCCCTGTATATTGCTGATGTGTACTGATGATTGAATAAATGTTCAAACAACGTGGTGGCAAATTTGGCTATAATGGTATCTTTAGAGAATCTAATCAAATAACAGCCAATTTCAATGATATCACTCATGTAATCTTTTATAAACTGCTGGGTCATGTACTTTTCAAAAGCCTTCTCCAGTAAACCAACTTTAAACAAACCCAACCCAACCCGTTTCCGGAATATCATTTGAATGTGACGTTTTCTCATGTCAGTATTGTGATGCAACATAATGATAATTAACAAATCTATAGGTTTGTGATCTATTGCACTTTTGCAGTTTGCTATGGTGTTCAACCAGCCTTCCGTCACCACTTTCTGCGTCAGCGCAGAAGTTTGGATATAGTTGAAAATCAACGTTTTGTCTGACTCTTTCTCCTTACTGGTATTGCTTACCATGTTATCCAATGAGTTGCGGATCTTAAGTAGAGTTGTTACAATAGTTGGAGACCTAAAGTCGCTAATAAGAAACCTAACGAATATAAGATAAACCCGCAGTGAGGCACCTGCAAACATTCTAGCTAGAATTCGGTCGTGGATTTGCATTTTTATGTCCGCGCTTAAGTTTAGAGCAGTCAAACAGTTTACAATAGCACCACACAGTTCCTCATTATTGTCCAAGAGTTTCGTTAGATGATCGGCTGCATAATCGCATTGGTCATCGGGAATAATTTCAGGAATCACTTCAAGAATTTCGAGTTGACAAGGAAAGGAGGCTATTTGCAAAAAGTCTAGAAGGCTCTTAGCGAGCGATTCTCCGTTTTTAATTGTTGGAAGGCAGGTGAGTGGTTTCAGTAACGTTCTTAACCATGAGGTGTCTTCGGTCGGTTCCATTAAATCTGCGGTTATGTTTTCTGAAATTATTTGGATAACGTCCTCCTGAAGGGAGTCGATTTTTAAAAAAATGCTGAAACAAAAAGTACTCAAATAAACTGCAGTCATTTTAGCATGACAAACTAGGCTTAGGGTTCAGTTAATTCTGGAGTTAATTTAACTGTTTAATTATTTACTGATAAAGAGAAAAAAATACTTTCTAGCAGAGTTTAGCAGCCTAACTATCTGATCAATAAATATGGTTCATTAAAAGCCATAGGAACAACATTGCCCACTACATCCCTATACTGCATCAGTAATTATTGATCCTTAACCAGTATTTGACCAATTTTAAGTAAAGTTCCATAAAACAAGATTTTTTGGGTTCCTGTTCTGTCTTCAGTTCTGCAGCGTGTATTGAAAATAACACCCAGGCTCTTCATTACCTTATTGGGAATCCTTTTGTGAACATCAAAAATTAATTTTTACAAATAGCCCTACATTTTTCATTTATGTTAGTTTACACATATTTTTGTTATTCTTTTGTTTGGAAATATTGATTGAAGACCATAAATTGAAGTAGTCTATTGACATAGAAATAATTAAAGAACTGTGTTATTTATTCTTCCATTCACAAAAAAATACAATTTTGTATGGATATAATATTTGTTAATGCAAAAACTAGAATTTACAATGTTTGAAATAGCTAATAACCTTACTAACACATAAATTCATCTGGTAGGTAGTTAATGTTATGTTTTTCACATAAATTTACAATTTTGGTTAGATGGTCAATTACTGGTACAGTGACCCTAGTTAAAGCCATTGTCTAGGATAGTACACTTACCCAAACAAACTATCCTGATAAATATAACTCTCTGTCTCATTTGGTCTTCTAAACAGTGTTGGAACTAAAAACTTCTTTACATACTTCTCCTTTTTGCACAAGTACTTCAAAACTGACACAAACCGAGCAATGGAATCAGTTCCACTGGACTCAAAGTACTTGGACATGTCTCGTACGACCAGGGCCTGTTCTCTGGTTAAAATATGGTACTGCTCAGAACTGGCTGTGAGCTTAACTCCAGCCTCTGCAAGAGGTTTTTTGAACTCATCAATACCTGATGGAAGTAGTTGAGATCGGGATTGGGTTTGAGACAGAATGCTCGTGGATTGATTGTACATTTTGTGGTTGTAATACAGTTTAAAGTTGGATATTATTAATATTGATTTCTTTAATAAAATTAAACACAAAAATGAAAATAAACAAAACGTTCGGCGGGAGTTATAAAATTAAATTGGTTGTCATTAGTCATTACTGACAGACGTTTGCTGGATTGGTGTGACGCTATCTGGTGGACGAGTGTGGAGTTATTTTAAACCACATCCACTACTTATACAAATAGTTTCCTATAACTCACTTTTTGGTTTGAGATATTGAATATGGGTAATGAAGAGGCTAGTTAATTTAAAATCAAAATTTATTTCCAGTATAAGTAGTATAGTAAAGTGAAACAAAAAGTAATCAACTGATCTAGAAATTTTAAAAGGAATCAAAAAGCACTATGAACTATTCCATGACGTTTATAAAATATTTACAATTCCTCCACTTATGTGTAAACTTACAAACTAGTTTGTACAAAAAGTATATGTATGTAACATCAATTATTAATTATAACCGTAGAGCATAAAGAATTTTTGACATAAATTTTCTGTTAATTGTTATACAACATAGAACAGTAATATTATTCCATAATAATTTTCAATACATCCAGTGCAATGTATTAATATTTTTAGCTACAATAAGTAAATAATTACCAACAAAAATTACGTAAAAGTAAATTAAAATATAACCTTTCATTTTGTTCTTAATAAAGAAGTTTTACAATAAGTGACTTAAACTCCAGTTGCTGAAAATTTGTCTCGTATGTGTGAAGGTTAGCAAGTGGTGATAACTACAAGCAAAGAGATGTTGATAAAAATAATACAGGGAAAAGTTTACATACGAAAACCAGTTGTCACTAATCGTCTACACCGGGTACTGGAGGCAGGGAAAGCTCAATTTTTGGTCTCTTGGGTATAGAAAAACTGATGGGGGCTTTAGGTGGCTTCGGCTCTTTTTTAGTCAGTTTCGGTTCTGCAGGTTTAGGGTCGTTATCTTTGAGCATTTCCGCCGCTTTCTTGATTAAATCATCTTCGCTCAATGAACTAAGCACACTCTGTTTTTCCTGGCCTGATTTGGGTGAATCCATAAGCTTCGGTTTGATGGGTAAATTAAGGGGAATTGTGTCTTGGGTCGAAGATACAGGCCTGCTGAAAGTTTTAGGGATCATCAAGGGTATTGTAAGATCCGATTGGGGCTCTAAAGCAGATTCTTTAGCCTGAAAAAAGTATTAGAATCAATAAGAACTTTATGTTAGAATTAGCAGGTTTACCGCAGTACTCGATTCTCCACTACCTGTAGCGCCGATAGTTTTGATACTGTCTAATATTTGCTGCAAATTGCTGGGTAAAGCAATGCTAGCCAAAGCTGAGCCTACAATTTCAGATTCAGCGGCCGTAGCAATATTTTTTGTAATGCTGGTGATTTCGGACTTTTGCAGTTCAATCTGTTTGTTCAGCTCTTCCATTTGTCTCTGGATGTCCATTTTTTTTGCGGACAAATCACTGCCTGTATCATCTCCCAGCCCTAATAAAATTAACGGTAGAAACCAAGAATTATAACTGAAATTATGTTATACCTGGAATAGCAATGTAACCTTCTGTACTGACAGTAGTTTGAGTAACTGATATTGCCGTATTTAAAACAGACGGTCCCAGTGTGTCTGGTACTTCAGGGTCAGAATCCTCAGGACTGTACGGTTCATCTGTTAATATCATCATTAATTAACAGCGCCCGATCCAAAAAACACTATACATACCCTCATCATTGGTTTGCGGTTCAACTTTGGGCGTAATTGGCGGTGAAGGTATCAACGATTTTAAGGAAGGCGGTAAATTGGGTATTAGCGGTAGGGCAGGTGCCGGAACCATTTCCGGTACCGTCGTTATTAGAGGCGGTATCAAAGATGGCGCTGGTGATGCAATCCGCTTAGCCAAACGAGGATCCATCTTGTTTATGAAAGAAACACATTAAATCAAAGTTGTGACGAATTAGTAAGGCTCACCTTGGGTGTGGGTGGTAAGGGTGGGGGCGGCGCCGGTGTAATTTCAGGTGGCACAGGAGGCGGCGTATACGAACGTGCTGGTGGTGTTGGCATAACCACCACCTCCACCCGGTGCTTCTTATGGGGCGTAACCGAGTGAGATAGCGCATCCATATAGGGACGTTTTCGTCTGTCACGCACAATTATGCCGAGAAGAAGTGCTGGCCTAGCTTCTTCGAATCCTAAAATAATCAATAAAAACCAGCTAAAACTTGAATTTTAACACACGGACTCTAGTATATCAACATTCTAAACCTTAATTTAGTTGCAAGGACTGTGAAGTAATAATAGAAGCTGTTAAATTTCATATTTGATAGCTCAAACTGAACTTGAAAACTTTCTGTTATGCTCTCTCTCACTTCTGTAAAGTCGAGTGCACACGACTGGTGTATTTGGGGGGGTTGTATTTGTTTTCACAAAAAACAAGCAAACAGCTTACACGAATTGTATTGGATATTCGAACAAATTGGCTAATTTGGCAAAGAAGGCAGGCTGAAGGTTTTCGACTACCATGAATATCGTACGTTCTGAAAATGTAACTTCGTGGGTAGCTGTCGTAATAATAAATGTGTGCTATTTGCAAATGAAAGAAAAACAAGCTCAATTTACTTAAAAAAATCCTCAATAAAGATCAAAAAGTTGCCATTCTCTTTTCTATTTTAATTCTGTCAGAGCCCAACCACAAATCTAAATATCTGAACTGGCCAAGTACATGAATAATTGTCATCCCTTTCACTTCAAGACGAGTGACAAATATTTGCCAAATAATACATCAGTCGTGTACAGAAGGCTTTGTATAATTAGCTACAAGCAAACTTGACAAATAACTTGCTTTCCTTTAGAATATTCATATACTGAGGCTAGGGAATAGTAAAGTGTAAGCGCTCAAAACAGCTAAAAGGCTAAAAAAATAGAAAAGTGCAGAAATACCAACAAATATTATTTAAGTAATTAATTATAATGCGTTTACAGCAAAACAAGTCTAAACCAGGGAAAATAATGGTTACTTAATCAATCATAAGCGATTTTGGTCTGTTAGGACAATTTAATAAATTTACATAGAGTACTACAAAAAGGATTTTCCAAATTGTAGTCACTCTACATTGACAAGTATATTAAATAAGGTTTGTCCAAAAAATCTGATAATACCAACACGTTTTGCATATGCTGATGCATGTCAAGCAATAAACAAAAGAAAAAAACTACCTACTCCAAAAAGAACCGTTTGAGAAAGCTCTAGGTAGAAGGTTTACATGCTTAATTATTTCAAATTACAGATTATTACTACCAAATGCATAGCACAAAGAGGATACTTTTTTGATTTTACCCTTCTGAACACGTTCGTTAATTTTCTTGACGGACGCTTCCAGCCACTGTTTGACTGTAAACAAAACAAAATTTTGATTCTGTTGTTTTTTGATCTTTTTTTTTTTGATTTGGTATATGGTGGAGTTAGTCACACTGTAAATTTTGGCTTAAAACTGACGAAAACTTACCAGGTCCGTTGATCGGCAGTAAAGCTTGCGGTATCGGTTTCTGTGCTGCTAAAGGCAAAATGTAGAAGTCTTTGATGGCCTTATTGGTGCTTTTGACAACTCCAAGACGGTTTCTGCTGCTCAAGTAGCTGTACAAAGCCAAGTAGGGCATCTGCTCTTCCAAATTTGTAGCATTCAGCCGGATCAATGATATAACTTTGCTGTTTGAGCTTCGCATTTTTCCTATGTACTCCCACACAGTGTCTGGTGATATTCTGCCCACGATATCCAAGTTTTCCGACAATTCCCTGTCGAGACTAGTACAATCTCCTGAAAATAAATTATTTTTAGATCAGTCTTTAAAGCTTCTTAATTAAAAAACATACCAGAAACTTCATGTGCCGTTATGGATATTTTGGCAACGTCCACCATGTTAATGGTACCTGACCAAAGTTGTGTGGAGGGTATAGGAGGAGACAACGGTTGGTTCTCTTCCACTTCCACTTCTTTTAACCTGGAGGACATCTTCGAGTCGTCTGAAGACTGACTGGGAAAGTCCTCCGATTCCATTGTACGCGGCGGTGTTGGAATCGTAACTGTCGAACTGGGAACTTCATGATCACTATCACTATCGGCGACAGCTTAAAAAATAATTTTTTGTCAGTGTATTATAAATAAAAAATTTTAGTGAACTAACAATTACCAGGAATAGTATCCTCTTGAGGCACATGCTTCCACAATTTATCTTCTTCAACTGGAGGGGCAATTTTATTCAATTGTTCCAAAATTTCTTTTGAACGCTTATCCAGGCTGTCCGTGGACGAAATTGTCTCGTGCTTCTTGTGCCTCGACGATTTATGAGAGGATGATGATGACTTCCTAAAGGAACAACATATAAAATTCAAACTTTATGCAACTATGAAAACCATGACTTACCTGTACTTATCTTTGTCCTTATTCTTCTCCCTTTCGCGACTCTTCTCTCTACTTCTAGACCTACTCCTACTCCTCTTCTTCTTCTTTTCACCTTTTGACCTGTCTTTGCTCCGTGATCGTTTCCTACTACGATCCTTACTAGATGATCTCCGACTTCTGTCGCGTCTTTCTCTGCTCAACGTTCTGTCCTTATCCTTGCCCTTGTGTTTACGCTTGTCCCTACTGCGGTCCTTTGAGCTGGTTCGTTTTTTGTCCACATCCACGTCCAACGTGGAACCTTCCGTCAAGCTCTTAATCATGTCGATATTATCGGTTTTAGTGCCCACTCGGTTGTCTTCTAGCACTTCCTCGCCTGTAATAATAGATTAAAGTACCTAAATAAGGTGAGGTTAATTTATTAGGTACCTTTGTGGGTTTTTAACACGTATTGGCGGTTGCAGTTCAGCAGTTCGATTTCGGATTTTTTGATCATGTCCAGTTGATGTTTTGCTTCTTGTTCACGCCATTTGGCTAACTCCTGACTGGCCATATCGTCAGGACTTAGTCGAACCTACAAGCATCGAAAATTTAGGTTGAAAATCAATTGATATAGAGTGAACATACTAATTCGTATGAACTGATGCTTTTTTCACATATTCTTCGCCACAACGTTTGGTTCTTGGGGTCCTTAATGTTGAAAATCAGGCTGCGGTATTTGTTTTTGTATTTTTGTCCAGTGTCGCCAAAACATTTGTACAACTCAGCTTCGATTTCTATAGAAATGTTTTTTACCTAGAAAAAGAGGGGTAACTAAGCATTTTGAAGGTATTTAGGATATTAATAAACCAGACCTCTTCTTCAGTTAAACTGATATCACTATCCTTTAGCCGAACGGTTAATTGTTCAAAAATCGTTTTCTGAACGTTGTCTCTGATATTTTCAGCTTTAGGAGTCGACGTTTGGCCCTCCTCTCTTGATCTTGTTTTCGGCGTTTTCAGTTTGAATTCCTTGGGTGACTCCTTTCTAGGAGTTTCTTTTTTTGGCGTTTTATTCGTGGGCGTGCCTGGCGGTATAATGGGCGCCAACATAGTTTGTACTTGGATTTTTCTGATTGGCGGAGTCGATTGCTCTTTCGGCTTGACCTGCATGGGCTGCGCCTGTATCAATTTGACTTTCGGTGTTTCTTTTATAGTCTGGGACAATTTAATGATTTTAGCTCCTTTAGGTGTGGCCAGTTGCGGGCTAGATTGGGGTGAGTTTTTGGGTGCGTGCTTCATTACGCCGATGTTTACACCTTTTTGTTGCACTGCCAGAGATACTCCAGTGTTGTGTGAGTTTTTCACTAGTTTCAGCTTGGATTGAGTGAACTGACCCGGCTTGATTTTGGTTGTAACAACTTTTCCACCCGATCTGACAACTTCATAGCCTGGATGCTGTTTCAACCACTGATCCAAGTTAGTTGCACTTGGTGCTTTATTTCCGGTCAACATTTTACCAGTTGCTCGCTCAAATACGACCACCTAAAGATTGTCTTTATCAATTGACTGCCAACTAGTTAGTAATTTATGGAAAACCAAACTAAATTAAGGTCACAAATTAACAGGTTAGTGAAACGTAATTTCGTGGACCTGTAAAGTTTGTACTACACTCACCCTCTCAATTTTCTGTGCATGCGCTAAAATGCAGGCTTCTGAACAATAAATAGAACTTTTTCTGGATGGCTTCTGACAAACTACACAAGGGACTCCAGATTTTGTAGTACTGCCACTAGCGGCAACCTTTTCTTTTTCAGCTTTCTTAGCCGAATTAGAACTATCGGATGACTGACGAGAGTTTATTGACGCCTTTCTTATCCGTCTGGCTGCAGCTAGAGGTCGTTTCAAGTGAGGATCCTACAGAGAGTAAACACCAAACTCTCGTATATAAGTTTCAAGTGAAAATTAACTTAACGTACTTTGCAATACAAACAAATCCACTCTTTGCCTTCAGACTCCATCTGCTGGCCCATTGCTTTGGTTATGTTGACGCATTTTCCGTGGTACCATTCCTCGCACGTGTCGCAGCAAATCATAAAGCGATTGTTGTGCGGCTGATTGCAGATGCACCATAACTTGTTCGGATCATCTTCAGATTCTTCCAGTTCCTCCCCAGAACTGTCCAGTTCATTGCCGGATACATGTTCATCATCCAAAGGCTTGTGAACAGTTCTAAACACCACAAAAATTATTCAAAGTATACAAGGTGTCCCACCGGGAATTATCGCGGTCGATTTTCGAAAACTATAAAAGATAACTTTTTGAAAATTTCAGTGATTAGTGAGGCCTCCACATCTATTTACTATTTTAAATGGACCACTCTGTATATTATTATATTTTTAATTCTCCTAAAAATGTAAAGCATGTTTCTTGTATCATAACCTGTCTCTATATGCAACTGTTTTCGAGATATTGACGTTTGAAAAATGATGTTTTCATCAGCTCATAGCTCTTAATCAGACAAATATAGAACAAAACGGTTTGCATGTTCCTATCTTAACTTTTTGAGATTTATCACCCGGTAAAATGTTAAAAAATTATAAGAGGAAAAAAATGGACACCTGTCAAACTTTGCAGTATAACCTTGACCAGAAAAAGTTAAGATAGGAACATGCAAGCCATTTTGCTCTTCTTCTGTATGGAGCTCCCAAAATCTGAAAATGTCATTTTTCATACGTCAATATCTCGAAAACCGTTGCAGATAGATATAGGTTATCATACATGAAACATACTTGAAATCGTTAGCAGAATCTAAAAAGATAATAATATACAGGGTGTGTCATTTAAAATAAGCAAACTGCCTCCGTCGACTTTAGTATACCACTAAATTTTTTAGAAATGTGCTCTTTACGGTTTTTCTATATTGGATCGCTGCATTTCCTGGTGGACCACTCTGTATTGTGATATTATAGTATCATGCAAAAGTTGGTAGAAAATAATGAGATGCAAAACATTTACTACAAGTTACCTGTCCTTGTTTATATGTTCCTGTTTGGGCTGCCTTATTAATAAAAAAACAAATCTATTATCCTAAACATATAACAGAATTAAACTATTTAAAAGATTTTAAAAAACTTACTTGAATGATGGTTTTGCAACTTCTTCCTTCCGTTTATTTCTGCTCCGAGTTGTGGGCCTTTCAATAGGCGGAAGAACGACCACTCTACCATCAGGTCGAACAATTTGAGTGCCTTGTTTAATAACATTGGATGGCTGGTTTTCCTAATAAACACCTCGTCAATTTACCTTGACTGTATAAAACAAAAAACTTACCGAAAAAGAGCTGTTTGAACTTTGAGAAGCATTTGATATGTCCATGACATCTTGGATGCTGCTGGTATCCAACACACCATCGTTAATACCTTTATCGATAGCGTTTTGCAGCTCAGTGTTGGACACTAATTGTTTAGCCACCTGATAGAGTATATCTTCAGAAATGACATCATCATTACTAATATTATCCAGCAGTGACTGGTCCAAATCCAGCCCGGACGAGTCCAAGGACATGTTGTGCGTCTCGGGTGAATTGGACATCGGTACCGGAATATCGGGAATCGGAATGGTGTTGGTGGTGTAGGTTTTGGTGTCCTCGTTCATAATTATAGCCCTGCAAATGATTTACGTTGTACGTGTCAAACAAGTTGTTTACAATTTTTAATACCTGATGTCCTGAGCGCTTGGGATGTCCATAATATCGGTGGGTTTGGAGGGGCTTTCGTCAGCTGGTTTTGAAATAACTCTGCCTGAATCCGAGCTTGAATCTGACCGTCTACGATCGTGATGATGACCGGCAGTTTTACCAGATTTCTCGTCGACGCTCTTGTGTCTATGTTTTTCAACACTGTCTCGTCTATCTTTCACTTTAGTTTCAGTGCTGATGCAAGAATAACAAAAATCCAAATTGCCATAAGTTTTATAACAATTTCCCCAAATATGCCGAATAAATTGATACTTCAAATTAAATGAAAGCAAATAACTTACCTTGTTTGCTGATGATGATGTCCTTTATCTTTGTCATCCAAACTTAACCGATTATGCTTTACAGATGGTAATCCTGCTTCTGTAACGGATTTGGACCTAGATTCCTGCGTAATTTTTCCTGGTTTAGATAAGGGACTGTCAGATTTCGAGGGTTCGACTGTTTTCACGGATTTTGGTGTAGTAGGCGTCACTTCTGGTGTACTTGGTTCTTTCCCGCCCACTTTCCTTATGATGTCCGGTGTAGAGAACAGTGCAAAATCACCTGCAAATTATTTACAACTTTATCCTGACCTGTAATGAGTTTTTAAGCTTACCAGGTATAGGTTTTGGGGGTTCCTTCTTCTTCTTCGGTTTTTTATCTTGAGTTTTAGTCTCGTCGTGTTTTTCGTCACTTTTCTCTTTCTGCTCCTCAACTTCCGGTTTTGCTTCAGCCGTTTTTTCTGGTTCATTTGAAGGCTTTTCCTTGTTTTCAGGCTGGAAATTACACTAAAGTTAGCAAATGCTGTGACCGATCCCAAAGTATTTTGGCGATAGGTTGATATATATAAAAGAAAAAGTCATGTGCTCTGTCCGCAGAGATCAGAGATGGTTGAAATGAATAACCCATTTGAATCTTTTCAGATTATTTTGGAAGTGTCTACGACATTCCGGACACTGAAGGGGGTAACATAAAGTTGGTTGCGCATGACGTCGGGGGTGCAATTGTCATTTCAATGAGGATGATTTAATGAGGGTGGTCAAAAAATTGAAACTAAAACTATCGGGAGGTCCTGATGACATCCCCAGTTTCTTGGTCCGTCACTTGGCGAGCGTTATGGCTGAACCACTTTTGAAAATATTTAACGCCTCACTTAGAGGAAAAACTTACCCAGATCGGTGGAAATCTGTCAAGATATGCCCGGTTCATAAAAAAGGCAACAAAAATGATGTAACCCAATATAGACCTGTGGCCTAAATTTGTGGGTCTCAAAGCTAACTAGAATAGAGCCGAATCTACCAGTCAACCAACATGGTTTTCTCGGGGGCAGATCTACTGTTACTAATCTTACGTGTTTTACTCAATACGCTTCCGCTGTAGTGGATGGGCGGGGACAAAATTTGATGTCGTTTATACGGATTTCTCTAAAGCCTTTGACAAAATACACGATAACGTATTATTACAAAAATTGAGTTTCTTTGGTTTGACTGATGGGTTTGTTAGCTTTTTAAAAACTTACACAGTACATGCAGTATAACGGCTATAAATCTTTACCATTTAAGGCGTCCTCAGGAGTTCCCCAAGGATCAAATTTGAGGTCTTTACTATTCTTAATATTTATAAACAACATAGTGGAATCAATTGAGGTGGAGCATCAAATATACGCCGAAGATCTAAAACTGTATGTGACTGTGAAGGACCCGGGGGACTGTCTGAAGCTGCAGCGCTCTCTGAATGGTTCAGCGAAAATTTCTAAAATATTTGGCGTTCAAAGTGGATCATGTATAATGCTATTTTAATACAGAGATTTGGTTTAATCAGTTTAGAGTCACGTAGAGAAGTGTCCACGGTATAATGTTCATTTATAAACTGTTACTACTGAACGGCAGGATCGATTGTTCATCCATTCTGGGGCAACTCAATTTCTTGGCACCTTTGAATACAGCAAGATCACATAATACGTTTTACCTGCCAGCAGCCAGAACCAATTTATTAACGCAATCTCTGTATAAATATCTTCTTTGTATAATTTGGTAGATCGGACCTGCGACCTAGATGTTAGTAAACCATTCATAAATTTTTAGAACGCTACTTTATAAATACCCGAAAATGTAGCATGTATAGTGAAGTTGCGTAGGTTAGTTATTAATGTTAAAATTTAATTTTGTAAATTGTGTTAGACTGTGTAGGTACTTATATTACATTCCATTTAAGAGTATAAAATTCATGTTACTATTGTTGTTGGGCCTAAATTAATAAATAAATAAATAAATGCTCTTAAAGCTTTAAGTGACCAACCTTTTCTGCAGCATTAGGCTCATCATTCAGACTAACACTCTTCTTCTTTGATTTTTTAAATGTTTTAGGTGTTTGCGGTTCCTTTTGTGATTCATTGAGTGGCTTTTTGCGCTTGTCCTCTTCTCTAACTCTTTTTGATGCCCTTTTTCCTTTCTTGCCTGTGATTTCTTCTTCCAAGTCGAAATCGGAATCGTTCTGGTCGTCCTCGATTGCTGGACTGTCCTCCTCATCTTCAGATTCTTCAACATAAATTTATAAACCCATTCAAATTTTGAAATAAAATGATTTACCTTCATCTTCGTCTTCTGAATTTTCCTCATTCTCTTCTTCATCATCACTATTATTTTCTTCAGCAGGTTCTGCTTTGGATGGAGGTTTCTTAGGTGGTCTTCCTCGGCCTCTTTTTAATAATTTGGGTGATGTGTGCAATATCTGAGAATATTTAAAAAGGTTAAAATTACAATGGTGGTAATAAGGTAAATAACTCACTTTTGCTTTTCCCTTAAACTTGGCTGGTGGAGTTTCTACAGTTTTTTTTTCAATCACTTTCTGACTATCTGATGGTGCAGGCAAAGTTGTAGCTTGACTGGTTGTGGCGGGTATTGTAAACGATGAAATTATATTTATTGATTTAAGGCTTTTAGCTGCAGTTGAATTTGACGTAACCGTGCTAACCGCAGGTTTAGAACCAGCCTGTTGACTTTCACTACCGTGAATGATACTGAGAGTTTTAGCTGCAAAGTTTTTAAAAGTTAGATTTAATGACTGAAAAATATTGCGGTAATGTTACCAAGTTCATCGTCGTCTTCAGCACTTGAACTAGACCGTTTTGGTGAAGTTAACGGTGTATAATCATGATCAAGTCTTACATGGTGAAGATTAGCAATTACACTACTTACATCATCTGTAACTAAGTTTATTGTTAAAACTAGTTAAGACAATGTCCTGTTTTAAGAAAATTTGTGAATCAACTCACCTTTTACATCTTGAGCTTCCATATTATCTGGAATATACATAACATTGTCTACAGTAACATCAATTCCCTTTTGGTCACATTTGTCAATGTGCATAATCTGGAGACTTGTTGGTCCTGATTTTGAATCTGAAATAAAGTATTACTGCATTGGAGAAATTGTTTAATACTTCAAAGGTTTCACTTACTCAAGTATTTATCCACTGTTTGCCTGTCTGGTGTAACAGTCCCATCTTCACCCACCAACAATAACAAGCTGTCACTTATGGCATCATTGGTTGCATCTGTTACCTTAACAACACTATTGGCCATAATCTAATAGCTCA
Source organism: Ips typographus (assembly GCF_016097725.1). Lineage (NCBI taxonomy): Eukaryota > Metazoa > Arthropoda > Insecta > Coleoptera > Curculionidae > Ips > Ips typographus. The sequence goes on along the minus strand of NC_138430.1, from coordinate 5,373,884 downwards.
GTGTTGGATTTTAGAATGATCAATGGTCTAGAAAAGAATTGACACTGTGTTAGGGGCTCAGCTTGGCATGGTTCGATTAAATGACAAATCATAATCTTTGCTGTTTCATGCAAGTGACTGTTGTTTTGAAAAATAGTGAAGCATGAAGAGTATATATAGTATACATAGCTCAATTTAAACTATTTAAAGTTTGCTGTATATACCAAATAACTTGAGCTACCTGATAAAAATGAAAACAAGAACTAAACAGGTTATACCACTCTTTATTTTACAACAAAATTGCAACTATATCCTAAAGTATAACAAAAAGGGCAAAAAATATGTAAAAAGTGTGAAATATAAAGAACTATCCTAGAATTCCAGGATACTTCCACAACAAAATTTATACACACTGGTTAGCAGGAGGTGGCAATGGGTGCCTATTGATTTTTTTTACCACTCACTTTTCCAATGTCCATACGACCACAGTCCACTGAATTCTATGCGTTGTATAAAGAAAACTTGGTAATTATGTAACGCAATTACTCGATAACTAGCATACTGATTTAATAGTTTAAAAAATGCGTTTTTCTTCTTTTCCCTCTATAAAAGCAATTAATTATCCGTCCTCCATTTTGTAATAAATGGAAATGTCAACAAATAGCACGCCGACGCACGTCAACTGTCATTTACGCCAGTTGTCTGTCAACAAAAACCATCAAGGTATAAAATTTAACTTTTAAATAACCACAACCCACAAAACTCTTTTCCTTTAATAAGAAAACAAACAATTTAATAAATATAATTGTTTAGCACTATCCTTGTCTACGATCAAACACATTATCATATATCATTTTTGACCTAAAACGGTCGTCTTCAGTATATCTAATTGTTTGCGGGGGAATCATAGCTCCAACAACGTTGCGCCCCTCAGCATTCAAAAAATTAAAGGTGGCACAGGCCGACTCAGTTGGCAGGATTTCAAACGCCAACCGGTACTTCCTAGAAAATTGAAGAAAGTCCTTCACCAAATCATGGTTGTCCACTTTGTCCCCTGTTCCTAAAACTAATATATCTATTTTGGGTTCCAACACTTTAAAAATTGACAATGAATCCTCATTAACTTGGGTGATATCTGAGATGTTCCAGGAAAGCACAGATCTTAAAAAAACATACTGTGTGATACAGGAGTCTTAAAATGTATTGTATTCTTGCCTTGGAAATATTACCATAGGACCTAAAATGGTGATGCGATTATTGAGTTTAAAGCCAACCTGCAATAAACATATTATCAGTCTTAAGTTTATTTAAAAAGTTTCTAAATACCTGGCTGTATCCATCAATCATTAAACCAAGCTCCTCATCATTATTCATTACATTAACTGTAGTACCACCTTCAGCTGCGTAGCCTCTTGGGGTTCTTCGGGCTGTAGTACTGCATAGGGACCTCCTACACAATACCATTAAGGTATGTTTTGTAGAAAAAAATATTTTATCTGTGTACAACCTTAAAATCGATCCTAGACATTTCAGCGAAGATTTTTGGTAAAAGGCATTCATTGACATAACTATAATTACTCACAGCAACTAAATTTAAAGGTATTTTTAATAGAAAATGTATTACCTTTTTTAAATTTTACCATAACAAATAACAATTGAGGTTAGGTTAACATACATGAATTTTGTATAGAGTAATCACGTGATACATTTGTATAATTAATATGTAAGGGGCATGTGGTAAATGTCAAAATGTTTGTCCTTCTGAACACTATCATAACATAACCTATAAAGCTAAGCAAGTAAAAAAAAAAATTTTTATTGGAAAAACTGGATTACTATACTATTCTTTATAGACATGGCTGGATTTCATAAATTAGCTTTGTTTCTTGGTTTTGTATCAATTTTCCATGCTGCGTATTCAGCTGCACAACGTAAGTTTATTTATTTAAGTAAAAAAACCATAAGCTCTAAACAATAAATTGTTTTTGATCCAGATCGATCTTACTTAAGGCTAAATGAGCAGGACTTCAAGCAATTGCCTTTAGATGTGAGTGAATTTGTCAGTTTATTCAATGCAGTCACTAGTTTATTTATTTCAGATCATAATTCAAGCCATAGCAAGTTTGTTGGTAATTATGTACAGTGTCCTACATATAGCTGGGGAATTTAAGGAAATTAAAGCATCCGCCGATTTAGACAACAAATCCTGGGACACCTACAAGAATATTCCTTCCTTCTACACATTCAGCCATAGAGGGAAAGCATTTGCAGGATGACTGTCTCTTTAATTGTTAGGAAAGTTGCACAAAAAATTGCATATAATAAACATTTATTTGTCAACTGTAGTATACACATTTGTTTCGACATACTATAGCTAATAATAAATAATTAAACCAATAAAACTGTGAGATGTCTTGTGTAGAAATATAAAATGTGTAAGTACTTTTGTGTCCAGGGTCTTATCAATATTCCCTTAATCTAATAAATACTTTTCAACTGTTCATAGGACACAAAAAATATGATATTCCAAGGTCCCATTCTGAATAGGGTGGGAACAAATCCTTTATAAAATGCCCAGAAACCTTCGTTTCTGAACGTTTGAAGGAAACAGTCTAATGTTCCTGAATAGATTTTGTGTTTCACTGCTCCTGCTTTTTTCAATTTTCTTTGATTCATCAGACGCGTCTAATACAAAAAAAATGTTACTGCTAATTTAAGAGAATTATTAGTTTAAATAATACCCTAACAACATCAATTGGGGTAGAAGCTACAGCACTTCCAAGACTGGCAAAAAGACTAGACCTGAAGGAAAAATGATGAAATAGATTATTTACAAACTGACAGAACTTACAAGAAATGATTGGAAGCGTTATCACCCAAAATACTTAAAAGACGACTTTTACAAAAGTCATATACTGGTAATTCGACTGCGGCAATCACAGCAGCCCTTTGTGCCGTTGGACTAACTCCCTAAAATTTCCTTATTGATAAGTCACTGTATGACTGATTTGTTTGTGTTAAACCAGTCATCTGGTATTTACACTTACTCGCCACAATCCTGAGATTCCTTCATGTGTGTAAACATCTTTAAAACAATCGACTAGACCCACATTTCCGGCCGTTCCTTGTACTTGCATGCGAACTTTTAACACATCAGTGGGATTAGCAATCGCACTAGAAAAAGCTCCCGCAATTACGGCGCATACAATATTTACGCTGACGCTTTCTTCGCCTTTGTTGTGCTCTAATATAATACTTTTTAAGGAGTAGTAAGTGCCAAATTTGATGGTACCATAAGTTGCTTGACGTAGCACCGCAGGGCAGATACTGAAAAGAGTCAAAAAAAAACAGATATCTCCATTATAAAAAAGAGTAAACTGCACATTACATACCGCTTAAAGGGATTTTAGACCCTTAAAAGATCGAAATTTCAAACAGGGCTGTATCTACGAAGAAAAACTAGATACTAAAGAATTGCCGTAATTATAGGAAATAAATTAAAAATCCCTTGAACCAAAGACTTATTCTTACAGAAACTTACAGTTATTACGTTTTTCTAGCTGACTTAATGAAAATGTGCCGGTCTAAGTCTAGAACTGTCACATTCTTACCCAGAATATAAAGACAAAAATCCTTCCTGTTTGGCAATTTTCAAAAAACAGTCTATCATTCCATTATATTTCAACTTGGCATGGTTTTTATCAAATTTTTGTCCCTGAATCTGCAACCTGGTTTTTGTTGTATCAATAGGGAAGGTACCTGTAAGATGTATTTAACTAATTAGGTACTAAACTTCTTTGCTATATATAATTTTACAAGAATTATAAAGTCTAAGCATTAAAATAAGTAATAAGTCCAGAAGGCATAGTAAAAATGGTATTTCTATAAATCTTTATGTACTCAATAGTCAAGCCTATAGGTGCCTGTAGATTAGTAGATTTGACTGGTTAATTAAATTCTAATGATTGAATTTGTAAATAACAGAGTATAGTTACAACATTTTTTGCCAGATTCTAGCTAGAGTATAAAAACTGCCATAACTTTTGGTGATTAGATTATACAATACTCATTAGATAAGGCAATGCATATTGTATTGTTTGTTTTACATACTGAAATTGTCATATTCATTAATCTACAAATTAGTTCAATTAACTTTTTTATGTATTTATTATTTGGTAACAATTACCAGGTTCATAAACATTAAATCATTTTATATATTTTATTCCTCAGAAAGAGTGTTCCACACTAAAACTATCCCTGCTTCAGCCTGCTTTATGGAAATATATAAATATTGTGACAGGCTACACAGTTCTAAAATGGTCCAGTCTTGTCCTATTTTCGTATAACAACTAAAGTATGGGAGAAGTACACACCTACAATTTTAAAGTAGTCAACCAGTAAAAAGTAAACAACCAAAGTATATTTAATCCTTATTGTGTCAACGTTATTAATATTTGTGTAATAAATGTCTGTAAACTCTAGAACTAAAAAATGTTGCTAAATCAAAAGAGAAAACGGTAAACAAGACGTATAAATTAATTTTTTTGGGGGCTTACCAAATTCGGCTACGCAGCTTGCAAGGCCCCCATATACGAATGGTCGCCAATCTCTATCTCCCATTCCACTTTTAACCATTGAATGTCTAAAAAATTTAATGAGAAACGTAAAGGCAACAATTTAAATGCCAGGAGGGCCTATTTCGCTGCTTTTATAGGTTACTTTTGCTACAACAACTACAAAACTGACAAACGTAGGAATTGAACTTGTTGAAGGTTAAAGACGAAACTAGGGATGGGCAACCAGAGCTTCAGCGTTACATGTCAAAGTATTTGGTTGTTTTTTTGTTGTTCCGCCTCAATATTGTTAACATAAATTTATAATACGAAACTAAATTAATTTGTAACTTCTATGAGGCTGTAATCACTAACGTTCAGGTAATATTCATCTTTTTTCAAGGTCTTGTATTCCTGCACAGACATTACTATTAACTACGCAGGACGCGATTATCGATTTTTAAATCGATCCAGTATAAAATAAGAAAGTAGCGCACGTGACTGCCACTACGCCATTAAAGAGGGTGTCACGTGATTAATGGTCTCTAACTATAACTTTAGTTTCGATCGAATACTTTTCCTGCTTTGCCAAAGTTGCGTCAATCAATTTCCGGGGGCCTGCGGGGTCCGGAGGGAATAGACGTAAGTGTTTGCGTAAATGTAGTGTTAAAATTGTTTTTAACGTAAAAGATAACAAAACTTTCCTTAACAGTCCAGTGTTTTGCGTTTTATCTTTTTTAAGTCGTTTTATGCTTCTGTGGGTGCTTTGGTTAGTGTCCGGTTCCGTTCTGGAGACCCCCCTTTTGGTGCAACCTGTGGTCATTGATTAGCCTTTAATTTGTAGCTTTTTGCTTGTTTACCTTGTTTATTGAAACTGAAGATAGGGCTGCTTTATTTAAAATATAACTTAAAGGTAGAGTTGCTTTTATTGTTTGAAGTGTCAAATTATCTGTAGCTGTTCCAGTTCATGCAATGCAATAAGTATATTATTTTCTCAGAATTACCATGGAGAGGATAAATCAGCACTGAAATGGGTGGATCTGTTAGCCAAGTGTTCCAATCAGGAAGTGCACTACTGACTAATGGACATGGCCACAAAGTATCAGACTCCACCAGGCAAAAGATTCAAACAATCTTCGATGCCCTCACTGCCAACCCCAAGATTGGGGTGCAAAGATTAGAGGGATTACTACTGCAAATACCAAAGGTCAGTGGGTTAACCCAGAAATTGCTAGTTTATGGTACCCTCTATTGATCTCCTACCCAAACCATCACTCTCTCAATTTCTAATATATGAAACATTACAGAACGAAAATATCTTAGCAATTCATGATGAAAGTGGTTATAATTTGTTGCAAAAATGTGTGGGTGCCAATAATGTGGACTTAGTTAGGTGGTTGTTGGCAAGGCATAGTGCAGCAGATGTCAACCGTTTTCCTTGCAGTTTACCCTTGCATATTGCTTGTTTAAAAGGGTATATATGACCATAGAAAATATGAAACTAAATTGCTTGACATTTAATTATTTTAGTCATGAGGAATGTGTTGAACTTTTGCTTAAACATGGCGCTAAAATTGATTTGGAAGCCAGAATGTGCTGGCCTGGTCCTCACAGTAGTAATTGTGAAGAAAGGGGAAAATATTGTAAATGTATGTGTCCCACAGTTTGACTGGTTTGTTTTTGAGTATTGTTCTGTTCAGGTGCTTCAATTCCAAGTACCTCAATTCAAGAAGTCAACTGCATGGAAAGGGAAACCAGAGATAATCGGCCACCCAGCAAACTACAGTCTGCTATTTATTATGCCCTTGATGGGGATCAAGTTAACACATTAATAATGCTAGCACAACGCACTGAGGATCCTTGGGTAGCTTCTATTACACATTATCTCAGACATTTTTACATTTATCTCTGCGTGTAGAATGGAATATTTAGGACCAGGAAACCTTTGTTGCACTCTGCTTGCGAACGTAAAGCTTGGAATTGTACTGAATACTTGGTTCAGGAACGGACTGAAGAGATTCATATTTTAAAAGATGAATACTATCCCATTCATTATGCGGCCTCGAATGACCTCAAATTTTTAGAGTTACTGATTGATGCCGGTGCTGATACTACGGTGCGAACTTGTACTCAACAAATGACTTTGTTACATGTTGGTAAGTTTGTGGTTACATTACACATAAACTTATTTTTTCCCTACAGAAGTTAAAAAATAACCTAATTTGGCTGGAATCACAATTTTCCTGTTGTCATAACACTTCCATCCCCAAAAACATCACTTGTATGCATGTAATTTAAAAAATATGAAAATTCTATTAAATAGGTTGTTTTTCTAGTTCTCTTAGTTGCCCACAAGTCTGCTGAAGACACAATAGCAACGATACGACTGTTACTGGACAACGGATGTAAAGAGTTAATCAACGCGCCTGATAGTTTGGGCAATACTCCGCTACACGCTCTAATAGTGCGCTATGCCCTTGAAGAAGCTCAATACGGATACGACAAATGGAATAAATGGGATGTGCTCCATTTGGTGCGTTATCTTATCCAAACTGGTGCCAAAATGTCAATCAATCACACTGGCAACTCGGCAGTGGCGTGCGTGTTGAGGCACGTGAGAGATTGGGATGTATGCTATGAGTTACTTAACATGTTGCTGCATGAAGGAGGTAATCTTACAAAAATTGTTATTAATCATTACAATTACTGTTATTATGTTGCAGGGAATCCGAACGAAGTGGGACGCGATGGTTCAGTGCCTTTAATGGTCTGTCTAGTTCCTTTAATCAACAAAGATCCCCTGCACCACTTTACTCATAATATGAAGGTGTGCTATTTAAATTGTATTCGGATTCTTCTAGAACACGGTGCCAACCCAAACTGTAGCTACCGCGCCAACCTAACCCCCCTTCACGTCTTAGTTTTTGCGGTATCTGAAAATATAACTTTAAACTGTGATGTTCAGAAACAAATCAATTTCGAGTTTATCAAAAATCTTCTCATCCTTTTGCTCACCCACGGACTGGATCCTAACGTAAAAGTGAGCACTCGCACCCAACATATATTGCAATCCTGCATGGATATGATTCAGAACGTGCGCGATTGTAAGGATATCCACTACGTGTACGATTTAACTTTAACGTTAGTTCAGTACGGGGCTAATCCTGATTTGATCTTGAGCATGTCGGAAGCAATAAAAATCCACTCGGTACACTCGCAGAGCGTATGGAAAACGAAAAACTACATATTATACTACTACATAATGTTGGTGTCTCGTAAAGAGAATCTCATAATGGACCCTAACATGACTTTCTCCAAGATAATCATGTTACTCTACTTGGTAATGCACCATAAACCTTTATTTGAATGTTTAAAGATTTTACACACTCAACAGTTAAGTTTGGTCCCGGGAAAAATGACCGAACCTTTAACCTATATTATTCGAGAGTTGTATAGTAGGCCCAGGTCTTTAAAGCAAATATGCAGAGTTAAAATTCATAATTGCTTAGATCGACGTCCCGGTTTGTATATAAATAAGTTAAACTTACCCAATCAGTTAAAGGAATATTTATTAAGTTTTGATCCCTAAGTTTCGAACTGGTCTTTGCAGTTTTAGCTGGTACGATTATAAAGGCATTGTTATATATTTTGAATTGTTAATGTTATTGTTATATAATTTTTATACTTGTGATATTAAAAACGAACTGTCTACTAAGAATTCCTACTTTTACTTACCCCTTTTTCAGTAAAACAAGTATACAAATTTAAATGTGTCAGTGAGCAGAACGGATATTACGTCACTTAACGGTCTCTTGGCCATTATTACCCTTAAAATGTCAATGTCACGTGAACATTCAACCAATAAAAGCCAACAATTTCCGATTTTCAGTTGGAAACCTTTGAAATTGCCTCTACCAACAGACCTAATTATTTATGAAACCATTGCTAAATTTCTAACCAAAATCAATGTAAACAAACGGAGAAATGCCAGCTGGAATGTCCAAAACTGATCACCAGAGGGAGTATCTCTTACCTTGAAAGGCCAATAGGAGTAGCAGTATCACTAATCGGCTGAATTTGATCCAATAGAATTCAGTACGGTTATCGGTAACCAAAGCTCAGCCGATACAACGGTTGGAATAACGTAGATTTAAATGTTCGGTTTATTCAAATAGTTTACAATCTGGATAGCAATACACAAATACTTAATAGCCCTTTTATTAAATTAAAGAATACGAAACATAATAGAATAATGTACGTAATTAATTTAAAACTAAAAAGGTGGCGGTTTTAGAGTGAGAATAGAGAAACAAAAACCAAGAAACAAAACCAAATCTCCCAAAGAAAACTAACTCTAAGGATGTATGTGTACTTAAACAAAAATTGTACAACTTATATTATTGGGTAAAGACGACGAATTGGGTAAAATAACAAAACGCTTCCTTCACATATACTATATAGAGTAATTACATAGCAAAGTCTTACAAAATACATCTATTTAATATATTATGTCATTTAAATCCGAGGTGATTACGAGAATTTATCAAATTTATCACGTAACTAAGATTCCTAACAATATATGCGTACGTAGGTAATGTCGCACACACTACACTCCTAACCATAATAAAGTTCTTCAGTCAAGCTTTAATACAACAATAAAAAAATTAAAATATTGATGAGTTGATTCACTCTCTGGATACAAAAAAACTGACTAAATCACAAAATAAACTTTGTATGGCAATAAGTTGAATAGGCAGATACAGGGTTAGTTATAAGCTGCAAATATTGCAAGTTAACAGAAATCTTGACTTTAAAAGACCAACTATTCAGTCATGTTTGTCTTATTAAGAGGTTTTAACAAATAAAACCCTACAGCTATGTTACTATACCTAGTTTAGAGTCCGTTAGGGACAGACATGTTGGAGTAGTTCGAGTTTTTATGTGGGAGAATACTAGAACTTTGAATGAACGAGTTTATGTACTTACAAACTCCTTCACTAAAAGTTTACTAAAATCGATAATAATGCTCAAATTTTGTTACCTTGTCAATCAAATTGCTGAACTGAAAACAGACCAACCCATTCTGAAGCTACTAAAATGTTTCTCTTAGTTTTAATTCATTAGAGTGACAGTTTTCTGTTTTATGGTGTTTTTGTGTGATATTAAAATCACACCAAAACACTCATTTCCGTATTGTACCTTTTTAAATGTTTAGCTAGAGCTGAAACAGCTGCTGCTAAAAAAAAGAGAATCGTATTTACATTTATCGGGAAATAACAAATATATTAAACCCTTCAATTCCTATATAATAAGACAATTACAAACTAAAAAATAGTTTATAATATTTACATTATGCCAGCAATGATTTTAAATTATTAAGGTATATGATCTAAGGCATCTCGAAATGCGACTGCGTACTTCTGGGATCAACTGCATTGCATATTGAATGTATAAACGACGTGTATATAATACGGATCTAGGCGAGCACAAAATTGCGCTAAATTAGATTGTTGAGTACATCTTAAGATAGATCTGCAATAGTTGTTATTGTTTGATTTCCTGTGACTACAGTATGTATAACTAAATACTTACAGCTTGGTGCAGTCTGACTACTGTAGTTCCTCTGGATTTGGTCGTAGGTAAACTTAACAAAGGCGTCATATTGTTCAGCAAGCTTTGATGTCAACACATTATCATACTCTTCTCTGATCTCTGATTCGCGCTCTCTCAGCATTCTCTCGCAAATTAATCCCACCTGTATAACAACTTAATGCTAAATCTCGCCCATAGGATAGTGACAATGACATAATGATTGTCATTCCTATTCTATTACATGTAAACTGTTTTATATTTACAAATTTTTAAAATCGTGAATGTTTCTCGCTAGAGATGAAAATGAAATGAGAATGAAAATTATAACAATGAGAACTCTAACAATGAGAGCTGTCATTAATTTGAAAGTCAGTGTCAAGTTAAATTTAAAACTTTACTGTTTTTTCCAATTGGCAATCCTAATAACTTTTTCCTGTAATACCGTTTTAAAATGTGTTTATTGTTAAATTTGTGCGTTTTTCGGATAATTTTTTAATTAGTCCTATAACAGTTGAGGGATAAAAAATATGAGTTAAAGAAGTACATAGTTCCAGAGTGAGTGTTTAAGATCATAGATTTTAAGTTGTACAAATATTTGTAGGAAGATACAAAATATGCCATTTTTCTCCAAAGAAACTATACTTTCTTTCACCCTGTAAAAATGTATAATAGCTAATTTTTCAACAATTTGTTATCATGGTATATAGTTACCGTTTTATAGTAAGTGTTATGTGTTTGTTGACACTTTTCTGATTTTTTTTTCCAGCTGTAATTTGAATTTATTGATTTAGTTTTTGTAATTTTGATATTTTCAGTAATAAAAAATGCCAAAGTGTGACCACCAAAGGACCTCTACAGTTTCTTCCAAGAATTTTGGTAGTGGATAGGAATAATTAAAAATTTATTACCTGTTTGAAAGTGAACAAAGGCTTATCAGAACGTGATGGAGACACGTCACCAACCCCTTCACTGCCACTGCTGTCTGAATTATCCATCCTGTCCATTCTGTATTGGAGCTGCTTGCGTCGTTGAATTCGTTTCAGCTCGGCCTTAATGTTTGCAGCCATGTATTCTGCAATAAACATTTACCAATCAAAAATTTATTTTTAAATAAGATTTTTAAGCAGAAACATGTCTAACCTAACCTAGTTTGTGATTGGTGCAAATGCTTCACATGTGAACATACCATCAGTTAAAATGAATTGAATACCACAGTATCTGCTTAAAAGTGCTCTTTGAATTTTTATGGAAAGTGAACTGAAAACCAATTTTAAGGCCCCTAACTGTTGCCAAAATTGCATTTTAGGACTGCTGTCAGAATTGAATTTTCCATTATTCAATTCTATCAAAAATCTGCATTAAGCAAAGATGAACACAGTTATAATTTTATCACAATAATATTTTATTATTCTGACAAGCAAATTTACTTCAGAAAATCTTTCTATAAATTAAGCTCCAAGCTCTAGACTTGGTTTGGACTAGTGGCCAATTACACCAATATTTTTTAGGGCAGTGGTTTGGACTGTGACATTTTATGTTTTATTTGTCACATTCAGAACTCAGCTTAAACTTGCCTTAAAGATGTTGGTGCAATTACTGCAATTGGATATTACTACCCTAAAAATAAAATGGTAAGTACAATGGCAATTCCACTCAAATTATTCTTTATTTAATTGCTTAAAATAAAAATAGAGGTTTATCTGAATGCTTAGTCTGGGAAGCACAGTTAATCATGTGTTTGCCTTGTTTGGATAGAATTCTATGATCCAGCTAGCAAAATGCCAATACAGTAACCTTATCATCAAAGCTGAAACAATTTAATACTTCTTATGTTAGAGAACATTTAAGATAATTAGATAAACTAAGCAAGAAATCCACATAAACTATTTTTGGTAAGATATCTGACCACTTTGTATTATGTGCCCATAAAAATGTCAAAATTAAGCATGAAAGGTAACATGATATTCATCATACAATTGTACTTTTTTAGGCTAATAATAGGACAAAATAATTTAAATTAAAAATAAGTTGAGACCTACCTGGAGTGAATTTCGAGGTGAGTACATCTGGAAAAAGTGAAGGCTGGCCAGTTTGGGAAGAACTGCACATGGGGCCCGACGATGGACTACCGGGTGGCGACCGATCGCCGTACTTGTCTTTTTGCGTGGGACTGGTGCAGAATGGGGCGCAGCGCCTCCTTTTCGCCGGTCGGCCGCCCCCCAAGACCGAATCCCAATCGAAAGTTCTCTTCAAAGTTGCACACGCCATTTTTAGTTTTCGGTAAGATCAACAACGGTCAAGTCAAACGGAAATGTGGCTCCTACACTTCTCGTCGAAATTGATCGACCACGGCAAAAGCCAACGAGCGTTTCTCTTTGTCGAAATGGAAATTTTTCAAAAGGCTGCAGTAATAACGATGATTTTCACAAATCCAGTGGTTTTTAAAGCAGCCAAAATGGCGAAAAGCCCGTGTAGACAGAACTGACAAAAGAACAAACACAAAACTGACAGTTTCGGAAACAGATGAAATTTAACGCGTGGTGGGGATGATTTAGCGCATGCGAAATCATGATTAAAAACTAGAATGCATTCTTAATTATCGATACTCTCTAAGTCGATAACTAAGTTTTATTCGGCCAGTTTCGAGAAATCGAGTTAAAACATTGAACAAAGGACAGCAGGTTTTGTTGTTGACTAAAATACCTGATAACGTCCAATTAGAAGGTGGATAGAGATGAGAAATGTGTACGGTAAATAAAGATGAGTTCTCAATCCGGAAATATTCAGTATCATAATAAATGACCATCGAAGTAATGTTACTCCTTCTCTTGTTTAAATGAATAATTTTCTATTCAACTAGCGCAATTTTTAGGACATTTATTGCAGCTTTAACGTACCCTTTTCCTTTTAAGGATTAAGTTGATGAAAATGATTATTAACTTTTTGGGTGTGTGATTGTTTATTCCGATTAGGATATTTAGATTATTCAACTTTTTAGGATCTTTCTTCAGTTGGGAACCAACTAATAATAAAAAATTGGTCTTGGTCCCACTCCAATTTGAGCATATCACTAACCAAAGTAGCATACAGCCCTTCAATTTTTCGTTTCCGATTAATAGGCCGGACCCCAAATCAAATTTCATTCTGTACTAGTACTAGTCATAATTTTTAAGAATTAAATAATCTGCATAAAGATTTTTTAATAAAGAATTAACGATTAAGAAATACAAAATAAGTATTAACAATAAAGAATTAAGAAGTTAGGTAAACTCAGCCTTACTTACTTACTTAAGAATTCTGCTTTTCTAAATAATTTAACAAACATACAAATCCTACCATAACTTTAACTATTTTCTTCAACAAACTTTTGTAACAATTTTGTTGCAATAGGAATAACTAAATATTCAGTACCACTTTCGGCGCAACGTTTGCTTTTGATCATTTTATGGTCGGTAAACTCAGTTAATTGAGCCCGAAGTGCCAAATCCGAACTGACCAAAAACTCTTCTCTACAAGCCAGATACAAATGCTTAAAGGCCATACCTTGGTAAAATTTTCCATGATTTTCCAGCTGGTATCTGGCCACTTTCAAATAAATTTCCTTTGAGTTTTGTGTTAAAGACAAAAAGACATTTTTTAAGGAGGACATTGCTAAAGCACTATCTTGCTGTGTCAGCAAATTCATTTGGCATTCAGTTTCATGTTGATAAGGTAGAAATGAAGTCACATCCCACCAAGTGAATTTGAATTTGCTGAGTTTTTCATGGTCCCATATCAGGGGGCCATTAATATGATCAATGGTTGCCACTAAATGAATTTTTGGAGCACTGGCTAATGTTGATAGTAAGCCTTGAATTTTAACCCCTTTTATGGCCTCAATATTATTGATCAACAAGTAAATTCCAGAGGTTTTGTTGGTTTCCTCAATTATCATTTCTACAGCTTCATTTAAATTGGAGGGAGATTCTTTTATTTCAAGTAGTTCCTGACTAATGGCATCTAGTATGTGTTTTATGGTTAAAGATGGAAAAAATCCATTTACAACGATCACAGGCTTGTCTTGTAGGTGCTCTTTATGGAAGCTTGATAATAAACTTTCTTTTGAGCCAAGTCCATAAAGCAGTATAGAATAGTTTTGCTTTAGAGTAAATATCCATTTTACAAATTGTTTTTTGTTGTCATCAAATAACTGTTTCAAGGAAGTTGTGTGTTCTTTAGAAACAGTCTTCTTTGAGAGCAATCTGTGCAGTTCATACTGGGGTAATCTGGGTGTTTCCAGTTTATCTAGTGTGTTGTTTGAAGTTTGGTCTTTATTTGATCCAGAGTTGACAAAATAGTCTTCAGATGATATAGTGTATTTGTTGTTGGGTTTAATGGTTCTGCCACTTCTAGAAACTTTAACATTCTCCAAGTGTAGGGACTTGACGTTTGGCTTCTTTCCTTTCCTTTCATCCACAGTACTTTCACTATCTGAGTCACTACTTTGAGTTTCTGAACTATCCTCTTCTTCAGATAACTCATACTCACTTCCACTGTCTTCAAAAACTGCATTCAGTCCATTTTTCATTTCTGTACGTACTGCTTGTGGAGTTTTTATAGCTTGCAGTTTCTGAGCTAAACTGGCCTGTTGTTTACGTTTCTGGAAGGAAAACAAGTCTTCACCTTTTACCAGTTCATCTTCATGCAATAACTTGGGTTTTTCGGGGGTGCAGAGATCAATGAGGGCGATATTTTCCGCATCTTCGTCACTGCTACACAACGGCATTACAAAACCGGATTTTTCAAACTTGGAAACGTTTTGGGATTCTACAGCTTTCAGACTGGGTTTGGGTGGTCTTGATGATCTTCTTACAGCACCGTTACTGGATTCCGCCATTTTGTTTAATACTAGTTAAAGATAATTTCTAAAAAACTGCACAAAAGTTTCAGAATAACAACAGGCAATTCAAGGACAAGGGCTATCTGGACTATGTTTTTTTTGTGTGGTTTTCCCGGCAAAAATTTGTGGTGTTTACTCTTTTAAATTTAAAAAATGAGGTTAAGGTAACACAAATGACAGCTCAAATAATTTACTTTGTCAATTGTCAAACTGGACATTTTTCAGCTGTCAATAGTGTCAGTCTTCTTTAATGGAGGTTTTGTTTTGATTGTGCTGGGTGGTAAATAAAAATTTTACATTTTAAAGAGTTTTTCCAAATTAATATTATCAGTTTTTAATTTATACCGTAGTGGTTCTTTTTGAATTTGTGGTGTTTTATCGATCAACTGAAAAGTCATTAGTAAAACCGCAACCATTTTAAAATGGGTGCCGTTCTAGGTCTTTGTTCTGCAGCACAGGTAAATTTAGATTTTTATCAAGATTTGTTTGCTACCGAGATGACTGGCTAATGTAAAGTATTTATTGTTGCTGTAATTAAACACGCGGAAATATGCACTTCAACGCAAAAAATCTTATTAGAAAGTTGGATTTTATTTAAGACTGGTTGAGGTCATATGTTGTTTTAACCATATAAACCAGAAATGTTTATTCAAATAATTTTTTATAGCTAGCCTGTTGCTGTGGAAGTGCTGCCTGCTCC
Organism: Ips typographus; assembly: GCF_016097725.1. Taxonomy (NCBI): domain Eukaryota; kingdom Metazoa; phylum Arthropoda; class Insecta; order Coleoptera; family Curculionidae; genus Ips; species Ips typographus. The sequence continues at coordinate 5,358,181 of NC_138430.1, read as the reverse complement.
CTATGTTGCTCAGCATGTCCCTCATGCAAAAACTCCACATCCTCCAGGATCATGTATGCTCTAATGCTACTGGTGGGCACTATAGTTGCCTGCATCACCCTGGCCCCCGGTTTACAAAATGCTTTGAGGAAGGTGCCATTCTGTCAGAACAGCACCAGCACTGAATTTGTACCAGAATCAATTATTATCAATTGTGAGGAAGCTGTAGGATACTTGGCTGTGTACAGGATTTGTTTTATATTGACCTGTTTCTTTGCTTTGTTTGCTTTGATGATGGTTGGAGTGAAGTCCTCAAGAGATCCAAGAGCTGGAATTCAAAATGGGTAACACATTTTGGATATTGTCCTTGTGATTTAGTAGTTTTTCAACTTTCTATAAAGAAAATAGGGCAGAAAAGACAGCACTTAGACACTTAAATAAAACCAGAACAATTTTTAAGCCTTTAGCTAAAATTAACTTTCAAAATTATTTATTGTAGATTTTGGGGTCTAAAATACCTCATAGTTATTGGTGGTATAATTGGTGCCTTCTTTATCCCTGAGGGCACTTTTGGCATAACCTGGATGTGGTTTGGCATTATTGGTGGTTTCCTGTTCATTTTAATTCAATTGATTTTGATCATTGACTTTGCCCATTCCTGGGCAGAGGCTTGGGTGGGCAACTATGAAGAAACTGAGTCCAAAGGATGGTACTATGCCTTAGTTGGTGTCACTTTGCTTTGCTATGCCATTAGCATTGCTGGGGTGGTTCTGCTTTATGTGTTTTTCACTACAGTATGATATTAAGTATTACAATTGAATCCTTATTAAATGTGTAAACTTTGCAGTCAGAAGAGTCTTCTTGCAATTTGAACAAGTTCTTTATCTCCATCAATTTAATATTCTCAGTGATTGTCAGCGTTTTGTCGATTTTGCCGGCAGTGCAAGAGAAATTGCCTAGATCTGGATTATTACAATCCTCAGTTGTCACTCTCTATGTGACTTACTTGACTTGGTCTGCTGTTTCAAATTCTCCAAGTGAGTTTTCTTTTAACTCACTTAACTTAGGTTTGAATTTATTTAAAATTTTCAGAGGAGTGCAACCCAGGTTTATGGGGAATTTTTGGTGGACATACAAAGTCTGGCAGCAACAACTTTGATATAATTGGATTGATTATTTGGATGTGTTGTGTACTGTATTCTTCATTGAGATCTGCTAGCAAATCCTCGAAATTGACTATGTCAGAGAATATGCTGACCCATGATAATGGTGCAGGTAAATATTGTTACTTGAACCTTTTATTTGCATGCCACATGTTGCTTATAATGATTTTTTGTTGTGTCTGGTGTTCATAAGAAAATATGTTAATTTAGGCTTTTGCATGGGGATTTTTTAGAGCCATGGCATTATGTAGTGAATTTTTTAATTGTCATAAACTACTTCAAGCTTTTTTGTGTCAAATTTTGTTGGTGTAATAATGACAAAGCTTACTAATGTAGTCTCTGTTCAGTGACTTCTTGTCTTTTGTTAACTACTGTTTACAAGTGTCTTCAACCTTTCAAGAATTGTTTTAAATTGTCAGATGCCTCTAGAAGCATTTTGGAAGTGCCAGCTTTTTAAATAATACTGCAAATCTTCTAGAAAGTGCCAAAGGCTTCTAAAAGTGTCTTAAACCTCCCCAGACATGTTCTAAATTGTTAGAGGTCTCTAGGATCATTTTAAATCTGCCAGAGATATAAGTGCTACTGACAACCTTCTTAATATTGCCAGAGGCGTTTAAAAGTATGTTAAACCTTCCCAGACTTGTTTTAAATTGTCAGAGGCCTCTATGATCATTTTGAATCTGCCAGAGACCTCTAAGTGATACTGACAACCTTCTAAAAGGTGCCAGAGGTCGCTACAAGTGTCTTAAACCTTCCAAGAATTGTTTTAAATTGTCAGATGCGGATAGAACCATTTTGGAAGTGCCAGAGCTCTCAAAATAATACCGCAAACTTTCTAAAGACTACCAGTGTTCACAGTGTTCTAAGCCAGAGGCTCCTGATTATGACTGAAAATCTTTTAATCAGTCAGAAGTCATTGAACAGACTATAGATAATACATGTGGATGAGTTTAGTTGCATTTACAATTTATTGCATAAGTAACATTCTAATGTACCACATCTTTTGTGTAGTAAGAGGATCGGGGAGCGACAATCTAGTCATGAATGAAGGTATGTTTTTTTTAGAAGTTTATTTAAGTTAAGGTTTGTATTTGGGTCACTGTGTGTTTTAATTAACAGTGAAGACTGCCACTGTTTTTAGACTAAATAGATTTGTTTCACCATAATGCCTTGGTTACTTCCACATTTTGATTCTTTTAAATTAATTTAGTTTTTTCTTTCGTTTTTTGTTTATTCCCTTAATGTGAAGCTGCCTATACTCCTATCTCAGGTAACGATGGTGGAGAAAGCGGCACTGGAAAGAAAGTTTGGGACAATGAGGAAGAATCAGTGGCGTACAGCTGGAGTTTCTTCCACGTCATGTTTGCTTTGGCCACACTTTACGTTATGATGACTTTAACTAACTGGTACAAGTAAGTAATGTTTGTTTTTTTAACCTAAAATTGGTTGAGGGTCAATTAATGACAGTTGGTTAAAAAAAAACTGATTTTTTCAGGCCCAACTCCAATTTGGAAGAATTTCATTACAACGCCGCATCTATGTGGGTTAAGGAGATTTCTAGTTGGTTGTGTTTGGCTTTGTATGCTTGGTCTTTGCTGGCTCCTGTTCTACTACCAGACAGGGAATTCTAAATTTCATGTTTTATAACCTTTATGGTAAGTCTTTGTGTGTAAAATGTGCATAAATCAAAGCACTGTTTGTAGTTTGTGTTTGGTCAGAGAAAGCTAGAACAAACTAGCCAGTGTGTTGAGATTTACGCAATTTCTGCACATGTAGACTTGGCTTTAATCGCGTCAATTTTTGCGTAATATAAAAATATTCATTCAACAAATTTTGACTTATAATATTCAACTATGTAGAGTTAGTTAGATATTTTTATAATACCGCAAAACACTTTATAATATTCAAACAGTAGTAATGACTTGAAGAGTTTATAATAACATTCTCTGCTTCCTCGTATTTTAATATCTTCTTAACCTTATAGTTCGTATGCCACACTGTATTGCGGTAATATTAAATGTTTGTGATACTGATTTTGAATCAGCTATAATAAAAGTATATTGAAAGAGTTCATTTTGGTGGTGTGTATTACCCGTAAACAATTCAATACTAGTAATTACTTAAACGTTCCGACCCTAATACATTCATAATTAATAGACATATTAATGTGTTTGCAATTAATCAAATAACGTTATAGCTCAGTTGTACACCATGTGCTCAGTCATCGTGATATGCTTAAAATTGGTTTTTACAATCATAATATTTTTGAGCAACATTTACTCATGTTACGGATTGTACGTAGAGATTTACTCACCGAAACAAGTTATGCCTACAATCTACATAATTGACGCTACAACTCGAACTCTCTTGACAATATGTATTGCAACTAGCATGACAATTTTCAATGGAATTTCAATCAATAAGTTCATTGAACCATTAAAGGAGTTAACCGAAGACATTGAAGCAAAACGTAAATCCAGGATCATCAGTTTGTTGTACGTTTTTTTAGTAATAACAGTCGCGTGTCACAATTGTTTCATGAAAGTGTTCATATACGGCTGGAGCTACTACAAATACGATTGGATGCAAGATTTTGAATTTTTACTTTTTAGTTTTATTCTGTACAATTATGTTCAAATCCTCGATGGTATTTCAAACAGATTGTCTGCACTAAGCCATAATTTGAACCACATGGATATAAATGATATGAGTGCACAGTTGAGAAAGGAACTAGTGAAGCGTACACATTCTATAGCGATGAGGTATAACACTTTGTGTAAGAGCATTGAACAGATAAACGGACATTTTGGAGCCATTTTGATAACGTCAATCGTGTATTTGATAGTGTTGAAGTTGTTTTGTATTGTTCTTACTGTGGACTACACCGTACATAGAGCAATTATCGAGAGTAAATATCCATACTTTATTCAAGCCGTTACGGTTTTTGTTACTATATTTGTAGTAATTGTGGTAATAAAACACACTTATTTCTTTGAATAAAGCAACTAACTAAAATATAACCTTTCTAGGTTGATACTTTGTATTTGGCAACTGTTGGGCATAAAATCGACTTGGAGATAAACAAATGCAAGAAAGCTTGTTTTAACAATATCAGCAAATATTTACAGTTTTGTAAAGTAGACGACATTCAAATCCCAACAGCTTTTCTGCAACTTCACGATCAAATACAGTCTAAACATGTTTCAGTCAGTGCAGCCGGTTGTTTCGATATTAATTTGAACCTAATTGGCTTGGAATGTTCGGCTTTGATTACTTTGGGTATCTACGCACTGGAGTTTTTATTGTACTATTAAAATTCTTCAGTTTTCAACTTTTTCTTAAATGTATTTTTAACCACTGATTAAAAAAAACTGCCACTATACCATATTTCATTTATTTATTTTCGTCAGTTTTAAAATTAAGGAGTAACTTCTCCTCCGGTAATTTCTACCACCCAGTCGGAGTAAGCGGAAGCTTTACCGTACACAGATGGAGAATTGTGTAGTCCACAAGGAACTAGAACCCATGAAACAACACCAATAACAATTCCATCCTGAGAAAGGGGACCACCACTATCACCACTGCAAGCTGATTGGCCGGGATTAGTCAATCCGGTGCAGACGTTCCTGTCAACATCAAAGGGGTTTCCGGAAGCCCCCAAGAATCCGTCGAGGATGCTGTTGCATTCTGATAATTGTCAAATAATAATAATCGATTTCAAATTTCAATTGGCAATAGATCGGTGATGCAAACCTTCTTCTGGGATCAAAGGAAGATCAGCAAACTGCAAGTTATTGGGGATGGCACCATTAGGTATGGTTATACCCCATCCGGACAAAACGGCAGGACCACGTGCAATGTATCCTTGAGGTGGAATTCTGATTGGTTGAACGTTTTCCGCGTAGACCAAACTAGTGGCTAAGCGAACTAGAGAGACGTCATCAGGTGCTACAACGTTGTTTCTAGAATATTTATTTTGCATTGAAACTACTCCCACACTTATGTAAATTGTCTTACCCTGGATAACCTGGATGATTGAATATTTCAACAACATCAATGATTTGTTGGCCGGGGACACCTTGATCGTTTTGTAGAAGAATACCAGCTACGATTCTGTAGACTGGTCCCAAAGGTGTGCAGTGAGCTGCTGTGAAAACCCAACTGAAAAGATGATATTTTTTTTAGCAAAAAGTGGTTTGGCCCCGATGGAAAAGTACTTTGGAGAGACGATGCTTCCCCCGCAAATGTGGGAGAACGATCCACTGGCCGCTAGTCTTTGAAGAGAGGCTATGTAGGGAAATTGATTTCTTTCGGCGTTGAAACCACCAACTATACGAGTGTCACTAATTGGGGCTGGATCCGAAGGAAAATTTTGTGCTTTGAAGACAATTGAGCCGGGATGACCTATATGATACCACAGATGTCACAGTACTCTTTGAACTTCTACGAATTTTTAATACTTACCCAAGGCTGTTGCTAGCAAAGCACTAAACACTAAAACAATCCTCATTTTTCCTATGACGTAGCGTGCGTGTGAGCTCAAATAAGAATTACATCCAGTTTATATACCAACATTTAACAGGATTAAAACGTTTAATCTGTCTCCTAATCTGTAACTTACTAAAATAATTACTTTTCAACATTTAAAGTGGCAAAATGGATTATTGTATAAATAAGTTGTTGCGATAAATCATTCGGAAAGTCTTATCCAATAAGATAATATTTTAAAATAATAATTGTCTGGCTACAAACTATACGAATCTGATGATAACCAGAAAAAGAGTGTGACCTATTAATTAATCTCTTTATTCACTAATAAAACCTGCTTTTTTAAACTTACTTCATCTAATCTAGGCTTACTTAATGATTTAATGGGTTGTTAAGAGGAGTCTTTGCCATGCCCTTCTGGGTGGCTTTAAAAAAAACAAAAGTTTTCTTCAAATAAATAGATAATATGATTTATTGTAGTATTTTTTAGAAAAATCCATTGGGTTGGGCGTAATAAGGTTCTCTGGTCCAAAATGGCCATTCCGGATGTTTTCGGTGGCTGTAAATAAAATCAGTTTAGTTTTTGTGACTGGTCAAGAAAGCCGAAAGCTGCTTTTTTTGACCAATGATAGAAAAAACTTGTCAATTACCTGTCAAGTCCCGGAGACGAAAATCCAATACGGGCTCTTTCACCAACGTCCAATCCTTTCAGAATTTTAAGATCAATTTCGTTAAGGACAAAATCAAACAAATCAATGTTTTCTACAATCCTACTAGGCGTGTAGCTTTTTGGTATAATTACAATGTTGCGCTGTAGCAAGTACTTTAACATTACTTGGCAGGCAGTTTTGTGGTATTTGGCTGCAATTTTTACTACTGCAGGATCTTCTTGCAGATTTGACCTGAATTAAGGTACTATTAACTGATGAAACCACTGCATGGTAGATTAATTTACATTAAACCGGCTTCTTTAGCATAAGTTATCCGCCCTGGTGCTCCTAAAGGAGAGTAAGCCACCACCACGATTCCATTGTCCTGGGCAAATTTTACCAATTTGTGGTTCTGCAAGTAAATGTTCACTTCAATTTGCAAAGCGTCCGGCTTAATTCTGCAGTTTTTCAGGATTTTTGTGATCTGAACTGCATTGAAATTTGACACTCCAATACTTCGGGTCAGTTTGGAGTCCACTTGTTCTTCCATTTTCTGCAATAAAAATGTTTTTTTCCCTGGTTTGGCTGTATTCGTGCAATGACCGTACTTTCCATAGTGCTACTAAGTCTGTAGGGTGTGACTTTAAGCTGCCGAATTTATTCTCCGGATCTGTAGGTTCTAACCAAACTGGAAAATGTATTAAATACAGATCAACATAGTCTAACTGTAGTCGCTGCAAGGATTCTTTAAGGCAGGCTTCAACTCTAAAAATTGAATGCTTGATGAACTATACTGTTGTAATAAACCAGTTTCGATAATCTCAGTACTTTTCAGGTGTATTAGCGAAAAATGGCAATTTAGTGACTATAAACAGTTCCTCTCTTTGCACCCTTCCTTCAGAAATCCATTTCTTCAATACTTTACCGATGGTTTCTTCGTTTTCGTATATGTAAGCAGTGTCAAAGTGTCTGTACCCATTTTTTAGGGCTGTTTCCAGTGCCACTTCCAGGTTATCATCAGTAACTTTACCCTATAACAAAAAATATGTTACAATGGGTGTGTTATACTGATAACTTGGTGAATAATTTTGATGTAACTATAAAAAATACTTACTGCAGTGCCAAAACCGACGACTGGGATTTTGTAACCACCTCGAAGACTGAATGTTGGCACAGCCATCTTTACTACCATTTGCTTGATGTTGTCGAGTTGAAATAATCACCCAGATCTAACTCAGGTAGTTAGTAAAAAATAAACTTTATAAAATCCTCTTGAGATAACAAAATTTGATCATTTTATTAAATGTGGAGGCACTTCAAATTTTGTTGTTTGAAGTTATTTTAATACAACTTGAAAGTACTATATGCGTTGAAACTATAAATTGTGTGTGATTACTGACACTTGAAACTGGAATTATCTTACTGATGTAGTCACCTTCGTGTTTAGGTAAGTGATGATGGCTACTCAGAATGATTGCAGGTATGACATTAATTTACCACATGTGCAGTTATTGCGTAAATCACAGCACTGTTCGTAGTTTATGATTGGTCGAGGAAAAGCATCTTTCAGCTTGATTTGACCAATCACAATAACCTTACCATCCTTACCTTTTAGGTAATCAAATCGATTATTTTATTGACACTTCTGAGTGCTTTTCCTTTTGACATGTTGACACCTTCATAATGTTGAAACACATTCTACGACTCTATGATAAGAAAATTGTAAATGTTACTCGAATCATTCATCCTTTTAGGTTGACTCTATAATGTGTTTCAGGTCGTCAGACTGTATTCTACTCAGACCAAAGCGGAAAAGCCTAAAGAAAAAAAAGTCGAAAAGAAACCCACCAACTTTAAAAAATTTAAAATCTCTCGTTACAACCCTGAGGGACAACATGGCAGCAAACCTCACATGCAGGAGTATATAGTGGATGTGAATGAGTAGGTGCTCAATTTTTCTCATTTTTAATGTGATATTATAATAACTAACCATCAGTTGCGGTCCTATGGTTTTGCACGCCCTAGAAAAAATCAAACTAGAGCAAGACAGTTCCCTCACTTTTAGAAGATCGTGCAGGGAAGGAATTTGTGGTTCTTGTGGTATGAACATCAACGGTGTAAACAGACTTGCGTGTCTACAGTAATATCTCTTCACCAAAACTAAACAAAACCCACACAGTAAAATTTAAAATTGTAGGAAAATCAGTGCATTTCGAAAAATCAAAATTCACCCTTTACCCCATATGTACGTGGTTAAAGACCTTGTGGTTGACCTGTCTCGTTTCCTGCATCAGCACCGGAGAATTCGACCCTATTTAATTAGGGACGAGGAAAAATTTGATGAGGGAGACGAGTATCATTTGCAAAGTATGAAGGATCGTGAGAAACTAGTAGGTTATTTTTCCACATTTCCATTTAACTATTATTAATTAAAATTTAAAAAATTAAGGACGGTTTTGCGGAATGTATTTTATGCGCTTGTTGCTCCACTTCTTGTCCTGAATACTGGTGGCACGGCCATTCTAAAGAACCCAACGATTTCCTGGGACCTGCAGCCCTTTTGAATGCATACAGATGGGTAATTGACTCTAGAGATCAAGGTACCAAAAGCAGATTGGATGAGTTGAGAAATTTTTATTCGGTTTTTCGATGTCATCAAATTAATAACTGTACTAATTGTTGTCCAAAGGTGCGTTGAGTTTTATTGTAAATTGTAAAAATTGAAAAAATGTTGCTATGATTACAGAACTTAAAACCTGGATTGGCTATTGCCCAACTGCGCAAACTAATGGCAGGCTGGAGCAAGAAAAAGAAGCCTGAAATGGAGGGAGTAATCAAATCAGACCCTATTAAAGGTTCCAGACATCCTTGTTAGAAAACACGGACACAATTTAATAAATTCAATTTTTTATTGTGGATTTTTTGACTGGTTTTCTAGGGCTTTGATTGAGTCTGGCTCTATAGTGTCTCTGAATGTTGACTCCAAGTCTAGATACTTATTGAAAGCGCACCAATCTATGAGACGACCAGCTTCTGGGTGTGGTTCAGAACCCCACCACAGTTCGTTCTGAAAATCCAAAAATATACAACTATTCCCTAAAACAAAACTTGAATACCTTGACGTTTATTGGCAATTCATCCGGAGGTGGGCAAATGTTTCGATCGATGAATTGAAGAATCTCCTCATAGGCTATTTTACACTCTTCATCCTTGGTCATTCTATACAACATTACAATTTGCAAATTTAATATTTTGAGGGTGTTTAACATACACTTCAAGGATTTTTTCCAGAAGTTCATTGTCCAAAGGCAGTCTGGCTCCTTTAAGGACAGTGTAACATTCCTTTTTGGTAAGTTTGCCAGTCTTGAATTGATCAGTTTGCAGGAAATACTCTCGAAGACGCTCTATGTCATCCCATAAGGATCTCTTCAGTTCAGTTAAGGTAACGGCCCTATAGTGAATTCAGATTTAGTTATGCAGAATCAACGGCCACTATTCTTACCTTATTTTGGCTCTATCAAACCTAGGATTGTAACAACTGGCTGAAAAACCTCTTGCTATGGTTATCATCTCGTGTTCAGTGAAGTCTTCACCCATTATTTTGCATAGTTTTTCCCTATGTAACACTTTACTCTCTTTATATATTCAGGGACACACTTAATTTAATACCTCAAATGTGAGTAACTGATTACAGCAGACTCTTTAGGAATGTTTTCAGCTACGAAATCTTTGTAAATTGGTCGTAGTTTTTCCCGTACTTTTTCCATAATTCTTTTCAAGTTTGCTTTAGGAAACTGAGTAAAATGAATGCTTTTAATTGGGATTCAATACAGTTATGATGTATGGCTCACCAGACCGCAATTCACCTCCATATACCTCAAAGCATACTCATCAGCATCAGTCAGCACAAACTTAAATCCGTTGATGAACAGTGTGGCTCCGATAAACATGTGTTGAGGAGTGTAGCAAACTGGAGGTTTGCTGGTATAAATTTTTTGTCCTGGTAGTTGTACCTGACTTCTAGCAGCAAATGTTGAGGTATTAAACCCTGTATGTTTGGTATTAAAGCCTGCAAGACATAAACAACAGGAAAACTTACCAGAGTTTCTTTCAGCAACTTCAAAAACTGCTAAAGAGTCATCGGTTAGGTAGTAACTGATGATAAAGTTTCGAGTGCAGTTTTCTGGGGTTTTTGATACCATTCTAGCTTTGAAGCGCAGAATGTGACTGTCTAAACCTGTCCTGCTATACTAATTAGTCCATTATTGTTTAGGATTTGAGTGGTGTAAACTGACCGATCGTACAGTAGGAATTTTTTAAAGTCTTTGTGGGGTGCTTTAGGCTCAACAGTCATGCAGTTCTGGGCAGAATCTTCGTATGTACCGAAACCATTCCATGGTGGCAACTCTCGTTCTTTGGGTTGTGCAATAATGACTGTTTTCTTATTTTTGAGTGGGATAGGCAAAGGGTTGAACTCGCTGATTCCATATTTAGTGGCGTAGTATTCTTTCGTAAAAGCGTCACAATCGGTCAGAAGCAATTTTCTTCCGTAACAATTCACCACACCTGGAAGTAGCAGACAACTTCAGGACAAAAATTCAGATAATGTAAGCACCCACCTCCAATACTTAAATCTTCTTCGGAATAATATTCAGTGTTCTCACGGCCACAATCCAAAGGATCCACAATATAGCGTCTGTTGCTCAAAGTTGAACCCAACACGTTTAAAATGGTATAATTTGAATTACTTCCAACTGACGGCAACTCCTTATATCTGTAAAAACACGTTTGAAACTATAATTGATAGGGATGTTACTTATGTTGCAGTACCGCTTTGGGAGTTTACCACGTTTGAGAAACATAAATCCAGGTTCTCCACCGGCTTCCGACTGGAGTTCCTTAATTTCGATTGTGTCGTCTGCTAAGTAGTATCGGAGCTCTAAAAGGTGTACGTAGCCGTGTTCTGTGTTTTCGTCGTCCCAGTATGCAGTAAAGTGAAGGACCTTGATGATGCAATTTGTTTTAGCTCACGAACAAAACTATGTTCCTTGCTGTAATACTAACTTTTCGATCATTTTCCAGAAACTTTCCTAAACTATCTTTGGTTCTGTTGGGTTTCTTTGGTTGGTACGCATCTTTATCGTGGGTTCTTAATTCTGTGTATGGATCAGCAGGGGTGACTATAGGATCGGGTACCGAAATTCCACACCGGTTCAGAAAAGTTCTAGTAAACTTGTCGCAGTCAGTAATTTTAAAAACTCTTCCGTACAGCTCCACTTCTCTTCCGATGTTGAAGTCGATGATGTCGTAGAAATTCGCGTCCATAGGAGGAGGTAAACGGATACGTTGGCGTGAAATTAATGTTCCTTCAATTTACATTAATCTACTGATTCTTCATATTGATTTGTTTGTCTTACCCTGAGATATTCCACTGTTTTCTACTTTAGGCTCAACCACTTGTACGGTACCGTCTTCGAGAAAGTAATAAATTTTTACGTTCCGCACCTGGAAAGGCGACCCGCGGACTTCCTGCAAGGTTTCTTGGAAGAAACCGTCAAAAGCCAATATCTACAAAACTACTATACAAATTCCTGCTAATTTACAAATATATTGCAAGAAGTACCTGCTTATCAAACGCTATCCAACCTGGAAGTTCCACGGATTGTCCTCTGGGATAAATCGAAGGAAATTTATCCGATAAAGGACCGAACATATTAGGTTTCACTTTTTCGATAAGAGCCCGATTGCCAGTTCCTATGAACCCAAATATGGGGTTCAAGTGGAAGTTTTGCTTCCCTATCTAAAGACAAAATTGAATTCATTACTTGGTGATTACTGGCAGCTTGAAGCGCTTACGTTGGAATTGAAGGTAAACCCTGGTAAGAAGGGGAGATCAGGACACCGGACCGACATGTTGAAAAATCTAATTGCAGTTAAATTGTGAAAATACTTTAATGCAATAGCAGGAAAAGTGTAGATAGTTTTGTCAATATGACAAGGTTGTCCTTATCAACCACTTTCAACAAGTCTCAATTTTCTTATTATGATCACCTTTCCGTTTATTTGGGGAATATTCACCATTTCCAGGTTTCATGTAATTGAGAAGTGATTCTGTATTTTCACAATTTAATGTAGATCTTACTAATTTTCATGTTGCTCTAGCTTTTACTACTTTAGTTGCATTAACTACTTACAGTACTATGGCAATCTAGTGACGTCAGAGCACACAGTAAAATAATAAGCGGCTTATTACTCCTATCTTATTTATATTTATTAGAGCTGTCATTTCAGTCACCTTAACCTCATTTTTAACTGTTGTTAACTTAGAATACAAAATTTAAAAATAAAACAACTTATTATTCATGTTTTTGTGTATTTTATACTGATAAATTTACCGATTGTATTGTGTGTGGTGGAGCAATGTTGTTTTTACAAAAATCCTTTAAACTACACCATCATATTGGTACGTATTTTGAAAGTGATAAGCAAAAGTTGAAAATACTACAGAAAAGCGGTTCTGGAAGCAGTTTACCTATAGTTTTACGTTACTATGGCCTTTCAAAGACGTTTTGCTTTTAAAATTACTAGTACAGTTAATCAACTTATTCGTGTAAGTATCCTGAAACTGTTTTAAAACGGATATTTACACTAATTGCATGAAAAACTTTAACTCTGAAATGTTATCCTTTTAACACTAGTTTACAGCTTTATAAACATATAAAATAGAATACTCAGTATTGGGGATCATATTTGTAATGCTTGGAATTAGATTCATCACTTATGGAATTTTGTACAAGCAGTAAAGTATCAATTTTGATGCAGAATAAGTCTTACATTCACATAGTGGAAGTTGGGCCACGTGATGGCCTACAAAATGAAGCTACACATGTGTCAACAGAGACTAAGATTGAGCTAATTAATAAGTTATCAAACACAGGTTTGAAAACCATAGAAGTAACCAGGTAAACTGAGATATCTTTAATAAATTTGAGTTATTACCTCCTAAAAAGTTTGCTTTATTCTTTTTTTTTATTTAAAAAAGACAATTTCAGCTTTGTAAGCCCCAAATGGGTCCCACAGATGTCAGATAATGCTACTGTTTATGGTAGGATTGATAAAAAGGAAGGAGTATCCTATCCAGTTTTGGTTCCTAACTTAATAGGTCTGGAAGCAGCTGTAAGTACAAATTCAAGTTAAACTGTGCTTTAAGTCTTTTTTGACTCATAATTGACTGTAAATATTAATTTTTTAATAATTTTCTAGCTCAAGGTTGGGGTCAAAGAAGTAGCTGTGTTCCTCTCAGCTTCGGAAGGCTTCTCTAGAAAAAACATCAACTGCAGCATTGACGACAGCATTAAATCCGCCAAAACTGTTGTACAAAAAGCATTAGAGCACAAACTAAAAGTTAGAGGCTATGTTTCGTGTATTGTTGGTTGCCCTTATGACGGTCAAGTCAAACCGGCAGCAGTCAGCAAAGTAGCTGAAGCTTTATTAGCTGCAGGTTGCTATGAAATATCTCTGGGAGACACTATCGGCATAGGAACAAAAATCGCTGTGGAAAATATGTTACATGACGTTTTGCATGGGACTACCCCAGATAAATTGGCGGTGCATTTCCACGATACTTATGGACAGGCTTTGGTTAATACCTTGGTGGCGTTGGAAAGGGGCGTTACTGTTGTAGATTCCTCAGTGGCGGGTTTAGGGGGGTGTCCTTATGCTACAGGGGCTACTGGAAATGTGGCGACAGAGGATTTGGTTTATATGCTTCATGGCTTAGGAGCAAAAACTGATGTAAACTTGAATGAGCTAGTTTTAGTGGGACGTTGGATTTCTGATCAGCTAAAACGGCCTCCAGCGTCCAAAGTTAACAACGCAATGTACTCAAAAATGCAACAAAAATAAAATTCTGTTTCTTACTAATTTCGTTGTTTTTATGTTCATACCAGTCTCTTTTGGTGGATAAAACTATCTCTAGGTCTTGATAAGTTATCTGTATTGATTAAACTATTGCTCCCAGTCTAAAAATTATACTTTTGACCACTTACTAGCGATATTTTCCGACGCATGTACATTAGGAACTTGTACAGATGGAAAAGTAAAATCGAAGCGTCCCCGTTTCAGTGCAGTCACCAAATACCAAAGCATCTAGGTTAACCTTGCGGTAAACGCTATTTCGTGGGATTTCATCGATTCAACCATATGATCAAGCCGGTTAATGTTATTCTGGGTTCTGGTTTTATGCGTTGGTAGCTGAAATTAGTAGTGACTTCATTCGGTTTATTGTTGTTATTGCTGTTAGGGTTTTGATAATGTTTGGTTGAGCAAAAGTTGATTTTTCTGTTATTTTGTTTGAACTTAATCAGTATGAGTGTTAGTAAAGAGTCTAGTGATGGGGAAATTAAAAGAACGAGCGATTTTAGTATTATTGGTACTATTACCAGTGCAATTAAAAAGGTATGTTGGATTGTAGGTTTATTTTGCTAGTTAAATAAAATGAAAAATGTGGAATTTGCCTTGTTTTGTTAACTCAAAATAACTTTCATGTTATTTTTAACTTGAAGCATAATGTATAGTTATCAAATTTATTTTTTTACGTTTTTATGATTTATTACTTTTTATAGTTGATTATCAACAATTAAGGTGGCCATTCTATAAAGTAAACTATATTTAATTATTCAAATTGCCGCAATTAATATCGATTAAGTTAATTAAATGACGTAATTCACTGATGTAGAAAAGCGTTAATTACCTATATAGGAAACCATCAGTTTACACAATTTAGAATTTAACATACTATATATTGTAAAGAAGTTTAATTCCTAAAGGCTCTCTTAAAGAAAACATTTTACATTTTTTAAAACGTTTAATTTTATACCAATTTTAAATAATAAATATCACTTTGTGTAACATTTTGAGGGTAATAAAATATTAATAAATATTGGAAATCCATAAAATAAATCCCTTGTTATACACATTACAGGAAATACAAATTTGTTTTCATTATCAGTTATGTGTCACTGCCACATTTACATTATCCTTTTACCTAGAAATATATATTTTTTCAAATTCTAGGCATCCATTATTGGAATTGTTTACTTAGCTGGTTATATGCAATGGTCAGTGGCGTGGTTTATAGGACCTTTGGTTCTTTTAGTGCTACGAGACCAATGGAAACAATCCAGAGATCGTCAAAGGAACGCAGCTAAAGCGGCTGCATTAGCCAGCGAAAAAGACGTTGTATTAGCCCGGCTAAATGATTTACCTGCTTGGGTATGTTTATCTCAGGTATTTTAATTCCCAATATTTATAAGTATTTTATTACAGGTGTTTTTCCCGGATATCGAGCGAGCGGAATGGATAAATCGGGTATGATAATCGTGCAGAGCAAAAATGAAAACTCTTTTTTAATCTGTGTGGTATGTTAGATAATAAAGCAGCTATGGCCTTCTGTAAATTTGTATGTCAAGCAAATAGTCCGGGATTCAGTTCAGCCAGCACTGAGAACCAGTTTTGAAAAGTACAAACTGTCTGGATTTAAGTTTGAACGCATCATTTTAGGCACTGTGGTAATATTTGCTCTTTAGTCAAGCTTTACAACACCCAGTAATATTCTTTGTAGCCTTTTAGAGTTGGTGGTGTTAAAGTGTACGATAAAAACATTGACAGAAATGAAATTGTGATGGACCTGGATGTTTTGTAAGACCTACTAATTTAGTATTAACTAAAATTGTATTCAAAAGGGTTTATTAGTTACGCAGGTGACTGTGATGTAACATTTTACCTATCAGGAATGAAGGGTGGTATCAGAGACTTTCAGGTAATGTTACAGAAAAACGTTGTGAAAAATGCAACTTACAATACCAACAATTTTAGCTGCACGGCATGTTGAGGGTTGTAATGAAGCCCCTAATTACTTCAGTTCCCTTGATTGGAGGCTTACAGGTGTTTTTCCTGAATAACCCAGATATTGATTTTGATTTAGTGGGCATTGCAGATGTTTTGGATATGCCCGGACTAAGGTGATTTACTAGTATTTATAAACCATTTTAATCAATATTGATTGGTTATAGTGATATACTGAGACGCATAGTGGTTGAAACTGTCGCCAATATGATGGTATTACCCAATAAATTCCCAATTCAACTCAGTGAGGAAGTGGAAGCTATTGATTTGAAAACCCCCGAACCTGAAGTAGGTTTTACTACCAGTTTTGTCAGATTTTTTTTTAAATTTAGCATTTTAGGGCGTTCTAAGGGTTCACGTAGTGGAAGCCAAACATTTGATGAAAAAAGATATTGGAATGTTAGGAAAAGGCAAGTCAGATCCATACGCTGTCATAACGGTGGGAGCTCAAAACTTTAAAACTAAAGTGATCGACAATACGGTGGACCCGAAATGGGATTATTGGTGTGAGGTAAGTGGCAACAGCGCCATTTTAGCTGCTAGAATTGTAGGCTTGTAGCGCTTTTCCAGTTTATGTTAAAGTGAAATTTGTAATCGTTAACATTTAATTCTTTCGCTGATTTTGCTTTATTTTGCAAATAAAACTAGTTCGATATACTGGAAACCAACGGCCAACAGCTCTACATTCATTTGTGGGATAAAGACGATACAGGCGATGATGAAAGTCTTGGCAGGTAAAGATTTAAGTTTTTCTAATATTTATTAGGGAATCCTTTAGGTATAACTGGTAGATTAGTCAAAAGGTCACCTAAACTTAACAATTATTATCAGCTACCTTGTTGGAAATTAGGCAATTTATTAAAGGTATTGTGGTCCTAATAATTTGCTTTATTGTGCTTTTTTACTATTTTTGTATTAATACACTAACAATAACCTAGTGGACACAGTACACACAATTACTATAACAAGCAATGGTATTTTTTGTTTTTCAAAATTTTTTTTTTTTGGTTAGGCTGTTGTCAGTTCTGTGGAGGCTCAGTACATGGTTTGCACTTGTTATGATTGGGATCCGAAAATTCCCGGTCAGGTGGAAGACGATTTTTTGGGAAGGTTTGGCAACATTGTTTTTGATGGATTCAGAGTTATTAATTAACAGTGTGATTTTTTTTGATTTATCATTTTGCGTAATTAATGCGTTTGAGTAAATCACTGCAACTTGTAGTTTGTGATTGGACTAGAAAAAGCAGTTACTACTCACTTTGTAGCCAACATTTAACATACAACTTGGGTTTGACAGAACCTCCTCTCAAAATTTATTCATTTTCATAAAACGCTTTGTTTTGATATTTTTAAGCTTTTTGATTGCGTTGTAATTTTTGTGTGTAAAGCGTTTTGTGTTGCCGCAGTTTTACTTCGACACTGTAACCAGTTCGGTGGAATCGGCTTTGATGGATCTACGATTATTTGATAAAGACACAATTCACAAGGATGAGCCATTGGGAAGGTACTTTGAGGAATAATCAGTACTATAGTTGTACAAAATTATCACTATAGCACTAATTAGAGCTCTACATGTCGTAAAACCTGTGAAAACAGAGTGTAACTCACTGAACTCAAATATTACTTGCACGTCAATGCACTTTTTAATCCTTTTTACAAATTAATTTGAATAAAAGAAGAATTTTTAGAAGCATGAAACCATGTTGTGGCATTTGCCCCAGTAATGTACATTATCTTAAACTAGTCTGGCTGAATTGTCTATAGTAGTAGACTGCATGCTTTCTGGGGTCTGTATATTGCTAGTATTTAATTAGGATCACAATTCTATGTAAATTAACTTGTATGTCTAATTTTTATTAAGTTTACAATTATTGTTGTATGATTTAAATACTGTTTTTACCAAAAAATGTTGTTCGACAAGACCAAACCAGGATATACAACGTTACTTGTCAACAATTTCTACTTTTTTAAAGCTTTTTAATTTTACTTTAAATTCATTTATTTCAAATTAATCTAATTAGCTTTCTCATTATAGGGCAACTGTTGAGATATCTAACATTGTGGCCAAAGGTAGTGAGAACACCGTAAGTAAATATAATAAATATAGAAAAGAAAAGTAAACTGGGATGACATCACAGCCCAAAAGTTTGCATTGTAAAGACATACTTTTGTAATTTTTTTTATTTTTTAGTGGGTAACTTTAGAGCAAGCTAAACATGGAATGGTGCATTTAAGATTCACTTGGCTGACTTTGAGTAAAGATTACAATGATCTAAAATCGGTAAGTACGGTAAGAGTTACCAGAAGGGTTTCTCTAAAAAGTTTTTTTTGCAGATTTTGGCCGAAACTCAACTTCTTCAAGTGTCAACGTTAAGCACTGCGGTTTTTACTGTATTTGTGGACTCTGCCAAGAGTTTACCTGTAAGTCCTTTTATAGTTTACTTAATGTTTACTAAGTTATGGATTTAGCAAGCAAGGGCTTCCACAAAACCCGACCCGTACGCCACTTTAAGGGTGGGCGGTACCACCAAAGAGACTGAACACAAAATGCGTACCATTCATCCAGTTTGGGAGCAGGGATTCACATTTTTGGTGGCCAACCCAGAAAACGACACGTTCTACTTAACTATTATAGACAAGAAAACCAACTCGGATATCGGTCAGTTTGCCTTTAAAATCAAATCTCTTTCGGATAAAGCAAACCTGCAAATCCTTAAGGAACCTTTCACTTTAAACAAATCGGGCCCGGAGAGTAAAATCGTTTTGTCTATGCACCTCAGAGTAGGTTTTGAATGTTTCTAGATTGCGGACATCAGTTTTACAGATCATTTTTACAGATCCTTAAGCAAGTTCAAGCTGACGAATTGGTTCAAAATGATGAGCCTGCAGGGTTTGAAAGAACTACTTCCACAACATCCACAACTTCTACAGGTTTTCACGTTCATCAGCGTAATTTTACAATTTTAATTTAAGTTTCACGTAGACTCGAAGCAGGCTTTGATTCCACCGCCACCAGAACAACCGCAAGTCTCTGAAACAGTAGAAGAAATAATTGAAGACTCTTCTAGTGCCTCAACCTTAAATTCTGCACCGGACACTTTAGTACACAGAACACCAAGTGTGACCACGTAAGGTTGTTCTATTGT
Organism: Ips typographus; assembly: GCF_016097725.1. Lineage (NCBI taxonomy): Eukaryota > Metazoa > Arthropoda > Insecta > Coleoptera > Curculionidae > Ips > Ips typographus. Next base: position 5,338,849 of record NC_138430.1, on the reverse strand, counting down.
TGTTTAAGTGTTTCTTGACATCAAGTGGATTTAGGTTTGCCGGAGAGTCTGGTTTAGGTCGTATCCAGTTGACTTTACGCTACAGCGTACAAAGGCAACGGTTAATTGTTGTAGTCCACAAAGTGGCGTAAGTTAACTGCACCATAAACTTCTTTAGTTGTTATTTTTTTTTTGTTGTAGCAATATTCCTTTGAAAGATCCATCCAACATGCCGGATCCTTATGTGAAACTTTATTTACTGCCTGAAAGGGCTAAGGACAGTAAAAGAAAGACACAAGTAGGGCTCAGTTTTTTATTCATAATTAACTAACAAACCATATTTGATATTTCTTATAGGTGGTAAAGGATAACTGTAACCCAGTATTTGATGAAACATTCGAGTATGTAATTAATCAAGCTGAATTGTCCAACAAACAGCTGGAGGTCACTGTAGGATCCCAGAAACAACTATTCAGTAGCAACTCGTTAGGACAAGTAAGTTGCTCAATTTTGAAAGTTTTTCTTCAAGTTGGCAACAACGCAATTGTTTTCAGGTGATTATAGATCTGAGTCAGCTCAATTTGACTCAACCCTACAATGTCTGGCTGGACTTACATCCACAGGAGTAAATTGATGTTGTATGACAATATGCGTAATCTTATGATATCTCTCTTTAATGTTGTACGGGTGTTTTAACATTTAATCTGAGTCTCAATGTTTATCTTAGTAAATTAATCAAAAGTAATTTTATTACGGCATATTCAAGCTGCAAATTTTATTAATTATTAAACATTTATATAGTTTAAACTACGTTTGATAAATAAATATTGGCCAAAAACCTTTTTTAATTGATTTTCACACTGTCATTTTGTAAATTTTATCTCTGTCAGACAAGCAGAATATACCCACCTACTAATGTAATACAGAAGCCAAAATTTATGACAGGTCTTACCCTATCAACTACCGTGACTAATTTTCTCACTTATCTGGTTATTCTTACTTAGATTAATTCATCTACAACACTATTTTGCGATAAAGTTGCAGTCAGTTAAAAGCGGAAATGGTTTGTGGTTGTTGGGAAAAGTTGGTTCTTTGCTCTCCCTGTAAGTTAAATGTGATTGGTTACGCATCGGGATGGCTTGGAATTGTACGTATATTTACTTGAGTTACTAAATCAATAATGTCTCTAATGCATTTTTAGGTATGGAGGAGTGTCTGCATGGGATTTCTATCTAGTATCATATCAAGAATAACGTCGTATGACCCAAATTTGTATTCGATATTTTTAATTACATCGCTGGTGTACATTTTGCTCTCTATGGTGGCTAATTTAGTGTTTATTTATGGCATATTTATGGTGAGTATGCGGCTTAAACCACACAAAACTTTGCATTATTACTTGAATAGGTCAGGAGACATTTTATGTTACCCTACATTAGTGTGGTTGCCCTTGAATTAACCGTAGGTGTAATCGTATCTTCTGGATTGGTTATGGTTCTTTTCGTTGTAAATGCCGTTCTTACTGCAGTGTATTTGCTGTTTGCTGCACTTTTTGTTATAGGTAACTGTGTTAGATAATGCAATATAATTTACCATACTGAATTTGATTTATAATTGATAGGTTTGCACTTTACAATGTGGATTTATGGGATTTTGCTGTTTAAGGATTTGGAGTACGAAGCTCGGATACGTAAAGGTGACAAAACTGCAGTTCGAATGACTAGAATAAGAGTTTTGGATGATTAATTTTTAATGTGTTTCTGGTAGACTGAATAAAAACTGTAACAAACAAAATGAATTTTTTAACAGTCCGGATGTTCGTCGTACAATGGCAACTTTTAGGTGCAAAAGGATTTAATAGTTAGGTTGCCTTTCCGCCCCAAATGGAGAATACAAAGTAAACCACTGGAAACGCAATAAAGTCTAAAAGCCAGGAAATGCCTAATGGAGCTGCAACGAGATTGCATCTTATATACCAGTGTTAAAACGTGGCCTGTTTCACTGTCTTGGGCAGTAAATAAACGACTAAAACAATACTCTTTGCCTCTCTCTGCGACTGATTTGGGAAACCAGACAAAGTTTGTTTAATGCCACCACGTGAAATGTAAAAAATCGTTTTTTTTTGTGCGAATCGTGAAACTGGAAGAGAAGAAAAACCCGTATATATTTTCCGGTTGAGATTTCCTATTACAGATAATGCTCGATATAAACCGCCAAGAAATTTATTTCGTCAAGGGTTTCGAAAGGAACTTGTTAAAAAGCCACCATTATTAGAAAATCGTAATTTTCTCTGCCATTGAACTTCCCACTTTATTGATATTGGAAATGGTTTTAAATACTTTATTTATCTTTCCAGGCCTTATGCATCATCAGACTTTAACAATAGCTTTGCCGAAATTTTTACCGGAAAGCATGTCACTGAAAGCTTGAAACATATTGTCAAAACCTTCAGTAACAGTCTCACGATATTTGAGTTTCCCTTCGTTAATCCATTTGAGATTTTGCTTAATTCCTTCTTCCCATCTTTCCGCCCATCTCCACACTATAAATCCTTCCAATTTTAGTTGTTTTGGCACTATTACAAACTCAGGAATACTAGCTGAAATTCCAGTCTAGGTAATGTTTAAGTTTCTGGTAAAATATTACCTTTAGGAACTTTGTCGTTGTAAGTGGACACTGTTCCGCACAGTGACACCCTACCAAAGACTTTCATTTGGTTAATAACGGTAAAAGTTGTGTCTCCCCCAACCTGAACCATCATACTCAGTAGTAAACAAACTGAAATTTACTTACTATGCGTACCTACATTATCAAAATAGCAGTCTACACCATCAGGAGCTATAATCCGCAACTCTTCAGCCACATTTTGAGTTTTGTAGTTAATAAAATGATCAAATCCAAGTTCCTCAGTTAACCATTTACCTTTTAAATTACATCCTGTTATACCGATTACCTTACAGCCTTTGATTTTAGCAATTTGTCCCACGTGACTACCTACAGCACCAGCAGCGCCAGAGACTACCACAACGTCACCGGGTTTGGGTTGACATAACTCCAAAAAGCCAAAGTATGCGGTATTTCTGGATGATTTGTTTTATGATTTTAGAAAAAGTATTATAGTGTGGTATTACCCTGGACGTCCTAGAACACCAATTCCTAGAGATAAAGGTAAACCTTCAAAATCTAGGAGAAGCATGGTGGTTGGATCCGAACCATCTGTTATAGTGTGGGTTCTCCATCCGAATTCTCCAACAACATATTTTCCAATAGGAAATTTAGGATTTTTGCTTTCAGATATTCTGTTAAATTTAAGTTTAAAACTTTTTGGATAACTATAACTACATCATACCTAGCAACTTGTCTACCAATAAAAACACTTCCTAATTTTAGTCTGGGAGCGTAAGCTCTCATGTAAGGATCAACACTTAAATACACAGCTTCGGCTAAAAATTCTTAAGAACCAAAATAATGATTACATAATATTACGAAACTGTGATTTTTCTTTTACCACCATCAGTGAGTTGAGGTAAATCTTCCTCAATTAGCTTCAAGTCTTCACGTTTAGGAAAACCATCGAATTGCCTGTTGAATGTGTAAACTTTCGCTTTTACCATTTTAACTTGTGTGTGTTTGCAGCGAAACAAAACCACGATAAGCGTCTAGAATTTTTAATAGATAAGATAGAGGACAGAGTGGGACTTTTATATTTTTAGTTAATATAATTCTTTGTTTGAAACAACTGGTTATCCACCCACACTTTGACATGACTCGATCCATAAACACACAAATAGATGTTGCGTTCCAAATAACATTAGTTTTGCAATTTCCCCAGCACATTTTCCGTTAAAATGGAACACGCCCTAATTAAGCCGAGTGATAACAGCAATTATAATGTAAAATTTGTCACGGAAATTTATTAGGATGTCGGTGCAGTTACAAAAGGGCGTGGTAACTACCATATTGTATGTCGCATGTAATGCGAGATTGGCGTCATAAATCCCATTTTAACAGGTTTATTTCTCGTTCGAAATTTGTTAATGCAAATAAGGAACGCTTCCATTATTTGCTTTTTTATTATACAGGGTTATCCATATAAAACTTTTATTAATTGAAATCTTGGAATTAAGAGAATTTTTCTAACTTGCTTATTTTACAACACCCTGTATATTATTGTATTTTTAAATTCTCCTATCGATTTCAAATATTTTTTATGTCTGTCATAATCTATATCTATCGGCAAGGGTTTTCGAGATATTGTCGTTTGAAAATTGACATTTTTAGATTTTGAAGTGTCATAGCTTCTAACCTGACTGATATTATAACATGTAGGTACTAACAATGACAATGATAATATGTCATTACAAACGGTAGATTATATTAAAACACATTGTCTGTCCGTCCAAAAAACTGTTCTAATTTCTCTCTCATTTCTCATGAAAAATTCCTTCTCCACTTAATTATTTTATTTTGTTTTGTTAGTGAAACAGCTGACTAAGCGTCCTCTGAATCCTTAACACAATAGAAGCTTTGTTATTATCCGGTATCTAATTTTTTAAGCAAATTTACTTCATTTAATAAAAGCACATTTGAAACGAAACAAATAAAGTTTATTTAAGCGCAAAACATGCCACTAACTAAAAACAACAATTTGATTTATAACAATACGAAACAAAAGGGTCACTTATCGATGTGACACTAATGTTTATTATTCGTTATGCGTTTATTTATTGAAAAGGGCAATATTTTTGCATGTAAAAATGGAATTGTGATAGTCAAATAAGCTGATAATATAATTTATAATGTGCACATTGATGTGGATATTACGCTTAAATAAGTAATTAGGTTTTATATGTAATCGCATCCATTTTGTTGGAATTATTTTTGACGTTTGAAGTGAAACAAAAACACAGTTTTTATTTAAAGTTTTCCTTGGCATAAGTTTGGACAAAGCCACCAAAGCAATTCAGGAATATCTTTAAGGTGGTAAAGATTTTAATGGCAAAGTTTTCCTCTTTCCATTTGAGCGGAGAACAACGAAACTAGACCACAACTGTAATTGTTATTCGCCCAGGACTACGCTCGAAAATAATGAAACGAGATTTACAAGTTTAAACAATAGATGAGTGTCCTCGGCAGATTTATCAGCTGGAATTAGTAGGGAATATTTAAAATGAGCCAAAGTTACGTTCTGTCCAATGTTCATTTTTAGTAAATAGCGGTTTGTCACTTTAGTAGCAGCTAAATAGGTTTGTTGTTTTGTTGTGTATGGAAACGATCACAGAAAGGAGTATTCTATTAAGCAAACAAGTCTAGAGACCCTGAAGTAATTATTCATCGGTGAACGGTTGAATTTAATGAGATCGTTCCATCTGAAACTTTCGTGAAACGTACAGTCTTGACACATTTCATAGGGTGCCAACATCTGCGATGAACTGAGTGTTTGCGTAACACCCTAATTGTCGTTAGGATAAGCGACACCGGGTAATTACAACGTCACCCTTTGACTGCGGAAATATTCTTAGTAACAGTCTCTGGCATTCGAACAATTGCTTAATCCATTTCGAGAAGGGAGAAAGAGGGCAATTTTGCTTTAAATGGTTTAGCCAAAAATGCTCAACAATATAAAAACATACATGACACGAAACGAATTTTAATGTTGTTCAACTGGAGACGAATATTAATGACACCTTAATAAACATTGTAACATGAAAACATAAATTTCCCCACGCAGATAAAAGGATGGCTGGTAATTCTGAATGATTGATTGAAGTGCTTTAAATGGCGACTTCATAACGGAAGTGTCAGAATAATAAAAATATCCATTATCTCCTTCTTCTCCAATAGTCTTTTAATAATAAATCACTCGTCCGGACATTTATGAAAACGCTACGTTACCCGAATGTTATTTATTTGACGCGAAGGTTTTATAATGTCTTGCCACATAATATACAGGAATTAAGGGCGCTTTTCCTTTTCGAGAGTTGCAACAAGAGACACATTTTTGATGTTATTAATTGTCTTATTGATGTGTAATAAAACCACTATATAAATTAATTGTGTACAAATCTTTATACATACATATACAGATTAATAAAAAAATTCTTAATAACATTATTTCATAAACCTGTAGATATCACAATGATAATAAATAATGAAGGCTTTTTGTGGCAAATTTTTTTTAGGGTGACAAATACAAATTCTGTGCTAAAGCGATGAAGAAGATGAATATAATAAAATCTTAACAAGTCTGCATTAAAACAACTAAAAACACGAAAAAACTGGACGTTACGATGCGTTCAGACGGAGTTTTCGTTGAGGCATTAGATGGAGCACTTACTGCAACAACAAAACAGTTAAAAGGGCATTCATTCGTTTTTACTATTTTCTTATGCCCGCTAGTTAGATAAGGGCTGTTTACAAGAAGCTCTCTATAGATGAGCGCGCCCTAAAAGTTTTATTTGGGCTTTAGAGATGTACTCCCGGGAGTTCGGGGTAAAGCGGTTTGTTCTTTCCAAGTTCACGTGAGAAGTTTTCGAGTATGACGATGTTAAATGTTAATTAAGGCAGGTAAAGCATACTGGCGGCCATTTTAGTTTTCAAACGAAATCCTGAACGTGCAGGAGTTTCGTAAATTAACTTTGTTTTTCTGTTTTATGCAGGAAAGTGTCACTTTTCGCCACCGTTATGACTTTGTGTGGGGGCAAAACCGTGAATAATACTTTTTTTAGTTTAAATCATTACTCACCTCTGGCCGGGACAGGATGGCGACTTTCCAATTCTAGTTCGGCTGTTTCCAGATAAATCGGCGGAATTTGAGCGACACATTTAAGAATCAACCTCCCTTGATTAAAATGAATATCGGAGAGTTTCAGCTCTAATTGCAGATCGCTCCATTTGTATACGTTCGGTCTTAGAGCTGCAGGCTCGGTTTGATTCACCTGAAAATTTTAACGACTACAGACAAAGCACTACAGAAATTGTCTTTATTAAGTTTGCCACAAGATTACAACTTTTTAATCGGATAGAATGTTACTAATACTGCTTGACAAGTTTGGGGTAATGCGTTAAGACACCGCAACTTTAAAACTCGCATTAAATGTTTTTGGGCTACTTGAACCATTTTGTTTGTTCGGTTACGGTCTTCATTAATACCAAAATACTTTAAAAAAGTTGTCGGATGCTTAACAAGAGAGAAAAAATATTTAAAATGAGCAGAAGCCTCTAAATACTATTGAAAACCTCCTAAACCTTGTCAGAGGACTCTACAAGTGTACGAACCCACAGACAAATTATTTAAAATGAGCAGAAGCCATAAGCTCAGTAATTGAGCTATTTTAAATAGGACACTCTGTATATTATTACTCCATTCGATTCTACTCTCCAAAGCCTACTTGAGAACCTAGTAAGTTATGGTTTCTGAGATATTTACGGTTAAATTAATCTTTGGTTGTGTTAGCAGTTTTTCTGTGTAATTAAATAAAAACATACATTTTAAACACCATAATAATGTAATATTATTCACGTTGTTCACATATTCCGTTGAAATCATTCCTCTTTGGCCGCAAATCATTGCTAAAAGTAAGAAATAACAGAAATTAACGATTTTATTATTCAGCCCGTGGCCCTCATTATTCCATTTCAAATTTGTTTCTTCAGTGGAGGGGTTAGAAAACCGCCCGTCTAGATGGTTGGTTTCCCCGTCAACGTCCTTGGTTGTTTTTCCCATTTTCACTAACGAGATCAGGCCTGACAATTTCCCGAAAATAATTTAATTGATTGTCGCGAGCAACGTGATTTGCCTACGTAGGCTTAATGAAATCGTATTTTTCTTATTTAATGACAAAATTCTGGAAGATTTCTGTTTTTTTAAAGTTTTTTATTGATTATCAGCAAACAATTTTCATTAAAGCTCATTGTTATTTTAGCGTATCGCTAATTTCAATTTCTCGTCCCATTTTCACTTTACACTAATCTTAAAATGCCGTACTGTTCTCGACACCGGTAAAGTTACACCGTTCCCAGTTTCATTAAAAACCCGGTTTATATTTAACACGAAACCCTAATTGAAATTCTTTAGTTAAATCATGGCGCTCTATTTCTCGTTTCCAGGTTTTTAAATTAGTTTTCCCGTAAACGACGAATAAGTTGCCCAAAGGAAAGTTTAATAAAACCGATTAAATTAAAAGTGGTATACAAATTACCGTATTGTTGTTTAAAATAAATTTTAAACTGGCCGGAGGTCTGGACTGGTAGGAAGAACAGTTGGCTCGTAAAATATCGCCATAGTCCAGTGGTTCTCGTCCTACACTGATCACTGGAGGATGACTTGGAGGTTCTGCAAAGGAATCATTAATTAATTGATACAAAGCATAAATTCGTTTCACACCAACTGTATTTTTTCTCAACAACAGCCTGAAAAATATAATTAAAACGGGCCAGTTCCTAATTTGAAAGGTAAGCGAAATGAGAACGAGGGGCTACTAAATAACAAGAGCGAAAGCTTTTGCTCGACGTTTTGTAGCTCCCTTGGACACTTGTTTGTTTCCTGCTGTCGAGATAAGGCTGGAAAAGACATATTGTTTGTACTTTTCTTGAATTAAGGGGGGGAAATTCAGCTTAAAGACCGTTCGTTTTAGCAGGAACATGCACAGCATTTAGCGGCAACCTAATATTTTTCCACTTGTCGTAAATTGAACAACATGGAACGGGGAACAACAAAAAGGGGTAGTGTTTCAGTTGACATTAGATAAAAACACAGTTATTTGTACTTTAAAAATTAGTTAAGCTACTAAAGTAGGGTTAATGGGAAGTCCACATGTATTAAGCACTTGGTCGTAGTTTGTGATTGTTCAAGAAAAAGCAGCAAGCTGAAAGTTGCCTTTCAAGATTTACACAAATTCTGCACAAACTCTTTGAGTATACATTATGATTAACATTGTTAGAAAACTCACTCCCTCAATCACTTTAACACTTGTTTTCTGCTGGAAAGCTGAATTTCATTCAGATTCATTCAGACAAAGTTCAAGAAAGAGAAAAATCAGTTAAACAACTTAAAAAACTCCCTTCCCTAGTCTCTTTATAAATTATCTGAGTAGGAAAGTCAAGAATAAATACGTATTGTAGTTCTGGAAACTATTCAAGAGTAATGTAACGTTAAAAAGTTTTACTTACGCACAACAAACATGATTTTCCAGTCCATTCTAGTGTGAATATTCGGTTCGTCTGTGGTGACTTCGCAAGTAAAGTTTCCAGCCAGATTGAAGTCGATATCCGTTAGGACCACTTGTGTCGAGTTCGAACTGGTCAACTGTAAAGGAAAATAAACGAGTTCATCCAAAGTTGGGGGTTTGCAAATGAGGTGGTTGCTGTTAAATCAAAGTTTTGACCGAAGTAAGTGCAAAAGAAGAAATACACATAAAATAAGCATTGCTCTTAAAGTTGTAACCACCTTTAAAGAGTAACTGTCGTCGTAACTTCCCGTGTAACGTTTTATTAATCGTGGTAATGAAATTCCTAAGAGTTTAAAAGTCGTTTCGTTCTACTGGTAAAATATTAACGCCACTTTATTATGCAAATTTCCAGTAGAATTAATTAAATATATTACCGTTAGGAAGAGCACTGATCTTTCCGGCTCTTTAAGGTTTCCAGGTATAACTACTTTAAACTTTTAGACTTTCCGGCTGATGCAGTGGAACAATCAGTTAAATGGAAAATTAACTCAGACGTTTTGCTTTTCTATTTTCAGCAGCTAGATTCGAGGCTGCAAAACGATAATGAGGAGAAAAATAAGTTTCGGATAAAGTTGGACCGGAAGAAGATTGTTCGCTAAGTGATTCTGTTGGATTTAATTGTAAAACAGTTTACTATCCATTAAATGAATCAATTTATAAAAAGCGTGTTCAATATTTAAACTATACCAAGTCAACACTTACGGCGCAAAAACAAATCGAATCGTAACTCAATTTGCAAATATTTATATGAATTTATTAAAAACGTACTGCTCCTATTGGATTTGTTTTTTTTTTTGTTGGATATTCGGTGTGCGTTTTATAAAATTAATCAATTTCAAGTATTAAATTGCTGAACTACAAATAATTGGATTAAATATTAAATAACACACACAGGAATATTTGTGTTACGTACTGTAATACCTGTAAAGTTATAAAGCGTAATTATACAGTGTGTCCATAAAGTATGGAATTAAATTTTGTTGTCTTTCATAAAAATGCTCGGACACGTATGATGTTATCATTTTTAACTGCGCATTTTTTGAGAAAAAAATTAGATATACAGGGTGTCCCAAAATTGAGATTGAGAACCTTGCTATTGAATGGATTGGAAGGCGTGGATCAATTGAATGGCCTCCAAGATCTCCTGATCTCAATCCTTTTCAAAAATGATGTTTATTAAACTAGGCCTGAATTGACTAATAAATAAATTATCAAAGAATAAACAATTTACATAAGAAAAACAAAATTCATTTTATATTATATGACAGTATGTTTTTTTAAATGCAAAATATACAAACCATGCTACTAAAATATAGATTTTTATTTTATAATAATTTGTTATCTAAGTTTTAACATTTGTGACAGACATCGCGTGGTTTTAGAAGATAATTTAGTTAGGCAGTCACGTGACAACTGTCAAAAAATGTCTAAAAAATCTCAGAAACACGTTTTATATCCATTACTACAAGAAAACTTTTCTAAACCCTGATTTAAGCAACTTTTGAGATCAGTTTGATGTTAATGACAGTTGTCACGTGGTTTTAGAACATTATTTAGCTAAAAGGTCACGTGATAATGCCAACACCTTAGGAACCTCTTACAATCTTTTAAAAGTGCCAGATGCTCATAGAATTTACTACTATCTTCTATTTAGCTCTAAAAGAAAACTTTTCTAAACCCTGATTTTTGCAACTTTTGAGATCAGTTTCACATTTTTGACGTTAATGACAGTTGTCACGTGGTTTTAGAACATTATTGAGCTAAAGGTCACGTGATAATGCCAACATCTTAGGAACCTCTTACAATCTTTTAAAAGTGCTAGATGCTCATAGAATTTACTACTATCTCCTATTTAGCTCTAAAAGAAAACTTTTCTAAACCCTGATTTTTGCAACTTTTGAGATCAGTTTGATATTTTTGACGTTAATGACAGTTGTCACGTGGTTTTAGAACATTATTTAGCTAAAAGGTCACGTGATAATGCCAACACCTTACGAACCCTAACAATTTTTTAAAAGTGCTAGATGCTCATAGAATTTTCTACTATCTCCTATTTAGCTCTAAAAAAAAACTTTTCTAAACCCTGATTTTTGCAACTTTTGAGATCAGTTTCACATTTTTGACGTTAATGACAGTTGTCACGTGATTTTAGAACATTATTTAGCTAAAAGGTCACGTGATAATGCCAACACCTTACGAACTTAATTGAAAACTGCAAATTCTCGACTAACAATCATGTGCAAATGCCAATAAGGCTTCTAAGTAATAAGTCAAATTACCATCTAGCTCTAATATTACATCAGAGGATTAACTGAATAACTATACTTAATCATTCCATTAAGCTCTAACAAAATATAGTTGTTTTCTATCATGACTTGACATCTTTAACGGTTTATTTTAAATTTCCGTCTTTTTTTTGTAAAAAAAATTAAATATCCCTCGAAAGCTATAACTAACGTTAATATATCCCCAAAAATACGGAAAGTTTCTATTGCGAGTTCTCGTATTTTAACCTAAATTATTGCCAAAGGAAATGCAGAGGCGAAGTTGTTGTTTACCTCTAAATAATTGCCCCGGGAATAAGAAACGTAGATTTGATCTAGACCGAAACATTCAGCGCTGGCAAAAGAATTGGCTCCGGTTCAAAAAGACACTCCGCGCCTCTAAAAACCGTATGTTTGCCAAATAAGTGGAATTTGCAAGAGACGAATCGCTTTTAGAAAATCCTCCCTTATTTATATGATTTCTCGAGGGAAACGAAACGTAAATAAAATTACTCGATCGGGTTGTAAACGCGGTACTTACGTCCGGTTTAGTACCAGCCATTTCGAAATATCGGGAAGGGGATTCGGCGGTTACGTCATATCTGTAAAACTCGTGACTACCCCTGTACCATTTCACGCTGTATAGTTTATCACCCTCCAAGTCGTAAGTACAGCGTAACGTTGAGGTTCCTTTCAGTTTTACCACGCTGGGTTCAAGGGTGAGTTTCACGTCCTTCAAACATAAAATATCTGAAACAACAAAACATGTTAAATACATGGATTTTTTTGCAAAATCATCAATAGCACAATATGTGACCGATTGGGATTAAGTAAAATAAATCGATACAATTTTTATTGGAGTTTGCTTTTTGCTCATATACGCGTGTTGAATTGTGGTAGGCGATATTGTCATAGCTAAAGTGCAGTGTTTGATTAAAATTTGCGAAACAGACGGCCAATTCGATTTGTGTTTCTATTGCCTGCAAAAAGGGACAACGCGCGTGTCGGATTGGCTTTTTCGAATATCATACGTTTAACAGAATTTTAAATGATTCTTCATTCACTTACTAGTTGGAATAAAGGTTAGTTTTCACGGTTGCACGTAATCGAAACCAAAACGCTATTAAAATCAAAATCCGTAGGGTATTTATTGTATGCGTGGAGATTAAATCGGTATTGCCGCCAAACTATTGATAGAGATTTTTATTGCCGTGGATTTGGCTGGAAAATGACAGCGCAGGGATTAATAAAAGATGGGCAGTGATACTAGATACATTTTTATTGGTTTTCGGTCCTGCCCACAGATAACCTCTATAGCCGAAATAAATTTCTCGTTTTATTTTCTCTTGTGTTTTACGAGCAGGGAATTATAGTCTCTATATTGACTGATTTTTTTCCGAAAAACTCTAATCTAATAATATGAAATGTACGAAAACGATGTGCAAACTCGACGCTTTAAAAACGAAGTTTAAAGCTTTGTGCAGCTGATTTTCCGTTTAACATTCAGCATAGTATCTACTTAATTAAGGTGCTGGATCATTAAGGCAGCTTAATTGGACGGTATCAGAAAAGGAGAAAATAACGTTTAATTAGCTTTCTTTAATGCTCCCACGAATAAATCAACATTTATCAAACTAGGAGTTTTCAATTTGTCATTAAAAAGTTGTTCATTTATAGCAGTAGACGTGAGTCTAACGAAAAATAATTGCAGCTTTTCTGCAATAATAGCAAAACAAGCTGGACCATAAATCCTCGAGTCCTTCAGACAAACCACCAGAGACCTCACCGTATGGTACTCGACAATTAATTATATTGTTCCAGATGTTCGCAGAGACAAGAGATTCGTGTTTATTTTTAGGTCACAGATCAACAAACTTGGACAAATTACTCTATTTTTATCCTTCTCAGTTTGATTTCGCACTTAAAACTTTCAATTCCAGCTTAGTAATCACTCTAAAACCTAACTATTTTCAAAATAGTTTAAAGGGATTTAAAGAGTCTCTAGCAAACGAAGCCATTCCGCTAAAACACCCTAAATAACGCTCAAATCTGAAAATAAGTCCCCTTAACGCCACCAAAGTCTTTTTACTCCTTTTTTTTGAGCATTCAAAGTTAAGTAATGGACCATTGATCTAATGGATGCCTGAAAACAGCCGAATCTTGCATTTTATAGATGCTTTCACCGCCGTTAAATAGAATTTTTTTAGAGTCGGAATCTCGGTATTCGATTCGAGCGGAGCGCTTTTTGGTGTATTAGAATATCCCGGCGAATAAAAAGCTGGATACAGTTCCCGAACTCGCCTAGAAATAACAGAAAAGGGTCGCTGAAATATCAAATACTAATTCTGAAAACACAAAACGTCCCGATCGACTTTTAAAAACAATGGACCGCACTGGATGCTAACCGTTTTGGTATAATTCGAATTTTTATTAAATTACGAAAAGGGGGCGCTAATGGAAAGGTTTTCAACCGAAAATTTGCTCTTTTTGTTTTCCTATAGGCCCTATTTTTTTGTGACAAGGTCTGGAAAAATATTAGGATTTTCCTGGTGATACTTAACACTTATCAGTTCAAAAGAAGCATTTTAATTATGCTAATGGTTGTTTAGTATTTGAATAAGCTGCTTTTTTTGACCAATCACAAACTATCTACTTGTTCACTTGTGGATAATGTTCCATGTTTTGTACGTACTCTTTGAAATTTAATAGCTCGAAAACGTGAAGAGCTACAATATTATTTAGAGATGGTTTTAGAGACATTTAACAATTTAAAACAATTCTTGGAAGATTTAAGATACTTTTTAGAAAGTTGTCAGTAGAACTTAGACGTCTACGGATCTTTCAAAAAGGTCTAAGAGACTTCTGACAATTTTAAACAAGCCTGAGAAGGTTTAAGACACCTGTAGAGGTCTCTGATACTTTTGAGAAATTTTTTATTAGCACTTAGAAGACCATGGAACTTTCATAATAATCTTAGAGACCTCTGGCAATTTAAAACAGTTTTGGAACAGTTGTAGGAGGCTCTGGAAATTTTCAGAAAGTCTTCAATAGCATTTAGAGGTTTTTGGCACTTTCAAAATGGTCCTAGAGGCGTTTGATTATTTAAGACATATGTGGAAAAGTTTAAGACACTTTCTGGTTATTTATAAAAGGTTTGCAGTATTATTTAGAGAAGTCTGGTACTTCCAAAATGGTTCTAGAGGCATCTGGCAATTTAAAAGAGTTCTGACACAGTTGGAGAGGGCTCTGAAACTTCTCAGAGAGTCTTCATTAGCATTTAGATGTTTTTGGAACATTCAAAATGATCCACAGGTCTCTGAGAATTCAAAACCTATTTGGAAAGGTTTAAGTCCCTTATAGAGGCCTCTGGTACTTTTGAGAAGGTTTTCAATAGCATTTAGAGGTTATGAAACTTTCAAAATGGTCCTAGAGGCTTCCGACATTTTAAAATAAGCCTGGGAAAGTTTGAAACACTTGAAGAGGCCTCTGGCAATTTCTAGAAGGTTTGTATTATTATTTAGAGAGCTCTGGCATTTTCAAAACTGTTTTTTTTTACCAATCACAAACTATCTACTTGTTCACTTGTGGATAATATTCCATGTTTTGTACGTACTCTTTGAAATTTAATAGCTCGAAAACGTGAAGAGCTACAATATTATTTAGAGATGGTTTTAGAGACATTTAACAATTTAAAACAATTCTTGGAAGATTTAAGATACTTTTTAGAAAGTTGTCAGTAGAACTTAGACGTCTACGGAGCTTTCAAAAAGGTCTAAGAGACTTCTGACAATTTTAAACAAGCCTGAGAAGGTTTAAGACACCTGTAGAGGTCTCTGATACTTTTGAGAAATTTTTTATTAGCACTTAGAAGACCATGGAACTTTCATAATAATCTTAGAGATCTCTGGCAATTTAAAACAGTTTTGGAACAGTTGTAGGAGGCTCTGGAAATTTTCAGAAAGTCTTCAATAGCATTTAGAGGTTTTTGGCACTTTCAAAATGGTCCTAGAGGCTTGATTATTTAAGACATATGTGGAAAGGTTTAAAACACTTTCTGGTAATTTATAAAAGGTTTGCAGTATTATTTAGAGAACTGTGGTACTTTCAAAATGGTTCTAGAGGCATCTGACAATTTAAAACCAGTATGTAAATTTTCAATAGCATTTAGAGGACTGGAACTTCCAAAATAGTTCTAGAGACCTCTGGCAACTTAAAACAGTTCTGACACAGTTGTAGAGGGCTCTGAAACTTCTCAGAGAGTCTTCATTAGCATTTAGAAGTTTTTGGAACATTCAAAATGATCCACAGGTCTCTGACAATTCAAAACCTGTTTGGAAAGGTTTAAGTCCCTTATAGAGGCCTCTGGCACTTTTGAGAAGGTTTTCAATAGCATTTAGAGGTCTATGGAATTTTCAAAATGATCCTAGAGGCTTCTGACAATTGAAAACGTGTGAAGGTGAAGGTGTCTTTGGCATTTTCAAAACTGTTTTTTTTTACCAATCACAAACTACCTACTCGTTCACTTGTGAACAACGTTCCATGTTTTTACATATTGAAATTTAATATCTCGAAAACGTGAAGAACTAGAGAGGCCAGTTTTTGGTAAAAAAGAAATTTATGACTGTTTATCGTCCCTTAAGACAGACGATCGTAAAAATATTCATGTTGTACCTCGCCCAAGCTGAAAATTACTAACAGGTGCGTAAAGCGTGTCGGGGAAGGTTTTTGCCTCTGACACACCCCGGTCTAATTAAAAATATACATTAAGTTGGGTCTAAAACGGTTTCGTGGGGTCTGGGAATGTCACTGGCCGCGCCCGATGCAAATATCGTGAGGGCTTTTTTTTTGACATGCTAGTGAATTTTTATATTACAGCACGTACCTTAGGGAACGTTCCTAATTTCCTAATGGCATTGTTCATACGCTAAATACCTCGTAATTTATGATTAATTGTCATGTAGGAGGTCCTTATCACTGGGGAATGCGTCAGCTTTTAAGCTCTCCTTTGTTGTCTATATTAAACGCGAGATGCAAATGAGGCAAAAGAGAATTTCATAATCTGTCTAGTTTTTATTTCATACATCTGAATAATTAGCTTCTTGAAATGGTAAAATATTCCTATGTCTGACGAATTTCCTCAAGGGAAAGCTAAATCAGATTACGGAACCCCGTCTTGGTAGTTGTAATGGATTTATTCAAATGAGTACATAAAAACAAGGACCCATCCACTTTCGAGTCAAAAGTTGTACTAACTGATTGTGAAATTCTACGACAATGGCGAAAACTTAAAACACCCTATTTAACCGGCAGATAATTTAATAAGCCCATTTAACTAGAGAACGCAAAACGATGATACAATTCAGCATATTTCGAAAGAGCGGAGGAAATCTTAAGAATGTTTTTCTATTGGCCGATCGGTTTTCTCTCGAAATGGAATAAATGAGCTAAATATTTTCGACTGAACTGAAATATTTTCCTTTGAAGACGTAAACAGGAATTGTATAAATGCGACAGTTCAAAATAGCTATTTACTCGAAACACCGTTTGAATAACGAGGACTTATTTCAATACGTTCTGAAAACTGCAAAATAGTACTCTTCTGGTATACTGCATTATTATTTTGCTAAAAATGTAATTGGCGTTTTATTGTGCCAGAAACTAGACACTTTTTCTATTTTACATTTTGGTACTATTAACTAAAAACACATGACACAGAAAATAACACATAATTGGCCCCTGGGCTGACGACCAAAATAAAACGTCAATTATCGTGACTTTTTTTAAAAATAAGGGGCTTTCAGCAACTTTTTACCTGAACTATAAATACATAATGACGACTTTAAAACGGAATTAATCATTCGTGTCTTGGGGAGTTCACGACATAAATGTCGACACTGATTTTTCAAGCAATCAACGGCTCAAGTTTGGGATTAAAAGGTGTTCTCGGGCCGTTTAAGCCATTTGGAACGCATATTTCTGGATGGCGTGTTTAAAGTATTTCGGGAATGTTGAAAATAAGTGGATTTTAGGATTAAGCTCACTGCCATGTCTCTATTTCATTTTAAATACACTGTTTATGTGTGCAAGTTGAAAATGATGGAAACTTTTCAAGTAGACACTTGGCCCAGTTGTCCAGACACTACAGTATCAAATTCAAACTTTGTAAATTAACGAATCTAATATTGTGCTGCTCCTCTTGTCTACAACACCGACCGACACAAAATGGACGAGTATTTCGGTCCTCAGAGCAAATATCTCGTTAGTAATGTGATGCTGTGTCCATATAGGACACGAATGTCCAACAAGTTGATCCAACTAGCGTATCCTCGATCGTTTGCCTTTATACTCTGAATGCCTCTTACGCGAAGAGCGAAAGCGAGTTTCGTACTAATTAAATTGTGCTTATTACCTCTGGTATGCTTAACACAATTTGTGTGCTTATAACAATGGATTTGCCCTAGTGTTTTATTCTGGTGTAAGTCAATTTTCTTATTTCAGACAAATTGATGACTTTTCTAAACTGCCAGAGAAATCTCTGAAAATATATATTCGCTGTTCATTTTTACGTTTTTAGGACTTTCTATAGCAACAAAGGAACATCGCACGGAGGAAAATGCACGCGTCGGAAAAATTAAATCGACTTTTTCCTAAAAAATGAACAATTTACACCCGTCCGTTCTTTCTGTCGATTGCAGTTCCTCCAGGGGCGGATTGTAATTTAATTATCTTCGTTTGCAACCGTATTGTACCTTCTGCTAGGTGCAGCTGGAAAAATTTGCGAGTTTGGCAAAACAATTGAAATGACCGAATCGCATTTTTGTTTCTACCTATAAAAAGATAATACTATACAGAACCGAATAAAGTGCATCTGAAGTCTGAACATTCGTCCTTACGGAACTCTTTACGGTTTTTCCCGTTTCCGCAACTGCCATAGATTGCGACTGCGGTCTGTATATTTACATTCTCGAAGGAACGGATCCCGATCCTAAAATTCGAGAAATATTTATGTTTTCAAATACGTTTCCAGCTGTTCGTCTCGTGGTCTCTTATGGCAGGTGGCCGCATTTGCTCTTGCAATAATCCAGGTTTGTTTTTATTTGACGTGCTGTCTCCCGTTTCCTTTTTCTTGTACTATTAACGGTTTTATTAGTGAAATTTCCAAAAATACGGTTTTTTAACAAACAGTCTTAAAAACGCAATTTGCATGGAAAACCGTATAAACAAAGTGATGCTGAAAATAGCATGTTCGATCACACATTGAAAAATGTGTTTACGTTATTACATTTTTGCCTAAATATTTGCATAAAAATTAAAGTTCAAACAAACTAAAAATCATTTTGAACTGTTAATATACTATAATCGTTTGTATTTTAATGTACTGTTCTACGTAAATTGTGAAAGTTTCTAATAACTGTTTAAAGTTTATTAGTTTTGCAAATTACCTGCCTTTCCGAACTTAAATCAGATGATTAAGTGGTAAATACCATTAAAACTTACATTTAAACTCAACTAAAATGTTGTGAAAAAATAAGTTGACTTGCAGACATGTCATTTTCCTGAAAAACGTTTCCTAAGGAACACAGATAACAGAACTCCAGTTTCTATACCAGAAATTTCTCCAGAAATTTTTTAGACTATAAGTGTGTAAAACTGATCATTCAAGACTAAATAGTCTAAAAAGTTATTATTTACTACTAGGAATTGTATTAAAATTCAAACACGAAAAACAGTTATTTTTTACTACTAAAAGTAGTCTAAAAGTTGATTTTAAGGGTAGAAATGACTTTACTATGATTAAAGATAGTCCAAAAGTCTATTTTCAGGACTTTAATTGGTGTACAACTCAATTTTCTGGATTAAAATAAGCCTAGAATTCAATTAAACACTGGTAACAGTTCAAATTAAATTTTCGGACTATTTCAATTCTAAAAAATAGTGTTCAAGACTAATATCGTAGCATTTAGTGCCAACATTTTTACTTTCATCACTGAACTTAACTTTCACTATATTCACTAATATAAATATACTAAAAACTGTCCGAATTGCTTAGAAATGCTCCAATTTGTTGCACCGATGAGTGTAGAAGTCAATTTAATAGTGAAGCGGTTTGAAATGACGTTTTCAAGACTAATGGACACTGTACAAACTGGCCTGATAAATCAAAACCTTGTGAAGATCGAGAAGAGCCTTAAAACTCTATTTTTCAGGTTAAAATCAGCCTTAAAGCACTAAAAAAGTCTAGATTTGTAAGAAATGGTCGAATTTTTAACACTGAAGTGTCTTAAAGTCTGTTTAATAGTGACAAAGCTTGAAATGGCTTTGAAAAAGCATTTTTAAGCCTATGGATAATGTTAAAATTGTTTTTTAAGTCTGCTATGTCAAAAACTTGTCGAAGATATTCTTGATTTTCCAAGCTGAAAGCAGTTTAAAAACCCTAAAAATAGTCCAGAGTTCTAATAAAATGAAAAGCAAAGTAAAGAAGCTTGAAAAGTTAGTCTTCAAGTTAATTTTCATGAATCTAATGTCAATATCCTGTATTTAAAACTATTTTCAATACTAACGTATTGAAATGTGTTAAATTACAATACTTACTTCAAATTCAAATTTTCTGATGTCACTTTTCGTTGGTTTAGAGTCACAAGTTGTTGTGTTGTTGTTGTGTGTCTAATAAGTCAATTTTAAAAGTGTAAATGTGTGAGTTTGTAGTCAAAAATTCTAGAGAAACTAATTTTTTATGTCTACAAGTCAATTTTGAATACTAAAGTTCTTCAACTTACCTGAAAACTATGACCACTGACTATAAATACAGTTTTTAAGCCTCTCAAGTCGATTTTCACAGTTTTCAAGTCAATTTTGAAGACTAAAGTCTTTCAATTTGTCTGAAAACTATGAAAACTTGTTACAAAGACAATTTTTAAGCCTCTCAAGTCAATTTTCACTGTTTCCAAGACAATTTTTAAGTTGGGTTGGGTTGGTTTTGGTTCTTTGAACGTAATAACTCAATTATCTCGTAAACGAAGTTTTAAATCAGAATTTTATAAGAAGTAGATAGCCTGACTAACCTACTTATTTTTTCAAACTGAACAAGAAAAGTAAAAAAAGTGTGATTTTTGAAAAATATCCAGTGATGTAGGAAATAAGGCCGATTTTTCTGTATCTATGCCACTGGACAGTTTTGATAAACGTCATTAGGAGTATTAATTTCATAAGTAGTTGTTGTAAATTTGATAAAAATTGCTCCAACTGACAGTTATGACAAGAAACTGAATTTTAAACGACAGTATTTTCCTTAGGAAGCATTTTTCAGGAAAATGGTATAATGCATGTCAACTTATTTTTTGATGGGCTATCGAATGGTAAATTATTGGCATTTACAACTGGACCACCCTGTATATTGACACAAAGCAATAGTAAGTACAAATTATCATTTTTTACACAAACCATAAAAAAAACTATATAAATTTAGAAGCTAATTAGTAAATCTTACTGCTTGTTGTGTCGCTTTTTAATGCATTATTTATTTAGGGTCAATTGTACATTTTAAACCATTTATCATACCAAGTGGTCCATTATTATTATATCTATTAATAAGTGAATAATAAGTAAATACACTTACCTTTAACAAGAATAAAAAACAGATTAAAAATAATGTTACAGCTTATCTTGCGAAACCACATTTTCGCCATCAATCACACTCAACCGGCTATAAAGACCCGATCCAGATTCTGGCTATGTGTCTCCCGGATACATTTTCCCGAATACTTCCATTAAACTTTCCAATACAGGAGCAAAGTAGCTGGAGCTTCTGCAAAAATGTTACCCGTTAACCGGAGCTTAACACCAACCGATAAAACGGCGCTTCAGCGGCTGACATTTATAAAAAGCGTCGCGACGGTATCGAGAAGAAACCAGCGAGATAGACGTGAGTGCGCGTCTGGATGCATACAGAATAGAAATAAACGGAAGAGACCCTTCAGATCCGATCGGCAGGATAAATTTGTGGTGGCACAAGTAATGCGCGCGCCCTTGTATGTCGTTTTTTTTTTGGTCGGGTTGAATGTGTGATATATGACTTTCCCAACTTTTTTAATTTTCGTGGAAAGTGTCAAGTTCCGAGTCCTAATGGTTTTCTTCACGCAAGATTTCGTAATGAAATTGAACACACACATTTTCCGGGGAAAATATATATCAGTTCCAACGACTGTGCTTAAAGCATATTTCCGAAATCGGCTTATTTGAATTGGCGTGTAAAATGTTGTCGGATTTGGAAAAAAGACCCTACCACTACGTTCCAGTTGTTGTAAACGACAATTTTAACAGTTTAGCGTATCAATCATAAACTAACCTTTATCAAACAACTTTAACCGATTTGATACCGTAAAGTCTTTTATATTAAATTTTGCCCTACTCTATTTCAGGGCCAGTGACTCTGGGTTCTGTATTTGTTTCTGTAGGATAAGCTTAACTTTTTATTGAAGTCATAATTTCTGAAAGGGTAAATGTGATAAAAGGACTACGTGACTGGTGTACTGTATTTTTAGAAAATTGAAAATCCTAGAGGTGGTTGTTGTAAGCGAAATTTGTTCAGATTCACTGTACTAGACATTCACTTTGCTTATAACCCACACAAAGATAAACCAATTTACTAATGATGGTGTTGAATAAAATATTTGCCCGAATTTATATTTATGAACTCCTCTTTATCTTTGCACTAAAAATATTTACTATTCTCCCAGTTTGAACGTCAGGGATCGATACTTCTCATTCAACTCCAACAAACCTTCACCATAAAATAATAATTGGCAGTAAAATGTATAACGCCGGCCATAATTAATTCCCAGGAAACCCTTATCATCCTATTTAAATTTATTGCTAATGTATATTAAAATATGGAGAGACGAAAATATACAGAACGGACAAACAGATGATGGATGGACGCCTCGATGCAGAAATGTAGGTGGATGATGCGATGAATAGATGAGCCGGCTCATAAATAATGAATAAGCTGGTAAAACAGGCTCAAAGTGTTGCACACAAGTTTTTGATTGAGATCGATGCTGTCGTACTTTTATGTTGTGATTTGTAAGCTACGATTAATAACACTGGTTTTCTTTAAAATGAATGATGAAGACGTGACTTTACTTACTGTTGTGTGAAGCAAATTCAACTGTTGTCACAAAAATTGAATGTGGTTGATCAGGAGTACTTTCATAGTTTGTAGATTGATCAAATCCTAGATCAAACCTTATTTAATAAATGTTACTGAAAGTCACTTACCCTGTATCCTAAATACAGGGTGGTCCAGTTTTAAGTGTCAATAATTCATCATTCGATAGCCAATCAAAAAATAAGTTGACTTGCATTATGTCATTTTTCTAAAAAACGTTTCCTAAGGAACATACAGTCCTCCAAATTTCAATTTCAAAAATCGTTTTATAGTGTAAAACTGAACATTCAAGACTTGTGAGAGTCCAAATTTGTACTGAATAGTCTAAAAACTTGCTATTTACTACTAGGAATAGTCTTATAATTCGTTTTCTCAGACTGCCATCCTGGTCGAGTGTCTGAAACTGGATTTCAAGAAGTAAAAACAGTCCGGAAATCAAGACAAAGACTGTATTGTGCATGAAACCCATTTTTTACTTCTAAAGATAATCTAAAAGTTGATTTAAGCTAGAACTGACTTTACTAGGACTAAAAAGAGTCCAAAAGTCTATTTTCAGGACTTTAATTGGTGTACAACTCAATTTTCTGGACCGGAACAGGTCTAGAAGTAAATACAATATTGGACTATTTCATTTCTAAAAATTAATTCTTAAGACCAATATCGTAGCATTTGGTACCAAATTTTTTTACTTTTATTACTTTACTTTTTGACTTGAAGAAACTTGACTTTGGGAAATAGTCTTAAACTCGATTTTTCAGTCTTAAAAAGCACTAAAAAAAAAAATTTCTTAAAGATGCTACAATTTATTGCACCTATGAGTTTAGAAGTCAATTTAATAGTGAAGAAGCTTGAAATAACATTTTCAAGATATGAACAGTGTACAAACTGGCTTTTGGGCCTGATAAGTCAAAAAATTCGTAAAGATAGTGACAAAGCTTGGAATGCCATTTTAAGTCTATGAAGAATGTGAAAATTGTTTTTTAAGTTTGCTGTGTCAATAATTTGGTGAAGATAGTCTTGAAACTCGATTTTCCAAGCTGAAAGCAGTTTTGAAGCACTAATAATAGTCCAGAATCCTGAGAAAATGAAAAGCAAAGTAAAAAGCAAGAAAAGTTAGTTTTCATGAATCTAATTTCAATGTCCTCTATCTAAGACTATTTTCAAGACTGAAAATATTGAAATTTGTCTCAAAATTATGAAAACTTACTTCAAATGCAAATTTTAAGCTTCTGATGTTACTTTTCATTAGTTCATAGTCAGTTTTTGTTGTTTAAGTCAATTTTTAAGGTTTAAATGTATGAATTTGTAGTCAAAAATTCTAGAAAAAGTAGTTTTTTATGTCTACAAATCAATTTTCAATATTAAAGTCTCTCAATTTGCATGAAAACTAGTTACAAATACAATTTTTAAGCTTCTGAAATCAATATTTATTTTTTCTAAGTCAATTTTCAAAACTAAAGTCTTTCAGTTTGTCTGGAATCTATGAAAACTGGCTACAATGAAATTTTTTAAGCTACTTAAGTGAATTTTCCGTTTTCGGTCTTTGAATGTAATAACTGAATTATCTCGTAAACGAAGTTTTAAATCAGAATTTTATAAGAGGTAATTTCTTTTTCATCGTAAACAG
This sequence comes from Ips typographus, assembly GCF_016097725.1. Classification (NCBI taxonomy): domain Eukaryota; kingdom Metazoa; phylum Arthropoda; class Insecta; order Coleoptera; family Curculionidae; genus Ips; species Ips typographus. Next base: position 5,314,582 of record NC_138430.1, on the reverse strand, counting down.
TGAAATTTAAAAAAACTGTAATTTTTGAAAAATGAGAGACGTAGTACTAATTTCATAAGTGCTTATTCCAAATTTGATCAAAATTGCTCCAACGGTTTGACAGTTATGACAAAAAAACGATTTTTTAAACAGAAATTTGATGGAATGTATTTTACTTAGAAAGCATTTTTCAGGAAAATGACATAATGCATGTCAACTTATTTTTTAATTGGCTATGAATTGGTGAATTATTGACATTTAAAACTGGACCACCCTGTATACAATACACTGAAAATTAAACTGCTCAACTAGAGTTATTTTTTGATCTTGTTTAAAACTATAGCAAAGCAAAAACGGTTAATTACTACATTTTGTTTAATTTTGAATGTGCGATATTGACCAATCGTCTTACAGTACTTTAATTCTATGCAGTATTAATAACCATTGGGTTTCAAAAGTTGCTTCCAATCTAATTTTGAAATTCTAGTTATTGTTTATTCTAGGGTACCTGGTTTTTTTTTTAGATTTACGTGTTTTTTTTTTTAAATGGAGGCAAATTTGAGCATTTTATTGCTAAATAACTTGGTAAAAAAAAATCCAAACATTTTATATTTTATTTTTTTAACCACTTTCTTTTTGATTATTGTGTGGCACATCATTATTTCGGAAGGTTTGTAGCTACTAAAAAACGGAAAAAAGTTTAGATTCGTATTTAAAAATTTGAGGTGGATGATGGTATCTAAAAAACGAAACGCCGTAGTTACATACTAACATTATTCTCTTAAATAGCATAAAAAAGTGCCTACAGAAGGTGCCAATGAAGTGGTACAAAAATAAAATAGAAATTTGACTTTTTCAGTTTTTGTTGGATGATTTAAAAGTATTTTTTACTAAATTAATTAGCAATAAAATGCGCAATTTTGCCTCCATTTAACTAAAGCTCTATCAACTATAGTTTCTGGGATAGCAATGCTAATGCATCGAATTTGTAACACCCTGTATACTACTGCAATTACAGAAAACTGTTACATTTGTGAAGTCAAGACAGACATTTTGTATATTGAGTAAGTGATTAACAGTACTACTGTATTGTTTAAACTTTTATTACTTTTGACTTGAGTATGCTTCTCTCTTTTAATAATTAACTACACATTTTTATCAACTAATTTTTCTGTAGGATCTTGATAAAAATTTACACTCTGCCAATAATTTTTCCAGACTTGGGTATAAAATCATATTTACCCTTTATCCATTTCGAGCCGATACCCGTAATACGTAACGTTCGAGACCAAAGAAACAAGTTGGGTCCTGAGGGAATAGGGCTCGCCAAACGTGTCTGGAATTTATTTTGCGCGAGAAAGAATCGACGCGAACTAAACCCAGGTAATGATCTATCCAGACTGAAAGGTTTGAAGGAAATTAGGTGTGTTTTGAAACACCTAAACCATAAATTTGATACGATGCTTTCACCACTAGGTAAATCCTAAATTTTGTAATTAAATGGTTGCATTCTCTGAAATTTATTCTTCCAGTTTCGCTGAGTTAGGGCTTCACAGCACATCTGGAAAGGCCTAACCACAGTTTTAATAAAAACATTCCATTCTATGGAAAGGTCAGACCCCTTTTTGGAAACTCACTACTAAAAGGATATAATAAAGGTAAAAAAACCCTACTTTAAGTTTGAATTTCGACTAATGTTTGCTTAAAAAATGAGGGGTGGAGATATAAAAAGCCGGAACGGAGTTTTGAAAGATTACTTATTTTATAACCGTTTCCAATTGAACAGGAAGAAAAACAGGCTTAGCTTTTAAACTTCTTATTCCGATCCATCTTTCCATTCGTCTTTCCCAGAAAATCGATCACAATGTATCAGCGGAAAGAATGAATAATTTATTGTTTGTTTCTACTATAGAATGCTACATTTTAATGTCAAATAATCGGAAAAATAAATGATGTATTGGTTCTTGTATTGCCAACTTTCTGCTTTGAGAAACTCTCAATAGACTAATGCTATTAAACTCCCCCATATCGTCTTGAAAGTTAACTTTGAAATTCAACTATATGTTGACACTCCATTTACTCTTCCAATTATAAACTTTATCCTAAGCAAAACTACCATTTCACATGCCTAGGATTTGGAGGCAGAACGATAATAATCTTCGTTCCGTCAGCTTCTCTAGGTGATGGCTGAACTTAAAGTTCACCGAGAATTGTTGAGATTATTGGCACTTAATTAAGGAATTTAGTTCTAGATGATTAATTGTCTAGACTGAAATTTGTTCGATTTATGGCAACTATTTATGGTGATTATATTTTATTATTTGTACCGTTTTAACCTTCCACCTGAAACATCAAGTGTACGTGACATTGGAACATGCATCCAGGAAAACTAAGTCGCATTCATCCCCAATTCCAGCTGGACGCAAACTAAATTTACGTTCAGTCATGACAGTTTTATGCCGCTGAAAATATCTCCCTCTCTCACTCGTTTATCGGCTAGACGTCTGGTTTTGATAACGCGGTTTCCATAGAGGTATTCCCCAGATTCCCATAAAATATGAACCATAATGTTAGAATGGATCTAAAACTTTTAAGTCCTAGTTCTCGGCCACGTTCGGGGCATTAATCACGGTCTTAAGCACTTGGTGACATCGGCAGATTTTCCTGATACACGCAAACACTGGCATAAATAAATAACGAAAAAATCCGACTGCTCTTTCCGGAACCGTTTAGCTTTGGAAACTTTATAAAGATACGGTTTTTGTCTGGACATCCAAAACTGGTTTTGGAGATTTACTGGCCCTGGCAACTTTTTCAAACATCTCAGAAACAAGTTTTTTTCAGTGATTAATGATCGTTTTGTTTAAGTCTAATTTTTTTAACCCCAACACATTTAATAAAAATACTAGTAACTTATTTCCAGCAGACTAACAGTTGATTACATTTTTAAGTATTGCAAAGGTCTTCTAACATGGTAAATAATGTAGTTAATTATTTGTCTGTACAGGGTGAGGTAACGATTAAGTACGCATTTCATATATTTGGAGAAATAAAAAAATAAATAAATACAAGAAGCAAAGCTTAAAATTATTTTTCATTATACAGGGTGGTTCTAAAGGCCTAGCAGATAAAACATTAGTTTTTTAAAATAGAACCCTATATTTATATTTATTGCATACTACTTTAATTAGGTATACATAAGGCATTTACGAATATTCTACCGGTAGATACCTGTTTAACCTAGAGCGTTCGAAAATTGTTTTTGGTAACTACTATTGCCGTTCTGAAATTGTACCCATATACCGAATATATGTACCCGGTTTATGATTTATGGATCGAGAAGTTCCGTCGGTAAATTAAGAAAAAAGTGACTTTTGACAGGTTTTCCATTAGAATTTAGAATCATAGCATCAAAAATTAGTTTATGTTTGACGGTTTGTCGGTTTGTTCTTCAGTTTAGCTACCTTATGAGATTGACCTGTTAAATTAAAATGGATATTGGAATATGTTCTGTTTGCGAGATGGAGGGAGAGTATGCCGATATTATAAAACATTTCAACAATGAATATCAAAGACATATGAGGAATGGGAATACCAATCGCGTTCTAAAATTCATTCAACCGTAATGAACCAGGTCCTTAAAAGTTACACCGATTGTGGTAAACGGTGGAATTAGCAGGTATAATTTTCGTAAATGCCTATAGTATAGTATTTAGGTATTATTTTGACAGGTGTCACGTGACTGTCTGAATAAATGTCATAAACATCACAACTTTTAATCATTGTCTAGTGTGAGCAAAAAGCTGCAAGAATCACAGTGTAGAATAATAGTTAACTTGCAGTATTCGAAACGCGTTTTTTACTGGTTCCTGACGTTTAGTTTGACAGCAGCTGGCATGTGATTACCTAAGAAAATAGTGTTCCCGTATCACGTGCCAACTGTCATAAACATCAAAACGCATGAAGCTTCAAAAATCACAGTATGGAACAGTTTCTTCGAAGTATTCGATATAAGTCTTTGGCCATTATTTTGACGGTTGAGTCACAGGCGTCAAAGATGGTCAACCTCAAAAACACAATTTGGAACAGTTTTCTTGCAGCTTTAGACACAAAATGTATTCTAGAGTTTTATGATCCCTAATTTGACATTGGACACGTAATTGTCTAAGGAATTGGTGATTTAGTAACACGTAACAATTGCCATAAATGTCAAAACTGATAAACTTTGCCCAGTCTGGACATGGAGTTCTAAAAATCACAGTATGGAACAGTTTTCTTGAAGTATTCGATATAAGTCTTCGTTTTTAGTTTCTTGGCCATTATTTTGACGGTTGTCTCATGACTGTCTAATTAAATAGTGTAGCAGTATCACGTGATTGTGACAAAAACACAATTTGGAACAGTTTTCTTGAAGGTTTACCACAAAATGTATCCTAGAGTTTCAGGATTTCTAATTTGACACTTGACAAGTAAATGTCTAAAGAATTGGTGATTTAGTAACACGTGACAATTTCCATAAACGTCAAAACCGACAAACTTTGCAGTCTGGACATGGAGTTCTAAAATGGAACAGTTTTCTTGAAGTATTCGATAAGTCTTAGTTTTTAGCTTCTTGGCCATTATTTTGACGGTTGCCTCATGTCTAATTAAATAGTGTAGCACTATCACGTGATTGCTGTCACAAACGTCAAAGATGGTCAACTTCAAAAACACAATTTGGAACAGTTTTATTGCAGGTTTAGACACAAAATGTATTCTAGAGTTTCAGGATTTCTAATTTGACACTTGACAAGTAAATGTCTAAGGAATTGATGATTTAGTAACACGTGACAATTGCCATAAACGTCAAAACTGTCAAACTTTGCCCAGTCTGGACATGGAGTTCTAAAAATCACAGTGTGGAACAGTTTTATTGAAGTAATCGATAAGTCTTAGTTTTTAGCTTCTTGGCCATTATTTTGACGGTTTTGCGGCTTTAGACACAAAATGTATTCTAGAGTTTCATGATCCCTAATTTAGTAACACGTGACAATTGCCATAAACGTCAAAACTGTCAAACTTTGCCCAGTCTGGACATGGAGTTCTAAAAATCACAGAACAGCTTTCTTGCAGCGTTAACACAAAATATGTTTTAGAGCTTCATGATCCCCAATTTAACATTTGACTTTTTTAAATAAAACATTATTCTCTCTTCTAGCATCAAACTCAAAATTATTTGCATAAATCTTTTTTGTCGTCCCTGTAGAACTCTCGTACCAAATATGTGTGGTTGCAATAACCCAAGAAATGTCGAACTTACGAGTATCAAATAACAACAGAGTCTAGACGTAGAGACTTTGTATGATAAATTTCCCGGCTACTTTCTATATCCAGCAATCAAAATCCCTCTGGAGTAATGGTCCCTTGCCAAAACCCAGTGTGCCGAACGTGAGTGGAATCCGTTTAACGTTATGGTATTCATATTGACATTAAACGGGAGTAAAGTAGGGAGCTTGATCTCTATCTCGACATTTTAACCATAGACTGTGTCTGTCCTAATTTTCTACAAGGTGGTTTATTGTAACATGACTGAAAAACTGAAACTTTAAGTAAACCGTCTAATCTGTTTTCGAGTTGGTAAAAAGTAAGTCAATTCTGAAAGCCATTAAAATGCATAGGAAGGAGAAGTTATTGTTGAGTGTTACCGTATCAAGTTCTCAGCATATGGAGGGTCCCTCGTGACTCTAGCTCGGCGACCGTGTTTTATATACTGCATACATATTTTCGCAATATTTTGGTCTCTTGTGTTGTTTCTTTCCACCAATTCACCTTTCAAAACTTCTCGCAATCTCTTATAGAATCTAGTGGCATTGATTTTTTCGTTTTCTACGTACACTTATTCAGGGAAAACCCAAATTAATTGCGATAATTTAGAGTTGGTTTAAAGCGCCAGCAAAACGAAAGATAAATTAGAAATTTAATTATATTACTAAAAATTTGTTAGGGGTTTAACTCTTTTTAACCCTTGTATTTCCCGTTAGGAGGAGAATTTAAAGGGAATTAAATTAACGCCCGTTTAATTGCCGGGAAGATCGCGGGTTTCTTTTTAGCTCCAGATATTTAAACCGTTTAAATTTATTTGAGGCTTTTATACCACAGACTAAATCTATGACCACCTTTGCTAATTGACCTAAAAAAATTACCTTTAAATCGGAGTTAATCAATAGAGAGAGTGTTAGGTATTCTGGTTGTTTTAACTAGGTACAATGTGAAAGATCTCCCAGTTGGCCCAATTTAATCCCATTGGATTTATGAGTTCTCAACACTGTAATAAACAATTGTAGGTTCAATTTAATTGAAAGGAATTCCTGGTAAATCCCTTTTATTTGACAGTTTGCTGCAACTTTGTTTATTGAAGTATTTCTGGAGAGGTATACTAATGGATCGTATTACACCACTAGGTTTAAATACGACAATGAGATCAGTAAGATAAATATACAATGATATAATAAACACTGAAACTACTGTAAATACGTCAAAAGTTCATAACGCTCTTGTTTACGTAATGCAAACTTTTCAACGAATTTGATTGTCCGCCCGGTTCGATTTGTTGAACAATTCCAATTACAAACTTTCCGTGTTATGGAGACAAAGATAACTTCAATTTGGACGCCCGTGTGTTTGTTATTTTTAGTCAAAAATGCTCGTTTTAAACTTAAAAGTGTCAGGTGCCACCGTTTGTTTTCTAAACTCGCGCGAGATTGTGGCGGCTTTATTTGTAATGTAAACAAACCTCTTCGGCATATCTATTTCGAAGGGAGCTGAATTTATGGTATAAGCAATTTTATACGAGACTTTGAGTCGGTAAATTCAATCATTGTGTAGCTGCAGTGCGCGTAAATGCACTTTAAATAAAACTGATTACCAACTTGTAATGGAAAGTATTTGTGTTTCAGTCCGGAATTTAATGAAAAATCTCACAAAACCGACTATTTACTACTTTGGAAGTCCTTTTTCACCGACAAAATGAATTGCCGCTTGTGCATTCTAGATATGAGATAAATAGAAATATTGTGAACAATAACTTTCCACCATTCTGCTACATGAAGCACCACACGAATTTATATTTTTAATTAATAAAAACAAGGAGAGCAAAACACATTTATTGTAATTAAAAAATTTGTCTATTAATGGACGTCTTTTATGATTGAAATTTTACTTAATTTACTCTTGTAATCTTAATTTTAATTTAGCATTTTAGACTTACCACATAATTATTTTATTTTGTTCTTTCCTACCAATTAAATCATAGTGGCAACGACTTTGTGTTTTGCTCTCCTAGTGTTTGTAAACATGGGCCTCTTTGAGTTTTTGAACAATTGCTTCCTATTTTAATTAATAGTCTGTCCCAACATTTACTTCTTTTTTGCCGGATTATCATAAGCCTAGTCTAATCTACTGTTTTCTGCTAACCTGTGATTTGACCACTGAAGAAAAAACTCAACAACTTACCAGAGGAAGGTAAACCCCTGAAACAGTAAGACATCATAAAAAGTTTCAACCAAGAAGATCAGTGAAAAATTCGATTAAACTTTATCACAAAATACCAGTTGTGGTAAAAGTAATAGGAAACCGCTCGTTGTGTTTATTAGGATTTTAATACCGAAGAAGCTGCAGAAAAATCGCAATTTGTGCAATTTGCATTTTTATCACAACAAAGACTGATATGTAAAATAAAATATAAAACCGCGAGAGGGGTAGAAAACGGAAATGTTAATTTGCTTCGGCTTTGTTGCCTTAATTAGACTCAATGCCTGTTTACGTAGAGCTGGTGTTACGTAGACGGTAGGATCTAAATTTGAATGAGAATAGAACGCATATTTTACCGAGCTGGGACAATATTTACGAGAGAAAAACTTTAATCTATCCAGCATAATGCCAGGTTTCCGGTTTAGGTCAAATTGAAGGGTGGTGCGTAGTCGCTTGAAAACAACTTCGACCTATTGGAGATTGGATTAAATAAAAAAATATGAAAAAACTCAATTATGTTTTCCATTAAAGCTTTCCGTAGCTGTGCAACTCAACAGCTTATTAAAATTCTGCTAAAAGCAACTTCAATTTAATAAATTGCGTCTTTCGTATGCAGAAAACTTAAGTAGGTTGTCAATGCAATTGGTGACTGAATAATGATATGTTCGCTTAAATACTTTAATAATAGCAACTAGCACATTTCTAGAAAGCCGTAAAGCAAAACGTAAACGATCTCATTAAAATCGTTTGCTTCCAGTAAAATGCAGGTAAAACTTTTTAGAAAACACTGACGCTTTCTTAAAAGGGTCTTTTACAGGAAAGGCTTCGTTAAATAAATTAGAAAGTCTTTAAACATTTAAAGCTTGCTGCAACTTTGAAGCTTGTTAATGATCTCCAATCGATAACATAAAAATTTTCAGCAAATCTTAATTTTTAGATTCGCTTCTTACTGAAAGCCTACGGAGATTAAAGTTTTTGGTTTAAAAATAGCGACCGTTTCAATAAGAAAGTTCGGCGAAACTTTTAAAAACTTTCAGATGAATTAAAACCAAGACCAAAAACGTTCCGATAGCAAAGACCACTTCCTCGAACTTATTGAATTAGTTTCCGTAGGCAGATAAAAAGACTTTTCAACAACGGCCCGATCTAAATGGAGTGCTTTGTTCAAAGTTTTAAGTAAAAGATGCGCCAAAATTTTTTTGTTTTTAATCCAATAGTTTTCTATTTATTGTTGATTTGTGTTTCTGTCAAACAGTTTGTTAGTTCCTCTTTTGCAAAATTAGTTTTGTCGTAATAATGGCCTGTTTTGCAAAATGAGCATCATATGCCAAAAAAATACGTTAAAATTGTTGGAAACATGTTGGGATAATTTGCAAAATTTTGCTAGTCAACAATTTTGCCACAAATCAAAAATTCAACCCTGATAGCCACGTATGATGTGTTGTTTTTCACAAATATGGCTTTTTTTGTAGTTTTTGCCCAGTGTGACCTCATCTGACAGTTGAGAGAGAGAACAAAACGAGCTAAGACCTCCTAGCTGTCATAGGAACCCAGTTAGTAGCTGTCAAATTAGACTGTTGTATTTCATGTCAAATACCTCGGTTATTTGTAATTTTTGAAAGAAAATTATGTTTAGTTAAAAGAAAGTCAAAATTACGAGCTACATTTGAACGAACCTCTTAGCAGTGATAGGAACCCAGTTAGGATCTGTCAGATTGTGACACCTTTATTATTTCTAGAAGTTACACTGTGGTATTTGATGTAAAATATCTTGGTTATATCTAATTTTTGAAAGAAAATTGTATTCAGCTATAACAAAGGCAAAACCACGTGCTAAATTTTGACCTTTCCTAACCTAACCTAACCTAACCTTCTAGCAAGAAGAGGAACCAAGTTAGGAGCTGTCAAATTGTGACACCTTCAATATTTCTAGGACAGACATTTTTATATTGTATGTCAAATATCTCGGTTATTTGTAGTTCTTAAAAGAAAATGGTGTTTAATTAAAAGAAAGCCAAAATTACGAGCTAAATTTCGACACGTTTGAACGAACCTTTTAACTGCCACAGGGACTAAGTTAGCACGTGCTAAATAAGGACACCTGTCATCTTAAAAGAAACAGAAGAAAAATGACAGTTTGGGGAAATCGAGTAGACAGATGTGGTTTACTATTTTTAAGTGTGCAAGAATGTTTAGTTTATTTTCTCTATAATCTAGGATTTCAACCCAATTCGACATTTTGAGGTTATAGCAAACAATTTGTTCCTTTGTTGATTCTTAGTAAGTTTAAGTTTTACAAAAACTTCCTTATGAACCCTTTCAGGTTGTCCAGTATTTTTGGGCAAAAATGCAAGAACCTGGCCGCGCATCGCGAATCCGGCACCGTTTGTTTCGCACTCAGTCCGGCGCTTCGGTGCTGGCAAGCTGTCGGCGTCCCGAAGCGTCCCGACGCCTCATCCTCGTCGTCCCGGTTCCGGATTTAATGCCGCCAACTTGTTTAAAACTTTCTGCAAAGCGGCCGCCGTTTATCGGGTGATAAAATGAAGTGTTGGTGCCAATAAACGTTCTCAAAACTCAAACGAAGAAGAAAAATGATCGTTCCGAGGACTTTCGTTTTTCTTGTTATTGTTTACTTCAAAGGTAAGAATCCCACAGGAGACATTCCAGATGTTCACTCTGTATAATTTGATTTTATACTTCAAATGTCGAAATTGGTGTAGCAGTTACAGATAATCTGAAAATATCAAAAATAACTTAAGGTGCAAAGTAAATCTGGTTAGGTCCTGCATAAATATCAATCTGTTAGCCAAAACTTGGTTAAACAGCATCAAAGTTTAGGTCCAAAATAAATTTGTTAAAAATACGCAACACAATCCAATTTTCTGTAAATATTTCACTTGACTAATAGACAGACATCCCGAAACTCTACTAACTTCCATAACCGAATAAAAAAACTGAGTGGAAGTTTGCACGACCTTTTTCATTGTTAAAAGACACTTGGCTCTTTTTTTGTTTAATCCCAGGTCACATACTTTGTTATGTGTCGCAGGGCCATATCTCATTTAGAGCGGGTTTGGCTCTTTATTCATACACCACATCATCCCATTTTCCTGTCCGTAACAAGAAAATAAAGTTTCGGAGAGTACGACGAGGATAACAAGAGTCTTTTGTAAAAAAACTTTATCTTTTAACGAATTATACTACGGAAAATAACATCGTCATTTCTGCTCGTTAGAGCTCTTTAAGAGTTTTAAGTGATATTACGTTGTCTTTTACGAAATGGAAAATGTTTTACTCTGTAAAGCTCTCATTTATCAGCATAATTTAATAAAGTAAGTTTATGTGGTCTTTACAGAACGACAGTATGTAGCAAACAATTTTTTTGTCCGTATGGTTAATTAATAAACTTTTAAAACGGGTGTCGGCATAATACCTGGAAAACACATATACTGTACATTTGTTAATTAATTTTTAGGTCTTAAATTTCTCTGCTCAACAACACTCTCTGTGTTGTTATTTATAATTCTGGTTTATTAAATTTAGTTTGGTGCAATTAACATAACCCAATTCAGATTAACAAAACTTTCCAATAAAAGATATATGGGAATCTGTCTGCCACAAATTAAAACTTTTTAACAGTGCCTTTAGCAGCTTCCGGTGCGGTTTGGCGAGCTCTTGATAAGGAATTTCAATTATTCCGGAGTTAAAGTTCCACGTAGAAGAATTACCAAACTTTGGGATGTTCGAAGCAAGTGTATAAATTTATTTGGCCGTAATTAGTCATTTAAAACAACAAATTTCGAGTGTAGAGTTGAAGATAAAATTCAATTGATTTTTCCCTGCTGGTAAATTCTTCTGGCTGATGCCCGAGTAATAGATTAAGAACTTTTGCTACGCCAGAACATAAAAGTCAACTTCATTTATTTCAATGCGACTCTAAATTCCTTTTCGCATAATGCTGATCTGACTCACCCTTTCTGCTCTTTTAAGATTTATACAGTTCCAAAAAGTCAATGAGGGGAAGCGGATTCCGCACAGTGTAGTAAACAAGACTTTAAAATATAGCTTTTGAACTTTTTACGTTATTTATTGGCAAATAAGTCTGCGCTGTCTTTAAAGGGGTTTTCTAGTTTACATTGAAATAATGCTGTCCGGCCCAGTATTAATAATGACGTAGAGCTAAAAGTCCAACTGATTGAAATGTTAGCTATATAGAAATGTGCCAACATTCGGAGGAAAAATGGGCTTCTAGAATAAAAAATGGATTAGAGGCGTCCAAAGCTGTGAGAAATATAGGTGTTTCCAATTTCAGTCTCTTTCTGATATTTCGGATAACAACACTAAATTACCGGGCGTAGCTGGAAATTGATGATAGGAGAAACGGCGCTAAAAATTATTGAGTGTTATCAATCTTCTGCTCTAAAAATAAAGCGTTATTGCTCTATTAGTCTCTTTATGTGACAAAAAATTTAATAAATCCACTAAAGCTTCCAATTAAGAGTCAGAAGAATTTACATATTGTTTCCTTCTATACCTAAACTAGAATCTTAATTTAGGGGGGGATTTTATCTGCGCTAGGGTATTTACATTATAATCTGTGCACGCAAGAATGTTGCTAACCCTTTTACCTTTAATATGAATTTAACTAGGTTTGGGACAGGGATTAAGAACCTGCCGGAGTACTTTCGACTAAATATGTATGTAAATTTCAAACTTTAATTATGCGTATTAATCTGCTGGAGTGTCGCTTTACGCGGAAATTGATACGAAAAAGATCATTTGGTAACAGCTTCGGATAAGAGTAGATTAGTGTTTAATAAAATGTTAGAGAATTCTCATCCTCGATCACTTTGATACAGTGTGCATTTCTGTTTAAAAAAATAAATATTTCTGTTTTGTTTCTTGCTTAAAATTAACCCAGAAACAAGCTTTTAATACAATTTTACATTAATAAAAAAATCTTGTTTCCATAGCCTAATATAATTTGCTTTATACTTCACGTAAATACGAGACCATACCATTAAGTGGGTGGAAAGATTTCGTATTTTATGGATTTGAAATGAAAATACGACTCGATTTGCGCTTAAAACACATGAATTTAAATCCTCGGCCTGTCGTCGGACTGAATGAAAATTTTTTCTTTCAACGGGACCAAAATCCAATTATAATTTGACCCAAATCGGCTTTTTTCTACGTTTCTCCTTGCCACGTTTCTTTTCGGGGAGCCCGCTTGAAATGACATATTCTTCGTGAATTATCTCCTCCGGAAATGGACTGCGTTCGAGTTATAAGGCCCGTTTTATCCACTTTGAATTAAAATTTAATTCCAAAACTCTCAATCAGAAAGTGGGAATTTTTTCACTTCATAAATCATCAAATTTTAATCTGTTTTGAAAGTTTTGCAACTGTTGGAAAAAATCACAGTTAAATAACAGAGTACTTGAGTGCCCCCTTTTGTTAATGTTGCTGGTATAGGGGTGCTAAATGGAAGGATCTAACGTGATAATATTAAATGTAATTCTGTTAATCCAAGTTCCCGGTCACGTAGGAATTCTTTTTTGTATTCCTTTGCCGTATTTTAAGGCCTGCAGGGCGAAATATTTTTCTTTCTTAGATTATTTAATTCCTCTTTTTTGTCAAGACCGTGATAATTCACTCCTTGCAAAAATTAATGATATAAAGGCTGGCAACAAAATCTCTTGTCACTTTAATTAGCTACAGCTTAGGATTTGCTAGCAAATGATTATGAAGCACGACAAAAACAGGAGTGCCACACGAATTGTGGATACTAAATTCACACGAATTCAAATAATAAATTAGAGTGAAGCTCCAAAAATGACCATCACTTCCAAGTTCAGATTAATTAATGACAAATTGAATTATTGTTTACGAATTAAACGAACAAAACTATCAGTAACTTTGAATAGTTTTTATTTTACTTCTTTGTTGTGGATGTTTTAATTGAACTTTAGAGCTTAGAATACTTCTGAATGTTGCATCATAATCATCAGCAAAAAACGTATGTCGGTGATTAAATGTGATATTGATTGATTGACAAAATGATTATAATTTTTGGTTCTAATTTTTGGTAGAACACTTGCAGGGGCCTCTGGAAATGATTAGAAGGTTGTCAGTAGCCATTGGAGACTACTTACACTTTCATAATCTAGAAGCTTTTCACATTATAAATAAAACAGTGCTTAAAACAGTTCTTGGAAGTTTTAAGACACCTGTAGAAGCCTATGGCAGTTTCTAGAAGGGGTACAGTATTATTTAGTTTAAGACACTTGTAGATGCCTTTGGCACTTTTTAGAAAGTTCTCAATAGCATTTAGAGGTCTATGGAGCTTTCAAAATGATTCTAGAGGCCTCTGGCATTTTAAAACAGTTCTGGAGAAGTTTCCAGAAACATTTAGAAGTCTTTGGCACATTTTAAACAGTCCTAGAGGCCTCTAACAATTTAAAACAAAACAAGACACTTGTAGAGGCCTTTGGCACTTTTTAGATGATTCGGAATAGTATTTAGAGGTCTATGGAACTTTCAAAATAGCCCTAAAAGTATCTGGCATTTTAAAGAGTTTTGGAAAACTTTAAGAGAGTTGCAAAGTATCATGAAACTATTCAAAAAGTTCTCAGTAGCATTTAGAGGTCTAACAATTTAAAACAACTCTAAGAATGCTTAAGAAGACACTTGTGGAAGACTTGCAATAGTATTTAGAGCTCTATGGAACTTTAAAAATGGTCCTAAAAGTATCTGGCATTTTAAAGAGTTCTGGAAAACTTTAAGAGAGTTGCAAAGAATCATGAAACTTTTCAAAAAGTTCTCAGTTGCATTTAGAGGCCTTTGGTACATTTTAAACAGTCCTAGAGGCTTCTAACAATTTAAAACAACTCTGGGAAGGCTTAAGATACTTGTGGAAGCCTTTGGCACTTTTTAGAAGACTTGCAATAATATTTAGAGCTCTATGGAACTTTCAAAATGGTCCTAGAAGTATCTGGCATTTTAAGAGAGTTCTGGAAACGTTTAAGAGAGTTGTAAATAATCATGAAACTTTTCAAAAAGTTCTCAGTTGCATTTAGAGGCCTTTGGCATATTTTAAACAGTCCTAGAGGCCTCTAAGTCTGGAAATATTTAAAACACTTATAAAACCCATCTAAACTAGTCCTTTTTGTCTTCAATCAAAAAAAGCAACTTTGTAAATATGAATTGGTCCGTCTTATCTCCGCATCCCTTTATGAAGTTGTTCTAATTTTCCCCCACAGCCATTCGAGTCAATTATCTCGGCGAACCGACAACATAATGTATAACCGACCCGGTTTCGACAAATGAGCGTAATTTCAAGGCGCTTGCAAGCACTAACAGATTGTCTCTTGCCAGAAAGTTATGGACATATTTTTGATTGTATGTTTCGTGTAATTTAGTCCCTTTAATGCATGCGAAATTTGAATTGCCCTTATTGTTAACCAACCCCAAAGTGTGCAATATAATATCGTAAAACTGTTCGATTATCACACACGGATTACTCACAAAGTACAATCGTGAATACTAATAATTGCTAAGCTGGAATATTGTTCGTGAAGGGAGCGAAATTAAATTCATGCTAAAGCATTAATTAGTTAGCTCCAGGAAAAGTTGAAATTGAAATTTTCCAACTGAGTAAGGTAAATATGTGCAGTGACAGGGGGGAGGAGTTTTGTTTTATTTTCCTGTATACTAATTACAGAACACCCTTTAATGGACCATGTTGGAAGGCGATTAATTTAAAACCGGTAATTAATTAAACAAAAAATCGGCATCAACATGTCGCCATCATCGTTAACGGTGCAGTTTTAATTGACCTAATTACAAACCGCATCGCGACATCAAAAATATGTTATTCCCAAGCGTTTTGCATTGCTAAACGAATTCATTCACTTTGATTAATTCCACGTTAAGGCTTTAGTCCCAACCCGAGCAAAAGTTTTCCATTAAAAACTGTCAAGCGCAAGTTATTAAAAGTGCAGATATTTATAATTAACGATCGTGAAATTAATTTGTAACGATAATTTGAGAAGTTTCTATTCTTTTTCCTTACATATTTATTCAATCTAGTCAAGCTTTTTAGGGCCAATAATCCCAAAATAAAAATTGCCAAATTACTCGAGTGAGTTTCAAATAAAGTCGACGTCTACCTAAAATTTTATCGGTGTTCGACTGATCCTATTTTATGGTCTCTATCCCGCAGACTATTAAAACTTTGGGTCCGATCTAATTGAAATTCCTTATCGTTGAACCGCCGAAAATTCCGAAGAGAAGGAAACTTCACGTTAATCTCGGACAAAATTATTTGTGGTTTCGAAAGAGATTTATACGTTTTCGATAACTTAAATATATTTTTACTGTTTTGTTTTTTTTCACATGGTAGGTGTCACTTAAGATTTTGTTTAAAATGCAACAAATTCTATCTGAAAAGTTGCATACAGGGTGACCAAAAAGGGAGTCAAGGTTTCTCATAAAACTAAAGCTGACAAAGTCATCCAAGTCTTTGACCCTTTCTAAATCCTTTTCTGGACAGCAAAACCAACAAATCCATTACCAAAGTGCCATTGTGTTGTAATTAGTTGAGTGTAAACAAGCTGTGTACGAGATTTAGGAAACTCTATATCGCACCGGATAAAGGTTTAGAGAGCGCCAAAGAAAATACTGTCTTTCCACATCCGCGTCCCTGAATAGGAAGCTTATTATTTCCCTGCCGAATATTTTCCAGGCTTTGGAAATTGGTCCGGAAATGTTGTTAGAGAAAATATTCTCCGTTTATTAAAGATATGCGGTTTGTAAATAGTTAGGGTGGGTTAAGTGTTTATTTTTGATTCAGCTAGAGATTTCAAGGGAAAACGCCATCAGAGAAAATAAAAGATCCAAATAACTGTTGTAGGTATAAGTTCTATTGTTAAAAGTTTTTTCTTTAGTTAACTTTCACTGGAACAAATCTGCATTGTGCACTAAAGATTGTACAGGGTGTCTTAAATTTGATGGTTTATTGACAAGTTGCAACTTTTACAGCTCTCCTTTTTATTTAAATGGGACACCCTATATATTTTTGCAGATTTGAAATAAGCAAACAATTACCTTTTCAACGTAGAAATTGCTAATTTTATTCTGCAATCGTGAAAGCCATAAGTAAAGTAATATATGGAGCATGTCTATCTGTCCATGGGTGTCAAAGTTTTTGTATTATTTCATCCAAGTTTTTTGCACCTCAGAAACACCAAAATGCTATTAGTGGTTCCAAAACTGGGTTTTTTGTGTTAATTCTTAAAAAATATGAAATAACAAAAAATTGGATACCTCCAAGTTCAGCACTAACTCGGTTATTTGGAAAATATCAAAAAAGCGTAAAAGGAAAAAGTTGTAGGAAATTTTACTCTCTACAAGACTGCATTAGGGCACTCTTGCCCTAAAAAGCCTCCTTATTTCCAAAAAACTGTGTCAAAGCACAAAAAAGTGCTGTAAAACACCCTAAAGCAAACTAAAAAGCCAACCCAACTGTCAAATTACGTCATTCGAATTTGAGACACCTTGTACAGTTGTTTCCAGGTCTTATTACCCCACAGTTTCATGTTCTTTGCTTCTCAATATCGCACAAATAGTAAAAATCTCTCAAAATCTTTTTAGTAGGAAAATAATATTTAAATCCTGGTGGATTTATTAATACATTTTACCTTAAATTACTACACTAGCTGATAAGATTTTTAATTCAATGGTCGTGCACGTGTCGGCTGAACTCCAAAGCTCCCCGACCGTATCAAAGTTGAACCTTCCGTGCATTTTAAGCGTCTTTGTGCTTCCCACGATACGGTAATGTTATGATAAGCGAGATTCTGTGTTCAATTCAAATGCGAACTATGAATTAGAACGAGATATTGTCGCTCTTCGTGGTTTATTCTAGCTGATGTTAAGTCTAGCAGATTTAATAAGATTCTTTGATGACAATACGACAATCAACCGTATTTTGTACGAGGATAGCAGGATTTTCTGAGTTAAAACGTCTGGAATTAACTAAGAACGCTTGACAGAACTGAAATATTTAAGATCTTAGATTCGTTAAGGATTGATCGTTTTGATGAAAGACTTTTCCGGTACCACTAGAAAAATCAAGAAAACTCGTATAATGGCGTTAAAGCCTTAAAGCTTTGTTCGTTGTTTTTCTTCCATTTTAGGTTTTCCCTTTTATAAACTCCTTAAACGGGCTGTACTTCAAATACAGTTTTAATTAAACGGTAGAGTAATTAACTTGCCGAGGTAAATTTAATTATGTGTAAAAGGAATTTCGGTACTTGCTCTCTCTTTTGTGTATGTGTATTTCAGCTACTTTTTGTCTTGTAATTTTTCAAATAACCAAAAATTTGAAGACTTGTGATGAGCTGAGAGTACGTGTTCTTTTTTTTCAACTTTCTCTTTAGCAGAAGAGTGTTTTACTGTTGAAAAATATCAAATTTAATAAACCGCAAACGCACCGCTCGTGCACTTTCTAAGAAGCGCAATATTTATTTGCTGGAAAGTAACAACCTGGCTCGTAACTACCAAAAAGCTGTCATGCCAGTGTGTCGCTCGTGAAATATTTACTAAAAGTCATGTTGGGAATAAAACGAATCGATTTATCTCAATATTTTTAACATTTCCCTTCGTCTTTGTTGCAGCGTACTTCGTGCATTACATAGGTTTGATGGAAACGAACAAACGTGATTCTGTAGAACGAGAGAATTTTTACGATTCAAGACAAAATAGGTGTTAACATGCAGTTATTTACTAGCTCAACAAATATGATTTTTTTTTATATTATTTGATAGAAGATTGGCCATTTAAAACGTGTTAAATGGAATTGGAGTCTTCACACTCTTTATCTTTTCTTGACATATTGATTTCAAGAGTCAACCACAAGATCGACTTTTCAATATACCATAAAACTACTAGCACTGACTGTATTATTCCCTTATCTTCAAATCACCCTTTTTCCATAGAAAAAACTGGATATTTAACATAGTTTTATCAGAAACTAACTTTTTAATAGATTTCTCATAGTGAAAGAATGTACTATTGAGACAAGATACTTCTCCATCCCTTACTTGGGCTCTTTTTCCCTTCATTTTAAATTCCTGTTTAAACCTTATGCTATAACAATCTATTTTCTGGTTTCACATACAGCTTTTCGTTTTCTAGTTACCTCTAAACACCCAACCCCAATTCTCAACAAGGTGTTTACCAGCTTTCATGTGCAGCTGCCTATGTTGGTCAAACTGGTAGCAAATTTTCTTCTCGAATACATGACTCTTATCAATTTTATAAAATCTCTCTTTTCTCATCATCTTCGTCTAAACAACCACGATTTCAATGTTGAGTGTGGTTTTGAAGCTCTCTCCTGTGATAGGCAACTTATTGGACCTATATCTTAAAATCAACAAAACTTGGTTTGTCTCAATGATCAACTTTTTCCAAGCCCTTAATTTCTAATTTTCTCCACTTCTTTTCTTTCCCTATCTCTTGTTCCTTCTCATCCACTCCTCGTGTTTTACCGTTTTACTTTTTAGTGTGTTAAATAAATGGTAGTACTAAAAAAACAATACATTTTGAAACAATAAACCTGATACGATGAGGTTATCGAAACCATCAGGTAACAGCTGTCTTGGTTCTCAGTCAATAAATTATTGCTCAAAACAGGAAATTTACGTATTCCCTTTCAAAATCAATTAAACGGAATTAGAACGATTCGCTATAAACTTTATTTGGCATACTCCTCGGTTATTTATGGGCCGTACACTTTCAGTAAACAAAGCTTCGGTGTTTCAAATCGCCAGACATAATAGCTTTATGAAAGTCGATTAATTCCCCAAAGTTGGGTTTGACCAATAAATAATCGCAATATTAGAATTGCCCACTCATAAAACATATTAGTGCATTGATGCTTATCTGGCTAATGTATTTGTGAACCTTCGAACTGTAATAAAGTTGAATTTTAATTAATACATTTTGGATGGGATAACTCACAATCTGGCCAACAGACGCCCACTTTGCCACAATATTTATTAAACCTTTAGCTTCAGGTAAGTTTAAAATTATATTTGCTTTAAACGACCGACAATCAAAGGGAAGGGTTGATGCTCTGCGATATTATTAAATTAGGGAGACGAAGGGAAAATTACTCAGGTACTCTGGACTAAAATTACCGAGGCGTTTTGGAAAATAATTGTATTATTATTTTAACAGAAACTAAGGTCCAAGTCATCTGTTATGTTAACCGCTAACAATGACCCTTCCCAGCAGATAAGGTTTTGAAATGTAAATGCACGGTCAGAATTAGGAAATTTGATGTTCAGAGTGAATAGTTAACTGAAAATGGTTGACCTATTTTGTTGTATTCAATAAAACGTTTTTATACAAAGCGTGGGAAAGATTTTCCAATTAAATCTGTGAGTTTAAAAATAGTGTAACATCAATTAGCAATTGTTTTTGTATTTCCAGTTTGTACTGAATAAAAATAATACAGTAAAATCAATCGTTGAAAGGGATTTTATAGGTAATCGCTCGTTCTTAAATCGTAACAATTTCGAAGCTGGTCGCTGAGATAAAACGTAGCTAAACCGAACCTTTTTTTGCTCAAGGGCTGGCATTTCAATAAATAAAGGCTTATTGGGCCCTTCAGTGTTTTAGTCCAATTGACGAGCGATTAATTTTGAGTTAACCTTACTGTCAAAATGATTTGTATGTTTTTTGAGTTCACATCTGCAGCATTTGCGTAAATCTCAATACAGTGATTGGTCAAAGAAAAGCCACGAACACACAAATTCACTTTTTCCCATCAGCAACCGAGTGAAAATTCTAAAATATTCGAATTTTCCTTGTAATTTAACTTAATCCGTAATTTTTGGCGGATTTGGGCGCCAATACGAAACTTTGAAAGTGCTAACAAGATAAGAACTAACGTTTGCCTTTCCAATTTTGGTTCGATGACGAGCACTTTGAAAAGTATAAATCCAATTTGATGGATATTGATCGACCTTTATTAAATTCAGTATTTATTCAAGTGATTTTTTTCGCAAACTAAAAAAAAAGTCGAATCTTTCACTTCTAGGTGTCAGTTGAAAAGGAAAATAAATTAACTAAAGTAAAAGTTTAGTTTCATTGACAACACTAACAGTTTCCTGTTTAAAGTTTTCAAAGTTTTCGACTTAGATTTATTAAGGAAAAGTTTTTTGAAAGACCAGATAAAACATTAAACTTCGTTAATAAACTGGACGGAGTTTTCTTAAAGTGTTTCAAAATTGCGTAAAGAAATTGAATTTTCCTTCTAGGAAATTTAAAAAAAAATTGATATTTGATATGGTTTTAATAAGGGTCAAACTGTAAGTCTTACTTCTGTCGTAATTTTAACTGAATACAGTTTCGTAAAGCCACTCGTGTTTCTAACCATGCTTACAAGTCCTAAAGCTTGTTAGTTGTAAATTGTAATTTTTAGGTTATAAATCACTTTTCCTGTAAAGGTGGAATGAACGTGAAGGGAACTACAAATCTATTTCAAAACCATCGATTGCCTCGAGTTTAAGAAGGATATAAACGACATTTCATTTTTGAAAGGACTCGCCCAAATCGAATTTTAAATGAGAGAATGTCATGTGTGGACACCAGGAAAAATGGACATTTTAACAACCAAAAAATTCTTTTACTTGGTTTTGTTTTACAATAATAAATAGTAATGCAGTTCGGTGGCCGGTAGCCAATCCAACAATTTCCATTTTTATTGCAGTTTCTGAATATTGTAATACCCTAGCTAGTTTGTATCACTTTGATCCAAGTGTATTGACTCCAGAAGCTTGCGAATACAAAACACGCAAAAATTTCATGGGTTTGACAATCAAAATGTGATTGATCAAATATTTAAATTTGCAGTGAGGAGAAAAATTGGTTGGGACGGCCCGGAGGGGTCAATTTTTCAATTTGTCCGGCACCCAATTCACTGTTTTAACTAAAACAATAGAGCGTAATAACTCTAATCGTCGCCGATATTCCGATCATAAAATTACTGGTCCGATATGTGTTTTCGAATTGAAAAATTACTTTAATATACTCGAAAGTGTTATGTAAATTGGTGGCAAAATTAAATTAAAAATTTTGTAAAGTAGAAATAAAATACAACATTTGATTGACGTAATAAATAATAACATACACGCTGACGTAACAATACATCAAAAGTTCTAAAATTGGATAAAAGATTTAAGAGTTAACAAGTGTCTAGCAGTAAAAACTGAAATGATTAAACGCTTTCATGTGGGAAAATGAGTGAACACTGAAGATAAATTATTCTGTCACTCCCTTATAATAGAGGCAGCCACTTAATTTATAGGTTTTCGCCATATTATTGGCAACTTTTATATTCCAGAACTATCCATTATTCGAAAATCGAATAGGCAAAAACCAAGGCTCGGATTTCCTGAACCAAATTCAGTTATTTGTTTTTTACAGGACTTGAAAGCACGGCATTTTCGTAGTTAGTGCTCGAGCATTCGATAATAATTTTAATACGCTGCAAAATGGAGAGAGATTTCTAGTTTGTTCCATTTTCGACAGTGGAAGATTTAATTACCGTCCAAGTAAATAATACCAAGCAAATATTCATTTCAGAGTATCTTTAATACTTTAGCCTCACTTCTTGTTGTTTTAATAATTGCATTAAGTCTAAATAAGTATTTATAATGGAAAGTAGGAGAATTCTTTGAATATTATTGAGAATTAATATTAAAATAACTTTTTTTCGTTTTTTTTGGTAAATTCACATAAATGTTCTTAGTTTGTGTTTGTGCTCGAAAAAAAGCAGCAACATATCCTTTTTTTATTGGCAAATCATTTTGTCTAAAACCATATTTTGTAATATCAAGTGATATTGGTTTCACTTTTAAGATGATGTTTAGGGTTAAATTAGAGTGAAACCAAGTTGAAAATTAAAAGAACAAAACACATCAGCATTCCAGGGAGTAATGCTAATTTAAAATACATTTGGTCCTAACATCACAGTAAAAACATATCATTTGGAATAAATTAATACCTGGAATGTGTACCTTCTGGATTTTGCCCTGCTCATCCATACGATTCGCTTTATAACAGACGTAATTTCAATCCACAACCGAAACACATTTGCTTAATCGAGAGGAAATACAGGCAAGCAGGCAATACCATATTTCCGTTGGAATTTCGGATGAAATAATATTAACTCATGCCAAAAACCGTTTATTAATTTCGGGTTTTCGTTCGAGACCAATGAACTCGCATAATAAGAGCCCAATATCGAAACTTCATTGTTTTTCAAAAGGAAATTATTTTTGATTCTCCTTTTAAGTTCGTAAACAGTTTTAAAATAAATAACAATTACTCAAACTGAATAGGACGACTGATTCAAATTAGGAACATTGAAACAAATGACTTTATGCCCCGCAGGCATCAATTAAGGAAATTCTCTTACAATTAGCCAGTGATTTATCTACGAGGTCGATTAAGGTATCCATCAGCTTGTGGTCCCTTGAGATCATGTCATTACAATTAGCTGAAGGGCGATCCGTTTAAACGACAAAAAGGTGGAGTTTTAGTTCTAAAACTGATAAAGTTAGATTTCACAACATTTTAGACCATATCCATCAGGGTCCAAAAAGGATTTATGTCCGCAAGAACCGTCATCAAACTGTTATCTGGTTGGGAGAAGTAGAAATTCAAAATAGCGTCTTCCGTATTCCTGCAAGAGCGATATACTCCATGAGCGACCATATTTATCTATTTCGTCTTAGAGGAAATACGAAATTTGCACAACATGCAGAGGGAAACCTCGTTCACGTAAAGAATATATTTTCTAGGCGTTAACCTCGATTAATTCTCGTCTTAAAAAGATCTGCAATTGCTACATTTTTATTTTGTGCACTGTTGGAAGATGTAACATACATGGAGTTGCAAAAATTAAACTTTAATGGAAAAACTGCAAAAATGAAACGCAGTTTTGGAACCCCGAAGAAATAAACACTGTTATTGAATAAAACAGAATAAAAGGCGTTTCAAAAATCACCTTACTTCCTGAATAGGGTATTTAAATGCTTTTCTAGGAAATATGACAAAATATTTGATATTTTTGCGTTTCCTTGTCTCGGGCACAATAAAGTATAACGACTTGTCAGAACTGAACAGCTCCCTGATCCACCCTGAGAAATTATAATGCAATTAATTAAACTTACGGAAACAAAATTACTTTGCATATTATGCAGTTCTGCACAAACTTGTACCTCTGAATGTTAGGTAGTTTCAAAGTAAGATAGTATGTCATTGTCATCCCCGCTAAGCGCTTTAAAATAAATATTCCTTTTGCTTTGCTCCATGTGCCAACCTATTATTCCTCCACAAATAATAGTGAAGGCATTTTGTGGAGTTTTGTTTGCGAGATTTCCCATTCAACTTAGCATTTCACGGTACCAAAAAGGATTTTCTTGATTAATTCGATTTCGGCCCTTAGTTTGCACAAGAAGACGGACAACTCAACTCGACATTATCATATGCAAACTGTATAACAAAGTACGGTTTAGGTTTTCATCCTTTAGCAGACCGAGACTGATTAACAAGAAAGAGTTAGGGGCTCGGATTCCGTTCATAAATTACTAAGGCTTAGATCACTTTGCGAGGCCGCTACCACCATTTAATCTTTCGCAAATGAGTTTATGAACTGGAAAATTGTAATATTAGTTGCGGAAGTTTTATTATATGCTTCTGCAAATTTACACACAAGAGTGAAAAATCTTCTAGCGTCAACAAGGGCAAAAAAGAACGATTACCTGTTTAACACATGGAGGGAAAAACGGTTTGTCGCTTTTTTCCGAATGCTAGTTTTATCACACAATTTTTCTCCCGTATATAATATCCATCCCTAGGGCCATCCATTTCCCGTTTACAACAAACTTGTTTCACTGACAGGATTCATTTTGGCTCGAACTCGATCCTCGCCGGAATAGTTCGAAAATATAGGAGATATTAAGCAACAAGAAAAATGCGTTTACCGAGATAGCGTTTAACATAAATTTTTGCAGCCGGATATTTAATGTTTACGACTTTGTGTTGGCTACCAACCAAAAATAACGCCTTATTAAACAGAACACGTTTCTCACACTGTTAAAAAATTCAAACCGAAACAAATTCGCTTTTGAAATACACAATGAAGTGTTTTTTTTTTACTTAAAGTTTTAGGTAAAATAATATAAAATTATTCTTTTCAGAGATTTGCGGCTTGAAAAACGTTGTCCTGGACATCGAACCGCGTATAGTGGAATATGGAAAGGAGAGCAAGTTGCGATGCAGTTACGATTTAGAACAAGAGCCACTTTACACAGTAAAATGGTATAGAGGCCAGTTCGAGTTTTACCGCTTCACTCCGAAGGAAAATCCAAACACTCAAATATTTTCCATTGAGGGATTGGACGTGGACGTGAGTATATTCGCTTCCGACTTATTTCGGTTTATTACCGAGTTTAACTTTAAGCCGCGCTATATATTTTGTGTATAAAATTGTTCGAAAAGCTAAACAATGCGAAAGCTGAAAATGGGTCACCGATTCTATAAGGTGTATATAAAATTATCGAAGGTAGCATACATACAAAATTAACTTAAAGGAGGGGAAAGTTTGAAGTGTCAGGGGATCAAGGTGGAAATTTCGAGGAAGCGGAATCAAAGTTGCAAAGTTCTGGCTGAGATACACCCCTGTCGTGGTTAATATGCTACGTTATAGACATTTTGTATTATAATATTCATTTCATTACTATAAGATGATGAAAACACATTACCTTATTAGAATAGAAGGTGGAAAAAGTGGTGTAAAAGTAAATTGTTGGGAGATTGAGCTGGCTAATTGCCCGGGAATTTTAAGAGAAGACTGAATAATTGAATTTGAAAACCAAACATATTTTAAGAAAGAATTGATGCTTCTCAGTGTAAGAATTAATGACGGGATCGTTAAAACACCTGGTGACTGGTATTATTTTTTTTTTCCACCGGGTGCATTCATATTATGTCAATTGTCAATTGTCAAATGAGAGTGACTATGATTTTAACTATTTTTTAACATCAATGGTGTTATCCTGTTAACATTTAAACTTTGACAGTTGCAAATTCACTTTTTTTAAGGTCACATGACTGTTTTATTTAATTTGAATTTTGACAGTTTAAATGTACCACATTTTCAAGTTGAAAACTGCATTACTGGTAGTAACGTGACTGCTTTAATAATTTTAAAACTTACAATTAAAACTGACAGCTTCAAAAAAACGTCAAGTTCAAAACTGTATATGTAAGGGTCACGTGACTGTTATAAGAATTTTTAAATACAATTTGAGCTTTAACATTTTGACATATATTAAATGTCAGTAAGTGGTTATTAATATCGACATGCGTGATTTCAAAGCCAGTATATCTTTAAAGATCTGCAACTTATTATGACACACTGTAAGTGCAAATGTAGACAAAACTGGCCTCTCTAGCTCTTGATGTTACCGAGATATTTACATTCAAAAACCTTTCAATTTTTTTGAAAAAATGATGAAAAAGTGTTTTTTTGTACTTATTTCACCTAATTTAAGGAAAAATGTAGTAAATAATTGAGCTGACTGATAGCCCAGAAATGTTAAAAGCCAAAACTATTTTTAAGGATAATTATCCTAGAAGTATTTTTTAACCAATCACAAACCATCAGCAGTTGGAATTAACAAAGTGAAGCACCCAGTGGTACACGGCTGGCTGCATATGGTTGGTATACATACATACATAATGGTACCAAGATAATCAGGAATTGTCTACTAAAAATGCACAGTCACCTAGTTACTTATTTATCCTTACAACTTTAACCGGATTCTCACTCATTTTCTTATTTACCACACCATCTGTGCGAAAAACTCGGAGCATTCGTCACGGAAGTTCCTGTTTTAATTAAACTTTGAAAGAGGAATTTTAAATTAAAAAGCAGACCGTGCTTGCTATAGTTGAATGTTGCCGTTTCGTAGATAATAAATAAACATGAAAATCGCGAGACGGCAGATGTTAATGCGAAACCGAAGAAAAATTTGTTACTTTTGGGGGTCATTGGAAATGTCAGCGTAATAAGTAGACGTCGAGGAAATAGGGTTGGGGGTTGCCTTAAACCCTATTGATAACGCTGGAAAGAGAAATTGATGCTATAAATCATCTTGACCTAATGTTTGACTGTGCCACAGAAAAAAATCATAAATCACAACAGTATCTAGTTTTAGATATATTGATGGTAATAGAAGTGTTCTAATTAAGCTTAACTTCTCCTTCTCTCGTTTTGTAGAGAATTACATCAAAGAACAATAATAACAGCAACATGGAAACAATAAATTGTTTTCCGACTTGGTTTTAATTCTTCCTTGTTTACCTTTTGCTTTTAACCAGCAGTGTAAAGGAAATTTGGCAAAGTGAGTTTTAACTTAATTAGAAGACAAGTCTGGATGTCTGTAATTGGTACCGCACATCCTCTTTATTCTTCGGTTAAATACCAATAATGCTAGGAAAATTCAAATTAATATCAATTATTACAGATGACTGTGTAACAAAAATAAAAAAATGGTAGGAGACTTAATAACAAAGAACTGTAATTTGTCCAAGTTGATCTCCTCGACAACCAAGCAAATTGGTGTTTATCTATTGCGATTATTTAAGGGGTGGCGTTAATAAAGTGCTTTAATATCGTTAGTATTTATTGTGTGTGCCTTTCAAAAAAAAAGGGGCTTTGAAAACGTGATGGAGTTTTCACGTTCGACTCTCGTTCAAGTGCACTAATTAGTCCGGACAAAAAATCTCTCATTAAATCCCTAATAGCGCTTAACCGCCCCCCATTAGGTGTTCAGCCCAGCCTGGAGGAGAAAATGAACCTAGGGGGGCTGGAGTACGGGATATTAAAATATCCCTGCCCAATTTTCAGGACGGTGAGGCCAACACGCCCCTTTCGTTAATGGAAATTGTAAATTTAATTTGAGGTTAGTGACAGGGTTATAGGTGAAGCGTATTCAATGAGATTTCCATAATTGATAATCTCCCGATAAAATAATGCCGATGGCGTATTTTTACTTCATCTGCTTGCTGATGCTAATATAAAGAAGTACAACATCTGAAGTTAACCACTTGTTAGGTCAGTTTCGTTTGAATAGCAGTAAACAACCGGTTCAACTGCCCCAATCAAATTATTACGGAGACTAAAACATTTGATTCAGCATCGATTACCGGCAAACTGAACTTTTCGAGTGTCTGGTGTAATAATTAAGCGTGTTACATGATCGAGCACTCTCGCTCACATACACTGATTTATTGAAATGGCAATCGAATTGACAATTACCTTGTAAATTCCAGAAGAGCCGATCCAATGAGCACCAAGTGGTCCTGCGAAACATCGGTTTCAATTTATCCGGCAACTTCAGCTGCGAAGTAACCACCGACGAGCCCTTTTTCGCATCCATTACCGTAATCAAAGATATGCTGGTGGTCGGTAAGTAAATTAGAGTAGGAATTAGAGACAAAACACGTACACAAAGAGCATGGTTCGTTTAATTAACGTTTTGCATTTCTACGGTCTGATTTTGCGTATTGATGGTTTTAGTTCTCTGGTTAATTCAATTAGACGTCAAATTTAATAAAGGAATATTCTGGTTTTGAATTGTTCATGTTATAGAAGTCTGAAACTGTAACTTTATTTAATAACATCAAATGGTTTCTAAAGCAGCCAATTTTGGGTGATTCACCAAATTGTTAACTTAATAAAACTGTAACAATTTTAATTAGAACAATCCGGATTTTTTTCAATATGTTTGATCAAAAACGGCACATCAACGACAAAAACTGGCCGATTATTAAAATGCCCGGTTTGCATGCAGATATCAGACATCGATGCAATGCGGAATTCATTCACAGAGAACAAAATTTAATAAAGGATGGGAATTTCATTTTTTGTGTGTGTTGCCTATTGGTTTTTTGGACATTTCCAGTCTAACAAATCCGGTACCAATGTCCACCCAAAGTGTGTTAATTGATATCTGCATATTACATATTTTAATCCAATAAACGTTTTGATTTCAACATTTTAAGCGATGGGGTTGCAGTTTAATCAATATTGTGTGCAAAAAAAAATTGATTAACATAAATTCAAATGAGACAACCGTAAAACAAACCCTCATCAATTTTTGTGCTAATAAAGTCAGAGAACACTCCAGAAATAAAGCACCCTTCTTCCAAACGTAAATTAATTACAGAACTTTGTAAATAAAAGTGATTTGCCTCCATGGCGAGAAAATAAGAGCTGAAAACTTCTTTTTCATCTTCCAACTTTTTTTTTGAGAGGTTCTTATTTACAGAGTGGTTGGTTCAGTCATTTTGCAGTTTTGAGGGATAATAAATTTGAAATTTGTATGTAGAAGTAATTCTCTAAAACAAGGCAAATGAGTTTTTGTCTGTTAAATGTCATTTTTTCTACCATAGTTTAATAATATGCTTATTACTCATTAGTTTTTAATAGATTATAACATCCGTATAGTGTTCTTCCTAAACCTTGATTTTTCTTTCTATTACATTATTATTTTATTTGGCTGTCAGTTAAAACTCTGTCTTTTGTTATGTTCTAAATCTGGAAACTGTCAAATTCAATCCTATAGAGGTACAAAACAACGAAATATACACTTGAAAAGTAACAAAAGTCAGTGTGACTTAAGTTGAATGCATTTTATACCTTCATTAGTTTATTTTTGGCTTTCATAACATATGGTTGTGGGTTTCTGACTTAGTTTTAGTTTATTTTTAAATATAACAACCGTCAAAATCGTCTCCATAAAGCTGTAAAACCACAACACTTTTACAAGTAAAAATCAGTATAAACAGTACCAAACGTATTTTATAACTTTCTGAGTGAAATTTTGACAATTATGACATTTGGCAGTCAGTTACAGTTCCTGTCCTAAACCTGAAAACTGTCAGATTCGATCCAATGAAGGTACAAAACATTCTTGAAAAGTAACAAAATCGTGGTAATTACACCATAAGACAAAAGAAAGCTAATAAATAGAGCTATCACGTGACGTTGAACGGACAGGCCTAAGTTGTTGTTGTTGTTTGGCCGCTAGAGGGCGTCAAATTTGATTATTGTTTTTCTGATATTTTCATGAATATCTCGAAAACGGATTGAGTTTGGGGTGTGAAATTTTTACCACGTGGTGTTACTCAATTTACATTGATTTTTGCAATATTCATCAATTCATCTATGCTTGGAACATTCTTGATCGAAAAAACACGTTGAAGTAATTCTCGACATAAGTGAATTTCAATATGGCAGCTCACACAATGACGTAACCGTCAACTACAGTGGCTTGTTCTATGCTTTCAGTTTACAATTTGTTCTCCACTGAATTTTGTGTTTTGTGTGATTAAATACTAGCTAGGACAGGCTTTTATGACGTTTAGTGCCATCAGGTGTAAAATATTTTAAAATGAATAGTTGCAGCACACAGTGACTGAATGAAAATGTCTAGAAGAGTTCGACAAAGACGAGTACAGAAAATCGAGATTAAAGCGTTGACGGAAGTCGTCAGACATTCCTCAAATGCATTTGAAAGTTTTCCATTTATTCGCGACCGTACAGTGAAAAATTTGAAATCGGAATTTAAGAGCCATTGTCAGGTGCCTTTCAAACATTCGAAAAATCCTTTTTAACACTTGCCAAGCTTTCATCGAGTAATACGCTCGAATTTTGAAATACTCCACCATGGAAATCGTATTCTATATATCTACTAACGATCCGGCTCTCGTAATAAACTGCCAGCGATTTTCCTAAGCCGTGCCCTTCTGTAATATTTTTCCCAGGAATACGAAATCTCAATTTCTGCCCACTTAAGCACATATTTTCCAGTGAGTAAAATCAGTTCTCGTTTCGGGTCCTAAATACAATTCGTCCCAGTATTCGCATTTCCAATGTTATTCGACAATATAGAGTGGATTTGTCAAGGCTGTGGTAATATTTTCATCAGGTTTAAACACAAGAAATGGAAAATTCCGGGAAAACTCTTGCTGTTCAAAGGTAAATTAAATTAAACTCCGCGGTATTGTGGAAACAACTAAGAACGTTTTTACGTTTCACTTGCTTGGTTTTCGGTAATTGCAAACTTCAATTCGAACAACTCGAAACTTTTCTTTACATTTCGGAATGGGTGGGTTAATAGATTAAAACCGGTTCAAGTTTTCGCCAAAGACCAAATAAAGGAGACTATTAACTTCTTATACCGCAATGTAAATAAATTTAACAATTTACAAGTGAACCCAATGAACTTTGAAGCTTCTAATGCAGTAAGAGATTGCGAGTTTCAAAGGATTGAAGTTTATTATTTACTTAGGTGTAAGTTGGATGTAGGTGAATTTCAACTAACAAGTTATACATAGAGAGTTACGAAATTGTAATAAATTATCCTCTGACTGGTCTTCTTATGGAGATTACAAGATCATGTTGAGTCACCTATAAGTTAAAATATAATAAAATTCTCCTGTATTATGTAAGTTACAGTGCACAAAAATTTAACAGGAAAGGTTGGTCAACTTTGAAGCCCTCTAGCGGCCAAACCATACAAGTTCTCAACCAAAGGGGCCATATTTTTGAAAAGCCCATTTCATTGACAATCCATCGACATATAAATTTATATATCTTGTCGGTCAAATAAAGGAGTTATTAAGGTTTAAAAAAAACAGTGCACACAAATTTAACAGGAAAGATTGATCAAATTTGAAGCCGTCTAGCGGCCAAACCATACAAATTATCAACCAAAGCGGCCATATTTTTGAAAACTTCATTTTGTTGGAAATCCATCGACGTATAAATTTATATAGCTTGTCGGTCAGATAAAGGAGTTATTAAGGTTTAAACAAAACCGTGCACAAAAATTTAACAAGAAAGATTGGTCAACTTTGAAGCCCTCTAGCGGCCAAACCATACAAATTATCAACCAAAGGGGCCATATTTTTGAAAACTTCATTTCATTGGAAATCCATCGACGTATAAATTTATATAGCTTGTCGGTCAGATAAAGGAGTTATTAAGGTTTAAACAAAACAGTGCACACAAATTTAACAGGAAAGATTGATCAAATTTGAAGCCCTCTAGCGGCCAAACCATACAAATTATCAACCAAAGCGGCCATATTTTTGAAAACTTCATTTCATTGGAAATCCATCAACGTATAAATTTATATAGCTTGTCGGTCAGATAAAGGAGTTATTAAGGTTTAAACAAAACAGTGCACAAAAATTTAACAAGAAAGATTGGTCAACTTTGAAGCCCTCTAGCGGCCAAACCATTCAAATTATCAACCAAAGGGGCCATATTTTTGGAAAGCCCATTTCATTGGCAATCCATAGACATATAAATGTATGTAGCTTGTCGGTCAGGTAAAGGAGTTATTAAGGTTTAAACAAAACAGTGCACAAAAATTTAACAAGAAAGATTGGTCAACTTTGAAGCTCTCTAGCGGCCAAACCATTCAAACTATAAAAAAAAATGAATCTTTAATAATACGGTTCGACAGGTTTTCGGGCGATAAATAAATTTTTCGACGAAGATTTCGTGGGCGTCAATACGTATCAGAATTTTCCGGCGCCCATAAAACTGTTGTCGCTAAACGGGAAAAGTTTCCGGCACCTTGAGTATACCATAATAAATTATACACTTTGTTACAGTTTTACCGAAAAGCCCTCCAAGTCTAACTACGGATAAAAGTTTCTACGAGGTCGGGGATGTGTTGAGAGCGAACTGTAGTTCACCGCAATCCAGACCAGCTGCCACCCTTACCTTTATATTAAATAATATCGTGGTAAGTACTGGTAACAGATTTCAAAGTTTCTATAAATTACTTCAGTGTGTATCGGGCTTGGGTTTTAGGAGGGTCGGCAAGGAAAACGACACATTTTGGAGGTTTACTACTACGGTCCGTTGTTTTTATGTTTGCCACTGTTATTTTTCGGAACCATTCTTATTTTTTACATATAAAAACACCCACATTACATTATACATTTTATTTTAACTTTAACACATTACAGATATAAGTTAAAGCTTGGTAAACCCAAGGAATTAATGACCTATATTTTACAAGACTCCCGTACAAGAAAGTTTTGTACCCGATACTTTATCTATGATTTATCGTATATGTTTCTCGAGACTGTTTCCCTTCGTATCGTCAAATCGGTATAGCTAGAGTGCAGTCGATATAACGAAAATTTATAGGAGTGTGTCTGATGTCTATAACCTATAAAATTTACGACAAGAAGCCTAGCATGGGAGGCATAAGTGGTAATAACGTTTTAAGTTTGCGGAAACATTTTTCAGATATTGAAGTTCCATCAAGGCACATGATTTACATACACCAAATCAGTTATGAATACTCACTTTATTACTACTGAAAACCATAAACCGGACTGACGAAGCAGTTTACAAAAGTTGAAAGTTTCAAGAGAAATTCGGAAAATGCATTTAAAATATTAAAGCCATCCTTTTATATTGCGTCACATAAATTCGGATAAGAATCGAAAGGAAACTGCTTCATAGGCAAGAGTTGAGGTCATGTAATTCGGTGGATGGTCAAAGGGGAACTTCTCAAGTGCTACACACTTGCCCAAGAGTTAATTAATTCGATTTTAGGGTCTCGAGCACTTTTCAAAGGACCATGTTTACGTTTTAGAAAACGTTCCTCGATTGAACTTTTAGACGGATAGAGGCGGTGCCCAAACGACGTTATCTCTAGATCGCTATAATAAAGTTTTAGTTTCTTTCACAACTGCACAGGGTGTCTAGCTAATCGCTCATTTTATTCTGCAAATCAACATGACGGCTGATCAAATGAATGACGTTTTATGGAGCACGTTAACTTGTTCGTGTGTGTCAAGGTTTTTGTATTATTTAGGTTATATTAGAGCTGAATTTGTTCTCAAGGTTTTTTGCAGCACAGAAACACCAAAATGCTATTAGTGGCTCCAAAACTATCTTCTGATCCTTAAAACGAGTCACTAGAAGCTTTCAACAGTTTTTTGCAGCTCAGAAACACTTCAACAACAACTTCTGAGTCTTGAAAGTATTACAAGAGGTTCTTAAATGATTTTTGAAAGTCAGAAATACCAAAATGGCATTAGTGGATTCTGATCCTTTAAAATGTCACCAGAAGTGTGAAAACTGTTTTTAGCTGCTTCGATTCTCATCTTAAGTTTGACGCCCTCTAACGACCAAACGGTTTAACCTACTATCGTGAGTTGCCCCTAAATCATCAGATAAATTTTCAAAAGTAATCAAATCCAAATGTTTGTTTGACATGTTTTAATACGGGATGTCTTATTACTATCTTATTTACAAAACTTAAAACTAATAATATCCTACTTGCCAGAAGCGAAACTTGAAAGTCTTCATGGGTACCCAAAGACCACAGTTACGATCTCTTCTAGTAGATCTTTTCTTTGCCTGTGTGTCAGATCCTCCTCTGCTGTCAATTCAGTGCCCAAAAATCAGTGAAAATCGCTCCAAACAATCAGTTAAGTCAAAACAAACTACCCGAACTTTTCTTTTTTGGAAAATTGTTTGGTTTCGGTCCAAATGTCTGAATTACTTTGGGGGTGCAAACTTGGAGACAGACACCACCAGTCAAATACGTTTCCCAGCCTGTTCAGAGCTTCTTCCAAATTTCTCATTTTCCTATTTTTTTCCAAAAAATTACACTTTTAATTAGTTTCCCTCCTGGTCTAAAACTATTTATAAAATAAAATAAAATTTAAATTTAAAACTAAAAAACTTCGAGGACCTAGAGGAGGGAACAACAAAAATAAATACTCGTAAAACTGGAGAAGTCTCTACCCTTACGACACCTACCAATCAGTGTTGTCATATCTTTAGAAAGCTCATTTCATTAGCTCTCTATTGACGTACAAAAGTTTATACATATAGTGTGAAATTACCCGCAAATCCATCGAATTTGAGACACCCTGTACAGGGTGCTGCATTTTCGATGGTTTTACGGGGTACAGAAAAAACGGTAATAAATAGAAAAAAAGTAGCATACGTGTTCTGATCTCTTTTTCTGAGCTGAGATGACTGGCGAAGAGTGGGCTGGGCAAACTTCCTTTGTTTCAAAGATACGGGGGGTTTTCGAAAATTGATCATTTTGGAACCTCCTCTGTATTTTATTTGCTATTAAAGTTATCAAAAAAGGAAAAACGGTTTCCGGTAGAAGTTTTGACGTAGAATCCAATGGCGTAGTCAGTTTTTTCTATTACTTTTAGTTTCTGACATATGACAGTAAGTTATATTTTTTTAAATGGAACACCCTATATATTTTTAGTTCATTTAATTCTGTTGATTTTTACTTTTTCAACGGTGTATTAAAACATATAAATTTGTAAACGTTAATCTTGGTAATTAGAAAAAAGGCGTTTCCTTAACAAAAAAGTGCTAAATAATATTTATAAAAATACCCACAGTTGAAATAAAATTTGGCTAGGTTCATATTAACATGTTACATGTCGTTTATAAACAGTTTTTTCAACTTCTACCTTAAAAATAGTAGAAAATAGACCTCTTTTCCTATTAAAGTGACGGTAGAACTGTTTGTAACTTAGATTTTTAAGAAGATTTATTAAAAATATTTAATTTTCTGATGTGTTAGTGTATATGATTTCCGCTCTTGTTTGGTATTTTAGATATTGGTCTTCTTTTAGCTTAGCAAAGGTCTTTTTTTAAAATAACATGATTAAACTCTACAAACTTATATGTTGTAATACACCGTTGAAAAGGTAAAAATCAACAGAATTAAATGAACTAAAAATATATAGGGTGTTCCATTTAAAAAAATGTAACTTACTGTCATAAGTCAGAAACTAAACTGAATAGAACAAAACTGACTACGCCATTGGATTCTACATGAAAACTATTACCGGGAACCGTTCTTCCTTTTTCGATAACTTTAAGAGCAACTGAAATACAGAAGAGGTTCAAAAATTAACAATTTTCGAAGAGCCCCCGTATCTTTGAAACAAAAGAAGTTTGCGCCGCCCACTTTTCGCCAGTCATCTCAGCTCAGAAAAAGAGATCAGAACACGTATGCTAATTTTTTTCTATCTATTACAGTTTTCTCTGTACCCCGTAAAACCAACGAAAATGCAGCACCCTGTACATTATTTAAAAAACTTCTCCTTGTTGGGGTTTTTGAAAATAATCTACTGGCAAATAGCTGAATTGATTTAAATTCAGTAAAGCAAATAATGGTAAATTCACATAAATATAATTCTGCATGTCCATCGAAATATTTCAACTAACTTTATCATTAACGTGACTGACACGACCACCAATGTTTAATTTAGCATTTGTGGGGGATCAGTAATTGAAATTTAATTAGTTCGTTCAAATTAAAGTTAATCCAATCGACATTTAATTGCTGAGGATTTTATTGTTTACATGAATTAATTCCAGGTTTGTGAAAGATGTACAACAATCAAGATTCCGCATAATGACCTCTTTGAGACTGAATCCTACCTGGATTTGCCATTGACCTCGTCTCATTACCGTAAAGGGACATTAACGTTGAAATGCGTGGCTCAAATCGGAGATTTGTATCAACAAGACACCGACATCACTTTTACTAACGTTAAGGACCCAATTCCAGCTCGGGGTAAGTTCACTTTTTTTTTATCGAGCAATTTTTGGGGAAGTTTATCAGACCGGAAAGGAGCGCGGACTTTCAGAAATATGGCACGGAATTTAATACAAGTTTTAATAAAATTTCTGTCGTAAAATTTTTGTTACCTTAAAGTTCTCAAACTTATTGCGGATTAAGATATTGATTTTGTTATAAAGGAAATTTTATAATTCGCTTTAGGTCGAGAATGGCAACTTTTCCAGGGAACTGGTTTATTAGTGATGAACTAGACGATGTAACTTTCAGTTCAAGTATTTTACAGCCAAATTGTATTAAAGCCGGCAAAAGTAAACGACAGACAAAAATAAATTATTTCTATAAAAGAAACTGGAAACATTCCTTGCTAAACTTTCCTATTGGCGTATCGAGAGCACATGTTTTGAACGGAGAAGTATTAAGCAGATCTGTAGTCGGGGCTCTCCAACAAACTTTGTTTATACAACTGAAACTTTAGATATTGTGCTAGAGAAACGCTCTGCGAAAGTTTTAATAAGCATTTCATTATTGTAGGAAACACAGAAATATCAAAGCAGTACGAATTTTCATTTCTATCCTAAAAGATTCCAGGTTATTTTCTTTCTGAAGGGGACAAATTAGATCTCGCAAGAAAGTTAATAGAATATTTTGAAATGTAATGGAGATTTGGATTACTTGCTCATTTATGTTAAATCACTAATAACTATAAAAACTCTACTGGGAATAGTTAAATAAATAGCAATCGCCAAAACCGGTATAAAACTATAAAACCCTTCCCTGGAAAATAAACTGTACTGTCACGCACCTGAAACTGGTTTTCTGGAAAAACCTTTTGCGGAATATATTACGGACGATGGATTCTCCGAAGCAATTTTTAGATAGAGAAACTGGGAGAGTCCCGACCACCTGCAAAATAAACTCGGTGCAGCAGGATATTAAACGTTGTTGCTGTTCGATTTTTCTTCAGACGACGACCCAAGACAATCTTGTTAGAGGAATTGTACACTTACCGCTCGATTCCGTTTATCTTTTGCTGAGTTGGTTCGCCGTTGTCGAAAGGAAAATGTATGCAGTTGCTGCACTGTATTTCGATTAGTCCCTTATAGCAATTTTCCTACAAATTTTTTAATTCTGCGGTTGGAAGAGCATTTACACTTGTAATATAAAAATAACTCTTGGCTTGACTTCGGAAAATGGGCAGGTGTTTCCCAGCTCTTTTCCTCTTCAGTAAGCGAATATAATATCGTCCAATATTTTTACGTCCGGGCACTTTTAATTAAAATTTAAGTCGCCAACAGTGTTGAAATTTTTTCTCTCTTGGTAGGCAAGGGTTATTTCGGTGAAGAGTGTACTTTACAAGAAAGGCCAAGTGTAAACCAGCTGGAGCGTTTAGGACAATATTAGTCCATTGTCTTTTCTTTAACGCAATTTAATTCGACGCTTCGGAAGTTTAATGGACCGGAACCGGCATTCAGCTTGTAAAGGTGTTTGTGTGCTCTGGACATGTTCGGGATTTAATTACAGCCAGCCTGCATAAACGAACTTTGTAGCGGCAAATCGAACCGCCTGCAGATAATATTAACTCGTCCCAACTTAATCAAAATTGACCTAATCCGAACTAAAACTAACTTTGCGGGCGCTGACTTAGAGAAGTCACAATATCTGCATTCTGTTTATTTCCCAAGGATATATCTGATTAGGACGAGAACTTTGAGCAAGGAAGATGCCACACTGCAACTAAATAAGAACAATTTTACTAAAGGTTTTGTCTTGTCCGTCACAGTATTGAGCTAAATTAACCAAAAAACGTGTTTTTAAAGCAGGTCTCACACGATCAGTTTTTATTATATTATGAGTTTCAGAAGAGTGAACAAATGATCTTGACGAAACTGGATAACAACTTGGTAAGTTATCTGCTTAACCAAAGGTGACGTCTTTCGATAATTGAGCGCCAAGTATCCATATAAAAACAAGCAAATTATAGGCCACTACTGTATACTAGTTACGTAATGAGCGACTTTACCATACAAGCCCCGACTAAAAGTACAATAAAACAATCATTATCGCACTAGTGTGGTAATAGCTATTTATGTAACCAGTTACGAAAAGTTCGATTTTGTGTAACGAATGAATGTTTGTAGGGCGAACGCAGCGAGGTCCTACAATTTGAATGAGTTACACAATAAGACATTTTCAAAACGTGTTTCATACATAATTTTTTCTAATTTTGACCAAAAAGCTGTGAAAACCATCTTTTAAAGTGATTTAACACAAATATTTACTTTCATAGCACCTTGTATAAACTGTGACAACGACATGTTATGATGGATGTCGCCCATATGTTTCTACGGAAATGCATAAAAACAGGGAGTGATGAAATGAACTTTTTCTAATTTTGGCATATAAAGTGGCACTTTTCAAAACTGATTAGAGTGACAAAACGTTTTACTTTATGCAACTAGTTACATAAAGTATCACTTTATGTAACTAGTTATGAAAAGTTCATTTCATCACTCCCTGTTTTTGTGCATTTCCGTAGAAACATATGGGCGACATCCATCATAACATGTCGTTGTCACTGTTTATACAAGGTGCTATGAAAGTGAATATTTGTGTTAAATCACTTTAAAAGATGGTTTTTACCGCTTTTTGGTCAAAATTAGAAAAAATTATGTATGCAACACGTTTCGATAATGTCTAATTGTGTAACTCATTCAAATTGTAGGACCTCGCTGCGCTCGCCCTACAAACATTCATTCGTTACGCAAAATCGATCTTTTCGTAACTGGTTACATAAATAGCTATTTCATAACTAGTTACATAAAGTGATGAAACGTTTTGTCACTCTAATCAGTTTTGAAAAGTGTCACTTTATATGCCAAAATTAGAAAAAATGTTTTATTACATAACTCAAAGTTTAAAAATAGCTAATTTAAGTAAGTTTAAAAAAGTAAAATGTGTGACCGTTTTAAATCTCAAAATATTATTTACCCCCTAAAATACTATTTGAAAAGTCACGTGACCGATTTTCAGCTTGAATTAATATTTTGACAATCACGTAACTCCTTTTAAGGTGCATACGGTCACGTGACTATTTTCAATCATTAAATTTCAAAAGGTCTCGTGACTTTTTTAACGTCAAAACGTGATCAAGTCACGTGACCCTTTTTAAGATTAAAAATAGAATTCATAATGTACTAAGTATAAAATATATGAGTTAAATCCGGCACTGGTGTGATCACCTCAGACAGTAAAAATGCTTATACTACACTAGTAATGTAAATAACTATTACACGATCATATTCCGAAATTCTGTCAACAATACTGATTGTAATAATACTTCCTTCGCGTATCCAGTAAACCAAACCTTCTCCACTCATTTACCTACTCAGCCTGTAATAACAACTCACATTCATTTAATGCCCATTAATTTATCTTTCTTGTGTTTTCTAAAGACCGGTAAATAATCTGAGGATCCACAAATCCACATCGTCTAATGGACACTTTACTAAATTCATATGTTTCCTGAGTGCCGGCAATATTTTCTGTTATTCATCATCCAGAGACTGCTAACGAGTCTGGCAATTTCACAGGATGAATAAACCAGATCCCTGCGTTGTTTCTGTTGAATATTTCTGTAATTAAAACTAAGAAACTAAGTTTGGGTCAAAACTGTTTTGCTTGATTATTTTAAGTTTTGTAACTAAACTCAGATTTGCACCTTATAATTAGGATTTTGTTTTGTTTCAGTTACACAGACGACGTCGCAAGGAGTTATGAAGCTTGGCAGTTACGTAGTTGTAGTTCTGTACTCTCTGATGTGTAAAAATCTTTCATAGAATAAGAAAAGTTTTAGTTCAAATTTTCTAGTCAAAACATCTCAAAATGTGATGATACTCCGCTGAAACTATTTTGTTTTTAGTGTTAAACATTTGTACAATACTAACTTAGTCAACATATATTATTGGAATATAAGTATTATTTATTGTAATGGTGCTGTTTTAATGATTTCACTGCCCTGTAAAATCTTCTGCACCAGAGTTTAAATTATAAGCAGTAAATTCGGATAAAAATCTTTTGATGTCTCGATATGGGCCAAGTTGACTTTTTCCAGGTGGGGGAGAGATTAAAGTAAATTGCCAAGCACGTTTGCTCGGTGCTTACGTTTTAGCCATTTAAATCTTTTTATAGAAAAATAGATGACAATATAGATTTAATAAGGTCTGGGCTTCGGGTACGAAACTTGAATTCGGAATATTCTTGAGATTCGTGATTTCGACATTTAATGGGTTGTTTAAATTTTCATTCGACAGTCAGAAATAATGTTCGCTTCTACGCTTTTACAACTCTATGTTTTATTTGCAGTAATAAAAGTAAAAGTTACTTAGGAAAAAGCAGGGACTGCAAAACAACAACTTCACCAGTCACCTGCCTTGCAAAACTGTTATAATTCAACAATTATTCGGTTGTATAACGATAAAGTACTAAAAGTTAACCTCCAAACCGACTATAAGGCTCGTTTCAGAAAGTAGAATAGTTCTTCTCAGCAATTTTACGGTAATGTTTATTGCTTTTGTGTGATTTGGAACCGAAGTTCAAAAAGGAAATCGCAGTTAATATTCGGGTTATACTTGAGCAATTTACCTCGAGTTGGAAAGGAAGAAAGTAGGTACAAAGCTAAAGAAAAATTCAATATCA
This sequence comes from Ips typographus, assembly GCF_016097725.1. NCBI lineage: Eukaryota > Metazoa > Arthropoda > Insecta > Coleoptera > Curculionidae > Ips > Ips typographus. The sequence continues at coordinate 5,273,654 of NC_138430.1, read as the reverse complement.
ATATAGCTATTAAGTTTTTCAGATTTATTTTATTTTAGATATCATTCTGAGCTTCAATCTTTTCGAAGCTCGTACAGGCAAAATAATTTGTAACGTTAACCCGGAACATCCTGCTTATCCAGAAAGCACGTATTCGAAGGGGATTTCTTTCCCAAAGTTACTTTCCGAAACATGAAGGATATTTCCAGAAGTAAACTTCTGGTCTGGCTTAATTTCAGGAATTAATTGATGTTGCCAGGAAATTGCTAGTGGTGACCGATTAATATAAATGCAGAGTGGTGCTGTATCTAAGTGGTGTGAAAATAAAAAGGCCAAATCATAAAGCGCGACTTTATGAAACTGGGGCCTAACAAAAAGGCTGAACTTTAAGTCGTTTCGCTTAATTCTAAAAAGCTTTCAGAAAAGCATAAACAAGTTCGCGTATAAAGCTAAGAAATTACTAAGTCCTTAAAAGCAATACATTTACCGTTCTTTTATTTTCGATTTTGCTATCCCCTTATGGTTTTTGTTTGTTGTGTACGCGAAAGCACCTCTCGTCTTCGGTAAAATTGCCCTATGAAATGTTTTGGATTATTTAATATTCTTTGCGCCTAGACGCAAAATACAATTTTATAGTCTTATGGTAAATCTGACAGCCAAGTAGCAGAAAATTGGAAAATAAATTGTTTTTCCTTCACGTCCCATTGAGGGTGTCGCGATTACCACACTAAACAAATCTTTAATAAGATTAAAACCAGAAAAAATCTGACAGTAAAAGTATGTGACCCTTTTTTAATCCAAATGGAAATGTTGTGTATCTTTTCACATGGGAAAGTTTAATTCAAATTTCCATTAGACAGTAATCACGAGTTTTTTGCAGATAAGTAAAAGTAAAACGTCAGTAATACTAGACAATTGTCGTTTTATTAGTGAGAAATCAGAAATCAGGACAGTTTGCTACTGATAAAAGTCACGGGAAATTATGAATATACAGGGTGGTCCAGTTTTAAATGTCAATAATTCACCAATCCATAGCCAATTAAAAAATAAGTTGACATTCATTATGTCATTTTCCTGAAAAGTGCTTCCTAAGGAAAATACAGTCCTTCAAATTTCTGTTTAAAAAATCGTTTTTTTTGTCATAACGGTCAGACCGTTGGAGCAATATTGACCAAATTTGGAACAAGCACTTTATTACGGTCAAAGACCCAAAACTAACCTAACCCAACTTAAAAATTGTCTTGGAAACGGAAAATTCACTTAAGAAGTTTAAAAATTATTATTGTAGCCAGTTTTCATAGTTTCCAGACAAACTAAAAGACTTTAGTTTTGAAAATTTAATTAGAAAAGATAAAAATTTCAGAAGCATAAAAATTGTGATTGTAACCAGTTTTCATGCAAATCGAGAGACTTTAATACTAAAAATTGACTTGTAGACATAAAAACTACTTTTTCAAGAATTTGTTACTACAAATTCATACATTCAAACCTTAAAAATTGACTTGAACCCCAAAATGTGACTGAACTAATGAAAAGTGACATCAGAAGCTTAAAATTTGCATTTGAAGTAAGTTTTCATAATTTGAAGACAAATTTCCAATATTTTTGTCTTGAAAATAGTCTTAGATGCAGGACATTGACATTAGATTCATGAAATTTGCCTTGAAAACTAACTTTTCGTGCTCTTTACTTTGCTTTTCATTTTCTTCGAATTCTGGACTATTTTTAGTGCTTCAAAACTGCTTTCAGCTTGGAAACTCGAGTTTCAAGACTATCTTCACCAAGTTATTGACATAGCAAACTTAAAAAACAATTTTTACATTCTTCATAGACTTAAAATGGCATTCCAAGCTTTGTCACTATTAAATCAACTTCTAGACACCTCAGTGCTAAAAATTCGGGTATTTCTTAATAAACTAGACTGTTTTTAGTGTTTTAAGGCTGTTTTCAGTGCCTCAAATCGAGTTTCAAGACTATCTTTACAAAGTTTTTGACTTATCAGGCCTAAAAGCTAGTTTGTCCACTGACCATAATCTTGAAAATGTTATTTCAAGCTTCTTCACTATTAAATTGACTTCTACACTCATAGGTGCAATAAATTGAAGCATCTCTAAGAAATTCAGACTGTTTTTAGTGCTTTTTAAGACTGAAAAATCGAGTTTAAGACTATTTCCAAAAGTCAAGTTTCTTCAGTAATAAAAGTAAAAAATGTTGGTACCAAATGCTACAATAATAGTCTTGAGAACTAATTTTTAGAAATAAAATGTCCGAAAATTTAATTTATTTCTAGACTTGTTGTCCAGTCCAGAAAATTCAGTTGTACACCAATTAAAGTCTTGATAATATACTTTTGGACTCTCTTTAGTCTTACTAAGGTCCGTTCTAGCATTAAAAGTCAACTTTTATACTATTTTTAGTAGTAAAAAATGAGTTGCATGCACAATACAATCTTTGTCTTGATTTCCGGACGTTTTTTAGTTCTTGAATGCCAGTTTCAGACACTCAACCAGGATGGCAGTCTGAGAAATCGAATCATAAGACCATTCCATTTTTTTTCATTTGTACTGAATAGTTTTTAGACTATTCAGTACAAATGTGGACTTTCACAAGTTTTGAATGTTCAGTTTTACACTATAAAACAATTTTTTAAATTTGGAGGACTGTTTGGAGGATCTTCCTTAGGAAACGTTTTTCAGAAAAATGACACAATGCAAGTCAACTTATTTTTTGATTGGCTATCAAATGGTGAATTATTGACACTTAAAACTGGACCACCCTGTATATAAATATAATTAATTAGAATTGGTAAAAAACGGGATTTTTACCAATTAGGGAAATATAACCAGTTTCATTGTTACCTACCACCCTTTCTACAATAGACACAAGTCAGAAAACATCATAGTCACGTGAGCATCCAACCAATAAAACTTGACATTTACTGTTTCTGAGTTGGAAATTGATTTCACTTTTACTGGTGGAATTTTCACTCCCCCCAGGTAGTAAAAGTGATATTTTCATCTCTCAAATAAGGGAGGGAAAAAAGTTTAATTTTCTATGGGGGTCGTAGAAAAAAGACATTTTAAGCAACAGATACTCAGTCAACTTAATTGGGAAACAATTGATTCCAAGAGTAAAACTTCAAGTCTAACTAAACAAAGAAAGCACTTTTTGTCGAATTTAATATGCTAAACAATTTACACGTCGGGGACCTAAACTTAACCTCAACAGTCTCGTCCTTAAACCCTTCGCGTTAATATACTGAATAACATTTAAATGTGAAACCAGTTCGGGGTTGTGCTTCAGAAACACATGTTTATACAGCAATGAATCGCTGAATGAAGAGAAAGGAATGGACCCCCCTATTTATATTTGCAAATGATTTCAAGCCGTCCCATTCAAAAGGTGGTATTCAATTTAAACACAGTCGATTAAATTAGACCTAACTTGATTAATAGTTTCTAAACTTTCCCGCTACGGTGTATTGAACGTTTGATTAAAATGAGGGTAGGCGCGCTTTTGTTTTCACGAAATTGCTTAATTCACTACTGGCAAATAACTATTTGATACTGTTCGGTTCATCGTTGAACGGCTTCGATAATACGCCAAATAATTATCGAACCCAGTAGATTTCGAAGTGAAAAACATCACAAACGAGAATTAGCACCCTATCGAGTTTTATGCCATCTATACGACAAGTTTTCTCAAATAAAAGCAACAATAGAGCAAGACCATAAAAAGTGTAATAAAATTTCTTCATCGATCTGTATTTACAAACAGAGCAACTTTCAGAAGCACATCAAAAGGGAGCAAACTTTATACATTTGAAAAGTCGTTAAGAACAGCGGCCCTTTTCGGGGAGAATGATCGATGAACTATTCATATGAAAATTGTGTATCGAAACCGCAATTTAAAGAAGGCGATTGTGCGTGGCGAAACATCGTAAAGTACTTTCAGAAAGGCGTTTGTGTTAGATTGGCCCTGCAAGGCACAAAATCAATAAACCAAAAAAATTGTGATGTAAAATTTGCTATCTTATTAGCCTTGCTGCGTTTATAGCAGCTTCATTAAAACATTAACGAACTCTCGAGCTCTGTTTGTGGGTAACTGTGCGGCGTGTTCTAAATAAGTTGCCCCCAACTACTAACGAGAACAAACTTAGTATTAAGTTATATTCGTTGGTAAATCACCTAAAATCAACTTAACGTACCTACATAAACGTTCACCTAGTAGAAGTTTAGTCTGGTTTACGCCTTAAACGAGGTTTAACAATTTTAATTATTTAAATTTACTATGTGAAACGTGTTTTGGTGTGTAAAACGTCATCAACCCAGCAACAAATACCCTAGAGGCACTAGTATATGATTGGTCAAAAAAGCTGCCAGCTTTTGTCCAATCACAAACTACCCACTGTATAACCTGCAGGTCTTGTCAGATTAGGGATTTTTTTCTTTGGTGAATTTTATGGGAATATTTTTTTTTTGAGGATTTTTCTGGGGGAAAAATATTTACCGAGTGAATAACTGGGGATTTTCACCCAATTTGGGACAGTTTGGTTTATGAAGATAGTTTCAAAATCTGTGGAATACACTAAAATTATGTATTTAAATTTGGTGTGCACAACAATATTCTAGGCTGGTTTTCTCAGTTATTAGTGTTGTCTGTCTTGACTGAATTTTTTAAAGTAAATTGTGTTTAGATAAAAGAAAGCAGAAACTACGGGATATAATTTGACATTTGAACGCAATTTCTAGCTGTCTTAGTAACCAAATTAGCACGTGTCAAATAGGGACATCTGTCACCTTTAAAGAAACAGAAGACGGCAGTTTGATTATAACGGAGAAAGAAAGCCAATTAAAAAAAATAAAGAAGGAGAGAGAAAAAAAATAGGAAAAGAAGAAGAAGAAAGAATTAAAAAAAAGTAGAAAAACACAAAATAATTTAAAAACTGGTGGAATCGAGTAATCTGATTACAGCAATTTGTCTAAATATTGCGCTTCTTTGGGATAGTTGGGGTTTATGACGAACGCACTATATCAAAATCTGTGAAAAGGAGTATACTAAAGTTTTGTATTGCACATTTCTTGACCTGCGATTTATTTTCCTATAATTTTTTTAGGCGCTATTCTTCTTCCTTTTATTTACTGAATGGTGCCAAAACACACAACCTAACCTAAGAAGAAATAACGCAAAAACAAAACAATAACTCTAAATCTCTGTAATTGGTCAAAAAAGCAGCTTTTGCAGCTGACTGCTTTTATTGACCAATTACAAACCACAAACCAGTGTCACCTAATTTAATCCTACAATAATTCTAATTCATAAGTTTTATTTATAAATCTCGTTGCTTAATCTGTTTTTCAGCATCAACAACATAACATACGTCACATGGCATCTGCTACTAAATCTCGCAACCGAGTGGCAAAATAGACATTCCTCATACTGTCAAAATATTTGCTTTCGGTTAGTCGAAAATAGCGTTATACCATTGAAATAGCGACGGCTTGTGGATATCTAGATAGCAGCCACCGCAAAATATATCTTTCGATAAAACCGGGAGAATATTTCGGAAGTCGTTGCCTACGATGACGTTATTAACTTGCGCCGCGGCGCCATCAAACAGGAGGCAGCGCGACGCCACTTGACGCATTTATATTCTTTTCATTCCCGAAAATCTCCTAGGACCTAGTGCTGTCTAATTCGGCTTTGATATTAGGAACGAAAAGGTTACTCTACCCTACAAAAATTATATTTTTTCCGACGTAAATTCTCACAGATACGATCTAAAATAAAAAAAAAACACGACCAGGAGTGTCCTCGCAAATGAATGATAAAACCCCACACGTGTTTAATATTTATGAAATTGTTAGACCGCGACGTTTATAATTTATTACACATAATAACGCGATTTTTTTTTAGTACCTAACACAAAAAACTATAGAAATGTAGCTCACAATAATAATTGGAATTTTCACAGTAAAGTTGAGCAATTAGAAGTGTAAGGGGTGTAAAACCTGCTTAACGAGCACGTAGGGGCGTCCTAAATGTTTTACAACCTGCTAATACGCCTTTTAGGGCTTTAAAATCAGTCAAAACTAGTGCCATAGTTGAAATAAAACTTTCAAGCTGATGAGGGTGAAGAGTTTTAAAATAAAAGTTTGACCCGGTAACCACCAATCACACTATTTGACAGCGAACAAAATTCCTCTTTTGAAATCCGGGGTTAATAAAATAAAAAAAAGGTGGTCGGACAGTGGTGAACATAATTTCTCTGACCGTTTTCCGGGAAAAAGGGAAAAAAAAGCACAATAAGGGTGGCTTTTGTTAAAACCTTCTGAAGTTATGCAGCGAAAAAGTTTGGTTTATTACCGTTATTTGTCTTTTTTTTTCTGTTATCAAAGCTATTATAAGAGTTCACCAACTTTTAAGTAGACTACTATAAACTATTCAGCTTTTAGAACGAACGGGTATTGTCCAAGAATTTGCCTTAGGAATTTATTTCTTTTAAAGAAAAATTTTATTAGTTATATAAACGTCGATTTTTCTGGAAGTTTACTTTAAGGATGGACAAACAAAATAAGGGTGGGGTTAAAAGATTTCCATAATGGAACAGGCGGGCTACATCAATAAAAAAAACTAAAATTATAAAATAAAAAGGACCGCATAACTTAAAATAACACAGACCCTTACGATGCCTCAAACATTGGCTTTCCGACAAAGTAATTTTTGGTATGGCGTTCTTCAGCGTTTTACCGCAGTTTGCTCTTAGCCCGACCAAACCGCAGTAAAGAAAACCTTTTGTTTCAACACTTTCGAAGTAATTCGGAAAAAAGTTCCTTTTATTGCCATTATTTGTCTTCTCCCAAATTTTGCGGTCTAACTGGTTTGGAAAACTTTATTCACTTTTATTCCGCTCTTGAAATAAATATTGTAGGAAAAGGTGCATAATTAGACAACCAGTGATATTTGTCAATTTATCGAAGCGGATGTGACGTCATTGGACAGTAACAACATTCAATCGTTTCGATGAAGTGGTCATGTGACAATGACATTCGTTTGGACCAACTGTCATTGATTTTTTAATGGTTTCTCTCTTATTTACTCTTACCTGTATGAGAAGTAAACTTCAATGTTATTTTTAAAACGAGATTACAAATACAAAAAAATCAAACCAAATTAGGATGTCGTCACATCTTTAAAAGTCTCGAAAAATCTTTTTTACCTAGAAATCAACTTTAGGTTGGTAGCAATGAGCGTTGTTGCCAGTTTCTAAGACACTTTTTAGTTTTTAAAAGCTTCGTATCAAAGTGATTCTGGTAAAATGTATTAGTAAATTCTTGGATGGTTTAAAAAGTTTTAGAGGCTTATAACCATTTTGAAAGGATTTAAGAGGAAAGCATTTAGAGGCTTCTGGCAATATTAAGAATCTTGTCAAAGAATCCAAGATTGTGTGTGTGGCCAACCTAAAATATGCAATTGTTCCTTATTTCTGTACAATTAATTAGCAACATTTTAATTTTTAGCTTTTTAAAATGCTGTGGGAAATTGAAAGTACTTTACACATATTAAGCTAAATTTTAGGCATTTCAGCTTTATTATGGCAACTCGATTTATCATTGTGCTGGCGCTCGAAGTCCGAGGTCATTTACGCCAAATTTTAATTCGGTTAGTGCTCAGACGATTTCATTTCCATTAACAAATAACTTGAGTTTCGAGAACAGTTTGTTTAAACTGTCTGCAATATTTTACCTATTTTATTTCCATATTTTCGCCGGAATATTATTTAATTAATAACGGATAATGGATGTTTTAAAAGTTTATTTTTTTTTAATTCCGGTCTTGTTCCACGATGAAAAACCGCCCGTTCCTCGAAAATCGATGATCGTGATTGGGTATGAAATTAATTTCAAATTCGCTCATTCTCGTAGTTTATATTCACGTCTAGTTCCCGTACGTACGCAATCAGTCAACAAAGATGTTCAATTTTTGTTCATCACAGGGGGATATTGCTTTTAAATTATTACTCTTTCATTTTACCTTGTATCGGTTAATGGACCAACTAGTTTAACTTAACCTAAGGCTATAATTAAAGGGTTTGTCCAAGTAATATATGGATTGCGTAACATGTCCGCTATACGTGCCCGAGAATAAAATATCAAATCAACTAAATGCGGGACCACTCACCGATTCATTCTCAGTTCATCAACTCCCTCTCTTCGCCCAGATAAGTTACAGCCACTGATCACTGCATTCATTTCGGGAACAGCGGGAATTCTAAAACTACTTCGTTCCTGAAGAGAACTCTAATGAGTGATTGGACTTCCACCGACCGAACGTGTAAAAAATTCCGTTAAACTTTCCGTTCCTGGGAAACGTTTCGATGTATGATCCAATATACAACTTTCCAGGAACTCGGTTTTCTCTAAAGTTTCTCACGTAGTTCAGACAATAATTTTAAACTACCATTCGAAAGGAAATTACTTTATTGCGTCTAGCTGGCTGATTTTCTCGAAAATGTTCTGCACACTGTTAGGTTGAAATTCGACTAACCCAACATTGCAAACAAGCAAGTATGGTGTAATTTACATGCTCTACGATATTTGCCATATGTAATCCAGCCAGACCCATTTTAGATTTAAATCTAGCAATTCAAGCCAGTGCAAGTAATTATGCACTGTTCAAATGCTTCATGAGTATCATAAAATATTTCAAAGAAATCCTAATTATAAAATTATTCATTCATAATAACAAATTTGACAACTGCGCTTTTTACAACGAGAATTTCAATTTTCTGACCAGACTTGTGAATGATATACCAGAAATCAAATAACATAAAACGTTCAGAAATGTAATACAATTGTTTATTTTTGTTCTAACATCCTTTGGTCTCTTCATTTTGTAAGTATTTCTTGTAAAGGTTGAAAAAATTTGTTTGCAAATCAACGTTACTGTTACAGTTGGTTTAAGCGACATTTTTACTTTATTTTAACCTTGTCTATTATCTTTAAATCAACATTAGGTTTAGATTCAATACAACGTAACTTTGTTTATATAATATGTTAATGTAATTTTATCTGATTCTGCGCATTGTGACCTTTAATTATAAGTATTTACATTTTTGTTTTGAAGTTGATGTTGAGTAGTAGTTAGTTACATTGTGCTATGCTTGTTTGTATACAGGGTGGTCCAGTTTTAAGTGTGTGTAAAAAATAAGTTGACTTGCATTATGTCATTTTTCTGAAAAACGTTTCCTAAGGAAGATACAGTCCAAGTTTCAATTTAAAAAATCGTTTTATAGTGTAATACTGAACATTCAAGACTTGTGAAAGTCCAAATTTGTACTGAACAGTCTAAAACTTGCTATTTACTACTAGGAATAGTCTTATAATTTGTTTTCTCAGTCTGCCATCCTGGTGAGCCATCCGAGTGTCTAAAACTGGATTTCAAGAACTAAAAACAGTCTGGAAATCAAGACAAAGATTATATTGTGCATGAAACTTATTTTTTACTACTAAAAATAATCTAAAAGTTGACTTTTAGGGCTAGAACTCACTTTACTAGGACTAAAAAGACTCCCAAAGTCTATTTTCAGGACTTTAATTGGTGTACAACTCAATTTTCTGGACTGGAACAAGTCGAGAAGTAAATTACATTTTCGGACTATTTCATTTCTAAAAATTAGTTCTCAAGACTAATATCGTAGCATTTGGTACCAATTTTTTTTTTTTATTACTGAAGAAACTTGACTTTTGGAAATAGTCTTAAACTCGATTTTTCAGTCTTAAAAAGCACTACAAACAGTCTGATTTTCTTAGAGATGCTACAATTTATTGCACTTATGAGTGTAGAAGTCAATTTAATGGTGAAGAAGCTTGAAATTACATTTTCAAGACTATGGACAGTGTACAAACTGGCTTTTAGGCCTGATAAGTCAAAAACTTTGTAAAGATAGTCTCGAAACTCGATTTGAGGCACTGAAAACAGCCTTAAAGCACTAAAAACAGTCTAGATTTTTAAGAAATATTCGAATTTTTAGCACTGAGGGGTCTAGAAGTCGATTTAATAGTGACAAAGTTTGAAATGCCATTTTAGGTCTATGAATAATGTAAAAATTGTTTTTTAAGTTTGCTATGTCAGTAACTTGGTGAAGATGTCTTGAAACTCCAAGCTGAAAGCAGTTTTGAAGCACTAAAAATAGTCCAGAGTTCTAAGAAAATGAAAAGCAAAGTAAAAAGAACAAAAAGTTAGTTTTTAAGACAATTTTCATGAATCTAATGTCAAAATATGGAAATTTGTCGTCAAATTTCAAAAACTTACTAGAAATGCAAATTTTAAGCTTATGATGTCACATTTCATTAGTTCAGAGTCACTTTTTGGTGTTCAAGTAAATTTTTAAGGTTTAAATATATAGATTTGTAGTAAAAAAATCTAGAAAAAGTAGTTTTTTATGTCTACGTCAATTTTTTAATATTAAAGTCTCCCGATTTGCGTGAAAACTGGTTACAAACGCAATTTTTAAGCTTCTGAAATCAATTTTTATCTTTTCTAAGTCAATTCTCAAAACTAAAGTCTTTCAGTTTGTCTGGAAACTATGAAAACTGGCTACAACGAAATTTTTTAAGCTTCTTAAGTTTATTTTCCGTTTCCAAGACAATTTTTAAGTTGGGTTGGGTTAGTTTTGGGTCTTTGAACGTAATAACTGAATTATCTCATAAACGAAGTTTCAAATCAGAATTTTACTATAAGAGATAATTTCTTTTCCATCGTGAACAATGAAATTAAAATAAACTGTAATTTTTGAAAAATCTTCCAAAACCATCTATGCTACTGGACAATTTTAGTAAACGTCATTCATAATGACTATTAATTTCATAAGTGCTTGTATGATCAAAATTGCTCCAACGGTCTGACAGTTATGACAAAAAACTGATTTTTAAAACAGAAATTTGAAGGACTGTATTTTCCTTTTTTCAAGGAAGCATTTTTCAGGAAAATGACATAATGCATGTCAACTTATTTTTTAATTGGCTATGGATTGGTGAATTATTGACATTTGAAACTGGACCACCCTGTATAATTTTATATTATGTTCTTAATTATTGTTGTGGCTTTGTCAATAAGAACAGTGTATCTTCCGACAATAAAGCATAATTTGATTGATTGATTGATTTCGAAGTGACTTTTTACTTATATTTAAGTTTCAAGAGTGAAAGTAAATTTGCAGTATGCCATTTTTGGTAATTTCACTAGTTTTGAGGCGTAAAGGTTGTATAAATTGTTTAAAAAATAACGGGTGTAAACCAACTCAACCCAGCTCACTTATCAGAGTAGAAGTAAACTGTAGAGTAGAAGTAGGTTTACTTCGTCACGAATTGATCTAAATTGACAGTTTCAACATAAAGTGGTATATAATGTAATAAGTCTATTTTAAACTACCAGCAGTCAAGTGATTCTTCACGGCATTCAAATACATTTCCCGGCAATTTTTCGTTGTAAAAACCACTTGTTTACCATTTGAACCAACCCAAATAATTATCTTATCCTGGTAGGGTAATTTGTGTGCGAATTATTTGCGGGTTGTAGGCCGCTAAATCTAAACGGATTATTAAACGCAATGGTCGAATATGGCGCGACACGGTGTATTGGATCACGAATTTGCGACGGGTATTTTCCTAATCTGCCCTTAATTCCCGATGCATAACAAGCAGTCTCCCAATCGATTAATGGCTTAAAATCTGAAACAATATATCCTGCACGGTTATTATAGATTTCGGTTGGGAAGCGGATGATGAGGCAGCAAATTAGGGCTGGTAATACTCTTCCGCGATAAACACTCTGAGCAAGTCAAATTACCGATTTGATAGGAATCTATAACCTTTATTAACTGATTTTTTGTGCGGAAACAAACAAAAAAGTGGTCTGCAAGAACATCCGATCCATATACGTCCCAACATGAGGATTTACTACAGTTTTAGCGCGTTTGTTTTATTCAGGATGGTCTATTTATATGTTAATATTTTTATTCTCATTCTATTGATTTTGTGCCCAAACAAAAGACGGGGTTGCCTAGAAATTTCGCTTCTGTAAGTTTTTCTTTCAAGTTTCTCTGAACGAATTTCGGATGTTTCTTTTTGTATGCTATGTGGGTTAAATTAAATTTTATCTTAGCTTGCTAAAGGAATTCTGTTGGGATAGTTTTTTTTTTGGTGTTATCAATATATAAACTGAAAAAAAAAACATAATCTAAAACTGACAAGAATGACTGAGAAAAATTAATTCAATCATTAGCCAAGAGAGAAGTTTCAGTCACTCAATATAAAAGTCTTCATGTCGATTTAGTGGATTTACGAGCAAAGCCTAGTATCAATTTAAAAGTAATCAAGCAGATCTCTCTAATAAACCACCCATGTTAGCGGATTACCAAACCCTGCGTGAATACGCTGATTCCCAAAACGCATCGATGTGAGATAATCCAAAGTTGGATCTAAATTTCCCGCCAATGGGAAACTTGGGAAATGTGCCTCCACTAATGGACTAACGATTACCGCGATTATCCTTATTTCTAAGATGGGATGATAAGTTTTTCGACTAACACCGAAAGTTTACCGACGCCATTAACACTTTCCAAGATTCGCCCTCTCACTCTGCCACTCTCGAGTACCTTAAAACAAATTTAATTATTTTGGGCAGATGTTTTTCCTACTTTACAACTTTTTATTTAATTACGAATGTCACGACAGACCTTTAAGAGAGCAAAGTGCATTAATCTTCAGTTTCAGACCTTTTTCAGCAACCAGTTTTTCTAAATTAAATGTTTGCCGTGAAACAATAGCAAATAGTTCGGAATATTGACCTAATTCAACCACAAATTTATATTAACACTATAATTAACAAGCTCTCTCTGTTAATTTGGAAATAATTTTGTAGCCCTCTACGCGCCATAATAAAACTGATTAAGCTCCTGTCATTATTGCTAACGTAATTTTATTCCGTCTATTAATCAAAGCCTGTTTGTGGCACTTAGATCGCTTTTTGCCAAGACACCGATATTAAGGCGGCTTTTCCTAAATTTATGACTTCCATGGTAAGTTATTTACGCCATAATGATTGTTAAACGAAAGCAATATTCCTTTATTCAGGCTTTTAAGACATATTCGCGTACGTGAGAGTGAATAATTAACGTTGCCGCGCTTTTGACGAGTAAATGAGTTATATCACTATAAAACTCGGCTTTAAGGTGGATGATAACAACTCCTATCGGTTAATCTTTAATGGCATATCACAACAAAGTGTACTGGGAAACTCATTAAAGTAAGGAATTTACAATTAAGCTTACGTAGGTATGTAATTATCCGTCAGTCTTTCCATTGTTAGAACCTCACTGGCTTAAACATGTCATGTTCTAAGTGATAACTTGTTGGGACAAGTGTGTTTCGCGGTTTATTAAACTGCACGGGAGTTAGTTTAAGACGGTTTTCGTTAATTAATTTATGGCACTGTAGTGCATAAGTACTTTATACCATTAAAGTGCAACTATTTTGGCCTGTTTTCATCAATAGTAGGTCAAACATTATTTTTGTCTTTTTATAAGCTTAAGAACAGGGTTAGCCACCCAAACCGTTTATTAAAAGTTTATAAACTAACATTCACATAACATGCAGTGCATTTGTACTGTTAATGGTAACTGCACTGCAGGAAGTAGACAAATGACATCATTCACAATAAACTTAAAATTAAAATTAGAAAATATGAATCAGGTTAGAATTTCAGAAACACAAAACATAAATGTCATACTAATAATCGTAAACATCGTCTAGAGACTATTTGTTTCAAAAAAGATAATTAGGTACAAACTAAACAATCCTTCATAAACAAATACAAAGAAGCATTCTTTCAAATTTTCGATTCACATTTCAGATCAGTTAATTGACAACAAAAATACGCATGTGTCAAACGTCTGAAATGGCTCTCCTTATTGGTTGCTTGTATTAAGATGGCAAAACTTAAGAGTAAAAGCTAAAAGCTAGATAGGTTTTGCACTACTATTAAGTTATTAATTCCACAGTATACAAGTATGAAGAGTACATTAGTTTATAATGTACCTAACCTTTAGCAGTACCTTACCGTTAAAATAGCCATAAAGTTTATGTGAATGATGCTTTAGGATCCAATATTAATAAAAATTTGAAATTTGGAATAAAAAAAAATTTGATGAGTGCTATGTTTCTGTCACTTCCGGTTTAACCGGAAGTTGATGTCGTGCTTATTTTTAATTGAAACACCCTGTATATTATTGTATTTTTAAATAGTCCTATCGATATAAAATATTTGTCATGTATCATAACCTATATCTATTTACACCGGTTTTCGAGATATTGACGTTTGAAAAACGACACTTTCAGGTTTTCAAGTGTCATAACTCTTAACCGGAATGAGATTGAGCAAAACGGCTTTCATGTTCGTGTCTTAACTTTTTGAGATCTATTGTTTGGTAATATTTTTAATTTTGACAGGTGTCAAAAATTTCTTATCAGTAAAAAAATTGACACCCGTAAAATTTTATAATATGACCACGCAATAGATCTCAAAAAGTTAGATAAGTACTTGCAAAACCGTTTTGCTCTATCTTGTTCAGGTTAGAAGGTATGACAAAAATTAAAAATGTAATTTTTCAAACGGCAATATTTCGAAAACCGTTGAAGATAGCTATAGGTTATGATACATCAAAAATATTTGAAATCGGTAGGACTATTCAAAAATACAATAATATACAGCGTGTGCCATTTAAAATAAGCAAGTTGACATCTACCGATCGAAACGGTTTAGGTGGCTAACCCTGTATTAAGTTAGTGGGACGTTGTACAACAGCTACATTTTCAAAAACGTGGAAATTTGGTCACAACTGCCAAGTTTTATATCTTCATGTAGAGGTAGTTGACAGTTTCCAACTTTATGACATTGAATCAATGAAAAAAAAAATTGCAGGAAGGAGCATAAGCAACCAAAGTGACAAAAATCGTTCAGTATGGCGGTCGTAAACGCAGTTAAACAGTAGGCGAATGTCGTGGACAAAGATGGCGACTTCCGTTTTGGTCACTTAATGAACAAACGGGGTATATGTTACCTCCTAACCAATAATGAACTTATAAACAAGCATTTAATATGATTTTCAACTATATTATCTATGCCAGTGTCTTATTTAGGCAGGTTTTGTAGTTTTATAACTTTATAGAATGGTATTTGACAGATACCACCATTGTGATAGATCTAAATATATTCACAATAGACAGTTATAAGTGACAACTGTCAAAAAACATCTCATAAAACTATAATATGATTTACACTGATTGTAATGCTTTTGTCATTTTATAGCTTCAAGGTATATGATCAAATAGTGTATGAGCTAATTAAACAATGCGTTATTTGATCGCTTTATTACCTAATCTGACTAATCTAATGCTAAAAATGTTACAATTCAACCGCAAAGAAAATCCAGAGCATCGAGTATTTTTAATAAGAGTTGAAATTAATACATTATACGTAAATATATCAGCAAAATTGCCGCTAAACGAGGTCTTTTCTAGATAAATGGACCTGTCAAAAGCAGCCCCTTTGGCGAAACTTGAAGCCTGGACTAGCATTGTTTCACCACCCTTTTATTACCCGACTGAATGGGAAAATTCTTACGTACTGGTAAAATAACTATCAGAATTTTCCCAACCTACATAAAACTACCGCATCGGTTACGGTTTTGTGGTAAATATTTAAACGGGAAACATCAAACTTGAGCGTAAGAGTTAATTGGGTAGAAAAAGAAATCCTCGAGTCCGTTTTATTCAAAATAACCCGTTTTCGCCATAAACAAGCCCCGACCCGAAAGGCGTTATTTTCCTCATTAAATTATGGATTTTTACAGCTTAAATAAAGCAGATTTAAACCATGGCCCTTTATGTGCAGCTCGGCTGAAAATTATAGCCTGTGGCGAGCTTAACACAAACCCGCTGTCACTTTAATGCCACACTACTAAATCAAACTAAAGGAGATTTGCTCGTCGCCACAGATAAATTCAATATTGGGCACTTTGCTTGCGGAAAAAGAATCGACGATATTTAATTAGGATGTAATGTTTTTTCTAAGAGAGACTGTTAACAATCTAATCAATATGCTGTAAGGTTCTGTTTCAATAAAAAAATTCAGTTGATTACTATGCACAGTAAAGCAAAAAAACAGAAATTTTTACTGGCGCACAGTCTAATCTGATTAAAAAGGAAAATTCTCAGCACTCGCCAGTATACTACACATATAATCATTTTATTGCGAGCTTTTTGTTAATTGGATTACGGGCCTGGGCCTAATCCGTGTCTTTGGAATACACATAATCGAGACAAAATCCGCTTGTGGGTAAATGGATATGTGAAAAGCGTAAAATATACGACAGGTCAGGGATAAAAATAATAAATATCGTGAAAAATACCTTTTTCCCTGACTAAGATTTTTTAAATGTATAAAACCGTATACTTGGTCCAATTAATTACATTAATCTCTGATAGTGTTGTTAACAGGATTAGATTAGGCTGCCTATAACAGAAAGACATCGTTCTAAGTTAAACAAGACATGTAGACTTGACCTAATTTTGCCAGTTGTGTTTGGACTGTTATCAATTTAGGGGAATGAGATGGACTAAACTCGACAAAATTACATTTCATCTAATGAAATGTGGGTTTGTGTACACGTGATGAAAAATGCCATAAAATGCTCGGGGTTAGAGAATTAAAATTGCAGAGTAAAAATGGAGTTTGTCCCAGTTTTTATTCGATGCTAGTCAACAGGGTGGCTGTAGTTGGCAAACAACTAGAAAGAGTAATTTTGAATAATTTTTATGACCAAACTAATGCAAAACATTGAAAAATTACAGTTGCAGGCCTCCCGAAAACTTAAAAGTATAGTAGGTTATACTTTGAGGTTAGAATCTATTTACTTTTGACAAAAGACAACTACAGGCATTAGAGAGTGGTAACGACATAATTCGAATGCTAAACAATTAAACGTCATACATTTTATTCAAAAATAACAGCAGAAACCAGACCAAACAGTAAACACTCGTTCATTGAAATCATATTGAAATGATCCAATAGGTTAATGACAATATAAATCCAGTGGATGAATGCAGATCTGACAACACTGTCCTAAAGTTTTCGCCGACTAGAGTTTTTTAGGTTTTCTGTCTTTGTCTTGCGCATGCATGTTTTAATGTTTTTCTGTTTGTTGCGCTTTTATCCCTATTATCTTTTATCATAGCTAGTTATTTTACCATACTACTATAAGGCAATATTACCATACGCTTTATAATCATTTTTTTTTATTTATCTGTTAGATTACTTCACTGACAAAATTCCGATAAATATTTCCTGTGTAGGAACGATTCCGATTTTTTCTGTTCTACTGTAAACAACAAAGCAAGAAATCTCTAGCCTCCTACATTTCTGACTTACAAATAAAAATACATCATCCTCTATTGTTTTGTCTCGTGTTCAAAGCAATACGGTCGTTGACAGTTGCGGCTTCGGGTAAATTCTCGGCACGTTTTGTTTCCACTATGGGGCTTTTGATTAAGCTCGTAAACTCGCATGTGTGCTAAACATCATGTTTTAGGGGTGGAAACCGATATATTTTAACATTGACTCTTGTGTTTGATGAGTTATTGCTCACACTAGAACCCAATTTCGATTTAATTCGTTATCAGTGTAGTTAATTTACATGTTATTTTAACATTTGCTCCGCAAATAACTAAGATTGATCAGCAAAAAGTCAAGAGAATAGCAATTTAAATTAGGCTTTTAACTTGTTCTACAAATTCACTTTGATTGATGAGTCCGTTCCGACTTTGTAATGGATATTTTACTATAATAAAAATAATCATCTTCTCGTTTATCCTAGTCAGCCTTTCCATAAATCATATCCATTGACATTTATGAAGATCCACCACTATTCACAAATCTTTATTTGGCAAGCCACGTTATCATTTATCCCCTTCTCAGAATACTCGGAAACACAAAAGGAGGAAAACACTGTCTGATAATGGCACTCGTCTGATATTAATCGATAACCGATGTTCCATTTTCGGTCATAAATTTTAATTTCTCAAGTCGATATGGTGATTTTTTTCGTTGCTGCTTTAAAGTCATCAAGATAAGCACCAAATCAAATGCTTTCGCTCAATCTAAATTACTAAAAAGTGACTTACTGCGTGCGATTCGTCACTGTCGCCGATGCGTTTTTGTCTAAAATTGTCTCGCCATTTTAAATTATCCCGAATCTGGAAATAAACGACTTCCTCTCTATGGAGCCGCTTCGTCGAAAAACTTTATTTACAGCATCCCGTAAGGAATGTCTTTTAATTTTTCAACTTAACTTTCCCAGATCTCTGGGTTTCTCATGTGAATGTGAATAATACCCTGTATTTATTTTATGTGCCTCCGTTTCAACTCTTTTCGACAATATAACGAACTCTATTCCTTTTTCACGAGAACTGCGGCTGTCAAAACTGAAAACGGTCATAATTTGCATAGAAACGAAATTGCTATACCCGGCCAGTTAAAGCCTTTTATTTATTTTCTCCTTTTGGAGAATAGGCATTTTCAATCAGCTTTATATTCTAAATAGTTCTTTTCAATAAGTATTTCGAAGTCGAAAACAGTAAAATTACCAAATTGAGAGCCACAAACGGTTTATTTCGTAAAACTCTACATCTAAATCTATCAAAAACTCAATAATCATGACATTTTCTTAATTATTAGTAAAACTGTTTGAAAACTCCTCGTCATCATCAATTTTGAAGTTCTGTGTATAATTTAAGTTATTATTGTGGGTTTGAAGTAATTCAGCCAATAATTAAGTTAGCTGGTCTGTTTATCATTAATTAGAGCAATCAATGCAATCGATTATGATAACAAATCGAAACTGTTTATTTTCATCGAGAATATTAATGTAACTGCGTTATATGTTTGTTCTGAATTTGATTTCAAAGCTTATTCCTTGAATTACAGCAATATGCGACAAAGGCTATCTGTTGTAGTAGCTCATTATGGAATTTTCTATTTATCTATCTAATTCGATAGGATTGCTCAGTTACGTATAATATCTAGAGGCTGTATAATTTCCTTGGCGTATAGTCGAAATCCCGGGTTATTTCAATAATACCGCATTTCCTTTATGCAAATATTTACAGTTGAAACCCGTTAGATCTGTATCCACCTAAGGATACATCATTTCGGTATTATCAGATCGTAAATGTACAGGAAGTGATCGATGCGACTGGGACGGTTTCAATTCGGGGAATTTCTGAATAGCCAGAGGGCACTCTTACTGGGAATTCTGGAAAGTTATTTCACGCCCTTATCGTTATTTGCCCAAAGACTTTTACCCAGTTATGCAGAGGTGTTGTGATCAACGAAATTCAGGACATATGTAAAAAAAGTAGTAAAAAAAGGAACATTTAAATTTATAGCTTACGAGGCTCCTGAATTGTATTCCCATGATACATAATGTGATAAAAAATCCGATGTTAGAAGGGAGTGACCATCTCCCGCCACTGATTTATTTATGACTCGAAACCAACGGCTAAATTTCCTATTGATTTAGGTTTTATTTTGTTTGAGAATCACTCTGTCCCAATTCCGAATCGTTATATTGTCATTCGATAGCTTTTCTCTGATTCTGTTCTTTTTATACAAAAATCTAAACCACAGATCGGCTTAATTAATAACGAGATAATAGTTGAACCAAATGCGGCAATTTAGTTTCGGCTTTATTAATCTTCAGGGTCGGCAACCGATTTAACGAGCCATATCCGGAAAACTGGAATTAGTGTCGCCGTAACGGCACTAAAAGTAATTTGCATTATGGAAAGTGCATCTCGTAAATATCAGTTACCATAAACGGTAAATTAGCTTTTGAACAAGAGGCGACCCGCTTGCGACTGCCTCTTGGATGTTTTAACTTGAATTAGGTGCTACTTGTTTTGTTGTTCTATCCACTTGTTATCTTTTCACAAAACCTGCTTTGTTACGGAATTACTCTGGTAATTTGGATTTTACTTGTAGATTAAAAAATTAGTAAGAAGTGGTTAGGAAGAATGTTAACTAAGGAGATCTAGTATGCAGAGATGAAATTCTTTCAACAATATTGGCAATATTGGCATCTTGGATTATCATATATTATCTTATCTAAATAGTGCTGAAACCAGTCCAAACATTTCCAGAAGCCTTTACAAAAGTCTTAAACCATCCGCAAATTTTTTAAACATGCCAGAAGCTTC
Organism: Ips typographus; assembly: GCF_016097725.1. Taxonomy (NCBI): domain Eukaryota; kingdom Metazoa; phylum Arthropoda; class Insecta; order Coleoptera; family Curculionidae; genus Ips; species Ips typographus. The sequence continues at coordinate 5,253,360 of NC_138430.1, read as the reverse complement.
GAAACCTGCACAATACTGCCAGAGGTTTCTAAAAGAACAATCTTAGAAAATCGAAAGGATCACGTGACTGTTTTGACAGGTGTGAACTGGATTTTACAGTGATGCAAGCTCTAAAATTGTATTATTAACGTCACGTAACGTGCATTTTTCAATTTAAGTTTTTACAACTGTCTAAATTTAATTAACCATTTTCCAAAGTTTAAACTGAGTTTTGAAGTTTACGTGACTATTTTTGACAATGTCAACGAGCTTTTACAGTGTTGCAAGCTCAAAAATTGAATTATCTAAGTCACCTGACGTGTATTTTGCAATTGTAATTTCAGGCAACCGTACCAAACATACTTTTTGTTTCGTCAGAATTTGAAAAAAAGAGTCACCTGACCTTAGAAAAATTTACAATTCAACATTTTTATTTCAAAAATTTGGAAAAACTTTTACGTTGTCACCTAACCTAACCTAAAAACTGTCACTGCTTTTGGGTCTTTAAAAATTGGAAAAAAATTCAAGTAACCTGAGAAAGTCATTTTTATTGAATCATATTACTCTACAAGTGCCCTATGCTTTCCAAAAAATTTTCTAGGACTGACAGAACTTCTAAACATTTTTCCAAAAATTGCTAAAGGTCTCTAAAGTGTCTTAAGCATTCCAAAATAGGTTCCAGGACCGACAGAGCTTCTAAATAACAAGTGATACTTTCCCAAAAGTTGCTAAAGATCTCTACAAGTGTCCTTTGCTTTCAAAAAAGTTTTCTAGAACTGAGAGAGCTTCTAAACACTCTCCCAAAAATTGCTAAAGGTCTCTAAAGTGTCTTAAGCATTCCAAAATAGGTTCCAGGACCGACAGAGCTTCTAAATAACAAGTGAGACTTTCCCAAAAGTTGCTAAAGATCTCTACAAGTGTCCTTTGCTTTCAAAAAAGTTTTCTAGAACTGAGAGAGCTTCTAAACACTCTCCCGAAAATTGCTAAAGGTCTCTAAAGTGTCTTAAGCATTCCAAAATAGGTTCCAGGACCGACAGAGCTTCTAAATAACAAGTGAGACTTTCCCAAAAGTTGCTAAAGATCTCTACAAGTGTCCTTTGCTTTCAAAAAAGTTTTCTAGAACTGAGAGAGCTTCTAAACACTTTCCCAAAAATTGCTAAAGGTCTCTAAAATGTTTTAAGCATCCCAAAATAGGTTCCAGGACCGACAGAGCTTTTAAATAACAAGTGAGACTTTCCCAAAAGTTGCTAAAGGTCTCTACAAGTGTACTTTGCTTTCCAAAAAGTTTTCTAGGACTGACAGAGCTTCTAAAGACTTTCCCAAAAATTGCTAAAGGTCTCTAAAGTGTCTTAAGCATTCCAAAATAGGTTCCAGGACCGACAGAGCTTCTAAATAACAAGTAAGACTTTCCCAAAAGTTGCTAAAGATCTCTACAAGTGTCCTTTGCTTTCCAAAAAGTTTTCTAGGAGTGACAGAGCTTCTAAACACTCTCCCAAAAATTGCTAAAGGTCTGTACAAAAGTCTTAAGCATTCCAAAAATTTTCTACAATAGCCAGAGGCTTTTATAAACATTTTGAAAAAATGGAGAGACCTCTAAGTACCAAAAATGTCTCAATAGTTGCCGGAGCACAAGAGATATGTGTCCTAACCTTTCCATGATTTTTTAAAACTTGCAGAAAATTTTAAGTATACAGAATTAATAACAAAATTTTGGCATTGGTGTGTAGAAAATACAAAAAGTACATAAATATCACTTTTGTAGACAAGAAATGTTGTTATAATTCTATTCTGTATCACACCACACAAATAACTTAGTACATTTACATTAAAAAAAATGTGACGTCATTCTAATTTTTTTTGATTTTAGTATACTTTTCAAAACTTGTTTCAATTAGCGCAAGAAAGCAAATTAAATTCCTTGGTAAAGTTTCTGCACGCACCTGCCTACCACAACTTGTTCCTATATAGCTAATACTTCGAAGCACATGATAACGAATTAGAGTTGGGAAAACTTTAACGGCATATAATCCTCCAGAGGCACCTGCTTAATTTCTTTCAAATTTACATTCTAACCCCGCTTAATTAGAACGATTGTCCTCTGCAAGTTTTTGCTTGCGATTACTAAACTTTCGACCAACTTCAATAATCAACTTCCGGCCCTGTAATTTAATTATTACTCTATGTAATGGCTTTATAACGTGGTGTTTTATGACGGTTATATGTATGATTAATGGCTGGGCGTTAAGTGCAGATTTCTCCAAATCGAAGAAGTTGTTATGAATTTATTACAAGTTTTTCATTCACTTTGACGATCTAAATTGTATTTTAACTGGCAATTTAGTAAATTTGTTTCAATGCACGTGTTTCTCGCTTATTGTGTATCCAACTATCAACTTGAAACTCTACAGGATTATTTTCCCTATCTTGAACTTACCTTGTCGACAAAGTGCCTCGAAACACAATAGAATCATATCACTTACAGTCACCTTCCTAGGGGAATTGCTTGTTATATTTTCTTGGAAATTCGAGCCAGTCGTCACTGTAATGCGGAAAATATTCTCCACATGCTTTTTTGTGAGATTTGCTTTTGAATTTCAATTTGGTCTAAGTGGTTACAAGAAATATCACCCAAATCTGCTACAATAATTGTCTTTCCGATCGATTTAATAATTTCTCCATTATACACAGCTTGATGTACTTAAAATTGATGTATTTAAATTTTATGCTAGACAATGCAAAATTTATTTTTGTGTGTCAATGTTGCCATTTAAATACTCGCAATGTTGTGGAAGATTAAAATCAAACAATATAAAGATGAGTAGATAATAAGCCTACCAGGATTACTTAACTTTTTTCTCATTTAAGCAATTTGTAACTCTAACTGTTTTCAAGATCCCCATCCTGGCCCTTATCCTGGACACACTGTATAATAGGGAAAATCAAACTAAAATGAAATGACGTAAACAGACAGACGGAATATCACATTTATTAAGGTTAGGTTAAATTACAATATATTTAACATAAATAGCTTAACCTGAGTTGTAATACCTATTTGCATGATTCAACAGCAATTTGAGATCTTCATGACATACAGTTTGGTAACAATGCAAAGTGTTGTGTGTCATTATTCCCAATTTTGTTTGGTTTTTAGTATATGTTGTTTACTTCTAGTTTTGAGCTTATTGACAAAATAAGAAACACACATACTTATCCGATCTGGTTCAATGAATCGAAAGGCAAAGCCTCTGATAGAAAATATCGTTTTCCAGATACCTAACATCGATATGCACCCTATCGAATTTATAAAAGTGGTCCTCCTATAAAGGAATAAATATATTTTGTGGATTAGATTCAATTTTTCACACCTTTGAAGTTGATTTTCCAATCCTGCACGTTTTATGCAGTGCAGATCTGATTTCTTCCGGAAGTTCTGCGTGTGATTTTCGATCCGATCGAATGTCAATAAGTTTTCCATGTGCTCGAAAAGTTAATCGTAAACTAAGCATTTGCAAGCACTCAAGTCTTTCTGACTGAATACTGAAAATAATATCTTTTTTGCCGTAGTTTAAAAAGCGTTTTAGCATTCGGATTAATGCTCAGTGGTGCGAAATAATGTCTTTAAAATCAAATTACAGTCTTTAAGGAAGAATTCAGGATTGGGAGCTAAAAGCATCGCCGCTAGTAATGGAGTGATGATTATTTTGATTCTTTGGAATTAATGATAAACTTTTTTCATTCAAGTGCTTTGATCCATTATCAATTGGACGACAATTGTTCAAATTTTAACAATAATTAGTTAATGGCAGAATGTTTTTAATACAATTCTCTACAAAAATTCTCTTCAATTAAATTGAAGCAAAACCAGCAGTTGAGCCAAATTATATTATAAAGTTTAAAATAATTTAACCTACAATTTCAGGACTTATTTTAGAATACATCAAAATGATCATAAAAAACAAAAGCCGTATTTTGGCTTCTTCTTCTTCTTCAAATAGTCTTTCAGCCTGTTTTTCCAGCTTTAATGGGTTCCTTGCGATGTCGACATCCAGCTATCCCTATATTGTAAACACTCTAGTAAACACTGACGCCAAAATACGTCTAAACATTTTAAAATCAATAGAAATAAAAACAAATCCAAAGGTTGCGGTTACAGCATTGTGAAAGGGCGAAATCCGAGCTTATTAAGGCGTTTCGTAACGGAAAACTCATCTCGGGAAAAGCGAATTCATTTTCATTCGCTGGCGGCTTTTACATAATCTCCAAGAGAGAAAAATTACAATACGTTCGCCGCTGACATATTGCACGTTGGTTTGTACCCGGGCACATTTCGGATAAATCAATGTTCCATGTCGAAACGCGTGTACCTATAAATTAAGTCGATTTATTGGTTTAAAAGTGTTGCCACTGTGAAGTACGTCATACTTTGTCCATTTTACTGTACATTAGAATTATGCATTGCACAGGAATGTTTTTTATGTTGTTCTAGTGCCAATAGATGCAGAAATACTAGACGTGGTATACAAAAAAAGTCCAGGACTATTAGTCAATTTTTGTGAAAGAATTTCGCATAAAATAATTGATTAATTAATAATCAGGGTGATAATTTTGTCCTCCTACTGTAAATTTGGTAATCTTGCATTAATTCCAATGTCAATTTTAAATTTTTAATAAAAATTTCGTAATCATTTCGGCACAACAATCAAGAAAACACCTGACGAATGTCAAGGCTCGTAAAACGAAACATACTCACGTTAAAGATGACAGCAAATTCCTGCATAAGTAGCAAAAGAAAACGATAAAATCGATTTAATATTACATGGTAATTTGTCAGTTTTATGAATGATAGCGTTATAAGATGGCACAAAAAGCAATAACGCGATGACAGTATCGCGATTTGCGCAGAATTGATTACTTTTTCCGTTTGATTAAACATGTGAGAGGATTCGGAACGAACGAATAATGTTTTTGCCCTTTTATATGACTTTTTTTTCGTCATTAAATTTGGATTAAATGATGTTTAACTAGGTGATAAGTGAATAATTTCACTGAATAAACTATACATAAAGACTATACAGTAAAAAGACTAGACAGACTATAAAAAGACTATACAGTCGTAGTATCTCTTCCCTCTCCAGGAAAAATCCGATGTGGGTGACAAAATTATTAAGTGGATTACCTTCAACTAGAAATATATAAAATATCCTTTGTAAAATTGATGACCATTTTGGTGTTGTGTATGTGGTGGTGCTCGTCTTCTTATTGTCACGGTCAACTCTGCCTTATACACTTAATATGGTATGTATCAATAACTGTCAATTACATTACCATGATTGAAAAATGTTTCCGTAGAACTAACTTTTATACATTTGAATTAAACGTACTTACAGTAGGTAATTTTGATATTATGTTTTATAAAACAATTCAGCCTTGATTCATCACAGTTTATATGGTTATTAGCGTCCTTTACCTTTCTTAATTAATAAAGTGCCTAATTAATATTTATGGTCCATTTGAATAAAATAGACATTTACGAAATATCTCAGATTGCAAATTAATTAATTTCCAATGTATTTACAGTTTTTTCTATTATTTTCAGATACGTTGGACTGTGGTTTTGGTTGTAATCTGCATAATATGGGATGCACACGGGCAAGATGAATTATTCAGGCACAGTGTGAACAAGCGTCAATATCCAGATATATTCAAAACTACAGTCAATCGAACAAAATATGTCTACAATATTCCTGAGAATCCCCTAACTTATCCACCACCAACGATCAGTGAGCCAATTACAACCACCAAGAAACCGCCGACAAATGAAGGATATTTTTATCTTCCACCCAACCAGCCTAAGAAACCATCGAAGAATAGAGGATATTTTTATGAGCCACCAAAAAACCGATTGACATATCCTTCAACAACTTTTACTAATCGTATTATAAAACTAGCACCAAGTAGAATTGAAACTATTAAGGAATTACCCACAAACAGACGATTAATTTATAACTCTCTTCACAACTCATTCCAAAACCCTCCAATTGCTACTACCACTACAACAGTGAAAACCAATCTAACATCTCAGAAATCATATACTCTCAATAAAAGTTATCTTCCACCTGAAATAACTACTACTACTTCGACAGAGAAACCATTTATTCCCGGAATTAGTTATCTTCCACCTGAAATAACTACCACTCCTCGTATAACTACTCCTAGAATAAATAAAATATTTATTGACAGAATAACTAACACTACTACTACTACTACAACTAATCGTCCTCCTAATCCCAGTAATACTTATCTTCCACCTGAAATAACTACAACTACTACTACTACTACATCCACTCCAATTACAACCCCCAAAAAACCAGTTCCTAGTAATGGATATTTTTATAATCCTCCCCAAGACCAACTCAAATATTCTACAACTACCATCAAAAAAACAATTAGTAATCCACCATCTGCTCCTAATAATAGTTATCTTCCACCTGAAATAACTACCACTCTTCGTATAACTACTCCTAGAATAAATACACCATTTTTTGACAGAATAACTAACACTACTACTACTACTACAACTAATCGTCCTCCTAATCCCAGTAATACTTATCTTCCACCTGAAATAACTACAACTACTACTACTACTACATCCACTCCAATTACAACCCCCAAAAAACCAGTTCCTAGTAATAGATATTTTTATAATCATCCTCCTAATCCCAGTAATACTTATCTTCCACCTGAAATAACTACCACTCCTCGTATAACTACTCCTAGAATAAATACACCATTTTTTGACAGAATAACTAACACTACTACTACTACTACAACTAATCGTCCTCCTAATCCCAGTAATACTTATCTTCCACCTGAAATAACTACAACTACTACTACTACTACATCCACTCCAATTACAACCCCCAAAAAACCAGTTCCTAATACTGGATATTTTTATAATCCTCCCCAAGTCCAACTCAAATATCCTACAACTACCATCAAAAAAACAATTAGTAATCCACCATCTGCTCTTACTAATTATTTTCCACCACAAACAAATCGTCGAACACCTACTCCCAAGCCTACCATCATATCAACAGATGTACCATTTCAGCTTCCTCCTCTTCAAGATTTCGTAGTATTAAAAGTGTGATTTATTATTTTTTTGTCAGTTACTATTTAAATTAATTTTTTTTGTCTATTTTTTTGTGTCTTATATGTTAATACTGTGTTTCTATGTCTGAAATAAATTTCTAACATTTTTATGGCATTTTTGTCTCTCGGTCAACCAATGGTTTGTAGTTTGTGATAAAAGTGTTGATGACCCTAAGATTGTCAGAAAACTCTTTTTGACAGTATCCCTGAATAAACTGACAGATAAAATGGTTAAAACCAACTTTATTAGTTCATGCAATTAAATGACTGATGGGTGTTGAGAGTATCGTCTTTTCGTAGATTGGCTGTCAATTCCCATGAGTTTGACAAGGAAAAACAAAAAGAAAAAACCGAAACTGGTGGTAAATAAAATAACCGAAAACGTGAACTTGGCACTTATATGAAACGGACAAGGAAGACGGAAATAAAAACCCCCTGAAAGTTTAATATCCTGGGAGGGCGAAAATCGGATACTAAACAAAACGGATGATTCAAAATGAAATTAGCGCTCTTAAAGTTTCCCCACCCGAAACGAAATAAAAGAAAGTTTTCTCCGGGCCGGTACACTTTGTTCTATAAAAGTTACTTATCTTTTAATCCCGCGATGCAATCCTTTAGGGAAAACAAACAGATGATACTGACTAGACCAAAAAGTATTTAAAAGCATTTTGAGATTAAGCAGTTAAGATAAAACATTGTACGTTCGGGGCAATCTTTTCTTTCCTAGTGAGACAATAAGCTGACTCCAGGTTTATAGTCTGGCAAACGAAAAAAAAATAACCGGATTTAATTAAAAGCTACGATTATTCCGGTTTTAATGGTTTTATTGTAGCTCAGAGGTTAACTTTTTATTGTAATTTATTATTTTTAGTTTTAAAACTTCTTATTTGAAACAAGTAAAAATAGTTGGAATAAGTTTCTTCATTTAAATTTCACCTTTCTACTTTTAATTTAATGGTTTTACGTCAACTAAGAAGGTAATTTACTATCTTAATTAAATCCTGTACTACTGGACAGATCCTGATTTTTTTTTATTTATTATATGGTACCAGCTGCTTTCCTGGAGAATTCCAAGTTTCTAAGCATTTAAAAAGCTTCTTTTGGCATTTTTAAAATAGTTTTTAGAAGCTTTAGACAGATTTCTGACAATTCCAAATAATCCCTAGAAGCCTCTAAAGAATTTGAATATTATATCCAATTTTCCTCACTTTGCATCTTAGCGTTTTTCACAGCATCAAAATTGACAAATTGCATATTTTGAGTAATAAACAAGTTTTAACTGAAATTGAGTTATGTCAACAACGGCAAAAGGTATCACCACTATTTTGAGAGTGAATTGTTGAGAATTTACTGTAAAACATTGTACTCAAATTACATTAACCTCACTTTACTTCTTACCGGTTTTCCGAGGTAAAGTAAAATTTAGTGTTCCAGGAAATTTTACCAATTTGACCAGTAATTTATGGGTCTCATTGAAATTTGCATAAAAGATATCATTTTCCTGTCATGACTGTCATTAATTTGAAAAGTCATAAATTTGAATCAATATACAGTTTTCATCTTTTCATGCACCTTCTGTATAGTAGCGGCACTAACGAAATGTGAAACTTCCAGTGATGAGTTTAGCAGTTCTTTACGAACATTTTTGCCCTCATTCAAATTTTTCGGAACTTTCACAGTTTCTGAGTTATTTAGCAAAAACTGGTTTGATACAACAACTTTTCAAATCAGTTGTTTGAAATTTGAACACTCTGTAACAGAGTTCAGAGAGGTTGAACCACTGAACCGTCTTGAGCTCCTCTTTCCAGTGGTGTTGAGCAAAAAAATATATCTAAAAAATAGCGTACAGGGTGACCAAAAACAGTCAATCACCATACTTTTAATTGGAAGCAAAAACCGTCCTGCAGACTTACGGTGCTGAGTTATGAGTTGATTAGACATTTTTGGTATCTTTCAAATTTTTTGTAGCATTCACCAGTTGTGGTTTTGAAATTTGAACACCTTGTAACTTGGTTATTTTGGGGGGTTTAGGGTGGTTCAACCACTTAAAAGAACCGTTTTAAGCTCCTCTTTCCAGTGGTGTAGAATAAAAAACTCTATCTTAAAAATAGCGTACAGGGTGATAAAAATAGCGAATCATCATAATTGTCTTGCACACCCTGTATACTGGAAGCAAAAACGGTAGTGCAAACTTTATGGTGTTGCGCTAAGGAGTCAATTAGGAACATTTTTGGTCTCTTGCAATTTTTTTGTAACTTTCACCGTTTTCGTGTAATTCAGGAAAAACTAGTTTGGTGCAACAAATTTACAAATCAGTAAAATTGTGATCTAAAATTTGGTTTAAAAGGCAGTCAGCGACCATATCGAGTTAGAAAATGACTGTTTTAAGCACATTTTTGGAATTTTCATTATATCTCCTATTCAATAACCTGAAAAACACTACAAAATTTGCTCCATTCGGGAACAAAATTGCATGTAAAATCGACTTGGAGTAAGAAAATGACTGTTTTAAGGACATTTTTGGAATCCTCATTAAATTGATAAATGTTGAGAAAATCGCAAAAAATCTAATTTATTTTGTCCTACAAACTGTTACAATTCAATACACACTCACACCGTGTAAAATACAGAGACGATAATCGGTGAAACTAGGCGTGGAACCGAAACTTGGCAAGTAAATTCATTATCGCCAAAGCGGTATAAACAATAATTCGTAATGGTGTCGCCGCGGTCAGAGTCGTAGATTACCTGGTATAACCTTAGCACATAAATTTGGAGCAAATTAACGGTCCGCATGGATTCCAGAACATGAAATCTCGATCTGTATGCACAGCTTTAAGGGAGCTTTCCAGTATGCAGAAAGCATCGGCGTCTCTATGGCCTGAGCTTTCAATCGGTCTCGCAGGAGTTGAATTTATTACATCTCAGGTATCCCAACTGGAACTTTGGCGCCTGCTACTGATATTGCCATAATAAAAACCTGACATTCTCAATTTAATAAGTGCCAATGTCTGCTACTTTTAAAGCGAGCACGGATAGATGGGAAACTAGCTCTGATCACGTTACAGTTCGCTATTCTAGAAATCGGCACTCGATATTAAATTTTGACGTGGAGAAAGAACAAATTAACCTGTTGGTAAAAGAAATGACTGAATGCAATTAACATCCTTTGTGAACCCTTTCTAAAGACATCAAAGCCCTTTGTACCGCAACTCTGGACATTTCGCTTACAATTCTCTCTTAATTCCCAACACGTATCAGGCTAAATCTTGTTTAGGTCGCTGGCAGTCACATGTGTAATAAACAATGCGGCCATTAAGTTGACAAATATGAAATACTCTCCTCCAGTCTTGCAAAGTCTTATGTGTACTCTGGAATATCAAAGAGGCACTCAAATTTTGAGCGCAAAGTGGGGGGTACAAGTCATTTTTCTTCATTATATTCCTCGGTGCATGTTATATTGCTTTTATGGAAATATTTCTTGATCATAAACTTATTTTAAAGCACTTTGTTAGACGAGGAAAAACAATAAGCTAATGTCGGTTGATCCATGAAGAAATTCATTAAAGGAATTAGCCACATATTTCAAACGTCTGAACCGAATATTCCGGCAAATAAGAGAGGTTACTTTAAATTTATGCTGCCGCATTTCTTTAGACTTTTGGTTTAAATTGAAATAGTTAAAGTTACGACTGAATTTTGAGCTGTGCAACCCAAAAACGATTCCCATCAATTCGTCTATATTACCAAAGTGTAAATTTCGTTCACTTCCCATTCGCAGCCTCCATATAACGAAAGAAAGACCAATACATCAAAATTGACACCCCTTTCTGAGATGAAACCAAAAACAAAAACTAAGCCATATATCACTTTAACTACTTCTACCCAAGCTTCGTGATAAAAAGTACCAACAAAATAAATAAGGTGGAAATTATCCAGTCGTTAGCGATCTGTATTTCTAAACTGCAGTTGGGTGTTAAAGATAAATGACCCTTCTGAAGAGAACAACAGCTAATAGGGTTTTTTTCGGTTACTCCTTAACAATCATCTTGTAGTCGAATATAATGATTTAAGAATCCTTCAGAAATACGTTATTTCTATAATACGTTACGTAACGTTTTATGATACTTTGGGACATAGGTCAGATGAATACTAGTATGAAGACCAGCCAAAGCATTACTTTACCAACATTTTAATATGATTTAGAGCAATTTTTGATTTTACCTAAAGGTATCAGACAGATCACTGGGCCGGGCAAAACCTTTATCAACAAATCCGCTGTTGTTGGGTGGCCCCAACGAATTATAAGGCTTTTTGCGAAAGAGACGAGCGGAGACGAAGGAAACCGTAATTGATGAACAAAATTGCCGGATTATCCTTAACCTCTAGTTCTGATATTGGACTTAGATACCATAATAAAACAGGCCAACATCATATCGTGGCGAATTGAACAGAAATTGCTACGTGTGCGGAATCTCGTTATGTTGATTAAGTTAGAATGAAGCTATGTCTGGCAAGCGGCAAAATGTAATTCCTTTGTGAAATCTTTTACATTGAATTACTTTTTAATTTTACGCTTTGTAAAGGTTCACGCTAAACGAAAGATTTTTACAATTCAGATGCAATGCGGATGAATTAATGCTCAATTGTAATAAGAAATTCTTGGGGAGCTATAAAGTAGGTAAAGAAGCCTTCATGAGTAAAATCCTTCTTACAACACTAGTTTCACGTAAATTCAGTGGCTCAGAGTTGGATTCGACATACTGCATCACTCGTGACATAGAAACCGAAATTTATAGCAAAGTTTTAGTAGAAACTAGACTACTTCAAATAGTATAAAAGATAAGAGGCGAGGTTTTTCGACAGACTGCAACAAATTGACTTAATTTTCTTTTGAATCGACCGGAATGGGGCTATATTGAACAGAATTTACGAGGATTCGTTGCCTCTCTAATATAAATTTCGTGCTAGTGACTTTACGGATATTTATTATCACAAACTCGTTAATAACGTAAACGATTACGGTTTTCTAATTCAATTTCTATTGCGGATTAGTTTAATCTCCACTGAATTATAATTGAGTTTGCATGAAAAATCAAACCATATTGTAATAACGGCGTAATCCCGGGAAGCATAGATCTACTTTAAGGTAACCAGTTGCAAGAAGCTTTCAGCATTATTACATTCATTTTATCCGGAATCGGTTGGCATACAAAATAGAATCTTCCACGTTTTGCACCTGCGTTTTCATATGCTTAGAGTTCAAATTTGCTGTTCCGGGACCCATCGATATAATAAGCTTTCTCTAAATTGGATGTGCAGTCTGCGGAAGGAAAAAGATAAATTATACGCAATGAATGACACGAAAATGGCGAACAGAAAAAAAAACTTAAACAGATAAATCTTGTTGACAAATTGACAATAGACTATTGTGTGTGTGCGTGTTCTTTAAGGAAAATTTTGCTCTCGAGGTATTTATTAAATGGAATTTCAAGGAAAAGGTACGAAAACCTGGAAGTATGAATTAATGTGGACCATTTACAACTCCTTTTTTATGTCAATGTTATTGAAGACAAGTGATTACAGAGTTTGCAAAATATTCTATTTTATTACGTAACTTAGCTTTAGTTGGTAAATTTTGCAAAGGATATTCAATAAAACGTACTTAAAAAAAACATTTGTATGTTAGCTGTATGTACAGGGTGATAACGAAAAAGCTTCAGATATATTGTGCTGTTTTTGTTTCAAACGAGTACAATTCTCTTTGTACACTGATCTATTACGGATTCGAGTCTCGGATTTAGGTGAAACAAACATCGATTGGACGTGTAGATATTGTCGTTTCACACGGAATTGACAATACAACTTTGGGAGCGATAAATCAAAAATCCCCCAGGAAATACACCCGGCCAATCAATGACTCATTACCCAGTCCTATCGGGACATTTTGTAGTATGCACCATTGACGTGGTAAATCCTTTCCTCTATCAAACCTCGAAGGGCTAAGCATTTGTCCACGTCCAAAACGCCGTCACATGTTTAATCGAACAAGTCTATTAATCAATTCGGTCGAAATCCCGACATTATTATGTTACCTATGTCATCTCAGGAATTGATCGGTCATGGTTGCGTTTACCCGGCATGTTTTTTTTGACATGGAAAATAAACAGGAATACGGTATATAACAATGTTTATTACTAAGTAAATATCACAGATATTGTATCCTAAATAACATTTTATACAATCTACATTCAACATGTAAACTTCTAAACGACAATTATTTATAACATTAGTATTTACAAGTTAAAAATTCACAATTTTTATGTCCAGAATCAATCAAGTTTATTGTCCCCATTAACAAATCTGTAAAGCTTGATTATTTTACTGAACTAAACCGAGCTCGAATACAAATTAGAGTGGTAGTAAATACGTAAGAAATAATAAGAGCAGGTGAAAATTGGCCACCAAACAACCGACTAAAGCACTCCAACAATGGCACTTCGGGACAAAAAATAACAAAGCAAAATGTACGGCAGCTTTGTTTGCTCGGTAGCTTTCTTGACCCCATTCAGGCCTCGCACTAGAAAGGAGAAGATAAAGATACAATAATTAATTATTTTTAGACAACTCCAACGAAAAATAATGATCTTGGACCGACTTTAATTAGTTCCCTTCTTATTATTTAACATTTTTATCTGCAGAAACGAGCGGCGGCTTTTATGGGAGCGAAACTGATAAGAAACGTTGTAGAAACATGAGTTTAATAAATATGTTCGTTTTATCTTGCATATTTTTTGGGCTCTAAATTTCCTCGATTCGGGTAGGTAAATGTAACGGCATTATTTGGAGTTTGAGCGAATATCGCTCTATTCAGAGTCAACACATGGGGGGCACAGCAAACACGACTAATGTAGTTGATACAATTCTAGTGTTAGCGTGCCTCTACATCAAACCGCGTTCTCTAAAATCAATCGACTTAGACAATAATTCAACCTTGTTATTTGCCCTTTACAGAAATTAATTTTGAACCAAAGCCTATTGATTTGACTTAATCACTTTCGGGTGTTCGATTGAATTGATTTAGGGAAGGATGTTGATTGTTTTATACCGATTGTAATTTTTGCCTTTACAGACCCAAAAATGTGCTTTAAACTTTGTGGTATCTCTTGAAATAACTATTCTCAGACAGTTTTATGAACTAAAATAAACTGACATGGTCTTACCTTTTTGAGGAATTGGATCTTTTGCACTTTCCAGCTCAAGAGAGACCTCATCCTGATAAACTCCAGGAAGTACAGCCAAACATTGCAAAACCAGCCGACCATTATCGAAATGCTCGTCCTCCAAAGGTAACTCCAGGAAAAGATCACTCCAGGACCGTTCTGATATCTTTTTAAATGGATCAACGTCACTTTCTGCAACCTGCCCAAAGAAAACAGTTACGTAACAGTGACATGAAAATAACGCAAACAAGTGGATTTTAATGGACTTCAGTATGTATTAATTTACCGTAATGTTGTTTAGTTTAAATTTAAGGGTAACCGGTGGCCTGGATAGCGGACTGGAGCAGTTTGCTCGTAAAATGTGTCCGGAGTCTAAAACATCTCGACCGACGCTAATCTTAGGGGATGATTCCGGCAATTCTGCAAAGGAAATAAATATAAAGCGGGAATTATTATGATTTAGTGTATTAAAGGGCACGACGTAAATTACTGTTTACGTGACTTCTCCGAAAAGATGGCCACTTGGCTAATTTGTGCGTTAAAACTTATAGTTTAAACTCGAAAGTTTTGGTGGAGTTTGATAAGAAATTGTAATTAAAAAGTAACAAATATTTACCTATTCAAACAGCGTTTGTTTGGCAAACTTGAGTTGGAAATAAGTTTAAGAAAACTAATATTTGCTGGAAAAAATTAGAGAAAGAAAACTAATTCTAAAATTTATAAGAAATTTGTGTTTAATTTACCACAACATAAATATTTAAGTAAAACCTCTGGAAACATTTTATTATTAATTTATTAAAATGTCTCCATTCCTTTAGTGAATATTTTAAGCCAACATATTGAATACCGCTGAAATTCCAGCTCTTTATAATATCACTGTAGATAATATCGCCCTGCAGAGGGCGTCCGGAACCGATTTTATTCAAATAAGGTTATAAAACATTGGAAACGTGAAAAACACCTTTCTCGGAGCAAAATCTAATAAATATTTTATTTAAAAAGAGGGGGACGACAAAACAGGTTTTATTAGAAGGGCCCCGCCTACAAGGGAAGCAATAAACAGCCGAAAATTGTCGGGAAAGTAAACAAAACTCGGATTGAAAAAAACGTTATTTCGCCAAGACGATTTTTCAAGGTAAATGTTATTTTATCTTCTGGCTCGCATTCGGCCATAAATCCGAGAGTTGAAATGATAATAATTCCACCAAGAATATAACGGCAAAATTAAGTGGCATGGCAAACAAAATTTACGATTTTCATCTTCCTAGAATATTTTACCAGTTAACTGGTGGTTAAATCAGCGCAGCCCTGCCTTAAGCAGCCACAATATAATCGTAACGAACCGATTGTTATGCCTCACGCACTATTATGGAGGGGTTTTCCTCTCGATTTTCCCTTTAATTAGCCCTAAATTAAGCCCTAATCTTACTTTGGATTGCACTACAAAGCCACCAGGTTCACTAACTTGTCTCATCTCCGTGTCCTTACAGTAGGTGAAGCTTAGTAGAGAATTATGCAAATACATACGCTATTAGGGCATGAATATGCATAGGTACATGGATATTGTAATACGCCAAATGGGATATTTATTTGCATTGGATTTGTGCTTGAAACGTTCAATTCAGGAATATTATTGAATATTCAATGTAAAAATTATTAATTTTAGTGTGGGAAAGCAATTCTATAATACTACTACGAAGATAACCAGAAGGATATTTGAAATGTTACTGTTATTGGCGTTATAACGCCAGTTAGATGGAAGGTAAGTAGGGCAGATTACCTCGGGCTTTACTGCCAGTAAACTACATCATAATTGTCTCGCATTCGTGCAAATCGAAGCTTTAGTTTATATTCTGATATTCATGGAAACAGTTTCAATAAGTAATTTGAGTAAAGCGAGATTTTAGGAAATTGGCAATAATTGTTTTTGAACAAGACACTGAGATATGTGTAAAGTCCACGTTTTACGTTTATTATTTAAAAAAAATTAAGTCCTATCCTGTAATTGAGTTGTAAAGTACCTGGTTTGTTTGTTCATACATAAAGCTGCTCAAAGCTCAATATGATGGTTCAATTAAATGCTAATAAGTAAGTAGGTATCAAAGGTCATTGAAATAGTTTAGTTTTGCAAAGTTTGGCAACGTTGCAGCATTAAAGGTTTGCCATTCAGAACCACCACTTTTGCAAATTTAGCTTCTTAAAGCAGTTTTTTCTGTTTCGTTACTTTGTCTTTATTTGTCTCACTTCATTAAAACTTTCATTATCTATCCGTCTTATTGGTATTGATTTTTTGCTGGTTTTTCTTACTTTCCTGTCTATAGACTCGTTTTTTCTCATAATAATTGCACTTATAAAATCCTCTGGCACTTAAATTCCATGGAACGTTGAAAAGTGTCTAGAGGACTCTGGCAATTCAAAACAGTTATAGGAAGGTTCAAGACACTTGTAGAGGATTCTGGCAGTTTTCAGTAGCATTTAGAGGTCTATGGAACTTTCAAAATGACTCTAGAAGATTCAAGCAAGTTTTTCAAGCCACTTTTTACTTCTGGAAATAGTCTATGAAGTCTTGATATAAGGATTTGTTTCTTTTCAGTATACCTGAACGGCATTTCGGACAAAACTTCTCATGTTCTGTAAAACATCTAAAATCTACTGAAGACTTTTAATGTAGTACTAGTACTGTAGAGATATACTTACGTATAACAATCATACTTTGTACATCGACACCGGTAACCATATGGGGTTGATCGGTAGTAACTTCGCAGCTAAAATTGCCGGACAAATTGAACTCGATATTTCGGAGAAGCACTTGAGTCGAATTGGAATGGCTCTCCTGCAATAAAAACTGATTTTATGATTCATCCAAAATAGCGACCCTACTTAAATATCAGGTGCATTACGATTCGCTGCAATAGACCGAACCACATTTTCATTAGATTCCTTTTTATTGTAACCATCTAGAAATCATAATTTTTAAAGTTATTCCTTTGAGCATAAAAACCGAATATTCATTTATTACTTAAATGCAAATTTTCTATTAGATTGTGCTTGCATTTTTAACTTAAAAAATGTTAAAATATGTACCATCAATGCTGCAAAAACGAGTAAAGAAGAATAATGCATATTTTATGCTTTTTAAGGTTTTAAGATGTAACACCTTGAATTCTAAGCAACTAATCCATTTCCACATTGTTATCTCTAAATGCATCGCACGTGAAAATCGAAAACACTTCCGGCGATAAAGTGGAACATCAACCATTCCGAAAAGGGGAGTTGACGAAAAGTAGCATCGTCAATAGATCAAGAAGCCGCTAAAATGCGACGATAGAAAGCCACATTTGCATCATAAATATATGGCTTGGGTCTTATATGGGGGAGAATTGTCCCGCCGCAAAGTTAGAGCAAGTGTAATATACTCGCGCTTACTGACACTAAAATCTGCATCTGGGATCGTGCCTTCAAGCGGAAAATCTGAGGAAATTCTGGTTGTTTAGAGCTTTGAATGTGTAATGCCCGAATATGCATCGATAGTTCAACGGTATTTGCATAATAGTCTGCTAGCGAGCGTTATGTATAAAGCTGGGAGAGAACCTTCAAAGAACTCAAAGTTTTTGAGTATCAAATCGAGGACGTTGCATTATGTTATTATGTTAAAACTTCCTCTAAAATTTGCTTTGTTCTTTACTTTTCTCTATAATTAACTTTCAAAAAAACTTACATCAACAGTCAATCCGTCAAAAGGGAAAACTTTAGTGTTGGGACGTTCACTTGGAGTAAAACGATAAAACTCCCTTGGTCCTCTATACCATTTCACTGAATATAGAATATCATCTTCCAGGTCGTAGGAACATTTCAAAGTCGAATGGTTCATGAAATGTACCACCGAAGGCTCTATTGATAGTTTCACGTCTTTGAGACATCCAATATCTAGAAAAAAAATGTTAGCTTAGAATAGAATTTTCTAGGTCACTAAATATAGTGAAACCGAATCAGCTGCAGTAAACAAGAAATTAAAAGAATAATCTTGATAAGTGCTGAGACTTTAAGTCCTGTCGCAGCAAATACCCCCAGGCCACGAACTTTTTACTGAAAATGCTATGAGAATCGTTTGTTATCTGATTCCCGTCTAGACAGCTAAAGAATTGATTTTAAGTAATGGTTTCCAATGAAAAACCATTCTTTTTTTTCCCCAGCTTTAAAAGAGAGAAAAACAGATTTTTTCCCCTGACTCTCCATGAAAAGCATATTAATAACATAGTAAATTCCATTAACCGCCAAGCAATAACTTTTATCTAGACGTCATAATTCGGTATTAATTGCTTTGGCAATAAATATTATTTTATTTATGCCTTTGCAAAAAGTATGGAATAAATGTGTTTTCGATGATTTATGGTTACCACAAAAATATTTTCCAACTGCGTATATTAAAGTCATACATAATTCAAAATAGACCAAAGTAACACTATTCGTACAACAAACTACGTGTCATCGACATGGTATCTGAGACATACGTTTTTCGTATTATACTGTCGTAAACTTTTTTGTCGAAACTTTCCAGAATGAAACTTTTGCAGGCGAACACAATTTCAAACAATTTATTTGCTAAACTTTGTTACGACGCAAATTGATCGTTTCGAGCTTGGTAATTGAAGAATGATGCTTTTGAATAAAACGCTTGGGGTGTAAAGTTTATTTACATCCTAAAGTATCGCGATGTCGTATAGCGCCCATATTAGCAGACATATTACCCTATTACGTTATGCAAAAATATGTGTCATATCGAACGATGAAATACGGGTTTAGTTGGCGTTTATTAATGGTCCGTTCAGGCTTATTAACATTTTTTTTCTGGTTGGTTGTGTCGAACAGAAAACCAGTGCAATTTCCGTATAAAGTTTTCTGGGAAACAAATACCTTGCCAACTCTCCAGACATACCAATTCTCAGGAATTTTGTCGTGTCTTCGCCCAACTACGATCACGATCTCTGATAGGGTGCGAACGTTTCCAACTTAAATTCCTCGAAACGAATATCTCCATCCAATTGGAATATTTTTTACGAGTGACATGTTTAAACTATTATTATTTTAATGGTATTGTTAAACCAGTGAAATATGACGACTATTAATAATACCTTTGATATTTATCCTTTTAATCAGTATCATTCAGCTAAACCACAACATTAAATATCGAATTAATTATGGAATATGCATATGTCATTTTGTAAGCCAAAATGATTAGGTAAAAGCACTTTAACGTAAAATTGTTTTAGATCACACTTACAATAATCACATCTAGTAGTATACAAAGAATTTGGAAAATATAAGTTTGTGATATAAGTTACGAAATTTTGTTTGATTGTGTGTTTCTAACCTTTGATTGTGTGTGTGTTTATAAATTAATTTTAGTCGTTTTTAAAAATGACAACCGTCAAAATCTTCTTCATAAAGCTGTAAAACCACAAAACAATATTAAAATTAGTATAAACAGTACCAAACATACAGGGTGGTCCAGTTTTAAATGTCAATAATTCACCAATCGATAGCCCATCAAAAAATAAGTTGACACGCATTATGTCATTTTCCTGAAGAACGCTTTTTCATTTTCCTGGAAAACACAGACCGCCAAAATTCAGTTTTGAAAATCTTTTTTTTGCTACAACTGTCAGACAGTCAGACTAATTTTATTCTAAAAATTTAATTATTTACTATATTAGCATTTAATGCCAAAATTGTTTACTTTCATCAATGAAGAGTCTGAAACTTAACTTTTACTATAAAAAATAGTTTAAAATTCGATTTTTCAGTCTTAAAACACAGTGAAGCGTCTAGAAGTCAATTTAATACTGACAAAGCATGAAATGGCATATTTAAGCCTACGAAAACTGTAAAAATAGTTTTTTAAGTCTGCTATGTCAAAAACTTGGTGAAGATAACCATAAAACTCGATTTTCCAAGCTGAAAGCAGTTTCAAAGCCCTAAAAATAGTCCAGAGTTCTAAAAAAATGAAAAGTAAAGTAAAAAAACCTGAAAAGTTAGTCTTCAAGTCAATTTTCATGAATCTAATCAATATCCTGTATTTAAGGCTATTTTCAAGACTAAAATATTGAAATCTATTTTTAAATTATGAAAACTTACTTCAATTGCAAAATTTAAGCTTTTGATGTCACTTTTCATTAATTCAGAGTCACTTCTTGGTGTCCATGTCAATTTTCAAGGTTGAAATGTGTAAATAAGTAAATTTACCGGTTTCTAAGTTAAATTTCAAAACTAAAGTCTTTCAATTTGTCTGGAAACTGTGAAAACTGGCTACAAAGACATTTTTTCAGCTTCTCAAGTAAATTTTCACCGTTTCCAAGACAATTTTTATGTTGGGTTGGGTTGGTTTTGGGTCTTTAAATAGGGTAATTACTCAATTTTGTCGTAAACAAAACTTCAAATTAGAGTTTTGTAAGAGATACTTATTTTGCCAAATTGAAAAAGTAAAAAAAACGGAAAATTTTGAAAAATATCCAGTGACATAGAATATAAGGCAGAAAAATGAAAACCATCTTTTTGTATTTACACCACTGGACAGTTTCGATTAATGGAAGTATTAATTTCATATGTGTTTGTTCTAAATTTGATTAAAATTGCTCCAGCGGTCTGACAGTTATGACAAGAAACTGATTTTTTAAACTGAACATTTATGGACTGTATTTTCCTTGGGAAGCATTTTTCAGGAAAATGACATAATATGTATGTATGTTAGTTGTGTGCAACATCTGGTGACATCTGTACTCAACTCTATGAGTTAGAAAGTACAGATGGCGTTCCAAAATCTAGGAACAGCACCATTAATGCCGCATCATTCGGTAAACACCGATCTGATTGGTTGAAAATGGTGAGGTTTTGTTTTTTGTTTTGAGTACAGATGTCACCAGATGTTGCACACAACTATCATTTCTGGCATCCAGTTGACTATACTGGAACGAAGGTTTTGTTCTTTGGTTATCAAGCCCTATAGCCTCTCTGATGAGCCGTAATACGGCGAAACCGGTCAGAGGATTGGGATTGATAAACAAAAAACAAAACCTCACCATTTTCATGTATGTATGTTAACTTATTTTTTGATGGGCTATAGAATAGTGAATTATTGACATTTCAAACTGGACCACCCTGTATTTTATAGCTTTTTGAGTGGAATTTTATCAATTATGACATTTGACCGTCCCAATCCTGGAAACTGTCAAATTCCATTCCATGGAAATATAAAACGACGAAATATATTTGAAAAGTAACAAAATCAGTGTGACTCAATTTATTTTGGTTTTTACTATAGCTGTCAAATTGTCTGGTACAAAACTGACAATCCGTTGACAGCAGATAATATTTTTATTTGTGTTTGTTATTTTCTTTCGTTGTGAATAATACACTTACCACAGTCGTAGAAAAAGTATAGTATTTTACACGCGTGTAATGCCTATTACCACAGCTTTCACTCACTCAATGATTCGTGAGTAATAGCTATCATTACAATACATGCTCCTTGAATAAATATACTATTTTCAGTGGAAAATTTTCTTCAATACCAATTTCATTTTTTTGATCAATCACAAACTACAAATTGTGTGAACTATTTAACATTATATTGGTGTAAACACCTTAGCTTATCGTAGCTATATAATTTCGCATACAAAGAACGAAATTAATTTGGATAAAATTAAACCGTTAACTCTAGGTATCTAAAATTGAAATCTTAATTTAACGTTTTATTGGAAGACTCAAGGCAACCTTCCTTATTAAGATTTTTTCTTCTCTGCTTTTAGTATTTCGTTTGGAATAAATTTTTCCAACGAAATTTTCGTTTGATTTCTGAGACAAATAAGTGAAGTTAAAAAAATTTGTGTCTTCTTTTTATGATTTGCGTAACATGCTTTGTCGAGTTTCAACCATTTTTTCCGCAGTCAAAACACGCAAAAACCTGTGCCACACGTTTGTGCAAAGTGGTAATTTAATTACAAATTTTCCCCTTCAGTAGCTGGATTTAATTAACCCTTGATGAAACTATCGTCAAAACTGGCTATAAACGAAACGGTGGAACGGTACAAATGAAATAATCATATTTGGCAAATTTAAAGGGAAAAGTCATTTGAAATTGCCATGAAATGGTTGACAAGCAATAAAAGACAACACCGACCATCGCATTACAGTTTCATCGTGCAATTTGGGCTTATAGAACATAAAACTGGTGGAGAATCGTTTTGTCATAAAATATTTCCAGCATCCTATAACCTATTTTGCTTCTAAAACGTGACTGTTGAGAGGGAGAGGACGGTTCGTATAAAAAATATATATGACAAGGGAATAAGGCCAAAATTGCCTGTTATGCCTGATTTATTTTTGGGGAACGTTTAGGCAGATTAGGCTCTTTTAATAAAAATAAAACTATGCCCAAGTTGATGCTAAGCCAATGCTGCACATGTAGACTTACCTAATAAAAGACAGAAAGAAGCAAAACATTTCCCAAAAGGAGCAAGCATTATTTCGCATGTTTGCGTAACCTATTAACCATTTTCCTCTGATAATCATCAGAAGCGCATACATGGAAATCTATTAAGGTTAAAACAGCGACAACAACAGGAAGTTCTTTGCTCCCCGAGGTGAGAATAATTAAATTCCTTCGTACAATCGCCCAGGTAACTCGCTTAGGGTATTCTTGTTTTAAGTCGGGGGCTGTTTAATTTAAAATTCGCTCGCTGCAGGAGGAATGGAATTTAGAACGGCAAATTTACAGTTGGAAGCATTGAGGTTGAGTGGGGTTGCATAAAATTGCTTTTAATATAATTCCTCGGAGGACGTAATAATATCGAAAATAAACTCTGCACGAAACTATATCATAACGCATCATTTTTGTGATGCGAGCAGCAATACTAATAAGCTGAAAGAAATTGCCATCTTGCCAACTAGAGAGAAAATCACGCTGTCAACTCGGTAATATTACAAGAAACATTTCCAGGCAGCTTGCATTTTAATAAGGACTTTGCATCTGTGAAACTTACGTCGCATTTTGTTTGCAATGATTTCGACGTTATGCAACCGCGAATGTCGTTATTAAAGTCATTAGGCACATTCGGTTTTTGGAAACACGCGTCATATGTCCTGGGCAATTTTTAAAATTTAATTCCAAACCAAATTGCCACATGCTATATGTTAACCAACCCCTTCCTTCCCTAACCCCTATAAAATGCAATATATCATTCCGTTATTTGTAGGTCAAAATCACTAATGGTAAGTCCATGTGTGCAGTATTTCTGTAGATCACAGAAGAGTTTGTAATTGGTGAAAATAAAAGCAACAAGCTGAAAACTGCTTTTTTTGACCAATTACAATTTACCCACTGTGTTTAGTCCATTGGCATATTTAGGGCAAAATTAGTATATCTGTATCCTGCTCTATCAAATAACATTAAAGTAGTACACCAGCTGTGTGTTCTTTTAGCTTATTTTTTTTCCTAATTAAAGGTTAATTTAACTATTATCACGTGACTGACAAATACAGCATTTGCGTAAATCTCAATAGTGATAGCCTCTGACAATTTTTCCCACCAATACTGAACCGAAACTATAATACAAAGTACGTTTTGTCAAACAAAATTGTCAATAAATTCGCATTAACCGAAATAACTGCATTATACCGGTTTTAATTCAGCAAATAAAATTACCTGGTCGGGTATTTAGCGAGGCTTTTCATTACTCTCTGATGGAACAGAAAAGGGAATTAGAATTCCCGTTTTATTGCTTTCAGTGTATTGCGTGCGCTTAAATTTAGATTTAAAGTGTGTGTGTTGTGGTTACGATGGCCACTCGTCAATGAGACGTTCAGCCAGTTTAACAGCGCGATTACGCGATACACGATTACTAAAGTTCCGCGGAAGAGGCACTTGCGTGCGTCTGAGAAACTCTCATCCCTCCCGCTTGCAGAATTTTACAAAAAATACTAATATGTGTACACAAAAAAGTCTAAGAGCGATTAAGGGCACGATCCGAATAAAAGATATAGTCATTCCTCGTGGAAACTATAACCATCACTGTCACATCCACGTGGTCTTCTCCTAGATTTTCATCCTTTCCGCCTCTAGGAAGTGCACCGCACAAGACAATTCCCCGTAGACTTTTAGGAATCGACGTTTCCACTTAGAGGTCCCACCATCTCCACTCGATCGGCTGCGGAATTTGGTCGTCAACCTCAAATTTCCCTGAACACCGCTTCAAGAAACGTGGTTTCTTAGCGACAAAAAAAATGGCGCCCACGAAACAGACGTGCGATACGTTTCAGGTTGACCATCAAACTCCTAGATTTAAAGAAAATAGCCAGCAAACCGGAAGGATTTAAGCCTTGAATTACCCTCGGTTTGATGTGTGGTAGGTTTTTTTTGTTTGTTTGGTTTTGGGGTAGAACAGTAGGTTTGCATCAAAAAAAAAAAAAAAAAAAAAAAAAAAAAAAAAAAAAAAAAAAAAAAAAAAAAAATTCTACTTTATTGTACATGAAATAATCGAAGTGTTTAGCAATTGTAGTACAAGAGTACAAAGAGAGAATCATCAGTTATGGCCTACATTGGTGCTCTATAATAGAGGTTGCCGCAGGTCCCTTGACAATACCAAATAGGAAAAAGGGCAGGTCGAATATGGCATATATTCAGAATATAAACAGCTTTATTTCAGTTAAAATCCGCTATTTTCAATCCTCCCATGGCCGCATTATATTCACTGAGCCGTGCTGTCGGAGAATTTGTCGGTGATTTCATTTAATGTCAGTTTTCTCTCAATTTATGTTACATGTGCTTTTCGCCCACAATAGAACTCGAATATTTAAAAAAAAACGTTGATTTATCAAGCTTTGTCACCCGTTTTAAGTCTTGTAACACTAACAGAAATGGCAATTTTCTTGCTGAAATAATATTTTTCCAACTAAGCCACTTTGCACTTGGTAGTGCACCAACAATCATTAATTGCGCTCACATAATTTATTAATCAAACTAATTGAACGAAGAAAACTCTAAAAAGTCAATTTATACTTGGGCCAGATATTTTCAGGATGAATAAAGAGCAAAAGGAGCGTCATAATTTCCATTTGACTGAACTCGGAGGGTTTTGCTTTTGGACGATTAAGTGTTAAAGAAGGTCCGGACAGTTGAGATGTTGCTGCCGATAAAATAAACCAGAGTGTCTAAAAATGAAATATCTCATTTCAAAGCTTTATAGTAAGTCCCAACTTTTTACCAAAACATACTTTTTTTCCTGTAAAAAAGGTTGTGATTGGTCAAGAAAAAGCTGCTTTTACGAATTTTTAAATTACAGAAATAACTCCACGTCCGTAAATTATCAATGTGTCATCTGATCGACATATTTAAAGAACGAACCGGTGTCACGTGATAAACTGTCAAATGACTTCACGGAGTATGCACCGGCGATATTTCTGAACGCAACCCCATTGAATTTGACAGTTTACTCAAACATTTTTGATTGATATTTTATACAAAGGGTACCCCGTGTATTTTTTCTGAAAATTTTTGAAATATGAAAATTGTCGTTGACTTCTTAAATAACTTAAGTTAATGGTAAAAATGTGACGCCGTAAAAACTGTCAAAACTGCCATAATTTCAATCATCTTAGCAACTGTGCCAGTTAGAGCAAAATGGACGTCAGAATCATGTTTCCCAGTTCGAAATTAGTACAAAAACGTTTTTGATTGAGCAAAATTCAATATGGCCGCTGTTTTGCTGCCCAAAATTGCGTCAAAATGTGCATTTTTTTAAAAAATCTCTAAAATTTTTACCAAAAACGCACCTCGTTGGACGTTTGCTTCAACAAAAAGCTTTTAAAATTACACCGACAACCACAAAAAATCAGAGAAAATTTTAAGAACTAATCTAAGACTAGTGAATTTCAATATGACGTCACAGTTAATGTCGTCACTGCCCCTTCTCCTGGGACAGAAAATACTTAGTATTATGCTATGTTTACATGTGTGGTATTTGTGTAAATGTCAGTACAGTGGTAGTTTGTGATTGGTCAAAAAAGCAGCTTTCAGCTTGCTGTTTTTTTTTTGACCAATCACAAACTACGAACCATGCTGCAATAGTGCAATTAATCAAACTTTTAGTATCTAATTAAATGCCATCTAGTTTGCAGTTGTAATATCTCTTTGAAGCTAATTAGATCAAAACTAGAGCTTTCGAATCGATAATCGAACAACAGCACTACTACAAGTAAAATTAAATTTCCTGGCAATTGATTTTTCTATCCTGCCTCGGAAGATTTAATATGAAAGTGTCGATCACAGACTTAAGAATTAGCAACGCCTTGACTCCATTGAAATTGATTGAAAAAAAGAGCCGACTTGTCTAGCAGGTGATTAATAAAACATTAAAATCGACCCCAGTTTCTATTATGCTTTAAAAACGTTTAACTAAGAGGGTTGAATTTAACTAAAGTTAAACTCTCTCTGTATCTAATTAGTCTAAAGAGATGGAAATCTTTAAGCCGAGATTGGGGAATTCAAAGGGTCTTTTAGGTGGGTATGAATTTATCGTTAAGGAGTTTCGTAACTGCTGCATCTATCATGCAAGTTAAACTGTGATATCTAGAATAGTCGTTCTTTAATGGTAATTTATCACTTGCTTGGGATGCAAGTTATACAAACCGAATGAAATTAGTTGCATAAGCAACATTCAACCTTAATCCCTTTAGTATCCATTATAGTCTAGTCTAAATTGGCAATGCCTGTCTGGCTTTAAGCCTGAACGGGGTATCATTACAGAGAATGCAAACTATGTCAAACTTCAGCCACTTTTGTTTTACAGGGCAATTAATCAAGTCTAAAAATACAAACCTTGAAAACTAAAAAATATAACAGTAAAAACACAATAAATCCAATGTACGATCATAGTTAAACTATTTCATGTCACTAGTAAGTCCCGTAATCAAAGTCCGACACTTTGGCACGTGCGAATTTCTTCAGCAATTGTTCGGGCTCATTAAGGAGTCACAAAGACGGCCGGGAAATTACTCGGGATTTTCCCTCTTTCGGCTCTCGACGGAAAATGAGCCGAAAGTACGTGCGCATCCGTACGAATATGGGGTGGAAATAGACGGAACATCCTTCAGCAGGAATAAAGCACCCCTTTGGTTTGTGCGCACGCTTTGCACTTGCAAATTCTCTCGTCGCAATTGAAATTACTTCTCCGCCAAAAATTACCTGATTTGAATTGTTAAGGGAGCAAGTAGCGTAAATGGCCCCCCCTTCTGTTCTGCCTATGTTGTTTTCCTATAAATATTTACGTATCCGCGATTTGCATGATATTAAACCAATTCTCGTCGAATAACCCTTTGGCGAGAACAAAAAACAACCCTTCTTTGGCGATTAGTATGCCACCTTTTTGGCCCAAATGTTTTACATTTTTTAATTATTGTACACATGGTGTAATCGCCTAAATAGAAAATCTGTGAAGACAGAGTGTTTGTGTACACCTACGACACTGGATCTGGATTGCAATACAGTGTTTCTGGAAGTTCAAATTTTGACACCGCTTTTCTCCCTTATGGTACCATATTTTGTAGTGTTTTTTCAGGTTATTGGATAGGAAATTTAATGAGGATTCCAAAAATGTGCTTAAAACAGTCACTTTCTCACTCCTAGTGTATTTTACAGGCTATTTTGTCCCTGACTGTCCATTCAAACTGTGTTTCTAGCAGTTCAAATTTCGACACCGCTTTTCTCCTTGATTGTACCATATTTTGTAGTGTTTTTCAGGTTATTGGATAGGAAATTTAAGGAGGATTCCAAAAATGTGCTTAAAACAGTCACTTTCTCACTCCAAGTATGTTTTACAGGCTATTTTGTCCCTGACTGTCCTTTCAAACTGTGTTTCTAGCAGTTCAAATTTTGATACCGCTTTTCTCTGATTGTAACAAATTTTGTAGTATTTTTTCAGGTTATTGGATAGGAAATTTAATGAGGATTCCAAAAATGTGCTTAAAACAGTCACTTTCTCACTCCTAGTGTGTTTTACAGGCGATTTTGTCCCTGACTGTCCTTTCAAACTGTGTTTCTAGCAGTTCAAATTTTGACACCGCTTTTCTCCTTGATTGTACCATATTTTGTAGTATTTTTTCAGGTTATTGGATAGGAAATTTAATGAGGATTCCAAAAATGTGCTTAAAACAGTCACTTTCTCACTCCTAGTGTGTTTTACAGGCGATTTTGTCCCTGACTGTCCTTTCAAACTGTGTTTCTAGCAGTTCAAATTTTGACACCGCTTTTCTCCTTGATTGTACCATATTTTGAGGTGTTTTTCAGGTTATTGGATAGGTAATTTAATGAGGATTCCAAAAATGTGCTTAAAACAGTCACTTTCTCACTCCAAGTATGTTTTACAGGCTATTTTGTCCCTGACTGTCCATTCAAACTGTGTTTCTAGCAGGTCAAATTTTGACACCGCTTTTCTCCTTGATTGTACCATATTTTGTAGTATTTTTTCAGGTTATTGGATAGGAAATTTAAGGAGGATTCCAAAAATGTGCTTAAAACAGTCACTTTCTCACTCCTAGTGTGTTTTACAGGCTATTTTGTCCCTGACTGTCCATTCAAACTGTGTTTCTAGCAGTTCAAATTTTGACACCTCTTTTCTCCTTGATTGTACCATATTTTGTGGTGTTTTTTCAGGTTATTGGATAGGAAATTTAATGAGGATTCCAAAAATGTGCTTAAAACAGTCACTTTCTCACTCCAAGTATGTTTTACAGGCTATTTTGTCCCTGACTGTCCTTCCAAACTGTGTTTCAAACATTTCAAATTTTGATACCCCTTTTCTCTCTGATTGTACCAAATTTTGTAGTGTTTTTTCAGATTATTGGATACGAAGTTTAACGAGGATTCCAAAAATGTAATGAGATTTCCCATAATACTAAATAATGTTAATACCAACATGGTGAAAGTTTTATTTGTTGCAATAATTAAACACTCTACTATTCCTAAAAAAAATCAGAAACTTTTCCAACTGTTTATACGCAGAGGATAATCTAATAAGTTTGCTCGTTCCCAAAGCGGAAGTTAAATTGCCTTATAAGTACAAATAGAAACTTTCCCAAGTTCGTAAAATGAAAGACAAAATATTGAAAGTTTCCTTCCGTCAGTAATTCTAAATTATACACCTACATTTATTATTCTCGAACGTGCTAAGGGAAATGATATAACGAAAAGCTGGCGCTTTTGCCGTTTTAGTTTATGGTTCTGGGTTATTTTTTCCGTGAAACTTTTCGCATCAGAACGGAAAGTATGATACGAATCTGCCTTACTCCCATGTGAGTGTGGAGAGAACCGAACGTGACCGGAAATTCTTCTGTTTACCGAGAAATATATAAGCTTTGATCTATCAATATTCTCCACCTCATCATTCATAAAGGAAAAGTGATTTTTTAAAGTGAAATTTTATGATGAGACAAAAAAGGCAATTTAATAAATATCAGTGGTATATTACTGTAATAAAATCACAGGCAAAATTAGAATCAAAACACTTATTGGAACTAGTGATGGAGCACCACTTACGCGTTGATTAAAACTATCTATAACATGAATTTTCCAGCCCATATTAGCCTGAGTAAACGAGTTGTAGTAAACCGTATCAGGCCATGAAGTGTTTGGAGTAAACTCCAAGGTTCCAGGTTCTCCAGACTCGCACATCCAAGTCAAAGACTTGTTAAACTTTTTAAATGATTCAAAATCATCGTCCAATCTCCTGTCATGTCCTGGTTTATGATTGGACAAACATAATCGTCCAGCTACAATTTTTTTTTAAGAAAAAACCCAGTTATTTCTAATAGAACTACTTTACCTGCAGTTGACTTTGGTCTACCCCTTCTAGAGTATTCGACCCCAGCTAGAACCCTAATTTTAGACTGAGCTACGTCAGTCAGTCGATCGTAGCCTCCGTGAGGGTCATCGGTGATGATTAAAGGATGGTAGTATTCAGGACTGTGAGGGTTGTTACCCCCGTGCACTTTGAAAACGTAGGTCAATCCTCTACGCAACCATAATTCGGGGGCTAGCAATCCGTTGATGTACCAGGCCAAAGCTGTAGATGTGTGTTCTAAAATTACAGTGATTGAATTACAGAGATGATGCCAATATGCAGAAAAAACATCTACTTACTGGTAATAGCTTGATATCCTTTTCTACCTCCTGAAGGTCCAATAGTACTAGTAAAAACACGGATAGTCTTGTCAAATATCTGTCCTTTTGACCAAGGTTCTCCAATTTCCGGTTCGGATCTAGTGAAGGCGTAACAGTTTTTCTGTGGTTCTTTGGGGTTCAATTCAATACTAATATTAGTTTTAGGGTAAATGTCGTGGAAAGCGGGTTCTTTATTCTCATCCAGTCTTCCTATACCCCAAATCACATAAACTGAACCCTCGGCAGGAAACTCTTTGTCTCCACTATCAGCTACAAGTTCTAGTTAACCAAATTGCTTAATTTTGCAAAAGTGAAACTTACAAGAAATCAGCGATCTTCTGTAAGTTATAATGTTGATTCCATTCTCCCTTACTGCGCTATTCAATTGATTATTGTCCTGGCCACCCACCAATTCATCCTTACACACCCCTTTATACTGACCTAGTACTTTAACGCACTGCAAATTAAATAATTACAAAACTGTAACTGTTTTTTGAACCAAAAACTTACGGGTGTTAACGCGGTTATATTATAGTCAGTGGCGTATCCTTGATACCCGTTAATATAAGCTACTGCAACGTCAGCCCCTATCATTTGGCTTTTCTCATCTGAGCCTGAAATTCCAAACGATAAATACTCGTCTTCGTTTACCATTCCTGCTAGTTGGATTGTTATAGCCGGTCCGAATATTTCCCAGGATACTTGGAAGTTCTTGTGCAGTTGCAGGCAATTTGGGAGATCATCTTTTTGAGGCTAAAATGTTGCATAAGTCTAGTTCTAACTTTTAGTTACTTAAAACTTACAATGACTTTAACTAATGAAGGTGGGACATTCAAAGCTTCAGGAATAATGATTGACCCTAGATTTGTGTTAGTGTCATGGTCAAATATACTGAACCAGTCTATGTTGAATATGGTCAAGTCTCCTGGTAGTTCCAGGGTGATTGTTTTGTTTTTATAAGACCTTAATGGGTCTAGACTACAATTTTTCGTATTATTTTATGGCCAGTTGCATAGGTTTGTACTTACTATCCATATTCGTCAGGAACTTTAAACCCTTTAGAAACTGGTTGGGCACCGACCCCAACCCAAAAATAGGCGTCTTTAGCTTTACCGTCATAAGTAAACCCAATGAGTTTAATTTGTTTGGCATCCAAAATTTCCACAGAGATTGTACTGATTTGATTCGTTTTGCCTGTAAGTTGTGACACTTTCTGCATGGTAGGTGGTTCAAACTCTTCAGGAACGTAGATATCTCCAAAAGTGTTTTGTGACCAAATATCGTAGATTGCAAACCATTTAATGTCTGTAATTTTCTTTTTTTCTGGCAGTACTAGAGTGAAATCTTTGTTAAAGTATCGATCCAAAACGTTAGTCCTAAAATTGGTTAGTACATTATCTGTGGGAGAGTGAACTGTATGCAACATACCTTCCGTCTTCATCAGGAACGATAAAACCTTGAGGACCAGGTCGATTGGCTGCCCCAGCCCAAAAAAAGGTGTCAGCTCCATTGCCATCGTAATTAAAGGAAGTCAGCAGCAAAGTATACTTATCCACGGCATAAACATCACCAGACACTTGGTGATGGTAGGAATTGAGCTTTCCCAGTAACTTACCTTTGTAAGGACCGTCATCGTCTTGACAATTTCCTGTTTAATAATAAATTTTGAAATAAGCTGGTGACTAATTGAAGAGTGAGATCAGACATGGTTTTCTAAGAAACATTTTGTCATAGAACTTTCACAAAATTTTCAGAAACGTTGAAACTATTTAGTTAAGCAACATACGGTGACCACAAAACTACACACATGACCGTAAATTATGTTTGACCACACTCACCAGAAGAAATCAGAAACACACCAAAAACTAACACATTTAAAAACATTCTAACGCGGTAATTTTCAAAAAATTGCAAAGCATTTTCCTTAATATAAATATAAAAGGAAAAATCTCCCTAGCTGGCCTGATACTTGAGCATGTTATTGTTATACTGCACAACCTTCAAGATCTTGAAAGGTAGGCGAGAACGCTTTCAATTTCAACTTTCTACTAACTTAACTGAAACGGTCGTGAGTAACAGTACCACTGGTACTGGTAGTTTGGGTTGAATGAAACGCCAGAAATGCTAAAGTACCACACGCGGTTATGGTTTGAATATGGTAGCCTTCATTTAGTAACTTGTTTTTTGTTAGCTTGTGATAAGTAAATTAAGCTGAAACGAACTGAATTAGGACACAATGCTTGAACCCTATAATAATGGGGCGCAGTGTTCCAAACTCTCTAAAATATTCCGGCAAGTTCATATTTCAAGCTTTAAAGCATTATTATTGAGGGCGATCGACAAATCCAGTTTTCGGTAAACTTTAAAGTTTAAGGGCATATTTTCCGCAAAGTACAAACACACTCGACCACACATGTAACATAAATCATTGCCGGACTTTAGGCACTTGGCGACAACAACAGATTTTCGCGATACAAACTATCCCTTCTATAGAGGGCTGAAGCAAAAAGCCATCTAAAAATAGGGGCATAATTTAGGATCCAATAAGTTTTAATGGACCTGGAAAAACTTGACCTGAATATTTTGTCGGGATACGGGTCCACTTTTAGGGGATTTTCGGGGTCATAGATAAAACTCTCCGTATTTTCTTTACTATACTTTTTTTTTGTGTGTGTTATAGTATCCATTTGCTGTTTAGGGAAGTAAAAGTCGATTTGAATTTTCTTTCAAAACGATCAAATCTCCGTGTATTAGGCTGGCAAACTTTTACGTTTTCCAACTTTTACACGCTTTTCCGATTTCTCGCAAATAAGTATCTACGTACACACAGAGAAGAAAGAATACGGTTTGTGTTTCTCTCGGGGCTTGTGCAAACAATTCTGTTATTACGTGCAATGACTGTATTGAAGTCTTGAAGTTTTCTAAAAACGGGAAATTTACATTTGAATGGGAAATCGGCAAACGTTATTTTCCAGTTTTATCAAGAAAATACTATAGTATAGTTTGCATTATTTGATAGACTTGAGTTTTCCAAAGGTTCATATATGGTTTGATTTGATATCTTTTGTCAAGAAGTAAATTAATAGTATTTAAGCGACATCTTGACACTTGGTGGATGCTTTTTACGTTCTTTGAATAGGACAAACTTTTTATATACTTTTTCAGTTTATTGAATAGGAAATTTAATAAGGTTTCTAAAAATGCGCTTAAAACAGTCATTTTCTTACTCCAAATTATTCTCTAAAACCACGTGATGCCTGTCACTATTGTCAAAATTTTACTAGAATTTGCAAGAATTACATTTTAGCACAGTTTTCGAAACAAGACGATTTTCTGAGATTTGACAATTGTCACAGTTTGACAACAGTTATTTAGACTTAGTCTAGCTAAATAGTCTTCTGAAATCACGTGACAACTGTCACTAACGTCCAAGCTGTTAAAACATGCTAAAAAGTTGCAAAAATCAGGATTTAGAAACGTTTTCTTGCAGTGTTTGATATAAAACGTGTTTCTGAGAATTATGACAGTTATTTTGCCAATTGTCACGTGACCGTCTAGCTAAATAGTGTTCTACAATGACGTTACAACTATCACTAACGTCCAAACTGTTAAACCATGCTAAAAAGTTGCAAAAATCAGGATTTAGAAACGTTTTTTTGCAGTATTCGATATATAGAGTTTTTTTGAGATTTATGATTTTTGACAATGGTCACGTGACTGCTTAGCTAAATTATTCTTTAAAACCACGTGATATCTGTCACTAATGTCAAAACTTAAAAACAATTATTAATGCAAAAATGAAAAATCTGTATTTTTGAAGTACGGTTTTTATAGAAAGTTTTTTGTATAATAATGTAAAATGAAAGAATTTGTTTTGATCTACCGTTTTTTGACTAATTATTTTACCGGCATTAAATATTTTGACTTGGCAACACCAAGTTTTAGTACCAATTTACTATTTCTTTTAGGTCAATTTAGGACTATCTCAGCATCCCAACGTTTAATAAATAATTTCGCTTACCCAGCCGAAAAATTTAAAAAGTTCCTTTCAGCTAAAACCTTTCGTGGGACGAACTACATCTCGTATGGTCCGTGATATAAATTGGCATTACGCGTTTTGCCTTGTTTTCATTGAAGTTTCTTGTTTCACTTCCGTGCCAAGAATACGCTATAAGCAATCAAAAGGGCAGCTAAACTTGTACAAAACTTTCAGACGGTGATCTGTTTCCATTTATTGAGTATAGTGTGTATATGGAATTGCTTGAAACTTCAGAACAATAATGTCAAGTTCCAGCTAGGTTGGCTTTTAGGTGTAAGCACAATTTGGTGGTCAATTGATTTGCTTGCAATGTGGCTTTGTTACTGAAACTTCCTTTGTTGTAGTGAATAAATACACACTAATACTGAACAAATAACAATTATTAATAACCAATAATAAGCAAACAAGTGTGTGTTTAAAGTAATCGGATCGAATTTTAATTAGTAAGCCTCAATTTGACAAACCGATCATTAATCAGCTTTTAATTTCAAAGTTTTCAACTGTTCAAATTTATTCATAATAATAATATGATACAGTTTAATAAACAATATTGAATATTAACGTTATTGCGGCTTTACTGGCAATAAATTGTGTTTGTAATAATCAGTGTGAAATTTCGATGATTGTGCATCAATTCAAGTTTGAAATAACCTTTTAAAGTGTTTTGTAGCAAATTTGGCCTTATTTTATGTGTAATTCGGTGTAGGGTGTAGATAAGATCCAAATTAGCTTGAAACAAATTATAGAATTACTATTGTTAGTGATCATCATGGAAAACAAAATTTGGTTCAAACTAATATAAGTTTACTGATGGTTGGTGCAGTAAACTATCTTAAAGAAAACCTTCTAAACCTTAGATTTTTGCTTAGACAAGCAATATTACAGAATCGTTGAATTCTAACGTAAAGCAGTCATCACCTTCTTGTCTAGATACTGAAGCTTTCAACATTATAATTTATACTTTCAACAACAAAAATTTCTCCGTCATTTTTGGGGTTTCAGCGACTGTAAAACACTCAAAATGTCCGACTTGAACCTATACAGGGTGTTCCAAAAAACAAAAAGAAAAACAGTTAAATTTGAAACCAACGATCTGAGAGTTGAGTTCACCCAGCTGCAAGTGGGTGTAAACCTATTTCCCTGGGTGCAGAGAAATGGTAAATATTTTTGGTTTGATGGTACATCACTACAAATTTTACTACATAATTTATGGTGTTGTTTTGATATAACAGCCCTTTTTCGGAAGTTGGTATTGTGTATTCTTCTATCTTGTTTGTGCTTTTTGTCTTAATTCTTCACAAAAATGATTGGTTTTCGTACAAATGACTCGTTTGAAAAAAAATTGTTGTACTAACTTTGATATCAGTTTTGATTGCAAGCACCCTATCTATTGTTCTTTGCCATTCCTCTCTATTCACAATTTTTAGCACAAACAAGTCAAACTATCACACAGAATCTCATTCATATTCACTTTATTTCAGTACAAAATGAAACACATTTAAGTGAGAATAAGTTTGTTTGCACTTTTACATACTATTAATAATTACTGAGTAGGTAGCAAAATATCACGTCACGTTCATCTAATATTAATTCATATTTACAACTATGATACATTCTAAATAGTAAACCCGCCTCAAAATAGTTCTTCTGTCTTAATTACGTATTTAACAGTCAGTTGGATTACATGTACTTATTATCAAAGCAGCTTTCAGTTTGCTGCTTTTTTTTTGACCAATCAACATTAATTATTGCATACATTACATAGACATTTAGTTGCTATAGATACTTATTGCACAGTATACATGGAATCAAACATTTTGAAAAGCAAATGTGAATTTTTCAGCCAGAGCAACAGCCACAGAAATCCATATTGTTCTTCCAGTAAGCTCCAGATCTGAAAATACACCTTTTTTCAGTCAGGCTTAAAACATGAGTAATTTTAGCTTACTTGTAGCTTTATTAGTAAAACCAATCACAGAGGAGGGCCATGGTTGTGGGCTGCCATTGTCAATATATCGAACGTTTTCACTTTTGTAGATATTGAACAACGTGCTAATACACTGGACTTTGATTGGTCCATCCTATAATAAATTCAGTTAGAGAAAGTATAATTTAAAAAACTTTTGAAATAAAATACCTGAAAAGTGTTTTCGTCCACTTCTTTTTCCACATGAGAAATAGTCATATGAGGGGGCCTTAGTTTCTTTGAATAAGCAAAAACTGGATCAAGACTCACTGATCTTCTGCCAATTTCCATAACCTGCAAAATAAATCTTATATGACAATTTTCGTGTACAGCTGCAATCACATACTTTGATCCCATTTATGTACCACGTAACATTCATTGGTGGATAAGATGGTGGAGTAGTACAATTGGCTCTTATAATACTAGTATGTCCTGTTCGAACTTTATCCACTTCTATAATAGGATCAGCCTTAGGTAACTCTGCAAATACAGTTGTAAATATTATTTATATAGGAAATTAACACTATCTTTTACCAACTATATGAAGAATTCCAGAGCTGGATTTAGTGTAGAAATTTGGGGCATCAGTCGACACTTCGCAGCTGTAACGACCTGTCACTTCTGGCTGTACATCTATCAGTACTATTTCGTTAGCGTTACTTCTGCTCAGCTGCAAAATGTATTAATGTTAATCACCTCTAATTAAACTAATTAAAGAGTACTCACATCTACTTGTACTCCTTGTATAGAAAATATCTGCATGTTGGGGTCTTCCTTAGGTACAAACCGGAAAATTTCAGACTTTCCTTTGTACCATTTAACTGTATAGAGTGGTTCCCCTTCCAGATCGTAGTCACATCTCAATACTATGGTGTCGTGGACTTTTGCCGCTAAAGGTACTGTGGATTTAACTTTTTTCAATGCAGAAATCCCTGAAATAAACAGACAGACATTACAATAAGTCCCTCCCCTAATTAGTAGAGCTATTTTCAAAATTAATTCACACGTCTCTTTGTCTGACTACTCGTAGTTACTCAAGAGCCAGGTGTGAAGGTAACTTTAGGAAATTATTTTTAGTCAACGACATAATTGCGGACACTTATACAAGATTCTGGTTCGATATACACGACACAGGCACGGTTTAAGGCTGTGACAGAAATAGTGGTTTGCAACAACCAACATTTCCGCTCTGATACTTTTTTTCCAAACACTTAAGAGCGCGATCGTGTTTACTAAATTCATTGAGGAAAACCTGAATAAATTTCTATATTTATAAACGGTGCACATCTGGAAGTTGGGCAGTCATTCATAACTATTTCCTGGGGTGTTTGGCAAAGTTCCTATACCACAAAAACACTAAAAAAGTGTAGGCAAATTCTACGAGTCTCATTATATTTATATGACAAATTGATGGAAGTTTGTTTATAATTATTGTTAATGAAATTGTATTATTACACACACTTTAGTTTGATTTTAGCCATATCAGAATTTAGTGTTTTCTCATGCGAGAAAAATAAACTTTCTTGGTACACAGAGAGAGGGTGAAAGAGTAATCTGTCAATATGTCTGAACCTGAGGGATGAGGGTGACTCACTGACAATGGCCCCCCTGTCGTCTGCAAACCCCTAAAACAGGGATGTTTTCTTTCTCCATCAATAAATAGAATTTAGTCGTTATGTGCTGGAGATAGTTTCGGGGGTGGACTCCCGTGGATAACTCAATTTCGAGTGTGGGAAACGGTTAGAGCAGTTACAAGGTGGTTGAGCTACCCCCTCAAACACGCCTAACATGAAGAAACAAAGATAAGTGAGACCAAAACTTTTGGTTGTTTGGATAGGAAATTTAATGAGGATTCCAAAAAAGTGCTTAAAAGATTAATTTTCTTATTCCAAGTGGGTTTTGCAGGCGTATTTGTCCATGACAATCAGACTGTCCTTTAAACCGCGTTCAATTTCAGACTGATTTAAATATTTGTTGTACCAAACCAGTTTTTCCTAAATAACTCGAAAACGGTGAAAAATTGCATGGGGCCAAAAATGTTTCTAATGAAACCCTTAACCCAACACCGTAAGTTTGCAGGACGGTTTTTGCTTCCAGTATACAGGGTGTGCATGAAAAATATGGTGATTGACTGTTTTTGGTCACCCTGTACGCAATTTTTTGCTCAACACCACTGGAAAAAGGATGTCAAGACGGTTAATTTGAAAATTTGTTGCATCAAACCAGTTTTTGCTAAACAACTCAAAAACGGTAAAAGTTACGAAAAATTTTAAAAAGAGCAAAAATGTTTGTAAGTTGCTGTTAAACTCATCCCTGGTACTTTCACAGTCTGTCAGTGCCGCTATTGATGACAGCCATGATAGGAAAATGATATCTTTGAAGCAAATTTCAATTAAAACCTTAAATTTACTGGTCAAATTGGAATTTACTGGTAATATTGGACAAGTCACCATTTTTCTGTCCTATGGATTTTCAGCTTCTAAATCATTTGACTGTAGGTACCACTGGGCTAATTAAACTACTGGACAAATTCGTCAAATCAAGAAGTATAATTTCATGACTTTATGGTCGTTACTATACCAATTTAATGCCCATTTTACATTGTGCGACACGAATAACATCTGCCGTTGTTCTGGTGACTCTTAATGAAATAATTATTGCATTGTTAAATGATTTAGCTAATTTATGGGCGTGGGTGTACTTAAATTAGGCTAATCAGAATTTATTGAAAAATGGTTTCTAAGAAGATTGAAACCAAATATGGGATTAACCTTGTGTCTTTAGTTTATAGGAAGTAAAATATATCTCCATTAAGTTTGGCATTTTATTACACCCCTCGTAGCAAAATAGTCCCCTGCAGCGATCGCTTACAATTATTTAAGAGGGTAAGCTTGTCTCTTCAGGTCATTAATTTTGTATAATACTCCCCCAATTTTTTGCCTGTGGGATAGTTTAAACTGCATCCAATGTAATAGAAATTTTTTTTTGTCTACAAAAAGAGCAACTAATATTAGAGTGAAGCTCATTCATAAAATTACTCTAGTTTTGCCGGAATCCTATTAATAAATGCGGAAGAAATTGATGCGGTAATGCTAGCTGTTTATCTAATAACGAAAATGGTACGTCCGAAGTGTCAACACTCCAAAAACAAATTTGAAATTAGTGTCTAATGAGTCTAGGTGAAAGACCGTTAATAGTACCGGTTATATTTTTTTCCAAGACAAAGTTTTTTGTTATAAAAATAAACCATTTAGCTGCTACTTTGTTGTAAACATTTCAGACAGCCTATGTTCTGATAATTTTTGCAAATTAGGTGTGCATAAAAATCAATATACAGAGTGGATCAAAGATTATAGGAAAACTTTGACAGATGATTTGGTGGTGTCCTCTCAGAGCTTTTCAAAGATGCAACAAAAATGTTATCTCAAAATCTTGAGGCTTTTGTAACACTTTACCTCAAATGTCTTCCCTTTTACCCCTCTGGTGCAAACCCTTAATCCTGCTTAATAAATACAATACTTACTACAAACTGTCAGAATTAGCAAAATAAACACACTATACTGTTTCATGTTTGAAAAAACTGTCTGACTAAAGTTCATTGCAATTACTATTAGAGCATCCATTTACTTCACCCACATCAGGTAGTTAATTTGCAATTCATAGCTGACGATGTCACGCAACTCGGACACAAACTAAAGCAATTTTTAAACCCGACTTCCATTATTATTATTACACTTTTCGAATTTTAGCACCAAAACACCAGGGCATATAACAAGTGGCATCCGGTGCACCACACAGCTCACCGCATTAAACTAAACCGAGGGGATTCTTTTACGAATTATACAGGGTCGTGTTGCCTACACGAAACCGACGCCACTCCCACAGGACTCCCGGAATCTCGTAATGTGTCGTTTTCGAGCAAAAATCAAATTATTTTACGACTTTACACACGCTTGGCCACACCACACTTGGCAGCTTCACACTAATTTGGAAGGGGATAATTGAATTTAATGTTGCGATCTAAACGAGGTTTGGAAAATGGCACTTATTAAACGTTAATTGTGTGTTTTCAGCCGCAAAGTACTTTAAAGTTTTTATTTACCTAACAAGTGCAGAAAGTAGTATTTTCCTGCAAAAGACTGCAAGCAAGTTAAAAGGTGCTTTTCACATGTGTTTGGTACAATACGTGTAGTTTCTGTTTGCAAAAATCAAGCAAAACACGTCAGTTACAGCAAGTCCCAGAAATTATTATTTGAGTAAAAACTTATTTTTAATTTGGTCCACCGTGTTGAAAAAAATTTAAATTTATTAGTTGTAGAAAGATGCAATATGGTTTTAATTTCTTCAAATCAATTTTTGACCATCCTGTATAGTTATGTACTGTATAATGTCAAATAACTGAGTTTTTTAGTAATGAAGACAGATTGAACTCAAATATATCAGCTTTTTAAAATTATTTTTTGCCCACCTTGTATGGCAATCGAAATTTCAGGAAACGGCTGAATAAGCTAAAGTAAAATAACTCAACAGTTTTTATTTTATCAGTTATTAATTAGGTTGTTTCGAGATTTACTATACCTATTTATTTGTATAGCTTCTCAAGTTCGCTTTTCATCACCCTGTATAGAATGTCGTACAATTGTCACATGTTAAACTTATTTAATGGGAAAAAGATATTAATCAGAGTAAAATTAAATAACAGATAAGACAATATTTATTTTAACAAAACTCAGTCATTTTAATAGTTACAGGGTGAGTAAGTATATTGTCTGGTAGGTTTTATACCACCTTGTACTATAAAAATTATAAACTTGACTCTTCATTCACTTCTATGGGAAAAACAAAGCTAAAATCCATGCTCAATTTCACATTTTCTGTTAACATTCCTTCTCCGTCATTTTGATAGTTACAGGGTGAATAAGTTTATCATCCTGTAGCCTTTCAAATCCTCTTTTTTGCACACTGTTCAAATAATACATTTTTATAGAAAAAATAGATTTAACTAATTTTCTTCTAAACTTGTTTAGAACAAATTGTACAAACTATACAGTTGATTGATCAATCAATAAATTAATTAACAGAGCCCCCCAAAAGTTTTTATGTACAAGGTCTGAAAGTTGCATGCGACTATAGGAAATTGTTGTGCCCTTAATGGATAAGGGCGCGATAGATTATAGGGGGAAACTCTAGGTTATTGCATGTGTTTACGAGGGTTAAAGCTGTTAACCATCAACCTGTGCCATGAAAGAAAGCCATTTTCTTACTATTTATGATGCACTTAGTTTGGTTGGAAAATTAGTCGTGAAAATTAATTTATTATTCAGTCTGTTAGAATCAAATTTGTTTTTAACTATTATTTTGAAACTATTAAGCTCATTAAACATTACTGGACGATTGTCCTCCAGGGGCCATTTTGACCAAATGACGTTAACTGCTGGAGGACAAACCAACTTGATTTTACCCTATGGTTTAGAAATGTATTTACTTTATTTTTGATAGGTACTTTTACTTAAATGAGGTGGAATATTTGCTTTCTGATAATTCCCCTGGTATTAACTCAGTTGATTATTAAAACAAATGAGTCATTACAGTCAATGAGACTTAATTGAATGGTCAAACTAAAGCCGCTTTGGTGTCGGAAAAGTATCAAATTAAAAATTCCCTGTCGGTTAAATTTATGGACCGTTTAAAGTGGTTGAAGAGGCGTTAGGCTCCTTTATGTTATTACCTTAATAAAATGATTATACGGTTTTATCAAAATATTCAAGATTGCAGTCTCCTACAATCATGTTCTACAAAATGTGTTGTATCTCTAAATAGTTGCCAAATAAAACAAATGTCTAGATTAAAAGGCGATGACAGAGGCTTTAATTTAGACTGAGGCGTAAATTGGAATTTTTAATTTTAGATTCTGTTTATAACCGCTTATATGATTTAGTGACGCTTTAGTTTTTAATAAACTGTTATGTACACTTATTTTGGGATTGCTACTGGAATTTCATTTTTCTACTACAGGTTTCATTCAAAAGCTTTTTTTCCCCAAAACTCAAACATTTAACTACAATTAAACCAAACGTATTATTAAAATAAACTATCTAAACACTCTTTTGTTAATATTATCGCTCACCGATCCAAACAAAACTAGCAACAACTTAATTATTAACGATAACATCAATATTATCTTTTTTTACACATGCGGGTTATTCCTAAACTAGACCTAACAAAATAATGTTTGAAGAACTACAGAGCACTCAAAATTCCCTCAATTTTTTAGTTAAATTGGGTCAGTGCCTCCTACTAATGCCCGTTACAACTTCGCATAACTTCTACAGCTTCAAATGGTCATCCAGGAAGGCCATTGCATCAGTAATAATGTCGGGAATGTCTTTTATAATGTTGATATTGTTTCTTAATTATTTTTTCCATCAACCTAAGAAGTTTTCTGCCACAAGTAAGTAGTAATAAGATGATTTAAAGTGGTTTTGAAGATGATTTTCAGGTGGGGTGGTGTTCTACTTGACCACGTTTCTGTTCAAGATTCAGTTTGTTAGTGTTGCTAAAATGTGGCCTAGATTGATGAAAAAATGGACGGAAGTTGACAATATTATGCAACCCTATTTGGTTATTGAAAATTTTGGAGTTAAAATCAAAGTTGTGTCTGCTTTACTGTTTACTCTTGCTTTAGGTAATGATGGTGAATCTTTTATTAGTGACTAATCTGTATGGTTAGTTTTAGGGGAACACTGTTTTTTCACCGCTTCTTTGGGGATTTTAACTAACGATTTACCATGGAGTGATAAGTTGGAGAGTTACTTTAAAACCATATTTCAGTTTGTTTTTATGGTTTTTCCTTACAATGTTTACTTTGCTGTTATTGTCCAAGTATAAGTTCACACATTTTTCTTTCAAAAATACTTAAATGAACACTTTTCAGGTGTTTAACTGGTCATGGACTATTATTTGGAACTACGTAGATGTTTTCATCATATCACTGTGTATATGTTTCACCTACAGACTGAAACAAATTGAGTCAAAAATTGGTTTTTTAGTGAAACTCCGGGTAACTTTACCATGTTAAAGTTTTTTTTTTAATGTGACTCAAGTGAAACAGGTTAGGGACGTAGCCTACTGGAAACAAACTAGAGAAAACTACAACAAATTATCTGAACTTTGCTCTGAACTGGAAAAGAGCATTTCCCCGTTGGTTTT
Source organism: Ips typographus (assembly GCF_016097725.1). Classification (NCBI taxonomy): domain Eukaryota; kingdom Metazoa; phylum Arthropoda; class Insecta; order Coleoptera; family Curculionidae; genus Ips; species Ips typographus. Next base: position 5,209,582 of record NC_138430.1, on the reverse strand, counting down.
GGTATCTTTTGCTGACAAATTCTACACAATCCTCTACCAACTTTTAGGCCTACTTGAGTCAGTTAAGCTGTTCTCACAATTCACAACAAAGCAATAACTGGCTAACATGTTACAGTGGAGCAGAATATGGGCTGGAACAAGACACTAGAATAGTCAGCAAACTGTACTATGCATTTTCATTTTGCTATATTCTTCTGCGATTTTCCGCAGTAATATTTTTTGCCTCAGCAATCGATGTAAAAAACAAAGACATTGCCTCTAAATTATTTGAAACGCCTAGTGAAGTATACAATTTTGAGGTAAAAGCATGGAATAACCCATTTTCTTGAATTCACAACCATAAAGGGTTTTAGATTGAACGATTCATCATGCACCTAAAAGTTTCACCACCAATTATAACAGGGGCAAGGATTTTTCAAATCAAAAAATCACTTCTTTTAAAGGTATTTCAGTTATAATGAGTGTGAAGGCTGTTTTTGATCAAGTAATTTGCAGATTATCTCCGCTATTATAATATACGAGCTGGTGGTTATAAAATTTCAGGACTATTAGTGACTTACACGTACAATAATAAATTTGTGAGTTTTTACAGTATCTGTAGGAGCTTTGATATTCACCATAAAGTCAGTTCTCAAGCTGGAAACGTTGACTCTTGGCGAATGTGTAATACACTCAATTTCTAATGAATTTACTGTATGGTCTGCTAAAATTACTACTTAACTTTTTGCAGTCAAATTTCCGGTTATCTGGATTGTGTTTCAAAAAACTGTAGATCCCTAAAATTTGTCACTTAGATCTCACTGATTGCTTAATAAGTCAGTTATTTTACTTTACTACTATGAAGATCAAAAGAGTACTGAGTCTGTAACTGTCAAAGTAACCGAGTTATTAGCTGTTGAAGTGGGAACTGTCATATACAATCAGTGTTTATGATCAAATAACTCAGTTATTTAACATCATTCATAATATAATATATCTTAAGCAAACAGTTTGAATTGCAATGTCTAACAATTTTAGACCAGTTTATCCCTCATTTACCCTCCACGTAGTTTACATTCCAAAATTATTGATTGAGATTAAAGTGTGTGATTCTATCGATTTTAATACTGCAGAAAACAATATGAAAACCTTATATTTGACTATTTAATTGACGCAAAACAATGCACTTGACAATACAACTAATCAACGGCCCGAAATTCAAGTGTTTATTTACATATTCGCGATAAAATCGAGTAGAATTGCTATTTTGCCATTAATGTTGTTGTTAGGGCAAACATTTTTATATTTAAAAAAATTTAATTATTAATAATATCCAAATTCACCAAGAAGTTTCGTCTTATAACGGCAGTCTCTGCATCAGTTTTGCACATTACTAACACTTTGTTTGTAATGTGCAAAACTGATTGTTTACATGTTAGTAAAGATGTTTTTTATATCTACATAAAAATCCATAATCAAAATTATATAATAAGTTACTATGTTGATCTCAATAAACATGAACAATTACTTGTTTTAGATAATCATTTACGTACACTTTAGATTAGCTATAATACATCTTTTTAAAACTATAAGAAAACAGTAGTTGAATTTCCTCCTATTTGACCAGACCTAAATCCTATCAACATGGCTATAGGAGCTTTAGGTCCTGTTGCGGCTTCGTTGCCCACAAATTACGAATATTTCACTGGTAATGGAATTAACCAGGGTTTAAACGCTGACCAGTCCTATTTCACCCTCAACGATAAACTGATCAGGATCTACAGTGGTGCCATGCACTACTTTAGAGTTCCTAGAGCTTACTGGAGGGACAGACTGAAGAAAATCAGGGCAGCTGGACTTAACACCGTTGAGACTTATGTACCATGGAACCTTCATGAACCTGAATCAGGTGAGTGCCTACTTAAACCTTCTTATAATAGAGTGCTTAAAGTGTTGTTAAGGTAAATACGATTTTGGTGAGGGTGGTTCCGAATTTGAGGACTTTTTGCATCTGGAGGAGTTTCTCAATATTGCTAAAGAAGAAGACTTGTTTGTTATTTTGCGAACTGGACCGTACATTTGCTCTGAATACAACTATGGTGGGTTCCCTGCCTGGCTTTTGAGGGAGGAAACCATGGGTTTCAGGACTTCAGAACCAACTTATATGAAATTTGTTACTAGGTACGTCTTGAGTATCATCTAAGCAGTGACTAACTTAAATTTTTGCAGGTACTTCAATCTGCTCTTGACGCTTTTAGCTGCATTCCAATTTACAAAGGGAGGACCGGTTATAGCATTCCAAGTGGAAAACGAATATGGAAATCAGGAAGCTGGAGACGCATTTCAACCGGACAAAGTTTACTTAGAAGAATTGAGACAACTTTTCCTTTCAAATGGTATAGTGGAGTTACTAGTGACGTCTGATAGTCCTTTATCACATCAGGATAAAGGTGATAATTTGCACCGAATTACAAATAAAACAGTGGCAATATTTCGAAAATCATTCAGGCAATCTACCGGGTTTACTACTTCAAACTGCAAATCTGGGACAAAACGTCGACAAACAACTTGACAAACTAGAAGAATTGCAACCAGGGCGCCCCCATATGGTAATGGAATACTGGGATGGTTGGTTCGATTTTTGGGGAACTAACCACTCCACCAAGTCCCTAGACGAGACTCGAACCTATTTGGAACAAATCCTGGAACGGAACGCTTCATTCAACGCTTATATGTTCCATGGGGGCACTAATTTTGCGTTTAACAGTGGCGCCACTTTGAGTAATTTTCACGTGATATTTTAACTTTATATTCTGAAAATTCCGATGGTTGTAGAAAACACCAAGTTTGATAATTCCGGATTTGAAGCCATCACAACCAGTTACGATTACGATGCTCCTTTGAACGAAAACGGGAACTACACAGACAAATATTACATCTTCAAGGAGTTAGTTACGGCTGCTAATCCTGTAGAAACTTTACTCCCTGACCAACCTGTACATGTTGCTCCAGTGGCGTACGAGGCAATTAAAATCCAATACGTCATTCCAATCAAAACGTTGCTCAATGACAACGCCCCTGTGATTGTATTTAGTGAAAACGTAATTGCAATGGAGAAACTTGACATTAATGATGGATCAGGACAAAGCAACGGTTACATCGTTTATCGTAAGGAAAATGTTGATCTTAGAGCCCAGTCTGTTCTAACTATTGAAGGTTAGTTGTTTTATTGAATTATTGTCTAGTTCGATAAAATGGTTTTTTTGTTAAGGTCACGTTTGTGATCACGTGATGGTGCTGGTAAACGGTGAACTGATAGCCCCAAAACAGTTAAAGTACGTGGAGGACTTGGATGGGTTTGGTTTTTGGAGGTTGAAAGATTCCAGCGTTGTGATTGCTCAAGAAGATTTGAATGGTGCTACCTTGGATTTGGTTGTGGAGGAAATGGGTCGTATGAATGGTGGCAAATACAACCAGTATAACCAATCTTTTAAAGGATTATGGCAAGGTATGATTGAAACATACCGTAAATTAGGCTTTAATCGAGTTTTCTTAATAGGGGATGTCAAGATAAATGAAGAAAAAATAACAGACTGGCAAATCATCCCTTTGGATCTGAAAAAACAATGGGTAAACAGTCTGGAAGGTTGGGAGGAGTTTACCGAGGGTTTGACAGGTCCAGCAGTGTATAGCGCTACTTTGACACTTGACATTGAACCTCTGGACACTTTTGTAGACATCAAAGGGTGGGGTAAAGGTATGGGTTGGTGCAACTACAACATTTCAGCGCTTTTAATTTACTTTTTCTGTATTAGGAATCATTTTTGTTAATGGATTTCCTTTGGGACGTTATGCAGCCATAGGCCCTCAAAAAACTCTATACCTTCCTGGACCATTTTTGCAAAAGGGAGAGAATCAAATACTGTTTTTGGAGCATTTTTATAGTCCCGAAAATGGATTGATCCAATTTTCTGATGGTTTGGAGTATGGTGAAGTTTACTAAATTGTATATCTAAAACACAATAAAAGGGTATTATAAATACTCAAATTGAAAAATTATACTTTAAATTACTGAAATGAACATTTGTTCCCAAAATTTGGTAATTTAGTTAAGTTATATCAATAGACGATATCGTTTGTTAAAATTGTCATTTTTATTGCTGAAATTTGACAGTTTTTAATATTGAAATCGAGGATTTAAGTAGAAGCAAGTTTGGAAATTTATATCTCCAAAACTAGTAAAGTTAGGACCGTATATTTCATTAATGACAGTCAAAAAACAGGGCTGTACTGGAACAAAAACCAAGTGTGTGCCTTGTGAATAGAATAACCGTGATTTTAAGGTAGATATAGCTGAAGGCTCTCGTAATATACAGAAAAAAGTCCGTAATGTTACTTGAAAAACAGGGCCGTACTGGAATAAAAATCAACTTTGTGAGCCTAAAACACACTGACTGGTAAAAGGAAATTTGGAAATTTATATCTCAAATACTACTAAAGTTACTAATGTACATTTTTGGTCGTATATATAGCTGAACACTCGTGTAATATACAGAAAAGTTTCATTAACGACACTTAAGAAACAAGGCCGTACTGAAATAAAAACTAAGGCTGAGCCTTGTAAGTCCAAAAATCATTTACAGCTAGAAGTAAGTTGGAAAATTTGTATCTTCAAAACTAGTAGAGGTAGAACGTTACGTACCTTACAATATCATTTACTTAATAACATAATTTTTATACAAATTTATAGCCATAAACCACTATTGGTTTGAAATATACACTTTATATTCGCCATAAGTCAAGATTCTAATGAAATATTGTTCTGACATGTTGGTGAACTACTGTAGTGGCTTGTAACTAAAAGTTAGTTATTTTATTAGCAATTGGTTATTTTATCGTTCTAGTGTGCACAATTTGCATCAATCTCAATACAGTGGGTGGTTTGGGATTGGTAAAAAAAAGCAGTTTTCAGTTGCTGCTTCTTCTTGACCAATCACAAATTAGTTACTGTACTGAAATATTTACCTTAGCTTAAAGTATAATGAATAATTAACATAACTAGGGAAAGACACTATACATTGATTGAGAGACGAGCAATTTTGCATAGATTTTCACTCTTGTAAAAAACAAATACAACAACATCTAGGAAATTCAGGGAAACATAGCCAGAGGGTCATTGGAAAATCTATTCAGAAATTTCCATCAACACTGACAATTTTCCCAGTAACAATGTTACTGCACGGTTGGTCGCCCTTTAATCGCCCCGCCAAAACAATTTCACCCCTTCCCCCGTCTTGTTTCACGCCATATTGCTGCATACACCATCATTTTGGTACCTTCAGGCTTTAGACAACTTTAAAAAACGTTCTAAATGCAATAAAATTACCAATAATTCAGTTTTCATGCCTTGAGTTGCGGAATTCGCCTTTCCCGGCAATCGAGTTAAGAATTTCGCAAGAAAAGTGATAAACGTCGCGTTTTTAAGTTGTTGAGTACGCTTTGTATTTCAATACCAGCTAATTCCAACGTTGGAAGTTAAAAAGGCGTTTATTATGCCCGACGGAAAATATCTGCCTCTTTACAAGAATTTAAAAAGTTTTAAAAACTGCTTGAATACGCCTTAACTAAGCCAATGAATATTAATGAATCCGTCTTTTTAGCCCAATAGGAATTTCATAAATAGCAGTAATTTGAGAGAGTGGCGGTTTGGCAACCTTTACATCACACACGTTATAAACAAAAACCGGGGTTAATTAAACCTTGTTCGTTAAAATAATTAAGTAAAGGCGTCACAAAGAATCCTATAAAGCGACCTCTATTAAAGGTACAAATTACCAAGTCAAAGTAGCTACTCATTAGTAGAAAGGGCAAAACGAAACAATGAAATAAATGAAATTCACCTGCTTCAAAAGCCCAGTCGTAGATTGGAAATCCTTGGAAATTTATGTAACTTTAAATTAAGTCTATCACAATAAGGGAATTGAAATATTTCAGGTGCACCTTAATGGGTGTATACAGTTGTAAGGGATTAATTTAATGTCATGGATACCCTATAAAGTATGGCTTTTTAAAGGTTTCAATTTGTATACCACTTTTACTAAATATACTGGTGGTAATGTTGTAGGAATTGAAAAAGGGAAGGAAACTTTGAATATGAGACTGACATATGACGCGTCACTTATTCCCTATTGGTCCAGTAAATTTTCAGCTGACAGATCTGGCAAAACTTTTTTCCCTGTTCACAGTAGTTGTTTCTAAACAGGATATTTTTAATTGTCAGTTGTCACAATTTGTTTAATATTTTGTTTATTCTTTTAACTTAACTGTTACAGTTTTCTGTGCTGTGACCGTGTTCAGTGTTTTTTACACTCAGATATAACTTTTGCCTTATACGTCATCCAACACTACAAACAGACGCAAGAAGTTGAACATTTTCGGCTTCTTGAGGGCTGTTATTTTAAAATTTTGCTTCTACCAATAGGAAATAAGTGACGTCAGACGCAAAACGCGCTTATGAGAACTCAGCTTAACCCCCATCTGCACCGTCGTACTTTAAGCCAAGCTTAAGTTAGGTGTGGTTCAGACTGTGTAGAATACAGTTGTATAAAGTTACAGTTTGGACCACGCTTAACTTAAGCTGGGCTTGAAGTTCGACAGTGCAAATGGCGGTCTAGAATGGTTGTTAGGATTTGAAGATTGACATTTTTTTAAAGAAACAATTTAAACGGTAGATCGTTTGTTAATGAATCTTTAAGAGTAAGAAGGACATCCTCGCAAACTCAATTAACAATCAGGTTCGATTGTGCGAAGACAAAAGCTCGGTGGAAAGAAGCTCGGTCTAAACACAAAAGGCGGTAAAAAGCCCGCCCCCGATAACATTATATTCGTATTGTGGAGCGGCATGGTGGCGGCACTCTTATCGGCCAGATTCGTTCATTTCCGGTTGCGGAGGCGCTGCGCCACCGCTGATAACTAGATATCGTCGCGTATTTCGCCACTTTATCTCCAGAAAGAATAAGAAAACGCCACAGAATGGTCCATTATGTAACGTATAGTAAATCCTATTATACCCGAGGGCGTTATCTCGCGGGGCAAGGCCGTATACTTCATCACTATCGCGCGCACGTGCGCCAGAAACATAAATCCTCGTTCTCTGTTTCACTCTTTCGCGTTACCGAAACGAAGAAAAAACAAGAAAGAAATTAGTATTTGTCCCCTTTTTAGGGTTGGCACGGTTTGCTTCTTTAATTTACTACGAAACGGACTTGAAAAAGCATACTAAACAACTTGGTGTCAGTCAAAAAGTATTATGTCAAACTGTCAAGTTTCCTGTATATGCAGCTTTTGAGTAAATTAATCACTGATCGTAGTTTTTAATTGGTCTAGAAAAAGCACCAAGCTGAATGCTGCTTTTTTTGACCAATCACAAACTTCTCGCACTGTGCTGAGATTTCTGCAAGTGCTGCACATAAGCGGTTAGCATCATGGTAAGTCCACATGCAGCATTTGCTGGCTGCTTTTTTAACCAATCACAAGCTACTTCCACTGTGATGAGATTTTTGTAAATGCTGCATGACTAGATGTTTCACTTGTAGACTTTGGACCAACAGACCAAGCTTTTGGCTGTGATAATTTGCATGTAACGTTCAAACAACAAACACTGTGCAAAATAAATATTGATATTATCTACCACACCCACCCTAAATGTGCCCTATCGACACCACTCTAACAAGTGGGGCCTTTGAGTGATTATCAGGAAAAAACCTAATACAATTCACCACCACTTACAACCCTACCCAAATTGCAATTTTCCCAAAATAATTTAAGGAGAATCACCCACAAATCTGAAGGGTCCAAGTTTGAATAAACCGATTCTCACATACGACCACTCTCAATTAAACCGTGAATAATAGTCGCATAGGGTAGCCCTAACATTTGTAGGGATTTGCCTTGATCTAGTGATAACTATTGAAGTGTTTGCGTTTTTCTTCTTGACATATTTAAGGGTAGCAACATTTTTTGAGGTTTTGAAACCCTTGAAGGGCCTTATCGTGTTGTTTGGACACCGACTCGATTACAACCCTTTTCAACTCTGCCATTATTTCGTGCAAATGAAATGTAAAAATGACAGTAGATAAGGGTTACAATACAGTTTTTGTGTTTTAATTTTTTGAAGCGTTGAATTATCGTCGGTTATTAAACGGTGGAAAGCGCACCCGTCAAAATAACAAGGAAAGAATCCGGAAAGTACCGAAATCGGCTTGCGGGCACATAAAAGTCACAATTCCGGCTGGGATTTGTAAACTTTACGATATTATTCCCTCAGCTATTCTCACTTATAGAAGCCCTTTATCAAGATTTCTCCAAGTCGGTCGCTTTCAAAGAGAAACCGTTCGAAAAGAATTGGCAAAATTGAAACCGTCGAAGCTTTAAAATCCCTCAGAGAAGGAACGATCAACGGGAATTATAGTGCCAAACCGATTTATTTGTGAACGTATTAAGGTCATATGATGCTTCACTTGATAACTTATAAAATAATGAAACAATATAGTTTAACCATCCCAGTATACCAGTCCTACATGTGTTGAGAAGTCTTTTGCAAAGTAAATCTGATTTGAAAAAAGTGAATTTAGTCTGAGAGGAGATTTACTTGAGCTGAATAAAGAAGCAATTTCTATGTATGTGAATGTGGAGTATTCAATAAAATCCCAAGATTGTATTTAGATTTCAAAGAGTGGATTTGTATATCTAATATTGTTGGCCATTTGATTATGGTTTTAATGGATTTGTGTAAAATACTAAACTAAAATAAAAAAAAAAATGAAAAAGACGAGAAGGTAAACCGAGGATAAATAAGGTTAGAGGGAATTTTGCAGCAACAGGACGAAATTGGATAAATGTTGAGTGGAAATAATGATAATGCAATATTGAGGACGAGCGTCGGGAGCGCTCGTCTGTGAGAAATTACAATCATGAACGAAAAATAGAAAACGCTCCGCAACGCCATCAAAATTAGTGCAGATTGGCAGAAAATACAGACGCTTTTCACATTTTCTGAACGCCAGTAACACCAGAAATGATGGAGAACATGGTCAACAGTGCATCTAGAAAAGTGTTAAAAATAGTAAAACATTTAGTATTCAAATCTGCGAATTGAAAATTGGAAAACAACATCGATCCAGCGGATCGAAGACCATCCAATAGAAATTCCAGTGTCGCAACCCGAAGGCATTATATATGATTTGTATACGCCGTAACCCGTTCTGATCAGGGAGAAAATTCGCGCCTTTGTGCTCTGATTGAGCCCGGCACGTGACTTGAATTACCACTTTGTCCTCCCAGTCAATCTATGGCTTTATTCACCGAGTACCCCGTAACACTCCCCCTTTTGATATCATATCTCTCGTGTAAATATATTCTATTCGGCTCGAATTGCCTGCACAAAGATGGCTTTATGCCCACTATTCAACGCGAACACTGTCAAATTTGCTTATCAAATTAGGTTAAGGATGAATGGAGTCCATGTTATTATTATATTTGCCGACTTTATTTCTGGCATTGTTCGCTTGTACTCGTGAATGCAGAATATCAAATCCCACTTTCCAGTCATGATCCTCTTCGTTAACCATATAACACCATATACTCGATCATTTTTGCGTTCAGGAAGGACGACAGAATTAACCGCCTCCTTCGTTTATCTAAGAGGAAATTACGTTCAGGCTCGAGGTTGGGAGTTAATTACGTCTCAGTGCAACTTCAGCAATTTGTAACAATTAAAAAGTTTGTTTTGGCCCCAACTTTACACATGTTAATTATAAATTGTCTTTTTGGCGCTGGATGTCTCTTAATTACCCATCCGAGGCTCTTATTAATCGCGATATACTCTCGGAGTTGAACTTACTGAATCCGCCTTAGGGAATTTTAATTATATCCACTCCACGGCTTTTATTAATGTTTGGTTAAGATGTCTTGTTTGGTTACTAGTGTAAGGCCAGAAAGAGAACGAGAATAGTTATACACGGTTTTTCAATGAAAAGTAGCCACCCTGAATATCTTCCAAAATAATTTATCTGTTAAAAAATGCTAAGACACGTCAACAAAGATTGCAAGGGGGAGATCTTTTTACGTAGGATTTGAATTTCTGCCATCAGCCCCTTTGCCGCCATAGCCACCCCCACTAAGTTTTCAAATGGCACCATACCCTGTGTGGCACATCGTTGGAAAGGGTATTTCATAAGGAATTAATTGCACTATTTTATTTGTACATTTGCTTTGAATTGAGACCAAAAAAAATAAAAAATACGTTTTGTGTTTATTTTTAACTGCATTTTGTTAACTGCAGAAATAATAGCAAATAGCGATTATCATTTAATTAATGGCTCAAAATAACCTCCGTTAACTTCCATACAATAATACAAGCGACTTGGAAATGGAAATAAGCGACGAGTTTGCGAACATTTGTGAGGACTTGCGGTGTCAGTTGTCGGCATTCATGTATTATTCTCTGCCTAAGGTCTGCAATATTGGCCGGCTGTGTTGCATAGACTTTAGATTTCAAATGCCCCCATAGAAAAAAGTCCTACGGAGTGAGGTCGGGTGATCTCGCAGGCCATTCCATGGGACCACGTCTACCAATCCATCTTCCAGGAATATCTCGATTGTTCAGATATTCTCGAACGGGAAGTGAATAGTGTGGAGGTGCACCGTCTTGTTGGAAAATTAGTTGATTTTCAAATAAATTTTCATCATTTTCTAGTAACTCTGTTATGGTCGTATCAACAGTGGTGTCAAGAAACTCAAGATAAGTAGCGCCATTCAAATTACCGTCAATAAAAAACGGACCAACGATGTGGTCTCCTAAAATACCTGCCCAAACATTAAGTTTTTCTGAATATTGAGTATGGGTTTCCCTAAACAAATGTGGATTCGTGTCTGACCAATACCTACAGTTATGCCTGTTCACTTCTCCATTTAAAAAAAAACATACCCTCATCACTGAAGCAAATATTGTACAACAAGTTCACGTTGTTTGTCAGATTAGTAGACATAATTTCACAAAATTGTAGTCTTCTATCATAATCATCTTCGTTTAATTCCTGAACCAATTTTACCTTGTATGGATGAAAATTGTGTTTTTTTAAAATTCTCCATACACTGCTTGTCGAAACACCCGATGCATGGGAAATTTGATTTAAAGACTGATTATTATTGCAACGTGTCCCAAAACAGCAACTTCAATTGGTTCATTAATAATTTGTCTTTCAGGTTGATGTTTTTTGTTTGTCACTGAACCAGTTTCCATGAATTTTTGCATCAACTTTAAGACATACTGATGGATTGCATTGAAAGCGCGTTCGGCAGTTGTGTAAACCATATTGACAATGTTCCTTCAAAACGAACTTACAAGTTGACCGACTGAGGCAAAAACATGGAATAGAAAACAGGTATTTGGTAGTGTTATCAGCAGTTTGACCAAAATAAAAAAAAAATGTTTTTATTTTTTTTGGTCTCAATTCAAAGCAAATGTACAAATAAAATAGTGAAATTAATTCCTTATGAAATACCCTTTCCAACGATGTGCCACACAGGGTATGGTGCCATTTGAAAACTTAGTGGGGGTGGCTATGGCGGCAAAGGGGCTGATGGCAGAAATTCAAATCCTACGTAAAAAGATGTCCCCCTTGCAATATTTGTTGACGTGTGTTAGCATTTTTTAACAGAGAAATTATTTTGGAAGATATTCAGGGTGGTTACTTTTCATTGAAAAACCCTGTATGTCAAAATACGAAAGTTTTTTTTGATTATGTACTAACTTAAGGTCTACTTCTTCTTTATGTGCCTTAAATCCCGAAGAGCGAATCTTGACATACGGTCAATAAAAGCTTCTGTCTAAACCTTGGTTAATAATGTACTATTATGGAATTGCCTTTGAATGTTCTGAGCTTCATTTGATGGTTTCTGAATTTCAGGTCCCTATTCTGAATTACGTTTGACCTTTTCTGAATCTCACTTGGCCTTTTTTGAACTACATTTGGAAATGGTGTAGACAATACATTTTAATCTTGTATTGCTTTCAAGTAATAGTGAAATTTGATCATTTAGACACGAATAATCAAGACACGGCTGTAATAATGGTGTTCGCTTGTCGGTTTTCCATTTATTCCCTGTTGCCATTTTGGGTGATAATTGCTGAACGACGTTCCTTCTCATCTCATCGTATTTTAGCAAACATTAGTCAATTTGAATTTTTCCACAAACACTCTCAAACTAGCAATTTGCAATTGAAATTAATAACCCAACCCCTGCAGAATTAGTCACAGCCGAACTGGTCCGTGGCAAATACTCCTTTTCATACGCCACCCCTTTCTAATAGGTCTATTTGGAACGCACGAACGGTTCGCAAAAGTGCAAATATGATTTCAATAAATCTCTTTTTAAGAGGCTCTCTTTATGCTATGCGTTTGTACAAAATCCCTTTTTCAGCTATTGAAACTACTTGGATAAATCTTTGTCAATAGAGATTTTAAGCAATTTAATTAAACTGATAATGTGGAAGACTTGTCAATGACCTTTTTTTTTTATCATATTTCATACGTTCATTTCTCTGGAGAGGTAGTTTAGATAGGAGATTTTGGTTGGACGCCCTCTGGTCAAAATTCCGGAAATACAAGATTTGTATCGGACGTCAATGCGATCCTTTTCCCCTTATTTATTAATGCCGTCGACCAATAAGTATTTCACCCTGTGTCGGGTACGAATGCGCCTTTTTATCGGACACAAAAGGAAATTTCCATTTCCAAGAATGCTCGATCTTGCTTGAAACAGATCGATCTTGGAAATGTTTGTCCTGATGAGTTTTATAGATTCTCAATGAATATGACTGAAACGAGTTTAGAAAAGTGTGTGAGTGAGTAGAGTAAGTAGTTAAAACAAAACAACCAGCTTAAAAATGTTTGAAATTTACGGAAATACTGCACATATGAACGTAAGAATGTGACCTATATTATTGTAACACATCTTATGACTGTTCTATAACCTCTCTATTATTGGTAAAGGAAACGTGCTTCCGTAAATACGTATTGCTAATTCCTTGCCTTATCCCAATCCGTTTAGCCTCGAATAATAAGCCCGATTTTATGAATTGTAGTCGAATGGCAAGAACGAGCAACTAGCTATAGAGGACAGTGAATGGGCCCTAAAGACCACTCAGATATCGCCCTATTCAGCGCCTTGCCTTTGTCACTTTTTCTGTAATTTCCGCTTCTCTCGTAACCCTTTCGATGTCTGTATTGTGCTCGTTGAATAAAAATATAATGGCCAACCCTATTTGGAACTAGAGTACAGTCGAATTTTCTGTAATTAAATCAACACAAATGATTTTTTTAAATTGGTCACTAGGTGGGTTTCACTCTAAGGGGCTTTAAAAATTAAACTCCACCCCGAGTCACCTCAGAATCGACGGTACAAAGAGTAACATTAACAGATCGAGTAGTTGTGTCAATAGAAATTAAGCCCCACAAACACTATCCAAACAAGCCAGGATTTTGATTCAATTTTTCCGGGCCACAATCGGCGACTTTAATCACCGCAAAAAGTAATTTCAACTTTTAATTTATTCGCATTTCACGCTAAATGAGGTTTTTAATTTGTTTGTTTATTGTTGACAACTGGGAATGTTTGATTTGGATGATTGCGTCCATGTCGTCTTTGTAACGAATTCTCTTCTCTGATTTAGGTAGGTAAATTCATATTATATAATAGTGGAAAATTATTTAAAATAACAGTCCAAATGTGCAGTATTTGCATAAATCTCAACACAGTGAATAGTTAGCGATTAGTCAAAAAAACTTTCAGCTTAATAGTGAACCACTATATTTTTCTTGCACACCCTGTATACTGGAAGCAAAAACGGTCCTGCAAACTTACGGTGTTGGGTTAAGGAGTAGATTAGGAACATTTTTGGTCTCCTGCAATTTTTTTGTAACTTTCACCGTTTTTGAGTTATTTAGGAAAAACTGGTTTGGTGCAACAAATATTTAAATCAGTTGAAGTTGTGGTCTGAAATTTGAATAGGGTTTAAAGAACAGTCAGGGACAAAATTACCTGTAAAACCCACTTGGAGTAAGAAAATTACGGTTTTAAGCACATTTTTGGAATCCTCGTTAAATTTCCTATTCAATAATCTGAAAAAACACTTCAAAATTTGGTACAGTCATGGAGAAAAGCGATGTCAAAGTTTGAACTTTGACACCGACAAGTAAAATATTTACTTTACCAGTAATTTACTCATCACTACAAAAAGATTCAAATTTATTGATTATGAATCACCCTGTATATTAGTGGAAATCATCTAAAACCAAACCATTTTGTTTGGTTTATCCTTATGTTGTTTGAATGAAATTGGTGTGTGTCCAAAAAAAAAGGCGATTGGAAAATAAAAAAATTGCAATTTTAACAAAAATTTACCACATAAAGTAAGGAAACAAGGTAAAAACGTTTTACGAGTTTGATGATGCCCAAAAAGTGAAACTAATCACTATATTAAAATAAATTGAACACTTTAGACGTCTTATTAATGCACAGTAATCCTCATCCCCTCATAAAAGTTCAACTTTTACATATACAGGGTGTCTCAACGCTAAATTAATTAATTAACTCGCGTTGGACATTAAACATAAAATTCCAATAAAGGTATAATTAATCACAAATCATCATCAACACTGTATCGCCTTATTTTTTTGTAAAAAAAATCAATTACTTGTTTTTTGAAGAGGTGTTCATATCGAAATTGAACTTTTGCAGGCAAGTTTTCTGTACTAGAACTTGTACATGGTTTCCCAGAGACTCTGCTAATAAAAGAAAAAATAATTATAATTAATTATTGATTAAGAAAAATTAATATTAAAAAGTTTTAATTTCAAGAAAATTGATTGTGGTTTCTAAAAAAAAATTTGGTATACTTACTGGAAATTGCAATACTGGACCACAGCTGACTGATATTAGTTAAACATCACTATAATTTGAAAAATGTACTTACTTTATATCAAAGCGTTGGGTTCTTCGAGTCCCTGATGATTTGGAGGTGATCTAAGAATTTAAAAAAAAAACTTAAGGTGACTAGTTAATTAGATAATTTAGCTCTGCACAACTTTATTAAAAAATAATACCAAGAAATTATTTGAAAGTTATATTTTTCATTAAAATACTAACACATTAAATAGGTTTAGATAGGTGTTTGAGGTATCTCCTGATCCTTTTAAGGATTTTTTCATTTCCATAATTAATGGCAGATCCTGAAAGTTTACTTGAAGTTACTAAAATGTTTCAATGAATTTTAAGTGCACAAAAATGTCATGAATGCTTGCAAAAACCATGCCACCAAAAGCTTCAGCAATCATGAATTAAATCCACCACCTGAAGAGAAAACTATTATTAAGTCTCACCTGATTGATGTTGATCAGTTTGGGATTGACTGCGTCTTCCAAGAGTGTTGATAGTGGAAGGAAGTATGGAATCACCGAAAGATGGTGCGATATCAGTTGATTCATCTACCAGCAGTTTGTTAATGTCGATTTTTGATTTTCTGATGGCGTTGATTATCAGTTTGCTATTAGAAAAATGTTAAAAAACTGTGCAAAAGAGTTGTATATTAATAGTGAAACAAAAAACCAAAACTTACTTGGGATAGTTTTCAACATTTTCGCAATACGTCTGTCCTGGTTCAGTGGCGCACAATGGAGGTTGTCCAGGGACGGCTCCCCACAGTCTGTACCCTCTGCCATTAAAATTTTGACTGTGACAGCTCAGAAGTAGAAGTCCGAAGAAAACCACGTACTGAAAAAAATCAAAAATCAGTAATAACTTGTTTTTTTTAAAGCGTAAAAAATTCCAACTTAATGTAAATCCGATTTAAGCGTAATGATACTGCAAAACAAATTCAATGTACTGGAAAATACACCTATTCATTCTTCGCTTCAAGAATGCGGAATTTCAAGGTTGTCGTTGTTTTAATTTCGATCATCGGACAAATAAATTTAAATCAGTTTTTTTTTTTAAATAACAATGAACCTGGAAATTTTACGCTGTTTCGCACTAAACAAACAAAAATTAGAAAAACTTACCGTTGAAGTTCTATGATACATGATGATGATTTCCCTAGTCTGCTATACTTGTGTTGATCTTGTCGTAGTTGCAGGGAAAAGGAAAGTTCTCCACTACCACGAAGTTATATACCATTCCTCCCCCTCCAAGTTTGGACAGACTCACTTTGTGGTTCAATGCTACTGAACCCTGTGGTTTTTACCACAAATTCGTGTGGCTTGAGCCTTAAAACGACGTTTTAAAATTTACATTAAAAATATTTTGGAAATCAATTTTGCGTTGAATATGCAAAATTTGACATAATTGGTTGAATTATTATGTTATTTACTGTGTCTGGTACTATAAATTTTATTATTTATACAACACACACTAATTGCAAACCAGTCATTTTGAGATTTTTAATCAAGTTTAAAATTAGGTTTAGATTTCAAAGTTAAAAAGCATCTTTAGAGGTTAGGTTAGTTAGAAATTGACTCCATAGTTTTGTTAATAAGACTTTTTAGAGCATTTCAGTGCATTCCTGGATCGTCAACTGGATAAACAAGCGTGTCGTGCCCTAAAAGACGTAAGATATCCTGTTGGGAACAGAGCCAATGGCACAGACAAGGCGGAGTTTAAACAATCGATGAGGATGGAGGGGTGCGAAGCAACAAGTGCCGTCAACTTAGAGCCGAACAGGATAACCGCTAATCCATTGCCTCTAAATTCTCTAAAAAAACTTAAATTTCTCTGTAGTTGCCTGAACATACACACAGGGTGGCCAAGAATAAAATTGTATGCTAACGGAAGCATTGAACAGTAGGATAAAGTAAGTGGCAGAAAAACTGGCAATTGTCTCGCCAATCACTGTCCATTGTTTGTGGGGATGAATGTTTAGGGGCTTCTCGTCGAGGGGGTGTGTATCTTTGCCACTGGTTTAGTCACCCCTTTTGTCACTCTAATGTGTTTAAGGGTGTTTTTTTAGTGCTTTAAAATTTCAAGTAAAACTCTATATTTATCAGAAATTAAAAATATTCTTTGAGCATCTCATTTAACAGTTTATCCAAATTACTCGAATATTTTATAAATCAGCACAAACAAACCGACAAAATGGTTAATCCTTTGGGATTGGTCGTTCGTGTCACTAAAATAACAAATACCACTTTTACAATAGTCGACAAAATGCTAACTGAAAACGTAATGATCAAATTATTCATATACAATCAAGGTCTATTGTGACACGTCCATTATTCTGGAGTGAATCCGATTTTTTCTGTTTGTTAACTGTCGTTATTGTTGGGCCACTGTTTTGTGGCTTTTGCTCGCATAATTTCCACTTTTGAAACAATTCAACTCGGTACGTTTTATCTGTCGGTAAACTAGGCATTTTCAGTCAAATTTTCATACAGAAAGGAGATTATAAAAATGCTCAGTTTGTGTGAATTTGATACATCAAAGATGTTAAACTGAAAAAATTAAAGTATTATAAAAATATCAAGAGTTTTCACTTTGTTGTACAGTTTGTGATTGGCCAAAAAAGGCAGCAAGCAGAAAGCTGCTTTTTTGATCTATCACAAAGTATCCACTCTGCTGCACAAGACTTGGCCGCTTTCTTCTAGTAGTGTATTGTAGTGACAATTTGAATTCATTAACCTGCCCTAGCACAGCCAGGTTGCATTTCAGTTCAATGGTTTTCAAGCCGCTTCTGTCAACAATTGACGCTTAACGTATTCACAATTTTGACAGGCCAGGACTGCTATTTTCGACTATGGCGTCTGTTGTAAGGTTTTTTGAGGAAAAAGTGGTGAACCAATGACAATTTAGAACGCCAAAAATACTACGTTTCTGCTATACATTTAGTATAAAAGCGGTCTCAAACGGAAAGTTGGTCAAATTATAGTTTTTCCAAATTACGTCATCGTTTTGTGCAACTCACTCTGCTCGGTCCATGGAGCGTGAAAACGAATGCTGCCTTAGCATTAAAAATTATTAAGCATTATAATAATTTTGCAAAACCGTTTAAAAAAATTTTTGGCTAAAACTTTTAAAGGTCAAGTTTCATTTCATTCAGCATTGAATTAGTAAAATTTATCATTTTTCTGGCTAAACTACACTGACTTAACTTTAAGAGGAAACAAAATATTTAAACAACACTAAACGTTGTATTTGAATTCGCCGCCTACAACAAAATGAGCAAACTCTTCAGAAGCCATGATCTTACACTGGAAACAAAAATGAGACTTCTCAGATGTTACATCTTTTCTATCCTCTTATACGGGACGGAATCTTGGACACTCAATGAAAGCACATCCAAGAAAATAGAAGCCTTCGAAATGCGACTCTATTGAAGAATGATGAGGATATCATGGACCGAACATATCACTAATGAAGAGGTACTAAGAAGGATGAATAAACAAAAAGAAATTATGAACACCATCAAGATCCGAAAACTGCAATATCTGGGCCACATCATGAGAAACGACTCCAGGTACTCTTTACTCCAGACAATCATCCAGGGAAAAATCGATGGAAGAAGAGGTCCAGGAAGGAGAAGAATATCTTGGCTGCATAACCTCAGGAAGTGGACCGGAAAAACATCAACCGAACTCTTCCGCATTGCCGTAAACAAGGTTAGGCTCGCCATGCTGATTGCCAACATCCGTAACGGATAGGAACCACAAGAAGAGAAGAAACGTTGTATTTGAATTCGCCCTAAAATACTTTTGCCAGAAAACTACCATTATAGTAAAAACAACACAATTTTTACTGCAAAACAATATTTTTATCAATTTTCACCCAAAAAACTGTAATAAAAACAGTGATTTTGACATTTTAGACGCCTTGATTTTGACAAATTTTGACACTTGGTTGTTTTGACCCTTTCATCAATGAAAGGGTCAAAATTCTGAAAACGTCAAGCGTAAATTATTGAAAGTGACAAAAGCGGCTTGAAAACCGTTGAACTGAAAAGCAACCTGGATGTGCTAAGCCAGGTTAATGAATTCAAATTATCACCTAAGTACACATTTGTTTAGAGAAACCATGAAACTAAAATATTGTTTAATGAATAATAATTTTTAGCCTATTTCGTAGTACTGTATCATCTGAAAAAACCTATTTCTCTGTAAAGTGTTTATTGTTATTTAAAACTTTTTGTTTTTTCTATTTCAGGTTAGGTTTGGTCAGACTATTAATTACGGCATAGGAGTAATTTTTGTTTTTTCCTGTCACCACTTTCAAAGTAAACCACATGCAAATTTTACTCTTAATAAAATAGGCTTTTTACAATTTTTTTTCCTGGACTAAAACAGGAAAGGTTAACCGCAATAACTCAGCGTGAAATCGTGTTGGGACAAAACACAACATTACGTAAAACCGCCACTTTAAGGCCTAATAAATCCAGAATAATTTCGGCGCACGTTTACTCCGCCCTCCGAAAGCCGCCCCCCCTGTCGCCCCCGCCAACCCTCTTTGGCACGAGGGGGTAAATATTTTTGAAAGTCGGGACAAGACGACACAACTCCAGTTTGAATTATCAACTTGGTTTGATAAGGCAGCCTCGAGTGATAAAAATTGGTGCAATTCCCATGTCTTTCGTAGTACAAGACTTTTCTCCGTTCTCTCCACATATTTTGTAATCTCTCCGAGATTACGGAACCCGTTACGATATTAGTGTGTATGAGTGAACTTCACCAGGTGATAACAGAGAAAATGTCATCCCCGAAACCGGCCGGCGTCCATCAAACTGGACAAGAACACATCAAGAGACCGATGAATGCTTTTATGGTGTGGTCAAGAGGTCAAAGACGGAAAATGGCACAGGAAAATCCAAAAATGCACAATTCTGAGATATCGAAGAGGTTAGGCGCTGAATGGAAGCTTTTAAGTGAGGGTGAGAAGAGGCCTTTTATTGATGAGGCCAAACGATTACGGTAAGCAAAACATGATTAATCTAAATTGTTTTTAATGTTTTAACCACTTATAATTAATTAGTTTTTAAGATCATCAGGATTTCCACAATTGTTTACAATTGTTATTGTGAGAAAAATTCATTAATGATATTAATTTGAACGTGATAATTAAAAATGATTATTTATTTTTTGATCAACCAACATCACAACAAAGTAAGTTTAGAGGAAAAAAATACAGGGTGTTTTACTGTAAGCACATTAGAATGAATATCTGACAGAGTGGATTAAAATTTATCTAAATGGGACAATGTCTGACTATTTTTAGCTTCAGATATATTTTTTTTATTTAGTTACTTTGCTTGTACTTTTATTTGCTTTAAACTTAGTTTGACCTGAAAGAATGATGAACTAGCAAAAGGTTCTCAAAGTAATTTAACTACCATGATTCCTGGAGTTTTCCTTAAAATTACAAATATACGAAATTGTATTAAATTTAAAAAAACACTGGTATAACAGAAATAATTATCAAGAAATACATCTTACAGAAAGTTTTGTGTTTAAAACTTTAAAGCTATACTGGATTGATCAGGTCAAGTGAAACTCTAGTTAAATCATTTCAAATATTTCAAGAACAGTTAATTAACAGAGTGACCACTGCAAATATCATTAAAACTAAGATATTTTAAAACTACTTTTTGGAAACTACATTAAAACCAAAATTAACTATAACAAGTTCATTGATTATCAATTGTTCTGTTTTATCCAGTCTTTTCAACTGCTTGTGTGCTGACAAAGTTTAAAAACCAAATTCCAAAGTAAGATAATTTTTTGAAGCTTTTTCAAACCTACACACCTCCACTGACAATAATTATAATCTTATATGTCATACGAATTAATAGAAATTACCATTTCTGACACCGTTATTGTTCATGCTAAGTATCTTTTATTGTTTATAACACTTCAGGTAATAGCTTTCGTTTATATTAACTGGAAAAGCCATTGTTTAGTTTCAAGTGTCATCTCATATCACCAATCACGTCTAAATTTTTTGGTTTAATTGACGTGTTATCTAGTTTCGTGCCACTTTTTCGTCAACAACACATCGATTGAGGTACGAGTACCCAAGTTAGTACCAAATGGCGAAATAATCTGACTATTATGAAAAAAATTCCAAAACATAACTGAAACGCAAAGAGCATTTATTCCCATAAGAGCCATATTTACAGAGTGATAAACCGAAGAATTAGTATATTATATCAACATAAAGAGCACATTATCTTGGGTCAATAAAAGGTGTATGTAATCTAAAAACCGAGAAATACGGCGCATCAACGACGATTTTGTTATAAACAAATAAGGAAACACTTTATCAGTAGTATAAATTTTTGAATTTGTATTTACCCAGGTTTCTTAGTGTCAACATACAAACAAAAACCTATCACCTTTACACAGTCTGGGTATTATTTTACCAACAGTCCCAACACAATTGTGAGTTGTTTTTAAGAGGCGATAAATACGTTACCTGATACACCAATAAAAAGGTCACAACATGTGCTATTTAATTAATTATTGTATGGGTCATACATTAAATAATTAAATTATAGGAAGAAGCGTTGGATCTGAGTAGTTTAGAAAATTTCAAATTTTGTATTTGTAACTTTTTCTGTCATTAATTTGAAAAGTCATAAATCTGAATCACTACAATTTTTATGTCACCATACTTTTCATGCACACCCTGTATACTGGAAGCAAAAACGGTCCTACAAAATTACGGTGTTGGGTAAATGAGTTGATTAGGAACATTTTTGGTCTTTTTCAATTTTTTTGTAACTTTCACCGTTTTCGAGTTATTTAGGAAGAACTGGTTTGGTGCAACAAATTTACAAATCAGTGAAATTGTGATCTAAAATTGGAACACTGTTTAAGGCACAGTCAACGACAAAATCGCGTGTAAAACACATTTGGGGTGACCGAATCAGGTTTTTAAGTAAATCTTTGGAATCCTCATTAAATTTCCTATCTAATACCATAAAAAAATACTTCAAAATCAGGTAAAGTTAGGGAGAAAAGTGGTGTCAAAGTATAAACTGTCAGATAGACGGGATGAAAAAACATTTGGGGACAAATTGCCTGTAAAACCCACTTAGAGTGAAAAAATGAGTGTTTTAAGCACATTTTCAAGCAGCAGACAAGTGTCACAAATGTGAACAACACATTACAACAGTACAAACATTACTATATGTGGTAGTTTGGTTCACTCTGTTTATATCTACAAAGATAATAAAAGTGAAAATGTACTTTTTGCACTTCAGGTTCTCATAACATTAAAAACCAGAAGTTCGTCTTTTTTTGCAAAATAGCAAATTCACTATGGTTATACTCAAGAAACAATAATATTGAATTTTAAACTGTATGTTGACTACATTTCTGGCAAAAGATTAGGATAAATAAACTATTGTCAAACATAAGTAAAATATGGTGGAGGCGCCAACCTTTCAAAGTGTTAAAAACCTCACAATTTTAATTGGTTTTAAAACATATGATGAACCATACATTGAAATAAAGTTTAAAATTGAAAAACTGGTAGTTGTTTACAGTGTGGCGTTTCGGAAGCGCCCCCGACAACATCAATTCGAGCTGCTACGTTTCCCACAAGTATTTGGGGATGCGAACGTCGCAGCTCGACTCTCATCTCAATAAACAGAGATTTAAAATGATTCACTACAAAGCAGGTCGTCTGTTTTACAAAAGATAACAGCTCGCGCTCCAGAATGGGGCTTTATGCATCCCATTATGGGGACTTACTGAGCGGATTAGGCCCCGGCATATTAATAAAGTCATAACGTTGTGTTATGGCCGCGACGCTAACTAAATACTTTAGGTGCCCTAACGGATTAGGACTGTAAACAATGCCTGTGATTTATTATGCATATATTATTATCGTTCAACAAATACATTGCATTAAGAGTGCGCTTTGTGTGGCTCAGGTAAAAAAATTAAGGGGCAATGCTTTGGCGCCCCTGACCTAAAATCTTTGTCTTATTGTGTCTCTGAGTTTCGTACTACTTCAGTATTATCAGAAAAAAATTACCACCAACATATTTAAGAGCTTTTGAGGAGACGTTTCTCCTCTTGGAGTGTATTTGTGCTAGAAAATTATTTCGACACAATGATTTCCTTCCTGTGTCGCAAATGTAAATAGGATGGATGGAATAGCTGAGCAGAAACAAAAGGAAGTGGCGCGTGAAAGGAGCATTATAGCCGAAAGGATCGCGAGACTGAGCTCCCAGTTAGACAATCTCTCACTGTGAATAGGATCACAGGAGGTGCTCACTGTGTCTTTACAATGACGGCATTATCTTTTGTCGCCAGCCGAATATGTCGGCTTAGATAGACCATTGTGCTTTCTCGCCGCTATTCGCTGTTAAATAACTTTTCGCCTCGTTCGTTTGCACTTTGGAGTAATTGTCGATAATGATTTCCAATTCTAGTTCCGTTAATACCCACAGTTTTATTATTGTCATTACAGTTGAGTCTTGCTTGATTTAATTAAAATCGTACTTTGCTTGTCTCTAACCTCTATGTTGACTCCTTCAAGAAAGTTTGTCCTCAAATGAAACAGATAGACCATCAAATGTGTATGACAAACAACGAGCAAAGGTAGGAGAAATAGCTGGTATTAAGATCAATAGAACAACATCTGATTCGCGGACGATACAGTTATATTAGCACTCTAGAAGACCTTCAGAGACTAATAAACCAAATAGCTGAATGCGGTCCGAAATGTGGGCTAACAATAATCTCACAATTAACAACAAGACTCTGGAACAGGTAGACAACTACAGATATTTGATACTCTAAAGAAATCAAAATACGTATAGAAAAGGCACGAACAAACTTTAATAAGTTGAGAAGAGTGCTTTGTACAAGGGATTTGAAGCTGCATCTGAGAATCAGAATAGCAAGGTGTTATGTCTTTTCGAGTTTGCTTTATGGAATTGAGGCCTGGACCCTGAAGATGTGGGTGTATGGAAGAATAATAAAAAAATATCATGGACAGAACACGTGGGAAAGATGATATCAAAACTAGAAAGCTGCAATACCTGCAATTCATTATATAGAGTAAAATCCAAAGCAAAAGAAGTTTAGGAAGGAGAAGAATATTATGAAAAGAGTAATTTTGTTTTATTAGAAACGAACATTATGAAGAAGATTACGTGTATCTTCGGTGATTTTATTAAACATATTCGGTACTTAGCTCATTAAAGCTGAATTTGTCATTCTAGCTTTTTCTTGTGTTTTTGGTGCACTTTCATTCCTGTAAGAAATACAATTTTGCTTAATTTTTTTTTTAAGTTTTTTTGCTAAATTTACATTAACTGATCAATATAAATATACATATGATCTTAATTGTTATATTATTGATTTCAGGGCACTTCACATGAAGGAACATCCAGATTACAAATATCGTCCAAGACGAAAACCGAAGCCTTTGATGAAAAAAGAACCAAAATTTGGATTTTCCATGTCGCCCCTCTTACCCCCCAACATGGAGAACCATAATCTCTCCAGATCGTTGATGCCCCCAATTTCGGCCGCTTCAGGATTGCCCTCCATCCTTCCCGATTCGGACCATTTAAAATTATCCCGCACATTATTTCCGCCATTGCCATATTTGTACCATCCTTTCCGGCATCCGGACGAGACGAAATTTGCGGCGGAATTGGCGTTGTTGTACAGTAATAACCCATTATACCCCTCGAACATTAATTGGCCGATAAACAATATTCCCGCGCAAAATTTGAATGGGAATAGCTCGTGCAACATGTGCCCTCCAACGACGACGTTTTCGAGACGGTCACCGAGTCCGGAAATCCGGCGTCCGGTTTGCGTCATTACAAAAAATGACGGCTTCCGGAACGATCCGGTTGCCGGTCCGGTTATATGAAAACCGCTTCCGGTTCTGCCGGAACGGTTGAACCATTGGTTTGGTGATATAGCCAATTTGGCGACTAGTTCTAGTACTGTCCAGGCGACGTCATCGTCGATCAATTTGGTGGATTATCGCGACAATGGGGACTCTGGTAGGGATAGTACCAGTCCTTGCAACCAATGAAATCGAAATCCAGATGGTTAGTTACAGAACTGTTGAAAAGTTGCTTAAATAAAGCTAAAACATCAGTAATTAAGGAAACTTTGGGAGGTTAGGTATTTCAGATTCAAAAAACAAGTTTCTTGTATATACCAAAAAAAAGATGACGTCACAGCCCAGTGCTTAAAATGCGACTTTTATGTTTCAAACATTATTGACTATATACTATAGTAGAAATAAAAAAAATGGAACACTCTGTATGTCATGTCTAAGTCAAATATTTGTGACGTCAGTCTAAATGAGTTTTATTTCCGGTATACCTATTAAATTTTGATTACAAACCAGCATTTATTTCGTTAACTTTTCGACTAATTACAAGAACATATTCTGCATTTTGACTACTAAATAAAGTTTCCTCTCCCAAAGTTTCTAGTACTTTCTGATAATCGTCTAACTGTGCAAATTTAATGGTTCTTTTTACCATAAAAACAAGGAAACCAACCACTAGAATTTAACATTTTGACAATTTAAGACACTGTAAAATAATGTTCCATACAATTTTTCCGTTATTGAGGATGTTTTTGCGTTATTTATATTAAATAAAAAAGTATTGTTGGTATCGAGTCGATAATTATAGTGCAATTAATAACATATACACGTAAATTGGTTTCGTTTTAGAAATGTTATTACTAATTTGTTCTTTTTGTGTTTACCACAAGTATGTACAGTTATTGTTAATAAATATGCTTAGTTTGAGAGTGGTTTGTATTTCTTTGCAGATGGGGGAATTGAAGCGTTTATTTGGAAGGTTTTACATTGAATGATACGATTATTTTTTTTCCAAACAAATACTCAATGTTTGCTATCTGAAACATAATGGAAACTTCTCGACGGCCTTCGTCGATATATCCCGCAATGAATACGCCCTTTATGCCAATTCACTGAATCCCTTGACGCAAAATTGGATTATTTTTACACATGTCGGTTCTGTCTGTATAGTTTCAGTAAGGAATCAACGCCGTATACTTCAATACTCACAGGTTTCCAGAATATTTTTATTGCAGAAACTCAGATATCTACCCAATTAACCATAAATATAATTAAAAACTGGCAAAATTGCTACTTTAACGTGTATAATTGTTTTTTAATTGCAACTATCGATTCATCTCTGGTTTTATTAAACGCGAACTAAAACCCTCAATCTCGTGTAATAAGCCTGGAACCGGGTTCATAATTCTTGAGGGTGCTCGATTCTTAACGTTTTTCAAAATTTCATACCCCCCTTTACCCCCCGCCCGGTTCCAGCCCTTCGGCGTTCGATTATTATAGGGCCGGAAGAGCCCTTCAAACGTTACATGGGCAGAAAATAGAAACAAAAGTGTTGCCGCCACTTGATTTTCGGATCGTAAACGTGTTGGGATTATTTGATTTTGTTGTCTATGGATTTTTCGATTGTTTTATGAAATCGGCAAATTCAAATTAGGCATAACAACCCAGGGTGTCCAATGGGTAAAAAATATGCCTAGTTTGAAGTTTATCCATTTTGTAGTATTTTCTGGCTTTTTCCAATGAAAAGTGAAAGAATGTGTGTGTTTTGGCTTAATTTGAATGAAACCGATTAGAGTTCATATAATGGTAACCATTATTTACCATTGAGCCAGTTAAGTGAGTATTGGCAAATTTGGATTTCTATCAAACTTTCTAAATCTGAGCCCAAAAAGTAGGTGAAACAGAAACAAATACAGTGTTACTGACGTCACTTTATCACATGTTCTCCAAATCAAAAAACCAAACTACACGAAGCATCCGAAAATACGTAAACATTTTTTTGAAAACTGAATGAAAAACGTATATTATTATTGTATTGGAAATGAAACGGCAAATTCCCCGTTGGCCATCAATAACAAGGACCCAATTCCAACAAAACGCATTTCCAATATAAACAGGCTTTATTTTGAAAGAACAAATGAACATCTCGCGGTTATTTGACATAGACACCGTTCTGTTGACACTGGACACAAGACCGGCCATTATTGAGGGCCGGATGGTCGTGTTGATTCATTCTTTTCAACTCAATAAGCGCCCACACACAAATATTTGTTTTCAGGATTCGGGAGAATGCCACACTATTATTATTTTTTTAAAAATACTAATATAGTTGCCCCTGTATTATTAGTATCACAAGTTTTAAATTTGTTATATCAAAGATATCTTAACGTTTAGAACAACACAATTCTGCAGAAATTAAATTATCCAGATTAGGGACAGATTGGACAGATGTTTCTGATTTTATTTACCTCTATCCTAGTTCTTAAACCAACTATTAAGCCTATACCAATTGTTCCAATATCTAGCATATTACGAATTCTTGTAGCAGAAGGAAACTCACTAGAAGGAAGAGTAGATCTGAGTATTTCTAAAAAAAGATGGAAAATATTATCAACTTATTTAAATTAACCATTAATGTATTTGGTGTTCATAATGTCGGTAGGGTAATGAAGAAACTGCAGATGTTGAAATTAATGATGATGAAGACAAATCTACAGAAATTGAAGATAGCAAGTGTGTTTGATGTGATTGGGATATGTGAATGTGATTTTGCTATTTTTGTTGTTTGTGAAAACCACCAGAACAGACTGAAATTAAAAATTAATAAACACTCAAGTAAAACTGGTTAAACCGGGGCTTCAAATGGTTTTTCTCCAAAAATTGCTCCGGTTTTAGAACCTTATAATTGCATTTCGCACAATTGACTAGTATTCTTAATTTTTTAGTTTTCTTTGTTAGTCCTAAGTTATCAATACTTTGATAACAACAATTATAAAAGAATGTTTTTTTTAGAAAGTTTGCCTGTAAAATATGAAAATTCAAATTTTCCCCTACAACAGCGACATCTATCCTAATTTACTGAACTTTGCTCATAAAATAATTTGCAAGATTTATTTATTGATGATCAATTGAGGACCGTTTAGCTTGTACAGTTCTCTTTCACCCAATATATTGAAGAGAGACAGATCGATACTTTTAGTTGAATCACTGGAGTATAGGTGGCGCCAGATACACTATTGAAATGTTCAATTTTCAGACAGACCAGTTTAGGGGACTTTAAATATACAAGTTGAAATTGAAATATTTACCAGGAAAATAACTGTAGATTTTAGGACTGACACTTACTACTCGAAAGAACCCCCTTTGGGACAGTTTGAGGAACGCACTATATTTTCACCATTTGTGGAAAGGAGTATACTAAAGTTTTGAAGAAAGTAGAATGTAGGTAGAGAGAAGAAAATACAAGAATTAAAACTATATTTCAATTTTTAGTGTCATTCTATGAAATCAGTTTACAAGAAGCAGTAAAAAACTTTCCACATTTGTATACTTAGTCACTTATACCCTGAAGAACATTAACATAGAAGAGCTGGACCTCTTTAAAGTTCCTAAATCTTCTGAATTGAAAAATCTCATAATCTCATTTTGAAGCTAGTTACCATATTTTGTAGTTTTGTTGTACGATTCCAAGTAACTTAAATCTTCTGAAGAAGAAAAAGTAGTTATACTCTATATGGCTTTGGTCACGTAGTGATGGAAGAGCATTTTAAAACTACTAAATCTTCTGATGAAGGTTCAGCATACTATAGCCTCTGGATCTGGATTCTTATTTTGAAATCCAATTTGAAACACTAGTTTTGATTAAGTAGCAACTTTTAGAGCAAACTAATCTTAACATTGTTAATCTCTGTAGTGCTTTTTCTTAAATTTTGATTTGAAAAAAAGCGCAGATTTTAAAGCTACTCACCGAGATTGGCAGCAGTGGTCCCTAGAGAGGTTGCAATATCGCAGAAACCTGCACGGACCAAATGAAAAACTCCTGCGGAAGCCCATTGTGAGCTCTGTTTTAATTTCCAACACAATAAAAACACATGGGAAAACAGTAGACGCCATTTTAGTGATTAACTAGGGATCCTGGCCAGCTCTGAATATTGCTTTTTGTTTCGATTGTGCCTTTTGTGTTCGAATGCGATTGTTTTTCGTTTTTGTCCGTTTCTCTCGCGCTCTCTATCCGTGCTTTAATTGGGTTTCTACTTTTCCTATTTTTGTCGCCTTCACGGTTTAATTAAAAACCGTTGTCGCGCCACAATGTCACGATCCTCTATCCTGCGACAATTTCTCTATGTATGTCTGGCGGTTAAATAAACCCCACGTTGAGATCATTAAAAGCTGAGGCTTTAGAGCCCGATATAAAGATGAAGGCTGGTAAAAGCCACGGCATATGAAAACCTCACTTTGATATAAAAGCTAATTGCTACTTCAAGCGATAAATGGGAG
The DNA here is from genome assembly GCF_016097725.1 of Ips typographus. Taxonomy (NCBI): domain Eukaryota; kingdom Metazoa; phylum Arthropoda; class Insecta; order Coleoptera; family Curculionidae; genus Ips; species Ips typographus. The sequence goes on along the minus strand of NC_138430.1, from coordinate 5,180,194 downwards.
ACGCCGGGGTGCTCTGAGTGGCCGCCGCACTTTTCAGTTAAAACGTTGCAAGATTTTAAGGTCTCTTTAATAATATTTTTATACATGAATGACATGTTGAGTAATCTTTTACTCTCGGCCTTTTTTGCTGCTTTCTCGTGTTTAACGATAAATTTCAAATTAATGAGTAATAATAGAAGGAAAAGCAAAAAATAGTCTTTGAGACCTTCTTGCCTTGCAGATTATATAGTTTTTTCATTTTTTTTTTAATTCTTAATGATGCAACTGCAACACTTTCAAGAAGTTTTATATTAGATTTCCAAGTCATAATTATGGTGAAACTCATCAAATTTTAGGTTCCACGATTAGTAAGGAAAGTGTTATACTCTCTGTTCAGTGTATTCTGACTGTTGTGCCACATTCTTTATCTTATTTCGTTCGATTGACAAAAAATGTGATTCATAACATTGTCAGACTATTTTGACGTTTTTATCAGTTTCGTAAATAAACAATGAGAGTCGTCTCAAATAGAGCAGTTCTGTCTTCAATATACCTTGGAAGTAAAGTAAAAAGTAACAAATCCAGAAGAAAAAAATCGCTGGAAAAACGCTAAGCGCTGTTTTCAGGATTTTTTAATAACGTGCGGTATATCATATTTTAAATGGGATTTCCGATGCTCTAGGCATTTCGGAATCTACTGTCCAAAGAATCAGCTTGAACGGTGTAAATAAAGGTAAAAGGTTTAAAAAACGAAATAGCAAAGCCGCTGTGCTATCCAGTGATTTTTTTGAACAAAACGTAAATATACAGAAATGATGAGGAAATCAACGGTATGAAAAGAGAATCAATGCTCACGTCAAAGATGATGAAAACTTACTTTCTTTTTTGTATTTTACACTAAAAATTCCAATTTTGAGCTAATGCTGTACAACACCAGCTTATAATTAATAAAATTTGCTTGAAATATGTTGCTATCTTAACCCCTTTTGCCATAAGAAATTAAAGACAGTAGCAAGCAAAAATAGATCATAATAAATTTTTTCAAATAAATAAATTAGGAAACCATGCATTTTGTTAATTCAAGATTTTGATATCTCAGCAGATTGCTTCAAAAGTCATCTTCAGAAGGTTTCAATATTTCATTTCATGCAGGTAATTATCAAAAGGTTTAATAAAACCAAAACCTCAGATCAAGGTGGTTCAAATTTGCTTGAAATAAGTCACTGTCCTAGCGAGTTTTGCCAAAAGAACTAAAAGTAGTAGCAAGCAAAAATTTACCATAATCTCGTAAAAAAAGCATGTGGTAATTTTCATATCTTTGTTAAAAAGGCAATGTCAGTGAGGATGACAATCAAAATAATTATTTTGTTTACGTTCAAGATTAGCTGTAATTGGTTTATTTCATATCGCACGCTCAAAATTGCCTATGATTGGTCCATTTCATATCCCACAGTTACGAAAAGTCTAGGATTCCATATTCGTTCAGCCGGTGGCAATTGCCTACTTATCCGTTCTCTAAACTGTTAAGGAATGAACCAATATCCCTATAGGAGTAGAAAAACTGTTTTTTGTGAATCTGTAAATATATTCACATTCAAGTGATACAGTACATAAAACTGGTGAAAGTGATCTTTGGTCGGTGAAAAAAGAAAACTTTCTGGGACTTTTCGTCTTTGGGAACTGTTCAACGTGATTTGTGATAATGATTCCTGTATTTAGAGAAATACGGATTGATGAAGATGCGGTAAGTGAAAAGTACTACTGTATTGTTTTTAAGATATATTTGATCAATAGCAACCTTTCTGGATCATTTTTCATTGAAATAACCTACCTTTCCATTAAAATATTTAAAATCGAATTAAAATTGGCTGGTAAAAGAGAATCTACAGTCGACTGTACTAATACAGTAAACTGATCTGTCACTGTTTAGTCAACTCCCGTTTTAACAAACCTCGGTTTATCTCCGTATGTTTATGTTTATCCAGTGTCGAATTATTCTTCAAATAGAAAATACAATGGCGGTAAATAATGTATTCAAGTCGATATCTCAGGACGGTCGGGCCTCGTAGCCTAGGCCTGGTGCATTGTGACTGATAATAAATAAATCGAAACTTATTTGTTCAGGTGTCATTAAGGCGTCTTTTGTCATTTTAACAATGTAATTAAAGCGAACGCACCCTCGCGCATTCAACAACGCGTTATGGGAATTTTAATTAAAGTTTCCAAATGAAGAGTGTGACTTTCGGTTTTTCGTTTACGTTTTCGATTCCTCTATACACGCTCTGCGATTCGTTACACTTCTAATGAGATCTGCTTAACAAAAACCTACACAATGTTTTTCAAATTGTTGTACTTTGATTGGGTTTTTGGACCGGAAATATCATTTCACTACTCTCATGACATTTAACAACTCCAAATTGATTGTTACGTAGTTTGGGTATCTTTAATTCAATTTGGTAATAGTAGAGCACAGCAAAGTAAAGTATTTTCTGACATGCCATTCTACTAAAAACGTACAATTTTGGAGATATTCAGGTTTAAATTAGATACTTATGCAGTGTTACATACATACATTGCTGGATTCATATTTAAAACCAAAAATGTACCTTTTTTTAAATGGGACACCCTATATATTTTCGCGTCACTAAAAACTGCTTTTCCTAGAGTAAAAATACTTAATTTTGTTGTAGAAAGAAGCTAACCAATGGGTCACCGTATCTAATATACAGAGTGTCTCATTTTTATAAATTACCCTTGTTCAAATGTTATTTTAAGAAAGCAGACAGAATACAGAATATCTTAATTTTTTTTCTACAAAATGACAAATAAAAATTGCCAACAATGTCAGCATTGGTTGGCTTCGGTAATCCCCCAATCAGAACCCATTTCAACGATCCAAATCGACGGGCGGTCTTCGATATGGTTTTTTTTATGGTAAACGATGCGATCTGGCCGGTTCCCCTTATGGTGCCGCCATGGTAATCGACGGGCGGGTACCCGATTACATCGAACCCGCAGGTCCGCCTTTACGTCGCTTTTTTAGGGCGTGGCTCCCACCAATCAACCGAGTTACTTAAACCACTACTTTGGTATTGATACCATCTGCTGGTAGAAATATCAACTACAAAACTAGCATCAATAGCGTTTATGTATAGTATAGGGTGTCCCAAAAACAATGGCACATGTTATGTGATAAAGTTAAGTTAGTTTTAAATTTGTAGTAAGTTGAAAATTTGTTGTTTTATGAAGTATATCAAAAATGAGCAAGATTTCTGTATTATATACTTTTCTGACGCTTTATAGTTCCACACTAGTTGGCAGTATTTGAAGGGTAACCGTTTTTGAGTTTAAATTTATATTTTCAAAGTCACGTGACTGTTTTTACAGTGAAAATGGTCACGTGACATATTTCAATCATCTGGAAGGTTATGTGTCGAATGAAAGAGTGCACCAAAAATGCTCAAATCATCCAAAAACCATTATTTGGTCAACTTTCATCAGTGCTATATTTCACATATCTTTTTGAGATAGAACATTTAGCTAGTTATTATATCCACAACCTGTCACTTAAAACAAAAAGCAGCTTTCAGCTGGTTTGCTTTTTGATATATTACTGGTTTGCTCTTGAATAATTACAAACTACGAACAGTGTTATGTGCCTTAAATCATTCGATTTTGTTTTTGGCCAAATCAAGTTAAGTATAACCAGCAAGTCTCCAAAATAAGACAAAAAAATATAGCCACTTTAGAACATCATAGACCCTGAAAGAGATAATGAAGATGACTTAAAGTAGAAAAATAAAGTAAAAAACAGTTTGAAAGAAACAACAGACACTTAAAGAGTGACAAAGATGTTTGTGGAACAACTATAGAAGAAAAACTAAAATAGTCAATTCTGATGAAAAGTAGATAAGGAAATCAGCGAACTGACAGTTAGAAAAGGAACGATTGATATTAAGCAGTGATAAAGAAGGAAAGAGGCTTAGAAATGCTATAGACAGTTAAGGAGACTAATGTCCGTTACCTGGACATTGGCTAAGTTTAAGGACAACTTACATCAGTGTTGTTCAGACTGATCTAATCTGTCACACTCAAATTCCAACTTAATTTCGGTTGTCCTAAAGACATTAAATAATCAGTTTTAACTTGTTGTTTTTCCATATTTAAATTTGGAGACATTTTAATATCATAAAAATTGATAAATCACTTATCCACCCCAACTTGGAAAGATTCAGGAGCGTGTGCCTGCCGCCTCACTAAATCCAATTATTGTATCACAGATTCATTGTTGTCAGCATATTGTTTAGAGCCCCACGCTTATATTCCAGTGGCGTTCATTTAGTTTTTTTTTTCTGAAATAACTGACGTTATACCTATTACTTCTAGTTAGAGCATAGTCTGAGGAGCAAATGAGTCGTAAAACTAATGGTATATTTATTCGGGCAAATAAAATAAAACTAGAAAAACCGGACGTCCTGAGTCGTTAGCATACACTGGCAAAAGCCAAATACCCATTCGGCCGCATAGAGACGAAATGGCGTTTTCTATGCCAAAAGCTTTCAGCTTTCAGCTAAAATCCTTTGTTGACGTCTTATATTTTATCGACGTTCGACAAAAGCGGAACAGAAAACCCATTTCCATGCGAATGGTCCTTTTCTGCGCTATGTAAATTTCTGCTTCTTTTTTTTCTTCTTCTCTCGCAAATATACAACTGTAAATATTTCCACCTTTTATAATGGCGGACGTGCATTGTTCGACCCGGAGAATTGTTGCCTACGTTTGCGAATGCGAAATGCTAATGTTTTGTTATTTTCGAGAAGTTTTCCTTTTGAATTTAAATAGAGATGGGGACAGCTTTCAGTTTGTTCACCTATCCACAAATGCATTATTAATTAATGATGAAAAAAATGTGATTGTTTTGTTGTTGTAGTTTCTCAATCCGCTTTAACAACAAATTCAATCAAAAGCAGCGGTGATTATTCACAAAGTTCCCATTGTGTGCACAAAACAACTGGCAAAGAATAACACGTACGTAATTGCTTACCGACGAAAGTCAAAAATTAAATTTAAATTAACAGGAAACTTATTTACCATACGTAATTATATTGTGTATGTACTATGATTTGCAAATAATGCAAAGGTCTTTTGTTCGTCATTAATTATAATCAAACAACAATTATACGCGTCTATTATGGAGGAAAAGCGATTTTTATGCTTTGTTTTAGTTATTATAAACTTTTTTTCCACCACACTGTCACCAATTGACATCAATATTTCATCAAGTAGGGGAAAGTGTATCATATTAAGTAATAATAACCATTTGCATAATGACGTTTACTTCTTTATTTGGCGTTCAAGGAACCGTAAACGTTGTTTTCCAAAGTAGTTGGCAATAAATCAGGACGGGGCATGGGGATAAGGGCTATTAGCGGGTACTTACGGTCTCCTCTTGTTCGTTATCCGTGTAGAGAGAGAGTGGCAATTTGCTAACCAGTGGCGCACAAATATTCGTCCTAAATTTGGAAGTTATGTTTGTTGTTTCTTTAGAGTTTCCTTGTTGTCTTTTATACTCATACTAGTATTCTTCTGACCTGTATTAACTTTCTTTCGGAAATTTTACATATTTTGATAACTGTAAAGTGTGAGTACTCTTAACCTTAATCCGTCACTATTGTATGTATATTCTACGTAGTTTTGGAGATTTTCTCTAATTTTTGGTTTTTTATCCTTAAATTTTAACATCTTGGGAAACAAAACACTATCTTAACAAAGTGTACTATTGGAGCAAATAATGGTGAGGAAACCTTATTGACATCTATTTGTTAAAACAGTTTAAGGGTCGATTTTCACAGTCAAACCCTAATTTGTAGTTAATTCTTCAAGCTGGGCTGAACTCTAAAACTGCAGTTGCTAAAAGTGACCTTTATAATGTAATTCCTGCCTTTACAGTACTAAAAGTCACTGTAACACAGTTCAGTAAAACTTGTAGTTAACTAACACAAGTTCCTGCACATCAAAATTGACACAATTTTGCAAAAATGTGTCATGTGAATAAACAGTGTCTGTCATACGCTAAAATTTCAGTTTAACTGAAACCTGTAAAAGTGGCCTTTAAGGGGAGTATAATACAGGGTGGTCCAGTTTTAAATGTCAATAATTCACCAATCATTATGTAATTTTCCTGAAAAATGATTCCTAAGAAAAATACAGTCCTTCAAATTTCTGTTTAAAAAATCGGTTTTTTTGTCATAACTGTCAAACCGTTGGAACAATTTTGATCAAATTTGGAACACGCATTATGAAATTAATACTCATTATGAATGACGTTTGCCAAAATTCTCTAGTAGCCTAGATACAGGAAGATGGTTTTAATGTTTTTGCCTTATCATCTACGTCTCTAGATATTTTTCAAAAATTACGTGTTTTTTTTTAATTTCATTGTTTACGATGAAAAAGAAATTATCTCTTATAAAATTCTGATTTGAAACTTCCTGTACGAGAAGTTCAAAGACCCAAAACTAACTCAACCCAACTTAAAAATTGTCTTGGAAACAGAAAATTTACTTAAGAAGCTTAAAAAAATTAATTATAGCTAGTTTTCATAGTTTCCAGACAAACTGAAAGACTTTAGTTTTGAAAATTGACTGAGAAAAGATAAAAATTGATTTCAGAAGCTTAAAAATTGTGTTTGTAACTAGTTTTCATGCAAATTGAGAGACTTTAATATTGAAAATTTATTTGTACTTGTAGACATAAAAAACTACTTTTTCTAGATTTTTTTACTACAAATTCATACATTTAAACCTTAAAAATTGACTTCAACACCAAAAAGTGACTATGAACTAATGAAAAGTAACATCAGAAGCTTAAAATTTGCATTTGAAGTAAGTTTTCATAATTTTAAGACAAATTTCAATATTTTAGTTTTGAGAATAGTCTTAGATAGAGGACATTGACATTAGATTCATGAAAATTGTCTTGAAAACTAACTTTTCTTGCTTTTAACTTTGCTTTTAATTTTCTTAGTATTTTGGACTATTTTTAGTGTTTCAAAACTGCTTTCAGCTTGGAAAATCGAGTTTCAAGACTATCTTTACCAAGTTATTGACACAGCTAACTTAAAAACAATTTTCACATTCTTCATAGACTTAAAATGACATTCCAAGCTTTGTCACTATTCAATCGACTTCTAGACACCTCAGTGCTAAAAATTCGAGTATTTCTTAAAAATCTAGATTGTTTTTAGTGCTTTAAGGCTGTTTTCAGTACCTCAAATCGAGTTTCAAGACTATCTTTACAAACTTTTTGACTTATCAGGTCTAAAAGCCAATTTGTACACTGTCCACAGTTTTGAAAATGTTATTTCAAGCTTCTTCATTATTAAATTGACTTCTACACTCATCATATGTGCAATAAATTGTAGCATCTTTAAGAACTTCAGACTGTTTTTAGTGCTTTTAAAGACTGAAAAATCTAGTTTAAGACTATTTCGAAAAGTCAAGTTTCTTCAGTAATAAAAGTAAAAAAATTTGGTATCAAATGCTACGATATTAGTCTTGAGAACTAATTTTTAGAAATGAAATAGTTCGAAAATTTAATTTACTTCCAGACTTGGTCCAGTCCAGAAAATTGAGTTGTACACCAATTGAAGTCCTGAAAATAGACTTTTGGACTCTCTTTAGTCCTAGTAAAGTCAGTTCTAGCTTTAAAAGTTAACTTTTAGTTTATCTTTAGAAGTAAAAAATGAGTTTCATGCACAATACAATCTTTGTCTTGATTTCCGGACTGTTTTTAGTTCTTGAAATCCAGTTTCAGACACTCGACCAGGATGGCAGTTTGAGAAAACAAATTATAAGACTATTCCTAGTAGTAAATAGCAAGTTTTTAGACTATTCGGTACAAATTTGGACTCTCACAAGTCTTGAATGTTCAGTTTTACACTATAAAACGATTTTTTAAATTGAAATTTAAAGGACTGTAAGTTCCTTAGGAAACGTTTTTCAGAAAAATGACATAATGCAAGTCAACTTATTTTTTGATTGGCTATTGAATGGTGAATTATTGACACTTAAAACTGAACCACCCTGTATAATTTCCGCTGTAAGAGTACTAAAAGTCAGTTTTATACAGTTCAGTTAAATTTGTAGTTTACTTAAACATATTCGTGTATCTCGAAACTTACAAAAAGTATGTCAATTAGGACGATTTTACGTTCAAACAAATTTCGATCTTAACGAGATTTATCAGTGTTACAAATAGTGATTATAACTAAAATCGAACCTTATTGACATCCATTTAAAATGTATATTTTAATTATTCTAAGGATCAGTTTGCAGAGTTAAACTTTTGGTTAACTCTTGGAACTATATTAAAAGAAGTCTAAACATTGACATCTTATAGATTGATGTTTAACTATATCTTAGACAACTGACCCTAACTCAGTTAAATAGTTATGTTTCTATGTATAAAAATGATTTTAAAAATAAGGTTGGTAGGTTTGACCAAGCCAACAGTGGTGATAAACTAACTAAAACCTTATTAACATCAAATTCAGTAAAAGGTTTAAAATGCAATTTAAATGTTTGTTTTAAAAACTGAACATGTGGTAACTAAGCACGATTCTGCACCAATTTTAAATACTTTGAATCTCTTAGAAAATACGAGGAAAAAAACATGCAAAAAGCTGTTAAAACAGAAAAACTAAATAATATTTAGGTTTCAACATTTTGCGGGAAACTAGTGATATAGGTACATCAGAAGAATTTTTTTTTGTCTTGGTGTAAGTGTAAACGTGCAACGTTTTCTAAGGTTCCAATAAATTACAAAAATACTCATTAAAAGTAAAAAAAATCAATTCAATCAAAAACAAACAATTGTTGACTGATCTTCTAGAATGTATTGCCTGCTTGTTTTACAAAATTAACCAGGAAACTTTACTCGTTTGAACATCTTGAAAATCCTTGACAAAAACTGGACAGAACTGACATAATCAGAAAATTGATTGAGCATTTATGAAGTCATAAGTGCTATCACTCAGGTGGGATCATTATGGGAAAATATGCGGACGCGTCCAGTACATACACGCTTAATATTCAAAACGCTTTTCGCTTAGATTCGTTCCGCTGTCACCCAATAAATGATTTATCGAACATTTAATGGTTTATTTTCTTTTATGCGGCCGAGAAGTGTCAGTTTTGTATAATTCGAAAATAAACATTCGTTATTGTTAGGAGGGTCTAAGGAAATTGTAATTATCCTTATTTGCTCAAACCCTTTTTCTTTGTTTCGTTCGACACCCTTATAACGTCTTGTGTGTGTATTTTAGTTCGAAAATTGGACGTAAAAAGAAGCCGAATACACCCGTATGGTTTACTGATTTATTGTATTATCAGAAAAAATTGTATTATCACTAAAACGAACTACAAAAGCTGTAATGACCTAAACTAATCTGAAAAATTGCTTTTTAATCTAGCACCAATTGAAGTTATTGTCATTAACTACTACAAACTGATTGAAATTTGTTGAGAAAAACTCTAGAAGAATAAAACAGGCAGTAAACCAAGGTAAACAATAAAATGTTACTACCATACTGAAACCATAAAAACTTTTTAATTTGGTGTATATTTACGACATGGAAATTCAGTCGTTAAGTGCAAATTAACAGCCAAACTAGCTCTAAAACTCTAAATAGTAATTCAGTTTGGTTGGAAAAAATAGAGTTAATTAAAAAAGTGAACACCCAAAAAGCTGGACAAATTGAAAATAAAAATACAAAGCCGATGGCAAAAAGCCCCATCACAGTCACTTTTGCCCCTATATATCGTGGCTTTGTGAGAATTGTAAGCTTGAGTTCATTACAAATGGACCTTTTATGCACTGGTCAATCTCATCTGAAAGCGATCCGCTACAAGAAATGGATTTCGTCCTTTTTATAGGGGATTTTCTCCGGATTTCGGGACGGAAAGTTACATCTGTCCGGGTTTTTGTATTGAGATTAGCTCGGAAGTGGAAAATGTCTGGCAATACATTTTCTGGTGTTGATCAGATTTGGTGGGATATGCAAATTAAAAAGTTTTAGCAACTGTGCGGGAAAAAAATTAATTAGAAATCCTGCTCGCAAAACCGAATCATAATTATAATTGTGCGGCGCACACCGCCCTTACTCAATACATTGTTTTGAGCTGAACAATGCCGGCTCTAACAAAGCCAGTCAGGTATATAACATTGGTATCAATACAATTAAGGCACAGTCTGAAAAGTTTTAACGATGTATTCTGCATTAAATAATAACTTGTTAGAGCATGGAACTCGATCAATACGCCAGTACTGTATCCAAGCGATATTATGTATTGCCTCGATAAAGTTTGGCGTAGTCACCTGTAAAGCTACGCTTTTTGAAATATACGAGCTTAGTTTTGGGACTTTCGGTTATGTACGTTAATTTGTAAACAAGAAAAGTTGGAGTTTTGTAACAGAAAAATGGCAAACAAAAACCAAAATAGACTAAAGAACCAAAACCAATAACAAACAAATGTTCACCTAACAAACCATCTTTACCACCTAACGTTTTTGGCTGAAATTACTTAGAAATGATCAATAATCACATTTTTATAATGACCTCAAACTAGTCATTTTTCTAGTTTATTACCAAGTTGATTGCTGCAATGTTGGCAGATTGATCGTTTTCTTAAAATTACTTAAAAAAGATCAAGCAAATTTCTGCAAAGGTGTCAAACTAGACATTTTCCTGATTTATTATCAAACTATTGCAATATGTAGCCAAACTGACCATTTTTCTAAAATTATTGTTTTATAATCACGATGCAAAAAAAACATTTAAACATATTTCTCAGTATTTTATACAGGGTGGTCCAGTTTTAAATGTCAATAATTCACCAATCCATAGCCAATTAAAAAATAAGTTGACATTCATTATGTCATTTTCCTGAAAAGTGCTTCCTAAGGAAAATACAGTCCTTCAAATTTCTGTTTAAAAAATCGTTTTTTTGTCATAACTGTCAGACCGTTGGAGCAATATTGATCAAATTTGGAACAAGCACTTTATTACACGTTATTACGGTCAAAGACCCAGAACTAACCCAACCCAACTTAAAAATTGTCTTGGAAACGGAAAATTCACTTAAGAAGTTTAAAAAATATTATTGTAGCCAGTTTTCATAGTTTCCAGACAAACTGAAAGACTTTAGTTTTGAAAATTGACTTTTCATGCAAATCGAGAGACTTTAATACTGAAAATTGACTTGTAGACATAAAAACTACTTTTTCAAGAACTTGTTACTACAAATTCATACATTTAAACCTTAAAAATTGACTTGAACCCCAAAATGTGACTGAACTAATGAAAAGTGACATCAGAAGCTTAAAATTTGCATTTGAAGTAAGTTTTCATAATTTGAAGACAAATTTCAATATTTTAGTTTTGAGAATAGTCTTAGATAGAGGACATTGACATTAGATTCATGAAAATTGTCTTGAAAACTAACTTTTCGTGTTTTTTACTTTGCTTTTAATTTTCTTCGAATTCTGGACTAATTTTAGTGCTTCAAAACTGCTTTCAGCTTGGAAAATTAATTTTTAGAATAAAATAGTCCGAAAATTTAATTTACTTCTAGACTTGTTGTCCAGTCCAGAAAATTGAGTTGTACACCAATTAAAGTATTGAAAATATGCTTTTGGGCTCTCTTTAGTCCTAGTAAAGTCAGTTCTAGCATTAAAAGTCAACTTTTATATTATTTTTAGTAGTAAAAAATGAGTTTCATGCACAATACAATCTTTGTCTTGATTTCCGGACTTTTTTAGATCTTGAATGCCAGTTTCAGACACTCAACCAGGATGGCAGTCTGAGAAAGCGAATCATAAGACCATTCCTAGTAGTAAAAAGTTTTTAGACTATTCAGTACAAATTTGGACTTTCACAAGTCTTGGATGTTCAGTTTTAAACTATAAAACGATTTTTTAAATTGAAATTTGGAGGACTGTATCTTCCTTAGGAAACGTTTTTCAGAAAAATGACATAATGCAAGTGAACTTATTTTTTGATTGGCTATCAAATGGTGAATTATTGACACTTAAAACTGGACCACCCTGTATACAAGCCTTACAAGCAGTAATTTTTTTAGTTAGAATAAAGGTCTATTTCCAGGTTTCAAGTCAATTATCAAGTTTCAAGCACTAAAATTTGTTTAAATAATTTTGAAACTTGACTTGACGGGCAGAATTTTCATTATTAAGTTAGCTATCATGAATTTGATGTAATTATCAAAATTTGTCGGTAAATTTTTATGAACATAATGTAAACTTTCCATTTACAAGTCAACTTTGATGATTTTGATGTCGATTTCCAGGTTTCAAGTCAGTTATCAAGCACTGACACTTATTTACAAATTATGAATATTGAGCTGCTTGGCAAAATTTCATTTATCAAGTCAAACTTTATAAGTTTGATGTAAATTTTTAGGTCCTACCAATTTTTATGATTTTGTAATCAATTTTCAGTTTACAACGTTTACAAAGCAAGTTATTTAGTTTGCTAAATTTCCTACAAAATAGCGAAAAATAATTCAATTTGGCAACACTGGCATTAATTTTCTCATAAAACATGTATGTGCTTTAAAGCATGACTTTTATTCAACTATATGGGTCGGGTACTAATACATATTTTGAACTTTTGCCAGAAAATAGTTTTATTGGCACTCAAATACTATTACTTGTCCAATAACTAAAATGAAGGGTTAAGGAAAAAAATGACGTTTTATCTTCCCAATTTATCGATTAACACAACAGGGCCGCCCCTGTTTGCAAACAGAAACTCCGATGTTGTTTAGGCAACCAGAAAACGACATAAGGGGCGATAATTCGATAAGCAGCATTGAAAAGAATTCCAGCCCGAAATCGAATTTTGATCGGGATGACAAGGAAATTATACGGGGAAAGACTCAAATGTTGTGTATAATAATTCCAGAAGGTGTTCTTTTTTTGTCTTTAAATGAATCTTTTCACCAGTCACACGAAAGGGTGTTATTATTTACTGTTGTCCAATATTGCCAAGACCAGAAGCCTGCCACATTCACTTGGATAATTACACCTTTGTATCGAATAATCCGCTTTGGTGTAGTTAAATAAAGAAATTCCTGACGGGGCTTAAGGCCTTAAAACGCTAACCTATTGTATACTTTGACACCTGTTCCTTTTAAACCCTGTAATTACCACAGCCCAACTATATCATCTCATTAAAAAGATGCAGCTTTGATATGCGAAGGTGTTGAAAACACCAAAGCTATAATTTTAATTAAAATCCCTTATAAGCGAAAAAGTATAAACACAATTTAATTCAGTCGATTTTGTGGGTGTTCTTATACAGTGTGTCCTTAATACGAAACTAGTCAAATTATCAGATGCATGTTTTAATAGTATTCTAACTTATTTTACCTAATTTAAGGTCCTTTGGTTTAAATATGCCCTTTGAGGTGCATTAGAACCCTCCTGGAATAAACTAAAAAATTGCCAAAATTGCACTTTTTTCAATTTTTGAACTGTTATATATTTCACTAAAATGTCATTAGAAAAATGATAAAAAAAACTACAAAATCACGCAAAACTGGCCTCTCTAGTACTTCATGTTACCAAGATATTAAATTTCAAAAAGTAGGAAAAAAGACCCCTATCATTAGAAAAAGGATGAAAGAAACTACAAAATGAGCCAAAACTGGCCTTTCTAGCTCTTCATGTTACCGAGATATTCAATTTCAAAAAGTAGTAAAAAAAGACCACTAATACCCCACCATTCTTTAAATTTTTTTGAAAAAGTCACCTAATTTAAGGTCTTTTGGTATAAATATGCCCTTTGAAGTGCATTGGACCCTCCTGGAGCAAAATAAAAAATTTTCAAAATTGCACTTTTTTCAGAAATGGTATTTTTTAAATTTTTTTATAATTGTAACTTTTTTATTTGAACTCTTATAGATTTCACTAAATCGTCATTAGAAACAAGATAAAAAAACTACAAAATGGGCCAAAATTATCTCTTAGAGGTTTTAGCTATTTTTTGGGAAAACTTTAATCATTATATTGGTTCTACATGGTAAAACCGGGTTTATAAAAGAGTACCAGCAACGTTCACGACGTGTAACCATTCTCATCTGGTAAAGTTGCAAGTAATTCTTGGAAATGATTACGAATTACAATCGGCCCAAACAAAAGCTGAAAAATCAGTCAATCATCGCGGCTCTCGCTATAATAGTCCATTAAGGCGTTCGGAGATTCTATTTTGATTCGAGAAAACAATTCCAGGGTTCGGTAGCGACAAAGTTTTCGAACAATAAAGCCCCACACTGGGTCCAGTTTCGTACCGAATTAAACGCCGACCACCGCCAATCATTGAGTTCACACTTTGCCCATTGTTTGGCTCAATTGTAGCCTCTGGAGTAGTTCGCAGTTGCTCCCCAGGTGGTCAAATTCGGGGTGTGCGTCTCGCTGTATAGAAAACAGGGCTGTACTTTACTGTCTGCTTTTAAGTTTTAATTTTATCCAGGTATTAACCGGTTAAGATTGGTTTTTAAATGTTATGCTACGAGGTGCAACTATGTGGTAAATTGATGGCAGTTTTCAGTCCTAAAAGTTAAATTTCATCTTCTTCTCACTCCTTAGTAAAAATGTATGAATCTTTTAAGTAAAAATTACACTTACTTGAATTCTGACTTCTTTAGTAAAAAAATAAAACTAAATTGTTCAGGAAGTAATTTCTATTAATCTTCACATCTTCCCATTCTATACATTAATGACCCTACGGCTAGTATTAGGTAATGAAGGATAACAAGATTTACAGTACATTAAATAGTATCATAAATTTTCTATTATAGTTATAATAATATTAATGAACTTAATGGCTACTACCCTAGAAAAATAGGAACAAAATGATATATCTCTCAAAAATCAAAACAGACCGAACTCTCACAAAATGTTTAACAGATTGAGGCAGTTCGATTTAACATAATAATTAATCGCACATCAACAAAGTCAAGCTACAAAAAATTGCAAATACTCTATTATATAAATCCATTGAATGTTTATGTACATTTAATATCTACATTATGTACAGTGCCAGTAGCAATTTTTGGGATGAAAAGTTTTCTACTTTTCGTCACAAAAATTACGGTTTAAGGAAGTAAGTCAAATGTTGGCCGAATGACTGTCTCTACAAACTTCTACCAAATATGCATGTATAATCGGACAACAAGGCAGCTAGACAGCCCGAATGAAACAACTAAATGCACACAAATCACTAATCACATTCACATATTTTCTGGTCAAAAAATCACAGTGAGTGGCCTTCTAAACTCACTTCCTGGAGTTTGTGACGGATACTGACTGGCGTACTGTGCCATTGGCAATATTCCCGGTGGTACCGAATTACCTTGCTGCATGGCACTACTCGGATAATAACTTGGAATACCTCCAGGTGAAGCTCCCGCCGATGACGTGGTAGTAGAACTAGACGAACTAGCGCCATCCAGTCTTTCTTGCGTGTTGGCTTTTCCTTCTGAGGGTGATTCACTTCGAGGTGATCCAATCTGGTTACCACCACCTAATCCAGGATGTGCCTGTTGTTGGACACTACCATCGTACATTTTGCCAATATCCAGACCTGGATATGGTCTGGTTGTGTCACCGTTGTACTTGCCATCCATGTACATCTTGGAGGTTTCAAAGTAGGCTTTGGTTAGGGCGGAGGTAGAGTCCAAATAATTTCTTTCCAGGTAGCTTTTAGAGTTTGATTCCATGTATTTCGGGTCGGAGTACATGGACATTGCTAGGGTGGATGGTGGCATGTAGGGTGAACGGTATTTGTCCGCTTCCATAGAGTATTTCATGGCATCCATAGATGTTACAACCTGTAAATTTAAGAAAACAAGTGTTGATTGAAATTTGGTCAAACTACATTGGCGTAAGATTATATATTTAGTAGAGTATAAAGTATCAAAATAGGAATGTACGCGGTAGAAGTTCTCGGGCAGTGAACAAACAAACCATTTTTCACGTTACGAGTACACCGGTGCTAAAAACCAAGGATAAAGATCTTACAAACAGCCACTATTTTGATTTGCTCGTTAACACTTTTACCATTTGTAGCTACGAATGCAGAGAACAAACAGGAAAACAACTGCACTACAAAAAATGTCATTTGCGGCTAATCATTTAAGCACATTCCACCCGGACGGGTGCTAATTGCGTCCACTTCTTATGCTCGCTTGTTTTTCCAAAACCTTGGACTGTTTTGTGTGCTTTGAGACTTTAGGACAAGTGATTAAACGAGCTGAATAGGACCAGGCCGTTGTATCGCCAATATTTCGGCTGGGCCGGCATTGTCAACGTCCCGACTAAAAGACACAGAAGATACATAGTATTACGCGTATGGCATGGCGGATTTATACAATCCATTAGGAGTCATTGTCCAAGATGATATATCGTCAGCAAGGTGCTGCTCCTAAACCCGGCTATAAAGCCGCGTAACATATAACACCGGCTCTTTGTGTCGTAATGGTGGACGATGCGTGGAATTTTCTCTCACACAATTTCCTTTTCACTCGTCCCGTCTCACCCTGTACTAGTGATTTTATGTTGATGTCATAAATCAAGTAGTTTTTTAGCTTTAGTGTTGCATTTGGTCAAATATGGACAGAAATAGCAATATTACATGGGAAGTGTTGAAAAAATTATAAGGTTCAGTTATGTGAAATTTTGAAATCAGTAACCCTGGAGGATACAGATTTTGTCTCAAAGAAAACTTTTTCCAGCAGAAGGCGTTAAAAGTTACTTTCATACTGTGGTCCTTAAAGGTAAAAACAAATCTCGAATATTTAAGTTGTAAATTTAATATAAGCCAGACAGGACAAGATTATGGTCAAAAGTAAAATTTACGATGATCAGCAAGGACACTCCAACAATACAAAATTAAAAAGCTAATTTAGCTCCCAAATTTTAAAGTGGAGAGCCCACTTGTTTGCTCGCCCCATAAACTTTATGTTCGCACAATAAAATATGCAGTTTATTTATCAACATTACAAATTAATTAGATCGGACGACAATAAATTTATTATCGGACCGGATTACGGGGACACAACATTTGAATAAATATGAAATGGTAATATACAGCGCCCAGCGTGCGTTTGACAACTTACTTATCGCGGTTAAGTTATAATAGGAAGGCCTATAAATTGGGTGTTAATACCGTAAAAAATGGCCCCGATGCATGTATTATTTCTCGAAAAAAGTTGTTTGGGTTCGTGTCGTTAATGACAAAAGGTGTCCAGCCAGTATAGCCAAGGTATTCTCCTCATGGATAATATACGAAGCGACCGGATGTTCAAAATCATTAATTTTCGGTCAGGTAAACCAAAGTAATTTTCAATAAAGGTGTGACTGAACATTTGAATGAAAATTTGACTGTGGAATAAGTCTTGTCGTTTTAAGAATATAGTTTTGTCTTCATGGAGCTGTAAAAATGCCATTCCTCAAAGAAACACATCTATTTGGCACTTTCAGGTTACTGGTGTTGATTGATTGTCTGAATTTGTTTCAAACAAAATCAAAGTAAAATTAGATGACGTGACAATGTCATACCACATTACTTTGATTTTTGCTATAGTTTCTTGTCATTAAACAGATGATTCAGTGTTGTTTTTGTCCCATATAGATGTTACCCTAAAGATTTTGGAGCTATGACAAGATAACCTATTATCGTGATCCCTAGTTTTAAAGCAATTTCGAGTGGTGACTAGGCAAATTTAACCCTGTCTGTCCTTTTGCAGGTTTTAAGGGATGTCGAAATTAATGTCCTTCCACCCTTCGAGGACGTTTTCGCGGGGATTCTCAAAAAAAATCATTTTTAGGGGGTGGACGATTTGCAATCTTTACTGTGCCTAATCGAGTGTGAGAATTGGCACACGTTGTCCGCATTTTGTGCTTGGTACCAAACTAGCTGCGTCATGACGGTGACTAGCCATGACCAGTCATTAAAACGAAAAAAAAAACGGAATTAAAAACGACCAGGTGTCCATTAAATGGGTGCATTAAAAGGTTTTCGGAATGGATGTATTATTCATGATCCATTGACCAATTGGACAGCATATAAATTAATTTTACTTTTAGTTTATCTCAAAAGTTACTACTTTGGTCAAGATATCACAAACTACTTACTGTGGAGAGGATTTATCATTAAACTTTTAATTAAATGACATTACCTGTCCGGGACCTGTTAGACCTGCAGACATAGCAGCTGATTGCTGGGCGGCCGCAGCTGCAGCTGCCATAGAAGCTGCGCTCAATGATCCGTAAGCTGCCGATGGATTGTAGTAACTAGCCATAGATTGACCCATACTCGAAGCCATTCCTGAAACGAAAAAAAGAACCCAAAACATCCTCCTTTAATTGATTACATTAAATTATTAATGCTAGTCACTAAACCAGTAAATGACTCGTTAAAATTTTATAGTGGCCCATCTGTTTTTTTCGCAAAATTGGCAATTAATTGCTACTGTGAAGTTGAGGTTAGGTAAGAGGAAGCAACATGTGTCCTAAATTTATGTTAACCCTGTTGATCGTTTTAATATCGTCTATGTAAGATTATACAGGTCGGAGAGGAATAAAAGTGATTTGCTTACCACCACTTTTACAGCTAGCAGATTCTGTTAGGCAATTTATTTTAAGCTAATATGAACCCTAATAATTGATATTTTTTTTCAAGTCAATCAATATTTAAATCTTATAATTCACTATCTATTGCATAAGGTTCTAATTGGCATCATTTGAACCAAACTCACATGATTACTATTGCACATGGTAAACATCAAGCAAATTGACTGTAAAACAATATCTCGAGGATATATACACAGTAAACAGTAAATTATTGTTGCGCAGAATGATGTTGCATGATGTAATTCACTTGTGTGTGTGTCAATAAGTAGGAATTAATAATATTCGTGAAGAAAAAAAGCTTAATTAAACACCCAGTAACAATTGATTGATTGTCAGTCATCAGGTTTTCAAGTATATTTACCGAACAATTCGATCCATTCAAATAGTTTGATGCATGAATTCAAATTGCTAGATAATGGCAACCTTGTAACAGTACAATATTTATTAATAACCCTTTAGAACGTAAAGCTTCTTTGCTTTGTGAACTTTGGTATTTATTGATTTTAGGATAAGACTGAATGTTTCCTACTATGAAATACATATTAACTGTGCTGGGCAGTGTTGTCACGTCAAAATATATTTAATGGTAGATAACGGTAGATCAAAAAATAATCAACAATCAATCAAAAATAAT
The DNA here is from genome assembly GCF_016097725.1 of Ips typographus. Lineage (NCBI taxonomy): Eukaryota > Metazoa > Arthropoda > Insecta > Coleoptera > Curculionidae > Ips > Ips typographus. The sequence continues at coordinate 5,160,867 of NC_138430.1, read as the reverse complement.
GTGTTACTTAAAGAAAACAGATTTTGATTTACATTTTTATAACATATTTTGCAAAAATTTTATCTATTCTACATCAAAAAATAATGCCAGTTTGCTACCATACTTTCACAGATTTTTATTTTTTCAACAATTGGTTTTTAAATTTTGATATTATTGACAGATATCACGTGGTTTTAAAAGGTTATTTAACTAGACAGTCATGTGAATACTGTCAACTGAACTGTCATAAATCTCAAAAACATTTTTTTAAATCAATAAACTACAAGGAAACAGTAAGTTTTTTATAAACCCTCATTTTTGCAATTTTGGAGCACAGTTTGACAGTTATGCCGTTAGTGACAGTTGTCTCGTGGTTGTAGCAAACTATTTAGCTAGACGGTCATGTTCCAATTATCAAAATAACTGTCATAAATCTGAGAAACACGTTTTATATCAAATACAGCAAGATAACTTTTCTAAACCCTGCTTTTGCAACTTTTGAGCACAGTTTGACAGTTTTGACGTTAGAGACAGTTGTCACGTCATTTTAGAACATTGTTTAGCTGAACGGTCACGTGACAATTGTCTAGACAAATTTTGACATTTTGAGATTATTGACAAAATTTGTCTTCAATTTCTTATCCAACAACCTGAAAAAAACACTACAAATTTTGGTAGTCAAGAAGAAAAGTTTGATCTGCTAGAAACACAATTTGAAAGGACAGTCAAGAACAAAATCGTCTGTAAAACTCACTTCGAGTAGGAAAATCACTGTTTTAAGCATATTTTTGGAATTCTTTTTAAACTTCTTATCAAATAACCTGATAAAAACACTACAAAATAAAACTTGTGGATTTGGCAATTCGCAATATATAAAATGTTTCACAACCGACATAATGGCAATGTTATTAAAAACGGTAGATTATATACAAAAAAAAACAGAAGAACCAAAAAAACGGTAGATCTGACAACATTGGTGCTGGGTGTATTTCAGGCCAGTTCAAACAAAAAGTCTGCAAGTCACGAATGTTTAGGCTTACAGGGTCGTTCAATAAAGCAATCCTAGAATGAATGCAGCACTTCCTGTGCTAATTTCCTATTTTAAATTACATTATAAACGTGTTTAATCGTTCACTCACATCGTTAATTTTTTACCATCATAATGTTGCACAAATAATGAAGAAAACACACATTACATCTATCGATTTTTTCTATAAAACTATTTAAAGAAATCAACAGTAAAAAAACAAATTAAAGGTTCTTCATGGTCAAGAATAATTAATCAAAGTGTTTATCCGTAACCGCCACAACATTCCTGCGGTGAGTAGCGTCCGATCTCCCACAAAGCCAAATCAGCAGGAACTCACACTTCTTCACTTAAGGTCCAGGTGCGTCCGAATATCTCTTCTACCCTGACATAGGAGGCGATTCCGCGATATTTACGAGGAGAGAAAGAACCCGATATGAATCATATTATCCCAGAGGTTGAACGGTTTCTTTTTTTCGTGTCGATCGCGTTTGCGGCTGATTTACACCGGAGCGATTTGTTAGGATTTACGCTTTGCGACGTACCTGTCTGATTATGTTTATGGCTTGCTGGGCAAAAATGATATGTTGGCCATTGTTGAATTAACGTGTAAAATGCCGTCGTGAAATAGCCACGGACCGAATCTGTTTATCTCGTTTTTCTAAATAATTTAAAAGCATCATCTTGAACTTTTAACACGGTAACCAGGTGTTATTATTTCACAGTTAAAAAAAAATCACGTTTGTTATCCTCGACATCCAGCTTCCTACTCTATATTGAAGAATACGAGAGGATTTCCGAATGAAAAAGCCTGGGGAATACAATCCCCGTATTGTTGGTTTTCAATCAATCTGCCATTGAAGCTCGATTTTTGTCTATTTTCTTATAAAGATCTGGTTCAGGTAGACGAACGGATTTGACTCTATTGTTTGCAATGGGAAAAAGGATAATATGACTGACGTTGTTGGATTCACAGCCAATATTTTAATCTATTCTGCAGAAGCGTCAATAGGACTAATTTGTATTGTAACTTTATGGAAAAGACTGTACTTTCACAAAAAAATGTTCAGTTCACATGGTACCAATCAATACGTCGATCATCCAAACATCTCAATGATACTTCATTAATTTTCCATGTCCATTAATTCGTCTCTCTATATCTTTAAAATTCATTAATATTCTCACACTATTTTCGACTTGTAGGTCAGATAAACCGGCCGCATTTAAACGTCAATCATGCATCACTTAATATTCATATTTGACACGAAAGATTGGTTACTTAGTGATTTATAATCGGTGAGGACAAGAACACGTTTAAATGTCAATGAATATCATTTGTGATCAATCGTTATATAACAGCATTTTTCAAATTTGTATCCATCCGAGTTGTGGAGAAACAAAGCAAAGAGCAACCACTAAAATCAAAGAATTTGTCGTCTACTCGCTAATGCTTTTTACTGCCCGATTAGAAGAACGTTAACAACTAATTCCGTAACGGTTTTCGTTGATACCACATCCATGTCAAAAGATGTTATTAACATAACAAAACAAAGGTAAAAGCTTTGATACATCGACTGATAAAAGTAATTGCGTTGAAGAAGTTGCTAAAAGTTTTTCTTGCAAAATCACTAGTTTGGATAATGCAGTAGTTAATAGTTTCAGAAAGTCTTTTACAGGATGATCTAGTAAGCAACAAGCTTAAACCCGTTAAAGTCAAAATATGGTTTATTTGAAGAGATGGAAGCAGTGACAGACAGAAATAATCTAGTAATTTCACACCCTGTATTTCTAAAATACCTTGTCGAATTTTATAAACAAAAAGGACTAAAAAAGGGCATTTTAATGCTTCGTAAATGTGTTGCATATCCATCTACTTCATTCGATCTGCAACATTTCTTCCGAACTGTTTTTGGACTACTCTGACAGTCCAAACGTCTGTCCCTAAAGATTTCTGGCAGTTTCAAAAAAGTTTCTCGAATGCTAACAAAGCTTTCAGAGGATTCTGCCATTTCTAAATTACTTGTTAGAGGCTTCTGGCATATTTGGAAGATTTTAGGTTTGTTTAAGTAAATTATAGAGGCCACTGGCAAATCCAAGATGGTTGCCAGAGGCTCCTGGCAGTCCTAAACGTCTCTAGAGGCTTCTGGTAGTTTTAAAAGGTGAAGGCTAGCAAAGCTTTCAGAAGCTTCTGGAATATTTGAAAATTATTTGCGTTATTTCAGTGAGTGAAGAGCCCTCTAGAAGTCCCAAACGCCTTTAGAGGTTTCTGACAGTTTCAAAAAGTTTCTCGAACTCTAACAAACTTTGCAGAAGCCTTCTGCCAGTTCTAAATTACTTGTTAGAAGCTTCTGGCATATTTAGAAGATTTTAGGTTTGTTTAAGTAAGTTATATAGGCCTCTGGCAAGTCCAAGACGGTTGCCAGAGGCTCCTGACAGTCCTAAACGTCTCTAGAGGCTTCTGGTAGTTTTAAAAGGTGAAGGCTAGCAAAGCTTTCAGAAGCTTCTGGAATATTTGAAAATTATTTGCGTTATTTCAGTGAGTGAAGAGCCCTCTAGAAGTCCCAAACGCCTCTAGAGACTTTTGGCAGTTTCAAAAGGTTCCTCGAAGGTTCACAAAGCTTTCAGAAACTTCTGGCAAATCTAAGATGGTTACCAGAGGCCTTTGGCAGTTCTAAATCACTTGTTCATGTCCTATGGATCTATTTCGAAAATTTTGAAACCAGAATATACCCCAATAGATATTAACAAACTTTGAGAAAATTTTCTGGAATTTATGGGAGACAAATTAAGGCTAAATAAGCCTCACTAAAATGCAGCACTAAAAATTGTGTTTTAAACCATCCAGGAAATCTGTAACACTGCCAAAAGCCTGTAAAATCATTTTGGTGATGCCAAAAAACTCTATAAATACTATTAAAAACCTTCAAAAACTTGCCAGAACCCTCTACAAATGTCCTGAGATAGAGAATTACAAATAACAATAAATTAATGATCTAGCGCAAAATTGTTGAAATAATATATTCAAGACACTATTTGTGAAAATAGAATTTGTATGATTATTTAACATTTTTGCTTTTTCCCTATCTAGTTCTCTGGAAAGCTAGTGTTAAAGTTTTCTAACAATTGATAAAAATATAGATTTTGAATTAAATCCGGGTCCTGGACATAATGGCTTGCAAATATAAAAAAACTTGTTTTTTTTTAGATTGTTTAAAAACGAATCGGAAAATCCGATTTTAATATTGTACGCGGACGCCTTTTGAAGCATTGTCCCGGACACAATGCTTATATATGATATGCAGGCATGTGTTCGGAAAATCAGCTTGAAAAACAGACGTCACAAAATGCGCCTCTATTTAAATATTATTATCAATAAAATTCATGGAAGGCCTTCAATGGAAATTAATTATCCTACACGCGGACAGTGACGGGTTTTGTGTTAAAATTTACTTGGTGAATGGATCCGATTCCTGATGATGAACGAGTGGGAATGAATAATGATGTTGGTTGAAGTTAATTAGAGTGAAATTCGTGTAATTGTCGTAATTTTTGTCCGATTTGAATTACCTGCTCTTAATGCGTCCATTGGCACTGATGGATACGGGATGGAGTAGGGATAACCTTCCTTCCTTAAAGTTTTCGGTTTTCTGCGTGGTCGATATTTGTAGTCTGGATGTTCTTTCATGTGCATTGCCCTTAAACGTTTTGCTTCGTCGATAAAGGGACGTTTTTCGTCTTCTGTTAACAGTTTCCATTCTGCACCTAAAATTAACGAAAATAATAAGTTATGTTATCCCCCAGTTAAAACTCAAAAAAATGGACTTAATTATATACAAGTTATTTTGACAGTAAATTCTTTTTTTTTCTCTTTCTTCCAACATTGGCTAAGTTGAGACTATACAAGACAACATTTTATTGTCATTGAAAGATGTAAGAGACAAGAAAAATGGTGACGTAACCACTATTGGTCTTGGTTTGTACCGTAGTATTAATAATATTCAAACAGATCATTCAGCTTAACAAATTAAGGTTATTGGCCAGTTCTTTTTTGATATCTTAACAAAACAAACAATTTAGTAATTTAGAAGTAAATGATGGCGTAAAATAGACATTGCCACAATTTTCCCATTGGTAAGACATTACGTTGTACAATAAGCGATTTGTTACAGCAAAAGCAATTAGTTGCACCAAGTCAAACCACAATCCATAGGAAAACTAATCGAGACAAATTCTATTTACTCACCCGAAAGAAAAATACACTGACAATGGTTCGTTAAAAACGAAAACACTTTAGAATATAACCGTCTTTCAGTTAATTTGAATTGAAAAAAAAAATGGGCAACGAAGAAAAACACTCGAAATTCCATATAAGCGTGAAACAGCAGCTGTAGACTGTCACTTGTCCATCATATACTGTGTGGATGATCTGAATAAAGTTTTGAATAATACATGAGGCTCCCCACTACATAAACGGGCTGGCACAATGTGTTATGATATGGCTTTAATGCCGTTTAGGGGTGGAAATCTATTTAAAAATGACGTTTACAGGATACATATGTGAGACGGCCATTGATATGTAAAGGGGTGCTTTTGTACACTTTTAAAATTCATATTGTATTTTATTAGGTCCGAGTTCATGTGGCTGGCGCTTTTCACTTATCTCGTTCCTTCCTAAGTAAATATTTGCTCTGCGGGATCCGTTCCTATACGTGTACGGTTTTGCATACGTTTATTGTTCTTTCCTTTGTTTCCAGTTAATTTGGTTTCCATCAATGCTAAAGCTTTTGATAGGGACTGTCTGAATTCGTCCAGAATTAATTCAATCTGAATTTTCAGTGCAAAATGCTGCTAAACTAAACTGCTCGTCAAAATGAATGGGATAGCAAAAGTTTCTTCAAATTGATTCACTCGATTTGAATATATTTTTTTGAGTATTAAAAGGTAGTATTTTTCTCTCTCTGATGACCTAAATAATGTTTTTGAAAGTTTTTACGGTTCCGATTATACAGGGTGTGACTGAGGTGTAGTCAAAAAATGAAAAATTCGGTCTAACGCCATTTCTCGCAAAAATGTTTCAAAATAACTTTAATATGTCAATATGACGTTTTCGCCAGTTTGATGATTAAGGGCCGTTTACAAATTTTACTGCAAAATTTTTAATATGCTTATTTTTACATTTCTTGTTTTTAAATTAACCATTTCTTTACGTCATCTGGGAAACCGTGCCAGTTAGAGCAAAATTAACGTCAGATTCGTGTTCCCCAGTTTGCAACTAGTAAAAAAAGGCCACCTTGATTGACCCAAATTCTATATGGCCGCTGTTAGTATAGTAGGCCCAAAAATCACAAATTTGAGTCAAAATTTTGCGCATTTTTCTAAAAAATTGTTCATAATGGCATTTTTGAGGTAAGTAATTATATTATTTTCATTGCATAGTATTTACAACGCATTATATGCATTTTAGTATCTTTTATGTGATACATGGAGTGATACTCTCATAAAAAATATTGATAATTTATTCATAGAGAAAAAACACATTTCTGCACTAACATGGGGCAATTCCTTAATATATATTTTACTGATAACCAAAAAATATCAAAGAAAATCTTGAGAATATGAGTGAATTTCAATATAACGTCACAATTAATGTCACTGCCACTTCTCCTGGGACAGAGAAGTAGGTATATTCATTATTTTAGAGGCTTGAAAAATCTGGGTGATGATGGACGAACAAGTTAATTAAAATTTAGGTTTCACACTGCATCCTGAAGAGTTTAGACCAACAAATTCGTCTACCTGACTCCTGAAGCAAACAAACACCATTCTTCGCTTACACTATCCGTTGTTAAGGCGTAACAAGTAGCTAGTCACAGTATAAGGCATTTGCTAACATTGTCACAAAATTAACGTTGGTGTGTTAACTACTGTTCAAGAAGTATTCCGAGTTTTGGAGGCATTATTAGTGTTTTCCTAAAATATTTAAACGTTTTTATTCAGTTAACTGGAAGTCAAATATTTTTGTTTGACGAAGGGCGCCACACGATATAACCCTTTGTTTGTTCTTCAGCTCTTTTCAGACAAGTAGATGATCGATGTAAGGTGACAGTATCCTGTTGGTTCTGACCAATTAGCGTACCGGAAACATTCCGTAGACATTAGATTTGTAGTTCTAATAATAGGTTTTTATTCAATGTCGAAATCAGTTAATCCGCGAACGTTCTATTCGGTTCAAACTGTTCTTTTGTGAAGGACAAACAGATTCAATTTTGAACAATAGTCCCAAGAGATGTCTCTTTAGGAGGCTTTGTTCACTTCGTATTGTCATCTCTGTTCGCAGAATGGATGCTTCAAGTTACATAATTTCCAAGAGATTGTCTTTTCTGATTGCTTTATCTTACTTTGGCACACAATCACTATTGTGCGGTTGCCGAGAGTATTTCGAGTTAACAGGCTTTTATTTTTCCAATACGACCTTTTTACAACTGTTCAAGGAAAATCACTTACCGAGTCGTTTTGATATTTCAGAATTATGCATTTTGGGATTCTCCTGGGCGATTTTCCGACGTTGCAATCGCGACCAGACCATGAAAGCGTTCATGGGTCTTTTGATGTGGTCTTCTGGTTTTTTCACGTTTTGAGGACTTTGGAGGCTTTGAGGCATCCCGATTGGGGTGCCTCCCAAGGAGGCCATCCTCGAAAATCCTTCGGCGGCATTGAAACCGCCTTCGCACATTTGGCTCACAGACCTATAACAAAAAGTAAAGCATTATTTAATTTGAATTTTATGTTTCGTTCGTTACGTATTCAGCAAAACTAAAGGGACAAATTTTAAACCCTACTAAATCCTGTAGCATACTGAATAATGTATTAATCATTGATGCTAAATTTGCAACATATTTGAATGACTGACTACAAAAAAAACTGGGCACTTCGGAGATCCTGTTCGTTAAAAATTACCAAAAATTATTCCCTGAGCAGTTTAGTTTAGTTTTGAATAGGTAAACGAATGATAGGAGTTAGGAAGTGTTATATTTACACCATTACCTTTCAGGTTAGTTTAAAGAGAAATCATTCAAAATTGGTAAAAGTCTCTTAGAAACCAAAAATTGTCTTTCAACCTCTAAAATAATTATAGAACAAAATGTTGTTTTTAGTGATTGCAAAACAACACATTTGTGGGACTAACAATCTATTAGCTCTATTTGGACTGTATCAAACTCTGAGTATCTCCAATCAACATTGCTAATTTGGCCTAAAATTTGAATTTAAAATTAAGACTTCCACACTTCAACACCCAAACAGAAAGTGGTGGAACACACACACTCGAAAGTTACGGCGTATTGATTACTCACTCTCCTCAACCATTTGAAAAACCACTCGACTTCCGAACGGATTTGAATAAGAAAAAAATCCTCGACAGGTAAGTAAACAATACTCACGTACTTGAAACAATACAACGAAATGGTAATATGGCAATCGAAATATGCGTAATGACCTATACAACAAGGTGGTGTACAAAATCATCATAAACGCCCGTGCAAGTGACAGGGACTGTGTAAATACACGGCCTTATGAAAAGCAAACATAAGTCTGTCTTATTCCCTGGAGGCTTAAAGTCTTTTGTGATTTTCGCTTATGAATATGAAAAGGCGCGAACGTACATAAAGGGAACCCATCAAATTTAATTCCGGATTTGCGCGGTTGAATAACAAAAACGACTAAAAAGACCTGAAAGAATCAGCAAATGAAGAATAATAGTTCAACAAAAATTGTTTGCCAAGAATTGGTCACGTAAATGAACATTTACTTGACAACACGTAGTCAGATGTTCATTAAGTGAGAATTGAGTAAAACTAAACAAAATGATTTGTTTTTTTCTAGCACAAATTTCAACTTAATTTGTCTTTTGAACTGAGAAAACAACAAAATCGATATTTTTGACCGACCAGAAAACGAAATCCAATTCACACATTTTAATAACCAGTTTTATTCAAATTGGGCAACTAAAAATGCGGTTCAGACGGATCCATAAACACTAAATTCTCGATTTTCATGCTTCGAAAACATTTTTCAAATTCCTTTTTTCGTATTAAGTCGATGTCGTCTGCAAAGCCTTTTTCGGTTTTGCTTGCCAATACACCATGTTAATTAAATATGAATGTTAAGAATAAATTCCACAAGTCCATTAAAACCATTAATAAAGGCAAATCAGTGTAACTTAACTATCCAAGGAATTCAACCAATTAACCTAGACCGGACTTTGGCAGCTAAAGGGAGAATTGGTGTGCCCCAAACAATTTGTTGTTATTCACTTAATTCTATTTACAAACTAAAAATACACCAGGTTTTGCATAAATCGATACACTTACAACTTTGTATAGCTTTGCAAAGCTGGTTAAACGTTTCTTTATTCATATAAAAATAGTTCTTCCACCTATAAATAATGTTTAATGCATATTGCAGGTTAAAACAGTTATAATTTATGCCCAGACAGTAAATGTAGCATGAATTATTTGTTTAAGGTGAGAGCAAGTAATTGCAAAGTAATGATTAATTTATTTCTGTAATTATGTTGGTTTTCATTCAGGTTAATAATTATAAGTTGGCTGTTTAATAGCTTTTTCCTTAAGAGGAAAACAAAGAATTAGAATATTGATTAAAAGCTTTATTTCAGATGATACTAAAATATAAAATTATTGTCACATTAGCAGTACGTTTGAAGCAGAAATATTCAAGACAGAAATCCGACGGAACTTCGATCACCATATCTTCTACACACGAAATAAAAAACTTGTAAAGATTTGCACCAAATAATAATTTTAGAATTTAAGAAGTTATTAGCTTTTAATGAAGCAGTTGGCATATACAAGAATTTGATAGTCTGATTGATCGTTTAAGAAGACTTAGAATGAATTTATAGGTTGATTTTGGTATAATATTAGCCAATTAAGATGCTTTTAACTAATATTTAGGGTTAAAATGCTTATTGAAAAAAACAATTGTATAAGGCCAACCCAAGTATCTAATATCATTCACTAAATCAAATGGAACAATGTTGAATACTTTAGTCTCTGTCAATAGAGAAGTATTTGGTTTAATTAGAAATAATCAAAATTTTACTGCTTTTTCTGCTAAGTCAACATGTGCAGAATTTGCGTAAATCACAGTCCTGCCGGTAGTTTGTGATTGGTGAAAAATGCTGTGAATTATTTTATTATTATTATTATTATTTAAATGTGAATTACTGCACATTTGGACGTTGCATTAGTGTGTTCGGATTACAATAACCTAACCTAAAGTAACTATTCTGACAAATTAAAATAAATGGTAAATATGGTTATTTTACGTTTAACAACCTAAACTCCAAGATTATTGTAGGTAGTTTTATTTATATATGGTGTCCCAAGTTAAAATTAGACAAACGCATATAGAGTGAACAAAAGAAAATCCTTATGTAATGTATAACAATAATGGAACGCGCTTCAATCATTACTACTAAATCTTTAGTAAAATTTTAGACACCCTGTATCTGGAAAATAAAACATTTCATTTATCAATCATTATATTCGTGCTCTCTCGAATTCTCTCATACAGGGTGAGACAGTTTAGTAATAGTGTTTGTCACTCAAAAGTAAGTAAATCCATAGATAATTAAACAGTTGAATAATTGTCATTATTGGCACTACAGGGTGAGTCAACGATAGAGTAAAATTTATTATCTCATTAGTTTCGAAAAATACAAAAATATAAAAGATTTAGAGAATAATGAGATACATAGTTTAAAATTACTATTTTAATTTACTATTATTTTAAAATTTTAGTTTCATAAAGGCGTGGCAGATAAAATATTAGTTTTTTAAATAGGACCCCCTAATTTGTAACAATATTTTATCATTTTTAATATACCTAAATGTCATATACCTAAACCTAACAGTTTTTCTAATATTTCAATTTTTTCATCAAAATATTAGTTTTTACTATGATGGAAAATTGCCTGTACCGCCATTTTTTCTAAAAGTAAAACTCATATTTGGTAAGATCATTCTACAGGGAGGACAAAAAAGATTTATCCAAGTAAACTTGGACTTATTAACAAAAAAGTTTTAAAATTCCATAGAGATTCTAAAAATGTGTTAAAAAATAGCGGGTTCTATTTAAAAAAAATTATCTGCCACATCTTTATGAACCACCCTGTATATTCAAAAGTAATTTTAAACTATATGTACATCACAATACTCTCTAAAACTTTTGTATTTCTCGAAACAAATGAGATAATAAACTTTACTCTATCGTTGACTCACCCTGTATAGTAATTTTGAGAAGACTCAGGGTAAAACCAACTGATAAGATACTTCTTAGGCATATACATCAAGTATATAAATGTACTTTACAGATTCTACGTGATGTTTGAATTTTTAAAAGACTTAAGTAGATTAAACCAATATTAAGAGACATTTTCTAAATTCAATATCTACTGAAACTGATAATTCAGATGCTACTAAACTTAAGACTGGACAGTTTAAGAAAAAAGTTTTGAAAACCAGTATGTAAATGAAGCTTAAACGGGCGGTAAGTGATCCTCCTCCTTCTCTACACGCTAATTGACCATCGGGTCCCCGCTCTACATTATCAAACAACACCAAGTCAATATTTGCCATCATCATACCTAATAAAGTGGCCGTTCGAGGCCTGTCTCTGTAGATCCAGATCAATTTTGAGGCTGTTAGAGCACTGTATAGAGTCTCACTGAACTGAAACCGTTCAACACAACCGGAAACGCGACTTAATTTGACGCGCTCTATTTTGACATTTGACAAAATAGGGAAAAATGGAGGCGCTCTCACAATGGCACAACGAGACTCCGAAAAATACGTGCAAATCTCTACAACTTGCGGCACTCTATGTGTAAATTGTACACTGGTAAAGGTGGACAGGCACTGAGCATGCCCGAACGGATCTCGAAACTATGCACCAATGAAGACGGCAGGCGGAGCTTTAGACATTATCTCGGCACGTTATGCTCCAAGAACAGAATGGATCCGCCTAGCGATTGTCATGTTAATTTTTTGTCTCTTGTCCTTTTGTACAGGTGTTTTTGTATTGTATTTTGCCTTTGAAGGTTTTTTTTCTCTTCTCCCGGTATCGATTGTACCCGGGGATCGTCGTTTCTCTGATATTGTGTCGCGCCGTTGCCTGAATTAGCGTGCAATTATAATTGTCGCTAGTGTCCGCTTCGGAAATGCTTCCTACACGGAAAATAGAGCATCTTTATTACTCATTACTTTGAATGAAATGAACACGGTAATAATCCATTCATGTTTTTCAGATATTTATCTTTATTTAAGTTGTATGCAGCTGCTAGACTACATTTCATTACAATATAACTATTAAATGATTTTCCAAAAGCTTCTGACTGCGTTACTGTGTAGGTTTTTTAATTCAGGTATTGAAAAGTAGGTGTGTAGGTATTCAATTCTAAAAAATTTAAACGAAACAGATGTTTACTCATTATCTAAATACGCAATTTTTCAAATCTCTAAGGTTCCATCCACTGTTGGACACTCTGTATGTTATGACTATACAAGAGTCTCTTCCAAAACTTTTCTAATCAGCAATTGAAACAAGTGTAGAAAATAGTTTGTGATCACTTGTCTCATACTGAACTAACTTTAAGGAAACCTAATCTGATTCAAAAACAAATTACTTGCAAGAGCAGATAGTTCACTCATCTGCAGAATAATTAGTAATATCTTTAAAATTTTGTTGATGTTTACGATATTTTAGTTTTAGAGTGTCTGCAAAATCTCTGTTCAATATCCTACCACAAATTAACTACCACTTCAAGAAATCAATTTTGGATTTGGAGAATGAGTCAAATCGATGGTGCCAAAATGATTATTTCAGGTTAAAATCTCAAGGAAAAGTGACACACAATTGAATTTTTCTTAAATTGAATATTGTCAACATTATCTTAAGCCTAGTTTATAAAAGAAATTTTAACTTTAGCTGTAACTTTAGCATTAGTAATAAATTTAGTATTAACCCTAAAAAAAAGGGTGTTTATAAAACCCTTAATTTAACCATACAGTTTTCTGAAAGGTAACCTAACTTTAATATTATTTTTTTCAAGTTTTGTTGCCTAATGCCACATTACTGCACTAAGTCAATAGCAAAAGGATATTCTTTGAATTTCTGTTTAGAAATTTCATAAATAAAGCAAAAATTCAATCTTAGAGGACGTTTAAACATTGGAGATTTAACTTTAGTATTAGCTGTAAGAAAATTTAGAATTTTATGTAAAACCAAGGTCAGAAGTTACAGCTAAATTTACAGTTAAAGTTAAATTTTGTTTATGAACATCACAATTTAAAACCACTGCTTCTATTCTTAATGCTAATACTAAAGTTAATGCTAAAGTTAAATTTTGTTTTATAAACCAGGCTTTAGTTTGGCCTCTAAATTTAGGATTTTAAAAATGCCTCTTGTGTTAATTTTGTCAGTTGTCATTTATTCTGACAATTTTTAGTGACTTCGTCAAAACTTAAAATATGATCATATTAAATTTATAATAATTAAATTGATATTAATTAAATACAACTGTTATTGAAGAAGGTGCATTTTAGAAGCAATAACGTTATTTTGAAAAATAAATAAAGATCAATGGTTTTCAATTCAAAATATTTAAAAAAATTAAATTGTATTATAAAAAATTCTTAAAATAACTTCAAACGAAGTTTTTACAAAAGTTTGATTGTTTTTGCCAAAACGAAAGCACTTTTCCCCATAGCACGCAGTAAAGCTACTTTCCGCACTCATTTTGTTTTTCAAAAATACATATACATTTAAATTAAAAAACAATGACTGTATATTTGATTTCTCAATTAAGAATACACTTTTAATCATCATTGCCAACAGAAACTTTCATTTTGGAATTTTTTTAAATTAGCCTAGAAGTCTACAAATTCTTCTAAAGTACTGTAAAAACCAAAAGCTTTCAAAACTTTCTACGACTTTCCGAATGCTTCTGAAATATCGTAAAAGCGTCCAAAATTTTTTAGGCTAAAAGCTTAGGATCTTCCGAAAGCCTTTACAACACTTTAGCAGCTTCTGTATACCAACTTTTAAAACATTTTGAAAACTTTAAAAAATGTCCAGAACCTTGTAAAAGTCTCCAAAGCCATCCTGAAACTTTCAAATTGTTTTGAAGTAGTCTGGAATGTCCTAAGAACTCAGAACAGTGTAGAAACCTCGACATAAGCTTCGACAAATATCCAGAGATTTCCAATTTCTCTTAAAACTGCCCAGAACTTGACTGACGAGGACATGTTCGGTAAATAACTAATTTTATATTCACTCACATTCAGATTAGGCCCTTATTGAAACTAATTAATGAATATAGAAAGTAAGATGGACTTATGGAACCCTAATTTGAGTGAATTATATGAAAATACTGAGTCTGAGATGAGTGTAAATTGCAAGGCAAGGCAAAATTCTTTCATTTTCCTTGCATTGCAATATTTATCAAAATCTATGCTACAATGTAATAAAATGTATTTTTGCAATATCTCATGAAACAGTGTGGTTAGCAGCTGTGTAACTGTTCTGGTTCAAAAATTTAAATTTATGTGTGAATTTTTGTTCAAACTGAAATGCACCTACAATGAAACGTACAGAAAAATTGTAAAACATTTAAAAAGTGTAATTGATACTTCTCTTTTCTTTGCACTACTCTAAATCGAAGGCATATGTTCGAAACTGAATAAATACATACAAAATACCCCCAAAGTCACAATTTTCAATTGATATGTAATGCGATTCAAATGAGAGTAGAAATGCATGTATATTATGCGCACGCCCCTAAACTGATTCTCAAACCGAAGCGAAACGGTCTGATACACATTTCAATCGTAAATAAATCGATCAACTGTTATGGTAATTCTGATTTGTTATACTACAAGACCGTTTATGGGAAATCGGCATTTATAAATCATATATAGAGAGCGAGTAAAAAACCCCGATGGGGTTTATGCACCACGGTCCAAATGAATATAAAATTGACCTTTTTTTTTAAAGGGGCCACAATAGAATTTTGTTTCTCCACCCCTTTAAGGGTTACGTCTTTATATCGACGTTTTTCTCTTGTGTGATAGATTCGATGCATGTGCCGAATTTATTTCAAATTGTTCCGTAAAGGGGTTGCAATTTTTCTTTATTTACGATTAACGCACGATGTAACAGGCATTTGGATGGTGGTGCTAATGGTGGAAATTGGGTGAGAATGGGATGGGCTGGATTTGAAAATTTATGGGTTTTTGCTGCGATTGCTTTACTTTTTAAATGAGGGTTTAACGGTCTAGTTTTGCATTTTGTACGGTGCACAATACGAGTATTGTTGAACGAAGGTAACGGATTATGTCTGTCAAACTCTAAACCAGACCGAATTGTCATAATTATACTGAATGACAAACCGATGATTATTTCTGTTAACAGCTGCTTATATGTAACATTTTAGAAAGGTTTCTTTAACGGTATTCAAAATCCGAATTACTGAATATAAACGTGTGCCTAAACCAAGAGTCTACAAAGCTTGCTCTATTTCTTGACAATACAATTTTAAAGGCTTTTCTTTCTTTTAAATTACGGTCTGAAGCTGTATGGTCAGCTATTCCACCCATTTTCTTAAAAATATTAAAAATTACAGTTGTCAAAATTACTGTCATAAATCTCAGAAACACGTCTGTCGAAAACTGTGTTAAACTGTAATTCTTGCAAATTCTAGGAAAATTTTGACATTATTAGGTAGGTTTGGCATTAGTGACAGATATCACGTGGTTTTTGGAGGATAATTTGGCTAGGCAGTCACGTGACCACTGTCAAAATAACTATCATAAATCTCAGAATACTGCAAGGAAAGTCTTCTAAACGCTGATTTTTGCAACTTTTGAGCACAGTTTGGCAGTCAGAGACAAAATTGGATTGTCAAACCCACTTGGAGTGAGAAAATGACTGTTTTAAGCACATTTTTGGAATCCTCATTAAATTTCCTATCCAGTATCCTGGAAAAACACTACAGGATTTGGTACAAACAAGGAGAAAACCGGTGTCAAAGTTTTAATTGCTAGAAACACAGTTTGAAAAAACAGTCAGAGACAAAATGGCCTGTGAAACCCACTTTGAGTGAGAAAATGACTGTTTTAAGCACATTTTTGGAATCTTTATTAAATATCCTATCCAATAACTTGGAAAAACACTACAAGATTTTGTTCAGTCAGGGAGAAAAGCAGAGTCAAAATTTGAACTGCCAGAAACACAGAATTTGTAATTTACCAGTAAAATTTTCCTGGTAAAGTAAAATATTGACTTTTCCATTACTGAAAATCACGGTTTTAGGAAAAAATTTAAGAAACCGACTTGTCTAATCAAATATCTTAGAGACATCATTAAGCAGCGCCCCTGTCCCAGGTGTTATTGATTGGACACCTGCATGAGAACAATATAAGCCCCGGTTGCTAGGTAACTGATCATTGTACTTACAATGTATGTATAGAGCTAAGGATTTCCCAAATTTGCATCCGTCGCTTTCTTCCATTGTTAAAATGGGAGAAAATGAGGGGCGTCGAGAACGTAATAAGAGCACTGGCTCTAACATGACCGTAACGTTATGCCATCGAGATTTGTAAAGGCAAACAATGGCAGGTCATATTTTAATAAGCAACCGTCTCGTGTCGTCGATAAATTTTATTTCATTTTCATATATCGCCCATCAATTTGTCAACATTATCACTGCATTGTGCTTCCATTATCTACGAACCGGATAATCCACAACACACCCCATCATCTTTACCATTAATATCGTTTCATATTATTCATATACAAGAGATGAAATAAATCACGACCGAATTATATTACGTATGAGAGAAAAGGAATCAAGCAATAAAACTTTGATAATCCCAAGTGCATGAAAGGGTGCTGCGTATATTTATTATCATATTAGTGTATTAGTATTGGTCTTACAAATTGTGCAAAAATAGCATACATCTGTCACTAAGCTTAAGTTCCTCAGTGATAAAAAGAAAAACAGCTTAAACTACAATTTCTGTTTATATTTCACTTGGATCTAAAATTGCCCAATATGCGGAAAATCCCATTAAACTTCCTTTCAGAGCAGGAAACTAAAAAATCCAAATATATCGATACCGACAGATTATCGATTTGAAGATATGGCACATCAAAGGACTCTCAAGGTTTTCGGGATTAGGTCGCCATTATTGTTCGATCTGATAAGCGAATTCGAAAGATCAAGGGTCCTTTTCATTGTGGTAGGAAAAAATGTCACATGTTGATTCTGCCGTTGGGTTTAGTGTTTCCTGATCGCGGATTACCAGTATAGTTGACCCATGTCTCGATCAGATCTGCAGATATCGCAATCGAACAATTGTCGTCTTTTATTTCGATTACGCCACTTTAGACAAGATGAAACAAGATACAAAAACGGTCCACAGATTGAAGTTCATTTAATGGAACAACACATTCATAATAATAATACAAATATAAAATAACTTTCAAGAACTTCCGGTAAATGTTCACTGTTTTGTTCACACCATGTATCAAATAACTAAATTACTTAAACCACTATTTTTGTGAATTGCTTGAAAGAGAAGAAAGTTAGAAGCTTACAATTTTTGCTGTGCAGCAGAGCTGTCGCAATAAGTCAAAAAAATTAAATTACAAATACCAATTACGCCAAAATTTATGAATGTAATTCAATTATCTATTGCAAATAATTTTAAGTAGACTTACTAATATTTTCTGTAAAATAGTTGAACTACTCGAATTAATTCAACTACTAGATGCTCTATAGATTGAAGTTGTGTAAGTGGACATTCAGGACACTTTGCCTCCCATTAAATATTCCTAAGCAAATATCTTCCTTTTGAGGCACATACGTACAAAATGTCTCTCTAACGTTTTGGTATAGAGAATTCAACTAGCTACAATTTTTCCCTTAAGACTTTTGCTTAATTTATTTATTACTTAATAAAAACAAGAATAAACCGTTTTCTTTTCAGTTAAAACAAGGTAGTTGAATTACTCTGAAAGCAATGTTGCAGTAAGTTAATTTTTTTGCTATTTCATTGATATCGAATTTGCTAGATTATTTGTTTTAAGTGGTATTGCTTTCAATGTCAATTGTTCGGCTAACAGCCTTATGGTTTGATATGAATCAGTCTCCTAACTGAGGAAAGTAATTTCCTGATGTTAGTTGAAGCAGCTTCATAAATAAAGATCCAAGAATAGTCTCTCTAAAAACTCTAAAAATAGTTGTAAAAGTCGTTCTTCACTACTTATTATTAAATTGAGGATTTCAGTGACTTTTAATGATAGACTAAAAAAGTTTGATACTTGTACCACATTATTATACTGCATAAAATTGCAAAGTCAGACTCAAAAATAAAAATCAAAACTGAAATTGTACTAAAAACCTCTGTACTTGAAACTAACTATTACGTAGGTTAAAATACATATAAATACAATGAAAACAGATATAGCCGCGGTCCAGGGTTATCTATGTACGGACACTCAGAGCCCAAAATTAATATCTTGCATCTGACAATCCGAAATAAATCTGTCACTCTAAATCGCATAAGGGCCTGACGTACGAGTTTTCCGCCGTTTGAAAAGGGTTCTTTTTAGGGCAGGTGCATCATCGTTTCGCTTATTCGGTCCGACCATATCGAAACCGTTGAGATCGGAGTGCATTAGCGGCTTGAATGACGGCCAATGAAGCCATTATTGACCACCGGAGAGTGGTTTTTTTTTCCTGCTAATCATTGTTTGCGACCGGGCCCCCAGATTGATTGAAATATATCAACTTGGAAAATTTAGTCCCGGCTTATCGCGATAAATCACTAGCGCGCCTCGCTTTGATATCTGTCCGGGAATATTTTTTACCTTTTGCTTCGCGCTTTTCTTGTCGAAAATGATTTATTTCGAGACTCCGATGCCCATTGTGACCGTACCGATCGCTTAATGCACTAGACACTTCAATTAATGATTTAATATCTCTCGCCTGTATTTTGGATTTTTTTTTTGGCCACGTTTTCAGGTAATTCTGAATAACCATCCATTAATAATGTACGAATTTAAAAAGAATAAACAAAACAATAATATAAACTCACTTTCCAGGTTTTCAAAAAAAAAATAATAATAAAAGAACTGATGAACAATAAGAGATTATTTTGTAAGGAAAGACGAAGCATTATTGTTCTCTAGCTCCTCACGTTTCCGAGATATTAAATTTCAAAAAGTAGTTTAGCTAATTCTAAAATTTTTTCTTATATGGTCGTTCAGATATGAAAATTGACTTGATAATTTGACCAAATAGAGAATTTATATATTTTATTGTTTCAAGCTGGGTGATTGCCTTGAAATCTTGACCAACAAAGCATTTTTCAAAATTTGATAATTTGGTCAAATTTGCATTTCTGATATGAAAATTGATTTGAAATATTTTTCAAAAAGAGAATTTTTACATTATCTTGTTCTAAGCTCGAAAATTGACTTGAAAACTTGAAAAACAAGACATTTTTCATATTTTGACATTTGAAACTTGAAAAGTTGATAATTTGATCAAATTTACATTTCTGATAGGTAAATTGATTTGAAAATTTTTCAAAATAAAGAACTTTTATATTTAATTATTTCAAGCTAGTTAATTGACTTGAAAACTTGACCAACAAGGCATTTTTCATATTTTGACATTTGAAACTTGAAATATGACTTGAAAAGTTGATAATTTGATCAAATAGTCAAGTTCCACATTTTCTTGTTATACAAGTTGAAAATTTGACTTGAAAGCTTGATCAACAACAATGTTTTTCTTGTTTATTTATTGTATATGCAATATGTTCATTTGAGGAAACAATTGAATTGTACTTTATCCATCTGAATCCTTATAAGGTGATTATTATATGAAATTGATTTTGGCAATACCAAAAATGTGAAGTTTAAAATCCTAAGTCCTAAATTTCTATAATTAGTTGATCCTAATAAACGATTTGGGTGGCTAACCCTGTATACAATACCCTTTTAATACAAACTGGATTTTTAGCTGGGCAAACATCCAGAGGATCTCTGGAGGGCTCTTGAAAAATTACCAATTGATACCCGTAACGATTTTTCTGGGTAAACACAATTAATCTTTCTCAGCATATTGCCAGCTTCATCGTGGCTACGGAGCACCCCAAATTAGTGATGCCACATTAATTCCATAGTCGGGCAAGCACCATGTTCTATCATCTGCCCTATGGTATTACTACACTGTATCGTTTAGTATACGGTACAGGTCAGGACTCGCTAAACTTCTGTAAGTTGTTTTAGCAAAGCTTTAATAAATAATTAAAGTGGCAGGTCCTGTCCTGTACGACACAGTGTACGTAGCTTTTGAATTTTTAGTGCTATATCAATGTCCGTACGAATTAAGGCTTTCACGGTTAAGGTCCAAAGAACGAAATTACACCGCTCCATTGATAACCAATCCATCCAACCCTTATTAAGGGTGGCATTAGGGGCGAATTTCCTTTATGGCTGAAGTGTTGGATGTTTGTTGGTCGGATTTGCCAGTGTCTATTGAGCGTGTTTTATTTCATTGTCGGTTGTTTTTGTCCGCCATTGTTGGCGTTGGCAATGTGCAAGTAGTTCCCTATTGTGTCCCTATTTATTTTAGGAAGATTTTCGTTGCATTCATGGGATTTTTTTTTTCGGCAAGGATTAATGTCATCTTTAATCCGCCTTTTGTGAAACGCGCTGGTTGGCCTCTTTGAATTTACGACCGTGGATGGTGTGCCGTGGTTGTGTTTTTTTTGTTGTGTCCTGTCCGTAATAATTTCAATAAGAGATAATTTACCAGCGGACGCTGTACTGCTTGACAGAAATAATTGGATTACACTTTTTATGGTCATATAAATTTGCTAGTATGCCAGAATCAAGTGTGAATGATATAGTACTGTTCAACCAACATTACTAACTCACTAATGCATAGTTTACTATTAAAAACAAAAATTACATTACCCACAATTCTATCATTGTCTAGTGTCCTTCAGGTGCGTTATTTTTATTTTATTCAGCTATTTCTCTAAGAAGATCTTAAAAAATATTTATCAAAAGTTGTTAATGTTAATCAAAAGATATCGCTTACAAGTTTTTAATATGATTTGAAGCAAGTTTTAACTACACCACCAACACCAATGGTTTCTTATTTTTAATTGCAAAAAAAATCCTTTTTTAACGTATTTAAAACTATTTAATGAAAGAGAGAATAAATAATAGTAATAACATTATTTAACGAGTATTTAATGATAGCTAGAACTTATAAAGATGAAGGCGAGTGTTGTAAATCATTGAGTCAGTAATAGTTATTACATGCGAGTAGAATGACTCTTTATAAGTATTCTCATTACTCACGGGTAGGTGATGAGTGTTATTATCTATTTGGAACTAGTGAATAATAAGCATATAGGGTGAGTCAAGGTTAAAGGGCCAAACCTATACCACCACCTTTTTAAAGGTTTTATTACATCATTTTTAATACAATGTAAAGATTTGCTAGGCATGGGTTTGACCGTTTAACCCTAACTCACCCTGTATATTAAAAAGTGGTTGAAAAAGTTAACTTTTGCAAAGTATCCAGAAAAATGGACACCAATTTTTTTTTATTAATTTTAAGGCGCAGTGTTTTATATATACAGGGTGTCCCACGACGAAAGACATCGATTGATATTGGAAAAAGTATAAATGGGAGAGTTTTGAAAATTTGGCAGGATACTGATGTGGGATCATTTTATTAAATTGAGGGTGCGTAATGACTCATTTATATACAGAGTCGTCAAAAAAAAATCATAAACTTGCCACTAAAAAAAATGAAAAATTTCAAGTTTTTTAAATAATTTTTATGACGGAATCATTTTGAGCATTAAAAATTACTATACGTTTCAATTTACTTGCCTATACCTAAATCCAACCCATTTCGTTTTATTTGATAATAAAATTTTTTTTATTAGGCTGTATGGTTGCACCAAAAGCTGTCAAGCAAATAATTGAAAATTTTAAAAATACGGGATCTGTGAAGATAAAAGCTATTAAAACAAAACCAATCCTTAATAATACAAATGTAGAAATTGCAATTTTGGGCTATTTTGTTGCAAATCCAACTTCGTCAATAAGACAAGTTTCCGTAGAAGAAGAAAATAATGTTTCCGAGAAGTAGAAAATAATGTTTTACAAAGAAATTGTTAAAACTTTTAGGTAAAATGTTCCAACAGAGGAAAGGCGTAGCGAGATTGTCTATTTGGTCTTGTGAGGGAAATGGGGTTTATAATTGTCCAGTTGTGGGGGTTGCCTTTCCATTTTGCCTCTAGTTTCGTTAATCGTTCTGTTATTTTTGTCATTTGTGTCCGTTCGTAAAGTAATTCGCTGGGCAGTGTTTTAATTTATCGAGAAAACGGAAAACAAAATTCAAATTTTATAACCTCTGATATCAGTACTTTTTCCATTTTTACTTTAACCTACTATTTGGTATCACTAAAGATAAACGAGTAAATTCTCGTAACTTCAAATTTACTACCAAACAGATAAAAATTGAAATAATGTTAAGCTAAACTGATCACACTGTACACTGATCCTCTTTGCTATTTAAACATTACTAAAGAGCGTGACTAAACAAGGCTAAATCAATATGCTGCAAAATTAAATACGCAAACAATTCAAGACCACTCGGGATAATCAAAAACAGGGTGGAGGCCCTCATCCCTAATCTCCTCGTCGACACATCATCACCATCAAGACAACAAACGTTTCTCGCGGGCTATTGCGAATCCGGATCTTTTATTCGGTGCGCCCCGTTCTATTCAAATAAATCCACTTGCAGACACTTTGTCGATTGTAAAAATCCCTATTATCGAGACTGCAGGTCCTTTATAAAATGTAAATAACGACGAAAATAGAGGAGTATGGTAGTGACGCGCCTCCCCTGCATGCCCTTCGACAGTCATTAGCACTGAGAAATCCCGCTGCGTCCCCAAAACCGCATTGCAATGACACGTCCTTATCAATGATGTGTTGTTATTTGTCCATTTTTGTATTTTGTAAAAGTAATTTTGTCTGACAACTGTTAAACCCTTTAAGGATACTAACTAATAAAACGGTCAAGATCTTGGGTTTCTTCTAGACATCTAGACCCTTTTGTTGTTTGAACAAAAGGTTTCTGGTGCCAAGCTGTCTGCCCAGGTAGTTTGTGAAGGGATTTTCCAATATTACTTTTTGAACTTGCCGCTAGTGAAACACTTGGGTACTTTTAGAAAATTTAGTACAAGAGTTTAAAAAGCTGTGCATTCAAGATTTGATTGGTTGATAGGATACCACTTAAAACACTTAAAAGATATATCGTTTTAATCATGACGTGATCGCCAAAGATCACTTTAGTAGCCCGCTAAATGGTGTCTATCAGGTTTAAAACATTATCTGATCTGTGTTCACTGAAAATCTGCAATTTTCTGTAGTTCGGAAGTCAAATGAGTGGAGCAAAAGATGTTAAGGTGTGCCTTCAAAGGTAGATCCGTTGATCAGATAGAATGATGGTATCGTAGCCGACGTGTTAGGGACATCACTATCCCCTGTTAGTAGGCGTAGATGATCTATTGTTGCGTAATTGTCTGTGTTCCTTTTTTGTTTGAGATAGGAACGCCTCGGATGTCAACTGTCTTCATCTACACAGATGCCACCTGGCCGGGGCGGCATCTATGGGATCGCTATCTAGCGCTTTTAAAACGAAAAATTCCTATCTAAATTGTTCCTGTTCATGTCATTAATAATAACGAGAGAGGAGCCACGTTCGTCACGGTTTACCAAATTGCCTTTATGTTCCGTTTTTCTCTTTTCAGATCCAAAGAATGAGATTGTTGGTACAAGTTTTTTGATGTACAATTTCGTGGTTGTTACGTTTTTCGGTGTTTAATTGACAGCGGATTGACGATTTGGGTGGGCATATACGTTAAAATTGTCATCATTTAGAGAACAATTTGCTTACATTACTTTTTTTACTAGTTTACCCGATCTGATTGAATAATAAGTGAAATAAAATAAAATAAACCTTCCCTACCGAAAAACCAACTAGTATTTTAGCCCTAAACACACCCAACAATAAGGTGTAAAATCAAGACGGTTCCTGCACCATTATAGTCACAATGCCACACAGGAACCCATTGTGAAACAAGAAACACCGTGTGACAATGTATTATATCAGCCATTCAAGACTTGAACTATACAGTTTTATTCTATTGAAAGGCCACAAAAGCCTTGGTTTCAAATATATACACGCGTTTAGCCACGCCGAAAGGTTTTGTCCTTTTCTCGGGGAACCATTCAACGGAAATGCGAAATAAAACGTCTCCGGGTGCTTTTTCCCAAAATTTGCCATTCAAAAAGTGGGAGTGGACAGGTAAAACTTCCTTCTTTTGTTTGCATATTATTGCGGTAATTATATGGGCACATATAGCACAAAGGATCTGTTACACGCAGCTGACAATCGTACACAATGAGAACAATCACCTTTTTTGGCATTGAATGCATTGTATGTGACCAACTTGTATGAAACGTGACTCCAAGACTAGATTTTTGGACTAAATGATACACTTTCATTCACTGAAATCACGTTTTCTTTTTTGGTATTTAATCAGAAAGGCATTCCAAACACTTCATACATCATCAATAAGCTGAGTGTATGTGGCTTCCTTTGGAAATGAATTTTAATATTAATAGCGTTCCCTCGACCTACAAGTACCCGGTCAAGTGCAATCATCCACACCAGACGTAGTGGCTCCAAGATGGGTGTCAGGTTGCCAAACTTCCCTCACTTCAATTTCTAACACATTCAAACCAGCTCACTCCTCACCAACAAACCCCAAACACTCCAAATCCAATTAAGAGCATTTTGAGGGCAAAGGTGAGCAAAAATAAGCTGAAATAGATGAGCAAATCAAACCAGTTGATGATGATGTGGCAACCCCGCGACCCATCACTAGAGGTCGTTTTACGAAGATGCGATGGAACACCTGAGAATGTCCCGGACTACCCGCTGAGGACGTTCTTGCGTCTTGACAAGCGAAGGTAAAAATGCCTTCAAAAGATCATGAATCATCAGAACTTGACTGTTGGCATCCGAAAATAAAACAATACGGAATAAAATGTGTATTTTAAAAAGCGAAAGCAGATTTTGGGTTGCCAAGTTGTGCATTATTTTAGTTTAAAACGTATTGTTAATAAGTTTGAATATTTGAAAATAGTTTTATGAAATTTGAATTAAAACACCGTGATCTACCTACTGGAAATTAAATCCTGAAAGAAGTTTATTTTGAAATTTTGGTTTGCTACTACCGTCTAAACTTATGACAAATCATACTGTCCAAATTATTTGTTTCAAGCTAATAAACCAAAATAAGAGAAACAGCCATTGGATGTCATTAGAATTATTATTGCTCTACCATTACTTTTCATATACTGGCTTTGACAATCAGCCAAAATGTCTTTAAATAGTCCAGTAAGTCAGTTTTCATGTTATTTGACTGTTTTTTTATCGTTTTGGCTTTGACAGTTCACTAGAATGACTGCCAATAGTCAGGTAGTAAAATTTCATAATATTTGACTGTTTTTTATTGTTTCGGCTTTGACAATTCACTAAAATGACTCTAAATATTCCAGTAAGTCAGTTTTCATGTTATTTGACTATTTTTTTATCGTTTTGGCTTTGACAGTTCACTAGAATGACTGCCAATAGTCAGGTAGTAAAATTTCATAATATTTGATTGTTTTTTATTGTTTCGGCTTTGACAATTCACTAGAATGACTCTAAATATTCCAGTAAATCAGTTTTCATGATATTTTACTGTTGGCTTTGACAATTTAATTTAATGACTGCTAATAGTCCGGTATGTCAGTTTTCATGATATTTGGCTGTTTTTCATTGTTTTGGCTTTGATACTCTTCTAGAATGACTGTAAATAGTCCGGTAAGTCAGTGTTAATGTTATTTGGCTGTTTTTCATCATTTCGGCCAGAATAACTCTAAATATTCCAGTAAGTCAGTTTTATGATATTTTACTGTCTAATTTCAAGATTAAAAAGCATCTTTTAGCTTGCTGATTTTGCTTGACCAATGTCTAACTAAACCACTACCTGGGAACCGTGTTGTGATTCACACAAATACATTTTTGTGACTTTAATTACCATAAAAATTGCAGCAACATTAATATTAAATGCGAAACAATAAAGGAGCACAATACAAGAACTATCAAAAGCATATTTATATCGAAGACGATGGTGAAACAATCCGCACAGCAGGGCTAAATCCCAAATTTTATATTGACCGCGGGGGGTTAATGTTGCATTTCGAACTTCAAAAAAGGCGTTTACGACAACCGTCATGGGGTAAATGTCTTAATAAATTATACAATCGATATGAATACAAAACGATTTGTTTTCAGGCTAATAAAGAGCGTTAGGAACCCTCTCGTTTTGTTGTGGATGCCTTAATAATTTGTTAACATTGATTATGGTATTGTCGATTTTTAAATGGAATAGTTAATTTTCGTTAAAACTGTACAATCAAAATACAGCTTTGTTTATGATTGGTAGTAAACATAAAAGCAAAGTTCACCCATAAATTCGGACTACTTCATAAACTAAACCGCATTTACTAATTTTTCGCTTTGAAACTGGTTCTATTTAACTTTCACTCGCGCTTTATTGTGAATACGCTCCGCATTCTGTGTAGTAAATTAAACCGAAATTCGCCAATTTACTTTTTATTTTATCGCTATTTATATCACAAAGGACGGTTAAATAACGAGTTTCGAACACCTACATAATGCGCCACCCAAGAAGTCAATTTCCATTCCATAAAATCAAGTGTGTTGTGTTTTTGTTTTGATTTTTTCCTTCGTGAGCGAACAAAAAGGGTGGAGAATCGGATTTTAACAGAAAACTATTGTTATGGCCGCTAACGAGGTTTTTTCGATGAACATTTTGTAATTTGTCTTTTCAGTGTTGGTTTTTCATATCGGGAGAAGTTTCAATGTCCTGATATCTAACAGCCACTTTAGGACCTAATCTATCAAGTCGATATCCTAAAACGTGTTTCAAAATAATAAATGAGACACCTTAAAACATGAATGAACCATAGAAACGTGGCCTCTATGCATCATAAAGGAACTACGGGATTTCTTGGGAGGAAACTTTTGTTGGCGGCCACCTGTGTTGGTGGGTTAGGTAGAAATTCCTGAAGAGGCCGAGGCGGGTGAGAAAGGGCTTCTTTTCAATTGACCACTCTAGACTGCTTGTCGCCTCGACTTTACAGGGCTGGACTAAACTTTTGAAATTACCAATGAATTCGTTGAAATAACTAAAGTTCGGTCCACAGTATTAAGGCCTAATTCACAGCACAGTGGGTGGTTTGTGATTGGTCAAGAAAAAGCAGCAAGCTGAAAGCTGATTTTCCTGATTAATCACAAACTATACCCACTGTGCTGTGATTGACAAAAAGTTATCACTAAAGTCCGGACTAAAAAGCACTAAAATCGTAAAAAACGTTTAAAAAGCAAAGTAAAAAATCTGTAAAAATGCACCAAATTTTTTCAGAGGTGCAACAAAATTTTATTTTTAAAATACAACTTTTATATAAAATTTCAATGCAGTGAAATTAAATAAATAAGAAACTAAACTTCTAATTTGCTTAAATCTTTAAATGATCAATAATTGTAAAATTTTGCCATCTATCACTAAGGATTTCCTATCCTACCTTTTATAAGTAGAAATATTTCTCTCCACGTCTATACTTGTTATTGGTGCATATCTAAACTTTGACATTATTCTCGGATCCATATTATTACAGTTTGTACAACTACTTTTCCATTTAAAAGAAAGAGATATCAATCAACTGGAATCCTTTATTTTTTGATAAAACATCGTTAAACATTTTATTGTTTAACTTCAAATCTTAAAATTACTTTTTCTATTTATCTGTTCCTTATTTTCTATATCAGCTTAAGAATCATTTAAGGCTTTACTGGCAGTGTTTGAAAAGTCTAGGACAAGGTTTTTGAAATATTGAAAATGTTGTGTAGTATATTTTTGTTATATTGTTGTGCATTCTGCTGTTGAGTAGATTTTTAAGTTGTTGGTGAGGAATTACATACCTATTGCAATAGCAAATTAAAATTATAAACAAGAAACCATACAAAAATAAAAAATCTGTCACAATCTGTTAAAAATAGGTTGCTTTTATTATTTACAAAAAGCAAAATGCTTAAAAATCCGGCCTCTAATCACATTATGAAGTTTTTTCTTTGCAAAATATACTAAAATTTCTATAATACATGATCGAGAGTGCAGAAAATACACTGGCCAATATCAAGCTAACCTAAGTTAGAAGAAATTTCATATACAATTACGTACGGATTTTTAAGAAAAGAAATATCGACAATAGCAATACAACTGCTCATTCTTGCGAGGGCGGTTTTGTAGGCAGGAAATCGTATTTTTCAAGCCCACTTCCACATTTATAATGCCATTTAGACCAAAAAGCTGCACGCACAATAGCATACAATACCGAATTCTAAAAGAGGATTTTGTTGTTGGTTTATTATAAATCCAAATGGAATACACGCTACTGTATCCACAAAGGGTTTTGTTGTGTATAATTGTTTTTTTTTTATATAATACGGATTTGGTAATATCTACCGGTCACTTTCAAAACTAAAACAGGATGCAAATAAGTTGTAAGGGTGATATTTAAGCACAATGACGCAAAACACCGTTTGCATCACAATAGTCAGATTTAATTTAATCTCCCTGTTTAGAATGAGGCAATCTAAAAACGTATGCGGAGGGTTTCGGCACCAATGTCGGACAACAGAAATAATTTCTTTGCGACAATAACAATCGTGTTTCATTGCGGCCCTGCTCTAATGGCGTACACTATTTGTCAATTGAAGGGGTATGACCGCATACTAAATTGATTTGCATTTTTAATCGCGCGTCATTGGGGATGGATCACCCTGTGCAGTATGCATAATTGATGGACGAATTTGCCTAATCTTTCTGGTAGTAAAGTTTTGTCAGGTTTGTTAATACCCTTAACAACTAGTTATTCTCTGTAAAGTAAAACTAAACTAATCGTCTAACTGTCTTATAATATGCTTAGTATTGCACTAGTTTTACCTCGTGAGTAATGAAGCAACACTCTTAGTTAATCAAATGGAGTTACGTAACATTGTAATAATATAATCGTTTGCTTCTTAATTTGTCAAATTCAAGGTATTTACACTTCTGTGATGACGTAGACTATACAGGGTGGTCCAGTTTTAAATGTCAATAATTCACCATTCGATAGCCTATCAAAAAATAAGTTAGCATACATTATGTCATTTTCTTGAAAAATACTTCTCAAGGAAAATACAGTCCATAAAAGTTCAGTTTAAAAAATCGGTTTCTTGTCATAACTGTCAGACCGATGGAGCAATTTTAATCAAATTTAGAACAAATACATATGAAATTAATACTCATTATATGATGTTAATGACGTTTCTCGAAACTGTCCAGTGGTGTAAATACAGAAAGATGGTTTTAATTTTTTTTTCGCTACATTACTGGATTTTTTCAAAAATTTCAGTTTTTTTTTACTTTACTTGTTCAATTTGACAAAATAAGTATCTCTTATAAAATTCTGATTTGAATCTTTGTTTACGAGATAATTGAGTTATTACGTTCAAAGACCCAAAACTAACCCAACCCAACTTTGTCTTGAAAACGGTGAAAATTGACTTAAGAAGCTTAAAAACTGTCTTTGTAGTCAGTCGTTATAGTTTTCAGATACGTTGAAAAACTTTAGTACTGAAAATTGAATTGTAGCCATGAAAAACTACTTTATCTAGAATTTTTGACTACAAATTCAACCTTGAAAATTGACTTGGACACCAAAAAGTGACTCTGAACCAATGAAAAGTGACATCAAAAGCTTAAAATTTGCTTTTGAAGTAAGTTTTCATAATTTGAAAATACATTTCAACATTTTAGTCTTGAAAATAGTCTTAAATACAGGATATTGACATTAGATTCATGAAAATTGAATTGAAGATTAACTTTTCAAGTTTTTTTACTTTGCTTTTCATTTTCTTAGAACTCTAGACTATTTTTGGGGCTTTAAGACTGCTTTCAGCTTGGAAAATCGAGTTTTAGGGTTATCTTCACCAAGTTTTTGACATAGCAGACTTAAAAAACTATTTTTAAATTTTCCATAGGCTTAAACATGCCATTTCACGCTTTGTCAGTATTAAATTGACTTCTAGACGCTTCACTGTGCTTTAAGACTGAAAAATCGAATTTTAAACTATTTTTTATGGTAAAAGTTAAGTTTCAGACTCTTTATTGATAAAATTACACTATTTTGGCATACAAATATTAGTCTTGAACACGATTTTTTTAAACTGAACTTTGGTGGTCTGTGTCTTCCTTAGGAAGCGTTCTTCAGGAAAATGACATAATGCATGTCAACTTATTTTTTGATGAGCTATCGATTGGTGAATTATTGACATTTAAAACTGGACCACCCTGTATATTACATTGAAAGTGATAACAGTTTGGTGCATCCTGTCACTTTTTGCCTTATAACTTCTTGGGGAGACCCTTAAGGGCAAAACATGTAAATGCAATCTTCTAGAGGATGTAATTTCTTCTAATTTCGTAGTTTCGTAATTTCGGTTTCTACCAAACCGAATAATAGCAGGTGACAGTTTTGTCACGTTTAAAGCAGATGATATTTTAATTTGTGACAAAGCAGTAATAATTACCACAGAAAGACGTAGAAAAAGTATAGTATTCCACTTGCATGTAATTGCTATTACTCACTAGTAGATTTATTCACTCTCCTTCAGTTCCTATTGCAAACTTCATCTTCGTGAGTAATAGTTATTGTGGAATACTAAAAGAAGTTCGGAATGTATTAATCGTTGGATTCGTTGGTGCTCTCTCTTCCTCCGTATCCTTCAGGATGCGTATTCTTGAGACAAGGAAAGGGAGTTATCAAGAGAAAGGTCTGTAGAATGTGACAGGAACCAGCCAGTGTCAGGCTTCTTCTGTCACATTCTATCAACACTTGGCTTGAGAATTCCGTTCCGTCTTTTCAATTATTACTTGAAATCAGGAAGTGTTGATAGAATGTGACAGAAGAAAGTGGCAATGGCGGGTTTCTGTCACATACTCCAGACCATAGAAAACCTAACATAATTTTTAGGTTGTCTATGCTCCAGACTTTTCTCTTGTGAAGTCATTTCCCTTGTTACAAGAATGCACACCCAGGAGAGAGCTAGGTTGTCTCCTGAAGGGTACGGGAGAAATAATTTAGTTTTGAATAGTGCGTTAGACTATAGAATGTTACCTTTAAAATAAAAACAGCCATCTTTACATGCTCCTTGAATAATATACTACTGGAAAAATACTCTTAAGTAAGTTCAAAACTAGTGAATTATTAGTACAAAATATAAACAGTCGTAGAAAAACGTTACTTTTGGTTTGTAAACTTGTTCTACTCAGAATCCAACAAAAAGTATTCAATATAAATTCCTTAATGTTTTTGTAGACAAATCAGATCTGAAATTTCAAAATTTGTATATCCCACAACCATGCTGTGTTCTAAATTTTATATAACCAAGCAAGTGGCCCACAAAAATGATTGGGTGTTTTGTTATTTAAGTAAATAGAGGTTGAAAAGAACCGTCCGATTCAAAAAAAAAAGAACATTCTATCATGTATCAATGGCGATGTCTCGAAAGAATGTTACCGAAAAGAAGCAGGTAGAAGACGCGAAGTATACATCAGGGGAGCATTTTGTTTTCTATAAAAGTGACCACACCTTTTCGAGGCTCTAAGAATGATTTCTCTCACACATTTTAAGGGTTTCCGGTGTTTTGTTGGCCATTCTACTCCGGTAACAATGTTACGGCTCCGAATTGTTCAGCTACATAATAAATGCTGGATGCTCGACATTATGTGCTCCTTTTTATTCCTTGATGGAACGTGAGTCAGCAAACGGGGTTCGGATTTGGTTGCCGAAAATTGCTCAATTATCGCTGATATCCATGTAATTATTAATTAGATTTTTTTTCGGATTTCCACCGCACCAGGTGCCACAAACGCCACTATTTCAATAAACAAAAAAAACCCGAGCAAATCTGGTTATATAGACGCGCGAATAAAACAATAATTAAATCCGATTGTTGCGTCATATCGACAGAAGGTGGTGCGCGCTTAACAATGACTTTCGTTACCGGACAACAATGGTTTATTAGTGGAGAGTGGCTGCCTGAAGATAAGACCCGTTCAATTTACATTCTAAAGAAGTCACAATGACTCCTCGAAGTGGACATTTTAAATTCTTGGGGCCCACTTACCAACACATGTTTTTTAACTTTGGACCAAGACTAATTGCATGGACCTTCTACGTGCTTGTTCATTCATTGAATATCATAACATAACAAAACAATAATAATTCTTGAATTTTAAAACATACGTAAAAAGACTCAACAGTATGCTGGCCATATAACATGTATAGCTCACATCAGATTCACATTTAAGTTAAACTGAATTGAATTGAAGACCAAAAGTAATATCTTTTTAAAGGCAAATAATACCATAACTTACTGAGTCCATCCACAGTAAGATTTAACAATCCATAAAGGACTTTGGGGATGATTACTTAGTTGAATGTTTGAATAATAAGGTATGAGAAACCTAATTTACTATTTTCAGGATGTAAAAATTCAGCATGGTTGTTCTGTTCTGCAATGCATTAGCATATGTAGCAACTATTATATTTTTTGGCAAATTGATTGAAAACAACCTGAACACTGAATCAGATTGCTTTTATAGTGAATCAAAGCTTTTAGACTTTTTACACCTTATTATATCATTATTGTAAAAAAATCAATTAAATATATATCAAAAAAAAAAAAAAATCAAAAAATAAATAATTAAATAATAATATTAATTAATTAATATCAATTAATTTTTTTTGATATTATTATATCATTGTTATTCAAACTTTCAGCTAAGCACCAACCTCGCTAATAACAACAAAATACTGTACAACCCATTTGTTGGTTGGTTTTCTAAATATGGCTTTGTTGGTAACTGTACTCTGGACACAATAAAAGTTGCGATGTTGTCTGGAGCTAGTAGATTGGCTTTATTTGGAAATACTTAAGCTGTGTTTATTAATTATGTTAGTTTTATTAAAAAGCGGGAGCAAAGTAAAAAAAAGTATTTCCGATACCGGGAATCGAACCCGAGCCTCCTGGGTGAGAGCCAGGTATCCTAGCCACTAGACCATATCGGAGATGTTTAAACAGTAGTTTTAGCAAAACTATAACCGCTTCTTACCCGCTAAAGGCGTGTTTACCCAGAATTATCCGTTTTTAACAAAGAATGTCAACATAAGAAAAACGCCACTAGACCATATCGGATATACAAATAGTTCTGCAAAGGCGGTATAAACTAGACTGGAAATGTTAAAAACTAAAAAAATTTATTTAGACTTTCAAAATCTAATATTCACGTATTTGTTCACTTTTTATCATCCGTTTTATTCTACGGATTCCAATTAATCAGAACATTAATATATCTAACTTAACTAACGTTTAGGTTTACGTTTTTGTTATGTTAACATCCTTTGTTAAAAATGCATAATTCTGGGTAAACACGCCGTTAGCGGGTAAGCAGCGGGTAAAGTTTTGCTTAAACTGCTTTAAAAGTATCTCCGATATGGTCTAGTGGCTAGGATACCTGGCTTTCACCCAGGAGGCTCGGGTTCGATTCCCGGTATCGGAATACTTTTTTTGCTGTCAAAATTATTAAATATTCAATAGCTTACAAGCAGTCACAATACTTATTCATAGTAATTAATAGAAAATTTGTCATTTTATTACTATTGAAAAAACGGAAAAAACATCATGATTCCGGCTCTACATTTATCTTGGATATTTTAATTTTTGAATTCAAGTGTATTCAATATGGTTCTCACCACAAATAAAAAAAACCTTAAAAAAAATTACAAAGAATATCCTGCAGTTTTGCAACACTGCCTGTACGCAAATACGTCAGTCTTCTTTTGCAATTTCCGAGCGTTAGCCATCATATCAACACAGTCTTCTGCTCTTCTTTCATCAGTTGGTCATCTTTTGAAATTTCTGGGCGATTTTAAAGTTCTATTTTTGTAACATTCTTCTACTCTTCTCTTGAAAATTTTAGGCAGTTAGCCAGCATAATTATTTCTACATAATCTTAAATCTTCTTTTAATTTTTTTATTTTCTTGCAATTCTCTGTCAATAAGAAATCTCTTGCAACCTAAATTGTTATAGTTATCTCGTAGCTCCTTCATCTTTTACTTAAAAAAATATTTCACGATGATATATTTAAGGTTATAAAGCAGCTTAAATAGACTAGAAAAGTGTCCAACCAATGTATAGGATACTTCTATAACTAAATACAAATCAAATCAGTGTAGGAAGTACTTTAACGAGTATTTAAAGCAGTACTATAATCGTCAAAGTTATGTAATCGAATTGAAAAAAGTCCCCGCTTTCAAAAAGACATCCATTCCAAAGTGTCTCGAGATTTTCAGAGGCCGTCCATAAATTTACCCAACCTGACTACCTCAAGAACCATATACTGGGGGATTAGCTTTCCGTAAATAGCGTTTCCATTGAGAAAATTAAAAGGCCCTCCATAATACAAATCATAATGTGTCCGTGTGTATATCCTCTCTCATTCTTCCAATTCAGTATTTCCACATTCATCTTGTAAAACCGTATCCAATTCAGAAAAAAAGCGGCAGCTCACAAAGGAGTTAATGTATGTGCATAAATAATACGAATAAAATTTAAAATAGTGTCATATAGAACCACAACCTGTTCCTCTGATAAACCCCGACTCTCTACTTTACATTATGCTTCATTTTTTCTGTCTTCTTCAGTGTCGCCCACTCCTTTTGCTGTAGATCAAATCACTTGATCCAATTTTTTTTTGCATCAACTATTTCCATGATGATTGTCCCAGTTGATTTATTCTCTACTTGATTAACAGTTTGTCTTGTGTTTTTGTGAAATTCTTAACTATTCTAGAACGCCTCTGGATTGTTCAACGTTATAAGGATTTACACTGTGTGTGTCAAATCAGATTTGTCGTTTTCGATATAAAATATTGTATAATGAGATTTGGTTCGGGCATTTATTGAATGGGTAACGTAGTAGTCTTGGTTTATTTGTTACAGCCATTGAAAAGGTGTAATGGAGGCGGTATAGTTGACGTGTACGACAATATAAACTCAATTTTGATGGCGTCCACAGACAAATGAATAATTAGCAACCATTTCAAAAACGACCCCTGTACAGCTTTTAATAGAGGCCCATTCATTCCAAACACACAAAAAAAACCGAAATTTTTACTTTTGAACAACAATGAACAGATTACAATAGACAAAGTACCGTGCTTACTGTCCTGTCACATTAGTTATGATAGATCGGCCACCTCGTCTGGCTAATTCCGATCTTACCCTTCTACAAAAAAGTCTATACGATTTAGGTCTGGCCGGTCCGGATGAGATGTTTGTTGTGTGAGAAACTAGACAGCACGGCCCCTCTACCATTCGAAATCGTTTTAGGGATTTTTTCCTACTCGTTTTATTGCTGTGTTTTATTTTTTATGGGTGTTCAACCGTTGTGTTGTATTGTCCCCTTGATTTGTGTTCTTTTTTTTCAGTTTAATTTATTTATTACTTGCGCCGACAAAGCTGCTTAACGTAATAACTGGGGCGGGTACCAGATTTATTTGCTCGTAAACGTGTTCTTGTTGATTTCTTTCTTATTTGAACAATGATATTAATTTGGATTCAAAAGGTTGTTTGTTAGATGATAATTATAATAACATTTTTGGGAAGCTTATTTCAATAGATATCCAGAAGCACACTTAATCTCATCTATGATAAGGAAGAAACTCCTAAACAATGGTTATATCATTAGAGTCCGGATTTCGAGAAATTTTGCTTTTTGTATGTGATTTTTTTCATTTTATTTAGTTTTTGTGCTCTTTTGCTGCTATTTTTTGTATGGTTTTATTTTGTATAGGTTAATTTACAATTGTAATGGTTACATTGAGATAATGAAGGCTTCTGAGAGACAAACTAATTATCTGTTGCAAAATCGGTATCAGTTTAAAAATTTAAACTGAACTAATAATTTACAGATGCTCCAAAAATGTCCAAAATACTATAGAAGCACAAAATGCATTGCAAAAGTTTACAAAACAGCCTAAAAGAGCTTCCTCCTTCTCCTTCTTCCTTCCTGCCTTTAGAACAGTCTAAAAGCTTCCAAATGCTTTTGAACTTATTTATAGAAGCTCTCAAAAAAATGTCAAGACAGTCTAAAAGCTTCCATATGCTTCTAGAGCAGTTTAACAGCTTTCAAAAGTTTCTAAAACTGTTTACAATGTTTCAAATGCTTTAAAAGCAGTCCAGAACCTTCAATGCTCTTTAAACTGTTCAAATACTTTTCAAATGCTCTTAAAGTGGTCTAAAATGGTTTTAAAACACTATAGAAACTAAAAAATGCAATTCTCAAGCATTCCAAAACAGTCTAAAAGCTTCCAAAAGCTTTTAGAACACTCTAAAGGCTCCCAATGATCTTCAACTAGCCTAGAAGCTCTCAAAAAATTTCAAGGCAGTCTAAAAGATTCCGTATGCTTCTAAGCAGTTTGAAGTATAGTTTCGTTCATAAGTTTTTAAAACTCTCCATAAGTTTTAAATTCCTTTAAAAGCAGTCCAAAACCGTCAATTTAAACTCTCCAAAAACCTTCTTTAAACTCTCCAGAAACCTTCCAAATGCTCCTAGAGTAGTTTAAAAAATTTAAAAATACTACAGAAACTTCAAAATGCTTCTAAAGCAGTCGAAAGCCTTCCAAAGACTTTTAGAACAGTCTAAAAGCTCTCAAAACATTTCAGGACCGTCTAAAAGTTTCCGTATGCTTTTAGAGCAGTTTAAATGCTTCCAAAAGTATCTACCGTCCACAAATGTCCACAAAAATCAATTCAGAACCTTCAATGCTCCTAGAGTAGTCTAAAAAGATTTCAAAACGCTACAGAAATTCCAAAATGTTCAAAATAATCTAGAAGCTTCCAAAAGCTTTTAGACCAGTTTAAAAGATTCCAAATGTTCTTCAACTAGTCTAGAAGCTCCCAAAAGATATTAAAACAATCTAAAAGCTTCTAAAAAATACTAAACCGTCTAAGAATTTCCAAATGCCTCTAAAGTATTCCAGAACTATCAATATGCCCTTTAAATTGTCCAAAAATCTTCGAAATACTCCTCAAATAATTTAAAAGGGTTTTAAAACACTACGGGAATCCCAAAATGCTTCCCAAGCAGACGAAAGCTTTCCAAAACGGTCTAAGCCCTTCAACTAGTCTAGAAGCTCCCAAAAGATATCAAAACAGTCTAGAAGCTTCAAGAAATTTCCAGAACCGTCTAAGAATGCCAGTACCTTTAATATGCTTGCCTTTAATATGCTTCAAACTGTCCAAAAACCTTGCTCTTTAAGTAGTTCAAAGGGATTTTGAAAGTTTTCAAAACAGTCTAAAATCTTCCGAACGCTTCTAAAGCAGTTTAAAAGCTTCAAAAAATGTCTATAACTTAAACTCAAAAAAAAAAAAATAAAAATTGCGTCTCTGAAAGAGTGTTTTTTTGAAAGCGTTTACACAGATTTTTATGCTTTTTTGAGAAAAGTAATTTTGCTTATTAAGCGCTTTTTTTACGATTTTAGTGCTTTTTATCCGGACTCTAGTTATCATTCATTTTTGTCTTCATAACCAAGAAAGTGAACCCAAGAGAATACTTAGATTACCAACGACTAAAGAACCTAAAGAATTGGTTTGACTGTAGCAATGTGCAACTTCCTCCCAACAAGGTCCGGATTGCTGTGCTGATAGCAAACCTCCCATAGGAAATGTGCTATAAGAAGAACATCCAGAGTCATATAAAAGTCAAATCATAAAATATGGTTAACAAGCATCAAGTTATTTAGGATTGAACAGAAAACTGCAGCAAAAATGGTTTTTTAATGACCGTATTGGAACCTTAATTAAAACAAAACTTTACTACTAACAAGTTTTACAAAAATTAATCAATTAGAAAGTGGTCTACTAACGGACATCTAACCTTCATCAAGCCAAGAACAAACAAAAAATCGACTGCTATTGTCCGAAAATGGTCCAAAAATAGGTCTCCTACCTACCTACACGAATAGTAATAAATATTTCACACACTAGCAAATAAAAGAATGAATTAATGCGAGTACAAAAGAGTCGAAAATGTCACAATGAATCGGCCATCCCCCGTTCAAATTAAAAGTCAAAGCTTGAAAAGTGTAACACAAAAAATAACTCAGCTTGTCTTCCTGTTGTTTGAATGTGTGTGCCTGCAGGCCGGTACTCCAACCAGATTTAGTTGTGGTTGAAAGTGTCGGTATAAATCAGTACGGTCCTGGATCGACTGTACAAAGATCAGTGTGAGATATTTGTGTCCCATAGTCTTCGTTAACCTTATTTAGAGTGATTTTTGCCACCGAACCTGCGGGATCTCTTTCACTACCAGCTGGCGTTTGGGAAATGAACCATTTTTTATTATCCGTGCTGATTGCCCAGAAAAAGGGGGATGATCCAATAATTCGCCATTGTGCCAGCCAGGTAAACTGGGCGCAAGGGTTTCGACTCTGTTATTTTCTAATTAAAACGGTTTTAGATGCGGAAGGGGTGAAACGCGATGTGGGATAGTTTTTTCTTGTCACCTTTTGAAGATGATAGAAGGAACAAACAGCATGACAAATGATTCTGTACAATCTCAAGATTTGTAGGCAAGACGTCTTTCAAATTTCGTCTGTCAGCGCTGCGATAATTATTGTGTGTCTCATAAGAGATAAATTCGGTAACAAGACAAGCAAAACCTTTAAGACGTCGACTGAAATTATTATGCGACTCTCGAGAATACCGCTATAACTTGTCTGTTTTGTATGGCAACTCCAACTTTACAATTATGTTCATAGTTTATATATTATGCGACGTGTTTGAGCAAATCTTATAATTATAGAATTTGAATGAGCGACTTTAGCCAAATGAATATTTTGTTAAGGGAGTAATTATTCCGAGCGGAGTCTTTATGCAAATGAAGCTTTATTAACACTGAAATTAATATTAAACAAGTTTAAACAACTTAGAAAATATAAAAACAGTTAAGGTCAAAAACAATAATCGGCATTTAACAGCCGCTTGTGGTGCCGTTATTCGGGCCATATCTAACACGTTTCGAAAACAAGATGTTAAAACAAAGGTCAAATTACATTCACAATCATAATGATCTGTTGAATATTCTCGTCCTATGTAGGTGTATGTATTCAGCATCAAGTCTCTAATGACGTTTATTTTTTGTAGTGGCTGCCAATTAGCGAACCGGTGTCAAAAGGAATGCCTTGTTCAGCGAGTTCAAATTGTTTAGATTGAGAACCTTACGAACATATTAATTTTTTCTTTTAGAGTTATTTATTGGGACGCTGTTGCAAGCAAAAACAACATTATGTTGGATGTTCAATAATTTATGTTTTTTTACTAATAAATTTTCTCTTGAAATTTTCATTGTGTTGCAGTGGTTTTGAGGTGAGGCGCCTAGAAATGAAGGGCCACTAAACATGACACTATTTTTAGTGTAGTTCAGTGATTAACACATCCACTATAACCCAATATACATGTAAGAGTGAAGGTGCCTAAGTCAATAATAATGACCAACATAAGAAAATCAACGGTTTTTGGTTGTGCTTAAATTCTTTTAGAAAACCAAGGAAAAATCACTGTTGGTTCTGCAATTTATGACCCAATTTTCCAATTAGACTCTCATTTTCTAAACTTCTAAAAAAAATGAGAAAAGATGCAACACTGTGTAAAAAGTGTAGTAGATCTTCAAAGAACTGTCAAAGTAAAAAAAACTAAATTGTGATACTTTTCATGATACTTAATTACAAGATTAAATAAAATTAGTTCTTTTTCCTTTCAATTACTAAAAAATTACACCAAAACTCAGAACTAAAAACTAAAAAAACGCTGACCTAACCTAAAAAGAAAAAGTGGCGCCAAAAATATAAATAGTTGTGTTAAGACATCATTTAACCAAACAAAAAATACCTAACCTAACCTAAGAATTATAATATCAATTATATTACTTTGTTTTATCACCAAATTTGCTCTAGACAGGAAGCTAGTGATAAAAAGAGAGATACGGGAAACCATTAGAAATCAAAGAGTTAGACAAAGATGTCAACAAACTTTGTATAAGTGACATGTCCGTACATCCAAAAGTCTGATTAAAATTTTGTGACCAACTGTCAAATGACGTCACTTTCATTTTGGAACACTAAAACACGTTACTTACAAAGTTTATGTATTTTGTTTCTCCAATGTAAAATGTATGCAATTTCAAAACAAAATTAAAATCCAAAATTTTAAAAAATTAACAAAAATCACTTTACTCAGAATGATTTCCATTATTTTTTATGCAAGCAGCAGAGTAATTATATTTCTATTAATACCACTCGAGCTCTTTCTTCAAATATTGCTACATACAGGGTGTCCCACGAATAAGAAAAGATTTTGACAATTTAGTAACTTAGTAAAGTCAGCATTCTCAATCTAACTATAATAGTTTCAATGTTATGGCACTGTACTGCTGAGAATATTATGTTTTATGTATCTTCTGTATATTCAATACTACCAACAATTTTTTTGTGGTAATTAGTAGTACTCACACAAAAAACGTTAGGAAAAACCACACTTATTTGGTACACCATATACAAGAAAGTTCCATGTGACGTAGAAAAGGCCAGTTGTCCTGTCTCTCTTCTGCTTATAGCGAACTGAGCGAAACAGAATATGTATGAACGTATACCTTATACGAATTTTTAAATGTCAAAGTTTCAACTTTCAAAGTGTCAACTGTCATTCATTGAATCACATTCTAATGTTGCAGGTGGCAAGTTGCCATATTCACTTTTAAATACAGAATGTTACAGTGTTTTTCCGATTTGAATTAAACCCAGACACACAAAAAAAATTATTTTGAAGCTTCTTAACAAAAATTTGTTGATTGATTTAGGCAAGTGTTAAGAGAACTTTGGCAACAATGTGAATGTTGCCAACTTACGTTACAGAATTGAAATGTCTCTAATTACGTCACGGGGGATCGTGTCAGGCTCATTTTAACATCTTAATTAAGCCTTTTATAAAAAAAACTGTCGATTTAATATTGAAAAGCAAGACTTAATGGCATTGTAAGGCATATAAACTGTATTAAGTTTATATTTTGAACATTAAATTTAATGGTTGACACCCCATTGTTTTTGAGATATTGACGATCAGAAAATGATTTGAAACAGATTGAGATAGAGCAAATCTTTTTTGATCTGCGGAGTAATGTTGCAAAGATTGACAGATGTCATTTGTTGTACTGTTTCAAGATGGATTACAACTGTCAAAACATGGAAGCTGTTTTGCTCTCAAATCGGTTTAGGAGCTATAGGAGCTATGTATGATCCTGTAAAAATTTGATTCAATATCTCAAAAATTGAATTGAATATAGTTATAGGTTAGGTTAGGTTAAGTTCAAGACTTTCTACACGTTAGGTTAGGTGCCAATGGTATTAATCAATTAAGGAATTTTAAGCTCTTACAGATGATGATAATGATGATGTTTGGTTGAAAAAGAAATTAGGATACAACAGTTACAATCCTCAAACAATCAGTATGTAATGTAAATCAAATATGAAAGTTTGATGTTTAATTTACACACATAATACAGTTTGAAGTAGCAAATTTTTATCTCGCTTTCGTACAAACGTACACCTATTGTTGAAAATTCAATTATGGCCCAAAAAGGGCTCTCAAGATAATAATATTTAATATAAAAGCGACGTTGTCAAGCTACTGGTCCTATTGTGCCTCGTCGTCGACAATGAATGGAAATGAATGAAATCTCCTCCCCCAGTAAGAGCCTTGCATTTTGTCAAACGTTTTAATATAACACGGAAGATTTAAGCACTCTCTGGCGCACAGTATTTGCACAAAGACTCATTTTTCATTGTCGCGCAGTTTTTAATAAAACGCAAAATCTGTTGCTCATTGCTATTTCAGTCAACAACTGGAAAACTCATCGGAGGTTACCGCACGTTATTGGCAACAACAACAATTTTGAACGTTACAGTCCGTTTCGTTATTCGGTTGGCAATAGATTATCCCGAGAAATGGCTCATTGTTCCATTGACAAGAATCGAATTTCGACCATTGTGTGATATATTATTGCAAGGTGTTTAAAAGAAACTGGTCAATGGTACAAACAAAAGGTCATTTCAACGCGTGTTAAATATGGGGTGCGTGGTAGAACCAGGTGGTCCATAAAATACCCAGAATCTCTGCTTAGGTCAAAAATATATTACTTATAATGGTGAGAGTGTAATTCCAGTGGGTCCTTGATAATCCAGTGATTAAATGTTCAGAATCATTGACTTGGAATTTTATAATTACATCGACGTATATGGTTGCTAACGCCGGGTATAATGATCATATTAATACAGCAGAAATGGGGGGATCTGTTTAATTACATCAAGGTGCATAACAATACTATTTTGAGTTTTTTTACACAGAGATTACAAGGATTAAACAAGCTAACATTGTAGGATACTAAATACCTAATACAACAATAAGGTAGTAATCTGGGTTCAAACAGAAGAAACTCAGCAGTTTCGTATACACACACCAGATGTGCCCATGCCAAACAGTCATTGTGTATGTTCGAACAATGAAAGTTAAATGTGTACGACCGTAGATTAGGCAATGATTGTATTGACACCGAAATAATTTGTAAGGGTCGTGTTGTATTTGTTCTATAGCCAAAACTGATGGATGTAGGTGATAAGGTTCGAAATGTGGCTGGATTGTTTACTTTTAATCCTTTACCACAATTACTACATGTAATGAGCTTAGTTTGGTCGAGTGGCTTGTACAGATTTTAGATTATCGACCCTTCGAGAATTTGTTCAACCATGGGAACCATATAGGTAGGACAAAAGTGGTGTGTTTTTCTGTACAGGTATAGGCAACCACCTAGGAAAATCCAGGATTGTCTGGCAAGGGGTTTTCACGTACAATTAAAACCTGGAGTGGCGTAGCACCCTCTTATTTCAGCTTAATATGATTAAAACGTGAATGTGAATTGATTAAACTCGACGGACCGACTCAAGTGGGGTTCAATCACCGGCTTTGTGGCTTTAATTGCTGTGCCCAAGATGTGGTCGATCCAGATTTATAGCCCTGGCACGATCGACGCCTCAACGACGAATTAAACATATTTTTATGTGGGTGCCTTAATAAAATGGAACTTTTATGGATCACTTTTATGGCGAGCAGTTAAAATGGCTTGAAACGTTGTTACGATGCACTGCAACTCATATCTAACAAACGTAATAACGTATTTTATCTGTTAAATTTTTATTGTGATTTAAATAAAAAGAACTACATTACCAACTAAAGAAGTTACTGAAGAAAACTAAAATTTACTTAAGAATGCTAATCTATATGTGCAGTATAAGCGTAAATTGCAGAAATGTTCGTAGTTTGTGATGAAGACTACATTTACATTCACGTCAAAATCAATTTTCTTATGAAATTGGCAAGCTTGACATATGGACATAGTGACATTTACATTAAAAATAATTCCAATTTGACTACAAAGTGCACTTCGAAGTGCGTCAAGCTGCTTGGCAGATGCAACCAAAATGACCAATTTATAGGTTAGCTCGTTATTTTGTTTACTACATTTTGAATTTTTTAAGAATTTTTGTCTTTTAAACTTAAGATTTGTATTAGATTAACTAATTATTACGTATACGACGACAATCACCCTTTAAATGCTGCTGTATATAACCTAAAATTTTACTTATTTTCCATGTCATTTGAAGTGGACTTGGAAGTGATTGTAAATGTAGCTTAAGCATTATGTAGAAGAAAACAAATGTCATCAAGTTCCCACGTGACACTAGAGCACTATTTACCTAACAGTCACGTGACAACTATCAAAATTATTACTCCGAGGCTGTAAAGCACATTACGTTTCTCTAACTGCAACCCCTTGAGCTTTTCAGACCAGATTTTCACTGTTTTGCCGTATAAGAGAGTTCTCACGTGACACTAGAATATTAGTTACCCAGACTACCACGTGACAACTTTTAAAATCGTTCTATAAAGCTGTAAAATACGTCAAGTTTTGCAACGGCAAAAAAACCGATTGTATTTTAACACTTTCAGCCTTTCAGCCCAGATTTTGATTGTTTTGACGTATCAGAGAGTTCTCACGTGACACTAGAGTATTAGTTACCCAGACTACCACGTGACAACTTTTAAAATCGTTCTATTAA
Source organism: Ips typographus (assembly GCF_016097725.1). Classification (NCBI taxonomy): domain Eukaryota; kingdom Metazoa; phylum Arthropoda; class Insecta; order Coleoptera; family Curculionidae; genus Ips; species Ips typographus. The sequence continues at coordinate 5,116,259 of NC_138430.1, read as the reverse complement.
GCTGTAAAATACGTCAAGTCTTGCAACGGAAAAAAAAACCGATTGTATTTTAACACTTTCAGCCTTTCAGCCCAGATTTTGATTGTTTTGACGTATCAGACAGTTGTCATGTGACGCTAAAACATTAGTTGCCAAAACGGTGAATCGACAAATTTTAAAATAATTACAATCAAGCTGTAAAGCAGGTCATGTTTCTGCAACCAGAAGAAAATTGTATTTTGACTGTGTGAGCTCTTCAGAGCAAACTTTGACTTATAAGACAGTTGCCACGTGACATTAACATACTATTTACCTAAAAAGTTACGTGCCAACTATCCAAATGTTTACCATGAAGATGAAAAGCACCCTAAGTTTCTGCAACTGCCAACATTTTAACACTTTGAGCTTTTCAGACCCGATTTTGACTGTTTTGACGTATCCGGCAGTTGTCACGTGACGCTAGAAAATCAGTTACGAAGACGTAAAAACTATCAAAATAATTGCCATAAAGCTGTAAAGTACGTCGTTCCTGCAACTGCAAGAAAAGAAGCTCAAAAGCTGCTGAAAAGAGCCCTTCAAAGCAGACTATTTTGACGTATCATTTAGACTTTTTACACACGTGACACTACAACACTATTTACCTAAACACTCACCTGACAAAATTATCAAACTGATTACCATAAAGCTGTAAAACCCATCTTCTGTACACACATTTGACAGATGTCAGCATTATCCCTGTTATAAAATTTTGGCAGTTAATAAAATTAAAAATGGTAACAATGAAGAATGTTAAGTATGTTTAACTCAATTAACTAAAATTGTTCAAGAAACTTGAAAATTGGCTTGAAATAAAAAAATGTCGTTAACAATTTTTTTAGATGGAAAAAAGACTCCTTGAATAAATGTTTGCAGGTTTTTTTATTGATAATAAAAATGAAAATTACGAAGTTGGATAAATACAAACCTGCGCAAGGAAAAGTAACCATAGACGTTTATCAACAAATTAAAAAAATATATTAAAATATTCTACACTTTATGTACACACTGTATAATAACATCAGTTAATTTGTCCTGCTTATTCCTAAACCTTACTGCTATTAGAAAATAATAACCATATGGAAATCCAAAGAGAACGCCAACACACAATTTGCAGCTCCTAAAAAACCATAAAAACGCACAAACAGCAAAAGCTCACATTTTGCTCGGTCACAATGGCTTTTTATACCATTTTGAAAAGGAAAAATACGCGAGCTTTAAGAATTTCGAATTTAATCTCATAATGGATCGTGGAGAAAATGGAAGTCACAATTTAACGCTATTATACAAGCAAAACAAAAACGTTCGCCCAAGAACCGAATGAGAAACTCGAAGCCGTCACTCACTGAGCGAAATAAAAGTTGAAATTCAATGGCGCAAACAGTACCATTGTTATCCAGTTTAAAAACAATGTTTTCAAAGAAGTTAAAGTTTCAGAACATAAAACTACAACCCTTTCGTTTTAGTTTCTTTGGTCCTTTGTGTAAATGAGTTTGCGCCCCCCTTTTGGACACGTTCAGGATCGGAATGAAATACTTGATTTTTTGCAACCGACAAACCTTGCACAGTTAAAGAAATCTAGTGCGGACCTGGACAAAAAGCAAATCCTAATTGAAATAATAATTGAATGAAACTGTGGCTCTCGACTTTACGGCATTGTTTAAACTGTATTAAGGGCCAAAGGGAAAATGTTATTCAAGATCTAAGTAGTTGCAAGCAAGGGCTTCGCCTTCCAAATGACAATAGACTACACTGGATTAATGACTTTTTTGAAATGGACACAGAAACCCTTGATGCAGAGCTTGATTGATTTTATTTTTAAAGGCAAAAGTTAAAATCTGTTATTGTTGCTGCTAAACAGAGCGCGTATTTACCAGAGATTTGTTTTGTTCAAGATCAAACACGCCCATGTACGTTTCATAAACAAATTATAGTTTTGCAAGAGCAGACCATACATAGTCAGGTGGTATTGAAATGTCTGAAATAATCTGATAATAAAAAAATTATAAGTAAATGAACGTAATAAGAATGAGACATAATCGGACTGGTGACAGATTACTGAAATATAAAACTAGATTTGTTTTAGTCAAGCTACTTATAGTTACAATATAGTGTTTGACAATCCTGTAACTGACAGAAAAATATGCACTATAACAACATGTGCAGTATTTACGTAAATTTCAGCAATGTTTATCGTTTGTGATTGGTCAAGAAAAAGCATTAGCAAGCTGAAAGCTGCTTTTTTGACCAATCACAAAACTATCAACAGCCTAATTTTAATTGCAACTGACTTTTTCAAGCTTTATTTAGGACTTATTACATTTGTTTAAGTAATTCATAATGTTCTATACTGTGATAAAGCTGCACATGTAGAACGAAAAATTGTAAAATCAGTTTATGAGTGCAATGTGGCAGTTGTGCTTACTTAATTTCATCAATTCGAACTATGACAACTGTCAAAATCCTCTCCATAAAGCTATAAAACTAGTAAACTAAAACACATAGCAAAGCCAGTTTGAATTATATTTGAATGCACTTTTATAGTTTCATGGGTGGAATTTTGACAGTTGTGACAGTTATGGTGGACTTAAATTCATCAATTTTAACTATGACAACTGTCAAAATCTCCCCAATAAAGCTATAAAACTAGTAATAGAGAATAAGAGATGAAAAATAGCAAAGTCAGTTTGAGTTAGGTTTGAATGCATTTTTATAGTTTCATGAGTGGAATTTTGACAGTTTGTGACGTATTGATTTACTGTTTTAAATTGCATATTAAGCTGTTAGTTTTTAGACGAATTTTACATTACAGTCTTGCTTCATCTGCTAAAAGTTTTGGCAAAGAAGACGGTGTCATCGGCATATATGTACATACACTAAAAATGCTTTAAACCAATTCTGGCATAATCTATCGAATTCTATATAGGAATGGCGGCATCTACAATCAAGGATTAATTCATTATACCCCGGGAAAAATGAATAAAAGAAACAATCGACAATCGCCCATGGTGTTGAGTTTAACGCCTAATCATGGCGGCAATTTCTGATGGTAGCCCCATAACACACGGTAGCAATCATCGTCCCTGCATGGGGCACCCTTTGTCTATTCGTTCCTCGAACTAGATATCATCTCGCCACTAATTATCCAGCGTTGGAGTTTCAATTATTAAGATGACATTGGTTTTTTTCGATGAATAACCGCGCCGCTGTTTGGTAGCTTTTACGGTAAGGTTGCATAAAGAAAAAAATTAAAATAACGATGGACCATTGTTCGGTCGCGTACAGAACGCACAACCACATATGGTGCGCGGAATGCTATCATCTGTGCACAAGGCACACAAAAAAAGAATCAGAATCATATTATTTGTACTTCCTGTAAATCAATGATGAAGATTTTCATGCAAAAAAAATGCACATAACTATAGTTCATCACACTTTCACATTTATTGCTTGACAAGTTCATAATTAAATCAGGAGGAATTTTGCCTGCATAATCAGTCAAAGCAACATTTTGCTAAAAAGAACCGCCAACATTAAGTTACATTAGACGACAGACTAACAATAAGAGATGATGACATTGTGAATGGATCACGAGTGTAAGCAAATTAACGTATTATGTTAATATTTGATTGCAATTTTTTGTTCAATACCCATGGAATTTTCTGTTAAACTTGATGACAATCCTAGTGTAATATACAGAAATCCTTTAAGCACGCTTCATTAGGTATTATCACAAAAGCCACCCTTATACACATTGATCAACAATCAGCTGTTTACAAAAAGCTACCAGCAGGATGTTTCCCTCGATAAATTATGTTTGGCAAACTACCAAAATAATACGAAATTTCAGATATAATTCTTATTGTGCCCCATAATCGGAAGTGTCCATTATTCGAAAGTGTGTGAAAAAAGACCTTTTCAATATGGAATATTATAAAAGCTGCTTTTGTCAGGCCGAATAATGCAGCCACTTATATTTTGGGTGTAGTATTGTTAGTGGAAAAATGGCGACCCTATACGCTTATGTTAATGTAGGTAATAATATCTTACGCCTGATTAGTTTTTACTTTTCGACGGAAGTATGCTGCATTTCCATTGTTATACTCTGGTGTAAGGTAAACAACGTGCTTAAGCATAATCACACGGCAAAGAAAACCATTTGGACTATATTTTAATGTCTCAAATAAAAAAAATGTTAATTGCAGATGCCAATTACATAATTCAGGGTTTAACAACTTCAAAGCTTTTAATTAACACGATTTAAAGCGTCGAAAGCTTGCCACATTTTCCCTTTACTTCCACTTCAAACTGGCGCATTTATGTTAATCGAGTTAAAACCAGCTTTTTTTTTGAATAACTTTATAAAAAGACGTTTCAATTTGAAAAAGCCATTTTCAATTTGGTCCAAAACACGGGGAACTATGTCGAGTTTCCCGGGAAATTGATCACATTCGACGGTATGTATTGGAAAGGCAACGTTATCAAGTAATGAACTCATGTTTATCGGACATTGGATCAATTGTTGTCCATTGTTGCCCTCCCAATCTCGAAGATTCGGTCCATTGTTGGGATTGGGGCCTGTAAGGGAAATGAAAATAGCTTGTTTTCCTACTTACGTTATCCGATTTTAGATCGTGAAAACGTCTATATCAATACTTTTCTCCTAAAGTAACGTATACAGCTAGATGATGAATTACTTCTAGTATAGTTTCTTTTAACGAAGGTATTAGTTTAGGAAAAAATATTTAAGTAACAAGGGATTAGATACTATGAGTTTTAGATAATAAATTTTTTTAATTTTTGGTTTTTGAGATATTTTAAAAAAACAAATTTTTCCTGACGGTAATATTAGGCCTACTAACGACACTTCTTTACAGTCACTTTTAATGCTCTTTAAACTGGAATTGTTAGTTTTTAATTCCAACGTTTTTAGCAAAAACTGGTTTGATGCAACAAAGAACCGTTTTGAGCTCCTTTAACTAGTGGTTTAGTGTGAAAAATTCTATCTTAAACATTGCGTACAGGGTGACAAAAATAGTGAATCACTATAATTTGCACACCTTGTATACTGGAAGCAAAAACGGTCCTGCAAACTTACGCTGTTGAGTTAAGGAGTTGATTAGGAATATTTTTGGTTTCTTGCAATTTTTTGTAACTTTCACTTTTTTCAAGTCATTTACAAAAAACTGATTTTATGCAACAAATTTTCAAATTAGTTGGAATTTTGGTTTGAAATTTGAACCCCCTGTAACTCAGTTATTTTTGGGAGTTCAGGGTGGTTCAACTACTTAAAAGAACCGTTTTTAGCTCCACTTTCCAATGGTTTAGAGTGAAAAATTTTATCTTAAAAATTGCGTGAAAGTGACAAAAATAGTGAATCATCATACTTTTCTTGCACAACCTGTGTACTGGAATCAAAAACGGTTCTGCAAACTTACGGTGTTGGATTAGAAAGTTGATGATGTATTTTTTTGTAACTTTCACCGTTTTTGAGTTATTTAAGAAAATCTGGTTTGGTGCATCAAAGAGAAACAAGAAAATTATTGTTTTAAGCACATTTTTTGGAACATTTATTAAATTTTCTATTATTTACTACGAATCCTTAATTATTTTCCTATATCATTAAATTTCCTATATTCAATAATCTGAAAAAACACACAAAATTTGGTAAAATGAGGGAGAAAACCGGTGTCAAAGTTTGAACTGCCAGAAACACAGTTTAAAAGAACAGTCAGAAAATTACCATTTTACGCACATTTTTGGAATCTTCATTTAATATTCTTTTCAATAACTTGAAAAAACACTAATATTTAGTACCAGAAACACAGTATTTGGAACTTACCATTTATAGGAAATAAAAGTCAATCAGGTAGCTTAAACTGTATTTTTAATCGTCGAATATAATGTATAAACATTTTAACTAACAAAATATCAACAGCTAGTACAATTTTTACATTTCAGATTGTTATATCTATAAATTACAAAATAAAATACGTTGTAGATACGATATCTACCAATATTCAGTCTATTAAAATCGCACGAGGGATGATCACAGCACAGAACAAAAACTACAAACTAAAATCGCAAAACTTACCCTCCGCAAACAAAAGCAACAATTTTTTGGACACATAAATATAAAAAGTTTATTAAGGGGGTAGTATCAGGAACAAAACATCAGGTTTATGTTATAATGTTACTTTCACATCATAACATAAACCACTCATTTTGTTTTGAGCGTGTTAAGCCATTTTAAATACGATTTTGTTATGATTTACAACATAGTGAGTTTGTCTGGTTCTGATGATCATAGACTGATTATTCAAAAACAGAAAAAATTAACCATTAAAACCAAATGGTGTATAAAATAAAAAATCATTGCATTTCGCAAAATTAGTCATGACATAGTAAGTGAAACTTCCCCCTTAATATGCACGTTTTGCTATACAGGGTATTCTAAATGTTCTGGAATTTCTCCATAAGGTAAAATCTGAAGCGATGGAACTTTGGAATATCACTAAAAGTCACAACCCTATTTCTTAATGGTTGTTTAGAATTTTTAGCACATATGTGAGATATGAATTTTGGAAGAACATAAAAATTTAATAAAAATTCAAAACAATCATTAATAGATACATTGTTTAACTTTACGTGATATTTCAAAATTTATGGAACTTTTCCCTTGTGGAAAAAGGTCCGAAACATTTGAAATATCCTGTGTATGTACAACATTATATTATATTCAGCTTACACATAAAGTTATAACTCACTTTTTGGTCTCTGATAGGTTAGTGTCTTTTTAATAAAAAAAAAATTCTGTCCATTCCAATTTGTTATAAAACTTGCCTGAACAGAATGTATTTAATATTACTATCGCTAATACATCACAGGCACCGGCCTTCTAATTTCTAAATCACTACTTCCCGTACTTGAAGCCGGACTTGATGATGCTGAATACATAATACTACCTGCTGGCATAGAGTTTGTTATCGTTGGAAACATCCCCATTGGATGACTTGGAGCAAAAGACTTTGTGGGAGGTTGTTGATGATATAGAGAGCCGTACAAAGAAGAGTGTAACGTGGTCATTACTCCTTGTGAAGGTGACTTATCCAATTGCTGATGAGAGAAAGTAGGGGCACCCATTCTGGACATGTCGAAACCGGGGTGGTTAAAATAGGGATAGGGAGCACTGAGACTCTCTAGGGGGTTAAAGTACGGCAATTGTAAGCTGGGGAAGCCCATACTGTGTTTCAAACCTGATGGTAAGGGGGTTTTGGGCTTCCTCCTTGGTCGATATTTGTAGTCTGGGTGTTCCTTCATGTGAAGTGCCCTAAGTCTTTTGGCCTCATCTATAAAAGGTCTTTTGTCGCTTTCAGATAACAATTTCCACTCAGCTCCAAGTCGTTTGGAGATTTCTGAATTGTGCATTTTCGGGTTTTCTAACGCGATTTTTCTCCTTTGAATCCTAGACCACACCATAAAAGCGTTCATGGGACGTTTAATGTGTGCATCTCCCGGACTCGTAGGCTCAGACGTTTGAGATGCTGGCAGTTGTCCGTACTCCTCCATAATGGAATTTGTTGGAAAACCGTACATTTTACACTATTCAAACACTTCAACACCTTTTTTCAAAACAGTCAATTATAGCACCTTTCTGCTAGCAAGCTTTCAGAACAACTGAGCTTTAAATTGTGAAGCAAAAGGTGTTTTATACCTTCGTAGGCGGAGCGTAACGGTTAAGAGAATAAGGGCACATAAGGGATTGACTGGCTCCGCCTGGTTTTTTCACTCATTGGTCCGATTCTTCCCCCCTTTTCACTCTCACACTATACGTTAACCGCACATTATTTTTCTGTTTCGTCTTTCTCCTTTTTGTTACGTTACACAGGTAATGATATTCTTACGAAATACCTGTTCATGTTTTCTTGTACACCGAGTATGAAATATTGGTATTGTGCCCGTTGTAATCTCTGAATTAATGCGTTTGCGAATGTGCCATTATTCAGCTTCAACTTATTATAGAGCGCCCGGTATAGCATTTTTGTTGTTTCATTTTTTCTCTTCCTTCGAATATTCCTGGTTTATAAACGCAACTTTGCAGTTTTAACGTGCAACTTGTGGATATATTTTGATCTAGCACAGTGGTGGTAACTGTCAAATACAACTATGAAGCTATCAAACTATAAAACATTGCTTAAAGGCAGAAAAATCACTACAAATCAAATTTAATGCTTGTATATGTCTGTGAATACAATTTTGGCATTTCTGAAGAGAAAAAAATACTCAGAAAAAAACCGTTTTGCTCTATATTCAACCCTTGGCCTACTAAAGCCTTCCCAATAGTTAATATTTCAATGTTTAACAGTCAATACCTCAAAAACGATAACATTCGAACAAAAACTCACTAGAATAAGCAACAGAATCAAGAAATAGCATCAGTTACTAGGGTTGTCGAAGAAAAATCCGTTGTTGCCACTGTTTTCATGTAGATACGGCAACGCTGCAATCACAAAAATATTTGTAATGCATTCCTAATGGCCATATTACTGAACAAAATTTTTGTTTCAAACATCTATCTTTGTTGGTTTTTAAGATACAGTACCTCGCATTCTTAGTTGGCATAATTTGGATTAATAGAGCTTTTAAACTAAAACAATCATTTAAACAGCGTTTAAATTAGTGTTAAACTACGTTAAATGTACTTTATAGTTTCATAAGTTAAATTTTGATAAAAAATTAGTCAAAAACTGTCAGAAACCTGCTTATATAGTAATACAGTTCAAATCATTATAAATGCTTGTTTATATAGGTTTATGAGTAGAAATTGGAAGGTCTGTTTATTTCGAGCAAATTTCAATCTGTCATAAACTTGACAGCTATCAAATACCAGGTAAGGTAATAATAATAGCATTTTAAGTGGACTTAAACTCAATCTAACAAACTTTAAAATTGTAAAAGGTTCTACATTTTTAAGGTAAAGTTTGGGAGGTTTCCAGATGTATTTAAGTCTCAACTGATTCTAGAGGTTTTTGTCAATTTAAAAAAATATATTGGAAGGTACTTGTATAATCTCTGGTAAAGTCGTTAAAAATAATTTCTTTGACAAATTTAAAATAGTATATATTTCTTAATAAGTGGGCAAAATAAGCAGGGTTTCGGGAACCAGACAAGTAGTGCGGATAAGATACTTTGTTCAAGTGTTAGGAACAATATTTTTTCCACGAAAAACTCCATACTTTATTTATTTTGCGTCATAAATGTGAATTTCGTAAATTTCTTTTAAGACGGTTAACTTTGAACATCAGCTTATCACAGCTCACAGTATAGAGGCCTCTGGTAGATTTAGAAAACTCTCTAAACACTTAAAGCGCTTGTAGATAATTCATTCTAACCACTTTTTGGGAAGTATTTAAAACCCTCTAGCAATTTTAAAAAAATATTGCGTTGTTTAGGATTCTTGTAGAATCCTTTGGCAATTTTGAGAGATTCTCAGCAGTTCTAATGTAATGATTTTATGAAAATTTTCTCTCAGGCAATTTTAGAAAATTCTTGGTAATTTCAAGTCGCTAGTAGAGGCTTTTAGCCATTTTTGAGAAGATTTCAGCAGTATTTAAAGGTTACTGACAATTTGACACTAAGTAATTAAAAAACAAATCCCAAAATGGCAACTGAAATACAATTTTAACGTCCAAAACCAACATTTTTGACTATTTCATTACGATGCTAATTCAAACCAAATTTTGTAAATTCCATTTTAGTTGGAGAATATTTTGACGTTATTGAATTGCATAATTGAGTCAAAAAATTAAAACTCTAAAACTCTATTTTCGTTAGGTTGCTAACTATGGTCCAAGTATTTTATTTTAATGTGGTCCAAAACAAAATTTTATGGACAAAACTTCAAAGCTAAAATTGCTCTAAAATCGTTCCGTCAAGGTCTTCAGTCAAAACGGTCATATTTTGGGGTAATAAAATTTTTATGACTCTATTCATAAACTTTCTAAAGCAGTAAAAGCATATTTGTACAGGGTGGACAAATCTCGATATTTCTATAAGGGATCTCGAATACTATGACACAGAAAGATGGAAGAAAACTGATACCATAGTTTCGATGTTTTTTAAAGAACGTTTAGTGTCAAATATAGTTTTTGAATTAAACGTAAATTTTACGTTTTAATCACTAAAACTGCCAGGTATATAGTCCTTTCTCTATTGGTTCTTCAGATTCACAGTCATGAATTAATTAAAACAACAAGAAGGGTGACTAAATTAAAAGCCTTGCCCTGGATCGTTGGCGCTTTTAAAATCGCCTTGGGCCCTATTAATAAAGGTTATTATAAGGCTATTAGGCACCATACAGAAATAAGTGGTTAGACGTCAAAGAAAGCTGGATTTCGAGTGTTTTGGCCGCATTGTCGGACCCCAACGAGGCCCCTCAACACTTTAAGTGGACGGTGGTTTGTCTCTGTGGGAACCCCAAAGGTCCCACTGGTTTTGTGTGAAAGCTTACTGAACCACTTCAACCAAAGATGTTTTTGATTAGGTCTGCCGGAAAAAAATAATAGTTATTTACCTCAAATTTTGTTTTTATTATGTGCAGTTTCTACGCAAATACCACTGTTCATAGTTTGTGATTGAACTACCCATTTTATTGATATTTACACAAATTCTGGTTTTGGTAACTCCAAAAGCTGCTGTACTTGCCTAAAACTTGCCACAGCTCTTTTGCTAGTTTGAGGTTGGTCAGAAAAAAGCAGCAAGCTGAAAGCCTGACCAATCACCAACAGAGAAGAATAATGAATTACTGTAATCTGTTCTAACAGTGATCATTGTCTTAAAAACAATTTAATTGAAGATTGACGGTATAAAAGCACTTTAATAGACAATAATTTGTAAACATAAATTTAAATTGATGTTGAGTTGGCAAACTTGACCCTCGTGTTCCATTATGGGCAAAAATGACTGATTTTCTTTTTAAAGCAGAAAATGTCGAATCCTTCGGAAAAACGCAACCCATTTCCTCTTACAAGAATCGCGGACCGCTCCTACAAATAAAATACAAAAATGGCGCTTTATGCGGTCTGAATTTACAAAGCAATTGAAAAGATTTCAATATCGGTGTAAGCGCTGTATGTTGCAGATATTTGTGTGTACAGAATTCGATTGAAAAGCGCCCCCCGATTCGGTATTGTGATGAAAATTTACACTTGTGCACTCCAAGGCACATGCTTCTGTTGGAAATGTTGTGTTAAGTTGGAACTTTTCCTTTTTCCCCAGCAAATTTAATTCGTTTTTCGTATTGTGGCTTTTCAAAAAGTACCTCTAAGTTGTGTGAGGGTTTTTTGTTGTCCGTCCTATATATTTTATTATTATATTCACTTTTCTTCATATTGATTCTAAACACTACAGTGGGTCTAACACGAAATTTTACGGACAAAATTTTGGTTCAAACGTTTTGGGTTTCTATTGTTCAGGTACTCAGGCACTAAAACTGTCCGCCAGTGTTATAAATTAACTCAAGGACGGTTACTTTTACTACCATAAAACAGTACGTTATTACAACGGTCACAATATGGCACAATTGCATGTCTAAAGTTTATGGTCCGGTCCATTGTGTGCGGAACAAACGCTGTACAAGGAGCTGTTCGACTTCCATTGTAATAGAGCTTTTAGTTTTGGATACTAAACCAAAGTTTCGTTGAAAAGTTAATTATTACTCGTTACGGTAGAGAAGTAAACAAGCCAAAACACGACCCTTTTGGCGACACTAACACAAAAAAAAAACTGTTCGCTTGTCAAACTCATCGCATTGTTACTTTTGAAAAAGTAATTTTGTTTGAAGATTTGGTTTAGGGAGAATGAATAAGTGACCAAAAACCGTTAACATTTTTGAAAACTGTTGAAAAAGTCACTAAGAAGAATTAGGATTTGTATATTGTAGCACAAATGGTGGAAATTATGTGTTTATCGCACCAGGACGAAGTGTGGTTCAGTGTTATTTACTTTAAAAACAGCCCCCACCAGACTTTCTTCAGGGTTGTCTTAATGTACATAGACACCCTGTGTATTGGTGTGATTGGCGTTTATGCGAAACAGATTTGCAGAGGTGACTAATAACACAGAAGAAATAATAATGATAGGTACTAAAAAAAACAATTAATGTCAAAGACAACAAAAGAAATAAATTTTGACATTAACAGAAGAAATTTTGTTATTCATGAAGGAACGGAGAAAACAAAAGAACAGTTCCTCAACATACAAAAGCATACAAAGACAAGGGACATACAGAGAAAAATTAGTTAGGCCAAACTAAAGGAATTAATGCCAGGAAATAGAAGTTTTGCAAAGCAGATTCGATGAGTTTAATGCACATGGGAAAGTTACTGGAAAATTCATAAAGAAAAAATGTGGGAAAACTTGTAAATGATGCAGAAGAGCTGATTGTGGATAGAGAAGATATTAGAGTCCGGACCTGAGAGAGGAAGTCAAAGCTGTTATTGATACTCTAAGGGAAAGAAACATTCCTGACAGGCAATTTCAAAAATATCTACAATACTGGGAACATTCGGAAAAAATGGCTTATTTCTGAATTTATAATGTTACCAAATACCATACATTATGACCATACTCACATGCTAAAGCTGTTCCACAAAATCATTAATCTAAGAATTTATAGATTTATGAAGAGCAGAAGATGTACTTTTCTGTCTACAACTATTGTTCTGTCTTGTGTGAGGATGCTAAGAATATCATGGGTGGACAAAGTGACCAACAGGGCAGGGCAGTGATCGAGAAAATGAAGATGGACTTAAAAGTAACCATCAAGAGAAGAAAGCTTGAGTACCTCAGACATATTATGAGGAACGAAAGTAAATATCACTTTTTCGTTTTCCAAAAGAAAGTTTATGGTAGAAAACCATCACCAGGAAGAAGGAGAATATCATGGCTTAAAAATATGACATTTCCTCTTTTTGACATCACCTAGTAGCTCAGAGAAAAAATTATGTTGGCTAAAATTGACTATAAAGTTGTGAGACTCATACTTTCCAACTTCCTCATCACTTAATTTTATACCATTTCTCTCAGATTTACAACAAAATCGCGTTATTTGCCGTCATAAAACTTTTCCTGATTCAAACAATACACTATGACTAGCACGACAACACCCTCCTTAATAATCGAGGACAAAAAACGGTTTAGCAAATAACCATCTAGGCTCCCGTGTTCCGCACAATGTATATAACCCTAATGGTTTTTTGCCCCATCAAATAATGGGTATAATGGTAAAGCAAAGCGGCGTTGTCGTTTCAAAACGTCCTTAAAGTAATTTATCTTATTAGCTTTCATTACGCACACACACAGGATTTCTTGTCGCAGGGAAAAGCGGGCAAACGTCGAAGAACGGCCTTTTATGTTTAGGCAAGCAGAAAATGTTTTTGTTGAATTCCTTCAGAAGTTTGCTTTTTTCTCCATATCATAGTCACCATTTTGTACACACCAAACGCATTAATCTAAATGATAACCTTCATTATTCATTCAAGACATCTGTTCAATAGTCAATCAAATCCTTCACTCAGGTGCCCCCCTTAGTTATTAAAAATTATTACGAAGCTTTTTAGTTTCTGTCCGCCATACTAAAAAAAAAATCAAGTGGGACTAAGTCTGGTGATCGTGCAGAACCTGCACAGATTCTCACGCCTAAATCCGTGAATTTGACACGGAAATTATATACGTTGCAAAGGACAGGGGCGGTTTCGTGGGTGGCTGTTTTGGGCAACCGCAGGGGGGCGCAATTAGCTCAATGGGTGTGCCCCCGAAAGTGCATGTGTTCGCTTTTATCGACGCCAACCTATCTTTTTACGCCCCCTTAATTTAATGGCTACAGTTTTCACACCCTCGTCAATGGATGATTAGGCTGTTTTTGAGGTTTTTTCGGTTTGCTAGTTGTTATTTCCGGTGGCCGGATATAGAACCATTTCTAGTTAACCATGTTTGCAAAACCTTATTTGTCAACAAACATCAAGTCTTGATGTTTTCATACAAAAATTCTGTAGACTACCAGCTTTTTCTATTTCTACTCAATTTTTGAACGTGCTAAATTAAAAGTATAATAGCTGGCCGTGTTAGTAGACAATATTCGACCTAATTTGGTGAAAGTTTTCCCTTCTATGACCCCCGACACTGGGTAAATAAATCTATTACAAGATAAGCGATGAAACGGATCGTTAGTTTACATCCTTTAATATCATTGCGGCCTGTTCGAGTCATTACGGTCCATTGTCGTTCCCGTCGAAGCAAAATCTTACAGGGTTTTGTTAAGGGTTAATGATTAATTATTTTTTTAAGTCCCGTAATCCTTTTTTAATCAATTAAAGAGGCCTTTTCAAAAGCGGTGTCAAAGATGCTTTTGATGAACGCTATGGATCCCAGCCAGGGCATTGTCCCTATCGAAACTACCGGAATGGCTAAAAAAATCCAGAAAAACACACTTTGAATCTGACTTTCACTGCTTCATCCAACTGGAAATGTTCAACGAAAACCCCTGTACAAACGACTATTTCATAAGTATAGTATAATAATATGATGTTTGTATATTGTATACAAAGGCTTTTCAGCCAGACAATCTCATAAATAACGCAATTCTAAACGACAAAAGGACACATTATGGCAAAAGTTTAGCGGAGGAAGAATACGCAAAACCCTTAAAAGAAACATATCCCTCTCCCTGGGTCGTGCCAACAAAAATATCATTTATTACAAGGAAAAGCTGGATAAAATACTGGAAACGGCAAACAAGAGTATCAATAATAATGACGTCCACAATTGGGGAGTGTGTTCTTTTGTAGACAGTGGCGTACTGCGCGTTTTTTCTTAAAGTCAGAGCTAAAATTTGGTTGGAATGTCTATGACAAATATCACCAAACACGCTATGATGAATGGAGGGATATTACCTCAAAAGACGTTCGGCTAATGTTTCCGGATATAGAGGAAGTCCTCTAAATAGCCGACGAGAAAAAAGTCATTGGTGGCGGCACCCTCTTCCGGTAGGCATTAACGCTATCAGAAAAAGGCGGAGCTTTTGGATTTATTGTTGATGGTCATCCTTTTAGAAGGTTTTATTATCTGATCTGAAGACAAATACAGAGTGTCACAAATTTAGAAAACGTGGCATTCATAATTATGTAATCTTCTTGATGTAAAGTAATCCAAAAAAAAAAAGCTTTTTCGAGACGTTTTACTTTATTTCTTACCAAACTGAAAAAACAAAATAAAAAAAGTAAACGACCGTGACAGGACTCGAACCTGCAATCTTCGGATCCGAAGTCCGACGCCTTATCCATTAGGCCACACGGTCTCTCCCTTGCCCTTTCACAAAGCCCTTTCGACTACTGAATACATCGTAAAATGCCCTGAATTGGCTGGAACCATCAATTCCAACACAGAAATAGCTGTTATAAAACTAAATGGTTTTTTGGTAAAATAGATTCAGGGGAGGGCTCAGCTTAAATAGGTTAAAAGTAAAGTCTGTCAAAGGGCTAGTGAAAGTGATTTAATAATAATTGTCGTTCCTTTTTCTCACACGTTCTCACAAGAAATGTCTCTAATACGTGTATAGTGAAGTTGTATAAGCAAAACTAAAGGACACGTTGGATTCTTTGCCAGTAGTAAAGCCAACAACAAGACTATTATAAACAATGAAATCGTTCTGATATTATTTGACACATGATGATGCATTAAATGTTTTGAATGGAGTTCCGCAGGGAACAGTTTTGGGTCCCTTGTTATTTTTATTGTATGTTAATGACATTGTCAGTACAGTAAGTGGATGTAAAATAGAAATGTTTGCGGATGATACCATGTTATATTTGACGGGAGAAGATCTGGGTGTTATGCAGCGTACTGTGAATGATGATCTGGCCAAATTATTCAAATGGCTTTGTAATAATAAATTGTGTGTAAATATTGAAAAATCAAAGTTTTGCATTTTTGGCAAAAGTCTAAAAACCGTAAATTTTGAGGATCTAAATATAGTTATTGACAACAGAAAAATTGATCATACCAACCAGATTAAATACTTAGGAATAACATTTGATTCTCAACTTAACTTTTACGCACATGCCGATTATGTTACTCGAAAATTCGCAAAAAAAGTAAGTTTTATTGCAAGAATAGGACATCAGTTATCACTTGCTACAAAATTGTTATTGTATAACACGATAGCTGCTCCTCATCTCGAATTCTGTTCCTCTATACTGTATAACTTATTAGCTTTTAAGATTGACCAGATCCAGAAAATCCAAAACCGAGCAATGAGAACTATTCTGAAATGTAACCGTTATACTCCGATCGAAACTATGCTCAATGTTTTAAACTTTTTGTCTGTAAAGCAAAAAATTGATTTTAGTGTGTATGTGTTTGTATTTAAAATAAAAAATAATTTGTTGCCCTCATATGTTTCTGATAGGTTTAAGGTTTTTTAAAGATGTACATAATTATGGCACAAGAAATTGTTCAAATTTTGTATTGATGGAAAAATGTCGTTCTAGTCAAATGTTGAATTCTGTGTTGTATAAGGGATTGTATAAATTCAACATGTTGCCACAAAAAATTAGGGACTGTGATCAACTGTGTAGTTTTAAGATAATGATCAGAAGACATATTTTAGAACAATGTAGTGTTTAGTGACGGTTTTACATCATTTTTTTTTTGCATTGTATACTTTTTAAGTTGTTTATTGGATAGCTATTATGCTAAATAAATACATCTTATTATATGATAATAGAATGAGGTTATGAAATATGCTTCAATAATGTAAAGTTGTTTTTCTTAAGTTTCTCACTTAATTTATTAAATTCACACCTTACATCTCTTGCATTGTTTCAATATGCACAAGTTTGACCCGCGCTTTCAACAAAAACCATAAATGCCACTGAATAATTTACTGTGGTTTTTGATGTGTGATATTCTTCTGAATCTAATTAATGAATTTTGGCCAACATTCGATAATATTCAGGACCGCTGCGCCCCTTGACGAGACATCACTCCACGTTTCATTTGCATGATAAATTTCCAGAGCAAGACTGGCGGGTGATAATACGATTTTAGTCGGTGAAAGGTGGAAATAAATTGATTTCGCGTTTCTGGTGACATATTAATGCACATATTAAGATTTCGACGAGAGGATTCTGATGCGTATAGAACGATTCAAATATGGCGGGAACTCATTACGACGTCGCTGAAGAAAGATTGTGTACGGGCATAATGGTGTTGTGATGAATTGGCAAAGCCCCCGCTCAGAATTAGGAATTATACCGTCTGTGACGTGGATAATAAATCCGGAATTCAATTCAGCTGGCCAAAATTAGTAGTAAGTAGGTCCGTAAGGTGGTATGGCACTAGAAGTAATATCGTGGTAACTGTAGAGCCTTAGTAGAGCTCTTTGGTGGAAACTTGGTAAGGATTCACATGGAGGCAAAGGATTTCCCGGATACTCCTGCTACAGAATTTCATCATAATTTTCTTTTATAAAATATGGTGTACAAACTTACGTATGGTTGAAATGGCGTAAAACAGTCAGGGTTTGGTATATTCGTGTTATATAAAGTATGACAGTTGGTTTCATGATCCACTGATGTTTTACCTGATGAAAATCATGTTTAGTCTAACACTCTAACCATAAAGGTTTCATTATTACCATTTGTTGTGTAAAAAGCTCTATCAACGACCAGTTGCAATGGATCACAAGTATTACTTCCTTTATTAGCATTATTAGAATGCTTATTGGTTTTTCTTCTGGGCTTGTATTTGTAATTTGGATGGTCTAGCATGTGTTGCACTCGTAGTCTTTTGGCCTCATCTATAAATGGGGTTTTTTCACTTTCTAAAAATAGTAAAATGTTTAGATAATGCACATACTACATAGTAGAGTAAAAACAAATACCTGAGAGTAACTTCCATTCTGTTCCTAACCTTTTGGATATTTCAGAGTTGTGCAAACCAGGATGTCTACTAGCCAGCTGTTTCCTTCTTAATCTGGACCAAACCATAAAAGCATTCATTGGACGTTTAATGTGATCCAACCTAGAATTCACAAAATAAAAACTTTTCAATTGAAATGTCAGTACAATCACCGTTTTTCCGCACTTTCCATTCTTGCAATCGCTGACCAGTTAACAAAAAGACTGGACGCAAAATAAAAAATATATAAAAATAAAAGGCCACCGATTGCATTTAACGCTCGGTAAGCATCCCATGCATTGTGGTTTTATTGACAATGTCCGTATTGTTGCTAACTCTATTTAGAGGAAAAAATTACTGGGACACAATTGAAATAATTACGACCGGTTAAATCGGCATTATTCGATCGGATAAATGGGTTTGCGCCCAGTTCGAATTGTTTTGTCAGTTACATTGTTAATGTTATGTAAAAATGCGGGATGGACTGTTAATGAACAAATCCACTCTAAAGTGCTAACAGAAAAATTTTAAATCCACTTTGAACAGAATTGTTCGGATTTTACGATGTAACAGGAGCTGGAGAGGAACGTCCATTAGACAGTGACAAAAAGGCTTTCATTCGGATTAGCGCCCCAAAGCGTCTCTCTTGAGACGCAACCCTCAACTGTTTGTTTATCACTTTGTGCACTCCTATTAATAAAATGCATGCAGATTGAATGGTGTACTTTTCGCATTTTTAATACCCACCCAGACCCTTTTAATTATTGTTGCGCCCTTCTTGTTTTTATAGCGCTTTAAGAGTGTCGCTTTTCATAATTGAGCAGAGTTTATTTTATCATTAAAAAGTTGTGATGGGGTAGTCTAAAATTTTTGTTCTCTAGAAACAGTTATCTGTCAGATGTATGTACTGTGTGTAGTTTGTGATTGGTCAAAAACAAACAGCAAACTACCCACTGATTGACAAATTCAAATCAGTTTTCATGGTTTTCTGACTATTTCCAGATCTCTAGTTTTAAAAATTGACTTCAAACTCGTAAAACTTTCTTGGAGCCTTAAAATGTGTCTTTCAAGTCAGTTTTCAGAGTTTTCACACCAATTCCAAATCTCCAGTCTTAAAAATTACTTCAAACTCATAAAAATTGACTTGAAGGCTAAAAAATGTGCCTCTACAGTCAGTTTTCAGGGTTTTCACTGTTTTCAGACTAACTCTCTCCAATCTTGGAAATTAACTTCACACCCATGAAAATTGACTTAAAGGATCACAACATGTCTTTTAAAGTCAGTTTTCATGGTTTTTGGACTAATATCGAGTGTCTAGTTTTAAAAATTGACTTCAAATTGGAAAAAAAACTTTCTTGCAGGCTTAAAATGTGTTTTTCAAGTCAGTTTTCAGAGTTTTCACACCAATTCCAAATCTCCAGTCTTAAAAATTACTTCAAACTCATAAAAAATTACTTGAAGGCTAAAAAATGTGCCTCTAAAGTCAGTTTTCAGGGTTTTCACTGTTTTCAGACTAACTCTCTCCAATCTTGGAAATTAACTTCACACCCATGAAAATTGACTTAAAGGATCACAACGTGTCTTTTAAACTCAGTTTTCATGGTTTTTGGACTAATATCGAGTGTCTAGTTTTAAAAATTGACTTTAAATTGGAAAAAAAACTTTCTTGCAGGCTTAAAATGTGTATTTCAAGTCAGTTTTCAGAGTTTTCACACCAATTCCAAATCTCCAGTCTTAAAAATTACTTCAAACTCATAAAAATTGACTTGAAGGCTAAAAAATGTGCCTCTAAAGTCAGTTTTCAGGGTTTTCACTGTTTTCAGACTAACTCTCTCCAATCTTGGAAATTAACTTCACACCCATGAAAATTGACTTAAAGGATCACAACGTGTCTTTTAAACTCAGTTTTCATGGTTTTTGGACTAATATCGAGTGTCTAGTTTTAAAAATTGACTTTAAATTGGAAAAAAAACTTTCTTGCAGGCTTAAAATGTGTATTTCAAGTCAGTTTTCAGAGTTTTCACACCAATTCCAAATCTCCAGTCTTAAAAATTACTTCAAACTCATAAAAATTGACTTGAAGGCTAAAAAATGTGCCTCTAAAGTCAGTTTTCAGGGTTTTCACTGTTTTCAGACTAACTCTCTCCAATCTTGGAAATTAACTTCACACCCATGAAAATTGACTTAAAGGATCACAACGTGTCTTTTAAAGTCAGTTTTCATGGTTTTTGGACTAATATCGAGTGTCTAGTTTTAAAAATTGACTTTAAATTGGAAAAAAAACTTTCTTGCAGGCTTAAAATGTGTATTTCAAGTCAGTTTTCAGAGTTTTCACACCAATTCCAAATCTCCAGTCTTAAAAATTACTTCAAACTCATAAAAATTGACTTGAAGGCTAAAAAATGTGCCTCTAAAGTCAGTTTTCAGGGTTTTCACTGTTTTCAGACTAACTCTCTCCAATCTTGGAAATTAACTTCACACCCATGAAAATTGACTTAAAGGATCACAACGTGTCTTTTAAAGTCAGTTTTCATGGTTTTTGGACTAATATCGAGTGTCTAGTTTTAAAAATTGACTTCAAATTGGAAAAAAACTTTCTTGCAGGCTTAAAATGTGTCTTTCAAGTCAGTTTTCAGACCAATTCCAAATCTCCAGTCTTAAAAATTTACTTGAAACCCATAAAAATTGACTTGAAGGTTAAAAAATGTGCCTCTAAACCCAGTTTTCAGGGTTTTTACTGTTTTCAGACTAATTCCAAGTCTCCAATCTTAAAAATTGACTTGAAGGATTAAAACGTGACTTTAAAGTCAGTTTTCATGGTTTTCAGACTAATTCCAAGCCTCTAGTTGTAAAAATTGACTAAAAAAATTTACTTGAAAACTTAAAATGTTTACTACCCACATTTCCTGTTGAAAAAAAAAACTAACATACGGCAAGTAATTTAAAAATCTCCTTTATTTTCTGGAATTGACAATAGGGCCTATTCTTCTCCACCCACCCCTCGAACAAGGGTTAAATCTTCGATTAAACTGGAGCAAGGCGTCAAATATCGGAAGGAGGGCACCCTCCCTTATATAACCCATTGTGACATGCCAGATCGAGTAAAGCCTTCATTTGCTCAAATTTCCATTCAAACGTTATTTTGCATGTGTTTGTTTTCTTGAGATCGTTTTGCTGTTTGCGTTAGGGGGCGTGCACGGTTTTAATTAACAATCATTATTCTTAACTTAAGAGGGTGAGGAAATTGTACGTCTCAAATATGAAGGAGTTTAACTAGTTTTTGAGGGTGGTTAACTCTATAAACCACGCCACTGTCTCGTCAAATTTCCAATCTATTTAAAACGATCAAAAGAGGCCTGCGTCAGAAGGGCAGTGGACAAAATCGGCAAATGACATTCTTGTGGCTGAATAGATATTAAAACAAGAATGAAAAGAAAATCCGGTCGAGTTTAAATCGAGTGTCAATCAGGTACAGTTTGATACCATAACATTGTGTCGGTTGAAAAGGAAATTGTGCGTTCTGCTTTGTCATCGAATTTATGGAGTTGAAATGTAGTAGTATTTGTAATTCCCTTGTATTTTACTTGCAGTATTTGCGTAAATCACAAACTACCCACTGTACTGACTTAAAAAGGTATTGTGACAAATCAGAAAGTCAAATTTGACAATTATTCCAAATTCCAGTTACAAAATGAACAAATTGCTTGTTGTCTTTGTGGTTCTTCACACTTTTACTGTTATAGTAGCAGATTGTCCAGTAAACACCTCAGAAACTAACCAAACAACGCCGGTAGAAGCAGCACAGACCGAAAATTCCTCTCTCTGCTCCACAAAACCTGCAGGAAGACAGTTTTGTCCTTTGCCTGCCGAACAAAAAACTCCAGAAAACTGCATTCCGTTCCCTGATTACCCCATTGCACCACCTCCAGGAGAAGTATTGTACACGACTAGCATCAACCCTAAACCAGTTGGTCAGTGCAGGAGTTGTGACCTGAAAATGACTTCTTCAGGCAGTGCAATAATTCTGCATTGCATCCAGTGTTTTGACACTTCCAGTCTGAATCCTAGAAAACATAACTAATTTGTACAAACAATAAAGTTGTCGGGGAGTAAATTGCCCTTCAGTAAACACAGCAAAAACTGTTGGTTGATGGAAAAGTTTTCCATTACGGGCGTCCCGACAATCGAACAATCGACCACACAACGGTCTCGTTGTCAAATTGAAATCGCTATTGCATTTTAAAAAGTTCTGAAAAGCGGCAAAATCCATTACCAATATCTGCATTATTTTGTCGAGCTTCTTCAGCGCTTCAACTTTTAGATAATGAAAGCTCGAATAGTCGATCACAATGAGAACGGCGAGACGATTGACAAAGCCGCATTGCTTCTGACAGTTTTTCCTCGGAAAAAAAAAAGCGAATGATGGAATATTTTATTGCATGGGATTGCTGAAAATTTAACCAAGTTTCTGCAAACTGTTTGTGATAGTAATTAAAAATTACCTTTTCATTGAATGTATGAACTGGATGGAAAATAATTTTCCATTAAAACGAAACAAAAGCGAAAATCGGAATACGCCGACGTTCCTTTCAGAAAATAGCAGCCGCATTGCTTTCTTTCGCTCTGAATCCCTTAGAGAGCTCGCTCTATCGTACAATAGAGCTTTTCTTCCCGAAAAGCTGGCCCGTTGTATGACTTTTACGTCGCATTCAACCAGGATCTAGAAAGAACAATGCTTATTCTAGAAGCTTTTACGTTATTCAGTTTCGATGTACTCTCGACAATGATATTTTATTTTCTTTCGTTCCGAATTGTCTCTCTCTATGCCCTATTGGAAATTTAGCGCTCGTTTTTCGCTATTTTTGAGTTTTATAAGGCAACTGGAATCAAGTAATGAAAAAGTACACAAAAGGCGTTTTTTCCAGGTCATTGGAACAGGGGGAAACAATTTAATGAATAGGTTTTATGAGATTTATGTTTGTTGTATATACTACTGGTTAGTCTAAATGTGCTGTATTAGCGTAAATCACACCGAACTGTTTAGTAGTTTGTGATTGGTCAAAAAATAGCAGCAAGCTGAAAGCTACTTTTTTTGACCAATCACAAACTTTTTAGTCTGAAAATTACATTTGATAGTTTTTGGTGGTCAACAGAGAAAGTTTAAATTGGGACAAAGGATTTTTCAAGGACGCTCTGTATATTAGGCGACGTTTCAAACGTGTCGTGTTTTCACTTTATAAACATAATCATACAGAGTGTCCCAAGCAAGTGGTACACTGATACTTTTAGTTTCTTTCCACACAGCAAAACACAGCTTTTTGTAATTGAACACCCGGTACAAATTTGAAAATTTTGACAGTTCAAACTAAACTTTTGAACACCCTGTATTTCAATTTTATTCACGGTTAGCATAAAGAATGTATAGCAGCAATTTTAATTGAATTTTTGTACAGAGTGTCCTGAAATAAAATTGTAAAAATAAATATAAATTTACCTTGTATATCTACTTAATGGGTTATTACCAGTTTGGGGCAATTACCACTGTCTACCTGGGTTATTGTATCTTTTACTCTAAAATAGTTCAAAATGATTCAAATCTGTTCATCTGCGAGGTTTACAATTTAGTTTTTGGCACTAAAATCAATATAAAAATCAAGATTATTGAAAAATGTCCGAAAAAAGGTAATCAAAGTTTGACGTCCTCTAACGACCAGACAAGGCAACTTAGCAGTGCCCGCTCAATGTCACGTGATAGCTTCATTTATTAGCTACCTACGATCATATGATGTGTCTATACGGAATATTTAAAATAGCAAGTAATTCGTGATTTTTTGGACAATGCATCGACATTTTTTCCAAATGAAGGTTTTTCTTAGCCTAACTTTGTCAAACAAAAAACATTTATTTTCTTGCAAACAGTGCCATGATTATTATAACTGAATCTATTGATAAAGTTAATATTACTTTTTTAGAGTTGAAATTTCTCTGCCAAATTGAAAATAACTAGGTTTTTGGCTACTTGACAATGATTCTATATTAAATTCTATTTAAAAGTATTCTAAACGCATTTGGTAAAGCTTAAAAGTTTATATGAAAATATAAAAATGTCAATGGCAAAGAGATTTTATACTTTTTAATTATGGAATATTGATTTGTCTACACTTTGACAACAAAGCTTTGACATTTAAATTTTGTTGGACTTTCATTATAACTTTTGTTTCTTCCTGTTTAATAACAGTTTGTACGACTATTGATTGTTACATTGTTGCCAAATTTAGAATTAAACATTATGCTTGTAAATCATCGTGAAGACCATTGAGTAACATTGACACAGTGAATTATTAACCGTATAACTGTCAGTTCGAATAATTCACCGTGATAATAGTATCCTCGACCCGAAACTGTGTAGTCTGTATGTCGCTGATATTTGCGTTTCGGTTAGTTCCATTTTGCGTGTCCGAAATGTACATTTAGCCAGTATTGTAGCTGACATCCAGCCATAGTTTACATTGTGCTTATACAGTTATTGTGACCATTGTAGACGGAAAGCTTAGCTGATGTATATTGGATGCGTTTTGGGACCATAGAAATTGTCCAAATCGCTAATATTACATATAGACGATGTGGAGTTACAGGAAACCAACAAACGCGCCCTCTATGTCCTTTATGTGTCCGGTTTTATTGCCTCAATGCCTGGTGTGCTCATATTGTTAATTACACTGAAGGATTAAAAGCCATAAAAGGCGAGCCATAAAGTTATGTTTGGACCTAATCAAATGGCAAATATGTACACTGTAGATAACGATTTTAATGACATATTTGCGTGACAATGCTTTTGCTCTATTATAGAGCCCAGAGGGATCTAACTCTAATTTCTTTCTTACTCCAAGCAAACTTACGCAAGCTGAAAGTAGACATCAGTCTTCTGTTTTGCCTTTAATTTTTTTGGTATATTGACAATCCGAAATGCCTGCAAGCGTGCGGAATTTGCATACGAAATAATCAAAATGGGTTTTTTGCACGCACAGACCCAATTAATTAAAACAACTGAAGAGTTTCGGGTTGTAAAGTCGACCGAACAACACGCGAGGTTATTTATGTCATTCTTACGGCACAAAACCACTGTCACTAATGGAAAAAACATTGGGCTTTGTTTCGATGATGTTGGCAAATAATTCAACCAGAATTTTTACTTACCATAATGATAAGTCCACAGTCTTCAGTGTTTGTAGTTAGTGATTGGTCAGGAAAAAAAACCAAGTGGGTTTTACAGAAGATTTTGTCGCTGACTGTCCTTTAAATCTTGTTCAAATTTCATACCACAATTTCAACTGATTTAAATGTTTTTGGTTGCACCAAACCCAAGTTATTCCTAAATAAATCGAAAACGGTAAAAGTTACAAAAAAAATGCAAGAGATCAAAAATGATTCTAATCAACTCCTTGACCCAACACCGTAAGTTTGCAGGGCCGTTTTTCCTTCCAGTATATAGGGTGTGCAAAAAAATTATGGTGGTTCACTATTTTTGTCACCCTGTACGCAATTTTTAAGATAGAATTTTTTACTCAACACCCCTGGAGAGAGGAGCTCAAAACGTTTTTTTTAAGTGGTTGAACAACCCTGAACTCCCAAAAATAACTGAGTTACAGAGTGTTCAAATTTTAAACCACAATTTCAACTGATTTAACTATTTTTGGTTGCATCACACCAGTTTTTCCTAAATAGCTCAAAAACGGTTAAAACTAAAAAAAGTTGCAAGAGACCAAAAATGTTTCTAATCAACTCCTTGACCCAACACCGTAAGTTTGCAGGGCCGTTTTTCCTTCCAGTATATAGGGTGTGCAAAAAAATTATGGTGGTTCACTATTTTTGTCACCCTGTACGCAATTTTTAAGATAGAATTTCTTACTCAACACCACTGGAAGGAGGAGCTTAAAACGTTTTTTTTGAGTGGTTGAACTACCCTGAACTCCCAAAAATAACTGAGTTACAGGGTGTTTAAATTTGAAACCACAATTTCAACTGATTTAACTATTTTTGGTTGCACCACACCAGTTTTTCCTAAATAACTTGAAAACGGTAAAAGCTACAAAAAAATTGCAAGAGACCAAAAATGATTCTAATCAACTCCTTGACCCAACACCGTAAGTTTTCAGGGCCGTTTTTCCTTCCCGTATATAGGGTGTGCAAAAAAATGATAGTATTTCACAATTTTTGTCACCCTGTAGGCAATTTTTAAGATAGAATTTTTTACTCAACACTACTGGAAGGAGGAGCTTAAAAAGGTTTTTTTTGAGTGGTTGAACTAACCTGAACTCCCAAAAATAACTGAGTTACAGGGTGTTCAAATTTTAAACCACGATTTCAACTGATTTAACTATTTTTGGTTGCACCACACCAGCTTTTCCTAAATAGCTCAAAAACGGTAAAAGTTAAAAAAAATTGCAAGAGACCAAAAATGTTCCTAATCAACTCCTTAACCCAACACCGTAAGTTTACAGGGCCGTTTTTCCTTCCTGTATATAGGGTGGGCAAAAAAATTATGGTGGTTCACTATTTTTGTCACCCTGTACGCAATTTTTAAGATAGAATTTTTTACTCAACACCCCTGGAGAGAGGAGCTCAAAACGTTTTTTTTTTAAGTGGTTGAACTACCCTGAACTCCCAAAAATAACTGAGTTACAGGGTGTTCAAAGTTGAAACTACAATTTTAACTGATTACTGATTACTTTATTTTTGGTTGCACCAAACCAGTTCTTCCTAAATAACTCGAAAACGGTAAAAGTTATTTATAGTATTTAGATGTCAATTTATGACTAGTATTCCAAGATTTAAACTGTGTGTGATTGGTCAAAAAAAGGAGGTTTTTCTTGACCAATCACAAACTAGATACAGTATGCAAATACTGCGCATTTGGACAAGCATTTTACAGCCACAAGAAAGCAAATAAAATACGGTTAAGTGAGCAAAAGAACCATCATCACCTTATATTAAATTCCGCAAAATTTCAATATATACGTTATGAAATATAAGGGAAAGGAAAATGAAGTGTTCCTCACTCTTTGGAAAATTTATCGTTTGTGATTGTGCGAGAACCGTGGCCAATCCGCATAGGGTAGTTGTTTCCGCTACAGTAATTGTTTTATGCGCAGACAATAGGAACAGCTTCTATCTTTTCAGCCCTCCTTCATCCACCCTTACAGTCCTGACCAACCCTCCTGCGATTGTCAGGTGTAATAAATGCGGCAACATCACCTCCTCTAATTAGTGATCTAATCCTTATTGACCACTGATTTGCAACTAATCCGCATCTTATTTAATCCTAGTTTAGTGCGAGAGGGTGGATTTACGTAATTTTCTGCACACTTGAGCCAAACTTAACGGTCTAATATAATAACAACACCCCAAAAACGTCGGTTAAAAGTGCTCGAGTCGAACCAATTTGTCAACCCCCCGGGCTCTTTATATACACAAGATGAAAACCACTCGGGGACGACAAATCGTCATATCCCACTAATTGATTGCTGGAAATAAATTAAATCTCGAGATCTCTTTTAACAAGTTTCAATTTCAGCTTGCGAATCTGAAGCCTTTCAGGTAATCAGAAAAGTTTCGAGATCAAACAAGGTAGATTAAGCTCAGCAGTAGATTGCAGAAAACCCTTTTTATTTTTGTAATTGCCAATCTAAAAAAATGGACGGTGAAGGTTTTCACTAAAATTATTGTTAAATCTGATCTGAACGGAAATCAAAAGAACTCTAAATTAGCCCTTTTTTCCTCTACACGGTTCAGCGACCATAATATTGGCGCTATGATTGGATGTCTTTAATAAGGGACTTGATTTCCTATTAAACCCTTTTTTCGGAAAAATATGCAGAGTTGGGGAAAACGCCTGAGGCAACAATACACCCTTAGAGGGCACTGGCGCTTACTATCGAACCAAAAACAATTGCATACGAACGAGAGTTAATTAAGAAATCTCGGTAATTAAAGAGTCAAATGCAGACGACGTAATTCCGATCATTTTCACCACGTTCCCACTGATGCTTAATATAATTGTACTTATTGTAATGTTGATCGATTTTTATCAACTTAATTTACAAATTATTCCTCCATAGATGTCACAATATTTGTGTCTTATTATTACCACGTGACTATTATAACCTAACATTTTTTCTAGCCGGATATCTACAAGACTAATTCAAAATTGCTAAATTATTAAAATGTATTCAACCATTGTTGGATGTTGTTTATCATACCATTTACACCTTCAAAAGCAAATTACTGCAATTGACCTAAATAATCACTTTTATTGAAGCTGAAATAATTATTTTACTTATATTGTTCACTATGAATGTAATATAACAGGATATCAAAAAATTATAAATTACCCAATTGAAAAGAGTTTACAGAGGAAGTTGCTAATTCACACAATTTCACTTATTTTTCAATCAAGGTTTTATGTAACATACTTTAAAAACAAAAAAGGTTTATAATTTATATACATGGTGAATAACATTTGCGAACACTTAATCAACTAAGTTTGATTTTACGCACAGTTTATAGAATTAGTGAAATTAAACATCACACACCCTGTATAACCGTAAGAAGATTTTGAACCATATAGGGTGCATTTGTTTTGACAGTCCATGGATCAAGCAAAACGAATTTCACGTCACGATGACGTAATTTGACAGTTAGTTTAATTGTAATTTTGTTAAATTACGTCATTGTGACGTCAAATTGGCTCTGTTTGATAGCTGGGTTCATAAAGCGTCAAAACGAATGTGACCATAGTTTATATGTCAAATTCTAGGATTTTCAGTAAGCAACTGTTCATTGAGTAGTGCTTTTGACTTAATTTGGGACATTTACGAAATGCATAATAAAAAAGATTAAAAAATCAATAAAATATCTTTTAAGCAAATAGTTAACGTGCTAACTGGCTTTTACTAACGTGACCGTGTGGCCTAATGGATAAGGCGTCGGACTTCGGATCCGAAGATTGCAGGTTCGAGTCCTGTCACGGTCGTTTAACTTTTTTATTTATTTTTTCATTATATTAAGTAAATATTAAAATTTGTTTTTAGTTTTATTATTGCCAGTTTGAGCTTTATTTAGTTATTTTAATGTAAAACTAATGAATACTACTTTACTTACTATAAAGTAATGATGAGCGTAAATTTACCGATTAGGTAAAGTAATATTAAAAAAGTGAAACTCAGAGTGAAAAATTTAGCAATTTTACCAGTAAACTTCAATTTGACCAGTAAATTTATGGGTCTTAATTGAAATTTGCTTGAAAAATATCATTTTCTTAAACATCTGAATCACTACACTTTCTATGCAGCCCCTGTATAGTCACTGACGGACTGAAAACTGTAAAACTTTTAGGAATGAGTTTTTTCAGTTCTTTAGGAACATTTTTGCTCTTTTTCAAACTTTTCGTTACTTTCACCGTTTCTGAGTTATTTAGCAAAAACTGGTTTCATGCAACAAATTTTCGAATCAGTTGAAACTGTGGTTTGAAATTGGAACACCCTGTAACTTAGTTATTTTTGGGAGTTAAGGGTGGTTCAACCACTTTAAAGAATCGTTTTGAGCTCTTCTTTTCGGTAGTTCAGAATAAAAAATTCTATCTGAAAAATTGCGTTCAGGGTGACCTACTCTTGATGCACACTTTGTATACTGGAAGCAAAAGTGGTCCTTAAAACTTACGGTGTTGGGTTAAGGAGTTGATTATAGGAACATTTTTGGTCTCTCTCAATTTTGTTGTACCTTTTACCTGAAGTTTTTACTCTGAAATTGTGGTATAAAATTTGAACACGGTTTAAAAAACAGTCGGGGACAAAATCGCCTGTAAAACCCACTTGGAGTAAGAAAATTACTGTTTTAAGCACATTTTTAGAATCCTCATTAAATTTCCTAGTCAATCACTTAAAAATACACTACAAAATTTGGTACAGTCAAGGAGAAAAGTGGTGTAAGAACTTGAACTGCCTAAAACACATAATTTGTAATTTACCCATCACTACTGTAAAGATATACAAAATTATTATTAACGAGACGCTATCTCTACCAAAAATAGAGTACTGGAAATATTAAGTATTGAGTATTAATTTGCAGATTTCTTTTAAAATCCAGCTTAAAATGGAGGTGTGCATAGTTGTCACTTATGAACATAGAGGGCACAACTAAGTTAAAGTTAACAACTACTACAATTTTGTTAAAACAGTAAAAGACAGTAGTTAGCGCATTATAATAACCAATTTAATCGATTTCAAGAGGTTCTTCTAAGTTGAGCTGGTTTAGAAGAGATGGCGCCACCAACTCGTTCTACTTACCAAAGCAATCGAAACTCATAAAAAAAACGTGGCTCCCTCTATGTTAAAGTTGCAGCACTATTTCGTTAAAGTTTTGTCTTTATTGATTTTAGAAAAAAGGAAAACGTAGTGCATATCATACAAAATCAACAATAGTGGTATTAGAGGGCTCATTTTTATACTAAAGTGCCATCTTTGAGTTTGTTGGAATACTAATTACAGAAGGCAGTGAAGGGTGTCATAGAAGGAGAAGGAAAATAATAATCTTCACCAACTTAACACTCCACTTTATTGAATCCCTTCGAATTCAATGTAGAATCAAATATAACAGATTTTTGTAGGAACTAACTAGAAAATGATTGAGATCGAAAAACGTAAGCATTGAGCAAGAATCGTCCATCTTGTGTTGTAATCCTGAGTTAAAGTGTCTCGTCATCGCCCTGAAGTCAGGTCCTTGCGTCCTATTCTTCTTTTTGCTTCTTGCCGGCTGACACTGCTGACAGTGTCGCCACAGTACCCCCCGTCCAGCGACAAAGTCGCGAAACGAACTGTTTTCCTTGTCTTAGCTGGCAACGTTGCGGGAGATTTTCGAACTTCTTCAAGGCGCGCATACGAATGTTCGGACTGGATCTGGAAATCATCTGGCAGATAGGCGGGCTTTAGGCGGTCTATTGTGATGTTGTCACTACGATTGCCAAGGTCAATCTTGAAGAACTTGTCACTTCTGGAGATAACACGATGGGGTCCAGAGTAAGGCGCTGTCAAAGGTGGTTTTACTGCATTATTTCGCACAAAAACATGGGAACAACTTGAAAGGTCCTTGGAGATAAAAGTTTTAATCTTGCTATGATCAGATGCTGGTCTAGGTTGAAGTTCTAACATTGTTGCTCTGAGTTTGCTGACCAACTCATTTTCGTTGGCTGGTTCAGTGGATGAATTTAGAAATTCTCCTGGTAGTTTAAGAGTGGTTCCATAAACAAGCTCAGCTGGTGAACAATCAATGTCCTCTTTGAAAATGTTTCGAAGACCCAATAAGGTTATTGGTAAAACTTCAGTCCAACGATCCGACTTGGCTGCAATGAGGCTTGCTTTAAGGGTCCTATGAAAACGTTCAATAAAACCATTTGCTTGAGGATGATATGATGTTGTTTTGATGTGCAGAATACCCAAGAATCTGGAAAGTTCTTTGAACAAGCTTGATTCAAATTGTCTCCCTCTATCCGAAGTAATCTTGCTGGGTACACCAAAACGCGATATCCAAGTAGAAATAAAGGTGGATGCAATGGTGGTTGCTGACATGTCTTTAATTGGAACTGCTTCGGGCCATCTAGTGAAACGATCCATCATTGTTAACACATAACGAAAATCACTGGACGATGGCAATGGTCCAACTATGTCGATGTGGACATGGTCAAATCTGTAGTCAGGCATAGAAATTTTCTGGTGAGCTGTCTTAGTATGTCGGTTGATTTTGGAGCGTTGACAGTTGAGGCATTGCCTACTCCAAAGGGCTACTTCTTTCTTGATGTTTCTCCATACGAAACGACTGGTCAGAAGCTTGATGGTTGCCTTAACACCGGGGTGAGAAATTCCATGAAGCTTTCTGAAAATACTAAGTCGATGTTTTTCTGGGATATAAGGACGAAATTTATTTTCAAAAACATCACAGTAAAGTTGAACATCAGTGCCTGGGATTTGAATCTGTTGAAGATTTAAACTGGAGTCAGTAAGCAGCTGGTTTAGTTCTGCGTCGTCAGTCTGATCTGCAGCTATTGCTTGGTAATTAATCTGAATATCTTCAATACTCGAGATTTCAGGTCTGGAAAGGTAGTCTGCTACTATGTTGTCTGAACCTTGAACATGGCGAATGTCAGTGGTAAATTGTGCAATGAAATCTAAATATCGAAACTGTCTAGGAGTGCACTTGTCACTTTTTTGATAGAAAGCAAAAGTGATTGGTTTGTGGTCAGTAAAAACAGTAAATCTGCGGCCTTCTAACATGAATCGAAAGTGTTTAATAGCAGCATAAATGGCGAACAGTTCTCTGTCATAAGCACTATACTTAGCCTGAGCAGTATTTAACTTCTGAGAGAAAAAAGCCAATGGTTGAAGTTGATCATTGTTCTTTTGTTGTAAGGAGGCTCCTACAGCAAAATCCGACGCATCTGTAGACAGAATGAGTTGAGCAGAAGGTAAGGGATGTGACAAAAAGGTGGCTTCAGCGAGGATTTCCTTACAGCTCTCAAATGCCTTCACTGCAACATCAGTCCAAGTTATTGGTTGCTGTTTTTTCTGCTTACCTTTAAGTAAGTCATGTAATGGTGCTTGAAGCTCAGCAGCCTTGGGAATGAATGAACGGTAGAAATTTAACATCCCAAGAAACCGTCGAAGTTGCTGAGTGTTGTTGGGCTTGGTAAAATTCCGTATAGCAGAAAACTTCTCGTCTGTTGGTTTGATGCCCTCTGCCGAAACTTCATGACCTAAGAAAAGAACTTTATTTTGGCCAAAAACACATTTTGACGAATTTATTAAAATTCCATATTGGCATAAACGTTCGAATACCATACGTAAATGTTCTAAATGTTGATCGGCTGACTCAGAGGCAACAAGGATGTCGTCAATGTAGACAAAACAGAAATCCAAGTCACGGAAAATTTCATCCATAAACCTCTGAAATGTTTGAGCAGCGTTTCTGAGCCCGAAGGACATGTACACAAATTCGTACAGACCAAACGGTGTTGTCACTGCAGTCTTATGTATATCATCAGCAGCAATCGGTATTTGATTGTAAGCGCGAACCAAATCCAGGGTGGAAAATAGTTTCTTGTTGGCCAATCCATGAGTAAAGTCCTTGATGTTGGGGATCGGATAAGAATCGTGAACGGTACGAGCATTAAGAGCTCGATAGTCTCCACACGGTCTCCAAGAAGTGTCCTTTTTGGGAACAAGATGCAAAGGTGAGGACCAGCTACTTTTTGATGGGCGGATGATTCCTTGTTCCAACATGGATTGAAACTCCTCTTTGGCGATGACAAGTCTGTCAGGTGCCAAACGTCTAGGGCGAGCTGATGCAGGTGGGCCAGGGGTAGTTATAATGGTATGAACAGTGTTGTGTTTGGCTTTGGAGTGTTGGTTGCGTGGCTGGGTAAGTGATGGAAAATTTTTGAGAAGTTTGTGGTACTCTGTAAGGACAATCATAGTTTGAATGAAAGGACCGTAAGAATTGAGCAAGAATCGTCCATCTTGTGTTGTAATCCTGAGTTAAAGTGTCTCGTCATCGCCCTGAAGTCAGGTCCTTGCGTCCTATTCTTCTTTTTGCTTCTTGCCGGCTGACACTGCTGACAGTGTCGCCACAGCAGCTTGACATTTTATCCTGTTTATATCGTACAGATACCAGTAATACTTAAAAAGTAGAATAGCGAACTTTGTGAAATGACACTTTTAGTTTTCAAAAATCATTAGAGATGGAGCTGGAAATACTGTAACCCTTAATTAATGTACTGAAAATAGATTGTAGGTAATTATTTTACAGTCCCAGGAAAACAAGAAAAACAATAGAGTCGTAAATACTTATAAAGTTAATGTTACTACTGACTAATTGTTATAGTCTAATTAAAACTATAATAAATGATATATTTGTCCTCAAATTAATACTTTTTAAAAAATAATAATAAACCTTTAAATCCTGATGGTTAAAAAAAATTTCTATGATGTAGTGAATCTCATTAATATAGTAAACAATTTGAAACCAATTTGATCGTTAAGAACTAGCAAAATTCTTCTTATATTTTTTGATCTAAAATTAAAACATATTTAAGAGAATTATACGTTTTAAATTGGAATATTGTTGGTCCTAAAAGTCCTTTTGTAAAAAAAACGAATTTATTTATGTTGCGTGCCAAAGCGTTCACACCTTTCTTTCAGGTTGTGAAAAGGTGCGTGCCTCTACATTTTTTTCCTTTTTGTGATTAGTAGGCGTGATTCAAAGCTTGGACTTTTCAGGATAATAAAAAATTGATTCAGTCATTTTAGTGAAGTTAAAACAATCATTAAGTCCGTGCATTTCAGTGCAAATCATTATCGAACCCTTCGAACTGCCGGCAAATGTTTCGGAAATTGCTTCGGAAATATTCCGGGACCGATCGTCGCTTCATTTGCCTTTATTTGCATGTTAATTCTTTTCCACTTTTGGAGCCCTAAAAGTTCAAATAAACGTTAATTACGAATCGAAATGGAGTTTACCGAACGGACGAAAAAGTCAATCTCAGATTTTTCAAGAGAAAATTAAGTTGTTGCACGTAGAATTCATTTTACAATGTTGCCACTGCTGTATTCATTTTTAAATGTCTTTAAAAAGCACTTAAAAATTAATTATGCACTTAAAAACATCAAGACGAACTTTTAAAAGCAAAATGTGAGCCGTTTTACGATTTGTAAATAATTTATTAATTTCCTAAAAAAATTACTTCTCTCGATGTTGTATACAGACAATAAGTCTATTTAAATTAGAAACGGTCTAGGTTATTTATTTTCCTTTTGCAAAACACAGCTTTCGCATTTATACAGGTATTGCCATGCCGAGAAAGTTATTATCCTCGGAAAGTTTCCTGTTTGCCGGAAACTCATCTGCATTGTGGAAAATGTTTACGATTAAGTATGAAAACACTTTCAGAGCTTTTCAGCATCCCAGGGTAAGGTGTCCGCGATTTTAATGGTCTTGAACGCTTTTTGCCGTGATTTACTGGGCTGTTGTACCAACTTTTTTGATGTATAGTCTTGTTTCGGGCTACTTTTTCATTGCTTAAAAAGTTGCTTAACATACAACTGCAAAAATATGGTTTTTTCCTATTTTTTTAGGGTTTTCAATGTGGAATTTAGAAATAAATAGAGTGATGTAAGTAGTTATTTTTGTTTGCGCAAAGACAAAGACAAAAGGGACACCATAATATGTATTACTTTGAGATTTATAACTATTTAACAGAATCTTTTAAAAAAAAATCTTTGAGAGTTAAAACACCCACCACTGTCCTTAATAATGATACAACTTATTGAAAGAGATGTTTAGGTAATAAGTGTTATTATCACCAAACATCCAAAATGTTGTGTATTAAGTAACATTATCACCAGCAGCAAGCTGAAGTTGACGTAGATGCTGCACATGTAGACTTAGCATTAAAGAACGTGCTTTCTAGTATACAAAATCCTGGACTCCTTCTATATTATCAAAAGTTGAAAATAATTTAATTAATCTAATAACTGGTGACCTACATACGTGACTTGTGTTACTGGACTTTGTCCAACTAATCCACTATGCAGTGTAATTTATCTAAAGAGTTAGTAACAGAAATTTTCTAGACAAAAGTAAGTAAATTCGTGAGTTTTTAAACTGCTAAGAAAAACAGTGTAAAACGATTTTCAAAAGGACATACCCCCTATTTTATGAAAATAAGCTCTGGATGTTGCGGCCTGGAAACGCCGTCTGCATTATTCAGTTTAGAATTCTCGTTTTCAAAACAGATTGCTGTTTTCGCAACGCAAAATGCAATCCACTTTGGGACTTTTTGTGCGCCTCACTTTTTCGAATTTCTTTCCTCTCGTATTCGCAAAACGAGAAAATTATCATTTTATTTGCTCGACTCGCGCATAAACCGATTATACACTAACCTAAATCGTTAAACAGTTCCGTTTTGCTTATTGTTGCTACGTTGGTGTGTTTGCGGTCCTAAAAAACGAGACAACCCTTTAATAATTTATTCTTTTACCAACCCCCTTGAGTCCAACACGTTCCCGTGGCGCGTTCAACCCTACGTGACCGTCGCGAAAACTGGGTTAATGGGTGGAATTGCCGCCCAGAAATATATATCACCCTTTATACACACATACACAGCTTGGAAGGTCTTAAGACTAGACTTTACACTGCTCCCCCTTTAGGAAATCATATTTTATACTACGTGTTTTTTTTGTCAAGAAAAACGAGTAATGGGTAAATATTTTACTTTACCAGGAAAATTTGACCGGTAAATTACTGGTATATTACAAATATTGTGATTCTG
The DNA here is from genome assembly GCF_016097725.1 of Ips typographus. NCBI lineage: Eukaryota > Metazoa > Arthropoda > Insecta > Coleoptera > Curculionidae > Ips > Ips typographus. The sequence continues at coordinate 5,079,910 of NC_138430.1, read as the reverse complement.
GCAGTTCAAATTTTGACACCGTTTTTCTCCCTGGTTGTATCATATTTTTGTAGTGTTGTTTTAGGTTATTGGATAGGAAATGTAATGAGGAATCTAAAAATGTGGTTAAAACAATAATTTCTTACTCCAAGTGGGTTTTACAGGCGATTTTGTCCCTGATTGTACTTTAAACCGTGTTTAAATTTCAAACCACAACTTCAGCAGATTTGAAAATTTGTGGCACCAAACTAGTTTTTCCTAAATCACGCAAAAACGGTGAAAGTTACGAAAACAGTCTCTGTGACGTCGTTTGACTACTTTAAGACCCCAGAAATGCCTAAAAAGTAAATTTTGACAACTCAAACACAGAAAAACAGTTATTGACTGTATTTGACACTTTTCGGACAATTTTCAGTCCTCATGACGTCATTTCTGACAAATTCTTGTTGAAAACAGTCTCTGTGACGTCGTTTGACTACTTAAAGACAGCAGAAATGCCTAAAAAGTCAATTTTGACAACCCTAAAACAGAAAAACTGTGATTGACTGTATTTGACGATTTTCGGACATTTTTCAGTCTTTATGACGTCAATTCTGACAATTTCTAGAGAAAACAGTCTCTGTGACGTCGTTTGACTACTTTAAGACACCAGAAATGCCTAAAAAGTCAATTTTGACAACTCTAACACAGAAAAACATTTTTTACTGTATTGGACACTTTTCGGACAATTTTCAGTCCTTATGACGTCAATTCTGACAATTTCTAGAGAAAACAGTCTCTGTGACGTCGTTTGACTACTTAAAGACAGCAGAAATGCCTAAAAAGTCAATTTTGACAACTCCAAAACACAAATTGCAAGGTATCAAAAATGTCCCTAATCAACTCCTTTACACAACACCGTAAGCTTGAAACCGTTTTTGCCTCCAGTATACAGGGTGTGCAAGAAAATTACGGTGGTTCATTATTTTTATCACCCTGTACGCAATTTTTAAGATATAATTTTTTACTTTACACCACTGAAAAGAGGAATTCAAAACGGTTCTTTTAAGTGGTTGAACTAGCTTGAACACCCAAAAATAACTCAGTTACAGAGTGTTCAAATTTTAAACCACAATTTCAATGTATCAAACCAAATTTACGTCCATCATCAATAAAAACTCTCTCCAAATTTACGGTAAATCTCAAAAAACTAGCATTGTGGTTGATGAAAATTTCCACAGAAGAAAATTTTGTAATAATCTGTAAATTACCTTTTCACAAAAAAATAGTAACCAAATAGAATTTACCATCAACATAATACTCCCTTAATGACCAAATTATTTTCTAGTTTAAAATTACAGCTTTTCAAAAAAATTATGGTCATAAATATAGCTCGTTTACGTCCGTGAGTTGTTTTGACGACCTCAAAGCCACTATATAATCACAAATATCAATCTATAATTGTAACATTATTTTTAGCCATTTAAATGTAACTTTAAACTATTATAAAATCGCAAATATAACCAACATTAACAATACAACACTTATAAAAATAAATAAACAAAAATTGCAGATGCTATAATTATGGTCAGAAGCTCATTAGCGGACTTGTCTAGGGTTATTTTCGTATCCATAGAAAAATCATTGGCCGAGGACCAGGAACTTAAAATATTTTACGTTTTTAAAGTGCAAGTCTGGGAAGTATCTCGGACCACAAACAATTAAACTTGAGTTGGGCGTTTCAATAGTAAAAACAAAATGTTTGTTGTTAATATTTTGTGTTTTACATTGTTGTTTCAATTTGGCACGGCTAATCAGAAAGTTAAATTAGGTGAGTTGCTTCATATTTTAACTATGCATATATTAATTGGATATTTTAGGTTTCATCACTACTGGAAATGAGGATTTAAATGTAAACTGGAATGTATTGACAGAAAATTTGGACAGTCAACTAGAGGCTGAAATCCAGACTTTACAGTTACAGGAAAAGGAGTTTTTAGCTGCCACCAACACTAGTAACTCAAACATATTTGTATTATGTGATTTAAAAACCTGTTTTTTTTGCAGTTTGTAATGTAGCAAGTCAAGAAAATGCTTTGGCAGCCTGTGTGGATGCTGGTAGTAAAGATCTGTCCAACAATATTCGCGCTGTTGCAGACTATCTTGGTGTCCCTTACATCAATACAGACTGGGCACCAAGAGATTCCAAACAGTTTGACACCACTTTTAGTGTTTACCCTGAAGCAGCTCTGTTATCTCAGGTAAGTTTAAGCCAATTATCCACTAGTGTTCTAATGGTCATTTGCAGGCTTATGGAGCTATTGTAGAGAGTCTAGATTGGGCTACTTTTGCTGTGGTCTACGAAAATGAAGAATCGCTAGTCAGAATGCAAGACGTACTTAAATTGCAAGAGTACAAGTCTAATATGAATAAAAACACCATTTTGATAAAAAAGTTGGATGAAAGTGGGGACAGCAGGTGATTTTCCCCTATCACGAAATTAACCCATTTTAATAAAAAAACAATTTAAGGCATATTTTTAAAGAAATTCGAAGTACTCCAGTATACTGTGTTGTCTTGGACTGTAGTGTGGATAAAATCATTGACATACTCCTACAAGCTAAAGATGTCAAACTGTTGGAAGATATTAGCACCCATATTTTCCTTACGTCTTTAGTAAGTCAATACTTAAATTCGGCATTTTTTTAGTTAAATACATTTTTTTAGGACGCTCATACATTAGACTACAGTATTTTAAACACCAAGACAAATATTACTACCGTAAGGATATTTGACACTTCTCTACCACAAGTTCAGGATATGGTGGCTAAATCTTATCCGGAGATAAGTGCTAACCAATTAAGTGTAAGTTTGACTTAACTGAATGACAAAGTGTTATCCACATTTTCTTCTTCTCTACTTCTTTTTCTTTTTATAATATGACCTGGTCCTGTTTAGAACTCCAGCTTTCATGTCACCCTTGGGGTGGTCTTCTTTTGACCTATCTTTCATCTGGTATCTTTTCAAGAGATCTGGTTCTAGTCCATCTTACCACATCTTGTATTTATATAGTTCTTCCCTGATATCCTGACTTCTTATTCTATCCTGAGGGCAAAACCCTTGATAGTTCTTATTATTTTTATGTACTTCTTCATTAAGGTTTCTTTAGCTTTATCTCCACTCTTATATAGCTGAATCTTCTCATCTGCGTTTTTTCTATTGCAATGTTCTTGTTAAATTGATGTACTATTACTTTCGTTTTGTATAACAAGCATGAGGATTGCATCATCTGCATAGCATAATACCATCCAGCATTCACTTTTTTAATATTTTCACTGATTTGTCGTATGCCTTTATTGATTTGCACTTTCTCATACCAGTCTATCGTTTGTTTTTATTCCTGTCCTACTTTTGCTCTTCAGTTCTTGTATAATCTTTTCCACAAAACAAAGATAAAATGAGACGTTTTCCATTTTCTTGAATGATTTAGTTATTTACTTCAAGTTGCCAGAGATTTTATTTAAGGTAGCCGGATTTACGAAGAACGTTTTCGCCAGCATAAACATTTTAACAACATTAAATTGAAGTAAGTTTTCAGGTAAAAATGGCCCTCATGCACGACGCAATGCTCCTGCTTGCAGAATCTCTTAATGCCATTAAATCAACACACGCCGACGGCGAAATTGTTTACGAGCCATTATTTTGTAACGCTTCTGAAAAATACAACGATAAATACGGCTTAGTGTCAACGTTGCAGGAGGTAAGCTTTTAATAATTCATTACTGTTTTGTTTGCCATTTTTTTGGAAATTTCCAGGTTACCGTAACTGGAATAACTGGAGAAATCAACCTGGCTAGTGGGAAAAGAGATAGTTTTCAGCTGAACATAGTGGAACTGTCCAAATCTCAGGCCAAACTGGAAACGCCTATTGGAGACTGGTCCTCCCAAGACCCTGACCAAGTAATTCGAAAAAGAAACGCCACTGAAAGAGAGGCAGCCTTGCAAGAAAGACTTAGAAACCATAGGTTTATAGTCACCTCCAGGTTACTAATTTATTCTTTTTGATATACGAATGATAACTAGTTATTTTCAGAATTGGACCACCCTATCTTGATGAAAACCCTGATAAAGAAGCAACTGGAAATGGGCGCTATATTGGATATTCCATGGATTTGATTACGGAAATTGCCAAAACTTTGAATATAACTTTCGAATTTATGATCACCGAGAATAGTTTGTACCCTAACTTACAAAAAGACTTAATTGAAAGGGTGAGTATAGTTGCAATCATATATTTAGAGAATATACTGAAATTGGACACACTGACCTAACCTCACATCTTTTAGCTTGTGCTCTTCTTCACCTGGTTTAACATTTTCATTCCGGTTTTTTAGCCTCTCACTCTTTTACAGTAATAATTTGTGCTAATAAACATGTTATTAAAACTTCCAGAGAGCTGATTTGGCAATATGTGACTTTACCATCACTCCTCAAAGACAGGCAGTAATTGATTTCAGTTTACCTTTCATGACTTTAGGTAAGTATCACTAAAGAAACATCAAACTGGTTTTTACTAGGAGTTTTCAGGTATTGGAATTCTGCACAAAAAAACTGAAATGGAAGAAGAAGCTAACATTTACGGTTTTCTGGGACCATTATCGACAGTTGTGTGGATGTATACTGGCGCTTTGTACTTGTTTATGTCTTTCATTCTTGTGTTAATTGCCAGGTCTTCTTTACAACTCTTGCTTAACCACAGCTTGACATTTTTAACTTTAGATTGTCTAATGAAGACTGGGAGAATCCACATCCGTGTGACGAAAATCCTGCTGAACTGGAGAATATATGGAATTTAAAAAATTGCCTTTGGCTAACTTTGGGCTCAATTACAACCCAAGGATGTGACATTTTACCTAAGTAAGTTTACAGGTTAGGTACTATGGTACAATAGTATTGTTCAATTGGTAATTTTTTAAGGGGCGCATTCTCAAGAATTGCCACTGCCAGCTGGTGGTTTTTCTCCTTAATTCTTACCAGTTCCTACACAGCCAACTTGGCTGCCTTTCTTACCATGTCGAAAAAAGACGACTCAATCAAGTCTGTTGAGGAATTGGCGGCCCAGTCCAAAGTCAAATATGGTATGTAAATTTACCTGAAAAATCCAAATCAATTAATTTATTCTACAGGATGTCTCAAAAATGGTGCCACAGCCAGTTTCTTTGAGCACTCTAATAACAGTTTGTACCAAAGAATGTGGAACACCATGATCAACGAGAAACCTTCAGTGTTTGAGGAAAGCAACGCTAAAGGAGTGGAAAGGGTGCTATCAACTAAAAACAGCCTCTACGCCTTTTTCATGGAGTCTACTGGTATAGACTATGAAATGGAAAGGAAGTGCGATTTGAGAAGGATTGGAGACTTGCTTGACTCAAAGTCGTACGGAATTGGAATGCCTTTGAGTATGTTTGTAATTACACTTAAAACCAATGTTTTACTCAATTTGTATAGACGCTGATTACCGCCACTCAATTAATTCGGCCATTTTAAAACTACAAGAAACCGGAAAACTAGGAGAGTTAAAACAAAAATGGTGGAAAGAAGAGCGGGAAGGAGAACCGTGTCCTTCGGTAATTCCTTCATGTCTCTGCTAACAAAAAAAATAAAACGGTATTCTACAGGGTCCTCCAGAAAGCTCAGACGCTTTAGCTTTGGAGAACGTGGGAGGTGTTTTCATTGTACTGGCCGCAGGAATTGGAATCGCTTTTCTGATAGCCATTTTGGAATTTCTATGGAACGTTTACAATGTTGCTGTTGAAGAACATGTAACACTTAAAGTTAGTTGACTGAATTCTAATGCATTTTTGCTACAATTTCAGATTTCTTACTTGGATGCCTTAAAAGTAGAACTAAAGTTTGCTTGCAACATTTTCGTGACTAAGAAAAGGGCAAAGCCACTACTTTCTGAGTCCTCTTCGTCAAATTCTTCTGATTCTAAGTCAAACAAAGGAATTCTAATTGGGGCTGGATCAGTTTTAAATATCAACACAAGCATTTTGAACAGAATTGGTGCTTCAATGGAAGCCAATGGAAGAGACTTCAGTCAAACCAAAAAAAGTTCCAAATCCAGCACTTGATTATTTTACATTTTTCTGTTTAGTTGACATAGTGTAGCATAAAATGTTCTGTCAAACGCAGTTGATAAATTTCCACCCTTCTAATTTTCTATTGCGTGGGAAATTTATTTTTATAACTCGCCAAAGAGGCGAAAAATGAGGAATAACCTAGAATAAATGATTTAATACATTCCACTTAGGGCGGAATATGGTCTACATAAATTGCTTTCTTTATTAAAAATTTATGAGCGGCTTTCACGACAATGAGGAGGAGCCCTGAAATCATTTTCACGAAACTCCTTATGCATGTACGAGGAAATTTTACTGGAAAAAACTTGGAGAAGATTAATATGCGATAGATGGCCGGACCATAAAGCAGTCAGAGAAAGTAATTAACATAGAGTCGGGGTTTCTTTAGGTAAAATGCAAATCCTCCGCGGAAATTGAGGAGTTTTTGTTGACGGAGCGACTTGGAAATTAACAAACTTCCTAGGAGTCATTAAGAAAATGCTGCAGTGACCTCAAGAGAGGGCACCGAGTTTTCGTGTGCTTTTAGTTTTACTAGCTTTCGGGGAGTTATCTGCGAAAATAAACGAGCGAAAATTCCAGAATACGCAAACGGCTAAAATCCATCAATAGGTGGATTGCACATAATCATAATTAGATCGTAGACACATCGTTTTAGGACGATAATTAAACGGGAGGAGAATCCATCCAGTTTTGTTCCCTATTGCGTCATCCTGGAAGCGAGAAATAGCGCAGAGACATCAATATGCATGAGGTGGAATGCTCCAAGTGTACAGCTACAATTGAGCCATTATAATTCCACATATTTACTGAATATTAAACAATGCTCTCTATTAACGCGGCTCTATCTGCAAACTCTCAGTTTATAATCCAAATCAGGATTTTCGACATAAACCTTAGAGATTTGCTTGTTAAGAAAGAAATATCCAGTAGCTGTTGGTGTAGGTAGGCTTTAAATATAGTCTGTTCAGTGACAAAAAAGTGTGTCATTAAATCTGATACTGATTGTCAAAATGATAATAGCTTTAGATTATAACTTAAGACAGTGGCTGTACCAGTCAAAGTTTATATAAACAATTCTTAGAAGGTATATAATACTTGAAGAGGCTTTTAGCAATTTTAAACAATGCTTATGCAAGGTCTAGAGCACAAGAATCTGGCACTTTTAAAAAGTTGTCAATAGCACTTAGAAGTCTGAGGCAGAGTCCAAAACAAGTCTAGGAAGTTTTCTCTGGCACTTTTTAGAAGGTTCTCCATAGCATTTAGAGGTTTATGGAACTTTCAAAACAGTCTTAGAGGATTCTGACAATTTAAAAACAACTCTGGAAAAGTTTAAGACACTTGTAGAGGCCTCTGTCACTTTTTAGAAGATTCTCAACAGCATTTCGACGTTTATGTAACTTTTATAATGGTGCTAGAGGCCTCTGGCATTTTAAAATAGTTCTGGTATGGTTTAAGACACCTGTGGAACCTATGGAAGTTTCAAAATGATGCTTAAACGTTCTACTAATCAAAAATTTAAATTCATCAAAAGTTACAAGAATATACGGGGTGTTAATACAACAATAAGTCCCAAAATAATTGGCCAAAAAAAAAATCTAGTTACGCTATTAAAAGTAATTACGAGCGCTAAATATTCGAAATTAGTGTTAGTAAAAGATACAAAACTGTATAGGGAGAAACAAACTAGTGATGCTAATAATTCTCCAACAATAAAAGATTGGCGTACATTCCAAACCACTCGGTATGTGGATGTTGACCATTAAAACTTATTTTGATCGAATTTGCCTTTTGAAAATACATAGCATTGTTGGATCATGGTTTACAGTTGGCTGACTTGGTATATAAAGGGAATTAGAGCTTTAGTGCTCATCAATCAATCATGAACGCATTTATTTGCATGTTTTTAGTTTTTGGTGTGGTAAAAGCCTACGATTTTTCAGATTCCATTTTTAGTAAGTATGTTGAAATTAGTTTCAAACAAATCCACTTAATTAATGTAATTTTATTTTGTTCACGCACACTAAAACCTTCCACAATTCCTTAGATGATCATCTAAACCAAATTTACTATACCCTGGACAATTGGCAACATGAACGTATTAGAAGAAACGCGGAGGATGTTGAGGTATTTGAAAGGAAGAAGTCTAAGAAAAAATACAAAAAAACAATTTTAGTTAAAATGCAGAAAACCCCCTCCTCCAATGCCAAAACCTTGTTGTGCTCAAGACAGCTTTAGGGACTTAATGGACAAAGAACGAGAAGTTTTAAGGGACTGTTTTAAAGAAGTTGTAGGGGAAGAACATCATCCTGGCAGATCAAACCATCCAAACAAATTTGATATGTTTAGTTGCGAAGCTGTAGAAAAGCGTAAAAATGACATAATCGTAAGTTTTTACTAATTACTCCATTTTTTGTTACACAATATTTTTTAGTGTATTAAGCAATGCCTTGGATCAAAACTAGGACTTGTAAGTTGTATGGCCTACAATTTCAACTTTAGTACTTAGTCAGTTATGAAATTATAGGTGAACAAAGATGGTAAACTTGACCAAGCCCAAATTGGTAACTACGTGAAATCAACATTCAAAAATGAAGCCTGGCTTAGCCCTTTGGCTGACCAAATTATAGGCAAATGTCTAGTCGAGGCTGAAAGTGTTGCCCCACCTAAATTCCACATTGAAAAGCTTAAGCCCTGCAAGCCTTCCGTGATAACTTTCAAACATTGTTTAGATAGGGAAATTCAGCTAAATTGCCCTGCCGATCAAATTCACAATCAGGAATCCTGTGAACGTTTCCGGAATCATTTAAACCACAAAAATGATTTTGATGAAGATCAGCCAATGATGGGTCCTCCAGACGATGATTGATTGATTCTAATCTAAACAAATAAACTGTAAATTGTTACTAAATAAACAAAGGGGTTTCTGCGAAACACGATCAGCAAATAACTTAATGTTTACCGTCATTTTAAAGACCGTTAATTTCATGTTAAGGCAAGTTGAACAAATATTACTTGGAAGCGCCTTTCTTTGTACTAAATTAAAAAAAAAACGGGGACCGGGAAATCCGAACCGCAAATTAGTATAAAACAATACAAATATACAGGGTGTTGGATTGGTTAAGAAAAAGCAGCAAGCTGAAAGCTGCTTTTTTGACAAATCACAAAGACACTAGCTAGAATTTGCTTGTGAATGAAAGTCAATCTAAAAAATGGTCACGTGTGAAAAATGGTCAAATAAAATATTAAATAAATTAGGATTTACAAACCAAACTTTTTAGTCACGTGATTGCAAAAATTCAACTTTGTCAAGTTTATCAGGCTGAAATTCGTGACATTGAGAATTTTTAAATATCTTGAAAGTGCCTCTCTACCTCAATGCTATATGAAACTGTCGTTATTAAGACTTTTCGCAAAAACATTTTCCTTATAGTTAACATTTATTATTTCAACTTCGGCAATTAAAACTAAAATCTTTCTTGGAAATATTGTTTTAAATCTAATCAATCTCAGAACACAAGCACATCTACATTAAGCAACAACAACATTTAATATCAAACTATGATAACCACTTTAAAATTAATTTACCATGAGAAAAAGTAATAAATTGATGGGTTCAAAATCTTTCAGGTTAACCTTGACCGTGCACGGTTTGATCTATTATGGTAGTAGGATGGTACCACAGATTGCGGTTCTTGCTGTATATAAGTCGGTTTGGGCTTTGGGCAAAACAGTACCAAGATTTCAGTTGCTTGAACCATGAATTCTGTGGCAGTTTTTGCAGTACTAGCTTTGGGGGCTGTTTGTGTGATCGATGCTTACAATTTTCAGGATGAGGATTTTAGTAAGTGACTTTATTAATTTTCTTCTATTAAAAATATGGATTGATGCAATTACTTTACTAAAAAAAGTGGTTTTCTTCAGAAGGTTTCTGGTCAAAAACAAATTTGATTAAAAAACTAGTCAGTTCGGTTAAGTAAATTTAAAATTTTTACTAACTGGACCTGTGTGTGTATTCTAATACTTACCATCTAACTGAATATTTAAAACGGTATTCACTAACCTATTCTTTAAGAACCAACTACTATACAAGTTTATTAACCTGCACAAAAAAATTAGAATAACCGTATACTTGACCGTGATTGACCTCATCTACATACACATCAATCATTAATGGTTTATTGAACAGATCAGCAGTTGTCGTACGAGATGGAAGAATTGTTTGACAGTATAGACAGTGGTCCAGTACATCCTCGAGTACGACGTGACCAAGAAGCAGCTACTGTAAGTTAATTCATTTGATGTTCAATTTTTGGTACTGAATATTGTAGGTGGCAGAAGAAAAGTGCCCAAAACGCCATCGTCGCCCTAAATTGTGCTGTGCTGAAGAAACTTTAGACGCTTTACATGCCAAGAAAAAGGAAATTACCAAAGCATGTTTCAAGGAAGTAACTGGATTGGAGAAACAGGACAGGCATGATCACGGTCCTCACTTTAAAAGATTTGATCTTTTCAACTGCAAAGAAGTTGAGAAGAGAAAAAGTGATATGATTGTAAGTTTTTCTTACATTTAATCGACAATCTTCTAACCTTTAAACTTTGCAGTGTATTGATCAATGCGTAGGACAAAAGAAAGGACTGGTAAGTACTTTTGATGATACAAAATGCAAAATTGTATAAATTTGAAAACAGTTGGACGACAGTGGGGCACCTATTCGGGACCAACTAATCCAACACCTCAAACAACACTTTTCGAACGAATCCTGGTTTGATCAAACCGTAGTCGAGAAGATAACCTCAAACTGTTTGGCCGCAGCCAAAAACGCTACTGAAACTCCAATTAAATTCAGCACAGAAGGACTAAAAGCCTGTAATCCTTCTGGAATCACTTTGAAACACTGTCTCTTCCGGGAAATTCAGCTTAGTTGTCCTGCTGATCAGATCAAGGACAAAACCGCCTGTGATCGATTCCAGGACAGAATTCAAAAAGAGATTGAAATCGATGATTTAAGGTTGGCTCCTGATGATCAGCAGTAGTTTAGTTAAGTTAATAACTCATATTGACCAACAGGGTATTTAGTAATTTTAAGTTTAATAAATTACTTTGGAATGGTGTTCTATATTCATGGACCTTTTTAAATATGTAAATACCTCTAAATTGAGACTACGTGAGTTTTATGTAATAACCGCAATCCATACGATTAGCCCAAATTTGAGAGGCCCTTAAAGGCTATTACCCTAATTAAGTTACTTTAGCCATAACAGGAATAAAATGCAAATCGTTCCTGTTCCCTTATAATAGTGCTTTCAACTTATCCACACGAAAAACGCCTTAAACACATCCGACGAGACTTAACGAGCCTGGAAGTCGTTATCAATAACTCCCTGCACTAGTATCAGGTGTGCGAATGAGCCATTATTATCCATTATCTTTTTTATAGGGCAATAATGCCCTAAAGGTGATGGGTGGGGTAATTAATTTTGTAATCGGTTACTGTCAACATGAAATGTATAATAAGGCCACTTATTGTATATGAGAGCTTATGAATTTTTTGGTTAATTACAACGCAAATCATATCATCTAAGAAAGATGGTTGTCGAATGACGAAATGTTGGACGATAAATTTGTAAGCTGGGAAATAGTGAGAATGTAAATGTGCTTTTAATTTTGGGATGTCTCTTCAAATAATGTTAAAAATGTCTTCAGAACGATTCAAGTTTAAATTACGAGACTTTGTCTCAATGTAAACTCTTATAGTTTCCGAGATCATAATAATTTGAATTACCCTGTATACCGTAGGAGATCCCTTTTTAGTGGCTTAACAAACTATGACATATTCGATCCTGAATAACTTGCTTACTTGATAAACGTTGTATAGATTGTTATACATCTGAGTAAATTACAATACAGTTTATGATTGGTTTCAGGTTGCTACAGAGAAAGAAATGTTATTATCTAACATGATAGTGTTTGACCAAGAATAGTGTAAATTTTTAGGTTTGATCAGTAAGTAGGTCAAACTAAACGTTTTTCCGACTGAAACAAAATGAAATATTCTAGAAACGTCTAAGAGACAAGTCTCAAGAAATTTAACGGACCGCATTTAAGGGCTAATAGAAACCTCATTGAGTCCAACTGTTATCCATTAGCCAGTTGCAGTAAACTGGATTCGGTCTTTGACTTTCTAATGAGACAAACAGAAACCTCCAGAGTTTCCGGTCACATCTCCAGAGGATCCGGCGTATTTTACTTCGGAAACTTCATACACCAGATACAAGACAATTGCAATCTGCGCGAGTGTTGATTGCGTTTGTTGTGTTGCATTTCGAAGGAGTTAGGCTAGTGTAATTACGCCCTTTGTTTGGTGTAACTTCCTATGAATGTTTTTTTCTTGGGAACAAGGCAAGGCTTAAACAAATCAGCATCTCTTACAAATTTGATATTATAGAAACTAGATTCAGTCCTAGAAAGAAGCAAAGAGAAGTTGTCATTTTAGTCACACCTAAAAAAAACTCACTGGAATGAACTAAATAAATATTTTCTTAGTACACATCTGTGCAGTAAATACAATTGCCTATCACTCTAGGGAGAACTTAAGCGAATTCAATATAAAAAGCGGAACGAAAACAAGTTAATTTAATACGTACCCTTGAGGAGACAACATGGAGCTTACAGAAATGTTGACACTCGAAATTGCTTTAATACGTTTATGGAAGGCGGAGACAGTGCTGCAACTCTTAGAATTTCCGGCAAGAAAATATTTTCAATTCTTATAAAAGAACTCGAAGTTTTCGGTACCCTTCCCGTTTTAACGTTCCAACTTTTGACTCGGTTTTTAAACTTAAAGACGGTTTAAACTTATTTGTTGCCAGTTTCGCATTAGAAGTTCAATTTTGTTGCAATATTAGAGTATTCTAGTTGTGATTTGTCAAGAAAAAGCTGCTTTTTCCAATCACAAACTACCAACACTGCTGCAATTTACTCAAATGTGACGTAAATTTACCATTAGGAGTACAAAAGCACGTGATATTCGAGTTCAGTTCAGTTCAGAGAGTGCACAGAACTTGGACCTGAACATGTGTCGTTCTGTACAGTCATTAGCAGGACGTGGCCGATATTCTAAATGGCAAATTAGACACAAATTTGTAACAACAAAACTACATATTTTTGTGTAGACTAAAAGTGATTTCGTTTAACTCGGTTATCGCACTCGATTCATTTTAGAGCACGCGATTTAATAATATGAAAAATATAACGAGACCGTAAATCCGATTCGTGGCCCTTTTGAACGTAACACGAACAAAACGAAATTAAATTACTGTTTTTGTAACATTGTTACATTCGCAGTCGCATTGGGACGTGTTGACTGCAATTGTTTTATCAGACTCAAATGCGGGAAGATTAAAATGCGAAAGTGGATCAGTGAAACTCGATTCCCTCCCTCTACTAAAAAGCGTATCCATCAAAACGTTAAGGAAAGCGGTTAGAGGCACAAAGTGCCCTATTAATATAGATCAGGTTAATACGAATAGTTAGGAAAATAGGTAAACACATACGTCTCTTTCCCTAAAAGCTTCCAGACAAGGTCTATTAGGGTTAATAAGTGTTTCGTCGTTGAAATATTTAGTAAGAAGTTTTAGTTTTGTTGGGCTTACCATTCAATTAAAGCTCCAATAACTTAATGGCAAGATAAAACTCAATTCAGCCTACCTAAAACCATAAAATACTGCCGTAGCAGACTGAATTATCCAATTTAATAGCTCAGTTAGAGTGTCGAAACGATCCCCCCCTTTAAGTTGACATACCCAAGATTTAGTGATAAGGGTGAGTTTGCTATATAAATGTCTCTTTAGTTTAGCATTAAGGCCACGAAAATGAAATCTTTGGGAGTATTGGAAAGAATGAGTTTTTATCAAAATATCATCAGCGTCCATCAATCAAACAGAATGTAAATCGATCAACGCCCAAAAAGGGCTATATTAATATAAATCAGCCAATGTTGGTTTACGAGCGGATTAGTCGAACAAATTTATCTTGGCCTGTGAAGGTACTCAAACAAATCGCTCTCGAATAAATGCGCGTAATATCGAGGGCATATTAAGAAAACTGAATGGGCGGGATTGATGGCGGACGATTTGGAGCAAAAATCCCTCAGTTAAACCGCACAGAAGTGGCAATATCGCGTGTCATACAACTCCCGAAATTATTGGAAAGACAATAACATTCGATGCATTGCAAAGTTCCGACGGGGAAACTCCCTGAGACAGTTTTGGTCAAAACATTGTGACAGTCTCATTAAAACTTGCTGTAGTAATAACACAAGTTAAAGAGACGGCTGACACTCGGAGGTTACAATCACATGGAATCCGGAAGTTCTTTTCGACAGATGGGGGCGACATTTTTGATGAATGTCATGAAATATGATCCTTAATGGTAAGTTCTCATGTACATGATGATAGTTTGTGATTTTAATCAATTGCAGCACATGCTGAGCAGTCAAAAAAAGTTTGCTGCTTTTTTTATAAATCACAAACTACCTGTAGTTTACACAAACACTGTGTATATGTGAACTTTTTATTATACAGCAAGCCACCAGTAGTTCTCCACATTTTTAATCCAAGCACGTTATGTTGAGTAAAATCTGATTACTTATTCGAAGCTTTCTCAGCCAGTGGAGTGACATTATAACCAAATCAAGTTGATAATCAATTTTCTTTTCTAACCACATTATCTGAGAAATTCAGTGGCAGTTTTACAAAAAGGAAATAAAAAGGTCCGAACAAACATAACTCGAATCAGCAATATCGGGATGGTAGATAACACGTAGCATGCGTGCGATCGTCGTAATGGAAAGGGAACACCTCTGAAATTGATAGGACGTCAGTTGCAGCACGTAAAAATCTTATCAATCAAGTTTTAACCCACGCGAGGGAAAATTCGAGATACGATACGAGCAAGCAGGAACAGGTATGAAATGGAGTTCTGCGTGTTTCGGGGCTTAGCCCGCCCCATTTCTATGTTACGTGCAAAGCAGTCGATATAAATGCATTGCATACATCAACTACTGCGAAGTGTTGCTTCCTGCAGATAAATTTCTAACGCCCCATCCTCATACTTATCTAGATCGGTTTTGTTTCATATTAAAATTGACAAAATGTGGATTATTTCTTCTCTTCAGTCTGCTCAACAGTTACAAACAATTAGTTATTGATGGGGAAACTACTGGCAAATAAAATATTTTACTTTACCCTCCCTGTACCAAATTTTGTAGTGTTTTTCATGTTATTGAATAGGAATTTAAATGAGAATTTCAAAAACATGCTTAAAACAGTCATTTTCTTATTCTAAATAGGTTTTACAGGCGATTTTGTTTCTGTCTTTTCAAACTGTTTTTCTGTCAGTTCAAACTTTGACATATTGACCATGACTGTATCAGATTTTGTATTGTTTTTTCATGTTATTGGAAAGGAAATTTAATGAAGATTCCAAAAATGTTCTTAAAACAAGGTATTTCCTCACTCCAAGTTAATGTGTTCAAAAGTTGCATAAATCAAGGTTTAGAAAAGTCTTCTTGTAGCATTCGACACAAAACGTGTTTCTGAGATTTATGGCAGTGATTACGTGACTGCCTATCTAAATTATCCTCCAAAAACCACGTGATATCTGTCATGCTAAATGCTAAAACTATCAAAATTTGCCTACAATTTGCAAGACTCAGACCGAAAATGACATTAATAAATTTAATGAGAGCCATAACAGGATAATGATATCCTTCAAGCAAATTTCAATTCTAATTCCAATTTTTTAAATAAAGATCCATAAACTTACTGATAAAATTGATAAACTTTCTTGTTCCACTGAATTTTACTTTTTCTTACCGGTAAATAATCGGTCACGGTAAATCACGCCCATCATTACAATTAGTGATATTTAACTCAAATTTGAAAGAATAAATAATCATTATTAATTTTGTTATTAATATTTAGGTGTGTTATTTGAGTGTCATAAATTTTACAAGCAAATCATTAATGTTATCAAAGTATATAGGGTGGACCACAATGAAATAAAATAATTATACGAGGAGATCAAAATTTTATCAAAATCAAAGCCAGAGTACTAAAAAACCACAAATTTGTTCCCAGCATAGGAGTGCAAGTTTCTCAGTGTTACTTATTCTAATTAATACTCAAAATATATCAACTAACCGTATGTAGTAAAACATACTCTCTGTAGATTTTTATTGTAGCTTTATCACAAATCCCTTAAATTGATTATTAAGTCTATATTTGTAAATTGTTTAGTTATCATCAAATTTTCTGTTGTTTACTTAAAGCTATGCCAGAGAAATAGTTTAAGTCATCAAAATTACAGTATGGGTGTATGCCGGAGCAAACAGAGTGGTAAGTAGCGTTTTATTTATCAAAATCTGGTTGTAATATTAAAACCATCAACAGGAAAAGAAGTGATTACACCCAACTCTGCTAAACCAAGCAATTTTGTTAAACCAAGTGAAAAAACCAAAACACAACCTGCAGAAATTAGTAAGTCACTTAATTGACGTATTTCTCTACTTTTTAGTTCATTTTTAAGGTAGTAATATGGTAGCAGATAATCCAAATATACACAAACCTATGCCAGCTAGTTTAAAACAATGTAAAGTACCTAGAGAAACGAGTGTTGCTTTAAAAGGTACACAAAACCAGTATTTTAAAATGTAATTCCTTAAATCGTTTTTATTGCAGATCATGTAAGTGACCCTACACTTGACAGCAGAGGTTCAGTTCAACCTAAAGATAATAGTTTTAATAAAGAATCCAATAATAATGGCACGAAAAATCTACCTCAAGTAAAGTTTCAGTAATAAAACTATATCTGATTTGAATTCCCTTACACCCTCATTCTTCGTCGAGTTTATTCCTTTTGAAATAGCTACTTAAAACCTTGTTGATGTTTTCTTCAGATCTGTCCTCGAAATCAAATTAGGCTCAGTGCCGCGTAATTAAATCGCAACCTTGCAATAAAGTTTCCAAACTCCCAAGGGAGTTTTTAATCAAACAAGTCCGGATTCGATTCCGTAAAGCCCTCCCCGCCCCCGCCACCCCCCGGGTCCGACATTGTCCTTTGTTCCTCGGAATTTCTTGAAATGTAGAATATTAGTTCGCCTTCCCTTTTTAATTAGAAGTTTTCAAATTCCAAAGGAAATAAATTGGAAAGGAAACGATGCTGTTTGGGGTGTTCCACTAATACGTGGGCAATGCCCAAAAAAGTCCATTTCTGAATGAAAACAACGCTTGTTTCCATTAAGGAATAATTTAAGGCAACTTTTTTTAAGGGTTGGTTTTTCTTAAGCAAGTCGACCGAGCGGTAATTTGCTGTTATTTCCGCGTTTCGGGCTTCTATATGGCTTTGCCTTAATGGCTGAACCCATTACATCGTCGCTCCATATTATATTTGTCTTCGAGTCAGTTAACTTTGGCGCCATAATGCCAACGTGGGGAAAAGTTTTCTCCCTGATGAAGTCTCGCACATTTGAGATAAAGGCAGTACACATGTCGGCAATTACCTTGCAAATATTTTTCATTTTGTGTTTTGTTTTTCATTTTTTTTTTGACAAAGTTATAAAATGCAAAAGTGGTAAATATTTGGTGAAACAGATGGTAAGTCCACATGTACAGTATTCGTTTAAATCATAGCACTGATGTCTCTAGTTTGTGATTTATGCACAAATATTGGGCATAATTGAATAAATCGAAAGAATAATTGCTTTAAACTTTGGATCATTGAATGATAATTTGATTGATCAATTATGTTATAATTATGACACCAACAATTCCCCAGAGGTTGGAATTTTTCCCAGACTTGGCAACATTAATAAATACAGTTAGGTTAGGTTAGGTTAGTGCACCATTTTGTCTTCTTTTTTTAGTATGCTGCTGGTTTTGTAGTGACTGTAAAAATTACTTGAGGTAAATTATTGTGGATATTTACAGATGTGTAAAATGACTTTTAGAAACATATCTAGATGAATATTATATTTAAATTAGGAACTTAAATTTATATTCAAAAAGAAAATATGATGCAATTTTTTGGCTAAAATTCGAATAACTAATCAATCAATAATTTTTCAGCGATTTGGTTTTTTCTTATTTCGATTACTCGATTGTTGTTATAATAATCGAATGTTTGATCATCTGCCATAATCGAATTATTTCGATTATATCATTTTCAATTGCCCGTCACACCTGCACATGCAGACTTGACAGTTTTGTTAAGCGACGTTGCTAAATACAAGAACTCAAAAGAATAACCTAATTGTTTACTAACTATTGCCTAAAATCAATATTTTTTCTCTACTTTCTCTGAAAAGCAACAAAAAGTCGTTTTCTAAAGCAAATTAGCTCAGAGGATTAAACGGTTTAAACAGTTGCTGAAGTGTTTTCTCGTTGTTTTCTAATTTTATTGCTTTTTCGCTGTTTACCGAAAGAGTAATTACTGATAGTCTGGGAAATTTAATTGAGTTGGCGCTTTTTATTGTTGTGTACATTGCTCTCCTGTGTGCCGTCTCACGTAAACCATTCCAATGGCTATTTAGTATTGGCACTAAATCCTCTGGTATTTGTTTGAGTTTAGGTACTAAAGAGGGCCAAATCCTACTTAATTAGCAAAAGAAAAAAGCTACAAACATCATAATAGTGAATGCGAAATGGATTTTATCGTTTGTTCGAACATTTTGTGAACGATATTGACGATTTATTAGGGTTCTTAACGACCCTCTTATTACTTGTTTGCTGACAGGGTAGTATGATATACGATCCCATGCTATTATACTACTATATGTGACTTTTTCTCCGGGGCAATTTAAATTTCATTAGTTTTCCAACCGCATAATTCTCAGATCGTAGCAAAAAGGCGCTTGACACATACTTAATCTTTGAAAGTTCTAATATTTTATTGGCAGTAAAACCTGCTGTTTTCCACTCTGATTAATAATGTGGCAAGTTAATTACGTCTCCCCCTTTTAGGTTGATTTTGACTAATCGAGGGTCGGAAAACAAAAGAATATTCATTGGACATTAACACTAAAGTAGCTCAAATGCAAGTTTGATAAAATGCTGATGTATTTAGGAATAAAACGGGCCTATTGTGATATAATTTAGTCCTGGAATCGGGAGACAATTTATTACCGGAATGTCAGGACTAGCGCCGTCCAACAAAACGGACTTTGGTAATAAATATCTCACAATATTGACAAGACCCGTTAGATACAGTGACGTTGCCCTATACGTGCCCAAATTGAGTGAGTAATGGAGTTAAAGCCACTAATTAAGACATGTCCTAAGGGTATTTGTATAGGACATAATTCAAAAAATAATTCAAGAGCAAAATATTAAAACACAGTTGAAACTATATTTTTATGGTCACGTGACTGTTTTTGCCTGTACAGTGTTGCCAGCTCAAAAATTATAATTTTGTGGTCGAGTGACTATAGTTTACAATTTTTTACTTCATAGCTGTTTAAATCGGATTTTGGACATTTTTATAATTTAGACTACTTTTTTATAGTCAAGTGACTGTTTTTCACTATTGGCACTGGCCAGTACAGTGTTGCCAGGGTAAAAATTGCATTCCCAAAGTCACATGACGTGACAAATAATAATTTTACTCTCTATAGCTTTTTTCGGGTTCATAATTCTGAACCGTTCAGGAACTGTTTTCGAAGTGCCGGTTTTGAGACGAAACAAGTGAGTACAATTTTGACATTTGATTGTCTGTTTCATATGTAGTTTGGTCTGACATGGTATTTGTGCATGTTTGTTCCATAAACCTACAAAAGTACAACACATAGTTTTGAAACTAATAACCCAATCTCATGTAATTCATTATCATAAATTTTAGACTTTATGATTGGAGTTTTGACAGATTTGGGCCATCTGCATGGACGGGATAAATATTGCTGGGTACTTATTTACAAGACTATGTACAAATTATCGTGCAAATGGTCCAAACCCAGATTTAAAACAGGAAAGAGATCAGAATCAATAACACGAACAAAGCTAATATAATTTGTAGCTTTTTATAAATGCGCATGCTTGTCAGGAATGTTACTAGATATTACTCTCAGTTGGAATGCACCTAATGACTCTCAGTATGGAGAAAACATCAAAATACATACTTTCGTATTGGTCTCTAATACAGCCCTATCCAAATATTATGAAAAACTTAAAGAAAGCAAAAAAGACCCACAAAAAACTGATGAAAATAAATAGACGAACATAAAAAGCATCGTGTAACATCACGTAGCCCATAAAATAACCGAAAATCCCTTCGTTTGTCTTTATATAAGTGAACAAAGGACTTAACTAACGCCCCTCCGGAAAAAATCCAGTTCTGGACATTGCCAGGACGTGATTCCTGTGCAAATACACTGGTGGCTAAAAAACAAACAAAATCTTTGATTTAGCCAAGTAAGCGATTTGCAAAAGGTCATTTTGTTGATTTTTCCTGACACTCTAATGCAATGAATTGGCACAATCAGTGGAACGTATGTAATTCGTTTAGACGAGACGTGTTTGTCAGCCAAAAAAATCTTCTTCACTCAAAGTATTTATATTACAGCTTTTTAAGACAGTTTTAAGTGCACACTAAGGCAGAAAATATTCCTGTAAAATTAATCAATTTAGACTTGAAGTAAAAATACTTCTGAATAAACCTTACCTTTGGATTACAAAAATACAAGCATTTGGCGTATTCGTAGGCTGCAACGCATTTATCATCAAAATTGGTGGCTGAAAATAAATTTATTACATTGAAATTTTTAAGATTTAAGTGACAAATTTTACCAGCATTTTCACATTTATCCAAACATCCAACAACGTAATCGTGCATGCTTTCTGGTAGTAAAGTGTCAACTTGGATATTGGCCGATTCTCGATCAAAATGATTGGTTTTACCAATCTACAATTTTTTTGTTTTAAACGAGAGTGCTTATTTATAAAAAAAAATAGGGAATTTACCAGCTTGTATTGGCTGAGGACACACCACATGTAACACTAAAATTATTTAAAGAATTAATATTTGTGCTAGAGAATTCCTAAATGAATTTTTACCTGCGTCTTGTGGTCTATATCCCAATTTCCCTCATGCATTTTATCAACCTCTTCTGTCAAACAACGTTTTATAATATCATAATAATAGAAAAATTACAGACTTACCCAATTTTGCTTTTTCTTTAGATAGGCACATGTTTCGTACTAGTTTGACAGCAGCTGCAAGTTGCTTTTCTGTCATCTTTCAAACAAATTTGACACTTTGAAACGAAAAAAAACCTATTTTACTTACCCTAGATACAGACTGCTCGGACAAGAATAAAACGACAAAAAAATATACAAACACTTTTCCAGTAGCCATAATTTGCCAAGCTAAGAAAAATACTGTTCAACAAGTTGCAAAGCCGATTTAATAAAGCCATCCACCCTTTATAATTACTCTCCAATTATCGTTTTAATTAACGTCTTAACTTCCTGTACACGGATGCAAAACTGGAAAAAACCGACATTAAATCGAATAATGCTGGGATTTAATAAGTAAATTACGAGAACTGACATTGTAATGTTATGAATTATCAATTAGGGTGGGTACAAGTCATTTTTTTGACAAATTGCTGCTTTTTAGTTTTGTTTGTTGATGGTAATGTGTTAATTTGATGGGAGAATTAAGTAAAGCTTGTTGTTGAGAGCTTGCTTGTTTGAGATCGTAGCTCATTTGAAATCCAATGACCAAAAATTCAAAATTTTAATCAAATCAATGAAGTTTTTTAATGAAAATTTCACTGCAGAAGCTAGTCAATAAGTATTTCTATCCTGTTCTATCAAATGTCATTGAAACAGGACAGCAATACGCTAAATTGAAACAAATCACATGTCCTGTCTATTTGCAATGCATTTCTTTGCAAATTGTGACAAGTGAAGACTCTTTATAACTCCACTTTGACGAACTAATGGTTTCAGGTAAAGGCAGGTTAGTCAAATTTTCAATTTTTTAATTTAGTAAAAACTAAAAAAAACAAATTTATAACAGTCTAATTGAACACGACTGACAATTGACAACTTTGACAGATCTCTACTAGAGATGAGCTGACCGGATAAATTATCAACAATAGCTTAATTTAAAGGACGCACTGCTTTTTACAAATAATTTCCCTTAATTGAATTATTGTATTTATGGTTACCTTAATTTACGTTCAGTTTTTGAGGTTTTGTGTCTGAAACTGTCACATTCAAACCTCCACTTAAGTTTGGTGTAATCTGTCCTGAATATCCAGAAGTATGTTAGTGTTTTCTGCCTAATAACGAAGTAAAACATCAGCCTGAAAACAGTAAAGAAAATAAGGTCTATCCCAGGGCTAGTGGCAGTGACGTAAAGAAGCACTGTCAATGTCAATTGTCAAACAATCCTTTACTACACCGCCCTCTGTACAAGAAAGCCTAGAATGTCACTTTTAGTGGCGGCGTTAGCGGTTTTCGTTTTGTACACAAACCTATGCAGATGCAGTAGAAAATATGCTTTTTTTTATTTTTTCGTGTAGTTGATTAGAAGTTGTGAGTGAAAAATCAAAGAACGCTTCATTCCTGATCCAGATATGTATAGATATGGCTTTTTATACTCAATAAACTCCAGCCAAAGCAAGTTTGGTTAGAACCCTTTGTCCTGGAAAGTACAACAAACTAATGTGAAAACTGCTCAATCAAAGAAAATTTGGAAATCCTTGAAGCTAGGTAAGCAAAACTGGTAAATGGGTTTTATATTATTACCAAGACCTTACTTTTAAAATGTAAATGTGCCAATGGAACTTCTAAAAGCTGTCCTGTTTCTTCAGAGTAAACCTTTATTGCTCTCAAAATGCAGGCGGCCTCTAAATGTAACTCACATACCTATGTATGTAAGAGGCAATAAGTTTACTGAATGAGAAAGCATATTGTACTTACCACTGAGTATTGTGTTGGAGTAAAATCACTCCAGTTCAAAGCTTTCAACCACTGTTGGGTTCCAGCAGGATCTTTTGGAAAGTAAAAGACTGACACTTTTGGGCCTTTCACCAATTGCTTTTACAATTTGGCAAACAACAAGTGGACGGCATATTGTAGAGGCAATAGAATTAAGTTAAAAAACCAACAACAAATTATAGAACAATGAAGGAACAATAACAATAGTGATAACACAATAAAATGAACACAAACTACACTTTCACTAGAACAATAAACATATAAACAACAATATACACTGTGTGTAAAAAGTCCGGCAACCCTGAATTATTTCGCAAAATATACAACTTATTGAAAAATATCCTATATAAATATTGACGCACTTTAAACGTTTTACCGTTAGGTGACATTCAGGAATATACAGGGTGAGCCACAATATGGCAATGAATTGAGGTTATGTTTTTTCTTATGGAATGACCATGTTTTAATGACGTTTTCTGATTCGCTCTCTCATTCTGATCACATTTCATGTAACATGTTGTATGGTTATCTTGAACAGTTTGGCAGCTATTTAATTATTAAAGAAAACTACACTTTAAATAAGTAAAAAATTTTTATTTGATTAAATGCTGAAAATGTGCCCCTTGAACTGTCTGACAATGAGCTAAATTAAAATAAAATTTAAATTTAATTATTTAAAATTTAATTTAATTTAATTTAATTTATTTAATTTAAATTTAATTTAATATAATTTAAATTTAATTTATTTAATTTAATTTATTTTAATTTAATTTTAATTTAATATTATTTAATAATTTAATTTAATTTTATTTTTTTTATTTTTTTAATTTAATTAAATAGCTGCCAAACTGTTTAAGATAACCATACAACATGTTACATGAAATGTGATTAGAATAAGAGAGCGAATCAGAAAATGTCATTGAAACATGGTCCTTCCATAAGAAAAAACATAACCTCAATTCATTGCCATATTGTGGCTAACCCTGTATATTCCTGAATGTCACCTAACGGTAAAACGTTTAAAGTGCGTCAATATTTATATAGGATATTTTTCAATAAGTTGTATATTTTGCGAAATAATTCAGGGTTGCCGGACTTTTTACACACAGTGTATAATAGCAAACAAAAATTACTTTTGCAAGTAGTCCCATGTCTTGACTTTAAACCTTAAAAATTAATTTAATCATCGAAAAACTCAATTTCCACAATACAAACAAATGCAAACTGCCAACCACTATTTCGGCCATATTGGAATTTTTGGCATGCACCTTCTTGGCTTTCTTGTACAGAGGGCGGTGTTTACTATCATTAAAAACACACTGATGCCATGTTGCCGAATGCTCTCGTAAAAAAGGTATTGATAGACAAAACAATTATCTTGCACTGACACGGAGCAATACTGGGGGCGATTGCTTCATCTATCAATAGCAAAAAACAAAAATAGTTTTTAAAAAATGCTCTATATCCGAACTTTACAATATGTCTGGCTTAACAAAAACAAAACTTTTTAAATCACCGGGAATCTGGAATGCTCAAGCTGGCAACCACGAAATATCAATAAAAACCTTTGGAACTAATCTAAGACAAGAGTGAATTTCAATCTGACGTCACCATTTATTACGTCACATGCCTTACTTAACAATGGCTGACTGACAGTTTAGAAATTTGGCAGTAGAGATGAGGTTATATAGTAGAAATGTGCTAGATTTGTGAGCAAAAACATACAACCAACTTACATGTGCATGTGCAGTGGAAAAGTCAAATACTGTTTTCTCTTTTATTGATTCATCTTTTGAGATAAATGTAGATCGCCCCAAAAAAGATATTATCAAACGTAAATTGTATGTGGTGATGTCAATCACAAATAATATTTTCATAAGGCTATTACAGGAGTGCAAACTAATTGAATTTGTGGTCATCGAAAACGATTGTCAAAACCAATCGAACATTAAAACCAGAAATCAAAGTGGACTTTGATTAAGATAATGACATTACGCGGTATATATCCATTCGCTAATCGGTTTGTAGTCTTTGTTGACCGCAAATCCATTAATTGTATGTCACGTTTCGCGTGTGTGTTAGGGGTGGGTTTGTTTGCTGGCAACGTTTCCATTTTGCGGCTGTTCAAAAAGAGGAAATTACACGATCAGGCAACGATGACTGATTAAATAACTCTTTTTGGTTTCAATGCACGGAGGTCAATTTAAAACGGAGTTTTTTCTGTTATTATACAGCTTCCTTTGTTTGCAAATAAACCACATTCACTGGACATCCAATGAAAATTTAAGGCCTTAGAGACAAAATCTAATTACGGATCTTAAAACTGTTCATCTATCTATCTAATCACGGGCGCATTAGCCTACACATTTATTTTTAAACATAGACGACCAAAAACAGTTTTCTTTGGCGCTTTACCAAACCTTCGGGATAGTGGAAAAGAGGTAAATATTAGTCGATCACGCACATGTCCAACTTCGAACTGTAGTTTTATCACTTCGGAAGTTCGTAAAATTCCAGTTCACCTAATAAACTAAATGAATTTCCGGCGTATCGGGGTCGTTTTATGTGTCTTAGTTACGTTCAGTTTGGCCAAAGATAACATTACTGTAGGTAAGTGTGGGAATGTTTTCATAAAACACGTGTGTTTGATGACCTTTTTGGATTAGGGATATTTTTTAATAAGGATGAAAACGGGATATCGTACTGGGAAGCTCTGGAAGGTATACTTGATGGGCAGCTGGATATAACACCCGAAGTAGCAGAAAACGATAAAAACGATGTGTTTGACAAGGATATTACAGAAACTAAAAAAATATGTAAATAATAATGTAGTAACTGTGAACAGTGACGTGTAACTAGACATTTTACAGATTGCAATTTTATTTCTGAGACCAAATCCAGGATAGTAGCCACTCTAGGACCAAGATCATCTTTTGTGTCACCAATTCTGGAATCAATCAGTCACCACCTTGCTATACCGTACTTTATTACCACATGGAGACCTAAATCCGAACAATTTCCTAATGTATTTAACGTTTATCCAGAAGCTGACCTACTGGCTAGGGTAACATTTATACTAAACAGTTTTTTTTTATTTAAAGGAACTTTTGCAGGGTTTAGCTAAAATTGTCGAATCATTTGATTGGCCAGAATTTGTGGTTTTGTACGAAGACGATCAAGGACTGTTAAGACTACAGGAGGTATTGAAAATCCAGCAATTTCAGGAGGGAAGCTTGAAGAATGGAATGACCTTAGAAAAACTGGATATTGGTGGCGATAACAGGTACTGAGCTAAATTAAAACCTGATTGGCTCTTCACATTTACAAAGTTTGGACCGCGTCCAGCTATTTGCGTGATGCGGAGTGTAATTTATTTTATTATCGCCACAAGTTAAGATTTAATTAACTTCAATTTTCTAAAAAACTTATTATTGGTTTCAGGCATGTTTTCAAGAAAATTCGCTCCACTTCTATAAATAAAATCGTCTTGGACTGTCACGTTGATCGTATCAAGGACTATTTCAACCAAGCTGATCAAGTGGGGCTGATGTCAGATTTTTCTAGAAGTTTTTTCCTAACTTCCCTAGTTTGTGTTCTCTTCAGTTTAACTGTTTTAATTTTGCTTAAATAATTTTGTTGCAGGACGCACACACTTTAAGTTTAAAATCCCTTGAAAGCCAAGTCAATATCACCACTATACGTCTTTTTGATCCTGTAACAGTTGATTCACTGAAAGTGTTTTACGATCTTCAGGACTTTCCACCTTCACTTTTGAGGGTGAGTTTTACTGTTAAAACTAAATGACAAAATGAAACATTTAAACATAATTTTCACAATAGTCACGTGAGAATTCAACCAATAAAACTTGACATTTATTGTTTCTGAGTTGGAAACCAGTCAGGAATTGTCTCTGCAAACAGACCATATATTGTTTCACTTTTCCATCATCGAAATCTGCTTTAATTTACTGAATATATATTTTTTTAATAATACCAATTTGTGACAATATTAATTTTTCGTAGGTTGATGATGCTTTAACTTTTGATGCCTTGGTGCTGATTGTTAAAGCTCTAAACCACCTCAAAGGAAATGGTGAGGAGTTTCAAGTTAGAGAACTAAACTGTGATGTTGAAGAGGTTTACTCTGACGATATAGGGTTGATAGACGTATTAAAACAGGTATCAAAACTAGAAATTTGCAAAATTGATTTAAAAATATAGCATAATTTCAGGTGGAAGTGAAAGACACCTTAACTGGCCTCACGTCTTTAGCAGAAGGAAAACGTGACAAATTCACTTTGCAAGTGGTTGAAGTGAACA
Source organism: Ips typographus (assembly GCF_016097725.1). NCBI lineage: Eukaryota > Metazoa > Arthropoda > Insecta > Coleoptera > Curculionidae > Ips > Ips typographus. Next base: position 5,052,489 of record NC_138430.1, on the reverse strand, counting down.
ATCTGGAAAAACCCATAGCTGTGTGGAAGTCTGAAAATCCGGAAACCATCGAGCTAAAAAGGAACGCTACAGAACGAGAAGCGGAACTTCAAAAACGATTGGCCAGTCATAGATTTATTGTCACGTCCAGGTTGTGACATAATATCATTTGATGAATTTTAGCGGTTAATACACTGTTTTCAGGCTAGGATCTCCTTATTTGTTTGAAAACAAGGAAAAGGACGCATACATGAATCGCAGGTATTACGGATATTCTATGGATTTAATCACGGAAATTGCCAATCTGATTAATATCACATTTGAGTTCCAACTTACTAAAGATGGCTCTTATTTGAATTTGGTGAATGATTTAGTGGAAAGGGTTAGCGTCACTACAGTAAGTTACTCTAGTATTACATTTAATTCTTTCAGAGGGCTGATTTGGGTATTTGCGACTTTACCATCACACCCCAACGAAGTGAATTAATTGATTTCAGTTTACCTTTCATGAATTTGGGTAAGTTCTAAAGAATAACATTTGCTCCTACTAAACTCCAATTGGTTAGGAATTGGGATAATACACAAACAATCCACTCAAGAGGAAGTGGACAATATGTACGCCTTCATGAGACCCATATCCTGGACAGTGTGGTTCTACATTTGGACTTTGAGTTTGGCCAGTTCAGTCACCATGTTTATTGTTGCCAGGTATTGGTTTAAACCCTATTTTAACTTAGAATGATAATTTTGTTGTAGATTATCACCCAGTGAATGGGAGAACCCAAAACCCTGGGATCCAGAATCTAAAGAAGTAGAAAACATTTGGAACGTAAAAAACTTTTTGTGGTTCAGTGTTGGAGCCATAACAGCCCAAGGATGTGACATTTTACCTAAGTAGGCATCAAACTTTTAGAAAAAAAAATTTACTGAAATGTACTATCTAGGTCAGTGGCACCTAGAATAATTTCAGCTTCTTGGTGGTTTTTCTCCTTAATCATTATGAGTTCCTACATTGCCAACTTGGCAGCTTTCCTAACAATGCAGAAAAGAGACGTTATAATTGATTCTGTAGAAGAATTAGCAGCACAATCTAGAGTAAAATACGGTAAGTAAACTGGGGAGTAAACAATCAGAATGTGACTGTACTATTTACGTTTAGGTTTAATGTCCAAAGGATCAACAGAAATGTTCTTCTCCACCTCCAACAACTCGCTCTATCAAAAAATGTGGAATACCATGAAAAACGAGAAACCCTCAGTGTTTGAAAAGGACAACCCTTCGGGGGTTGAAAGAGTTTTGTCAACAAAAAACGAGCTGTACGCCTACTTTATGGAATCTACTGGAATTGAGTATGAAATGGGACGGAAATGCGATCTTAGAAAAATTGGAGGACTGTTGGATTCCAAATCATACGGAATTGGAATGCCTTTAAGTACTAGTTCCACTAAACTTAAAATTCTTAGTGACCTGTTTTGTTTATAGACGCAGATTACCGACACACGATCAACTCAGCCATATTGCGTTTGCAAGAAAGTGGTAAATTAATGGAACTTAAACAGAAATGGTGGGAGAAAGAACGGGATGGTGAACCTTGCAATAGAGTAAGTAGTCTAAAAACACCTAAAGTTCTATTGAATCTGAAACTTTGTCAAAACAGGTTGCAGAAGAACAGTCAGATGCTTTGGCTTTATCAAATGTTGGTGGAATTTTTATAGTTTTGGCTGTTGGAGTGGCCTTAGCGTATATTATTGCCATTATAGAGTTTTTGTGGAATGTACGGCAACTTTCAGTGGAAGAGCATGTAAGTTGTTCACCTCACATCCACTTTATATATTAACACAGCTCTCTTTTATGGAAACTTTAAAATGTGAGCTGAAATTTGCCTGTAAAATCTACACAAGAAAGAAAAGGGCCAAACCGGTGGTGTCAGAGTCTTCTTCCTCCACCAAGTCCTTCAACAGGGAGAAATTCAGCGCAGCCAGGGATTTGTTCAATAAATCAGCCTCACTTTTGGATTTTAATCCTGATACAAATGAGTATATTCGGAATAGAGTAAAAAGTCCTAGCAGGACTGAAGGATCAACAGTTAGTCGTCGATTTAAAGTCGATAATCAATTAGATTCTTAATCGTGCAACGTTGTAGTATGTCTCAATTAAATTGAATTTTGAATTAAATATTTACTACTTAATTGCTTGCTAAAATCTGATTAGAATCCTAAATATATTAATGTTAATCCAAATCGAAGATTCAGCCTATCATCTGAGATGAGTGCAGTATAAATTTTTGCAATGTTGCCAAACTGTTTTTACTCTACAAATGTACTAGTTTTAAGTGTCATCATTTGATAAATACAGTGACTTGGCAACGTCGCAATATTTTTTGATTGAATGTTTAAAGGTCATAATTAATATTTTTAAGGGAAACTATAAACGAGCCAAAAATGTATAGTACAGTGTCCTTGGAAAAGTAAGGAGTAAATTGCTAATTTCCTCAACTTTTTGAGATATCCTGTACTGTAACCAATAGTTTTTAAAGGTATTTACCAATGATTTTCAAGCTTTACTCTGAAGCTGTCAAAATTATCCTGAAGCAGCCTAGAAACTTCCAAACCGTTTTGGAAAAGTCTAAAAGCTTCAAAATAATGCTCTTCAACTAGTCTAAAAGCTTTCAAAAATTTCAAAACAGTCTAAAAGTTTCGTATGTTTCTAGAGTAGTTTAAAAGCTTTGAAATATTTCTAAAACCGTCTGCAGTTCAGAACCTTCAATATGCTCTTTAAACTGCCCAAAAACGAAAACACTATAGAAACTGCAAAATGCTTCTAAAAGCACTCAAAGTCGATACAAAACAATCTAGAAGCTTCCAAAAGATTTGAAAACCGTCTAAATGCCTCTAAAGCAGTCCAGAACCCTCAATATGCTCTTTAAACTGCCCAAAAATGAAAACACTATAGAAACTGCAAAATGCTTCTAAAAGCACTCAAAATCCTTACAAAACAATCTAGAAGCTTCCAAAAGATTTGAAAACCGTCTAAATGCCTCTAAAGCAGTCCAGAACCCTCAATATGCTCTTTAAACTGCCCAAAAACAAAAACACTATAGAAACTGCAAAATGCTTCTAAAAGCATTCAAAATCCTTACAAAACAATCTAGAAGCTTCCAAAAGATTTGAAAACCGTCTAAATGCCTCTAAAGCAGTCCAGAAACTTCAATATGCTCTTTAAACTGTCCAAAAAGTTTTCAAACTCTTCTAAAACACTCTAAAAGTTCCAAAATCCTGCTACAGCAGTTGAAAGCTTTCCAAAACAGTCTAAAAGCTTCCAAATGCTCTTCAACTAGTCTAGAAGCTTAAAATTAATACCTTGCACACACGCGAGTAGAAAAAAACTAGCAGTTTAGCATTTATTGAAATTCAAAGCAATTTAAGGGTAAAATTCCTATGGGAAATTTTGTGCCAATGATTCGCTCCGATTAACAAAGACAATCGGGCCATTTTGATTCGGATACGAGCGAATGACGTCGAAACTAGCGTGAGTTTCAGCAATAAATTTTAAACATCGTCTGCCCTTAGAGAGCCCCCTAATAATTCTCTTTGTATTTAAAATATATCTGCAATGCGTAAGCAAGTCATCGTCATGGGGGGTTAATTCGATCTGATATGTGGGTGCGTTTCCCTTGGATCTGTTGTTGTATTGCTCGTTAAATTATTACCGCCGCCTGTACGAACAGTTCGTGTTGATTTTAGAACAGATTGCTAATCGAAATTTTGCGTTTTGTTCAGGGAGTATTTATTTGTATTTGAAAAAATTTACCAATCTGGATTGTTTAAAATAGTGCAATAACAACGCTGGAAACTGAACCTCACCTGAAATCAGTCGTAAAAAACAAAATAAAAATCGCGATAATAAATTATTTGGAATCCAAACAGTTGACTTTTTTTCTGGCTGAATGACTAAAATATGCGTCAATTGGCAACAAATAAACCGAATAGGCGATGATTGATGATGCGTCCCCGTATCAATATTGCCATTTCGGAACCGTATTTTGCGACGCGACCTCGCTCTTTTGATCTATGACGAGGGCCGACATCGACTATGAATAACGAAATTGATATTACCCGGTATGACAATACGCAGAGATTAAAGTATGAATAAATTTCATCCCTTTGGGGGGCACAAAACCGCACGATTAAAGTTTAATCTGGCGCGACGTAGTTAATAGAATAAAAACCAGACAGAGGGATGAAGCTCCTATCTCTGTGCGCTTCGGACTTTGTCCTGATTTAAAAAAAGGTCTAGTGATTTAAAAGGGCTGTTATTGGTCGCTTTTGCTTAATAATTCAACCTAATCCGGTGTTACTCAGAAAATACATTTGGGTCGGTTTCAAACACTTGTGTGTTCTTTAAATCTTTTTTGGGTTTGCCCAACACACAAGTCTAAGCTTGTATTAATTTAAGAAATTCTGTCTTCTTGTGTGTAAATAGATTACAATACCTCCCTCAAAACTTAAAAAAACACTTTTTTACTATTTTCTCTATTTGCAGAGTTTGAACGTAAAAACGTTGTAAATATTTAACTAGCACACTCTTAAAATGACATTTTATGTACTTTGACAACTCCTGAAAACTTCTTCCTGAAATAAAATCCTAAAATGACGCTTTTTGAGGTTTATGTTGGTTAAGTCAAACTCCACACTTTTATTTAACTGCTCCACAGCGAAGCTTCGTGCTGTTCAATTTATCTGTAAAAGAGGCAAGGAGGGATTTATGGGCATAAAATTAAAGCGATTGTTGGATTCGTATCCAATTGAGTGCAGGAACTTGAATAATTTACGCAAATGCGGTTTGCCAATAAAAAAAAGCGTTGCAGTTCAGTCAACGAAAATTTATAGGAGGAAATGATTGAAATACTATTTTTGATTTCGTATTTTGGTTTGGACAATAAATTCCTGCCCTGTCCCTACTTTTAACCCCAGGATCAGCATGTTGCAACTAATTTTCAGCTTTTAAAGGACTGACCATTATGAATATGTACTTGGAACATAGGAAATGTTTGGTTACTTTAAAAATTATGTTCGTACCATATAGAAAAGGAGATACTACACCACCTTATTTATTTAGATAAAGCCTTCTCATAATTAAGATCAAACTTCACTTAAGGTAAGTTTGTTTGATTTTTTTTCCTTTGTTTTAGAGGATTGGTTAGCTAGACAGTCACGTGACCCACTTAGAATAAGAAAATTTCCTATTAAAAAACATTTGGTACCGTTAAGTAGAAAAGCAGTGTCAAAATTGGAGCGGTACCAGAAACATAGTTAGAAAGAACAGTCAAGGACAAAATTGCTGGTTAAATCCACTTGGAGTAAGAAAATTACTGTTTTAAGCACATTTTTGGAATTCTCATTAAATTTCCTATTCAATAACCTGAGAAAAACCCTACAAAATTTAGTACAGCCAAGGTAGAAAAGCGGTGTCAAAGTTTGAACTGCTAGAAACACAGTTTGAAAGGACAGTCAAGGACTAAATCGCTGGTATAACCCACTTGGAGTGAGATATTGACTGTCTTAAGAACATTTTTGGAATCCCCATTAAATTTCCTATTTAATAACTTGAAAAAACACTATAAAATTTGGTACCGTTAGGTAGAAAAGCAGTGTCAAAGTTTGAGCGGTGCCAAAAACATAGTTAGACAAAGAACAGTCAAGTACAAAATTTCTGGTTAAATCCACTTAGAGTAAGAAATTGACTGTTTTAAGCACATTTTTGGAATTCTCATTAAATTTCCTATTCAATAACCTGAGAAAAACCCTACAAAATTTAGTGCAGCCAAGGTAGAAAAGCGGTGTCAAAGTTTGAACTGCCAGAAACACAGTTTGAAAGGACAGTCAAGGACTAAATCGCTGGTAAAACCCACTTGGAGTGAGAAGATGACTGTTTTATGCACATTTTTGGAATCCTCATTAAATTTCCTATTCAATAACTTGAAAAAACACTATAAAATTTGGTACCGTTAGGTAGAAAAGCAGAGTCAAAGTTTGAGCGGTACCAGAAACATAGTTAGAAAGAACAGACAAGCACAAGATTGCTGTTTAAATATACTTGGAGTAAGAAAATGACTATTTTAAGCACATTTTTGGAATTCTCATTAAATTTCCTATTCAATAACCTGAGAAAAACCCTACAAAATTTAGTGCAGCCAAGGTAGAAAAGCGGTGTCAAAGTTTGAACTGCCAGAAACACAGTTTGAAAGGACAGTCAAGGACTAAATCGCTGGTAAAACCCACTTGGAGTGAGAAAATGACTGTTTTAAGAACATTTTTGGAATCCTCATTAAATTTCCTATTCAATAACTTGAAAAAACACTACAAAATTTGGTACCGTTAGGTAGAAAAGCAGTGTCAAAGTTTGAGCAGTACCAGAAACATAGTTAGAAAGAACAGACAAGCACAAAATTGCTGGTTAAATATACTTGGAGTAAGAAAATGACTGTTTTAAGCACATTTTTGGAATCCTCATTAAATTTCCTATTCAATAACTTGAAAAAACACTACAAAATTTGGTACCGTTAGGTAGAAAAGCAGTGTCAAAGTTTGAGCAGTACCAGAAACATAGTTAGAAAGAACAGACAAGCACAAAATTGCTGGTTAAATATACTTGGAGTAAGAAAATGACTGTTTTAAGCACATTTTTGGAATTCTCATTAAATTTCCTATTCAATAACCTGAGAAAAACCCTACTAAATTTAGTACAGCCAAGGTAGAAAAGCGGTGTCAAAGTTTGAATTGTTAGAAACACAGTTTGAAAGGATAGTCAAGGACTAAATCGCTGGTAAAACCCACTTGGAGTGAGAAAATGACTGTTTCAAGAACATTTTTGGAATCCTCATTAAATTTCCTATTCAATAACCTGAGAAAAACCCTACAAAATTTAGTGCAGCCAGCGGTGTCAAAGTTTGAACTAACAGAAAGACAGTTTGAAAGGGCAGTCAAAGACTAAATCGCTGGTAAAACCCATTTGGAGTGAGAAAATGACTGTTTTAAGAACATTTTTGGAATCCTCATTAAATTTCCTATTCAATAACCTCAAAAAACACCACAAAATTTGGTACCGTTAGGTAGAAAAGCAGTGTCAATGTTTCAGCGGTGCCAGAAACATAGTTAGAAAGAACAATCAATGACAAAATTGCTGGTTAAATCCACTTGGAGTAAGAAAATGACTGTTTTAAGTACTTTTTGGGATTCTCATTAAATTTCCTATTCAATAACTTGAAAAAACACTACAAAATTTGGTACAGTTAAGGAGAAAAACGCTGTTAAAGTTTGAACTGTCAGAAACCCAGTTTGAAAAAACAGTCAGGGACAAAATTGCCTGTAGAACCCATTTGGAGTCAAAAAATGACTGTTTTACGCACATTTTTAGAATTCTCATTAAATTTACTACCAAATAAGCTGAAGAAACACTGCAAAATAAAACATGTAAATTTGGCAATTCACATCAGTATTTAAAACGTTTCACAACCCACATAATGGCAATGTTATTAAAAAAGGGTAGACTATATACAAAAATAAAAACAGAAGAACGGTAGTAGAACCACAAATACGCTAGATATACCGTTTTAACAGTAGACCTGACAATATTGGTTTGTCTCTGGATTTCACAGTCAAATCACAACTTAACCTACCTAAAAAGCATTTAGAGTGCTCTTAAATACATTGGTGCAATCCGCCATTAGAATTTTTTACTTCAATTCATTATAACTGTTAATTGCTTACTGTTGTCATTATATTTCTCAAAGCTGATCCATCTGGTTTTTCACAGGTTATTTAAAAATGTATCACTTGTAATTACACACTAAACGTTTTGCATATGTAAAAGCGTACGTGAACTGGACATATGCTACTCTACATTATTCGGACACACCCCACAAAGAAAAATAATTTATAAATAATATTAAGTGGTTTAATTTGCCTTTCATTATTATTCACAGTTGTCCAACATTTTACCTTCTTCGTTTGTTTACCCAACCTGGTAAAATAATTCATGCGTAACGAACATATACGGATGAAAATGCCATTTGCAGGAATTGCGAGTAATTTGCGCATCCGGATTTAACGAGACCCCAAAATATTTTTGTTTATTTTGGGCATTTCCCAGCTCTGTAAAGGACAACGTAATTATTTCCGTCGTTATAAAATTTCTTTTTTGAAAGGAACAACGAAAAATATCTATCCCTAGGATCGCATTGAACGCAATATCAATAAAGGGCCGAGTTATTAAACTTTCGGGCGAGTTGAAGAATATCCTTTTAAGGCGCGCCCTTTATTGTTTCGGTTTATTAACGAGGTCTCCTCACTACGACGGCCCATTATGAATGTTAAATAGGAAACAGTGTCATTGTTTTCTTTGGAGGAGCATTCCCGGTTTTAAATTACTTGTCTGAAACTTTTATAAGCTCCATTGTCCCTAAGTTTTTGCCCACTACCCCCGTCGAGATGCTGCAGGGCTAACTTTAACGTCAAGTAGTCGCTTTGCAGATGTTTTTTGTTTTGTTTCTTTGGTTAAGGATTGAAGTAGATTTGAAATATGCAAAACATTACCAAAAAGGCTTTAACGTAGTTTCATCAATGTATGTTATGTTTAAAAGTGTTTTTCTAGCAGTTCAAGCTTTGATAACGCTTTTCTCCCTGTAATTGTACCAAATTTTGTAGTGTTTTTTTTTTAGGTTATTGGATACATTTTCTAACTTAAAGTGGGTCACGTGACCAATTAAATTATCCTCTAAAACTACGTGATATCTCTCACTAATATCAAAAGTATTAAAATTTGCCTGGGTTCTGCCAGAATTAAAGTTTGACACAGTTTTCGCAACGAGACGTGTTTCTGAGATTTACGACAATTACTATGACAATTATCATATGATTGTGTAGCTAAAGAGTGTTCTAGAACCACGTGACAACTATCACTAACGTCAAAACTGTCAAGCTGTGCTTGAAAGTTGCAAAAATCAGAGTTTCTTGCAGTATTTGACATAAAACGTATTTCTGAGATTTACGACAGTTATTTTGACAGTAGTCAAGTGACTGTCTAGCTAAATTATCCTCTAAAACCATGTGCTATCTGTCACTAATGTCAAAACTATCAACATTTTAGTTTAACACAGTTTTCGAAACAAAACGTTTTTCTGAGATTTCTGACAGTTATTTTGACAATTATTATGTGACCGTCTAGCTAAATAGTGTTCTAGAACCACGTGACAACTGTCACAGAGATCCAACTTTGTGTACTTCTTCTTATTTTTTGAAAATTTACAGTTTGAAAAATTGATATCTACAGTCCAGATTTTTTTGACAGTGGACTGATTATAACAATTTTTGACTTTCGTCAAACAAAAAGCTTTTTAACAAACAGGATATAAATTGTTCCGGACCTGACCAAACACGAAACCTCTCGTCGAAAGAGGCACAAAAAGCAAATACCTTACCACAGTGAAAACGACTTATCCCGTACATTTGAATCCTTTGTGAGAAAAACCAGAAAGCCCCGACTGCTTTCTATTGACACAGTCGAATCAAACCAATAACATGGAAAATAGATGGACGTTGGTCCGTGTGTACAGTGTCGCCCCCTTAGGAAATCAACCCTTAGGTCTGGTTTAAAACCCCTGACTTACTGGACCAACCGGAGTGGGTTAAGAAAATGAAGGTGTTTTTTTTTTAATTTGAACAGGTAGGAAAAATAGGGTTAATGGAATATTGTCCGCCACTGTCCAGATCCGCATACTCAATAGATCAAAGCCGGCGCCGGACAAAAATGTCTTCGTCCATGTCACCAAAAGGTCCGAAGGAGATTGAATTTGAAAGTTGTAGGGGTCGTTTACGGAAACGTTCTTTCCCGGTCTTGTTTTCTTTTATGTTTCTTTCGTCTCGGCCGTCTTGAAAATGTTATTGGAAAGTGAATGTCGGTTACAATGCAGACTTGTTTTGTTTTTCAGAAAAAAGTTGAGCGGCGACATTTAGTGGTTGCATCCCTTAAGGAAAATCTTTGTCCCTCCCACAAAATAGGGGAAAATATTCAGAGGGACTCGTTTGTCTCAACTGTTTGAGTTGCTAATGGCGAACGTCTCCAAATCCAAAGTTCTATTTAATTTCCTGATATTTTTCGAGAGTCGGTGTATAGTGAATACGACGACTAGATGAAAAAGTTTCTGAGCTCGAACTTGTAAATTAATTGTATGTCTTTCTAATTTTGCTCAGTGAAGTTTCTTAACTAGTTTAGTGGAGTCCGGGACGGGTCCCATTTAAATTTAATTTTAAATGACTACTTCTTGGAGAGGCGCTATATTGCACTAAATACGATTATCCGCACAGTTTCCATTAAGGAATCATTCCTTAACTACCGTTACCTTTACTCTTAAAATAAACTACTATGCAAATTAAGCCAATGATACATAATGCACCTTTTCTGTAACGAGTAAAGAATTAACATTCTCATTCATTACTTTCAGCTTGCTGCTTTTTTTAATCTGCACTTTTGAACTATTTGGAGCAATCACCAACTACTGTAATTTACGTAAGTTCTGCACGTGTAGACTTATCATCAATCGTAAATTAGAAGGATTTTAAATTTGTTTAGGTGGAACAAACACGTTTAAGCACATTATACACGTGGAAAGGTTGGAAAAACAAGCTGGTGCTGACGTGTTAAGCGGCCCCTGGTTTTGAAAAGTCTAAAAGAAACTTTGATGTATAGCCTCGGGCGCAGTTTCCGACATGAAAGCTAATTTGGAAGTGAATTAAAATGCTAAGTAATTAAGTAAATGACGGAGAGGTTAAGTTGAGCAAAATTACCGCGGGAAAATCTTTTAATTAAAATCTACTGAGGTGAGTTATGTGAACTCGAACGGAAGTTATATTGCCTTATGTTGAGCTTGGGGTAGAATTACAAAAAAGTGAGTTTGTTTTTCTGCTTTTTGTCTGTCAACTGTTCAACCCAGTTTTACGATTTTAAGACAAAAATTATGTCTTTCCACCATACTCTGGAAAACTCATTGGAGACCCTAAAGCCAAGATTTTCTAGTTGGTAACTGGGGACAGTGCAAATTACTGGTGCTTCGCCAGCACAGTTAAGTCGTAACCGTAACTCGACCACTAACCTGCTTTAAACCCTTTAAACAGCTCAAAGAAATAGCTTTTTTTCGTCTTGGATGTCCAGTGAATCCAGCAAAAACATGTTTTCAAATGTATTGTTTGCATAACTGCATAACTGATTACCCAAGCTACACACATACAACCCTTTATCGCACATTGAATATTTCATTTTGCGGCCCACACGAGGTAAAAATAATATATTTATTATTTCCATCATCAATTTTAGCGACAGTATTCCCGGAATCTACATAGCTGGGTAGCTGCAGGCTTTTATGCATTAAATGCGAAGCTTTAGATAGTGACTGAAAAGAATTGCCACCAACACTGAATTGTATATGAAATTGGGACAGATTATATATGGTAAAAATGCTTTATTTTTGTCTAAAAATAAGTTCTAAAAATAACGTAATAATATATAGACTGTCCCATTTAAAATAATTGAGTAAATAGACTTCAATTACGATAATGGTATTATTTCTAATAGAGAGTAAGTGAAACTCTCTCTATTATTGTATGAAAAATGACATGGAACAATGTTCCCACGTTTTTGGCCACCCTGTAGATAATTTTCAAGATAGAATTTTTTGGTTAAAACCACTGAAAAGAGCTTGTTAAGACGGTTCTTTTAAGTGGCTCAACCACCCCCAACTTCCAAAAATGACCGAGATACAGGGGGGTAAAAATTTCAGAATAGATTTTGAAATAAACTTAAGAAAAGTGCCAATACCTCGAAAGAAAACAAAAATATGCATAATGAACTGTTGCATCGACTCATGCAAATTTCAATATCAATTATTGCTGCTACTATACAGGGCGTGCACGAAAACTGCAATGATTCAACGTTTTTGGTAAGATTGTCACGGTACTCTTGACCATGTACTTGCTGGACACCCTGTATAACAGTATAACTAACAGTTTTGCAATGTTCGATGGATCTTTTATACTTACTTTACAGTGTGGTCCTGTTATAATTTGGTCGACATATTTTATAACAGCTTCACTCTTATTAAAAGGTAAGGCCTATTTCAAAAAAACTGCTTACACCAATAAAAATAACAGTATTATTGCATAAACTGGCTAATTGCTAGTTGATAGGATACTTACTAAAATTTCAAATTAGTTTAAAAGAAGAATTAAAGTAAACTTTGGTAGCTTCAAAGTAAAAAGCAACCAGAGTGTGTGTGGTAGTCTTATCTAATGGTTCCTGTGGCATAAATTCTCAAACAAAAGTTGGGGAAATAACAAATCGTATTTTCTATCCTGTACAAAGTTGAGAAACAATATCTAATACCGAGATTAGTCTATTCCTCTAAACCGGATAGAGAAATCCCGAGTATCGATTCGAGACGAATGGAGCCATTGAATCGTATTCAGATATTTAAATATAGTTTCTGCTAGTAAATGGCAACACACAAAAGGCTGAGATATAAACTAGAGAGTTTATAGGATCGGACCTAATTTCTTTCTGGAAAAGTGACAAAAGGGCTCGTGTTCCCTCCTCTCTCTTTCTTCTCCAGACATGTAACACGTGCCTCGGCCATTCCCGTATTTCAGGACCACCTGGTCCTGATGGTTGTGTCGTAGCTTTTGTCCTGCCCGACTGTAAATCTCCTTTTATTTTCCACTAAAACCGAACGGATTAATGTCCTAAGATCGTGCTAATTCCAGCCAGATAGTTTATCCTCGTTATTATCTCTCTAGATTGATGTATGGTTTCTCCAACAACAATCACCAATCCTCTTAATGTACTCGCTCGTCCTAATCGAATTAGATACAACAATTACGTTCGTCTATCTAAAAGATATTAATTAATGTGCCCATCAGACGACTGTTCTGAAATAAACGCCCATATCTATCAGGTTCGGGAATGACACGACTGAAAAATGACCATTATTCTTTATTCAAATCATTTTAGGCGGCAGCTGTTCGTGAACACAGGCATAAAGCTGCACAGTGTTATTGATTAGGTTAAAGTTGAAGACTCTTTTCTTATTGTAACTGATTGGAACCTTATCTTTAGATAAATTATGAAAGAGAGGAATGTTTCGGTTCCACCGTGTCAGATAATCGGTATTGATTTTATATTCAGGAATGTCACTGAAAATGTTTGTTCGTATAGGCAATACCTGACTGGTTCCCAATTCAAAAACAGGAAATTTTTATTGATTGAATACTCACGTGACTATGACATTTTCTGATGGTGGATTCTCTCTGCGAACAGACATAGTATATTTTCTAGCAAGTGTACAAAGTAAGCCTTGCAAGACAAAAACATGCCAATTATACAGAAAATTTCTGATTTATAAATACATTTATTTAAGTTAGAATGTCTTAATATCTAATCTGAAAAAATTTCAGGATACTAGTAAGTATAATTATTAAATTAGTTGGACTGACATTGGCCCAACTTAAAAAACGTATTATTCTAAGATGTGAAATTTAATAACAAAATATTATATTCTGAATTTGTTAGTGTTAATTAAGTCCTCCTTCATCAATTTTAATTACCCTAACGAATCAAATTTTCCATTCAGAGAAACATCAGGGTCTAACAGTCTGGAGTTCTTTGGAGAAAACGTAGATTTTAGCATTTTTCCTCGCTTCGGAGGCTTTGTAACGCCTCGCCAATTACCTTTGATTACTTCATGGAACTCCCTTAATGAGTTATTAAAAGCATTCGAAAAACACCGTAATTATGTAGATTTTGCCTGAGTTTCCCTTCGGTCGTCTTTATCTTCCATTCGAATCTGGGTTAAAGAGCGACAAAAAATGGGCGGAACCTTTTTCAACCTCTTGGATTAAAACTGAATTACCTGCACAATTTTGCCAATAATACACTTGTTGGCGACAAAAAGAGGGATCTATTCAATTTATTCCGGTGCTGGTGTCCCTTGTTTTGCGTCCGAATGGTCCATAAATCCCGTTTTGGAAAGAATCAATTAAATGACTGCTGTTTAAAACACTAGTCAGATTTATAGCCGGTTGGAAAACGACCACCATGTTGATTAATGAAATTCTATTTGCGAGAATGACATTGGCTATGTGGAATTTCTGTGGCGTTCAACTTTTATAAGGATTTCTTAAAGCATATTGCTGGAAATCCGGCACATAAAGTACCGAGAACGGCGACAGACGGGGTCCTTTAAGAAATATTTCAAATATGATATTGTCGGATAGTTTTGCGAACCTCCATTCATCCAAAACGTAGCCGGATGCCATCCAAGCAGAATCCGCAACCTCTACAAATTTAAATATCCTTCACCTAGGCCCCGAAAATCCTCCCCATCTCGTGTACCGAAATGGACAGAACTTTAACCGCTAAGGAAGATAAATGGCACATGTTGGATTTAAAAGGAATTTTTTGCTTGTAACAAAGTAGCTTTCCAGCTAACACTGGGTTAAATGACTTGGTAAAGCGGCGGGGAGAAAGTGAACGTGGCTTTTAAAGGGTCTCTACAGTAAAAAATGTCGTACACGGTTCCCATTAATCAATACATTTTTAGGACCGAAATGGGTCAAACCTGCTATGCATACTAGAAAAAAATCAAGTCAAAAGTCTACTTGGGTTAGGTCGCTAGAGGGCGTAAATTTAACCAATTTTTTCATCACTTTTTAGGTACATCTACTTGAATAACTCGATTATTTGTATCATTTTTAGTACAGTTTTATACGTTAATGGATAACCAATGAAATGATATTTCTACTGCCGTATAAAATATGATTGGTTAGGTTAGGTTAGAGGTTTTGCCTCTAGAAAGTAAAATTACAAAATGCTTTGATGTTTTTCAATGGATTTCATTGAAATTACCAAACTTTATTTATTTTATTAATGTTTAAATTTGAATGGTAGATTCCCAAGTAATGTCTATTAATTCTTACAGTTTGGACACCATAATGCCACGGCGGTTTACCCCTCATTAGCTGATATCTTGAAATGAAAGAAAAGTTAACAGGAGAAGGCAAATAAATCGCGAATTATTCACATTTAAACCTTTCACACGGCGAAATTCCAGGGGCGAATCCCTCTACTTAACTTAATTACAAGCCCCAATTGATTATCCAAATAATTGGTAGTGAGCGCAGTTAATGGATTCCAAGTGGCGGCGGAACGATTCCAAGCTTTAATCCGGCGATGGCTCCCCGAGAAATCTATTATTCCTACGGGTGTAACTAAATCACCTGTGAAAAATCGGGATTCTGAAGACGGCAGATTGCTGGAATGATTTGTGTCCGAAACTTGTACAAATAAATACGTTTGCCCGAGATTGATGGTTCCCTTTCCAGATGGTGAACGGTTTAAGCCTGAATATTGCCTTTGGAGAATCGATTGTTACAAATTACAAGTCGAATAAACTGTACTCGTTTTCCTACCAAAACCACTCCGAATCATAATCAAATTCCACGAGATATACATTTTACAATTCAAACTCCCGGCTTAAAAGCAGATTTTCTAATTATAGACGTCCCAATTTATATACAGGAGTTTGGAAAATTTGATACGCACCGAATAATAATTCGGAAGTTTTGTTTCAGGCGAAAATTGCTTTGTCAATTTGTCGCTTCCTATTTGTCTTTGATATGTAGATACTAATTAGAGAGGTTTGTTAATTAAGCTCGCGGTTTGGATCTTTAAAGCATTCAACGAATTATTTGAAGATGAATGGGACTTTCTTAAAAGGTGACAAGCTAAAGGGAGGAATATTAACACTTCAGCTGAAATAAAATTTTATTAATAACCAGTTTACACAGCTTTTGGAATTCCTAGTGTCACAGGACCGAGGGTACTTTTTAAAATTTACAGGCTAAAGCGGCCACAACTGAATTTTTATCCCTTGGCGGTTTTATATACAACGCGACACCGAATGCTCATTTTATGGAAATTTTCTTGCATCCGACTTGTTTATATGTCTCTTATATTTTATCTGGTAGTGAGAAAAAGCGACGTAAATGCCAGTTTTCCAGGTATACAACGTTTTTATGTTAAACAGGTTTTGGTACGTACGTGTGTGTGTTTTTAGTATTTTCTATTGCTTAAAAGGTATACGGAAGTCGTGGTAAATAAACGCAACAAATAAACGACTCTAGAAATTTGTCTACAGATTTGTTTCCATTATTACTACACTGTGTTGTCCCAGATCATAAACTCCTACTTGTAAATGAGAAAGATATTTCTTTATCTAATCTAGCAATACGTTTGGCAGAATGCAATTTAAGCGTTATATAAAGTGATCTGGGATAGGAGTTTGGCAACAAATCCAAATTAAAACAACATTCTTTTATCGTTGTTTTTTTTCGTGAAACAAAGTCTCGATTAGGGCTTCTATTATATTAAATTAGCAAGTAGGTTCGGGGAGCCATTTAGCAAAATCATTACCCCTGCGGGTCCAATTTATTTATCGGCAACAGAATATCCCGGAGCTAAACAAGAACAGATAGCACACTAAACTGATTTCAGAGTAAACTAGGCAATCGGTCCGGGTTTTATACTCCGGCAAAAAGCACTTTGGAGGGACGTAATAATATGATTAATCGTTATTAATTAGCAAAGAAAAGGGTCGCTTTTGAATGGAACTGTTTTATCATCCAGAAAGTATCTTTACTTTCAATGTCTGCAGGCACTTACTTTACAATAAAGTTTCTAGCTGATAACATTCCGTCGAAACTTCACGAGGATGATTTATTGGGATTCTTGAAACGATCAAAGATAAGCTGGAAAGTTCAATCAAAATTTGAAAAACAACTCCAACAAATTTACTGTGGTTCAGGTTAACTAAACATTAAACTGCACGGACTAGAATCCATTAGTTGCACTTAATACCACGGTCTAGATTATAAATTGAAACAAACTCCCACCTATAAATCGCACCACTTATTCCAAGAAAAGTAACAGAGGTGTGGCTTTAGAGCTATTTTCTCTCCGTAGCGCTTGATTTATTTCTGGGTGCTCTATATAAGAGAGTTTCAGCGAATTCTTTTCAAAGGATCTTTGAAACTCTAGTACAGGAAAAATAGATACATAAACAAAGGCAAATTATATTATCCTAGTAATTTATGCAAGGTCTAAAACGCAAATAGACGATACGCACTATTTCAGGCTTCATTAGGCAAATTGTGAACGGGGACAATGCGATTTGGATTATTTGAATATTTATGAAGGCGCAGCCCAATCACAAACGTGTAATTGCGTTAAGCTCTGTTGCTAAAACCCAACAACAATTTGATTATTTTGTTTTTATATGGTTTTATACGTCACTGAAATGGACTTTTCAAAGATACGGAAATGTTGTGGATAACTTGGTCTTTACTCGCTTTTTTGCAACATTTAATATCGATTTTCATGGATAGAAAATAAAAGTTTTTCAAAGATCTCACTATGGATTGATAGGTTAGACGGTTTGGCCACTTCGTTTTCGTTCCTTAAGCATGATTTGCACGTCCACTCTTGAATGACAAGTGTGTTGTTCTTTGCATGGCAAAAAATTAAAACCAGGTGGAAAGATGCAAATTACCTGTTCTTACTTTGCACCCAGGATGATATGCAACCAACAATACACCAGGTTCACATCTGCTCGTGGAAGATGCAGCAACATAGAGCATAGTCCCAACTGACAGTCGGCTAAACATTTTGAGGTTAGGAATTTTAAAAAGTTGAAAAACATCAAAAACTACAAACAGAAGAAATAAAAACTTAATTTAGGGTTGTTTAAGTTTATTAATTAGTGTTGTTATTGCGAGACCTTCGTAGAATATAAGATTTTTCTTTTAAGAACTTTTCTTTTTTTTTTTTTTTTTGAAGAACATTTGGTGGTAAACAAAGAGGGAAAGTTCCAATCAAACTTTGGCTTGGAAACAACAACCACATTCAATTTAAATTATCTGGAAAGAACATCACAGATAGGTGCATTCAAACTAGTAACAGTCCAATACCAACGTTTCAAGAATTATTCCATAAAATTTGCAAGAAAGGAAAGGCAATGTGTGTATCCTGGGGACTATTAAATCCTAAAGCAGTGTTTTAACTTATAACAGAATTGTTGGTGTTTTAAGAACTTGCTTCTTGGTTTTGTGATATAGATTGCTTATTTATTTCCTTTTGTAAATTTACCCACCATTAAATACATATCAATTTGGTTTTGTTGTGTGATTTATTTAACATGTTTTTTCAATTACAGTTCAATTTATTGTAAGAGCAGGTAGGTACCTCAGTTAAAGAAATTATCTAATTTTATGATTGTTTATGAAGAAAACTACACTTCTTAGATAAAAAATAAACTTGAGTGTACTTTTTAAAGATTTTATTTGTATATTTCATAATGTGTAAATAATACAATTAAAATAGTAATTTAACCTACTATCTGATGGAAAAGTATTTAATAGTAGCACCATCTGTTTCTAGCCTTATAGTCAGAGAAAATACGGCAAAATTTGTTAGGGCTAATTCTGCAAAATAATGGCATTTGATCAAATTTATGTATTAAGTTTTAAACTTGTATCTTTCTAATATTACCTGAAACTTATTAGAAATTTGTTTTTTCAACACTCTGCATATGGATTTTGACAACACCATTATAACCATAGCTTCAAACACCTTTTGTTTAGAGTCTTTTAGAGCAATTGATAATGGGGACTTTTAAATTTGGACCCTTTCAAAGCATGATAAGCAAACTCAAGATTAGGCAAATAAAGGTACCTGAAACATAAGCTATTTAGTATTAGCAGCTCATTAATACCTCTTCCAGAGTCCTTTTTATAGTATTAGGTAAATCACCTTGTCAGCTTCTGCTAAATACACCCAATACTCTATATCCATGTTTCTTCGAGAACCAATGGCTTGAATAAACTTGGTTTTTGTAGTGTTCTTGTAAAAACTCTTCTTGGGAGTAAGTAAATATACGGGCTGTTTCATTGTGACAGTGTTTCTATTAGAAAAGGCATTCTTTTCTGTTTCACAAACTCTAGTTCCTTCAGAATGTTTCACTGGGCCCCTTGATAGTTGTAAAGTGTATTAAAAAGGTGGCATTTTCAAAACTGACTACCGAAACACACACACATTATCTAGTCTCACACGTAGTATCGCAGTTAAAAACAAGTTAAATCAAAATACTTCTTAAAATATTGTAAAATTTACATCAAAAATAAAAAATGTCTCTTTGTTTACTTTTTGTCAACAATGGCGGCCGATTTTCCGAGCCTTATCGTCCTGATTCATTGCCGACGTGACTAGATGACGTCAAAATTCTATTGCGCTTGGAACGCATGTAATAGACAAGAAAGGCAAATTATGACGTAACCGCCAAGGGAAAATAAATGGACCATAGTTATAAAATTGTATAATAAAATGGTAATCATACGCTGCGAAATTATGAACATACAGAAGTGTAATGAAGATTTTAAGATCCCAAAAGTGTTACTTTGTTACACCAGTAATATCAATACATTTTTCTGTCAGTGAATTCCAACAAATTACAGCTTTTACAAACAACAGATTTAAATACCATATCTTAACTACTAGAATCTAACATTGGCTTAAAATGAACAAAGCATCCTTTAGCATAGGTCATCTAAAATTACAGACAGTAATCAACCAGTGGGAGTTAAGACCCGGTCCAGCGTAAAATATTTAAATTAGGGCCCTGCAGTGTACACATTTCGTGGTCGTGATAGGAGATTGGGCATTAGAATTACATTATGATTTAGCGCCACTCGATGCACAACATTGTTATGTCTGCCAGATTCATTAATTACTGCGGACGGTCCAAGCCATGCAAAGCGGTTTATGTTACGGAGCAGTTGCCTACGAATTAAATTAGATCCAAGTCCTGTTTCGGGAAGAAATGTGTATGCCGCCGTTTTGGGCATAGTTTAATATCCGAGCCCACTGTCTAAATTTGACTAAACCGCACTGGAATTACGAATGCAATTTTACCATAAACAACGATGCGGAATTGGTTTTTGTGATGCAGCTTCAATGGAAATTGTTTATAACTTTGAAACTCGGCACTGTGAATATTTAATGGACGCTGGACAAAGGGAAATTAATAACAAACCGTAATCAGCTTTCGATCATTACCAATACACAACTTAGTAACTTCATCTGAAATGCCAATATCAGAGAATATATCGAATTAATATACACGCTGCATTGTTAAATCGACAACTCAGTAAAATGTATCGACGTGAATTATTATGAGGGAGAGAGCCCCATTAGATATGCTAGCTCTGGGATATAGATGGAATAACAATTATTTTCGAGTTATGCAATATACATTACGCTACTAAATATCATGTAACAGGTTACTGCATCCGATAGAGTGGATTAACACTTAATCTGTCGTGGTAATGTGTGATTGCAATTATTACTTGATTATCTTGATCAAGGGGTCAATTAGTCGTAATTAATCTTGGATAAAACAAGTTTTAGCCCAAACTGAAAATATTCCCGCCTTCTAATGTTCACTTTGTGTTCCGTAGAATGGTGGGCCTTATCGGTTTCCGATTTCCGAGCAAATTGTCTCAGAGGTCAAATTGGCCCTTTTCCACGAGAGATTTCATCTTCAAACAACTTAAAACCCAATAAAAATCCAGCGTCAATATACCAGGCAACCTCTTCTAATTCGCGAGATAAGGTTAATGCGAGAGAGCTTAGGAACGCCGTGAATCGTGACTTAACTTGCTAAGGGCCCGATCGAAACTTTTTGCCCGGTTCATAACGGGTTTAAGCAGGGACGGTACGAATTCCTCGTCAAGATTATTAAGAACCCCAAGGATGAATCCATCAGGCATGTAAATCTCTTATAAAGCCAATGACCATGACCCGAAGGTCAAAATCCATCCACTTTCCAGATTTTATTGACTCGAATGGTGGGCAACAGATAGTGCGGCACGCCAATGATAATCTCAACCTTAAAACCGAAGTATCCGAAAAGACTTTTAGTCACATTTATTTTTGAGGATGGGACTGCCTACATAATGGGGGAGATAAATGGATTTTACCCGAGCAAACTACTTAGACCGATCGTCTTATTATCGATTCAATGGCTGGCATCAATTCCTAGAAACGTCACGAATCATCATGCACCCGTCAGATTAAAAGCAAACAAACTTCTCCATATTCCTGCTTTTCATTAACCTTACGGAATATGTGTATCCATTCCAGAATTTTTCCAATAAAACTTTATTCGAGTTGTAAAAACATGCTGCGTGTTAAGACGGAACGAATATATTGAAAAAGCTGATGGTTGCAATAAAAGTATTATATGAAGAAAAAGTTTGAGGATGGGTTAGGAATTACAGGCCGTTTGTCATTTTTTTTTGGAAGCCCATAAAATAGTATCACACAAAAAGCGGTCAGCATGGAAACTTTATTACAATCAATAGTCATCCAAATGGGTCAAATCAATTTCAAATTTATCTCAACACATAAAAAAAAACTTTAAGTACATTACCGAACTGGAGTAATGGATATTTATATATCCTCTAACCCAGATACACTGGAAAGTTAGAAGAAGCAAAATAATAAAGATTTACCCTGAAAGAAGGCGAACTCCCTAAATAAGAAACTGATCAAAATTTACGCATCCCAAATGTGTATTTAGGTCTGTTTTGAATTTTTAAATTAAATTTCTGGAAGGTTTTGTTAAAATATCGTTATGTGGTTTAGCTGCAGTAGAATCTTGTCCACTATAAAGTGATATGGAGACCGAGTTTTGAAACATTTCAACTAATAATATGTAAATGCAGCTGCACTTAAATAACTAATATTATAATACTTCAATTTGGATGAATACCACTTGCAAAAGTTCTGCACAACACAATAAAATGTTTTTAAGTGGGGAAAACAGACAAGATTTAATTAAATCCTGGATTTGACAGTAATTGAAATCGGTAAACGTAGATTCAGGTTTACGAGGGCCGCAAAACAATTAACCGTTAGGCCAGACATTCGACTCGTTGACGGACGTATTAGTAGCTTTAATTAGGAGTCCAGGGTTGTTATAATATCTGGTGTTAAAATATGTTGTAAGGTAAATTTGATGTTCTTTAGTAGCCAAACCGTCCAACCTATCAATATTCAAAGTGAGATCGTTGAAAAATGGTTATCCATTGACATACAGTGTGTCCCAAATTAGTTTTACGTGTATTGGGATTTCGGTAACCGTAACAGCTACATCATCATTATCATCATATAGCAGCTTGTCTCGTTCACTGCTGGACATAAGCCTCTCTTAACATAAACCATTTTGCTCGGTCTTGGGCATCTTGGATCCAGTGTAAAGATATCTTCTTCAAATCGTCCGTCCAACGAGTCGGCGGTCGTCCCCTGTTTCTATGTGCTTCTGGGACGCCATTCTATTATTCTCTTCGTCCATCTATTATCTGGCATTTTAAGTGTCTTTCGATTGCATCCGTAACCTTTGTTCTTCTACGCACATTTCGGATTTTATCTCGCAGTGACACTCCCAACATGGACCTCTCCATGGCTCCTTGAGCTACATGACCGGTTAAATGTGGACAGTTTATTCCCGGTTTCTAAATTAAATTATCTTTCTCCATTTTCCGGAAAATTGATTTTGAATTGAATTTTAAACAATTGCTTACAGTTCCTTAACAAAACCAAAAAGAGTTTTGAAACTAAGACATTTTACGTAGAACACAATGACGAAAAAATCTATCGTCATTGGTTTCCGAGATATGGATGATGACTTTGTAAATTCTCATGGCCGCCATCTTAAATTTTTGCCTAAAATAGTATATTACATACTCAGGTTGAAAGTGTTTGATTGATTGAGAAATTAGATAGTTCACTTCCACTAGGGTGCAAAGTGAGAGCAGGTAATTTTCATCTTTCCACCTGGTTTACACATAAGATATAACGTAATTACATACATGGTACATACAATTTTTTAAAGGACAGAAAAACGTTTTTTAAATTTTTGTCATAGTTGGTTTTGAAAAACCACAATCGCCACAATTATAAAAAAAAACAAATGACAATCAGTGTGCTTTGTGCTAAAATTTTTTATAATTTACAAAATCTAAAAAATAGCTATTTATGTAACCAGTTACGAAAAGATCGATTTTGTGTAACGAATGAATGTTTGTAGGGCGAGCGCAGCGAGGTCCTACAATTTAAATGAGTTACACAATAAGACATTTTCGAAACGTGTTGCATACATAATTTTTTCTAATTTTGACCAAAAAGAGGTAAAAACCATCTTTTAAAGTGATTTAACACAAATATTCACTTTCATAGCACCTTGTATAAACAGTGACAACGACATGTTATGATGGATGTCGCCCATATGTTTCTACGGAAATGCATAAAAACAGGGAGTGATGAAATAAACTTTTAATAACTAGTTACATAAAGTGATACTTTATGTAACTAGTTACATAAAGTAAAACGTTTTGTCACTCTAATCAGTTTTGAAAAGTGTCACTTTATATGCCAAAATTAGAAAAAAAATATTTATTGATTCCATTACTTGATTTTTGTGTACAGAAAGATATAAAATTTGGCTGGCATTAAAAAAAAAAGCAGAAAACTTTGCGATTCCGTTTAGTTTTGATTTAAGTAAAATTTTGCAAAATTGCTATCTTATCTTAAAATTTTGGACACCCTATGTAAAACGATAACGTTACTGTTCTTATCATTTTTGATTTTGTAACTTAACTTCTCTTGTCATTTATACAAATGAACATTCCTGTTTAGTCAAATCATTCCTGATTTTAGAAAATTTATTGCGTTTTACAAAATGGCGCCTGTTAAAGTCGCATTACACTTTTCCACCTCCCTAAAATTTAATACACTTAACAAGTATGAGTCCATTTGTCCAAAAATGTAGGTTTAGACAAAAGTATGTCAATCAAATCACGATTAATCAATTTTTAGAAAATTTAGTAGACACAAAAGTTAGAAAATAGAACGTCCACTATAATCAATTTAAAACTTCTTGTCATTCAGTCACGTGGCAAGGTCCATTCCTTAGAATGTTTTCAGGCACTAAATCCTTCATTTCCACGGAATTATTTGTAAGCTTTTTCGCGTGCACATCGAGAAGTTAAAATTACAAATTCACGTCGTCTTCAACGTCTCTGTAATCTCCATTCGCAGCAATAAAAACGGCCGTCTCGTGCACATACACTCGACAAACGTTATAAAACGCGGCGCGTTCCATTGAATTTATAATGTAATCATCGAACATGTATACAACAGTTCCATTTCTGGAATGATTAAATGAAAGCCTAGATTTTCCCCTGGGTTTTGCCTTGGCACGCCTTTGTTCTCGGAACATTTATCAATTTTAAGCCGCAGTCTTTACAGATATAGAAAGGGAGCTAACGCCGGACTTAAATTGTCGTGAGGGATAGTTTTTTAAAAAAAGATAGAGTTTGGACGTCCTGCGAAGTTTCCCAACAAAGTTTAAGCCAATTTATGCTCAAAAACAGTTAATTGAGTTTACTAATTTGCAGTTTTACCACAAACGAATCAAACAACAAGTTAATTAATTCCAACACTGCATTTGAGTGTTGTTGTAATCGTTTTGTTTTCAATTATTGTTTTCGTTGCTTTAGGGCCAAAAAATCAAAACCCACTGCGATTATTAAAATTTGTAGCAAAAGAAGTCGGTCATCAGAAAAACGAGTTTTATTTTCAATAAAATAACGTTTTGAGAAGCATTTTTAAGTTTATATTCCCAGGCAAAAAGCCCGCAAGCAGCAAAAGAAAATTTAAATTTTCCAACGTCTACTCGGATTAAACACACTTCGATTCACATTTATTTAATAAAAATGTAAAAAGGATCCTATATAGTGCATATTTTTTTAATAAAAATTGTTTTATTCCAGTTTGTCAGACAATTAATGTGTGTCCATTCCAAGCTGCTGAATATCCCAATCGGACTTAGTACAAATCCTGGTTAAAGTGATACAGCTCTTTATTAGTAACGTGTGATCAATTCATATTAACCAGCCTGGAAATTTGGCAGATCCGTTATTGTCTAAAACTAACAAACCGCAACAATTTACCCCTCTCCCAAAACTAGTCCTCCCTTTAATTCCAGAATAGCAGGAAGTTCCTACCTCATTAAGCCCATCAGGTCAGACACTAAGTTGACTAATACCAGGACTTGGCGCAGATAATAAGTACGATGTCTTGCAGCCGATTTCAACCCTTGAAAATCCCCGAGGTTCTATTAAGATTACAGTTGTTATGGGACCTGGGGGACTTATGTTTAGATGTTAGACATTTGCATGGTCGCTGAAGGAAAAAATTGTAAATTACCTACGGGACTGTGCGGCGCAAAATAGAACGAAATGTCTAGATAAAAAGTACGAGAGTGTAGATAAAAAGTTGATGTTGCGTGTGTGGTTTTGCATGCACGTACTACGGGTGCAAATTAATATGCAACGAGAACAACTTTATTATAAAGTGGTTTTTGTATGTGTGTATTGACCTGTTTTGCAGGGCAAAATTGTTTCAGATCCTATATGACTGTTCTTTCAACTGTGTTTCTAGCAATTCAAGTTTTGACACATCTTTTCTTCCTGGCTGTACCAAGTTTGGTAGTGTTTTTTCAGGTTATTGACTAGGAAATTTGATGAGGATTCCAAAAATGTGTTTAAAACAGTCTATTTCTTAATCCAAGTGGGTTTTACAGGTGATTTTGTCATTGACTGTCGTTTAAACTGTAAACACATTTCAGACCACAATTTCAACTGATTTAAATATTTGTTGAACCAAACTAGTTTTTCCTACAAAACTCGAAAACGGTGAAAGTTATCAAATTAATTTCTAATCAACTCCTTAACCCAACACCGTTTTTTCTTCCAGCAAGGTGTAAAAGAAAAGTTTGGTGATTCACTAATTTTATCACCCTGTACGCAATTTTTAAGATTTTGCTCTACACCACTGGAAAGGGGAATTTAAAACGGTTCTTTTAAGTGGCTGAACCCCTCTGGACTCTCATAAATACCTGAGTTACAGGGTGTTCATATTTCAAACCACAATTTTAACTGATTTGAAAATTACTTATCAGTTTTGCTAAATTACTCGAAAACGGTGAAAGTTACGAACATTTTGCAAGAGACCACCCAACTCTTTAACTCAGCACCGTAAGCTTGCTTGACTTTGATTTTGCTTTACACCACTCGAAAGAGGAGCCCAAGACAGTTAATTTGAGTGGTTCAACCTCCCTGAACTCCTAAAACTAACCGATTTACAGGGGGCTTAAATTCAACTGATTTGAAAATTTGTTACATCCAACCAGTTTTTGCTAAATAACTCAGAAACGGTAAAAGTTACGAAAATTTTGAAATAGAAAAAATGTTAAAGAACTGCTGAACTAATTCCTTGAAGTTTCACAGTCTGTAAGTGCCGCTACTATACAGAGGGTGCAAGAAAAAATAGTAGTTCAGATTTTTGGCCCTGTACGCAATCATTATGTTTCAGATTTATGGCTCTTCATATTAATGACAGGAAAATGATATCTTTCAAGCAAATTTCAATTAGACCCATAAATCTATTGATCAAATTGGAATTCACTGGTAAAATTGGTAAATTTTCCTGTCACTCTAAATTTTACTTTACCTTACCGGTAAATTTACGCCCATCATTACTACTTTCTATTAAAATTTGAAAACTCTTCTCCCTCCTCGCTTTGAAAGTGCAAAATTATTCCATTGTACTGAATTAGTATATAGTATATTGTACAACAAAGGTGAATTAGACAATTCACCCAAGTTTTAGAGTATATTTTTCCTACGACTAATTGGAATTACTTACTTAATTTTACAGAAATAAACATGCACAGGTGAACCTTCCATGACAAATCATCAAATTTAAAATCTCTTTTTAGCTTTCATTGATATCATTCTGACACTTTTCTACATCCAGACTTCCTTATAAAATCGAAATTACCGTTTAATGAAACCAAACACAAACTCGTTTCAGAAACTATTATTTTAGAGCTGCGTTGGCAGTTTAAATTCCTCGTTCCGTATTAGTTGACACGGGGCCTTCGTAGTACGGCTCTTTATATTAAGAGATTAGTTTCAATGACTGCCATTAAATGCAAACAATTCCGCCAGGCTTTCGAACTGCGTAATCTGACACTATTCCGGTTATATCTTTGGGGGTAGTTAGCACAGGGAACGAGTTGCACGCTAATTGTTATTCATGGTGCGGATATTTTCCGCCATCTCTGTATAGATAAATAAGGTCGCGTGCTATATCTGGGTAGGCACAGGCGTCTAGATAATATTTCCTTCTGGTTGAGGGCGAAATTAATTACTGCTAACACGTTATCCGACCCCTTTCCATCGTGTACAGACAGAAGCCAAAATCTCAACAATTTACTTATTGTAGGTTAATGCAGTAAATTGGAAAAGAAGTAAACAGGTTCATAAAGTTTCTGTTCACTACAGGTCTCCATATAAACAGGAAATAACCTTTAGACCAATCAATTGGTTTAAAACGCTCCGAACCGGAAGTTACCTCCGTATTTTCTCTCGAATTGTCGAGGTAATTCTTTATAGAGAAAATGGTAATGGGGTAATTTTGAGCTGATAAAATTTGCGTTACCCAAACCGAGAGAGCCCGTTTGAAGCTCCGGAGATTGCACTTTTTCTCTCATTTTTACGTGAAAAGTATTTAGCGGTGGAAAACGAGGCGATCAGAACCCAAAGTACAATAAAACATCCATACATTTATCCTTGCCAGACTTTTCCAACGTTTTCAAGCGGAAGTCGCGGTCATATATCTTGGCTGGCAATAGCTTGTTTGGAAGGGTAGTACGTTATTTTATTTAGGTCATAATTGAAAATGATACAGTTTTGTGCAAGCATTGAAATGCTGGTACATACTCGACTCAATTTAGCCCTGCAGGATATGTATCGTCAATATTCTAGGATATGAACGGCTCGTTTAAGGCACGTTCTAAGCTCCTTGATCCAAATAAAGCAAACACACTTCTGGATCGTTTAAAGAGATAAAAATATGACAGATCGGCGATTCAGTCAGTGAGTTTGTTATTTTAAACGAGGTACAGCGAATCCGTAATGGATTGGGTTAGTTTACCGGCAGCCTGAATTCAAATCACCTTTTTCCAGTTTGCTCATTTAATTCCGGCACTTTCTCTCCTTTTTAGGGCGAAGCCTTCTGATAATCCCGATCGGCAGTTAATTAAATTAACTTTTGGCAATGAACCTTTTTAACTATTTTAACTTAATGGATTGGCCCCCGTTACAGCCGATTTAACCACTCGTGTGTTACCCTCTGAAATAAATGAGGTCTTGGGACCAGGAGTGTGGGAATTTATTGCCTTCGGTATAAAGTTAATTAAATTAAGAATTGTTTAGAAACTATATTATCGTTTGCCATTTTTCTCTCAGCTACTACGGCGTGTAGTTGTTTAGCTTCAAAATGTGTAATTTGCTAAAAAAGAGAAAATTGTTGTAAAGCGGAAAGTCCAGAAGTTTTTTTTTTGATTGCAGCAAAAATTAGTATGATTGTTTATAGTGTTAAAAAGAATATTTAATTTCAGCTAGTAGACAAGAAGACAAGATATGTTTCATAAATGAATGAATTTTATGACAATCTTTTAACCCAAATAATAAATAAACTAGGCTAGATATTGCTGTGTTTTAAATAGCATATGAAAGAAAGACACTTGCTAGAATGTGCGAAAATAATTTTAATAGCACGTCAATTAAAAATTTTAGAAGCATTTTAACGAAAAATTACCATAAATTTCAAGTCATTGTTTTTCCTACCTGCAAATCTTTTTTGGTGACCAAAATAACTTTGAAACTTCCTTAAACCTTTAGCTATTTAACAAAAAACCTTAATTCTCGTCGAAAGGGAAAGTTCAGCTAAAATATCTTCAATATGGTGCCACTTCCAAATAAACTGGAAATAGATACTAACTCGCTTACTTTCAATAGAACACCCTGTATTATTGTTGGGACAGGGTGTCCCGAGTTGTGAAACAAACTGTAAACAACGATAGTACATCTAAAAGTATGAGAAATATTCGCAAAAATTTAAAAGTAGTTTTCAATCACAACAAAAACAGCAAACTGTGCTAACTACACCATTTACACATGTAGTTTAGAAAGCGTCAGTTGAATTTTAGAAATCATAAGATGGATTTGAAAAATATCATTTGTATTTCAGAAAAGGTACTTTCAATTTTAGAATAATAACTTTGATTTTCGAAATTGCAATTTGTATTTCAGATTAGTCATTTGTAGTATAGAAAAAAGCAGTTGGATTTTAGACATGGTCATTTGTAATGTGGAAAATTGAAGTGGAGCAAAAAAGTTAATAAAGAAAAAGAAAATAAGTAAAAAAAGTAAATAGTTTAACGAATATTTTTAATAACATTGTGGTTTAAGCAGTTCAATGAAAAATCGATTTATTTCGAAAACCGTTTATTTTATCGAAATAAAAGAAGAGTACAATTTTTCGATAAAAATGTTAAGAGTAACTATTAATGGCGTTTGCAGCTGAAAATAATGACAGCTGTCAAAGTTTAAGCAAATTGTGTCTTAGGTCTAGTTAGTTCCAGCCTTTCGAAGACGAGATACCTGGTTTTCATGTCAAATAGAAGGTCTCTTTCGATAAAACATTAAACCCGATAATCATTACAATATACAAAGTGTTTCAAAAGTTACGGCCAAAAACTTTAATTGGAAGGCAGTTCTTTGGGGCTCGATATTTCCCTTAGGAGTGACTTTAAAAAAAATTAATTATATGAACAAATCGTATTATTTTTATGTAGATTGTCATATAGTTATGAGACACCCTGTATATTTTATATAAATTAATACTCCCGATGGACGGGTTTTTTTTGCTTAAAGTGATATTAAAAAAAAAACAATGAACTAATAACCACATTACGAACCACGAAATTGAAATAACGCGTTCTAAAATACAAGTGACCTTTTCTGAAATACAAGTGACGAATCTGAAATACAACTTACGTTTTCTAAAACCAAATTTACGATAATGAAATACAATTTATAGAATCTGAAATCCAACTTATATTTTTAAAATCCAAGTGATATTTTCTAAACTACATGTGTAAATGGTGTAGAAATGTAGCAACAAGCCAGCAGCTTTCAGCTTGCTGCTTTTTTGACCAATCACAAACTACAAATTATGATTTACGCAAACCTTGCACATTTGAACTATTAAGTTTAGCAATACTTAGACAACCACGCATTTTTAGTCTCTGTGACGTCTTTTCAATTTTGTTTTAAATTTAAAACTCATTTTTCAATTGAACTTTTGTATGAGCGATAAAATTCGATCGGGCTTCGCATTCGGAATTACGATCTTCCGGTGCGTGATGCCGTGTAAATAACAATAACCGAAATTCTGCCAGAACGCCGGTATGCCATCCCCATATAAACCTGCCTTGGGGGCCCCTCTGAAAAAAAAGCCCGGGACTCGGCAAAATGCTGAGAAACGACGACTTTATTCGATTATGCGCTGGAAAAGTTGCGGCAAATCGAACAAAATAACGGTATAATTCAGGCTGAAATCGAATTTGCTCCAGGATTCGGTGTGTCTCGAACTGAAAAATGACCTTTAAAACATTATGATTTGAAATTTCACTGTAGACAAAAAATTAATTGAGTTTCTAAAAGGAAACAAGGGTTGTTATCAGCATCATCATCGATTATTTACGCCAATAAAGTCTACTCCATAATCCTTCAATGCGCTGTCTTAATTAATCCTTGTCTCCATATAATGTTATATCGCTATGCCAAGCTCGCAAGCTTCCTGGGGAGCAAGTGACGCGTTATGTCGCCCTTAGAATTAACCCTTAATAGCTTCGAATAACACCCTCTTTGACGTATTCAGGCTGAATTAGACGGTGTAAAATTATGACTAACTTTCATCATTTAAAGCTTGAAATAACGTAAAAATTCAACCCTCCAGTTTTCAAACCGTACTCAAAAGGCTTAAATTAGGAAGGGAGAAAACAATGATTGTATTTTTACTAATTCCTTTTCTCCTTTGAATCTGTTTCGGGATTGTTTTCATCCGGGTATTTGCTTTTGACTTAAATGTTCCGCGAGTTAAATGAATTTCTTTGAATAAATTTTTAATAGGCCCGGGGATTTTCTTCTGTCTGTTCCAAGAGAAAGAATCTCTGTTTACTTTTCGTTTCTTCTGCTTTTTAATTTATGCCTTTGAGTTGCCCAACGTATATAAGAGCGGGTTTAATGAATCAACGTTTCAATTTCTTTTATAAGAGTGAAGGACCGACACTCGAGTTTAATTTATCTCCTTTTACGTCGTCGGATGTGTACAACATCGTCTTGAAGAAGAGACATTAAATCGTTTTTGTCATCGGTCGACGGAAAAAGCGATTCTTTAGAACGGGAGCACGACTCTACTACACTTTTGTACCGGCGACAATGCCACTTTTTGCCAATTAGGAACACCCAAAATAATATTAATTACTTTTTACTAATAAAAAATTATAATAAACTTCTAAGGTTAATTAAAATTCAGGTATGAAACATAAAATTTCAACTTTCTGGATTATGTCAGGATCGAAATAGTTATAAAGTGTATTACCGACCTCAGGAATCCGGACCGGTCCTGGATTAATCCAGAACCGCGCACGTATTAAGCAAGAAACTAAATTTCATTTCGTCGGTTGTAAAGAAATAATAAAAATGCAAACGACCGTCAGTTCATCTGCACGTGGATGGAAACTCGATGCAAAAACCTCGGTCCCGGTTTCCTTTTCGGAAAAAGCCGGGGCGAACGGAAAACTCAATTAAGTAACACTTGCAGATTTCATAAAATGCAGCACATGCGGCTCGCCACATTTCGAGAGTGTAAATTAGGAAGGCGCCTCCATGAATATTCAAAGAACACGCCAAAACATGCCTTTTATTTTCCACGGAAACCGACATTTGCTTAAAGTGACGCAATTATTCAATGTGATTATATTTTTGTTTTTCGTCAAGTCCATACGTGTTTATCAAAACTAAATTTATTAGAAGTCTTACTTAAAATAACTATTTTCATGAAAGTTAACTGTACTGATTTGAAATTATTACTGGAAGTGATGTGGACCTAAAAATGTTTATGATTTTGAATGAATTTCAAAGTGGTCAAAGAAATTTTCATGTTATTTTTACTTGAATTCCACCAGTAGAAGTATGGAAATTAACTAAGAAGAAGATTAAAAATGAACAATTGAAAGGAGAGAAAAACAGCCAAAATAAGAGGTTATAAAATTGTTTTCTAACTGTGTAAAAAAAGAAGAATTGGAAGGATAAAAGAAAAGTAGAAGAAAACGAGGCAAAATTAAAGGTTTGATTTTTTTGTGATAAATATGGTATTTTATCAGCGTAAAAACACATTGAAAGAAGGGAAGAAAAGAAGAAGAACAGGCGCCAAAATAAGAGGCTATAATTTTTGCGCCAAAATTTGTAGGTACGCTACCAGCATATAATAACATAGATTTTTCTTTGTATTGAGAAGAGCAAAGAATAGAAGAAGAAAATGTGCCATAAAAGAAGCAAAGCCAGAGCATAAAAGAAGAATTGAATGAAGAGAAAATAGTAGAAACACTTAAAGACAGAGCCAAATCCTTGCAAGTTAAGGTGGAAAATTAGAAGGATAGTTAATGATGGGAGTAACTTTACCGTGACCGGTTAAAATTACCAGTAAGGTAAAGTAAAAATTGGAAAAGGAAAAATCAGTGTGACAGGAAAATTTACCAATTTTACCAGTAAATTCCAATTTGACCAGTACATTTATGGGTCGGTCTAATTGAAACCTCAAAGGTCAAAACAAGAGACAAACTGTCAAATGACAAGAACCAAGCGCACCATGAACTGTCACTTTTTGACAGCCTGTAACTTAGTTAATTTGACAGTTAGGGCAACCGGGTTTTTGCCATTTGATAGCTCGTGGAATTAGCTTTAAAACCACAACCACAAACATTTTTCAAGAAAACTAGTCAAAATAAGCCTGTCAAACGACAACCAAAAACGCACCATAACTCGTCGGTTTTTTGACAGCTACAACGATCAGGTTTTTACCAGTGGATAGCCCGTGGAATTAGCTTTAAAACCATACTAAACAACCCTAGAAAAGTTTTAGGAAAACCTGTCAAAACAAGAGAAAAACTGTCAAACGACAACAACCAAAAAAACGCACCATAAACTATCAGTTTTTGACAGCCTGTTGATTTGACAGTTAGGGCAACCGGGTTTTTGCAATTTGATAGCTCGTGGAATTAGCTTTAAAACCACAACCACAAACATTTTTCAAGAAAGCTAATCAAAATAAGCCTGTCAAACGACAACCAAAAATGCACCATAACCTGTCGGTTTTTGACAATCGGTAACTTGGTTAGTTTGACAGCTACAACGACCAAGTTTTTACCAGCGGATAGCCCGTGGAATTAGCTTTAAAACCATACTAAACAACCCTAGAAAAGTTTTAGGAAAACCGGTCAAAACAAGAGAAAAACTGTCAAACGACAACAACCAAAAAAACGCACCATAAACTATCAATTTTTGACAGCCTGTAACTTGGTTAATTTGACAGTTAGCGCAACTGGGTTTTCACCATTTGATTGCTCATGGAATTAGCTTTAAAACCACAACCACAAACATTTTTCAAGAAAATAAGTTAAAACCTAGTAGTATAGTAGTAGTCAAAATAAGCTAAAACCTGTCAAACGACAACCAAAAATGCACCATAACCTGTCGGTTTTTGACAACCGGTAACTGGGTTAGTTTGACAGCTCCAACGACCAAGTTTTTACCAGTGGATAGTCCGTGGAATTAGCTTTAAAACCATACTAAACAACCCTAGAAAAGTTTTAGGAAAACCGGTCAAAACAAGAGAAAAACTGTCAAACGACAACAACCAAAAAAACGCACCATAAACTATCAATTTTTGACAGCCTGTAACTTGGTTAATTTGACAGTTAGCGCAACCGGGTTTTCACCATTTGATTGCTCATGGAATTAGCTTTAAAACCACAACCACAAACATTTTTCAAGAAAATAAGTTAAAACCTAGTAGTATAGTAGTAGTCAAAATAAGCTAAAACCTGTCAAACGACAACCAAAAATGCACCATAACCTGTCGGTTTTTGACAATCGGTAACTGGGTTAGTTTGACAGCTCCAACGACCAAGTTTTTACCAGTGGATAGCCCGTGGAATTAGCTTTAAAACCATACTAAACAACCCTAGAAAAGTTTTATGAAAACCGGTCGAAACAAGAGAAAAACTGTCAAACGACAACAACCAAAAAAACGCACCATAAACTATCAGTTTTTGACAGCCTGTTGATTTGACAGTTAGGGCAACCGGGTTTTTGCCATTTGATAGCTCGTGGAATTAGCTTTAAAACCACAACCACAAACATTTTTCAAGAAAACTAGTCAAAATAAGCCTGTCAAACGACAACCAAAAATGCATCATAACCTGTCGGTTTTTGACAATCGGTAACTGGGTTAGTTTGACAGCTACAACGACCAAGTTTTTACCAGTGGATAGCCCGTGGAATTAGCTTTAAAACCATACTAAACAACCCTAGAAAAGTTTTATGAAAACCGGTCGAAACAAGAGAAAAACTGTCAAACGACAACAACCAAAAAAACGCACCATAAACTATCAGTTTTTGACAGCCTGTTGATTTGACAGTTAGGGCAACCGGGTTTTTGCCATTTGATAGCTCGTGGAATTAGCTTTAAAACCACAACCACAAACATTTTTCAAGAAAACTAGTCAAAATAAGCCTGTCAAACGACAACCAAAAATGCATCATAACCTGTCGGTTTTTGACAATCGGTAACTGGGTTAGTTTGACAGCTACAACGACCAAGTTTTTACCAGTGGATAGCCCGTGGAATTAGCTTTAAAACCATACTAAACAACCCTAGAAAAGTTTTAGGAAAACCGGTCAAAACAAGAGAAAAACTGTCAAACGACAAAAACCAAAAAAACGCACCATAAACTATCAGTTTTTGACAGCCTGTAACTTGGTTGATTTGACAGTTAGCGCAACCGGGTTTTCACCATTTGATTGCTCGTGGAATTAGCTTCAAAACCACAACCCCAAAGATTTTTCAAGAAAACTAGTCAAAATACTGGAAAGCACCTTTGTGATTTGACCCTTTTGAAACAAGCCTGGAAAAGACCCTAAAAGCTAACATGTATTTACTAAACTAGACGTTTTCCGATGGTCACGTGACATTGGTCGTACAACTTGAAACTTTCTTATTTTTTCTATTGATTTTAAATCTAGTGTGTTATGTAAGGTGAACGTTGTGATTCAGTCATGTAACCTTTAGAAGCCAACTTCAAGCTTTTAAAGCTTTGTGTAAACTAACTTTTAGTGTTGATTTTAAAGTCAAACCTGAAGCCAATTTAAAGTCAATATTGAGCAACACTTAGGCGAACTTAACAGGTCAATTTCACGCTTAAAAAAAAGTTTTCAAAGCCAACACGTAGGCTCAAAGCAAAACAATGTTGATGTTATTCCAAGTAAGTTACGTGACTTTTTTGAATTTTTTCTTTGATAGTAGTTAGTCAAATTTTGTCCTTTTTCCTTATTATATTGTTGCAGATTGGTCAATACCAATTTTTTGCTAATTTTCATATTGAAATCCCTTTGAGAATGGTCGCTGATCTAATCCCTCTTGACACCAGCAGGTCGCTCAATTTAAAAAGCAATTTTCTAGCGGTATCTAGAGGGATAATTCCAGTACGTACGAAGCTAACTAAACTAAACGTATTACGGAGCAATTAATGTTCAGGTCCCAAGTGTACGTTAAACGCATTAAAACGAACACACAGAGAGAAACAAACCGAAAGTGCGGGGGTGCAGAGGGGGTCGCGGAAATAGTTTTATTGTGAGACTCTCCCCCTTTGAAACCGGCAATTCCGCATAATAATTCTAATTTTAATATTCATGAATTCGGAAAGTGGGTTTTTAAACTCGGGGATTGGCCGCAATTTATTTTAAATTGAGTGTCTTTCACATATAACGAGGTCGGTGTTTTTATGGGATCAGGTTCCCGCAAATGCGGTCTTTGTAACAATTTTTTTTTAAGGCCTAAATATAATAATGGAGTTCTGTTTTTGTGATTAATAAACCATGATGTTGGGACATTTTTGAAGTGGTTTTCAGTGTAACTAATTTTGTGCAAATTGTTCTCCATTTAGCTTACATTCTGAAAAACAGCAGAACTGGAAAGGATAACAAGAACCAAACAGAGAACAGACAATTTACCGACGATTCAGCTGAAAAAGCAAACAAACCCGATTTCCATGAACAGACTGGCAGCTTTTGCAAACAGTGGAAAGAAAAAAGTTACATGTTATTCCCGACCTTTGCCGAAAATATTGTAAGATTTATGCTGACGTGTCTGGCGTATTCCCATTATTATACGGGGGAGCAAACTTTCATTTTCAAGTATTGGCCATTTGTTTCGGTCCTGTCGATTTTTAGCTGATGCAGTCTTCCTGTTTTCCAGGCCCATCTGTTATATACTACACCCAGAAAAAACTCACTTGAACATTCTAAGTTTAAAGCAAAGTGAGCACTCGAGGTAATAGAAATTGGAGAGGAAATTTGCGAAACATTTAGCAATTGGAAAGTTCTAATAACCTAATATTCCTTTCCAATACTGGGAAAGTTTTTATTTAAGTACAGGAAAACTTTGGTAGGGAGATGGGAACTTTACCAAACCCAATTTCATTATTATTTCAGCTCTGTAACTTTGCTTGATGCTAGTCAAATATAGTCGTGGCGGTAGAAAATAAAATAATGATCATTAATTTGTTGGTCGAGATAACGGCAACTGTCCACGCTGGACACTTTCTCGAAACCAAAATGTGTTAATTGGCTCGGTTAGATAGCATTTTCCTCGACATATCTGGAATTGGACTTTCTGGCGAAAAATCCTATTTCTCTTTTACGGACGATAATTCTTCTAAAAACCCGATTTTAGATATATAAAGTAATCACGCGGTAAACTGCTGAAACCACAAAAAATACTATTCGTTAGAGAATAAATAATTATCTTTTCTCTGTTCAGTTAATTTTGCATGCAAACAACAATTAAGGCTGACCTCAATAAAGTTAGGTTTCAAAAGGACGTTTTTAATCAAATGGGTTGTAATTCGATTTACGTCCCAAGGGATGACTATATTGTCCTTTCCATCTTTGTGGATCATTTATTTACAATGCAAATTTAACAATTTAATGAGAGTTTGTGATTAGTCAGTTTGCACATGCAAACTTAAAATTTACTACACCATTTACACATGTAGTTTAGAAAGCGTCAGTGGAATTTTAGAAACCATATGATGGATTTAAAAAATATCACTTGTATTTCAGAAAAGGTACTTTCAATTTTAGAATAATAACTTTCATTTTCGAAATTGCAATTTGTATTTCAGATTAGTTATTTCTATTATAGAAAAGAGCAGTTGGATTTTAGACATGGTCATTTGTAATTTGAAAAATTAAAGTTGAGCAAAAAAAGTAAATAAAAAAAAAGTAAATAAAAAAAAAGTAAATAAGTAAAAAAAGTAAATAGTTTAACGAATAATTTTAATAACATTGTGGTTTAAGCAGTTCAATGAAAAATCGATTTATCTCGAAAACCGTTTATTTTATCGAAATAAAGGAAGAGTACAATTTTTCGATAAAAATGTCAAGAGTATCCATTAATGGCGTTTGCAGCTGAAAATAATGACAGCTGTCAAAGTTTAAGCAAATTGTGTCTTAGGTCCAGTTAGTTCCTGCCTTTCGAAGACGAGAGACTTGGTTTTCATGTCAAATAGAAGGTCTCTTTCGATAAAACATTAAACCCAATAATGATTACAATATACAACGTGTTTCAAAAGTTACGGCCAAAAACGTTAATTGGAAGGCAGTTCTTTGGGGCTCAATATTTCCCTTAAGAGTGACTAAAAAAAAATTAAATGAATAAATCGTATTATTTTTACCTCCCCTGCATGCCCCCGAGAGATTGTCATATAGTTATGGGACACCCTGTATATTTTATATAAATTAATACTCCCGATGGGCGGGTTTTTTTTTGCTTAAAGTGATATTATAAAAAAACAATAAACTAATAACCACATAGAAACACAAAAAAATCTGAAATTGAAATAACGCATTCTAAAATACAAGTAACCTTTTATATTATAAATTTACGATAATGAAAAACAAGTTATAGATTCTAAAATCCAACTTATATTTTTAAAATCCAAGTGATATTTTCTAAACTACATGTGTAAATGGTGTAGAAACACAACATTTACACAATTTGAACTTTTAACAATACTAGTATGGTTTATAATAGCACTAAAATCGATGATCTGATTGAAACTGATGTTATACTTAAACTAACCAAACCACGTAACGTTTTCCAATAAACTCGGAGGACAGACAACAGAAAAGGATTCTCCTCCATTTCCTCTTATATTTTGTTTACGACTATTGCCTCATTCTCCCTCTCTCTAAGTATGTCCCGGGGGGTCGTTTTTCACGATACTAAATTGAAACTATTTACAACTAGTTTAGAGGAGAGGAACAAAGCAAGCCACACAGATAGGACGCTAAAGGATTTCGACGAAACGTGGGGCGGATACACTGAACTATTTAAATAACAAACTACCAGTTGTATTTACGAATGACTGGCTGAATTCAGACAAATCATTCTCTAAATTGATTCGCCAAGAACGTTCACTGTTATAAAAGGAATTCCGTCCTGGATTTTCCCTCTGGTTTCGGAGCAAAGATCTTTCTTTATTTAGGCGTAACCACGATCGAATTTTGAGAGTAAAATTTCAACGTTTCAAACGCAACAAGTTCATAATGTTAATTGTTCGAAAACAGTGCCTATACGTTGTCGATCACCTGCATTTAATCCGCATTAAATTGGTATTATTTTAACGAGCTACTCTCTGTACAAGTTACAAAGTACATGTTTTAGCTTTTAACGAAGTCGTTATATAATAAATTACGTTTAGGCTATATTACATCGGCGTCCATTATTCTAAAAGGGGTAAATACGACCCGAAACGGTTATTTGTTTATATTACCACACCTTACCACGCTCCTGTTGTGTTAAATCACAATTTTGTGTTAAACCTTATTTTTTTTAATATGTTTTGAAAGTTGCTTTTTTTGACCAACCACAAACTACCAATTGTGCTGAGAAAACTGTCATTTTTAATTTTGAATCTTGTTTGTTTTTAATTCTGGTAATTTCACATTTTTTTTATTTTATCTGGGTCTACTTTTGCTTTCCCGAACTCTATAGTTTTTATAGTAAAACCACTGTCCTCATATTTTTCAAGCAATTTTCGACTTAAGTCAACAGAATTTTAGTAGATTTTCAAATCTGGAGGTCTCCAAAAATGCTTTCCAAGAACCTGAAAGCGGCAAACCTTAAAGAATGCATTTCAGACACATTTTAAGTTTTGATGCCATCAAAGTCCATTTTTGCATGGTTTCTAATTGAGCAAAATGGTTGGTTTAAAAGTGTAACCTGAAAAACCTTCAATTGAAGAACAAAATTTGAGAACTTACTTCCTGTTTATTGGTAACTTAAGTACCATTTTACCTGGCTGTTTCTACCACGCCTTTGGTACCTTTTTTCAAAGGTTGCTCTGTTATTATTCCTACCACAGGATGTTTTCAAGCTATTGTACGTCCATCCGTTTAATAGAAGAACCAAAATATTGTGGTTTAAAGCCTCCACTATGATTAGAATGGTCTTTGTATTGCACCCTTTAATTTAATTTTAAAAACAGGTAAACTAGTGGAAACCACAAATCAACTCTCCTTTAATTTTCATCGTCGCCATATTTCAGGAAATTTAAAACTGCATTTAACTTTGTAAGTCCCTTGCAGCTCGAACAAATGAATTTTCGCGAAACTTTCCCTTAAAAAGCAGAAATTATTAGGGAATTAAATTTGAAGGATATACGGTCCATTAGTCCGTCGGTTTTTTAGCGTTTAAACTTTTAGTCGGGGATTCGCTCCGGGAACGAAATCGCGCGATTTAGGGCGTTTTGATAAATTGCCATAGGCACACCTTTTAACAAGGTGGTGCTCGAGTAAATTTTCTCCGAAAGTTTTCCAACTTTAAAAAGTGAGAAAAACGGATATTACCGTGCATCAACATGAGTGGAAAGTTATTGGGCCCTAAAAAATCTACACCTGATCGGAAAATTGCTAGGGAGAAAAACAGTTAACCCCAAAAAATAATAAATGAAAACCCCGTTTTCCTCCAAACGCCAAAACTATAGGATTATAAAACGATATATTTTCTCTCAGGGCGGAATTAAAGCCAGAGCGGAAATGAAAGGACCCTGTAAGTACCGGAACTGCCCTAAAAACCGCGGGATCTAACCTTTATCTTAACTGAAAGCTGGCCTATTCCGCGTTTCATTTTTATAGCGAATAAGGAATTCGACGTCATACAGTTTGGGGACAAAAGTCACCTATTTCCTGATTGAACGCAACTTTTGTATCGGTTTTATTGGGAGTTGCTATAGTGGAGTTGTGGAACTTTTGACCTGTCACAATGTCGCCTCGAAATAAACACAATGTTTCCTGTTACGAGGGATATGAAATCATATTGCTATTTTTCAGTTTTTATGAGAAAATATTGTTTTGCAGCTTTCTTTTCTAGAGGATTGTAAGTTGAAGGAGGAATTAGGTTCACCTAGGCTAAGTTGTGATTTGACTGTGACAGATCATGTGCAAAATGTCACAGTGAAATTAAAACCTAGCCTAAGGTGTCGCTACAATCGGCCCTAACTCCAAGAACATTATTAGACATTACCTATTCAGTGACAAGAGGATTCAACAGTCACGTGACCAAAACTGGCAAATTTAAAATAGTTCTTGGAAGGTTATAGATACTTGTAAATGCCTCTGGCACTTTTAAAAGATTTTCAGTAGTATTTAGAGGTCTATAGAACTTTCAAATTGGTCCTAGAGGTCTCTGGCAATTTAAAACAATTTTTTAAAGTTGTAAGCCCCTTGTAGAGGCTTTTGGCACTTTTAAAAGATTCTCAATAGCATTTAGAAGTCTATGGAAATTTCAAAATAATTCTAGAGACTTTTGGCAATTTAAATCAATTTTCGGAACTTCTAAGATACTTGTAGAGGCCTCTGACACTTTTTAAAAGGTGCTCAGTAGCATTTAGAGGTGTATAGAACTTTCAAAACTTCTTGGAAGGAAATTTTCTAACTTTCTCAGTTTTTGAGAAATTTCAATTCGAAAATTGTGTCACTTTTTGTGAGTTTGCAGCATTGTTCCTAAGTTTGAAGCCTTGTG
The DNA here is from genome assembly GCF_016097725.1 of Ips typographus. Classification (NCBI taxonomy): domain Eukaryota; kingdom Metazoa; phylum Arthropoda; class Insecta; order Coleoptera; family Curculionidae; genus Ips; species Ips typographus. The sequence continues at coordinate 5,011,008 of NC_138430.1, read as the reverse complement.
AAGCTGTAATTTGAACTCCAATCTAGATTTTTCATATATCATTAGAAAGACGATGAAAAATTTTAAAAAATGTCGGTTGAGCGAATTTTCTAACTTTTTCAGTTTTTGAGACATTTTAATTCGAAAATTGTGTCACTTTTAGTGAGTTTGCAGCGTTGTTCCTAAGTTTGAAGCCTTGTGAAGCTGTAATTTGCACTACAATCTAGATTTTTTATATATCATTAGAAAGAGGATGAAAAATGTTACAAAATGTCGGTTGAGCGAATTTTCTAACTTTTTCAGTTTTTGAGAAATTTCAATTCGAAAATTGTGTCACTTTTTGTGAGTTTGCAGCGTTGTTCCTAAGTTTGAAGCCTTGTGAAGCTGTAATTTGCACTCCAATCTAGATTTCTCATATATCATTAGAAAGAGGATGAAAAATGTCGGTTGAGCGAATTATCTAACTTTTTCAGTTTTTGAGACATTTTAATTCGAAAATTGTGTCACTTTTTGTGAGTTTGCATCGTTGTTGCTAAGTTTGAAGCCTTGTGAAGCTGTAATTTGCACTCCAATCTAGATTTTTCATATATCATTAGAAAAAGGATGAAAAATGTTAAAAAATGTCGGTTGAGCGAATTTTCTAACTTTTTCAGTTTTTGAGACATTTTAATTCGAAAATTGTGTCACTTTTTGTGAGTTTGCATCGTGTTTGCGAAGTTTGAAGCCTTGTGAAGCTGTAATTTGCACTCCAATCTAGATTTTTCATATATCATTAGAAAGAGGATGAAAAATGTTAAAAAATGTCGGTTGAGCGAATTTTCTAACTTTTTCAGTTTTTGAGACATTTTAATTCGAAAATTGTGTCACTTTTTGTGAGTTTGCAGCGTTGTTGCTAAGTTTGAAGCCTTGTGAAGCTGCAATTTGCACTCCAATCTAGATTTTTCATATATCATTAGAAACAGGATGAAAAATGTTACAAAATATCGGTTGAGCGAATTTTCTAACTTTTTCAGTTTTTGAGACATTTTAATTCGAAAATTGTGTCACTTTTTGTGAGTTTGCAGCGTTGTTGCTAAGTTTGAAGCCTTGTGAAGCTGTAATTTGCACTCTAATCTAGATTTTTCATATATCATTAGAAAGAGGATGAAAAATGTTAAAAAATGTCGGTTGAGCGAATTTTCTAACTTTTTCAGTTTTTGAGACATTTTAATTCGAAAATTGTGTCACTTTTTGTGAGTTTGCATCGTGTTTGCGAAGTTTGAAGCCTTGTGAAGCTGTAATTTGCACTCCAATCTAGATTTTTCATATATCATTAGAAAGAGGATGAAAAATGTTAAAAAATGTCGGTTGAGCGAATTTTCTAACTTTTTCAGTTTTTGAGACATTTTAATTCGAAAATTGTGTCACTTTTTGTGAGTTTGCAGCGTTGTTGCTAAGTTTGAAGCCTTGTGAAGCTGTAATTTGCACTCCAATCTAGATTTTTCATATATCATTAGAAAGAAGATGAAAAATGTTAAAAAATGTCGGTTGAGCGAATTTTCTAACTTTTTCAGTTTTTGAGACATTTTAATTCGAAAATTGTGTCACTTTTTGTGAGTTTGCAGCGTTGTTGCTAAGTTTGAAGCCTTGTGAAGCTGTAATTTGCACTCCAATCTAGATTTTTCATATATCATTAGAAAGAGGATAAAAAATGTTAAAAAATGTCGGTTGAGCGAATTTTCTAACTTTTTCAGTTTTTAAGACATTTTAATTCGAAAATTGTGTCACTTTTTGTGAGTTTGCATCGTGTTTGCGAAGTTTGAAGCCTTGTAAAGCTGTAATTTGCACTCCAATCTAGATTTTTCATATATCATTAGAAAGAGGATGAAAAATGTTAAAAAATGTCAGTTGAGCGAATTTTCTAACTTTTTCAGTTTTTGAGACACAACATCCTTAAGCAGGTTAAGTTTTCCGAAGCTTATTAGTAGCATTTAGAAGTCTCTGGCAGATTCAAAATGGTCCTAGAAGCCTCTGACAATTTAAAACAACTCCAAGAAAGTTTAAAAGTTTAAAATAGGCATAGGAAATCGATTCGAGAGAGAAAAGACTAAAAGTTGCAAAACACAGTAAAAGCTTATTCTATACCTCTAATTCACAAACTGAACTTAAAATCTAATTAGAGTTTATAGCCAAAGCTAAAGCCAAACTTATTGGAAGTTAAAAACATAAAGTTCGTCTTGCATCGACTAAAAAGATCAAATTCATTACTACTAACCCCCGTTTCGAAAGCAAGATACAATTTATTTAAAACTCCCTTTTCGTTCAAAAAGCGTTGCACAAATAAATCAGGCAATTATCCCTTAATCTGAATATTCGTTAATAAGGGAAATAAGAAAAGAAATTGGCCCCCATTCGTGCCGTGGAGAAGCATTTTCCCAAAGATGCCCTAAAAGACTATAAAAGGTTCGTCTGAAAATTAAATTAAGTTTCGGGGGAGAGTTAAGGCTTCGACAAGGAAAGTTTTTAATGCAATTTTCGATTTGAATCGATAATTTTAATGTGTTTGGGTGGGAATTTTCGGGGAAATGGTGGTGTTTGGGGCACGTGTTTTGCGCCATAGTTTATGCAAAATAATGTCCCGGATACAGCAGAATTTGCTATAGCTCTCAAGACAGCTAACCTAGCGGAAATAGTTGAAATGTTTAGGCGGATTCTCTGTTAGGCAACATCGAAGAGACCTGCTCGGTCATTACAGGAATTTCCTTCAAATTCCAATGCAAAGCTGATGATTGAACTATTTTTTTTAGCTTTGTCCAGAACGTTGAGTTCAACCAGATTTCCCTGCCCGGAGATATAAAATATTTCCCTGTAAATCCTTCGAAGAAACAAGAAAAATATCGGAACAGAACCGGTACACTGGAAGGCTTTTAACAAGTCGCATACGTCCAGTGTCGATAACATTCAACATCAACACGTACATTCATATTTAATCGATTTCCTCTGTTCTAGATGTTTTTATGGGTTTGTAGATGCAAAATGTGTAACAAAAACGTATTTTCATGCTTGGAACGTGTGTTACTCGGTTGATTGGATTGTGGATGAGATTTCTTTGTCTAGTTGTTATAGTTTTAGGTATTCAAGAAATTAAATACCCTAAAAAATTAAATCTTTTATATTGCTTAACGTTAACTTTACCAAGATTTGTCTGCGTAATAAATTTGTGGGTTAAAGTGTAAAATGACGTTCCCGGATCTCTTGCTCCCTTACCAAAACTTTGGGAACTAAGAGAGTTAACCAATTTTCAAGCAGGTCTGTCAACTTCCGACAAAATTCTTCTCTCAATTGAGTTAACTCTCGTTCTGTATAGGACAGGCATGTATAGTTTCCTAAAACAGTGGATCGGCTGTTCCTCTTGCGACAACTTAATTTAAAATTAACTCACCAAACTTAGTTACGTCGACTTCCCATCCTCTTTACTTAATCGTGCCGGAAAATAATCCCAACATCGGGCTGGTTAGACATTTTGAAAACGAGTAGGAACTTTGCTTTTCCGAGCTCTAATAAAAATCTCCAGCTCTAATATCGGTTTATTGCTTGTGGTTTACCACCAGGGAAATAAAACTGAATAATAAAAGAGTCTGCAAGAGACATGCTTTTCGTGTCATAAATCTGGGAAGTAGTATAAGCCGCCTATCAATTACCGGAACAGCCCAGTTTTGTGCGTATAATAGTAACGTAGTCAAATCCATCAGTTGTTAGAAATGATCTGTTATTACAGCAATCATGGATAAGTTAAAAATGCTTTAGCACACCAAATTTCCATTACAATGGCCACTGATAACATGTGGAAACCACCCCAGTAACAGAACATTGTCACGTAAAGACCAGACTAATTATCGCGTATCAAATGACACTCCCTATATTCAACCATCAAGGAAAAAGGGCAAAAAAACTAATTCCACGTCCCAACATTAGTTGATATTGCAACGACAGATGGCGGGAAATATATTTATTTTGACACAAATTGTTTAGTCACGCAATATATCCTCACGTTAAAACAAAGGGGAAACTAGGAGGAATGATTGGTCTATTTGATTAAGTTTTATAGAAATAATCAACGACATGCAAGGTAAAATTATTTATATTTATTTTATGAAAGTTAAATTAAATTTTCTTTATATAAGGTGTATCAAAAATGCTCAAAATACGTATTTAAAAAAGCTGAAACTTAGTCAATATGCCTTTGGTATGCAGTGCAATTTTCCAGGTCAAAACTTTGTTGAAAAAAAGTAAGATTTTATGAAAATTGACTTACTGGACCATTTGCAGTCAATCTATTCAATTTTCAAAGCCAAAACGTTGAAAAACAGTGAAATTTAATAAAAATGTACTTACTGAAAATTCGCAGTTATTCTAGTCAATCTACAAAGTAAAACGTTGGAAAACAGTCGGACTTTATGAAAACTGAATTCTTGGACCATTTGAAGTCATTCTAGTCCATTTTTCAGATCAAAACGTTGAAAAACAGTTAGATTTTATACGAATTGACTTCCTGAATCATTTGCAGTTATTCTAGTCAATTTTCTAAGTCAAAACGTTGAAAAACAGTCGGACTTTATGAAAGTTGATTTCTTGGACCATTTGAAGTCCTTCTAGTCCATTTTTCAGATCAAAACGTTGAAAAACAGTTAGATTTTATACGAATTGACTTCCTGAATCATTTGCAGTTATTCTAGTCAATTTTCTAAGTCAAAACGTTGAAAAACAGTCGGACTTTATGAAAGTTGATTTCTTGGACCATTTGAAGTCCTTCTAGTCCATTTTTCAGATCAAAACATTGAAAAACAGTTAGATTTTATACGAACTGACTTCCTGAATCATTTGCAGTTATTCTAGTCAATTTTCTAAGTCAAAACGTTGAAAAACAGTCGGACTTTAGAAAGTTGATTTCTTGGACCATTTGAAGTCCTTCTAGTCCATTTTTCAGATCAAAACGTTGAAAAACAGTTAGATTTTATACGAATTGACATCCTGAATCATTTGCTGTTATTCTAGTCAATTTTCTAAGTCGAAACGTTGAAAAACAGTGAAATTTAATAAAAACTTACTGAACATTCGCAGTTTTCCTAGTCAATCTTCAAAGTCAAAACGTTAAAAAAACAGTCGGACTTTATGAAAATTGAATTGTTGGACCATTTGAAGTCTTTCTAGTCCATTTTGAGGTCAAAACGTTGAAAAACAGTGAGATTTCATAAAAATTTACTTCCTGAATCATTTGCAGTTATTCTAGTCAATTTTTAAAGTCAAAACGTTGAAAAAGAGTGAAATTTAATAAAAATTTACTTACTGAACATTCGCAGTTTTTCTAGTCAATCTTCAAAGTCAAAACGTTGAAAAAACAGTTGGACTTTATGAAAATTGAATTGTTGGACTATTTGAAGTCTTTCTAGTCCATTTTCAGGTCAAAACGTTGAAAAACAGTGAGATTTCATAAAAATTTACTTCCTGAATCATTTGCAGTTATTTTAGTCAATTTTTGAAGAGTGAAATTTTAATAAAAATTGACTAACTGAACATTCGCAGTTATTCTCGTCAATCTTCAAAGTCAAAACGTTGAAAAACAGTCGGACTTTATGAAAATTGATTTCTTGGACCATTTGAAGTTCTTCTAGTCCATTTTTCAGATCAAAACGTTGAAAAACAGTTAGATTTCATACAAATTGACTTTCTGAATCATTTGCAGTTATTCTAGTCAGTTTTTAAAGTCAAAACGTTGAAAAAGAGTGAAATTTAATAAAATTTACTTACTAGGCCATTTGTAGTCATTCTAGTCAATTTTCCAGGTCAAAACTTTGAAAAACAAATTTACTTACTAGACCACTTGCAAGTGCTGTTGTACTAGGACAAGTTCAATGCTCTAGCAGCCATGTCATTATTTTAAAGACATCTTGTATATAAGGGTAATAGAAAAATATTATGCATCTATTGAAAAACTGTTACACATAATAATAATAACTGGCAAAGTTTTACGTCTTTGTAACGCCCAGTTATCTGTATTAAGCTGTTAATTATCATGGTAATATTGCGTTTTGTCTCAGATTTTCCACAGCGATAATTGTTCTGTTTCCTCTCTGTAAAGTTCTCGAAACTGTTGTTCTCCGCAGAAATCTCAACAGTCATAAACATTTCGGCCTGGAAGCAATAAGACCGGTCTTTAAACCGCTTTATAGTACATAAAGCAGTATTTTTTGACATCCACTAAATTTAATTCCGATCATTTTTATTATTTCGGAATAGAGTATAAAATATAATTCTGGAGTTAGAGTATATTTAATAGGGTTAGGGTGAAAGTTAATACAGAGGAGGAATATTCGGTTTTAAAACCGCTTTTTTAAAAGGTATGCAACGATTGGAACGAAAGAAGTTTTTCCAGATCTCAAAGTTAGTTTTATTCCTTTGTCTACATTTAAACACGAAAAGTTTTCAAAGTTTCTGGAATGCCAGTTTTACTTACCCGTTTTCTAAAGGAAAGCTTTAATTTTAGTGTTGGCGCAAGATGAAAAATAATGTAAGAAAGTTTTTACGAGTTTGCCCTGTTCCGTTGTTATTTGGATGAATGATGACAGTCGAGCTGTTGCTATTAAATTCCCACTTTTGGCCAAAGGAAAGACGGTCAATGGTGCTAAATTTCCCATCTAAGGGACAACGTAGCGTGAAACAAACAGGATTCCCTGAATTATTTATGCACGATGCACCTTCGTAATGGAATTATTGCGGTCTGTAGTGCTAATCGGTGCTGATCTGCTCATGCCACCCATAGATGGTTAATAAATTACCATCCCTCGTTGTTGCAGTTGCGTAACGTTAATCACAGCCAAACCGAAAATGCGATTATGAATGTGAATTTTAAGCATTGCGGGCTTTAAATTCGAACGCTCCAATCTTCCATCGACGATAAATCCATTTATACCATTCCACTCATTGATTTCACTTTATCATTGAGCACTGTATTGTTTGTGCAAAAACAATTTTCTGAAATTTTTTAAATAAGTTCCTACATATTGTTCATCACAACCGTATCCGGTAATCCGTAATTAACAAACTAGACTAAACTAACCGTACTAACACTGGAACACTTCTGGAGCTAAATATCATTTTAACCAACTAAACAAACACCAGAAAAAGTTATTCACTATGAAACTTCTTTTAAAGTGAACTAAAATATGGAATATGTAACCTATAAAAGACGGTCTAAATTCAAACAAACTGTGGACCATTTTCCATCAATATCGGTCAAGAGAGATCCCGTTTCTAAACAAAGGGATAAGTGACTCTGAAGCTTCCTTGCATAAACCATTCGGTTCCATTTTCGATTAACTCGGTAACTTAGCCGCCGAAGGCTAAAACCGATGAATTTGAAATTGCTCTATTTGCCTGCTGCACGAGGTTTCACCATGAAATTTGTAAACCACATTTACGTTTTGGGGGGTGTTTGTTCTAAATTCCTAACGCTGAAAAAATCCAGGTTGGGAAATGGTATCCTAGTCGTATTTTAACTAAAGCTGTTCAGAATACGACCTCATTGTTTATGACATTCGACGCCTTATCGATTCAAACACCCAAACTATCGTTAAAACTTTTACACTGCACATTTAACCCAGAAGTGCCAACTGTAACTCTGTCACAAAGGGCCAAAATGGAGCCGGCGCTAAATGAACTTTAAGTGCTCGTTTGGAATTCAAAGTTTGCCAAAAAAATGCCCTGATATCATTTTAGCTTGTCCAATTGAACAGATGCTTTGCAACAAACCAGTGTGGGACCTTCAGCTGCAAACTTTACTCCCGAGCTTCTGCTAGTTTGTCACCGATTTCGTTGCAACTTTTAGGTTTTGACCACTTTCAAGTGCATTTACTGCAATTTTCACTATACTTCGCCAAATTCAACACCAGAACAATCATTAGAACTTTCAGGAATAATACGTTTTGCTGGTAAGTGGCAATTGCAACTTTGTTACGGTTGAGTTTATCAGTGGATTACAATCGTTTGCCTGCCAGTATAAATCAAATCTTAGCTTTTCCTATTTATTCAGTTTTCTTGGGACTTTTAAATGTAATTAAAATAAATATTTCAAAGTGGTCCATATGTCATTTCGATCCATTTTTGTTGGCCAAAATTTTATGGGAAAAAATTTATTGTTCAAGCAAATAATTGTTTCAAGACAATTTCGACAAAAGTCACATTTTTTTAAACTAAAATTGTCATTTTTACTGACGAAAGTAAACTCCACCTCATTTAGTAAACTTTTGGTTTTAGGCAGGCAGCAGTTTGACTCGTCATTAACTCGATTATTTGGCAAACTGTCAGATGATGACTTATTTGTGAAAATACATTTTTTTCTACGACTGTTTAATAATATGCCTATTACTCATTAGTTTTGAATAGATATACATTACTAGAACCAAATCGAACAATAGCAGATGACGGCTATTGTCACGTTGACAGCATTATTCACGCTCCATGAAGCGAGTGTTTTCTACCATTTTCTGTTTGGTTCTTCCAGTTTAACAAAATCCAGCAATTTTTACAAGAATTTTCCAGTACAGCCCTGGTTTCACGGTTCAATTTACTAGCCTCAGTAAAAGTTTGAGATTCGTAACAGGCCAAATACTCAAATTATGAGTCAAATTGTGTTTCATGTCAGTTAAGTGTGTTTTCTGCTATTTTCTGTTAGGTTATTTCAGTTTAACAAAAACCAGAATTTTTTTATAAGAATTTTCCAGGACGGCCCTGGTTTCACGGTTCAATTTACTAGCCTCAGTAAAAGTTTGAGATTCGTAACAGCCCAAATACTCAAATTATGAGCCAAATTGTGTTTCATGTCAGTTAAGTGTGTTTTCTGCTATTTTCTGTTAGGTTATTTCAGTTTAACAAAATCCAGCAATTTTTATAAGAATTTTCCAGTACAGCCCTGGTTTCACGGTTCAATTTACTAGCCTCAGTAAAAGTTTGAGAATCGTAACAGCCCAAATACTCAAATTATGAGCCAAATTGTGTTTCATGTCAGTTAAGTGTGTTTTCTGCTATTTTCTGTTAGGTTATTTCAGTTTAACATAATCCAGCAATTTTTATAAGAATATTCCAGTACAGCCCTGGTTTCACGGTTCAATTTACTAGCCTCAGTAAAAGTTTGAGATTCGTAACAGCCCAAATACTCAAATTATGAGCCAAATTGTGTTTCATGTCAGTTAAGTGTGTTTTCTGCTATTTTCTGTTAGGTTCTTTCAGTTTAACAAAAACCAGAATTTTTTTATAAGAATTTTCTAGTACGGCCCTGGTTTCACGGTTCAATTTACTAGCCTCAGTAAAACTTTGAGATTCCTAACAGCCCAAATACTCAAATTATGAGCCAAATTGTGTTTCATGTCAGTTAAGTGTGTTTTCTCCTATTTTCTGTTAGGTTATTTCAGTTTAACAAAATCCAGCATTTTTTATAAGAATTTTCCAGTATAGCCCTTGTTTCACGGTTCAATTTACTAGCCTCAGTAAAAGTTGGAGATTCATAACAGCCCAAATACTCAAATTATGAGCCAAATTGTGTTTCATGTCAGTTAAGTGTGTTTTCTGCTATTTTCTGTTAGGTTATTTCAGTTTAACAAAAACCAGCATTTTTTTATAAGAATTTTCTAGTACGGCCCTGGTTTCACGGTTCAATTTACTAGCCTCAGTAAAAGTTTGAGATTCGTAACAGCCCAAATACTCAAATTATGAGCCAAATTGTGTTTCATGTCAGTTAAGTGTGTTTTCTGCTATTTTCTGTTAGGTTATTTCAGTTTAACAAAATCCAGCAATTTTTTATAAGAATTTTCCAGTACGGCCCTGGTTTCACGGTTCAATTTACTAGCCTCAGTAAAAGTTTGAGATTCGTAACAGCCCAAATACTCAAATAATTAGCCAAATTGTGTTTCATGTCAGTTAAGTGTGTTTTCTGCTATTTTCTGTTAGGTTCTTTCAGTTTAACAAAAACCAGCATTTTTTATAAGAATTTTCCAGTATGGCCCTGGTTTAACGGTTCAATTTCCTAGCCTCAGTAAAAGTTTGAGATTCATAACAGCCCAAATACTCAAATTATGAGCCAAATTGTATTTCATGTCAGTTAAGTGTGTTTTCTGCTATTTTCTGTTAGGTTATTTCAGTTTAACAAAAACCAACATTTTTTATAAGAATTTTCCAGTATGGCCCTGGTTTAACGGTTCAATTTCCTAGCCTCAGTAAAAGTTTGAGATTCGTAACAGCCCAAATACTCAAATTATGAGCCAAATTGTGTTTCATGTCAGTTAAGTGTGTTTTCTGCTATTTTCTGTTAGGTTATTTCAGTTTAACAAAATCCAGCAATTTTTATAAGAATTTACCAGTACAACCCTGGTTTCACGGTTCAATTTACTAGCCTCAGTAAAAGTTTGAGATTCGTAACAGCCCAAATACTCAAATTATGAGCCAAATTGTGTTTCATGTCAGTTAAGTGTGTTTTCTGCTATTTTCTGTTAGGTTATTTCAGTTTAACAAAAACCAGCATTTTTTATAAGAATTTTCCAGTATGGCCCTGGTTTAACGGTTCAATTTCCTAGCCTCAGTAAAAGTTTGAGATTCGTAACAGCCCAAATACTCAAATTATGAGCCAAATTGTGTTTCATGTCAGATAAGTGTGTTTTCTGCTATTTTCTGTTAGGTTATTTCAGTTTAACAAAAACCAGCATTTTTTTATAAGAATTTTCTAGTACGGCCCTGGTTTCACGGTTCAATTTACTAGCCTCAGTAAAAGTTTGAGATTCGTAACAGCCCAAATACTCAAATTATGAGCCGAATTGTGTTTCATGTCAGTTAAGTGTGTTTTCTGCTATTTTCTGTTAGGTTATTTCAGTTTAACAAAAACCAGCATTTTTTATAAGAATTTTCCAGTATGGCCCTGGTTTAACGGTTCAATTTACTAGCCTCAGTAAAAGTTTGAGATTCGTAACAGCCCAAATACTCAAATTATGAGCCGAATTGTGTTTCATGTCAGTTAAGTGTGTTTTCTGCTATTTTCTGTTAGGTTATTTCAGTTTTACAAAATCCAGCAATTTTTATAAGAATTTTCCAGTACGGCCCTGGTTTCACGGTTCAATTTACTAGCCTCAGTAAAAGTTTGAGATTCGTAACAGCCCAAATACTCAAATTATGAGCCAAATTGTGTTTCATGTCAGTTAAGTGTGTTTTCTGCTATTTTCTGTTAGGTTATTTCAGTTTAACAAAATCCAGCAATTTTTATAAGAATTTACCAGTACAACCCTGGTTTCACGGTTCAATTTACTAGCCTCAGTAAAAGTTTGAGATTCGTAACAGCCCAAATACTCAAATTATGAGCCAAATTGTGTTTCATGTCAGTTAAGTGTGTTTTCTGCTATTTTCTGTTAGGTTATTTCAGTTTAACAAAAACCAGCATTTTTTTATAAGAATTTTCCAGTACGGCCCTGGTTTCAGAGTTTAATTTTCTAGTCTCAATGAGAGTTTCAGGTTCGTAACTGCCCAAATACCCAAATTGTGGGCAAAATTGTCTTTCCTGTCAGTTATGTGTGTTTTCTGCTATTATTCAAGTTTAATGAAAATTTTTTCTAAAAATTTTTTAGTACGATCCATCACAAACTACTTATTCGACCAATAGGCCAATAAAGGTCGATGTCACTACGGTGCATTTTTGTTTACCACTATTTTCAAAACTTGTAATAAATTCTATTGCCTAATTAGTTAAAATAGACATGTTTTTTTCTGCTTTGTAACTAAAGCAAAATAGTTGATTTGTGAATTTGACAACTGGTTTTGGATTTATATAAAATTTTAAATTTTCTTACAAGTAATACTAAAAGTAAAATTTAGATTACTTTTCAGAACACTGTAGGATTAAATTGAAAGTTTTATAAACACTTCTTGCTTTTAAGGTTAATACTAAATTTATTGCTAAAGTTACAGTTAAAGTTAAAATTTCTTTGATAAATCAGGTTAACTTTGAAATGTGACATTTTCAACTGAAAATCGATTGCTTGTATGACGTCGCAAATGTAAATTTCACAACCTTCGAAAACCTGCTACCGATATTCAGACCTCAAAAGGAGAAAACCGGGAAAGCAATTATGGTGATTGATGTGGCAATATCAACTCGAGTTTTAGATCCACAACTTCCTTCGCCTTAGATTGAACACTTAAAGTGTTAAAAAAAACTGTTATTTGCCGGAAATGAGTGGGTGGGAAAACGGTTTTTCGACCCCGTTTAAGAAACGATTTCCAATAAGGAATTATCATTTCTCAGTCTAAATGAACACTTAAAGGTTATCTGGCAGATCCTTTTAAATTTTCAACGGAAGGGTTTGCCGAGGTGTTTTTAATTTAATTAAGCCGTTCAAGAAGGTTCTCGGTATTTGAATTTGGCGTGACCCAGCTAGTTTAAACAGTTCCAACGGAATTGGACAGCTTTAATAAGTTAAAGTCCTTACAATGGATGGAATGCTCGGTGTTAAAGTGTTCACTTAAAATGAAACATTTGCCGGCGGCTGCACATTAAAATTGCCCTGATAGATCAAAAGCGAGGAACGGCTTCCAATATATCTCGAGTGTCAAACAATGCTTAGCGTACCCCATTTAAGAAACGGAAACCGATAACCAAAGAGCTGAATTTTATGAAAAGAAAAATGGGAATAAAACGGTCCTCTTTTGAGATTAATGTCGCTCAATTTCTGATACGACACAGAAAACAAAGAATACTCTTTTTTTTTCGTAACTAACTGAATAATATCATATTTACTACATAATCATTTTTCCTAACAAGCGCATATCACGTAGACAATAGGTTAAATCAAAAAACGAAAAGCTACAAAGCAATTTGCAAATAACGGCTGTATTGTATTGTTGCCATTTTACTAAAATGCTTTTGCGGAAGGCCAATTAATTAAAATCGCATTTTCCAATGTGAAAATAATACCTATTATTATATCATGTATTATCAAATCGGCTCGCTTAAATAATGAATAATTACTGGGAGTTTTTGGTTTTGTGTATTTCCTAATTAATATTTCGTTCGCTTTTGTATTCGTACAATTGACCTGGATACTTAAATTATGATTTTATTAGTTCACACAATACAACATCGTTTCATCAGCTTTAGTAAAAGTGCAACCTGACATTTCGGTTTCTAATTAGGTCATTAGAATGGCAAATCAAAAATAACATTCAATGACATTAAAGAATCTAAATTAAGTTGAAGGGTAATTAAGTTAAAAATACTAGAAATAAATTTTCTTTATGAAAACATTTTCAAAATGAAGACGTATGCCCGTTAGAGTTTAGGCGTGTTCTACTCTGGAGGGCATTAATCTTATTTACCCTCAACTTACCTAAATGGAATTTATTCAAGTAACTGTCGTTTAAATTTTTCAATCTATAGAGAAGTTTGTTTTACCGGAAATTTGTCAAGCGGTGGTTTAAAGGGTAAAACCGGCCCTTATTAGCCCTCTCGACTACATTGCCAGGTTTACGGACAAGAAACGCCATGTCGGCCCTCTTAATTACCAAGCACCCTAAATTAGACACTCCGAAATGCGACGTCCTTTGACTCAATTACGGAAATGCCACGATGTTAATTACCGAAAACGAGACCCTGTTAATTGTTTTAATGCATTTTTAACTGTGCCCCAAAATGCTAATTTCATTTCGAACAGATGAGCACAAGTTAAAGATGGTTTTATTAAGTAAAAGTGCACTTAACCAAGAAGTGGCACAAAAAGGAGTTTTATTTTATTGCAGCCGAGTAACACAAGAATTTCGAACCAAATTATAAAAGATAATTGATGAGTTGTTGACAAGTTGGGGTTGAAACAGGAGCAGAGCTAATTGGTTTCCAGTGGTTTGTTCCGTTTCCTGTAACTTTCAGTTGAAATGAGCGTCAAATAGTTGTGGTATGGCGGCAAATAAGGCAGATGTTAACGCTTTGGAAGGTCATCAATAGAGTCTGGATTTCTAGGAATTTTGAACTTTGACATCGAATGTAAACGATTTACCCAAAAAGCAGGCTCAAAAGTAACAATTATGCAGACTAGAACACCGGAATCGACCTTTGCCGGTTTTGAGACGAAAGAATACAATTTGGCACAGATTGACCACGAACGAGCCAAATTCAGCCTCCAATGTGGTCTTAATAGACATAGAATGGCTCAAAAGTAAGTAGAGCAAATTTTTTTATGCTTTCTTCTTCTTTTTGTGTTTAATTTACTTTTTTGTGCTTACTTTCTGCTATTTTTTGTATGGTTTTATTTTGTATAAGTTTACTTACAATTGCAATAGCTATATTGAGAGACAAAAACATACCAATTATGCAAAATGTGTAAGTCTCAATTTACAAATTTACCAGACTGACATTTACTACTAGACCACATTTACTGAAACTGACCAGATAATTTCCAAATGTTCCGAAGTAGTCTAAAAAAAATGTAAAAACATTCCAAAACACTATAGAAACTCCAAAATGAATTGCAAAAGCTTACAAAACAGACTAGAAGCTTCCAAAATCTTTTAGAACAGTCTAATAGCTTCCAAATGCTTTTCAACTAATCTATAGAAGCTCTCTCAAACGATTTCAAGACAGTTTAAAAGCTTCCGTATGCTTCTAGAACAGTTTCAAATGTTTCTAGAACCGTCTACACGATTTCAAATGCCTTAAAATCAGTCCAGAACCTTCAATGCTCTTTATACTGTTCAAACACTTCCCAAAAGCTCCTAAAGTAGTTTAAAAAGTTTTTAAAACACTACAGAAACTCCAAAATGCTTCTCAAGCTGTCGAAAGCCTTCCAAAGCTGCCTAGAAGCTTCCAAAAGCTTTTAGAACACTCTAAATGCTTCCAAATGAACTTCAACTAGTCTAGAAGCTCTCAAAATATTTCTAGGCAATCTAAAAGCTTCCGTATGCTTCTAAAACAGTTTAAAAGCTTCCATAAGTTTTCAAATGCTTTAAAAGCAGTCCAAAACCTTCCAAGTGCTCCTAAAGTAGTCTAAAAAGATTTCAAAATACTACAGGAACTCCAAAATGCTTCTAAAGCAGTCGAAAGGCTTCCAAAAGGTTTTAGAGCTCTCAAAACATTTCAAGACTAAATCCGTGTGCTGCATGACTCCCTATGCTTTTAGAACAGTCCCAAAACTTTCTAGAACCGTCTACAAGGTTTCAAATGCCTCCTAAAGTAGTCTAAAAAGATTTCATAACATTACAGAAACTCCAAAATGCTTATAAATCAGTCGGAAGCCTTTGAAATCAATCTAGAAGCTTCCAAAAGCTTTTAGAACAGTCTAAAAGATTCAAAATGCTTCAACAAGCCCGCAAATAATATCAAAACAATCTAAAAGCGTTCAAAAAATTCTAAAACCGTCTAAGAAAATCTAAGAATGCTAAAGCATTCCAGAACCTTTAATATGCCCTTTAAACTGTCCAAAAACCTTCCAAATGCTCTATTCCAAAAGTTTTCAAAACAGTCTAAAACAGTTTAAAAACTTTCTAGAATTTGAATTCAGAAAAAGTAATAAAATTTGCACCTCTGAAAGATTTTTGTGCTTTTTTTAAGTATTTTTACAGATTTGTATGCTTTTTTGAGGAAAACAGTTTTGCCTTTTCAGCGCTTTTTTTCACGATTTTAGTGCTTTTTAATCCCGACTCTAGCAATCAATATCTTAAAATGCACTAAATTATGGTTTAATAGAGCTACCAAGAACATCGTTCTGAATTATCTGGTTTTGTTTGTGCAGCAATTGCGTATATGGGACACATGTGGACTTTACATTGTTTCTACAGCATTAAATAATTCACCAAAAATCAATCATCCAATTATTGTTCATGCTTTTTTTCAAACAAAAATAACACAATACCCATTTTTCGGTAATTAAATCAAAAGTTTACCCAAGTTGAAAGTCTAAATATTGAGTTGTTGGCCACAAAGCGGCAGATGTAAGCAAAACCAAATAACGTCAAGTCATATTAGAATCCTCGGTCTTTCAACAAATCAACAATGGACTTATGATGAATAATGGAAGCTTGATCAGTGGCACACAATTTTTTTTTTACTACATCATGCTTTAGTATTGCTTTATACAAATAAAAATAATAATTAAACATGTGCAAGAAACCTCCAAACAAACATGAGATTTACACAGGATTTGAACTTGAAAGTGATGTTATCTAATGAGATTATCAGGTACGCCACTGGTTTAAGGGTTTACCTAGCGTAAGAACAATAATACTGCTTAAGGATAAAAGAACAAACAATTCATTGTGTGCTAAGCGTTTATGTCAAGCCGCATCTGGAGATCGTTCGGGCACATACATAATTGATAAAGAAAAGCCAAAGCAGAGGTAAAAAATATTTTTGGCCAGGCTTTCATAAATAAGGATGAATTATTTATGGAAGCTACTTGGGGAAAATATTAGAATCCTTGTTTATACGACAAATTACCCTAATATTTGACCTTTTTGAGCGTGAAATTAACCAATTTATGACAATATCAAACAGAGGGTCAGCGCATCTTGTATAAGCTTGAAATTTCATAAATCTTCTAGAAGAAAAACTGAAGACATAAGCCATCTTGCTCGGATAGATGCAGGGACATTTAGAGAAAGAAATATTATGTTATTAATCTCCGGAACCTTCTGGATTCCGTTTATTTTTTGAAGGCAATAAAAGTTGAGAGAAAAAGGCCAATTTATGAGTGGTTTAGTTGCGACTGGGGGATTTAAGTTGTCGTCACCCTGAACATTTTGTTAATCCCTTCCTTTCAACCCCCAGTATAATAAACTGACTCTCAAACTAATCCGATCACTAAGAACTGATTTTTTCAGGTATCTCCAATATTGCAGCATAGTTCCAAGTAATTAAGACCAACTAGTTTCCGCTCCGCTTTCCAGACAAACGAATTTATGCGGGAAATTCGGACTGATTTGAATATTTCCGAATCCCCGCATGTTATTTAAATGTGACGTAATACAATCTCAATCAGCATCAAGTGCTCCGTGAATTATTCCCGCCGCCAACTAACTTAGCATGATATTCGGACATTATGCAAATGATGCAGATGGCGCCGCGGTCTGGAAAAAACCGGTGTCAGGATCGTATCAAAAACGGATCTGGACCGAACTTGCCGACAACGAAAACGGCCCTTAAACTTTGTTGAAAACTGGCGCAATAACAAAGCCCATAAGCCCTTTGGGTAAAGGAAGTTTTATTAATATTATCTCAGTCAAATTTTCCACTTTTTTCTGGATCAAATTCTGCCTTTTGCCAGCCAGGATAGACAATTAAAATTAGCTTGGATTTAATCAAAGCATTTCAAGAAAGCTTTCAATTTCAAGAAAGGCATCAGGGATTTTCCAATCTACAAAAAGGGATAAAAACAATAGTTTCAAGGTTGAATTTATCAAGCGTAGCCGCAATCTTATTGGAAAAATACGGAAAGAAATATATAAATATGTGGAGTTGGTTGCCAAAATCCGAACAAGGGAAGGTCACCATAAAACAGATACAACTCACAAGTTTAAATCCATGTAGATGATTGATTCTTTTTGTTCACAAATGCAGGATATTGCAGCAATTCTTGAGGGTCTTTGGATGTGAAAAAGCACGTGTTCTTAAGTGAAGGGCTCGTAATAAAATCAAACAAGGGCAAAGTTATGTGAAGATATTTATCATTTTCTCCCCCCCTTCAGTTTCATCATTGTTTCACCCCATTGAAAATCTTAATCTGGCAATTTACAAGGGACCGCCCGCAATTCTCGCAGTAGACGGTAGCCGCAGACCGAACAATATAAAATTCCGCAAGTGATTGCGTAATAATGCATTTATATGCTATTTATGGCTGTGACGGGGCCTTCGTAATTGCATTTTACGGAATTTATGAATCGGCGTCCCACGACGAGTTGGCGCAATTGCGAAACGAGTCCCATTCATCAACGCCTTATTGCAATCTAATACCCAAAAGGCGATAATTAAATTTTGAGCATTTACTTAGACTACCAAATGTATAATTTTCCATTAAAGTGCTAGTTTGTGCTGCAAAGTGAATCAATTTGAATTTTTTACCTCCATGGGTGACGTATTATGACAGCTGTCAGATGACCACCATAAAGAACGCATTCGTTTTCACGCTCTATGGAGTGCTCCATTTGGTAAATTAAGTTTTTGCCAAATTACGTTATTGTGACGTCAAAAACGCTCTGCTCGCTCCATGGAGGAACTAATGCCATGATAAGGCCACATGTACACATTTTCCTGACAGTTTTTATTTTTTTCTTTTCCACTTTTTGACAAAAAACTTTTATTAAATTTTAATAAAACTGACAGTTCCAGTAAAAAAATTGTCGTTTTTGACGACTTTTGGGTTACATTTTTAATGAAATGTTAAAAATTACAATTTTGACCGTTTAGCTTTTGACACCTTTTGACGTTCTTAATCATTTCCTTTTACTGTACTTCTGACATTATTTTTCAAGTTTCAAATATGTCTAACTTATTGAGATTTTCTTCGTTATTTCTGGAAAATATAAATTATAGTTGTCAAACGTTAACAGTGTCGTTGCGATCCACACTAAAACAGTTGAATTATTTGACAAGTGTCAACTGGAAAAAATTGGATTATTAACACACATCTCTGGTGTTTCTTACAATTGCAGTTTTTATAACTGTCTAAATTTGATTTACTTATCAATTTTACGAAGTTTAAACTAAATTTTGTAGGTCACGTGACGTGTTTTTGACAGATGTCTACTGGCCTTTGCAGTATTGCCAGCTCAAACATTGAATTTTCAAATTGACGTGACAAGTCTCCTAAAATTTCAAATTTTGCAACTGTCTAAATTATTAAACAATTAAATTCAATTTCAAAAGTCACGTGATTAATTCAACATAATACTCAACTAGTCTCTACAGTGTTTCAAGCACAAAATGGCACTCTTAACGTCACGTGACGTGTGGTTTACAATTTCAGCTTTTACCACCTTCTGTCTAAATTTGATTTAGCAAATTTTCACAGTGTAATTAATTTTGTATGGTCATGTGAGTGTTTTGACTGGCCTCAAGTCTCAACTGGCCTTTACGAGGTTGCAAGCTTTAAAATTGGATTATCAAAGTCACGTGACATGTCTCTTACAGTTTCAGCTTTTGCAACTGTCTGAATTTAGTTTATCAAATTTTCAACGATTAACCTCAATTTCAAACGTCACGTGATTGATTTTGACAGGTGTCAACTAGCCTCTACAGTGTTGCAAGCTCAAAATGGCACTCTTAACGTCACGTGACGTGTGGTTTACAATTTCAGCTTTTACTACTGTCTAAATTTAATTTAGAAAATTTTCACAGTGTAATCAATTTGTATGGTCACGTGAGTGTTTTGACAGGTCTCAACTGGCCTTTACAGGGTTACAAGCTTTAAAATTGGATTATCAAAGTCACGTGACATGTCTTTTACAATTTCATCTTTTGCAACTGTCTAAACTTAGTTTACCAAATTTTCATCGATTAAACTGAATTTCAAAAGTCACGTGACTGATTTTGACAAATGTCAACTAGCCTCTACAGTGTTGCAAGCTCAGAATGGCACTCTTAACGTCACGTGACATGTAGTTTACATTTTCAGCTTTTACTACCTACTGTCTAAATTTGATTTATCAAATTTTCACAGTGTAATCAATTTTGTATGATCACATGAGTGTTTTGACAGGTCTCAACTGGCCTTTACAGGGCTGCAAGCTTAAAAATTGGATTATCAATGTCACGTGACATGTCTTTTACAATTTCAGCTTTTGCAACTACTGTTTAAATTTAGTTTAACAAATTTTCAACGATTAAATTCAAATTCAACCGTCACGTGATTGATTTTGACAAGTGTCAACTAGCCTCTACAGTGTTGCAAGCTCTGAATGGCACTCTTAACGTCACGTGACGTGTAGTTTACATTTTCAGCTTTTACTACCTACTGTCTAAATTTGATTTATCAAATTTTCACAGTGTAATCAATTTTGTATGGTCACGTGAGTGTTATGACAGGTCTCAACTGGCCTTTACAGTGTTGCAAGCTTAAAAATTAGTTATCAAAGTCACGTGACATGTCGCTTACAATTTCAGCTTTTGCAACTGTCATCAATATTTCTAAAACTGTTGCATTTTGACATATGCAATGTTTTATAAAATTTTGTTAATAATTTATGAAGCATTCTCTTTGAAAAAATCATGTTTGACATCTATTGCGTTGATGACCCTGTATATCCCGATTCTACGTCAAAATATGCGCAACAAGAAATACTAAATGACGTGTTTGAGCAATTTATTAAAAAAATATTAAAAGTAAATTGTGAAAAACTGTGAAAATAAACATTAAAAGTTGACAATTTAATAAACAAATTTTGTGGTGGCTAGTCAAAATATAATAATTAATTATTAAAAGTGCAACGTGCGATAACATTTTCATAAACATTAACAAAAATGATTAATGGTCGTGCAGACCACAGAAAAAACTGGCATTATTTTAAACGTCCAATTAAATGGAATTTAACCGGGACAGATTTAAAAACAATTTAAACAAAAACGAAATTTGCGATTGTTTCATCGCGCCATAGCCAAACACATCAAAAATCGTAACGTAAACAACAAATTAATTTCAGTTAATGGACCGTAATGGTTTCAGAGTTTTAGGAAAAAACTGCCTTTTTTCAACACGTAAAATATGGTTTTTACGCAAAAAAAGTAGTAAATTAATCGAGTGTCACGCTGTACTACCGCAAACCAAAATTAATTAAATAGAATTTGCATCTCTCCCTCTATGTTTGTTCGCTAATTACGCAAATGCGTGTTGTATGGCTTTATTTATTTCGGCTGTCCCGAGCTCTTTTCGAACTAAATTTATGATAAAATCAATCGCTTTGTCTCAATTTTCCAAAATGTAAACGACCGATATGTGGCGGTGATTTACCGCACCGTTCAATCTATTTTAGTTATAACTTAATTTAAATTGTGGAAGAAAACATTAAAAGAGTAATTAGAACAAAAATGGAAATAAGATTACCTGTACATATTAAAAAACATGTATACATAGGCAGAAAGACCGTAATGGTCGATAGCCGTTTTTTCTTGGAAATAAAGATTGTTTATATATATGGAATAATCATAATTTTAACTGGCAGTTTATATCTACACTACTTAATTATCGAACACTCTGAAACAATCATGTTTAATAATCAAAACAGTGCTAAATGGATTGAAAAAGCATTAATTAATATTTGACTGCATGATTTGGTAATAATCCACGTTCAAATCATGTTAAATTACATTACTGAATGAACATTAAGTGCTAAAATTATTTTGTTCTAATCAAAAAAGGTTAAATCTGTTTCAATATGGATTTAGCTGTTTAACCAGCTCAAGGTGGTTTTAATTCAAATGTTGATTCTTATTCATTATTAATCGAATTCGTCTCGGTGTTGGTAGTGTAAAGTGGCCTGTCCCACAACTCACTCATTTACGACCGGCTAATAGTGCATGTTCATTCATGTCGTTAATTAATCGTCGCTTTTTCAATCAGTTTAACACTGACCCTGTGTTTAGAGCCGATAAAACGTACATTATAATCCTGTCACAGTTTTTTTGATTACTTTTCATGCAAATCAGTCTTTAATACTAATTCAGTGGACAATTAGAAACCATTTATCAACTTCTCAACGTGTGACAAACGAAATCCAGTCTGGGGCAAGTGATTTATTTGTAATTCCCACACACTGAGCTCTATTATCACTCCCAAAAAGTTTGAGCCGGCTGCGAATGTCTTCATTTTCTACCTGGGACCCGAAGATCAAAGGTGCATTTCGTATTATAATGGTCAAATTTAGGTGGAACCTAACCGAACAAAAGTCCTTTTTTACAAGTGCTTTTCGCACCAGTCCATTAAAGCTGTGTTTGTATAAGATGCAATCGTCGAAATTATGTATTGTTACTAGAGCAAGGTTCGGAAGAGTCAGCTGTTCACACACGTGACCAATAAAGTCAGTAGATTTTCATAAGTTTTAACTGCGTATATTAGTTATTTATAAAGCAAGTGACTTAAACCAATTTTTATTCACGAAAAGAACAATTATGTCCACGAGCTTAGCGAGTGACTTAAGTTATTTAAATTTTTACTTATTAAATTTAAAAAAACTAAAATTCTATTAAAATTCTATTAAATTTGTACTGGTAATTTACCGATCAAATTTTCCTGGTAAAGTAAAATATTAATTAACTTTACCAGTAATTTACTCATCGCAAGAAAACTTTTCTAAACTCTGATTTTTGCAACTTTTGTGCACAGTTTGACAGTTTTGACAGTTTTGACGTTAGTGACAGTTGTCAAGTGATTTTAGAACATAATTTAGCTAGACGGTCACGTGACAATTTTCAAAATAACTGTCATAAACCTCAAAAACGCGTCTTGTTTCGAAAACTGTTTTAAACTGTAATTCTTGCAAATTCTAGTCATTCTAGGCAATTTTTTACAGTTTTGGCATTAATGACAGATATCACATGGTTTTAGAGAATAATTTAGCTAGACAGTCACGTGACAACTGTCATGAATCTCAGAAACACGTTTTGTATCAAATACTGCAAGAAAACTTTTCTAACCCCTGATTTTTACAACTTTTGAGCACAGTTTGACAGTTTTGGTATTAGTGACAGATATCACGTGGTTTTAGAGGATAATTTAGCTAGGCAGTCACGTGACAACCGTTAAAATAACGGTCGTAAAACTCAGAAAAACGTTTTATATCAAATACTGCAAGAAAACTTTTATAAACTCTGATTTTTGCAACTTTTGTGCACAGTTTGACAGTTTTGACGTTAGTGACAGTTGTCAAGTGATTTTAGAACATAATTTAGCTAGAAAGTCACGTGACAGTTTTCAAAATAACTGTCATAAACCTCAGAAACGTGTCTTGTTTCGAAAACTGTTTTAAACTGTAATTCTTGCAAATTCTAGTCATTCTAGGCAATTTTTTACAGTTTTGGCATTATTGACAAATATCACGTGGTTTTATAGGATAATTTAGCTAGGCAGTCACTCGACAACTGTCATAAATCTCAGAAACACGTTTTATATCAAATACTGCAAGAAAACTTTTCTAACCCCTGATTTTTGCAACTTTTGAGCACAGTTTGACAGTTTTAGCATTAGTGACAGATATCACGTGGTTTCAGAAGATAATTCAGCTAGGCAGTCACGTGACAACTGTTAAAATATCAGTTGTAAACCTCAGAAAAACGATTTATATTAAATACTGCAAGAAAACTATTCTAAACCCTGATTTTTGCAACTTTTGAGCACAGTTTGACAGTTTTGACGTTAGTGACAGTTGTCAAGTGATTTTAGAACATAATTTAGCTAGACGGTCACGTGACAATTATCAAAATAACTGTCATAAACCTCAGAAACGTGTCTTGTTTCGAAAACTGTTTTAAACTGTAATTCTTGCAAATTCTAGTTATTCTAGTCAAATTTGTACAGTTTTGGCATTATTGACAGATATCACGTGGTTTTAGAGGATAATTTAGCTAGGCAGTCACTTGATAACTGACATAAATCTCAGAAACACGTTTTATATCAAATACTGCAAGAAAACTTTTCTAAACCCTGATTTTTGCAACTTTTGAGCACAGTTTGGCAGTTTTGGTATTAGTGTCAGATATCACGTGGTTTCAGAGGATAATTTAGCTAGGCAGTCACGTGACAATTTTCAAAATAACTGTCATAAACCTCAGAAACGTGTCTTGTTTCGAAAACTGTTTTAAACTGTAATTCTTGCAAATTCTAGTCATTCTAGTCAAATTTTTACAGTTTTGGCATTATTAACAGATATAACGTGGTTTTATAGGATAATTTAACTAGGCAGTCACTTGACAACTGTCATAAATTTCAGAAACACGTTTTATATCAAATACTGCAAGAAAACTTTTCTAACCCCTGATTTTTGCAACTTTTGAGCACAGTTTGACAGTTTTCGCATTAGTGACAGATTTGACGTGGTTTTAGAGGTTTTTTAACTTACCTGCGCAGTCACGTGACAACTGTCATAAATCTTAAATACACGTTTTATATCAAATACAGTAAAAAACTTTTCTAAACCTTGATTTTTGCAACTTTTGTACTACATTTAACCTAAAATATATTTCTTTGTCATTTTATTATACAAAGAAAATTCCTAAAGATTTTTCAGAATTCTTAGTATCACATAATAACTAATTTCTATGTTAATGCTCGGTAAAATGGACTACGTTTACTACTTCATCGTGACTATAAAAATGCTCATAAGCCACACTACACCATTTCTAACTGTAATTCAGAAAGAGTAATTATATAAAGTGTGATTCAGTTTAATTTTTAAACTAAATTCATTGTATTATAAAGTATATTAATTTATTAAGTGTCTTGAAGTTTCAGCTTTGGTAATTTTATCCACAGAACGTATTTTACGTATTTTATGAATTTTTCCGAATTGCACTGGATGGTTTCTGAATTACAGTTGTCTAATCTGAATTACACTTCATGGTTTCTGAATTGCAGTTCCATATTCTGAATTACACTTGACCTTTTCTGAACTACATTTGGAAATGGTGTAGTAATGTAAATAACTATTTCGGTCGATATAAATTAACTAGCTTTGTTGAGCAAAAACAAAAAGGAATTAATTAGATTCAATCTTTACTCTATACGAGTGAGGGGAGTAATTTAGCCAGATTGAGTTCGCCAACATGAGGCGAGGCTCATTTTCCCGTTTTTACGGGCTGCTCATAAAAAATTTACTAAATGGTCTCAATGCAGGCCGGTAAAAGGAACTTTTACTGCTTGTTTTAGTTCGTCAAATCGGTTAATCAAATTAAGGTCGCGGTTTGCGTGTTTAACTATTCTGCACGAATATTTATTGTTTTCCGGCACAATTTGTCAATAACAGAGTGAAAAACCTAAATTAGTTTTCTGATAAATAAAACTGTCAACCGTAACCCGTTCGAATGAAAAGGACCAATTCTCCACGGGTCCCTCCGTTCCGTAAAGAGCCTCGACTGACTATTATTTTTGTTAACCTCAGACCTCGTTACGAAAACCATAAATCATCGACAACGTATGGATGCAGGCACCTATTCGTAGTTAAAACATGACAAATCGTTTCTATATCATTTATATTATTATGTCTTGGAAAGGGTCACTTTTGTTGTCTGGACACTACTCAGTTAATCCAATCATGCCAATTTTAAACCAAAGAATCTTACGTTTAAAATTTAAGAAGGCAATTCCACCATTTATTCTTTCCAAAGTCTTTTGTTATAGCAAACAGCATTATCATACTAAATTACGCGAAAAGTTTGAAAAGCTTTTCGCATACATTCTCCGAATCCGTAGCGAACTCGCTTTGAAACTGAATAATTAACATTGACAAACACAATTCCAGGCTTTTCGCTAATTTGCTTAATGTTTTACCATATGCTAGTACTTGTAAGGGAATGGGTATTAACTCTATTATGATTTTAGTTCATGCTGCAATGTCGCTTTGAATTTTGTTTGATGTGAATATTGTTTGAATTATAACATAATGAAAGATAGTTGGTACAGTATTTTAGAAAATTTAAAAACATTTCCTATATTATTTGCAATGTTATTGTCCAGTAAGCTCTGTTGGCAATAATCAGGGATACATGGGCGAGTGTTTTCGATCCCACGATGAATCACTACTAAAAACTCCAAATGGCAACATGTGCACTAAAGCACTTGTTAAAAGAAAAATATAATTAAAAATGTTTCCGGTTCACTATTTTTCAATTGAGCTAGACGCGTGCAATTAAACTGTATTCAGCGTTCATCTCCCCGTGGAATCTACCCTCATCCAAAATGCACAGCAACATCCCTAATGAAATAATTGTAATCTTACCATAACTTGGCGCTAATAGCGAGTGCCGCGTATGCAAGGGGCTGTAAACCAGAATTTAATGGTTTTTAAGTACAGGTACGGTCCAGTTTATTTTTAGATTTTGGTCGTTCACACCCCGTGTAATCCGTTTTAATTTCAGTTCAAAAATGTTGGATTAATATCATTAACGATAGACGGATTAGGGGTGCGATTCAGACAGTTTTGCGGGTAAAGACACGTTTCTGCAATGCCAAAATAAACACGGGACCGACCCTGTCTGTCACCCCTTTCAAACCAAAAAGGGGGTAGAAAGTGACAATGTTCGGTACATCTGGATAAGAGGCACCCAGTCACCTAAAGCCACACTCCATTTGCTCATCATCTGGCATTAAAATCCATTTACCGCACGTAATTTCAAGTTGGAAATTATTAATAAATTTTTTACCTGTCATTTTCTACTCGAAACCACAAATTGATTTTCTGATTTATGTTGCCGGGC
The DNA here is from genome assembly GCF_016097725.1 of Ips typographus. NCBI lineage: Eukaryota > Metazoa > Arthropoda > Insecta > Coleoptera > Curculionidae > Ips > Ips typographus. Next base: position 4,984,571 of record NC_138430.1, on the reverse strand, counting down.
CTCGTATTCTGATTTAGCCGATAAGATGACGGTATATATCAATCTAATCCGGATTCAATGGAGCTGAAAGTTGTAGGAATCGATCAACGTGCCTCTCAGACTAGTATAACAAGAAAAAATTGTTTTAAGTAGGTATAGAGAAAATCAAACTAAATTAAGATGACGTCATGTATTAATTTCTAATAAATCATATTAGATACTCGACTTGACATGGAAATTATCGGCGATCCAGCGACTTTCAAAGAATATTTAATAGAACCATAAATCATTCACAGCCCGCAGTAATATGCAACCTAATCTCACTTTTATGTAAGGTTATAAGCCTAAAAGTCCTTAATTTGTACTTCACGCCTGATAATTTAAGTCTTGAGGCACTTTCAAGGCTTGATGGATTTTGTTTGCCATTTTCTGCTATTACTAATACAGCACATAAATTTAAATAATACTGTACATGAAAATTGTTAGTTTTTCAACTTCCTTTGAAAATTTTTGATGGTAACAAAACAAGCATTTACTTGAACAGCAGATTAACGCTTCGACAAGCCAATATTACAATATAGAGGGGCTCAGACCAAATTTATGTAAAATATTAATAAGACAAAGGGGACCCTAGCAGCTTTCGGCTATATGGGGAAGATGAAAGCAACGCGGACAAGCTGACTAATTTGGTGTTCAAGCGGGCACTAAAGTGAAAATTTCGACGCACTAAAACAATATTTATCCCCCATTGATCCTTTGACAAGGTCCGAATAAAAAATGCACCCCCAATTGCTACTTCTCGAAGGGGAGGTGCACATTTAGTCGATCCCGCAAGAGTGGCTGCTGCTGCTCGTTTATCAGGAAGGAAAACTTTTATAGAGCCCGAAGACGGTTACTGAATCACAATTGCAATTTCCAAGCACCCCCGATAAAGAGTAGCTCTTGATTTCTCAATATGGACCCATCCTGAATGTTTTAAGCCTGTTCACCCTCTAAAAATTTTAGAGAAATATGTCCCAAATTGTTTTGATTAACACACTTTAATCAGAAACAGTTTAGTTCAATTGGCTGGTACATTTTCAAATTAAATCATTAAAAAAAACCTCGAAAAGCAGTTTTATTTACGGTGTGCATTAAAGTAGAGACGGGGAGCTAAGACACGATGTAAGGGGGATGTTAATGAGTGTATAAGGAGGGGTTGAAACGACAGTATCAGAAACAAGTAGTGAGTAATGAACAGAGCGAGCTGGGTAGAATAGACGCCAGACAGTTGATAAATAATGGAAGCAAATAAATTAAATGCATCTCGTGATAAAGCTTATTTTATGTAAGGTACCCATCCTGCTAAACCGACAAGATAAATGTATGATGAGGAAATCCATTCGTATCATCGAGGGATAATGAACACGTGTAGTCTTTTAATATGTTATTTTATTTCTTAGTAATTGCTATTCCCACAATATCCATTCTTATTTATTGTCTTGATTTGGATTGGAAAAAAACATAATTATTTCAATTCTCTTCACAAAAAGTTAAGGGAGTTATCAAGAGAAAGGTTTGTAGAATGTGACATGAAACCGTTATTGTCAGCTTTTTCTATCAACACTTCTGTTCTTTACTTACAAATAGTCCGTGATTCGGTATTAGAGACATTTAGGTTATATTGGCCCACCAAAGCAATGAAGCCCTACTTAACCTAAATAACAAGCAAATTGTTTACCTGATGCATTAGCCCTTCAGGAAAAGCGTAGGGGCGGAACGGGATTTGCGATCGACGAACCTTAAAGGGTTTTGCGTTATTGGCTTCGGGGTCAATAGGTTAAAGACACTAGGATTGACGTGTAATACGTTAGGGTTAATGTAAGACACGTCAAGAATGCTATGCTATTTTCCTTAAAGGGATGAAGACGAATGAGCTGGAGAACCATCATTGTTATTGTAAAAAAGTCAAGGTTCTATGATGTGTACTCTAAGGGCGGTAAAATAAATATTTATATTTCTCCCTCTCGGGGATGACGCTACATATACAATTCACCCTCTTATCCTCGTTTTTAGGTGGTAACGAATGCCTTCTGCAATCTCAGCAACCCTGTTTTTGTCTAAGTTTAATATTTAGGTGGTCCGGGGGCGCGTTTGAATGCGTTCCAGCATCCAGAGTTGGTTTATTGGGTCGCATTGTGGTTAAGAATAATGATCGTTAGTTTAATAGTCGGTTTGCAAGAAGCTGGCTAGACATTATTTACTGTCCGCCGTTTTGGAAATTAAATTTACCTAAAATGAAGTTCTTAGATTTGGTTTTCATAAATTTTTAACATTTTTAAGTGGGCCAACATTCTTTAGAAACAGAAACAATTATTAAGACACAAACTACTAATTATCAAGATGAAATCAACATTGTTTTAAAAATATCCTACATATTTACATAAATTTCCTGGTTAAACGATTCACTTTATCGTTTGAATATCTCTTTTTGTACCGAATAAAATTTGAATACCGTTTGTCAAGGCATTAAGTCGATTTGAATTTAAAATCGAAGTATGCACTCAGTTTGCATGTGTAAATGGAAATTGTGAATCTTAAGTTATTTATGTAGAGATTTTCAGCGACAAAGTGTCTATGTACAGGGTTGGTACGTATATTTAGACTTGTTATTGCAAAAGTTTGAGGACTTTTTTTAAATCACCAGAAAATGTTAATGAATATAATAAGAGACCATGAAATTATAATAGTTGTTCAAAATGGTGTCCTTTTTACAAAATGAATTTTGTGTTATTTTTTATAAAACTTCAACACCCTGTATTTCCTGAAAAACGCATTTCCGGGATATAGTTTATAGAGCAAACTGGGATTATTTTTGGACGTAGAATACGTGGTTAAAATTTGTGTAATAAAACCTGAATCACCCTGTATGTTGACCAACTGTCAAATGCAGTCGCTTAATGACGGAAAATGTCAAGTTTAACCTTGGAAAGTCTGTAAATTACATTAAAACAGTTGGAAAAGCTGATATAGTAAAAAGCACGTCACGTAATCGTGACGATTTAAATTAGCAGTTGGCAACAATGTTAAGTCAAATTGACATTTGGGAATAACAGTCATGTGACCTGGAAAATGTCATCTTTAACCTTGAAAAGTCTGTAAATTACATTAAAACATTTGGAAAAACTTTTTCCAACTCAGAAACAGTAAATGTCAAGTTTCAATTAATGTTCACGTGACTATGACGTTTTCTGACTTGTGGCCTATCTATAGTATCAATTTCTCTAGATAAACCTGTCAATAACTGTCATGTGACCCGGACAATATCGTTTTTAACTTTGAAATTATCCACTTGTTGATTCTGGACAAAGCCTATAACTTTTGTATTAACTGTTTTTGCCATTCGCAAAAATAGTCTCCACAAACTGTCTAAATATACGGACCAACCCTGTACCGTAAAAAACATGTAATAGAAATATGGTTTGACGACCTGTTTAAAAGGAAGAAACTACTCTAAACCGTAGTTTAAACTTCTTTTTGTTAGACGGGAAGCTGAAGAAATCATATATTCATTCAGAACGCACACCTGCCCATTATTAGGGCAGGTTTGAATGCACTGGAACCGGTCGGTTAAGGTCTTTTTGTCTTTCTCCCTTTGATTCTATTTTAAGTTCTGCGGTTTTTTTACAGTCCTTAAAAATGTTTGGCCATTGACTGCAGACGGAAGAAAGCCAACTCCGTTTCATTCCGATGGAAAGATAACCGGCCAATCACTGGAAATTGGTTTGTACCTTTATCGTATCATCTCCAGAAGTTGTGAGCGACAGAACGAGCGATGTTCACCTTTCCCCATCAGTAAAAATTGCTTTCATTATGTTCGGGGCAAAGAAGGAAAAAAGGAACGGGCGGAGATTTCCGATCAGAACCAGAATTGGCTTAGCCTTGCCTTGAAAAATCAGGTTAATTTTTTAGGACGTCGAATAAGAAAAAGAAAGCATTTTCGAATGTCCTAATTACCGTAAGTTTGATTTTTTAAAACCAGAAGTCAACCTCAGCATAATACAACTGAGAAATCTTATCGAATTACTAAAGGGCAACAATGGTATCCTATCTGTCCAATACAACGTTTTGTGCAATGTTAGGTACAACTTCCGGGCTATTCGTAGGCAACAAAACATTCTAAAGCCGTTTTGAAAACATATCGATGAAAGCAAAACGCCGGAAACCGATTTTACAGAAAAACCGTCAAATGACAAAAAGGCTCACCCGCTTCCTTTTCACCACTTTACATAATCTCATTTGAAAACTTTCGACTGTTATTCTCGTAAATGTTAATTCCCCAACGCTATCCGGGGCTAGAGCGGTTTTCTACAAACTGAAAAAAAGTCAGAAAGGCAATTTATCATACTGTCACGGCAAAAGGTGTAAATCCGTCTTTGCTATTGTTTCGCATTTAACAAGGGCCCCATACCTGGCGTTTTCATTTTAAAAATCTCCTTATCACTATTTCGCATCGGTCTCCTATCAGTTTCGATCGTCGGAGAATGAGAAAAGTCAAGGAGACCTTTTAACTTCTGGTTGTTCCTTGAATTGGTGTAACAACTTAACACCCATTTTAAGGCTTTCTAACAGCGGCAATTAAGTCATAAATTTCAAAAAGCCACCCACAATATTTGTGCAACGTCAAGCCAAGTTGAGGCAATTTTTGATTTTTATTGCACTGCAACAACACGGTTTCCTATTAGGGCCCAATAAAAGTTTGAGCAGTAAACGGAGAAATAGCATTTTTATGGTTGCGACACAACAAGTCATTTTTGGTCGTCATTGTACAACTTATGTCATTGTTCCTGGAAGGTAAAGTTTTCATTATGTTAGCTTTTTAAGATTTTTAAAGTTTTAAAGCGTAACTGGGCACAATAAAACAGACCTTCGAATTCAGAAAATATTTCACAATAGTACGCTAGAAGAAATATGTTTTTTACTCACAGAAATGAAAGACTAGATAATAGTTATTTGCGCAACTAGAGAGGAAAGTGCAACTTTTGCTCTCGCGAACAAAGTTCAAGAGTGCAAAAAGCAGTTTACTCCAGCGCATCTAATTTTTTCTACGACCAATGTTATGTTTTATGAAAAACAGTCAATTTGTTAAAAAAGTGACGAACTGTTTTTAGAAAGTGTGACTTTTACTGGTCCCATGGGAGAAAAATACTTTCAGTCTCTTCCTAATTCTTGAAAGCAGGGAGCAGGACTCTCAAGACATGTTTCACATTCTTCATACTTTTTTCTTGGTAACACCCCCATTTCAAGAATACCACCCTGGTGGCACTTTCAGTTGGTAGTGAAAATTAAAACGAAATCAATCCTGGAATTTTTAACCAACAGAGAAACTGCCGATCATTAAAAATGATGATTAAATTGGAAAAATGTAGAGCACTTGACCCACAAATGTTCAACTCACAGAACAGTGGTTTAGAGTAGTTGGAAGGTTTTAATTAAAAAATTACACACGTAGAACTGAAGGATTGTAAATCAATGATATTTTTTTAAATATACCGTGTGTTCAGGATAAGGAGGGCCTTGAAAACGATTAGAGGTACAATTTGGTTAAACAGGGAAAAAGTTGCGTAATTATGGCCTTAATAAAATGACATTTAGAAAATATTTTGGTGCACTTTACGGACAGTTAAAAGCGGGAAAGATACTTTCCGCATGTGTGAGGTATACAACATTTTTCCTACGAGTATCAATTTTTATTAAATCAAAAAAAAATGTATAGTCAAATTACTAAATCTGATAATTAAAAGTGTATTACAAACGAGTGCGAAAAATTGCACTGAGTAGGAAATAGCACTTTTCTTGAACAATTACAAACTACTCAGTGTGTTGACTGCAAATGCAGTAGACTTTGCATAAGCAATAATTGGAGACTGCAAATTCTCAAATCAGTTTTATCAAAACACCTGAAATTGCATACCATTGATTGTTCCAAAATTCCCTTTGCTATTAAACCCGGTTCATTATCGGCATATATGCATGCCTTGGCATTACGATGGTGCGTGTCAGGCCCTTTACGTGCGCGTTTATAGCCCTCGTCTGTCGTAATTGAACTCTTGATAGCTCCTCGTAGCAAATATAACCATCTTCGCAATTTCCCCAGTATGTAGACTCACCATTGAGTATTTGAATGGGCTAAAGTGGATGCCGGAGGTCTTATAGGCGGATGACGACATTTTATTGTTGTTATTGTCTTAAATGTGTAGTAATAATCAATCAATCTTTACAATCAATTAAGTGTATAAGATAATGTTTGAAAGAGTATCCAACAACTAAATTTTGACTTGCTTTGTTTATATGATTTATTATATCCAGCAATTATGAAGACGAGTAAAAAGACAGACATCGCGTTGACTGGGTCTCACATGCCCAAAAGATGTGAGGATCAAGTTGCTAACAAGTAAGTTTATGAATTATTTTGACGTTCCCAACACTTGGATTAATACAAAGTTGTAGTCTCCGGGGACTTTCTTTGTTGACTGCCAACATTTTCTTGTTCGTTAATAATGCGTGTGGTACCGGGAAAATTTTGTAAATCCAGTAAGCCGACGGTAATCGGACCGAATTAAAAATGAATGTCCCGACAAACTGTAATTTTCATTTTAATCTCCGGCTTAATTTTAATAACTTTTCCCGATCCAAACTCAAACAAAAATTCCCAGACATCGCAAAACTCCAAAACATCGTTTTCTACAATTATAAAGTTAAGTAATTCTTTAATTTGCCGATATCGTTCGCTGTTCCCTCGTTAAATTCAATCTGGTGTTAAACGAGACTAGGGAAAACAAGCTAATTAGATTTTAAAACGTTTTGGGTGGATTACTAATGGCTTTTTGCGCTTATTATCCTGCAATTCGTGTGTACCAAAGTAAGCTCCGAGTGCACCGATTGTGTGCTCTGTTGTTGATGGTTAACGCCGTATTTTAAACTTTCAACTTTGCTAGGAAACAACGAAAACTCCGGGCTAGAGTCACGTGTGTTTTTGACTCAGTCTACAATTTCACCTGTAAAACGTACACATTTTACAACTGATTTTACTCTGAAATAACTGTAATAACACCACAAAAGTGAAACATCTTGCATGCACAAAGGAAATAACTATAATTTAAAGTACTTCTTTTGCCTTATGGTGTTTCTGAAGGGTGTTACAATAAACACTGCACTGTCTACATAAATACTGTTACTACTTGACTGTTAAGTACTTTTGTACTTACCTTCAAATTCCTATAAGTTTTAAGTTCCATAGATCTTTAAATGTCACTGCCAACCTTCTAAAAAGTGCCAGAGTTCTCTATAGGTGTCTTAAGCCTTCCTAAAACTGTTTTAAATTGCCAGAGGCCTCTAAAACCATTTTGAAAGTTTCATAAACCTCTAAATATTACTGACACATGCCAGAGTCCTTATTGGTCATATACTTTTCAATTTATTGTAGGCTTTAAGTTTTAACCTGAAGCTATAATCATTCAGCAACTAGAAAAGTTTCTTGAATTTTATTGGTTGCTAGTACAATGAAGGAAATAATCATTTTGAAAATAATATCACTTTTAATCACCGACATCAACAGTCACTGAACAGACTGTAAATACAGTGGGTGAGTTGTGATTGGTTCAAAAAATGCAGCTTTCAGCTTGCTGCATAAGCTTCGCATTTAATGTAAAAATCATTTTTTTTATATACAGGATGATCACAATACACCTTGGCTACTATAAATCATTTATGGAGTTGAAGCAGTTACTGATTCAATTTGTAGAGTCCATTCCATCTTTGTAGTAGTGGATCTCGCGTGACAAACCTATGGCCATTTAAGTTTCCAAACTCATGGCGTCCCTGATGAACAGTCTTATAAAGTTAGATGAGAAATTTGGGCAGACGCTTAATTTCGTAGAGACCCGGCGTGTTTTGCTAAACTACATTAATTTCTGCCCCGGAAAATGCCACGGTTAAATCATAACTTATATACACGCAATGCATCTAACTTAGTGTAAAGCTCGCTGAAAACGGCTTGGGAACGAACAAGACACGTCTATCCAATTAACTAAACCCATTTTTGGGGATGTTATCACTTAGTGCAATTTACCAAACCATTGGAAAATATGTTAAAAATTGCTCTCTCGCAACTTGTTCTATTACTCTAACATGAAAATAAGTTCAACTAATTCCATTTTAACAGAAAATCGTCCACGCCAACTGTCAAACAAGTTATAATACGACCATTATGTGACCATAAAGAATGATTTTTCTTTAGCAAAGTTGGTAACACCTTTCGCTACAGTTGGACAGTTTTGGGACCCGCCTAAATGCAACTAAATTTACTTATTGTGCCGTTAGAATGCTTGAAAGGAGACCTCCTTTCGGGAGCATTACAATGGGTGACCGTGTGTGAGGTTTTGAGATATATGGACAAAATCCTGTATGAAACAGAAACCACCTTGCGCTTTTTGCTTCATTGGACATTTACGGGTTTCTTGGCAGATGATGTGCTAATGTAAAATGTGGCCGGAATAATTTTAGGAAGGGTTCAACCGAGCAATTTGGCAATTAAACAATAAAGACGTATTTGATAAGAGAATAGGAACGAGTCGACAACAATAGAGCCATGTTAATGGCAGTGTAAACTCCGCTCGCTACTAAATGTCATAATGTTATAATACTCGAGATTTGGAGTTGGAAATTGCCTTTTGCAGGTTTTGAATGGGCTTTTGTTTCGCGAAGAAAATCAATTTTGGAGACACTGTGTCTGGAATTGTGGCTTTTTCAGTCCACTATTTAGGGCTCCCAATCTCAATATTTAATTATCATCTGTCGATCTTAATCAAAACATTCGAAGCCCAAATTCAGCGTGTAATGGTTGCCACAATGACTTTTGTAAAAAATTAAAGAGCGATTTACAATCAATCAAATTTCTCTGTTAGGCACTCTATTATCGTCCGTAAAAAGCGGTGTGGCGTCCATTGTTCTGCAGGCTTCATTTAGGAAAATAGGCCGTCGATGCGTGGGCTAACCGAATGAATTCATCCGAGATTTTTTTCGAATTGTGCTCTGTTATTTTCGTCTCTATTATCGACAGATAATGGGGTTCATGATTTACGGTATGCCGATTAATAAAAGCAAAGATAAACCTTCACTTTTGTCCTCAGGAAGAAAGGAAGTTCCAGTGATGAGACAAAACTCATAAAAATGTTAGAACACTTTTTTATGCTCATCAGAAGTATGTCCTGGCTACTTTACATAATAATATGATTTAGATATTAATCGAAACTTTGAATAACAACACCATTGTCTCTCATGGAGGATTAAAAAGAAATGGCCTATTTTATAGGCACCATTAATGTAGTTTTGATTGTAATCTCCCACTATTACCACAATGACTCGGGCTTTTCTTCCATTTTAATATCCTCAGATAGGTTTAATTCGCCGTCGAGATAAAGTCAGACGAAGGCCGAGTTTTATTTCATAACTTCTTTTTGTGGGCGGCGAACTAGATACAAAAATTAAATTAATAGTTCGACGAGAAGATTCATACGCCCCGATTAAATTCTTTACGGATCATATCCTGCAAAGTCTATTGTTGTCGGAAATTACTTCGGTACGGCACTGGTTTGCACGATTTATTGTTACAACCTGCAGGTTGACCGAGAAGACGATGCAAGTCATAATCAAAGAAACAAGAGATAAAAAGGGGATGCACCTGCTGTTTAATATACCGGAGGGCCACAAACCCGTCACAAAAGGTGGATTTCCATTCAGTACACAAATATATAATCACGACCTGAAGTTAATTAAAAGCAATGTTGCCAATTGTATTTTGATATTCCAAAATCTTGCAATCCCCAGGGACATATGCAATAGAAATTTTCTATTTCTGACAAAGCACAGTGCAGTTGAAGGCGCGTCAAAACGACGAATGTCAGTCTAAGCGCCGTGTGACGTCACGAGGCACGTTTCAGTTTGTTTCATTATTAATTCTTCCTTTGCTTTTTTTTCAATTATTAAAAAAACATTTTTCTAAGGTGTACGAAACCCAGGCAATTTTTAGGAGGTTTTTGCTAGTATTTACAGGTCACTGGCTATAACTAACAACTAATCTACAGTTTAGGACATTTGTAAAGTCCTCTGATCATTTTCAACAATTTTTAGGAGGTTTACGAAGGTATTTCAAGGCTTCTTGACCATTTTAAACGATTTTTCTAAGGTCTACGACACTTATAGAGCCCTCTGACAATTTTTAGGAGCTTTTCGTTAGTATTTAAAGGCCTCTGGCTATAACTAACTATTTTTTTACATTTAGGACACTTGTAGAGGCCTCTGACAATTTTTAGGAGGTTTTTGCTAGTATTTAGAAGTCACTGGCTATAGCTAACAACTAATCTACAGTTTAGGACATTTGTAAAGTCCTCTGACCATTTTCAACAATTTTTAGGAGGTTTACGAAAGTATTTAAAGTCTTCTTGACCATTTTAAACGATTTTTCTAAGGTCTACGACACTTGTAGAACCCTCTGACCATTTTTAGGAGGTTTTTGCTAGTATTTAGAGGTCACTGGCTATAACTAACAGCTGATCTACAGTTTAGGACATTTGTAAAGTCCTCTGATCATTTTCAACAATTTTTAGGAGGTTTACGAAAGCATTTAAAGGCTTCTTGACCATTTTAAACGATTTTTCTAAGGTCTACGACACTTATAGAGCCCTCTGACAATTTTTAGGAGCTTTTCGTTAGTATTTAAAGGCCTCTGGCTACAACTAACCATTTTTTTACATTTAGGACACTTGTAAGGGCCTCTGACAATTTTTAGGTTTTTGCTAGTATTTAGAGGTCACTGGCTATAACTAACAACTAATCTACAGTTTAGGACATTTGTAAAGTCTTCTGATCATTTTCAACAATTTTTAGGAGGTTTACGAAAGTATTTAGAGGCTTCTTGACCATTTTAAACGATTTTTCTAAGGTCTACGACACTTATACAGCCCTCTGACAATTTTTAGGAGCTTTTCGTTAGTATTTAAAGGCCTCTGGCTATAAATAACCATTTTTCTACATTTAGGACACTTGTAGAGCCCTCTGACAATTTTTAGGAGGTTTTTGCTAGTATTTACAAGTCACTGGCTATAATTAACAACTGATCTACAATTTAGGACATTTGTAAAGTCCTCTGATCATTTTCAACAATTTTTAGGAGGTTTACGAAAGTATTTAGAGGCTTCTTGACCATTTTAAACGATTTTTCTAAGGTCTACGACACTTATACAGCCCTCTGACAATTTTTAGGAGCTTTTCGTTAGTATTTAAAGGCCTCTGGCTATAACTAACCATTTTTCTACATTTAGGACACTTGTAGAGGCCTCTGACAATTTTTAGGATATTTTCGATAGTATTTAGAGGCTTCTTGACCATTTTAATCGATTTTTCTAAGGTGTAAGACACTTGCAGAGCCTTCTGACAATTTTTAGAATTTTTTTGATAGTATCTAGAGGCCTCAGGCTAAAACTAACCATTTTCTACGTTTACTACACATTTTTGCAAATCATTGGTTCTACAAATTAGACACTTCAGGCCGTTATAATCTTCTTTAAATAAAAGGTTATATTTAAAACATTACAAAAATGATTCAAGTAAGTTACTATGCATGCAAGACAACAAAGAATTAATAGTGAATATTATTAAAGTCGTTAATTCGCTGAGTAGGAAATCTAGGCAAACGAGACGTGCCTCGTGACGTCGTTTTTACGTTTGGTAGTTTTCTTAATACTAAATAATTGTATGGTAATATTGTTCAGCAAAGTTTTAAGTAAAAATAAATTTAATGCAAAACCCCAGTTGCTAACCAATCGGAAGAGCAGGAAAAATGTCACAAAGTAGTTTTTGTGACTTTGCCTGACTGCGTTCCCGAGATATTCCAAATAATATCATCTTTAAATATTTTTACATAATTTTTCATAATTAATTAGTTAACATTTTTAGATACGCACTTTTTCCTGTTTTAACTAAATTTACTAGATACTTTTAACTAACAACACAATCAGAAACATGGTGTAGCCCTGTAGTCCAACAAAGACCAAATTTGGCAAGGGTTTGTGTCCCTGCGTCATTCTCCATTGTCGCCCTTTTCTGAAATTGTATTTGTATTAAGGGATCTGACGTGTGACAAGGGCTGATACGTTAGGAACGAAGGCCCTTTGAAAAAATACAGACGGGATAATGATAAAAATAATCCTCGACAAAGTAGCTTATGTGTTATACTTCTCTATTTCCAATTTGTGATTGCTGGAAGGGCCCTAAATTGCTATTTTATTATTTTCGATTAGAGCTTTTCAAGTCTAGTAAATAATTGTGGCTGGCACATTTCATGTTATTTTGCAGGTCTGGGAAAACTGAATCCAATGACGTAATAACATACAAGGTGTCTCACTTGAACTTGTCTCAGAAACTGTACATTTTTTGCATGACACATTTGATGTTATTTTGTAGGTCTGAGAAAGCTGAATCAAATGACGTATTTTTTTTTCATTTAAGTTACTTTAAACATAGTGTTAGTCTAGACACATTTTGTAATTTACTAAAAAGAATATTCAAATTTGTTCATGGGATACCTGTTGAGAAAAATAAATTGAGCCACAGCACCAAAACTGAATGGGCCTAAATTAAGTTGTACCTGTTTAGGTATAAAATATGTCTAGTCCCTGATTAAATTTCCAGTTATGATTATCATAAAACCCCATAACTCGGTTAAAAATTAAAGACATGTAACTTTGGTCATACATCAACCAATTTTAAATGGGAAAAGCCGGCATGTAAGTGCCTCGGGTAGGCCGTTCTTGTACGGCTATAAACAATGGAATATAATTTATATGTAAAGCATAAAAGCCGTAAATGGGCGTATTAGGTAGATTGTTTAAACCGCAGGGTCTAAGCAATAGGTGTCGGAATAAATTTACATGTACAGCTTAAAATTGTTGACTTAATAAATTTATTATATTGTTTTGGGTGAAGTAGTCCCGGTAAGGAAAATTAAATAAATATTCATACACTGGCGCTACACGTTTACAGGATAAAAAAATAAAACCTTCCATGAATATAAGCGTAAATAAACAACATTTCCATAAACAGCAAAAGTGTTTTGACTCGCAAATTTGCGGCGTGGAAAAAACGGTCCAGAATCGAAAACAATTTAAACGCAGACAAAATTCCTTGCGTAAACTGGAATTAATTCGAATCGTCGCCTTAATCTTAAACCCGGGAATAAGCTTTTATCATTCCGCTTAACATGTTATCCAAACATAATTTCCATAAGATCAAACAAGCCTTTCAGGGCTCTCCCTCCATCTTTGATGCATATTTAAGATGGCAAAGCCCTCATTCCGATAAAAACGGAAGCAGAAATTCCCTCCAAGAATAGATTACAATATAATAAGAAAAAACTACTGTGTAATTGTTGGACAATATATACAGGGTGATTGATTGAATTGAATTTCTTATTTTTGATTCATGTGACGAACCTCAAAACTACATTTCTGTGGCTCAAAAAAGTGATTACAAAATATTCATACAAAAGACACTTTATAGCTTTATGAACTGCATTTCGACTGAAGTGTGACAGCTGTCAAAGCACTGTCTTGAATAGGACAATACTTCACCAGTGTCAAATCATCAACCATAAACCTCTAAAGTGCATTTCTGTGGCGCAAAAATGTGGTAACAAAAAATTCATACAAATGACACTTTATAGCGCTGTAAACTGGATTTTGACTAAAGCGCTTTATGTGACAGCTGTCAAAGCACTGTCCTGAATAGGACAATACCGTGACACATCTGTCAAAAATTCCACGTTTAAAGTGGTTTAAATTGAATTTCCTTCAAGTGGTAGTTATACAGGATGAGTCAGGGTTAAACGGCCAAACACATTGTACAGAAAGTATTCAGGTTTTTGGAAATAAATGATAGGTGGCGTACTACAAAAAAGGGTACTCACCCTGTATAATAGCCAATGAAATTCTAACGGTATATAATCTTTGATTGGTGTGAATTTTCACATTGACAGCAAGAAAATTACATTTTTCATTAGAAAATTGCGACACTATCGACCCTAAAATTATGAAGCCAATCTTGTCAAAATTTAAATGATTGCACAGAACTTGACAATTTCCATTTTAACAGTCCTTGGTTCCTTGGTTGACAGTTCTAATTAAATATCGAATAAAAACTTCTTCTTAGATATCTTGAAATTTGGTCACAGTACTAGTGTAGTCATGCTGTACTGAAATTTCAAAAAATTAACCCGACTTGACAACGTTGCTTTAAAATTAAACTGAAATCGTCTTGATGCAATGAAGTACAAAAAGATTCTGTGGCTTGGCAACCCTCAGGTAAGCAGGTGTTTGGAAATCAACCATCAAGCCCATGTTGCCCGATTAGTGGTTTACGGGCCCTTTAAAGGTAAAACCGGCCTCCGAAATTTCTCGCCCTGTCACAGTTTCCCTAAAGTATGAACGTAAAAAATGCGGGGATTTGGCCCGGAAGCCCGAAAGCAACAGTTATTAATGGGTCACACATATGATCGGCGGCATAAAACCCAATGTACCGTGAAAAGGTGTGATCCGTAATATTTCACAATTCTTGGGGACAGTCAAGGAAATAGAGTTTTAATCGATTTGGACGAAACAGCTGACCAAATATTCGATTTCTAAAAAGAAGTAATTGAATGAATTAATATTCCTTTTATTTTCAAATTCAATATAAACATTCTAATATATTTTATAAAAAAACGTCACATTGAATTGGAAAAGCTCGTTTCGAAGCTGTCAATAAAAACTGGAAATGAATTTTTAAATTTTATCCACATTTCCATAAAACAGTTCAATCCAATTTACAGTCCTAATAATATAAAAAACCCTTACGGACCAACGTTTTAAACGAGTTTTCCTTTAAAAGCTGAAATATTTACGGGGAAAGTTGAAAATAAACGATTTGACTCGACTTGATCTAGTAAAATATCAACGACCCAAAAGGGACAAGCTCGCGTGACTAACAAAACTACGGCAAGTATAAATTTACTTGACAATTCAAAAAGGTTTAAGGATGTTATTACCGGTTTCAATAAATCTGTAGTTTGCAGCAAATAACAGAAATTGAGACAGACCTGCTTTATAATTTATTTTCAGTGAAAACCCGGAAAATACTCGAGTGAATTACTATATTGGGTGTATTTCTATTCAAGAGTTAATAAAGTTATGCCATTCCCGAGATACTTGCAATTTTCTGCCAAGAAAACCCCGATATATATTCGGGAATTTTTTTTAAAGATTGAAGATAACCAAGAAGGCTTAAATCACGGAATCGAGTAAATATTCCGCTCACGCCTTGGCATACATTTCTTGGATCCTTCTGATAAAATTCCTCAGGTCGTATCCTGGGCCCGCTGAACGTGTTAAGGGTCCTTGTCGGTAAAACAAATAGAAAAATTCCCCATAAACAACGGCCCGGGTGTCGGTAAGATAAAACCGAAAGGGCTTTCTAAATCTCGATGCGAAGCATCCACTCCTATTGAAATTGGAGCGTGGAAAAAATACATTTTACCAGTGGCTCTATCTCCAGGAATAATTTACCGATTTCGGAAGAAATAATAATAACTACGTTTATATTGGGCGAATTGAATTCGCTTGTTCAGTCCAACTTAGTAAGTAAAGTAGAAATAAGAAATAACTTGCGTTATGCGGACGATACTGTTCTGCTGGCTAATCCTAAAAAGTACTTAATTCTTAAGTTAACGAGCTACGAAAAAAATTTAGTCTATATCCTATTAGACTATCGGGTATGTTAGTCAAATATAATTGTCATCCAATTAAAGGCCTACCAATCTTATCTAACAGTTAAAAGTTACCGGCCAGGGCAATTGTCGATTTAAAAGCCGCTATAAATACCGGGTGTATCGGACTGGTCCGGCATGACTTTTGTAATTTAATAGCCCTAAGGAAAAATACGACGCTAAATCATTGGTTGGTAAAGACACCTGCTGATGCCGAAGAACCAGACACTGCACCTGCTAAAGGCAGATAACTCCACTTTGATTGGTCTAGTTTTTTAGCTCGGAGGTTTAATTTATGCGAGTTATCTGACTCGAATCGAAGTATCTTCGCATTGAGCTTGATTGGGAAATGAACCGGCAAAAACGTCAAGTTTATTTTAATGGTAAGTCCACGTGTTTGTAGTTTGTGTCATAATCATCACACAAATACTGCACATGTAGAGATTAGCTGAGTTGTCAAGTGTTTTTTAGGCAGAAAACTCGAAACAATGGAAAGTGATCAAAATCATCAGTTTACCGAACCGGTTTCGTAAATGAAATCAAACGGAAAGCATATAAGAGGTCAAAGAACATAACGACAGCGATTCGAAATAACTTATGACCAGTCCTCCTCTATCTATATCTGCAGAAAACAAAGATCGGACCAATAATAAATTGCGTCCATAAATAAACGTTCCTTCTGAAACATTAACCTCAAATTTCCATTAACTCTTTCCCCCGTATAGCAAAAGGGGGTACAGCAATCGTTGTTATTAATTTATGCAAAAGGGGCTCTTATTGCCCGCGGGCGTATGCCACATATAAATTGGCGCATGCATCGGAAATTGCTTTGTTTTCCGTTTTCCAGCGACAGTTACCAGTTTAAAAGACCGATTTATATTTCAATAAAATATGAATGACAAGCTTCAACAGTATGAATTAATTTCACAATGCCAATATCGATGGAAAATATCATCACTTGTCAAGAAATCAGGCATTTTTCGCGTCAACCAACATGACATTTCCGGATTATCAAATAAAAAATTGATTTGTCGATCAGAATAAGGGAAAACCAAGCAGTCCGGGAGTGAGCTTTCCCTCGGGAATGCCACCCTTGGTAACTTATACAGGGTCGGCCCGAATCGATGGTCAATTTGCTCTATTATGGTTGGAGGAGCAAGTGAAATGAATTTTGAAACAGGGGCACGGCCCCTAGAGACAATCCGGGACTCTTTTTTGGTGGGCATAATAATTGACAAAAATATGTTCACGAAAATGCTTTACTGATACATTGTATAAAAGTCAAACTTTTTTATTGATTGGTAAAAGATATGTTAACCCCTACTCTATAATAAAAGGGGTTAAATTGACTTGTCACGATTACAAACTAGTAATTAGTTACCCATCTGAATTTTATAATCTCTCAATAACGACATGACTGAGCGAAACTGAATTTAATCCATTGCATGTCAAATATTTGTTAACACAATAATTCCATTTAAGTGAATTAAGGAACGTTGCACAAAAGCGTTTCGTGGGCTTTTTCCCCAATTTTCCAAGACTGACGCGGTTGATGAAATCGTGACTTCACTTCTCGGCAAACAAGGGGGAAGTTCTACCCTCTGATATTACGAAAAAAAGTTTAGTCACTACTACTAAGCCTGAAAAACAAATATTGACTCCGTATTACGGAATTTTCGGTTCGTTGCCAGACCGCAAAGTTTATTGTTGTCGGCTCAATTTCTGTTTTTTAATTTAAAAAGGAAAAATTTGCCAGAAATTTCTTTTGCATACTTTAGGGATCCAAAGAGCTTTAAAAGTATCGGTTTTTGTTAGTAGCCCTGTTATTGATTATTTTTATATTGTTTTACTAATTACAGAATTGTCAGGTATCTTATAATAATAAGGATAGGAAGTTGATAAGATCGAGAATAAACACATAGTACACTAAACATGGATCTAAAGCAACCAAATAAATTATGTTTGGATACAAAGATAAGTTTGGTGATATTGGAGAATCAAAAAACTTTGAATGAAAATAAGAAGAAATTCAGAACCTATAGCTGAAGCACCAAGAAAAATACCTGCTGACGTCCAAGAAGGCTTGAAAATTGAACTGGAAAATGGAACGGATGGGACTAGAAAAGTATCAGAATCAACTGAATGGGTGAGTTCCTTAGTAATTGTGAAGAAATCAAATGAATCTCTTCGTATTTGCCTTGATCCACAAAATTTAAATAAAACGTCAATAATTTTTATCAAATTAAATTACATGAAGAAAGTCAATTGTTGACAACTTGTAATGCAGGAAACTATGGCAGATAATGTTACAATAGACTACCTTTCGGTATTTGTTCTGCTCCAGAAGTGTTTCAGAAAACATTTACAGAAATATTTGGTGATTTACCTGTAGTACAAGTGTACAGTTATGACATATTGGTGTATGCAAATAACGAGAAGGAACACCTACAAAGACTAAATGCCGTATTTTAAAGAACGAAAGTTTAACAAAATATAAGAGATTTCAGTCCACTGTGAACCGTCTACGCCTTAGGGTGGCAGACTGCATAAAAACTTTCAGAAAAGAAGTAGGGAGGTGGATTGGGGTCGCTCAATTCGTATTTAGCCCCTCACTTCGCCATATGGAATCCGATTCATCCCGTCAAAATCCAGACCCGGAACTGCGGGCTTACGAATTTTTATTTATGCTACATCGAAAGTGTCAAGTTGTCCCAAAAAAATCGTCTGCAACCTGGAAATTCCAGGTTTTGATTAATCAGCGCACGAAATTGTAAAACTGGAAGAAACAAAGTATATGGCGCTAGTCCTGAAATATCGACAATCCATTAATCAAATCAATCAATTTGCGAGAAAGTGACTCACGTTTGCTCGGCTGACAACAATTCATCAGCTTAGAAAACAATGCAGCGTATCGGAAAAACATCGATGACACGTAATTTATAAGATGAAATATGTCCTTTTTCGATACTGCGACAGTTTGGATCAAACTTTGTTATTGATCTTTTTCAGGTCTCAAGACACTAAGTTATTAAAGTTTGTCAATATGAATAATGCTTTAAATTTAGAACCTTAACAGAAAAAAAGTTTTGACTGCCTTCCTCACATTGCATTGTAAATTTCGTATTCTTATCGCAATAGTCCTTCGGGACCACAAGGAAGTTTCCCTGCAGCTGGGCATGAAATATTAAACCTCCCTTCTATGTGTCTATTACACACGGAGCACAAGTAATAACATAAATATTCGTATAAATCATATTGCATGTTCCTTGTGTGTGGTTACCAATTTTGGCGAATAAACTGCCAATTTATGCAAACTTATTTTTTCTTTTTTCAATGTCGAGCAATTCTCCATTAAATCAACGACAAAATTGAAATTACAAGCTAATTTGCATTTCGAAGTGTAGTCAGGTACTTTAATTATTCGTGGAACTTCAGCAGAAAATTGCTCATAACTTGCGTCAAAGCTGTACAGTTAAATTAACACTATGTTCGGGATAATTACTCGTCTACACATATCCCTCGATGTTGAGTGTATGCAAATTACGATTATATTTACCATCGTAATTGGCCGAGTTCCACTAACTTATAATTGAACAACAAACCGTACAATAATGCTTTTTTATGTCTTGTTCATTGATAGAAATTATGTTTTTAAGTAAAGTGGTTTTCCAAATTTATTGGGTTATTTTTGTATAATTAGTTACCTTAAGGTCGTAAATAATAAGCCTCCGATAATTTGGCAGGTTAGTTAACAAGTATGTAATATTACGAACCTTAATTTACTGAAACTGTGATCATTACCAACAAAAATTAATGAATGTCAGTTAGAACACAATTTTAGTCAGTATTTTTGAAATCTGATGGTTACGGCCCTGAAATTTGCTGTGTAGCCAGTAAATTGACCATAAAATCCAGGGACGTATAGAATTTTTTCCATAAACATCTCTTACTTAACTCAAATTGTGATAAAATTCTTTTAAAAATGAAAGAAAGTCAGAAATGCAATGAAAAGCCATTCCAGTCAGTATTTTCAAAATCTGGTGGTTACAGCACTGAAATTTGCAGTAAATTGACCATAAAATCCAGGGACGTATAGAATTTTTTTCATAAACATCTCTTACTTAACTCAAATTGTGATAAAATTCTTTTAAAAATGAAAGAAAGTCAGAAATGCAATGAAAAGCCATTCCAGTCAGTATTTTCAAAATCTGGTGGTTACAGCACTGAAATTTGCAGTAAATTGACCATAAAATCCAGGGACGTATAGAATTTTTTTCATAAACATCTCTTACTTAACTCAAATTGTGATAAAATCCTTTTAAAAATGAAAGAAAATCAGAAATGCAATGAAAAGCCATTCCAGTCAGTATTTTCAAAATCTGGGGGTTACAGCACTGAAATTTGCAGTAAATTGACCATAAAATCCAGGGACGTATAGAATTTTTTCCATAAACATCTCTTACTTAACTCAAATTGTAATAAAATCCTTTTAAAAATGAAAGAAAGTCAGAAATGCAATGAAAAGCCATTCCAGTCAGTATTTTCAAAATCTGGGGGTTACAGCACTGAAATTTGCAGTAAATTGACCATAAAATCCAGGGACGTATAGAATTTTTTTCATAAACATCTCTTACTTAACTCAAATTGTAATAAAATCCTTTTGAAAATGAAGAAAAGTCAGAAATGTAATAAGAGATTATTTTAGTCAGTATTTTTGAATTCTGGGGGTTAACGCACTTAAATTTGCTGTGTAAACAAAGTTAAGAAATCAAAAATTATGTTCTCTATACCTTTTCGTTGACTGGGCTAATTATAATTCAAGCTTTTGACTGCTGTGTTGGTCTCTAACAAAACGATTTTGGCCTACGTCTACTACCAGTCCAATCCACTGCCCTTCTTTGAATGATATTCTATAATTAAAAAAGAACTCGAGTCCCGGTTGTGTATTCATATAATATTTAGCAAGTTGGGGAGTGAAAATAATACAAGAGCCCTTCAGATCGACCCTGTGGGCCTTTTAGGCCACCGCCGTTCCCAATTTGGCAATGACTAACGGATATGGAGCTCCTTCATAAAATGTCAATATTAATAATAACTTAATTGTGTGACGGTTTTTTTTTAAACTAGGAATGTGTTTTTAATAACGGTTTCCGGAAGTGTTGATTAAGACGTATAACGACTCTATAATAACGTTATTAAATTGGATGATGGTGGTTCACTTGTACTTTTCACATTTATGTGCTGATGCACTCGAAAATTAGGTTCGTCTGCGGCTGATACACGTCTGTCGTGTTCACATTTCACCTTGGCTGATTCCAAATTGGACAAAGTTCATTCGACAGGAAAATTGTATGACCTATACCTGCAGGACGTTCCCGACAAGGCATACATTTCCGCTACATATCAAAATCTAATTCGCAATTTCGTCACATATATGTATCACATCAAGTCGGTTATGGAACGTTAATTGGATCAATTATTTTAAACCCGGTCCTATGCACTGATTTCTAAAAATGCACTGGAAATAAATCGGAAACGAACAAATTGTATAGAGCAATCAAAGTTGAGAGTTTAAACCTTGTTGAATGGAAAAGGCAACTCGATATAAATTACTGTGTCAAAAGCGTTCAGATCTACAATTTCCAAGGCACAATATCAACAATTATTGGAGCACACCCCCTGGAAATCGTTCGTTCGTGTTCATTACGATTGGTATTGTGTCGAGTACATTTACTTAATTATCGGGAATTGGTCAGAAAGAGTGTTTCTGTTTAATTTCGGTTTTAGAAAATAACTTTATTACTTTCGAGTGATAAAACAGTTTCTATTAAAAGCATAACTGCAACTTTATGCATTGAATATTAAGGTTACTGGTACGGAAGACAATCAATCAATAAACCGCACGGGTTAATGATATTGGGTAAACCAATGCTTTTAGGAAACTGACTGCCGTAATAGATACAAGACAATGATCAAAAGCAAACGCCTATATGGACTGCCTGTAATGGAACACTAATCCTATTTAAAACCAAATTGTCGTGATGATATGCGATAGGTTGCATCCTATATAAGGATTATCCTGCATATCACCAATAGGCAAACCATAAAGCGAGATTGCTTTATATTTCCAACGCCATAGAAGAGATATTCCATCACCATGAAACTTTATATTTTGAAATAACTAAGTTATTTTACATGTCATCACTGTGTACAGGGGACAAAATAAGTTTGAATGTAACAATTTTTTCTTCCATATCATCTAATGTTTCTCTCTGTGACAAACTCTTGCTGTCCCGAAAATTGTTGCAACTTTTATCATTAAATATACACTATTGGACGTTTCAGACAGAACTTTCTCTCTTTTGACAACCTTTGATTTCTTCGGTTTACATGAATCCGTCATTGATTTTCTTCAGCGCTATTAGCTTATAGAATTTACTTATGTCCATGTTATGCTTGATTTTTTTTTAAGACCAGTTGTATCATTGAGAGACCATAACATCGACAGTGAATCTTTTTTAGAGGTGATACGTCCTCTTTCATGGACAAAAACGTGACTTTTTATTGAAGTGCACCATTTGTCAAAGGCCATGAATTCTTTTTGGTAATTTTCTATCAATGTTTCTGGAATTAAGTGACTGCTTGCTTCTGTAGCTTCGTCAATGATTTCCTGAGAAATTTTGACGGCAAATAAATCCATTTTCAAGATAATACAGTGTGGTTCAGTTTTAAATGTCAAAAAGTTGACATGCATTATGTCATTTTCCTGAAGAACGCTTTCTAAGGAAGACACAGACGTCCAAAGTAATTATGAAATGAGTATTCGTTATGTGATGTGAATGACATTCTTCAAAATTGTTTAGATGCTTCGATATAAGGGGATAGTCTTTATTTTCTACGCTCACTGGATATTATTCAAAATTGATAAAAATGTCTACTTGGGTTATTGTAGTTTTTACTTTAAAATGGTTCAAAAGGATTCAAATCTGGTCATCTGTGAGGTTTACAAGTTAATTTTTGACAAAAAAGAGTCAAAAAACAGAATTTCTGGACTAATGTTTACTGGCGTTCAATTTTTTAGATAGGTAGTGTAAAACTGATCATTGTATCAAACTTTTTTTTTATTCAATTAAATACTGGTAACAGTCCAAATTTTCGAACTAATTTAAATCTAAAAATTAGTGTTCAAGTCTAATATCGAAGCATTTAATGCTAAAATTGTTTACTTTCGTCAATGAAGAGTCTGAAACTTAACTTTTACTAAAAAAATAGTTTAAAATTCGATTCTTTGGTCCTAAAGGACAGTAAAGCGTCTAGAGGTCAATTTAATACTGACAAATCGTGAAATGGCATGTTTAAGCCGATAGAAAATGTTAAAATAGTTTTTTTAAGTCAAAACTTGGTAAGATAACCCTAAAACTCGATTTTCCAAGATGAAAGAAGTTTTAAAGCCCTTGCCTATAAAAAAAAACAAAGTAAAAAAAAATTGAAAAGTTAGTCTTCAAGTCAATTTTCATAAATCTAATGCCAATATCCTGTATTTAAGACTATTTTCAAGACTAAAATATTAAAATATATTTTCAAATTATGAACACTTCACTTGTCACTTTTCATTGAGTCACTTTTTGGTGTCCAAGTCAATTTTCAAGGTTGAAATGTGTGAATTTCTAGTCAAAAATTCTAGATAAAGTAGTTTTTTATGGCTACAAGTCAATTTTCACTACTAAAGTTTTTCAAGTTATCTGAAAACTATAACGACTGACTACACAGACAGTTTTTAAGCCTCTCAAGTTAAATTTCACAATTTTCAAATCAATTGTCAAAACTAAAGTCTTTCAATTTGTCTGGAAACTGTGAAAACTGGTTACAAATACAATTTTTAAGTCTCTCAAGTAAATTTTCACCGTTTCAAAGTAAATTTACTGGTTTCTAAGTCAATTTTCAAAACTAGTCTTTCAATTTGTCTGGAAACTGTGAAAATTGGCTACAAAGACATTTTTTAAGCTTCTTAAGTCGATTTTCACCGTTTAGAGATACTTATTTTGTCAAATTGAACAAGTAAAGTAAAAAAATACTGACATTTTTGAAAAATATCCAGTGACGTAGAGAGTAAGGCAGAAAAATGAAACTCATTTCTCTGTATTCATATCACTGGACAGTTTCAACAAACGTCATTAACATCACATAATGAGTATTAATTTCATATGTATTTGTTCTCAATTTGATTAAAATTGCTCCAGCGGTCTGACAGTTATGACAAGGAAAATGACATAATGTATGTTAACTTATTCTTTGATGGGCTTTCGAATGGTGAATTATTGACATTTAAAACTGGACCACCCTGTATAACTATCTCAGACAAAAGGTCTTATTGATGCTCGTTGCTAAATATGTGATTTTCCTTAGTAAACTGGTATGAACCTATAAATCAATAGTGACATATCAATATACAGGGTTAATGGGATGATAAAATCATTAAATATACCGGACATTTAAGGCTAAGTAGAACTTAAATTCTAGAGGTTACATTAAATTTTCTTTGCTTGAACATCTCATGAAAAGGTTTGTGCAAATAGGTACTTTTACTCTACTCATATCAACTTAAATTGAACTTACAGCATCTGCTGCAAAAAAGTAGGTACTTTTTCCAGCACTTGTAACTAACTCTTCTGGAGCTAAATAAAAAATATTTACAAATGTTTTGGCCCACTTTCTGGTCGTGGCTCATTAGTTTAACTAACATAAAAAGTTTAATTGGCCATTAAACTAATATTCACCTCCATCTAATAAATTTAATCCGGCTGCAACCGGCTTCGCGAAGTGAAGACATTAATGTCATCATACGCTTCAGCAACTCGAGAGAACACGTTCTTACCTACTTTGTTCCTAAGATGATATAATATTGGGACAAAGAATCTAACTTTCGACTAAGTAATTAAGTTTCTAAACTAATTTTAGACGAATTTATCCCAGAGAGGCGAAAATTGCATATAGCGAGCTGCCTTTGGGAGCGCGAACAAGATATTTTTCCTTTAATTGGTGCGCCTTGAGGTTTGTGACAATCTTCAAGTGATAAATGCATGTCAAACTTGAATTTTGCTACACAAAGGCTTAATAATTGTACAAGAAAATGTTCCCGGATGTTAAGCACGCCATTCTTATCAAACCGTTAAACACTAAAAGTTTAATAAAGGTTGGTATGTACAAGAAAATGTCCTTAAAAAGAACGGTTACAACTTTCAATTCAATGTTCATGTGGCTGTTGCAAGTTTTCAGGTCGAATAAACGAAATTAATTTGATTAGCTAATCCCCGAAAGCAAACAAATCACAATCGTTACAGGGGTCGGAGATGGAATGACTGAACATTTGTTTGTCCGAAATTGACGTTATCACAAAATTAGATTGGGTTTGGCATCGTTCACCCCGCAGCTTTAGGTCTGCTGTCACGTGAAACGTATGGCCTGGACATATTTTAGGAAGCCCACATCATAACTGAACAATTTTATATTGTCAGTCAACTTCAAGCAGATTGAAGTGATTTTCAAAATGATTCCAAACTGGCAATCATTACGATTATGAAACTTTAGTCTCAATTTAAGGAAATGTAGCACCGAGGCTAAATAGGCACTAATTTTCCTGTAATTTTTCACGCTTTATTTTAACGATAAGTGCACACCGCGGGGTCTGGCGAAAGCCGTGCTTTTTTCCATAGCCCATTTCCATGAATTAGGGTTCCATTAGTCAGTTTAAATTCATTATGCAGTTGCAAAAATGCGAAGCTCTGTGTTGCAGTCCCGGATGTGAAATATTACTTTATGCTATCCTCCCGTTCGTTCTAACGAATGTCAGGTGTAATATGAGATAATTTAGGGATTTGGCGTATCACTATGGCGGTTGCGTGATTGCGGAAATTTATACCAACCGTATGTTTTGCTTTATTTATTGTGGTGAAGCTTATGACAGACCTAAATTTGTTAGTGAAGAAAACTTTCTTATAATAATTTTCGACTGGCTTGTTCTTAGACAAAGTTAAAAACTAATATTTTCTTAAAAAATGCTTTTTATTTCGCTTGGTTAATTAAATTTGGAGACGAAAGTAACTAAAAATAGTAATAAACTTTCGCGGCCAAAAAGGGGGGGAATTCGAAAACGTCCAAGACAAACAACTGGCTCTCGAGCAAGACAGTGAAGCAGACGGTCTCGCAAAAAAATCCATTATTTAACTAGAGTAGGAAACGTGGCAAAAACAGCACTTCCACTGTTTGGCCGTAGAGTGTAGTCGAATAATTTTTCTCCCCGAAAGTAAGTTAAGAGGTGACAGGGTTGCAAAATTAATTACGGCGAACGTGAGATCATTAATAAAGACAAATTAGAAGAAAAAATGGCTGCAGACTACGGAAGTGTTGGTCGCTTTTGGCAAGTGGATTAATTACCCAAAAATACGGATTGAAATTTACGATCTAAGAATATTGAATTCATTTAAATTTTCGTCTGAATGTCGGTTATTCTGACAGTTTCATGGTAATACAAATTTTAAATAGTTATGTTCTTCGACCTTTATATAGAAAATAAAACTTTTCTCCCTCATTTGTGTAAAAATTTCACTTTTACACTTTAAGGAGTGAAAGTGATTTTCTTCCCTAGTTGCGCAAATTACTATTGTGTCCCTGGACGTGTTTTTGTTTCAAAAAGTTGTTATTGTGTCAATAATTTACCATTTGATAGCCCATCAAACAATAAGTTGACATGCATTAAGTCGTTTCCTTCAAAAATGCTTCTTAAGGAAAATACTTCTTCATTTTCTTCTGCGTCCATTAATGGATGTTTGCGATCACATTTGTCCACTGTTCCTTATTAGGTACGTATGGTATGCATTAGTTCTTGCATTGTTCACTGCCTAACGTTGCAGAGCCATGACATCTTTTTCCTGCCGATTCCTCTCTTTCTCTCAATTATCAATTGCAGGAATTGATATCGTATAGGTATGCTGTTTTTCCACGTTTAATGGTGTCTAACAGTTCCCGGTCTTTATTGATTATACTCAGGGCCTCATCGTTGGTTCTTCTTCCAGCTTGTTCATAGTGCTCACCTTCAGTGTCCATCCCTCCATGCCATAAGCAACACTGTCCAGACATAGCATATGCCAATCTAATTCTCAAGCCAAGATCGAAATCAGTATTGGTG
Source organism: Ips typographus (assembly GCF_016097725.1). NCBI lineage: Eukaryota > Metazoa > Arthropoda > Insecta > Coleoptera > Curculionidae > Ips > Ips typographus. The sequence goes on along the minus strand of NC_138430.1, from coordinate 4,957,572 downwards.
ATCACTTTTTTGAATTTCATGCGGGCATTTTCAATCCGGCATCTGATTTCTGTGTCTCCCGGTTTTCCTAGATTTCTAAATTTATTTACTCGCTCTATTGGTTGATTCTTATATTTTAGGCTTGAGTTTTGAAATTATTGTGGCTTTCGAGTAACTAACATAAATTTAGTCTTCTTGGTGTTGATATTGAGGCCCATGTTCTTACTGCATTCCCCGACAGTCCCAAGCATATCACCCAAATCCTCCATGTAATCTGCAATTAAAACTGTGTCGTCCGCATAACAAATATTGTTGACCCAAACACCATTCACCTTAACGCCCACGTTGCGTTCTTCTAGGGCTTTTTGAAAGATGGCTTCAGAATATAAATTGAAGAGAAGTGGGGAGGGGACACACCCTTGTCTGGCCTCTCTACAAATTGGTTTTGCTTCTGTGAGATCGTTACTAACTCTGACTTCAGCCATTTGGATGTCTTTTTGGTCTATGTTCAATCTACTTAGGATTTGGATCAGTTTATGATGTTGGACTCTGTCGAACGCCTTTTCATAATCGATGAAACACAGCATTATGTCCGTTCTCTGATCGTTGCAGTTCTGAATCAGTTCTTGAGTCGCAACTAATGCTTCTCTCGTGCCTAAACCTCGTCCGAATCCAAGTTGTGAAACACTTATGAAATTAATACTCATCATATGATGTTACTGATGTTTGTCAAAATTGTGCAGTGGCGCAGATACAGAAAGGGTGTTTTTATTTTTCAGTAAACCCAACTATAACAACAAAGAAATTGAAAAAGAAATTCTGATTTGTTTAAAAACCCAAAACCAACCTAACCCAACTTAAAAATTGTCTTGTAAACGGTGAAAATTGACTTAGAAAATGTCTTTGTAGTCAGTCGTCATAGTTTTCAGATAAATTGAAAGACTTTTTTCATTTTCGTAGAACTCTGGACTATTTTAGTACTTTAAAACTGCTTTCAGCTTGGAAAATCGAGTTTCAAGACTATTTTCAGTAAGTTTTTGACAAAGCAGACGTAAAAACCAATTTTTGCCACTACTAACATGATAAACAAACCATTATTGACCGATTAGTAACTTGAGAAATTAGTTTTCTCTACCTTAATAGTCATTGTTGACCTAGGTCAAAAATAGAGTCTAATCTTTGCCAATAATAAAGTCAATTAAGACATATGACTTGACAGACAGATAAATTAGGTTGTCTCTTCATGTTGTTGTTATCCTAAATTTTGTTAATAGTAGAAAAAACGTTATATTATCCATGGTTTAGACAGCTTTTATTGACCTTATGTCTTAAATATGTTTATATTTAATCTTGAGATACTGTTAATAAAAGCTTCTGTCTAAACCTTCTCTAAAGGTTTAAAAATGTCATTTCAAGTTTTGTCACTATTAAATTGACTTCTAGACAACTCAATGCTAAAAATTCGAGCATTTCTTAAAAATCTAGACTGTTTTGAATGCTTTAAAGGTTCAGCCTAAAATATCGAGTTCTAAGACTGTCTTAAATGACATTTTTAAGACTATATATGGTCTTGAAAATAAAATTGTCATTTTATTTATTTTTCACTAAAAACATACAAAGTTTGTGACGATAGTCACCGTTTATCTTCAATTATCAATATTAACATAAAAATCAAGAAAACGTAACAATTTACCATCTGCATGGGACTGAATCAATTGATCGTGATTCAACAACCACGCGGCGTTTCGATTGTTAAAACCGTCCTCGGGGGTTAAAAAGGATCGACAATAATAAAGAACCAACCCTTTTCTATTTTCGATCTCCCGTGCTCCCTGCTTGCAAAGCTTTTATATTCTTTTGATATATAAAAGCTAATAAATCCTGCGCGGTCTACTTCGCGTTTTTGTCGCGCCCCACCGCGATGGCGCCACTCTACACACATCCGACTGTTTTTCAACGAAAGAGAGAGAGAAGGAGAAGAGAAAGGTTTCATTGGAAAATGTCGGGAAATTCTCCGCTATTCGGTTTAGTTCAGTGTGATACGAGCAGTCGCTTAGTGCACACTGTGGTGCAGAAGTACGACGTTTCGACACCAGTAGCGGGCATTATCAGACGTTCGAAACTGCCGATGACCGTAACAGTATGTAAAAGTCACGGCGGGTCATATGAATCGGTTTTGTATGGTGTTTTTGGATTTTTTCAATTTTTGTTGATGGTTTTGTACTGGATTAACGTTGATCGCGGGTACTGCCTCAGCTAAGATTGCACACTCCCTAATGGTGAGTTCTTAGCATATGATAACTTACACAACAACCAATGAATTCATTGAGTATACAGCACTTACAAAACATTACACTGTTGACGTAATTAGGTACTATAACACTAAGGTCGCCGAAACTTGTACCCATTAATTCTTGAGAGGAACTTGAACTTTGCGGTCGTTTTCCCATACGTTACATCCATAAATGTCTATGATGATCACCTTGGAGTATATAATAAAGGAACTTGTTGCCGTTGAAACCCACTTGTCTATTGTTTTGGAATAATTTTGAATATATTTACCATACACACGTCCGCGTTTTTAAGACGCGTGTGTCGCAACTATGTGCTAATGTTTTGTAATACTACAACAGTAATTTATATAGTTTTCAAATAGTAAAAGAAATTTGGGATCAATGTTGACAACATTCCTGAAAATATTACACAAATCTACATTTTTATTAGTGTTGACTAAAAGCATAAACTACTAAACATCAAATATGATTATAAAGTCAAACTTTCTTCTATAGCTATAAACTTGAATTCAGAAACATAAATCAACAATCGTTAAAGCAGTAAATATCCAAATTACTCTAACCTTTACACTAATAGCCTTCTACACGAACTATTTATCCTGTGAACGTACCAGGAAAAATTAAATATGTATAATATTACTTAGAGCCAATTTTATAACTTGAGGTTAAAGTGATCATGTAATTTTCGTAATTTGGCATTAATCCAAATTTATAACACTGACAATAGCTTTGTTCACTGCTCCCAAGGTTTGACGTATATTTGGGAGTTAAACGTGTTAAGGCTTTATGATTTATACGAGCCATTCTATCTGAATAATTGCGTACAGGGTTATCAAAAACAGTGAACCACCATACTTTTCCTGTGCACCCTGTATATTGACAGTAATGGTCCTGCAAACTTACGGTGTTGGGTTAAGTTAGTTAGTTAAGTTAAATTTTTTGTATCTCTCACCGTTTTCGAGTTATTTGGTAAAAATTAGTGTGGTACAACAAATTTTCAAATCAGTGAAATTGTCATCTAAAATTTGAACACGGTTTAAAGGACAGTCAGGGACAAAATTGCCTGTAAAACTCACTTGGAGTAGGTTAATCACGTTTTTAAGCACATTATTGAAATCCCCATTAAATTTTCCATCTAATGGCATAAAAAACACTACCATATTTAGTACAGCCAGGGTGAAAAGCGGTGTCGAAGTTTAAATTGCCAGAAATAGTTTTAAAGGACAGTCAGGGACAAAATCGCCTGTAAAATCTAGTTGGAGTGAGATAATTACAGTTTTAAGTACATTTTTGAAATCCTCATTAAATTTCCTGTCTAATGTCATACAAAAACACTACAATATTCAGTACAGTCAGGGTGAAAAGCGGTGTCAAAGTTTCAATTGCCAGAAAAACAGTTTTAAAAGACAGTCAGGGGCAAAATCGGCTTTTAAATCTAGTTGGAGTGAGAAAATGACAGTTTTAAGGACATTTTTGGAATCCTTATTAATTTTTCTGTCTAATGACATAAAAAACACTACAATATTTAGTACAGTCAAATGGAACAGCGGTGTCAAATTTTGAATTGTCAGAAAGACAGTTTGAACGGACAATCAAAGACAAATTCGCCTGTAAAACTTAGCTGGAGTGAGAAAATTACAGTTTTTAGCGCATTTTTGGAATCCTTATTAAATTTCCTGTCTAATGACATAAAAAAAACACTACAATATTTAGCATAGTCAGAGGGAAAAGCGGTGTCAAAGTTTAAATTGACAAATACAGTTTTAAAGGACAGTCAAGGACAAAATCGCTTGTAAAACCTAGTTGGAGTGAGAAAATTACAATTTTTTGCACATTTATGGAATCCTTATTAAATTTCCTGTCTAATGACATAAAAAAACACTGTACAGTCAGCGTAAAAAGCGATGTCAAAGTTTAATTTGCCAGAAAAATAGTTTTAAAATACAGTCAGGGGCAAAATCATCTGTAAAACCAAGTTGGAGTGAGAAAATGACAGTTTTTAGCACATTTTTAGAATCCCCATTAAATTATGTGTCTAATGAAATTAAAAAAAACACTACAATATTCAGTACAGTCAGGATGAAAAGCGGTCTCAAAGTTTAACTTGACAGAAATACAGTTTTAAAGGACAGTCAGGGACAAAATCGCTTGTAAAACCTAGTTGGAGTGAGAAAATTACAATTTTTTGCACATTTATGGAATCCTTATTAAATTTTCTGTCTAATGACATAAAAAAACACTGTACAGTCAGGGTAAAAAGCGATGTCAAAGTTTAAATTGCCAGAAATGCAGTTTTAAAAAACAGTCAGGGGCAAAATCATCTATAAAACCAAGTTGGAGTGAGAAAATGACAGTTTTTAGCACATTTTTAGAATCCCCATTAAATTTCGTGTCTAATGAATTTAAAAAAAAAACACTACAATATTCAGTACAGTCAGGGTGAAAAGCGGTCTCAAAGTTTAACTTGACAGAAATACAGTTTTAAAAGACAGTCAGGGACAAAATTGCCTGTAAAACCTAGTTGGAGTGAGAAATTACAATTTTTGTACATTTATGGAATCCTTATTAAATTTTCTGTCTATGACATAAAAAAACACTGTACAGTCAGGGTAGAAAAGCGAGTCAAAGTTTCATTGCCAGAAAAAACGGTTTTAAAGACAGTCAGGGACAAAATTCCTGTAAAACCTAGTTGGAGTGAGAAAATTACAATTTTGTACATTTATGGAATCCTTATTAAATTTTCTGTCTAATGACATAAAAAAAACACTGTACAGTCAGGGTAAAAAGCGATGTCAAAGTTTCAATTGCCAGAAAAACGGTTTTAAAAGACAGTCAGGGACAAAATTTCCTGTAAAACCTAGTTGGAGTGAGAAAATTAAATTTTTAGCACATTTTTGGAATCCTCATTAAATTTCCTATCTAATGACATAAAAAACACTAAAATATTCAGTACAGTCAGGGTGAAAAGCGGTCTCAAAAATTGCCAGAAATGCAGTTTTAAAAAACAGTCAGGGGCAAAATCATCTATAAAACCAAGTTGGAGTGAGGAAAATGACAGTTTTTAGCACATTTTTAGAATCCCCATTAAATTTCGTGTCTAATGAATTTAAAAAAAAACACTACAATATTCAGTACAGTCAGGGTGAAAAGCGGTCTCAAAGTTTAACTTGACAGAAATACAGTTTTAAAGGACAGTCAGGGACAAAATCGCCTGTAAAACCTAGTTGGAGTGAGAAAATTACAGTTTTCAGCACATTTTTAGAATCCTCATTAAGTTTTCTATCTAATGACATAAAAAACACTACAATATTCAGTACTATCAGGGTGAAAAGCGTGTGTCAAAGTTTCAATTGCGAGAAATACAGTTTTCAAAAGACAATCAGGGACAAAATTGCCTGTAAACCTAGTTGAAGTGAGAAAATTGCAATTTTTAGCACATTTTTGGAATCCTTATTAAATTTGCTATCTAATGACATAAAAAACACTACAATATTCAGTACAGTCAGGGTGAAAAGCGGTGTCAAAGTTTCAATTGACAGAAAAACAATTTCAAAAGACAGTCAGCGACAAAATCGCCTGTAAAACCAAGTTGGTCTGAGAAAATTACAGTTTTTAGCACATTTTTGAAATCCTCATTAAATTTCGTGTCTAATAAAAAAAAAAAACATTACAATATTCAGTACAGTTAGGTAGTCACATTTTTGGAATCGTCATTAAATGTCCTATCAGTTTATACTTTGGAATCAGCAAGCAGAACGCTGCTTTTTTTGACCAATCACAAACTACCCCCTGTGGTTACTTACTGTGTGATTGGTCAAAAAAGCAGCTTCCTGCTTTGCCTTCACCAATCACAAACTAGAAAAAAATGACTGAAGGGACAAATTACAAGTTTAGTTTACTATTTATTTATTGTTTGAATGCAATGGTTAAAGTTCACCGACACCGACCTATATTCAACATGTCCATAAATGAATCGATCAATCCTGTGTTGGAGAAATTCCTTGACAGTTTTATTAGATCCATTCCTGACCACTACTAGGAAATATCCAGGCGTCGAGAGAAAAGCGAATTTTCCTTCCCACAAGCAATAAAACCCTGTCGATCTAGAATAGGAGAAAGGTCTTAGTGGAAAGCTTGTTAAGCAGGGAAAAATAACGAATTACGCAATAACCACACCGTCAACCTCCAATAATATTTGCGTTTAGACACGAACACGCATTACAAATTATAATTTAAAGCCGATTTAAATACTTCGTCCATAAATTTTGTTTTAACCGGACCCAGACAACGTTGCACATTACCTTCAGCTGATCAAACATAAACAAAATGATGCAACCGTCAGTCTTTGCATTTAAATACTTGAAACTAGTAAAAATCTACATTCTCATTAATAATTCATTTCGCAATTGATATTGAAATGTTGACTGGCACTAGTAAAAATTTTGTTTTTATTGCATGTTTCAATCATTCAAAACGAGTCAGTATAAACGGGGTCATTACGATGATTTGGCGATAATCCAAGAACGACTGAATCAAGTCACTTTTCCAGACTGGAAATTTCTATGGACTTGGACTGATGGGTAACCGCCCGTTCCGACTATCTGAATAATTTATCTGACTGAGCTTGAATTACTACCTGAGCTTTTGTAGCTGCTTTTTGCAGTCGGATAATCCATAAAGCGCACTTATCACGTTGTCGTTGGATGAGCCGATTAAGAATAAAATTCGAATAATCCGAAATCGCACCCGCGGCTAAGTTCTCGACGATGCCCCGTGATAAAACTAATCAAAGTTTCTAACAAGTTTTCGGGCTGTACGAGGAGTTCGGCGTCTGGAATTTTCATCAAACTTGGCTCACTTTTCACCATCCCGGAATCACATAAATAAAGGAAGTGTTGATTCTGACGTGTCGTTCGATCTAGACTTAAGCGGAACGTCCGAAAACTTAACGGAAATGAACGTGTTTGGAAATTTAGTCGATTCCTATTTTTTCTGTATTTAGTCCTTAAGATTCTTAACACTGTTTGTCCAGGTCAACATGTACAGGGTGGATCAATAATAGAGTAAAGTTTATTATCTCATTTGTTTCGAGAAATACAAAAAAATGTTAAATACAAATGTTAATGAAGTATTTTGGTTTATGTACACACTCGAGGTAATTCGAGGGATTATGAGGCACTTTGCCAGTATTACCAGGATTTTGAGGTATTACAAGGAATTACGAGGCATTTTGAGGTATTTTTAATGTATTTATAAGGCATTTCATAAAATTTTTGAGGCATTGACTGTATATTTCAAAATGTTTTGCGATATTTTCATTGGAATTTTGAGCGAAATAAAGCCTAAATAAAGGAAATTTTGCGATATTTTAAGGAATACATTGTGTATCAAAATTGACCGCACATGTAATTATTATGGTAAATCTTTGTTACATGATATTAAGTTTAAACCACATTTTAACGGTCACGTGATTAATTTTGACAGATAACAACTGGCCTTTACAGTGGTGCAAGCTCAGAATTGCATTATCAACGTCACGTGAAGTGTACTTGCAATTTAAGTTTTTACAATTGTCCAAATTTTATTTATCAATTATTTTCCAAAGTTTAAACTGCGTTTTGAAGGTCACGTGACTGTTTTTGACAGGTGTCAACTGGACTTTACAGTGTTGCAAGCTCTAAAATTGCATAATCAAAGTCACGTAATGCGTCTCTTATAATTTCAGCTTTTACAACTGTCTAAAATAGTCTAAATTTAATTTACCAAGTTTTTAAAGTTTAAACCACATTTTAACGGTCACGTGATTAGTTTTGACAGATATCAACTGGCCTTTACAGTGGTGCAAGCTCAGAATTGCATTATCAACGTCACGTGACGTGTATTTTGCAATTTAAGTTTTTACAATGGTCCAAATTTTATTTATCAATTTCTCAAAGTTTAAACTGCATTTTGAAAATCACATGAGTGTTTTGACAATGTCAACTGGTCTTTACAGTGTTGCAAGCTCAAAAATTGAATCATCTAAGTCACGTGACGTGTATTTTGCAATTTCAGTTTTTACAACGGTCCAAATTTTATTTACCAATTTTTCAAAATTTAAACTGCATTTTGAAGGTCACGTGAGTGTTTTTGACAATGTCAACTGGTCTTTACAGTGTTGCAAGCTTAAAAATGAATTATCAAAGTCACGTGACGTAGGTCTTACAATAATACTACTGTCTAAATTTAAAATACTATATATTTTTTTAAAAAAATACTATATTGTTTCTTTTAAATGATAGGTGTCCAAGTAGGTGTCTATGACAGTTAGAAAATTCGTCTAAACGTCAAAATATAACCCGTAAATGCAGACAATCGTACAAAAAAATATTTTTGTTTGTTAGAATTTGAAAAAACAGTCGACTGACCTTAGAAAATCAATTTAAAGCTTTTGGATCTTCAAAATTTGGAATAGCAATCAGGTAACCTGAGGAAGTCATTTTTTTAAAGCATTAATCCTTATGACATTTTGACAAGGTCACATGTCATGTACAAATTGTAAAAGCAGATATGCTACTTAATTAATCTGACCTAAAAACTGCCACGTGATCAAAAAAAAATTTAAGAATCAACGTTTATCATTGTCCCATTACCAGAGGCCTTATAACTAAATTTAAGAATTCTGAGGCAGTTTAAATAATATAAAGGCATTTCGAAGTATTTCAAGGTAATATGAGGCATTTTGAACAATACTGAAGCATTGTCAGGTATTTTATAGGCATTTCAAAGTATTTTGTATGCAAAAGGGACATTTTAGTGTACAAAAAATTATCGGCGGTCTACCCCGGTAGCTTCTTACTGTTCCATAAAATTTGAGCTCCATCTCTGAATCTTAAAACCAGTTTTGAGTGACAAAGAAGCTTTCACACTCAATTATGCATCGCAGTTTTAAAACATTTTTGAATAATAAAATACTTCAATAATGGAACAACTCCATCAATAAAGCCTTAAACAGTGATTGCAACAGATCTATCTATCAATAGGTGTTAGATCGGAACAATAAATCAACGGCGATAACAGCGAACCAATTCCAATACTGTAATCAAAATTAATCATATAATTTAGGTCACTCATAACTCATTCGAATGATGTTTAACTGTTTACCATTAATCGGTGAATAACAGTTTATTGTGGCTTGAAATGATTCTCTGCAAGAAGGAAAAACTCGTTTATATAATTTCTGTATAATTAATTAAAGTCGAGTTACATTATTTACTGAGGTGACGTGTAAGTGAAGAATAAAGGGATCATTATCGGTTGAATAAATAAAAATTGTGTACGTGTAACCGGACAAGTCGGTTCAAGGGGAGAGTTTGAAAATGTCAGAGGAACCGAAAAAGTAATGGCCTAGCCGAACGATTATCTAACTGAAGGCATTAAAGGGGAATGTAGTGAAGTCATAAATATAAATGAGCCCTGCTGGTTTATTAATTAATCAATACAATCACCGCACAAAAGTTAGATTGGCCGTTTAAAGGCCGACACGAATGGTTCACGTTACAAGAAAGATAGAGAAACTCATTAATATACAACATTTTAAATGAGAAATGACATTAGTGCCCCAAGTTTTCGATCAAGATATATTCCAGCAACGTCACTTCGGATTAACCCGATTTTTCCAATACGAAATTACTATATTAGGGTAGAACACCATAAAGAAATATTTATTGGCAACAAACAAGTGAATTTATGGCTTAGCTGGGGATAAAGACGTTGGTAAGTCCCTAATTAGGAAATAAATTACTTAAGTCCCATATTAAACATTTTGCCTGATGCGACTCATCCTTCATCAACGAGAGGGACGAAAAGGGCTCTAACTAACGTAAGGGTTGTCGACGCAAACAACACGTTGGGGAATGGGAAAGGTGCAAAAGGGCGGCACAAAAAACTATCAACTAAGGCTTGAGGGAGGAAATGTGCCATCAGTGACTAACTCATCACAAGGGAGCAACGACCTTCTGTTGTTTGTTAATAGTGTTATTTATACAGCAAGTGTTTTATACCATATTTTATTAAATCTTGACTTCTCATATTATTTTTGACCTAAAAATCTCACCGGTTTTTTTTCTACATTTTGTAATTCAGATATCGCAAAAATTAAAGTATGTACCAGTTGTCAGGCGCAAATTTTAAATAAAAAGTCCACCTTGGTGAAGGTTATTTTGTAAATTTCCATAATGGCAAACATTATCTTGAAACACATTACATCACGGCTATAAACATTAATATAGTTAATTGTTGCTGTTTTAAATGTGTTATTTGGCAAATATCACATTATAAAATTGACCTTTGCGTTACAACAGCTTCTTAGAAGTTTACTGCTCCATTTAAATTCAAGGATTGAAAAGTTCTAATTTTTAGTGTTAAAAACCGAATAAATAAATAAATAATAATTCAAAATTGATTTTGTTTTCATTTCTTGCTTTATATTAGATGTAGAACATCAAGTAATGCATTGTTCATACAGTTTTAAGTAACTACCACTTTGTCTAGAATATTATTTACAATAGGAAACACATCAAGTAATATTACTGAAAGTACTATTTTTAATACTAATAATACATAATTCAACTGAGGTGTATAATTTATTAAAGTAATATAAGAAAAACAAGATATGTACGCTTTTCTTCTTAATAACTGTAATGTCACCATAAATAATTATTTTAAGAACAACATTAATAATTATTTAAGTAACATGATTTGTGAATTTTTTTTATTACGTTATTATTTTTTTCTTTAGTGGCATAATACCTATGATTAGTACAAATATGATGTCAATACGTTGAAAATATACTTTTTTAATGAAAAGTTATTCTGAATTGTATGAATTACGAAAAAAGGACTTTCCATTTGGTCGTAGGTAAAGTATAGTACGTCACACGTGCTCTAAAGCATTTTTAGTGTGTAATTCCATGAGTAAAATGCTTCTTACAGCACTAGTTACGTAATATACTATTAAATCGTTGCTAAGCGTTGAATAATTGACTAATAATAGGTTTTAATTTAATTAAATAAATTGTTCTTTAAAACTTTAAAATAAAAGAAATCTAAACTTAAACAAGTAATCGTTTGTTCTATTGTTTTAAAATTGGAAAAAAATCTGAACCAGAATTGCACTTGGTAAAGTTTAAACGGTTCAATTTAATCGTATCGTGTTAAGCAATTTTTGGATTGCTGTATTCCGAAGTAGCAACAGAAACAAATACGAGTAAAACAATTTAGCCCCGGCCTAAGTTTAAATAGTTTCGTGAAAGTTTCCCACTTTCCGGATGTTTAAAAATGAAACATTATTATCCGAGGCGAATCTCCCAGAAAAGAAACTGGGTTGCATCCGAAAGTTTATTTTCCGGCGGCTTTTTTTCCTCGGGTATCTCTTTGACTATCCGTTCAAAGCGATTGTTTAGCAAGGGCCCCGAGGAGCTTTACTTCTTTTCTATTACAAACTCGTTGCTTGTATTTTCGCAACGAGGAAAATTACGTCCGAACAATAAAATGGACTTTTAGACGGTTAAATTGGCTTTGGTGCATGTTTTTTGGTGTTGGAAAATCATAATTTGACAGCCTAAAACGCCATTTATCAGATAAAGGCGTCAGGGAGGGCGTAGCGGAAAGCCTATTAGCCGATATAATTCGCTTAACAAGACAAAGGATGCTTTTATTGAATTATTAATACATATAAATAGCCCTAAGGCCGGGTTTTAACCAAATTTCCGGAATCGATATTATTGCGGCTTACTGGAAATTTGTGGCTAAAATATAGTGTTTCAGGTCAATTGATTCAAGGAGAAAATCACTGCTATTTTCAAGAAACAAAGGCTAAAAGAGCGGATAAATTATTCAAGGCGACATGGAAAATATAATTTTTCAACTCGTTTCCGGTGCCTTCCATCTTGTCGAGACCGTCTTAATCGATATTCAATGGAGAATTGAAGCCCTTATTCTGTTATTTATTATTTATAAACCATTTTCAAAGTTTTGACAAATTAAACAAAAAGGTTTTTAAAATTAGTGTACAACATTTCTACAGCTTCAAATAACAGCTTTATTTTAGAATCCTTTTATTTAGTAGTGTAAACTGAAAAAAACACACCCACTTCAGTATTTGACACGACCTTATCTTAATTGCTTTTCGTATAGTTGGAAATAGCATTTCCTCACGCTAGATAAAATAATTAGTTGCATTTTTATCGTCGACTATTAATCAGTCTCGAGTTTAGAGACTTATTTACGTGCTGGGCTGTTTTTGAATACTAAATACGAAAATATTGTCGAACAAGTTCGCCCACTGAACTTTAGCGTTAAAACGAGCGGGTTTTCGTCCAAGTGCAGTTTAGCACTTGCATCAGATAACTGTTTTAAGGTCAGAAGACCTTTGAAACTATTCCCGCATTACTAAAGCACGATGCCCAATTCTACCTCATGGCTATCACGTTTATCGAAGATTAATAAGGGTTGTATATTTTATTGTTTTAACAATTTTATTGGTGTTTTACAGCCAAAGGCAAACTACAAAATTGTGTTTACAATCTGCATAAAAATTCCATTTTGTTATTTCTATAGATCGGAAGCGATAGATATTTTAAATTAAATCAGGACGGGTAAATTCAATGAATTGATTAAAAATTCCAATTTAATATAGGGTCATTTATTTGGGTGGGAATAAAACACCGCTGAATTAATTGTGTTTGCGCAGCGCAATACCAACGGTTCAGTGAAATATTGAAGACCAATATTTGGTTCTAGTAAATTTACTTTGTTCAGTTTAAAGCTTCATATTTTCCTTGTCACATAATTATAGTGTGGCGAGAGAGTTAATCGAATCAGACTTCTTGACAGATATTTACCCATTTAAAAAACGATTCGTCAAATTAATGAAGGTCCCGGAGACCAAGTTTCACTTGTGTTCTCTATACTGACTACAAAAACCCAATTAAACTTTGCGGGGAGTGAAATCAACGAATCGCTTCCAGCCTTGTTGTTTTGCCTTCTAAGTGTTGTTTTATCATTTTGCATGAAAAAGGAAGAGCAAAAGCTATTTTGTTAGATGGTAAACAAGAATATACAAGGTGGTTCAATCATATAAACTCTAGTCGAAAAAGTGTCTAACTGTTAAGGTAAGGCACCATTCCGAAACGAAAAAAGTTACTCAATTGAAATTTGGAATGCATGTTTGCTATGTTGAAGTGTTCATTTAGAAATTTTTTCAAATTTTGAAATAATCTGAACAGCTACGGGAGCCGTTGAAAAAGTTTGACAGCTAAAATTTCTATAAGCTATAATTTTAGGGCATTCTGCATTACTGTTTCCTAAGAAAAGTTTGTCTTGACATTTCTTTTCATTTTGCATAGTTTTTCAGATACAGTCATTTTTATACACTTGTGCGTAAGTAAAAAAATTTGCTTCTTTCCGGAATATTAAAAAAAAGAATTAAAAATATCCAAATTTTACAAATTTTATTTGAGTTTTTATTGATTAGGAATTAAAATGAAAAAACCTGTTTTTTGAGGCACATATTTTAGGGTTTGCTAGCTCTGCTATGCTTTTCGACCATAGTTTATATGACACTTTCGAATTTTATGTACTTAACTGTCAATCCACTCCTAAAGTTATCAAATACCTTTGATATTTTTTATACTCATTTTACTTAATTTTAAGATTTTGACAGGTGTCATATTTAAAAATAGACTAAAGTGTGAGAAACACACAACCAAATATTATAAATGCCAAAAATGCACTGATGAAGGTATAAAATGAATTCAACCAAAGTCAAACTGATTTTCAGGCTGTATTTGTTACTTTTCAAGTATGTTTTGTTGTTTTGTATCTCATTTGAATTTGACAGTTTCGAGGTTTAGAACAGAACAAAAGACAGCGCTGTAACTGACAGCCAAATGTCATATGTCAATGACGTATGACGTAATCTTGTAATAGAAAGGAAATCAAGGTACAGGAAAGTACATATTTTAGATTTGACAAATGAACAAGCAAACGTTCACAAACGGTACGTCACGCCATTTTTTTATGATCGTTGCTATACAGGGTGGTCCAGTTTTAAATATCAATAATTCACCAATCGATAGCCCATCAAAAAATAAGTTGACACGCATTATGTCATTTTCCTGAAGAACGCTTCCTAAGGAAAACACAGACCTTCAAAATTCAGTTTTGAAAAACGTTTCAACTGTCAGACAGTCTGAAACTTAACTTTTACTATAAAAAATAGTTTCAAATTCAATTTTTCTATCTTAAAACACAGTGAAGCGTCTAGAAGTCAATTTAATAGTGACAAAGCATGAAATGGCATATTTAAGCCTACGAAAAATGTAAAAATAGTTTTTTAAGTCTGCTATGTCAAAAGCTTGGTGAAGATAACGATAAAACTCGATTTTTCAAGCTGAAAGCAGTTTCAAAGCCCTAAAAATGGCCCAGAGTTCTAAGAAAATGAAAATCAAAGTAAAAAAAAACCTGAAAAGTTAGTCTTCAAGTCAATTTTCATGAATATAATATCAATATCCTATATAGAAGACTAAAATATTGAAATGTATTTTCAAATTATGAAAACTTACTTCAAATGCAATATTTAAGCTTTTGTTGTCACTTTTCATTAGTTCAGAGTCACTTTTTGGTCCAAGTCAATTTTCAAGGTTGAAATGTGTGCATTTGTTGCAAAAAATTCTAGATTAAGTAGTTTTTCATGGCTACAAGTCAGTTTTCACAAGTTTTTCAACTTATCTGACTACAAAGATAGTTTCTAAGCCTCTCAAGTAAATTTTCACAGTTCCAAAGTAAATTTACTGGTTTCTAAGTCAATTTTCAAAACTAAAGTCTTTCAATTTGTCTGGAAACTGTGAAAACTGGCTACAAAGACATTTTTTAAGCTTCTTAAGTCAATTTTCACCGTTTTCAAGAAAATTTTTATGTTGGGTTGGTTTTGGATCTTCAAACGTAATTACTCAATTTTTTCGTAAACAAAACTTCAAATCAGAGTTTTGTAAGAGATGCTTATTTTGTCAAATTGAAAAAGTAAAAAAAAACGGAAAATTTTGAAAAATATCCAGTGACATAGAATATAAGGCAGAAAAATGAAAACCATCTTTTTGTATTTACACCACTGGACAGTTTCAATTAATGGAAGTATTAATTTCATATGTATTTGTTCTAAATTTGATTAAAATTGCTCCAGCGGTCTGACAGTTATGACAAGAAACTGATTTTTTAAACTGAACATTTATGGACTGTATTTTCCTTGGAAAGCATTTTTCAGGAAAATGACATAATATGTATGTTAACTTATTTTTTGATGGGCTATAGAATGGTGAATTATTGACATTTAAAACTGGACCACCCTGTATATTGGTAGTGTCCAGGGGTGGACTGAACCAGTGAGTAATGACCCTTCTTGAAAACAAAACCATGTGACTTGTGAAGGTCAAAGGTACAAGAATCTGGCAACTGCGCCTCTACTAAATGACAGTTAACACAAAAACAACTTACCATCATAATAATAAAAACCACCAAATGGAGGGGATGTGGGTTCAAGGCGACCCTGCAACAAAAACCAACTTTATAAGGTCAAAAAACAGTTTTTACATTAATAATACCTATGCTTTAACCATAATTACCTATACATTACAATTTTCTAAATGGGACTTGAATTTTAACCAAAGTCAGTATGTTTAGTGGTTTATATAAATTGCCCACACATGTGATTGTTAAGATCATTCTAATAAATTAAAAAGGGGGGTGAAAAAACATATGACTACTGACTTCTGGTGCTGTATTAGTGTACACATAATGGGTGTTATTATCTATTCAAAACTAATGAGTAATAAGCATATTATTAAATAGTAATTTTTTTAGTATTTTCCAAGACTAAAAAGTGAAACAAAAATGTCAGTCTTGGTCTAGCAGCTACAAAGTGAGCCCTTTTCTCTAAAATATGAATCGTACTTGAATTCTATTTTAGTGCTTGAACCATTTATCGTGTTTTCCATTTATCACGAATATTCAAACAAATCCAAAATGACAAAGTTGAGAAGAAAACCCGCCTAGATTCAACGTTTCCTCGAAACTCTAAGAATAATAAGGCTTTTGTTTTCGCACGGTTAAAATGTCACTCATTATCATTCAGAAAACAAAAGCAAATTAGTTTGTAGATCCATTGTGCTTTTAGGGCAACTTTTTGCCACTTTCTAACCCCCCTAACGTAGCTATTGTTTTGAACGACCCTTGGACAGCTACTAAAGGAAAATCTGAATTGAAGTCTCAAATCAGTTTATATTTATTAGTAAATTTTGTTTTAATTTAAATGATTAAATTAGAGTCACACATTGTGTACCTAAAATGAGATGAAGCAAATCATAATATTTAATGGGGAATTTGGTATTAAAATTGCAGTCTATTAAATGTTAATTCGCCCGTCATTAACAGAAACGGCCTTATGGGTTTTGGGGGTAAATATTGGCAACGACAACTTAATGCAAATAGAATTGTTGTTCGAAATTATGCGGTGATAATTTGTTAGCGTACTCATGGGAAATAGTGGTGGTTAACAACGTTGTTTTTATGGAATTCCATACACAATATTGTTGTGTGTGTAATTTGGTCGTATTCACGTTCAGATTCGTAGCAATAACGATGAATAATGCATCAAGTGAAATGTATAAAAGCGGCTTTATCCGATTAGATTCCCAAACAATATTAACGGAATAAACTACACAATTGTGTACGTAAAGGTTCCCTCTTCGATTCCGAAGAATAATATTATTTATTATATTTGTGTATGAGTTTTATGCATAGGTGCAGTGTTATTTACTAAATCTTTTAAGCTAAAGTCAATATTTTATTTGAATTTTAGTAGTTGTCGAAGCCTAGACAACACTCACTGGAAGAAATACGTGGGTACAGCCTTGTCGGGGGATTAACTCTGTCAATATTAGAAGAAATGTTTAGATACAAAGTGTTACTTTTGATGTTAAACACGACCAAAGCCAAAGAATCGAAAATAATCGAGAGAATGTCCGTGAAAACGTGTTACATGCACAACGTAAATTGGTTTCACGCCTCATGTTCAATTTACATGTCTTGGTTTGTCGTTTAATTACACTTGCCAGGTGGATGTGTTCATTTCTGTTGATAAGTTTGAATTTAATTATTCAAGTTACAGTAGTCATCATATGGACAGAAAACGGTTTTTTTTAACATGGGAACTCTCATGTCCATAAAATCAATTTGCATAAAAGAAAAGTAGAAAGACCTCCCGCCTGAGCAGCCAGTTCACAAAACCGTTAAAAAAAATATTAAACTGTGGCATAAAACTTATGACGACCCATTAAAACGGATCATTCTCATAAATCCGTTCGATAAATACGTCTCCGGAGGAGCCAATCTGCCAGACACATGTTCTGGCATTTTTTCCTTCAACGATGCCATTACACAAACACGCGTGTCACAATTATTAAGGTAAATGATCGCCACATTCCGCATTTGTACAAAGAGAAAGTTCATTGACTGATTTGGTTGCGTGTGAATGAAGGAAAGGCTTATTTGAGAAATAACGCATGGAACGTGCAATATTAGTAAATAGCCTTAATATGAGGTATAAGTAGCAATTACTAATTCAATTTTGTTAACCGTTTTATTTGAAAATTGTTTCTATTAGAACTGCTGTTTAGCTACTCTGTTTGTGTCACGTGACTTTTGACAGTCTTTTTTAAGATTTGACAGATTTTTAGGGGGAAATAGGAGCCTGTAGGGGTAAAAGAAAACATGTTCATTATTTCCTTGACGCTTTATTCATGTTCTTGTACAGGGTGCTGCATTTTCGATGGTTTTACGGGGTACAGAGAAAACGGTAATAGATAGAAAAAAAGTAGCATACGTGTTCTGATCTCTTTTTCTGAGCTGAGATGACTGGCGAAAAGTGGGCGACGCAAACTTCTTTTGTTTCAAAGATACGGGGGGTTTTCGAAAATTGGTAATTTTTAAACCTCTTCTGTATTTAATTTGCTCTTAAAGTCATCAAAAAAGGAAGAACGGTTCCCGATAGAAGTTTTCATGTAGAATCCAATGGCGTAGTCAGTTTTTTTCTATTCCGTTTAGTTTCTGACATATGACAATAAGTTACATTTTTTTAAATGGAACATACTATATATTTTTACGTCATTTATTTCTGTTGATTTTTACCTTTTCAACGGTGTATTACAACATATAAGTTTGTAGAGGTTAATCCTGTTATTTTAAAAAAAGACCTTTGTTAAGCTAAAAAAAAGGCCAATATCTAAAATACAAAACAAAATCGGAAATCATATAAACTAACACATCAGAAAATTAAATATTTTTAAT
This sequence comes from Ips typographus, assembly GCF_016097725.1. Classification (NCBI taxonomy): domain Eukaryota; kingdom Metazoa; phylum Arthropoda; class Insecta; order Coleoptera; family Curculionidae; genus Ips; species Ips typographus. The sequence goes on along the minus strand of NC_138430.1, from coordinate 4,938,916 downwards.
AAATGTTATTAAAAATCTAAGTTACAAGCAGTTCTACCATCACTTTAATAAGAAAAGTGGCCATTTCTATTTTATACTATTTTTAAGGTAGAAGTTAAAAAAACTGTTTATAAATGACATGTAACATGTTAATATGAATATAGCCAAATTTTGTTTCGACTGTGGGTATTTTTATACATATTATTTAGCACTTTTTTATTAAGGAAACGCTTTTTTTCTAATTTCCAAGATTAACGTTTACAAACTTATATGTTTTAATACACCATTGAAAAAGTAAAAATCAACAGAATTAAATGACCTAAAAATATATAGGGTGTTCCATTTAAAAAAATATAACTTACTGTCATATGTCAGAAACTAAACGTAATAGAAAAAACTGACTACGCCATTGGATTCTACGTCAAAACTTCTACCGGAAACCGTTTTTATTTTTTTTGATAACTTTACTAGCAAATGAAATACAGAGGAGGTTCCCAAAATGACCAATTTTCAAAAGCCCATCGAAAATGCAGCACCCTGTACATCAAGTACATAATTCAAGAAAATTATTGACATGATGAATGCTTTTACTCCAAAACATTTTTCCGGGAAGCAGCTGTGAAATGTGTCATTTCTGTCACTTGTCAATTTTCAAAATTGAGTATTGAGATAAGAATGATCATATTTAATATTTTGAGATTTATGATTTTTTACAACGGTCACGTGACTGCCTAGCTAAATTATCCTTTAAAACCACGTGATATCTGTCACTAATGTCAAAACTTAAAAAAACAATTATTAATGAAAAAATTAAAAATCTGTATTTTTGAAGTACGGTTTTTATAGCAAGAATCAATGATTAAAATGTTTGACAACTATTAAAAGACACCCTGTATAATAATATACCGTTTTTTGACTGATTATTCTACCGCCATTAAATATTTTGACTTGGCAACACTGGCTAGTGCTTTGTGAATACGTGAATATTGTTTTGCATCCAAATTGTTTGTTGTACTAATATTAATACTATTATAGTTGCCTTTGGTTAATAATATAGTAGTTTGTAGTAGTTAGTACAACATCGAATAATATCGGCCAACAAAGCCTACTTCGCTCTGTCCCATATATTCCGCTCCAAAATCATACACAGAAAATTAAAAATCAGAATATACAAAACCATCATCAGGCCGATACTATGCTATGGATGCGAGACATGGGTCATGTCAAAGAACTCGCAGAATAAACTGGAGGTGTTTGAAAGAAGAATACTAAGACGGATCTTTGGGCCATTAAATGAAAATGAGATATGGAGAAAAAGATATAGTCATGACATCTACCAACTTTTCAAGGAGACACCTATCTCAGAATTCGTCAGATTACAGAGGCTACGATGGGCAGGCCACGTAGTAAGAATGCCGGATAACAGACTACCAAAAAGGGCCCTCAATAGTAGGATGCAGGGCAGAAGACCAGAAAGGAGACCAAGGAAAAGATGGGAGGATGGAGTGATAGAAAACGCGCAAAACTTAATAGGTGTCAGAACCTGGAGGAGAGCGGCGTTGGACAGAGCGACAGTGTTGGAGGCAGAAGATAAAGGAGGCCAAGGCTCAATTTGGGCTGTAGCGCCATTGGAGAGAGAGATTAGTTATTTTAGTAATTGGTCTTTCTTTGCCATCTTCAAAGTATGTGACTTTACAGTTTTGGCAAATAAGCTAAGCAAACACCAAGTTCAACAAAAAATCAAGAAAAATCTTGAAACGTCAATCGTCCCTTAAGTTCTGACTCGACAAATTAAATCAACTAATATTAAAGTGAAATTTTAGGTAGAAAAACAAAACTAAAAGCATTTAAACCATTTGAAATTGGTCGGCGGTACTCGTCTAGGTTTATTTTCTCTCTACCTTGAACGTTTCATAAGTTTAACCCACTTTAAAGAATTTGTTGAATCTGCATACAGCGAACTTTAATAACTATAAGCTGCGTCAATATTTGCAGTTTGCAAATTTGCCTGAAACTTTCTTAACGGGGGAGTAAGAGAGAAAAAAAACAAACCTAAGAACTCGCAGTTGTTAGCTTTGCACCGTTGCAAACTTCCAATATGCCTTTCACATTATGTGTAGTTTTTTAAATTAGGGATGGGATATATAGAACGATCAAAAAGCAATTTTGGAGAGGAAATAAAAGAGAAAGTAGTCCTCTTTTTACGAGTATCATTGTCAAAGTCTAACCTTCTGTACGAATAGGAAACCGTATCTTAAAGTCAGATTATACCTATCAAGAGAGCGCCGACATGAATTCCAAGATCCACATGTATGATATCAGCGTCTTTGTGAGAGAACTTTCTTTTGTCGGAGTCTTCTTATCTCCGAAACTTGCATCGGGTTTATTAAAGTGTTTTATAGCTTAACATTCTTGCAGTCTTTTTAAGCGAATCCAATTTTGCAAACGGGTTTTGTATCCATTTTTCTAACCCAATTTAACGGACTCGTAAATTACCAACCAGAATTTAAAAATGTCGTGGAAGTTCAACCAATACTGGTTTCTTGGAGGAATTTCATAAAAAACCCAGGAATTTTTTTATATGTGTGCGTAAACTGATATAAACTCCGCTGCCTGAGTTATATTCGCATTCCAGGATTATCATACGAAAATACTTTGATATTACCTAACGGGAAATTGTTAAGTGAAAAAGCTAAATTAAAAATTAATAATTTAAACCGTTCGACATTTTACAAAATGCAATTTCATAAAGCATTCCTGCATGAAAAATACGTAACACAGCAGGATCAGCACATAAGTTGATATGTAAAGTACACAAAGCCTTTGACGCTTTGTGTACCCTATATAAAATGGTTATATCGATAAAGCTGTCTTTATCGGGTAATGAACTTTAACACCTTTAGACTGTTGGGCGTTTTACGTTGTCATCAAAAACTGTTGCTATTTTTGACTAGATTTAAAACAAAGTATAGAAATCAGAATGGAACACGAACACATCGATCTATTCCACCCACTGGATTGTCTAACGCCCATTTTGGCCTCTGGCTCTCAAAAGCATACAATCAATCGCAACTATTCCACCGTTATGCTGGAGGAGCTATTTTAAAGTCTGAAACGATACGAAGCTTTGCCGTACAGAAAAAAAAAAAACAGAAAAGAGCCATTACAGCCATTTTATTATGCAAGAATGTAGCCTAAGGTCACGGTTTCGCCGGCTCGAAACCGACGACATCGCGGCTAATATTCTATGTGGAGATGCACGAAGCGCTGATGCGACCAACAAAAACGCTCGGATTGCTCTGGTCGACAATATAAAACGTTTTCGAACCGTTTTACGATCCATTCTGCACCGCAGTTTTCAAAGGAGAATGCACGAACTTGTGCATTGTGTATGGCGGATGTGCTCTATCGGGACTTAGGATGCTTTATAGGATCCAGGAACGATATAAAACGCAGCCAGTTTCACTACTTCCTGACGAAATCACTCAGTAAAAATTACGTTACGGTCCATCATTGGTATTAAATAGCTGATGTTGATCACGGACCAGACCTGTTGATGATGATTGGTTGAAACCAGAGCAGAAAATGGAAAATGATGAACCAATGAAGAAAAGAGGAAGATCTTTTGTGAAAAAATGGAGAATCAAATTCAAATCTTCTATCCTAACAAATTTTAATTGCTGCTCAACACTTTGCTGAAAGCGTGGTTAACTGTTGTTAGTCTGATGATGGAATCGACAAAACATCTAAACTGGTCGTCAAAAAGAATGGGACAGTAAAATTTTTGGTCATTTTTGAGTAGCTGTTTCTTCAAATTGATTGACTCGATTTTAATCATTTTTTTGAGGATTAAAAGATATTTTCTTTCTCTTTCTGATGACCTAAATAATCTTTTTACAAGTTTTTACGGATCCGAGTATACAGGGTGTAACTGAGGTATAATCAAAAATTGAAAAATTCGTGAAAAACTGTTTCAAAATAACCTTGTGGTCAATATCAAGCAATATACACTTAAAACTACCCAATTTAAGTAAAAAGCTTAATCTACGTTATACAGGATGATCCAAATAAAACTTTAAAAACAAAATTCACAATTTATGTATTTAGACGTTTTCCCCAGTTTCGTTTATAAAATTTATTAGTAAATTTCAAAAATGCGTTCATTTTTATCCCATATCATTTATTTTCCATTAAAATCACCGAACATGCTAAGAATTATGATAAAAATATGATTTTAGTTTCAAAGTTTTATTTGGGTCACCCTGTATAAGGCAGATTAAGCTTTTTACTTATATTGGGTAGTTTTAAGTGTAACCTTGCTAATCCCTTTCTTCTCCCACAAAAGTTTAAAAAAATGGTTAAATTAAAAACAAGAAAAGTAAAAATAACTCAATTTTTGGGGTCTTTTTTTACATGAAAAGCTAGAGAGTCCAGTTTTGGCTCATTTTGTTGTTGTGAAAAAGTGCAATTTTGGAAATTTTTTATTTTGCTCCAGTAGAGTTTGAATGCACAGCAAAGGACATATTTATACCAAAGGACCTTAAATTAATTGAAATAAGTACAAAAAAGCACTTTAAATTTTTTAAAAAAAAATTTAAAGAATGGGCACAGTGGGTAGTTTGTGATTGGCCAAAAAAGCAGCTTTCAGCTTGCTGCTTTTTCTTGACCAGTCGCAAACTACGAACAGTGGTCTAATTTTCGCAAATACTGCACAGTGGACTTTTGAATATTTCCATCAAGTCTACTACACACTATCTTAAATTTACATCACACTTTTTTGGTCCTTAAAATCCATTTTTGACCACCCTAAATAGTGAAAAACTCAGTTATTTGCTCAGTTTACAAGTTAATCTTATTTTCTTCTTTTCCAGGTGTTACGTCAATGGTTCCATTGGAAATCTCCTCTTAATATGGTAAGATTTGAAACTGAGTAGTAGTTTTATTTTACAGGGTGAACTAGTTGCGCATTGTTATTGGCAACAACAAATCCTTGAATATCTTCTAGAAAACACTATGCTTTTCCAGTTTAAAAACTAAATTACCAACAATTATTCTGCATAGAATGATTTGGAAAAAAGAGTCATTATTAAATTGCATAACTGCATACATAGTGGCTGTAGTGTATTATGCAAACTTATGGCATTATTAAAAGAACCAGCTGCATACAAAGTGGTTTTAAAGCGGGTTTTGCTACCTCCTAAGTCGCGTTCGCAAATTAATTTAAATTTTAACAGTTTCCCAGCTTAAAAGTTGTATTAACTAATTATTAATTAGCCCGAGGGGATTAGCGTCAAATTTTAAGGAGTCTCACCGTTTAATTAACCACTGTATTGATGTGTAAATAGGTAGATAGCACGGAAAAACGTTTGAATTTTCTAGTAAAATTGGTTATTTGAATGGTCCTCCAGGCTCTATAATGCCGCAGTTTACTAATAGTTTATTGATCGAATCAAAAGCAAACACAATCTATAATTTCAGAAACGACGGCAATCTGATGGTTTGTTTACCTTACATGTCTAATAAATATAAACGCAGACGGTATCACACTCCTTTGTGATTATATTTGCTATTGCCTGTTAATTTGATGCTAAATAACCCAACGATCAGAACTTTTAGGTGATTTTTTGCCTGTCTGAAACTGATGAGTGGGCTTGTAGTCGACGAAAGGTTGGCAGAAACCCACACTAAGCCTTTACCGGTATAATAATTAGTCAAGTGTCCGGTTTTGCATAACAAATTGCATTCGAGACTTAGCAGCGAGCATTATGGTAGAAGCTATAACTTACGGTGTGTCACCTTGACGATATTTGTTCCTAACAAGCTTTTACCCATCAGAAAGTGTAACGAAACCAGTTTGGTCTTTGATTAATGGTTAAAGTTGTTTTACACCTAAAATTGTTATTTAAAAAAATTGTTATTTGTGTCCATATTCTGTTTACTTTATGAACGGTTAACACCTTTAAATCGCACCTGGACGATATTTCAGCAAACCCGGATAAAGCTTAAAGTGTATTTAGGCACGATAGGTGATTTATCAAGTTTTATAAGAGGTTATTTGTTAGGTAAGCCTAATTTGAAATATTCCAATAAGGCACGTAGCGCTTATCAACACGCAATAACTTTAGCATGTTCAAGTGCTGTAAATTTACGGTTCAAGATAAAACGACTAGCTGCTGACCATTAGGTTTTGTTTTAATAGCAACAGCACGCCACTGAATGTGCGTAAATTTCGTTTTAATAACTAATTTGTGAATAAAACATGAGCGTTAGCCAGAGGCAACGAAAAGGGTAACCCCCCCCACCGATAAACATGTTGGCTTTTATTTAAAACACGACAAAAGTTTTGGGGGCGAATCGGTGTAAAAGTTGGTAACACTGAACAACAAACACCGGATGTCAAGTTTTGGGCCTCTGAACACGGTTAAAATTGGTTGGAAATGGGAAAACGAGGGAAAACAGTGTCGAATTTGGGGTTTATTTATGTTTTCTGTCACTTAATTGTAGTGATGGGTGGGGTAAATATTTTACTTTACCAGAAAAATTTGACCAGTAAATTACCAGTACATTACTGGTTAATTACAAATACTGTGTTTCTGGCAGTTTAAATTTTGGCACCGCTTTTCTCCCTGACTATACCAAATTTTGCGGTGTTTTTCAGGTTACTGAATAGGAAATTTAATGATGATTCCAAAAATGTGCTTAAAACAGTAATTTTCTTACTCCAAGTGAGTTTTACAAGCGATTTTGTTCCTGCCTGTTCTTTGAAACTGTGTTTCTGACAGTTCAAATTTTGACACCACTTTTCTCTCTGACTGTAACAAATTTTGTAGCATGTTTTAAGATTATCAGATAGGAAATTTAATGAGAATTCCAAAAATGTGTTTAAAACCATAATTTTCTTACTCCATGTAGGTTTTACAGGCGATTTTGATCATGACTGTCCTTTAAACCGTATTCAAATTTCAGACCACATTTTCAACTGATTTGAAAATTTGTTGCATCAAACCAGTTTTTGCTAAATAACTCGATAATGGTGAAAGTTACGAAAAACTTGCAAGAGACCCAAAATGTTCCTAATTAACTCCTTAACCCAACACCGTAAGTTTGCAGGACCGTTTTTTCTTCTAGTATACAGGGTGTGCAAGAAAGCTATGATGGTTCACTATTTTTGTCACCCTGTATACAATTTTTAAGATAGAATTTTTTACTCATTACTACTGGAAAAAGGAGCTCAAAACGGTTTTTTTAAGTGGTTGAACCACCCTGAACTCCCGAAAATAACTGAGTTACAGGGTGTTCTAATTTCAAACCACTGCTTCAACTGATTTGAAAATTTGTTGCATCAAACCAGTTTTTGCTGAATAACTCAATAATGGTAAAAGTTACGAAAAACTTGTAAAAAACCAAAAATTTTCCTAATTAACTCCTTAACCCAACACCGTAAGTTTGCAGGACCGTTTTTGCTTCCACTATACAGGGTGTGCAAGAAAATTATGATGATTCACTATTTTTGTCACCCTGTATGCAATTTTTAAGACATAATTTTTTACCGTATACCACTAGAAAGAGGAGCTCAAAACTGTTTTTTTAAGTGGTTGAACCACCGTGAACTCTCGAAAATAACTGAGTTACAGGGTGTTCAAATTTCAAACCACAACTTCAACTGATTTGAAATTTTGTTGGGTCAAACCAGTTTTTTCCAAATAACTCAGAAACCGTAAAAATTTGTAATAAGAATAAAAATGTTTGTATTGAACTGTTAATCTCATCCTTGGAAGTTTTACAGTCTGTCAGTGCCGCTATTATACAGGGAGTGCATAAGAAATGTAGAGATTCAGAGTTTTCAAATTAATGACAGCCATGACAGGAAAATGATATTTCACAAACAAATTTTAGTTAGACCCATTAATTAATTAACTGTTAAAATTGTTACATTTTTCTGTCACACTGAATTTTACTTTTCCATAGCACAAAAAGAACAGCAAGCTCAAAACTGCTTTTTGATCAATCACAAACATCCACCAACTGATTTAAATTTAGACTTCCCATTAGATTAACGTTTAATCTAGTAATTTCTAGAATTGCACAGGAATTATGAAATCACTCATATACAAAGTATACTTTTGTCAAAGGCTTCAAGAAAATAAATTCTAGGAAAATTTTGCTCATGTCGCCTATTTGCATTTCATTTCGAACATGACCGGTATCGGGCTTGTTTACATAAAATCCTTTCAAGACGCAGCGGTCCAAATACGATAAAGTTCCTTTCAGATCGAGTTTTGAGGCAGAATCCACCCTTTTACACCTTACACTCGCGATTCCTACAATACACCGATATTTCGTGAAAAAGATATCTGTCAGTTGCAATGTATACGCCTTCAAAGGGTCATTTTCGTTGCCAGCATTCAATCATATTTAGTCAACACCTTTACAACACTAGAGAATGACTATTAAGTGCGGACTTGTCATAGACATTCCAGGGTTCATGGTCAAAATAATTATATTGCTTTAGGGCCGGAATGGATACTACTGAGGGAGAAAATATTATGGCCCACCTTGGACCATTAAACTTCCTGCATTAAGTAAACTATTCCCTTGTAGAAGTGAGTTGGATTCCAGTTCTATGGGTTTCGGTGCACCATGTTAAGGGACCCTTAATGAATGGCAAAGTGTGAGGGGTGCGGGATTAGGGTAGTTAAAAGGGAAAGAGAATAGTACACACAGTAACTCTAGTTTGTCCAGATGGTTATCTCGCACAAAGTGCGTTCGCAATTTTCCTAGGGCGAAAAGTTATTGCAAACTATTTGTATTCAACGTGGCATCGAAGGTTTCATGTATGTGAACTGAGGTTTAATTTAAAGGTTGATTCATCGGTTCACGGCTAAATGATCGGCTATAAAGTGCACGTTTAAATATCGACGGTATTAATATTCGAGATGTGTGCATTTAGATTGGCATCAAAGGATTCACTGATAGATAGCAGAACCTAGACTTCTGTTAAATATTTACGAGCATTATTATAATAAATTTTACGTAGAGTGGGACAATCGCTCTAAATTGAAATTAATTCCACAGTGGCTTAATAACAACGATTAAGGTCGTATCATCCGTCTTAATAGAATATTTCCGCCACAGTGCGTTTTAAGATAATGAAGAATAATTAAACTTAACGGTATAATAATTTATTTTATGATTTTATCGTCTTGGATTGTTTACAAGTAAAGAAAAAAAAATGATCCAGCAACTGGATTTCAAGAGTGAATAACATAAATTTAGAATTCATTTCGTACCTGGTCGCAGTGATTGCCTAATAAAGCGTACCGTTTACGTGACAGAAAAGCTGAATGGCACCGGCATATTACCACTTATTTGATATCAACCGCCGTTTTCAGTAAATTTATATTCGGGTGCTCTTCTAGCCAAAGGCAGACTTATTACTGGGTTTTCGTACTCCCACGGCAGCTGGCCGCCATCTCTTCCTATTTCGTGTCGGAATATAAAAATGTCTTATTACCATTTTTTATGTTTCCGGTCGTATATGCACCCCTTCATTCCATTTACTCCACACACACGCGCTACTTTCCTCACAAACAGACTGTCGTACGCAAAAATGTATTTTTATATGTATACTGGGGGATGCCTTTGGCTGTAATTCAACCTGTCAACTTTAAAAGAGCCCTTTGAGATCGGTTTAAATATGTCTGAGTCGAAGGGGCTGTAAAAGTTTACATATAAATGTGTTGAGTTTGAGATTCTTTCTGGAAAAACACCCAAAGATTTATATGGTAAAACTTAACTGATTATATGTAATACATACCACACCCAGTGTAATTCTCAAAGACGATTAAAAGGATTATTAACCTAGTTTGAAAGTTCACCAAAGCACCAGATGTAGCTAAATCGATGTGTTTTATGGTTTTTACGACCACCCTCATCAAAAAACCTTGACATTTTTACTTTCTTTTGTACCAACTAAAACTACTAACTTCAAATTGGTAGGCACTAATTGAATACTTCTAGAACATTTGTTTCTAGAATACTACAAACATAATTTATTTACTTACGATGTTTCTGCAAATCCTATCAATTTGTTCATGTGCATGTTCAAAAGAAAGTTGGCAAAACATTAACAACCATAATAGCTATGTTACATGTTTGTAGCCTAAACATTTTTGTTGTGCTACCCTGTATATAACCCCAGGCAATATTGAATTGTGCTTGCCCGATAAAAATTGTCTAAATTTTACTCTGTTAACTTTGACAAGCTATGGTTCTGTAATTTCAACAGATACAGAGTGGTTTCGTTTATCATTTAGTAGCTTGAGCGTTGTATTTCAATCATCTTGTCATACTACTACTCATTTAATTTCTGTTATTTTAACAACTACAGGGTGATTCCTTTTACCATTTTGCAGCCTATACATTGTATTTTAATTACCCTGTATAGTGTGTGTAGTAACATTTAAACCTAACCTAACCTAGCCCGTTGTTGTTGTAGACTGATTTGTTGGAAATTGTGACAATTTTACGTTGTTTACTATGACAAGCTGTACTTCTGTGTTTATGACAGTTACAGGGTGTTTACCAGTTTATAGCTTAAACATTGTATTTTAACCGTGTTGCCACCATTACAAATAACCAGTTCCAACTGATATTGGAAACTATTTAAATACCCAAAAATCGTAAAAATGTTACTCTATTAACTTTGACGAGTTGAATTTCTGTTATTTTGGCAAAAAACTCAAATTTTATGTTTGTTATTAACTATGACTGTTAGAGACTAAACTGTCTTTAAAAAGTCTGTAACCACTACAAATTAGTATATTGAATCTTCCAGTATCTATCAAAATAACCCAGTTATTGGCTGTTTAAGTAAAAACTGTTAAATGCAGACCAAACTGTCTTATATGGTTGATTTATGCTATAATAACTTTATAGGGTGAACCAAAAACGATTTTCACAGCTACAGTTATATTGAATCAGCCTGTATCTGTCAAACTAACAGAGTTTCTTCTTTGATTTCTCTTCTTCTTGATCTTTGATTTCAATCTGCAAAGACCACTTTTAAAGAAAAATTTAAATCATTTTTTACACGTCAATATCTCGAAAACAGTTGAAAGATTCATTTTCGTCGTGATACACCCTGTAGAGACTATATATATTTTTATGAACAGTCTAAGTCCCAAAGAGACGAATCAGTAGATTGTAGCTTTGCTGTGGTTAAACTTTAAGTGCCAGTTTTAACTATACAAAAACCATCCTAATTTAACAGACACTTTTGGTTTAACCTGTAACTATACAAATAACCCTAAACAGATTAAGCCAGACGCATTTTACCTTGTTTCGTCTCTCCTCATTTGCCTGTTATAGGTTTTAGAGGTTTCTGGCAAATTACACAAGAAACTGAAGGTTCAAGCAGTTCTTAGAGACCATTGGCGTTGTCAGAAAAATTATCGGAGTTCTCTGGCAGTCTCAAAGTGATTGTAAAGGCTTCCACATAACACTTACTAATAAGTGATATGTGAAGGCTTCTGGACTGCATTTGACAGCTATCACTTTATTTTGACAGTTACATATGTTAGAATTTATATACGATATGAACATTTCAAAATTATCCATAGGAATTCCATCAAAGTAAACGGTGTCAGTGTGTCAAAACGTTATTCAAAAGTTGGTCACGTGACCACTTTATCAGGAAGTCCAATTAAAATCTTGTGATCAACTGTCAAATGACGGCAATTTAGTTTCTGTACACTGACACACGTCGCTTTTATAAAGTCAATTCCATCTTTGTCTCGAGCATTAATTTCCTATAGTAGCTAGTTATTTTTATCATGAGATTTCTATCTACAATTTGAAATTTCCTTACCTGTATAGTGTTGTGAAAATGTCAAAAAGCCTAGTTATTTGCCAAATTAGACTAATGATGTAAGAAGAATGAAGGGATTACCAGGCCTCCCAGAAAGTCAACATTTTAGAAAAGTTATCCTTACGATAGTACTAAGACTTCTGGAACAATTTCTGTTGATTATACTATAAAACTCTTGATCAGAAAACTCTTTCTTATTTGTTTATATACAAATCGATAATCTCTCTCTTTCAAGTTGCATTATGCACATAAATACAAATAATCCGAGAGGCCCCAAAAAGCGTGTCTTATTGTACAATCCCCGAAAACGGGGAGTACGCTAAAATCTGTAAATTATAGAAACGGGGCAGATAAATCTATTTAGTTCGACGTTTGGCATAAAAGCGAGATTTATGAGTATTCTTATCGCATGTTTTAGGGGGGTGGGTAAACCGATCGTATACACATCGATTCGTGTTCGGCAAAATTGGCTTTTGTGCAACTTTTAGAGTCGGCTAAAGTTGGCCCGATCAAAAAGTCCCAGATTCCGGAAATCGGCGCTTAATAATTTATGAAAATCTCTTAAGGGCACGTCGTATATCGCCCCGCTCTCTATAACTCAGTTTTACCCGAAACTATAAAGTAATAGCAATTTCAGTAAAGTAGAGTTATTACTAAAGTATGCAAATATTTGTCGATGCTTTGCCTCGCTCGCTGACGTTTCGTAAGAAACCTTACTCTTGAGGGAACAAACTTGTTGAGAAACTTCAACTTTACGGGCATTTTTTTCTGTATACTTATTGCTCTTTTAAAGACTTTAAATAAAATAAACAAAAAGTTTTGTGTAAGACAGCAATGTTCGTAGTTTGTATTGGTCAAGAAAAAGCAGCAAGCTGAAAGCTGCTTTTCTTGACCAATCACAACTCACACTTTCTGTCTTGAAAACGACATTCCTCTGATTTAAATTCTCTAAAACCACATCGCATTTAAAAACAAACAGCTTTAGATTAATTGAATTGCTCTATATCTTCTCATCCATTAAAATCATTTAGGCTGAGATATAGTAGCTTTTAGTAAAACAAAAACGAGGTCAGGATTTGTTTACGATACGCGTAATGACCGAATAGACGAGCATAGCTAATCGGTTCTAATGTCCCTAATTATTTTCGAACATTATCGACTGATAAATTAGTGGCGATGGAATTTTCGGTATTAATACCTAATCAGAAGTGTTAATTAAAAAGTTTCGTGTTTGTGTTAAAGTTCCTTCATTCATACAAATAGTGAACTGTTGTTTGAGCAAAAAGCCAATAACAAAGAGAACTGGATTTTTATTGTTGTTATTTACTTATGCGAAAACGAGCTGTTGGGAGTGTATTTTGCGGCATTACAACGTTTTAAAATTTTATTAGTTCGAAAGTAACGGCCTTACTCGTATCTACGTGCCATTTGCCCCTTTGTTTCCTGTTTTACAGTAATGTCTGCACATCGAAGTCCCATCGCGGCTCGAATATGGGTACTAGTTGTGTTGTTAACCTACTGAATCGAAATTTGTGTGTCAACCCGAAATGTAGCTAGGTGTGTCATTACCGGCTCGAAAAATTGCTCTTTTAGGTACAAAAACCTTTTCAGAATAAAAAAATCTCTCTGAAAAAGGTTTTTTTTTATGGAGACAAAAGACCTAATCATTATTTGTAACACACAATTTACCGGAGTTTCGCACCGCAACCTATTCCGTAAGCGAGCCGGGCTTTTCAAATACTCGGGGAGTAAAAATAAATACGAAACCGCAGAAAATAAATTCGAGTCCTTGTTTCCCCCCTTTACCCTCCTTTGTGGCGAAATTTCGTAAAATACCAAAAGCGACAAAAAGAGATTAAAACCGGATTTATGCCAGATTATATGAAGGATTCCGCTGTAGCGTTTTGGGGAATTATTCGGGTCAAGGTGCTTCATAAAGTTTCACTTTGGTGCGCCCTCTTTAACTCACTGGCAGTGGAAATGCGACGTTTGCAAATTTAACTAGTTAGTGAGATATTCGTATAGTTGATTTAGAGTTTACAGTTAAATTGAAGCAGGAACTAATGGTAAAAGCTGCAAAATAATTCGCCTACAACAAGAAAACCCAAGGGTGTTATGTAGACTACTCAAAAGGCAATATTGGTGTAAAGTTTAACACTGTTTTTAGTAAGCAAGCTGAAAGCTGCTTTCTTTGATCAATAACAAACTAACTTGAAATTCACTTCTGTCTTAGATTAGTTCTTAAGAATTGCTTTGATATTTTGTGGTTGCTTGGGCATTTTTTTCCGGTGATTTAAAAAGCTTTGTTTTTGTTAAACCAAACATCCAACGAGGTGCGTTTGTGGTAAAAATTTCAGACCTCTTACTTGAGGCGTTCCTGGGATATTTAAAAAAAAAACTAGAGTCAACTTTGACGCTCTCTAGCGGCTAAACGGTACAACTTAGCCTGGTCTGGTGATCGTCACGTGATAGCCTTATTCATTAGTATATTACAAATAAGCGAGTTATGGACGATTTTTTGGAAAAGTGCACGAAACTGACTCAAATTTGAGATATTTGGGCCTACTATACTAACAGCGGTCATATTGGATTTTGCTCAACAAAAGTGACCTTTTTTTACTAACTTTAAACTAGGAAATACGAATCTGACGTCCATTTTGCTCTCACTGACACGGTTTTGAAAAAAAACTTAAAATTATGGCAATTTTAATAATTTTTAGGGCGTGTACTCTTAAAAAATGATATTTCGACAAATGACACTCCACGTCACATATATTTAGGCCTACTATACTAACAGCGGCCATATTGGATTTTGCTTAACAAAAGTGACCTTTTTTTACTAACTTCAAACTAGGAAATACGAATCTGACGTCCATTTTGCTCTCACTGACACGGTTTTGAAAAAAAAACTTAAAATTATGGCAATTTTAATAGTTTTTAGGGCGTGGCACCCTTAAAAAACGATATTTCGACAAATGACACTCCACGTCACATATATTTAGGCCTACTATACTAACAGCGGCCATATTGGATTTTGCTTAACAAAAGTGACCTTTTTTTACTAACTTCAAACTAGGAAATACGAATCTGACGTCCATTTTGCTCTCACTGACACGGTTTAAAAAAAATCCCTTAAAATGATGGCAATTTTAATAGTTTTTAGGGCGTGGCACCCTTAAAAAATGATATTTCGACAAATGACACTCCACGTCACATTTCTACTGTTAAGCTAAAGCTATCTAGGCTGTCAAAGACAATTTTCGAAATTCAAAAATTTTCGAAAAATAGGGTGTGAATAATGTCAAAATTTCATTTTTGTATTTTTTAAGGTCAAATCATGCGCTGTACAGAAACATATCATATTTAGTAAAAGCTGTCTTTCATCGAGGTGTATACGTCGTAAATATTTCACACTCCTAACTCAAACCGTTTTCGAGATATTCTTGAAAATATCCAAAAAAAAAAAATTAATTTTGACGCCCTGTAGTGGCTAAACGGCACAACTTATCTTGGTCCGGTCAACGTCACGTGATAGTCTCATTCATTAGCTTTCTTTTGTTATATGGTGTGTCTATACTGAATGTTACAAATAAGCGAGTTATAGACGATTTTTTGGTATATTGCACAAAAATTTACCTGAAAATCAGTTTGTCTGAGACTGCGTGAATTATTGGATAACCGTCGCCATTTTGGTACTATTCAATTAAAACTTACGTACGGTAAATTTTAACCTTGGAAACTTGATTCTGCTGTCAAAATGACACAAAACCAAAATCATTGTATTTCTAATATCAAATTTACAAATACAACAACACAAAATGAAAACTAAATCAATAAATTCAAAATATAGCAGGAAAAAATTTGTGAAAACTGTCAAAAAACGTCAAAAAATCGTCAAGTTTGTCACGTGACACCGGGTTGTTTTTTAAATATGTTGATCAGATTGTTGTTATTTGGTTGACATTGTCAAATGACAGACGTGGACTTATTTCTGAAAGTGGCATTATGACATCCTCGAACATTTACGAATTTAAAAGTTCGTAAATAGCATACGTTAATGACGTCAAATTTCCATTTCGCTCAATTCACATGTAATAGAAAAGGAACGACAATTATTACGTCACTGCCAAGCCCTGCTAAGTCTACAGCACTCAACACAGTGGGTTTGTGATTGGTCAAAACAAGCAGCTTTTTTAAACTTTCTGCTTTTTTTGACTAATCAGTAAATGCATATGTGGACCAAAAAATACTTGAAATTTGTGGTAAAATCCAAAAAAACTACACAGAATGTTCCTAAATTAAGCAATTTCGTACTGGACGTGTTTGTCACCTTAAAATTTTGTTTTTTGCTGAGACTTTTTCGTTTAAATTATTTTTAATACACAACGTGTAGTACCTGATACTTCAAATTTATTAATTAAGTGAAAGTCATACTTAAGTTGATTGAAACGTTCTATTTGCGTCGTTATCCTTCAAAGTACTGTTTGCACTAAATGGTGAAAGATTCAATTTGTTGGAAAAGCTTTCAATGTCGCTTTCGTGACGCTCCCATAGTTGAAAACGTTTTATCGTTATGGAATTAATATGTGCTTTCATTTAATATTGATAAAAGTAAACTTAAACATCCTTATTAAAATAACCTAGTTTTTGATACCGGATTAAATGTGTACATGTAAATATCCGTAAACAAGGTGTGTTCCCCTTCCGATCTATTTTTTGAACACATGCAAGGCATTTTAATATGGAAATGCAGATCCAGAGGCTGTTTGAGAATTTCCTCTATGCATGGTTTTATGGCACAAACCCTGAAACAAGAAACCGCACGTAAATGTTTACGTTTGGGAAAACGCAGGCAACAACATTGCCTCGGTTTTGCAACGTTGACACAGACGCAACAACGCAAAGGAAATCGTTAATACTGCGCTTATATTGCGTCGTGTAAGCGATTTTTATGGTCAACACGACCTCGATTCGTGTCAACTAATTAGCTCTGGAAAAAAAAAAACCTTTAAAACTTTAGTTTAATGCCTCTTTCACGTTCGGCTTCGACAAAATGCAAATACTGGCCGACAAAAAAGCAATTTAAATCAACGCTAAAGATAGTGATTGAAAGTACTTAAGACCATTAATTACCGTCTTCGGAACGAAGGAAACCAGTCGGCGGGCAATATTCTGATAAAAGATGAGAGACCCGTTTCATTGAAATGTCGTTTGATTAATAATTCTGTTCAATCACGACCCATTTATCACGAGTTGAGTGAATTGTCTATTAAATTCGGCGATCGAGTGACAATGGACACGTTGGCAAGTGGTCCGTGCATTGTAATGAACTACCCTGATATGCAGACAGATATTTTGCTGGTTATTTAGTGTCTTTTCAGCAAAAAAAGTGTTCATAAATGTAAGCATATGATGAAGTGCAAGAAAAAACAAAAAAGAAGATTCTGTTTATGAATGTCCTCTGGAACAGTTTTCTTCTTTTTCTTAGCCTGACTATAGGATTGCTCCTGTTGGTCTCTCATTCTGCTTCTATTATTGTCAGTAAGTTGTCCTTCCATCTTTTCTTTGGTCTTTCTGTTAGTCTTTTGTTGTAAAGTTTATTATTTTTGCAGATATCTGATCTAGCCCAGTCTCTTTTCCTTGCTTTTACCCATTTTCTGATGCTGAGTCTTCATTTCTACGTTACTCATTATCTGTCTTACATGTCTCACAGTTGTTTTATATATTCTCATTTTGCTCTCTGTGGTCTTGTCCATATGGTTTCTTTCAAGCATCCGCTAACTTTTGTTGCTTTCATTATCTGTCTTTTGCCTCTGTGGTTATCATTATCATTTATCATGCTCATGCATTGGTTAGAGTAGCCCAAGATCGAACTCAGTTTGCTCAGATTATTGCCAACCTTAAGAACAAGTTTATCATTGCTTGCAACAGTTTTGTTTCACAAAATGTTCTCTCCATTTAATTTTCCATGAATTACTCACATGACCTCTCTATTAGAAAACCTGATTGATCTCTTGTGACCGTCAAATTACTAGTAACGTATTTGATAGCATTGTTTGTAGTTTGTGATTGGTCTGAACTACTCACTGTCTTGTGTGTTCCGCGTTTACACTTAGCATTAAACGAAATAAACCGTTTTTACTGCGAACAATATCCGGACTGTTTCATATCTCCCTTAACGTCACGATATGCTTAATATAATACAGTAAAAGCGGCACATAAATGGTCTATCTTCTCCCATTTAGCTTTCAGGCCCAAATCAAGTTTCTCATTTTGATATAATGGAGCATTAAATAGATAAAATCCCATTTAGTTAGCGTTCGTCAGCGTTTAGTAAGGAATTTGTTTGAAACTAAGAAGAAATCAATACTCTGTCCAAGTGATATTAACTGCTTTCGGTCACTGTTGAATAGTTTATTTGCTGCCGCCTCCAGTCGAAAACTTTCAGGGAAAAATTAATATATCGCCAATTAAAGTGTTTTGCGACTGGAGGCGGCAGGCCCGTACAGTTTTACGACTGTTTTGGCATCAGTTCAGTTCCAAAACAGCGGAAAAATTGGCCGTTTTGTTTTTGGGGAGCCAATTAATTTTGTCTTTCAACCACCGGAAAACGGCACGACTTTATTAAGGCGTAAAACTATAGAGACCCAGTTTCGATTTTAATTGAGTCGTTTGCTTTTTGTTTCGTTTGTCTTTTCCTAAATTAAGATAGAAATAGCGATCAGTGAATTGCTATACAACTTTGTAAATATCGACAAACTCATTAAGGTGTTAGTTACAAAGTCTAACTAGTGTTGATTTTCAAAATGTAGTCTAGACGATATGCATTATTAATGGGCTCGAAATTATCATCAACTTCCGCACCTTAATAGCGAAAGTATTTAAATTGTAATTTTGATCCTACTATATACTGAGGAGTTAATTAATTTCCAATTGGGCTGGAGTGAATTAATTGATACTAAAACTGAGAAAATAAATTTAAAATTACACTTGAAGATAAAGAAACCATTGTAATCTGATTATAATAGAATCAGTTGAAATTGTGGTTTGAAATTTGAGCACCCTGTAACTCAGTTATTTTTGGGAGTTTAGAATGGTTCAACCACTTAAAAGAACAGTTTTGAGCTCCTTTTTCCAGTGGTGTAGAGTAAAAAATTATATCTAAAATATTGCGAACAGGGTAACAAAAATAGTGAACCACCATATTTTTGTTGCACATCCTGAATACTAAAAGCAAAAACTGTCAAACTTAAGGAGTTGATTTTGAACATTCTTGTGTCTCTTGCAGTTTTTTTGCAACTTTCCCCATTTTAGTTAGTAGAGTAAGTTAGAGTTATTTAGGAAAAACTGATTTGGTGCAACAAATATTTAAATCAGTTGAAATTGTTGTCTAAAATTTGAGAAAGGGTTTAAGGGACAGTCAGGGATAAAATCGCCTGTAAAACCCACTTGGAGTAAGAAAATTATTGTTTTAAGCACATTTTTGGAATCCTCATTAAATTTCCTATTCAATGACTTGAAAAAAACATTACAAAATTTGGTATAGTCAGGGAGGAAACCGGAATGAAAATTTGATCTTTCAGAAACACAGTTTGAAAGAACAGTCAGACACAAAATCGCCTGTAAAACCCACTTGGAGTAAGAAAATTATTGTTTTAAGCACATTTTTGGAATCCTCATTAAATTTCCTATTCAATGACTTGAAAAAAACATTACAAAATTTGGTATAGTCAGGGAGGAAACCGGAATGAAAATTTGATCTTTCAGAAACACAGTTTGAAAGAACAGTCAGACACAAAATCGCCTGTAAAACTCACTTGGAGTAAGCAAATGATTTTTTTAAGCACATTTTTGGAATCCTCATTAAATTTCCTTTTCAACAACCTGGAAAAGCACTACAAAATTTGGTACAGTCAGTGAGAAAAACGTTGTCAAAATTTGAACTGCCAGAAATACAGTTTGAAAGAACAGTCAGCGACAAAATTGCCTGTGAAACCCACTTAGAGTAAGAAAATCACATTTTAAGCACATTTTTGGAATCTTTATTAAATGTCCTATTCAACAACCTGGAAAAACATTTCAAAATTTGGTACAGTCAGAGAGAAAAACAGTGTCAAAGTTTGAACTGCCAGAAACACAGTTTGAAAGAACAGTCAGGGACAAAATTGCCTGTAAAACTCACTTTGAGTAAGAAAATGACTGTTTTAAGCACCTTTTTGGAATCCTCATTAAATTTCCTATTCAAAATCCTGGAAGAACATTTCAAAATTTGGTACAGTCAGAGAGAAAAACAGTGTCAAAGTTTGAACTGTCAGAAACACAGTTTGAAAGAACAGTCAGGGACAAAATCGCCTGTAAAATTCACTTGGAGTGAGAAAAAGACTGTTTTAAGCACATTTTTCGAATCCTTATTAAATTTCCTAATCAATAACCTGAAAAAACATTTCAAAATTTGGTACAGTCAGAGAGAAAAACGGTGTCAAAGTTTGAACTGTCAGAAACAGTTTGAAAGAACAGTCAGGCATGAAATCGCCTGTAAAACCCACTTGGAGTAAGAAAATGACTGTTTTAAGCACATTTTTGGAATCTTCATTAAATTTCCTATTCAATAACCTGAAAAACACTACAAAATTTGGTACAGTCAGAGAGAAAAGAGGTGTCAAAATTTCAACTGCCAGAAACACTTTTTTCTAAATTACCAGTAATTTACCCATCACTAAGGCTAAACCGTACTCACGGTTTACAATATAAAAAAAGGAATGTGGAAGTTAAAAAACCGTCATAATGGGCAAACGAATAAAACTGTATAGTGAATGCCATTACACCAGAATCTCCGTTTTTTTTTCTCCACACACATGGAAGATAATCTCACACTGCGGCAGAACGAATACATAAGACCATCATCAGAAAGGCGGAGCCGTGCAGGAAAAATAAAAGCTAATGCATTATTAAAATTTAATTAATGAAAAGACGGCTATTAATCTTTTGGGCGCTACACTAGCTTATTAATATTTAAAAGCGTGGAAGCGTCAAATATGAAATATTTATATTAAACTTTTGAATTAATTATACCCAAGATTGAGATGCGTTGTGTAATGAACCATTGATTTTTTTGGACAGGCGGACTGTTGTTTTTATTTGTTGTGATAATTTTTTGACTGCACTTGAAAACGTTAGTAATTTCTATTGGAAAGGGGATCAGGTTGGATGAAGATTTTAATTTCCTTAATTCCAGCATCAACCCGAAGCTAGAATCACAATTCCAAGTTAATCGCGCATTCCGTACCATTATAACTCTCATTATTTTTGCACTTATATACCCTTCGAGGTAATCTCCGAAGAAATAACCTGGGATAGGAGCAACCCAGATATTCGGTCTCTCAAAATGTAAATTTTCCGTGCATCATCTTCCTGAAAACAGCTTATGTAATTTGGCTTGGGGGATTTAATAAAATTTTTAATCTGGGGGCATTTAATGAAAATTGGCTAAAAGCTGTTTTGTTTTTTTGTGTGTATTTTTGGATGGTATCCGAATTATGTTGTCTATTTTAGTTTCCAATGGCAGACAGAAATATCAGCGCACAACTTTCGAGTCAATCAGAAAAACTACCATTCCCAAGCAAAGTGAATTGCCATTTACCGTAAGAATCCATATCTATATTTAGAAAGCATAACATTTCCTCTCCAGAGATCAGAGTCAAAGATCTCATATTCCACCCAGACGGTAATAAATACATACGATAAACAAATAGCTTGGCGGTTTGGGCTTCGCGTGACTAGTTCAAATTCATATCCGCAAATTTGAGATCGGAGACATTCCTAAAAGTGTTTCGCTTATTTTCATTTCCGATATGAAATCGTGTTTTATGCAAATGAATTCTGTCAAGAAACTCAAGTTTGGATAACTGGAATGCCTGTCTGACCGTACAGTAGTAATTGTACTGGAATTTTGCTTAGTTGTGGCACTCGGCCATCCACATTACAGCCCACCCAGAATTAAACGGTTTTCGAGGAATTGAAGAGTGAAAATTAATTAAATAAATGCATACGACTGTTTTTTTTTTTGTTATAAAACAAAACCTCGTAAGTGTTTATCTCTTTTGCCAAGTTTGCGGGTTTTAGTGTCAAAACAAGTTTTTATGAAGCGCTGTCACCCTTCGTAACTCTCAAAGTTGCCGGAGTTAGCCATTATTTCCTCTCCATCGTCACGAATTGAGCTTCTAGGCAAAGGTTTCTAGTTAGCATCCTCATAATGTATAATAGTGGACCCAAAAATTTATGCTGATAATTTAAAAGTTTAAACCTTTTTGGGTGGGAACAATTGCCCGATTTAATTAAAACAATTTTCGGGGAGCGTAGACGTTAAAATGGTAACTGCGATTTACAAAACAAATCACCTGGCTAAGATAACATTGATTTTGCCGGTCCATTTGCATTCCGGTTTAATGTTAGGGCCATTAAAAGGCGAATTGCATTACGCTCGTAAAAAAAATGTTTAAACCATTTTACTGGGTCAAATTTTTCGTAATTAATTGCTTTTGTTGTTTTAGTGGCCATTGTATTTTGTTTAATTACTCGCTTTTGTTTTTTTGTTGGATTAGCTGCATTATAATTGGTTAATTTTATATCAAATGTAAATTTATTAAATATTTTTACGTTAACTATGGTTAAACCCGTATTGTTACCTCGATTCTCAAGATAATTTTAACCCACTGAATTCGTGTGATTATACAGTATGGTGCAAATGTATGGGATATCCTCATGGTAAATTTAAATGTAAGTTTTTTCGAAAAACTTTCGGACACTTTCGGACGGTAGCCTAAAAACAAACCACCAACTTAAGATTTTCAAATGCGAACACCTATTTCTTATTATGCATCATGCCCTATATCTATCCACAATGGTCATCAAGATATTTACCATTAAACATAATAGGAACACTGAAATATGAAAATGTAGAAATATTGAAATAGTGCAGTGGAAAGTTTAATAAAGCAGTTTGGTGCACCCTGTCACTTTTTGTCTTGTAACTCCTTAAGAGGGCCCTTAAATTTCAAGACACTACAATCACACAAATACAATATTGTAGAGGATGAAATTTCCTAGAAGTTTCATTACTTACATTTTTTTTGTAACTCCTCAAATAACGGAGCTACGCTCAGTTGAAATATAGTTGTTCAAAAAAAGCAGTTTGGAGCATCTTGTCACTTTTTGCCTTGCCTTTAAAGGTCACGTGACTGTTTGTTAAATGTCAAAATAATTATTGAATGCTCTAAGTTTAAACGGTTGGTTTTTGAGTCACATGTCAGGTTTTAAGATTGTTTTTCAGTTTGAACTGATATTTTAAAAATATGGTCACGTGACTGTTTTCAATTATCAAATTTATTTTTAAATGTCACGTGACTCTTTTTCTTTAACATCAAAACGGAATCCTGAAGATCACATGATCGTTTTAAATGTCAAAATATTATTTGAATGGTCACGTAACTGTTTCTAAGGAAAACAGATGTTTTTTTAAAGTCACGTGAATCAATATTTTTTAAAATCATGTAATGCTTTTAAGTTTAAAAATGGAATACATAATATCAGGTGATAGTTTTAAATGTCAAAATGTTATTTGAATGGTTACGTGACCGTTTTTCAGTTTAAAGTGATATTTTTAAAAATCATGTGACTTATTTTTAAAGTCAAAACGAATCCTGAAGGTCACGTGACAGTTTTAAATGTCAAAATGTTATTTGAATGGTTACGTGACTGTTGTTCAGTTTAAAAAGGGAATTCATAATGATTGAATTTACCAGCAAATGTCGAAAATAAATATCTGAATTAAACCGCTCGTCAAAAAGAATGGGACAGCAAAATTTTTGGTCTTTCTGTATCTTCAAATTGAGTCACTCGATTTCAATATTTTTTTTGAGAATTAAAAGGTATTTTCATTCTCTTTCTGATGGCCTAAATGATCTTTTTGCAAGTTGCCACGAATCCGAGTATACAGGGTGTGACTGACGTGTAGTCAAAAAATGAAAAATTTGGTCTAGGGCCATGAAAATATTTTTTGGATTTCACAATAACCTTAATCGAGTCTTGTGGTTAATATCTCTAGACGTTTTCGCCAGTTAAAATTAATTAAAAACCGTTATTTTCGATTAAATTTACCGAATAAAAATACATCGTTTATTTGTCTGGTAAAACATTTGATTTTTATTTTGTATGATTTTTTTAACCCACCCTGTAGAACGTGGTTTATAAATGTTCATCTAAAGTGGGTAAATTGAAATGTAATTTTGCTAATCTCATTTTGGTGACAAGAAAACTTACTTCTCTTGTTTTAAATTTAATAATTTCGAATTTAAAACAAGAGAATTAAAAACATCTTGTAATCGATAACCATTGTGGATAGATACAGCACATGATAGATAAAACTTACCTGAAATTCAATACAGAATTCCAAAATGTTATAAAAAATAGGTGTTTACATTTGAAAATCTTAAGTGGATGATCATAACTTAGTTTTGGGCTAGATACATGAAATTCTCATCAAAAGAAACGCAGTCAGAAATGCAGAAAGAAGGATTTTCCGAAAAAACTGACAGCTAAACTTAAAACAAAGATACATATTCCATACATTTGCACCATACTGTATGTGCAGCATTTCACAAAAATATGCTGTGAAATTCCAGCAAAAGATTAGTTTTTCTTTTAAACTACTAAACATACACATCAAAAAGTAATAAAAATAAATTCTCAAAGACACTATAAAGAGAAGTAAATTCGGAACGGGGGTCGACGAATGCCTTTCATATATCTTTCCGCAAGTAGTTTTCCGGATACGCGAATCGACTAAAAACCAATTCCGGAAACCCTTGTATAAATACATGGCAAACATTTGGAATAAAAATGTAAAAGAGTGGCGTACGCCTTTGGCCTAAAAAAAAACCTGTTTCAGCTATATGAAATTTGCTTTTGATGTCTCGCTTAAATTTGTAATGCGGGGCTTTTCTTGTGAGTTTCAAAAACACAAGAAAAAACACGGTTACACTTTGAGTTTCCCCTCAAAGAAACTCACCCTTCGTATTATAATTCCGTTCCGTTTTTATAATCTTATTACCTTGTTACGCGTAAAAAATTGATGGGAAAAGTTGTGTTAAAAGTTATCAGTGGTCAATTTTTAACTCAATTAGTATGAAAAATGATGCGATTAATAACGGATCAAAGGTTGCAAAATTGCCTTTTTCGCATTTCGGTTCACTCATGCAAAGTTATTCGTATTACCTGGACGACGTTTCAGTTTGTTCACCTTTTAGGTTCGACCACCAACATCATCGTCGCTATGTAACGAGAGACGTTCAAGAATTCCAACCTCGTTTTCCAAGTAAATCGAATTACGGTAAAGATACTTAGTGCTCGTTTATTTAATAATATGATTTTAATGTGTCGTTTACGAATAAATCGATCAAACAAGTCACCCCTAATCGGGTCAACGAAACTTTTGACAATGTTTTAATTGCTTTTCCGTTTGTTTCCCTGAATATTGTTTGATATGTTAAACGTGCATCAGAATGGATAGATAAATCCTGAATTTGCTTTTTTATTAACAGTGAGTTTTTATTAGTTATTCAATGCTTTTTGAGTAAACAGTTATGGTAGGTTGTGATAGATTCATTAGCATACATGATGGAATGAAAAAAAGGAATAATAAGCAAAATAACAGAGGGTTCTTTAGTAACTTTGCTACATTTATGGCGGATTATTAAGGGCACCCTAAGGTTCACCTAGGCTAAGTTGTGATTTGACTGTGACAGATCATGTGGAAAATGTCATATTAAAACCTAGTCTAGGTTGCCCTTAAATACAGGGTGCCTATTTTGCGAGCCCCGCCATGGGGAATTCGGTTATTTGAAGAGATACAAGGAAGTTTAAAATGGGGCAAATTTGAGCAATTAGGAGTCGATTAAAATGCAGCTTTAAAAATTAAAAAATTCGTAGTACTTAGTACGAAATTTTGATTTGGAAAACACAACACTTTACCATTGCTACTTCTCCTCCTCTACAACGTGACAATATCAAATTTTAGTTCCGACGTTTCGGTTTTTAGTTACCATAAACTTTGATTTTTCTTATGGATGTTTACATTTTTAAAATGGGCTATTTTTTCTGATTACGATAATGTGTCATATGATATGGTTCAACTTAGCAGTTTATTGAAAATAACGAAAATTATATTCTAATAATGGGTCTCTTAAAAATAACAGCTCAACAATTCTCTGTTAAGTCACTTGACATTGACACTGTTAAATGACGTCACGAATTCTTCTCTGACTTTCTAATCATTTGTTGATGTTATTTTATTCTTCAGGGCTTTTCCTGATTTTTTTAAAGAGGTTTCTAAAAATAAATGAAATTTTACCGTGCCACTTTTCTTCTTTTTGCAACATAACATTATCATGACATATAAAGTCTCAGTTCTTCATAACAATCATCAGTTTTTAGGTTTTTAAAGTATTTTGTTACAATTTACCTAAATTATTTTTTTACTATATACAGTGTGACCAATTTAGAATGGAAACACCCCTATAAAATTTTAGGTTATTAACCGATTTCAATGATTTTTTTTGAAATAATTAGGAATGAAATTTCTATTACGGGAGAAAATTTTAAATATTTATTTCAGTTTTCAGGTCATATTACGATACTTTTTCTTGATAGAAAATGGAGAATTTTTATTAGGGATTTTTGGATTAATTATTAATTGATTAATTTCTAAAAAAAAAAAAATCAAAAAAAATTTTGGTCACAGCTATTTGAAAGCACTATAGATCCAGTGGCGTAGTAATTTTTCCAATAAAAAAATCGCTAATAAAAATTCTCCATTTTCTATCAAAAAAAAGTATCGTAATATGACCTGAAAACTGAAATAAATATTTAAAATTTTCTCCCGTAATAGACATTTCATTCCTAATTATTTCAAAAAATTTTATAGGGGTGTTTCCATTCTAAATGGGTCACACTGTATACAGGGTAATTCAAATTCGACCCTTACCATTGGGATCTCGGAAACTATAGGAGATACGAGAAAGTTTAAATTGGGGCAAAGTTGCGCAATGTAAAGCTCAACCAAATGCAGTTTTAAAAATTTCGATTTTCCGAGTACTTCCGAAGATATCCGAAAAAAACTGAAAATTTGATTTTTTGTTTTTATTTATTTCTAATCTTATTTGAAGAGATATTCCAAAACTAAAAGCACCTTTTCATTGCCACTTTTTCTCAGCTATTCGATGATGGATTCAAATTTGCCACACGACGTTTCGTTTTTTGGCAGCCATCATCAACTTTCTTTTTTCTTATGGGCGCCATATTGGATTTTTAGCCCACCAAATAGTACGTTTTATTCTGATTTTAGTGATGTATAATAACTTATGATTTGCTTCATAAATAACAAAATAATTCAATAAAAACTATTGGCTTTGAGTTAATGGGCCGTTTCATAAAATGTCATTATTTGACAGTACTTGTCAAACACGATAATTCGGACGATCATTAGAGCTTTTAGAGATTTTACCTTAGTTAACTTTGAGTTAATGAGACGTTTTATGAAGATTACTTGGTAGTACTTGTCACACGCAATTGGCCTGAACATACTTAGTCACAAAGGTGTACACGTGACTTAAACCGGTTTATTCACTCGAAGAGCTTAGGCCACTCGCTACGCTTGTGGACCTAGTTGTTCTTTTCGTGAATAAAGAATGGTATAAGTCACTTGCTGCAAAGTAACTATTAAATCACTCTGAATGACATTCGCCTATTTACAGATGTAAACAAACAAACATCAATGTTACATCTACGGAGCGCTGTGCAAATTTAATAGAACTTTAATTTTAGTTTTTTTTTTAATATAAGAAGTCGAAATTTAATAAAATACTGTATAAGACACGTGACTTAAACCGGTTTATTCACTCGAATAAATATGAATGAATAAAAAATGGTTTGTCACTTCCAAAATAAATAACTATAAACTTGCACTTAACATTATAAAAAATTGAAATTTGGCAAAAAATGAAGTTCCTAAAATGATGGAAACATAAATAAGCCTTTTAAGTTAGAGATAATGCTAACAAATCTCTTTTTCTGATTAACCTAAATAGTTCAGCAATGCTTGTATAATAATAACATTTTCTGCGGGGGTTTCTTTTCTAGATACATTTTTAACTATGATTGACGCTCTAATGATCGTCCGAATTATCGTGTTTGACAAGTACTGTCAAACAATGACATTTTTTAAAACGGCCCATTAACTCAAAGCCAATAACTAAAGTAAAAATAGTTTTTATTAAATTATTTTGTTATTTATGAAGCAAATCATAAGTTATTATACATCACTAAAATCAGAATAAAACGTACTATTTGGTGGGCTAAAAATCCAATATGGCGCCCATAAGAAAAAAGAAAGTTGATGATGACTGACAGAAAACGAAACGTCGTGTGGCAAATTTGAATCCATCATCGAATAGCTAGGAAAAAGTGGCAATGAAAAGATGCTTTTAGTTTTGGGATATCTCTTCAAATAAGGTTAGAAATAAATAAAAACAAAAAATCAAATTTTCAGTTTTTTTCGGATATCTTCGGAAGTACTCGGAAAATCAAAATTTTTAAAACAGCATTTGGTTGAGCTTTATATTGCGCAACTTTGCCCCAATTTAAACTTTCTCGTATCTCTTATGGTTTCTGAGATCCCAATGGTGAGGGTCGAATTTGAATTACCCTGTATACTATAAATTAGATTAGAGCGCGTTTTGTGTCATCATCTGGCAGTTTCGTTTGTCACATGATCATTCTCGTGCAAATGGCAGTAATATCACGTGGAGTAGTGTCATTTGACCGATAATTGAGATGTCATTTTCAACGCGCTCTTTGCAAAAACATAATTTTTTTGATTTTTATGAAATTCCAAGACTGAATAGACGTAATCAGAAAAATAGGATGGAAAAAATTTATATGGCGCCCATAAGAAAAATGATGATGGTAACTAAAAAACGAAACGTCGAATATCAAAAATGATAATGCCTCGTTGTAGAGGACGGAAAGTGACAACGTTCAAATGTCTTTTGTCTTCAGTTATCATATCAAGTAAATTAGAAAAAAAAAATAAAAACTAATTTTCAAAATTTCGTTTTTTTTTTCGGATATCTCCGGAAGTACTAACATTTTTTTAATTTTTAAAGCGGCGTTATTATCGACTCTCAATTGCCCCAATTTAAATTTTCTTGGATCTCTTCAAATCTGTATGTCAGTGTAATCGGCCTTTAGTACACGTGTTAAACTAAACCTTCCGAAAGTTCGAAACAATCGATTTTCGTGGTGATGGCAAATTTCGGTTCGCACGCATAATTCTCGTAACGTTCAAAGTTGGAAAGTCGAAAAAGTTTTCGACCGGGGACACATTCAGATTGTTTTAAACATTCCGGGGCAATGCGGCCCCCCGGACCCGAAAACGGGTCCAACTCCAATCATGGCGGCTGACGAGTATAAGCTGCTTAGGAGACCCCTGAGACCCATTCCGAAAATTGCCACTCCGTCTACGCATAGCGATTTCAGTTTGTGTAACGCTCATTTTCCTTAAGACGTTCATTTGTTGTTATTTGGTCATTGAGTAAAAAAAAAGTTTTGCACCGACATAAAAACTTTGGAATTTACCAATTTGTAGTTAAATTAGCCACGGATGGAAATAATACTCTATACGGCTTCCCAGCAAGAAACTAATTAAGCGATAATACCTGAAATTAAAAAGAAAATAAGTACACGCAGAAAACCAGTTACAGCCAACTAATAAAGCAGTTTTTGCATTGCAACTGTTCTTCAACCATACGTTTTATAGTCATTAATATAGTTTCCACATTGCAATTCCATTCCAAACCTACACTGTAAAAACCCTTTAACATTAATCTGGTTATCCTGACCTAACACTATGCCACCACCTAACAAATTCACCAAACAATCTAAAACTCTTTGATAAAATTAGTAAGTAAACCAACTAAACAGGATGCGTTAAATCAGATTCAGAATTTTCCGATCCAATAATTTTAAAATACGCACATACACAAACCAGGGCTCGATAACCTTAATTAAGGCTGAAAATGATGAAATTTCAAATCGTCACTAATTAGCACCAAACTCTATAAAACGACTAGCCACAAACCGGTTAAATATTTTAATTCTTCAACAATGTTGTCATCTTTAAATTTCATAAATTTTCTGTGGTTTGTTTTATTCTAATAAGAAATTCAAAATAACAGATATCTTCAGTAGAGGTCAAACTAGAAAAATAAAATCTAAGTGAGAAAGAAATTTAAGGCTTAAAACGCTTCATCAACAGAGCTTGTTAAGAATTATCGTAATTTTGAATTTTTTCAGTCACAAAAACTGAAAGCTTTTTCTCAAAAACAATTGAAATTCAACAAGCAATCACCTGCTCATCAACAAGGCGTGAAATAAAAAAGCAACACAATAAAACTAATTCCAATGACAAATCCCGTATTTCCTCGATTACGTCAAACAAAAAAGGCCCTTAAGACTGATTTACACAACTAAACATTGTTGGCTTAAAAACAAAGTGAGTGAAAGAATTTTCATTACAAATATTGCGAAAATCTCAAATAGGGTACGATTAAAAAGTCAGAACCGTCTAACCAGTTTTGAAGATACATTTTTGTTCAATTTGGCACCTGTAATAAATAACTTTTGATCTGGTATCTCAGGGTCTCCATCAGGAGAGGAGCTACGTGGTATATTAGGAGCAAAGCTCTATAGTGTACATTGTGAATATTCTCATGTTTCCTGAAACCAATTAGGGTCCCTTCCAAAAAATTACTGTATTGAGAACCTGAATTAGAAGAAAAAAGCATATTTAAGTATTTTCAGCTTGTTTTGTGTATAAAGACTCAAATATTATGGTTCATATTGGCTTGAACCCGAGAGGTAAATCGCTGAGTAAAATTTTGGTACACTAATTCCTAATATGCCAGTAATGCCCACTAATTTCTTGTAATGCCCAGTAATTCTTACTAATTAACCTAACCTAACCTAGTCTAACAATACCCACTAACTTCCTGAATTATCACAACTGGAGAGTACTAAAAAAACGTAAAAATAAGAAAATATACGTGCAACGATTTAACCGGAAGTAGATATGAACTGCTGCTTATTTTAAATGGGACACCCTGTATAGTTCTAAAAGTCAGACAGTCTAAAATTCTAGACATATTTCGTGTATTAATGTCATATCTGTATCCGTTTCTGAGATATTTACCATTTTATGTGAAATTTGATATTTTCGGTCTTCAAGACATTTTTAATTTATACATATCAGGAAAGGTTTTTTGTGTTTTGTCATGTTAGACAAGGTTTGTTCTAAAAATGGGCGCAGAAAGACGTCAAAATATATAATACAGTGTGGTCAAAAAATCAGTTGTAAAAAAGGACAGAAAGTGTTTCAAACGGAACACATTCTTTTCTGTATTCTGTCTTTATTGTCGCACACAACACTTTGTATAGACTTTTATATGTCAATGGATATAAAATAAAATAGGTTTTCAAAAAATATGGCCTGTGTTGATAGGTTGCTTTGTTTGGCCGCCAGAGGGCTCCAAAGCTAATGTTTTCCTTGACTGTTACCGCTCTAATATCTTTTAATGATTTTTTTTTTAAATCTGGCAGATACGGCCCTGATATTTGGTACAAACCTAGCACAATGATTGCCAAATCTAGAGTAGTAGCAAAACTGTTGAAATACAATCATTAAGGTCGATTTTCGCTTGCACTAACTGGCCAACATAACGCAAAAGCCATTAGGATAGTGGCGGTGTTTCAGGCAAATTTAACGCTTACGAAAATTGTCATTTGCAAAAACAGTTTTTCAAAAAAATGTCCAAGCATTACGTCGTGGTAGATCTAGTAAGTCACGTGACCGTGTTTTCCTAATTTTCTATAGTCAAATTAGCCTTTAACCAGTCAAAAAATGTTTGTGGTGCATCCTGCCACTAAACCGTAAATAACACACGTGTATTTGTAGCACTTTGTATATACTTTTATATGTCGATGGACAGCCAATGAAATGAGCTTCCCATTGACGTAAAAATTGATTGGTTTGTGGTACCGTTTGCCCGCTAGAAGGCGTCAACGTTGACCAATTTTTTTGGGGTATCTTTTTGTTTAATTCTCAAATTGCACTATCTTCGGAAGATTTTTTTAAAAATAATTTAATAATCTTTAAAAAATCCCTATTTGGGTTGACAGATTAGACGGTTTGGCCGCTAGAGGGCGTCAAAATTATCTCATTTTTTCATAACTTTTTGGTGCATTTTTTTGTTAATAACTAGCGTATTTGCTACACTTTGTACAGTGCGTTTTTTTTAACGCGCAACATAGGATTTTACGTGTTAAATTTTTAAGCACATGTCAGACCATGTTATTTTGGAACTACTAGTATAAAACTTGACGGGTGGCTGTTTCGTACCCTGAAGCTTAAGTAAGTTTATCAATTCGGCCTAAAAAGTGATTAAAAACTTGCAAAAAATCATCTTTTTTCGAAAAGATTTTATCTTTCCATCCTCCCTGTATGTATGATAGGTACTTGTTGTTTTTGATACTGGCACGTCAGGTAGCAGGTAAAATTTGGCGTAGAAAGTAAAACAGGGTGATCAAAATGCGAATATTAACTTTATATCAAGAAAGTTAAGAACAAAAGAAGTATTTTTATAAGTTAATTGTTCAAAGTGAACTCCGTATGAGGCCAAACAGTATCCCAAACAATCATAAAATGTCCTTTTGACGTTCAAAAGATGTCGGGTCGTGATGCAGTCAAAATGTGTCACTCTACCTGCTACCTGCCCTGCCAGTATCAAAAACAACAAAGAACAACAATGCATACAGGGAGTATGAAACAATAATATCTGTTCGAAAAAAAATGATTTTTTGCCAGTTTTTAATTACTTTTTAGACTAAATTGGTAAATTTACTTAAGCTTCAGGGTACTAAAAACACACCCGTCAAGTTTTAGACCTGTAGTTCCAAAATAACATGGTCTAACAGGGGCTTAAAAATTTAACATGTAAAATCCTATGTTGCGCGTTAAAAAAAACGCACTGTATACCCTTTTATATGTCATTGGATAGCTAATGAAATGAGCTTTTGATTGACGTATAAAAGTTGATTGTAAAGTTGTACGTTTTTGCCGCTAGAGACTTTTCAAAGTAAAATTACAAAATTCATAATTATTCCTTGTTTTTCAATGAATTTTATTGAAATTACCAAACTTTATTTATTTTGTTTATTTTTATATTTCAATGATAGAATTTAGACCTTTTCAATTTTATTAATAATACTAATTTAATTCCCAGTAATGCCTACTTATTCTTAGTTATGTTGCCAATTCCCAAGTAATGCCCACTAATCCCTACAGTTTGTACCCTATGATGCCCCAGTGGTTTACCCCTCGCCTGAAACAAACCGTTTGCTCAATTTAATCAAAAATCAGCCATTTTTAATACGAAAACTTTGCTTAATTACAAAGTTTTTTGATTAATTTTGATTGATTAACAGAGTTTGAGGTGCATGCACTGTTGATTTGTCACTGGTTATTATAACGCATAAGGCATGTTTTTATGCAATTTATTTCTTAATAACGTTAGATTAATATGAGGTGAGGCTGTCGAGTTCTAGTTCACTGACTCTCAGTCGAGTCGGTCTTTACACTTCCTTTTCAATGTTAATATAATCATCACAGAGTGATAGTAATTACTGACACGTGTTCGTTAAGCTTTCTGCAGTAAAAATGACATTATTAGAGTACAAACAATGCGAGTAATTGCTAACGTATTCCAGGGTTTTTCTTTCGGAAAAGTACATTTTGAAAATTGGTGGTAACTTTTGTAGAGAGTCTAACCGATGGAAAACCGCAGTGCTGGGGTTTAGCCCCAAAATCATCATGTTCCTGCTGAAATTAATTTTCTAGGTGTTCTGTAACATGTCAGGGCGCCTGTTTCGGAACTGTATTTTCTCTCAAGTCGTTCGCCATCGTCTCGTCGACACTTTGATGGCACCGGGAGTTATGATAAACGAGCGGAAACCGCACTTTTTCCTTGTAAAATGTAAATCAAACAGACTATAAATAACCCTAAACAGGAGTTTGAAAAGCGCGGAGGCCCTCCTGTGATGAATAAAACGCCCAGAAGTTTTATGTATGAGCCATCCAAAAACTTCAAAGAACTAGACCTGCTTGGTTTGGAAAATATATGTTGTTTTTGTGGGTTTAGAGGCGAGGCAAAACTGTTTACACCAATACGGACACTTTAAGTCAATTTGTTATGAGAAATTCCACTTGGAGTGCTTTTGTTGGAATTTCAAGACGTAGTCGATCCCAACCTTTAACCATGTAACTTTATCCAAGTCATTAATCTGCCCATCACAATAATTAACGAATCGAGTATTATTTTCCATCAAACACCTGGTAAATGTAAAAATATCCGCAGTAATGATATTCGCTTTTTCGTAATTACATTTTTAAACAAATCTGCTTCCGCGGCAACTGTGACATCTCGGACAATACCGATTAACGGATTCCGTGAAAGTTTTAAATATCAGGAATCTTAATCAAAACTGTCTTGGGCCAAAACCGGAAAATTTCCATTTTAAGTCTTGTCCAATAAATATGCAAAATTTAAGTCCATAAAACCATCGGGTCCTTTTAAATTAAGTTGGAGTACACTAAACTGAGCGAGCAAAAAAAGTACAACCTTTATTAAGGCAATTTATCAAGACACTTCACACGGTGCTTTTAACAATACAAAAACCCATTTAATCTATCTTTTAAAACTAATTTAGTCGCGGGTCGTTTTTTTTTTATTCAGGAACATCCTTCTTTTTTCCCAAATCCTCTCCCCCTCCCACTGAAAAGATTATAATTTGACATGACGTGTTTAGGCGCTGGTGTAAAGGCCCCAATGACAGGCAGTGATTAATGGAAAAAATTCAATTAGTTTTCCACCGAGAGCAGAAAGACGGTCAGGAAATTGGAAGGCGGCGAATCGTAGCGCGGATATGAACTAATTAACATAATACTGTTAAAACAGTACGTCTTTATAAAGTGTAAAGTATGTGTGGTCGGTGATCAACCGTAATACCGGAAAAATTGCATAATTTAATTATACAGTATAGAAGTAGTTGAAAATCGACAGTCGGTAAAATTTTCAATCATTAGCATTAGCAACAATTCAGCACATCACAGCACATAAAGAGTTAACTTATCATTATGATAAGTCTACTAGTAATCTCTTTGTAATTGGTCAAGAAAGACACATTTTTAACAAGAGGAAAAACTTCATTCAATTTTACGACAAAAATTAAGACAATATACAGGGTGTTTATGAACTACCTTTGACTAATTTTAAGGCAGAAAAGTGGGACAATAAACCAATATGCACAAAGTGTAATTTTTTTTCTAGTTTTTTTCTATATAACTCCTACAGTTTCTGAGATATTCAGCTCAAATTTGAACTCCTTAACAGGCATGTTAATTAATGTTATTTTTATTTACAGGGTGTTTTTTTTTCTGTGGCCCTTGAACTTTTTTGTGGCATGTCTCTGACTATATCCCTCATCCAATATAATGCAATTTTCACTTGATTACAGGGAGAATTGCACTCCTAAGGCCCAGTTGTACAACAGGGGTTCAATCTATAAATCTGGTTCAAGTCAGAAACGTCACTTTGACAGAAATGCATTTCATATGATAAGAACTACCAGTCGCAACTGAAAAAAAACTGTGATTGTACAACAGGGTCTAAGTGAAAATTGTATCCTTCTGGTGACCATATTGTTCAAATCATAGCTACTGTATAGCAAATTGGCGGCATACCTAATCAAATCTGACAATTAAAACTAAAAAAAGGTTAGGTTAGGTTAGGTTAAAATAAGGCACTCCAATAAAATGTCAAAAACAGCTGATTGAAACTTTTGGAAGGGCAAACACTGTCATTAAAACACACTTTCTTATGAATACTGATAGCTTAAATTTAGCGATTTTCTAAAGACTTTCAGTGGATATTTCATAAAATGCCTGCCAAATTCATAAGAAAGTGGATTTTAAGGACCGTGTTTGCCCTTCCAAAAGTTTCGATCAACTGTTTTTGACATTTTATTGGAGTGCCTAATAGGTTTCGTGCATGTAAAATTTTAGAAAAGCATGCCTACAGACTTGTTGCCCTAAATAAACAGCTTTCATGCATTCTATGGTTATTTCCCTAAAAAAGTCAAATGACCATAAAATTCATTCAAGCTCTTTCTAGGACAACAACCTTCATGCATGATTTTCGGCAATTTTACATGCACTTAACATATTACTATTGATAATCTTTTCCACAAAATCCGAATTCCTAGTTTAATGTAGAAACTTTTTTGCCTCCCCCGATTGGTCAAAAAAAGTAGCTTTCAGCTTACTGTTTTTTTTCCACCAATCACAAACCATAAAAATAAAGTCCCTAAA
Source organism: Ips typographus (assembly GCF_016097725.1). Lineage (NCBI taxonomy): Eukaryota > Metazoa > Arthropoda > Insecta > Coleoptera > Curculionidae > Ips > Ips typographus. The sequence goes on along the minus strand of NC_138430.1, from coordinate 4,902,533 downwards.
ATAATATTTTATAATTATTATTACCCAATATTATTAGCATGTGTCTGGCAATATTCCAGAAAATTCAAACACCTTGAAACGCCATATCAATTACCCGCTAGTTTAAATAACAAAAAACATACTAAACCAGGCTAGTTTTGTGCTGATGCTTGGAATTTGAAATAGTTGTAACTCGACACATTTTTGGTTAAAAATGTCAACTAAGTAATTTGTAACCCGACATTTTATATATACAGTTTGTCGCGTCCATACCAGAAAAAAGAAAAATAAGATGCAGCAACGTTGATACCATTAATCTCCGGTGGTCCTAATAGCGGCAAGAAAGTTGATATTTTTGGAAAATATAAAGAGCCCTTCAAGATTTCAAGCCCAGATGATGAATGAATTTCTCGACTTGCTCGTTACAATGTTCCTGGAGCTGTGGAACAAGAACTGGCAAAGTAATATATTTTTATGTCTTACAACAGCTAGCTGCTCTAGCTCATTTAGCAAAGGTCTTTGCATTTTATTAGTAGTTATGTTATAGTGCCGGTGCCGGGTGAAAATTACTCCACATAAATATACGGAATTATGTTCTTTGTGAAGTAAATTAGAGGCTTCCGGATAGGTGCTCGTACCTCAAAAGAAAACACACATTTTACGTCTCTCTAAGTGCAGTTTTTCCATTCTAGATATCAATAAAATCACGAATTATAGCAGTTATTTTGCTGATGGCTTAAATACCACAACCATTTCCCATGAAATTACAGACTTAACAACCGCAGCGTCTATAACGCAGCAGGTATTCACTTTTAGTAGCTGAACAACCAGCCTGGGAAACAATGAAAAAGGTACTTCGGAACGATCACGTTGAACTCGTTTTGAATTATCACCTAATTTAAAACATGCCATAACGAAACCGACTTGCTCGTAACTCTCTAGGTCAGGACACTTCTAAACAGAAACAAAATAAAAACAGATTTTTTATAGCTTTTTTGGCGATCTGTGGCCTTTGATAGCAATGTTAACAAACCCAGGTACAATTAGGACAAAAAAACTGATGTCAGGTAGCCAAGGTTAGATTAGATGTTTCACTAATGTGAAACATGACCAGCTGAAATTACTGTAATTAATAACAACATTTTTTGTGTATTTTTCTAGTAATACCTATATGCATTTAAGTAGGTACTTTCCACTTACCACATCTTCATCAATCCGCATCACAGGAATCATTATCACAAATTACCACTTTACGTACCAAGCCGTCACGTTGAAAAGATTATGGTCAATTTTTGCTTGCTCCTACTTTTAGTTCTTTTGGCAAAACTCATTAGGACAGTGACTTGTTTCAAGCAAAAATGAAATATTGAAACCTTCTGAAGATGAGCTATTTTAATATGTGATTACTATCATAATGATGTGACATGAATTACTTATTTCAGGCTTTAGCCAACATTGGTTAACAAAAACAAGTGACTTGGCAACCGTTCGCATAGATTATGTAAAATTTCCGAAACTGTCCAATTTAACGGCCATTAGAAGTTTACAAAGCTCCGAAGTTAGCAATGTTGTTCAGTTGGCTTGAACCTCAGAATCGAGGCTAAATAGTCTTAAGTTCCTGGCTTACATAGTTAGGCCGCTGGCCAAAAATCGTTGCCAGGATGATTCAGTCTTTTTCCATAACAAATTGAAACCTGTTAATAACAATATCTATATAACAGTGTCTGTTTCACAGTGGAATTCCTTTGATAGTTAAATTTAATTTCGTTCCATTTATGCTGGTAGCGCTTCGTAAACCCTAGCGCGCTTATTTCATTTAGGAATACTACCGTTATGCTTATTATTGTCGGGTTTCTTTGCCCTGTAAATTCAGCACTTGGCATTCGCCAATTATGACTCTGAGCATCTTAAAAAGCTTATATAAATTACAACCGAATGAATTACAAATCGTACGACGTGGAATTGCGAGTTTTTATTTACGCTCAGTTTGATGTCCCTATTAATTAAATTGGATCTTAATATGATTTCAACAGAAAATTCACTTTTAATCAATCTAGAAATGTGTTTACCAGACCAATGAATTACACCTCGAATTTACGAAATAGATTCTAATTTTTATTAGAAGATTAGAATTTCTAAGTCAAAAAGTGTTAAGAAATATTTGCTTGGAGCACACAAAACAGTTAACTACTGACTACTGTAAAACTGTGTGCGTGAAAAAATCTATGTCAAAAAATCGGTTGGAAGGTGTTAAAAGACGACGGAGCTTTTCGGATACGCCTGCAGGATTTGCGAGAGTGTATGGGCACATATGATGCGGAAAATAATAAAAATTGTCGGAGTGAACACGAGAAATGACATAAAACTAACCGCGATCCGTAAAGAGCCGGTTTTATGAACTTTTATATGTTTAGATATACGCAAAGGTTTCCACATAACTGTGGTTAGGTTAGAGGGTCAAACAATAATTTTTCACTGGTTCACAATTTGGGGAATATTTAAACAGAAATACAGGAAAAGTGTTAAATTGAATTTCTCACAGCTTAAAACAAATACGGAGGAGCGGAAACGTCACGCGTCCCTGCATTTCATATTCTTCTTAATTCCCAGCAGAAGAGAGGAGAGAGCTCTTGCATGACTGCTCCTCCAGACTGTCGGTTTTTTTTTCTGCTTTATCTCCGAATTTAATTTAGAAGGTGTTGTTGCCAGTATGTCACCAATTGCAGGGCGCTTTTGTACTGTGACGATCCCTTTTGTTGAAAGGCAGGAGAGCGTCTAAACGAAATTGGTGCACGTACAATTTTAAGTCAACAGTTTAATAAAGTGTTCTCCTGCTTATAACCAAGTGGAGTAATAAAATTCTAGTTGTTGTTTATAACTAAATGTGTGCCAGCAAACTGGAAACTTATATAGTTTGCTCGCGTCCAATTAATTTTTATGTTGTCGTTCTATTTTCCTTATCGTTTTGTTCTGAAGATTCCAAACAGGCCGCATTCTCAGAGTTCCTTTCACTGAGCCAAAGTCACGTCCGAGCTAAGCAACCGTGACGCAAACACAAAAACCACTTTAAGAAAAATCGACATTTTTTGATTGTCTGGGGGGATATCATTATGACTTAATCAGCAATCCATTACGCAATGCCCTGTCAGACCACCAGATCTGAATCAAATCAACTAAAAAGGAAAGTAGTCAAACAATGCATATACCTATAATATGATGTAGTATAAAACACTAACCAAATCATTGACAACAGTGTTAAAAATTGGAATGACATAAACAGAGCAGCAGATACCAAAAGAGAAAGCTCAAATAGTTGTTCCAGAGACTTCAAAAGTCTGATCATAAAGTTCATTTATACTTAAGATTTAACTAACTTTATTGTAGCACGACACTTTTTTCAAAGCTATAATGTTTTGGAAGCTTCTGAAATCTTTTTAGACTACTTCAGGGGCATTTTGAAGAATTTAGGGCAATGTAGAGAGCATATTGAAGGTTCTGTACTGCTTTACATGCATTTGGAAACTTAGACGGTTCTAGAAATAATTGTTGAAAGCTTGTAGCCTGTTTCTAATGCTTTCAGAAGCCTCTATGCTACTTTAGGAGCATTTGAAAGTTTCTAGACACTGTTTTGAAAGCTTTTGGAGTTTTTATAATGTTTTGGAAGCTTCTGAACTCTTTTTGGACTACTTCAAGAGCATTTTTACGTTGCGTTACTTCAAGAACGTTTTAGGACAGTTTAAAGAGCATATTGAAGGTTCTGTACTGTTTTAGAGGCATTCGGAAATCTTAGATGGAACTTATTGAAAGCTTTTAAAATGCTCTAGAATCATACAGGAGCATTTAGCTAGATGAGCATTTGGAAGCTTTTAGACTGTTCCAAAGGATTATGCTGCTTCAGGAGCATTTGAAAACGTCTCTACAGTGTTTTGAAATTTTTTGGAAGCTTCTATATGGTTTCAGTAGCATTTGGAAGGATTTTGGACAGCTTAAAGAGCATATTGAAGGCACTGGACTGCTTTACATGTATTTGGAAACTTTTAGTCTGTTCTAATAGCTTTTGGAAATTTCTAGGCTGTTATAAGCTTCTAAACTATTTTGGAAGATTTTTGACTACTTTAGAAGCATTTTGAGCTTCTTTGACCGTTAATATCAACGGAGACAGTTTTTCTTAATGATATTTACTTCAAATCGTTATCTTTCATTCCAAAGAATGTCACAGTTCGCATGCTGTGCTTACTGGAAAAAGGTAAAAACCATAACTGAACTTTTAGACTTTTCTTGCAAAGAATTCATGCTAGAACAACAAAATTTGACTACAAGTTTGCATCAAATCTCCTATTTAAGATTTACTTAACGACCCTCATTCACGACATCATTCAAATCTTTTGATCTTCTAAAGACGTTCAAACATGGGGGGATGATCCTATCTATAATGAGGTCCAAGTGGTGCGGTGCAATCCAATTAACGATATAGGGGGCGAACATACCACACTCTCCCCCCACCCTTACAATTGGTCTGGCACTTTCACCATTTTTTTGCGCACAGGGTATCGATTTCTGTTTAATCCCCCTTAAGGCCATTCCCCACCAAAAACGCTAGACTCTGACTGGCAGGTAGTAAAAAGCTCAAGGGATGTCGAGTCTGGCGGTCGTGCTGGTCTGATGGCAAACTACGCACGCAGTTGAGTTCGATTTCAGTCGTAGCCGAGCGTTAGTGTCGTGATGAATGTAGTTACGTGGTACGCGTTTGCTATTCTCGTGATTATTCAGTGATTCGTGATGTTTTAGTGGGATACTAAATGTTCCTAGAAATAGTGGATTAATGTTCCTCTTTACAACTTAAAAAGTGAGTTGAATTTGATTTTTTACCAGTTTGTTGGTTTTGTGCTGTGAATCACTTTTCTTGCGATTGTAACGTTTGCCCAGTTGATTGCAACAACAGACAAATAAATAAAAAGCGATAATCACTTAATATAAATCTATCCAACGCACAACTTGCAGAACCCATTAAGATTTGTATAGAAAAGGTCAATACAATTAACACTAGAAAAAAATTGCAAATTCCCAGAGAACAACAATAATAAGGAAGCTTTTTTAAGATTTGCTAATGTATATTACCAGTATAGTGCGGTAGAAAAAAAGTGACACATCCAACTACCTTGAATTAATTCGATTAGATTGCTTTTAGTGATTAAGGCTTGTTCCAATTTCAAAACATAATGTTTGCTATTGTTATCTTATGTGGAAACTGAAAAAAAAAAAATGTTGAATGACTGGTTAAAAACCGTGGGAAGATTAAACCAAAACCATAAAATTGACTCATTTTAAAATCTTTAGAAGACCAGATAATTGAAAGGTTGTAGCTTCTAGGAAACTTAGCACAACGCCCAGAACAGCTTCATTTATTAACTTTTGTTAACTTTCCCAAAGGATCACGCCCCTTTTAAAGAACCCTTCACAGAATATTTGAGTGTCACGCAGTGTTTAAGCAACGTTTCCTGAAATACTGCGCCATTATGTTTGAAAGTGAATAAAATTATGAGCAGAGGGCAATAATATGCCCATTATAGCGTCGAAGTTTGCAGGTGTGCGACAGACCGTATCAAACACACTAGGGGTACCGTAATCGTTGATTGTTTCTGGTACTATGACCTTTTTATTGCTGGGACATATGTCTTTCATATACTGTTATCATTTTATATCAAACACAGGACTTTGTTCCTTGTTTTCTGAATGGTTTTAGTAAATGTGGCAATATGAATACAAGAAAAGTTGTAAAAATGTGAAGTAGAAGTACCAGGAGGGAATAACACACAGTCGTCTTCATTTTGTGTAATTCCCTCGTCCTAGTCTTCTAAAAAAAGTTTTGAGATAATAATTCAGTTTAATTATGCCCTCTAAAGATTTTGAAGACCATTAAAAGTGTATTTGGCTTGAAGACAACACTTCTAACTAACTAACTTCCTAACTAAAAGCACACTTGCAATCCTCTGAAGAAGAAAAACTTTACTTAAACCACCAACATAATCAATCTTATTTACCTTTCTTTGTATTGTTTCAGATTGGCAACATCATGTTGTACCTACTCTTGCTTGCCACCGCTCTGCCTTACATTGCAACGGCTGGAGGTATTCCCGGTTGTCCTACAGGATGTACATGCAACGACGAGACTTTCGTAGTACAATGCGAACACAGCAGACTGGACGTCATCCCTATAACCCTGAATCCAGCTATTCAACGATTAGTCTTAAGAAATAATAAGATTAAAACTGTGGACGCAGCTTTTCAGTTCTACCGGGACTTGCAGTTCGTGGATTTGTCCAGCAATCACCTGCTGAATATTCCTACCAAAAGTTTTCTGCACCAGGAAAAGTTGCAAGAGTTGCACTTGAACAAGAATAAACTGTCCTCGGTGAATAATAAGACGTTTCAAGGTTTGAAGTCGTTGACTGTACTGAATTTGAGGGAGAACTTTTTGGAGGAGTTGTCCAGAGGGATTTTTGCTATATTGCCCAAGCTGGAAGAGTTGAATTTAGGGCAGAATAGAATTACCAAAATTGACGGACTGGCTTTTGAGGGACTGTTGGGATTGAGAGTGTTGTACCTGGATGATAACTTACTGTCTGTGGTGCCCACTCTTGCTTTCAGTGTTTTGGGTAGTTTGGCAGAGTTTCATGTAGGGCTGAACACCTTTGACTCTCTAGGAAATGATGCTTTTAAAGGCTTAAGCAAACTGAGCAATTTGGATTTAAGTAGTGGAGGAATATCTAATATTAGTGAGCATGCTTTTAGAGGCCTAAATGGTTTGAGAAATCTGAATTTGGCCGATAACAGACTGCTGCAAATTCCCACTAGTCAGTTGGGGTATATGGTGCGTTTGGAAGAGTTGACCATTGGACAAAACGAATTCTCCATTTTACCTAAAGGAGCTTTTAAAGGATTGACTAATTTGAGAAAAATTGACATTTCAGGAGCGAAAAACTTGGAAAACATTGAAAGTGGAGTTTTCGTTGACAATATGAATTTAGAGAGCATTGTGATGGTTAGCAATAAAAAGCTGGAGAGGTTAAATGAAGGAACCTTTGTAGGCTTACCAAATTTAAGGCATTTGGCCCTTAGAGAAAATGCGTTCAAGACCCTACCAGAATCTGGAGTGTCCTGGAATGAATTAAAAGTAATCGATCTCACAGATAATCCTTTAGTATGTGACTGTCGATTGTTATGGCTGTTAAGACTGGCCAGTCAGAAGAATTTAACAAACGTCCAGTGTTCTAGTCCAGTTCAATTGAGAGATAAACCTCTAAAATCCCTCACAAGTGACGATCTGGGTTGCTCTTTCGGGGACCCAACCCAACAAGTGATAATAGTTACATTTTGTGTTAGTGCCACCATCCTTTTAGCCGTGCTTGGCCTCTTCCTGTTCCGTTACCGGTTAAAAGTGCGCGACGCCCTGAAAGACTACAAATTCAACAAAAGGGCAATCAGTCGTAAAGAACACGAATACCAGAAGACTTTCTCCGAAGACGAGTACACTCTCCGTACCGGCCAATTGCCCATCAAACACATTCCGGTGACCGAATTGTAGCTAGAGTTGAGCGCGCCGCCCTCTGGGGTTTTTTGTCTGGAGGGCGAAGGGCGGCGTGCTCGTGGTCCCCGAGGTCCTGGAGGAACACTCCCCGTAACCGGTTTCACCTACATTCGAACCGGGGAGACCTGCAGGGCGCATTCCTTGAGAACTCTGAACGTAGACTTGTCGCGTAACGGGTATCCCCAGTGTCCCGTCGATTTGTTTCCCCCCCGTTAAGTGACTCGTTTATAGTGGACATGTGGTGTAAATGGATTGCCAGAGCAATAATCGAATGAATCCATTCCAATATGTGATTTTTTAACAAATTTAAGAAGACTGTACAGTAGATTAAGAATGATTTTTGGCTGTCTGTGTTTTATGTACTATTGCGACTGTTTTGTTGATTTCTGTGATATATGTAGAACGAGAGGTGTGTTTGATTCAATATAACAACTGCAGTTGACAGTTATCACGTGATGATTGTCTTAAGGTGTATACTCACTGTAGATTTATGATAAGTGCAGCATTTGCGTAAATTTTAGCACATTGGTGTTATTTACGCAAATGTTGCACTTACCATAAGCTTACAATAAGTAGTTATAATCAGTCAAAAAAGCAGCTTTTTTTGACCAAACTGTTGATGTAGAATTGTAGCTGACTGCAGTTGTAGACCATCAACTCTACATTGAGCTCTATTCACACCACTTTACTAACAATGATCCTTCTAGTGACACCTTAAAAATACCTAAAGCATGACAACAATAAAACATTTCGAAACGTGACTGATTAAGTTTAAAAGAGTTTTTATCGGTTGCATTGATCGTTTCCTATTTTCTGTTATTGTTTCGATACGAAGAATTTTTTTCTCGTTTTAGTGGATGTTGCAACCAGACAGACATAAATTAACGCAACGTAATAACAATAATTTGTATTGCGTAACGCAGATCGGGGATTTGATGTTTTCGAGAGTTGTTGAAAATATTTTAAGTCTCCGAAAACGTTGTAAATCTGTACATTTTGAACATACTATAATATGCAATACCAGTATTTATTTATTTTCACATACAGAAAATGTACATATAAGTTGTTAAATAAGGCAGCTTTCTTAGTTGCAGGTGCGTTGATTGCATAAACCACACTGATTATTCGGATTACATTTTGTTTGTATACAATTCTTGTAATATTAAACCACCTGCCAATTAACGATTTAGTATGTACATATAATTGTAACTATTACGGGCTGCTGATCACATTCTGATGTAATATAACATCCACATGAACAAATCATAACTACTTATTTGTTTGTAAAATTCGCAGTGTACGCAGCTGAACAATTTTGAGCTAGTCATGTTTAAATTATTATTTTTTTGGTGAATGTGTGACAAAGTGTATATTGTAATATTTTATATATACTATATTATAAAATTAAATGTAAATAGCAGGGTTTTTTTGTAAATATCGAATTTATCTTGAAAACTATCAATAATAATTATTTGCAAATAAATACTTTTAAATCTTGAATGTGTTGTTTGCTTATCCTCTGTGCGTGACTCTAATTAGCAATAAAAGGTTCTGGTGTTTCTTTGCTAAACGTCAAGCTTTGTACTTGCCGACTATTTAATAATACATACACGGATAAGACAGCAAAAACAGAAAACAAACGCTAATTACCATAATAATTAATGTTACTTACACACAAGGTCAAAGTGCTTCATTAGCAGTAACGCAGATGTGTAAATTCTTGCAAAAAAAGTTTCTCTATATTTTTAAAATTACATTCTATATTAAATATTCAAAAGTATTTGAAACAAAGTCAATAGATGTGAACGTTTAAATTGGATTATTAATTAAACAAACAGCCAGTATTGTACAACAAAGTAAATTATATAATGTTATGTAAAATATAATATATTTATTCGGGCGTGAATTTAATAATAATCATCAGGGAGCCAATTTACTAAAACGTATTTGTGCGTAGAGTCCCTATAATAAACAGAGTTTAAAACTGATTAAGTTCCAAAAAATAGAGAAGCAAATAATAAATTTAGTGTCAAAAAATTTACAATTATTAATAACATACAAACATAGAACGTACGATAAAAATCAACTCGGTTCATTTTGAATAATTTAACGATTCCCGGATGCGTTAATAATTTGAGGCCAACTCGTGACGTCATATCGAAATACTCGCACTAATTTAGTTTGTATGTGCTGCCATCTTTTAACCATTCATAACACTAATATGTTTATAGATTTCTATCTTCAGTAGAGGCAAACATATTTTAAATTAGAGGAATTTAATTTGGGATTAAGGTTTTTCCATTTTCTAGTCTAGAAACCTGTCGCGTAGACTGAAATTATGTTTGAAACTCAGCCGCCATGTTTAGGCAATAGTCTAATCAATATTGAGTAATTTTACCTGCATCCATCTTTTGACGAGACCAGGAACGTTTGGTTTGGGTAGAATTTGTTGGTCCAGAAATTTTCTGACAAACAAAATCAATAATCGACATTTGTACTACTTATCCTGGACCTGAACCAGCCTCTTTTTTAAGTTCCTGTTCAATGATACCTTTTTTACCAGAATGCCGCAAGGTGGCGCCACAAAAAATTGACGTTTACCATCTGACCGCCATTAAAAACACTTTGTTTTGACATTTACTACATTTTTGCAAACAATTCAGTGATATCCGGAAATATAAATAATTACACACAAAAAATGGCTGATATACTATCAGAGACTGTTCTTCCCGAAGATTTGAAGGTAAATTGTTATTAACCACAACCACCCACACCCTTACCAACCTTCGAGCATCTCAAAAAGTACAAACCCAATTACCTACCTGAATACCTACATTTTCTATTGTTCCAGAAATTTGAAAAGATCTATCATGAGCAGCTGTACAAGAACGATGTTACCCCCAAAGCACAGTTCGAGTACGCTTGGTGTCTGGTACGCAGTAAATATGCAGCTGATATTCAAAAAGGGATTGTGCTTCTTGAAGAACTGTACAGGACAAACGAGGAAGGTTTGAGGGACTATTTGTACTATTTGGCTATTGGAAATGCCAGGCTTAAGGCGTACACCAAAGCTTTGAAATATGTTAAATCGTTTTTGTCAATTGAACCAGGTGAGAAATGCATTGTTTTAGTTTATATTTTTGGATTCGTTGGTCCTTTGTTTGTTATTGGGTTTTTGTATTAATTGCTATTTAACCACTGTAATTATTGGTATTTTGGTAGGCAATCAACAAGTACTAGGTCTAGAACAAAACATCAGGAAGAAAATGGAAAAGGAAGGTTTAATGGGCATGGCAGTGGCAGGTGGTGCCATTTTAGCTGTTGGTGCTATTGTGGGTGTGGGCATGGCTATTGCCAAGGCCAAGTGATAATAGGCTTTCCATTCTTATTTTATTTATGTTTATTTATTATCCAGTCTGCTATTTTTTAGTCATTTATCAATAAAAAAAACAATTCTAGTGACTAATTGAGGACAGCACAGTCACAGTGTTTCCAACTATTTTATTATCATTAACTAGAAGTTTCTATGTAATTAAATTCCTAGATTGTCTTAAAAGACTGTGAAGTTTAAATACATTCTTAATGACATGTGATTAGTTAGCACTTAAAACTAACAAGAAATGAAACCAAAAATATGCCAATATTACTAACCTCTATGTGTGTAATGTATAGGTATAAAGGTTTCTTATTACAATTTGTTTTGTTACCACTAAATACAAAATATATAATGGTGTTTTTAGAAAGTAAATTTGTTGTTAGTTCTGTTCAGCAATCCCAGACTTGCATGGCCAGACTTACCTTATAATAAATGGGTAAAAAAAGGCAAACATCCATATTTAATGATGGATACAAAAAAAAGTTAATCTTATTGAACTCAGGTTGAATGAATTTCACTAAAATTTTGGCGGTGTCAACAGTCTCAATTTAGGGAAATCCCTGCTTTTGCTCTGACATCTAAACGCATAATATTTTGTGATTTATACTTTTATTTACTTTTGGTTCTAAGGCCCTTAAACTGTCTGGGGCTTTTTACATCATTTATAAGTTTTTTTTTAATTTTTATTTTAATCTGAATGGCACTCAAGGCTAGAGTGGGTGTGGTTGATTAATTAGGGACGTAAAACTCAAACGTTATGTGCCAGTCTGTATTGAACAATCAATGGAAATCTACCAGAATTTACAAGTGTCGGGGAGAGTTAAGCGGTGCTATTAAAGGTTTAATAAATGGGAAAATTGACCGCCGATGTGGCGACCTTTTAGACAGTGGAAATTTTTTATGGTTTAGTTAGACTGTAAAAGAGTGGAGTTATTTTTTTAGTTTCTATATCTCTTGCCTTTCCTCAATAATTAGACATACAAATCATTCGTGCAACACAGATGAAATCTGTTAGGAGTCAGCTAACAAGCGAAAGTATAAGTTAAAAGGTCGTTTCCACCCTAAAACAGCCATCACACTTTGTTGCCAGGAGAATAATGTGAAAAATGTTGATTTTTGCCCGTGTGTTCGATGGAGGCTATCAATTTTTATTCCACCTAACAACACGGAGGAAAGTTTCGGGAAAATATCATACTCTAATTAAATTTTCCTGGAAAGTTTTTCATACAAAGGACATTAATTATAGTAAGGGACAGCTTATAACGGATGTGAAAGTTTGACTTTTAAGACTTTAAAGGTGAAATTTAGTTATGTCCTTGTCTATAAATTTGCAGCCTTTATAGTTTTTCCAGAAGTCTCCTCAAGGAGCTACAACGCAGTGATAGAATGCACTAAAGTGCTCTTTTTCAAGCGAGTGTAGATGCGTTTGTTAAGAAAAGTTTTAGCAAATTTCATGCTCTACAAACTTTTTTTTTTGGGGGTTTTCACCTTTAAAGGCCTAGGCAGGCAATACAGGTTAAAACTTAACATAAATGTACCAAAGTGCTCTTTTTTAACTTGTTTGATTTTTCAAGTGAGCTTAGCTCATCGGTGCTCCAAATTATTGAGCAATAAAATGCTCAACTTTGCATCTAACTAAAACTCTATTAACACTTTCTGAGATAGAAATGCGAATGCATCGAATTAGTAACACGTTCCTGATCAAAACAATCATTATTAATAAAATCCAAAAAAAAATCCAGTCATACTAATTTGGTTGATGAGTTACACTGAATGATTTATGCGTTTCACCTTAAGGAACTGATAGTCCCTGAATGATATTACAAAATTTCAAGGTGCCTAAACGAGGAACAGACTTTACTGGATTTAGTCTAAATAAACAGGATATACCTAAAGACTGCAAACAACACTAAAAATATATAAACTGCTATAAATATATTATTAAATTGGGCGAATCACTTCAATGTGTGTATGATTCTATAAAAAAAAAGTTAGTATAAAATTGCGCAACTTTTCCATCAGTTTCTCCAAATTAAAGTTTGAGTGCTTTTTCTTCATCAGTAAAATAAATGTGACCGAATTAAAAAACGCTAATTTAAGCATTAATTATTTTTTGTTTACGATATTAAATCGAAGAAATGAATTAACTAGGACGCATATCTTTTAATGTTACTTAACGACGTTTGGGTTGGGTGTTAATTACCTCGTAATGTGTTAAATCGATCCAAGATGCGCTTCTTGGAAGTTTGGAGGCAGAAAAAACATTTTTTTCGCACTTGAAATAAGACGAAGGCTTGTAAAATTTCTTAAAAGGCCTGTTTAGGGTGGTATTGATCGGTTATCGACCTACAGCTTTGTGTTTGTTTAAATAAAGCATAACAATCTGTTTTATAAATAAGATGTTGATTTTTTGTTAATGGATGCTTTTATGATACTTCCTTAAGTTCAGCCCTATGAAAACTGGAGAATGAGACAGAGTAGGACTTTCACTGTTGGATATATTCTTCTTTACAGTTTTAGTAATAATTTACACTCAAATTCTGCTCTGTATCTCTTATAGTTACAGAGATAATACATTTTATGAGTTTGGATGTCAGCTCTGTGCAAACTAGTGGAAGGAGACTGACTAGGATTCTCAACTTTGGATATATTATATCTGACCGGTTTAGTAATAAATTTACCTCAAAATTCTGCCTCCTCTACCTCTTATAGTTCCAGAGATATTACATTTTTTGTGCTTGCAAGCCTTTTTTGACATTTCCTTAAGTCGAGCCCTGTGAAAACTAGGGAAAGAGGCAGGGTAGGACTATCCCTTATGGATATATTCTTCCTGACAGTTTTAGTGATAATTTACAGAAAAATTCTGCTCTGTCCCTCTTATAGTTCCAAAGATATTCAATTTTATGTGTATTCATGCATTTTTTGGCATTTGTTTAGCTTCAGTCCCGTGAAAACTAGGGAATGAGACAGAGTAGGTCTATCACTTTTTGGATACATTCTTCCTGACAGTTTTAGTAATAATTTACACTGAAATTCTGCTCTGTACCTCTTATAGTTCCAGAGATATTGAATTTTATGTGTTTTCATGCATTTTTTTGCATTTCTTTAAGTTCAGCCCTGTGAAAACTAGGGAATGAGACAGAGTAGGCCTGTCACTTTTTGGATCTATTCTTCCTGGCAGTTTTAGTAATAATTTACACTCAAATTCTGCTCTGTAACTGTTATAGTTTCAGAGATAAGAAATTTTATGTGTTTGTATGCCTATTTTGGAATTTCCTTAAGTCCAGCCCTGTGAAACTTAGGGAATGAGACAGGGTAGGACTGTCCTTTTGGATAGATTATTCCTGGCAGTTCTAGTAATAATTTACCCTAAAATTCTGCTCTGTTCCTCTTAAAGTTCTAGAGATATTGAATTTTATGTGTTTTCATGCATTTCTTTAAGTTCAGCCCTGTGAAAACTAGGGAATGAGACAGAGTAGGCCTGTCACTTTTTGGATCTATTCTTCCTAGCAGTTTTAGTAATAATTTACACTCAAATTCTGCTCTGTACCTGTTATAGTTTCAGAGATAAGAAATTTTATGTGTTTGGATGCCTATTTTGGAATTTCCAAGCCCTGTGAAACTTAGGGAATGAGACAGGGTAGGACTGTCCTTTTGGATAGATTATTCCTGGCAGTTCTAGTAATAATTACATTGAAATTCTGCTCTGTACCTCTTATAGTTCCAGAGATATTGAATTTTATGTGTTTTGATGCATTTTTTAAAGTCCAGCCCAGTAAAAACTAAGGAAGGAGACAGCTGGGTAGGACTGTCAATTTTGGATATATTATTCCTGACTGTTTTAGTAATAATTCACCCCTTTTTCCTGTTACAGTTCCAGAGATATGGATTGGATGCTTTTTTGGCATACGCCCAGCCCTCTGAAAACTAGAGAAGAAGACAGAGTAGTGTTGTTGATGGGAAGAGGATAAATAAAATAAAACAAACTAATAATTAAAATTGATAATGTATTACTTACAAACCTAGTCTAGTCGTAAAATTAAACTATCACAGCCGTTTAGTGCACACAACACCCTTAAAATCGGTTGAATACAATAATTCTTCAAGAAAACTTGATAAGAACAAATTAAAAATTCGTATTGCAAATAAGACAAATTTTCTCCTAATTATTAACATTTTACAGGCTAGAATCATCCTCTTATAGTTAAACGTACCATTATCATGCATACATTGATTTATTTAAAAAAAAAAAACAGTAATCTGATATAAAAAATCGTATATACAATTATTATGTAAACCAAGGGCCAACAGTAACATTTAAATATTAAAAGTTTACTGGCTGTTTGTCTTTCACAATATTGTTGTAATTGTTTACCAAAACCCCCCATAAAACTGAGAGTATTATATTAACAGTGGCATGCCACGTCCACCCTGTATGCTACACATACAAAATGAAAAAAAAATTATTTAAAACGATTCGGAAGTTTCGCTCCCCGCTAGTCAAAGGGAGGCAGTGGCGGTGAAATTCTGCCGCCTCCTGATCACTCTCGACTTGTACAAGTCAGATTTATGGCAAACGACCACGGTACCACCCTGTTTGGTTTCGGGTTGCGGTTTAGGGTTCACGTTGCCTATTAAAGAACCAATCATTTTGGAAACGGAAAACTTCCGGGTTTTTTGCGTCGACTGGCGACATTCGTTCAGAACCATATCGAACGCCTGGTAGATTTCGGGGGAGTTATCCGCCACTGATACTTCATAAAAGGTGCAGTTGTTTTGGATTCCTACTGTACGGCCTTCGGTTTCATCGACCTGTAACAAATTAAAGGTTTTTTAGTAAATCAGTCATATAAAATTTCAAAATTATTGTTAAAATCCCAAAGTTAAATTGGACGATGACGGATGCAGAATCGTTCATCCTCAGAGTTCTACCTTTTTTATCTGCATTAAACAGACAGAAATAGACGTACATTCATTATCACCAGTTTAGTCACTATCGCCACAACCTCTACAGATCTATCACTGTCGTTGTCAAAGATGCCTTTAATTTCAGTTTACTAGATTAAAGAATTTTATCCAAAAAATACAGATTTTTTTTTGAGAAATTTTAAAAAACTGGGAAAACCACCCCTTTTGGGATAGTTCTAGTTAATGAGGAACGCAGTATACTTTCAAAATGTGTGAAAGAGAGTATACTAAAATTTTGTTTTTCAATTTTTCGTGTACAACAGTGTTTCCGGTTTTCTCAGTTCAGTCTCAGTGAGATAAAAGAAAGCTGAAACCTTCTAGCTGCCATAATAATCAAGTTAGGAGCTATCAAATTGTGGCACCACACTGTTGTATTTCATGTTATCTCAGTTATTTGTAATTTTTAAAAGAAAGCTGTATTCAGCTAAAAGAATGCCAAATTTACGAGATACATTTTGACGTTTGAACGAACCTCCTAACTGTCACAGGTCCAAGTTATGAGCTGTCAAATTGCGACATCTTCAAAAAAAATTGTCTAATTGCACTGCTCTATTTCCCGGTCAATATTCGGTTATTTGTAGTTTTTGAAAGAAAAAAATGTGTTTAGATAGAAGAAGAGCCAAAATTACGACGTTTGAACTTTGAAGAAAGCTGTCATAGTGACCACGTGTCTAAAAAGGACACCTGTCATCTTACAAAAATCAGAAAAAAAGTGACAGTTTGGGGATTTTTTATATTACTGAGCGATTAAAAATCTCAATTTTATTAACCATTTCGATTAATTAAATAACTATAAGTGTCAAAGACAGCAGAGAAAGCGTGATTTTTAATTAAAATTTCACATTCCAACTTGTTTGGATCAACTTATTTACTTCTGGATAAGTGCCATATCTAAGTTTTTTGGATATTTCACCTCTATACGTTTTTTAACTAAATCTCGGATTACCCACTCATAGAGACGGGATTTTTCTCTGGCAAAGTATCCACACATTTTGGCCAAGAATTTGATCGGACTTATAATACAAATCACAGCATTTTATGTTTTTTTTTTTGAGACGCCACATTATTTTATATGCTGTTACTAGTGTCTGGCTATTTGTAATTATCAAGTTTTTTCGGTGGTAAATTGATCAGTTCCTGATTCTTTCGGTGAAGTAAGTGATCTATTTCAGGCTGAACGTATTTCTCTATTTGGGATTCCAGACGTTACAGGAAGGTGTCTGGATTTATAGCCCCGATGAAACAATTCAATAGAACAACGACCTTATTATTACGGTTGGAGCATTAATTTTATTAGGCCTATACTTCATAAATCTCCATTAAAGTATAAAATACTAAACTGAAACGTTTCTTGATGGATGTTTTTTGTTTTAGTAAAATTCCTTCCATCTAGTGGTCGTTGACCCACAATTCCCCTAAAACGAGGAAACTTACCCTTAATATTATTAAGTAGAAAGCGTAGGGTTCGCTCAACTGAGGCTTGAACAATAATTTATCGACACACACACACACACATTTCCCTTTAATGGAGAAAGTTTCTTAATATTCATCTATAAAATGGGAACATTTTGGAAACGTTTTCATTTAAGATGTTTAGGAAGGAAACTCACCTGGTCGTAAAACGAATTTTTACTAACTTGTTTTCGTAAACGAAACAGTAATTTGAGGTAAAATGGTTTACATATTCAACACTCCATAATTATATTTTATTTGTATCACTTTTATGACAGTCTTTTTTTAGATGTCATTCAACTTGTATAAACCTTTTGATATTTAATAGAGTAAAAAACCATTTGGATGAAAGTCACTAAAATCGTTTACTTATTTTCAATCAAAAACTTTGAATTGCGTGTTGAACATTTTATTGGAGAGCTTTTAAGCCCGATCGCTTTATTGGATTTCTTTGCCCTCTTAAGAGTTTAAAGTTAAAAATAATAAATTTAATTTTTGACCCGTAAAACTGTTTTAAGGTACTATCAAAGCAAGGCAATAAATATTGGGTGTCTGTTTGTATTCAAACACCTTGGTTTTGAGTAAAAAATGTAACCGCAAGTAGTTCAACATTGTGGGTCAGTGCTAAACTGGCCGTAAATTTCACGATTTTTCACTACGGAAAATTTAAGCTTTCCCAGTTATTTTGAGACTGCACACACCTGTGATTTGTAATGTTCTGTAACTGTGGATGATTGAAACCTATTGATATGACTCTGACCATAAAATTTGATTCAAGAAAACCATTTATCAACGTTATGGCTACTTGGATATTTTTGTAACTATACAATAACCCAGAGCTTGGCAAAGTCGTTTGGCCAAGACTTGGATTCTATTTACGAACTCATCAATATAATGATTATACATACTTTTCGGAGGTGTTCGAGATCAGCCTTATTTCCCAGCAGTACGGTAGGTATTTGGGGTCGCAACTGCAACACTTTTTGTAGCATCTCAGTGGCTTGGGTGTAGGAAGTTCTGCAGGTAATGTCGTAGACCACGACAGCCGCGTCCGCCCAGTAAATAGCTTCTTCGGGAAATTGCTCCAGGTCACAGCTGCACACGTCCACAATCTCTACTTCTAAAGCTGTATTGTTTATTGTCAGCGTTTGTCTGTAGAGTAAATCTGAAAAAGAAAATGTCATTTAGCCTCTTTGTTTGAGAACAAATTTTTTGTTATGGCAAAACCCAAGCTGTCCTATTTAATACTAAAAATAACGGACCTATTATCCAAATTCCCCATCCAAAATCGTAAAATCAAAATATTTCGCGCAGAGACTTTGTTTTAAAATGTGACACTCAAATCGCGTTTATACGAATAAATTATTCAAAAAACGCGTTCATGACCGCGTAATTCCACGCAGATTTCCATATTGTTCCAGTTTCACGATTTCTGTTACTATATAGACTAAACCCAAGTGGTTTTCGTATGAATCGGACACTTTCAAGAAAACTATATGATTATTTAACTTAGTTATTACAGTGTAGTATTCTTTCCGTTTGGAATTTTTTGTATACAAAACTGAAAATAACATTCTGAGTAACCGTCACAATGTATTTTTCTTCCACCCCCAAATTATCCAGTCATACATAAGAATTTCATGAGAAGAAGAGAGAAATTGATGCTTTTGACAAAAATGTCACTGTTACACTGGATGTGACGTCAACAGTTGAAAACTTAAACAGGAAGCCTGATGACTGAATGACGTCACATCCGTTTTGGCACACTGTCAGTTTGTAGCGTCAAAATTGTGTTTGTCCTCCACCAGAAAGTGCTTTGTTTGCCTTCTGAGCTTGAAATAAACGTTATTTTAAATGGGAGACCCTTTATATTATTAAATTTTTCTGCTTTTGCAACAAAATTGCAGTTTTTGAGATACGATCATAGCAAAGGTCCTTGAAAACGTGGAAATTCCGTAAAATCAACTTAAACGAACAATAGACAACTGTTTGCACGCAAAAACTGTGTTTATTTGACTGGACGCGAAAAAAAAAAACGAACATTCGACAATCACGAGTAGTTTCATTCATGACTGAAAATTGGGTTAAGTGGTGCAATAATATTTAATTATGCCATGCTCGGTTATTATAAACATTTCACTAATATTGATTGATTTTCGCGTTTTATCTCAAAGAAAGTTTAAACAATGTCAAATCGAATAAATTATTTCTGCGCCACCATTGCACATCCAGTAATAAATAACTAACAATCAGCATTAATTAAAGATGAAATCGAATGTTTCGTTGTCTATTTTGGAGGAAAAAGATTGTGAAACACGGAAGCTACAGGAATTTTATTAGTGGTCGTATAGTAGAAGCATTTGCAATTTTTTTCTGGCACCAGAGTTTATTTTAAATGTATATTTACTCGTTCAATTCCAGTCAAAATGGTGACTTAAAAAACATTATAAATTTCATTGTTATGGCCCGGGTTTTCCCATATTGTTCATACAAACACAAACAAAATTTCTGAACAAACAAATTCGTGGAATAATTTCCAGGCTTCAAGATCATCAAGGATTGTGAAACTGCTTGAATCCTTGGATCGGGTTATATTTGCCACTTGGATGGAATTTTTGTTAAGTGACAAAGCTATAAATCTCAATTTTTTGCAGTGTTTTTGCTTCGAATACCTAGCGGGCGGCCAGGCTGAGAAAATTCCTCATTAAACACGAAATAATGAGACAGGCTCGTTCATTTCCTTGAAACCGTATGTCGTAACTGAGTGAGTTTAGCCGCAAAAATGTAAGTTATAATAGAAAATTGTGTGTTTTTGTTTCAGTGAATGGGATTTTGACTCATCTGTTTACTTTGAGATTATTACAAAAAGTGTGATGCTAAGTCAGTAATATTCATAGTTTGTGATTGGTCAAGAAAAAGGAGCAATCTGAGAACTGTATAGTATTAGTAAATTCAATTTTTAGAATAAATATCTGCCTAGTCTGTCATTTATGTCGTCAGTACTCCTACAACAATTAACTGTAATTCCTTGAGGGTCTTGCCAACAAACTTTTTGCAGACTGTGAAGATTCAGAATGCGGAAAATAAAAGTGGTTATTAATCATAATTCAATTTCTGATGCAATTACGCTACTAAACGTTTGCCAAGGTTGACTGATTGATATAAATCTCCTTGTTAATCACGAAACTAAATCGGGATGCAGTAAAAGTGTTTTTTTTTCTTGACCAATCTAACGCGTGACTACTACTGGTTTTTGTGTTTATCGTTTAGAAATGCGGATGCCCGTTAACCTGGATACTCCGCCAAGAATGGCCGGTCTCATCGGGCCTGGAATCATCAATATTTACAAAACACTTCGGGCCAACATTTCAACTAAATAAAATTTGGCAACTCCATGCACGAGCATTAAATCAACCTTGATTATATACAATCGATTTATGTTCCCCAATGTGTATATCACTCTCGGTTGCACAAGGAATTATATATTATCCGAAGGAATCCCGGTCAAATTAGATACACACACATGTGCCAGGTAAGTTGATGACCAGGTAAAAGAGAGAGGAATCCAAAGAAAGTGGGTCGAATATTTAGCGCCAGTAGATTTTACTTGCATCTTACTTTTAAGAGGGATCTATAAATAAAATGTGGGGCATTAATATTTCTTTGTCAAAATGCGACCGATAAATTTTGCGAGATAGTGCTTTTAAGTGCAACGCTGTTTATTTTCAATGTTTCTAATGGCAGACACAATGATGTTTTGAAACTGGGGAGGTTGTGTGAATTCTGCTACCATTTATACAAGAAGGAGAATAAACTCCTTAGTGTCTTTCGACGGTAAAATGTCGTGTAAATACTTTAGCAAGTTTATTAGTTCTAATTTCTTTATATGTATAGCAATTGTACCAGATAATAAGTTCAGCGTCCACGTTCAATGAAAAAAAACGTCTCATTCATATTTCTAAAAATTAAAAATAGCCACAGCGGCAAAGTGACGGCCAATTTGCGTCATAAAATACACATACCGTATGTTTTTCACTTATATAGTCATAAAAAACCTCAGTGTTAAACCACTGAGTTGATAATACTCAATAGAGCCTAGGTCAGGGAAGTATGACAAGTCCTTATGGCCTTTAAGGAAAACCGGAAATTCAAAAAAAAACAGACATTTTCTAGGCTGTGTGCAAAAAGTTGGCATGAATTCCTAGTGACGTGTAACTACATATAATCGACCATTATTTACAGAATCTAAACGGTACAAATTAAATCATCAATGTTGAATCAATATTTATGCAAAATTGTCGAAAAAGCGCATTCTAGCTCGGGGAAATTTTCCATAGCGTAGGTTGAAATCCAATTTTGATTAATTAAAACTAGCAAAAATGAGCCTACATATGGACCTAATTACGGTCATCATAGAATGAAAAACGACTCCAGGAAAATGCAGTCAGATATTAGACATTAGGTCTGTTCTTGTTGTTCAACTAATTTTTGGCTTTTATTGATTGAATGCTCACGTGACATTGACATTTTAAGGGCAATGGCCAATAGCTGGACAAATTCCTGTGATTATTAGTTAGAGATTAATTTTGCGAACAGACCTATTAAGGGCAGATTTTTTTTAGATAGATGCAAGCAATTGAAATGGACAAAGTTGAAATATCAGCAAACTTGATCAAACAAATAAACGAGACAATGAACTGTTATACTTCCATGAATTTTCGGTATGTCGACATTGGAAAATGACAAATTCCTGTTTTCCTACCGCATTACACGAAAGCCTTAGAACGCAAATGGTGCGTTTCGTACAAAATGACATAAGATAAAGTCGATTGCAAAACGTCCACGGAGGCGAAAAGAAATTTTAAAAGTTCCTGCGGAAAATTAACCGCATAACACTTGCTCGAGTTTTGCAGTCAACATGTTTCTAAATTTATATTCCCAGGCGCAAAACCAGAAAGAGAAAATTGTTTACATACCTGTGTTGCTGCGGTATTCTCCTATATATCTTCTGGTCAGGTAACGTACAGTTAGAGCTGTAACAATAAAAAAATAATAAATATTACACAATGTGCAAGCGGTAATAAATATCAAGGAGGTCACTTCTATGGCCTCAACCCAAAAAATCCTTTTTCAAAATTTTGGATGAGCGTTCAACATGCGGACGACATATTAATCTGATTGGCAAACACCATGACTCCGCTGATTTCAGTTTATACGTGTTTGTTTATTTGGACAACGATTGATTTGATTAATGAGTGATTTATGGTAATGTTAGATGCATATTGACCACAATCACGCTGAGAAAACATTAATTTTATATATTCCAATCAGTCAAAACAAGCTAGATTTAACTACAGTTATGAACGACTAAAACCTAATGAAAAATTGCACAAAGGACCACTTCGTTTAACTGGAACATTTAAAAAAATCTATCAGCCATATTGTGGGAAAAATCCTACTTTCTCTTAACTCAATAGAGTGTTTTTTTTATTAATGGATGCTAGTACAGCTCTACAGCTAGGATTACAGTCTAGAATTCGTCACTAATGACGGATTTTTATTAAAAATAGGTCAGTCGTTACTCTCTCAAAAATATTTGTACGCAAATAAGTAGGATCACCTAACAATAACAAGGAAAATATCTGTTATTAACAAACTACGTGGGAGACAACTGTCTTTTCTACTTGTCTCAAATCAATTGGTTTGACACCATTCTGATTTTTTTTTTTTTGAGTTTTGTGGCCTGATTCTTAAAAGCCAAAGAGGTTATAACAATAAAAGGGTGCTGAGTACATACCTGATTTGCCTACGTTGGACTTTCCAATCACTGCTATACGAGCTTTGGGGGTGTTGCCTTTCTCTTCGGTCTTCATCTTCTGCAAAAATGTTGACTTAGAATTTGAATAAACTAGTTAACTAAACCTATTTTTAATATAAAGAGTAGGTTTAGTATTTATGGAATCTTTCCGCCATAGAAACATTAATAATAATACAAATTGACATTCTGATAGGACATTTTACCGTCATCATGTTAGTTAAGTAAACATAGCCAAACTGCGTAGTAAAACCTCTTTGCGTTATCACATATCGATTAATTCATCAAACACGACCACATTGTATGAATGAACAGCTCGTGAAATTCAGCGACCTTTGAATGAGCAAGGATCTTGATAAAACTACCGTAAACTGGATACATTTAGCGGTGAATCCCATTTTTTTTTTATTTTATCCGAATAATATACAAGGAGACACTAAAATCGAACCCCGTTAATGAAGTACCGGTACCAGAGGCGCCGAAAGCAGTCAAAACAAGTTTATCCATGACAGTTCGGGTTTATTTATGCGTGGCATTAATTCGGCTAAAATGACACCAGGCAGATTAAAATTCGGATTATCTGGAATAAATTTTCCGAAAATGAAGGATTGCCTGGCAAAATTAATCCGCCCGACACATTCTTGGTTGCTACTTTTTTAATCGAGAGTTATGTAGTTCCTATTAATAGACTTTTCTTGGCTATTTTGGTGTTCGATCATTAACGATTTTTATACTGGATGGGAATCCACAAAGCTAATATTCAGTGCATTTCCAAAAACTGCTACAAAAACTCATTACTAAATTTTATGTTCAGTTGCCCACGAATAAACTTCGTGCTCCAAGTTCCAATCCTGTTGATCACCACTTTTGTTTATGCAATCAGTCAAAAAACTGGAAACACCTTTTAAACTGACCTAAGGTGGGTCTTTGATTGACATGAAATACACACAAACTTAGCGTCATTACAATAATAGTTGATGCAGTCAAAAGCCTTTGGCAGATCTATTTTGAATAAAATGGAAAAATGGATACCTTCAAAGTCAAGATCGGGATCACCACCTGGGACACCCATTGCCAACGTTGTTGCGCACCGAGAGTCATTAACCGTAATTTTGCGGAAATGAAGAGGTCAAACAAACACACAAACACAGAGAACAGTCAAGTTTACAAAATTTTCTGGGAATTTTCGGGTTTTCGATGGAACTACGCCGCGCACCGATTCACCGACTCCGTTCCATCATTCGGCGCCTCGGCGAATTAAAAATAGTCCGTTGAGAGGAATTTAGTCGGCTGGCATGTCTTATTTAAGGGGATTTTTACCGGTGCCGGGACAAAAATAAAGAAAAAATGCCGAGATTGCGTGGTCCGTTCGCATCAGACACCAAAAATTACCGTTAAGTACCAATCAGATAACCGATCATTACCAAAAACGTGACACACCCTGTAATAATTCTCAAATAAACCAGTTTTATAATCAAGAAATTTGAGGTGTTGCTCCCCTAAACAATATAAAGTTGAATAATCTCCTACTAGGGAAAGGCTCCAATAAATAAAGACAAAAAATTCTAATTACAAAGAAACTCATCATTTCTGACCTACCCAACACGGGTTGAACAACAAGAATGTAATTAAAAGCAATAATTTCAAATATTTAATCAAGTTACTACGGGCTTCACAAAAATTAAACAAAAAAACCTTAATAATTGCACTACTGAGACTTCAATTTCATTCCAATTAAAATTTACATCGAAACTGGATAGAAGAGAACGCGGAAAAGGACGTTATTTCCCTCGCGGAAAGTTTTTCCAGTTCGTTGACTCATTATCCCTAAAGAAATTTTCAATGTTCTTTAAGTTACTTTAAACACCCGGAAGGATCGACGACTAATTGACAGCTGAACATCCAAAAAACATAGACAATATTAGCTAATCCCACTTTCACAGATAATAAACTAGTTTCTGTCGCAGTTGTCGCGGTTGTGTCGAAATTATTGGTGATCCAGAATATAGTTCGGATCGTTTCCGCATTTTTACATTTCCAGAATGATGTGACTGGAACATCTCAATTATATAGTTTTATTATTTCAAACGGATAATAAAATAATAACAAAATCCTTGGTAGGCGACTATATGAAATTATGCGGTGGGCGATGTCCTTTTTCTGGAAATTTTAAACTAACAGGAAAACTCGGATTTACCGTTCAAGGACCATTCAAAACTCAGTTCGGTTTAATCATAAATTTGTTATTAAATCGTCGTTGACGTTCAATTTGAAAACGTTTAAAATAGTTTTATAATGCACCTAAGGCCAACCGTATTAGGTTCACTAATATAAACTGGGTGTGCGATTGAATGCCAGGTAAATTGCGATAATTATGGCAAAAATACCAAGCAACAAGCCGAGATGTTTATAATGCGGTTACTTGCTAAAGTAAATAATCAATCGTTGATTTGTTACTGATTTTAAAAGTGCTGTGGTATGAAAATGCCGCCATTAAACATTCTTGATAAAATTTGGTGTGACTTTGTCCTAAAAGCTGCTTTTTTTGACCAATAACAGTCGCACAAGACTCTATTTAACTCTCTCAGACTTAAAAATAGTAGCTGACTTTTGTTATTCCTCTTTAGAAATTGTGCCATTACATTCACTAATATAAATAGCTCAATCACGTGACAACTGTCTTAAGTTCACTCTGCCTTAAACTACATGTAAAGGTCTAAATACGTCGTTGCTAAATCGCAATAATTATTTGCTTGTGAATTTTTTAATTTAGCCGAGATTTCATTGTGTCTTGGCCAGTAAACTCACACACTCCTATTGAATTTGGATAATAAATATATATTTTTTAAATTGAGTGCCAGAAAAAACTAATTTACCAAAATACCTACAGTTTGCCAGAGAGTGACTATAAATACACACTTTAATGGAATTTAGCTTTGTTAAAATGACGATTATCTAAGATTAGTCCAAAAACAATAACGAATCCATCAGCAATCAAGTTTACGTTTAATAATGAAACAAAAATAACTGGACTGAACTGAACCTAGGTCAACTAAAAGTGACTTACAAAATTAGCATTATCACTATTCCATGGACAAATGACAAGTTGGAAATTCTGTGGTTAAGAGAATGTCATTGGTTTCATAACAGTTGAAAACGGATTCTGGTGCCACTTTACAACTTTCAGGCCATTAAGTCGTGGTTTCGAAACCCCTTGCAAATCAATATAATGTCTTCTGGTACGTGTATGAGTGTATGTGTGTGATAACTATGAGAAGAAGAAGAGAAGGAAACAATAATACTAAATTATATCGAGCGGTTTCGGTTCCATTTTGACAACACGTGACCGAAAAGATAACCGGAAGATTTATCAAGCCGGATTGCTAAATAAGCCGACCCAGGAACCCGACGGGTTTCGCGCTCCGCAACATTTGCATTTTATTCCAGCGTGTCACTGATTCAGATACCAAACTCTCTGTAGCCTGTCAACCGACGCTTTTTTAAAGACTGATTAATTACGGCGATTCTTAAATGATTGCCCAAAAAAAAAATACAACACGGACGCCTCATTGCACGGCTATGCTAAACATTTTAATCTTTGTTTGGTTTGATAATCTATCAGTTTCTTGTTTTTCACTTAATATAAGTCCACGGTCATTGTACAAAAGGGTCAGTTTTCGTCCATCCGAGACCAATCAATGTTACTCGAGTCAGCATTTTTACCAAGAATTGAGAACAAATTCTAAAATGTAAATGAACAGTTCAAAAATTTAAAAGAAGTTTAGTCGCTACTTTACTTTAAATTTATTTAAATATTAAATGTTACTCTTTGAATCACTCTGAATTTTGGAGCTGAAAGATGCTTTTTTTGACCAATGCACTTGTACTTTGTTGTCCCAAAGTTTTGTACCAATATAGGAAAAAAACTTACTTGATTTTTGTTGGTATTAATTCTGGCGGTGAAACCAAGAAACTTTCTCCACAACTTCTTCAGAACTCGAAGTTATAAAACAGCGAAATCGCGTTTTCAACGGTTATCGCGGCTCTTTCGTCTGGATCGCGCCTAGACTCTGGATCGCTGAGGCCCGACGCCCGTGTATATATAAATTCCCGTAGTCATGACGACGCGTCCCGACGCTCTCCCAACTGTTTGAAGCGTCGACGTCGTGTCAAGGATGCCACTACCATTCCCTAAAGGAGGATTTCATTTCCGCTCTTGTAAAGGTGTAAATTTCGATTGAGTGGCTGTCACTACCTTGGCATGATTTCCTTCTGGATTGTGTGTGAACTGTATATGGCCTTAACATGATTTTTGAAGCTTAACCACAGCTTATGAATTCAGCATCACACGATACATAATTTTTTTCTTCTCTCTGGATGGCTTAAACTCGATTTCCAGTCCTCTTCATTAACTTTTTTTCCTGTAAAAATATTGTTTTACTATGGTCCTGTATTTTATATTTCGTCTTGGTCAAGTATCCAGTTTAATCATCTTAACCCACCTTTAAATATTCTTGTGGCTGTGACACATAAAACGTGCCTGCAACCCACATTCAGGTCAAAAAATACGTAGAGAATTCAAAAAAAGGGCGTGTACGACCTGCCAAAAGCCTCATCTCCAATCCGTCCTTAATTACGTCGTGTTTTCTCCAGGAAATATTGAGGGACGCGAGGGAGAATTGCCCGGCCACGAGTCAATCAAGTCAGCGTCCTCCCGTAGTTTTAAATTAGATCCACGTACATTCTGACATTTTGTTCTTTCTGCACGCGCTTAGCTCGAGCACATGTAAATCTGCACTTAGGAAGAGACTAATTTGTTGTTTTTGTATGTGCAATATTTTATATAGTTGGCCAATCAAAATAAATTATTTCCGAAAAATATTATTCCGTATAAAGTTTCCACCAATTAAATCCGAGAAAATAATATTTTCCATATCCGCCATTTTAGTGAAAGTTCACAAACAACCAACTCCTAAATATAAACAGGTTTGTGTAAATTACTTGCAAAAACGAGTTGAAAGTCCAAAGTTTACTCACAATATCCCACAACACACGTGATGAAATCACGTGAGCGTAAATCAAAACTCTGGAGAACAGTATTTGTGTCATTTATTACTTTATATTATTGAATACGCTATAAATAACCTTTATCATAACAAATTCCAAGAAATGTCCTTTATTCAGTTAAAAACCAATCTATTTCGGCTTCTGCAAGCCTATTTTTAAATGGTATTCAATGTGTTATTTTGAAACCGTATCTTCTACAAGATTTTCGATTTTATTTAAATCATCCAGTTATAAATATTGTTTATGTTTATTTTTATTAAACCAGTACTTAAATAGAGAAATGTGTTTTAACAAAAGTATTCATAAAAACCTAACCTAAGTCAAATTATTGGACCCTTAAAATCCAATTCTCCACACAATATAACCACATTTTAGAGTTATTCCAAGAAGTTGTATCTATACAGTTTAAATATGTACTTAGATGCTTTATTTTTGTTACAAAAACTTTTAATAATATAAATTTTAAGACACTACATGCAGCAATATTGCTACAAATCATTCTTTAAAACTATTCTTCAATGGGGTCGTCTACCATAGTGAAATTTAAGGGTCAAAATCTAAACTTAGGTTATGCCGTACAATGTGGATGTGTTATTAAGTCTTGCTTTTCAACATTAAATCGCCAATATTTTTATAAAAAAACTTAAATAGAATGTGAAAATGTGCCTGGCACGATCCCTTGTGACGTAATTAGAGACTCTTCAATACCGTAACGTAGGTGGGAGGCTAAAGTCAGTCAGTGCAATGTATCAATCAACTAATTTGTGTTAATTTGGGTACATATATGTTATGTTGAAGTATAAACGATTGCAGACCTAAAAAGTAAGAAGCTGGAAACATATTTTTTTAGTGTGTCTGGGTTAAAAAAATGTTGCTTAGACGAATCCATTTAAACGATGTCATTTAAGCTTTTACTACGTAACCATACAACACTGAAGTAATACTAGCATCCTCTAAACCAAACAGGCATTATTTTCAACAAAATAGCTGTCTGGAAACGAACAACAACATTAAGAGCCCGGAAAACAATCAAGGGACAACAGTAATTACAACGTGAAAGTCTAGTATACGAATGTATAAAAGGTCGGAGAAAATAGAGAAAACACGTGCTCTTCACTACAATAAACTAAAAAAATATAATAAAGAGACATAAATTTGAACTTTTTTTAATGAAACAAAACAACCAGATTAATAGGTTGGACACATGTTGCGTAAACGTAACTTACCCGAACTTTAACTCGGTCATCTAAATTTACTACACCCCCATTCAAATAGAAAATTAACTGGAATCACCGTGAAAGTTCGTGCCACCTGTGACATTTTCTCCAAGAGCCGTATGTCCTTATGTAACCATGCAAAGAACAAATTGGAAACTGTAACCTTTGGGCGCTACAGGAAGAGAAGCCTTACATCATATTCACTTGCACAAACAATATCAGCCCTTATTCATTCCAAGTATGCAAAGTTCGCATTTAATGTTATTTTAGAGCCAGGTTGTTACGTTAAACCATCCTTGGACTGAAACTCGGAAGTGGGATTTTGAACAAGTTGTGTAAGTTATACTATAATAGGAATTGATGCTAAATTTATTATTTGATCCTTTGATTGAACCAGAAACTTCCTGACAAGCATACATCAACTTAGATGGCCAAGGATTTTGCAGTATTTCCATACATAAAAAAACGTCCTTACTTTTGAACTCCTTTGTATCCACACTGACATTTGTCGCGCTTCTACACAAACCGTAAATAACAAAAAAAATGATTAATTGATCCTTAAAACTGAAAATAAATCGTTTCAGTTCACGGCGAAAAAAAAATCGTTTCACCAAAGAATTCCATACGTTTCTCGGATTATAAAATTGTTTTTGATCGTGTTCTTCGTGTATATGGGAGACAACAAATCCAAATTTATTTTTATATCTCATTCTGGAGCTGATGGCGCCAACTTTGTTTTAATTATCACTTAATTCGGAAAATTTACGCGACACCATTCTTTTCCTTACTCTCATTTTTGTTGTTATCTGTCGTTGGTGGTGTTTCCGAAATTTTTATTACCCTAAAGTTTTTTGCCTCCAAACAGATTAATCATTTTGCCATTAACCTCGTTAAACCATATTTACAGTGTCTTTGCCTGAAAATTAGTTTAGTTCATACTTTTTGAACTGTTTGCAAATACTCAAGCAGATATTAAATCGATGGTCAAATGCTTCTGACAGACTGAATTCAAACCAGCTGCAATTATTACAACAATGTGACAGAGTTTTTTAAAACGCATCCAGATGTATGACGATTGTCAATACGTCACGAAATTTATTTTCAAAGCGGGCTTATTATAAAAATCGTTCTTTTTCCAGCAATTTAACTGCCTCGTAACTTTTACAGCCAGCCAGGCTTCTGTTCTGGAAAAGCAATTACTTTTTTACACATCTTCAAGTAAATTCATTATTTGACGGGTGTTGAACTTTCAGAACCCCGGAAAAAACTTCGCAATAATGGTTCACCTTTTAGAATTTCTTTTTTCCATTATAAAAGCCCCAAGCTGATGTATAATGTATATTTTAAAAAAGTCTAATTTTCTCTTCGGAGACTGATGTTATACATATTTAAACAGGGTCAATTTATGTAGGCCAACTTTACCGTAAATTGAGAAAATTAACCCTGCCCTACATAAAATGGAGTGGATAAGGCTCACAAATTCGACCCTCTGTAATGTCATCTCAAACAAGCCCCAGTGTGACCTTGTCCTTGTATACGCATACAAGAATTATTATATTCTCCTCCCGGATGTTATTTAAGCCACAAATCCTCGCCATTCTCCATGGGACGCAATCAAGGGATAAACGTTTCTATGTACCTAACGTCCAAGGGTAAGTGGTCCAGAACCACCACAGTAAATAAATGAAATCCAATATTACGGATTATTCTCTGCATGTTCACCATGAATTAATTTAAAAATTTTCTTTCAACAGACTCTGATCACTAATTCACCTAAAAAAAAAAAAATTAAAAAAATTAAATAAAGTAATAAAAAAGTTTTCAGAAACCCAGGTTTTTTTGGGTTTCAATCTTTCTAAAAAGCCATGTAGATAGGACACTCACTGAAAATCATAATACAAAAACTTCCTTATAATGGAAATTTAAAACAAACGTAAATAATGGGAAAATTACAGGCACGAGTCGCCCTACTTATGAGCGACATGTATTTTCCGAGAGGTTTCATTGAATAACTCCACATCTCTAATTACGTTAACCATGCATACTTCAATAGGAATGGGGATGTTTCAGGGCACTGAATCGATAGCAGCTTGAAAGTATTAAAACTTTTTTCTTGGGATGTTAAGAAAAAGTGTATAATCAAATATGGGTAGTTGAGATATTTAAAAAAAGGAGTGGATCGATAAAATACAACCGCTCTATACCTTACTAGTTTGTGTAGAAATAAATTGTCCCTTAATTAAAATGTTGTATTCATCTCGGGATTACATTGTGGCTACATTGCACACGCAAATAACTAATATTAAAGAAATCAAGTGGCACTAAAAACACGTGTTAGCTAAAAGGACATTACACTTTTCTAATATCCTCAAAACGTGCCGTATATAAAGTTATCGCCCTTGTTTATGTTCCACACGTCTTATGAAGACCTCGTGCAATAACTGTTCAGGTCACTGTACTTGATGATTAGAAAAAGAAATAAATTTTTAATAAAACAGCAAAAAAAATCTTTTTTGTTTTTTTCTTCCTCCCCTTCATACGTATTTGGGTCACTAAACACAATATTCAGTTTGTCCTTAACGTAAACGCCCACCTACACCTACTTTCAACAGCCTGAATTCCTAAAGAGTTCTTTGTTAAGTTTGGTTTTCATTAATTATAAATTTTGATCGTGCTAATTATGTTTTCCCCGTTTTCCTAACCCAAATTTGAAACGCGACCTCAATGTCTTGTGTTTGATCGGAAAATTAAGAATTATCAATGTTTACATGTCGTTAAATGATCATATTGAATACGCAGTCTAGGGATGCTTCTCGAAAACGTGATATATTGGCCATAAAATGCATACAAAAGAACTTGAATTCACATGGCAGAATGAACTGAAACGTTTTGCTAGCTAGTCTCGTGTTTTTGAAAACGATAGAAAATCTCATTTGCTGAAGTTGAAAGTTTAGAATAATCCATAGAAATTGTTTGTTATATTAAACAGTAACTTATGTTTTCATTTTCATACTAATTAGGACATAGTAGACTCTTATAAAACTGACTACTTAAAACATATTTATAAACTATTTCCCCACCCACTATCTTTGTTATTTTCGCTGTGAGCCATTCTCTAGCAAATCGGTGGCTTAATTGGATAATAGAGCAATCAGAGACAGAATCAAAACGTCCTGCAAAGCACGTGGCAATGTTTTACATTATATCCGCCCTTTCAATGGAAAACATTGCGATTTAACACACCAAAATAGACATCTCATGAAAAAATTTGTATATTCAAGTTAATAAGTAAAAATAAAATTGTTTTCCGTTTAATGCCGACCAATTTGTTACCCAACCAATCCGTAAGCATAATTGCCAAGTCAGTTCTGCATTGGACAGAATAAAAATTGAATTTACCGGGGATGTTCAGCAACAAAAAAATCGTTTGTCTCTGTAACTGAACATTACTTAATAGAATGCTGGTAAACAGTCCTTTGACCTATTTCAGGACCTGCTTGTCATAACATCGTTATGATGGTTTGTGTATTTATGTTTTTCGATTATAAGTAATTGTAAACAACTGAGTTTCAGTTGTTTCTTATACGGAGCTACCTTTTTTGTCTAGAGTTTTAGGAATATAATGTATAACAAGGAAAAATGGTTAACAAAATCCATACAAAAATTGTCATCAATGCTATATATTTTGGAATGTGCGTTGCATACATAATACTTATTATTATCAATATAGCACTATATCAAGCACTATTCAAAGGTCATAAACCACTGATTTCTGGGAACAATTCTTTCAAACTGTATGATTAGTTAATAATTATAAAAATCATGCAGTTTTTCTCTTCTATCAAAATAGCACAAGTAATCCTACAAATCAAGCCACACAGTAAAATGTTTGAAATCTGCAAAAATTATCCTGAAACACTGAGGTTCCCTGACTTCCACTGTCATCTAATTATTATCAAAATGTTCACTTTTTGAGCTCTACGGGAATACTGAAATTTATCGTTACGTGTACCCATTTAACCATACATAGGGTGGTCAGGGTGTACAGAGTGGCTATATCTGGAAAACGGTAAGCAAAAAAAATCTTACAACTGTAGTTTGCTCACAAAATGGCTGTAAAACAGGAAACCATAAATTAATTTATTTGTATCTCTCGGAAAACCTACTGATGAGTTATAAATCTAAAAACGTCATTTGATAAGTTATGCAAAATCACATATTTTTCTTCTATGACATTTTTTGCCGTGGTAATATCAACAGCGAAATTTAGCCGATTTTTTTATCCACTTGCAAACTCTCTTCCTTCCTTATTAGTCGATAGCAAACCGTGTTTTGATGATGTATACCTATATGGCATTTTTTGTACATGAGTGGAATTGTCATTACTTGACAACAGACATCAAAAAGTTGTTTTTAGAGTTTCTGTGATTCAAATTTTACTTTATATCTTAAGAATATGATACGTCACGCATTTATTTAGAATGTACATTGCAATTTCCACAAAGAAAACATTTTTCGCGGAAGGAGTTTTAATTAACTGGTAATGTGCAACAGTGCGACCTGTTCAAAAACGTGTTTCCCTGGCTGGCACGTTTACCGGAGCTTACTTGATCTATCTTATGATGACATTTACGAAAAAATGTCATAAAAGAACAAGATGCAACCTTACCCTAATTATCAAAGGATGTTTAAAAATGTATAGCTCATCACTTGATTTTCCAAGATACAATGAATTTCCAGCTATTTCCTAAACACACTTCAATTATAAGAATTTGTTTCCAACCGCTAATTTTTTGTCGAGATATAGCTGCTACGTACACCGTGTACATTGAATGTTTTTTGTAACAATTCTCAAACTCACCTTGCATAAAACATAATCGTATTGACAAAAAAAACTACTACACTGGCATGCAATTAAATTTGAATATAAGAGCGTTTTACGTTTATTTACGGTAAAGTGTTACTATTCAAAATCGTCTCAAAAAGCAGATATAGTTAGTCAATACCAGACTATGATACGACATCTTTGAAGCACTTGAAACAACATAGTGTAATCGTTTCGAGCTCAACACACTCTCTACATTTCAAACTTCAAATTCAGCGCGCTGAATTTAGATGGCACTGTATTAAACGCCGTTATTCTAACTCCTCCGGTAAATAAACACGATTAACTTAAACAAAGCAGTGTAACTTCACTTAAAAATGTCGTAACCAGAATATTACGAGCCCTTCTGTGAAATTTGGAGTTTTCCCTTGTCAACTCATTTCATCGTATATACTCCGGTTACATTCTGAACTAAACAAAAGCGTAACCACACCTCAAAGCGTCGGTATGCAATTATCGTATATTTTAGAAAGTTTAACCGAACGGTTAGCGGTAAAACTTAACCTCGGTTTCGACGCAATCTTTGAAAAGCTCATCGAATTCCGAAAGGTTTTCGCCGACCGAGGCCACGATTTCATTTATCTCTTTT
This sequence comes from Ips typographus, assembly GCF_016097725.1. NCBI lineage: Eukaryota > Metazoa > Arthropoda > Insecta > Coleoptera > Curculionidae > Ips > Ips typographus. The sequence continues at coordinate 4,867,597 of NC_138430.1, read as the reverse complement.
ACGCACTCGGCCTCCATATTGTGCAGCAAGTTTTCCACCCCTTTGTATTCCGCACTCTTAAAAAGAGTGTACAAAGTGTGGGGACTCTAAAAAAAAACAAATCCCAATTTTAAAAGTTACATTCAGTTCAAATCACTTACTTCTTTATCGGGGCAAATTGTATGCTTTGAGATCACCGCATTTTTCGTAAAAATAAACGGTTTAAAAACAGATTTTGACGGGTCAGGAGTGGCCGTGAACCAATGAACACTAGGAGACGTGGCAGACAAAGTCGAAACCTAAAAATGTGTTTTAATATAATTTATATTATATTTACTGTAAATGTATTTTATGCCTGGCTTCCTGCAGTAGGAAAGGGGTTGTCGCAACCCCGACATATACCAGAACTTTTATTTCTTAAAACTTTGAACATGTCAGTTTCCTTAAAATTCTTTGACACAGTGTATTGTGCCAACAGTTGTCGCCCGGCGTCAAAACGGGCGTCCCCTGGTTTTTTCTCACCACAAAATACTTGTGAAAAATTAAATTCCTCCTAAAAAACACATAAAAAGTAGTGTCTAATCTGGATGAATATTAGAAATGTTAATAAGTATAAAAACAAACCTGTCCGTCCCACAAGCCTTTTGACTTTGCATATTCTTCCAAACCATCCGATTTTCGATCAATTTTAGTCGTGATTGTAAGAATATTTGAAATATTCCTAAATCCACCTGTAATAGCATAACAGGACAGTACACATAAAAGATGAATTTAAGATAACATTAAAACAAATCTTACTGGTTATGTGTTCAGCTGCCCAATGTTTGCCACATGTTTCCAACACCCAAGCACAAGAGTTATCCGCAATTAAGTACGAATTGTGGTAAACAAAACCCTGATCATTTTTAGAACATGGACCACCCTGTCCGTATTTTTCCAAAAGACTAGTTATAGTTTCTAAGGCCTCTGTAGCTGTGGAACTACGTTCCAAACCCAATCTTAAATGGGTTTCCTTTTTATTCAATGATTTCTAAAATGGCGAACCACAAAGTTTTACCTTACTAGATCCATACCCAGCAAGCGTTTAACTGAGGGATCACTGTCTCCTTCATTATCATTGGTCCAAATTGCTTCATTGCCAATGGCAACTCCATTTTCATTGGCGCCCATTTCAGCACCCCACATCCAATTTGGTTTGCTAAGTATCACTGCTTTGGTTCTTTTGACTGAATCAACTTCAATATAAGTACACTAAAATTTCATTATTTAATACAGCTAATGATCCAGAGATGTCAGACTAGGCTAAGCTCTGTTCAGAGACTTCTGCCTGTTGCGGCGTCAAAGATCGTATAAAAACATGTGTTCACTACTACTTCATAGGCTATTTCCAAAAGTAAAAAGTGGCAGAATTCTCTAGGTCCATTTTGAAAGTGCCAAGGAACTCTTCTGCTACTAGGCTACTGATGGGCACCTTCTTAAAAGGTCCAAGGTTCTCTACAAATGTCTTAGCACCATTTTGAAAGTGTCGGAGACCTTTAAATGCTGCTGTAAACCTTATTAAAAGTTTGAGAGGGTTCTACGTTCTACTAAGTGTTTTAAACCTTCTTAGAATTGTTTTAAATTGTCACAGGTTTTTAGAACAATTTTGAAAGTGTCAGACCTTTAAATGCTATTGAGAACCTTCTAAAAAGTGCCTCTAGAAGTGTCATATTTCCCAGAACTGTTTTACATTGTCAGCGGCCTCTCGAACAATTTTGAAAGGGTCAGAGGCTTCTAAATGCTACTGAGAACCTTCCTAAAAGTGCCAAAAGGTTCTACAAGTGTTTTAAACCTTCCTAGAATTGTTTTGAATTGCCAGAGGCCTCTAAGACCATTTTTAAAGTTACATAGACCTCTAAATGCTATTAAAAATCTTTTAAAAAATGCTAGAGGCCTCTACAACTACTTTAAACTTTTCAAAAATTGTTCTAAATTGCCAGAGGCCTATGGGACTATTTTGAATGTGCCAGATCCTGTAAATTCTACTGAGAACCTTCTAAAAAATGTTAGAGCCCTTTACAAGTGTCTTAAACATTCCCATAACTGTTTTAAATTGCCAGAGGCTTCTAGAACCATTTTAAAAATTCCAGAAACCTCTGTTTTAACTTGCCAGAGATCTCTAGAACCATTTTGAAAGTCATTTGATTCATTGACATAGGTTCTTTGCTGGTGATTGTAAGGCAAAAGTCAGAAGTCACTGAACAGTGCAAACCCATCAAAAAACATGTTCTATCAAAAATTTTGAATAAAATTACAATGCAGATATGACATTTGGTAACCTACCTTAGTAGTTGGTGATGTTTCTTCTGTAGCTGGAAAATACACAACTTCCTGGATTTCACCTTGTGGTCTGTCAGAATTTTTTCCAAATATCACCCCATTGGCTGTTAATGGTGGTAAGACCACGAAAGTGTCACATGACTGTGGGGCTTCCATTTCTAGGTCAATTTTACCTAAGAATCCTAATAATGATTGACTTATTTTTAGGACTATTTTAGACAAACGTACTTACTGTGGGACAATCAATATTGCAGCAAAGTAGACAATAAAGGGTTTCTGACTATGTAAAGTAGGTTTATATGACAAAATGTGATGAGTTATTCAATTAACTAATTAACGTAGTAGTTACTCAACTAAAAATCTGGATAAATTACCAAAACCCCGATTATCCTTATGTTCACCAGATTAGTAGACACAAATCAGCTGTTTTTAATGTTCACTGACGTAGGCAAATGTTTTACCGACGCTGCCAAGTTTTAGCAATTGCCATTATTATTCATTATACTTCACTTTTTAACATTCAATTAAATCAGATTTGTAATGAAAAAAATTAGATTACTCCAATTGGATCAAACTTACGATAACAATTTAATAGAACCTCAGACAGTTACTATTGAAGTTCGATATGGCAACATTGTCAAAATTCGGAAAGGCTACTTCACGAGACTCGTTGCGAAAACGGTGACTTTCCACCCTGGGTCGACTTTATTCGATTCATTCGCAATCGCAAAGGCGTCTGACCAACCGGTTTAGGTTTCGATTGGAGGCTCGCATAACGGGGGCTCGTTTGTTGGCGGCATCGTGAGTGGTTTGATTTTTCTTTCGGTTGTTTCCACAATCTTCCCGATACCAAAATGGCATTGTTTCGTGTAACCACGACCAGATTTCAAGATACGCAAGTAAGTGGGAGTTAAAATTGTTTCGAGTGTTACCAGGGTGACGTCAAACTGCACGGGTAGCATACCATGCGTTTTTATGGTTCATGGTAATCATGCTTATGATCAATGTCTTGACCTTTAAAAGGTCCATGCAAAATGTACTAGTGAATTGGAACATATGATAGTATTATCTGACTTTCAGTTCTAAAATAGCATAGTAGAAGTAGAAGGCGCCTTTATTACGTAAGGCCAGTCACTTGTTATTGGACCTGTATTAGTTATTTTCATTCAGTTGTTGGTAATTCAAGGTGCACTTTTCCATAACATTATTGATTTGTAGTAGTATTACATAAATATGGAGAAGATATTCAAATGTTCATTTTTTACTCTATGGTGTATCTATAAAAACCATGTGGTTTTGTTCAAGCAATTCAACCTATTAAGGGCAGCCAGAGGCTCATTATTAATATTTAGTCCTTTCATTATAAAATGTTTTCTGACCAGTTAAATCTTCCTACAATGTTTCAGATACTAATGAGATAATAATACCTTATCAGACCAGGCTTCATGTCCTCTTATATAATTATTAAATGTAAATGTGTGTCATGCGTTTTTAGTAGATTATCTTATTACTGTTTTTGCATTATCTTATACATAGCAAAGGCTACACTATTGTTAAAATGTAGAGATAGCAATATGTAGAAGATAACAATATATGGAAATGGGGCCTCTAGGGCTGAGAAAACGTATACTTTACTTGCTTAGCTTAGTAAACCCGCTCCTGAGTGATCCTTCATTAGCATTCACCTACATCTTGAACTACATTCACTTTATGTCACTACTTAATCTTAATCCCTAGACTATTCAAGAATCACTATCTACAGTGTGTTTACCTTAAATTCAAGTTTAAAATTTACAATTCGTTTTTTCTGGAAAAGGCAAACTGAAAATTTTCAAAAAGTCAGCCATTTTGTGTCACCTCAAGGCCTTAACCTTAAATAATTTTGATGTTTGTCATCTGTCTTAACTCAAAGTTGAGGAAATATTAACCAAAGATATTAAGAAACTGGATAAGTCATAATATTGTTCTTGTTGAGTTCTAAAATATAATTGTTTGATTGTTTTAATTTTGATTACAGAATTTATCAACATGAAATACATAAATATTATTTTTGTTCTAATTTGGTTAAAACGCAATTTTTACTCTGTCAGCTTATTCTAGTGCCATAACCTGGTATTATCAGTTCTATTAACTTTTATCTCAGAGAACATGGTTTCCAAGCCTGTAAGGAGATTCCCAATGAACGAAGTTCATCCACTATATTAATCTATCAAATTACGTTGTCTGGCCTGTTATCTTTATACGTGACATTGTCTGCAAATACTTGTAAAAGAGTAGAAATGCTAGACCGGAAAAAACGGAGATAACATTATGTAGGTTTTATATTTGGCTTAACAATTTATGGATTTAATTATACAAAGCAAAACGCGTGTCCTGACGAAATTCTAAGAGGAAAATTACACACTCAAGAGTAGAAAAAACAATTATTTTCCTTATCAAATTATTGCAAGTAGAAACTTCAGTTGCAGAAGCCAATTGTACCTAAATTAGCGATAAAAAGCATCACGTGGAATCACTTAATCCCAATATAAAGTTGTTTGGGTAATACTACACTGGTAAAAAGGCTCACAGGATTCAATTGTTTTTTTTTACTATGAAGCAACTTTTAAAATTTTTAATTAATTATTTAAAAAAAAAAAATAATTGAAATTGTCACTCCACTCCAAACCTCTTTCATGTATTTTACTTGGTACACCACCGTGAAAATTCAGAAACCTATTATTATGGACATAAAGTTTTTACAGGAAAGTGGTTTTTTGGGTAAATTCCGCAAGAAAAGGTTCTTTCACATTGATTTTGACATTTTCCTCATCTTCAGACAGACAATTCAATTTTCTATTGTAGATATTTGTCATGAAAAGGTGTAGTTGTCATTTTGATTTTTATTGTTTTTAAAATTAAAATTGGTGCTGTACTACTATAAATAGTAAATACGCTAAAAATGTTCCGGCCCAAGGTAAAAAAATTAATAACAAATCGTAAGACTAGTTTTCTAGCTAATGTTTAGTTTAATTTTGTATGTTCTTTTACAGAAAATAGTACCGCAAGTGTCGTTTATCCTAAGACAGCTCAGCGATGCTTCCACCGATCTCAAAGGAGTTTTGGCCGCTAAAATCCCCAAAGAACAGGAACGCGTCAAAAACTTCCGAAAAGCCCACGGGGCCACCAAAGTTGGCGAAGTTACCGTTGATATGGTGAGATTTTGATAAAGTTTATTATGTAATATTTTAAAATTTATGTATTTGCAAAAAGTATCACTTTTGATATTACCTATTTCTGTACTCTAAAATTTACTATTCAAATATGGTTGTGCTTATTGAAATGGGACATTGTTAAGCACGTGTCCACCTACACTATTGAAATTCTATGATTACGTCAAGAGTAATTTTTCTATTTATGATGACTGATAACAGTAACAATTATCTTAATAGTTAGGTTTTGCCTCACTACAAGCCTAAATAACTGATTTATACTGGGCTAGACATTGCAAAGATCTAATTTTTAATGTAAAGTGTTAAAATTGAACAAACTGTTGCCCAAGACCGCGCTAAAAACTCTACACTTCGACGTCACCAGTTTTGGATTTATTCCAATGTTACGCGAGAATTTCATTGACATTCAAATAACTAATCGTGTTCAACTTAGGTGTGTTATTTTTCTACCGTTCATAATATTTAAATTGTTTTATACATTTACAATTTAAATACATAGTAGGTAATTACCTAATAATTACGTAATTCCCTATTTGTACTAGATTAATATATTTGTACAAAACTAGCTGTTTGTGTTAAACATGTTCAGCTATTCGCTCTGCTAATTTATTTATTGGGTATTCAGCAAACATTTGAACAATTGTTTGTGTTGTTCTTATACACATATTGATAGCGGATTATTTTATTATTGGAGAGGTCAGGACAAAGTATATCCATTATTATTATGTGTTTACCTCATAGAGGAAAAAATTATTTTTATCAGTTCACAGGTCATTTACTTATACAGTGCTTCTGACCAAAAATAGAGGAATTTTGGACTTTAGATTTTACCGAGTAACTCATCAGCGATAAATCCAGTGTACTACTTAAAAGATAATTTTGAGGTGAAAGAAACATTTTATCTGTAAAACAATCAAATAGGACACCTGGAAATATTGGTTAAGGTGATTTATACAATACCCTAGATGTGAAGGTCAACAAGAGTTACAAGTCTACTTTTCTTTATAAATGAAATGAAAGTTATTTCTTTTTTAATGCAATAGTAGGTTAAATGTGAAATTAATTTTGTTTGGTTAAAAATACTAGATACAATCATCTAATGTAGTAATAAGGATGAACAGGCAAGCTCAGTCATTATTTGCTATAATAACATTCTTTACAGTCACAGGATTTTCCCCCAGTAGTTTTATTATTCAATAATTTTTAATTCCAGTAGTTTCCATAAAATGTCACTCCTAGTACATTTATCAACTTCTCTTAAAGGTATAAATAACTTTTATCAAGATAACTGATAAAGTATTGTGACAAAATGTGATGATTCTTGATCATAAATGTCGTTTTGTTGGCACTGAAATATTTTATCAGCAAAAGAGGGTTAACCCCTAAATCATAAAATATTTGGGACCATTCTATTTTTTGTTATGCATTTTTCTAGATGTACGGAGGTATGAGAGGCATTAAAGGGTTAGTTTGGGAACCTTCAGTCCTTGACGCCGACGAGGGTATCCGTTTCCGAGGTTTGTCCATTCCCGAGTGCCAAAAGGTTCTCCCCAAGGCTCCTGGAGGCAGCGAACCAATTCCTGAAGGTCTTTTCTGGCTGTTGATCACCGGAGATGTACCAACGGATGCTCAAGTATGTTTCAACTGTAAAATGTTTTCTGATTTTTTTCCTAATCGGTATTGTAGGCTAAAGCCCTATCGAAGGAATGGGCAGAACGTGCCGAACTACCACCGCACGTCGTAACTTTGCTCAACAATCTGCCCAGCAACGTTCACCCCATGTCGCAACTTTCGGCCGCTATCACTGTTTTGAACAGCGAAAGTAAGTTTGCCAAAGCTTACGCCAGTGGCGTGCATAAGTCCAAATACTGGGAGTACGTGTATGAGGACTCGATGGATTTGATCGCCAGATTGCCCGTGGTCGCCGCCACTGTCTACAGAAACACGTACAAAGACGGCTCAGGCATTGGAGCCATCGACACCTCCAAAGATTGGTCTTATAACTTTACCCAAATGTTGGGTTATGACGATCCCAAATTCATTGAACTGATGAGGTTGTACTTGACCATCCACAGCGACCACGAGGGTGGCAACGTGTCTGCCCACACCACCCATTTGGTTGGATCTGCTCTCAGTGATCCCTATTTGTCATTTGCGGCCGGTTTGAACGGTTTGGCCGGTCCTTTGCACGGTTTGGCCAATCAAGAGGTTAGCATTTACTGACTTGTGTTTAAAAATGATTCTAACGTAATTTTCGCTGTTTTTTAGGTTTTGCTTTGGTTGCAAAAGCTTCGTCAACAAGTCGGTGACAAATACACTGAGGAGCAACTGAAGGAATTCATTTGGAAGACTTTAAAATCCGGCCAGGTCGTGCCTGGTTATGGACATGCCGTGTTGAGAAAGACCGATCCCAGGTACACATGCCAGCGAGAGTTTGCTTTGAAACATCTTCCAGAAGATCCTCTCTTCAGGGTAAGTCAGAACAAAAAGTACTGTCAAAATTATAATATCTCTTTTTAGTTGGTGTCTGACATTTACAAAGTTGTACCCCCAATTCTGCTCGAGCTTGGCAAAGTGAAAAACCCGTGGCCAAATGTAGACGCCCACTCTGGAGTACTCTTACAGGTAAATTATTGCATTTTCGTATATTATGACACACTTAAATTCTAATTTTGGTTACAGTATTATGGTCTCAAAGAAATGAACTACTACACTGTACTGTTCGGAGTCTCAAGAGCGCTTGGTGTGCTCGCCGCTCTCGTCTGGGACCGCGCACTAGGCTTACCAATCGAAAGGCCCAAATCGTTGTCCACCGATATCCTCATGAAATCCTTGAAGGCCTAATTTGCATCGGTTTGCGTCGTTGCGCCGTTATTTATTGTTTTTTTTCCATTATTCCTCCGACCCGGTCAAACCTGACACTCATCCCTTCACAGTGGGGAAAAAACACCTAAATAATGATTTGCGCAAGTTGTTGTGATTGTCGTCGAGTGATTTATTTAATTTTTTTTCCATATCGCAGGTTACCTACTTTTTACCTTACGAGTTAAGTGATGTTGGTTAATAAAACTAGTTTTTGTCTAGTTGGAGTAGCAGAATTATTTTGGAAGTGCTATGGTGCTTTTCGATCTTCAGTAAATCCAAAAATAGTCATTTTCTTTTTATCAAAATACTGTATGTTTTTTAAATTGGAACTTTAAAATTACAAACCCCAACATATTCTTTTATTATGTTAAAGGGGGTCTTGCATATAGGACATAATCCAATAGCCTTAGCAGCCAAGACCTGTAAACAATCCACACAAAACAAATGGCCGCACATTGTGGCTTTGACGCACGATGTGGCCATTTGTTTTGTGTCGATTGTTTAGGGCTTAAACGCACTGAGCGACCATAAATATATCATTATAGCAAATGTCTACCAACACGTACTACCGACTCCGTTGGTCGCAGTCTGCTAAGGCGACGACCTGTCCTCTGATTAGAGTACCTTAAATCAGGGCATTTGTGCACTGTTACTTAGTAGTGTTTTATTTATTATTAACAATTATGATCATAATGTTTCCGTAAGGGCGTATTTTGTTTCAATTGTGTATAATGCATTATATTGTACAGGATTTTTTTTGTCTCAGTCATGTGTAATTAAAAAATCAATAACAAGACAATACAATATTTATAAAATAAACCAATTTATTATTAAATTTTGTTTTCCCGAATTTGGTTGGTTTGTTTTCAACTCAAACTACCGAATAAATTAGCCAAAAGACTTCTTACAACTAAGCATTTAGTATATAAATTCAAAACGGTAGTCCATATTGCTTAAAGCGACTTTGTTGTAAGCACAAACAGAAATGACACAAAGCTTAGTTATTTTTACAAAAGCATTAAAATTCAACTTTTTACACTCTACCGAACTATTAATAGCGTCTTAAAGCACTAGTGCTTTTAAAATTTATTAGTTTTCTATGTATACCCATCTTTTCCACATAAAGTAGCCAACATCCGATAATAACAATATTTAGGGTCAGAATATTCAATGTCATACCAATAATTAACGGCAATACATTCGTGACTTTGTCTGACATGGTGAAACCACAAACTAGGTAAATACAGTACATCACCTTTTTCAACACGTACATGCATACGCCTTGCTTTAGAGTAAAACTCTGGATAAACATGTTTCATTTCATTATTAAGTGGATCGGCACATATCCAGAATATACTTTCAGGATCTGTACAGTCCTCAACTTCAAACCCGCCTGGAGTAACATTTTTATATTTTTTTACCTTATAATTCTGGTAAGGTACATAAGGAAGGTCCACTGGGGGTATTAAGATGAAATCCTTGTAACCATCTATTACGCAGTAAATATTTTCATATGGGTCTTTGTGCACTGTAATTATAAGGTAATACAGCTAAGTTTTTAAGACTATAAGAGATTGCTTACTGCTGGTCACTGCTCTTTTATCCCCCATCCAGAAATTAACAGCATCTGGTTTTTTATTAAAAGCTTCTGAAGCCCATTTGAACTCCTCTACAACATCCACCAAAAATTGGGGAAAATGTTCAGTTAAATTGGAGTTTTGTTGTTGAAGATATGTTACGTAATTTGGCCTACAAAAATTGACGCAAATGATAAGTTATAAACTATGCCAATCAACTAAAAATACCTTTTTTCTTGCAAGTTGTTTAAAAAATCTTTAAAACTCATATCTAGTTCCTCAGGCAGAAAAAATGCTTCTTGCTCTTTACTACAAGCAATACCATCAGCATATCCATTTGGAGTTACAGTAACTCTAACTGGTTTAGCCCCAAAGTGTTCCCTATATTTTTTCACCTTGTATATATTTTTCTATAAAATTTTTAAATCTTATTAATCTTATTACCACTGTTTTATCACCCCAATTCTAAATACTATGTGTTGACGTTTGTCTCTACCTAAATGCTTACTTAAAATACTCTGAATTCCATTTAGAAACGGCAGGCAAATCACATGCTCCCCCTTTTATGAGTAATGGATAATTTCTGGACACAAAGTTTCTAAAGAATTCTAATGACCATGTAGGTTTTTGAATGTCAAAACATGTTAATTCTGCTACTGTTTGGTCATAATACAGTAAATCTACAATAAATAATTTTTGGATTAAAAAATTGTAATTTATTACAAATATTCTTTTCTTTAATACTAACCATTGGTTTCACTGTACAATGTATCAAGGGCTTTTTGTGTCATTCTTTTTCATTCACAATTATTGTAATAAAATGTTTTTAAATTGTAAAATTTTATTAACATTACTAATTAAAAATTTATAGGTTATATTTATTTTCTATGACATAAGAATCATATTATTACATAACCAGATAACCACACCACACGTCATATCCGGTCATGTGATACAATAATTACTTAATACTTAAGCGGTCACGTGATAGCAAATTACATAACCTGGTCAATATTTGAAAACTGAGAAAACTTAACCTCAAAAAAAAAATGTAAACAAATTGGAGAAGTTATGGTGATTCAATTTGTAATTTTTAGTCAAAACATCGCTTAATTTAAATTGTTCTAATTGAGATATTTAAAATTTGTGAAAATGTTAGTTAGAAAGTTTTGCCAGCAAGCTGCAAAACTGAAAGACTTACGAAAAATGACTGCTTGGACTATACACTCTTATGGGGATATTGAGGAGTTACAATTTGAGGAGACTCGAATTCCTATTATTCGTCACCCTCAAGATGTGCTGGTTGAAGTTAAGGCAGCCTCACTCAACCCCATTGACTCTTTTATGCTTGGTAAATCAATCTTATATCAAGTTTGGGGTCCATTCCATTATTGCTGCTTGTAGGTGGTTATGGACAAAGATCATTTCAAATTCTTAGGGACTCTAACATTGAATTTCCTTTAATACTAGGTAGAGACTTTTCAGGTTAGTTCACTAGTTACTCTAGGCATTCTTTTAATAATTAACAAATTTAAAGGCACAGTTATTGGCAAAGGTCATGGGGTAAATGGCATTAGCATTGGTGATGAAGTTTATGGTTTTATACCAATTCACAAACAAGGATCTCTAGCTGAGGTGGCATTAGCCTCAGAGCCATATGTATGCTTAGCTTCTAAAAATAACAAACATTTTAGTAAAGACTGATGGTTTCAGGTTCTCCCAAAACCTAAGCAATTAAGTCATAGTGAAAGTGCTTCTTTAGTTTACGCCACAATGACAGCTTGGAGTGCACTATTTTTAGCTGCTAATATGATAATAAGGCAAAAAAAGGGTTTGAGAGTCTTAGTTTTGGGAGGTTCAGGCGGAGTTGGAACTGCAGCAATTCAATTATTAAAGTCTCAAGATTGTGTGGTGAGTTGGTTGCTTCTTAACAAAGTTTAGTAAATGATTCTGAGTGTTACTTTTAAGGTGTATACCACCTGTTCTAAAGATGCAATTCCTTTAGTCACATCATTAGGTCCTGATATGGTTTTTGATAGAAATGACAAGGATTTTGAAACAAATGTACGACAGGAAGGAAAGTATGTGACTGCACCACATTTTTTTACTATTTTTAAATGAGTTTTTGTAGGTATCACATTATATTAGATGCAGCTAACATGGGAATACAAAACCTCCCACAAACTTGGCAGTATGAGTCTTACGTTACCCTAAATTCACCTTTATTGATTAATAACGATAAATACGGCTTGTTGGGGGGTTTATTAACGAGTGCTGGCAATTTTTTGGAGGCAAACGCCACACGGATTTGTTCTGGTAAAACTGTCAGATGGGGCTATTTTATACCGTCTAGCAGCGGATTTCGTTTTATACACGACTTAATTTGTGACGGAAAAGTATGAATCTAGTACTTTTCCTGGTAAAGTTTGGGTAAATCATCTTTTTTTCAGATTAAACCAGTAATTCAGGACTGTTTCGATTTTAAAGATGTGCCATCGGCAATTCAGAGGCTGCGGAAAGGGCATGCCAGAGGCAAAATTGTCATAAACCTTTAACTTAAATGCAATTTTTATGTTAATTTGTGATATTTAAACTGTTTAATAAATAGAAATTTATAGTTACACATTGTTTTATTTACTGAAATAATTCAGCAGCAAACAATCAGTATGAAATAAATGCAGTTGATTACTGTTACACATTTTTTACTTTATTTTAGACTTTTTAATTTTTTTATGGATTTTCTGCAATGTAAATTCAGCCTCCCCCATCAGAGCTCCATCATTGAACAAGGAAGCCATCTTAATAGCTTCTTCACAGCTTTCTTTAGCCTTCTGCCATACTTCAAGATTCATATAAATTTGCGCCTGTTTCAAGTAACACCTGGGCATGTCAGTACTCCCTATGCCCTTTCCCAACAAAATGGCGCTATTCATGTTTTGAAGGGCCAAATTATTTTCGCCTAGTTGCATGTGTAGATCGGCCAGAGTGTACAGGATCACCATTTCCTGGTAAGGGCTCAACCCTTTAATTTTTAGAGAGTAATCGTAAGCGGACGTTATGAGTTCTTTAGCAGTTTTCTGTTCGTTTGAACGTATTTTGTGCAGGCCGTACCAAAACAGCACGTTCACGTACAACATCCCGGTTTTAGTTGAGGTGTCCCCGTCAAAGATTTTCTGCTTTTGTTTTTGTAGACAATCCCTAAACCCTATTTCAGCCAAATCGGTTTTTTCGTACGCGCTGTATATTCTTGCTAATCGAAGCTGAAAATCCACCACCTGACTGTCGTTCTCCGATGCACCAACTTGTACCAGTTTTTCAATGGCGCTAACCAGTAGCAGTTCAGCTTTGTCCATATTACCCATGGCAAAAGATATGGAAGCCAAGATATCGTACAAATAAGGCAAAGCCGCGTACACTTCGTACTCTTCACATATTTTAATACCCATCTCCAGTATGGCAGAAGCCCTTTCCGTGTCGCCCTTTTCCAGCGCTATCCTTGCCAAACTCATTAAATGGGCAATGTTCTCTTCCACATCAAATTGATTGACCTGATTGGTGGGTCCTTGCAGAAATTGGGTGAACTGCAGAACGAAGAATACGGGCTTGTTTAGGTTCGGGTATGGGTTCTCGAAGGCGATTTTACCAAAGTGTCCCACTGTCCTTAGACCACGTCGGACGATTTGGGGGACTTTTTGCCATAGTTTGGTCAATACTGCGTTAATGGACATGAAATTTTGTTTTGGGACATTGAAGTCGTAAATGCGAAATGATTGTCGGAGTATTGAGTGACGTTTTTAATCGACAGTCATTTATGTATACAGGATGATGGGTTTCTCAAAGTAAAATAGTAATTTCACCTGTATATTATCAACATGTGCAGTATTTGCGCTAATTTCAGTAGGTTTTGTGACCAAAAAAAGCAGCATTAATTGAAAACGAACCGATGCATGATGCAAACCAATATTTGTTTCTGATTAAATACAAGCATTAGAACTTTTCATCGTTTTAAAAGTTCGGGTATATTGACAGGTTTCCTTATCTTCTAGCATAAACTTGACATTGATGCCATATAAAAAAATTATCAAAGACACGTGTATGGTTAATTCGGCGTAGGAAGTAAAGTCAACAATCAATTAGAATCAATTTGACTTAGCGTCAAACCCAATGAGCAGAGATAATTTATAGAAAAACAAAGGCGTGACAAATGTAGTTGCGAAACTAAAGCATATTCGATTTTTAATTAAAACAGGAACAGAATGGAAAATGCGTATTTTGTGAGTCAATTTCTGATAAATTTGAATCTGCAAGTAAGATTTACCGTGAATTGAAACAGTCTTGTATAATGTTTTAATTATATAGGTATATTAAACTTAGATGACATATAAAACTATTTAGTTTTTGATGATTTATTAGTATAATTTAATGCTAAAATGAGTTTGTAAAAGCCAGGAATTAGAGCAAAACTGTGTTTACCCAACTATACCTGCATGATAAAGTGCTTGGATGAGCATAAAGTGCATCAAATGTAACAACAATAAATTGCAACAGTTTCGTTGATTACAAAAGTTCAAATCAAGGTTCTAGCCTTGAAAGCCTATTTATGTGTTTTATGGTTAAAACTGATTTTTCCTCTTTTTCGATCCCCCTGTTAGAGAGTTCTAAAATCTGTTTCAAAGACAAATTAGGTCACATATACTTACTACCAAAAACCTAATATCCGTATTTTTTCATTTATCATTGTTCTTTATCTACGATTGGTTTAGAACAGCAAAACAAATACACAAAGGCGTGTCCGATTGATTAACGAAGGTCGCATCCTAAAACGCTTCAGAATACGTGCCTAAGGTTTTAAGATCATCACGAAAGTTCTGAAGTGGGTGAAAGTAACGAGAGATCAGGCTGAAACGTCGATTTCTTGTATTTTAATCAGTTTTTGGGTCGACCACCAGAATATAGAAAAAAATGCTGAAATGGTTGATGACCACAACTGAAAAAAAAAATGTTATAGTGTATGACAAGTTACCACATTGGGGTTATTATGTTGTAGAAGCTTTTGCAACTCCCATTCAATTTGCATACAATTACAAATAGGGACACAAAAAACCTTTTAATTGTTTGTATGTTGAAGATTAGCTTTGTTTCTGAAATACATTATTGGCTGATAGTTATAATGACAATTTCATATTGTTTAATTAACTTATGATGTAATGTGACAAATTTATGTTTTGCCTAAAAATCTAAAGTATTTAAAAAATAGTCGTAAACTCTTAATAAATGTGTGAAACTTTACGTAATGACAAGTCGATTATTTTTTGCTTATTACAGGGTGTACTTTTTCAACGCAGACTGATCACAAATTTTATACTGCTAATTGACTAATAGATCTGCAATGGACTGTGATTAAACAGGAGACGAGTTTTGGTTAAAACTCTGTAAATTCTAGCAGCAACCATATATTACAACCATCCTAGCAATACGTAATATGATTGATACGTTCAAAACAAATCATTCTTGTACATTATGCGTTCTAATATGCAAATTTAAATTTCTTACGTAAATGTTGTTGTTTATGTTATAATATAGTAACAATCTCCACCCTGGACATTGGAATTTTCCTTTTTTTAAATTTTGTTAAACCCAAATTAGCTATTTATAGATTGCCGCAAAGATACGGGCAAACCAAAGATTGTCGCTACCGTAAATACGCAATGTCACCAAAAACTGCTTCGAAGGACCATTTAAAATCGTATTGGGAAAAACAAAGGCGAGACAAATAGCGCAAATACCATTTACCCGCCACCCAATATAAGAGCGCGTGAACCAAGTGCGTACCACCCAATTGTATATTAGTACCCCCGAGAAGTACAGAAACAGTGTGTTACACATTTTGTACTCATACATAAACGACTAGTAATATTCACGTGCACCATTCACCTGTCACTTGGGGGACAGGGAAAGAGTTGCCCCCCGTTCGTGTCTTTTTTTTTCGGTACCATATATCGATAGTCACTTCTTCGCGTCCATGCAAACGCACGCGACGCTCATTGAATTCGATTTTAAATGCGATTCTCGCCGGTGAAATGAAACGCGAATTTTGCAATCCAAAGACGAACTTTTCTTGGCCGTTATACGTGTGGAACCCCGAAAAATAGACGTTTTTTTTTGTTTTTGGTAACAACGCAACCAAATTCGTCTTCTAGTACCAAACGAGAAGAATTAGATTGGCCAGAGGATGCGGCTCTTGATCGTTAGTGTAAGTACCACTCAGTTTTTCTTTAATTCGTAAAGGATGATAAGTTTATGTAAGACTATTACTTTCACGAGTTATTCGGCGCGTCTATGTCAAATGCTTATGTAAAATTCATAACGGGATGCTAATTGATTGTTTTTAGATTTTTAAGCCCACTGCATTTTTGACTGTTACTTTGCAAGAGCATTCACAAAGATTTGCTGTAATTTTCAAATTTACCTTTAATTAAGTGTGATTCATATAGTAAGTCAATGCCATCAGAATCTACTTCATAATGAGGTCATGTTATTAATCAAAATATACTTATTAACCTTTTAATAATGTTTTTAAAATGCCACTTAATATACTCAATTTCTGTCAATCTTTTCTTCCCTAAAATCTTTTTTTTGCCAAATTGCTTAATTTAGAAAATAGTTTTCGATTTAATAAGTCGCAGAGAGAATCTTCAACTAGTAATCAGAGAAATATATACATCCATTGGCCACAAGTCAGAAAACGTCATGTTCACGTGAGCAGTCAACCAATGAAACTTGACATTTACTTTTTTTTTGAGTTGGAAACCAGTCAGGGATTGCCTCTGCAAACAGACCTAATACGTTGAGTTTTTAAAGACAATAAACGCCACAAGGATGTTTTAAGCTAAATAATACAGGGTGTCTCAAATTTGATGGTTTTACAGGGTATCTCCAAAGGTAGTTTTCGCCAACTTGTGCTTAATCAAGGTGGGTGTCAAGGTTTAAGCAGGAAAGTCCCTGAAAGGTGCGGAAAAAATGCTAGCACAATTTCTTGAGTCTTAAATGTTACGATATAACCCAACTTACTTCAGTCCAAAAGTCGATAATTTCGGAGATACAGAGTGTCAGAAGTTCAATTTGGTTTTAGTTTTTCCTGGTGTATTGTTACAAAATTGTAGCTAATTTTTTTTGTAAAATGTAGAGGGCGCCTATGACACCTTGTACTCATTTAAAACCAAATAAATTTTTTGAGTAACCCTGTATTTCATTTTGCAATAAAAACTGTTTGTTCTCCAGTGTCTTTTATCTAAAA
This sequence comes from Ips typographus, assembly GCF_016097725.1. Lineage (NCBI taxonomy): Eukaryota > Metazoa > Arthropoda > Insecta > Coleoptera > Curculionidae > Ips > Ips typographus. The sequence continues at coordinate 4,850,348 of NC_138430.1, read as the reverse complement.
AAAGGTATACTTGGTTAGGTTTGATTTGGGTAGCCGTTTTTGAGATATCTGGTTGAAAAAAATGTACTTTTTCAATAATTATTGTTGAAAAAAAAATTAACACATTAAAAGCGAAGATGTTTAATTAAAATAATTCACTAAACAGTAAAATTTGTCACTAAATAATAAAAAAACTACATTAAATGTGTTGTTAATTTTATTATCTTAAAATGATACCTAATATGAGATTTATCAAAAATAAAAATTAAAACAATCTATTGAAAAAAAGCATTCAACAAATGTTCTACAACTTTCGTGTCTACAAAGATTAATACGTTTTAAAAAATTAAATTAAACTCTGTAGCATTTTGTCATAATTTTTCGAAATGTCAATTCTACTTTGAATATGTTTTCCTAATTCATCTTTTAAGTATTAAATTCAGATTTCTCAAAAACGACTGCAATCAACTCTTACCACGTATACCTTTTTTAGATAAAAGACGTTGGTGGATAAAAATCTTTATTAAACAATGAAATACAGGGTTACTCAAAAAAGTAATTTGGTTTTAAATGTGTACAAGGTGTCGTAGGTGGCGCCCGCTACATTTTACAAGGGAAATAAGAGCAGATTTTAATTTTTCACACCACAAAACTCCTCTTTTGTGACAATACACCATCAATTACTAAAAAAAATATTTGGGAAAAACTAATACAAAATGGAACTTTTGACACCCTGTATGTCCTAAATCATCGACTTTTGGACTGAGGTAAGTTCGGTTACAGTGTATCCCAAATTGGTTCTACATGTATTGGAATCTCGGTAACCGTAAGAGAGTCGGTTAAATGGGATCGTCATCTTCGAGAATTAGTGGTAGCATTTTTGTACACCTTTCAGGGACACCCTGTATATTATTTGGATGTTATAAAGGCTGCATTTGTTTTTGCAGCTCAAAAACACCAAAATGGTATTAGTGGCTCCAAAACTGTCTTCTGATTCTTAAAAAAGTTATTAGACGCTTTCAAACAGTTTTTGCAGCTCAGAAACATAACCATTGTCAAAACCGGGTTGAACTTAAATATCCTCCAAGTTCAGCCAAACGTTACTCGGTTATTTGGAAAAATATCAAAAAAGTGTAAAAAAAAAACTTGTAGAAAATTTTTCTCTCTACAAGATTGCATTAGTGGACTTTTGCCCTAAAGAGCCTCTTCAGGGAGGTATTCTCTAAAATGTTCCATAGAGCATGAAAACGAATGCGGCCACTAGCTGCAAATTAAAAATAGCGATTTCTACGTTGTTTTTTAATTTAACTCCATAGTGTTTATATTTTAAAAGGTAATTTTTTACTTATTTGAAATGTGCAAAAACATACAGGATGTCCCATTTAAAAAAGAATGTTTGATTCATATCTTAAAAACGATGGCCTCCAGAAAAAAAGCAGATTAGATAGATATATGGATTATACGTTAAATTTTCTATGAGCAGCAACGAGTCGATAATAATAAAGAAAATACGAGGGGGTTTCAAATTGTCATAATTTCAAAATTCCCCCGGTAGCTCAGAAACGGGGGCAGTTGTGAAGAGCACGTTCGTTTTGCTAGTTTTAGAGATACCTCGTAAAACTATCGAATTTGAGACACCCTGTACTCTTCAACTGTAATTCATTTAAAGTTGAAATTCAGAAATTTTCACTTGTTTCCTCAAAGTCAATGACACGAAGAAAAAATCCTTAAACATTATCTAAAAGAAAATAATCCGACTAACTCTACTATAGCACAATCAATCACAGGTTGTGGAAGTGTCTAATTAGTCTCCAAAGCTTGTAATTAAATCAGGTAATAGTTCATTAAAGAATCCACTTAAATAACACTTTATACGGAATGTGATTTTACGTCTCTATTTGGTTTTATTAACTATTGACTTATTTAAGTTAAACGACACTTAGTTCGCTTGACATTATAATGAATGCGCTACAAGTAATTAACCAGAGTAGCAATTTAACTTAGTCGAGCATAAGAATGAAATTATTGAAATGTATGCTGATTGTTTTGCATACATAAACAGTTTGACTGTGTGCATTGCACGGTACTTTTATAAATGCTAATATTTCAGTGCGTATTGGTCGTTTGGTGACAATCGCTTTCTTCAAACAGAAGACACCTGATTTAACGCAATTTCGAATTTTTGCCACACAAAATGACCATTCTACATGTAAAATTGCTTGCGGTAAAAACGACATGTTGCAAATTTAATCGACCATCTAATCAATTATGTGAGAACGTTAAAGTCGAAAAGTTCTAGGTGAACAAGAAGGAAATTTTAAATAGCTCAATATCATTTACGGGTAGATGACCGATGATGTGAAATTTCCAACAAAGGTTAACCAAAAAAAATTTGAATACTTCTGGTTTTTGAATCACTGACAGTTAAAAACAGTGGGAAGGGTGTATTACCATAGCTTGTCCTTAACAATTAAGATAAGAAAACAGTACATCGCATAAACCTATAATTGGTATAAAAACAGACAGATCGTAGGTGTAGAGCAAATTAATTTATGAGAGCAATAAAAAAACACAAATCACATTCCTACACTATTACAGTCGATATTAAAATTAATCGATAATTATTATTTAATAAACATGTCCCTGATGTCAACCGACATGTTACAGATTTATCTGACACGAACACGAATCAACCCAGGCCAGAATTCTTCGAATCACAAATAACGATTTATCGATATTACCTTCGATTTGAATGTTTATGCAATATTATACTTTTGAAGCGCCCACTTTATTTGTTATCGAGTGTACTCGGTTAACAATTATTATTATGTTAATGTTGCTCGAAATGGGTCACAAAGAAGTTTGAATCAATTAGGTGGCGAAACCTGATGATGGTTCCTCTATTGGTGAAAAAGTAAAAGTTTTGTCTCTTTCAGTCTGGCCCAATCGTAAACTGTTTTGTAACTTTCAGCAATTTAGTGTCGTAAATTATGTTTTTTTACTGTTTTGGTGGTGGTGCTGGTGATTTATGTATAGTTATAAATGTAATATAAAAACACAACAATACAGAGTGTTGAGTTCATAAATACCCTAATTATTTTCTACATACAGCAAGTTCTCGCCTATACCAAAAAAAGCCAGACCCACTTTATCAAAACAGCATATTGAATAGGTGATCGGTAATTTGTCTGGGACCTACCCACATAAAGAACAATAAATTATTTGAAATATGTCGGAAGTCAAGTTCAGGAGACACTACTAAGCTAATGACAGGGTTTAGATCAAGATTATCGAAGAAAATCAAAAGTTGCCATATCCAATTGAAGGTCGTGGATTAATATCATGAATGAAATTCGTTGAACCGGGGACAATGGATTGTATATCGTGCTAGTTTAAATACCACTATTACCGAAAAGATATTATGATGTTCAATATCATTCTGCAATAATCATTGTTTTGTGTGTGACTCAGCGATTTTATACATCTTAATGGATCCAACGACATTGCTTATTGTATTCATAAGAATTGCGTCATCAATATATAGTTCATCTGTCAAGTATGAAATTGTGCAAGGTTTTCTCTGTACCCTAAATAGACTATTGCCAATAGTAAGTGCTAGTTCTCCATGTAACTATGCAAATGAGGAAATTCAGTGATAAAAACATTGCAAAAGTAGATAAATAATGGTAAGAAATGCATTTGGGAAAGTAGAATTACTTCTACTACAATGGCGAAGCCGTTACCTAATAACATGTTACTTCATTGTACACAACCTGACCTTATTAAGGTGGTAAAATTGATAAATGTATATGATATTTCTTTACCAGAAACAAGTGATTCGTTCGACAGATTTGTTTCAGACTTATGAAATAAACGTTACCTACATGCGTTTTATTAAACAATAGCTAAAATAGTTTCGTTTACTGAATCACTTTTCAGAGTGGTTAAAACAAAGGTAAACTGTCTGATTTAAAAGAAAATGAGAACACATTGCCTAACAAGCTTTAACCCGATATTAAATAAATATTGTAATGAGTAAAAGCTAGTCTATATTATCTTCATTTATAGAATAATGAAAAATGACAGGATTACTAAACCAACTTAATAAGAGTGCTAAACCACTATGAAATAACTATTAGTAGGCAAGTTTTAAAAGCCTTAGTCAAGTAAGACCTCTCTGCAGAAGCTTCTGGCAAATTTTAGAAGGCTTTCAGTAATATTTAAAGGCCTCTAGCGTTTCCAAAATGATTCTAATGGCCTCTGGCTACTTTAAATCATTCTTGTAACGTTTATAACACTTGTAAAGAGGCCTCTGGCAGTTTTCAAAAACGTCTAGAAGGTTTTGGACACTTGTAAAAGCTTCTGGCAAATTTTAGAAGACTTTCAGTAAGATTTAAAGGCCTCTGATGGCATTTCCAAAATGATTCTAGTGGCCTCTGGCAACTTTAAATCATACTTGTAACGTTTATGACACTTGTATAGGCTTCTGGCAATTTTAAAAAATTTCTAGAAGGTTTCGGACAATTGCGGAAGCTTCTGGCAAATTTTAGAAGGCTTTCAGTAATATTTAAAGGCCTCTAGCGTTTCCAAAATGATTCTAATGACCTTTGGCAACTTTAAACCATTCTTGTAAGATGTACGACACTATGTACAGGCCTCAGGCAATTTTCAAACATTTCTGGAAGTTTCGGACAGTTGCACGCTCTTTTGGAAAAATTTAGAAGACTTTCAGTAAGATTTAAAGGCCTCTGATGGCATTTCCAAAATAATTCTAGTGGCCTCTGGCAACTTTAAATCATACTTGTAACGTTTATGACACTTGTATAGAGGCTTCTGGCAATTTTCAAAAATTTCTAGAAGGCTTCGGACAATTGCAGAAGCCTCTGGCAAATTTTAGTAGGCTTTCAGGAATATTTAAAGGCCTCTGGCATTTATAAAATGATTATAATGACCTTTGGAAACTTTAAACTTCTTGTAAGGTTTATGACACTTTTGGAATCCTCTGACAATTTATTTAGAGATGCTCAGTGATATTTAAAGGTCTCCGGCACCACCAAAACGATTCTGGTGGCATCTGGCAATTTTAAACCATTCTTGTGAGGCTTATGACACTTCTGGCAATTTTTAAACATCTCTGAAAGGTTTCGGATACTTGCAGAAAATTCTGCCAAATTTTAACAGTAATATTTAACATAACCCTGACACCACCAAAATGATTATAGTGGCCTCTGACAATCTCTCGAATTAACCTGTGGGAGTGGGTAGCTATTATATGTACTTAGCACTAATCCAAGTCACAAGAACTATTCGAAGCTTCCCAAGAGTGGAAGATTACATAAACGAGAACAAGTAGGTTTTCAATGAATTAATAAGTTATAGAAAGTAAAATTATATGTTAGTCGACCAAACATTCCAACCACACGTCACGTTCATCATTTTTACTAGAACTGGAGATGTTGGTTGGCCTAATCGAACCGTTTATATTAAAAACGAACGAGATGGTGATTTTATTATGCCTAACGCGAAATCTAAATTAGATTTAATGTACAGTTGGTCAGTTTTTTCACGATCATGGGTAAGGCGCACTTTCTACAAACGAGAGTCGAATAACAACGAATCGGTAATGAAGATGAATCCGGTTGAATATGTGGTAAAAACGACTTTATTACGCTGAACGCGTTTTATGAGTTATGGCTGGGAAAGTGATTTTTTGCTTGTATCTACTTGATTTACAATTTATATCTGGTTGTACAACCCACAGCAGATTATAAGTGAGAATTCCATATAAATCAGCCAATTACCATGAATTTTCTTGTCTGTCTAAAATACTGATATATTTACTTTTGGTAAATATGGATGGTAGGAAATATAGTTCACCACTTATAAGTAAAGGTTATTATCATTTTTATTTTGTTAACGGAACCTAGTGTTGGCTTGCCTTGAACAGGGAACCTGACCATGGCAGTGTGTCAACCACATTTACGTGCCATATCTGGGTGGTATATACATAGTTTCAAAAAAATATAACCAGCACAGTTTCCTATATAATTAAATCCACCAGGATATTATTGGTTGTTGGTCAGACTAACCCAAAAAAAAACTCAAGGGCCTAATTGGTGGTGGCTGAAAGACATGTTCTCCACTAAAAATTGAGATAATAACAGCCACTCTATAGCATGATTAATTCTTAAATTCATATGCAAGTAGAAAATTGATTCTACTATGTAATTATACACAACAATTACGATTACGAGCTACCGCAGGTATTCTACATCAAACCTGTCAATTATTGTCCTTAATTAAAATGCAACAACAAATATACTTATTACTGGTTGCATATATTCTAAAAACTCCGGCATTCCGGATATGTTTTTTCAACGTGTGATAATAGCCGATCACCAGCCAGATATAAATCATATCAGGAGTGTCATAAAAATTAATAGCCCGCGACTGGATATGTGATTTACATTGATACGTATCTTGGGCTTCGTATCCTGCTCTCATATTCTTTATTATTGTTTTAATGACAAAACACGCCCGCAATCTATAATTTATATTAAGTGTGGGAGGGGAACTGATTAGAACACAGAAAACACCTGCTGATGTGATTGGTGCTCCGGTTTTTACTACGCTCTAAACGATAATTAGTAAATAATAGTAGGTAATCTTACAACTGGTTCTAGAGATGGTTATCTGCTTCAGCCTTTATTCGCACTGTCATTGCTGTAACTAATTTTTTTCTTCAGGTGTACATACTGATAAACTGGATCACAAAATGTTCTTCAATATGTACCCCCGAGTACGGTCCAAATCCAACGTGTAAGTTCATTCCGGCGCCCCCCGGTAAAACCCCGGCGTGTGCCAGGCCTGGATTAACGTACTGCGAACATCCGGAACATTATCCAAGGTGGGTGTTGTTTTAGAGCAGGCCTCATGTCCTGCCCTAATTCTAGATGGACCGAATAATTCCGTTCTTTTAGCGAACTCATTTTCCAGTTGATCCAAAAATGGCAGTTCGACCACAAAACGCTAATCGTCAACGAAGCCAAAGAAGAGTTCAACACTGTCTATTTCCCACCTCCTAGTACTGTGTACGGACCTCCTTCGTTTATTCAGAATCACATACCAGGATCGGAGGGCGGATATCATTATCCACAGTCGCTTTTTATACCAAAACCTTCGCAAAATTATCCTGATCAAAGTAGGTCACCATTAAACTAAAATACTGAAATCAACTAAATCAGTGTATTCTTGTTAGGTGGATTCTACTTGCCGCCTAAGCCGATTCAGCCACACCTGTCGCCTCATAACTTCTCCTTAGGATTCAACGGATATCCGGACTACAACAAAGATGGTACCTTTCTGACTTACAAGTACACGAGCAATTTTCCACACGATACAAGAAACCAATATCCATTCCAATCTCCAATTTTCGCTCCTCCTACTTACACCCATCTAAACGACATCTGGAAAAGGTAACTTAACAGCAAAAACAATTGTTCCTCATGATAAAAGAGGGATTTTCAGAAGTGAACGTTTGAAAAGATCTCTACGTCGCTCAAGAGCGGTACAGATGGCGTCCAAGTACATCAAAGCTCCTACTTCGAATAGTACATCCTTATCAATACATTACCGAAGTAAAAGACAATCGACGATTACCGGACAGCCCTTGTGTAGAAGTCGGTCCAATTTTATCATGCCAAGAGCAGCTCTGAATAGTAAGGGTAATTGGATGTATGTGGTGAATATGCCTGAAATGAGCCAGCAATATACTCAGTTGGTTAAGAGTGAAATGTGCGCGTAAGTAACTTCAATTAGTTCACTCACCCAAATCCATTTCATTTTCGTCGATAAACAAACTACTTACAACTAAAAACATGAGCACTTTTCGCACAAAACTACTACTGGTTCCATTACTGGACCAGTTTCCACTCTTTTCCGGGTGATTGGTCGTCTAGAGTTTCTGATCGTTGGAAACCAGTCTGGAAGCCTCCTCTGCCACTTCTCCGACCTCTGGTGACTTTCTATCTGCAGTCTTTTTGAGATCAACCTCAATAAGTCTTCTCGCGTCCAACAAAAATTGACTTTTCGGCTCTCTTGTAAAAAATCATTCAAAAACTAAAAAAAAATCAAAAAATTCACGTTTCACCTCCTTCATAGTTCATTCTTCAGTCACTGTAATAGAAAATGCTTGGCACCTCATCTTAAACAATTTTGTTTTAATACATAAAATAATCATTATTTATTTCTTGAAAATTGTGATTTTCAGAGATACCAACTGCAGTGGTCTTTGCCAATTACCGCAAGGATATTCATCGCGTTGCGAACAGAAATACGTCCAAAAAAGACTTATCGCTTTGGAAGGAAGCGGAAGCGACTTATACAGTGATACGTTCTGGTTTCCTAGTTGTTGCATATGCACAGTGTCCAATACATAACGTTCTGAGTTAACCTATAAAGCAATTAATTTATTTAGCAAGTTGTACAAAGACGACATTGTACAGGGTGTTCAAATTTTCACAATTTCTTTACACAGATATGTTACCGTGTGACAACACTGCCTAAAGTCTCTATACTTATCTGTCTAGTTTCAATTTTCGGCAACAAACAGATAAACACTGGTGTACATGTGGCCATCATCTATATAAGAAAAGTGTTCGGTTTACTTCAAATAATTAAACATTTAGGTAGTTTTGTATAGGCAATGTAGATATATTTTTATAAGATATTATATAATTTTATCAAGTTATTAATAAATGTATGGATTTATGTGACTTTTTTTAATAGGTGAGTAAAATGCCATTTCTAGTATTAACAATACTGTATTATTCAATAATATCTCACATTAAATTCGCTTATATCACAAGCGAATCATATACACATATTGCGTGCTATAGATTGGCAATAAAAAGGTCGATAAATACAGAAACGTTTACTAAATATTAATATAGTAAGGAAGATCCACTGAGAAATAATCTACAATTTCTCTAAACACACCAATTAGTATAGTAAATAGTTGAAAATTAAAAATGGTCCCTACCACACTAATAAGATAATCGACATATTTACCTGTACTTGAATTAAAACTTATTATTACATGTACTAATAATAATTTAGTTCAGAGTGAAAAAAATCAACGTAATTTTATGATTATATTAACTTCTGACAGTCTCAAGGTATAACAGGCAAAATTTCAAGAATAATAACGCTATGAGAACTATTTAAATGTGTCCTTAATGGAAATTTCTCTGTTAAACCAGTTAACACAATCAAAAAATGTTCATCCTGATCACAACTATTATGGTATCTCTGTATAACGTATTGAATAAATAAATTAATAAACTACAGTTAAAATGACTTTTTTCATAAATTGTAATTTTTATCTACAGAGATTTGCTTAAGATCAGTTGATTTAGCAGTTATTAAACTTCAAAGTGAGGTTTAATAATTATTACAACTAATCCTAAATACACGTTTCCAGTACACCATATATTTCGAAAATAAACTGCTCGCCACCTCAAACGGGACAGTGATCCCGTGATTCCGTGTGATTCCGAAACAAATCTACGGATTTAATTGCGGTTTGGACTATCATTGAGCCTGATTTATTGACCTTTTGCTGATGTAAAAAACTTTTACTTCAATGCACTACAACTGCCTTATATAGGGTGTGAAAAGCAAATGTGCAAAAAAGTGAAATTTTTAAACCATCACCAATTAACCAATTATTTTTTTCGCGAGAAGTGTTGTTTAGTTCCTACATAATTTTAAATCAACTACTTTGACCGATGGAACTATACAGGATATCTAGAGACAGTTAAAGTGAGAGATATTCACTCACTAGCTCTGGACACCCTGACAACTGTCACAAATCACGCAGCTGTGACCAATCCAAAATAGTTTTACTGGTTGGATAATTTAGACTGCACACTGTTTTAAGCAAAATTTGACAGTTGGGACGTTAAGTGACGTAAGTGCACAAGTGTCCTTAACGTCAGAACTGACAAATTTGGCACAATGAAGCTATAAACACAAGTTACAGTGCAATTCCTAAAAAGAAACAGGAAGACACCTATTCGGCATTTTATACTTTCAGGTCACTAGTGAATCAGTTCTGTAAATTGTCATGACGACTATCACGTGATGTAGCATAAAAGTGTTACTTAACGTCAAAACTGTCAAATTTGGCTCCGTAGAGATGTAAAGACTACTTACAGTGGAATTTCTCAATATCTATTTGACATTTTATACTTTCAGGTATAGTGAGTTCAGAGTGAGTTTTGACAGCTGTCACGTGACGTAAAAAAAGTATTAAAGTGTATCTTAACGTCCCAACTGTCAAATTTGGCTCTATGAAGCTTACTTACTTAGCTGGCTAATGGCTATACCCTCTTAAAGATGGAAGACTGAAAAGATATTGACCTAAATAAATACTGTCTTATGTTAAAACAAATCCAAAAAAAAATGATTGGTCAATTGATGACTACTTGAAAATATCACTTTTCTGCACGCTTTTGCTTCTTCCCAACCCTGTATAGTGCAATCACAGTGAATTAAAGTACAAGTTTTTTACGTCAGCAGAAAGCTAATAAATCAAGTTCAATGACAGTCCAAAAATCTTTGTCCCGGTTGACGTGGCGCGCAGAAAAACGGTAACATTTGATAAACTCTAAAAATCTGGGTTTACCACAACATCAAACTGGATAAATTCTACGACAACGCTAAAATTATATGAGAAATGCAAGAACAAAACGAATTTATTCCACAAATATTTCCTAAGACTAAACAAACATTGCACAACCGTTACCACAAAAATAATGACTTGAAATTTCCCGGAAAGTGCAATCAAACCCAATCCGTTTAAAGCATACACATATCACCAAATTACCCAGGTTAAGGTGCTTTTAAAATTGTATATTTTAGTTCCTAAACCTAAGTAAATCACCGGTAAAACACTAATGTTAAGTCTACATGTGCAGCATTTACGCAACTACGACTAGTGCTGCGATTCACGCAAATACTGCCCATTTGGACTTACCATAACACATAAACTTAACAAACTGGCGTTAATTCTTGTCAATTTGAACATAATTCGATCATTGAAATTGATAAACCCCAAATATTAAATTCAATACTTACCAAAATCACTTTTAACTGCAAACAAATAATATACACAAACCGCTAAAACACGTAAATGGCACAATATTTAAAAAATAAATAATAGAATTAAAAAAAGTGTCTTTTCAAAATATACAGGTAAAATTGCGGACACTGAGTCAAGTAATTCAGTTGTTCGGAATCAAAATATTTCGGTTCTCGAGGGATTCTTTCAGCAAATGGAAGAGCTGCAACTGTTGTTCCGGTTTCATGTAATGTACCTGGGATAACAATTTTTGCGGACTGTCTGTTTGGATAAAACTGCTGATGTACACGTTGACGAATGTCGCCATCAGGAATTGACAATCGAACCGGTCCATTATACCGCCATGTCCTGGGATTATATCGCCAAAATCCTGAGATTCACTGATAAGTACTATTTATAAAATTTGACAAAAAATTACCTTTATTTTAAAAGCCCTCTTAAATCCAGAAGCAAAAAATCCCCCAAAAGGACCAATCACACTGCTAAACAAGGACAAAGACAATGAGTGTAGCATGAACGGATAAAGATAGATTGTACTTTCAAATCCAAACTGCAATTATTATTACCACTGTATTTGGAGTTTTAAATAAAGTTGCGGTAACTTACAACTTTCAAAAAAGTTAACCAACTTGGCAAGTTGTACGCCTGCAATCGAAACAGAGAGCTTGGCTCACATTCCATAGTCATGCGACCTAAATTCTCGCTATACTCAATTGGACAGACAAAGTATGGATACTGACACATCCAATAAGAGATCTGTACACAAATAAACCTTTAGTATAGTTTAAAGTTACTTAAAAAAACATATACATACCGCCAACCCAAAAATAACAGTCGATACCCCACCCCCAATAAATCCTTCCCAAGTTTTCTTGGGCGATAGCTTGATCAACGGAGTTTTTCCGAAGAAAAACCCAAACACGTAAGCCATGATGTCATTGCAAATTATCATGGAAACGGGCACTATGAACCAAATCAAACCTTCAAAAATGTTCTTGATGATCAAGTAGGACTGGGTCACTACGATCAGCAAAGCTACATGGGTCCAAGCAAACAGCGAAAACTGTTTCATGTAGTATTTCTTCACAAGCGAAAGTACGAACCAAACGAAACCAACGCAATAAAGACTGAAGGAGATGAAACGATGGTAGGCCACCAGAAATCGGAGACCCTCCTAAAAAATAAATTGCAACTGTAAGGTACAAAATGTGCCAAAACGCATTTCTTTAATTATTTACGTTTGCAAGATATTACGATTTAAAAAAATATTTAAAAGGACAACTCATGTAATAGAAATGAAGTATTTATTTCAACTTTGATATAAATATGTCTTTATTTGACCTCCATTCTAAAGAGCATAATCATACAAAATGAGCTAAAGTTTCCTCTCAAGCTTTTCCTGTTTCTGAGATATTAAAATTTAAAAATTACTTAAAACCTGTTAAAAGTAGTAGACAATGTCAAAAACTGTCGCCACTATATTAAAAATTAACTACAAAATTCTGACTTTGAATAATAAATCAGTAAAATGTGAAAAAATGTTTGATTATGATTTAGGTAAAACCTTCTTAGATCACAGAATACTTTTTTTAATCGATTTTCAGGAAGTTTCTTAGTTTTCTCTGGACTATGATGATATAATGATCATCAGGATTCAATATAAATTGATCAAAATAATTTTGGTAACCTAAAAATCAAAAATACTGACAAAGCTTCTTAATTCAAATGCACTTTGTACAACCAAATTTATGAAAAAAAACAATAGCTGAATAATTCAGGTCAGGATTTAAGCCTAATTCAGTTTCATTGTTTAAAGTGCAAACAATTGTAAGTAAATATCAGACTTAACCCAATTTGAACTAGCTGATTTTACTAACAAATAGAGTTTTTTTTGTTTGTTTGTTATAACTTCTATGTTTCAGATGGCTTATAATTTTTAATAGACAACTTCACCAAGAAACCTTTGAAAATCATTTTTAATCTTTAAGTAAATACATAAAGTAGGTTATAGGATTCCAGCTGTAATAAACAGGCCATAAATGTGATATGACTTATTGTCTATCTGTTTAAACACCTTAAAATCTGTAAACCACCTTTCAGGAATATTTTCTATACTTACTGTTCTATTAATAAGTACTCCAAAATAGTCCACCAAACTTTCACCATAGAAGAAATAGTTAGAGGTCAGCAGGAAATACCAAGAGAGTGACCTAAACCAGGGAAGACCATGAATCCTGTAGACTGCATACCCAATATTGATAATTTCTTGAAAACATTTAACTTGCACAATCAGTGTCTGAAAAATCAACAAAATTCTCTTTCATCTAAGACAGATTGAGCCCACAAAAAGTTCTTACAGTAAACATTAAGAATAAGGGTCCAGCATAAATTACTACAGAAAAATACAAGATCATCACAAAGCTGAATATGGCCCTGACAGCCCAGTTGCGCCATTTTCCTGGAAGATCTTTGACCAGCCACTCCAGAAGTCCTGGAGATTTGTCTGTTCCAGATGGGATGGTGGTGGAAAGATCTGTTCCCAGTTTGACTTTGTCATCTTCACTATCAATCTATACAAAAATGTATTGTGTTTAACAGAAATATTATTTCAAGTGGATTTCTTTAGCCATAACTATACAAATAAGTTTAGAGACACTTAACGCTGGTGAGAATGCCACTGATATTTCTTTACTCATCGGTACTTTTCATCTTATGAAACCTGCTTTATTCATTATAATATGAAAAAATAAATGACATAAATAGTAGGTAGTGTAAAACCCATGTTTTTTGATTTAAAACAAAAGTGTTTAAGAAAAAATGTGTGCCTAATGTAACTAAAATCTAGATTATCTCCCTGGTTTCAAGAATCATATGATAGGCCTAATCAGTTAGGTTTTAGTCATCAATTCTCATAAAAATTCTTATCCTTTGTTTGTATAAAATTCATTCAAGTCAAACAAATTTAGAAACTACACAAATAAATGAAGCAAATAAAATCTGGACATTATTTATTTTTCATACAGTTTTAGCTCAAGGATAACCTGTTACAAACCAGAAATTTTTTTAATAACTTAATTCTATTGTTTATATGTGAACCCTTAAAGGCTATATTTATTGGGTCTTTAACTTTTTAAAGGTCCTGCAACAGTTTGTCACCGACGCTCAATAAAAGTGAAATTGTTTTGAACAGTTAAATAATGAAATAATTAACAAAAAGTAACTAATTTTTATTTTAAAACAAATTAAATGGAGGTATTGTAAATACAGAATGGTTTATCTGGTGAAGGTTAACTAACTGCAGTTCCTACGGTTTAGTTACGCAGGAAGTGAACTTCTGAGCGGATAATTTAAAGGACAATTAGTTGTTAATGGGATTAGATAGTAAACACTGGTTGGAAAATGGGTTTCAAATGGAAAAACTGAAGCAATGTTTACTTACATGGTCGGATTCGGCCGATTCTAGCAACTTGCCATCGGATTCCCGACGTTTCCGGAGGTCCGACATTATTTACGTTTTTAGTGCACTTTTTTAATACCTTGGAGGAGACTTTCAGCGCCTGAAACACTGGAAAAGCTCCAAATTCCTATTTACAAAATCATCATTTTCAAAATCGATAAAGGAACATTCGATTTTAGAGGTTAGGCCGCATGCGTCACACCTACAATCACTTTACAATGGGCTGTCACTAACACTATGTCTATCTTTGTTTAATTCCACAAGTTAAACAAAGAAACAAATAGTAGTGGACCAGTAAGGGGCCCAAACAATTAATTAAGTAAAACGTCAGATTTGACAATCAGCTGTGTGTGACATTCGTAAAACCGTAAATGCTTATGACCCTGCTAGTTCGGTTGCCAGCAGCAGGAGAAAAATAAAATCCTGCTTTCGCCGTTGTACGGTCAGTGATTTGTCGGAGTCTACGAAATTCCATTATTAATAAACAGTTGGAAATCACCTTGCCCAATTTAAACCTCGTCGCACAGTACCCCCACGCACAACGCGAGTGAAACCCAGCCAAAGTGAAAAAAAAATGTGAATTTTAACACCAAATAATGCTACAACCAAACAAAATAGAGTGTTTACTATTTGACCAACGCGAATATTTGCTTCACAAAACTCTACTGCTACTGCCTTCTTAACAACAGCCATGCCTGGACAGTTTATAAAAGTGAAAGAGCCTAGGGCTGTCCTGGCCCGTGAGGCTTTTTCAGATTCTGTCAAGAAACAGGACTTGTCCAAGTGTGACACTGATTCCAACTACTCCAACTCCATGGGGGATATTTGCAGAATATGTCACTGTGAAGCTGATGCTGAGAATCCTCTGTTGTCTCCTTGTTATTGTGCAGGCAGCTTAAAATATGTGCATCAAAACTGTTTAAGACAATGGCTTGCTGCATCAGATACCAGGTCATGTGAATTGTGTAAATTTAATTTTATTTTACACACCAAGATTAAACCCTTATCAGAGGTAAGTTGCATTTATAACAATAGCATATTTTAAGTGTAAAGTACCTTTATAATTATTATGATTTTGATTTTTGATCCCAATTCAGATCACTTAATCACCAACTACTTTTTCTTTATGTGGTTTAATTAAAATCTTATAATTACTTGTTATTATACTAATTTTTAATTATTCTTAATGATCAAAGAGGATCATACTTTTAACATTTTTAATTACCACACTTAATTTTTTCAGTCAATCTTTGTAATACGGTTCACACTTCCAAGGTTGAATTATGCATATGCTTGCTTGAAAATGTATTTAACATAATAAACATTTTTCAAACTAACAATTTATGTGTATAGGTAACCTATAAAATTAATGATAATTTTAAATAATGACCTCTCTGTTTGCATTAGTTGGTCTGAAGGAATTTCAGAACAAAAAATGTAGAAGCATTATTACAAGTTTGAACTGGCAACAAATGAAAAAAATATAAATGTAAAACACATTTTTGGAAAAAGTGAAAGTTACTTTCAGTTCTTAAAGCAGCACCGTTTTTATTAGACTCTTAAATTTTCAGTCTAACCAGAATTTTGTATATAAAAGTATTGCACTTTTTGAAAATTGTAATTATTTATTATTATTAAGACTTTCCCAATTCTTGAAGGTGATTTGTTTTTCCTTACAAACAATCCTCAAAATTCCTCACATCTTAATAAAATTAAATTAGAAAAAGTCAATCAATGCAGCAATGAAACATAAAGCATCTTTAATAATAACTCAGCTAGCTCAACTGTGTTTTTGGCTTTATTTCTGGTGCTGTTAGGCAATTAGTGGCCTGGTGTGTGCCAAAATTGGAACCAGGTGTTCTGAGGATTTGCCAAAATATCATCAGTCTTTTGGGAATTCAATCAATTTTAATAGATTGCTTGGGATGGAGTCAAGGTAGACATTCAGGGTCAAGTGTAAGCTATGTTTAAGCTGAATAATTGAACTCACTTTGTTAAGACTGATAACAGTTGTAAGGTCATACACGTGTTAAATGAACTTGTACATCAAAATGATACTAATTATTGACTTTGTTCCAATTTAATGTTTTAATTTTTTGGTATAAAACCAATTTAAACTACCAAATTAATTTTCTTAGTGGAGGATTTTGGAGATGAGCAGTGTGGAACGAAGAAGACTGCTATGTGCCATATTATTTCACTTTGTAGCTGCTGTTTGTGTGGTTTGGTCACTGTTTGTACTTATTGACCGGGCAGCTGAAGAAGTCCAGAGAGGCTTGATTGGTAAGATTGGTTGATCTTAGCATAGCACTCTGTTTGAGTATCATTTTATTTTTCAGCTTGGCCTTTTTGGACAAAACTGGTGGTAGTTGCTGTGGGGTTCACCGGCGGCGCTGTATTTATGTACATACAATGTAGGCAGTATTTACATTTATTTTCTAGGTGGAAAGCTCACAATAGGTAAAATGCTTAAGAAATTCTGGTTTCCTTGATTATTTATTCTATTTTCAGAGTGATACTTGTACAAAACGCACCGGAAAAAATAGCTCCAATGCCGGCGTCTCCCAATTACGTAAAGGACAGCGGCCAAAATCTGCTAGGTCCTTCGGTCACCCACGTCGAATACAACGTGCCTCCTTTGAATACAAACTCACAGAGTGAGGTCCAAGTGTGCTACGTGTTCAAGGAGAACGA
Organism: Ips typographus; assembly: GCF_016097725.1. Lineage (NCBI taxonomy): Eukaryota > Metazoa > Arthropoda > Insecta > Coleoptera > Curculionidae > Ips > Ips typographus. Next base: position 4,833,075 of record NC_138430.1, on the reverse strand, counting down.
AAAACTGAAAAAGAGCCTGGGAAGCTGCGCTTCCTCCATCCAAAAAGCGGACGTGCATGTGGAGGATTTGTGCGAGAGTCCCAGACAGCACTCGGCCGATCCAGACTGCTATGCAAAAATGCGGGACAATTTAATCGCCCTGGACATTGAGTGTCCGTCAAACAGTAAAAAACTGTACGCGCCACACAAGACTGATCAGATGAATAGTAACACTTGCAAATCGTTGCCGAATTTGTTAAGTTCGAGCAATGAGAATTTGCTTGTGTAAATAATGATTTACGCGCGGGTGTTTGTGATATGTAAACTATACTTTAGCCATTATAACAATTGTAATTATATGAATAAATTTAATTTATGATTTAGTTTTCTCTTTTGCCTCTGATCTTGATGGATCGACGGTTTCTCACTTTAGCTCAAACATGTAAATTAGTTATTGCTGTCTTTCAAATAGCATGTCCTGAACGCCTAGTAAGCATTATAACTGACTGAACTGATAGTAACTCTTACAAAAATAGTTATTTAAAAAGTATTAAAATACTGAAAAATTTACTTTTACTTTATGGTAGTGATGGTTAGTTAAACTAAAATTGGAAAAGTAAAATTCAGTATGCCAGGAAAATTTACCTACTACATTTTGAAAATCACTACAGTTTTACCCCCTGTATAGTAGCAGCACTGACGGACAGTGAAACTTTCAGGGATGAGTTTAGCAGCTCTTTACAAAATTGTTTGCTCTCCTTCAAGTTTTTCGTAACTTTCACCTTTTCTGAGTTACTTAGCAAAAACTGGTTTGATGAAACAAATCAGTTGAAATTGTGATTTAAAATTTGAGCACCTTGTAACTTGGTTATTTTTGGGAGTTCAGGGAGGTTGAACCCATCAAATTAACCGTCTTCAGCTCCTCTTTCCAGTGGGGTTGAGCAGAAAATTCTATCCTAAAAATTGCGTACAGGGTGTCAAAATCTGGCACACCCTTTATAGTTACTGAAAGCAAAAACGGTTCTGCAAACTTACGGTGCTGAGTTAAAAGTCAATTGTTTTGTAATGTTCACTGTTTTCGAGTAGTTTAGGAAAAACTGGTTTGCTGCAACAAATTTATAAATCAGTAAAATTGTGATCTGAAATTTGAACACGGTTTAAATGACAGTCATGGACAAAATCGCCTGTAAAACTCACTTGGAGTGAGAAAATGAGTGTTTTAAGCACATTTTTGGAATCCTCATTAAATTTCCTATCCAATAACCTGAAAAAACACTTCAAAATTTGCTACAGTCGGGGATTAGGGGACTTAGTAAATTACACTTTTGTTGCTGATACTGTAACCAATGTTTATTCAGCAAAACTTGCAGGCACTTATAAAGTAAAATCTTTAACTATACTGGGTACAAAAATCCCTATCCACTATATTTAATAATAAATAATATCAAATGGTTTACATAATCTATAGTCCTTTATACTCATAGTCCTTTGCAGTAAGTCGTCATAAAAAGAGCGCATTAATAGTATCACATCTTAATGTTAAATTCTACTTTTTGTACTGCAATCAAACTAAAAAAATGGACTCTGAATAAAAACATTTTTTTACAAGGTTATCTCTAATAGAGAAACACTAATTTAATGTTAGTAAATTGCAATGTAGTTTTCCTCTCTTTAGTATCGATATCCATTTTGCCCTCCTCCACCGTTTCCATTACCTGGTCCACCTGCTCCAGGGTATCCAGAACCTCCACCTCCTCCTTCACTCTGGCCACCACCTGCCGCCTCTTCTGCCGCATTTTCTTCTAGCGATTTTAGAATTTCTGGTGGTATTGGTGGTGGAGTTGGTAAATGATCACCTATTAACATAATAGTACCATAAAAGTATTATTTTCAGTTTCTGTGTACTTACCCTTAGGCACAAAACCATTTTCGTCTGCGGTATATTCGATTTTGATTTCGGTGCCATCAGGGGCGGTATACGAAAACGATCCGGCCGCTGACTGAGCTTCTGCTTCACTGCCTGCGTTTTTCAGTTCTCCGGTTTCATCAGCTTTAATGCCATTACTAGTCTCGTAACTAGAAAGGAAGACTTGCAATGCCTGAGATTAAAAAAAAAAACTACATTTACCTCCATTTATAATTTCCACTTCCATCATTGTCGTTTTCGGAGGATAAAATGGTGGCTTGGGCGTCTGCACTAGCACCCGCTGCAGCTCCGCCGGCACCACCTGGTGAGCCACCCCCGTAGGGTGGTCTTCCACCCCCATTTCCGTTTCCTAAAACATTAGCAGAAAAATTCTGATTTCAAATAACTTAACTTAAAGTAACGTACTACTGCATCGTATATAAGTTTCTGTTGCAACGTCTTTAAGACGGAAGATTCTAAAACGCGCGACTCACCTATCACGATTTGCACTGATTTACATTGTGCACGTTATACGCTGATATAAGAGATCGGATTACAGTAACTCACCTAGGTGTGGGTTAAGAATTACCGAACAAAATACATTAGAGTTTATTTACCGGATTTTCCTCCACCCACGGGCGGTCGTCCTCCACCGTTGCCTCCACCCCCAAAGGGTGGTGAAATTCCCGGGCCACCCCCAGCTCCTCCTGCTCCTGCTGGTGGTAAATAAGTGCTGTCAAGTCGAGCGGTCGAGCAGTAATTTAGTACAGTTGCCAAGATAAACTGAAAATTTAAGTCCACATGTACGTTAATCAACGTTGGAGTTTATTTTGATTGGTTTAAAAAAAGCAGCAAGCTGGAATAAGTTACTTTTTTGACCAATCACAAACTACCCACTGTGCTGGGTTTATTTTAAATAATAAAATGCCTTTTTTAGGAAACTCAACATTGGTCACTTTTCCGGTCTGGAACATTTTGGAAAGTGATAACTACATACGTATTTAAATAGGTTAAAAATTAGATCAGTTAAAAATTTATAATTTTTGTCTTTGCAGAAAACGGAAATTTTAACCACCCTGTAGCTCAGAACCGAATCATCTGCTGACAAATGTGAATACAACAAACATTTTTGGCTTTGACTTCTTCAGCAGCAATCCTGGAAGTTTGTTCATATATTTATGGGACACTGGGCTGTATATCTTCTATATAATAAATGGTCCAAAATGTAACAAATTCACTGTCTTCTTTTTTAAAATGAAATTCATAAAAATTTTCAAGCATTGATTCTTTAAAATTAAATTTTTGTTAATTTCAGCTGTATCGCACTCACAGAAGTATTCAGTGAGAGAAAAAAAATGTACTTTACTTTTTGTAAAAATTCGACTATTTTTTGATAAATATCAATAATAAAATCAATCTAACATAATTGTTTAACTTACCAGCTTTATATGATACATTTTAAATCACATCGGCACCTAAACCTAAACTCGCTTGAGGACAAACTACCTTTTATATACTATTTACAGAGCTTACCATTATGACTTTTTGCCCCACTATTGAAACCTAATAGGTTTGGAGAATAAAAAACAATATCGTTTCTTCAAGACAAGAAGATGTTTATTGGCTTATCTGTTGTCACCGTTTCTTCACATGCACGCCGTCCTTTTTCATCTTGCGAAGAAGATTCGGTGCATCTTCAGTGCGATTACGACAAATCCTTTCACGTTCATTGATTATTAAGCATCGCATTTGACTGTTTAAGCCATGTTTAAGCCTTATTCGGTTTGATATTTTTATTAGGTTGAGTAATTAATTTATGGTTGTAATGAACCGCGCTTGGAGAGATTTAAAATTGCGTGGTTGGGTAACCTAAATTTGGTACTATGCGTGTTTGTGGAATACTTCAAAATATGTTTCTTCCTCATATAGCTCATTTTGTGCTCATTGTGTGCAAGTATTGATTCTAGTAATCAGTTACGAGCCATTAACAATGTTAATTACCAATCAGGGAATCTCATTAATAACTGATCTGATTCTTCTAAATGTCATCATCCACATATTCTAAGTTCAAGAATACGTTTATGTGCAATCTTCGTGAAAAGAATGCCGAGGCATTGTGACCGATATATTTTACTACCCGATTCTCCTTTATATTCTTGCACAATAAACGTCTTTAACACGATTAACAGGAGGGTTTTGAAACATCTACTTTTCACGAAACAATATAAATGTCCACCCTATCTATATCGAGATGTTCAAGATGAATCGATAACATTGTTTTATATTCATTTTTTTGCTAAGTTAGATTTTATGAGTGAATAAAGGCTACTATATATAGCCATCAAAGTTCTTCTGCTGATTAAGGTAATATGCAGCATCATAATGACTAACGCACCATATATAAACATAATCTTATGTTTAATCACAATTTTTGCGTTAACTACTCTGCTTTACATGCCATATAAAAATAATATTACGTAACGTTATTGAGTACACATCTTCAGTTCAAAATTCCATCATTATTAGCTCATATACTGTACGTACAATGTCAAGGGGTACATATGGATTCAGCCTAAAAAAGACTAGGATGTGTACTTTCACATTGTCATGCAAAATAATGCGTTAAAAGCATCTTAATATGGGATTTAATGTTAAAATCTTAGTTGCATCACGATTGTTACGCTAACACCTAACGATTTTATAAGTACCATTATAGTTTAAGGAAAAATTTAGTCAAATACGTTTTTTGTTTATGTTTTGATTATGCAACATGTACTAGTACTTTGTTTGCAATATTATTTTACCAGTTGTAATGGATTTTAAACTTTTTACTACCCAAAACTGTAATAAATATTAAAAGCACAAACTTATTTCATTTATTTATTATTCAAGCTAAACAAGTAAACAGTAAAAAAAGCAATGAATCTGCACAAAAATTACACATTTCTTGGATTCAGGAACATAACAAAACGTCAATTTTCAGTACCGGTACCTTCTTTGATACCCACTTTGTCTAGAATAGTCGTTTCTGTAATCTTCACTGTCATACTGAGTGTCATCATCAGTTTGGACGGACTTATTCTGTCTGGGTATTAAAAGGGATCGTTTGATTTCTGCTGGAACAGGGGGCGGAGTGGGTAAATGAGGCCCTTCAGCCCTAAAACCGTTTTCGTCGGCTATCCAATTCACTGTTATGGGTGTACCTACAATATTCACCAACTGATGCAGAAGTATCTCAAGATTTATGGAAATGTGGGTATTATCTTTAATTCTCAATGGTAAGCTTAAATGTGACCGTGTCACAAACTACCCACCGTAGTGTTATTCACTAAATACTGCACATGTAAATTTAGCATAAATGACTTACCATCTGGAGCGGTATATGAATAAGATCCCTGGATTACTTCAGCTTCACTATCTTTCTGTCCAGCATTTTTGAGATAACCTTGTGCCTGAGCTTGGGCTCCATCACCAGACACATAACTTAAAACACAAAGAAAAGAAGTGGCAGATCTTTTGTTAATTTTGAATTTACTTAGAGAAAAAGTGATTTGTGGATGAGAATAGAGAAACTATATAGTGTCAAACTTACCTGTAACTGAATGATCCATCAGGATTTAGTTCACTCGATTCTGAAATAATCGGTATGGGGTTTTGGGTGCTAAATGGTGGACGTGGTTGGTATCGGGGCTGGGGTTTAAATTGCGGCGTTTGTGGAAATGGGGGTTGCCTGTAGTAGTTTTGGGGCACCGCCAGTACCGTAGTTAGAGCACACCCAAGAATAATCTGTAAAATTATTTTTATTGTAAAAAGAATAAACCAAAATAGTTGAGTGCAATTTAACATACCAGCAACATGTTCCAGCAAAACCAAAACACTATAGCAACTTCAAGTGCAGAACTCAAATCATAAAGTCCATTTATCAAAAGGGTTATTATTTATAGACGATCCCCACTACATCAGATGATTTCGGTTCATCCCAACTATCCGCATACACCCTACTCCATCATCCATGCATCTTATTAAAAGTGAAGATAATTTATGTATGAAACAAGGTCGTTTCAATTTTCTAGTGGTTTACTTTATCAGATTTGTTCTAATTACAGCCAAAAGACTTTAGCACAGAGCTTGACAATTGTATAAGATGGTCATGTCAGTTCCATCTTTGATAAGTTTAAAATGCCTTCAAAGAACAGTTTTGAACAAGCATTACATAAGTCCTATTATATTTTTTCTGTCAAGCAATCTAAAAGTCCTACCATTTACAATTTGGACGTATTGATGCATGTAAAGAATAGTCATTATAGCCAAGTTTTAATTTGCATATTGTATTAAGCAGTCAAACAAATTTGAGACAACCAAGCTTTCCTTCTAAGACACTTTTAGAGTGATGTTACATTTGAGGTCAGCTTAACATAATTTTAGATTTTTTAGTGAAGGTGTTCAGGGATGTATTATTGTTGCAATTAGCTTCTTATTAATCATAATGATTGTGACACTGAGCACATGAAAAGAACACACCCAAGTGCGCACCAAACCAAACTTTATGATTAATATATGGAATTTTCTTAATAGTATTTTAATGCAAAACTGAATTAGAGTGGTAAGTTCTATGGTGAAATTTGTTTGAATATTAATCATCATTCGAACAAGTAAAAAAAGCAATATTTGTCTTATTTCCGTTTAGACAAGTTCATCTTAGGCTACATTACCAAACAATGGAAATTCATGCCGGACGAGTTTTCAGGTTTGTAGAACAATCGATCTTAAAGATACTCAGTTATTGTCCATTATTTTACACGTTACCCAACCACCCTCTGTGTGTGTATAATAACCAACAAAAATCCATTTTTGCAATGTCAAGGCTTTAATAACATATAATTTTTCTTAAAATAATTTATTTTTATATACATATTACTGGTAATTTATTGCGCAGGCACTCCGTAAACTTCATGAGGTACAATTACACGATTAGATACTACTAAGCGTTGAATATTATTTTGATGGGGAACGTGAGGATTGTAATTAACCAACACAGGCACTAATTTCTTAATCAACGGCACACCATACTCGTCACAATCGTTTTGAGGCAGAACAAGGTGCCTTCCTGCATGAGGGATGGCGTACTCGTATTGAGTTTGCACTGGAGTCACCACTTCCTCATGAGGAACTCCATACTCTACGTGAGGATTACCTGGCACATCCTCGTCTCGTAAAACTGTCGGTACATGATGAGGTAAGGCATATTCGTAATGGGTTGTCACTTCTTTTTGATGAGGAACACCGTATTCAGTGTGGGGTTGTTCAGGCACGTCCTCGTCACGAAAAACTGTCGGGACTTGATGCTGAGGTATAGCGTACTCGTAATGAGTCACTATTTCTTTTTGATGAGGAACACCGTATTCTTCATGCGGAACTGCTGGCACCTCATCGTGATTAGGTACTCCGTATTCAGTGTGGGGTTGTTCAGGCACGTCCTCGTCACGAGAAATTGTTTGGACTTGATGATGAGGTATAGCATATTCGTAATGAGTAACCACTTCCTGATGATGAGGAACACCGTACTCTTGATGCAAAACTGATGGTATTTCGTCCTCAATGTGGTTTTTAGGCAATTCGTATTTCGTTTGAGGCACCTCATCGTGATTAGGTACTCCGTATTCAGTGTGGGGTTGTTCAGGCACGTCCTGGTCATGGAAAATTGTTGGGACTTGCTGATGAGGTATAACATATTCGTAATGAGTCACTATTTCTTTTTGATGGGGTACACCGTACTTTTCATGCGGAACTGCTGGTATATCGTTTTCAATGTGGTTTTTAGGCACTTCGTGTTCAGTTTCAGGTGCTTCATCACGGAAAATTGTTGGGACTTGATCAAGAATGACGTATTCATAATGAGTGTCCACTGGTTTTTGTTCTCGCTGGTCATGGTACGGAACTCCATATTCTTGATGTGGAATTACGGGTACCTCATCATTATTTTGAACTTTGGAGACAGGTTTTACTGTCACTTCTTTAGGGACACCGTATGAGTCATGGGGGGATGGAACTGGAACTTTTCCCTCTATTGGAAGCACATTTTTTGGTAACACTAAGTTTTGGGTGGTTTTTTGATACGCTAAAGGTACTCCATAAACTTCGTGAGGTTGTGCCGGAATGTAGGAACCACGGCAAGTCGCCAAAGCAACCAGTAGGACTAGCAGCTGAAAATCAATAACTTTTAGCATGTTAAACTTAAAATTGTTAGGACTTACATATTCCATGACAACCTGCTTCAAAACCCTGTAATGTCTTACTATAGGGCAGCTGAACTAATCGTTCTATTTTATATATTTCGAAAGTTGTAGTTAACCTTTCCACTAATTTTGTAAGTACCTAATTAAGTAAATACCTTCATTAATGAGTTTAGCTTAAAAGTGATTGTAAAAGGTCTTTACAAATTACATTTTTTTAGATAACAATCATAGAAAGTGTTAATAATCTTAATGTATTTATACAGAGTGATGGTGTTGACTGATATGCGTACAGCAATTTTGAAAACTAAAAAATCGGTTTAAAATTCCTACTCAAAGAGGTTTGATGGATTTTACAAACCATCAATTCTCAATCAATTAATTTGTAATTTTCGAAATCATCGCGGGGTTTCGTTTTGTTTTTGATGAAATTTTTACTTCCCACCCAATTACGAAACTGAAGGTGCTATAAATGTAAGTGTTTTCAGTTTAAAAAGGTTTAATTACATCTTTGTAGTGATATATAAGTATAAACCAATGATGGTAAGTACTGCTTGCACACTTATCCTTATTTATTAATTATTGTACGTGTACATTATGTACGCATAGGTCACCAATACACTCGTCGTCCAGCTTTTGATGCTGGCTTTAGTAAAGTTAGGAAAATCAGATTATCCATATGCACCAGCAGAACCTCTTCCAGTGGTTCCTTTAGTTCCTGAAGTGGTCTACCCTCCTGCAGAAGTGCTTGTTTCAGTTGTGGAACCCGAAGCTTCAGCAACAAGTTTTCCTTACCCAAGTGCAGAACCTGAAGAATTAAATGAACCTGAACTGCGTACTATAAATCTTCCATATCCAGCTGCAGAACCAGAAATTACAATTGACAATTTACCGTATCCAGCTCCGGAACCGTCAGTTTCAGGGAGAAGTTTACCATATCCAGCAGAATCTGATAAAGTTCCAGCAACAACCTTTCCTTATCCAGCAGCGGAACCCAATGTTATAGTGAAAAACTTACCATATCCAGCTGCAGAACCTGAAATTACAATTGACAATTTACCGTATCCAGCTCCAGAACCCTCAGTTTCAGGGAGAAGTTTACCATATCCAGCAGAATCTGATAAAGTTCCAGCAACAACCTTTCCTTATCCAGCAGCGGAACCCAATGTTATAGTGAAAAACTTACCATATCCAGCTGCAGAACCTGAAATTACAATTGACAGTTTACCGTATCCAGCACCGGAACCCTCAGTTTCAGGGAGAAGTTTATCATATCCAGCAGAATCTGATAAAGTTCCAACACCAAACTTTCCTTATCCAGCAGCGGAACCCAATGTTATAGTGAAGAACTTACCAGCTGTAGAACCTAAGGAGCCCACTAGCTTTCCATATCCGGCACCAGAACCTATTATCAATGAACCAGTACCGTCGTATCCATATCCTCAAGCAGAGTATTAACAGTAAGAAAATAAGATACAATTTTTTTGATCAAAAAATAAATTTGTACTTAATTAGCATTATTTATAATTTATTATGGAGTTTAAATTAAGCACTCTGTATTTGTTTTTAAAAATACTAAAAACAATTATTAATTTTTGTACACTAAAAATAAACTTTTCCCACAACTAAATTTGAATTTATATTTACATTTAAATTGGGATCTGTTACAAAGGAATTCCATTATTTTCTGCTATAGTAGGTGCATTAATTAGACATAATTAACTTACAAACAAATCGAATTTTGTTTTATGCACAATAATGATGGGTTACACAACATTTCAGGATTTATGTAAATGCTCAAAAAAAACTATAAAGGAATAAAATACAGTTTGTGAGTGTGAGATGAGGACAAATGGCCCAGTAACTAAATTTTCATGAAATTTTACTGTTTTTCAATGTTTTGACGTGGAAAACTGACTAGAATGACTCTAAATGGTTGAGTAAGTAAATTTTTATAAAACTTGACTGTTTTTCAACTAAACTACTAGAAATAATAACTACTTGTAAATATCACTGTATTTAATCATCCATTCATACAATTGTAAAATAAAAACTTCTTAATAATAGTAAATCAATGTGTAGTCACAAATACGAAAAATTAACGTAAAAATCCTGGTACTTCAGTACCTATTTTCTGTTGGATCAATTTTCCATAACCACCGCGTCCTGCATCATAATCAGTCCTGTATTCATCTCTTACCTATAATTAAAATGGTTTAAGATTTCAACACTTGGTTTAGAAAAGCATTTACCTGTCCCCCAGTTTTGCCTCTGCCATACTGTCTTCCTTCAATAAAACCTGCATCCCAGTCTGTCCTTACAATTCTGTCATCTAATCTGGTACCATTAATGTACCTAAAACATTGAATTATCATTTTTTTGTATAAAAGCAGGTTCTTAACAGTGTACCTAAGGCAGTCTTCAGCATCAGCCCGGGTGTAATACTCCACAAAGCAAAATCCACATGGAGTTTTCTTGTACTTGTCCAGTCCCATGATAATCCTGCGCACCTCACCACATTTGGAGAATAACTCATATATTTGTTCTTCAGTGGTGAAAAACGATAAGTTACCCACATACAGGGTAGAGGTGAGTCTCAAAAGCTTGTCTTGTTCTGCTCTAGTACCCTAGATTGTTCTTAATAGTAAAGATAGTTCAATATTTGAATTGTAACTTACTTTAAAGTGCTGGTCTCGGTACGAGCTGAGGTCAATTGAGGGAGATGTTACGCTGACCATTTTTTGTCACTGCTTAGGTCCTTTGGAGGTATGTTTTTTTTGGAAAGTTCTAGACGTGAAAACTTACTTAACCTAACTAGACAAAATAAAACAAAAGTAATTGTTAATATAACTGAGGTATTCAGGAAACCAGAGAAGCACTACTAAATACAATAAGTTCAGTGAATTTGTAAAGATAAATTAAAAATTGTATTAATAAACAAACCATAAACTGGAACGGTGTACGTCGATCGTCGAGTTCGATTATTATTATTCTTTTCACAAATTGAACGTTAATTTGACAGTTGTCACGTGATCGCGCTAATTGTATACAATAGTGTGTCACGTGATAATCACTTTGTCAAGTGTCAAGCATTTTTACTGTCGCCTGTTAGCTGTCAGATTAACACGGTCGATCACCACTAAATTTAACCTCAAAGTTGAAAGTCTCATGTTCGTGGGTTTGTGTCTCTTGTACTGAGTTTACATTTGGACTGATTTCCAGAATTTTCGTTCCGAAACGGCATACTTGTGGAAAACCAATAATCAAGAAGAATGTCGTGGATATTTGGCTACGGACGAAATAAAGATCAGGGACCCGATTTGGCTCAGATGGGCCTCGGAGTTCCGGCCGGAGCCGGCGGATCTGACGGGGGCCCACCTCAAGAACCGAACTTAACGAAGGCTGAAAGGAGACAAATGGAGGCTTATAGGTTCGATTCGACCGCTTTGGAGCGAGCCGCTCAAGCTGCCAGGGATTTGGAAAAGTCTAGTAAGATTGCATCTTTATAAGGTTATGTAATTGGCTATGATGTATTGAAGAGTCTAGTTGTACTAGTAGTAGATAGTGATTAGTTAGTCAAAATAGTAATAGATATAGTAGTAGTAGCTGGATAGTGTCTTAGTTATCATCCAGTTTATAGGCCAATAATTTCAAAAACAATAGTAGTTTTGTAGTTAACTACATACTATAGAAACATAGTTGTTTGGGGTGGAGATCTAATTAGGTTGTATTATTTTGTGTTTGAAAGAATATTCAATTAAATGAATCTAAAATCATGCTGATTATCATAAAAATTGCAGAATGCTTATCTGGTATTTTTAAATTTAATGAAATGATATGTCTGATGAATTCAACATCTCTTTTTACTTGTCTGCATTGTTCTATACTTTGAATTTTTAAAAAATATGTTTTGATTGTTTTATAGTAAACTCTTCAAACAATAGATAAAAAAAATCAAAATCAAACATTTTGGCTTATAGGGCATGCTAAAGAAGCACTTGAATTGTCTAAACAACAAGAGGCTACCAAGCAAATAGAACAGCAGGCTAAAATCAAAGAATATGAGGCACACATTGCACAAATGCAGATTGAGGGCAAAAGGGCGGAGGCGGAAGAAAAACGGAAGCTTTTGCAGGAAGAAACGCGACAACATCAAGCCCGCGCGCAATACCAGGACCAGCTAGCCAGAAAACGCTATGATGATCAGTTGGCTCAGCAGCAAAGAATGAATGAAGAAAGTTTAAGAAGGTAAGTTAGTTTAAGTTGATTGCCTGTACAAGTATGGTAATTCTTTAAAAAAGGACCAACAAAAGTGTCATTTCTAGTAATGTAAAGTGGGCATCAGTGATATTACTGAATCCAACCTTGTTGGCCACACCATGGAAAATTATTTATTTTGATTTTTTGACAGTTTTCCTTGAATTTTTCAGTTGTAATTTGAATGTATTGATTTAGTTGTTATTTTGTGTAGCTGTATTTGTAATTTTTGATATTTCTGGTAACTGAAAATGCTTAAGTATTAGCAAGTGCATACAGCAGCTCATTTTTGGGTTAATGGAATATTTTCAGGTGAAAAACAAAGAATAAACTTCTGTTTTACCTTTAAGATTCATTTTGGAAGTAAGTAATTATATTATTTTCTTTTGTAAAATTGTATTGTATTTACAACGCATTGTATGCATTTTAGTATCTTTTATGTGATATATGGAGTTATATTCTCATCAAAATGAAATTGATAGGTTTATCTTAGAGAAAAACCACATTTTTGCAATGACACAGGGCAAAACCAAGAACTTTTCCTTAATCTGTCAGTAACAAAAAAAAGTAGTTTTACAAAGGCACTTTAAAAATATGTCTGGTTCAACAAAAACAAATATTTTTAAATCACAAACATAAGAGAATGACAAAGAGCATAATTTTTTCATTTGATTTCAATAAAGACAAGAAGAGTCAGTTGCCAAACAAGAAGCAATGCGCAAAGCGACAATCGAACATGAAATGGAGTTAAGACATAAAAACGAGATGAAAAGAGTAGAAGCTGAGCTTCGGGCTAAGGCCAAAGTTGACAGAGAGAATCGCGATTTAACATTGGAGCAAATCCGATTACGGGCTCAAGAAAACCGAGTTACCGTTTTAGAAAGTATAAAGTGAGTGAGAGTCTTGTAATTTTTTTACTGTATAAACTAAAGTGGGACATCTTTAGAACTGCAGGTACTGTAATTGGTACTGGTGCGCAAGCCATGTTAACTGACTGGAATAAGGTACTTACTGCAGCTGGAGGGCTTACTCTTTTAGCTTTAGGTGTATATTCAGCAAGGGGCGCCACTTCTGTTACTGCTAGATACATTGAATCTCGTCTTGGTACGTTTTTTCTTTTATTCTTAAAATGACTTTCTATACAGACAGTTTTGATGTTCAGGCAAACCTTCATTGGTTAGGGAAACGTCCAGGTTTTCATTGCTTGAAGCTGCCAAACACCCAATAGAAACTATTAAAAAAATCAAAAATAAAGACGGGGACGTTCTGCACGGAATAGTTTTAGCACCTAAATTAGAAGAGAGGTTAAGAGACATAGCGATCGCCACTAAAAACACCAAACACAATAAGGGAATGTACAGGAATATTTTGATGCATGGCCCTCCTGGTACTGGTAAAACGATGTTTACCAAGGTTTGTTAAGGATTAAGTCATCATAATTGCGTGGAAAAAATGGTTTTTTTTGGTGTTAGAAATTGGCTAAACACTCGGGAATGGATTACGCCATTTTAACGGGTGGTGACATAGCTCCGATGGGTAAAGATGGCGTCACTGCGGTGCATAAAGTGTTTGACTGGGCAAATAGCACTAGAAAAGGATTGTTGTTATTTATTGATGAAGCCGACGCCTTCTTGCGTAAAAGATCTTCAGAGAATATTTCAGAAGACCTGAGAGCTACTCTTAACGCCTTTTTATACAGAACAGGTATATAAACTGCTCGTCAAAATGAATGTAATTTTTCAGCGACTCCCCAAAAAGTGTCTTAACTTTGTTTTTAAAACAACTTTCAGGTGAACAGAGCAACAAATTTATGTTGGTACTGGCGTCGAACACGCCCGAACAATTCGATTGGGCCGTCAATGATCGTTTGGACGAAATGGTCGAATTTTCTTTGCCCGGTTTGGACGAGCGCGAACGTTTGATTCGTCTCTACTTCCAAAAATTCGTGCTGGAACCGGCCACTGAAGGAAAACGCCGTTTGAAAGTCGACAATTTCGACTACAGTGCGCTCTGCTCCAAAATGGCGGAGATGACGGACGGAATGTCCGGTAGAGAGATCGCTAAATTGGGCGTGGCCTGGCAGGCAGCTGCCTACGCTTCCGAGGACGGTGTCCTGACCGAAAAAATGGTGCTGGACATTGTCGAAGATCACGTCAGGCAGCACCGGCAAAAGGTTTGTATAGCAATATCAGTTACAGGTTTACTAATTACACCCGGAAGCGGTTAGGGGGTGACAAAAATTCAACTTTAACCTCCCACATAATCCCAAATTAAAACTGCGGCCCCACTTACAAGCTTAGTTTTACCCCATACAGGAGTAACATATTTTATCTCACTTGCCTTGAACAAGGACCAATCAGGTATCAAAATGAAATCAAGGTAAATTTTGGAGAAAAATGGGGAGTTATTATTGGTCGACTACTTAACAATTAAAAAAGTTTGTTGTTACAGCAAACTCTGGGTTTCTCTAAGACTATTCAAAGGAAATTATAAGCATCGTTAGGCCGAGTTTTTTTGCTACTTAATCCTCTAATTAACTTTGATAAAAGACTTTTTTGAATTTAAAACATTTTCTACGTGAGTATGTAATATACTATTTATGGTCAACCCGGTTTTGACAGTGGTTATGACTTAACCAGTTTTTTTTAAGATCACGGCCATTTCCGCCACTTTGACATGTTTTATTCAAACAAGTTTTTCCAAAGTCACATGACTTTTTTCCCAGCCGTTTTGATTTGCCTTTTTCTAAAATTTTTTTGCTTTTTGTTCTGTGAAAGTCACGTGACACACAATTCCACCATGTTGACCACTTTTTAGTACAATGTCACATGGCTTTTGTCGGCTATTTTGACTTTTTTTTTTTTCATTTAAAATGTGTGTGATATACAAATAAACCCAAAAGTTACCCCAAAAAGGAGATATGGTAACTCTTGGGTTTACAGCAAGCACAATTTTTGGGGTTGGTCTTACTTCTCGTCCACGTCCCTCAAACCAGCATTGAAGTGAGGAGGAACTTGTTTGACGATCGTCTAAAAGCTGTACAGGGTGTCCCAATAAGCCGTGCACGCGGCTGTTCCTCGAAAACTATACGTAGTATGGCTACAAGACATTTTTGTCATTATTAAATGTGGCCAAGAGAAAATACTGAAAATAATTTTCAGCTTTCTAAACTCACCGCTAGGGAGCGTTTCGATACCACTAAAATGAAAAATGACGAAAAACTCTGAAAATTGAAATGGAAATGTATAGTAAAAATCTCATAAAAGTTATCCCCTATTTTCTACGAAAAATTATCCTATTTAACTTTTTTTCTATCTCTTCAAATAAAGTGGTGGGAGTAGTTGAAAGTTTGCTTTGAAATAAATGAAATATCTCGAAAACGGCTAATCGTAGAGACTTTGTTTTTGCGGCATTTTAAAGGGCATTTTCTGTCGATAGAGGGCGTTTTTACAAAAATTGTACTTTCATCTTCCTATTACTTATTCCATAAGCAATCAGATTATCTATCGTTCACCCCCAGCAATCCGTGACTTTCGTTCGGATAAAATTATACATTTCATGAACTCTTTTTAGGTTGAATGGCAATCAGAGCAGGAAAAACGAGAGTCCAAGAGCATATACCATTCCGAGAAGGAGGACTCGTACGTTCCAGTGGCGCCAAAAGCAATTAGCTACAACGCCCCTCTGGCCATTGAGTATCCGCGCAGCACCGAAACGAAAACATCGAACAATAAAAGCCAAACGAAAGGGAAGAAGTAGATGATATTGCGCTAAATATTCTGTACATTCATAGCATTTATGTAAACAAAAGTTCGGGGTGCTTTGTTGTTGAACCACTTGGTTTTCTGTCGGTTACCCTTTCAAACGCACCGAACTTGGAGTGGTGTAAATTTCTTCTTTTCCTGTGTTTTTAGGTGGAAGAAAAGAGTGGCATTTGTATGTTTTTGCTTGAATGGCATCTCTTTGTGTGTGAAATGTTATGGTTCTTATACAAATTTGGGGTCTAGAAAGTTGTGTGTGTTTACGCCTACTTTTATGTAGTTTTCAAAACTATATCCAGAGGACTATCGCCAACATATAAAAGTACAAAACTAATTATTTGTGTAAAAAAAGTCGGCGAGTCAGATAGAATTAAAATCTTCACTACCGGTTTTTACGTTTTTTAAACAAGACCGAGGACATATTGTGATATTTTGGACGTGGCTGTGGGATGATACGTCTCTTATTTGGTCCTCTCCAGGCGTCCATTTTTATATTTTTGTTATTATGTAATAATATATTGTTAACTCGAAATTGTGAAACGTAAATAACGTGTTTTTCTTTTTGATTAAATTTGATAAAAAAAATTGATACGAATATTTGAATAACAAAAAAACAACAACCTAGAGTCACTTAAGTGATAGCACAGAGTGAAGTTTACTCCTAATATTTGGCGCATTCGCCAATTGTCAAGAAAACTGAATTTGCCACTGATAGAAAATCCAATTTTTGCAGAAAACCTGGCAAAGAAACAGAAACACAAGGATGTAAATTTCAGGTACTTACTCCTGATACTCGCCAAATTATCGGGGGTAATTTGTATTTATCTTTACATACAGAATCATAATAGTATACAGGGTGTTTCAGAGTTGTTGTGATAAAAACCTAGGGAAGATTCTCCTGGCAAAATCCAGAAAAAAGTTCAAGACAACATGTGTCCGCAAGTGCTTTATTCTCCAGATACAGGGTGTTCAAAGTTTGTCTGCTCAAGTGTTGCTTAAAAAAACTGGTGCAAACGCTGTTGCTGTTTTGTTCAATAATTTGATATTTTAAAAATAATCGCATTGCTTTTAGGGGCGCATAAAAATGATTTTTATTTTTTTATTCGAAAATTGGGCACCCTAGGAAAAAATTAAAAGAGCCCTTTTCTCTTCAGAATTGAACAGGAAATAAAAAAATCATTTTTGTGTTGAAAAAAACCAGTGTCACCAAAATTTCGTTAAAATATCTTGAGTGGATTATGTTATATTAAAAAATTTTATTTTATTTTTGAAATTTTGAACACCCTCTATCTCGAGAACAAAGCACTTGTGGACAAATGTTCTCTTGAACTTTTTGCTTGATTTTGCCAGGAGAATCTCTCCTAGGCTTTTGTCACAACAACTCTGAAACACCCTGTATTATACATAATTACAAGCACGGAATAATATTTTCTATACGAGTAATACTTATTTTATTAAATATGTGTATATTTGAACCACGTATTGTCATCAAAACCCGTTTGACCAGTTTCGTAGGAACAACTGCAAAAAGAAAATGTCGGACCAGAATCCAAGACCAGTAAAAGTACAAGATAATGGACAAGTAAGTAAAATTTGCAGTAACATTGTATTTAAAAAAAAACAAAAACTGTATTAAATTGTATGTAAAAACTGTATGTAATACAAGGCAATATTAAATGAATGCTATAGACTAGAAATATTCAATGTTCAATAGTAAATATCTCAAAACGACAATATTCAGTCAACATGATTTCTGTATTGGTAATAAAACTATTCCTGGATGTTCAACAAAGCTGAAACTCAGTTTTACAGTAGCTAATCAACCACTTTAAAAGAAATTTGAATTTTTTGGGGTCAAAATTTTTTCCTTCCAAAAAGCATTTTTATATAATTCATATTTCTCAAAGAATCAGAAAAAATCTGTTCAACATTTTGGTTAACAAAAAATAAAAACTTGGTGGACGGGATTGTTTAAATGCGGTACATAAAATTAAGGATCTACTGGACGCTGTAGACTAGCCGAAGCAAGAAAATAAAAAAAAATAGCACCAGTTTGTCACTGGTTTTATGTAGCTGCGACAACGTTAGAATCCCGAAAATATTTTGAACGATATTTTTTTACTTTTTTACAGGTCAAGGATAATAAAGCGTCTGATAGAGAAAAGCTAGAATGTCCCATTTGTTTTGAAAGTTTATTCTCGAAACCCGTCAAAGCCACCATATGCGGCCATCTATTTTGTGTGGAGTGTTTAGAGGGTTTGGCTGCTAAGGCTATTGGATTATGTCCTATATGTCAAGCCCCGTTCCACAGAAGGGGTTTAAGAAAAGTTAAGCTGCGCTGAGAAAAACTCAAAACTTTTTCTATTATACTTATGTGTTAATTATAACTTTTACAGAGTGTGTAACATTTTTTTGCCAATCAACATCTCTAAAATATTTATTATTAGAATTATTTGTATAAACGTCAAAATATGAATATATAGTATTTGATAAAAAAAAAATGACTATTTTTGGATTAGTCTCAAGATCGAAAAGCACCATAGCACTTCCAAAATAATTCCTTTCCTTCCTAAGGCTCCTGGCAACTTTAAAATATTCTTGGACAGTTTAGAGAACTTGTAGGAGCTTCTGGTCATTTCTAGGACGTTTTAAGTAGTATTTGAAGGTTTCTGGCACTTTCAAAAAAATTCTAGAAACTCCTGGCAACTTCAAAATATTCTTGGAAGGTTTAGAAAACTTGTAAAAGCCTCTAGTCATTTCTAGGACGTTTTAAGTAGTATTTGAAGGTTTCTGGCAGTTTCAAAATAATTTTAAAGGGTGCTGACAACTTCATAATATTCATGGAAGGTCTAGACTTGTAAAAGCCTCTAGTCATTTCTGGGAGGTTTTTAGCAGTATTTTAAGGTTTCTGGCAACTCCAAAATAGTTCTAGAGCTTCCTGGCAACTTTAAAATTTTCTTGGAAAGTTTTGAAAACATTTGGAAGCATCTGATGGTCACTTCTAGGTCTAGGACGTTTTCAGTAGTATTTGAAGGTTTCTGGCACTTTCAAAAAAATGTTAGAAGCTCCTGGCAACTTCAAAATATTCTTGGAAGGTTTAGAAAACTTCTAAAAGCCTCTGGTTGTTTCTAGGACGTTTTAAGTAGTATTTGAAAATTTCAGACGATTTCAAAATAATTCTAGAGGCTCCTGGCAACTTTAAAATATGTCTCAAAGGTTAAAAGGAACTTGTCCAGGCCTCTAGCAGTTTTTTTTTTATCTGGCACTTCTAAAATAATTTTAGAGGCAACTTCAAAATATTCTTGGAAGGTTTAGAGAACTTTTAGAAGCCGCTGCTCAATTCTAGGTTTTATTCGCCCTATAGACTGAAAACATGAGTTTCCAGCATGTTGTGCAATATTGTTGCGATACAAATGTATCCAGTGGACTCGTACCTTAAGTGAAGACTCAGAACGACAGAAGCATCGTTTATTTAGTTAATTTATCGAAATAATACTCAAAAAGGTAAGTATTTCTAAATTCCTAATTTATTTTGAAAGGAATAGACATTACATAATTTAACAGATCATAATTTTGTTTTAATAATACGATATTTATTAATAATAATTCATCTCTAGGTCATAAACAAAGATTCAGTATCTTATTATTCTTATGATAATATACATATTTCATTTGTTTATGTACATAATGCTACGAAATATTGACATAAATACAGAAAGATATTGCTTAGAAAAGGAAGTAAAAAGTGTAATAATTGTAAAGTAATAACTAAATATCAAATAATTATTATTATACATAGAAACAAAATGACAACATGTGAAGTAAGTCAAGGAATGCCTTCTGGTAGCTGTTTTATTTATTAAATGTCAAAATGTGTATTTTGGAAACATTTTAGTCACTTCTAAATTGGTCCTTAACGTCTAAAAAAGTATTGCTTAGTACAAAATTAAGGCCATTAAAAAGCCTCAACTTTTAAATATAAATAATCATCGCACACCTTAATATCTTCAAAATACTGTATTAAACTGGAGACGATGCTGTAATTTTAGCGTTTAATAAAGTTTTAAATTTTAACAATAAATACGTTTTTTTTTCAAATCACTATCTAAGTCACTACGGTTCGTCATACAGAACGAGCTGTAACTGGTCAGTTCTAACTAATTAATTAAATATATTGTAAACATATTTTCGTTTTGTCTTTTTTGTTTAAAAGACAAAACGTAAATTTGTGTTTAACTTGCGTGGTCTCAAGCATGGACGGTAGGGTTAAGAAGATATGGTCAAAACTGCTACGACTAATTTTTGGTCCTATTACAGCGTGTTCAATAATTATTAGTTATTTATGACAAGGAAGTTTCGAAGATTCGAAATCCTTTTACTTTTTTTAGGTCCCTCGAAGAAAAGTCATCACAAATAGTAGTAGTAGTTGCTTTGTTTGCAGATCAAAACTTTCGGTTTAAAGTCGATTAATTTTAAACCTTAAAATTCGAGATATGTTTTGTAAGTAGTCCAGCTTGCGTATAAACGTGTAAAATTTGAAAATAGTTAAGTTTCTTCCAAGCAATCAATTCCAAGTTCCTTATAATGGTCCACTTAAGAAAACGTCAGACTAGTTTTATAAATTCTTGTGTGTGTGTGTCACCGACTCGAATACAAAAATAAACGCTTTCTACAACTTTCTTCTTCTATTAAATTGGTCCCTGTAACTAACCACCAGTTCGGGTCGGTTTTAATGTACCATTCCAGAACTTGGCGGCGAGCCGAGGTTATCGATTTCCCGCTGAGCACGACTGATTTTGCTTTTGTCTTTGGGCGTTTCCCGTTCCCCCGTTTCCATCGCAAACATCTTCATTTTCTCCTTGAAACTGAGCTTTTCGGGCACTGGAGTACACTCGTTTTGGGTACGTTTTTGTTGTTCAGCCAAACGTCTCGCTCTCGGGTCTCGGTAGACTTCTTGGGCACCGATAACGCCCGGCGTTGCAGTCGGTACGTTTGGGCTGGCGTCGGTCGGCGTTGTGGGGGATGCCAGCATAGATTCAGCTTGTCTTATGAAGCTCTGCAATGATTAAATTATTTGATTGGCTAGTTTTAAATTTTGATTCTTGTTGGACTCACATTTGGATCCTCCCGTACTGTGTCTTTGATGGGCAAAGAGTTGGGCGCCTGTGTAGGAGATTGAACGGCATTCTGTGTGGAAACTGGATCAAACGACACCCGTTTCCCAGCGCTTTCTTTAGCTCGCATTGACATAATCGCGAAACTAGACCCCCTGAAATCATATAATATTCTGAATTGACTGACATCCACTAATAAAGAGTTTTACCTCTCTGGAGGTGGGGGAGCCGGATGTTCAATGGGTGAAGGCGGACGTTGATTGGTCGATTCTCTTGTGTGACTTTCTCGGTTGATGTGATTGGCCGTTGATGGTGGTGACGCCTGCCCACCTGGCTTCAGAATAGAAGTCGGGGGAGTTTGCGAAGGTTCCAACCTACTGGAGACGGTGGTCGAAGGCACTGTACTTATCACGGTTTGACTGGACACCGGTTGGGGCATAAGAGGGATTGGAGACTCCTTTAAATAAGTTAGTTATTAAAAAAACAATTTAATTAATATTTTTAGATTGTACTTTTTCCGTCTCATCGTCGTCTTCACCTGCCGCTTCTTGAGCCCGTCTCTGGAATTCCCGTTCCAGTTGCAACACTCGCAACTGCTCTTCCTGCTGAGGTGATCGGTATGGTAAGGACATCAGCTCGCGAATTTGTTGCTCCTGCCACTGTCTGGCTGCTTCTCTTCGAGCTTCTGCAGAGTAGAAAACTTACTATTCTCCGTTCGTTTTAAGGTTTAACACACTTGTACAACCCTCTGGCAGTTTTAAAAAGGTTTTCAATAGCATTTAGATATCCCGAACTTTCGAAATGGTCATAGAGGCCTTTGGGAATTTAAAACAACTCTGGGAAGGTTTAACACACTTATAGAATCTTCTGACACTTTTTAGAAGATTTGCAATAGCATTTAGAGGTCTATAGAATTTTCAAAATGGGTCTAAAGGTCTCTGGCAATTTAAAACAGTTCTGTGAAAGTTTAAGACAGTTGTAGGTTGTAGAAGACTGTAACTTTTCAGAACATTTTTAGTAGCATTTAGAGGTCTTTGATACATTCAAAACAAAACTGGGAATGATTAAGACACTTGTAGAAGCCTCTGGCACTTTTTAGAATATTCAGTAGCATTTAGAGGTCTATAGAACTTTCAGAATAGTTATAGAGGCCTCTGGCGATTTAAAACAACTCTGGGAAGTTTTAAGGCACTTATAAAATCCTCTGGCACTTTTTAGAAGGTATTCAATAGCATTTAGAGGTCTATAGAACTGTCTTGAAAATAAGGATTTTTTTTTTCAAGAAAATAAAGAAAATTTATTTATTTAATTTATAGAAAAAGTACATTTTTGTAGGGATGTCAAGTGTTTACCATTATAGTTAGTTTTAGTAGCATTGTATGTAGTTATTAAGAAAATTAACAGTAGTACTTGATGAACTTCAAAGGAGGTGAAAAAGGTGGTACGTGGAGGTAGAAGGTGGGAAAAAAGGTTTTTTTTGTTTGTGGTTGTTGATTGTCAAGAGAGACTTTTAATGAGAGCTGGAAAGTCAGTTTTCTAAAAAATTCGAGCAAAAATCAGACTATTGAAGATCAGGGGATCTTAGAAAGCTGTTTCCTTCCGGAACGGAAGTGACTGAGTGTAATACCGAGTGCTACCAGCAATTGTACCGTCTAGTCCACGTTATGACATGGAGCAGATTGTGATAGAGGACCTATTCCAGAAGTGGTTAAATCGATAACCGAGGAGGCCTCCCGGCTGTTACCGAGATACAGACCTTTGCAGTTAAAAATCCACCTCAACGGAAAAGAAGAAGATTGGTCAACTGACGGTTTATTTTGGACAATTTGGACTCTTTGACGAAGAGTATTAGTTGTAAGTAGTTTGTAATTTTTTGTATTAAAGATATTTGTAGTTTCAATGATATATTTAGAAGCAGGATTTTTAGGTAGAAAGTAAGTTAGATAGGTTTAGTTATTTACCTTAAAAATAACTTGGCATCCCTATAATAGAATTTTTATTCAAGCTTATTTATTTAAATTTTCTTTATTTACTAGAATATTAGAATGAATGGTCAGGGTGAATCTGATGCCAGTTATGACGATATTATCATGCAACTAGGAGGTGAGGGAGATTTGAGTAAATCTCATCTTCAGGATGATAATAATCATGACAGAACTTGGCCATTTTAAACAACTCTGGGAAGTTTTAAGGCACTTATAGAATCCTCTGGCAGTTTTTAGAAGATTTGCAATAGCATTTAGAGGTCTATAGAATTTTCAAAATGGTTCTAAAGGTCTCTGGCAATCTAAAACAATTCTGGAAAAGTTTAAGACAGTTGTGGCTTGTAGAGGACTCTGTAACTTTGCAGAAATTTTTCAGTAGCATTTAGAGGTCTTTGATACATTCAAAACAAAACTGGGAATGTTTAAGCCTCTGGCACTTTTTAGAATATTCAGTAGCATTTAGAAGTCTATAGAACTTTCAGAATGGTCATGGAGGCCTCTAGCAATTTAAAACAACTCTGGGAAGTTTTAAGACACTTATAGAATCCTCTGGCAGTTTTTAGAAGATTCTCAATAGCATTTTTCGCACATTCAAAACAAAACTGGAAAAGTTTAAGACACGTAGAACCCTCTGGCACTTTTTAGAAGGCATTCAATAGCATTTAGAGGTCTATGGAACTTTCAGAATGGTCATAGAGCCCTCTGGCAATTTAAAACATCTCTGGGAAGATTTAAGACACTTACTGTTCTCGCGGAGTGAGTTTACCCGTGCGTCACAAAGGCTACGTCATTTATAATCATATGAATCAAATCAAGTTTTCGTCAACAAACCTGTTGTGTTCATATTATAGAAAAGGGCGGGTCTAAAGCTTCGTCACGTTTAAAATTTTGCGTGTATTGTCAGTCAGAAAGTAGAGATATTTGGCTGCAAATTTGCACTAAAACAACCTTATACCAAAGCAAATTAAAAGTATCTTGACCAACATGTTTTATTTATGAGAAGTCTCCGTTTGGATCATAGAATTCCGTCTAAATTTGAAACCTAATTTATTTACCAAAATTCGCAGAGATGTATCACCAATATGTAATATTTCTTTAACTTTAAGCTCTGGATTTAGGTTCTGGATGGTTACATGTTTTTCTAAAATAAATACAACAAATAAAAATTCCATAAGACATTCTGAGTGATGCTGTAGTATCTCATATGTCATTTTCAGGTTGCAATCCACTTATTTTATTTTAAACCCGCTAGAACATTTTAGACGCTCATTTTATTTTTTCTATGAATTTATTATTAATATGTTTGAAGAAATTTTTATGAAAAATCTATAATGCAACTCAAAAATCTCAGTCTCTGGAAACAATAAAATGTTAATAGATGTTTCTTACAAAAGTAGATATATTTTACTATTATTAACATACTATCCTTGTACATATCATATAATGTATTTCGAACATCAATTTTAATGCTTTCAGATAAATCAGTGATTTTGGCCCGTCGATAACGTCTCGATTTACGTTTTCTAGGTGAGGAAATCATAAGATTACTTGCTTGCTTTTTCCGAATCGAATAAACAGTTTTGCGGGAAATTTTTAAAGCAGCTACAACCTTCTAGTATCAAAAAAAAAATACATCAGGAAGAATATGTAAGATCTTAAAATTTCTTATTTTCTTTATGAACAGATAATAAAGCTTCTAAAGGTCCTTCATTGGTTTTTTCCAATTCAAAATATTCACAAAGGTTAAGAATTAATTGCTGGGCTTGCCTGTGGAGAATTTTTCCAGGCATTTTCTAAAAAAATACTGTAATAGTAAGTAATTCGGAATTTAGGAAAAACCAAATGGCTAAATAAAAACCATAACAGACACTCCCACTTTTTTTTCAAAACAGGTTAGTAATTGTGCCAATTTTGGTTAGATCGTGACAGCCGACATAAAAATATTATGAAAGTACTTACAGAATGTTAAAAGCGAATCAATAGCTCTTAAAAGAACTGTGGTGGTGTGGTAAATAGGAAACTTTATAAATGATTAACAACACAAAGAAACGGAAAAGAATTAATAGTAAACAAATCAAATAAATTTCGATGGTTTTCAAACTGACAATGACTGACATAGAAGAGCTAATCAGTAAATGTTTTTTTTTGGAAGACATTCACTTAGATAATTACCTTTTCTGAAAGTGAACAATAGACAAGGATGAAGTCAATAATGCATGTCTACTTCTAAATCACAGGGGGATGACGCACGGGTAAACTCAGTCCGTGAGAACAGTATATAATCTTCTGGCACTTTTTAGAAGATTCGTAATAAATAGTATTTAGAGGGTTTTGTGGCACATTCAAAACGACTCACGCTGTTGCAAAAAAACTCTTTGCCAAACTGGTTTACTTCGTAAGGATGTTTAGATGTTCAACCTTGGAGTATTTTTATAAAACGTGTTAACATCTAACCACAAACATAATACGCAGCGGTAAACACCTACTCAGATTATAATTAACGCCAAAATTTGACTTTGTAAAACACTTACCTTGTTGTCTTTCTTGTTCTTCTCTTGCCCACGGATCCCTGGGCGGTTTGCTCGAACTAGGCGGACTGATTGGATACAACGCCATTTTTGGGGGATCTTGGTTGGATGCCGTGTAAGTAGCAGGGGCATCGCCGTGCGAGAACAATGGATGAGTGCTGGTCGGTGGAGGTGCCGGTGGACATTCTTCCTTCTTATGCAACTTGTGCAGGTTGTTTTGCGAACGGTACGTTGGAGAAGTCGGTCCGTGTGTTTGATAGTAATTCTGGTTACTTGGATACGTTTGGTTGTTGTAGCTGTTTGGAGATTGTTGGACTTGGTGATTTTGATAGGTCGGATTTATTGACAGGTTCTGCATTGATTGAGCCATTTGGGTGTTGTAGTAGTGTTGTTGTTGTTGGGATTGGAAGTATGGATTGGGCGGTATTTGAGTTAAAAGTCGGTTTTGAGGTTGTTGTTGTTGCTGCTGCTGTTGCTGTTGTAATTGCCTTCTTCTCACCTATTCAAAAAAATAGGTGTATAGGATGAGTTAGAAGTGTATTGTAGTCTAAAACACACCTCTTCGCCCATTTCAGCTAATTTAGCTTGACCTCTAAGGAGACGGTCCTCGTTACTCAAACGATGTTGATGTTCTTGACCAGGCCGTAAAGGTGGGTTAATGTCGGAAGCCCGAATATTGCCACTGCTAGCGTAGCGCATCATTTCTCCTTGATGATGATGATGTTTCAGCATGTCGTCGCTCTTGGAATTCCTAATTTCCTGGTGTCTATAATAAAAACAATAGACTTAAACATTTATCACACCAAAAAAAAACATGAACTGACCTATTCAGATCGTCACCGCCTCGATTATTCTGTATTTGAGCTTCGGATATCCTGACATTGTTTGTGCTTGGATACCTCATTATTTCGTCAGGCCTTGGACCGTGAGACTGTCGTAAGACGTCTTCGCGAAGCAACGTTTGGGTGGTTGGATACCCTGCAACTAGACTGTCAGCAAACATTTTATCAAAGTGTGCGATTTACCTTTCTGTTCGACTCTACTCTCCATCCTGTCATCATATTTTTGACCGTTACTCAATGTTCCAGTATTCACACTTGAATTATACATCATTTGTTGCTGTTGGGCTTCCCCTTGTTGTGCATACCCGTTTGCCCCACCATTATTTACTGAATAATGGTTTGCCTGACCGTAGTTTGTGGCACTACTGTGCGTCGGAGACGGGTACGATTGGTTCGAATTGTCGTAGGGTGAATTGTACTGAGAGCGGTTTAATTGTTGTCTGGCAACTTCATCCCCAAGCGAACCATGATAATTCTGAGGCTGAGTTTGTTTGAGGTAAGTTTGTTGTTGTTGTTGCGCTTGTTGAGCTGTCTGTAAATTTAGTTTTATATGAAAATTTAGCTCAGACTTGTTTGAATACGTTCCTACCCCGTGATACTGCGGTTGGGGTGGTCCCCCGACGTTCGGATAACTGCCAGATATTCGGGAATTATCTTCCTGATGAAGACGCTGCATTGAGGGTGGACTTTTAAGGTTGGGAATCGATTGATGCAAATTAGGCCGACCGAAATTTGGTTGAGGCTGATTTTGCGGATAATAAGCCGATGAAGGACGTTGTGAGTTTGGTGGGGATGTGATGGATGATTGTAGAGAGTTTTGTGAAGAGCGCAAGGCTGAAGTTCTACAAAAAAACGTCTCAATAAGTTGTTTCATTATCAAAATTGTTACAGTAACCTAACCTGTCACCTAATTGTTGTGGGCTGGGCACTTTATTCCTATAAACGCTGAGATTCTGATAAAAACCACCGTCTTGCTGATTGAGGTTGTGTGTGGAGCGACTTCGAAGGCCCGCAGGACCATTTGGGTTGCTACTTAAAAAAATAATGAGACCACTCTATTCAAACTAGTCAGAAAATACCAACTTACCCCTCAGCTAGGAAATTGTTAGGTTGGCTTCCCACACTTCTAGGTGGCTGTTCTTGACTGGGCGAATGGATTTGATGTAAAGCGGGAACGGACTTAGAAGAAGGAATAGAACGTTCCGAGTCCACCCGAGAAGGCAAATCACGTTCAGACATTCGCCTGGGACCTAAATAACATAAAAACACTCTAAGTAAAGTAAGATGGCGTTA
This sequence comes from Ips typographus, assembly GCF_016097725.1. Classification (NCBI taxonomy): domain Eukaryota; kingdom Metazoa; phylum Arthropoda; class Insecta; order Coleoptera; family Curculionidae; genus Ips; species Ips typographus. The sequence goes on along the minus strand of NC_138430.1, from coordinate 4,805,177 downwards.
CTGACAGTTTGAGCAATTTTAAGTAGCAAAATCATGTTTGAATAAAATTTAAAAACACTCAAACTAGAACAAACGCTACGATAAACAAGTAAGGGGGTGCTCCAACTAAAATTTAATTAAGCAAATAACATAACGACAAGAAATACAAAAAAATAATAGAAGTAAAGTAGTGCTCTCGATACAGTATCGTAAGCTTACGATGAACAAGATAAGCGGAGCCAAGTATGGAGGAAAAACCGGCTGCTAACCTAGCAGAAGCTGGTTGCTGCTGGCCACCAAAGCAAACGCCATCCCGATGTTTAACCACAAAAGGATCATCGTTGTGAGTGACGGTCTGGCAATTTAGGCAGTAAATTGACGTTTCCGGCATAGTGTTTTGTCTTAAAAGTGATTTGAACGGAATTTTGTAAGTGTGTTGTGTTAATCCAGTCAGAGAGTACTGTTTAGCAAAGCCTGGCCGTTGCGGTGGCATGGCCGTTGGTTGTTCGTCAGTTTCAAAATTGTCTTGAAAGGAATTATCATTTTCGTCAGCAAAATACACTTTAGATGTTTTAACGCATTTAGAGTCTGGTAACTGTTCATCCTGAATCGACTCCAGAATATTCTCCTCACTGATACAAGCGCAACTTTTAGCTTTGCGAGCTTTTTTCGGCGAATCTGTAGAGTTTTTCAAAATTGGGCAATTTTTCTTAGCATATTTGCAACATTTTTTAACTGGCTTTTTGGGTTTAATGTCCGAGCAGCTCTTCCACGTTTTAGGCAGGCACTTCTTTTTTATCACTATAACCTTGGGGCTTTTCGGCCTCTGGCCATTTTCAATGCTTCTCAGTCTTTGCGTTTTCCTATTCACTATATACGATTCGGGAAACTTTTTAGGCTTCCGCATTTGCGTTAATCTTTCCAAACTATCGCACCGAATCAACTCACTATTTAACGGTTTGTCAGTTTGTATCACTTCGCTGTATCTTCGTAATTCTAAGTTTGTTTTGTTGTTACGAGTGTTTATGTTGGTGTTTTCTTTCAATGACTCATTAGACAAATTTTTTGTAACATTACAATCATCAAGTGCTTCCCGGCTGTTTTTTAAAATCCCCTTAAGTTTTAAGGGACTTGTTTGCTTATTGTGGTTAAACTCCACGTTGAAGATGCAGTTTTTATATTGGCACTGGTGTAAAAAGTCTTCCTCTAAAATTGTAGTAGCAATTTTAGTGTCCGAGTTATACTTCCCACAGACCAGCAATTCATTTGCTTTATTTTCATTTAAATTGGGTTCTGAGCAATACCGTTCACTTAACCCTACCTCATCTCTCGCAATACTCTCTATATTTTCGGTGCTTCGTGCTCTAACAAGGTTCAAATTGAACTCACTCTTTGAGTCCGAACCATTTAAACTCCAATCGTGCAACAGCTTTAAAATCTCCAATCTTTCATATTCGGTTAATTTATTGTTCAAGTTTTCCTCGCTGACACTTTTACTTCGACTACTAACAAAGTGTTTGACTTTGTTGAGGGCTGGTTCACTAACGGCCCTGTTATCTCTTTCCAAATCTTTGGCATGTCGAATTTCAAAAGGGCTTTTCCAATGTTTTAAGGATGTATCGGGATCGATTTGGCTAAGATCTAAATTAGATTCGTAAATGCAGCTGTTAATTGATGAAGTTGAACTCGACAAGTCTATGAGAGACGTTGAGGTAGCTTTTTGCCGGGACAATTTTTTAGTGCCGATACTCAAAAATTTGTCTGTGTCACAAATACTGCTTATATCCACACAACTCCTGTTAACTTCTATAGAAAAACTTTTATTCTGCGCAAACTCTTGAGCTTTACTTTTAGGTTTCACGTAGGCTTCAACTTTCTGAAGTTTCATGGTTTGACCACTTTCGTCGTAGGTCAACGTCACATTTTTCGGTGACGGATCACTAAAATCGGTCACTTGCAAATTAAAAACCGGCTCATCGGTTTGAATTTCTATTCTGGGTATGACGAATTTACGTTTTTCCGTCTTGAACAAACTATCGTCAGAATTGAAAAACACCTGACTTGTGGGTTGGTGTATTGGTGGAGTGAATATTACGTTGCTGGGGTTCGAATACAGTGAATCGTTCGATCCCATTGGACTTCTCTGATTGTAGTTATATTGGTCGTAAGAGTTGTAATCCTGAAGGTGAGCTGCATGAAATTAAAGGAAACACTAGCATTAGGGGAAATGCTAAACCAAATTTTAGCTAAATAGTTGTTGATTACACGTCAAATAGTCGGAAAGGACCATTGAAAGCCAAAATTTGGGCTTTTTTTTAGCAGGAGCAAGAAATTTTCCGTGTTTTTGTCAAAGTGAGGTTTTAGAATGGTCAAAAGATCTCAAAAATAACCAAACCAACCCAAAAGGTAGGAAGATACAGGGTGTCAAAGTTTCATTTGTTTTTCAGTTTTTTCTAAGTAACTCCTACAGTTTTGAGCTCAAATTTGAAACACTACTAACTCCCTAGAGTCTACATCGTTAGACGAATTAACTGATGTTATTTTTAATTACATGTTGTTTTTGTATAACGACCTGTATCTCCAAAATTATACGTTAGCAGAACTATGTTTATACGAACTTTTTTGCTTAAAATTGGTCAAATATTTACCCCCTAAAGTTTGTACAAGTACTTAATAAACACCTGGTACAGGCTGAGCCAAATTAGTGATGCATGTATCTTTAGAAATACAGACTCGGTTAATTACTCCACCGTAATTTCTTTTATTTGTATTTCCTCATTTCTTAATATAAACTAATAGTTATTGAAAATAGGCAACATTAACATCAACATCAGTTAAGGTAACTTGATCAAAATCTTGGGTTGGCTTCTTTAAAGGTCATCCTAGAACCTCACATTGGCAAAAACACTCAAAATTCTTTTCGCCGACTAAAATATAGGCCAAATTTAGACAAAAACTCCAAAAATTTGACATTTTTTGATTCCCCAGAGGGTATGCCAATTTTCGACCATTTGGAACCCAAGAAACCTAAGACAACACTTTTTTTTAGTCCAAACACGACCCCAATTTTGTTTGAGTAACACGTAGTACAAACACAGTTTCATTTAATTCTCTGATTAGATATTAGAGAATTTAGGATACAAACTTTCTTGGTATAAAATCAAGCTTACTGTAATTAACTAATCTGGCTAACTATAACCACCTAGCAATGTTTAGTGTATACTTTCCCCATATTTTCAAAACTCTGGAGTACTTAATCCAAAAACTCAGTTTGACTGATCAAAATAGAAATATTATTGTAATCCACACGAAAAAGTAAATAAGCACTTACCTCTTTGAGGAGTGGGACTGGGTTGTTGTAACAACGACGCCAAACCGTGATAAACGGCGCCACCTTTCGCTACTTCCAGTGTGACAACGGTGCCGGTTCTCACCAAATATTCGGCCGCTTTTTCCTGAGTTATGCCCAACAAAGATTGTCCGTCAACGGACAGAAGTTGATCACCTGCTGCCAATCTACCATCGCGGTCAGCAGCACCGCCAGGCACTACCGATTTTATGTAAATGCCTAAACGTTCTTGACCCGCCCCTTTTGCTGCTACTATAGATAAGCCCATGCCGCCTCCGGCTTTGTGTAATCGAATAACTTGAACCTGCAACGTGAAATAAATCCATCAATTTTTATTTATTTGCTTTTATGCTGGTAATACAAATTTATATATCCAGGAAATAAAAATAAATTGACTTTTTTTAGTATCGTCATCCCGAATAATTACCTCCGGCTGGGTGGAACTTAAAGCGCTCGGAGGCCTAGGCACATTCATGTAAACGGTCCAGAAACCGGAACTGGTCGGTTGGGCCGCTAATCTACAAAGACCGGCGGCTTGTAAGGGGTGTAGAAAATCGGCGAGACCTGGAAAATATTAGCAATAAAACGAAATTTCAATTCAAGTTTTCACGTGGACATACCAGGTGGTACACCCTGTACAACATCACAGCTGAATCCGTCGTCGGGCAAAAGAAGCTGAAGAGGAGGAGCTGGATCTTCGTACAAGGTCACTTCTCTTCCTTCAGCTCGTGCTAATTCGTCAGCTACACCTTCTGCAGCTTTAGCTGCTTGTTCCAGAAAAGCGGGTGAAGCTAATTTCTCACCTGACTCAGCTAAAAAGTAACTACTTTTTATACAAACCTCTTTAAATGGGTCAAACTACTGACCTTTGTATTGCATAAGAAGAGCACCCAGCTGCATTGAATTGAGTTTAAAGCAAACAGCGCTAAGATTAGCCAAATCTTCGGGCGTGTACTTGTTTGCCTGTAATAAATGAGCGCACTGTACAATTTTTGCCAAATGACACTCGGCAGCCAATTCCAGCCCTTGCGACTCGGCCCAGACTTGCAAATTACGCAGACGGCTCGCTAATTTATTGCCGAAATTTCTCGTGCAAAGATTACTGTTCGATATCACATTTGTCAACGCCTTGGCCGATATCCAATGAAACAATTGGGAGAAAAGCTAAAAGTGCATTAAAACGTATTAGAACAAATGAAAAAGAATAGTGTTTACAGAATAAGACCGTAAACAAAAACGTCACAATATAACTCACCTGTATCGTTAATGCGGCGTTTACCCTACATTTTCGTAACAGGTTCATTGCCCCACTCAAAATATTAATGACTTCCCTGGGATGATCGTCCCCCGTAACCGACATTAAATAGGCCATGCCGGAGTTCAGTTCGTCTGTCAGACACGCGACAAGATTCTAGGAGAGAATAAAGTTGATCATATATCAACATTGAAAAATACACATTTCATAGTTAATAAAAAAAATGCATCTAACGGTATAATAATATGGTTTGGCTTCTATAGGACTTCAAACTGGACTAATGGACTAATAACACCAAACTGTTTTTTTAAAACTAACTCCAATTCTGCTGCTTAAGTCGTAGTTTATATAGATTTTTATTTAGGTTTTAAAATCAAAGAAAAATTTAAGCTTAAGCCCTCATTAGTAAAACATTTTTTCGATAAAGTGAGGTATGACTTGCTCATAGAAACATTAATAAAGAGAAGAATAGACCTCAGAGACATAAGAATAATATCAAACTTATACTATGGTCAAAAAGCAGTAGTACGAATAGAAGACATGACATCAGAAGAAATAGAAATACAGAGAGGTGTTCGTCAAGGGTGTATACTATCACCAATCCTCTTTAATCTGTACTCGGAGGACATAATAAATAGGGCACTTGATGATCAGAACATAAACATTAAGATCAACGGCATGACAATAAATAATCTGAGGTATGCTGACGATACAGTTATTCTAGCTGGAACATACGATGATCTGCAGACGCTAATTAATAGAATGGTCACGGTAAGCGAAGAATATGGACTATCACTGAACATAAACTAAACAAAATATATGTTGATGACAAAAACAACTCAGGACATTCGTAGGATATACGTAAACAATCAACCTATTGATAGAGTAAGAGAATACAAATACCTAGGCACGACCATTAATGAAAACAACGACAGCTCACAAGAAATACGAATCAGAATCGAACAGGCCAGAAGCACATTTATAAAAATGAAAAGGCTTTTCTGCTGTCGGGATCTAAACCTGGAACTGAAAATACGACTAATGAGATGCTATGTGCTGTCCGTACTGTATTATGGGATGGAAGCCTGGACGCTGAAGGTAACCGAAATGAGGAGACTGGAAGCGTTTGAGATGTGGGTATACCGAAGAATACTGAGGATTTCATGGGTAGACAGAATAACCAACGTGGAAGTGATGAGACGTATGAATAAGGAGAGAGAAGTTATTACGACAATTAAGGCCAGAAAATTGCAATATATGAGACATGTCATGAGGGGGGAAAAGTATCGAATATTGCAACTTATTATGCAAGGAAAAATCGAAGGAAAAAGATCTGTGGGGAGAAGACGTAATTCATGGCTGAAGAACCTTAGAGAATGGTTTGGTTGCAATAACAACGAACTATTTAGAGCTGCGGTCTCAAAAAAAAGAAGTAAAAAATTTATTAAACCTCCTTTATGAGTTTGTCAGTATGATTCTGGCTGGCGAGACAACGTCAATTTGAATTTCCCATAGATTAGAAAAACAAAACTTCACTCCGTGTTTGCTTTAAACTGTATTAAGCTCCGCGTTAACTTTGCAATTAATTAGCCTTAACATACAACAACTGGAGAACAGTAATGAAGTCTTTATCTAGTGCTAATTTCCTGAAGTTGCCGGCAGGAGGGTGTGTTTACACTACGGTTTAACTGCTGAGCATCTCAATAAAGTTACCGGCAATGGTGAGTATTTTTTTTGTTTGTTAATGGATTTCGCCATTTTCGCCCACGACTATTCGATGACGGACTGGGCAAGTTTGTTTTTTCTTGTATAAAATATAAAAAAAACACTGTGTTCTTACCTTAAAAGCCAACTGAACAGCATCAGCCAATGTGTCCTGGGCTTGCAACGAAAAAGCGCTGACGTGTCTGTCACTTTTGAGAAAATGAAGCAATTCGCTGGCATTGGCAAGCCAAAAAGCCTGCGAAGTTTTGTCGGTACTTCGATCTTGTACCGTGTGACGTATAAGCATAGCAGCATGTTGTAGAAGTAAGGTGAGCTTGTGGGCCCGTTCGGTTGGTGTTAGTTCCGGTCGGTAATGAGTCGAAGCTCGATATCTAAAAATGAAACGTTTATTAATACTTACAATATTAAATAATTGAATAAAACATTTACCTGGCACATAAATACAGTGTATAAGCCGGTGCTAGCCTGAAGGTGGGGGTTGTCACGTCCAAGTGAGTGATAACGCGGGCCAAAAACAATTCTTGAGGATCTTCTGGAAATTCCAAAACCGCCGGTAAAATTGGATCTTGTCCTCTTGGATATCTCTCCATTCCGCTCAATCTAAATAAACCACATTTTTATATTTTCAGACAATAATCTATACAAACAGTTGTTTACAATTTCATCATTTCACAAGGAAGTTTTGGTTTCTGGGATGAAAGCCAAATAAACAAAACAAGCAAACAAAAAAAAAATACCTATTTTCCGATCTGCTATCGGACCCCAAAGATCTATTATCTTCTCGAGCGCCACTATTAGTGGACACTGTCTCCACATTTCCGTCAATATCAAAAGTGGTTTCAATGTTTTCCCTGGAACCCGATGCTTGGGTGGGACTAAGTGCACGAGGAGACCGGCTAAAGTGGAAATTAACAAACAAAATAAAACCAAAAATAGTGAAAAAGTGTTATTAAAGCAGAACAAAGCAATACTAAAATTTACGTATGGTAGTGATGGGTATCTTTGACCAAAAACATGAAGAAATACGTTACCTTTCGTAAATACGACTCTGATTATCTATGTTTCCTAAAGGATGTCGTGTGCGATCTTCCTGAGCTGGGTCTACGAATCTAAAACAACCAAACACTCTAGTGTAATGCTTTTGTAGATTAGTGATCGATTCTCTGATAAAACCAGTAAATGATTGCAAGTTCGGTTTGATAAGATAATTTGTTTTTTTGAACGTTTTATCTTAATAATATTACATCATTCAAGGAGGTATTAAGAGTATCAATATTGGTTTACTCAGATTTACTCAAGAAAATTACAGTTTAAGGCAAATATGAAATGTCCATACAGTTGACTATTCAAATAACCAAAATTTCAGTTTTAATAATGTCATTTGGTAAACTCACTTGTAAGTGTTGCTGTTGCCAAACTTCACCAAGTTGCCATTGGTCAGGATTGTGGTCTGATGAATCCGTTGCCCGTTAACGTAGGTGTGGGCGTCAGCGTGACAGGGAGTCAATGACGTCACCCCATCCGAGTTGGTTATGACGCAATGACGCGGTTGAATATGAGGACCGTACAGCTGCAGAGCTATACCGTTGGCAGATCCAACCTAAAACACATAATATACTACTTTACGAGTATGTAGGTGAGGAAGAGCAATCAGTGTTGTCTATTACAACATATAAACCAAAAGAAATTTCATTTAAAGTCGACTTTTATTGCACAAACTGGAGCACTGCTCTGGTTTGCCATACAACGTATGTATTTCCGCCAAATGGAATCCCTAGAGAGATTATTATAACGGCTAGAAGCGCATAAAAGCTATAAGGGAGGAGGATTACAAATAACGTAAATATCATCAAAAGCGACAAAGAATTTATCTGCATTTGCTTTACTGGTAAACATGCGCCAGATTCGCGACGAGATTAAATTAATTTTTTACTTTTTGTGACTGGAGAATAAATTCCCCTAGAGGGATTAACTCTTGTTCCGGAGAAAATAGAAGAGTAAAATGAAATGTAGGAGCTCTGTGTCGGATGAAAATCGCTTTGGTAAATTAGAAAGATGATAGTAACTGACATCAACAAATTTCTCTTCATCATCTCATTAGTGTCTTTTATTTAGTTACTATAAGGAGTCACACGTTTGCGTGTAAAAAAGTTATAACTTACCCTGCTACTCGTTATAATTAACTTAGTAAAAGTAACGATTTGTTGTCGATCTGATAAAAGTAATAAATATCAATTATTACCAAGTCTATTATAAAAAGCTAGATAATCTGTAATTAGTAATAAAACGCTTTTTGTTACTCGAACCTTCCTCCTTACCTTGAAAAAGAGTATTAAGGTTCTGTTATTGAAACATCAAAAAAGCATTAAAGGGACCGTTTAAGCAGTCTCAACATTCTTAATTAACTGCGCGTGAAAACCAGGTTAACGCTAAAAGCGCTATTTAAACGCTCTATACCCATTTTTGAGCCACATTTTCGTTCCTTTCAATCTGAAACGCTGATAGGCGGAAATTACATTTGTATTGTTAACGAAAGTCAACCAGCACTAAAACAGATACAGATGATGATTGTTATTGCATTAAAAATAACTCATTACAGTGTAATATGTAAATAATCGAAATTACTACAAACCTAAAAATAACTTGTATTTCGAAACTTTAACCGTTTTCACCCACTGACTCTCTAGGGAAAATCTCAAATGCCTGTCGGTGACAATTTCCAATTACAATATTATGGAAATGTTCAAAATTAATTAAACGAACGGCCAAGAACTGATCCTAATTGCTATTTGAACAGTGAATAATTGTTCCAATCGGTCTGAAATTGAGTGATGACTAACCTGCCGTACAGAATTCAAGTTTAAACTGTCATTAAAAATAAAACAGCCTGGTACGAGACTTAAAAAGGGGCGTGTAAAGCAACTTCACTGCAAAGTGCTTGAATTTCCCTTTAGTTTGAATAGGAAAATTACCAATTCAAATGTAGACGTTAACTATTTTACTCAGAAAAGCAACTTAAGTTTTCCAGCGCCAACTCTTACCTCGTTCAAGAAAATCAGTGTTAATTTTGTGACACTTAGAAACAATTTTCTACCGACAGCACACTTACAGCGAAGAACACCCTTAAACGGTTACTAACGCACTTAATTGAAAGCTCTAGCACTGAAATTTAATTATAAAAATCAATTTAGATAACATGCAGAGACGAAAGCGCACAAAGCCCAATCTAATACAGTTTATGCTTGTGGAACACAGCGGCGTATTGTTTTAACGCCACGATTCCCTCGGGAACCAGCAACGGCGTCATTCTGGAACTGATAACGTTCATTATTGGGTTTGTTTTGGACTCTACGTCAGCCATAGCGATATGGAATGACATGAATAAAACTCGATGATTTCCGTAAATTCTATTTCAATATCGTTTAGATCTGGTATACTGGCAGGCCTAATTGCTTACGCGCATTCACCATCTATCCAGATGATAACTCAATCTATGTAGCCGAAAGAAACAAAATTGTTTGTATTTTAATGTTTCTAGTGCCTTTTAAGCATTTTCAACGAGTTATAACTAAAATTTGTGCCGCAGTTCTAAATTTTATGTTTATTTCCTGCGGTATAGAGCTGCAAAAGAGCTCTTAAGCTCTCTATTGCGTTGCCCCATATACATTATGCTGGCTTTTTAAAGTGTTATTGTCATTTATATAGTTCGTGGCTGTAAAATATTCATTGTCCGGATATTGCTGTGTTTTTTACCTTATAATACTAGTTTTTTTTTCTGTGTGCGTGCGTTTGTGTATAAGCTAAAATCAAATCAATAAATCGATTGTTTTGTTGTTACTCCCCATAAAGCGGCATTAGAATAATGGATCTCTAATTCCTATTTGATTAATTGTGTAATTAATCTTTCGCTCTACCATGTATCAAATATTAATAAGGAAGCATATAGCTCGTTTCTTTTGATCATTCAACTATATTGTATACACTATTATTATACAGGAAAGAAAGGAGAATTAACAGCTTAATTACCTCCACGACAGGGATGACCCTTTCCGGCTCAAATGTCTCGCAATCGCCTTAAATCCGGCCTAGAAGGCAAGATACCCTACGAAGCTGATTTAATTCCCTTTGAAATTGATGTCACTTGACCTTTCTTTGCTAATATACATGTAAGGGTGAAGTCAAGTCAGTTTGATATATTATAATGCATTTGTGATAGTTTGTTATTGGTCAAGAAAAAGCAACAAGCTAAAACTACCCACTCATCCAAAGAGAATATTCTCTTCTCTATGAGTGATGTGTATGTAATATCACTACTATCTCTTTTTCTGTCATTTGTCAGCTTGGAGGAAAAGTTGTCACGTGCTTAATGCACAATTATCATGTGACAATGGCAAACTCTGGACAGTGCTTTTTGAAACGAGTATACGACCAATTGGTAAAATTTTCCTGAATTCATTATAAAAAGCACAAGTGCTATTCAAACTAAACCATTTTCATCCAGCAGTCACGCAGAACACTAATTGTAACCTATTGTTTCCGCAAATAATAATAGAATACAATACGTTAAAAGGAACAATATCTCAAAATACGGAAAGCTTGTAGCGCGCTTAATCTATTGCCAATCTGTTACTAAATTAACCCCCACATGAATAGGTGCCATTTTAATTAAAGGAAAGCGTAACATTTTCCGTGTTAACTTGAGGGCTTAAAATCCGTGGGTTTGTTAACATGCTAATTACAGTATTATTTTCGGTTTGGTCACGTGCATGTAAATTTTTCTTGACCGCAAACTGTTACCCCAACACTAGTTTACAAAGCTGCATTTGCAGGTCCTATGCTCTATTTCAATTGGCTCTATAGAACAGTGGCGCAATACGAAAAACACTACGGTAATTACGTCAAGTCACGCTGTCTTACGTTACGATCATTATACCGCTAAAAAAGTGGAAAGTAATAAAAGAATGTCTAATGAAGGAGTTACTACTGAAGAATAATTACTTTTTCAAGATTACAAGGTTAGGTTTAAGATAATACCATACCAATAAATAGTACCACTACTAACTAACTTAACATTGAAGTTATTTAAGTCAAACTTACCTCCATAACGTCATTAACCAGCCTTACGGTCTTGTTGGGGTCAGCCGGATGTGGTGCTTGTCCATCCGGTCCCAATTCCAGCAAGAAAGGTACGTCACCCCTTTGATCCCCTCTCACGCCCCCAAGAGGCTTTTTCTTGCGTTTCCTAGGGGCGCAATCGGCCGGTCTTCGACGTACATGGAACATTATGGAGCCTGCAACAAATTTTGAATTAACACAGGAATCCGTTTACTAAACAAAACCAAAAACAAGACCCAATTTGCTGGTGATTTTCTTCATTTCACACAGATCGAGCAGCACCACCCAAGACCAAGGCAACAACGTGGAATTTTGGCAACTGTAAGCGCGAGAAGATGCTTTTCGAGTTCAAGTTTAATAACACACTGGCTAAATTTAGATGATTTCACGGAATAAGTACGTATTTTGGTTAAAATCAAGTGAGGTGTTTAACATTTTATTAGATTGAGATTGATCCGAACTTTTGGAGAAGTTTGACATTATTTAGAACTACGCACTAAAATTGATAATGTCTTTAAATAGAAGCAAAAATACTAACCAAATAATGATTATTTACAATTCGGTATTGTGTTTTAATATGTCCCATTATCCTTATTGACGACCATCGATTTAAAATAGAACGGGCTTTTTATTTCGGAGCATAAACATCAATTTACTATTTACCTGTATAATTTTTATAGGTCTGGTAATAACCCAGAGCTTTTGGCTGGAAAAGCATAAAAGCACCCTCAACAAGATAACGAATTTTCCATCTAGAAATTTTAAATACTGTTAAACTGAGGTGAAACGAATATAAGCCTGCCTTTGGCCGCATTGCCAACTCGGCTCACTAAATATGCAAATGTAATTCAAATTTTGATAATTTCGACGATATGAAGCGTGGCGTTTTTCCCGAAAAGCACGACGTGAATTTTCCCTTTTTGTTTTCCAACGGAAAACTTTAGCATGCTTTTGACGAGTACTCGGGAGTGATTTATGTACCTCTGCAGCTCCGGTTTTCCCTGACGGAAATGCAGGTTTTCCTAACCGGTTGTTTTATTTTTATTTGCAATGTTGATGCCACCTTAAGTGACGATTGTTGGATGGGAGATAATAGAAACGTGGAAGCATTGTGGTTGAACGTTTATTGTGTCTGGATAGTGTGGAGAATATGTTTTGTCTAGTGTAAAATTAAATATTCGGCAACATTGCTCCAAGATTTCTCTTTTCTCAATTTGCATCTATTTTCTATCATTGAATGCAAATGCTGGATATTTAGGTCAGAGACGCGTCTAATTGTTTGGTTCTTTCTAATTCCCCGTTCAGTTTCGTCATAATTGCTAGATTATGTAGGTACGAGTTAACGCTAATGAGAAGATTATCAGTTTGGTTAATTGTTTCCTGTTTTCCGATGGATAAAGAACGCTGCACTAGAATTTTAGAGTACGGAAACCACTCCGTGTGTGTATTGGTATCCGTGCTACATTCGTAACTAATATTTTATTAATTTAGACTAGCATTACAACGTTGAAAAGATAGTAGATAACTTATTCATAATAAAAGCGAGTACACACCGCATTGCGCCAATTCATACGCTTAACAGAAACAGACAATGTTCGACACTCGTAAGGGCATACCCTTGATGTTTAATCACTTACGGCTGAAGATGTTGGTTGATAAATTCAGCGAAAAGCGCGTATTTCACACACAACCCTTCAAGCAAAACGTAATAATCAAAAATAGACAACTTACGGAAAGTAAAGGAGCGTTTCTGGACGTGGTAATGTTGGCAGGTTACACCGTAGCACATTACCATGTTTGGAATGAAAAACAGACTTTGTCTAGCCACTCAAAAATAATGTAAGCACTTGACCCTCTCCGGTCCTAAACTAATTCTTTAGGGACAGATTTATATTATAATGTATGTGTTCCCCGATATAACCGAACCGAACTGGCCCAGATAAGTCGACACTTAAGACCTTTTAGCACCGAGGAAAAAGCCTACGACAACGTGTTTTGTCTACGATGGAATCTCGGTTTTTGTTCTTGTAACATGAGTAAGGTTAAGAGCCACCCATAAGGCTTTCAGATGATTTTAAGTTAAGAGGTAACCGTAAATTATTACTTTTGTTAAGAGTTGCTAAATTGAGGAAAAACAAGAAGTTATTATTTTTTTTTGGTAGTAAATATAAAGTGAAGGTAGTACAACCTACTGGTCTTCTTGTTTCAACTTGAATATTTCGTACAAATGGTAGCTGTTAATTGCTTACTTTGTGAAAAAACCCGGGGGCACAGAGAATATAAAACTCAATTTACGATTCAATTTATTCCATCAAATACTGATAAGAAATCGAATATTGGCGACAAAGCGAAACGCAGTCATTCCTATAAGAACCCTTCTAAAAGAATTTAATTTTCTTAACGCTGAATGGAACTTTGACAATATCGGATATGTAAAATCCAAGGTTTTTTCGTTTTGAGTGCCCTTCGTCTTGAATGGATCACGTTTGTCGGACGTATTCTCGTCAAATATGCGGAAAAAGAGTCAGAGAAATCGTACCGATTTGAATGATGTGATAAGGGCAGACACGTGCAAGACCTCGTTACTTTTTAGTCACAAAGATCACATCATGACAACCGTAACATCTAATTTCGGAATGCGTAACACATTTCCGGGAGATCAAATATAGACTTCAGTATTTAGGTATGCGGTTGTTTTTGGTCTAAAGATGTCTTGCACGTGCCATTCATTCGATTCGTATTTAGCCCAGAATTATTTCAGTCTATTTCCTGTTATATTATTTGAAATTAAGCAAAGATGGAAAGTCCACATGTGCAGATAAAGATGCCAGGGTTTGCAAAATGTTTTCAAGATCAGTGACAAAATGGCGGCAGTCTCCGGTGCCAAAATTAGTTAAAACAGTCACGTGACCCTTTCAAACCATTTTTGGTTGGATATTGAAAATTTAAGGAAATTTGTGGAAGCAAACTTGTGTGTCCTCCAGCAACCATTTTATCCCTTAATAATTGTCAAACGACCAGAACAAACTGAACTGTTAAATTAATAAAACGCTTTCAAGCATAAGGTCAATATGGCCGCTGGAGGACAGGTAAACAATTATCTTAAGTATTTGCGTGAATCTCAGAACAGTGGGTAATCACACACTGCTCACTGTACTGAGATTTACGCAAATACTGCACATTGGGACTTATCATCAATGGTCGCATTAATAAACACACCTAAAGAATGCTGACGATTTTAGGGCATGAAAACAATAAAATTTCAATACCTCAATCGCACGTGTCCCCAAGAAACGAAGAGAACAGTTAACCCATTCTTTCTGGTTGAAAAATGGGCTCGGCCCTATAGTTAAGTATTCAAATGTGAACTGAATAACTGCAACGCGAAATTTATACCTTAACATTTTTTTAGGTTAAACAAAAACCTGATTCTGAATTTTATCATAAGGAAAACTTACCCAACACTACTTCGTAGTCGCCATTTCTCACCCGTTTCAACGATCTCCAACTCATCATCTTGAAATTCGCGCACCGATCGGAATTTCACTTTAATTCAATTTGATTTTTCCGTTTATCCAGAGCGGCATTGTTTTAGCAATCGTCGAGATACGAAGATCGATTCAAATTACGAATGTCGCGTTGTGCAATTTGAACGATGCAAGTAATGTTTGCGCGAAATTGTCCATGACACGTTTGATCATGACTTTCAGCGTTGCTTTCCGACCATTTAAATTAATCTGTCACAAAAACAAAATTAGTTCAAAAATTAATATTGAAATTTTGACAAGCATTTTCATGCTCGAAAGATGTTCTATTTCAGGGACTGAAAACTAGGTGAAAACTGTTGCCTATAAAATTACGTAGTTTATTTTAAGGGGAGTTGAAGGGGTTCTAACTTGGACATCGTTTATTTTCGGACAGTTCTAAGTAGTAGGTAATTCGATTCGGCAAATTATTAATTCACAACTTCTGGAACAGTGTCAGCTGGTCATTGCGTGTCACTCGATGATAACAAAATACTAGAAAACACTTTTACTGAAAGACTTATAAATTTTTAATGGTATAGCAGATATTTAAATTCAAGAGAAAGTTTTTGGTTTAATAACAATAAAAATGGATTAGGTACTGTACATGGTTAACTGTTCGGTTTTACTTCCGGGTTACTCCGTAATCAGATTGAGGGTACTTTGACATCCACTAGCGTTCTCTCTGCAGACTAATTTGATTTCTCAGAATGGGGGGGAAGTGAAAAGGGCGCGTATATGTGTAATTTGAACATGTTGAGACAAAAAGCGCCCAAAGTAGCAATTATCCATTTTAAACGTTTCTAAAGCGAGCGTGTAATTTAGGGAGCAGGAGTAATTAAAAAAAAATTCCATACAGCACCCACACTCTGACAGCTATTTTAAGTAATTCGACAAATATGCCGCCATTAATTACGGTGAAATACTTTTTCTATCGGACCCATTCATCAAAGTCGAACGGTTACAAGAGGAGCTGCATATATGTGATCAATAACCCGATATATCCGGCAAACTTGATCTCCTCAAACCAGGACTGTATGAAAGTTTTGATTGAAATAGTAATTACTTGGTGGAAATTGGTTTTCCTGCTTTTTTTCAGGGGTGTCAAACTCAGAAAGTGCCCCCGGTAGCGAGTTTCACTGATGGAATTTTCAAAGGGTGCGAACCATTGATTCTGACATGCAAATATGAGTTATTTTTCTATTTATTAGCTGGATATTTCACTTTGCATGCGGTAATTCAATTGGGTGTGATTACTGAGAATTTACTAATTACTGTTATTGAATAATTTTTGTTAGTATTTCGGTAAATAAAGTAATTTGTTAGGTGGTCTCGGTTGTATTTTTTCATCAGGTTGTAAAACAGTTGCAGATCTAAAGACAGTCAAAATCCCACTTGTGGAGGTGTCAAACTCAGTTAATTACACTTGACACTTCAAATTTGTCTTATAGTTTTACAGCTTCATGAAGCAGATGAATAAATATTCCCTGATGAATACATTTGATTGTTTAACCCCTATTTGCACCGTCGAAGTTTAAGCCAAGCTTACGTTAAGTGTGGTTCAGACTGTGTAGAATACAGTCGAAAAAAGGCACAGTCTGGACCATGCGTATCTTAAGCTGGGCTTGAAGTTCGACGGTGCAAATGGCGGTAAGTGGTCCTTAAACCCAACTTAGAAAGTGTCAGGAAAAGCAACATATGACAGATAAACCGAACTTTAATCGTGAAGGTGCAAAATATAGTGACATGGTTTTGAGCTACATAATACAAAATTATTTTGCATTAACGGACCACCCTGTATCTATATTTACCTTGTCTGATTGAAGACTAAGTTTACTGACAGAACAAGGAACTGCTTTAAACTAGGTTGAAGTTAAAACGTTTCTAGAGTTTAAACTTTGTGACAATTGATGTAGCATCTGGACAAAACATAGCTTGAATGCGAAAATTGCACTGCAGAACATTTAAATCAACACGAAAGCTGACGCTGAAAGTGCAGCAATAAGACAGAATAAAGTTTCTGCTCTTGACGTGATAGTAAAACTTTTACATCTCGATAAAATATTAGTCTGGATTTAGTGCAAAAGTTACTTTACAGAGTCGGAGCCGTAAAATTTCCCCACCGTTTGCGATCGTTTAAAACGCAAACATTTCCGAACAATTTGGAACTGGTTCCGAACGGAAATAAGCGCGCATAACACGGGGATATACGACACACACGTTAACTTTGAACGCGGCATACTCGAGAGCGGATTTTCGAGTAAACGCTACGCGCCGTTTTCCACTCAATTGGCGCTTGATTATCCGCGCCAATAGCGCCGCCCTCCTCAAACTAACGTCTACAGTCGCTATCAACTTGATAACAACTCTAAATGTTAGATTTGGAAAACAAGGGCGCCCCCACTGTGGTCGTTTGTGAGGCTCCGCATATGTACCGAACACGGGACATGTCCAAAGACCCATAGAGGGAGCTGTCCGTACGTGTTGATAACCTTTTCAATGTATTGAAACAAAACGCTCAAATCTATTGGTCAATACTTAATAGTTATTTTGGAGCATAAATCCTCCTAACTTTCTGAGGATCGATTTAAAAATAAATAATTAGGACCGATAACGTGAAGGAAGAAAAATCCCTAGAAACAGTAGAAGCGACAGGAACAAAATGAATTCAGAGAATACTCCCCGAGTAATAATAAAAAAAAAGTAGAATAAAGCGGCTAACAAGTTTTCAGAGACAAGATATGTCCCCAGACGCCTTGCGAAAAAAAAAAAGTTAAATGAAAATGTCAGGGGTTGTGGGAATTTTTCCAGGCGAATTTTACTTCTCGTCGTAGAGGACGCGTGCATCTTTAGCCTTTCAAGTGCCTTATTAGAGGATCGTGTGGCATAAGGGCTGACAAAATAACGAGAAAAACACGGAAAGGTACACTTTCCAAAAACCCAAAATGGCTTTTCGTTTGTAGTCACAAGTAAAAAATGGAATTATTTCAAGTTAAACCATCAGACAGGCTTAGATTGAAAAATGACGTCCAAGCTAAATCTAATTAAATTTTCAAATAGGGATTTCGAAGCAAAAGATAATCGATAAAAGGTAAAGATATAGCTCATATATCTGCCTTTTATATGGAATTGACAACGTTATTCAGTTTAGTTTAAAACAATTTTGAATGATGAATATGAGTTTGTGGTACTAATAACCTAATATTTTCTTCTAGTTTCCTATGGTTTTTAATAGCAGCTCGTAGTTATCATTTTAGTGGTTTAATATACCCCAGAATCCTACCAAAATCTGATCAATATAATCAATGAACTAGGGGCTAATCATATAAGACGTTTTCAAAATGTAGTGCAATACTAATGCATATGTATTTAATATCAAATGTTACTAAAACAGTATAGGAATACACTAGTTTTGCAGTAAACATGCCAGTCGAAAACACTATAAGAGAAGACCAAAAAATGTATATTGTAATATGTCAATCAAAACAAAGACTACCATTGTCACTCTTCTGTCAATCTAACCAGGTAACTAGACAACACTAAGGCCCAGTTGTACAATAGTGGTTCAATCTTTGAACCTGGTTCAAGTCAGAAACGTCACTTTGACAGCAATGCAATTCATATGATACAGTTCAACTAAACTGGTGTTTGAACTGTCATTGTATAACTGGGCCTTAGTCAATTAAATGCGATTATTTTTTTTGAAAAATCACTTAACAACTGTCAACTTAGCTGTCAGCAGTTTTTCCGGAAAAAAATTCGAAAAAATTGCACACTCCTCACAGCAACATAAAGAATAGTGTTACCCTTTCTAGCTTGAAAGTTATTGTTCTTATTAATTATTGTTCTTATTGTTTTAATTAAAATAAAATGTTTATTTAACTCAGGAAATAATCTTACCAAATATCCCTCGTGCATCTAATTTTTCCTGTGGAAAAATTGGAATACTCGTTTCTAAGTAATTTGTTTTAACAAATAGCATGAGCGAGAGTGGTTTTAAAAATCATCCGAGTCGAAGACGAGTCTAAATTACTTAGAAAATCGTTTTTTCCGAATTTTTCCGGAAAAATTGAATGCACTAGGGATATTACCGCCGAATAACTAATCAAATGTAGTTCTACTACAAGGTGTCTCTAAAAAATCTGTACAAAATCATATGACATATTTCTGACATCAAAATAAGCGGATTTAAAGAAACTTACCTTTGTCTACAGGGTGGTAAAGTAAAAAAATCAAAATCGATTGTCACGTATTACTTTGAAACGGTTTTCAGTGTTCGATACTGTACCGAAACACTGTCACCTAAAAAGTTCAAATTGTAAGGGTTCAAATTCGGTTTTTGCATCTCAAAAAACCTTATCAAAGTAATATGCTACAAAATGTCCAATAAATTTAAAAAAATATTAATTTTTATTTTTTAACTTTACCACTATGTTCCTCAAAAACGGAGCAAGTTCCGTTAAAACTTTAAATCGGCTTATTTTGATGTCAGGAATAAGTCATAGGATTTTGTACAGACCTTTTCGAGATACCCTGTATAGTTAGTGGTTCCGATTCAACGGATGATGACATTAATATTGAAAAATGGAATCTCGCATTAATACAGTAGTTAAAATAGACCCAGTGTGGTTATTTTGGTATACCTATAGTTCTATCAAAAATATAGGTTTAGGAAAGAGACTTTTGAATTTCTTTTTTCATTCTCAAGTACTTATTTTGGCTGACTTTAGGACTTAAGAAATATTCATTCTTTCAATTATATTTCTTATAAAGAGAAACTTAAACTTATTTTTGCTTAATTTTGAGCCGAGCACATATTTGTATGCATCTTGATCTTACAAATTCGATGCATTAGCACCTCAGAAACTATAGTTGATAGAGCTTTAGTTAAACGGATGCAAAGTTGCGAATTTTATTGCAAAAAAAAATTCAAAAATCTTTTTATTACATCCGGAGGATTTTCATTGACCAAATTATTTAGCAATAGATTGTGCAACTTTGCCTCCATTTAACTAAAACTCTATCAACTATAGTTTCTGAGATAGCAATATCCTAACTACAAAACTTTCCACCAGAGGCTCTCTTGAAAAGTCAATATGAGATGATTTAGAAAATATGGTGTGACAGTTTTCTACTAAACTAAAGTAAATAAAAAAAACTTACCATTTTTTATACAATTTCAAATAACCTTGCCTCAATATGAAAATCCGGAACAGAAAAAAACACCCCGCTCAATAAATTGCTTTCTCTTCCGCACGCCTATATCCATAAAACTCGATTATGCCAGCTTTCGCGTATAACATTGCCAGTTTGATCCGGCTCGATCCAGGAAAATGTGTCAGGTAACGTTCTGGAGATTTACTGGCCCCCGCAGTAAAACCGCGTATAAAAGACCGAATGTAGAGGCCCGTAAGAAACTTGTTTATTGGGGCCCTTTCAGATATTTAAAGCGGGTTTCACGCGGCACAGCTTATCGGCTCTATTTTGTATTTTATAGAGCCGATAGTGCAATATTTCAAACTGACAGTTTGAAAGTTAGTAAAACGGCTTTTAGTGACGTAACTGGATTAATAATAGTAATAAAGTTTGTTAATACTGGACACGTTCAAAGTCTGGAAATTTAATGCCTTATTCATGCCCGTGCAGGCTATAAAATTTGATTTGTAAGAAGATGGCCAATTTAAGAGTGGACAGTAAAACAAGTCCAAGTTTTATGGGTTGTAAACTGTGAAACTGGGCAAATTCGCATTTGTTAAAGAAGTTTTGTCTTTGTTTGTTCTGAAGATAGAAAACTTGAGTTTCTGACAAACTGTAAATAAGTGACACTGTTATTTCAAACAGATATCTCTTTTATTCACAAATCCCAGTCTGAACAAGCACATATTTGAATATTAATTCCTTTTGAAGTTTCCCAAATAAAATACCAATTTGGAACCTTTTCCCCGATTATAAAATAATCGTCACGTACCTGCCTGGATTATATCAGCATCCAAACGGGGTTTTAATTCTGCAGGATTTACGAATTAAAACCGAATGATAAAGGTGGTCGGCGTAATTAATACGGGCTTCCCGACAAGAGATCATCCAGTCCCCGTGGATAATTTATTAGCCGTCCTTTCAAAGATTTTCCACTATATCCACATAATTTTACAGCTTCTTTAATGGCGCAGAATGTGGGTATAGTTTGCTCAACGAGTTTATTAATATTTGAGAATGTTTTAGACCCGTCTGATAGCGGTAGATGATAAATTACCCACAGCGGGGTAAATGCGGGTTGTAAAGACAAATTTGGGGTCGGTAACGTATGAAATATGAAGGTTCTGTTAACATGGGAATGCTTATTTGTCGAAAACTGTGTGGTTAAATGGTTGGTAAATGGAATAGCAAAAATATACTCCTATTCGTATTTTTAAAACAACAGTGGTGTAATATAAAATCCAATTACCTAGTTTTGCTCGTTAGAGCAAAATATGTGAAATGTATTCGTTTACGGGCAGTTTGTAAAAATAAACAATCGACCGAAAATGTGTTAAAATATTCACATAACGCAGGAATATGAATATGGATTTTTTTTGTGGCTCTACTCGTTTTGAAAATTCATGAAGCAAATGTGACGTCATTTGACAGTTAGTCACGTGACTCAAGTTTTCTCTTCTGGTAATCAGAGAAATAGATACGTACGTCATCTTCACTAGTCTTTTTTTTTAAATGAATACAAAGTCAAACCCATTCTGACGTAATTCGAACATATGGCGGTTAATACGCAAAATCGTTGTTTAAAACGTCTGAATAAAATGGGATGCACGACTGCACGGGTTTATTATATGTCATCCAGCATCTGTGTTTATTCAAGTGAAATTTTATTGCCGATCCGGGATAAATTAACCGTCGATAACGAGATCCTAGCGCGTCTAATTAAAAATAGTTTCAATTTCCGCGGTGCTTTCCCTCCCGTTTTCCACCATCTGTAATGATTAATAAGCGATCTCCGACAAAATAACACACATATCTTGGCGCAATATGGTCTCCGCTAGTAATTAATTCCACAGATGTGAGTTGATTTACGCCATTTGCCTGCCTCGGGAGCATTATGAATGTAAACTTTAGTTGCAGGAATCATTCAATTTGCTCAGGCAAAACACTGAATTAAAGGGCATTTACGACCTTATAAATGCCAATCCCATATAACACAAAGTAACGCCTTGATTTAATCTTGCAGGTAGATAAATTAGCGTGGCAGGTGCTTGTGGTAAAAAAGAACAGAAAGAGACGTTTGCGTGGGTCACCAGATCCGCAGAAACCAATACTAATCCTGTGAAATTTGATCTTTAATTGAAAAATGTCCCATCCGTTTTTAACTGTATTTTTATGATTACATCAAGCAATAATAAAAAATGTTAACCTTGTCAAGAAAGATTCTTAAATGTTTCTGTCGTTATTAAAAGTTGAGGCATTTTTGAAAACTTTCGTTTAATTTTCAGTTGAAACCATTTCTAGTTTCACGGCATTTTTTACTTGAGAGTCCAGTGCAAAACAAGTGTGTTTCTATCCTTTTCTATCAAATGCCATTGAAACAATGTGGCAACACTATTTCTTGACAGAAAACTAGACAGGTATCATGGATGAGTAAAGCAACTGGATAAATGTAACTTTTCAAGTTCACTAAATTATGGGCCAATGACAAGTTAAGATCTTGAACAATATACCGAAACAAACTGCTCCTGGACTTACTGAAGTTCTATTTTTCTTCCATTTTTCAATCCTAATCAATGTTTAATTTACTGTATGACACTATCCAATCCACCTTGGGACAGAAAATTGTTCAAAATCTTGTATAAGAAATTGAATAGTCTACACTGAGATGTAACTGAACATAAAAAGAACACTTCTTGAATTTTAACTTGAGGAAACATTAAGAAACTCAATTTTGATGATTTAAAACGTCAAATTGTGCCATTTTAGCCATCGGCCACTTTTACCCAACCCTAAATAAACTCAAGCTAATAGAATCACGGTTCCAAAACCGAAGTTTTGGTAAAATGCCGCCTGTCAGCCGTAATCCCATTATCATGGAGCTCTAACTCTTAAAGTAACTTTAATTAAAGCCGTAACAGTTTGCGTGTTTCTGGATGGAGGAAATCGCGCTCAGTTAATCCGGTCCGAAGTTTTGCCACTCGTTACATTTTACAAATTGATACGTGTTCCCATTTAATTTTGAAGAGTTTCCTAGACTTTGGAAATTAATACGGAGAGGCCGTAAGTTTTCTAGTTACATATGAGTAGTTATTTTTCCCAAATTTAGACAGTTGATACATTTGACAGTTTGGAAGTGACATTATCTAATGTATCAAACAAACTAAGTCAGAACTGTCAAAATCTAAACATTATACCAATAAATTCACTTTGTAAAATTTTCTTGTAGAGATTGAGAGTTTTCTCAAGTATATTGGGTGCTTGTTTAGACAGTTGCAAGTTTAGACAGATTTGACAGTTTAGAAGTGACATTTCCACATGTGCTCCACAAAAGTCTGGTTAGATAGTTGCAAGTTTAGACACATTTGACAGTTTAGAAGTGACATTTTCAAATGTGCTAAACATAAGTCTACGTCAGAACTGTTAAAATTTAAACATTATACCGACAAATTCAGTTTGTAGAGTTTTCTTGTAGAGCTTGATATTTTTCTCATGTAATTTGGGTGTTTAAAGAAAATTTTGAACATTTTGAACTGTCAAAATCTGAGCTTCCAACATTGATTTTAGCTTAGTTTACCCCCAATTCAAATTCAATTAAACGAAACAGCAACGAGTGCGCTTTCCAGCTACTGAATTAACTAAATAAAGCAAAAAAAGTGTTTGATGAGGCCCCGGCGAGATTCGAACTCACGATCTCCTGTTTACTAGACAGGCGCTTTAACCAACTAAGCCACGGCGCCTACATTCAAAAGTATTTGAAAAATTCTTCAAGATTTTGTTTTATCACCACTTGAAAGATATATTTGAGAGAACAGGCTTCGCATTAAACTCGACAGTTTTCTCATACATTGACTTGTCAAGTTAACAAAACAGGAAATTTACTTTTAAACGGTGTCCTAAAGCATTTTTTATTGACGGATCTATCGAATTTACGATTGTTCGGCAGTCTCGCCTCGATAATTAATGACTCAAGTCGAAAGGGGTGAAATTGGGGTTGAAAAGGCAATCCCATATTGATTACCGTTGCCTAGTATTTTTCCCATTGGGTTAGGAAGGGTATTGGAAATGTACACCACGTCTAATAAATTTACGGTACGGTTAGCTAAAAAAGTCTGAATCTGAATAATAATCCCATCTCACAGCGTCAGGTTGATTGATCGAGCTGGATTTTATGAAGTGGAAATCTTATAAAACCACTAAAACCTTACCTTTTGAGGAAATTTCAGTTCAGAGGAATAGTAGGTACTCACCTGAAAAAGAAAATAGTATTATTATATTTTATAACCACAATACGAGTCACAATGTATAAATATTTCATTATATAAAATTTCAGACATTTTGGCATAAAAACTCCGCTTTCATTTTACATTTAGGTTCAAATTAGAGTGGCATTAATTAAAAATATTAATTCAGTGACTCGCCGTAAAATGGTATTAAACATTTAAAACCACGTCAGTTTGAAAGCTATTTGCAGCTATTTTTCAGTCATTCATTTCACACTAATTTCAATATTAATGAATCTCGAGTTTAATATGTTTTTACGTTTCAAGCCAGTCAAGACTAATTCTGAGCTAATAACACAAGAAACATAATCCACACCCTTTAGCGTGTATAAAAATGATCCCTACTAAATCCAACTTACCCGAATATTTCTTGTAATTCTGACAAAATTAAATTGAAACCGACTTTCTACCGTATTTACAACAAAATGGAAACAACGACTGAACGATTCTGCCTTGTGCCAGAAACTCCTGAGGCGTATATAGCTTCTATCTGGATTAACCGATCGGGGGTGGATTAAACCGACGTAAAAGCCCCAAGAAATAAAACGTTTCCATTTTAAAGTCGGCGGTTTTTTTTTTGTATGTTATGTGGGTGTGTTTGACAACCGTTCAGCCATTTTGTATAAGACCGAGTCTAAATTTCAACAAATTGGTGACTAACTGATGATAGGTAAAATGTAAATTTGTCTCCCTTGCAACAAAAGCTATATAAATTTCATCCCATAAAATGAATTTATTTTACTGCTATTCTGTCTAACCCTAATTGGTTTATTTTGATATACATTAAATCGATAGGTTCACTCTAGAGTCATTAGAGCAAGCACATTTGGTTGGCAACGACCAGACTTTTTTCCTATAATAAAAAAATATTGGAAAACACTCAGATATTTGATTTTAGTTATTGAATATGTATTAGTGCGCCTACGTTATGCAGGAATTATGGAGAGGCGTCATCAAACATTAAACTATTTGATCGATGGATTTGAGTGTCATTATGCAGGTGCATACATGCATATACATGGAGGATATGGCAAACAATGAAAATCAACTAAATATGCAGAATTCAATCTAATTAAGCCACTTGAATGACACTGATGAATGTCAAAGAGTATTTTAATAATTCTGATGATAAACCTAATAATAGAAGAGGTACAGTAAAATGTCCTCTGAATAATAAAAGACAGCGTGACGGTTTTCTCACGCGATTTTCCGATATATCCAACGACGTAACTTTACCATCACCGTTATTACGTCGGAAATAATTACCGTTCCTAATTGAAAAAGAAAAACATTGTAAAAAATCCATTCATACATTTAGTTTGTATATACAACACACAGTGTTTGTAAGGTAGCAACACGTGTCAACCAACTCAAACAAGTTTTGGCGTGATGTCTGACATAGTCCATTATCATGATTAGATCGATTGTTTTGAATACGAAAAGCTTAAGGTTAAAGGTACGTTAACATCACCTTTCCAGAGCTTCAAATTGAATTTGTTGTCATTTCGAAAACATCCCACTCTTAATTAACTGGTGCATTAAAATTAGCTAGTCTCATTAATTTATTTAGTAGTGTATTTCAAGGATGTGAATATACGTAACAATGGATTCGCGGGTTTGGCTTCAACAGTATACTCCCCGCTAATCAATCAATGGCTGCATTATTAATGCCAGTTATTATAGGATGTGGTAGGCACACCTTTAAATACGTCGTACGTCTAAAATAAGTAAAAAAGTACCTAACTGATATTGCACTGATGAGGTATGTCAAACTAAGTAATCTAGTAAACTACAGTTTTGAAAATGCTCCAAATTGCAAAAACCCTCTAAAGATAACCTGACTTAAGAAAATGTTATAAAAGAACATCCAACAGACTTATCAGCAAAAAGCAAACATAATCAAGCTACACCTACGTAAACACCCAGGACTTCTGGTTCAAAAAGTGCAACAAATTCACTTAATCTTTTAGACAGGCATATTATGTTGATTTATGGCAATTATGCTAACATTCATAATATCGCAATAAGCAAATGAATGCGGAATCGTTCAAATTTCCATGTCTTCTACGATTAGAAATTACGGGACGACTATATCAAGAGGTTTAGAGAGGATAGTCGATTTAACACAATCTGGAAGAACCGTTAGTAACTAATCCCAATTCTATTTTAAGTATAAAGTATGTGCACTTTATAAACGATGACTAAAGTTGTCGCGTGCTCCTGAATGTCGGGATAATTAAATTGACACTAGTAATTATAGTAAGTGCGTGACCTTACGGAAAGCCAAACAAAGCACAGTTTACGACAAGAAAAAGCTGTGTTCTACCCTTTGACCTGGTTTGGTGAAACTTAAGGGCCACAAAGTTAAACCACAAATTATCAAAGTTATGAACTTTAGTTCTGTATCCTTTGTTGTTAGATAATGGGAATTTTGCCAGACCCTACATAACATTAGTATATGTTGATAAAGTACTAGATTTGTCGTTTTCGTCAAATCTGACAACACTGCGCTTTTAGAACGTCGTGATGATCTCACACTCCCACCAACGAACCATAAACAAACAATGGTACAATCCGTTTCTGGGCAATTTCGAAGGCAATCCGAGTCGGCGCCATATTGTAAGTCTCCCTTGGGAAGACAATAAAGAGAACACGCGAACGGTACGCATAAATTATGGTCTGTTGGCCGGTACCTTCGTCTGTTTCGGTACCATACAGTGTTGTCATGGCATTAGAAATTTATTCAGTTCGACCAAACCTAAATTTGTAAATACATATTAAATATTTGAGCATATGATGGATAGACAGCTAGTAAAATTTGACAATTTTCTATCTGTCATTTAGTAATTTTGAAACTTTGTGAGCGTTTGGCAACACCGGGTACCGTACAGCTGTGAGCGGCTCGTGACTGGTTTCGAAAAAAGTCAAGAGCATAAATCAGCACGTTGGCCGTTTTAAAAGTCCTCAGAGTAGAAAACCCGTTCCGTTTTTCATGATACGGCCGATTGTACCATTTCAGATCCTCTACGGGTTCCATAACATTATATTTTATCTAGCGCATATTATCCTTCGAGTCTGGCTACCGGTTTTGTTAGAGACACCATTAAGAAATATTCTACTGATAGCATGCAATTACAAAGACCACTGAAAAGGTTATATTTTCGATTGCAATTCGCATCTGCCATATATGGATGTAAAAACATGTCCTCTTCTTCATTATACAATGCGTGTGGGTGGCTTCAAGGCATAAGTTACTAACTTTAAAAATCTTTTTTAAGAACAACTGTAACTTTTTAGTAATCACGACAAATTCGTAAATAATTTCCAACTTTCCCTACCTCTTTCCCAAAAAAAAAAATCTTAAATTATTATCCACCGACTTAAAATTGGATTTCCAACTTGCAAACTCTTTAGAAAGTTTCCTGGAAAGTTGCGTGCGAGATTTTGGGGGAAACTTGAGTTCCAATTAACGCTTTTGGTGTTCCTTTTTATATCAACTTCAGGAAGGGTTTTAATAACAATTTTATGAACAACATCAAAGTGGTGTAGTCGTAAGGATATTTAATATGGTTCTCAAGGTTTTAATAAGTTACTTATGGTAGCCTGAAATGAAATTGATTAAAACTGATACATACGTCTAATGCCCCAGTCCATCATGGTAACTGTCACATGCTCCCTCTTCTAAATCCTACCGTGTAACTCATATGGTCCTTTCTTATCGACTTAATTAGATTTTCGGACACATGAGGTAAAGGGCAAGCTGTCCACGCCACATTCGGACCCAACTGACCGTCACAACAAAAAACCAATGAGATTCTCGAATCTACTTTTTACATCTTTGAATTTTAGTGGAGTAACGAAAAAAAATACGAATCAGCGCGTTTCCAAGTCGAACTTTTTTGATTCCTGCTGTATGTGCCGGCCGCAGCAGGAACTATCGGTTCTTTGCCGTGCGACGTGAACTCGGAAACTTGCATGCGGTGAAGCATGCGCTGGCCGCCCCCCGTTTGCCGTTTCTTCTTCTCTCGACCGAAGAGGAAAAGACAAAGAAGAAAGATGACTTAGGTCAGTCATCTAGTGAGAGTAATAATTTTCGAAGGTAGTTGCACTCCTCGCTTTAATTACTATAACAATAACCCACTTAAGGCGAATATCCTCCTTGGAACGGGACTGGTCGGCTGTTTTAACGCCAATTACAACCGATTATTATCTAGAACCGAATGTCACAGGAAGCGCCAAGAACACAAAAGTAAATCACCGAAAAAGAAAACAGTTTTGAAATACAGCTATTGCATCTTCATGCCTGATCACTTTTGGGGATATCCGACCGTCGATTTCTTTTATTACAATGAAAAATGTCTCCATAGGGCAATCAAATATCTGAATTTGCCTTCTTTCCTTTAGTTTGACGGTATTTTTAAGTCATTCACCAGTAGAAAGTGCATTAGATCTGGACTTACTTCTCTATAGTATTTGAAGCGTATCTATCAGTAGCAAATTGGACAGTTAGGCAGCCACCAAAATATCGAGGAATGAAAATAACCCATTTTTATGAACCTTTTGTGTTACTTATCAGTCAAGAATATCTCCCTAGATAATTAAGATTGTCTTCTCTAGCAAGCAACACTTCTGGGGAAAAATAGCTACATTTGTTTGACAGAAAAACCAACAAATAGGGGCAGATAACAATGAAAACAAGTATTAATGTGGATATTAAAATATTTAAACCGAATTATCTAAATTATCTAAATAGTCCCTTAATATTAAACGAGGGTTGCAGAATTTTAAGAGGCTTATATAAATGAAATTTCCAGGTCAGTAAACGCTACTATAGTAAAAGTAGCTTATACCCTAAGTTAGAGCAGTAGCATACATTTACAAACCAACCACAGGTAACTATAACGTTGCATTTTCGCTTATTAAAATGCCAGCCTGAACCCTAATTCTTATGCATGAGCAATATTAATAGGAACAAGCCCTGAAATAAGCGACAGTAATTGACATTATTATCAGGAGAAGGATGGGGAGTCGTACACTAAGCAAACATTCTATTTATAAACTGTTTGCTCACCATAATAGGCAATTATACTTCAGGTTCTAACATAAAAAAAATGATTTTTTGAAAAGTCTTAAAAAACAACATGTGCGTCAAGTTTTTCAATGGAAATCGATAAAATAAACAAAACGTATATTTTTAGAGACGTTTTGGGTAAATGCGAGCTGGGAAAAAAGTCCACTGCCCTCTTAATTTGTGAGTCCCGCCGGGTTTGGTTTATTTGGCTTTATTGTCGAACATTTCAATACAAAATTCCTGCCATGTCGAGCGCGTACGATTGATTTAAACCAGACTTTCAGGAAGAGCTCAATTTGTCATTAACCGGCAAACGAGAATAGAATCATTTCAATAGAAAGCAGAAATTTCAACTGGAATGTTTATGAGACCCCCAATAACGAATTTTTTTTTACTCAAGTAATCAATCTTTCAAGAAAAATCCCAGTGTCCTAGAGGCCTCTGGCAAGGTTCTCAGTGACATTTAGAGGTTTCTGACACTTTCAAAATGGTCCTAAAGGCCTCTGGAAAGATAAAACAGTTATGAGAGGTTTAAGACACTTCTAGAGCTTTTTGACACTTTCAAAATGGTTCTAGAAGCCTCTGGTAATTTAAAACAGTTATGGCACGGTTTGAGCCACTTGTAGAGGACTCTGACACTTTTTAGGAGGCTCTCAATGACATTCTGAGGTTTCTGACACTTTCAGAATGGTCCCTAGAGGCCTCTGGCTATTTAAAACAATTGTGATGGTTTAAGAAACTTGTAAAGTACTCTGTCACTTTTTGGAAGGTTCTCAGTGGGATTTAGTGGCTACTGACACTTTAAAATAGCCCTAAAGGCCTCTGGCAATTTAAAACAGATATGGGAAGGCTTAAAACACTTGTAGGGACCCCTGGCACTTTTTAAAAGGTTCTCAGTGGCATTTAGAGGTTTTTGACACTTTCAAAATGGTCCTAGAGGACTCTGGCAATTTAAAACATTTATGGGACGATTTAAGACACTTGTAGAGTACTCTGTAACTTTTTAAAAAGCTCTCAATGACATTCAGAGGTTTCTGACACTTTCAAAATGGTCCTAGAGACCTCTGGCTATTTAAAACAATTGTGATGGTTTAAGAAACTTGTAAAGTACGTTATCACTTTTTAGAAGGTTCTCAGTGGCATTTAGAGGTTACTGACACTTTCAAAATGGCCCTAAAGGCCTCTGGCAATTTAAAACAGATATGGGAAGGCTTAAAACACTTGTAGGGACCCCTGGCACTTTTTAAAAGGTTCTCATTAAAATTTAGAGGTTTCTGACACTTTCAAAATGGTTTTAGAGGCCATTGGCAATTTAAAACAGGTATGGGACAGTCGAAAACGAGAAAATCAAAGTTTAAGAACTCTAGCCCTGTATTGGAAGGATTATTTTAATTTTGGCAGCCCTGTATCTCAAAAAGAAAGCGTCTGCACAGATGTTTCTAGGACATGTCTTAAAATAAACTAAATCAATTGCCAAACCAAAACTAATTCACTTTGTATAACTGTTCTATAATATTTGTTTGTTAACCCTTGTAAAAGTAAATAATTCTTAATTCAATATCCGCTTCAAGCGCCATCTTTACTACATTGCCTGAACAAGATTCACTCAGTATTGACTAACTGGTAGAAATCTGCTTTCCTGGATTAATAATTACTTACCAGTATTAGGAGCGGTCATCAAAATACTGAGAGGACACTCGTCGTCGTCCAAAACGTACTCAGTGTCCGGGATTCCCGGCTGCTGTGTCACTTGTACCAGACAATATTGGGCTGGATCAACCGCTAAATTAAACAAATAAGACATTTATTAAACAAAATTCTTATTTTTATGCACAAAATTACTTTTGGTCAATCCGTATTTGTCGAGCATTTCACGTACAACAGCTCCGGCACAATCCCGAATGGACAGTAGCAACGTTTTGTACGGGACATCTTTGCAGAGGGCTTCTCCGTAAATTTTCAAGGTTCCACCTGAATTTTTTGATGTAATTTATGTTTAAGTGACTGATGAAAGTGCTCACCAGTATCCGGACCGCCATCTTTGGATCTAAATTGCTGTAGTTTCTTTTCTAGTTTCTGTTGACGTCTCCGCCTCATCACAGCCTCAGGGTTAGATATTGACCTGGTGAAGGACGTTTCAGGAAGTTCTAAATGAACAAAACGTGTAAAAAAATCTTCAAAGCCATAGCTTTTATTAAAATACCAGTATAAAGCTTCTCAGCCACATTATCACCATTCACATCCAAGTTTTCACTCTTCATCCTAGAAAGTTTCTCCTGTTTCTTCAGCTGTTTTTTTTCTCGTTTAGACAATTTCCTTCTAAAGCTGGCGTTTGAGTCCAGGGAACCCATAGAACCAATCTAAGACAAATCAACTGTTTACAAGTGTCAAGAAAAAAATCTTTGGGACTTACAGTTTTGTCGTCAACGTTCTTCAACAAGAACCGCCCTTCACGATCGTCAATGTGCCAATTCAGTTGCACCAGCAACGGTTTTTCGTCCGGGGACATTTTCCGCTCGGGACAACCCTCGTGCAACTCGTAGAGGGCGTAACTGGGCACGCTGAGCATTCGCATGTCAGGACGGAATTTTTCCACCAAAGTGCCAATGACGTCTTCGACGGTGGCATCACTAGCTACCCGGATACATTTAGTAGCAACTTTTTGACCGGAATCTTGGAAGTAGAAGCGCATAACGCCGTGGAATTCCAAATCCTAATAACAGAAACAGAACTGTAATATTGTTGAGAAATATGGTGAATGCAAGAACTCTCAAACACAAAAGAGTTGATTGACTGTGATAACACACTACAGTTCCTTTTATGTGTTTTTATTAGTATATCTAAAAACAAATAAGGCCAGTAAATATGAGTTTTCGTAACTTAAGTAAGCATTTTTACATTCTTGAAATTATTCCCTTAACTATATTTGCTTTACATTTGTGATAATTTTATTAGGTAAGTTTTATAAGTAATTAACGTAACTGTACATGTAAAACAATTTCTGTTTCACTATTTCTGGCACGACATTAATTAGCTTTCTTGTTCACAGCTGTGTCATGTCATAATTAGAAGCGTTACTCCATTTTTATCTTAATTAAACCGATAATTGGACGGTGTTAAACCGCAACTTGGGTTGCCACAGGGCTTTAGTCATTGTACACCCACATTTTAGTAAAACTGCTATAGTCTACATTGGTGCTATAGAAACAATATAAACCCATAAAGGAATGGTAAAATTTCTGAAAGTGCCTTCCAAACGCATTCACCTCGATAAAATCCTGTCTATTCGCTCTAGTAATGGGACATTGAAAAGTCAATCCTTTTTGTATCATATCTAGATTTATGAGGCATCAATGAGACGTCATTTATAAAAGTGGGTTAGTACGCTAGCAAAATATATCGAGTTTGTTTTAGCATTGGCTAGAGCTCCGGCATTACTGCAGACTTACAAGGTAAAGATCAACGACCCAAGGAACGTGTGTGTGAGCTATAATGGCCGTTTCTTTTTCAATCGTAATCTAACGTAGAAAAGAAAGACCGACTCGATGACAAAACGGCAGCTTTGTAATTAACATTCGGATTCAAACAGTACGACTTAGGTCTTCTCTAGTAATATTAAATTAGTTTCAATGTTCACTAGTATACAGGACCGTAATCATCAGAAATGATCAGCCACTTTCTTAACAGATGTCTCCTTTTTTTCTCACATCTCTATGCATACAAAAACTAGTCTTATAAACAATAACATAAACACACAGAGATAATTAATAACCGACATTGGCCTACTCATTATTCATAAAGTAAAAGTTGTATTCCAAATTAGAAACTCTCCATTGTTACTACTACTGCTTATTAATAATTATACGGTTTAATTCAATTACATCGCCACTTTGGTAACTTTTGTAACGATGATTTTAAAAAGGAGTGTCTTGATTTGGTTGCTAGGTTTATTGACATATCTCTCGGTGTGTCATAATGTTTTGTGGTCTTGATGTTCATAAGATATGGTGTATGCGAAATGGTCTCAAGAATAATTTTAACTAGATTAAAAGGTTTCTCTCGTAATTGCTGATCGAAGTTTCGAGGATTGCAACAGTTCAACTGAACCCAAACTTTAGGTTATGCAATTTAAACTGCATTTGAACAATACACTAATGTATTCTGAGAATCTGGATTTTTATAAACAAATCCAAATGATTAATCTAACACAACAACAAGGTTAGTTGTTACAGTTATGATTAATTAATTAATACAGTCATGTGTTATAAATATAGATTTGATCAACATTGAAATGCTGTTTTTTAACGTAATAACTGATTTAAAGAAATAAAAGCAAAATAAATTGAGGGAATTAAGTGAAACACACATAAATGAATACCCTTGTCGTAGATGGATGTAATTTCTAATCAGTCAACCATGCTCCCAGTATGTTTAAGCTAATGTGAAGCTAATCACATGCTCGTTCGCCCGTTATATGCGAAATGCCTTTCTATGGAAGCCGCCATTTATAAGCGGATGATTAAGTTTTTTCTTGCATATACGTACACAGAAAAAGAAAGTAAAAATTGATGTTAGTTCGTGATTGGTCAAGAAAAAGCAGCATGCTAAAAGCTGCTTTTCATCATTCTTCATGATGATTTGCGCACCTTATTAGGCAAACTTTCAAAATATGGGAAGTGGGTACTATTTTTCTTTTTGTTTTGCGGTCGGGTGCGTTTACACAATAACTTTCAAAGGGGGACCATCCCTAAGGTCAGAAGGGCCATTCGACCGTGTTTCCATTCCAACTGACAAGTTGCTTGCATAAGGATTTATGCATGTAAAAATGCGACTTTAAAGTTTGGGGTGGTTTTCTTTGTACTGGAATGTAAAGTGGTAGCTTACCTCATTGGGCTCTGATAACTCGAACAGGTCCAGACGATTGGCATTCCACTGATTAATGACGTTTCGCAGGGCCTCTCTCTCGAGGGCCCTGCGATCACTGGACGTTCCTCCGATCATCTAGAGGCCTGAAAAAAAAAATAACCGTCAGTTACTTAACTCACACAGGCAAAAGAAAAAAAAACCTTCAATTTTATTACGAACTTTGATACGAAACGCGAAAAATAAACCCGACAATACGGAAGTTTACGAAATGTCGATGCTCTGTCGTGGGAAATTCAGTCTATTGTGACGAGGATATGGGCACAAAACCATATCATCGGAAAGGTAGACAAGACAGACGGATTTTGCTTTTAGTGACGACGCCTTTCAGGTAATAACTACCTAAAATTCGCATTGTACCTTTGAAATAACTGTCTAAGGGCCAGTGCCTCCGACGTCTGGGTTTTGTTAGCAAAAGGAGAGTTTTTGAAATATAATATAAGAATAATTTCAGCAACTGACAGGAAATCGATTTCACTATGTTGTTAATAATGCATTAGAAACGGTTTTTCATTTTATGGATTACTTTCAATTATTATTTGACACTTGATTAGGTGAATGATGAATTTTAGCAATCAGAACAAACTAATTGAATGAATGATGGTTTAAATTTGCTTATTGACTTTTTGTGTTTTACTGGAGGAGAATATTAATCTCGTTATACATATGCCAGTTAAATTATGCAACATTGCAGATATAAACGTGAGAAAACAATAATTTTTCCAATCGAAACACTGAATGCTAAAATGACCAGGACTTGAACTGAAACTTTCACATAAACGCCGGTAATTGAATTTGTTTTACATTAGGAAACCTGGCAGCGATATGTTTAGTGCAAGAAATAATTCTCGGGCAATTTGTGTGACCAATTGCCGTGAAAATTCGAATTTTGATAACACATGAACGCGTAGGTGTTGCCGTTTGATTGATCCCTCACGACTATCACGGTCGCTTAAGCAGAAAAAACGTTACGGAAACTGCCGGCAACTTTCACTAATTACAATAATTTTTGTTGTATCATCTACACCTACTTTTCTGTCGTTTTAGAGTATTTGATCAGTATTTCTTCCCAGTACTGCATAGTACGCATCTTTATCTACTCAACCAATTAGCGAGCTAAGCGATTTGAATTTAAAATACTAATTGGGACTTTAAACCGACCTTACCAACTTTTTCTCATGCGATCTACCGTAACCTAAAACACCTGTTCTTATGGTTAAATACCGTACGTTTGTCAGCCGTAAACAGTCCGTTAATATCAAATTGTTTGCTCTAGTAAGAACATTAATAGGTCCTCAGTATAGTGTGTCATTGATGAATGTCAAACTAGTCATCATTTGCTTAAGATTTGTGTTTTACTTACTTGGAACTTTTCTCCTCAAGTACAATTTTACACTAACTAGATGTGCATTAACAGATTAATACTTGCATTGTTCAACCTTGGAACATTATACATTTAAATTATTACACAATAAACCAGTTTTTTAACATTAGAGATTAATTAGATCAAAACGGTTTCAACGCCTTTAGTTATTCAGTCAACTATTTAAAATTAATTCTTTTAACACTGTTTTTGAAAAGTTGACCTATTCAGTTAGTTTATTACATGCAATTTCTATTCTGTAATAGAGTTAACCTCTAAATTGAACCCTAATTCAAAGGGAGTTGAATTACTTACTTGCTAAATCGAAACAGGCACACACCAGCACCAATTATTGGATTTTTATGTCCTGCTTTAAACTACCTCCCACTTTATCAAAAGCCCTATTATACTTAATCCACTTTCCCTTTTAATGGCGCATTTTCTAACTAGTAAATGAGTGGATTTTTGCAACATTGTGAGTTATAAATTCACTAAAATTAATAAAATCCTGTGGTGGAATGTGGTAAGCATGATTCATTCAAGACCGACCAACAAAGAAGAATGGAATGCAATTGGCCTAAAAGGAGCCTCACATGTTAAAATGGCGACCGCCTTGCAAACTTTAAGTGATTAATAGTACAATCATCAATTAAGAAGAATTTGAAGTACTTGGAAAGTACAGACTAGTGCAGTTTAAGAATGTAACAACGATTTTCTTACCCTACTAATTCTACACACCACTTGTCTTTGTTTTTGGATCACTTAACATATTTCTAAAAGGACTGTTGTATCTCACCAACATTTTATAGACTCTAAAATTAGCTAGATAATTAACCTTAAAGGCTAATCGCGAACACAAATGGTTATTTTGGCCAATTAACACCAACTGCTATTTGAATGAGTTCACCACTAAAAAGTAAACAAACTTGGTATTTTTCAGTTTAGGTGTTTAAAGTGGATGGAGTGCCAAACCCATATAATCTCAATCCACTTTCCTGCTCGTTATTTTAACTTTTAAGAGTGTGACATGTTACAGACATTCCATTAAATATTTACTTCCACCACTGCAAATGAGTTTACTTGGGCGTGAAGTATGTTTTAGGATTCCACTCTCAATTTAGTTATAAATACTAGCAGTATTTGGATAAAATTCAGCACAGTGAGCAATTTGTGATTAGACCAATCACAAACAACTACTGCACATGTGGACTTAACATCACCAGGAATCAAACTTCAGAACATTTTTTATTTCAACAACGTACACATTTATTACAGTAATAACCTCCACTGGAAGAAAATAACATACAACACTGAG
The DNA here is from genome assembly GCF_016097725.1 of Ips typographus. Taxonomy (NCBI): domain Eukaryota; kingdom Metazoa; phylum Arthropoda; class Insecta; order Coleoptera; family Curculionidae; genus Ips; species Ips typographus. The sequence goes on along the minus strand of NC_138430.1, from coordinate 4,768,082 downwards.
CTTCAGCATTATGAATTCAATACAATCCCTGAAGATTGGTTGGTATGCACATTCTTTTGTCATTAGACACCTGTTCAAGGCATCCCAGAGATCGGCCACAGCAGGTAGGCAACCATTGCAAAATCTACTTTTTTCTAGTTACCTAATCCACCAAGCAAACATCAGTAATGAATTATCTATAGACCCATTCATACTAATCACTCTTGTTGTTTTATGATTTGAATGTATTAGATTACTATAGATTAAACTTTCGGTAACCTAACACCCTTCCAGACCAGACTAAAAACAATAATGGACCAATTGATCTCCCCCCTCTTCTAAAAAAAGGATAGAAGGACCAGCATTCAGTACCATTAAGAGGAAAGGCTTGTTGTACCTAAGTGGTTTCGTTTTCAGTTCTCTCCACTTTACAAAGTGTAACATGAGTTTTATTTACCTCTCCTAATTACATTTTAATTAGAAGGTTGAGGCCAAAACAATGTCACTTAAAAGCTGACTTGATATTTTAATCTAAACACACACACCTTTGGTTTCCGGTCTTTCTAAGAAATCTTCGGGTTTTATGCCGTGTACAATTGTAATTATACAGACACAAAAAAAATGTATTACGCATTTTCTACTGAATGAAATTTCCTGTCGTTGACACAGATCTGTTGAATTACACCATGCTAATTCATAGTTTGGCTAATTATTCACTTGTGGTAAGGAAGCACAAGTTGGAGAAAGTTGTAAGATATGACAGGTCCTGTCAAACTCAACCATAACCTACTTTTAATAATCAAGAACAATGGCCGCTTTTGACAACTCAATGAAGCATCACCTGCCATTACATTTATTATGTTAAGGTCAGTCACGTGATCACTGTGGTATCTACAGGAGAATAGACAAAAAAAATAACAAACAAACCATTAGTCATCCCTGGTTCTAGGTAAACTGTTTACAAATCTACCAATAAGGTTATCTAGAAAAAACACCTTCTTTGCATGCGACTCAGTAGTAACAAACCTATAAAAACACGTTACCTGCATAAAATACAAACTAAATGAACAATTGAACAAATGGAGTTTCTTTTCTATTAGTTTTCTACTTCTGGTTGACCCCGTATGGGCATTTAAAAGTCCGCGTGTATACGTTGTACAGTGTAAACTTGACTTTTACCTGCCTCAAGACCTGTCATTTAAGGTACTACCCAGGTAATCAAAGTAACCAGTGAAACTGGACTAATAAAGTACCGTTTTTTGTGCAAACTGCGCAAAGAAAAACGAAAACTTTTGAAGAACGCGTACGAAATCAAGTCAGCGACTTACCTGTTGTTTATCCACCGTTGGAAGACTTGAATTCGCTCTTAATCCATTTATTTACCAACAAAAACTCACTTTTCACCGTTCAATCGGTCATAATTTGCGACCACCGACCGCACTGAACGTAAACGGCAACACCGCCGGCACCCTTTTCCACAGTTTGAACGAGTTTTCCGCAAGTTTTCCACGTGAAAATGCGCGTAAATATTCGAAATTCCAAAGGTGTGACACTGCACAAGTCCACTTCGCGTACGCGTCCTCCAAACAAAACTCGACAATCGACAATTACAGAACCGATGGTATGCCATGAAAATTTTTTGACAGCTGCGCTTGCTTTTGCGCATTGTTCAGTGGCGTACTCAAAACCTACTTTATAACCGATTGTCTTTCATATCTTTGTCTTTGTTTATTTCACTTGGTGCTATTTTAACGAGTGAGAGCCCAATAGAATTGGAAAGATTGTTTTTATAAAGTATTGATAGATAAAGAGTAAAATTTTTTTTTTTCATTTTTAAGCTTACAAAATTATCTAGAAAATAGATCGAGACACTTGATAAGGGATTTCCAGAAATTGTAAATAAAATATCCGCCTCTGACACAGTTTTGCCGCCATTCCCATTGTGTCAACTGTTAAAAAGGCAAGCAAAAATTGTGGTTATGTTATTATTGTTACTTCAGGGAATATGAGGGTATTGTTTGTTTACTCCTAGTGTTTTAAAGCATTTTTAAATAGTTTATCGTCCCAAATTATCATAGTTGCAGTTTAACTAGATATAAACACGGTCGTTAAGGTATTGTGTAACGAAGACAATTCGTTTTTTCAGTTAAACTGGTTTATTGTCAATTAAACCATGTTGAGACATAGCAACAGCCCTACATCTGAAGAAAAGCTGATGGCTTACATTTACGATGATGTGGACGATAGTGATATTTTCACTTTTAAACCTTTACAGGACAATTCGAACTCTGGAGATGATAAGGTAACCTCAAAATTGTCAAAAGCCTTGAAATCTGATCTGCTATTATTATCAAATAAATGTAGTTGTGCTTAGTATGCAGAATTATTAGATAGGCTATTTACTATTTTAGGTTGTTTCATCAGAAGAACAGTTGGAGTTAATAAATGAAAACAGTGAACTAAAAGCAAAAGTAAAAATATTGGAGGAGAAGGCTAATCTGCTTGAATTGAGAATATCTGAAATTTATAAGACTGCAAAAGCAGAAATTGAACGTAAAGATCGCAGAATACGAGAACTAAATCAAGAGAAGGATGATGTTTTGTTCAGGAGGAACAGGAATGCAAACCAGTATCACAAAGGTATACATAGAGTATTAAGTTTTTTGTATTGTAATAAATAAAACTGAAATTTTGAGTTGGATCAGTATATATTTAGGTCTATAAGGAAAAGGTTTACAACCTTGTTTTGTATTGTTTTACAAACTACCCACTTGAAAATTAGTTTTTTTCTAACAGGTGCAAATAATGACTACCATCACAATCCTACAACTTACCAATCACCTGAAGTAAATTCAACAAGTTCAATCAACTGTAAATTGCATGATAAAGACAAAGAAGTAGGAAATATTAAAAAAGCTAGTTTGGAAAAACCTATATCAATAAGCTCTTCCAGAAGTGAAAGAGAAATTGAGGAAAATAGAGGTTTAACCACAAAGAATATTTCTATGATATCTTCTGCTTTAACTAGTAAACTGAGTGAAGAAATCACAAAGCCAGAGGTTGCCACTGAAACTGTTACTGAGCAAACCTCAGAAGAAAATTCCAGTCACCCTTCATCTGATGAATCTAGAAAACATGAGAAATCAGATTCACCAGATATAATTATTATTGATGATTCTGAGGAGGGTGATTCAGAAAAGTCAAAAACAGATGGCATTGAAACATTTACTGCTTGCAGTGTAGTAGTATCTAAATCAGAGCAGAAACTTGTCAACAACCACATAGATGCACAAAGTATTAAAGCCCAAGAAAAGAGGCCTGCAGCGCGAGTAACTCGAAGTAAATCAGATTATCAACCGCGACACGTTAGGACGCCTTCCCCTGACCGCGTTAAATCTCCAGTTTTTGAAAAAATGTTAAAGAGAGACACTAAAAATGACAACCAAACTTTAGACTGTAGACTCCCAGCTAGAACTCGATCAGAACATCAACGACGATTGCGCAGAACGCCTTCACCACGAAGCAATAAATTGCCGAGAACACCGCCAGATAGTCCACCTCGCAGTCGCGCTGTATTCCCAAAATCTCTAAAAAGACCAACTTCAAACAGTCCAAGCAGAAGGAAAACATCCAGATTGATTTACAATAGCCCACCTAGACGAGCAATATCACCTTATAACTCAAAAAGAACCAAATCGTCTTGCAGAGCTAATAATAGTCCAATCAGAAGAGCTAGGTCAAGATCACCTCCTAGAAGTTTTAGAGACAGAGGGCGTCCACGCTCAGTTGACAGGAAAAGATGGATGACCGACGATAACAGAAGAAGGTCACGTTCTCGCGGTAATGACACTAGAGAGCATCAACATAGAAGAGAGAGGGAAAGGAGCAGACATGTAGAAGAGGCAGTCAAAGAACGTAACTTAAAAGTAGACAGGCACGGTAACGCGATTGAAACTTACCGGGACTGGAAAAATAAAAAGTTACAAGAACAAACTACCAAAGCGAAGGAAGATGAAATGAGAATGAGCGCCGATCAGGAGTTGGCCGACTTGTTTCGAGAGGGTGGGGGGAGTGAAACACCTCTTTTTGGCAGCGAAACTGGCAGTAATTTTGACGATATCCAGTCTGACAATGAGCCTGAAAGAGTATGCAGCAGAAACAATAAAGGGTAAGAAAAGAATTTGTTTAGATTACAATTACATCAACTTAAAGTTAACTACTGTGGTAAAAACTAATCACATTGTTGTACTAAAGTTATTATAACAATCTTATACGTATTATTGTTACAATTGCCTTAGCCTCAAGTTGTCTAACATTCAACCATTGCAAAGTTTCTAACATTTTATCTATTTATAGAAGTGTACATATCTATCACAGTTTAAAATAACTTGCATTGCCTTGCAAGAGATCAATATTTTCCTCCGTACAAGATATCATAAGTGAAAAACCATAGTTAAAATGGCGGAAATATTGTATTAAATAATAAATACCATTATCAGTAAAAATTTGCACTGTGAATCCACCCCCAGATATAACTTCTGATACCGCTTGAAGAACCGTTACTTCGCGATCCTAAAACTGTACATTTGGTTTTTTTCATTATTCAACTTTAATTTGTTTTTACACAGCCAATCATACAAAATCGATTCATATTATCTACCATTTCCCAAACTTGTTTTTCTGCCATGCAAATAAGAGAATCATCTGCAAACAAATTAACAAACGACTTTCTTAAAACTGAATGCAAATCATTGATATTACCCTGAGGAACCGCACAGTCATTCCCTGTCAACTCAAATACATTATCTGTTATGTCATATTGTCGAGGTTTTTTCAAACGCTTTTGCCGTTCTAATTATCATATTATTGTAAAATTTCTTTCCTCCATTCTGTTAGTTTTGATTAATTTATATTTTTGATAAGATCAAATTACTGGGAGTGTTTTTTTATTTCTTTTGTGCAGTCTTTGACTAGGGTTATCATCATTTCTATTAATTTCTCCATTGATTACCTTGTGGATTATCTGCTTGTGATTTAGTATTGTAACGGGTTTATATAATGTAAATTTTTTACAGAAAAGGAGATGAAGCTACAGAATGTAGGACAGCTTTGAATACTAGTGAGTTATCAGAGGCAGAATTAGAAAGGTTTGTAGTTTGTAATTAAAAAAAAAGAAGTTAATCGGTAAATTATACTGTATCCATTACTCACAATACATTTCAGGATGTTACAAATAAAATTGAAAGAACTAAACTCGTCATCGTTGCATTCGGAATTTGAAACTTCCAATGTCAGTCCAAGTGATAATTTTGTTCAAATATCTCAAAGACAAGAAGAGTGTCGTAAAAGTTCATCCTTCAGTGATAACGATTTACGTACCAAACTATCGAAAAAACGCAAAAAAAGTGAGGATACAAATAATCAAAACGTTGTTGACCAGAACAAAAATGACGATGAAGAAAAACGACTGTATGGAGTAAACAATGGTGCTACCAAAACTCAACGTATTTATGGTAGTATTATTGAGGAAGCCCAGAAAATTAGAGTGAGAGAGAGTCGGCTACTCAAAAATTCGGTCACTGATTCTACCAAGATCAAGACTTCCAACATTATCCAAGTCGAAGAATCAAACCCGGTAGAGAAAAACAAGAAAAAAATTGGTATTGACGACTATAAAAAGCGAAATGAGGGTAAACATTCCGCTGACGATCTTCAGCAAGAGCCAACTGACCAAAAACCTCATTTAACTCAACCTGAGAAACCAACAAAAGTTAAGGAAACTCTCCCAGTCAGTCCTGCAACCGAGAAAATTAACAACACTGACACATTACCTGACAAACCTTATCAACGTATCAGAATAATCGAGGACAGAGTGGTTTCATGTGCCAAAACGGTGGTAAAGCAAACAACCGAAGCTGATTTAGTCACATCTGTTCAAACAGAATCTAAACAGGACATAGAAATTGACATTGAGGTTGAAAGTAATAGTTTGCCCGGTTCCGGTCAGGATAAAGGTAGTTTCCTGAATGATTTCGATTTCAGTCTGTCTGAAGATGAATTCATTGAGAAGAAAAGTGCAATTGCGCAGGGCAGGTATGTGAATTTAGTCTTAGTTTTGTTAATTGTGGTCAAACAAGTTGGTTTCAGTGTGGACGAAAATAAACCAAATGGTCAAGTTGAGCAGAACATCACTCAGGAAAGGTAGTTTTATTTTTTTTAAATTCTGGAACAGTTATTTTGAACTACTTTGTCTTTAGTAGGCCTGAAAATGTTAGCCAGAAAGTGGAAAAGGAAAGTTTAGTAATACAAAGCAGGTTTGTAATTTAGCCTTTTTGTAAAAAGTTCCTTAATCATTTCCTATTAAAGCTCAAAACAAATTGCCACTAATGACCCAACTAATAAAAATTTGAAGACTGCACCAACAGTAAAGGAACCAAAAGAGCAGGAAAGCAACGAACCAGAAACAGAATGTATAGAAAACATTCAGGAAGCCATCCATAAGAGTACTATAAATCCAGAACCGGCTACTATTATCAGGTACTTTGTATTTGCTACAGTTAGCAGTTTAGTTGAATTAGTTGTTGTATTCAGGACCGCGCAATTAAATACGGAAGAACTGCAAAAGTGTTTGGAAGACGATGACGACAGTGTGGCCAAAAGTAATAACGTTAAACCAAAAACAGTACGCGAACAAATCATTTTACTGTTTGGCAGTGACTCCCCTGCCACTCCAGAGTAAGTTTATTTAAATCAAACCTAAAACTTGTTATATAATAAGTTTTTAGAATAAAAAAAGCGACCAAACCTAGAAAGACTGAAGCACAAAAGGCCTGTAGAAACTTAACCAATTTGGGCGAGGACAGTACAAAGTTTATTAAAGCCAAAGCAAATGAAAATGAATCATTCAGGGTGAGAGATAAAGCCTCTAAAACAAAAGAAGTGCCTGAAATAACACAGTTGAAAAGCGAGGAGAAAGAAAGTGAAACATGTCCTGTTTTTTGCAACAATCCAAATTAGTAAGTAATTTTTTTTATGTCAAAATTAGTGGACATTACTAAGAATTAGTAAGAAATAGTAGGCATTGCCGGTAAATTAGTGAGCATTGTTGGGGAATTATTTAATTAGTAATTTGAAACCATAACCACTAACCAATCAACTTTTATATCTGGAAAGCCCATTTTATTGGCTATTCTTTGACATGTAAAAACTTATACACAAGGTATACCAGAAACACTTTTTGAATGTTTAAGGGCTAATTTGACCCTGGAAAGTTAGGAAAAAGATGTCACGTGACCTACAAGTCCTGTCACGACGAAATGGTTGGAGAATTCTTAAAAAAATCTTAAAAAGAGTCAATTTTGCCTGAAACATTGATGAGCCACTATCCTAATGGATTTTGCGTTAGCTTGGCCACTTAGTGCAAGCGAAAATCGACCTTAATAATTTTTTTTGGTATAATTTTGCTATGGTTTTGAATTTGAGAATCACCGTGCTACGTTTGTACCAAATATCAGAGCCGTACCTGTCCGATTTTTTTTTAAATCTCTCATAGGAATTAGAGTGGTAACAGTCAAGAAAAACATGGGCCGCATTCGTTTTTTTCTCCATGGAGCGAGCAGAGCGTTTTTGACGTCACAATGATGTAATTTGACAGTTGGTCAAATTATGGTTTTCCCAAATTCCGTCATCGTGACGTCAAAAAAGCTCCATGGAGCGTGAAAACGAATGCGGCCTCAGTCAAATTTGACGCTCTCTGGCGGCCAAACACAAGCCGCCATATTTTTGAAATCCATTGACATTTTGACGTACAACTTAAGCTAAGTTGAGGTTTGAATGTGACAGATATGGTGCAAAATAACACAGTCCAAACTAAAATTATTTAAGCTGTCCTTAATATCAATTTAGCCAATCTTGTGGAAGGAACATTAGACTCCAGTTGTTGGAAATTATTAAGAATTAGTGAGGCAGTCTTTTCCCTCTCTATTTATTATTGTTGTTTCAGCATCCCTGTATCACCAAACAGTCGTAAACAACTGGCCGATTATATTGAAAAAGGCAAAAAACACCAACCCGACAAGGAAGAAACTAAAGAAGAAGACAACGAGGAAGAACCTCTAGACGAGACTAATGACGAGAAAAAATCATCCAAAGGGTATAAGCGTAAGCCGTTCAAAATAAAAATGCCTTTTCCAAATCAAGAAGGCAAGAAACAGTCAAATGATTCCAAAAAAAGGAAACGTCCAGCCAAGCCTAAAACCAAAAATCCTAAAAGTGAAATAACTGAACCGGAGGATGATTCTTTTACCGCTACTATCAAAAACATAGTGGAAGCCGAAAAGAGAAAGTGCACTAAACCAAAGAAGAAGAAATCTTCAAAGAAACTGGAACAAACTGACCCTACTTTGCCAGGCTGTGATGAAGTAAAATGTAACGACTCGTTAAAAGAGAAGTCTTTAAAACGAATAACACCAATTAAAGTGGGTGAAGTGTCTGGGGATATTTTGATAACGTCTAATAAACGTAAATTAATAAATACTAAAGAGCAGAGGCCAGAGAAAATCCAAAAAATCGACACTGGTACATCGCAAACATCCAATCAATCCCCTCTTCCTCATATGGAGGAGATGCTGAAGCACTTGGAGCGAAAAGCCACTCCTCCCACTGATTCCACTTTGATTGTTGAGCAGAAAACTAGCTACGTTTACACTAATATCCACAACAGTACCAAACTTCCCAGAGTCCCTTCAAGCGTCGCCGAGTCTACCCCTCTTGAATCATTGTTGGACAACACAATAAATCAAATACATCTGGACTCTAAAGATGTGTCAATGTTAGGGTCAAATGAGAGAGTAATTTTTGATAACATCCAGGAGTATTTGGGTGATAAGAGTCTAGCCACGTTTGATACAGTGGACAAGACTCTAAACGTCCACAATAAGATTAAGGAATGTTCCAGCCACTTTGATTTTTCCAATATGTTGCAAAAGTCCGTGACAACTTCCACTCCTCTTAAACAAGACGGTTTGACAACGTCGAAAATGACCAAAACTTACCTGACGTCACCTTTAAAACGGGACAAACGCAGAAGAATTGCTATTAAGGTGGTTGACCTGCCCAAGATGTAGTAGAAACGACTCAATTAAGTTTCTGGCTGTGATAGAGCATCCGTTGTAACGGGGTAATAATTTAGTTTAGTTTCTTTGCATTAGTTATGTCAACGTGTTTAGTAAAATTTCAGTTATTGTTACAAAATTGTGAGATTTCGTAGCTTGTCCGGTACAATACGTAATAATCTATCCAATGTACGGAGTTAACTAAGTTTGAATTCAAATGGATACGTTTTTTTTTAATTGTTAACCTAGTTTAAATGTAATTTTTTCAAATACATTTTTTTTGTCCTAAGCTTGTTTAAACTTAAAAAAAAACCTGGGAAATTGGGTAAAAAAAAAATGATTTTTTAACTGTGACATTAAACTTTATTTACCATCAAAAATGATGTGCAAAACAACAGCGAACTGGTTGACGGAGAAAAATTTATCCAAACAATGTCTAAATAGAATTTTATGTAAACAAACTATTACACCTATTAAGTAATGTGTATTTAGCAAAATTGTGTGCACCAAAACACGCACCGACAATATCACATGCCCAGATGTTGAAAGTTATCTGCCCCAATTTGTACTCATGTTTCTAAAAACTTGTCAAGTATAATTCGATATGTTGACCAGGGCAGATAGCGCAAGTTATATAATTTTAGAATTTCAACAACTATCTAATTTGCGCTGAACCTCAAAAGTTGTAAAGCACCATTAAAATTACATCTTAAAAAGTAAAAATTATTATGTACAGACAATAAAAAATGTTAAAACATTGCACGTGTCTAATTATATTCTTTTTGGCAATAAAAATAAATTTTTATTGCAAAAAAAATCAATTAGTAAAAATTGCAACGTAGTTCGATAATATGTAGGTCTTAATTATTAAACATAAAAAAAAACAATTGCTACCTCAGTTAGTACTTACTTAAGAAATAAACAAATATGGCCACATATGACAAGGTTTGTTTTTTGACAGCTACACAAATAACAATTCACAATAAGGGGTTTGTCAAAATAGATAAATTGGCGGTGAAGCAAGAAACAATCGCAGTTTCAAGTGTAAATATATTATTTTTTATATCTGCGTCAAACGACCATAAACTCTCTCTGTCATCAGTATAATATAGATACTTTGGTCAAATTGAACCCACCGTTAACCCAAAAAAGGTGTCCAATTTAAAATAATGTGAATATGGAATTGGAGATTGCCCTACTTCAAGTTCAGTCAGTATTTTCAGAAACCCTAAACAACATGAAATTGATAAAATAACTAGAGCTAGAAGAAAGCTAGAAAATTGCGGTTTTCGCTGTCTGATGTAGTATTTAGTTTACTTGATTTTGACATTATTTTTTAGTAATTCTCTGCAAAAAGCGCCACCTGTCGATGAAAGGAAACAACTTTCAATAATTATTTATAGTGCATCTAATGCCACTATTATTTGGACACCCTGTACATACATAATTTTCAACTCGACACCCTGTTTAGTTTAATTTTATTTGTCAAGCTCCAACTGATTAAAAAACTACCCATAAAAATTCACAAACTACATTATGCCTTATTTGTTAAACCATAAAAAGACTTATATTTAAAATTTGTTCAAAAACAAACTAAATTACGTCAATATTATTATAGTTAAGTTCGGTTATTTCTCGCTAGAAGAAGCAGATTTAAAAATTTGACAACTGTCACGTGACAGCCCATTATGTACGGTTTAGCGCAGTCACGTAGTCAGATTATCGTCTTATTGGTGAAAAGAGGAATAACCGAACTTAATAGTTTATGTTATAGTCGTAGGAATTAATTCGCCCGTTGGACGACATTGTTGTTTAACTAATAAGTACAGTTGATGACTTACAACGACTGAATTAATGCCGACGACTATACAGTTGTCGCTCGAACTATTGAGCAACAAATTACGTCCGCCCCCATCACAATCGTCAAATCACAGTTTAAAATTACATCTGCTTAATCCATGTCATAATTAGGCACTACAACAGCCAACAAGTAACCTTAATGAGCTAAGTTTAATACCATTAATAAATCTTTTTTACAATTAGCATTCTTGCTCCACCGACCAACACCTAAAAACTTCCACACTCGGTCGGACAAAAGAAATGGCGATCCAAGCGACTAAACTTCTGATTTATTCGCTTATCTGTGACTGTAGCCTCCATTAAACACGTTGAGATCGTTTAGATCGAGTCCCACGTAACTCGACTCGTCCATCATGGGATCGAAATAGTCCCCGAGAGCGGGAGGTCCAGTTGCCACAGTGTTCACTGAACCCGCGTAACTGCAAACAGAACATAACCAGACTTAATTTTAGTTAAACAAAAAACTTAATTAGGTTGTGCTGGTTGCAACACAGACTTAACCATTCTAGTTTATGTTATACCATGCGTATGTTTTTGTGCTTTAAAAAATGATTTTTTACCCAATGGAGTTGCATGATTACCAAAGGGAAGAAATAACACTCAGTCGTTTCCACAATACTTTACTTCAGCCTTCAAGAACTAAGGCCTGCTCAACCATACATAGAAATCTTATTTCTAGAAGGGGATAGACAGTGAGACTTATGTTATAACAAAAGTGTACTTAAAGGGAAAACTTAAACACCGAAATTACATACTAAGTTAGTCCAGTTAAAAATTAATTCAAACTAAAGAAAACTCATTTTGTTCGGGCTGGGGCCTTAAGAGAAGAGATGGTCAAAAAGAAATATAAATCTCTCCCCTTAAAGGCCATCCCCAGCCCCAACAAAGTGGGTTTTCTTTAGTTTTAATTAATATTCTTTTAAGTCAATTAATTTAGTATGTAGTGTCGGTTAAATTAACCTTTTTAAGCGCCACTTCTATGTCCGAAACTGGTTGAGCAGGCCTTAATTCTTGAAGGCTGAAATGACACATGTGTGTGGTTCCTTCCCTTTGGTAAATTTATTTATGTAAAACTAATCTTAAGGCTACGGCCACACTAGCGTGTTTTCACGCTGCATTTAAGCGTGACAAAACGCAACTAAAATAGGCAGGCTGGAGAAGTATGTAACGTTTGTAAATGTGGTAACGTTTTTGCAGAGGGGCAGCACCTATTGTAGCAAAAATGGGCTTGGACCTATTTTTGCTGCGTGTTCTTACGCTTTTCTCTGGCCACACTAGCAGGTAAAAACGCAAAACATAAATAAGCTATTTGTTTTTCAATTAGAGATAACGAGAAGATATTTCTTGAGTGGACCATGTAATACTCTTGATTAATCTTTTACTAGTTATTGGATGAATCCAGTATTTTTTTGTCTTCGGCGACGAAAAGTAGTCGTAATAGTAAAAAGTATTTATGACAGATTTATTTAAACAAATTTTGAATGGACCCATAATGGAACAGGTATATCAATATACACTATGTAAAATAGACCTTTACACAATAAGGAAGACTGCAATTTTTTACACGCAGTGGGGCCACGTCCTAGCGATATTTCAAGCAGCGAAAAAACAAGCGCTTATTTTAGCGAAAAAAAAACGCTAGTGTAGCTGTAACCTTAAACATCAATGCCCAATTAAAAGCTAAAATAATTTGGACCAGTCTTTTAAAACTACTTTCGTAAAAGGATTTTGATCCCAATTTGGCGTTTTCAACTGTGTCCTGTAGCATTACAGTTCGTAATAAGAAAAGCCAATTTGGTTTGCCCAAAAATCTGTCATGCAACCATTTAAAATTTAAACCAACAAAATACATTACTTAGTATGTGTGTAAGCGCATACGCATGACACGAGTAGTTACAAAACAGTAAATTTCACGTTAAGAGAGACACATTGCAAATCAATGCTCTCAACAAAGATGAAAATAACTGATCAGTCTGTCGGAGCGGATGCGACGACATTGGACAGTTAACCGTAAGACCAACTGTCAGATGACGTCACATTGGCACCAGCACACTCATAGTTATAAAAAAACAAAAAATGAAAAACACAATAACCATATAAATGACATAAGCAGCTAAAAGGCAAATGTAAAAACAAATGTGTCTGGTTATGTCTGTTTTGCAGCATGCTCAATAGAAATATGCACAGGCAGTGAATACGTAATTTATCCAAAAAACTTAAAACACACTAGATATTTTAATTTAGGTAAAAATGATTTAAAATAAAAACTTCACTGCCTGCACACCAGAAACAATAAAACAGGATGAATGCAAAAAACCCACTAAAATCATAATATAGTTTATTGCGTAACTTAACAGGCTAGAACCATGTATTAAAGCAATTAGTTAAAGAAACACTCAAGTAAAAAAAAAGCTCAATATAAAAACGTGTAGAAAAATATTCTCACAAACAAATTAATTGCATGTTTGGCTTGTAAAAGAGCCTTAACTTCTTATATCACTATTATTTCGTGTAAAGCATATGTTAATTAAAACTAAGTAGCTCTGCTTAAAGATCAAGCACGCTCCGAAAACTACAAAAATAGAGAAGCCAAAATTAATAGGCTGACGTCTTGGTTCTGATTAAGTCAACACAAAAATGCCTGATAGTGAATGTAAATTTTGAAACGGTAATTTTTAATGATTGTTAAAGACAATTTACTTAATAAGAACATAAGAAAATATCGTCATACCTGCTCGCCACTGATGGTGTGTCTCGCATTGTGTCGGGACTCATAAAAGCCGCGTGTTGAGGCGTATTGTTATGACAGCTGTTGGGCAACTGTACCTGATTTACGAGGGTCGTCTTAACGTATCCAGTTGGCGTTTGATGATCTGAAATCAAGAACATTACATCAAAACTATCATATGTCACTTCTAAATGTGCTGCACAGTTTTGGCTTTCTCTCTTAAACTTCACACTCACAAACAGCTGAACTACAACGTTCTACAATCTAAATGCAATATACGGAGTAACACCAAATAACTATCCTATTGCTTACTCTAAATTTTGTTAAAAGGCCTTACAATTACAATCATACCTTGAAAGGGAGTGTAATATTTTTGAAAAAACCACTTCTTTTGGAGTGTCTGGGTATAAAATTTGCAAATTATCCAAATCGTGGATGCGATCCGCCAATGAACGAACAGCAAAGTCCTTAGACGTGTTCGGTATGATACTATAAACTTCTTGAGTGCCTGAAATAAAAGAGATAGATATAAATATGCGAAGGTTAGTTTTAAAAAAAACCAAACTTACTAGACGTCCAAGCAATTGTAATGCCACCAAGTTCACTGTCCGAAAAACGCAAAATAAAAGTTCCAGGCGCACATGTGGACAGCAATTCTTCAGCCTGACGTTTTTTCACGAATCCCATAATAGCCCTGTAACAACCCGCGTTTAGCACACAGTTTTTAAGCTTAAAATGACTTATACACTTACCCGTCAACCCAAGGTCCACGCAAATGTTCCCTCGTGAGCTTCATAATTGCGAAAAACCATTCCCAGAAGGTAAAATTTCGATCAGTCAATGGTTCTTTGCAGAATTGAGCCCAACTGAGCATCGCGTTACTGCTTTCGTTGTAATTACCGCGGAAAGCTTTATCGGCCAAAAACCGTAAATTTTCTTCGGTCAATCCGCGACCGGTGGCCCATTTGAATTTTTGAGACAAGGTTTCCTTTACTTTTACCCACGGAATCTAAATGAAACGACATAAACATGAATTCCCAATTTACATTAATAGGGTTCAAGACTCACCTTGTCTGGCACTTGAAACGGGGTTCGTCCAGGTTCACTAAAAGCATTGTCCCAAGTGACTGTAGCCCAAGCGTGCGGTTCCTGATTGCCGTGAACAATGACAACGGTCGGCAAACTCAAAGTCCACACCTATAAATATTTTGTAGTTTCTGCCTTTTCTAGTAGAAAATAATTACATACCTGGAACATTAGTTCACCGCCTCCAATGCTGAACCGAGATTCAAAAAATAGCGAGAACTTCTCGTCCATTACGCTTTCAGTACCTTTCTTCTCGGCTCGTTTGATTTTTTTCAATTGCATATTTCTAAAGCTGACGGATAACTGTCTAGTCGTTTGCTGGTATTCCATGGTACCTAATAATACACCACAAAGTATATATAATTTTGTTGTTCCACACCAATGTCTTTTTCTAGTAACTAGAACAGACTTTCTAGGACTCACCTGTGTTGTTGAGAATTTCTCCGGAACTCTCGCCTTTAAGCAGCTTGTCGTTTTGCAACAAAACGTTGGCCTGGGCCTCCGATATGATAGTCACTTTGACTTGCGGAGGATTCATGTGTACATTGAGCTTTCCTCCCACTAACAGTCGAACTGTGGCCGTGAATCTGGAAAGAATATCAATAGTTACGAAAACTACCGTAAAATCAACGATTAAAAAAAAGCCATACCGAGTATTGGTCTTCATGACTTGAGGTGGTTGCTTTTCGATTATAAAAGTAGAAGTGACTAGCGAGGAAAGTAGCTGAGTCATCTCTGATAAAATCGTAGGAAGAACATCGCCAGGACGATCCAAAGGCAACTTGGACTTTAGTCTTTCCACTTCTTTGATTTGCTCCCGGTTGTGCCAGATCAGTTCTGCAAGACTCTCGCACCTATGCAAATAAAAAATTTATAGAAATCGTGAACAAACACTGTAGAAAATTCAATTACCAGTCTTGGATCTGGTCCAGGTTACTGTTAAATGGGACTCCGTTACCGGATAATTGTTGTTCGCGTTTCCATCGTATCAGTTCGTCGTCGATAATTTGGCTTTGCAATTGAGCCAAACTTTGATAAGTTTGTCTGAGTTTTTCGGTGATTTTAATGCGCAACTCCATAAGTCCGGCCACCTGAAATACATTTTTCGTTACTTCAATACTTTATCGAAATCGTAATAACACTAACCCTTCGATTTAAATCTTGTTCCAACACTTCTTTTCTGGTGACATATTGTAATGTCTGTGGGTCTTGCTGGCCAGTTTGATTCTTGAGCTGTTGCAGATGTGCTACAAAAATATGACACTTAGTAACTTTAAGTTTTAAAATTGAAAATTTCAATTTACCGTTAACTTTAGTGCATTCGTGGTACTGTAACGCGAAAGCTTCTTGGTCTTGCTCAAGCTTTCTTGTGTCTTCAGCAGTAGCCTATATAAAAAATCATATAGAGTAACAAATATTGGTTAATCAAAAAGTCAATATACACTTCATTCATAATGATGAGAAAAAAATGCATATTTTAAGATAACTATATCAATGGAATGAGTCAAACTGCACGTAGCAAATCAAATATTAGGTACCATAAATTTTATTTACCTGAGTCATTCGTCTCAAAGCATCAAGTCTATTCAAAATTTCGGTGGCGGAATTGGAAATTGCAAGGGTCGGTGCCATCCCCATAAAATCAGCGCCGGCCGCTTGTAGGTACTTCATTTCGGTTGCCAAACACTGCCGAATGAACGTAAACAAATTCGTCGGGTTCTCACTGCAAAACGGAAATGACGAACGTAAAATTTTGGGTGCGATTATTTTGCTACTGATAAGAAATCACTTAAAATTGTGAGTTTTATACTACTGCCTCCCCACTATTGTGTTGCAACAGGAGATTTATGAATGTACAGGGTGACCTAATTTGCCTGTTTTTATATGGAAACTGCCAGAACCATTAAACAATTTAAAAATCAAAAAGGTATTGGGAAGGTACTTTTTCAAGGTGAGTTTCTTTCTCGTTATTTATGTTTTCTTCTCAGTTGTTATGAGAGTTTGGTGAAAATAGCTTTTACATTATTAAGGCACTTTTTTACGTAGATTACGATTATGTTAATATTACTTTTATAAATTCACTATTTCTTACGTTAGTGAGTTACAAACTAAACTTCTACTTTTTTAAATGCGAGTAATATTTTATTTTTACCTCGCCAGAAATTTTTTTTTTAAATAATAATGTTTAAATAACATTTGCTCTGTACCCCATAAAACCAACGAAAAGTACCCACCCTGTATGAACAACTATCAAAAACGCAAAAAAAGATCAGAGCAAAACAACATGATATAATGTAACAAAAATATTTCACTTGTGCCGTGTGTAATCTATTTTGAAAATTCCACTACTTTATTAGTGCTATATGAAAAATGATGTCATGCAGTATTGTGCAATAATAATGCGCATAAAATCGTTAAAAAAAATTATGCACAAAAGACATAATAAATCATCAATATCAATTATTGCTCAATTATCACCCAGTGAGGTTAGAATTTTGGCCTGTATGGGGGGCATACTATCAAAACAAAGCTGTCTTATCTGCGAATCCTTTATGCGTCGCAAAAAAACAGTAATTCTACTTTATTGTAAAATTAGCTACTAAGTCGTCACACATAAAAGAAAATGTTTAGAAAGTTCTTTGGTAAGTAAATTTCAATAAAATAAACCCATTTAACACGATTTAATTGGTAGTTTTAAGGAATTTTAATTGAAACGTATAACAAATTACTCAGTTTCTTTAAAGTTACCCAAAATAAATACTAATGCAAAATCTAATAAGATCCTTACTGTAAGAAAGTACCTACTAACCCTGACAGTCCACAATGTATTGAAAAGGTTGATTTACCAGAAAAAGTAAATAATTTCCCAGAAAGTAATATATTTGCTGGAGATTAGATTAGAAAAGTTGAAATTGGCAAAAAACCACCAAACATGTGAATTGAAACTGGTAACATTTTGTTCATCAACATAATTACAATAATATTGATTAATAGACACTGCAGTAATTACCAATGTAGTACAATAGATTTTACTAAAATCTGCTTAAATAATACATATGCTACAATAGTAGCAAATGTGTCAATATTAATAATTATATGTAGTACAACAAGGGTGAAAAAGATGTTCCTATCGGACGAGGACGATATGGACAATTCGCCCCAGTTTTACAGGCTATTTTTTCTAGGACTAATTGGAATTACTTACCAAATTTCACACAAATAAACTCTCAATGTTTGAAACGTTTCCGTGTTTACATTATCACTTTTGACGCAGCCAAAGTTTATTATTTAACACACGCTGAAGATTGTCTGTGATTGGTCTAAATTTTTATGCACGCTGAAGATTGTCTAGGATTCTGTATTCGTTCGACCGTTGGCAATTGCCTACCTATCCGTTCTCTCAACTGTTAACGAATGAACCAATATCCCTGTAGGAGTAGAAAGAAAATGTAATTTTTACCTGTTTATTTAGCAGATTTATTGACAAGTAGTAATAAAGCCATTAACTGAACTTTTGGCTTACACTACAGAGTGGATGTATTATTGTACTAAAATTATCCCAGGTAGTGTTGTAAAACCCAAAGCAAAAACACAATGAAATAAAAGACTCCTTTTACAAAAACATTTTCTGGGCCTATCTGCATATAAATCAACCTTCAGCATAAAGTACCTACTTTTCCTTGTTTTGAAAGTAGGACGCCCTTCCTCTGGCATCTTATGTTTTACTTCCAAAAATAAACAATTTGCTTACCCTTTGATGATTGAGAATTCAAATTACCTGGTACAACCTGATTGCGATTTACAACTGTAACCACAGCCAACATAACAATCCGCATAAAATGTAAAAAGCGTAACCACTAAAAAAATTATAAACACAAAATAAATGCAGAACCTTGCAATTATTCAATTCCATGAAGTCGCGGTCAAAGAACCGAATATATTTTTTTTTATTTAGAAGACGCATGGAAATTTCTTTTGCCAGCAATTAATGTCAAACAGCAACGAATCAATTAAAACGGTGTCCTCTGTTACAAATCGATTGGGAAATTAAAAAGCTTTAGTTTGTGTGAACAAGTAAAATCACTTACCTATATCTTTGTCTAAACATTTTAGCTGCTTCTGCTAGTTTTAGTTTCGCTAGGAAATACTCTGCTGCGTCATTAGAGCCTTCTGCTCGATTTTCAATTTCTTGAATTAGCTGATTAACCAAATTTGCTATGTAGGCCTCATTGGTCGCGTTTTCTGGCGCTAATTCAATGTCTGTCCTGCATTCAACATCAACCACATTTAAACAGGCACAAATCACTTTTTTACACAAACTTACCAGAATTTTTCTTCAATAAATTGGGCCAGATAATGTCTGACTTCGATCGGAAAGTGTTCTCCGTAAATCGCTCTGATTTGTTGTAAATGTATACTATCAGGAGGGAGTTGCTGTGCTTTTGACCACAAAGCCATTTTGAAAGCTGAAGCACTATAATAAATCCATGGAAACAACATGTTTATACCAAAGAAAACACAAATCAACTGAACAGGTTGGATTTCAACAAGAAACTAACCCTCTTTGAAACTGACCTTGTTTTTGCAACAGGTATTACAAGTGGAGGGCAGTATCAGTAAAGCTATAAACTTTTATTATCTACTAGGAAATTCCTAAACAAAAATATACAGGGTGGTGATGGCTAAGATTGTCAGGCAGGTAAAAGCTTCAAATAATTAGGTTACCTCTTGTATACAAGGTGTTTCTTTCTAAGTGTCCAATATTTCACAGGGCTATTTCTCAGATATTTGAAAGTTAAAAAGTCCATATAGGCATGGGTCTGCAAGGCCTTACTTATAGAGCTGTAGGTTGTTAAAAATAAGTTTATTGAGTTTAGTAAGTAAATAATCTTGGTATTTGGGGGTTTTATTGTAACATGAGAAAGTTGATTATTAGATCTTGGTTTTGCTCTTACATGGAGAAGGGGCTAAGTAAATTAAATTTTCAAGACCCTGTAGCTTGATAAGCCTCTCATGCCTATATGGACTTTTTATGTTTAACTTTAAAAGACACACCCTGTGAAATATCCACACTTATTGGAAAACATCCTGTATATCCCTGAAGGAAGACTCCTTTTAAAATTACTTTTTTACTTGTCAAAAACTAGTTACTGCATTACTAGTTAGAGCACTAGTTACACTAAACTGTCTGTGTTTCAGTATGATTGTATTTCCCTATAACATTTTAGATTTTGAATATAATAAGGGTTTGGCATTTCAATATTTCTTCTAGACCTGGCTCTAGGCATTTTGGTCTTATTAGAATTACATACAAACAAATACAGTCAAAATAACATCTTATATGACAAACCCACCTGCTAGTAATCATTCCCAAAAGTTATTAAATTATTTTACAATGCTAATTGGTATTGATCTAAGCTTTCTTGAGTATTACTATGTCTGCTATCATAAGATAAGATTGGAATTATCACAGAAATTGCGAAAAATATCCTCTGAACACTATTCAAATGAGGATAAACAGACCAATCCCCCTTCAATACACAAACAAATACAAGTTTAAAACATACCGGAAAAATTGTCCAGAGCATCAAGAGATAGTACAACGCAAAAATCATTGATAATCAAGGTCGTGAATATGCAAGCAACGGAGTTTATTTATTTAGTATCAATAATTATTCAACATCTCTATAGACATGAGCGTACTTCTCCAGTTTGCTACGACTTACCTGGTAATGTTGCGGCTTCTGTACTACGAATGTAAACACTAGATTAACGTCGAAAGTCGTTTCTAATCTAATTTTGACCCGTAATAGATTGAATTACATTTTTTAGCGCAATCAAACAATGAAAACTGGAAGAGTCGGCCTCACGTCCGCACTGCTACAAGTCGGCGACCATTTTGTTTTACTGAAAGTCAAAATTCTGGGAATTCGACAGCGTTGCCGCTATTTATGTAGGTGGCGCCACTTAGATGTCAGCATGTAAAGGTATAAGTTCCGTGTGTTTGTCTCTCTGTTTCTACTATTCAATACCAAACAAGAATATTTATTAACCACTGTGTGACGTGTTTTGTGTACAAATTCATTAAATTAGAAAAATTATAAATGGTTTTCCAGTCTGTTTGCTTTGCTGAATTCTATTTTGTTTGAACATGAACGTAATAATTCATATACACTACTGATACTTTTCATATACTTAGATTTCAAGAGCAAAATTTTTAAAAGTACACCATTGGAATTATTTAAATAAAAACATCAGAATTCAGTTAAAATTAAAGTTTATTCCCAATTTTTCCGCTAAAAATTTTGAAGATGGCTGAACTTTGGTCATTTGTTGACTGAAAATCAGAAATTAACAATAAAACAAACCATACTAATGTCGATAACATGGACTAAATATTAACATAATCAACGACAGTTATAGCAACAAAATAACAAATTCATACTTAATAAAATAATAAATTACTTTGTAAACAACAAACAATTTTATAAAAAATATATTATTTAAAAATCAACACTATTCACCTATTTTTTTTTATTGTGTCAGGAGGTGGTAGAATAATTTTTCTTGAGGTTGTTCTGTTATTGCGTGCTAAGCTATATGAACTCTAATATTGCTATGTATTACTTATATACATATAGTGGCCAGAAACCCCTTTTTAACAACAACAATGCAAAATCCCAAACAAGCAGATTCAAATCTAAAACTCTGCTTATTTGATGCATTCTCTAACACACTAATAACATTCAAAAACAACAATAACGAAATTTTACTCATATCACCATCGAACCGAATCTCTATACTCATCGTTAATAGCCACCCGTTTAATAGTCTCATAACCTAAAATTATACTAAAACTAAAGGTGGCGGATTGAACTAATCGGGCGCTCAGGCCTTTGGAAAACATCCTCAAGCCCTCCTCTCTCCATAAATCTTGACAGACCCGTTTGAGGGATCCGACGCGTTCGACCTGCAAACGAGCCCGAACTATATCCAAGGGATTCGTTATAAGCGTCGTGGTAAATCCCCCTAAAGTGCCAGCCACTGTTTGGATTAGTAAATGTGACACATACACAGGTGCAACTCTAAATAGTTCATCTAAAAATCAGTGTAAGTACAAATTTGCTTTTGAAACCAGTGATCAGATCTAACCTTGATATAAATGGTAAAATCCCCACCAGAGGGCGGAATTTGGTACGTAAGCCGCCAAACTCGCCCAATAACCCCTATAAAACCCACTTAGCCCATCCATATGGAATATTCGTCGCACCAAATCAGCCGTAATGGATATTTTACTTCTACCAGGAGTGGCGTTTATTCCTAAGGGGTTAAATGCAACCTAAAAAATTAAGTGAAACAATTAAAATGGCGCCATCTATTGGGATTACATAAACAATAAAAGTTTAGGAGAAACACTCACATTTTCCTTCCCAACAGTTCCAATCATCATGAGATGTTGGCTCAATACGTCAAAGGGTACAATAATAGTTTGGCCCACTAATGAGGCACAACCCCCAGCCACTAAAGCCCTATATTTGGAATCTATATTTTTTTGGGCCAACATATATCTGACACCTTCATATGTAGAAATGTAAAATACACCTAAAATTTAAAACTTTTAAACCTCCATGGGACATTGGTCACATAATTACTGATCAGCAACTCTTTCCTTGATGTATTTTTATTAAGAATTGAAACTAGGTATGCAATAATTATTATCTCTAGCAAATTAATTTTATTATGAAGTGTTCAAACTAGGAAACACCCACTTTTAGCTTACAATAATTTAATTGACTTAGTTATGTGGAAATTTTCATTAAAAAACTACTTTTAGCACTACAAGACTAAATTGCAACCCTTACCACTAAATATTTGTACAGAAGATACCCAGAACCCTTTGTACAAGCCTGATAGACCTTCATACCTATAGATTTTACTATAAGCATCAAACATGCCTAAAATACAAAAGAAAACTTATGTTGAAAGCTTTATTAACGAATACCACTACTTACCAGTATAGACCTCATTACGTTTTTGAACTTGCAATCTAGTTTTAATAAGGGTAAGGGGATACAAAGCACAGCGAACACTGAATGAACTGAGCATTGACAATGGAAAAAATTTTGATTTGTCCATCATGTCCCACTCAATCGTTTTGATAAAGTCCTTCGGTTCCTCCACCTCCACAGGTATAAAATCCATTTTGGCTATTTTTAATGTTATTTTATTGAAAGTAATAGGACATCATATTACAAATACGGTTTGTAGGTTAGGTTTGATAGTAAAGTGATCTGAAAATTGTCATTGTACAGTAGTAAATCTAGAGTACATATTTTTTTCTTTTATATTAACGACATTAAACTAGAACGCCTTTTAATTCGTATTAATAGTTAAATTTTAAATTAAATGTTACCAAAAGACTTTGAACTGTAAACCTGACATTTTTTTTTGACACAACACAATCAGGTGATGCACGGTCTGTCAAAACTCAATTATTTCTATCCCTGTTTAACTAAAGGCATAATATTTATTTTTCTTTGTTGTAAAAGTCATCAGTGAACGAAAGAACGGCAACACCGCATAGAGTGAAAGGTGAAAGCTGTCACTGATGACGTTAATAATGGAAAGTGAAAAAAATTAAAATCCCGTCATGTCTATGTGTACTTTTTATTCATTTTAAAGTTATTTAGTTTCTTTTCAACATTTCAACCAGTTTCATTTTCATTTCGTGTTCGTTAATGCAATCAACAGTATTCGCTTTCGCATCTGTGTTGCTTTTTGTCATCTGTCATTAGCTTGTACTTTATGTGTTGTAAATAATGCTGTTGCCCCCTAAAAATTGGGGTGAATCCACAGTCCTAAGCAGTAAATGTGCGCTTCCTGTTTATTGATGACTTAAGAAGACCATCCACGTCCAAAACCAAAATGCCAAGAAAAAAATGAATGATGCTGATAGCTTGGTCAGTACATCCCAGTATTTTTTATGGTTTAAGGCTGGTATTGTGGTGAAGGTGATATAATCATTGGTGAGGGCATTAACTTGATTTTTTGCGTAATATACAAATATAGTATTGGTTTAAAGTGACCAGAAAGTTGACACCACACCAGAGTAGGTCATTGATTTCATTGTTTTGTGGGAGTCAATTTCTTTTAATTACTGAGAAGAGAAATTTCTGTTTTTTCTTTTTGTGTTAGTTCACATTATAAACTGTGAATACTTGGTGTGACTGTGTTTAACACTAGGACCTTAATGAACACAGGGAGCAGGACCCTCAGGAGAAGTTTTGATAGAATGTGATGACAACACACTCTGACAATTTGGTTTCTGCCACAATTTGCATACTTTTCTCTTGGTATCTCCTTTTCCTCATTTGAATTCAAGAATACACACCTTGGTAGCAAATATGTGATAATTTTAATATTACAAGACTTTAACATCCTGGTATAAGCAGTTGTATGTTTTAGAAGGTAGACAGACATTTAAATTGAGGGCAGTGATTTACTCTGTAGCCTATCAGTTAAGACACAAAAAAAAACGAAAAGTGTTACATCACTCAGCTGCAATGATAACAGAATTACAAAACTTCTGTGAACCTAGATTTACATAATATTTTTGGTATGTTTTAAGTTTTATATCCTTGACTACATCACCTAAACTGTCGAAGATGGTATTTCACACATTATGCATTCATAACCAAACAAATTTCTGAGATGCTAGGATAGGAAACATGGCTACTATGTGTTTCATGACCCCCTGAACAGTTAAATAAAATGTTTTGGAAATACCTACTTGTCCTACTTAGGTACCTACCATAAATCAATATTTTATGAGTTGTAATAGTTAAAGGTACTCTCAAGGATTACCTACAAAGGGTCTGTCAATAAAATTTCTGAATTAAGAAAGGTAGGACAGACAGAAAGAAAGAAGAGGAAAGTAGTCAATGTAAGAGTATGCTGTATAATTGTGAGTTTGGCTCTTTAGGTATATTCCCCAGCTAAAGAATTGCTATTCAAATTTTTGTTCCTTTTGTTTTTGAACAAAAAGACTAAACGCTCTTTTACAAATGTCCAATTTATATCAACATCAACAAAAAGTAGTGGGCGGTCACAAACTCCTGCTGCATATACAGAGAGTGCATTCGAACCGTTCCTGCTGATTTATCATAGTATAGTTCGGTCGTCGTTCCGTTGCGGATCGTTACTATACAAGTCGTCGGACTGAAATGTTTTCCACACACAAAACGGCAACAGTTCTCTTTCATTGGCTCGTAAAGGGCCCGAATCGATCGAAAGGGTGAATCACCCCTCCCCTGCGCGTTTTACAGTTCCTTTCAGCACCGTTAGCCTTTGGGGCTTGGATATCACGCGCTCAAGTTTATTTGTTTCACCCAATTCAGTTGTTATAGTTTAAGTGTGTAATGTTACTGCCAACATCGAATTCAAATTGCCCCATCGGGTTTCAGAACGATTTTTATCAGGAAGTGGTGCAAAAAACGAAATTTTTGACATTAAAGTGTAATGGCACGTCCAAGAAACAACAAACTCGCAGGAGTAAAAGTGCGGACAGGAGTAGATTTAAGTTTTGTACCTGCACCGGGCCGAAAAAAAGTAGGAAATTTGCCAAGTGGTATGTGAAGGTAGGATATCTCAGACCTCACCTTTATGATTATGGCTCATTGTTATTGGGAATTTAAATGTTTGATCCCATGCCAAGGCTTTTACCATGTCCTAGCTTAAAATATAATTTAATTATTGTGGAATTTATTTAGGGTGATAATTATTGTGGTTTTGGTGGCAAGGTATTTTTATTAGACCAGCAGACATATAGAAATTAAAAATTCCATAAGTATTTTTAGTTCATAAAATTGTTCACCAGAGAATAGAGAAATCTTCTATAATAAATTAAAATTGAAACTCGTTTAACGCAAAGAAAAAATAATGAAAATACACAGAAACGGTTTTGTTACCTCCACTTAATCTAAACAAATTCCAGTGTTTAGTATTCCAAACCAATAAAAACGTTTTATAACAGTCTAGTTACAGCAGTCCAGATGTTTTCAATCACTCCTTGGGAAGTTTTCATTTTTAATGGTACATTGTACCACTGTTATTTTTAGTTTTGATCAGTTTTCAATTTCACGGAATTTAGGAAACTAACCTGATTCCCTCGTTTTGCCATATCGGCTCGCACAACCACATGTAGTTAATTATTCTCGTACAGTTTCTCTTTATGATGATGGTCTCACAAAGTGAAATGAAGAGGAACGTGTTTAACAAGTCTGTTTTACTTGGTGATCTCCTTTCATGTTGTGTGATGTTGCTAGTTTTCAGTTGGGCTCTATTTAAACATGTCAGAATAAAAATGAAGCTTTTGTTATGTAAATTCTGTTCATTCTTGATCACTTCAATGGTTCTAAAAAATCATTCAGGCTATGTCTTTTGTATTTAACTAACTGTACGTATAAAGTCCTTCACAGTTTGGTTATTGATGATTACTTCTATTTTTACTACATTTCTAGGTACAAAAAATTAATGGAATCATCGATTCCAAACGTACAAGGCTTCGAAACCAATGGCGTCACTAATATTTGTATGGAAGGAAATTAAAATTTAATTTCAGAATCGAGCATATCGCATAAAAAAGTCATAACCCGACGAGTTGATAACATAATAATCTTTGGGTGTTTGAGTTGATTAAAATAGGTTTATGATTCTACTGGACAAATAAATCTAACAGAATTTTTCTTGAAAGTAATCTCAATAAAGTTTTTATTTCATCAGTACAATAATTGGAAAATTTCAAGTTAAAATTCAATTTAAAAGCCTTGTTATTTAATTATTAGTGTCATCAGTATAGCCTTCACGGTGTTTCCGCCATGTAATTATTACATAATTGATCGAAAATGTGCAATGTCCCATATGTTTTATTTTACAGAGACAGTACATAAAAAGCTTTGGACAAATGGTGGATCAGTGGTAATACTTATTCTGGGCCTCAAAGCTAACTACACCTAATCTAAGTCAATTTACCACTCTGTTAATAATAAATAACATCTGAAGGAAACATCTAAATATAGTTTCGGCATAGAAAACTGCATTAACTAGCTGAAAATCCAGTGCAACTTCCAGTTCAAAACAAACAGACGCTTTCTTTGAGTAGGTTTTGTTGATTTAACAATTCTACACTGCTTCCGTTTGATGTTTCAGTAAATAAACTAAATAGTACACTTTATACTGTTTGCCCAATTATAAACATGCAGGCAATAAAGAATTAGGGCTTGAATAATCCAGTTTATATTTAGTAGAAATGTGATTAGTTGTTGATATTTCTGTGCAAAAAAGCTAACAATTGCGAAACGGAAGCTTTCAAGGTGAAGGTTAAATCAATTAGCAAAATCAGACTAAAATTACATTGTGTAAGTGCATTTGTAGTTCTTGATTAAAAAGTGTCCTTATGACTTTTTGGATGAGCTTTTTGTTGTACTGGATTAAGTAAAAAATCAAAACAAATGGTGAATGAAACAAGTGTGACCTCTAGTCACGTGACCAACTGTCAGATTACATCTTAGTGGCCTATTGAGCTTTGTTTAGCAAAACTAGAGAAGATAACCAAATGTAGATTCATACTTTTTATATGGCAATGATTGAACAGGGTTGCCGTATTAGGATATTTTCCCCAAAAAGTAGGAGATTCTTTTTAGAGAGTATTTCTCCTGGGGAAAAATATTTTATCAAGTTTTGTAGGTATTTAACTTTGGCGTACACAACAGTGTTCTAGGTTAGTATTCTCAGTTGTTAATGATTTTTCCATAAAAACTCTCTGGACAAATGAAAGCAGAAGTTTTGGGTTACATTTTGACGTTTAAACGAATCTCCTAGATGTCACAGGTACCAAGTTAGGAACTGACAAATTATGATATCTTCAATAAAACTTGCATACAATATCTCGATTATTTGTGATTAAAAAAAATGCTTTGAAATAAAAGAAAGCCAAAACAACTACATTTTGACGTTTGAATGACTGCCATAGGGACCATTTTAGAGGCTGTCAAATTGGGACATCTTTACTATTTGTAGTACAGTTGCTCTGTTGTATTTCATGCCAAATATCTCGGTTATCTGTAATTTTTTAAAGAAAATTGTGTTTAGGTAAAAGAAAGCCAAAATTACGAGCTACATTTTGATGTTTGAACGAACCTTCCAGCTGTCATAGCAACCAAATTTTGACAGATACATCTGGAACTCACTGTATTGTTAATTATTGTAAGTTTGTCGACACAAATATAACCTGCCATGACAATCAAGAAATGCCACTAAGGATGTTCTTCTACCATTACAATGATGAATCACCTTTCTTTTAACATAACTACGATGACAATGTCCCTGACAGTGAAAAACGAAGGGAAAAACCATTGTTTATAGGACGTCAACCGTGTAGAAAAAAACACCAGGACTAGATTATCGTTATTGTCTTCTGTAAAAGCTCTTATAAAAAAAAAGCGGCAATTAAGGCCCCTTTTTAGTCGTTTTGCCTTACATTGTCCCCTAAATGATTCAAACCGCAGTAAAACATTGGTAACAGAGTTATTTAGAACTGATACACTAATAGGTAGGGAAAATTACGTGCGGTTAAAACCCAGGTGCAGGAATTATTATATATTACAGTTTTGTTTACAGAACAATGGAAATGTACGTAAACATGACCAGTACCATATAAAATAGTGTTTTCTGGGATTTGTGCGGAAGGTGACACACTTTTCTTACATTTAAGTTTAGTGATTCAATTCCCTTTATAATAAACATCCATCAGTGGAGACAATAGTTTTAGTAACTTAGACTGGTTAATAGTGTAAAAGAAATACTTTGATGATTAATGTATAACAACAAAACAATTTTCGAGCTAATTTCCTTCCATTACTTTATTAATTAAGTATTGTGATCAATTGAGGTAAGAAGCACATGCGATATAGTATTAATTATTGTTTAATAGCAATTTCCCTCGGCCTATAATCATTCATTTTGATAAATAGGTACGTGACTGCTTTATTGTTTTATTCGTTCACTTATAATAATATTGATTACGTTTTATGTTAATTCGTTAAGTATTATTAATTACACTAACTTATTAATTTCCTCTTTCCTTTCTTTCACACACTATTTGTAAACCTGTCAATTAAGTAATGTAGACAAAATTTAAACGCTTTTTCCCCACCCTTTATTCACTCTGATAAGGCCTATCAAATTGATAACAATTAGGATGATTGACTGTGGGAAGCAGTGTTGACAAAATGATTCATTGCCGTACACTATTTATTCGATCAGTTAAATATGAGTTGAAAATGTGCAATGCCAATCCCAAAGAAAACCAATTCGTATGTTATTGTGATGAAATCGTAAGTTATAAACGTTTTCATTGTTACCACTGCGATTATAAAGGGTATGTGGTAGACAATGTTGATTGGTAGACATACATTTTCATAAGAGGTTGTACCTAAACGACTATATGTCATATTTTTATTTCAGCAGCCCACATGGCGGCTTTGGGGCGAAGAAAAAGCAGACGGCGCTCTCTATACAGTCTACCTCAAAAAAGTACGATACCATCGTCCTACTCGAAGTCTTTCTTCTTCACATTCGGTAAGATTTTCTTCATTTTTTCTTAGCCCTACAAGTTGCTTCTGTAGAAGCCCTTGCAAAACAACTACATAGCAACATTTGACATAATTTTAGGATTCGGACGATGAAATCTCCCATTTAGAGTGGGAAACTGTTCGGGTACGATTCGTTAAGGCTGGCACTTTGAAAAAACTGGTAGAAGCATTGTCCACGGACGACGGCGAATTAGAAACCACCTACATCAACGTTTTCCTGGCCACTTACCGTAGTTTTTCCACGCCCAAAGAAGTGCTCACCCTTTTGTTGCAACGTTACGCCGAACTGAGCGAATCTCACAATGGAAGACCGGAACAACACGAACAGCATAAAAAGTATGTTTTTTGGTTTTCGTGTTGATCAATTGGTGTATGAATGGTTTTTCAGGACTCTTATTTCCGCCTTGCACGTGTGGCTTGACAGTTACCCGGAGGATTTTAAGGATCATCCGAACTACACCACTTTACGTTTGCTGCTCAATTTTTGCGAGGATTACTTACCAAATACTGAATTGGATGCCAAAGTTCAACACAGACTTGATAGGTAAAATCATTCTGAAACTATTTTGTATAGTAAATTAAGTGACGATTGACAGTTGGTACAACTCTTGAGATTAAATAGTTATCTCCGGATTATGTAAAATAGAACGATTGTCTTAGGTTTGGTGAAAGTAATCACACGCTCATTTGTATTGATAAACCACGGAATATTTGCGATATCTCAGATTCTGCTTATTAAACGGATGTTTTTGCCATTATACTTCAGAAAATAAGCGGTAAAGTTTTTTCAATTTCCGAACAGAAACCGATATGTTTCCGGGACTGTAAAAACACAGGATGTAACGGTTTTGAATTATTAAACATTGAATTTACAAGGGTTGATGCAAATGTTTTTAATACTTTAATTAATACTCTTAATTTAACTCAAGAATTGTCATCGTTTTGTATTTTAGATATTCGAGAGAGGCCCATGTGGATCCCCTTTTAGCTCCTCCCCCCGCATTTGCCATGCGATCATTATCATCGTCCGTATGGAGGAATTACAAGTTACCAGACGTTCCAGTCAGGCATTTTGCCGAACAACTTACCAGAATGGATGTGGTAAGTTTGACACCAAATTTAAATTGCACACTAATTTCTTAAAACCTGAACCAATCAATTTTACTAGTTTTATTGCGAGTACATTTTTACATTTGCATAAAATAGGCAATCAACCAACAGCCTTGACAAACTCGTAAATGTTT
The DNA here is from genome assembly GCF_016097725.1 of Ips typographus. Lineage (NCBI taxonomy): Eukaryota > Metazoa > Arthropoda > Insecta > Coleoptera > Curculionidae > Ips > Ips typographus. The sequence goes on along the minus strand of NC_138430.1, from coordinate 4,737,421 downwards.
TCTTTAATTTCACTGTAATAATTGTTACAGATTGCTGCGTGCTAGTAAACATGATTCACCTAGATTTCGGATTCGGATACGCGGTTCTGATTAGCGAAAAATTCGCAATCGGGGCGGTTTTGTTGTTGTTAAAGTCACGGCGCAATTTTAATCGGAATAGGAAGCATCTTTGTTGTTTTTGATCAGCATTATCAAGAAAACTCCGCGTGTCTAATCACACGCACTGTCAATTATGTGTCTGCATCTGTATCTTAAATTGCGTGAATTACAGCTCTGTTCCTAGTTTTTGATTGGTCAAACAAAGCAGCAAACTAAAATCTGCTTTTTTTGATCAATCACGGAAAAGATATCCCCAATAAAACTACGTCTACTTTTAAGTACCGCAAATAGTATACCTCAATAGTTCAGTTCAATAGTTACCGGTCCCATATATTTATTTATTCAATAACTTTGGGTTTCCAAACTATAAAATTGTGGAACTGATTAGAATAGGACAGATATTTTTGTGGTTAGTATGCCGAAAACGATTTGGCCAATAGCATGGACAATTTCCATGACTTCTTGAGCAGAAGAAGAGGAAACACTGAAACATGACAAATTACTAGAACTTTAAAAGTTTATAAAGTCGTTTTAGCTGAGATATCTTTTCCATAGATAATAGTCCAATAGAGACCCAAATTGGACAAATAAGACAGATTATCGAATAGATATTCTTATGTGAAAGATATCTATTCGTTCAGAAACCGGGCATTAAACATGTTATTAGGTTAATCCCTTGAAATTGATAGTGACAAGATAGTTATTGTTGTTTTTTTGTTTTCACTTTATTTTAAGCGTACTGAAAAAATGCCAGTTTGTTATAACCGATTTGAGCTGCAAATTGAGCTCATATTGTAGCAAAAAATCAGCACAATCATTCCATATTGGATACTAATCTAACACACTAGACTCTTAAATAGACATCTATAGAGATCTTTAGGGGTGCGGTTTAACAAACCATTATAGCCAGTTGGATAGCCAATCTCCGTAGAGAGACGGCGTCTTAAGAAGAAGAAGACTCTTAAAAAAATGGTTTTTATGCAAGAAATAATAACAAGCAAGAAAACCCACCAGTTCAAACAGCGAAAAGATATATTTTCTCGATAATGAATCAGTCTAGAAATAGATAGTTTTCAGAGTCATATAATGAAAAAAATGTTTTTTTTTTACTACCCCACTGCAAAGTCTTTATTTTCATATTTTTTTCTTGTGGTAATTAGGAAAATGTGTTGTTTTTTAGGATTTATTTAAGAAACTAGTCCCACACCAATGTTTGGGTGCGGTGTGGTCCCGAAGGGACCGTAGTCGTTCCCATGAAGCCGCCACAGTTTTGGCCACAGTTAACCAATTTAATGCAGTATCATTTAGGTAAATTTGTTAACTAAATCTAATCACTCGTTTAATAATGTTTATTGCAGGGTAATTTCTTCGATATTAGTTGAATTAAGCGTCAAACCACACGAAAGAGCTTGTTTAGTGGTCTGTTGGATCGACATAGCTCAGGAACTAAGGCTAATCAAGAATTTTAGCAGTTTAAAGGCCATTATCAGTGGTTTGCAAAGCAACCCCATCTATAGGTAAGTACGCAAATGAGTAAGTTTTTTTTGTCTTCAATTTTATGAGTTTCAGGTTACAAAAAACGTGGCAAACGATTCCAAAAGAGAAAATCGAGTTGTTCGATGAACTGGCTCGGATTTTCAGCGAGGACAACAATCAGTGGACCCAAAGAGAGCTTTTAATGAAAGAGGGTACCGCCAAGTTTGCTGGTACTGTTTCTACTACTTTACTGGTTTTTGATGGTCTTAACGGTTGAAATATTGCAGACACTGTAGGGGAGAACGACAAACAATTGCAGAAAATCTTTCAAAGACAAAACCACCACACAGCCAATATATCATTCGGTACTATACCGTATTTGGGTACTTTTCTGACTGATCTCACCATGATAGATACTGCCATACCAGACACGATAGGAGAGGGTTTAATCAATTTCGATAAGCGACGGAAGGAGTTTGAGGTTTTGGCTCAAATTAAGTTGCTACAGGTGAGTTTTAATTACCACTTCTTTGCCAGCAAGGGTAAACAATTTTGTTGTAGGGTGCTGCCAACGCTTACCATTTCTCAGAAGATTCAGCTTTCGACAGGTGGTTCGATTCGATTTTAGTGTTGGACGATCGTGAAGCTTACCAGCTTAGTTGTCAAATTGAACCGCCTACCAATGGACAAAACCGAAAAGACCGGTAAGTTGGTTCAAACCGTTTCGTACTTGCAACCAGACAGGATTTTTGCAGCACTAACAAGCGATCGACTCCTGGACATCAAAAAAACGACTCGATTACTAGTACAAGCAGCAGTAATAGCTCCCAATTTTACTGTGACGTTGATAGTGTTACCAGTTCGCCTCACAACAGTATTGATCGTAAAATGAGCCCTAGTCAGATGTCAAATTCGAGTAGCAACTCGTCTTTACCTAGTCTTGATATCAGTTTGAATAGTTCTCACTCAGGTAAGTTTTTTATATTAAAACAAAACAGTTACACAGTGAAAATACAGTTAGGTTCAATATATCATTTTAAAGCTCTTTGAATCCTCATTGACTCTATATAATGCTTCTATTAAAAATCTCAAATAACCGAGTAAATTTCTACTTTGACACCCTGTAACTCGGTTATGTTGACAGTTACAGGGTGGTTTAATAAAATTAAAGCCTTAAAATATTTCATTTTAAGGCTTTTCTAATTCTCTTTGACTATCCAATATAGTGATTTAGTAAGAGTGTCCGTCTGTATTTGCTTGTAATCATTGTTTGTTAGTACGGGAAATCCTACTACGTAACTGATTAGTTTCACGGAAATTTAAGTCTTACCGACATTGTTTTTTTTTTTAATTGCTGCCAAATAACCTTCAAATTAAAAAAAAAACTCTAAATGCACACCTTCTAATATTTTCCAAAGGCCTCTACAAGTAGGTACTTTACATTTTCTAAGAATTGTTTTAAATTGCCAGAAGCCTCTAAAACCATTTTGAAGGTACCAGAGCTCTCTAAGTACTACTGAAAACCTTCTCATAACTCCCAGAGGCCTCTAGAGGTACTCTAAATATTCCAAGAATTGTTTTAAATTGCCAGAAGGCCCTAAAACCATTTTGAATGTTCCAGAGCTCTGTAAATACTACTGCATATCTTCTAATGACTCCCAGAGGCCTCTACAGGTACTCTAAATATTCCGAGAATCGTTTTAAATTGCCAGAAGTCCCTAAAACCATTTTGAAGGTACCAGAGCTCTGTAAATACTACTGCAAACCGTCTAATAACTCCCAGAGGCCTCTACAGGTACTCTAAATATTCCGAGAATCGTTTTAAATTGCCAGAAGTCCCTAAAACCATTTTGAAGGTACCAGAGCTCTCTAAATACTACTGAAAACCTTCTAATAACTCCCAGAGGCCTCTACAGGCACTCTAAATATTCCAAGAATTGTTTTTAATTGCCAGAAGCCCCTAAAACCATTTGGAATGTTCCAGAGCTCTGTAAATACTACTGCAAACCGTCTAATAACTCCCAGAGGCCTCTACAGGTACTCTAAATATTCCAAGAATTGTTTTAAATTGCCAGAAGTCCCTAAAATCATTTTGAAGGTACCAGAGCTCTTTAAATACTACTGCAAACCTTCTAATAACTCCCAGAGGCCTCCAAGAATTGTTTTAAATTGCCAGAAGTCCTTAAATTCATTTTGAATGTTCCAGAGCTCTCTAAATATTACTGAAAACCTTCTAGTAACTCCCAATGGCCTCTACAAGTACTCTAAATCTTCTAAGAATTGTTTTAAATTGCCAGAAGTCCCTAAAACCATTTTGAAGGTACCAGAGCTCTTTAAATACTACTGCAAACCTTCTAATAACTCCCAGAGGCCTCTACAGGCACTCTAAATATTCCAAGAATGGTTTTTAATTGCCAGAAGCCCCTAAAACCATTTTGAAGGTACCAGAGCTCTCTAAATACTACTGAAAACCTTCTCATAACTCCCAGAGGCCTCTAAGGGTACTCTAAATATTCCGAGAATCGTTTTAAATTGCCAGAAGTCCCTAAAACCATTTTGAATATTCCAAAGCTCTCTAAATACTACTGCAAAGCTTCTAATAACTCCCAGAGGTCTCTACAGGCACTCTAAATATTCCAATAATTGTTTTAAATTGCCAGAAGCCCCTAAAACCATTTTGAATGTTCCAGAGCTCTGTAAATACTACTGCAAACCGTCTAATAACTCCCAGAGGCTTCTACAGGTACTCTAAATATTCCAAGAATTGTTTTAAATTGCCAGAAGTCCCTAAAACCATTTTGAATGTTCCAGAGCTCTCTAAATACTACTGCAAACCTTCTCATAACTCCCAGAGGCCTCTAAGGGTACTCTAAATATTCCAAAAATTGTTTTAAATTGCCAGAAGTCCCTAAAACCATTTTGAAGGTACCAGAGCTCTCTAAATACTACTGCAAACCTTCTCATAACTCCCAGAGGCCTCTAAGGGTACTCTAAATATTCCGAGAATCGTTTTAAATTGCCAGAAGTCCCTAAAACCATTTTGAATATTCCAAAGCTCTCTAAATACTACTGCAAAGCTTCTAATAACTCCCAGAGGTCTCTACAGGCACTCTAAATATTCCAATAATTGTTTTAAATTGCCAGAAGTCCCTAAAACCATTTTGAATGTTCCAGAGCTCTCTAAATACTACTGCAAACCTTCTCATAACTCCCAGAGGCCTCTAAGGGTACTCTAAATATTCCGAGAATCGTTTTAAATTGCCAGAAGTCCCTAAAACCATTTTGAATATTCCAAAGCTCTCTAAATACTACTGCAAAGCTTCTAATAACTCCCAGAGGTCTCTACAGGCACTCTAAATATTCCAATAATTGTTTTAAATTGCCAGAAGCCCCTAAAACCATTTTGAATGTTCCAGAGCTCTGTAAATACTACTGCAAACCGTCTAATAACTCCCAGAGGCTTCTACAGGTACTCTAAATATTCCAAGAATTGTTTTAAATTGCCAGAAGTCCCTAAAACCATTTTGAATGTTCCAGAGCTCTGTAAATACTACTGCAAACCGTCTAATAACTCCCAGAGGCTTCTACAGGTACTCTAAATATTCCAAGAATTGTTTTAAATTGTCAGAAGTCCCTAAAACCATTTTGAATGTTCCAGAGCTCTCTAAATACTACTGCAAACCTTCTCATAACTCCCAGAGGCCTCTAAGGGTACTCTTAAATATTCCAAGAATTGTTTTAAATTGCCAGAAGTCCTTAAATTCATTTTGAATGTTCCAGAGCTCTCTAAATATTACTGCAAACCTTCTAGTAACTCCCAATGGCCTCTACAAGTGCTCTAAATCTTCTAAGAATTGTTTTAATTTGCCAGAAGCCTCTAGAACCATTTTGAAAGTGCCAAAGAAGTCTCTAAATTGTATGTGTATGTATGTAATGCACAACGCCTGTTCACTTGCTTGTTAAGTCCCTAAAATGCCTCTAAAGACTCAAAGTCGTTGCCACAGTCATTTAATAGGTGTCAAAGACATACACTAGCACATTCAAAGTCACCTTTAAATACTAAATTAATCATTTTGACAATGAATCAATATCACTTATCGGTATAATATTATACGTTTTTTGCTGGTGATTGTGACGCAATAGTCAAGTCAGTCAACAGCTTGTTGTTTTCTTTGACCAATCACAAACCACAAACAGTTCTGCAATTTATGCAGGACTTACTGTTATTGTCAAAATTAGGTATGTTTCAGTGTTTGATATAAATTTTTAGGAAGTGCAAACAATCGTCTTCAAGTGCCTTTATCCAACAATTCAGGGACATTAAGCAACACGTCCCAAAAAAGCAGTCCGGACTTCTACATAATTAAAGTAAGCGTTTTGCCCATTTAAATTGTTCTCTCAACTTATTTGGTTATGGACACGCAGGTGACTTATGAAACGGACAATCCTGAAACCGAAGGAATAGTACTGTACAAAAGCATCATGTTGAGCAATAACGAAAGGACACCTCAGGTTATACGAAACGCTATGTACAAATTAGGTTTAGAAGGCAGTCCTGACCAATACACTTTGGCTCAAGTATTGCCTGAAAAAGGTGAGTTTCTTTATCAATACCGGACAAATCGATTATTTGAATGGTTTTCTAGAAATGATTCTCCCTCCTAACGCCAACGTGTACTACGCTGTTAATACTGCGCACAACCTTAATTTCATACTACGTCCGAAGAAACCAGTCGACATTAATGCGCCCATTAAAGGCTCAAAGGGCAAGTCCAAGTCATAACAATTGTTGAGGTGGGACACTTTTGAGCTCACTTTGAACAATCCCAATGTCCAAACGACACAATTTTATTAATGTTAACTGTGATAACTTATGATTTTTATACTCTCCATCACAATTAGGTTATTACTTTGTCTTAGCATCTCGAATTTGTCTCTTTATTGTTGCCAAATAAATAATATTCGAATATCACACATAAACCCTTACCAGAAGACTAAACTAAAAAGCTTTGTCGTGTTGTATTTGTAATGCGCTTTAATTATTTAATAACAACAATTTAACAATAGTATTATAGTTTTTAGTAGTTTTACTGTTATTTAAGACTTTATTGTGCGCGAAAGTGTTCTTTAGATCTGATTGATATTACCTGCTGTAAAGTTAAGATGTATTGTATGTACTTAATGTATTTTGTAGGAAAATTGTGTATGTTGTCAAAATTAGTGAATTACCGAGTCCAAGTCAGTTTGAAGATTATTGTTATATTTTTCTAATAAAGTGATTTATATTAATAGTATTTCTAATGTTTAAAACAACTACAGATTGGTACTAGGTAAAATCAAAATATCAAACTATATTTTTTAATATAAATAGTTTATTACGAACAACATTTTCCGGGCAAATACCATCCAATTTTCTAACAATGATTAACCGTTAAGCCGTATTTACACCATTTTTTACAATAGTAAATCGTACACTATAAAGTAATTTCTTAACTACTTAAGCTGTAACAGAAACTTATACACATCAGTTCGAAAGTTTTACTAAGTTTATGATTCTTCTTATAACCAAAACTAGTGTCGACAATTGATTGAGATCACTACAATACCAATTTCACACATTTAATAATAATTTTAATTCAATAATAAACAAGAAAATATAACTTTGGCACTAGTAAAATTAAGAATTCCAATATGTCCCTCAATTTATAGAGCAATAATTAGAAATATTACGTCAGTGCGATAACGAAACTTTACCCCAAATTTAATTTAAAAAAAACACAATAAAGAAGCAAATAAATAAAGAAACAATATACATCAGTCTTGTACACCGTGATGCTAATCAAACAACCACAATAACGTGGTTGAGTCTGGTATGTATTTGAAAAAAGATTTAACAAAACGGGTACCCAGAAACTATATAGAGATTGTATATACAAAGGCTTAATAATTTAATATGGCTTCTTATACATTCACCTACATTTAGACGTCTTAAACCTACAACACAGCACAAGACTTTGCACAATAATTCCTGTCAAATTTGGCCAAATTCCTCTCTGATTTTGAGGGATTGCACACTTTGAGAGGAATTCTCCAAATCCAACACGAATTCCACTAGGTTTCTGTATTTTTTATTAAAAAAAAACTAAAAGTGAGACGGACCATATTTAGTTTTTTACATCCACAACCGTAATTTGTTTTCTATTTGGATCGCACAGCAATCCAAACAATGCCAAAACGCAGAAACCTTAATTAGTACGATGACAAAAAAACCACCGTACCGTCTGCATTAAATAATAATAAATAATTATTGATAATAATAAAAATAATAACTAAATAAATAAACACTTCCGGTTCTCAAAAAATTTATATCACTCACGAAACACCCAGATTGCTTTTATTGAGAAATTTAGTCCTCAGTTAAAGAGCAATCTGGTACCATTTGATCACATGACCTGGACACCCATTCCTGTTCGGTCCTGGCCAGCCAGGGATGGTACAGGATGTCCTCGGAGGTGATCCGTTCAGTTGGATCTCGTCGTAACAGGGAACGGATCAGGCACCGTGCTCTAGGTGACACGCAATCGGGGATGATGTAGGAACCACTAGAAATTCGCGCGAACAGGTTCACGTGACCGGCATCGTTGAAAGGATACCTGAAATAAATCAGTTTGTTAATAAATTATTGTTTTTAAAAGTAGTTTAAATATTACGTTCATTTTAATTCATTAATCATTCTTAGAAGATAACTTTAATTAATGTGGTCGACTACACCTTACCCGTTATGCTTTACGGGTTTTCTCATCGCAATTAACATAAGGCGAATAACCTAACTGGAGTTTTACGATTTCAACTAAGTTTGGTGGATTCCCATCAGGTTATAAAGAAGGAAAACCGCAGGTTATTATCAGCAAAAATAGGGTTTAACATCAAAACAACAGGAAACATATGGTAGCGTTTGAAAGATGCGGATATACAAACAAAGACGCTCCCTCACCGTTTTCAAGCAACATGTGCCCCTATATTGGTTTCACCTGTACAGGGGCTTAATTATCTTGAAGTCAAAATCGGCCCAAGGCAAAGTCATATGGGAAGTTCGTTACGCATCGTTTGGTTTTTAGGGTTGTAGGGCTAGTTAATGAGCTCCGATCAGATTTCAGTGTGTTTGAATAACATTGGAAACAAATATATTTTGGTTTGACCCCAAAAACAAGCAAGTTTTTTTTCATTGTTTAGGGAGTGAAACACAGCCTGTAGACGCACAAAACGGTCAAAGAGTTACAAAGAAATATACCAAAAATGTGTAATATAAATTAATAATTTATTTTGTGGCGGCGAGGTATGCAGCCAACCATACACTCTACTGTATCTTTGTTGTTTTGCACAGTTTTTCTATTTTTAGCAATTTTGTTTGGATTGTAAGTGATAGTTTATGGGACTAATTATGAAAGTTTAAATCAGGGCCGTATTTATGCACAGGCTACAGCTAATGTGCCCGCACCACAAATAAAAAAATATTACAGAGAATGTCCTGCAGCTTTGTGTAAATACGGTCCTGTCGGTTAGTCTTCTTTGGAAATTTCTGCACCATCAGGAAGCTCAATCATTTCAGCATATTATTTTTCCGCTCTTCTTTTATCAGTTACTCTTCCTTTGAAATTTCCGATAAATTAGCCATCTCGATCATTTCAATGTTCAACACATTCTTCTTTTATCAGTTTGTGTTCTTTTTAAATATCTGAGCAATTAGCCAGTCCAAAATCACTTCAAAATAGTTTTCCACTCTTCTTTCATCACTTACTTACCCTTGAAAATTTTAGACAGCCGATGAGCCGACTCAATTATTCTACTCTTCTTTAATCAGTTTGTGTTTTTTTGAAATTTTCTGGGCAATTAACCGGCTCAAAATCATTTCAATACATTTTTTCGCTCTTCTTTTATCAGTTACTCTTCTGTTGAAGATTTTGTGCCGTTCATCTTTTTAACACTCTTCTCTTGAACCTTTTAGACAATTTTTCTTCAGCCTCTTTCACTGCTGGATGAAGGTCTCTCCCAGGGCCCTTCACAAATTTCTCTCCTGTGCCACTCGGAACCATTTCTTTCTGCGCATCCCTTGACATAGTCCAACCATCTTTTCTGCGGACTTCCCACACTCTTTTTAAGATATCGCTTTCTCAAAAGTTTTATTTTCTATTGCAATCAAAAGAATTTTGAAGGGTGCAAAAGGCAATTTACTCCAGATTCGTTAATAATAAGTAATTCAGAAAAACTGACTTATGGCGTATTCGATTGGCAACTTTGGTGCAAAAATAATGTATCTGTACCCTTTTCTATCAAATATCCAGTAAATATCCAATCGAAAACGCTTTTGTTCACTGTTTAAAGATAAAAACCCTAATTGAGATAATATTGTTTTTTATCTGAATTAGGGGCGCCTGAACAATGAACCGAATGCAAACTCAATCACGTAGATCCAATACTCAGAGTCAAATTTAAAACAGGACTGGACTGTAATAGACTGGTTTCAGCAAGAATCATCACGTTTTGAACGGTTTATAGGAATGTGACCAGGTGTTCACTACTTGACTCCTCTTAGCAAGAGGTAATAGACGTAAATCACTTCCACAAAAGAATATACTAACAAAACATATATAGATTTGGGCGTCCACCTGTTGATTTGACGAGATGGTCAGTGTCCGATTAGAAACGGTGAAAAAAAGCAGCCCTACAAAATTCCGATAAACCCTTAAAGGGCCACACCTGCCCTCATAAAACATGTGAAGTGTCAGCCAGGGCGAGTGGTTGAAGAAACCTTCAAGTGCACCGTAATTTACGAGTTAAACGGCATCTGCCCGTCTTTTTGCACAACTTTTAGGAAAAAAAAAACAAAGTTTTTGGAGGTTGTACTGAAAGAGTGTATACGTGTTTCACCTGCCCAACATACACTGCACATCATGAGCAGTATTTTACAATAGCCTATGCGTATGCTTGGTGTAAAAATGTTAAAACAAAAAGTTGGTTGAGCAGTGTTGTTTGGAAGATATAAACCTCGTCCAATCAAGATTATTGCATGGTACGCATTAATTTGGGCTTCGACCACCTGCCCCTCATATATGACAGTAGCCGGTGGCGTAGCATGAGGGCTGCATTAAAAAGAGTTTTTTTCCCTTTTTGCTTTTTAGCTTTCTTTATCTTGGACGTTCGGCAGGTGCTCCTAAATATCTACCTGAAGGCTGTGTCCCGAGTCGTTTTTGTTTTTCTTCCATCTTCCAACCCATTTACGAGAAGCGTGAGTCAATCGGCTCGAAAAAAATCAGCCTAGACAATAACATCAATATTTTCCTTGAATTATGGCAACAGCGTCCAAATATTTACATTTTTGGGTAAACAAGTTATTTTTTTTTCAATAGGTTCCTGTTGGCGTTTTTAAGTTCAAGGCTGCTGGAGATGCTAATTGTCTGAGATGTTTGCGTCAAAACCTATGAAAGGTATTTTATTACATCAGAACCAGATAAAGATGAACGAGAAAACGATAAGCAGTTCGTAGAATCGTGTTATTGTTATATTTCGCGTATTTTTCGGAACAAAAGTGGATCATAGAAATTACAAATATTGTGTGTTTCCTGTTCTTAATGATCAAACCGTAAATTCCTTAAAAATATTTATTGTTATCGTGTCGTGTATGGATTGAATTTCAAGAAGTACTGTTATACTTGTCAAGCATAACATTACCAGATAAGCTAACTGTTCAGACTAATATTTGATACTGTACACTGTTTATACACATGTTATGGTCTAGTGTAATCCAAATGTGGGAACAACAGCCACATTATAAGAAAAAAAAAGACAAAACAACCCAAATGAACAAAAAAGAGTGGGAAAATTGCATTAAAATGATGAATGTCAATAAAGCAAAATTACCGTCCATTGAGGAGAATACAGATTTGGTTAGATGTGAGAAAAGTTGCATAATCATTGCCTTAATAAAATGACATTTTATCATTACATATCAGTTTTTTGAGATATTTTGAAAAAAGTGACTTTTTTGTTTGAATATTGGACCTAGATCAAAACTAATGACACATTTTTTAAATATGTTTTAGATTCAGTGATATATTTCTTAATTCTAGTATTGAAAAAAAAAAGTAATTTTTGTTGCCTTGTAGGACCGTATATACGATTGAATTTGAAACACGTTTATGGTAAACAGAACGAAAAATTCAACTTAATTCAATATTTATACAAGAAAAACTTACCGTCCAACTAACATAGTATACAAAATAACCCCTAACGACCACATATCAGCGCCTTTGCCGGAATATTGTCCCGCTTTGAGAATTTCAGGACTGACATAGGCCGGACACCCCCGTTTATCGTGCAACCAATCAGATTCAGGTTCTTCCAGTACCACAGCGTCTTCGAAAGATTCTAGTTTCAGTTCAGTTCTGCAAAAAAAGATTACTATCTAATCAAAGTGTACAAAAATTGGCATTCTTAAATACAACAAAAGTTATCTAAAATCCATCTGATGTAGTATTAATAAAACGTATTGACGAAACCCGACTTTAGCCCAATTATTTTCGAATATAATGAACGTATTGCGACAAATGATCTCCACACATCCTCGATTGCCTAATGTTAAATTTTTGGATCGAAATAATCGTTGAGTCGCGATTACGCAAAGTGGAATACAATACGTATATCAATCGAATAGTATGGTTTAATGAGGACTTACGAACAATGCTATATTAATATGACGTTGTGTATTGTTCTGGTTTTAGTAACAGTGCCTAAAGGGACCAACCATCCTAAAAGTTCTTATAGTTTGATGAAAGCTCAAAAACAAGGTGCGAGTAGCAATCAGTATAAATCGTGTTTACCAAACCTATAGATAACAACCATACGGAGGTGTTTTATCACTTAGCAAGTCGTACTTTTTCGGTTATTAGCAAAACCGTAACAAGAGATAAGCCCAAATTTTGCAACAATGTTTTATTTTCCCAGCAAATTGGGAAACGTTTTTATCATCTCCGGTGTCATATAAAAATGGTTACGAAAGCCTAATCACGTTTTTGGGTAGATAAACAACAATTGATTATGCCGTTGTTGCAGGAAGGTCGTTAACACGTTTTGGATGGCACGCAGTAGTCATTGTCTATGTAGGTACATGTTTCAAATTCTTTATGGTAATTTCTTTTGAACTTAAACGGGTACTGTTTTACCGGGACGAACCTTGGAAACGGGTTTAATTACGTAGAGAGAGTCCAACTGGTTGAAAAGTTGCTAATTGAAAGACTTCATCTAAAATTTTTAAACTTGTTTAGTTGACTTGTTGCAACTAGTTGGAACGTGTTAGTTAACCACAAAGGGCTCACCAAGTATTATTAGTGAGAAATGGAGAAAAATTGCGCAATGTTAGGAACGTGTGTTTTGACTTTAAGCACGTAAGCGTTGTTGACGATGATTACCAACACTTTTTAAAAATCTCCATTAGAATGTTAAACAGAGATTAATTTAGATTAGTGGTGAATAAACCTGATCGGTCTCCTCTATTGTTTACAAAATATATATGAATACCAAATTTTGTTCAAAGTTTCATATTTCAGCATTTATATATAATTGACCTCCTGAATTTCACCACACACTATACCAATCCTTTAATTAGCCAACATATTTACTGCCTAGTTAATGAAAACAATAAAATTCTATTTGAACGGCTTACATTACCGCATAAGATAAACATGGCGCAACACGGTTTTGCTGAAACCCGCTAAAATTAGGCGTAAAAATTGTTTATAATTAAATATGTACTTAAAGGTTTGTAATAAACAGTTGCCTAAACGCTATATAAACGACGAGTCACATATGGAATTACTGAGCCTAACTAATTTCGAATTCCTCCCCTGCACACCAAATCCTGAAATCAAGGCCGACAAAGTGAGGATCCGAGCGGCGGAAGTCTTCGACGGTAGCCTTGGCCGTAACGCCGACCAGACCTAGCTCCAGTCGATGACTCCGGTGGCCCCGGCTGCGATCTGGGGCACTTCCGCATATCTATGCGCGATTTTAGTCTTCGGCTACGGCCTAGTCGAGGACGCCGCTTGGTTGGCTACTTTCTTCCAACGTGGTCTATTACCAGATCAATAACAGTACAGTCACGTGACAATTTTGAGGGCTATCTACCATTCACCACACAGTTAAGGGGTTAGGCAATTATTGTCCTCTTGGTGTTGACACGCGTTTGATAAATGCTAATTGTTTCGCGTGTTCGAAAGTACGATCAGTTTAGATTAATTATTGTGCTTGTAGTTGACGTAAGATTTTCCTAATGGTCTGATCTGTATATATTGTTCAGACTGAAAAGATTTATATACATAATAGGTTTGCACAAACCGCATTTGAATATTCAATAAGATAGCAATGGTTACGATAGTCTGTCAATTTAACTTATAGAATGGTAATTTTGTCTTTGTGTGTGTTTGGTAAAGTCAATACATCTTTCATCTAAAGTCTTAAAATTTAAAATGAGCGCTGAACAACTTCTGTTTGTCTGCCACTCATTCTGTTTCTGTGATTGTTGTTGTCTTTTCATCTTTTCTTGGGTTCCTGTTAGTCTTTTGCTCTAAGGATAATTATTTTTGCAGATCAACATGACTCTTATTTGTTTGTCTGTCTTTAAGTGTCCTTCCTTATCCTTATCTTGTATTGTTCTTAGAGTCTTCATTTCGTGTGAAGTTGTCTTTGTAAGTCGTCTTCATTATCCGCCACCAATAGTGCGTCATCCGCATAGCTTACTATATTGAGTCCCCATTCTATATCCTTCTCGCTTCTTCATTTCGTCTATTATTTTATCCATTATTACATTGAATAGTAAAGGGCTGTTTCCATGCCGTATCCCTCCATTTACAGGTATGTATCCCCGTTTGGAAATATAATTTTTATTTTGTTTTCTCAAATCCACAAAGCCCTTGTATGAGGGTTTGTTGTATTCACTGACTTTTCCACTATTTGCCTGACAATGAATGTTACATCCACGGTGCTGCGATTCTTTCTAAAACCTTGTTGTTTTTCTGCTGTGTCTAATTTGTCTTTTATTATTGCGGTTAGTAGTTTCAGAGTGCTTTTCATTAATAGCCCTATAGTTCTGGGTCTTTTCTGTTGCCCTTCTTAAGTATCGACAGTACAAGGCTTTCTGTTCTTCTGAGATTCTCCCAGTTGTTATTATTAATTTCTCAAGTAATTTTAGTAACCATGTGTGTAATGTTGGTCCCTCATAGTTTAGGAACTCATTATGTATTCCATCAGCTTTTCTTTTCTTTAGTTTTTCAATTCTTGTATTTACTTCTTGTGTAATTTCCGTTCTGTTAGCGTTGTCTGCAGCACTGTTTTGTAATTTACTTCTACTCAAAACCTGGTAAAATGCGTTGAACAACAAGTTGGAAAGCTCATGGACTTCACAGTCACTTTTCTTTTTTTCATTTGGCTTCTGTCAACTTTTTCCTATTGGGGAGATTTCCGGTCTCTTATTGGCTAGTCCTGGTACATCTTTTACAGGATTACAGCTGAAAGATTTACCACCAATATCAATTCATGGTGAACTTTAAAAATTGAGAATTGTAATAAGTGTCTTCACTATTATCAATTAAATTTAAAAACACGCGTTTCTGATAAACAGAAAGTACACTTAGTTGAAAAATTAAAGAAAGTTTAACGTGTGCATGAAACATGCAATTAGTTAAATTACACGGTGAAATGTTACCTCTTCAGTTAGAAGAAAGTGCAATTTTTTGAAAATCTTTGTTAAGAAAGTGGAATAGTTATAAAACGCTTATAAGATTGTGTTTAGTCAACGTTAAACAGAGACAATACTGTAAGAATCTTTTGCTTGACCTCTTTTAACGTTGTGTGAAGAAATTTCTGATTCGCCAAGAGGTCAAGCGAGGTCGTATTAATAACGGAAACGTTGCCGAAATCGCGTTGTATAAATATTTCTTGGGTTTGATGGATGTTTCTTTGAAATAGCAATACAAATTTCAGTCTTATTATGACACTACTAACTGGTTCGTTGACTCAAGTAATTGATAAAAACATATAGGAAGTGGTCATCTCAGAAAACAAAGGAAGTCAACACAAACAAAGAACGCACTCTAAACGTTCAGGAAGTATTTTAATTACTCACGCAACAATAATATTGTGGAAGGCCGTTTACAGATTTGTATTCCAACTTTGTCTCCTACAGTTTAGGTATTCAGAGTTGTGAAAGTATTAGGCCTTATGCTGCATAATTCAACTAACAAGTAGTAAAAATACGATCTGGACAGGAAGTACTATTGTTGTCATTGTCATCAATCTGTATCTAATCAGTACCTATAATCTTCATGGTAAGTCCACATATAGTGTTGAGATTGCTGAGTGTAGACTTTTACTTTAGATTGAATACTGAAATTCATCAAAACATACAAAATTGCAATCATTGTTTTGTGGTCCCATTTGCATTTTTATCGTTTCAGTCATTATAATCCTTCATCGAATATAATGAAACAGGTTCTGTACATGGGAAATTTGTCAGTGTGGTAGACAAGAACCATCATTAATATCTCCAGTTTTCGTAAACTGCATATTATTTACATTCAATTAGTGAGTCACAGGGATGACTTGAAAATACAAATTTTCGTGATACTAACACACACACACCTTTAACACAAACTGGGAAACAAGTTTCGGTTCACATTCCGATGAAATAATACCTCGCAGGTACTAAAGTCAATATTGACAAGGCAAACGTTGAGAAACCGTATCGAACTTCGAGAGTATTATAAATAAATGGAGCAATAACAACTTTATGCAATATGTATCCAGGAGCTTAGGTGTCGGAAAATATCTGGTTAGCATTTCACTAGTGATTACGGCAACAAAACTGTCAGGGCTCACAAATTGCAGGTTGAAACAATTCGGAACGTGGTTATTACGGGCCAATATTATTATTTGTTTCGAGCGAACCGGGCACTTGTAGCAACACTCGAGAGGGATTTGCCAATCTCAAGTAGGTGCCAGATTTTAATGATATTTTCAATGGCCGTATTTAAGAATTCCGTTTTGAAACACGACCATTATGTTTGTTAAAGGTACACGACGTAAACGCTTTGCAATACCAAATTGGCTTGTTTCAGATAATATGGTGGCAATATTTCTTCCCCTCGTTTACATTTGAAATTCAGAAAAAGTAGAGTGTTACACATAACGCAAAATGAATAAATTAACATTTAAAATACAGTGATTTGACGAGAAACTGCTTACACTAAAAATCTATTGTCTTCAACCCTCATTAGGGCTAAACATTCTGCACTGATCTTTCCATGCCATACAGGGTGGTCCAGTTTTAAATGTCAATAATTCACCAATCCATAGCCAATTAAAAAATAAGTTGACATGCATTATGTAATTTTCCTGAAAAATGATTTAATTTCATTGTTTACGATGAAAAAGAAATTATCTCTTATCAAATTCTGATTTGAAACTTCTTTTATGATATAATTCAATTATTACTTTCAAAGACCCAAAACTAACCCAACCCAACTTAAAAATTGTCTTGGAAACAGAAAATTCACTTAAGAAGCTTAAAAAATTTAATTTTAGTTAGTATTCATAGTTTCCAGACAAACTGAAAGAATTTAGTTTTGAAAATTGACTGAGAAAAGATAAAAATTGATTTCAGAAGCTTAAAAATTGTGTTTGTAACCAGTTTTCATGCAAATTGAGAGACTTTAATATTGAAAATTGATTTGTACTTGTAGACATAAAAAACTACTTTTTCTAGAATTTTTTACTACAAATTCTTACATTTCAACCTTAAAAATTGCCTTGAACACCAAAAAGTGACTATGAACTAATGAAAAGTAATATCAGAAGCTTAAAATTTGCATTTGAAGTAAGTTTTAATTTTTAAGACAAATTTCAATATTTTAGTTTTGAAAATAGTCTTAGATAGAGAACATTGACATTATTTTCATGAAAATTGTCTTGAAAACTAACTTTTCTTGCTTTTTACTTTGCTTTCAATTTTCTCAGAATTCTGGACTATTTTTAGTGTTTCAAAACTGCTTTCAGCTTGGAAAATCGAGTTTCAAGACTATCTTTACCCAGTTATTGACACAGCAAACTTAAAAACAATTTTCACATTCTTCATTCTCTTAAAATGGCATTCCAAGCTTTGTCACTATTAAATTGACTTCTAGACACCTCAGTGCTAAACATTTTTTGACTTATCAGGTCTAAAAGCCAGTTTGTACGCTCTCCATAGTCTTGAAAATGTTATTTCAAGCTTCTTCAGTATTAAATTGACTTCTACACTCATCATAGGTGCAATAAATTGTAGCATCTCTAAGAAATTCAGACTGTTTTTAGTGCTTTTAAAGACGGAAAAATCGAGTTTAAGACTATTTCCAAAAGTCAAGTTTCTTCAGTAATAAAAGTAAACAATTTTGGTATCAAATGCTACGATATTAGTCTTGAGAACTAATATTTGGAAATGAAATAGTCCGAAAATTTAATTTACTTCTAGACTTGTTCCAATCCCGAAAATTGAGTTGTACACCAATTGAAGTCCTGAAAGTAGACTTTTAGACTCTCTTAGTCCTAGTAAAGTCAGTTCTAGCTTTAAAAGTCAACTTTTAGATTATCTTTAGAAGTAAAAAATGAGTTTCATGCACAATACAATCTTTGTCTTGATTTCCGGACTGTTTTTAGTTCTTGAAATCCAGTTTCAGACACTCGACCAGGATATAAGACTATTCCTAGTAGTAAATAGCAAGTTTTTAGACTATTCGGTACAAATTTGGACTCACACAAGTCTTGAATGTTCAGTTTTACACTATAAAACAATTTTTTAAATTGAAATTTGAAGGACTGTAGGTTCCTTAGGAAACGTTTTTCAGAAAAATTACATAATGCAAGTCAACTTATTTTTTGATTGGCTATCGAATGGTGAATTATTGACACTTAAAACTGGACCACCCTGTATAAACACGACCGAATGTAAAAAAGAGGAATCAAATGACTGGTTTCTTGATCTTTTGTCGAGGGGTATCATGTGACCTGGTCGCGTGGCAGATGTTTTGAACACTTGGCCAAACCCGGGTAAAAAAAAACCCATGGAAAAAACGAAGACCCAGCCAACCTCGAAGGCGGATCGGATGAAAAAAGGTCTCTTCTCGCATTTAGGTACAGGGATAATAAAAGAAGGTGGCAGATGCGGACTAAAGCCCGGTATAATTGCGTGTGTGGGAGATTCAGGTATAGCAAAGGCAGGAAATTTATTTGTTTTTCCTAAATTTGGTGGTTTTTAATACGCTATTTGTCCAAGTGATATTTCTGCCAACCACACCAAAAAGTGTAAAAAGCGGAAACGTGTAGGTTTTTTATTCAGGTAAACTGAAAGCAGATGTATAAACACAAAGCGTACTCGTTTTTGTTCGTCATCCTTTTAGTAGTAGAAGTAATTACAGGAGAGATTTCAAAATTATAACTGTGAATTCCGATTAACAGTATGCAACAAGCAGGCTTGGCCAACAGTTCGTTTGTTTAAAAAAAAATGGTTGCACCATATCGTTTTTGAATAATCGTCATTGACGCAAGACTTGTAAAGAACTTTCTTCGGCTTGGACGATGACCCAGCCTGATGGTGATAGGTGATAGCACTATCTAGATCGCGTTCTACGCGAAATCTTCATGCCAATCAAGTTCATCACACCACAAGTTCGAAACTAAGCTTTCCGGGAATCGTAGTTAGAAACCCGATACGGAAATTCAATCCATGGCACACACTCACACGAGTTCCTGTTTTGGACAAAACAGCAAAAGCACAGTAACCTGATCCGTTTTGTTTACACAGAAATTCATACGGACCTGGTGTACGTTTTTACGAAGAAAAAACAAAATAACTGGAATAAATCGAGCGAAGACCGTGACCGTGAGTCGGTTTCGCAATGGCGTGATTCTTGGGGACCGATTAATTTTTAGACGACTGGTTTTTGGGATTCAGGAAGTGTTTTTTGGTCATTTTCATTGTCCTCACGATTTTGTGTGCCTTTTTTTTGGGATCTGCTGTTGGATAATCATTGAGATTGAATTTGGTGTCCAGTTGCCACGGTTTGATGACTGCTAATGTGCAAAGTCACAACAGATGGCAATAATATTTGGTAATTACATTTTTTTGTCCTTACCACTATAACTGAGAATATATTGAATTTGAAAGCAATTCAAATTTCTGGAGAAACTATAGAATTGAAGAAACCATTGATTTGAGTAATTTTACATTTATTTCAATTGCTCTTACAAAACTCACTATGAAAGTCATGTGGTTTGTACTAGTGTTATGATAAAAATTGGACTCATTATTTTAGATTTTAATTAGATTAAGGGTATTTCATAAGGAATTAATTGCACCATTTTATTTGTACATTTGCTTTGAATTTAGACCAAAAAAAATAAAAAATACGTTTTGTGTTTATTTTTTGTTAACTGCAGAAATAATAGCAAATAGCGGTTATCATTTAATTAATGGCTCAAAATAACCTCCGTTAACTTCCATACAATAATACAAGCGACTTTGGAAGAGTTCGCGAACATTTGTGAGGACTTGCGGTGTCAGTTGTCGGCATTCATGTATTATTCTCTGCCTAAGGTCTGCAATATTGGCCGACTGTGTTGCATAGAATTTAGATTTTAAATGCCCCCATAGAAAAAAGTCCAACGGAGTGAGGTCGGGTGATCTCGCAGGTCATTCCAGGGGACCACGTCTACCAATCCATCTTCCAGGAAATCGATTGTTCAGATATTCTCGAACGGGTGAGTGAATAGTGAATAGTGTGGAGGTGCACCGGCTTGTTGGAAAATTAGTTGATTTTCAAATAAATTTTCATCATTTTCTAGTAGCTCTGCTATGGTTGGATCAACAGTGGTGTCAAGAAGCTCAAGATAAGTAGCGCCATTCAAATTACCGTCAATAAAAAACGGACCAACGATGTGGTCTCCTAAAATACCTGCCCAAACATTAAGTTTTTCTGGATATTGGGTATGGGTTTCCCTAAACCAATGTGGATTCGTGTCTGACCAATACCTACAGTTATGCCTGTTCACTTCTCCATTCAAAAAAAACATACACTCATCACTGAAGCAAATATTGTACAACAAGTTCACGTTGTTTGTCAGATTAGTAGACATAATTTCACAAAATTATAGTCTTCTATCATAGTCATCTTCGTTTAATTTCTGAACCAATTTTACCTTGTATGGATGAAAATTTGTTTTTTTAAAATTCTCTATACACTGCTTGTCGAAACACCCGATGCATGGGAAATTTGATTTAAAGACTGATTATTATCCATTGCAACGTGTCCCAAAACAGCAACTTCAATTGGTTCATTGATAATTTGTCTTTCAGGTTGATGTTTTTTGTTTGTCACTGAATCAGTTTCCATGAATTTTTGCATCAACTTTAAGACTGATGACCAATTAATTTATAGTGGGGGTGGCTATGGCGGCAAAGGGGCTGATGGCAGAAATTCAAATCCTACGTAAAAAGATGTCCCCCTTGCAATCTTTGTTGACGTGTCTTAGCATTTTTTAACAGAGAAATTATTTTGGAAGGTATTCAGGGTGGCTACTTTTCATTGAAAAACCCTGTACACAAAGTCTACATGTGTAAGATTTACGTAAATCTCAGCTCAGTCAGCTTGCTGCTTTTTTTGTCGAATCACAAATTAGTAACAGTGTTGAGACTCACGCCTAACTCACTACCTAACTAAACACCAGAATCGAAAAATCATGAGAATATTAGATAATCCCAAAAATTGCGTCCACTTCCGCTGTTTTTGATTTTCCACACACCGAAATGGCAGCACAAAAACGTGCAAAATTTCAGCAACGATTATCATTATTATTAATTCTCGACTAATCGATTAATTGAATAAAACCGCAATCGGCGAACGCGGACTGGTTTTCGTGAAAGTGATAGGTGAACGTCGCTAGAGCGTTGAGATTCGCGTAGACAAAAATGGGCACGGTGCAATGAACGATGGCGGAAAGAAAGTGCAAAAAAATGCATTTGCAGAATATTGCGGAAAAGTGGAGAAATTGTAAGGTAAATGATTGCTCGTGGCATTACGCCGTAATGAGGGAACTGTTATCTAACAGTAGAATAGTTTAGAAATCTCAGTGACGGGCAAAAAACCTCTTACGCTATCGTCCTACGGCTTTATTGAGTCAACGAGGATAACGACCTCGCTTGATATACATATTATTACCAGAATAAACATTCAAACTGCATCTAGCTTTCCCTATTACTTTGAATCATTAGTGTCAGAGTTACCACGTTTTGTTTCTCCTACAGGAGATTAAATATTGACAGTGACAATTGGGTGAAACAGAGTTACTTGGTGAAATTGGCGGCTGGAGGACATTTAACAGATTTAGAGAGTGTTGAGGAAATAAACATGCACAAAACAATTTCAATGTGTTTCAGGCCTACGCCAATGAACAAACAGAAACACACAAAAAGCACCTTATTCTCGCAATCGAGTGCAAAATATAGAATAATTTGACCGATATTTCAAGTAAAATTATGCATCGGCCTTCCGTAATAGTGCAACGAACGCGTGTTATTCCGTCTTTCTCCATCATGTAACAACATTCAACCTGGCTGCTGCAATAATAATAGACTAAACTCGATATTCCTCCTTACATAACTTGCATCGATTATAAACCTGTCTAAATCGACAGGTTAAACTACCCTTGCACCTGCGTTAATTTTTCTGCCCTCATAATTTCGAAATACACACATCACAGACCTGCCGGGCAGTTAATTTGGATTTCAAAATAAGGATTTATTAATAAACATGAAATGCCGACTGTGCAACTTGTTTCTGTCAGTGTTCTGTTAGATTAGTGTGGCCAATTACTCAATTCAACGGTTTATTGCATTGGCATTCCTCGGCTCAATTTCGCAAAAACTCCCTAGTTTTAAAACTTGGTAAACATGGAGATTTCTTAAGAGAACTATATTTACAGAAAATTTACAGATCACGAATCCTTCTTTCAACCCCTGTATATACGGAATGATATGCGTGATTCACTGATCAAACTATATTGTAGGTAATAATCAAACGGTAAAATCCGTTAATATAGCATAAACTAAAAAGTCCTCGATGGAAACTACTTTAGTACCATTTTGCTTTCAATGCTTGGCAAAACCTCATCAGCTTCTTCACTCTTTTTTTTAATCAGAAAATCTTTTCAAAGCAATCTATTCGCTCTTCTGCTCAGAATCACATTTTTTTGCGGTCTTTGAGATGTTTTTTTGATCGATGCACTTGACTTCAACTGAAACCGTTTCGAATCGATGCTCAACTATTAAATCGAGAATGTTAAGTAACGGACAAAGTTCGAAACAATCACGGTCCAACTTGAGACCTTCCCATCACAGGTTTGTCTCCTTGAGCCGATTAGAACCGTTTTATTAAAATTGCTAATAGTTTGCCGTCTATGACACCATTCTGCACCTTTAAATAAAGCACATTACATTATTTTTAAAGCTTGATCGATGCATGTAAGTATCAAGCATTGCTCAAAGGACTGTTTGTTTTCAATGTGCACCAGGTTGATATATTGCTTTTCGTCGTTTTGATGTTAGAAATAGTTAAAAGTACGTTTAATTAATCTTAATTTTAAGTAGGGCACGCAGGTGTGGTGTGTATTACACGTCTTTATTGCATTTTTTGATTGAAATATGTATTTGCGCCGATTGTGTTGGGTAATCGAGGTTACTTTTACCTTTGGGTGCTCTTGAGTAACTGTTACAGGTGCCAACGTTAACTAGACTGCGTAAGTTGAGCACTTCTAGAGCAGTATCATCCGTTTATGACAAAAAAACAACCGCCACGTAACCTTAAAACGAACGTAGGCTCTTAATAAAAAAAAAACAAGGCCAAGAGTAAAACAAAATGCAACTTTAGTACGCAAGTGGGTTAAGGTTCCGGCAAGGTTCTATACGAAAGCAATTACTCATTCACGTGCTCGTGCATTTTTAGATGGAGACAGTGTAACGCGGGTCCTGTTGGTAAGAGCGAGAAAAAGACGTGGTTCATCCGAGTGTGGTTCCGAAAGGAAGCTAATTTCGGTACGGTATTGGCGATTTTTTTCGTCTGGGAACGATTTGTTTCAATGGAGCTGACTTTGTCCCAAATGGACAAGGAGACAACCAATTTACGTCCTTTAACGATACATTTTCCTAAACCTGAAATCGAAACCAAGAACCCAGATAATTAAAATATTACATTGTTAATAAATTTGCAATCAACTGTTTAGTAAATAACGAGGTAAACTGTTGTAAAATCGACAAGAGAATTTTCAACAAATTGCACGTTCACTTGCAATAGCGTAAATTAACGCATTGCAGTCTCGGTTTTTCGGTGAGGAAAGAGAGATAACCCATCACAAGTTGTTGTACAATCGGATTTGTTTTATAATTTTATAGTAAATCATAGGCGTCCTAAAGGGTCACAATTTTTTGTGTGACAGATGTCAACTAGCCTCTACAGTGTTACAAGCTCAGAATTGGATTATCAAAATCACTTAACAGCTCTTTCACAGCTGGAAGACTTTAAGCCTTTTAGGAGCCACTTGGTTAATATTCTTGGTACGCATTACAAATGCCAACTTAGCCTCACCAGGAACATAAGTTGCTTTGGTTCTTGGCCAGGATCATTCTGATGTAATCCTATTCTTTAGACCTTTACTGGCTTAGCCCTCTTGAAGATTTTCTTCCTCTTCTTTTTGATCTCAGACTGGAGTAGGTTTGGTTTTATCTTCTAGGACTCCTCCTATTCTGTTTGAACTAAAAGTTTGTTGTATGACCAGTTGATCTATAATTCTTTTTTTATTAGTCAGTTTCATACAACTGGGGCTAGTCAAATCTCTAAGAAAATGAAAACGAAAACAGATCAAAGACAAAATTTAGAGCATGTTCTATTTGAATTTCCTTTTCTGTTCTGGCATAAAAAAGGTTGGACAATTTGCGTTGTAAGAATCGTTTGTTTGAACATGTTTTATGACAAATAAGTACGTGCTCACACATCACATCACGAAAATTGCCGTTACGCAGTTACGGGCTGTGCCATATTAATAGATTTACCAGATCGAGGTGGGACGATGAGGTAATCCTTTTCGAAATGAGACATGCTTCAGTCAGATATGCTCGTGTATGAGATCAGTCAGTTGCCCAATTTCGTTTTTTTGATGGCTGCTTCCTAATCGCATGACGAAACTTAAGTGACTTGACAAAGGAATTTGATTTCAGAAGAGGCAAACATGTTTGTGCTGTTTAACCAAATCCTTTTCCAGCTTTTCCCACGATTGATAATATGTTGTTTATAACCACTAACTGATAATATTAAAGGAATTTCGAAATTACAGCCGGTTTTTAGTGGGGTATTTTCCTGACTTCTGCCTAAAAAAAATTCTGGTGATACTGTTTTACCGCGTACTTTGTGTACATTTCGAAATATCACGTGCCTTTCAAATAAACAACCATATCAATTTGTGAAAGAGAATCCGTATCAGGAGAGTTGTCCTTGTCGCACTAATGCCCGACCTATACGATGCTTGTTCTCATTAACTGGGCGAGTTTGCTCAACGTCACGACTCATTGCACCGAAAAAGTTGATTAATGTAATATGACCGAGTAAGGATTTTGTAATTGTTTAATTATAGGAATCAGTGTGGAAGTTTTCGATTTGATAAATATTTTTCGAATGACTACAAAAGTTCATTCACGATCCTGAATGGAGATGCTAAAAATATAGTTAATACATGGCAAGGTATTACGCACATCCAGTTTACGATCAGGTATTTTTAATCATTTTTATGTATAACACACACACGGGCCACTATAGAAATAGCTAAGGTGTAAGTGTCGAAATACGTTGTTGTTGCATCAAAAGTGTTGCACAAATTGTTTAAATCTCCGCGTTGTTTTGGGCCGTTGCACAAACTCTGTTGCCTTTAGGCAACCGAACCCAGATGAATACATTTTAAGGCGAATGTGATTGCTTATCGACATTTTGACAAATTGTCGTGTACCATATTGCTGTAATCTCTACATGTGTAAATTTCAGTAGATATAAGAGCGAAGAGTGTGAATGTTAATCTCCCCTAGTAAAGAGTAGCACTTCCGGGAATATTTTCCTAATTACTCACTCATCCAGATTGAGTCTCTCTGTTAATGATAAGCATTCCAGGTGATTTATTACGGTACCGGTCCGGTTCGTCATTACGTTAATGGACGCGGTTAAGATGTCTGAATGGTCACATTACAAAGTGATAATGGTTAAACGATAAACGATGACGCTACACAAAATCGTTTCTTTTATACTTGCACAGTGAAGGATTCAAGTTTCTCACTAAGTCATTGTTGATGGGGTGCCAGGTGAATTCAAGAAGTCGGGTAAATGATCCATGAATTTGAAGAAGAAGTTCTTTTCAGCGTTGTAAATAAATAATTGCAGAGAAGCTTTTATTAATTGAATTCGTGTAATTTTTACAAGACCAGGGTAAACAAAAACTCATTTGACGTCAACAATGAAGAAAAATAATATAATTTGGCTAATTAGAATAAAGTTTCGTAACCAGTACAAAGATCAAAGGGTGGTAAGTGGAGGTCAACAAAATGAAGCAAGAAGAGGGCGCGGTTTTTGAAAAGTACACAAGAGACCCCCTTTTTAATAAAACGAAAGGGATTGGGCAATGGCATTCGTGTGTTTCTCATGTAGGTCCCATTGATTTTCTCGATTGCGCTCTCGCGGTTAAAAGGTCAGCACTTTATTATTATTAATTTAGCATTTCGATTTTGTTGCACTATTTCATCTTGAGTAATTGTACGTGTCAGTTGTGGCAACGCGAAAGGGTAAGCGGCCGTGATTGTTGTCAAAACATTCACCCATATAAGAACAGAAGCAATTTTCCTACCTAAACAATCGTCGTTTAAAAGATTGATGTTCGTGCAATTCAAACAAAGATAACTTCTATTGTAATCAAAGAAAAATCCGACGTTAGTTACACCATATGCAGGTTATTTTGTAAACCGCGACAACACAATCCTCTTAAAGGTTACAAAAATCCATCTAAAACTTGCGTTGCCAGCAATTACTAAACTGGAGATTTAGCAAGTCGCTACTGTGGGTTGCACGTAGTGAAATATCGATTTAGGCAATGATTAATGTGTGTTATAGAATGTCGTAACTTTACAAAAGGATATCGACAATTAATTACAGAGTGTGTGGCAAAATTTGCATCAATAACAAAACCAATCTGGTTTGCGTTTATCCTTCGATTTAGCCGGGAATCCTTTTCAGATCAGTTTCGACACAATTGACTTTCATTCTTGATAGACAATTTGATTTCCGCCATGTGACGAAACTTATAGTCAATTATCCCTTTCAAGCTACTGCCCAAGGTTGTGTTAAGGTATTACCTAAAATGATACCGATAGCATTGGGTTTCATGTTCATTGTACCACGTATGTCCCGTTTTTCTATTGCGTAAAGTGTTAGTTAACGCCATCAACAATGATATTTCAGATTTAAGATCAAATTAAAAGGCAATCTATTTTTTTCACTAAAAGCTATTAACTAGCGTTTAGTAATAAGGATTCAAGCCTCATCAGCATAAGATATCAAGCAATGTTAATTAAGTACCTATCTACTTCTTTGTATTTTTTTCTATCTGTTTCGCATTTAACTTTTGTACACCTTAAACTGTTTATTATAAACTTACTACTAGAGGCTATTCGGTGTTTCAAGATATTATTATTCCAACTGTCATTTCTCCCTTTGTTTACATTGATTTTGGTTAAGAATTTAGCACTGGTTTCATAAATATGAAGTCACAGTATTATTTATACTTAGGTTAGGAACGGGTTGCCCGATTTTAGTTCAACTGGCGCTTCGATCTTAACTTGAAACACCAATAGAGTACTCTTTTTGTGTGAGAATGAATTATCTTTGCCGGATGTTGCATTCGAAATAACAATATCACAGCCTTAAATCGTACTGATTTTTAGTGCTTATGACAAAAACCGGCCGGAAACTTTCAGTCCGATTTGAGGTGTACAACAAAGAGGATGTGTTCGTTTCCGTTGCCAATTTTACATTCTGCCCATAATCTGTGCAGCTGCTTTTGTATTTCGACCATTTCCGGTGTTAAGGGCCTTAATCTACCAAATCGACAATGTATGTGAGTGCGAAAAAAGTCTAATTTTTGCCACTTTTTAAAAAGAAAATGATTTATACTTACTGCTCAGGATTTGCGAAGACAAACTTCCTCAGCTTCAGGTCCCTAAGTACGATGCCGTTTTCGTGGCACAGTTGCACCGTTTCGGCGATTTGTTTAAAAAGTCTGCGCGCTTCGCTCTCGCGCAGTCGTTTCCGTTGTCTTACGTACGTGTGCAAATCTCCGTGCGCATTTGGAAAAACTAGATACAGATAACGTTGTCCCACTACAACCTCGTGCAGTGATTGGATGAGCGGATGCGCGTCCATTCGATAATGCGCCGATATTAACGAATGATTGTCTCTGGACACCACCTAAAAATAAAAAAAAAACATTTTAGAAGTTAATTCAACAAAAATTATTCGTTTCCGTATTTTAGTGTAACACATAAGTTCATCAGTTCAAACAGCCACCAAATTCTAAAATATTTAGCTTTGCTTGTGCAAATGTCATATCAAATAGTTTGGACATTGGGAAGGTCCAGCCAAATGGTAGATTCCAATTCACGATTACTCCTTTCAAGTTAATCTTTCCAAGGAATTCATCATTACCTTAGAAAGTCACATTGTTCTGCATATAGAGTCTGCAGAAACGCAAACTTAATTCTTCTCTGTCAGAAACTTGATTATGTTTAGGTACCCAGAAAAAAGCTTTTGCTTTCAATGCTTTATCATGGTACATCATCTAGTAGTCTCTTGCTTTGCAGGCCGTCTGTTCTGAACAGCATTCTGTTGATTGTTTATTACGTTTAGTAATAAATTTTTATTCTTTCAGATTCACGACGATCACCACCCGACGTATCCAGCACCTGTGAACCACCATATGTCAACTGTAAGTATCAAAACGATTCCCTTCCCATTACTTCAACACATGTAAAGGAATGGAAAGGGTGATACTGAATAGAGAGTCCATCACAATCAAATTGAAGGATTTTTTAGGAAGTAATTCACTAACAGAAACTGGCTCATCTTAAACATAGGATCAGTGATCCTTGACATAGAAATCCATTATTACAAATTGATATTTGTATTTAAAACTAAATTGCCCAACAGCGTTCAAATGTGATGTAACGGCCCGCAATTGTCAAGGTAACAGCCCGTTTTTACAGAGCTAAATACAAAAGAATTATTTGTTAAACAGTTACCGTAATTGGTGGGTAGGTACGGGGCAACGTAAGGTTGTAATTACGTACTTTATTAACTTAAAATGCCAATGAAATGTGCTGCTATAATTTTATTCAGTGTAGGAGCTTTGCATAGGTGTCGCTACGCGCCAAGCAAATAACTTAAAAAATAGTTCGATTACCCAAGTTTTGTTCACCAAATAGTTTTGCCTGTTCAAACTCAACACAATCGCTCTGTATATATTAATTCACCTTAAATGGCACATTCAATAATAAATGATTACTACAACCAAAGCTAAAAGACCAATCCTTTTTAGTTTCGAAACAGATCTTTCACAAACAGGTTGCAAAAAAGCGATCATACAACAGCGATTTCTTAATGACCAACTCAGCGATTGTTTTATATACCTACATATGTAACTTTTTGTTTATTTGTTTCCACATAGTATTGCTTGATGGTTGCCCCTGTTAACCTTATCAAAACTTTTAACACTCTTCTAGTCAAAAGTCAAAGTGAAAGACTGTGCTCTCAATAGAAAATCAGTAGCAGAAAAGAAAGAAGTACC
Source organism: Ips typographus (assembly GCF_016097725.1). NCBI lineage: Eukaryota > Metazoa > Arthropoda > Insecta > Coleoptera > Curculionidae > Ips > Ips typographus. Next base: position 4,707,838 of record NC_138430.1, on the reverse strand, counting down.
TATTACCTCACTGGTAGAGAGTGTAAGATCATCAACAGAAATCAGTGAGGAAATAACTTTAGAGTTCTTCCACAGTTTCATCTTGGGGATATTACCCAACACAACCTTCAAGTTTCCACAATTTACTGGGTTGGACTTGCTTGAGCTGGAAAAGTCACATCAGGAATGTGGAATAAAACTGAATCAATCATGAACATAGAAATACACTTGTGCGTTTAGTATTGGAATTTTGGAATATTCAATAAAGTACCTCCATATTATTTGATTAGCTCCGATAACGGCCATTCAAATCAAATAAGTAGATCGCGGTCGAACAGGTTTCGTCATCCGAAAATTGCATCAGACAATCCTTTGCCTTCGCACCACACCTACCTGTCTCTGTATGTTTAGTTTAGAAATGAAAACAGAGAAAAAATTGTTGCCAATCATTCAGATCCGTTTTTGGTATAGGTCGTGGGCAACGATCATGGACCTTATTACAATAAAATTGCTTTGGAGCCGAAAATAAATGGTGGTTCACCTTTGATCGTCGTTTGGAAAAAAGTACGAAATTGCCGGTTTCAGGGCTGTTCAATATGTGTGTATATGCGTAACCTTGATATTTTTAGATCCAGCAAATAAATATGGCCAGCCAAAAAAACTGTATATTTTGCAATCGCCGTACATTAAAGTTAATCTTAACCTTGAACAAAGGTTTCAATATTTGCCATAAATAAATTACAATATTTGAAATTACAGTAGGGCAGTAACCAGTTTCAGGGGACAGAACAAGAGAAGGAAAACTGGAATGGCTAGACAGCATCCACTTTCACACCCTCCACTCTATCATAGAGGGTAAAATAATAGAAAAATGGAAATGCGGAACTGGTCCTGGTAACACAAGCTATTTGATAATGTGGGAAAGTACAATGTTGAAACGTTGTGAAACCTTATCCAAAAACCCTGAAGCTGTTTAGGGTAATGCGGAAATGACGTCATCGCCTGATGATTATCATGAAAACGTGAACCTATGACAATAATAACCTTGAGTAATTCTATAAATCTGCGTAAATTTGAATAAATCATCAACGGAAAGTTGCTGATTGGCAACATACCACAATATTTATGCTTACATCACGTGATTTTGGTAACAAAACAACTCACCTTACAAACTAACTCCTGCTTGGTTTTCACATCCACACATCGAAATAACGAACTACCGATAACTTGTTCGAACAATTGATACTTGTCGGCCACAAGGGCGTTTTCCACGATATCCGTATCACAGTTTTGATCACTTATCACAGTTTTTGATGGGGTCGCTTTCCCACCCCCGCTCAAACTCACCAACGGCCTCCGCATATTATCACAATTACTGATCCGGATCTTTTGGATCACCGTGTCCGCCAACACCACGTCCCTACCGGACGTATCCAGGCTCAGTCCATCGTTTCCGGTTAGTTTTTCGATGTCCTGAATTGTGCCGACCGAGTTTGCTGTTATTGTGGCATCTTGTACATTCGACATTTTTTTCCGTTTGGAATGTCGGTAAAGATTGAATTGAGTCGTGGTGGTGGTGTTTGTAATTGTAGCTGGACAGGGAGTTGCCTAGTTGGTGAGTCTGAAATTCAAAAAATGCCTTTCTTAACTGATTATCATTTTAATATTAAGTAATCATCATCTGTTGTAAACCAGAACTGCCTCCTGAAACCAGAAAACTCAAAACAAAGCTTCTTAAACCCTACTCATTTCTGAGACTGATGGAAGACCAAACAAATTTTTTTCTCATGATTTATGCCAAGAGTTACGCGAATAATACCTATTACTATGAAAAACTCACAATCTTATAACCATTTTTTATACAAAACTACTTACCCTAAAAGAAAATAATATTAAAACTGTAAGTTTTGCCTTGGCAATTCTGAACTCCATTGCAGTTAGTAAAGACTAGAAATAAAGATTTTTTGTTGCCAGTACCACTGGATTGAGGGGGAAGTTAATTACTGGGGTAAATAACCATAAACTTAATAAGATAACACAAAAAACTGGACAGAAAGACCCTAAACAACAATAAAATTGAAACCAAGAAACCATAAACATTTCTGAACAATGACAGAATGACACTAAATTGACATTTTGACAGCTGACTTTAGACGTATTTTGAAGTCAGTGGTTTACTACATAGAGGGTTCACAGTGGCAATATAATTTTAACACACTTTGATAAAAAAGGATGGCCTATGTTACTACAGCTTAAAACTCAGAAAATTATAATTATTACTATAGTATTTGCAATACTTATACATTAAAGTATTTTTAATTGTTATTGTGTCTGTGGCACCTTTTAGAACTCAAATAATTACTATAAAAATGTGATAAAACCATCTGAGGAAACATCCATTAAAAAAAGAGAGAAATTGGAAAAGGTAAAGACAGAGCAGCAAAGGAACAAGGAGCTTACCACAAGTGCCACCACCTTAATGATCAAGAAAAACACTTGTGTGTGTCTAAATAATATAAATTAAAATTAAAACAAAGAACAATAATATTCACTAATATTCCCTCAGACCCCCAGAGGTTCAAATTTCTAATAATGCCATTTATCTTTTTTTTTTGTGGTTAGAATTGTTTGTTGTTTGTGGATGAGAACTTATTTGAATGACACACACACAGTGGGTAGTTTGTGATTGGTCAAAAAAGCAGTTTAGGGCCTACTGATTTTTTTGACCAATCACAAATTAGGAATATAGCCTAACCAATAACCATAGCCAATTTGATTTTTCTATTAATATTAGTTAATAAAAATTTACTAAGAAAATGACAATTTGGGGCTGTTAATTAATGGACTTAACGCTAATAAAAGATATGAGGGCATGATAAAACAACCAACTGAAGAGGATTTAATATTATTATTCATGTAGGATGTTTTGTTATTTATTTTGGATGTCCGGTCTCCTAACATGGTTATGTAAATAACGTTTAAAAAACTGAGGTTATGTCACTATTTTGGGCCCTTTAAAGGTGATCTAAAAACTAAGATTAACAGGGTCAATTACGAGGAGATCGCCTTGAAACTATCGAACACCCAAAAAAAAACCTTGGACGAAGCGTTATTGCGACATGCATTTGTTATTGTAAAGGTCAAAAAGAACCCATTATTTAGTAGTGACATTGCGTACTCACTAAACACGTACTCACCTTGAATTTTATTCGGCCTGGACGATGCGAAACTGAATTAATCCAAAAATAATTGATAATTACACTGATCACAGTATCACACTCCCCCCGGCCGGGTGTCCGAAACCGTCACCGTGGATGCCTGTCAATGCGAAACAAATGAACAACAAAGCACAGCCATGGATAGATCGATGTTAGGAAGCGAACGAACGTGCGCACTCTACCGATCGCATGGCCCGTCTGATCGTAGTAGTAACCGTAGCCGAACCAACCGTAGTAGTCTCTGAGTCTCTGGTAGTAAGTTGACGTTTGAGTTGACGCTTCCCATTAAAAAACGCTGAAATCGTGCGCCAGGTTGCCACATTTAGCCACTATTATCGAATTTTATTGATTTTTTCTTTCAGCAGCGAAACTTGCACATATACAGAGCGGCGTAATGCCAATATGTTTAGTTTTGTATGCTGTAAAAGACTTCTTGAAGAATAGTTTTAAATACTGATTGGTAGCATTGTTGCCGCATTTAGTGTCTTACAATTGTGCTTGTAATAGAATTAAAGCAAAAACCAAGCATCTATATAATTGTTTAAAATATGTATATGAAACTTTTTGAAATATCTCTAAAACTGTGTGGAGAATTACATTTTGAGGCCGCGCTTCCGATTACACGCTCTATAAAGCGAGTAGAGTGTTTTAGAGACGTCACAATGACGTATAACTGTCAAATTAAGGCCATCAATCTACCGACACATTCACTGTATAATAAACATGATTATTCCACTCTAAACCTCGATTTGAATTCAAAATCGTGTTTTTTGCGGTAGGTCAATAATTTCTTTAGCGCGGTGAGTGAACCTTGGTGAAAGCAAAATATGAAAATCTCACGGCGCCGCCACTCTCCCAGTGTACTCTCTGCCAAGCAATTTTTTTCTATCGGTTCTGCACATTGCAAAATTGGAACGACTTAGAAATTTACCGGTTTACATTTTTGTTGTGTGTGTATATAACTGCTCTTTTGTTCGCCTACTGAACAATTTAACCAGTCTAGAAAAGCAGTAAATTTGCTTATAAATCGGATTGCAAAATGTCCCTCTATCTGTATGTTCGATGTTAATGAGATTTGTACGTGGGTGCGTGTTATGTTGCCACTGCAAATCTTGATATTACGCCATGTGAATCATAAAAAATAGAGTACAGAGTGGTGCCATCTGGCAAAATAAATGCAAACCACGACTAGCGTCATCTGTTGGACATAAGTCGTACTAGTTTTAACCACACGGATTGCGCAATAAAATTCTGAGGCAACGTTTGAAAATATTGCAAAAATTCGTACATTTTGTAATATACACTTATTTTGGATTTGCACACGTCTCCATCCTCATTTAGTGAATGATATCGACGTGGGATGCGTTTATCGGTTAGGAAATTATTTTAAACGAAATTATTGTATTTCTCAATTTCATTACTAATCTCTGTGACGACTCCGCGTGGAATTTATTTGCACATAATGAAAACTTTTTTCCTTTTTAACTGTGTATTAATTTATATTTGTTTCCCCTAAACAAATTTGGTTAATAGGCAAAGATAACAATATAAGAAAAATCTAAAATGTAAAAAATTCTTTAACTATTAATCAATAACAAATTAACGACAAAATCCGATAAATCCGGCATTACATAATGTTTACGACTGTAGGAGACCAAGATAAAAACCGACAAATATTTGTCCTTTGTTTATTTCTATAATTGCATTTTTTTAATTATTTAAACTTTATATATTGCAACTTGTTTATTCCATCGATGTTTACGCTTCTTGTTGATGATGCCAATTAGCGAAAGTAATGCGTAAACATATTAATTACGATTACTTGTAGGCGATTATAATAATTATTGATGAAACTGTCAGACTAAGCCTAAATCAAGAAGTCACAGCTCTGTTTCCATGGTTTCTTATCAATTGTTTAATCGATTTCACTTCAAAAGTCTAACCTTAATAGCAATGTCAACCTTGGAAGATTTGCAGAAAATTGAAGATTACAGGCAGTATCGGCCTGGAGAATCTTTGCTTGAAAAATACCAAATCCCTATTCAACATTTCGACTTTGATTACGTCTCTCGAGCTGGTGATGCAAACGAGCTGGAAAAAATCGTGGAAGTGCTACGATCCGGTCAAGAAGGTTACTATCCCCAGTTACTCAGGTATTTCAGCACTCTTATTCTGACTTAAAAAGTCTCTAAAGTTGTCTCTTTAGGGCTGCAGAAGATCAATTGATGAAACTGAGGCCAAACAGCAAATTGTTGAGACAAACTAGCAGAGTATTGAGCAAAGTCGACTTAAACCACGACGAAATCGAGAAAATTTCTTTGGATTTGCAGAAATGGGTTACGGACGTTTCCAAACACAGCAAAGAACTCCAAGACCGGAAAAATGATAAATCAATTAGGTAAAACCAATAATTCCCCCACCAGATTTTATTAAATTTTAATAGATGCGACGTGAGAGTACGTCAAAATGTAGATCCTCAACCGGAACCATTGAATTTAGTGAAGAAAGAGAAGAAAATTGCCTCCATTGATTATCAGGCTTGGGATAAATACGACCCGGATACGGAGTTAATGAAACTAGAGCTAGAGGAAGAGAAAATACAACGGGAGGCTCGTGAAGCTCAGAAAGAGAGAGAAAAAGTGAATTTTGAAGCTGTAAAGTTTGCTCAAGCTGGTACTAGCAGTCAATCTCAATTTTTTTTGGGCAGTGTTAGTAATGCTAATTTAAAAAAGCTGAAAAAGACTGTAAGATGATTTGTGATTAGTGTTTTTATCATGTTATTTTTGGAAAAAAAATTCAGGTTTCGTTTAATCAGTATTCGACCGAAACTGAGGCTACATTCGTATCAACTAGGGAATTGGAAAAGGGTCGAGAATTTTTCAAAAGCGGGGATTATGAATTGGCCCTTCAATGTTTCACCCAAAGCATTTTGTGTAAAGCCACCATCACCAATTTGAGCAATCGAGCCTTAACCTATTTAAAGCTGAACCATTATAGTGAAGCCCTTTTGGACTGCGACAGAGTTTTGTCCCTGGATGATCGTAATTTGAAAGCTTTGTTAAGAAAAGCGCAAGCTTTAGAAGGTACAATTATAATTGCCTCTAGTTTCGTGTCAAAAAACGTGATTTACAGGTTTGAAAAAGTACGAAGAAGCTTTGGATTGTGTCGATTTGGTTATAGAGAAAGACCCTAACAACCATACTGCTCAACAACTAGCGGAACGGGTCAGAAAGTTTTGCAGAAACATCATGAAGAATACCAGAATGAAAATTATAGAAATCCAGTAATAGTTCTTGTTCGAATTTGATTAGTCTGATTCACAATAAACTGTTGTAAACCAACCAAAAGCTGTACTAACTGAATCTTGATACACAAAAATTAATCCTCAACATCTGGCGTTTTCCTCTTAGACACGAAAATCCTAGATGATAAAAAAATATGGGGCACACATCTGCCCTATTGTGTTTCAGCATCCAACTTGTCTTTGTCGATACGTAGGAAGGTGGGTGGTTGAAAGGGCCAAGCTGCACTGACATCCCGAGGTGCAGATGTGACCTACCTTGCCCTTTGTTTGGCCCTTTTTCTATATACTTTCTTAGGTTCAGTTTACCTGACTCGACACACATGCCCGGATGCTTATGATTACTTGGTGTGTTAGATTTTTTTCTGATTTGTAGAGAAGGGTTATTACAGTAATTTTTGTTTAAAAAAAAAATAAAACTTTAAGTTTATATAACAATTTGTTTGTGTGTTAGTAATAGCACGTAACTAGTACTATACTTTACCTACGATTAAGTGTAAAGTCCTGTTTTTACAACGGATGATATTCTAAACTATCTAGATGAACTAGAATTCTTTTAAAATTGTATGAACAATGCATTATGCCATGATCTTCATCTCCAAGCAAGGAATGGAAACGAAATCAATACTCCAGGATTAAGGCTTGAAGTTTATGACGATTTTAAAACTGTGCGCTTTTTTTACAGATGTGAGTAAAGATGGTCATTGCGTAACTGAAAACTATGTGTAACTAGCTATTTACACTGAGTTTGGAAAAATGGACGTTCTGGTGACTGCTAAAAGCCTGTATAAACTTCAGAATAGTCTTGAAAATACAAAGTCTGCAACTATAAACGACATTTTATTTTTACAATATCTTTTTAAAGACAGTTTTTTCACTGACTTTTACATAAATAATAAAATTACGGTATCTTACACAGAAATGTACAAACTACAATCACTTTCTTTTCCTGTACTACAACACAAAGTATTGTTTTCTTTTTTTTTTTTAAATACTCTGGTTATTTCCTTGCCTTAGAGGTCCACCCTCAATAATGACTCACACATTACACAAAACCAAAAAAAACTTAGTTTCTTTCGCTAATTGTATCTAACACAGAACTATTGTTATTGGTACATTGAGAAGAAACAGCCAGAGGGTTTACAGTAATATTGGTGGGAGGTTGATAGGGTTTGCTCTTCCCTTCTAAAAAGTAAGTTTCCATGGAGCCTTTGCCTTTTACGTCGATTGTCCCTCGACAGGTCAGTGCGTAACCTTTTGTGCTTAGGATTTGGTACATCTCCTTAGTTACCTGTAATTACCCTGTTTTGTTATTTCAGTTTCAGCAAAATTACGTTACAAGACATCCAAATGACGTGACAAAATGTTAATTATTAAACGTTAAATTAACGGCCAAATGTTACAGTTCCTGTAATGTTTTACATGTGGTCCACCACGATCCTTTCTGGCAATTGAAACTTTGACACCGCATTCTCCCTGACTGTACTAAATATTGTAGTGTTTTTTTTTGGTGCATTAGATAGGAAATTTAATAACGATTCCAAAAATGTGCTTAAAACTGTAGTTTTCCCACTCCAATTAGGTTTTACAGGCGATTTTCCCGTGGATTGTCCTTTCAAACTGTCTTTCTGGCAATTAATACTTTGACACCGCTTTTCTCCCCTTCTAGTGTTGTTTTCTGTCATTAGATAGGAAATTTAATGACGATCTCAAAAATGTTATTAGAATTGTCATTTTCTCACTCCAGTTAAGTTTTACAAGCGATTTTATCCCTGACTGTTCTGACAAAAAAGTGTTTAAGTATATTTTTAAAATTTTATGTTATTCCCCGTCAAAAAAAATTAGGACAAGTTTGTATTAAGTTACGTATGTGAAAAATTGATACTTTCTAAAATAATCATTATGGTCAATTTCCATAATGGGTTTTGGTGATTCGTACTGAACTATTCTAAAAGTTCTTATAGCCATAGGCGACGTCATAGACATTAAATAACGTTTTGACGTCATTTTGGCCATTCTATCTGGGAAATTTTAGGTCCAAACCAACCTGTATTTTATCACATATCCCTGTACTATCCATTCTGGAAGCGACATTGACAGCGTTACCCCAAATGTCATATTGGGGTTTCCGAGCCCCAATAACCCCCGCTACCACAGGGCCCACGTTAATTCCAATCCGGATACGAAAGTTGTTAAAAGAGTGTTCGTTTACTTCTTGCAGTTGCTCCCGGAGTTTGAGGGCGTAGTCTGCCATGGCGGTCACGTGACGATAACCGTGCATATCGCAAGTGTTTTGGGTTAGGCCTGAAAGAGTGCATTTGGTTGGAAGTTCAGACCCACCCCCCCCCAGCTTACTAACCAGAAGCCGCCATGTAAGTTGCTCCGGTACTTTTGATTTTCTCTATATACCTGAACTGGTCTTCGGATAGAATTTCGTCGAAATCTGCGATGATTTCGTTTAGCAGTCTTAAGCACTCTACACCTTCGTTGTTACCCTCCAATTCGACGTAAAACTCAGAGAAATTGGGTATTGAAGCGAACATTATGCAGACAAAGTCACATTGTTCATGGTACAACTCCTGGGAATAATATATATAATATATAACTTGGTTTGAACTTCATAATTGAAAAGTATCCAGATATAATCCACTTACGTCGTTATTCTTGTCCGTGTTGAGGAAATGTTCAGCCACGTGAACTGGCAAGATATTGGCTAATAATTTTCGATTATACGCCTCCAGGTGTTCCATATCCTCTTTTTCCTCTGAAAAAGCAAAGGTCGTATCTCAGTACGAGGCATTTTATTAAAAACACACTTGTCTACTTTATCGGGGACTGCACAGAAGGGCAATTTACTCTATTCCGGTGTTATCTGTGGACTTTTCCAAGTACAAAGTATGAAAAATTGCTTAGTTTTTGAAACTAAATGAAAACACTACAGACTACAACCAACCCTCTGAACGCTTTTGATAACTGTAAAAATGTTCGGACGAACAAACACTCAACCTAAAATGTTTCTATTGACCTATAAAATTGGGAAACAGGAGGATTATACCTGTTGCCTGAAGTTTCCACACGAAATCCAGTCGGTAAGTGGCCTCGGTCTGTTGTCCGTGAAGAATTAATGCTATTACGAATCCCGCCAGGATTACCACGTTCATATAATACTGAGTTAGAGTATCGTCCTTCCTGAAAATCATGAGGTGTTTTAGTTAATTGGACTTAAATACGTAAAATACATAAATGTGTAACATAAAATGTAGGTTTAACGCTAGTAATAACTCAACCTAGTCATTTATTTTACGCGGTACATTACCTGAAAAAAGTGTTTAGGTTTTAAGGGAGAGGAAATAGAATTGCGAACATAAAATATTGATGCGAATATCAAATGGCTTTTTTTGGAGCCTATAATAAAATTAAGTGCATATTTCTCGCTTGAGGACGAAACATATAAAATTGTAGATTACCTTGCCATTCTTGGTTATTATTGATTTTTTTTAGAAGTACTATGAGAGAAATTATTATAGAATAGAAACTATAGAGCAATCCAGTATAGTGTATACCAAAAATCTAACAAAAACTTGTTTTTAGTTCAATACATTAATTTAATCCAAAAAATTTCAATATACATAGATTAAATCACACCTGCCACAATTTGGGTACACCAATATTGAAAACCGGATATTGCCTATTAATCCCTGATTATGGATGAGTAAATTACCGGTAAAGTAAATATTTTACTTTACCAGGAAAACTTGACCGGTAATTTACCAGTAAATTACAAATACTGTGTTTCTGGCAGTTCAAATTTTGACACCGTTTTTCTCCCAGACTGTACCAAATTTTGTAGTGTTTTTTCAGGTTATCGGATAGAAAATTTAATGAGGATTCCAAAAATATGCTTAAAACAGTCATTTTCTTATTCCAAGTGGGTTTTACAGGCGATTTTGTACCTGACTGTCATTTAAACTGTGTTCAAACTTAAGAACACAACTTCAACTGATTTAAATATTTGTTGCACCAAATCAGTTTTTGCTAAATAACTCAAAAACGGTGATAGTTACGAAAAATTTGAAAGAGAGCAAAAATGTCTGTAAAGAACTGCTAAACTCATCCCTGGAAGTTTCACAGTCCGTTAGTGCTGCTACTATACAGGGGGTACATGAGAAGTGTAGTGATTCAGATTTTTTGCCCACCCTGTATGCAATTTTTAAGATAGAATTTTTTCCTTTACACTGCTGGAAAGAAGATCTCAAGACGATTAATTTGAGTGGTTCAACTTCTCTGAACTCCCAAAAATAACCGACTTACAGGATGCTCAAATTTCAAACCACAATTTAAACTGATTTGAAAACTTGTTGCATCAAACCAGTTTTTGCTAAATAACTCAAAAACGGTGATAGTTACGAAAAATTTGAAAGAGAGCAACAATGTCTGTAAAGAAATGCTACACTCATCCCTGGAAGTTTCAGTCAGTTAGTGCTGCTACTATACAGGGGGTACATGAGAAGTGTAGTGGTTCAGATTTTTTGCCCACCCTGTATGCAATTTTTAAGATAGAATTTTTTCCTTTACACTGCTGGAAAGAAGAGCTCAAGACGATTAATTTTAGTGGTTCAACCTCCCTGAACTCCAAAAAATAACCGACTTACAGGGTGCTCAAATTTCAAACAACAATTTGAACAATTTGTATTTTAGCCACTGTAATAACTATATGATTTATTGACTTCGTTGAAAATATAAGTCTATTTAAAACAAAACTCCTTTCCTACATACCGAAAATCTGTGGTAATATTGACAGTCTGAGACGAAATTCGATACAAATATATATTGAATAGAAAGGAAGAAGGCTATCAGCCAAAAACGAGATATATTGATTCGAGTGGAGGCTTTTTGTATTTAGAGTGGTCAAAGACAAGCTTTTTGTTTGTCTTAAAGTCCAGACAGTAAAAAAAACTTACCCGTAGCTTTGCGGACAAGAAATCCGAAAAAGCGAGGCTTGTTTGATGTACGTGAGGTAAATAGTCAAAAACCCAGCCATACCGGCCAATAGAATGATTGTCTTCAATAGGGAAATCATGATTTGGTAAACGGCACACGCAATCATTGATATCAGCACCAATAGCAAGAGATTCTGTAAAAAAAATTGATTTAAACGCTGAGTATATTTTAATAAAGTATTTGCAAGTCAAAACGGACCCGTCTCCTAAAAGGGACTTAGAGAAAAATGCCTAAATTTGAGTTTTTTTCATTTGAATTCGTAATATTTTAGAAACAAAAAGTTCTTCTCCGGATTATTTCCAGCACTTTTTAAATTTAAATATTCCTGTTTTATAAATTAGCTGAAGGCTATGCTTGTAAATATTTAAAGGAAAATATAAATTCAATATGACTTACGTCAACTAAGTCAAAAGGTTTGCAGTCTTTTGGGTCAATATCGTTGAGGATTGCCAGGTTTTCCATCGAGTTCGTACAGTTGGCGTTCAGACAGTCAATTTCCTCTGATACAGATAGCTAAAAATTAAGGAAAAAAATTATATTGTTGCCGAGTTGAAAAAAATCAATTTTACTTACGCCACGTAACATGACTAGGACATAAATGCAAACGGACATAAACACACAAAAAACCTGCGCAATGTTCCGATTTTTATGAATTTCCCTGGACACTGTCAAGATTCTTTGTTGCATGTGCTGGAAATTTTTCACATCATCGAATTATTAAATAATTTTATTATAATCCTCTAATTGACTTACCCTAACGTTGACGTTGTCCATATAAACGACAACAGGAATTATTATGAGAAATAATACTACAGGAACTGAACACAACAAAGCAGTCTCGTTGCTAAAAACCAATTAGGATACTTTAAGGGAAATAAATTGAAAAGCACTGATAGGGTTACCTTTTGAAAATAGCTAGTTGCACTATGACAATGGCAGCAAAACAAAAGGTGGAGCAGACAAAATACAACGTCAACATTCTGTCTCGTTCTAAAGCATACTGCAATCAATTCAGTCGTTTTATTACTTTGAATACACTTTATGGTTCCTAAATGTTGCTTCAATCCTGTTAAACTAAATTGGAAAACGTAAAACTCTTACCTTTCGTTCTTTATTGGGGTCTCTAAAGTTGAGCAGTAAAGTTCTACAGTGTTCTGTCCGAAGCCTGTCAATACTTCTGGCATCAATGGCTTTCATGAGGTACTCATTAACTTCGTCCTCTGGATTTTTATCTCTTGATTCGCTGGGATCACTAAACGGTCTGGAAATTACATTTTTTTTAGGTTCGTATCAAAAAAAGTTGAGTCAGTACTTTGTGGAATGTCCGTGTTGGGTGCTGTGGCCCATAATACGCATTTCCTTGGCCACGTTTCCGTTCATGGAATGACTTTGGTAGGGCGTGCTACCCTAATAATATCCAAAACAACCACAATAAACTATAATTGGACCAATAGGGATCTGTTAATTGCTTACACCACGGTAAGTCGGCGCTACAATCAGGAACGTGTCGATGTTGTGGTCTTTGAGGTAAGCATTCCTTTCTTCTCCACGTCCCGGCTCTACTTCGTAATCGCTCCCCAAGCATTTGAGGGTTTCTCTAGTTATGTGAACGCGTCTGTAACAATAATTATTATTAGAGGAGGTTAATAATTTTGTGTGTTATTCTGTATACTACAGTTTGAGCTCTGGAAAGTACCTAAGTCATCTCAAAAATTGTACCAATTTTTTTGACACCGGATTTCGGTTTCTGAGGTTCAAATTAGTTAATAACAGTAATTTTGGTGCACTTTACCATAAAATCGCTAATAAGACTTGGGAGAGTCCAAATTTGTACTGAATAGCCTAAAAACTTGCTATTAACTACTAGGAATAGTCTTATAATTCGTTTTCTCAGGCTGCCTTCCTGGTAAAAACTAAAAACAGTCCGGAAATCAAGACAAAGATTGTATTGTACATGAACCTCATTTTTTGCTACTAAAAATAATCTAAAAGTTGATCAAAAGGCTAGAACTGACTTTACTAGGACTAGAGAGAATCCAAAAGTCTATTTTCAAGACTTTAATTGGTGTACAACTCAATTTTCTAAAACAAGACTAGAAGTAAATTAGATTTTCGGACTATTTTATTTCTCAAGACTAATTTAAATCCTAAGACTAACCTAACCTAATCTAACCTAACCTAACCAAAGCTAACCTACGTAGCATTTGGTACCAAAATTTTTTATTACTGAAGAAACTTGACTTTTGGAAATAGTCTTAAACTCGATTTTTCAGTCTTAAAAAGCAAGTCTGAATTTCTTAGAGATACTACAATTTATTGCACCTATGTTTGTATGAGTTTCAAGACTATGGACAGTGTCCAAACTGGCTTTTAGCCTGATAAGTCAAAAGATAGTATTGAAACACTAAAAACAGTCTAGATTTTTAAGAAATACTTGAATTTTTAGCACTGAGGTGTCTAGAAGTCGATTTAATAGTAAAAAAGCTTAGAATGATATTTTAAGTCTAAGGAGAATGTAAAAATTGTTTTGTTAAGTTTGCTATGTCAATAACTTCGATTTTCCAAGCTGAAAGCAGTTTTGAAGCACTAAAAATAGTCCAGAATTCTAAGAAAATTAAAGGCAAAGTAAAAAATACGAAAAGTTAGTTTTCAAGACAATTTTTATGAATCTAATGTCAATGTCCTATATCTAAGACTATTTTCAAGACTAAAATATTGAAATTTATTTCAAATTATGAAAACTTACTTCAAATGCAAATTTTACGATTCTGATGTCATGTGGTTTTTTACGTAAACAAGTCAATTTTGAATATTAAAGTCTCTCGATTTGTATTAAAACTGGTTACAAACAATTTTTAAGCTTCTGAAATACATTTTTATCTTTTCTAAGTCAATTTTCAAAACTAAAGTATTTCAGTTTATTTGGAAACTATGAAAACTGGCTACAATAAAATTTTTTAAGCTTCTTAAGTCAATTTTTCGTTTCCAAGACAATTTTTAAGTTGGGTTGGGTTAGTTTTGGGTCTTTGAACGTAATAAGTGAATTATCTCGTAAACGAAGTATTAAATTAGAATTGTATAAGAGGTAATTAATTTTTCATCGTGAACAAGAAATTTAAAAGAAACTGTAATTTTTGAAAAATATCCAAAGACGTAGAAAATAAGGCAAAAACATGAAAACCATCTTCCTGTATCTACGCTTCTGGAGAATTTTGGCAAACGTCATTCATAATGAGTATTAATTTCTAGAGTGCTTGTTCCAAATTTGATCCAACGGTCTGACAGTTATGACAAAAAAAAACGATTTTTTAAAGTGAAATTTGAAGAACTGTATTTTCCTTAGAAAGCCTTTTTCAGAAAAATGACATAATGCATGTTAACTTATTTTTTGATGGGCTATCGAACGGTGAATTATTGACATTTAAAACTGGACCACCCTGTATATACAATTTTCTTATAAAATGCACGAATTGGCTGTAAAAAAATTAAAACTAGAATTCTCTGCCTAAGGCCCTGGCAAATTTAAAAAGAAATAAAAAAAATGAGATCCGTATTAGGACATTTTCAAGTAAGAACAAAAAATTCACTTCTCTCAAAAGATTTCAAAAACCAAAAAAAAATTACGTTTTCTATGATCACAAAACTGTTCTCCCCATAGTGGTCCTCCTTATCCAGGACACATTGTATAAATGACCTATTTAAGGTTCAACTAGTAAATTTTAGACCATTTTAGTAATTGAACAAACCTAATGCAACCAACCCCGATTTAACCTGAAGCAATAGTAAACGAGATTACTTCAATAATTTACCAAAGTTGGCAAAAGCATTATGGGTTTATAATATTTAGAGCTATTATACCGGAACAAACTAATGTATAAACAATTTCTCCTCAAGTTTTCAATCAATAAATTCGAACAAGCTTGAATAGCAAAGCATAAATAAGCCTTAACATTAAAATGTCCTTAGCATTTTAAGGGTCAGTTGAAGGTAACGCTTTCAGAATCTTGATATGTGACTGGAAGTTAGGTAATCCACGTTTTGCATGTGTTGTTGTTTCAGTAAGTACACACAAAATGGGATAGGGAAAGACAAAAGTGGAATTTTGTGTTTGTTTCCTTTCTGGCATGTCGAGAGAGTTTTATTTTCCCCGAACTGGATCTCGAATTCCTTTTGCAAGATTCTCCATCAAATGGCTTTCCTTCGAGATTCATGTACTTCACCACCGCCTTTAATAACAATTTGGGTGTTTTGGAACTTCTAATGAGATGCTTGATACTACGTGTGATGATAATTATTATACTACAAGGTGGAAACTTCCGGACGGGATTAATATCTCAAAAGGGCGATGCGAGGATGCGTCTCTAATTACTCGAACCTCTTGTCGAGACTTTAAAAAAAAAAGAAGTGGAAATTTGCATAAAAGCGTTCCCGCATTATTTAAGAGCACTCAAAGCGTTTGCGGTTTTCATGATATCAAAGTTTTTAACATCAATCTTAGAAGTAATAAAACACAACTTTCTGTTTGAATATGGGAATTGTTAGATACTACTTACCCTGGTATTCCTCCACTTTCCATATAATTCGCCAAGGTGACGTCATTGGACCAAACGTCAAACTGCCATTTTCTAAGCCCTAAAACGCCACAATGCACCCTGCCAGTGTGGATTCCCACCCTCATGTTGACGTTTACGTTCATCACGCCACGTACCAACCTAATCAGAAGAAAAAAACTGATTTTTTTCATTTTTAATTGACATAAACCTATAGTTGTGATGTCAAGAAAAACCTGTTTTTTTTTTTGACCAATTAAAATTACCTACTGTGCTATGACTTTATGCAAATGTTGAACATAGGTATGCAATACTTTATAATGCTTTTAATTCATTATAGCCAACACTTTCTCATTCAAAGTGTTTTTAATTAGTATTCTGGATACTTTTACAATATTAAATGGAGAAATTCTAAGACGTCTTGCGAACAGAACAAGATTAACTTAAAAGGTTTCCGATGTTTTAATTTACTGGAAAAATCTGAAGAAAATGGGACAAATCTCTCCCGCAAAGTCGGTTTGTTTAGGTCGGCTTTTCGGCGCAAAATCCATGTCTTACCCCCAGAATAGGTTACGGAAAATCTAATTAATATTAGAAATCCTGAAGGATTAAACTTAAAATAATCAGGCAAGTGATAATTACAAGATTTACTGTCAGCTACAGTTTTGATGTTGCTTGTAATCTTAATTTTGACTTGACAGTGGTAAGTCCACATGTGCAACATATAGCCAGAAAACATTTACGAGAAGAAAAATAAAATATTTTGCTAATTTTTAACAGTTTTGCTATTCTAAAAACCACTTTCCACGACTGTAACAATCCAACTATCCGAAATTCTATTAACTCTTCATTTTCCCCGCTGTCTCCTTGTATCACTTCCATTCTTCCACTTAAAAAGTTTCGCCCAGATACGGGCGCGATTACATTTAACTTGAGGCAGCCATTCTCAAACTTTACAGCTTTAAACTTAAAAGGGATGCTACACGTTCCTAATATATTGTATTTAGGATGTTAAAAGGCTCCTTACCACGCGAAATTAAACGGATTTCGTCCTAATTCGATCAGTGTTTGATTTGTTAAAGTTGTTGGAGAAATATCTCCTTTGCTGGAAACTTACTTATTATAAGAATTTAATTAAGAATAAGTACTTCCATTAAATACTTTAAGCGTGCAGTAACAAAATTGGTTATTTCATTTGGAGCAAGTTTCG
This sequence comes from Ips typographus, assembly GCF_016097725.1. Taxonomy (NCBI): domain Eukaryota; kingdom Metazoa; phylum Arthropoda; class Insecta; order Coleoptera; family Curculionidae; genus Ips; species Ips typographus. The sequence goes on along the minus strand of NC_138430.1, from coordinate 4,690,579 downwards.
TTCCCCAGATTCCCGGTCTAGGCGAACAAAAGTGAGAAACTCCCCCAAAGGTAATCCGTTATACCTTCTTACAATCGATGGGGTTAGAGAACTTTTCCTACTTTCGGTAATTTCTTAGACGTTGATGAATGTAGTTTTAACGAAACTTTTCCAGTTTCAAAATTACATTTGAATGGAATATAAAATTTAGGGTTATCCAGACTTACGCGATGGCATCAATCATGTCCAGACCCATCTCAACTGTGCATTGGGCGTGATCTGGCCTCGGTTCTGGTAATCCAGAAACACAATAGTAACAGTCCCCCAGGAGTTTAATGCGCAAACAGTGATGTTCAGCTGCTAACTTATCGAATCTGGAAAAATTTGTTTTGATTACCTGCACCAAATCAATTAATGCAACTGAATGTGTGCGTAGGACTATCCAGTTTGCTAGTCTAATTGACTGGTAAAACTTTTCCAAACTTACCAGAAGCTTTAAAACTATGCAGTTTCTAAATTACGTCATCGGGAACAAAACCCCCAACCAGGGAAATTCATATTTAAATATTAATTTAACTCGTCCATGTAAATTGCGTTCAAACGGTCCGGTACGTTTGAAAGTAATTAAACTTTTTGAATTAAAAATATTTTGTAAATTAATTTTGCATGTGTTTGCCCTCTCTCTGTACCAAATACGCAGGCAGATTAATTGTCTTCCATAAATAGGAAACATGTGATAAGAAGTGAGAAACCATTTGTTGCCATAATTGTCTAGCTCGTTGATTTCTACTAATGATTATCTCTTCTTTCCCACAAGTTGTCAATTTTCAAAATTTCCAAAAAAACTCTGACTTTAATAGGGGAAACTTGTAAATTATAATAATTATGAAAAGTTATGCAAAGCCAATTAGGATTTCACTTTGAAATTAGCATAGTAATTTAAATATTTTATTCGTTAATGACCTGGCAAAAATTTGAAGAAAATTGAGAAGTTTTTGTAGCTTCATTTTGGTGTATATTTTAAAGTCTTACCTGGCAAATAGTTCGTTTAAAATCCGGACAAGTTCCTCGGCCGTACATTGATCGGACAAAGTCGTGAACCCACAAATATCGGCGAAGAGAATACTGGAACAAAAAGAACGATAATTTAACGGGACACCTTGATTTATCGGTTCTCATGAAAACGCTAACTCGATTCTATTTATCTTTTTCCTCCCTTTTTCCCCCCCTTCTTTTATATGCAACACTCGAAACTTGACGGTTTCGGGTTCGATTCCTAATCCAATCGAGTTTCGGGTTTATTTATGACTTTTTTATACATTTTGAAAACCAATATCATTATAGGGAATGTATTCCAAAACTCCTATCCTTCGTCACTCTATACAACACTTTTCACAACTATTGAGAGTTTGTGAAACAAATATTCCGGCTGAATAGAGTGGGTAATCCATTTTAAAGTGTATCAAGTCACGTAAAACGCGCAAACTGCACCAACCAGCTACAAACTGAAAATTCCGGTAACTAGAACATTTACTTTCAGGGTAAAGTCTCGCCAAAAACTGGAAAAATCGAGCAGAACGTGGTCTTGTTTACCGATTTATCTCTGTCTTAATAAACATTTTATGTTGTTATTCGTTGGACCTGGGGAATTTTCCAAAGGATTTACCACATAAATTGCCAGGTTTAAGAAAACATTCTAGTATTGCTTGACTCATCTGTTATGGTGCAGAATTTAGGTAAATCTCCAGCAGCTCTAAAGCTCTAAATGCTACTGAAAAGTTTCTGAAAAAATCTTCTACAACTGTCTTTCCTATAACGGTTTTAAATTGCCTTTAAAAACCTTTTAAGAAATTCCAGTATTAAACTATTGTTATCCTAACGTTGCCACATCTATATGAAATTATTGTGACACGTACAATGTTTGTTCCTAAAAGGATGTAAATATAATTTTGTTATGCATTTGATGACTTAAGAAACAAAATAAAGGTAAACCTCACCTTACATTATCATGCCTCTGAATGTATATTTTGTGGAATTGTTCTTCTTTCGGTTGGCCTGCGATGTCAGCTTTCATTTCCATAGCTACGTGTCGAGGCAGAACCGATAAAAGCAATCGTTCCTGCAACAAAGTAAAGGTTTTCCAGTCAAATAAATTGTTAGATCACTATATTTGATCCGACAAGAAGGATTGAAAAACACGTATAGAACAAGAAACGTAGAGTAAAAGGAAAAAGAATTAGCATTGTTGCCATAGAGAAATAATTTCAAGACTATTCACTTCAGTGTGTCGTCATCTTAATTTAGTTTGATTTTTCTAATACATTTAGTATTACAAACAATAGTTGTTTCTGCCTTGAAACAACCAAATCAAACATTAATAATCTTGGCCTTCAAAAGACTATCGTTTAATCCGTTATTGATGACATCCAAAAATAACCATCTCGTTCCGTAAATATCTATTATTAGCCTCGGTCCGTAAAGTTGTAGTTTATTAACCGGGATCGGGGGAATATGCAGATCGAATCTTTCGGTCGGTCGAAGCTACACGCTTTGTTTTCCAGATTCCATTCTGAACGTCTCATAGCTGGATAATCAACTACTGATTGGAAAATGTCTGGATGTTATAGTAGATGGATAATTTTACCTAAATCCCGGTACGGAAAGTGCTGGATTAAGCGCCATTCTGAAACCCACGTATTCTAATCATCAATAGTGACACGGTGCATAATAAGGAAAGTTGTCAATAATTATGCAGGTTTAAACTGAAATTGCCGTGAGGAAAATCGGAAAATAAACAGAAACATTGAAAACTCGTTTCCGTCTTAATGGGGAGGGTTTATCCGGAAATTTTATGCAGCCATCCGAATATTTTTTATTAAATTCATCCGCATTTTCCGGCAAATAGCTTTGCTGATGAAAATATTTAAAAAAAAAGTTTTCCTATTATCTATATAGACAAGTTTTTACCGAAATTTTGTGAATATACGGAAAACTTTAAATTGGTATTGTTGTACGGATTTTGTGTACTAGTAATAGTAGTTTTTTCAATTTACAGTCACAGAAGTTGTACTGTGCTTTGAATAACAATTTGAAAAGTTTGCATATCAAAGTTTATCAATTTTTACATTGCATTTTTTTAATTTAGTTTTTTTGTTAAATGGTTTGTAAGGAAATCAACAGTAAAAAGAAAAACTCAATATTTACCAAACAAAGACGAGAACTTGTAGATTGTTTCTCGACTTGACCACCCTGGAGGATTCTCCTCTGGTTCGTTCTTTTAGCGTGCCCCATTTCTATTATATTACAGTTTGGAGAAAGCTATTATGCTTACTTTGTACTATAAAGACGTTTTTATTATTTTGGATTTTTAAGTGGGTTTTTATTGGTTGGTGGAAATCAAGGCTCGCAGGAAAAACAGTATTTTCTCTATTATTATCTGACATTTTTTAGCTTGACTAATAAGCCAAAGCAAACCGTTTTACAACTTCAAAAAAAAACTAACCTGCTGTTGGTTTTCCCTTTGTATTTTCAATCGTGCCTCGATGCATTGTCTCGTCTCTAAAAAAGCCTTTCTTTGCGCCACTTCTCTCGGATAATGAGTACAAACTCCGGCCAGGTTCGCACAAAGTAGAATCACGAAATTGCTGACGATCTGGAATCGATTAAACGGCCAATTAGTTCGAACCGCGACCAATTTCTTTCGTTCAATTACGTGAGGAAAGTCTTGCAGTTTGCCGACGTAGACGAGCAGGACCAGTTCGATTACAGCCAAAATTGTGCCAGAAAGGACGGCGTCCTTTAACCTGTTGGGCATAAGGGCGTAGGTCAGGTACGTAGAAATCACCGCAAATTCGGTTCCTATTAATGGTCGGCTCACACCGAAAAAAAATGCAATACAGATCTGAAATAAGACAAAAAAGTTAATCTACAATTAGTTTTTAAAGAAACACAAGGTGAAAATTAGTGATTGGTCCAGAAAAGCAGCAAGCTGAAAGCTGCTTTTTATGTTATCACAAACTACTTATTGTGCTTGGATTTAGACAGCATAAATGCAATTTTTAATTCTGGCAAAGTCATGTGATTCGTAATTTAATAATTTTTAGGACATTGATACCCATTACTTCAAAAACTTCAAAAATCCAGTTTTATTAACCGGTATTTGAAAGGTCGCTTCATCAAGCTGAAAATTGTAGTCTGTCAAAATTACCTAACCTAACCCAACCTGTCAAAAAATCACGTGACTTACTTACTAATTTTCCAGCTAAACTAATTATATTTTTGCCTAAATTTTCTTTATTTTAAAAATATGAATTTTACTGTCTCGTGACCGTTTTAGTCATTTTCAGTCGTTTAAGGTTAATCTTTGTTTTACTCACAGCTTAATAAACTAGAACTGACTGTTGCGTCACAATCCCCAACAAAAAACGTATGTGGGTGATTAAAACTGTGATATCGATTGATTGTCAAAATTATTATAGTTTTAGGTTATAACAGGGGGTTACAACAAATTATATAGTATATAACCAACCAATCAACGTTTTTACAACAACAATTAAACAATTTTTAGAAAGTTTAGAACACTTAGTTTATAGAACTTTCAAAATGGTTCCAGAGGTCTCTAGAAATTTAAAACAATTCTTGTAGAGGATTTTGGCACTTAGAAACTTAGAAATTTCTCAGTACCATTTAGGGATCTCTGACACTTTCAAAATGGTTCTAGACTTCTATGGCTATTTAAAACAGTTATGGAAAGGTTTAAGACACTTGTAGAAGACTATGGTACTTTTTAGAAGGTTCTCAGTAGTATTTAACGGTCTCTGACACTTTCAAAATGGTTCTAGAGGCCTATGACGAATTAAAACAGTTATGGAAAGGTTTAAGAGACAGAGATTCTCAGTAGTATTTAAAGGTCACTGAAATGAGATAAGGGATACGTGACGCAATAGTTACAACTCACTAAACAAAAAATGTTGAATATTTAGTAAACATGAGCAACAAAGACAATTAAGTGATATTTCTAAGAAAAATGGTTTCCCTAAAACCGGTCGTTCATTATTCGGACAAAAGTTTCGTACTCCTGTACTTTTGATTAAGAAACAACCGTTAGGAAAGTGGAAAAATTACCTCAATTAACCAAACGGGGAGAGCATTTTAATTTAAGCACTTAATTAATGATACCTGTAAAATACCGAGAGAAAACAAACGAATGAGGAAAGAAATAAGCATCGTTCATTTTTTATTAGCGATTTTGCCACCCACCCTAGGATTAATGATTTACGATCAAACTTCTAAAGTGGTCGACTTTGTTATTTATACTGTCCAAAGCTGTGAGCGCAACGGATTAAACTCTAAACTGGAGGGATTCAAAGCTAACCCTCTAAAATAGTCGTAATAATAATGCAAAGAGGGGTCCGATTTCACTTAAAGTGAAACGAGGACAAATTATATGCAAAGAATGTCAGGAATATATTAAGCTAATGCATGCAGAAATGAATTAAGGATTTCTCTCGAGTTTACGTTTGACGCATTTAGAACAAAATGGCGGGGGACTTGGTTTCTGGGATTAAACTGAGATGCTAAATAATGCACTTACCTGTAGAGTTACGAAGGTCAGGAGAATAAAGTAGGAGATTATAATTAGGTAAACTTCGTTCATTGTTGGTTTTGAGACCACTGTCAATAACACTGAAACAATAGAAAAACTTAATTATTGGCAGATTAAAAAATAATATTTATAGAGTTCCTGACCAAAATAATTTGAACTTTTGAACGCATCCGAAACATGGTTAGTCGCTTTATTTGTTCATAACTCAAATAGAAACTGGAAATTGGCCATATCACCGAGCAAACCTTTGAAATTCAAAGCACACACGTGAATATGTTATTTATTTTAGGTTAATTTCTCCGGCTTTTCAACGAAAAAGCATTAGTAGAACAAAAAGCCACCTGAATCTCTGGAAGCAATTTAACGAGTGCTTCCAAATCCTAAATCGATATTTAATATGTTCTTGCAATTCCCCTAGATAATCAGCGCTATCAAATAAGAATTTCGCAATGTCAAGAGATTTATTATAGCCAATAATCTGAAAACGAATCTGGCTCAACGTGAAAAATATTTTAAAAGCTAAGAAAAGTCAACTAAAATACTTACTCACCTCCATAAACAGCGATACAGCAGGCAGAAGTGCACATAAGCACCACTAAGTAATGCAAACGATCCTCGTAATGATCACGTGGCAGGATAAAGTCAACAACCCCCAGCAGCAAAAAAACGATGCAAAGCAACAACAGCAACGATATCAGGTTTGTCATATTGCTTTGGTTCATCTTAAGAAAATATCTTTGGTATAACATTTCTACCTGAAACAAAACATGTAACGTGCACCAGCTGGTTCAGTCAAACTTGATTAACACTAATAAAATTAGCTGCCATTGCAGACATCTGACGGTCATACACGAACGAGTAATGTCTTGCAGGACTTAATTGAGGACAATAAATTTGCCAAATGTGCTTCACAGGAAATTCGATTTAACTTTAGAGGAAAAGAAGGGCACTAGGTCAGAACAATTTAGTTTAGAATGTTATAAATGTGTGGTATTAGATTGACCAGGGATAGGAGTTGTCTAACATTGTTATTAATGTTTTTTTAACTGGAATAATACTTTAATTATATGATCTAGTTTAAGAGTATAAGTACTCGAATTTCTAAACAATTAGCTGTGTCTATCAACGTACCAGCTTCATCTCTAAATGTATCAAGTTCCCAATTTGCCACAAAATATTAAATGGCCTTTAAGTCAGTCCGCGGGCGATTAATATGTTAATAAAACTTTACAGATTCCCAAATGGGACTTGGGTAACAAACTTGAGGGCACATAGGGGTGGATTTATCAAACACACAAACTTTTGGGTCGGGGAGAATTATGACACCCTATCCCTTTTTTTAGTTTGGTTTGCTAAAGACCTGGAGCTCCTACTAATGTGTTTAAATTGTCTTTTTTCAAAATGTCTGGCCAATTAGCCAACTATAGATAGATTTTATTAGGGAGGTAAAATCTGTGTCATTTATAGATCGATCAGGGTAGGGAGTTAACCAAGAATATGATTTGATTGCTGTATGGAACTCTCTCAGTTTCTAGAAGCTTTAAGTAGAGTAAAAATTCCATTAATCCCAAATTTGCCGCATCATCTAACCTAGAAGTCGCTTGAAATCCATCAATCTTGTGCTTGTTTTCGCGACGACATAATTACCCCCCCAACGACAAACAACAAAAAGACCTAGACTTACTTGTTCATTTTTAAATTGATGAGTACTACAGAGTTTCCGAAGGAGTCGCAAAAGCTTCCGAAAGAATCCGGGCATTTCGTTTTTGGTCGTCTGATGCGAGACCAATAGTTCGGCTTCGACCTCGCCACGATTTTCCGGATCCGGAGAATTTGGCCCGGAGCCATTTTCCCGATTTGGCGGCGACCTTGTAATGCTGCCAACCTAAAACCAAAAGAACAAACATGCAAGCTTATATTATAGCTACGATTGTATGAGTAATATGCAGGAGGGTCATAAATCAGAAAATCGATACGTACGCGTAGTTTTGGTCTACAAGGAACAATAAGGACACTAAACTGAGGTAGTAAAGTAAGGTAAATATTCACAACGGAGTGAAGTTGAATTCCTTCACGTAAAATTAAAGTAATACCTAACACTTTACTCTTTTTCAACTTAAAGAATATTAAATTTATTGACTTAAAATTCAATTAGACTTTTCACATTTATCACCCTATATGCAGTTTTAGTGGGAATTTGTCAGTTTGTAGTCCAGATTCATTTACTTTGACCTCTTTTGTGCAATTTTCATTCTCTGCACTTTTCCCGTAACTTAACTAGGTTAGGAGATATTCCACAAAAACTATTTTGCAGACCAGAAACTCCATTTCCCCGAAAAGTGCCTCAAAATTTTGATTGTCTATACCTTGGCTGTTTTTCGAGGTACAGCAACGGTAAACCACTCAAAACCAAAAACACCAAAATTCCGCCTCTTTTCAGTGGTGTACTCCACAATTACCTTGGTGGCTTTTGGTGTGCAGGGTGAGTCAAAAGAGTGAAGGTAGTTAGAGTTTGGTCACCCTGTATGCAGTTTCAGGAGGAAATTGTCGGTTTAAAGTCCAAATTCAGTTTCCTTTGACTTTTTGGTGCAATATACATTCTTTGCTTTTTTCTCGTATCTCTGCTAGGTTAGAAGATATTCCACCAGAACTATTTTGCAGACCAGAAACTCCATTTCCATGAAAAAGTGCCTCAAAACAATGAGCTATAGCTCTGCTGTTTCTGGAGGTACAGCAACACCAAACCACTACAAAAATGTATTTTTTTCTCCTTTTTCTAGTGGTGTACTCCACAATTATTTTGGTGGTTTTTGGTGTACAGGGTGAGTCAAAAAGTTGAAGTTAGAGTTTGGTCACCCTGTACACAGTTTCCATCTACCTTGACCTTTTTCGTGCAATTTGCTCTATTCCCCAAAAACTATTTTGAAAAATTTTCAAATTAACATTCCGTAATTTGGTTATTACGACAGTTACTTAGTTAATTTGTAGCCCTTAAAATGCTCTTTTAACCATCCTATAGTGTTTTAAACGAAAGTGATAAATATCCAATTAAATAAGAAAACAGTTTTAATAGTAATTTAGTAAATTACTAAGCCGAAAAACGAGAACCAAAGTATTTGAAAGTACTTTCTTCATTCCATATTAGAAGCGGTTTAAATTAATCCGGAATAAACATTCCAGACTTTATCTGTAGTTTCTCGTTCTCCTGAGATTTCTACCGGCTTAATAATTTACAACGTTCTGGCCACAACTTTCTGAGTTATCCTCGTTGATTTTGTAACCCAATTAAAAGACATGTATCCAGAGAAAACCAAAAATGGCTTTCAGTATATCGAGTTTTGCAGGCTTTAAAACAAAGCGATAATGGAAGAAAGGAAAAGTTCGTTTCGTTAAAAATAAAAAGGTTTGTTGTTATGTTTTCCACTGCAAGGCTTTGTTTGGACTCTTTGAATTAGGGAGAAACCGGAAAATTGATGTTAGTTTGGTATTTTTAAACTTGCTCAAAAAATCAAATTTGCATTTTTTTTCTGTATTGTCCTCAAAAAAAGTCAGTTGCATAAAACAAGAAAAGGAAACCGATAAAACCCTATCAAAATAGGGATTTATTTTATTCAAATCCTAAATCCAACTAGGACAACTCTACTACTATTTCCATTGTCTTTTCCGGGTTGTTGTTCGGATAATATTATGCGAAAATCGCGTGTTTTGAATCGCAGTTTAAACGGTCGGAAGATGTTCGCCGATAAAATTGCAACGAATAAATTGCTCTAGCTTCACTACTAAACATTAATTAAAAAAGTGTCAGAATGATAAAAAAAAGTAATTATCTGACCAAGTAACACTTACCGCAATTAAACTAGACGATAAACTACCCTTATCTTTGGAACCGAAATGCTCGATCACCTGCCAATTACTTTTCCGAACGTTTTCTCCAGAGGGTGCGTTTCCACTATATCCACACCCTGTTGCCCCTCCAACGCCAGAAAATGGACTAGTGTTAGCTGTCGAGGTAGGGGTTGAAAGGGGTGTAGTAGTGTCAGTACCTAAAAGTAATTTTTCGGGTAGGTTTCATACGAAATTCTTTATGATAACTTACCACTTTCATGTGACGAATCAGATGATAGTTTTGGTGGTTGTTTCAAACTAGTCCATCGTCTCCCAATACCCCGTCGTAATGTAGAACTGTCCTGCAACCAACCAAAACACTTGGGTGAGTGCCAAAAATCATTTTCCCTTTCAAAAGCAGGGCGATTAATTTCTCGGGCGCGTGTTTCGTACATAGCAAAAAGCAAACTTATATTGTGTGTGTGCATGTATCAAAGTTGGGGAAACTCAATTCGGAAAGCGATTGAATATTCAAGACTCGAATATTGGATATGACTTAATTAACTTGCTTGTTTATTCTATTCAATAAACGGTAATTATTAAGGTGTGGGTGTCGCAAAATGGCTGTAAAATCGATTAAGCGAGTGAAAATGTGTTATTGAATCTAGTTAGTCTTAGAGAGAACTTTTGCTGGTATAAAGTTGGTCATCAATACACCACTTTAGTTCAAAACTCCGGCAAACCTGGAATTTTCAAATCAAACATTTCTCGTGGGAATCTAAATTAAATGAATCAATCAGAACATTTTTGATACTGGTAACAAAGTAAAACTTTGATTGATTCAACATTGGAGTAGTTTAATATTTTTTTGTAAACAATTTAATTTGAGTTTTTCTTTTTAAAGAAATTTTGGTAAAGTTAAAATAATTCAAAGCGATCAGGGAAAGGAGTTTGAAAACAACTTTATGAACCTGCACTTCTTCGGATTTTTTGTTATTAACTTAAAATGTCCAAAGATCAAACATAAACGGGATTTTCATCGTTATTACAAAAGCTTCAATCGGCATTAAACTAACTTTATCATATCTTTCGGGTTTCAAAAGCAAACGAGAAACACACAGCTGTGTACGACAGGCTTTCTACTAGATTGCATTCCTTCTCAGATTTCTACTTTCGATTAGAAACACCTTTTAAATTAAACGCGTTTTGACTAAAATATACCTTTGCCGACATAAGAAAATATCTGAGGAGTTCAATTCTAAACTAATTTATATCTTTGAGTCTGAGAGTCTGATCAGATATCGCAAAACTTGGGTATTTTGGAGAGTTTTAGGAGATTTTTAGTATGAATTATTACTAAAACGGTCAGGTATAATATATCCTATAAAATACGACACCCAAACACAAAAAAATTTTAAGAGATAACGAATTTTAAAATAACTACAAATGTATGAATTTATCCGGTTAATTACCAAACTACAGGAAACCAACAGAAGAGATTATCGGAAATAGATATAGCCCAAAGCTGGCTCTATAAATCAAACTCGCTTAGAGATATGCAAAATGATTTATTGAAATCTACTGTGATTAGGTTTAATGGCATTCCAAAGTGTTTCACCTACAAAGCGTATTCAAAAAAACGTTTTTTCCAGTTTCCTGCAAAATCTAATAACGGAAGTTCTGCGCTTGCCATTGAAGTTGCTCATTTCGAGAACAATGCATTTACTTTCTTTCAAGCGTGCTTTGAAACTAGTTTCACTTGCTTCCACTTCATTTTTTCCAAGCTAATTCACCACTATTTCGGTCGATTTAAATTATTTAAATGAAATTTGTGTATGAATGGAGGGGTTAAAGTGGCACGTGCCTATCCTTTAAACTTTTACGATTCTTTAATCCATTTCGGTTTTGTAGATTTATCCAAATCCTTCACACGTGTAAATGTGTGGTCCATTCAATTTGGCTAACAATAGACGATTTACGATTTTTTTATGCATTAAGCTTTTACACAATAAAATAGGTTTTTGCTAGAGAGCACCAATAGAATACTCTCCTTATATGATATTCCTTTCACGGTGGCGTTTTCAAAAGCCCCACTTTCTTAACTATTATTAAAATACTGAACCATTTCATTTAAGAGGGCTTTTGTAATTAAAAGAATGGTCAACACAATTCCTGACTCGAATAACAGTTATCAGCACAAACACTGGATGAATTTTAAGGCAACGTTGTATTCTCCAACACGTTTCCTATTGAAGAAAATTGCTCCTTTTTTTTGGGGTAATTTACATAATAGCTCTTGTTGTGCTCTAAATATTTGTCTGGAAGCAATTGGAGTCGCTTTGAAATCCAACACCTCTGTGTCAAATTTCTAATTAAATTACTAAATTAGGTTAGGTTAGTGTGATTCTCAATTAGCTGGTTTCAAACTACTGACAAACTACTGACTGTCGTTTCATCACTCTTACCATTAGTGACCAGACAAAAGTGTGAAAATGGAAGTTAAATCAGTTAACAGCGTGAACAGAATGAATAACTATCGCCGAAATATCTTTTGACCAAAACTTTGCCAATTTACTTTGGGCTCGCCAGCAATCTTGGATAGGTCGGTCAAAAGTGAATTTAGAGAGAGGGAGTTTTGAAACTACGTTCAAACGTTTGAAATATTAAGGCAGTCAAACTCTAAAAACTAGGCTTTCTGTAGATTTGTAGAGTTCTAGACCCAGTTTGTCTAATCGAAGAGTGAATTTTGGTTGGTTTTTACATTTTTGACAGAAAAAAATAACAGTGATGATATCAGTTGTTTCAAATACAAGAACGTCCAAATAACCATCTTTTATCACCGTAAAGGTAGGATATCTGTCTTGCAAATTGGGCAATTTGACAAAAGTGGGGCCCAAACAAGAAAAATGATGATTTATCGTCTCGTATTCCATTCGGGTTCTGCAAGGGAGATGTTTTGGAAATTTATAAAACGGTTTTTATCACTTACTTGCTATTTTTTAAGTAATTTGAATTTAGTTTAGTTTTTGATTAACCTTATAGTTGATGAGGCCGAAATAACCCCGTTAGCCGGTTATAATGTATCTTTATTGAAATTACTTCCTCGAAACCTAACGGTCTTATCGCTAAATTCAGGCGATTCATCACGCCTGAATGTTTGCCCTGAAATTTCGAGTGTTTTCGGAACTAACTTTGCCAAGTGCGAATAATCAGTTGCTCTGAAAGCTCGAATTCAAATTTCAGCTCTTCAACTTGCACTACCTGTACGAACAGATTAGACAAAATCCCCATTCACTTCGTTCATACTTGATGTATGAAGAAAAATCGCACGTCTTGCTAGATTTGCTTCAAATGAGTGCTCCTGTCTTACCGGAGAAAAATATATGAATGGTGCAATTTAATTAACGAAACAGAGGCTTTTTCCAGAAAAAAAAACATTAATGGAAGTGGAAGCTTAAACAACGGAGAAATATATAAATCACCAGGAGGTGGAAAACATTTTCTTGAATTTTTTCGTTGTTTTCATCCATAATAATTTCGATCTTTTAAGTGTAATGTAATTGTAGACTGGTATATACAAAAGATTTTCCTATTCAATAACGGGATTTTTAGTTGACATGAATCTAACCGGTTTGTTCAAAATTGAGTCAAATTTTGGGTTCACAACTTGGCAACTCTGATTTCTGTAATATTCAACAAATTACCACCTGTGTTTAGTTAATTATTTATTCCCACTTTTACTATCACGTGACTGCATTACGTGCATACGCACTGTAAGAACATGTGATAACTAGGAATGAACAATACACTGTTTATGAACACTTTTCAGTGCCATTTAGTAAGTAATAAAATAGGTGATAACTAAGATTAAGTTGCTTAATAACTGAATCTCCAAGTTCATTCAGCTTTAAAGGCTACACTAATTAAGCCGGTTAATTTTAATTAGTTTTTCTCTGGCACTTAACTTTCAAGCTCAAAGGCTGCGTCACGTTGGATTGTTTAAGAATTTTCATTTGCGTGTAATCTACTTAACCCTTTTTTGTCGACAACGGTTCTAGCAATTTTCAGGAATTATAGGGACAGACAACCCTCTCAAAATTAACTGAAAAGCATCCAGTGTCCTGTGTTTTTGGAAATTCACGTTTTGAACCTTCTTTTTCCCCGATTTTACTTTAGGCGCCTGATTTGATCGTTTTTAGTATGCTAAAAGGGATTAAATAAACCAGTTAGCTTAAGCAAACTATATCTTACGGTATCTCGTTTTCGGTCCCTTAGGCTCAGTCTCTGTTTCCAATCTCTTTTTGGGGTCGAATCCGTACTCGAGGGACTTAACATTGGGGTCGACTGCATATTCTGAAAAAATGTCAGAAATTAAGTTGTTATACTGAAAATCATACACATCAGAATAACGCATCACAGAAAAATTGCAATATTACCTATGTGACTAAGACTGTTTAATAATCTGAGTATTACTCACTAATTTTGAATAGATAATAACATCCATTACCTACCCGTGAGGATTATTCTAAAATATATACCACAAATCAAAGTAAAATGGAGTGACGTAACAGTCAATAGAAACAAAAGTTTTGAAGGTAATGTTTGTGAACGTTTGCTTCTTCATTCGTCAAATTTAAAATATTTACCTGGGGCAACGTCTATAGTGTTATTATTTTCTAATCCTTGATTTTCCTGATGGTGATAGATGGAATTTGGCTGTCAGTTCAGTACAAAACAAAGAAACATGCTTGAAAAGTAATAAAATCAGTTTGACTTTGGTTGAATGCTTTTTATACTTTCTGCAGTGCATTTTTGACATTATCAAATGTTGGTTGTGTGTTTCTGACTTAATTTCTATCTATTTTTAAATATGACAACCGTCAAAATCTTCTTCATAAAGCTGTAAAACTACAAAACACTCTTAAAATCCAGTATAATCAGTTTATGCATTTCTAAACGTATTTTATAGCTTTATAAGTGGAATTTCAACAGTTATGATATTTGGCCGTTAGGTACAGTTCTGTCCTAAACCTGAAAACTGTCAAATTCAATCCCATGGAGGTACAAAACTTGAAAAGTAACAAAATAAGTGTGATTCAATTTACTTTGATTTTTGCTATATCCGTCAAATTGTCTGGTACCAAACCGAACAGCTTGGTAACGAACAGGATGGTTGGAATCTTAAACTGTTTTGCAAAATCAAATTCGGCCAACAAAAAAAAATTCCCGGATGTAATTTGGGGGGGTAATAAAAACCGCACAAACTTTATAGAAAAAAACATGAAGTTACAAAAGCCAAATTAGCTTTGAACGGGTCCTCAAAGGGCGCGCTAAAACACGGTTTACCGCTCCGCAAACTGGCAAAGATGGGCTTTTTTTATGGGCCCGGGAAATGGTAAAAGGTGCATTAACTTATTTTTGATAAACGGCCAACAGGGTAACCTTGTTAGGTTAGATTATCTCGTGTTTTTGCCGCAACTTGCTAAGGCAAGTTAATTAATTTCCTTTTAGTCATCCCTCCAAAAAAAAAATTAAGCCTGCTGCTTGTTTGGCAGTCCAAAGTGTTGGATTTTCCACATTTATCTCTCGAGGCCTCCATTTGCATAAACTGAAAAATAAGTCCAGTTTTAAAGCTGATTTCCAAGCAAAATTGCCATGGATTACACCTCTGTTTCGTGAAAGCCCCCAAAGCTATTCAGCACCTCCTCAAACATTAACCAACTCGTCCTTGTTTCAGTCAATCCTAAACTGAGCCCAAGGTATTCAATAATTAATTGTTTAAACTGATTAAGTTAACAAACTGGTGTTTTTTTTAAAATAAATTGCTGTTTTATGACAGTGAATTATTTAAATAAACTTTACTCGAACGCTAAATCATCGATTGGATAAACACAGGGCAAACGAATACGAGCCTGAATGAAAATAATCTCCGCTCTGTGATTTTTGCGCTTTTTTTGCGCCCCTTTCGAATCGAATTATTTTAAATGACATTAATGAAAATAACAGGAGAATGTTGAATTGATTGCCATATTATTCTAAAGTTATTTGGTTACAAGCAAAACTATAATTTATGTTTTATGTGTTAACAGAATTTGGATTGATCCAATTTGATGACTGACTGACAGACAAACTGTCATTATGGATTTTGTAGGTCTATGTTTTGAAGAGTTTGTCTATGCAACTATCATAGTAATGCCGCTCTATCAATTAACATTTTAGTAATATGACAATACGCTAGTTCTGCACTAAACTTGTTGACGACAATTTTCAGATAACAGTGTCAAAATATTTTGTATGCTGCCAATGCAATGCAGCTTATGTATAGGTTATTCCATTGTAAAAAATACATTGAAGAGTTTTATGGTAAACTGAGAAGTAAATACGAATTGATTGATACTTCATTTGTAGACTAAGCAGTTATGCTTAGTTCACATTTGCAGCATTTTCTTAAATGCTGGGTGCTGTTTGTGATTTTTGTATTTGTGGTTTTTGACAACGCAAATACTACACATGTGGACTTACCATATGCAACTTTTTTTTCTTTGAAGTAAAGAGACGAAAACAACTTCTTTAGAGCATCTGTGGCATACAAATTTTCGTATGGAGAAAGCACATCCGAAATATCCGTTGCGGGCTGACCAAAACCGACCGGAAACTTGCCATAATGGATTCTTTGGCCGACGGATATTGGAAGAGGCAAATTGTCCTCGTAAAAAAAAACTGCCTAAAATGCGTTCATGAATATGTACCATGCCAAAATTGATTACCGAAATAAAAGGCTATCTGGATGATACTTGATTTTGCGACTCTATTTTTTAGAGTTTGCATAACTGGGATTTTTTTAGAAAAAGCAAATTTAAACAATGCAATGGACATAAAAGAGTGCGCCCGGGATTCAACGTCCATTATTTTCCAGTTCGGATCAAAGATATGCATTGTTTCAGTTGTCGTGCTTTATAAATTTCAACCTGATATCGATCTGGACAAGTATAGAGGCAAACCGGAAAAAGATTTTTCTCAATTCCAACAAGAATAATCACCGTAATCTAACACTTCAAGCTCGTAAGGGCTGGATTAGCGAGCAGGATTAAATCAAAGTTCCAATAAAAAATTAAATTATTTTTAAAATGAAAGAAAAATATGCTTTTTTGTTAAAAAATTAAACCGAAGCTCAATATTCCAGACTAATTATTTTCCGGTCTGGATTTCTTCAATTTGTAATTCATTACGTAAAACAAATAAATGGATGGCACAAGCTCTATTAATTAAAGGAATTTTCCTGTTATAACATGTAATAAGTACGAAAAGGAAGGGTAGGTTTAGGTCAAATCCCTAAATTTCCTATTTGAACAGTCCTAAGGCCCTGAAAGGGATCCTCTAACTTGGACCCTACAATTATCTTGGGAAAACTTAAAATGTGAAGGGAATTCCTAATTAAATAAATTATCCAAGTTAGTAATTATTCATAATAATGATACTGTTTTTTGTTTTCCTGCCCTGTTTCATTTCAACTTCTTATTTGATGGTATGTATAGACTTTTATGTGTCTATCGATAGTTTTAGAAACGTAACACAATACTCGTACTTTTTTAATTGTTACTGCAAGTTTGGTACTTTTCCAAAAAGGTGATTTGTTTCCGTGACTTTTGGCAAGGGTTTAAGTGTGTCATGCCGACAATATTGGCAGGATTTAAGTAAATAGAAATAAATCCAGAACCGATCGAACTGGTTTAGTAGAAATTGAAATTGCCAAACTTTAGAAATACAGGCAACACCGCTTACAAAAAAATTTTACTGAAACAAACACCTGGCTGGCTAAAATTGAGTTGTTTTAACTCTATTTTGGTAACTTTCTTCAAGCTTCATGTTTACAAGATATTTTGCAATTTTACTATACTAAAAAAAATTAATAACGCAGATGCAAGTTCATTCCTCGATGATGTGATAATTTAAACTGTAATTCCCCATTGCCTGGTACTTTTATCGTCTCAAGAAAATACCGTGTAGATTAAGCTTGGCCAACGAGTATATAAGATCTAGACACACTAAATCAAATCACTCTTTCTAGTATTAACATTCGTTAATGTATTTTGCTGGAAAAAAAATGAAGTTCTTAATCTTCACTTTGTGCTTTACGTACGTGTTTGGGGTGCCCAATTATGAAGAAGCAGACGTTAAGGATATTTTACTACGACATAAGCGGTAAGGGTTTTAAATTACCTAATGTTAAAAGTACTCTGGAGTTAATCTCTGAAATTCTTTTAGACAAAATCATCAAACAAGTATCAACATTAAGGACCCTGGAATGGCCACTCTTAGCCATCAAAGTACCATTTTGAATAATGCAAATCATCGTCTTGATGGCTCTGGATACGTATCCAAGGATTTGAGAGGACACGGTATTAAGCCGGATGCTTATGGGGGTGGATTAGGTTATTTACACAAACCGAGTGCATCAACTTTAGGGGTTAACGCCGATCATGTCAGAAGGGGAGGTTTGTTGAAATTTGATTAATTCGTAAAACAAAATTTTGGTGATTTTCTTTTATTTTACAAAGGAACTGATGTGACTGCATCTGGTACATGGAACTTTATTCACAAACCCAACGCTGACGTTGGATTGACTGGACAATATGGACGTCATTTTGGCCCTGGAGGAGGACGACCCAACTACGGGGTAATGTTAAATGGTAGAGTTCGATTTTAACCCCTTCAACCCTAATAAAAAAGTTTTAAACTGAAATAAAACTCTTCAAGAATATTTAATCACTCCTCTCCCTAATTACTCCATTAATGGAGTCTCGTCTCAAACAGGACTAGTTTCATTAAATCTTGCCCTTAAGATGCAACCACTTGTTTTGTAGGGTCCTTAATTAAGTTAGATGGGACTGTTTGAGGACAGTCAAGCTTAAAAGATTACCTCCACGTTTATCCAGTTATTCGAGTGGAAAAATCCGTCTTGGAAGGAATTTTATGTCACTTTTCGATTCTCTGAATATACGATAGCAAGAGTATTGATATTGACGTAAAGGTCTGGATGTTTTCCGTTTTCTTTATCCATGCAATGTTTACATATATGTGCTGTGTTTGGATGATCCGGTTTTTTTTCTAGTCAGATTGAATATTAGATTTGCGTAAATAACACCACTGATGGTGGTAGTTTGGGATTTAGAAACTGATTGCTGACCAATTACAAACTGCCCTTCTGAAATCAGAAAACATTTGACAAATTAGACTTCAATCAGAGTAGATCAAATGTCAAAATGACAGTTTTGGCTTGAAAACAGTCAGAACCCTGCTTATAAAGCTGTAAAATGCAATTAACGGTATTGTCAAGTGTATTTTAAAGTTTTATAGCTTCAGGGATCGCTTTGTTGATAACTGACACCTCAATGGTAGATTAGACTACATGTCAAATAGACTGTGTAATAATGATTAATGACAAAAACAACAATCTAACTTGCGTATATGTGTCAGCTTTAAGCTTCCTACACAATTTTTACTATACTGACTTTTATCTTACCATCATGGTTGTATAGGGTGGCCTTCGCTCAGTCCATGTTAGAAAATATCACTGAAACAAAACATACCAAATGAAAAAAAATTAAACATCAAAGACTAAGAAACAAAATCTAAACAATATTGATCGACTATTTATTATTACGTCAGAAATTTCAGCTTTTAATATCCACGTGTAACAGTGGCAAATTAATTGATCGGTGACTAAATAAAGTAAATAAATTACAGAAATTGATTTTTTTCTCTCATCCAGTCTAAAATAAACTGAAATGCTATTTTGAGTTATGCTTGGGAACTATTTCGGTTTCTGCCACACGTGGAATTCGCCTGACATTTTTGTTTAGATAAAGTGCAAATCAAAATTATATTCCATGTGTTGCAGAAATGTAGGAAAAGTTGTTAAACAAGTTCCTTAATAAACACCAATCCATTAATAAAACAAACACCCAAAAAGGGTTCAGGCTCTATAGTGTACAAATTGTTATCGTTCTAGAAGTTTAAGGGAAACCCATTAAAAGTTTCCTTTCGATAGTCTATAAAGTGTTCCAATGCTTCCAAAAACTAACACCATAAATCCGCCCTGATGGTTCTTTGGGAGTTTTTACGTCCAAACATACGTAAAACAAGTTTAATTTAGTTTTGTGCGGAATTTTCTCAATCTTTTTAATAGAATGCAGCAAAATATAGATTAAACCCAGCTTGCAATATGTTTCCATCATCCAACATGCAAGACGCAGTTTATGGAAGTAAAGTTGACCCAGTTTTCTCCCTGCTTGTATTTTGAGATGTACACACTGTTTTATTATAAGACCCCCGTCAGCGGCTTTATCTTAAAGTAGTTTACTTCTTGGCATGATAAAATTTAGCTATGACGCACTGGAAAACGTCTTGTAAGCTAATTGTGGTGGCTTTTGCTTTTTTCTGGCTTGACTTAAACAAAACTCATAAAAGAAGAAAAATGCCATGCAGCATCAACTCAGCCCAAAAAGACAGAATGTCCGGGACTATTATCCACAACAAAATATGGCATTTTTATTTTATTACATCCTAACATTTCAAACACAACAAAAAATATCTGTTTTATTTCGTTATTTCCGAGCCTTGTCAGTCTTAAAAAAGAGGTCTTACCGTAAGCTAAAGGATAAAAGATCCCGGGATATTCTTGGAGTTTGAAAAGCGGAAAAAAATATTTAAAAGTAACAGAAATCGAGTTTTTGCCTACCGTAAGCGTCACTTAACCCTGGAGAATCAATAGGGCTACAAAGAAAAAATTTATTATTTTTCCTCAGGTTAAATCGGGTGGAATCCTTTAGGATAATAAAAAAATTCCAGAACAAAAAAATGCTAGTAATGTTGTATTGTTACCGTAAATGACTCTCTTATTATAATATCAAATATCCCTAGATTTCTTTAGTCACAATAAAGACAGAAAATTTCCAGATAATCAGTTATTGAGTCAAGACTACTCTAAACTCTTTCTTTCCCTCTATTTCTCTTATTCCTATTTTTTTAAGTATAAATTATTACTCTAACATCCACTTGCTTATCACTGAAATTTAAAAACCCTTTTTTTATTTTTATCTCACAACACTGTCAAGCCGAAAACATTATCCACATCAAGAAAATAAAGACTCCTAGTCTGGAAGTTGTCTCTTAATGTAGATTTTATGTCGGATACGAGCCCCCCCTTTGGGGACATTTTGCAGGTTTTTCTTCTAGACTGGAGGAGTGGAAACAAATGTTCCTTGAAAAAATAAATGCGTCAAAAGGGAGTAGTCAGTTGTCGTTTAGAGTAAAACGAATATAACTAGGTCACTCACCCTTAAAAATGATATAAAGTAAATTTTTCACGTTTAAGTTGTGCCTTATAAAATACGTCACTATTTGCAAGACATAATTTACGTCAGAAAATCGCGGGCAAAATGGCTGTTCACAATGAAATATTTGCTTTCGAGACAGCGACATAAATCACGGATAAAGTGCGACAAACGAAATTTATATCTATAAAACATCCCCTTAAGTATGTCAATTAGTTCACACACACGTCCGGTTGATATTCTGAAATCGATATTTTCACATCATCCAAAGTCCATAAAACTGGAAACCTGTTAATTTACAACGCAACTTGTAAATGGAACCAGAAAACAATGTGTCCTTTCTCTCATATAATTAATCATCAAGGCTTTTCATTCATTTACGAGAATGCAATTTCAATCCTCAACGGATTTTATTCAACGTTTCGAATTTAAATAGACCCTTCCAAGGTTTTTCAAATTGAAAAACTTGATAAGTGCTGTTCACTTTGACCAGACTGTAACTAAATCGCAAGTTGTAATGAAATGAAACTGTGCTTGTCACATTACGAAAAAAAACTCCAAATTTAAATTAATAAAATTATTTTCTTTTGATACGTTTCAGCGAACAGAATGCTGCTTTAATTTAATTTAACCGCCAACCGAGTTTTCTTTAAGGGAAATTAGTTTTGTTGTAATCTTAATCACGATCAGCATGGTAGAACTTTGAATGAAATTTTCATTTAAAAGAAGAATTTTATACATTTTCTAGTCAATTATTGTGACTGAAAGTGTTGAAAACGTATTCCGTATTAGAACTTTAAAATTGACTGGATATTATTCTAATTCAAGGCTTCCAGCAACACTTTTAGTTAGAAATGTGAAAATCTTAGTCAAAAAACATGAAAATTGCCTAAAAAGTGTAATTTTACATTTTTCAATCGATTCTTGTCACTGAAAGTGTGGCAAAGGTTTTCAGAACCTTAAAATTGACTGGATAGTCTAGTTCAAGTCAATTTAAATGCTTTCAGCAACTTTTTAAGCTGTAAATGTAAAAATCTTAGTCAAAATACATGAAAGTTGGCTTTAAAGTGTAATTTTGCTTTTTCGGGTCAATTTTTGTATTTAGAAGTGTGGATAGTCTTCATAAACCTAAATATTAGTTTTCAGGCAATTTTCCACGTTTAAAAGATAGTTTCAAATCATTTTCATATAAAACAGGTAAAAATTAAAGTAAAAAAACATGGGAGTTGCTTTAAAAGGGTAATTTTACATTTTATAGTCAATTCTTATCACTGAAATTGTGAAAAACATATTTAGAAACCTTAAAATTGATTGGATAGTCTAGTTTAAGTCAATTTCAATGATTTCAGCAACTTTTTAAGCTATAAATGTAAAAATCTTAGTGAAAATACATGAAAGTTGACTTAAAAGTGTAATTTTACATTTTCCAATCAATTCTTGTGACTGAAAGTGTGGCCAAGGTTTTCAGAACCTTAAAATTTACTGGATAGTCTAGTTCAAGTCAATTTCAATGCTTTCAGCAACGTTTTAAGCTATAAATGTCAAAATTTTAGTCGAAATACATGAAAGTTGACTTTAAAGTGTAATTTTGCTTTTTCTGGTTAATTTTTGTCTTTTTTAGAAGTGTCTTCATAAACCTAAATATTAGTATTGAGGCAATTTTCCTAAAAGATAGTTTCAAAACTTCCAATCATTTTTATATAAAAAAGGTAAGAAAACATGGGAGTTGTCTTAAAAGGGTAATTTTACATTTTCTAGTCAATTCTTATTCCTGAAAGTGTGGAAAACATTTAGAAACCTTAAAATTGACTGGATAGTTTAACCTAAGTCAATTTCAAGGCTTCCAGTAATTTTTGAAGCTAGAAATGTGAAAATATTATTCAAAAAACATAGAAATTGCCTTAAAAGTTTAATTTTACATCTTCAGTACAATTTTTGTATTTAGAAGTGTGGAAACTATCTTCATAAACTTAAAAATTGGTTTTGAAGCAACTTTCAACGTTAAAAAATCAATCCCACACTGCCAGAACATTTTTATGCTAAAAATGTAAAAATTAAGTTAAAAAAACATGTAATTTTACATTTTCTAGTAAATTCTCAACTAGGATAGTCTAATACAAGTCAATTTCAAGGCTTCCAGCAACTTTTTTAACTAGAAATGTGACTCAAAAAATTTCCATAGCATAAATTTTCCTAATAAATACGGTTTTAATTAGTATTTTGTTATGATCAATAATCAATAGACCATAATAATTGACACATTAAACAAAGAGTGTTGTCAATTTTTCTTTCGAGTAGTGAGTAAATTAATTAACTTTTTATCGATTTTACTACAAGTTGAAACTTCCAACTTGTCTAGGAAAGACCCTAAAAACGAGTTCGAATCCCCCAAGGTAATCACTTCCTGGCACTTTACAAGCACAAAACTCCATTTCCATATTCTTTGCACACGGCAAACAACCCCCGCATTATATTGAATCCTCTGCTTGCATGCTGGTAATGTACGTGAAAGTTTACCTTGGCGGCGGTGAAGTTCAGAATCAAAACTTTCATTCTACAGTCGTTCAAAAAAAAAATCAGTTTAAAAGAGTTTGCAAGTTTAAATCTAATTTTATCCAGCTTAGTAGAGTTTATCACAAAATTGCAAAAAGTGGTACTGATGCTTGTTTTGCACCAGTTTCAGCTAGCCATTATTAAACTCAATTTAAACTTTCACTCTATTTTATTCAGTCAAATCGACCTGTTTTTGCCCAATATTCAGAACTAAAAATTTAATCTCCATTGTGTCCCTGTAAAAAATCAACAAAACTCCCAAATCGGTTTTAGTATTGAAAACATTTTGAATGATCTCTTATACGGACGGTCTCCATTATTCAAATAATTCTCGTTTTATTTAACTGTAAAAAGGGGCTGTTACATTAACATATCCGGATTTATCGAAATTCCTTGTTATCGGTTAATTCCAATTTGTGGAACGTTGTAATTTAGGTTCGTTCTTCCCTCTTTTTCCGTTTTTTTTTTGCGTAACGTTAATCTGATGATGTTTAATTTATGCGTTCAATTCCGTTTGGTTTTTTCATAATCACCCAAAGCAATATACGGGTATTTTGATACAATTTGCTTATTAATGGAATATTTCAGTACAGCAGATGTAACAAATTTTTACAGCTTAGAAAGGTATTACGTATAATGTTAATATACCAAATACGTCAATAATTTATCCTTCTTTATCTATTTTTACAGTGATCAATGACAGAAGTTTACATGTCCAACCTATTAACTTAAATGAGCATAGTTTTGGATAGCATTCGACCTGAGCTATCTTTTCACTTCAATTGGTCGTCAACTATCAAATAACCAAGTTTTGGAAAAAGTACATTGAAGCACATTCAAAAATGCGTGTAATTTGGTAAAAAAATCCTAGAGTATACTCTAGCAGACAGTAATAACACTGTTTAGTGGTAAATTGCCTATCAATGTACCTGACACTTTGATTATCTAGTTCGAATATGTTAATCCCCATTTAGGATGTCAGTGACACATGCAACGTGGGGCATGTGCTAAGTTAACACGTAACACGTATATTAGTGCATCGTGCATCTCACCGTTAAATTAAGCCGATTGATCATTAAAGATTTTGTAGACAGATTATTCAAAAGGTTCCAGAGAACGGTTAAACTGGCTAACATGAAGAACGTACTGATCAGGCATACTATGCCTTTTTGTCTATCTATCATATTGAGATGATGAAACTGATGAAAGATCCAATTATTTTGTGTGTTGTGTTTCACTTTTTTATTTTGACATGGTCATGAAACCCGCATTTCTTTAACTTTATGCGTTTTGTGCGACAAAGGTAGTCAAAAGGTCAAGAAACTATTCAATCCACATGGAAAGAATAGTGGAAATGGAAATTGCAAAAACCTGAAAAAGTAGTGTAACTCCTTATTCACAACTTTTAAAATATGAAAATTACATTACTGTTTTTGCAGTTCTTCTACCGTTCTCCTGTTTTTTTGTATAATCTTCCGTTATTGCCATTATGTTGGTTGTGAAACTTTTCATTTACTTTTTCAGTTTATTGAAAAGGAAATTTAATAAGGATTCTAAAAAAGCGCTTAAAACAGTCATTTACTTACTCCAAATTATTCTCTAAAACCACGTGATATCTGTCACTATTATCAGGATCTTCAAAATTTTACTAGAATTTGCAAGAATTACATTTTAACACAGTTTTCGAAACTAGACGATTTTCTGAGATTTAACAGTTATTTTGACAATTGTCACTTCATAGCCTTCTGAAATTACGTGACAACTGTCAATAACGTCAAAACTGTCAAATCATGCTCTAAAGTTGCAAAAGGCAGGGTTTAGGAACGTCTTCTTGCAGTATGTGATATAAAACGTGTTTCTGAGATTTATGATAGTAATTTTGCAAATTGTCACGTGACCGTCTAGCTAAATAGTGTTTTACAATCACGTGACAACTGTCACTAACATCAAAACTGGCAAACCAAGCTCAAAAGTTGCAAAAATCAGGATTTAAAAACGTTTTCTTGCAGTATTTGATATAAAACGTGTTTCTGAGATTTATGACAGGTATTTTTCCAATTGTCACGTGACCGTCTAACTAAATAGTGGTCTACAGTCACGTGACAACTGTCACTAACGACAAAACTGACAAACCATGCTCAAAAGTTGCAAAAATCAGGATTTAAAAATGTTTTCTTGCAGTATTTAATATAAAACCTGTTTCTGAGAATTATAACAGTTATTTTGACAATTATCACGTGACTGTCTGACTAAATAGTGTTCTACAATCACGTGACAACTGTCACTAACATCAAAACTGTCTGAACCAAGCTCAAAAGTTGCAAAAATCAGGATTTAAAAACGTTTTCTTAAAGTATGCGATATAAAACGTGTTTCTGAGGTTTATGACAGGTAGTTTTCCAATTGTCACATGACCGTCTAACTAAATAGTGGTCTACAGTCACGTGACAACTGTCACTAACGTCAAAACTGTCAAATCATGCTCAAAAGTTGCAAAAATCAGTATTTAAAAACGTTTTCTTGCTGTATTTGATATAAAACGTGTTTCCGAGATTTATGACAGTTATTTTGCAAATTATCACGTGATCGTCTAGCTAAATAGTGTTCTACAATCCCGTGACAACTGTCACTAATGTCAAAACTGCTAAACCATGCTCTAAAGTTGCAAAAATCAGGCTTTAGAAACGTTTTCTTGCAGTATTCGATATAAAGAGTGATTTTGAGATTTATGATTTTTGACAATAGTCACGTGACTGCCTAGCTAAATTATCCTTTAAAACCACGTGATATCTGTCACTAATGTCAAACCTTAGAAAATAATTATTAATAAAAAATCTGTATTTTTGAAGTACGGTTTTTATAGCAAGGCTCAAAAATCACCTACTCACAAGAACCCTAAATAGTACACATAACAGCTAATTTGTTTATCAAAAAAACTGTTAAAATGAACGAAGAAATGGTAGTTTATCTTAATTTTGTCCTACCAACAGCTGATCATGACCCCCTAATTAATAATTAGTCCCTAGGTTAAGGTACTAAAGGTATTTTGCTAAAAATTAGGGCACATTTTGTAAGTTGAACCAGAAACTTTTTTGCTAAATAACTGCCAAATTCATCACTGATGCAAATAAATTCATGAATACGTCATATAAAATGTGTTGATGTTGCCTATACCAATAACCAGAATATTATCGCATTAGGATGAAAGAAAATTACTTTTCGCGCAAAAATCCATTCTGGATGCTAAAAACAAACCCGCATTATGGCAAACCAAATAAATAAAATCCACCAGGTTACGTGGATTTCTTTGACTTTTTTGACATGCTAATTTGTTTAGGCTTCCAACGAAAATAAACCAAAAAAAATCGTTTTGTATGTGAATCTGTAATAATAGAGTGAGTTTTTGTCTATTTTCTCAGAACAGAATGGTTCACCTGAAATCTAGTTAGATCATCTAAAATCCAAATTTAGTCGTTTCTGCAAAAAGTGAAAAGTCACTTAACGTTATTACTAAATAAACGTCAATTGAGAGATTTCCTCGTAACCGCAAAATTTACTGTATAATAAATTAAGCTTTTATTTGCTTGGTACCCAATTATACAACATAATTTATTTCCCGCATTGTACAAGCAAGACAAATACACTGTAATTGTAATAAATTTATCCGAACTGGATATTTTTAGATTTCTGTTTGTTTAAATATGTGGCTTCATTTTTTCGGTTTGTCGATCTGAAACAAATTTGACGTTATTTTATAAAAAGGGTTTATGCATTAATAGTTGTGTAAATTTATTCAGTTTTCTGTTTGGTTAATTCACGATTACACAGGTTACATTGTTGACTTTACCAGCCGATTTTGGTGTGTTACACATTTGAGTGGGTGCGTTAACTCTATTGTTAGCCATTAGTGTACATTTTCGAAAAAATTGATCTTCAAAACTGTACTATTGTTTAATTTAGTGCACAATAGAGTGGAACAATTGGTAATAATAATAATTATTATTATTATTGCCACACGTGGGAAAATGCACTTTATTATGAATCGACGGTTATTTTGTAGCAAGAACGGAAGCCGGCTATTTACTATAATGATACTTGAATTTGCTGAAAGGTATCATGTTATATGTAGAGTTGAAATAGAAAAAAAATAGTTTAGTAGCGATTATTACGCTATTAGCAAGGCTGAATCTATCCAGTAACGCTTATTAAACGATTTAATCTTTAGTCTGATAAAGATTATTAATCGATTAAGATAATATAGTGATTTAACATTAAATGCACTTTAATGCTTTTAAAAAATAAGACATATGAATAATAGGAATTGTTATTAACAAAACAAATTTTGTTTTTGGAAATCAATACAATACAATTTACTGGGTCAGGGGTGTGTCACCTTCAAAACTGAATCATTGTCGTTTCACTTTGCGGTCAAATCGATTAATAAGTACCCTCCCGCATAATTGTATGCAAATACTTTGGTAATTAACCGATTACGACGGAACTACCTATACTAAGTGTTTGGTTGTGCGGTTGTAAAAATCTAAATTTAGCTAAAATGGGGAAAAAAGCTTTTTGCTGTCATTTAACTAGTGGAAATCACCCAAATTGAATGTAAACAAGTTTGACGTTGCTTCTTTTTACGAGGCTGATTTTAGTGGCGCTTTGTCAATAATATTTAGCTAATTGAACAATAAAGATGATGGCTTAAACTAACATCAAAAATCAGAATGACAGAAAAGGACAAAATTATTACTTGTTTAAACCGTTTGTTATATTTGCTTTTGCAATTTACCACGAAAATACATACGAACATCAGACCAACCTTGAGAAAATTGTTAGCGATCTTTTTCCAGTTTTGTTTAGATTTACATTTGTCATCGGACTTCGCTCGGCCTTGCCATTTAAACTGTTGAAACTGTAATAGATAAAGTGATGAGAGTGTTCATCATTCTTCAACCGAATACCACACCAATAGAGACACCATGTATCACATGTCACTCAGTAGTGAAAAAACTTAATAGAATTGTATTATTATCTAGGTTATTTTTGAGTTTTAAGGTTGTTTCTGTTTTTTTTTTCGCAAATACTTAGGATAGGTAGCAATGACCCAATAACATTGAAGCTATTTTCGCTTTCGTCCGTTGCATCTAAAATCTCCGTTCAGCTTTCGACTAATGACTTTTTTCCTGAACAGTAAATGTCCTCTACCAATTTGAATTATTTATTACCTCAAATATGTAATAGAAGAACCACGTTACAGGCAATGAACTGCACCTAATGGATGCATTATTACTAAATTTTGGGCGCGGGCTAGATTTGTCACGTACCATCAAAAACGATTGTCGTTAAATGGGCCAGAAAATTGTCCAATTTTAGTAGGGAATTTCAAACTAGAATGGTCGAAAATTGTCACCACGTCCGTTTTTATGATGTGCTAGCAATCCAGAAAAACTCAAGTAATTAATTTAATCTTGCAGCAGTACAATAAGAGACAACAATAACAAAACAATTCATTTATAGTTTATTATTAGAATCGTTTAAGTATATGTGCATGCACTAGCTAAATCAAGGATATTTGCCACAATTTCCTTTTAGTTTATTAACATTATTAATCTTCTGAAAAGAACTTTTTGTTCTTTTTTTCTATGCCCATCTGAATAATATGCGCACATAAAGTGAATGCGGCAATATAAAACCGCCCGTCTTCTTCCACTTTCGCGAACTTAATACAGGCATTTTCCTGTATAAATTCAAATGCGAATAAGCATTTTGTAGTTGTGCAATGAGGCAAAGTGGAAAGAAGCCCCTTTTTGGAGTTTTGTAGGAATTACGTGGTCGGATAAATCCGGTTGAAAAGTCAAAACTAACTAAAATAAACATCCTACTTTTTCAATCGAGCAAAATGTTGTTCTGTTTCCAGTTTTCTTGTACCGCAGTGAGAGAGTCTGGATTTTATAGTTTCAGGCTATTTTTCATTGTGAAGAGACATTGTCCAAACCAGCAGTGGAACTATTTAAGGGAATAGAAAAGAAATTGTTTTATCATACTTTTTACATCTTACATCATAAGTTACATAGTACCCTTACAGGTTTTCCTTATTAAAATATTACAATGCTGGTGAATAATTTTTTTCTCCCATAACCATAGGTTACATTTAAGTACAAGCTAAATTATAAGCTAACTTTTACTGCGCCTTTGATGTTTTACCCAAAGGGTAACTTACCTATAATTACCAATATTCCAAATTTCTTTCATTCACTAGTCTGTATTTATAATACAGGGTGGTTCAGTTTTAAATGTCAATAATTCACCATTCTATAGCCCATCAAAAAATAAGTTAACATACATATTATGTCATTTTCCTGAAAAATGCTTCCCAAGAAAAATACAGTCCATAAATGTTATTTAAATATATAATTTTAAAAAATCAGTTTCTTGTCATAACTGTCAGACCCCTGGAGCAATTTTAATTAAATTTAGAAGAAATACATATGAAATTAATACTTCCATCAATCTAAACTGTCCAGTGGTGTAAATACAGAAAGATGGTTTTCATTTTTCTGCCTTATTCTCTATGTCACTGGATATTTTTCAAAATTTTCAGTTTTTTTTTTACTTTTTCAATTTGACAAAATAAGTATCTCTTACAAAATTCTGAATTGAAACTTTGTTTACGAAATAATTGAGTTATTACGTTTAAAGACCCAAAACCAACCCAACCTAACTTAAAAATTGTCTTGAAAATGGTGAAAATTGACTTAAGAAGCTTAAAAAATGTCTTTGTAGCCAGTTTTCACAGTTTTCAGACAAATTGAAAGACTTTAGTTTTGAAAATTGACTTAGAAACCAGTAAATTTACTTTGAAACTGTGAAAATTTACTTGAGAGGCTTAAAAACTCTCTTTGTAGTCAGTCGTTATAGTTTTCAGAAAAGTTGAAAAACTTTAGTAGTGAAAACTGACTTCTAGCCATGAAAAACTACTTCATCTAAAAATTTTTACAACAAATTCACACATTTCAACCTTGAAAATTGACTTGGACACCAAAAAGTGACTCTGAACTAATGAAAAGTGAGATCAAAAGCTTAAATTTTGCAAGTTTTCATAATTTAAAAATACATTTCAATATTTTAGTCTTCAAAATAGTCTTAAATACAGGATATTGATATTAGATTCATGAAAATTGACTTGAAGACTAAATTTTCAGGTTTTTTACTTTGCTTTTCATTTTCTTAGAACTCTGAATTATTTTTAGGGCTTTGAAACTGCTTTCAGCTTGGGAAATTGAGTTTTAGGCTTATCTTCACCAAGTTTTTACATTTTTCGTAGGCTTAATTATGCCATTTCATGCTTTGTCAGTATTAATTTGACTTCTAGACGCTTCACTGTGCTTTAAGATTGAAAAATCGAATTTTGAACTATTTTTTATAGTAAAAGTTAAGTTTCAGACTTTTTGGTGATGTCATGACATGACAATTTTGGCATTAAATGCTACGATATTAGTCTAAAACTTCTTTCTCTGACTGTCTGACAGTTGTAGCAAAAAAAAGATTTTCAAAACTGAATTTTAGCGGTCTGTGTTTTCCTTAGGAAGCGTTCTTCAAGAAAATGACATAATGCGTGTCAACTTATTTTTTGATGGGCTATCGATTGGTGAATTATTGACATTTAAAACTGGACCACCCTGCATATTGAATGTTTTCGCGTTAATCGAAAATAACAGCTTTTAGTGGAACAAAATGCGGCTATGACTATATCGCAAATTTATTGGTTAAGTAATCGAAATACAATTTAATACCAATTTAGTTTATGGCAAGCATAAATATTTTGCTCTATAGGAAATAAAAGCTGAAATTAAACAGTTCGTGTTAAAGGACGTCTCCCAGGCTTTAACTTGGTGTTAAAATTATTTCAGGTAATATTATGTCCAGATGCGTCCATCATTTGAATTAAGTTTCACTCTCGCCAATCTGGATTAATTTACTAATACCAATCACAGATGTGTAATTCAGTAAATACGAAATCCCAGTCTGGATGACAATATTTTGTTATCAGAACACGTCAATAAAACAAAAGATAAACTGATGGCAAATATATTCTGCGGATTCATAAAATCATTTTATGGATATTAAGTCGTTTTGGGGGATAGTATCCACACATTTTTTCGATCAGATCAATAACTAATATTGTCATTGAACTTTTAGGTTAGGTAAACACAGGAAGGTCTAGTTTCATTCATAAATCATAGTTTGACCTCATCGTCCATGTGATTTTAAGTGAAATATACATATGCTATAAAAAAGTCTATAATGTTTAGATTTGGAATTATTGGAGGCCAAATGACTTTCTTTAAGTTTGTTCTAGAGTTTTATTTTGCTGAAAAACCTATTAATTTCCTGAATGTATTTCAATCACTAAATAATTACAACAGACAACCAGATTACTCGAGATTATACTTAATAACTTTGAAACAACTACTGGAATCGATTGAATGATCTACAAAAAAAAGTTTGGAAACATTAGTAAAGTAACAAATCAGCAAACAAAAGAAAATAAACATGTTTGCTTAGTTGACAGATTTCTCATTGTACATGTCAGTTTGCTTTTTCTTTGTGATACGTGCTTTGAATTAAACTCCAAGTACGTATTTACTTCTTCTTCTTCTTCAAGTGTCTTTAAATAGTGACTAAAAAAAACATGTTTTTATTAAGATTTTCTCTCTCTTCCTGGTGGTCTTCTGCCATAAACTTTCCCTTGGAGAACGGACTTTAAAAGGTGATATTTGCTACGGCTCCTCATAATACCTCCGAGGAACTCAAGGTCTTGATTCTTCTGTTGGTCATTCTGTCCACCCAAGATATTCTCAACATCCTCCTGTAAAGCCACATTTCGAAGGTTTCGAGTTTTCTTTCTGTCGCTTCGATTAATGTCCATGATTCCATCCCATAGAAAAGGATTGGAGGAGTCTGATTTTGATGCCGATGTTAAGTTTGTGACGGTTTAGCCATTTGGTTGAAGTTGATATTCATCATGGTTCATGGTTCCCAGAAAGGTACTGTCTGTCTATTGGTGTGTTATTGATTTTCTACCAGTTTCCTTACTGGTTACTATGAATTTGGTTGTACTAATGTTAATTTCTAAGACATATTTACTTAGATAATCAAAAACCGGACTTCATAAATAAACATGTTTATCAAAACTGTTGAACTGCAATTTAATAACTTTTAGATGAAAAAGCTCTTCAAACTGTCGTTTGCACTTGTATAATAATTATTCTAAAAATTAAATTATGTGAGGAAATAAATAACGAGCAGCGAAATGACGCTGTGAATCGATTTAAAATCTCGAAAATTAAATTTGGTTTACACCGGCAATTTTCCCGAGCAAACAAAACGCGCATGTTTTCGTCTAGATAACTATTTCCGAATGAAGAAATTACCTAGAATGATATAGAGGCGTTAGAAATTATTCAGTACAGCGTCATGTTTAAGGATTTTATGGATCTATGCATTTTTTAGCCTTGTAATTTTAAATTGGAACTAAATTATAATAAATATTTTTGGCTTGATAAGGAGGTAAATTCTTCAAGAAACTTCAACCTGGCTCCTGTCATGGTGTTGTCCTGTTATAGAAAACTTACAGTAAGTATTTCCTAGTAAATAAAAAAATATTAATCTTTACTAATTTGAAGTCCAAGCAATATTTCTGCTAAATTTAAAGCTGAATATACAACCATCGAAACAATCTGTATTCTCGTTAGCGTCCATCAAAATGTCGCAACTTTCCTAACATGTCCTAATTGGATTAGACCATTTTGAGTAAACAAGTCCCATGTCTAATTATATTTTTGTTCATGTTTCTTAGTTTGAAAATATTTTTTTATGTTTACCGTTGGATTTTTGGTTGAATCACCTCGAGTTTCGCCATTATCAATTATGATATGTAGCGGTGCACATGTATGTACTTAAACCAGATCAGAATTCCAATAATTATCTTTGTGCCACCAGTTTTCAAAGAATAATCCATAAATCGAATCAATTATTTATCTGTGATGTAACGAGGCTGTTTAGCCGATAAACTACATTGAAAATTACACATTCAGTCGACTTTAAAGGCGGACTTTTATCATCGCCCAGTAAAACGGCGCAAATGCTATATTAATTTATGAAGTGTTTACTTTTTTATTAGATCGTGAACAGAAAGAGAGAGGCGAAAGCTAATTCAATAAAGGAGCTTCCATTAGATTAAACTGGATTTAAATTGAAGCAATATGAACGCATGTAAAGATGCGAATGGGCAGTGGGATTCTGGTTTTTTTCAGTTGTACACTAAACAAAAGTTTTTTAATGAGAGATTTGTAGCCTGGTTATGTAGAAATTGGGCTTTCAATTTGGTACTTGATTAACTAATTTTTTGTGCCCGTAAGGAAAGTAATTTCGCCCTTACAAATTTAGTTTGCTGAACCCATTGTCCATATAACTCACAATCAAAATTTTGCTTGCGTCGGAGACTTGATTAAATACACTTTGTGGAGAAAGCAAACAGCTTTATTGTATTTGAACTAACCGAGCCATAATACACTCTCTAAACTTTCCGGATCGGAACGTTATAAATTTGACGTTCAATTATTACTGTTCATGACGTAAATATTCCAATTTCATTTCCAAGCGATCCAGGAAAAATTTTCTAATTTAATTAATTGAACCTTAAAGGACAGATCGATGATTGAAAGAGTTTCCGTAAACATTTTCTAAATTAAAACTCTTCCAGAGTCAATATTGAACCTTTGACAGTGTTGTCAGATTAATTTTTCAATAACTTATGTCCACATTGTTCCAAAGAGGATACAATTCCCAGTTCAGGTCAAAACAAAAACGTCGTATGCAATTAGAGTCGTTAAACCGAACTGGAAATTAGAAAGGAGTGTAATCTAACAGATGGTGGGAACAGGATCATTTGTCCTCCCAAACTGTCTTAACAGAACAGACAACAAAACTGTTTTCTGGGCAATTGCCAATGCTTGAATGAACAGCCGAACTGAAATTTGATTGTTGAACTGTATTTCTTTGTATCTCGAGATGCAACGGCACGCTGTCTAATTATTTAACGTGTTCTCTTGCGAATTGCTGAGGAAAGTTTTAATTAGGGACTCGGGAAAGCGGTAATTGCCAAGCCACAACCAAGCTCTAATCGTTATTACAACCCGAAATTCTTATTCTAAACTTAAATTAGCAAAAAGGTTACGTTTTCGTGTTTATCAATTTTTTACTGAACAGTGTAATTACTCCAGGAAACATTCAAAAAGACAAAGCGAGTGACTGCAATAAGCAACTTGAGCTAGTGCAACTCCAATTAGACAATACATGTTTTTCACATGTACACACACGATAATTAAAGCATCTTGTTAACGAACCGAGTCATTATTTACGAAACAAATAAATTAGAAATTTTGATTATTTGCAGTTCGTTTTATGATTGAACTAATAATGTAGTAAAGGTAGTAAGGGTCTTGCTAAAATCAGGCCATTAAACATATTTTGATACTAATTTGCCCAATTTATGAAAATTTTAACTGGTTTAGAACCCTCTAAAAGCCGATTTAAGGGGGGTATTGCAGGTAAACGTTGGGACCACTAAAATCAGATATTTAACTTGACGAGGACAGGATAATTGCTGTATTACCCACCCAGGAATTAATTTATCCATTTTGATTTGGGTTGGGTTTTGGTAATGGAAGACTAACATTAATGATTTCCTGATAATTGAAATTTTTATAGAGTGGCGTTATTAAGTGCACATTTTCTTTGTTCTTCTGTGATAACAGAATTAATTCCTGGCATTATCCAAGTTTATGGATAACCATAAATATTGCTCAATACCGGCATCGGCATCTGATCTCAGCTGTTATTCGCAGTTAAAAACGCACTAAACTGTTAATTTATCCAGGATTTTCAGCGTGATGATGATCGGTTTTTCGCAGATCGTTAAATTTGTCTTTAAAGTCTAAATATTTTCCAGTCAGCTGGATTATTATCGCAGTACGTGGGCAATCACAGCAAGTCCTAAATCATTTTAAATCCTCGCATAGATAATGTTAAAAACTAATCGCAGAAATTAACTCATTTATAAAATCCGAGATGGTGACGTAAATTATACTGTTACGATTATAATTATACCCCTGTCTGCGATAATAAACTTTTAAATGTTCGCTCGTTATTGTACTAGAGCAGGACAAAATATTAATTGAATTTGAACATCCTGTACAATATTTTAATTTTTACAGTCGTTTGTATTTAGGTATTATTTTGACAGGTATTATGTGTTTGTCTAACTAAATGGTGTTCCCTGACATTGTCATAAAGAAGCTGCAAGAATTACAATTTAAAACCGTTTTTTTGAAGTATTACAGCTAATACATGGTTTTTCAACAGTTGTCACGTGACAGTCTATGTACAATGTTTTATATGTGACAGTTGTCCAAACTGTCAAACTCTATCCAATTGGGGTTATAAAAATCACAGTGTAGAATAATAGTTTTGCAATGCAAAAACGAAAATTGGCAATATTCGATACAAGACGTGTTTTTTAATAGGTTCCTGGTTCCTGATGATAGGTTTGACAGCTGTCACGTGACTAGCTGAGAAAATTGTGTTCCACGGTCACGTGACAACTGTCATGAACTTCAAAACTGACAAACTTTGCCCAGTCTGGACATGAAGCTTTAAAAATCACAGTTTGGAACAGTTTTCTTGAAGTATTCGAGACAGGTTGTGGTTTTTAGTTTCTCGGTCATTATTTTCACAGTTGTCACGTGACTGTCTAATTAAATAGTGTATCCGTATCACGTGATTGCTGTCACAAACGTCAACGTTTGCTCAACCAAAACATGGAGCTGCAAAAATCAAAAGTTTAGTACACTTTTGTTAGACTGTTCGTAACAAACGTGTTTTATAGCTTCTTGATTCATATTTTGACAGTTTATAGGTCACTGTGTAGGTCATTAGTGTTCTAGTATCCCGTGACAACTGCCAGAAACGTCAAAACTGACAAACATTGCCCAGTCTGGACATGAAGCTTTAAAAATCACAGTTTGGAACAGTTTTCTTGAAGTATTCGAGACAGGTTGTGGTTTTTAGTTTCTCGGTCATTATTTTCACAGTTGTCACGTGACTGTCTAATTAAATAGTGTATTCGTATCACGTGATTGCTGTCACAAACGTCAACGTTTGCTCAACCAAAACATGCAAAAATCAAAAGTTTAGTACACCTTTGTTAGACTGTTCGTGACAAACGTGTTTTATAGCTTCTTGATTCATATTTTGACAGTTTATAGGTCACTGTCTAAATAATTAGTGTTCTAGTATCACGTGACATCTGTCAGAAACGTCAAAACTGACAAACATCAGACAATAACAGTACGGAACAGTTTTCTTGCAACGTTAAACACAAAATATGTTTAACCCCCATTTGTACCGTCGTACTGTAAGCCTAGCTTAAATTAAGGTTGGTTCAGACTGTGACAATACAGATGGAAAAAGTCACAGTCTGAACCACACTTAACTTAAGCTTGGCTGAAAGTACGACGGTGCAAATGGGGGTTACTGTATCATATTTATTAACTACTGACTGATTAGTTTTATATTGACTCTGATCAGTTGTATATGTTCTGGAAATTGTAATAATTATTTTCTAATGTCAATAAATTTTTTTGTAAATTATTTTACATTAGACAGATTCGAGCAATGTTGTCAATTTGACTGATTTTTTTTTAAATTAGTACCTATTACAAGGTGACCAGCAACGTCTGCGATTAATTAAGCGTTTCCTCTTTCCAGTTCACGTCTAATAAAATAAGCTGTCGTTTTTGAAATGTTGGCCTTTGAAACTGAACGGCCGGCAACACGATACTTTGTGTGGTTCAATTAATTTGTTGAATTTAGCCAATGGAACCGACTAACCATATTATTACACATGTTTGTCAATAAACAAATCGCTTAATGGGTATTGCATTGTCGTTTACGTTCAGGTGGGTTACATGCATGATCCGGCTGACGTACTTAATAAGTCAAATTAGTTTTTGGCTACATTTTAATGAGAAAATTATCTTTTTAAAATTACCTGAAGTCGAGACACTTCGCTACTCTACAGCTAAAATTAAAAAAGTAACTTATTTTATGTCTTCTTCCTTTAAATCTTCTACACTTTATTTGACTGTAGTATCAAGAATTGGGATTCTGGCAAAGATAATCATTTTTAGTGAGTTACTTCTTAGAGTGATTAATTTGAAGGAACTTAAAACTACTCTCCCAACTCCTACACTATCTTTAAATGAAACTTTATTGATATTGCCCCATTTAACCTTCTAAGGGAAAAGTTTCAAATGATTAGTGCTAACTAGTATTACTGTAATAATTTTCTAAAATTATCATATTCTTGAAGTAAAAAACATCGGTACTATTAAATGACCTGACACGAGTAATAATTAATAACATTTTTAAATTTTCATCATGGAATTGTACACGTGAGAATTATTATTGTGTATATTTAGTAATCTTATGTTTGTCAATTGGTATTGTTTTAAAGTCGGTAAAGCTAGGCAAGTAAATTCCAAAATATGCTCTGATAAGATTTACGGTGTTAATCCCCGTTTAATCTCACGTGTAATATTTTTTTAAACTAGTTTTAACTTATACGCGGAAGCCCTAACGGAAAATGATCTAATAATTATATTTACGCAGTTTTCTCCTTTTCAATCTCAAGGTGCTAGAGCGGGGAAAAGTAATTTAAACTTTCAAACTGGATTCCGTCAGGATGGATAATTTTATTTACTCCCGCTTCTTTGAACAACTTTAAAAAGCTACTATGATTTTTTTTTTGCAATTAAAACTTTATCATATGTAAGTTGTGTTGGGCTAACCTTTTTGGTTCCGATTAAACTGCACCAATCATGGCGTAGCACTTTTCTTCACACTTTTTCGACACACTGTATACGAATAAAAGTTTTTGCGTGGATCGCTGCCGGCAGCGAAAGCCGGCACAGCACTCAGTTAATGCGCGGTATATTCCTGCGATTGCTATGAAATCGCGTCGCTAACTAAACTGGGAAAAATCGAGGAACGAAACAATCGCGAAACGGTAGAAAACCTACAGGTGGCAACATATAACTAGGTGCTGCGCCTACGCAATCAATTTTTGGTCGCATATTTTCTATACTTATGTATCGATAATTATCTACTGGTAATTGCTGTTTATTGTCGTTTTTTAATGACTCTCACTTATAGAGTTAGTGCATCTTAAGTCAACCAGTGAATTGGGTACTAACTTTTAAAAACGTTCTCCAGATGTTGAAATTAGTAAATAGTACTACCTCTTTAACACCTTAAACTGAAACCAACTTTTCATCCAAGTGTGCATTTAGATTCGCTTTCCTATCAAACATTGAAAAATTATTTGTAATACTGCTTATTAACAACCGCTATAAGAACTCAGTAAAAGTAGTAAAAACCTACACTGGTGCTGACTTTAATTCCGACCACAATCCAGTTATAGCTAAAGTAATACAGTTAAGAGAGAGGTTAATAGATGAAAAGTGGAGCAAATACCACAGAGAAGCAATATAACTAAAAAACACCTAAAAAGCGAAAACACCAAGAAAAAGCCCTGGATGATTTCAGAAATTTTTGATCTTATGAAAAAAAGAGTAAAGGCAACAAAGATAAGCACAGTACACTAAATAAAACACTACAGAGAATAATTCAGAAAGCAAAAGAAATTAGCAGTTCAATATGAGGAAATTTGACAAGCTTTTACATGCACAAATGGCTGGATGTAGGTAAACCAAGAGAATAAACACTATCAGCTGTTCGTTAGCAGAAACATCACTCCAATTTCTTTAGAATAATTAGTGGGGCCAAAAAGCTATTGCAATGGTAAAAACCAACCAACAGCAATAATCGAGATTATTTTTAGGAAAACCCTAGAAGATATGTTAGTGGAAATAGCTATAAAGGGAGAAGTAATTAATAATACGTGAGGTATACTGATGACACCGCCTTGTAAACGAGCAATTTTGAAGACACACAACACCTTTTAGGAACATTAAATTACCCATGTAATGGACCAAAAATTAACTGTAAGATAACTAAGTTAAGTTAGAGAATGTTTCAACATATAAATATCTAGGAACTTGGATAGAACAGTTGTGTAACCAAACAAGAGAAATAAGAATGATGATGGAGTTGAATCATGGATTCTCAAGAAGAATCACATCAACAAGCTACAAGCATTTGAAATGTTAAGCTACCGTAGAATGTCCCGATAGAATTAATGCCAAAATGCTGAACCGGAGGCAGAAGGAGTGCAAAGGCATTTACACCATACAGAAAAGAGAGCTTCACTCTGACTCATATAATGAGAAGACAGAAATACACACTTTCTTCAATAATTATAGTCCAAGTGTCGTGGCTAAAGAACCTAGTGATTGGTTTAACTGTAGCAACTGTTCAAAGCTGCAGTCAAAAGTAAAACTAACAAAAACCATACACAAAAATAACGTTTTATTTAAATATTTATAAATAACAACATTCATTCATTGTACATCATTCATTCATATTTTTCCATTATAGATTGTCATGTTCTACGCTTTTTCAGTTTTTGAATGAATTTCACGCAATTCAGCGGAAAATTCTTCATTGTCTGAGGGATCTTCTAATAATTTTTCTTCTTGTTCTGCAAAGAGATAGATATAAATCCCGCAGCCTATGATGGCTCCTGTAGTTGGACCAATCCAATAAATCTAAAAAAATTTCAATCAAATGTGTGTGAATTTTGCGGGGAGTTACTACTTACCCACTGGTATGAATAATCTCCTTCTAAAACGGCAGGAGCAAACGACCGGGCAGTATTCATGCTAGCCCCTGTTATGGGTCCCTAGAATTTCAGACTTTCAGTAGTACCTCCTCCAGTAGTGTTTCGTATTTGAAATACTCACAGCAACCATTGAAATTCCAGCAACAATAAAACCAAATCTGGCCGCTGTTGAGTCTTGTTTGTTCTCGTTCCTCTTATCCCATACTCCGCAACATACTAAAATTAATACACACGTGATGATTGTCTCAATGGCTACAGCTTGCAATGGGGTGCTTTTAGAGTGTGGTTTGGTGGCGCAGAATCCAGGAACCACCCAATCTTGTGGCATTAATACTTTTAAAAGTGCAAATCCGAATGTTGCACCCAGAAATTGACCGGCAATGTATACAACGCCCATAGCTGGTGACAGCATTTTTAGTAGGACCGTGCTTAGTGTTACTGCTGGATTAAGGTGAGCTCCTGAAATGTGGCCAAATATCTGAAAAATTACGTTGAAGTTTATATTTCAAATTGTATGAACAAACCCAGAGCATGCATTATAGTCACCTAAACGTAAAGAGCCAACAAGAATGGTGTTTTTTTTAAATGATTACATAGTGTTAGAACAGATTAACTTGAGGTTAAGATTATAAGATTGGTCGTTAGTGTCCTACATTTTTCTGTTGGGTATTATATGGTTCGAAAGTAATGCGCATTTTCTGGGAAGAAGTAGTCCCCTCCTACGTCTGTTATGCCTGGAACTCCTGGAAGGTACCCTGAAATTCTTCCTTCCTTCCATCTCTCTCTTCAGTCGTGGTAACACAAAAGGTCCTGGGAGCTAAATCGAGACTATAAAAGGGCTGGGGGACCACAGGGGAGCTGCTCCGGACCAAGAAGTTACAATACAAACATCCAAACGCCTGTTGTTACAACGTTCTTGAGAGGCATTCCTCTGGAGGAGTTTCAAGCATGGAGACACGTCTCAGCCAGTGCATTAATGCAGGAGGAGACTATTTCGAAGGATCTTAAGTATTTGTACCAATAAGATCAATAAATATAATTTTCCCAGAAAATGCGCATTTCTTACATGATATATTTGTTCTTCAGGATACTAGGATATTAGGGCCTATTTGCACCTTACCTGAATAATTAACAAAACCACTAAACCAAAAGAGAGGGATGACATGTGGTGGACAGCCGGTGGGTCGTCGGCTTGTGGTGCGCACCCCATACACCCCAAGAACATCAATATGGCAGTTCCGAGCAGTTCGGACATGAAGTTTGTGAAAAACTGCTTTTTAGTATCGCCTAAAAAAAACATTTTAATGGTTTATTTTAAAGTGGTTATTAATATTTTTTTATGTGAATTGTTCAAATAACACATTCCTAACTGGTCAGAAGTTTTTTTTTACAAGACCACAGTAATTTAATTTATTATGTTGTGTTCTGGTCTTGTTCTTGATTATTCTTGGAATATTTATGTAAGATAAGAATGTTTACATTAACGTTCATTATTCTAAATTACGCAATGTCCTTTGATAATGGACACACTTTTTAAAGTGTCATTGAAGTAATTGTTGTAATAAT
Source organism: Ips typographus (assembly GCF_016097725.1). Lineage (NCBI taxonomy): Eukaryota > Metazoa > Arthropoda > Insecta > Coleoptera > Curculionidae > Ips > Ips typographus. The sequence goes on along the minus strand of NC_138430.1, from coordinate 4,648,848 downwards.
CACTTTTTAGATACAATTTTGGAACACACTGTACCTACTGTATTGGAGGTTTTGCCAAAGTTTTAACCTTAACACCTTAAAAATCAGTGATCAGTAAAAATTCTTAACCGAATTGAATATTTTTATGGTTTATAACAAAACGGTTACTAATAATTACAAAAAAAATGCTAATCGTGTAACTTCTACACTTACTACTATAGTGTAATTTAAGCAAACCATCAGCTATAAACTTACAGAATGTTATTTTCATATATTGTGATTAAATAAGTGTGCTTGACGTAATTAACTGATAAATTAATAGCCAAACCGATAGCTTTCTCCTAAATAAACAAAAAATCTATGTTGATGAGAAGAAAGATAATTTTGATGCATTAATTTAACGTTCCTTACCTTTTCCATACCCCATTTTGCGTTTATGATATATGTTGATTCCGAAAAGCACACACACGTTACCCTATCAACTGCCTACACTAAAGTGGTGTTGGTTATCAAAAGCGCATTATTTAAAATATTGTTGTGATCGCACTTGAAGAATAGATAAAAAGTGATCTCCAGAGTTTCCAAGTACTAATTGAACAAATTTATCTAAGTTGGACATGTTTTGTGTTCGAAACTTATACAAATATCACGTTTTTATTTGTTATATATTTAAGAATTATATTTTATATTTGCACATGTAAATTTAGTATTGTGTTATTTGGTACTGCTACTGTGAAAGAATGTCGCGAATACACTATAAGTGGTCGGGGATAATAATTGTCACCTCAAACTTAATTTTTTATAACATACTTTGAATTAAGGGTCAAATTGGATTATTTCCGTCAAGACTATTATCACTTTGTGATTACACACATTTAATTCAGACATCATTGATTGTCTTTGTTTCGTTTGTTTTTGAAAACATGGGCAACTTTGAGTTTTTTGAATTGGTTTCGATTCATTGATAGGTTGATTACGAACATTACAATACATTATTTCATATAAAAATTAGAAAAGTACTTTTTGCAATACAGGGTGTAAAAGACTATAAAAACTTACCTTCTCTGACCCAACAAATTCCTTGTTTAATATCAACCTGACAGTCCTTGGTCAAGTCATTGCTTTGAACATTCTTGAGCTGCACTTTTCCCTTTAAAGTAGCTCTTCTGATGCTTTTCCTCAACTCTTGTAACGCCTTCACCTGCAGCAATATTTCGTTTTGGGAGATTTTCTCATCTTCGATGCGACCAACTTGTGCACTAGGTACTACCGTGGCCGTTGACATTTGAAACCACCAGCTGCAACATGTTTTATACAACTAGAATATACCAATAACGGTTTAACAATAACTCTCACGGATAATTGGTAAATTGACCATCTATTACTCAGTAATGTGACGCAATTACCGTAAATTTGTTATGGCTTTACGTTTAATAATTCGTCTAAAAATTTAGTAATTTATTTACGCTGGATTTGTTTTATGACAAAAAAAAAACAAGATTTAAATAGTGTCGGATAGATTTCGGTTATGTCTGAATCGTTAATGGTAAATCCACATGTGCAGTATTTCCGTTTGTTTTTAGCAAGCTGAAAGCTGCTTTTTTGATCAATCACAAACTATAAACACTGCATATGTGGACTGGATATTTTTGAGTTAAATTAATCAAATATAGATTCTACAAGGTGTAGCAAAACCTTAGTGATTGTTACAAGTTAAATTTCTCTCTGATGAATAAGCCACCTATCATTTAACAAAAACCGCAAACCGTAAATACTAATTTTTGCTAATGTAAACTCAACCTTTAATAAGAAACGTTTTTGACACCACTTCACTCGCTAAAAACCCAACAAGAAACACAACATGCACTGTGGTAGTAAACCATACCGCAATGTGATACAAAGTCGGTAATGTCAACACTCAAACCATAATAAAATCGTGGAAAATACGATTACCAGATCACAAAACGCCACTTGGCTAATTGCCTTTGATTAGCCCACGACCTGATCCGTAATTATTATTGAAAAATCGGTAAACGCTCGGAAATCGATCAAAAAACAATGACTGATGATGGTGGGTCGTCGAGGTGAAAGCGTGCATTAATGCATTGTGCACTGTTTAAACAATCTTACGGTTATATTTCAGTTATACGGTTCATTGGGTTACAGACGACTTTCAAGTTTTATTTATTAAATAAACTTACCAAAATTTACAGTTTAAAAAAAAACTTTTTGCAAGCGTGCTACAAACTCTACGTGTTAAGAAACTTATAATGATCATAATTTAAAACTAAATTTTTTGGCTGCATGCTTGATCGCCTCCACTTTTTTTGGGATTTTTTCTGAAACCCAATTGATTAAAAAATTATTACATATTTATAATAAACTTCACTGGTTCGTTAAACACTAATTGGTCTTCTGTTTGCCAAAATATGAAAGTAAGAAGCAATAATAAAGAAATCTTTCATAGATAAGTTAGCTAGACCTTGACTTTTCTCAGCATCCTTTCATAGAACTGTAATAATAACATACAAGGTAGGTAACAAGCTAACATTTAAAACTTTAAATAATTGAGGTTTTTAAATATTTTGTACAATCAGAATAGGCAGACTTACACCGGCAGAACTAATAAAAACTCATTACTTACTGGGTTTGTGGCGATCACTTAACCATCACGACTAAACAATAAAGTGAGCAAAACCTTCATGGAATTTCTACCTTCTCGATGGGGCAATTAGCAGGAAATGTGAAAAGAATCAACGTGCTAACCAGTTTAATCAAATGTTTCATGTTTTTAGCTCAGTCCTGTTTACGCTTTTGGACAAAATCGGGATAAAAACAGGTGCAGTTGAATGTATTCCACTTGAGTGTTTTCTTTGTGGTGGAAATAGGGAAAAATCAGACGTACATAGGTACCTTAAGTTAAGGGAAGAAAGTGTATACTAGGCTATTATTAGTATACGTGTTGATGTTCGGAAAGTGAGTAAAAAGAAAGAAAGTGAAAATAACGGAAAATTAATATGTAAAAATAGAGCAAAAAAGCAAGTTATAGATAACTTTAAGTTGATCATGAAACTAACTAGCTTAGATAAAAGTGTTATTCCTACATAAGAATAAACAGAGTTGATTATTATACTTGTCACACTGTTGTCTTTAAAGTATCACAATCTTACTTAATAAACGGAAATCCAATTTCACCAAACTAGTCACAACGTAAATACAATCTACGACACAATGCTAATATTATCTACAAATAAACCAAAATGTTAGGAATATAATCGGTAGCAGAATTACAGGACATTGAAATGAATATGGGACACTTCCTCCCACTAAATTGTTATTAAATAATCGGTCGAGTTGTTTTTTATCGCCGGGTTTGACCATTTAGAACCAGCCATTTATACCGGGTTTGCATTTTAATTCAATTGTAGTTATCATAACATGGACATTATATAACTGACTCCGATATTAGGTAAGGGATCGCAAATCGTGTTATTTTGACTGTGTGAAAAATAAGTTTGTAGCATAGATCACGTTGAAGATGAGATTCACCCAAATCTAACTCTTTTCCAACCTGCTTGATAATACCATCATAACTGGCATTCACCCTGACCATTCATTCTGAAAAAACCTGCCTCTAAATATATGATAGTACAATTGTTTTTTATAAACAAATTACAAACTACTTACACCTAATACTCTTCGCCAAAACAGTCCATAACACCCGCGAGATGGATGCTCTCCTAACGGCAGAGGGCTGCTTCCTCGATAACAGCCCGGAGGCCTCCTTGGTTACAAATTCGACCACTTCTGGAACCGACCCTCTTCAAAATCGGCTTCACTGGACAACGTACAATAATTTTGGTACAGGAGCTGGTAGCACTTGATATTACTCCCCGTAACTCCGGATCCGGAAGGAAATAGCTTTCTAAGATCTCCTGATCTTCAATACTGTGATTTTTCTCAAACTTTTAGAAAATTGACTTTCCAGCTCTCATTAAAAGTCTCTCTTGACAATCAACAACCAAAAACAAAAAAAAGAACAACTTTTATCCCATCTTCTACCTCCAGGTACCACCTTTTTTCACCTCTTTAAAGTTTATGAAGTAACACTATTAATATACTAATGACTACAACCCTACAAAAGATTATCTATTATTTGTATTTAAAAAAAAAAATTCTTTATTTTCTTGAATTTTATGAGTTTTAAAATTTTCAGTCTTATTTAAGGTTCTCTCTGTTAAGCTTAAAAAAAAACCATTTTTTATATCTTTATTTACTCATCAACAACAGGTAAAAAAATAAAAACACCCATCAGACAAGCTTCAATAATTCAATGTTGTGTTCGCCAATAAGATCAACAAAAATAAACTTTGCCTTCTTTAAAATTGAACTACTTAAACTATTTATACAATTGCAGGATATAATAAATTACCGTAATGCATAAAAATATACGATCAACCTCTTGAATCCCTTGGAAGACAAGATTGCACAGACTATTCCCTCCTAGACTTAGTTTCATTGGAAACTAAGGCCGTATTTACGCGTTACTTCTGGTGTATGTGTGGACGCAACCGCCATCAATAGCGGAACATCGTTGACTTCAATACGAAGACTGGATGTCAGAAATTCAATGCTGCAAAACTCACAAGCCATCAGCATCTCAGATAGAGCTTTTGATCTGACGCATAGTTCCTGTAGTCTCTGCTCAATGTGTAAAATGCACTGAAAATCAAAACCTTAACAAAATTGAAGCTAAAAGAAAATTTGAGGCTTACATAATGAGGAGGAATGCGTAATTTCCACATTTTCAACAAAGACTCCAACATGCTGGCAACTAATTGAGACATTCCAACTCTCACTCCGTTCGTGCCTTTGTCGATCACATAAGTATGACTAGATATTATTTGGACCTCCCTGTAAATGTTTTTCATGAAGAAGAGATAGAACGTTATAGGAGGGTACTTACCATGAATCGGTGTCAGCCAAAATGGCCAAAGCTTCATCAACAGGGTGGTCCAATAAGGAATGTTGGGTGCTCATTGCCAGGTTGCTTTTCAACTTGGAATCCCATCGCGATTTTGGATCTGTTGTTCCTTGCAGAGCTAAATCAGGTACATAAGTGTCCACAAGGCCTTTCATCACACTTGAGGTGTATGGAACAGGATATTCTGTGTTGGTAGTAATCACAGACCTGAAAGTATAGTAACATGAACTTTCTTAAATGACGACAGTTTTTAGTATCTTTCTTTCTTAGATATACAATACGTAAAATGAAAGATTTTCAAAAAAAGGCTTTTGTCTAATCAAAAACTTTTACTGTCATTTGGACCTTGGACGTAAATAAATGCCAAAGTTATAAACTGTTGTGCAATGTTTGCACAACAGTTGCAAAACGGAATTTAAGCAGACCTAACTTGTCCATATTCTTCAGAAAATGTCGGTTAGAAAAACCATTTATGAAGATGAATGTATGCTAATACAACAGAATTATTATGTAAGAATGAACATTTGCAAAAGAATTATTGGATCAAATAGCAGAGCATTTTTATCTGTCTAAGAAACGGCTTAAATACCTTTTCTGCTTTGCAAATATTATGCAAAATATTGGTATTAAATGGAACTATCTCCAACTAGAAAATCAGTTAGTAATTTTAAGAAAATGTTGTGTCAGTTATCAAGATTGTGATTTCTGTTCATACGTAGTTTTTTAACTTAATCTCTAACTAAACTAGAGATGGAGACAAACGATTTTTGAGTGTGAATAAGCCCAAGTGAACATACTTCCTGATTTGTAATATTCAAGATTAGTTAATTTCGAAACACGCCATTTTTCCAAAACATTTAGGGTTACTCGGTGTGATCCAATTCAAGACAAGTCATTATACGATATCACACAGAAAACGTAAACACCAACTTACTTAGGCATTGGAATATTGACTACTTTCATATCCTGAACAGATGCCAGAGGTATTCTGAAACTGTCTTCGTCCAGATCCACACCCATATCAGGAGAAAACTCTAATTCTGAAGCGTTAGAAGGAGTTTGCAAAGCCTCCACCTCCTCACTTTCACTCTCGTAACCGGATAAATCCAGCTTAATGTTATGCTGAACGGTGGCGAACTTATCAAACACTTTTTCACCAAGTGACAATCCTTCCAATTCGATATTTTTGCTTTTCATATAGTTTTTAACTACTTGCGGGTACTGTTGTAGATTGAATTTAACCCTGCTATGTCGGTACTCGGTTACTGGAGCTATTTTCCGCACTTCGGGAGGTTCACTGTGAGCTCGCAATTTTACCGGACTTGGTTCTGCTTTGTTTTCGAGTTGATTCGGGCACAGAGCGTCAAATGAGGTTGAATGGTGAAACATGCATTTTTTGCAGCTGGTTTTCGCTTCATTTGTGTGTGATTTACTGATGTCTAAGGTTGAAGGACGTTTTGCTAAGGAAGTTTTTCGTTTGACGCCTGAAAGGGGTGGACATTCGTCTTTTTTTAATCCTACTAGCTTCTCGTTGTCCCCCAGAACAAAAATGACATCCAAGTCGCCACATTCACTACTACCCCTTCGAGACTCTTGTTTTTCTTGTAGTTTAGTTAAGTCGCCCACGTTGAAAGACTTTGATAATAATTTAGATCCTTCAGGTTTATTGTTCGACACATTATCACAACTTTTATTTATCAGGTCTGTTAACTTAACTGAAGATTTGATTTTTGTCAAACCTTTAACAGCTTCCTTTTCACTACACTGAGGATCGTCACAAACCAATAGTTCCTTCAAATGATCTTCATACTTTTTGTAATTCTCTTTAGGAATGATATTATTTCTAATACAAATTATGTCCGCTTTTTTATTATCTTCTTCAATCGAACACCTGTTCACGAGTTGTTTATCAATGTTTCCACACCGAATAAAATAAGTTAGAGAGCTTAAAAGTTTATTGATTATGTTGTCCTTATTGCTGCCAGTTATCACGGTTTGAGCCGTTTTAATAGGGTAGCCAACGGCACCGTAAAGGTCACTGAGTTGACCCCAAAGCAAGTTATAGGGTTGGTTTAGGTCTAAAGCTGTTAGTGGATTTGAATTTAGTGTTGAAGAGTAAACGGTGGCCACCCAGCCTAAATGATGGGTTAGTACCGCTGTCAGTAAAGTGCTGATAAAACTGAAACAAAAATAAAACTCATAATTGAATTTTTAAGGTTTTGATACTTACAAATTAGTGTGTTTGACATCAAATTCTTCCAGAAGTTCACAAAACTCTTTTAAAAATGCTTCAGCAATAAAATCGTTTGGAGACCTGGTACCTACGTCCGGTGCCATCCTAAAATCAGTCTTAAAAATTGAATTAAACCTGAATGGGCCAGAGTTCCGTCGCCTAAAGTTTTCACACGAAAATTGTAATCTGTCACCATTACTATTACTAGAAGTCTTAGGCACAAACGTTCTACGCGAATTCAACTGTACAGGGTTCAATTCATTAAAACTACCTAGTATATCACAGTTGTACGAGAGAGAACGCCACACATTCGTCACTATTCGAGGTGCACTTAACACATTAACCAGCCAAACGCCGGTGTTTTGAGTTAGCTCCATCATCAAAGAAATAAATGCAGTTCGACGATGGTAGGCTACTTCTAAAGAGTGACGGGCCCTCCAGATTAGCGCTTCGATAAATACGATGTGTTCCATGATAAATTGCGTCAAAAACCTGAAAATGTCTGTATTGTAATGACATAAAATCTGCAAAAAAAACACCTCGCACCGTTCATTGTTCTCTGGAATTTCAATTATAACACTAAGTCCAAGTTTACTTCTGCCTTTATGCTGATTGCGTTGTAAGCCCTCTGATGAATTAGGTAAGGACACCGAACTGCTATTTAGTGACCGCGCAGTACTTCGTAAAAGTCGTTTTAAGACCCCAGCGGATGAAAAAGACAGTTGAGAAAGCTCTGTAACAGTTTTTTTTAACCATTTTATCACAATATCAAGCATTTTTAATCACCTCTACTGGTGAAAAGTGACTCCCAAGTTGGATAGTTTAACGGACCGGTACTGACGCTAGAAAAAGATTGTCCAGCGCACCCAGAGTCCACTACCAAACTATTTTTGGATAGGTTGTTATTAGTTCCAGGTACGTCCAAAGGACTACTTTGCAAACGTCGGCACACTATGACAGAATATGTTTATTCAGTGATTCAACAATTATACAAATCTTAGAAGGTTTAAGGCACTTTTGAGAACGTCCTCAATAGCATTTAGAGGTCTCTGACATTTTCAAAATGATCCTAAAGGCCTCAGGCAGTTTAAAACAGTTATGGGAAGGTTTAAGACACTTGTAAAGGGCCCCGATACTTTTTAGAAAGTTCTCAGTAGTATTTTGAGAACTCTAGCATATTCAAAATGGTCCTAGAGGCCTCTGATAATTTAGAAGAATTTTAGGAAGGTTTAAAACATTTGTAGAGGCCTCCGGCAGCTTAAAACAGTTATGAGAAGGTGTGCGTGTCTGTCTCACATGGAACTTTTTAGAAGGTTCTCAGTAGCATTTAGAGGCCTCTGGCATATTCGAAAAGGTCCTAGTTGCCTATGGCAATTTAAAATAATTTCAGGAAGGTTTAAAACATTTGTAGAGGCTTCTGGTAATTTTTAAAAGGTTTTCAATAGAATTTAAAAGTCACTGACAGTTTCAAAACGGTCTTAGAGACATCTGGCAGTTGAAAACAGTTATGGACAGATTTAAGACATTCATAGAGGGCTCTGGCACTTTTTAGAAGGCCTCTGCCAATTTAAAACAGTTCTAAAAAGGTTTAAAACAGTTGTAGACGCTTTTGGTTATTGAATAATCTGACTATAACTGATACTATTCTATTATGCTGTAAAACACATATTCTTATTTGATCTTTGTCTAATGAAATAAGGGATGTGAAGGAACAGTCAAACGTCACTAAACAGAGTATACCTAATGAATTCATTCAGAAGGGCAGCACTCTAATCACTACTCAGACTTGATGATAGTTCTCAGAAAAATTAATAACCAAACTATTCAAAAATGTTACATAGTCTAACCAAAATTCAGTTGATTCCTGTATATTTAAAATATTACAGTAAAGTATTCAAAATACATCCACGTTGCATTGTGGGTAGTAAAAATAGCACTATCATCATAAAAAGTAACAGTAGTTCAGCTTTGTCAGGCGTGACATTCGCTTTAAGTTTAATTAGCGTCACAATGAAAGCAATATACGCATGAAACAGGGGAAACGTGTAAAAATATGTCACGTCCAGTCCATTCCCACGCAATTACGCGACATCAAAATTTCAACAATGTGTGTGTAAACACTTGTTTTCTCAATTTTACCAAGCAAATCGTTAATCTTTCCAGGTTTAAATGTGTTGAAAAATTTAAATATTCAGCGAGGGAAGGTAAACATTTAAAACGTTGGGAACTGAATTAAAACTGTTGGGGACCCGATTAAGTGATTTTGATTAAAACGTTTAAATAACGGAGAAAGGCATCGTAATGACACACGGTCGTGTGCCAAATTGCGGACGTGCTCCTGCATCACTTCGTATGAGGCCCATTGCCAAAACAAATTCATGTGAGCCCGCGACTTATCTCGAAAAAATCGGTAGAAAGACGTGATTAATGGAAGATTTATATAACCGTGTACTACAAACGCCCGCTATTTTATGATATATTATCGGACAGTATATCTATAACTTTAGAGTTACACTGTTTTTTGACCCGCATGTGACTACTGGACTAAAAATAAAACAGTCGCCTGATATTTTACATCCCAACTTACCTAAGACTGTATCTGAAGCCGTGCTACGATCGGATAAACGATCACTAGTTGAAAAGGCGGAATTGGCCCCTGAATCGTCTAATTTAATGAATTGTTCCAAACTGTCCCTAGCTGATGACCCTGACAGGGTACTGGAATTGCTTGCAGTTTTGATTCTTCGATTAGGCGGACTTGGAAAAACCTAAATTATCTTTTTAGTCAAACGCCAATGATGTTTTACAAGAAAATACCTGAGTAAACATGAGCCTAGCGGGCGAATTAAGACTGTGAATTTTCATATAAGTTCCGCGGAAACTCATAGCAACAGATCCAAATATCATTTCAGACAGGTGATGGTAGTCATTGTTTTGTTTAGTTATCTGCAATAATATTTTTTGACCTAATTTTAAAACTCTCACAAAAAATGCACTAACAAATTACATAGTCCAGTTTAAAATACATTTTGCGAAGGCGAGCCAAAACTCTTTTTCGCTCATTCATTTCACGGTGAATGAAACTGTAGTTTAAAATAATTGCAGATCAACTTAAAACTGAATTAATCTTTTTTCTTTGACTGTGGTATTACCTACCACAATGTAACCATGCCCATCGTACACCTCGACGAACTTTTTATCCTCCTCCGTCTTTTCCACAGGAACCTTTTGAACTGCATCAGAATCAAATAGTAATTTTCTACCCCGGAAATCGCATTCTCTAAATAAGACCAGTCGAACTTGGTCTGGGGTAAATGCTTCAGTTTTATTGCTGCAAATAAAATAATTAAGGAAAACTTGATGATAATGATAAGTAAATTCAGGTGACCTGGTAGTTAACATAAATTAACAGAAAATTTGAGTATCACTTGGAAAAGTAAATAGTTTGCAAAAGTGATAATTAATCTAGTCTCCTAGTGAGTTTTAGTTATTTCTGGATTGATCAGTCACACTGAAAGAAAAAAACTCAACATTTTCAATAAAATATCCAGATCACATGACAACAGTGATTAAGAAATAATAATTTGTTTTACTAAAGTAAACAAAACGCATATTTATATTACTCACAAATATCTAGAAAGAACTGGTAGTTTAAAGCTTCTGGAGAGATATCAAGTCTCATGACTTGCAATGCAGATAGGAATGTGTTTGCAAGTACTAAAAGTTATTTTGGTTTATCCTCAAGTTTATCTTAACAGTCAATATGCCTATTGAAGTGTCATACACAATATGATATGCAGGTCATACTTGCTGGTGTTATCTACACTGTGATTTTTATTGAAAAGAGAGAAAAGTAATTGCTCTCCTTATTAAAGAAACTGGAAGTTGTCTTTTATAATTAAGCAAGTGGATGATTTATAGTAACATTTGTAGAGGTTCAATGGTTTACATATCATACAAGTTAAGGAAAGGGCTTTATAACACTATTAACCAAAAAGAAAATTGTGATAAAGGCAAATTAACTTTTTCTCATTAACTTAAAACCATGTAACTAAACAGTTCAACAAGTTATTTGTAGGTGAAGTTTAAAATCATCAATATAATTGAGTTTAAGTAGGTAGGTACATCTTTCACATAAGTTCAAGTGAGTTAATCACTTTTCTAAGATTGAAGAAAACAGGAAATTTACCACAACAACTCAACTGATATTCGAAACTTGAATAGCTATATAAAACTTACCTAGAAGTGTCATCTTCAACTTTTTGTGTTCCAATTCCAAGTCCCTCCAGCAGCTTATTGAAAAAAGCCATAACATTGACTTTACACTGTTCACATTCATGTAGAGCTGAATCAGCACACAATTTACCTAGTACACTGCCAGAGTGAAAACATAAATAAGAATCACGTGCGACACACAGTCATATGATGGGAAAATCGCCCGTCTCTTTCTATAGAAGATAATTTAGGTCATGCTCACTCTAGTTCACTGTATGGTATGTGGGGTCTCAACACTGCTCTGTAGTGGGGTATCCCATGTTTTAAGTTTTTATTGTTTAGTGTGGCGTTGTGTCTTGCATAACCTTTTAGTTTAGTAGCTGAAAGAAATAGATTTGCCGAATTCAAGCCAAAATATTTTATAATAGATGTGTGTGTGTGTATCAAGTCATATGACTAGTATTTTAAACTCCCTGGTTTCGATAGTAATAAATTCTATACTTTTTCAAGGATATTTTCATATAGAAACTGGACTAATTTAAGGACAATAAACATATGAAACACTGTGAAAGTTTAAAAAATAATTAAAAGTCTGCCTGTATTTATTTACAATTAGTAAACAATTGTTTTGACGTTTCTGTCAAACTGCGAAAGTCTACAAACAGCTGTTAAACGTCTAATTACCACATAAATAAACCGCGAGCAATATAACAGTATGGATGCGACATAACCGATCAATGAATTGGAAGTCATGAATCAGGCAGGAAAAGAGGTCTCTTGAAAGGGAGTACTCATATTCATATTTGTCACTTCAGTGTAATAAAAATATCATGTTACTAGCTTAAACTGATACATTATTTAAAAGTTGATCTATTGTACTGGTACCCATCAATTGTAAAATCATTATAATGTAAGACATTAAAGTTGAGGTAACAAATCCCAACATGGTGTGATCGACATTAAAAAACCTGGCAGCCGACACGTATATCCTCCTTAAAGCGCATTGTCGTCCCAAATTTTTCAAACCCTGATAATGGTATTCTTCCTTTTCATTCTCGCCAGGGTTGTTGCGCAGCACTTCGTTCAACATTATCATGGTAATGTTGGGGGTTTTTGTGGCTTCAAACGCTAACTGGTCACCCAGACGAGCCAAGACCCAGACCTGAAACTTTACAGCAAAATTGTACTGGCTCTACTCTGGTTGGTGTAGTAGTTTTTACCACGGGTATTAAGATTCCAAAAATGCTTTGAGCTAACACAAATGGTCTCATAGAGGTTTCGAGAACGTATCCAAATTGGAAATAGGCGAGAATGACATTGATGTGGTGGAGTATCAAGCCCATGGCCATTATGGTACCACTCAACATTGTGAAGCCAAATATTCTGTTAACGTACCTAACCATTTTGAAAATGTCTGAGTGAACGTCGCACATGGTGTAGAAGAAAGTCTCATTCACATCGGGACTATCAAGCTTTTGTAGTTGGTTCGACTTTATAAACTTCCTCAAAGCTCGATTAAATTCTGCAAATTAAAAAAAAAACGTATATTCTGCGTTAAATTACACGCATAAGCAATAATACCTTTAATTCGTAAAAATATTAACTTCAAAAGGGACATGGGTAACAACATTCCTACAGAAAATTGACATACTTGAATAGCTTTGGACATAAAAATAATATGCCAGTCCTCTTCTAAAAAGTGTTTTTGGGCATATGCATCGTATATCACATAAAGCAAAATAAGCACCATGTATACAACAAGTTTGTAGTATAGTTTTTTGCTGTATTTGTGTCTTCGGCCATCGTTCAATTGGCTATTTGCATGATCCATCGAGTCAAAAATGTCTCTCAACAGCCTGCCTATCTCCAAATTACATTGACGTTACATTAAAATTTTTGAACTTTACCGTCTCTACCTGTATCCATAAAAACCAAACTCACAATCATCATTAGGCATACCGCGGTTAGCAAACATTGAATAAAAATTGACGACATCTTGATTATGTACAATTGGCTATGAAATTCAGTTTTCTGGTAGACTACAACCCCAGTTACTACGATCCCGGTAACTCCTATGAAAACACAGTACACTTTGTAGCAAATCAGCCAGAATTTCCTCTTGCCGCCATCAAATATGGGGGGACACATTCCAAAAATGGCACACACAATAATAAGCGGATATAGGTACTTTATACATGTTTCTGGAGTTCTCATTTTAGAAAAGCTCATCATCACCTTTGATGAATAAAATACGAAAGTAGGAAACTCATGCGAACAGCCAATAATTGAGACTGATGATTGAGAGCGTAATCCAAAGTTTTGTTATCAAATTCTGGGCATTGTAATTTTACAGCCTTTCGTATTTAACGTAGCTCCACCAATAAATCTATCTAAGAAGCTTAATAGGATTTTCATTTAATTGAAAACTGGATTAAAGTTGCGAAAACCTACTTATAGGTAGTATCAACTGCGATAGTTTCAGATTTCGCTGATGTTGTTTCTGTTATCTGAAATGCCTATTAATTGCCTTTACGTTTCACATATCCATTATTAATACATATTATCTTAGAAACGGTGTAAGTTATAGTGTCTATAACAACCTAAGGGCATTATAGACGGGCGTTATCATAACGCCCTGACACCTTTTTTAATATTAGCAGTGGTAGTTTCATATTTCCATGCTATAAAATCTTCGTATTCCCTATCCTAGGATGCTCTTGACTTTTAGGTATTAAAGTTTCATTAGCATGTGCTTCATTTTCTTTTACATTAAAAAAAAATTTGTCCAGCTTTTGCCATTTTCACTGACTGACAGGACTATCAAAGTCACATCATTCAGGTAAAATAAACACTAAACATACCGGTAAAGGTATGCCTTACTTTTCAATGCCAGAAACAGTAAATAATTGCTAAATTAGGTGAAACATAAAACATTATATGTACCACAGGCGTTAGGGAGAATATAATGTCCATCAGGCAGACAGGTTTATCTTCAGAACATTATTTTCTCTGTAACGCCCTTGGTAAATAAATAGCTATTCTGATTCATTTTGAGATATTTTATCCCATGTTTTGTATTTTTTAAAAATAAATTGTCAATTTGCAGTCTAGTTCACTTTGCTGACTAGTAAGTAGAATTGCATAGGACAAAAAAACTAAAAAATGTTTTATAGTTGAAGGTAACTCGTCTAAGTACGTAATGTTTCAATTCAAGAGCGGAGTGTGTAGTAAAACATCACGTGGCCGTCGTACTAAAGAAGTGCTATGTATTCACGTGATCACCGTCACACACACACACACATCAACGGATCAACGACTTTGAGGTTAGATAGACCTTTTTTAGTGGTGTTAATTAAATTTACAACTTTTTTCAGCTTTTCTTTAAATTGTTGTTAAAATAGTGTTTTTTTTTCAGTTAAGTTTACTACAACGTGGTTAAAACCCTCTAAAAATGTCGGAAATGTGAGTTTTAACCCTTAATTTTTGATTATTTTTTCCCCTATGCTGCTTTCAATAGGACAAGATTTTTGTTTTATTTCCTCAATTCAACAGTCTTTTACTTTTTATTTCTAATAATGTTGGAAAAAGTTAGATTTAGGAATTAGGAAATCCATTTTTCAAGCATCTATGTCATATCTGTGCTCCAGAAATCTACAATAGTCCAGAGCGATCTATGGAGGGTATACCATCATATTTAAGGGCACCCTAGGCTCTTGTTCTATCTAAGCTAATCAAGTGCAAAATGGCATAGTCAAATGACTCAAATTATGGTGTTTTCAATTGGCAAGTTTAGTGCAAAACTGAATCCTGTTCTATTAAATGCCATTGAAACAGTGTGGCAATACACTGATTTTGTAGTAAACATGCCAATGGAAAATGCCCTTAGTAAATAGCATAAAATATACAGAGGTAATACAGCATGTCCATGGTAGTAAATGTATTTTTGTAGGTTAACTAGAGTTATTTGAGTACCTACTTACTATTATTATGAATAGCATTTTTCAACTACTTACAGTAGCTAGATTTTGTATTCAAAAAGTTAAATTTTTAATTATTTACTTGTTATAGCTATAATTCAGTTGTTTTATTTTTTTTTTAAGAAATGAGGAGTTTTTAATCGAGGACAATGTTGACTTTGATGACATTGAACTGGCTGATGAAGAGGCCTTGCTGCAAGATGAGGATGAAGTACTAAATCTCAATGAAACTCCAGATGATGAAACTCTCACTGATGCTGGTAAGTACCTACATTATTAAAAGAGTTTACTTTTATATGTTTATAGGGAAAATGTATACACATATTTCTAAATATTAATTTTTTATTAGTATTCTTATCTTTAATTTTCTCTGAAATGTCTTTGAACTTTTAGATGCTTACTTTATTTGCTTTTGTCTTTATGCTTTATTTTTTAATTTTTAATATGTGAAATACTTCTCAACATGACAAAAAGCAAGCAAAGCGAATTTAGGTCTGTCCCTAGAGAAGAGGATTTTAAGGGTAATGGCCAATAGCTGGACATATTCCTCTGATTATTAGTTGGAGATTCGTTCTGGGAACAGACCTTTTGACATCACAATGACATAATTTGACGGTTGGTTCAGTAATAGTTTTGTTAAATTACGTCAAATTTGTGGTGCTGGCTCCATGGAGTGTCAAAGCTTTTATTAACAAAAAGTAATTCAGTTTCAGTTGATGCAAAAGCTCAAACTGATAATGATGAGGAAAGAGGTTCTAGAAAAGATAAGTTTGCCACTGAAAGACAAAGAATTACTGCGCCAGAATCTTCAGGTAAGTTTTTGATAACGCTTTTACAAATTTAAAATTTTTATTTTTACTCAATTTAGATAATGAAAAACCCAACATTAATAACTCTTTAAAAACTAGAGGTTTTAATAATAATCGAAGTAGAGGCCGGGGTAGAGGCAGAGGGGGGAGATATCCACTAAACAACAATCAGAGTAGAAACTATCCTTTTAATCAGGGGATGCAGTACAATCAAGGGACTCAGCCTGGTAGAAATAAAACAGTATTGATCAACCCACGTTTTCAAGGAGTAGTTCATGTCAATAATAATGGTAATTTTTTACTACATTTTCTCTATTGGACATGTCAATTTTGTGGCAATGTAATGTACCTCTTTAGCACGTTTAGCATGGGATGATCAAAGTCAAAACTACCCATCAAACATTTGGCTGCCCAATCCACAAATCAGTCAGAATGCACCAGTTCCACCTCAATCTCCAATGCAAGGATTTCAACCTCAAAGCCTGCAATATCAATCTCCACCACCTCCGTTTACCGGACCGTCTCCGTTTATGAATCAAGGACCACCAATAAATCAGGGACTGATGAATCAACCCCCAACGTATTTTAATCAAGGGCCAGGGATGAATCACCCGCCTGCGATGCAAAATATGGGATTTCCTCCTCCACAAAATAATGTGATGCAATCTGGGTTTGGTCAACCAAACTTTATGAGTCCGCCACCCGTGAATCAAGGCTATGGTGCGCCTAATTTCCCGGTGAGTTATGTTACCATTTTGTTTCTAAAGGGTTTTGTTAAAATTTTTGGTTTAACATTGTTAATTGAAATTCTATTTAAATTGTTTATGGATTCCAAATCGTCACTGCAGTGCACTTCTGCCAAGTTTCTATTCCATCAGTGAATTTAAATAAAATCAACATTAGTAACACTTTTCTTTTTGGTTATGTGTGTTTCATATGGTGTATTTTTGCAACTATAGTAGTACAGGTTTCTTTAATTATTAGCCATCAGGCCATCCACCTGCAGCTCATCCTTACTGGGAACGAATGAATCCAGTAGGATTTCCACAGGTACAACAGAATATATTATTTTAATAATTGGTTTTGCTTTAATCTAATCCTGCTTGTATTTTTATGGTTAATGATTCAATTACTCTGCTGCACACTACTACTTTGAAACAAAGTCATATGAAAGAAAACTAACAGTCGGTAAAATGGCATATTTTATCTAATTTTAGTGTCCACCTTCACAAGGTCATAACACGTATATACATTTTGAATCTCCGCCGCCTCAGTCTATGAACATGCCGCCTCCCCAGTACAATCCGCAACCTACGTTTGAGAGGCCTGTACAATCAAATACCCAGCCTTTCGAAAGGAAGGTAATGTATTAAGAAACTTGCATCAAATGTATTTTTTCATTTAGTTTTGGCGGCGTTCATAAGAACAAATCGATTAGCAATCGAAAAATCGGATTTTGAGTTCGATGAGCAAAATGACGTTAAAGTAATGCTTTTTCGATCAGTAATCGATTTATTTCAGTGCATTCTGAGGGGTAGATCGCCGAAGTATTTTGGTGTACACACTCGAGGTAATTTGAGGTATTATGAGGCACTTTGCCAGTATTGTACGGCATTTCATAGAATTTTGAGGCATTGACTGTATATTTCAAAAGGCTTTGCGATATTTTCATTGGAATTTTTAGCGAAATAAAGCCTAAATTAAGGAAATTTTGCGATATTTTAAGGAATACATTGTAGTAGACCAAGCAGAAGACAATACGGTGCATCAGTATAACAAAATTGACCGCACCTGAAATTATTATGGTAAAATCTTTGTTACATGATATTAATTGAAACAAGGTCACGTGACTGTTTTTGACAGGTATGAACTGGACTTTACAGTGTTGCGAGCTCTAAAATTGCATAATCAAAGTCACTTGATGTGTCTCTTACAATTTCACCTTTACACCTGTCTAAAATAGTCTAAATTTAATTTACCAACTTTTTAAAGTTTAAACCACATTTTAACGGTCACATGATTAATTTTGACAGATATCAACTGGCTTTTACAGTGGTGCAAGCTCAGAATTGCATTATCAACGTCACGTGACGTGTACTTTGCAATTTTAGTTTTTACAACTGTCTAAATTTTATTTATCAATTTTTCAAAGTTTAAACAGCGTTTTGAAGGACTGTTTTTGACAATGTCAACTAGTCTTTACAGTGTTGCAAGCTCAAAAATTGAATTATCAAAGTCACGTGACGTAGTTATTACAATTTTACCACTGTCTAAATTTAAAATACTATAATTTAATTTTTCAACTGTTTCTTTTAAATTATAGGTGTCTTTATTTGACACGTGCTAACTTGGTTACTATGACAGTTAGAAAATTCGTTTAAACGTCAAGATATAACCCGTAATTTCAGACAACCGTACAAAAAATATTTTTGTTTGTTAGAATTTGAAAAAACAGTCACCTGACCTTAGAAAATCAATTTTAAGCTTTCGGCACATGGTCAAACAAAGTGTCAAAAATTTGAAAAAACCTTTACGTGGTCACCTAACCTTACCTAAAAACTGCCACGGGCTTTTAAGCTTTTGAGTCTTCAAAATTTGGAAAAGCAATCAGATAACTTAAGGAAGTCATTTTTTTGAATCATTAATCTTTATGACATTTTGACAAGGGTCAAAATGTCATGTACAAATTGTAAAAGCATACATGCTACTTAATTAATCTGATATAAAAAACTGCCACGTGACCAAAAAAAAATTCAAGGGTGTATTTTATCAAGGTTTATCATTGTCTCAATACCAGGGGCCTTATAACTAAATTTAAGAATACCACAAATGTGTAGGTAAACATTTGAAGCCATTCTGAGCCAGTTTAAATAATTTAAAGACATTTCGAGGTATTTCAAGGTAATATGAGGCATTTTAAGGTATTTTGAGCCATAATGAAGCATTGTGTGGTCTACTCCTCGGTGCATTCATAAGAAAATTGCCTAGCGATAATGAAAAAAAAATCAGAACCTTTTTTCATATGTAATTAATCGATTTAACGTAAGTTTAAGCATAATTTGCAGAAGAAGTTTTTCTTTATGAGAAGTTTAGTGTTAGTGACTAGTGACACTATTTTTTATTTAGATGGCTCCTGTGGAACAATTCCCAAGAAAAAAGCGTCTAATTCACGAACGATTAGGCACCGTAGATTCCAATGTGAAAGTGCGAAAATTTATGGTTGCTGACGGAGATCGTCAGACCAACCGCATTGTGAAAGAATTGAGTATCACTAAAGTTAAATTTGTAAGTTTTCCTGAAACTATTATTTTCGTTTTTAGTAAAGCAAAAACTTACCTACTGGCTGATTAAGAAAAAGTTTATTTATACTGTCAATTTGTGTTTAATTAGGAGGAAGATTCAGAAACAAGAGATTTGAGATTGAAAATTGAAGAACAAAAGAGGAAAAGAGAAGAGATATTAAAGTGGAAAGAGGCCCGAAGGTTGGAGAGTCTAAAAATAAATTCAGGGCAAGCCGAGCTGAATTATCAGCAACCAAAACCGTTTCAAGCTGTTCAAAGGTTGAACATTGTTCAGGTGAAGAACAGGGTAAATCATCACTCCTACTTATCTTCTTTCAATTAAATAAAATAAGTGAAGAAGAAGAAAGAAGTCAAACGTTTTCAGATAAACCAGCAACATCAGAATCGCAGCTATCAACAAACAGGCGGACGGACTCCCGTTCTACTTCAGGTGAAACAGGTCGAGGAGCAGCGGCAGAACGTCGTTAAATTGACGCAGGAATCTACCGCTTCCGAGATCGACGTTGAGTTAAACCAAAAACACTTAAACAACTTTTTGGCCGGGCGCAAGGTTCTTGTTAAAGATGAAACGTTGCCGACAACTCGGCGTGTAATGATTAAAAACTTATCGACCAATACCGGCGACAAAAAGTTGTTTCAGATTTGTAAGAGTATCGGGGAAGTGCAGGTAAGACCACGGTTGGACGGATTTTAACTTGTAATTTCCAATGGAGAAGGTGTTGTGCATTTGTTTTATTTTTTACGATTTTTTCAGTTAAGGTTTAGTTTTGAATTTTCTTAAACCAATTGCTTCTGTTTTTGTTCTTTAGTTGTTACCAGTAAGGTCCACAGCTTTATTGATCTTTGACTGTTGTCCAACCTTTTATAAAAACTTGAATGCCACGGTAAAACAATTTTTTTGTTATCATATTATACCTTTCTTCAGAAAAATAAAGTTTTGAATTTGTGAAGCAGATTAACATGTGATAATTGAATGGATATGATTTCTATACTGGTTTTTATAAGTGGGTACTCAGGGAATATTTCATTAGCAACTATAATTTCGGGTATTGTTTATAAAGTAGAAATTCGAGCCGGCTAGCTAAATATTTTTGTAAATTTTTAAAAACCAAACCCAAAGTGTTTTATGCGGTTCTAATTGAATTTCAGTAGGGTTTATTTTTGTTTTTGGTTAATATTTTTCAGGAAAAAGCAGAGTAATATAGTTTTAGGTTATGTCGTAGTAGGTCTAAACTAGTTTAGAGGAAGAGTAATTAAAGAAGGATGGATGACTTTTAATGATGTTTTTGTTTTTATCTAGTGAGGCACCGTATCAAAACTATAAATATAATAGTAGTAAAAGTTTTATAGTATTCTCGATAAAATTTAATCGAATTTATTTTTGATATGACAACAAATGACCAATGCAATAAGTTTGGAAATTTGATCACTTATAGGGTATTCCAAATGTTTCGAAACCTTTTTCCACAAGGTGAAAGCTACAAAGATGGAATTTTGGAATATCACCATTTTTTCTAATGGATCGGTAAAGATTTTAATCAATTTTTTTATTCTTTCAAAATTCCTTGGATCAGCAAATAATGTTTTGCAAAGTTTTATTCAGGCGGTTTTGAGAAATCTGAGTAAGAACAACAGGTTTCATTGTTGACTAGAATACCTGATAACGTCAAATTAGAAGGTGAATTAGAGATGAGAAATGTATACGGTAGATGGAGATATGAGTTTTCGATCAGGGAATGTATTATTGAATATTTCTCGTGTTTGGAGATGTGAACGTCTGCTGTAATCGTATCTGACCATCACGAGTAATGTTACTCGTTCTCTTTTATGTAATTGAACCATTTTCTATTCAACTTGTAACTTGACACATTATAAATGTTTGACCCGAAATGTCAACCTATTTTGAAAGATCAAAAAGTCATCCCTAATCCACCTTCTAATTAGATATTAACAGGTTTTTTAGTCAACGATATCAAAACTGACTGGATAAAACTTTGTTAAACCCTAACTGCTGATTATACGAATTTTGGTAGAACGTGAAAATTGATTAAAATCATAACCGTTTCATTAAAAAAAATAGTGGTGGATGTCACTGATTCAAAGACCTAGTACTAGGACTCCGTGTGATATAAGTAGAGTATAAATTCTATTTATCGACTATATTCTAGGTGCCGGACATTCTATGCACAAAGAGCTAGAAAGCCACAACATCGCATGAATTTGGCACCAATTTCGCTATATTTTGGCTTTCTAGCCTTTTGTGCATAGAATGTCCGACACTTAGAATATAGTCGATAAATAGAATTCTACTCTACTTATATCACACAGCCCCAGTGCAGGTCCTAAAAATTCGAAATGACCATCAAGATAGACGTTTTGAAACATTTGGAATACCCTGTATTTTTCAAGTATCAAGTAAAGAGGGTTTAACAAAATTCTTAGTCAAAACTGCTTAGAACATTAAATATTCGACTAAATAAAGAGAGAAAAGCTATGCGATACAAATACAGCATGTCCAAGTTTCGATTCTCTATATAGGAATCTCGCTTCCCGCAAGAGCTACTGCAAAGGTTAAATGGGGAATGTTTTAGAGAATTTAATGGACAATCCAACACTATTTTAACAACATTAAATTTTTGTTTCGTTTTTGATTGATACTATCATCGAGATCCTTGTATGAATCAAATCTTGGACTCAATGTATACTCAATTTTTGACTAATAGTCTTTTTGAACTCTTCTTAAATTACGTTACCTTAAAAAATGGCTGTGTTATTTAATTATTTGATACAATTTTAGGTAGAGTTGTGTGTCTTAAGACATGTATATGCATTTACATTAGATTGTATTGTAAACTTGTCGAGTGGCATAGAGTCTATCACTTTCTCACCATAATTGCATAGGTTTAATGCTGAGAAAGACATTTTAATTGTTGTTAGTTCTAATAAAACACATTAAATTCCAGCGTTGAAAAGTCATGGACTCTATGACCACTATGCAAAGTGAATAAAATTCACAAGTGACTTAATATTGCATTTCAGAATCTTCACAGGGATAATAATGATCGACATGCCATCATTACTTTTAAAAGCGTCGCCTCGGCGCACGCCTTTTTTAAGAAATATCAACGACACATGCTCGATTTGTCTATGATCGAGGTGTCCTTAACCTCGGACACAGACGGTCAGGATGAACACTAAGACTGTACTGTACGTTGTTACTCAAACTAATGTGCCGTGTTTTGTGTCTCGTCTATTTGACTTTTAAGGTACAAAGTGTGTAGCTGCATGGTGTGCGAAATTATATTATGAAGTCATGAAACATTTCCAGATTAAGTAAAAAAATAATTTAGAATTTTCAAGACGTATTGTGACAAGAATATTAATAATTTAGGATAAGTTAGCAACTCCGGCTACTAATTTTACCGCAACTCTGTTGATTTGATTTTTTAGTTGTTTTCATATATCAAATTTTACTGTGAATTTTTTGTATTAATTTTAAACTCAATTTTTATTATCAATAGCTTGCATCAAGTTAAAGAAATACTTTTTTAGTTAGCAATAATTTTGTGTTTGATTTGCACCCATTACCCTACAATTAAACAGAAAGTCGATTTGTTGATCGGTTTGAGCTAGCTATCAGCTAAAATTAAAAGGGCAATTAATTCGCGCACGTTCTTGCGTGTTTGTTGTCGTATTTATCACTGGTGTCATCAATCGCAACAAATATTTTTCGTAGTCATAAGACGCGTAATTAATTTCTTTTCTGGCTAAAAATCTTAGTTCTCACGCTATAAATCGAAAAACAGAGAAAGCACAACGGCTTTCGACGTGTTCACCAAGTTGGAAAAAATTCCGCCAACGTGAAGACCGCAACACGCATTACATAGACCTAAACATGGAAAAGCAAGTTAGTAATTAACCCCTGGATTTAATTTCCAATTATAATAATTTATCTCATTATATTTCCTTAAAAATAATTTAAAAAAGTACTCATTAAAACCTTGGACTTTCCTATCTTTGATAATTTAAGTCACACCCTTTCAATTTCTAAACTAATTATTGAAGCCAAAATTCTAATTAGCTGCTAAGGCAAGTCATCAGAGTGATTAAGAAAAAAAATCTGGCTCGGTGTTTGTTATTATTTTTTAATAAGTGAATCAAAGAATAGCTAAACTTTTTTTCTGTCAGTGTAAAATAAGTTAAGGATATGAAGAAGAGCTATATTTAGTAATTAAGAAAGTAGTTAATTATCAAGCATTTTTACAGTGTTTTAATTAAAAGTGTTAAATGACCGTTTGCCTAATTTACATTTATTACCAGCGAGTGCGTTGCCCGTCAAACTTGGCCAATTTACAGAATTTTTTTAGGAAATTAACACAAACTATAGTTTAAAAATGTTGTGTACCTGATTTCCGTTGCTCTAAACAGTTATCTTCTGATAATAATTCTAATACTTAATCTCTCAGGTACTGGTGGTTGAAATTATTATCATGTCCGGTGGACCATGAAAATGGTGCTAACCAAACTATAAACTTGAAAGTGGTACTCGGTTGACCGACCTAGTGCAAATTCTACTGTGTATCGTCTTCAACAACAACATCAAGCGGTAATACACTTTCGTATTTGACCATTAGGTCCTGTGATTCGTTTCTGCCGGGGATAAGTACCAACATAATATGGAATATGAAGCAATACGCGCTTGACCATCGGTCGGATTTGAACTTTAGTGACATTGAACTTAGCTGTGCTAGTGCATAAAGTCTTTTGTTACCTACGACGAAGACTTTTACGTTCCGAAGCCGCTGATGTCAGTTTGATTTGTGATCGGGGTGAATACCATTTCCAAGAACGTCATGAAGGTCTTTTTTGTTTTGGTAAAATTCTTATATTTTCTAACTTATTTAAAAATACAATAGTAGTTTCAATAATAACTAGTAACTTTCTGGTTTCAAGTAATTTACCATATTAAAGCAACAATTATTTATTAACAAAGTAAAGCGTGTAATAAATTCGTTAACACTTTGACATTTTACGTGTGGCATTCCAGGCCAAAAGCACCAAAAACTAATAAAATATTTAAACCTAGTTATGAAGTAAAAAAACTTAATATAGATATTACGTATAGACAATCATTTCGCACACATGCTTGGAAATGTACGCTCTATATTAGCAAACAAACTACAGTTAAAGAATTCGCGCTGAAAACGTTGGAATTCATTATAAAGTTTTATTGGTAAAAGTATTTGGGCCACGATAACTCGTTAACACACAACCGTTCTAAACAAATAAAAATACGAAAAAGCCGGCTTTAAAATGAACTTCTGATAGTAACGAGCGTGACCTAGACACTAAGGCCAATTTTCGCCAGAATTAAAGGCCGCTTTTTACTTTTAACGCGGTACTTAAACTTGGTTCCTTAAATGGAATTTTGTCATATTGTACGCATTGGTCAATCAAAAATGAATTAAGTGTGAACAGTTTAAAAAAAACTGGAAAAAAAGGAGAAATACTAACTAAACAAGGATTAAATCAAATTGCCACAGATTAACGAATTTTGCATAGTGTAAGTGTCAACTAAAGCGACAACTTTTTAATATTATTTCTTTAGTAAATTTAATATTACTGGTTATGATTGTGATTGTGAATAGTTTTTAGGAATATGTATGTATTACTTAATGTCATAATGTCTGGGAATTCTAACTCACCCTCTTTTGAGGGTGAAAATGATGGTCCTGCCTTGATAAATATTTTTGTTAATCTGTTTTTTTCAAATTTCCACATTTTTAATTAAGTCTATCAATTTGAAACATTTACTGAACGGCATTTTATTTCCTGACACATTTGAAACTAAAATTAAATACATTCCGTCAGCAGACCTTAATAAAAGAATAAAACAAGTGGAGCACTTTTCAAACTTCTACTAGGAGTGTTTTACGTTATGACAGATATAATTAAGTTCTGAAACTCCTGGGCTTACACCGAATAAAACTCCCAATTTTATGCCTTGTTACACCATATGTTTTGCAATTACGGAGGAGGAATTTAGAGTAGATTACACGTTTGCAAACCTAACATTATCATTGAAGAGCCTTGGAGCGATCAATTCCTCTGATTGAAAAGACAATATAATAGAAAATAAAACTTTTTGTAGGTATAGCATCTGTTTGCTCACCATTAAGGAATATTCCAGTAAAATGGATATTTTATGTTATAACAAGAAAAATTGGTAAATTTCATGCACATGCACTTTCTTTGATGTCTTTTTCCAATTCTGATACGATCTCTGAAGTTTTTATTGTGTTAAACCTTGAGGCTATAACGGTCTAATACAAACTTGAACCGATAATTGCAAACAATAATTTCCTATATAAAGTCGAAATTAAAAATGACAAGCCCGTTAGTGAACGCTTTCCATTTTCTGTTTTTTTTTTCCCAGAACGAGAGCGATTGTTTCAATTAATCGAGGCGCGATGGAAAAACGCGGCTCATCAAAAAACATGGAAGGTTATTCATTTATATGAATAAATCACCACGCGTACATTCAGCTGCCCTCTTTTTTTTCGTGTAATGTATTTCTGGCATTCGGTGGCGTTGTTATTTGACAACCAGTTACGCAATAATGGAAACCGAAATTGGATTATCACCGCGAATTTACACGCTTCAATCAGGCAAGTGCAAAACGACATCTGCGTAAATTAAGTGATTCCTACTTGACAAGAATTAATTAACAATAGGTATATTGTCATCATTATCATAATTTGGTTGGTATAGGAACTACTAACTGCAAAATTGCAATGTTTATAAGTTAATTAGAGAGAAAACTACCAGGTTTATATTTTTTTTTTGGTAAAGTTAATGCACTAATTCTGCTTATTAAAATCCTATTAAGTTTCGACTTTATATTGAATTTAATATGGATTAGGTCAACGTCCTTTTTAAACTGATGCTACAGAATGCATTGTGTCAACTAACGTAGGAAATTATTTCAATCACATTGCTGGTTCCAGACAATTGAACTTTGCGGTAAATTATATTTTCAAGTAGATATGCAATATTTGAAACTTGAACTATTCTGTTTAATGATGCAATGTTTACCTTGTTTACCGCAGTGAAAGTAGTTGAAATTACCTATCACTGTAAATACCGATCATTTGGCACCATATTAAGAATAAGAATGCACGTTTATAACATCAGAACTGCTGTCTAGAAAAAAATTCGACAATTAAGATACTAAAACTGGAAGAAATGTTGCATTTACAAAATATTGTTCGAAAAAGTAAGAATAAACAATAATGCTTTCACTAATCCTCATGCACAATATTATACAAAGTACAATACATCTGTGGCGCTTCCGAAAATCAAGTATCTCTTTTTGTTTTTGAGATATTTACAAAAAACTGATTTTTCTGAAGTTTCTTTGAAATTATCAACTTTTGTGTTTCATATGGACCGGAAAAAAGTACCTACATACAGTATTAGCCCTTTTGATAGCAATTTCATGATAGTTTCAAAGAAACGAAATGTTGTAATACAATTTTATAGTCACCATCTTGTAGAGCTCAAAAAGATGCCATGAGAAGAATTTTGATTTCTGATTGCGCAATTTTTTTTCTTACTTCTGTACGGTAAAGTGCACTTTTCCGCATTGCAAGACCAATAACCATAACTGTATATTTGATTTTTCAATTAAGAATACACATTTAATCATCTTTGCAAAGAGAAATTTTCATTTTAGTAATTTTACTATACTTGTATATTTTCGTTCAATTTAATGAAAATTGATACTCCTAGGAAAACTAGCCTTTAACTGCAGTCTCGTGCGGGAAAGTAGTACTTTCCGCACTTGTTAGGTAGAAAACTATTTTAATTTAACCGACTTCATATCTCTTACGGTTTCGGATATCCCCATGCAATGATCCCTGTAATTCTTAATAAACAACCCACTTATAATAAAATTTTATAACTGAAATTTTCACTTTACATTTTTTAACTTTAGTTAGCAATAAATTATTGAATAAGTAATTTGAACATTTAACTTTCTTCAATTCCTAATTGACTATATTAACCAAGTTCAAACATTAATACGGAAAATTTTTGCTAATTTTGACACGATTCGAAAGCGCTTGACAAATTACCGTATTAATATGTAGAATGGCCATTTAATTTGGAAAAAATTGGGGGCAGGAATTTACACCGGATGCGTAAATATTTAAATTTTTTATAGTCACCTAACTAATTATTATAAACTTGAACTACTATACAATTCAGTTTTTTTCCAGGTTATGTCAAGTTTCGCAACGTTGATAGCAGCATCAGAAAACTCAAGCAGCACTGATGCTGCCCCTGTGGCTGAAGCCTTAAGGAGAAGAATAGCTAGACCGAAAGCTTTAAAACGTTCCCCTAGGTTTCCCCTTCATCATCCCAGAATAATCAACCAGAAAACCCCGTTCAATGTGCTCCAGAACGGGCCTTACTACATCAACCATTACATTTACTGCGACAACCTGGACCAACACAATTTAGAGCAGATCAAATCGGGATCGATCTCGGAATCAGACAAAATTCAGCTCATCAAGGAGAAATACCCGAGTTTCAGTTCTTTGGACGGCTTGAAAAGTTCTTTAAACAACTTCAAAGTCGAAACTTACACTGGTGATAAAGAACTACATATTGTACATCTACCTACAGAGAAACCCCACGACTTGGACGATATCAATTTGCACTTAAATCTAGCTAACGCCCATAAATCACCGGAAATAGACCTGGAGCTGAACAAACATTTTGGCAGTTTTGAAGTTAACCTAGCCAGTAAGTATTGAGAGGATTTGTGAAATGTAAGAGTAACTCTTAAACTTTTTTCTGCAGGTATTAAACCCCCTAAAGCTGAAATATCCTTACTCCCAACCCAATACAATGAATTCGTGCATACACCAGTCAAGTCTTACTCAGATATATTGAAACCTTTGGTAGATGGAATCAGCGAAACACCAAACAAATACACTAACGTCGTTAATGGCCCAACTTTCTTGAGTCCAAATATTAAAGATCATAGTGAGGAACAAAGTTTTGAAGAAGAAGAATTCGAGGTAAGTTGGTTTTCATTTTTTTTCCAATACAAAATAAACTCAAATATAATGGAAACAACCTGTCAACTCAGAATTAGTAAGGGACATTATTTACAATTTATATTGTTTACGTCAATATATGACGATTACACAAAATCAACATTTTCAACGAGCTTTGTGTGTGAAATTACCAATCAAATCGACTTGCAACTTAAACATTTACGTTATTATAAAATAAAATCGAGCCTAAAAACCGAGTGCATTATTAAAGAGTGGACAAACAAAATGGATTTGTATTTTTTGCCGCACTGAAACACAAATCGAGCATAAACACGGGGACCGGCTGGATCGTATTACTGCATCATTTATTACGGGCCTTAATGCACACGAGAACTAAAAAAAGGCCGAGGAATGTTTACTGTGCATTATGCACGGTGGTATTTTATGTCATGTGCTAATTTAGAGCAAATAACGAGACCTTCAACTAGCATAAAATAAATCGATTGCATGCAAATTGGCAGAAAATGCTGCTGTGCAAGAAACTTTTTTGAATTTAAGAAATTTAATGGTTTTTATTGCCCATATAGATGTTATTGTTATTGGATAGTTAATTAAGAATAAGATTTCTAGCGAAAGTACTAACTGAACCTAAATTAACCAGCCACTGGGGTTATTGTACTTGAATCGACTAGCTGATGATCTTAAAGACGAAAGCGTTAAAGAAAAAAAAAACCACCCTGGAAATCCATTATTAAGCAATAATGAACCGTATCGAGGGTATAGACGCAAAAATGATGTTGTTTTAAAACAAGCACATTTTTCATCATTAGTGCCACAGCTGCGTGCCATAGAACGAAAAATGATTAATAGGAATTCTAGTTTGATTTATAGATTTGGACAGGGTGGCCTTTGATAGAGCACCCCCCGGCACTGTAATTCCACTTTCTGGATATGCGATACTGGTGGAAAAGCAAACAATAATGGACTTTTAGTCTCTTTACGTTTCAGTCAATCGGACATGTGATAATTTCAAGTCTAAATTCATATAAAAAAGCAACCAAAAGCGTAGAACACCTTATCTGTATTGCTTAGTAGGTTCTAATTGGCCTTTGAAAGATAATTGATTAGTCAAAGTATGATAAATTTTATTTTATTTAACCTATGCCGCAGAAACGTGGATACTAAACGGCAAATAAATGAAAACACTAAAAAATGCACAAAGAAAAATGGAACGAAATATGTTGGGAGTACCACTGCGTGATACAAAGATCATCGACTGGATACGCCAAGGCCTTTCTTGAAAGCAGAGAGCAGGACTTTCAAGAGAAGTTTTGATAGAATGTGACAGAAGAAGCTGACAATGGCAGGTTTCTGTCACATTCTTCGTACTTTTTTCTTGGTCTCTCTTCTCCCATTTCAAGAATATGCACTCAGAAAGCAAAGGTGACTAACATTGCTGAACACGTAGCAATATTAAAATGGAAATGGGCATGGACAGTAGAAACCCAGGAAGATTAAATACTAGGTGAAAAGACGATGATGAGGAAGTGCAATGGATAAGCAGAATCGGATGGAGACAGCTTGGAAAGGCGTATGTCCAAAGATGGACCGAAACACTTTGAGAATGATGATGATGATGATAAATTGACACATTGCGCCTACTAAGTTCACTGTTCTCATTCAAATGTTTCTTCCAGTGGCAATAACGTGAAAAACGTGAAAAAGTAGCAAACATAAAAAGGAAGATGAGGAACACAAACAGCCTTTTTCACAATAAACTTTATTAAGCCTCTAATTAAAGAGGGTACGCTCTACACTCTACATGTTTAAGGTGCATAACAACACATCCTCAGGAGCTAAAATTTAAACAATGTACCAAAAGGACTCTCTAATTAGACAATATCATACCTCAAATGTAGAATGATGAGATGTGGTCTTGCTGTCTCCTCTGTATAGAAAGACAGCGTCTTTCCACTTTTGAGTTATGTTATTGTGTAACTAGGGTCTCTTTGGTAGATTGTTTAAATTTTAGCTCCTGATGGGTGTTTATGCACCTTAAACATGTAGACCGTACCTTCTTTAATTAGATGCTTAATAAAGTTTATTGTGTAAAAGGCTGTGTGTGTTTCTCACCTTCTTTTATAATAAATTATAATTTATGCTTGTTCACACTTGCTTAATTGCATCTAATTAACCTATCGGTTTCCGCTATTTAAAATTCTAAATTTGGAGAAACGTTTAAACCCCCAAAATGCTTACTTTTGATTTATTGTTTAACACAACATATTTGAATTAATCTGTCACGATTTAGAAGGTGCGACCTGGTAAAAGGCAACGTGGAAGATACCCGCATAAATTTCGATAGTTAGGTTCATTGTCATTCCGCAGACCTTTCGTTCTCGTTTAGTCGCGATAGTGCTATCAAGATGTACGATGAAAGTGCAAGCGTTATATAATTGGGATTAGAAATTAAATCTTCTTTGTATCGCGGTGACAATCAATAATGTTATTAATTACGAACTGCGTGAAAAAAGAAGAGTAAAAGTTGCTGGGAGAGGCTTGATATGAAAGGACCCGGAACACTTTTACATAGGCTAGAGAATGTGATTTATATGATTAAGATTGTGAACATCAGTTTTCCTTCCGGAGTGAAATTGAACAATGTTTTGTTTCAGATTCCACACCTGGAAAACCATCCACTGGAAAATGACCAACACAAATCAAGCTACAATTCTCCGGGAGCTGTAAACTCTTACGGTGAACCAATCAAGCCCACGAATAACCTAGAAAACCCTCACCAATTCTATTTCAATCCTTCCAAACCCCCATCAGATATTAAAGATCAAGGAAAGTTTAGCTACAATTCGCCAGGGGCAGTGGACTCTTATGGGCTTCCAGTGACAGCCGAAAACCTGCAGAACAATCTTGACAACGAGAAATTACTGCAACAGGCCTATTACCTCAATCAGTTGAACGAAATTCACGACATTAGCAGAAGAAGAAGACAGGGTAGTCAGAATTCCGGGGAGGCCAGGTCAAGTAGGGAAGATGTTCGGCACCCTAATCATCGATACGACTAAACTTTTGGTTTTAAGAATTTGTTAAGCAATATTAGACTGACTCTGATATGGAGATATTAGCGTAGGTTCATTAAGTGTTTTGTGTAAAATTATTTATTTCTATCAAATAAGGTTGTATCAGACAACGTCCCAATTAATTCCTTCCTTTGCGGATGAAGGGCCCTTCTAAAAAACTCGATCGATTAATTCAATCCAGCCAACTATCGCTACCAAACCTAATTAACTGAAAGATGATTAACGACCAAACGATCCCTGAAAAGTTCCGAACGACAACTTTAATTCAGAAATTATTAATCCAGTATTTCGTACATTTGATAAAAGTTTATTTCAAAAGTCCATTTTCTGATTGTTC
This sequence comes from Ips typographus, assembly GCF_016097725.1. Classification (NCBI taxonomy): domain Eukaryota; kingdom Metazoa; phylum Arthropoda; class Insecta; order Coleoptera; family Curculionidae; genus Ips; species Ips typographus. The sequence continues at coordinate 4,616,852 of NC_138430.1, read as the reverse complement.
GTGCACTGTTGCAGCCGGCCAAACGAGCAACATTCTTCAAGTCAAAACCGGACAATTAGATGATTTTTGTTAGCCGGTTCGGGGTCTTGTAATCTGGTACAAAGTTATGTCTTTCGGAAACTGTCTCTGAACTCGGCAATTTATCATCCCTTTAGTTAATGGCTCTTTCCCGATTGTTGGCCAAATCCGATTAATCGATCTACTTAGTTCCTGTTGGTAGTGAATAGTTTTTGCCACGAAAGCGGAATTAAAAAACTTTGCCCCGTATTTTGTTTTTGCCGAAGGAAAAAATTAGATGAAAACTATTTTCTTTTAAAATTTCATTCGATCATAAAGTTTGAAAGTGTCCTATCAGTATGTCTGCAGCCTGTAATCGCTAATTGAATTAAAGCTACAGAGCAAACCACCATACTTTGCAGTAACGTCATATTGTTGATTGTTGATTACTACTACTCTCTGTCTCAAGAAAAGAGGCAATGACGACATTAACTGTGACGTCATATTGAACTCTTATAAATTTACTTAAAGTGAATGAATTTACTTAAAATTTGGAAGGGTGAAAAATTGACTTTGAAATTAATTTTTATGATTTTCAGTCAATTTTAATCATGAAAATTGACTTGTAATCTTAAAAACTGAAAATTTGAAATCAATTTTGAGACAAACGAGTTTAACTCTGAATTTCTTAGAATGTATACAATTTTTGCAAGGTACATAGTGGGTCCATAAGTAAACCTTGACAAGCAGTATTTAATGATGTAATAATATACAGGGTGTCCTATTTGAAATAGTGCAATGTATTCATACAAACAACACACGTCAATGACATCAAATTTCCATTTCGTTTAGTTGACATGTAATAGAAAAAGAACAACAATTTTAACGTAACTACCACTAGCTCTGGGACGGACTTTCTTTTTTTGTGATATCTGTCATAAAGCAGTAATAAATTAACCATAATAAACTAGGACATGGTGGGACGATTTGATACAGATCTTCATCCGGACAGTTTAAACACTCGGATGGAGACCAAACAAAATTGCAGTTTTGAGTTTGATAATACAAAAAAATGGTATGATAGCTGCTGCTGTGTGTGCACGCGAAATAAAGCTCAAGTTTCAATTACGATGGTTATCTTTATTTCCCAGTCTAAATTCGAAAACGCCAATTAAAATCATGACAACGTTTTTATTTTATTTCACTGTTTCTTGTTTTTTTTTGTGTTTAATCGATATTGCTCATTTCCGAAACTAGTTTCAATCAGAAATGTAAACGTTCCGGAAAATTAAATTTATGGAAATTTTTCCAGAAAATTTCATCAGAAAAAAATCCTCAGACCTCTAACCTGATACGTTCCTGAGATATTGAGCAAAAAATTGCAAAAAACGAGTCAATTTTGACGCCCTCTAGCGGCTAAACGGGGCAACTTAGCCGTGCCCGCTTAACGTCACGTGATAGCCCCGTTTATTAGCTTTCTTTTGTTATACGGTGGTTTTATACCGGGTGTGTTAAATAAGCGAGTTATGGACGATTTTCTGGAAAAGTGCACGAATTTTGGATTTTCCTTAATAAAAGTGATTTTTTTAACTAATTTGAACCTGGGGAACACAAATCTGACGTCCATTTTGCTGTAACTGGCATCGTTTCAGACATGACCTTGAAACTATGTTAATTTTGACACTTTAGGGCGTGGCAGCATTGCAAAATGAGATTTTGACAAATGACATTTTACGTCAGTAGGTATTTAAGCAGTTGAGGTTAATTTTGAATTACAGCAGTTTTTACTGTGACAGCCAGAAGGGAGAAAAAATTATAAATAATATTTTTTTAAAAATTCATATCAATTTGAAAAGTTGTGAGGTTAGGTTAACATTTTTCAGAAAGTTTCCGGTAATTTTCCAGAAAAAATTTAAAAATCTAAAAATTCAAACATAATTCGTTTTTTAATTAATTGTACCACTATCCAATATCAATGAAAATAAAGTTTAATGTACTTTTAATCACTTACCTCCGTTTGCACCGTCGTTTTGTAAGCCGAGCTTAACTTAAGTGTGGGTCAGACTGTGATAGTACAGGTGAAAAAAGTCACACTCTAAACCATACTTAACTTAAGCTATGCTTAAAGTAGGACGGTGCAAATGGCGGTTATATGTCTTAAATTATCTCATTAGAATGCATGATAAGTTTGACAATAACAATGACAAATTTGAGAGTTGTTTTCCCTATCATGGAAAATTTTCATTTAAACACAAAAATTTCCAAAAATGGAAATTTTCCGACTCGAAAATTCCATCATAAAAATAAATTTGTTCTTATAAGTCGAACCATTGACAAAGTTTCTTTCTAGGATTTCTTTTGAAAATTCAATATGATTCATCTTATCTTGACTCATGGAAAATTACAGATTAATCAGCTGAAAATCTGCAGCCAGATGCAATAAGGAAGGCGCAATCGCGTTCGAAGCTTTTCCCACCGTTTTCCGAAACTTTTCCAGTTTCGTTATCAACGCGGCCGCGACCTGGTCGAAACTCGCACGTGGAGTCGCAACTTGCCGAAGAAGACGACTTGCGTGGTTAGTGAAGTTCGGAAAGTTGTGCCATTTTTCGGACATGGAGCTGACGCATTAACAGTGGAAGAATGAAAAGTCTCGGAGGATTACTGTTAGGATGCATGATTCCCGTTATTTTTCCAGGTAAGTTTTTTTTTAATTAAAACTCCTTGGGGTTTTAAATTGCGAGCGAAGCAAAAAGTTTGATTGCATGATGTGGGAAGTTTTTTGTTTAGTAAATTTTACAGGCTTAATTTCTAGACAACTTGGACAGATACAATACCTGAAAAGGAGGTTACCATTTATCAGAGTAATCTTACATGACAATTTAACAGATGCTAGGAATAATGTACCTCAAATTAATCTGATTGATTGGTATGTTTCAAAGTATTGTAGATATTTCTTCAAAGCCTGGATTATACAAAAATTACTTATAACAGAGTTAAACAAAAATCGATCTAACTACATAGCCTGTGGGAAACAATGAAATAAAGGTGACAGGGCGTTAAAATTCTTTGATAAGAAATATCAAGGACAGGCTAAATTAATGCTTTAACTATTGATTTTTTGGGAAAAAATGTGTTAAACCCAACATCATACTGAAATAAAGTAGGTAAAGGGTTTTTCACTGGGGACTGACCAACCCCTCTTTTTGGGCTTCCCTGTATGTAATTAAAGAAACTGAGATAGCCATTTGATGTAGTTTAAAAAGCTGAAACAAAAAATTAGTACCAAAATATTCCTAACCTTCAAATAGAAGAGCTACAGCCAATAATGGTGTTTTTTTTCTAATGGATCACCCGGTATATTTAACTATTTTCGGAATGTGCTCGAAATTCTGCAAATATTTTTACAAAAAAAATCTTAGTAATTTTTTGAAGTTTGTTTTTTGACAAATCTTGTATATTGATAAAAAAAATTATCGAGAGGACCATTCATTAATTATAACACTGGAATCATAGCTATAAACAAATGAGGGTAGAATATATGACATGTTTTACAATTTTACAACAAACTAAAATAAAATTATAGGAAATAAAAGAAAAAAAAAATCAAATTTTGTAGTCATTTTTGGATTCAATTTTTTAAACTAGTTAAATGGCTATTTCAGTTTTTTTAATTAGGTACAGGGAAGTCAGAAAAAGGGGGTTGGTCAGTCCCCAGTGAAAGACCCTGTACATTAATTTAAATTGAACTGAGTAAATCAGTTCGCCGATAACCTAATTCGTGTTCGAATATTATTTGTAAAAAATTTTCGTGCATAAATATTTTAAGTGAACAGCTTTACACGTGTTTTCGAGCTTCGTGCCGAAAGTCATAAATTCTGGATTCGCCCTTATTACCTCAGAACTTTTCAAAGTAATACCACTTTCAAATCACAGTTAATATTAATTTTGGTATCGATAAATTATAAGCATTGTTCAGCTATTTATATCAAAGTGTACGTTTGTCAATATCGAATATTGGAGTGATCTCTTTTCGTACATAAACGGGTCGAAACAATTTCATTCGTCCATAAAATGCATCCAGGAATTTGAAATTCCCATTTCGAAGGGTAGTAGTGAAGGAGGCAATATTTTTCATATAATAAAATGTCAGTTATGCGGTTGTTACAAGCAAACTATTGAGGTTCTGCATTTTCCTTTATGTGGAAGATTTATTTTGCGGCGTTGTTTGCATTTTAATGCATACACACTCCCTTTTTGGAGCAACAACCACATTTTCTCATATAAATTCCCACTTTAGCGATCGCGTAATAAGCTTTGCAACAAGGGACACAAACCCTTCAACGTCATGGTTATTTTTACTTAAAATAGACGTTCTGATAATTATTAGAGGGAGTCACAGTTGTCCACGGTTCCCACGAGGTTTTAACAGCTTTGCAATTCGCTTTAATGACACTATTTTTAACTCTAATAGAATTTGGAAAAAATAACGTTTTTTAGACGCCTTTTGAAATTCGAACAATTGGCTGTTGAAAGCTGGAAAAAAATTGATACGACCCAAAATGGACACATTTGCAGACAAAAATTGGCTATTACAACGTTTTATCCCCACCCGATTTCGTATTTAAACGGGACAAAGGACTCGACACTTTAATCACAACTTGTTAATTTAAAACGAGCTTTTATGGCTGATTAAAATGTCCAGAAACGTAGCTAATACTCGAAAAGGAAAGGGATGAAATGGGCAATCATTTTTTGCGATTCAATTTAAAAAGCTTTAGGTGCAATTATTCGAGTTTTAAATTTCAAAATCGGTTCGTATTAATATTAATTCTATTTTTTAAAATTTGAAGTCACAAAGAACATTTGTGTGAGAATAGTACAAATCAAGTTTACAGACTATTATTAGCTAGGCTGTTGTAACTATTTTGTTTGTAAATTATGAGCAAAAAAATATTCTTTAACTCATAATTATCATTTCAAAAACGAGAACAATTTTTGCAAGAAAATTTTAGTTTTTTTGCAAAATATGTATTTTTATTTAGTTTTCATAAAAAACTGCTCAAACTATGATCGTTTTTGTGCTGCGTAGTGTTGTTATGGTATTTTGCAAAGAATGTAATCGTTTTCGACCCAAATAAACTATAGCATCGTCAAATGTAGGTAAAGAACAGTAAGATGATGCTTTTTCACAGTTTTTTCTCTGATCTTTTTTCCCTCTGTACTGTTCATATGATTGTCACGTTATCTGCAGCCAAATCAAAAATTTAACAGACATGTAAGCTAAAACGACATCCTTTTCCATTAGACTCCTATGTCAGAGTATGTAAATAGTTAAAGTGCAAAGTCTGTTCTCGTTTAATAATACAAGACAGGACCAAAACCAAGTTTAAAGTAGTTCGAGCAGTGGACGTATTGATTAACCTGACATAAATTATACAGTCCGATCTCTAGAGGAATTGCACCGAAACCCCAGCTGAATTTTCGACAAATTAAATACTTGATGTAACCGGAACGGAATATGGAAATATCACAAACCGGTGGTTCACAATTCGGTCATTACCGATACGTTACAGATTATAAACGGTCAAATACACGCGTTTTCCTGTTTAATGCTTTTACTGAAAACAGCATTTGGTTTGGCACAAAGGCCACCAAGGCATTATACGGTATTGTTGGACCGTGACTTCTCTCGCAAATCGATCATCGGTCCCTTATTCAGTCCGCGTACTTAGTAACAGCTGGTAATTACTCAATCAAACGCTTCCGAAATACCCAAGCGATTCCTAAATGTGCTTTAACACTCAAAGTGTTCTCGATAAAATAATTCAGAGAAAATTAACCTTGAGCGTTTAAATCTGATAACTCCTACGCCGCAACAATATAAACTATGACCGGGAAATGCCTGGAAAGAAAAATTCCTGAAAATGGCTTCCTATAAACACAAGAAACGAGAAATGAAAAGTTTTTACTTGGATGGCGCCCGCAAAACTCCAGAACAATTCAAAAGCGAGTTTATGAACTTTGGTCACGAGATATTATTGAATTGTTCATTAAACTTTCTTTTTAGCCTACTACTGTAATGTTGCTACTTTCGAATTAATAAATGCCTTCAGGCCACGGAATAAATGCTGAATATTTTAGTTGTCGTGATTTAAAGTGGAATTTTAGTTTGAAAACGACAACCTGGAAAAGGCTGTAAATTGCCTGGATGAGTAAGTTTCAATTCAGCCAGTCACGACGTTTGCTTAATTCATGGTTTAACTGGAATGCAGTGTATTTTTACTGTTAGGCAACTAATTACAAATTCCAGACAAACAAAATGCAGAAACAAAAACACTAATAAATTATCAGGGATAGGAAAGTAACTGGATGTAGCTTTGACAAAGTGGCGACCGACAACTAATTTCGCGCTTTCAGATCCGCAGCGTTTCGCTCTCTCTTAGACAAAAGTTATGATTTAGTAGTGGAAAACGCGGAATTTATTTGAAAATTTCTTGTTGGCTTCCGGATTTCGTAAGTACAGCTTTTCAGCGCGAAAATGGGTGAAGCAAAGCGCGAACGTGTTAAGAAAAAGAATTTTTCCGGCACCCTTCAACTCATATAAAATATTACCCTGTTTGTGTTTGATTTCTATGGAAAATTTTAATTACAATTAATGTGATTTTTCCGGCTAAACAGTGCCTTAAAACAATACCCTGTAGAAAAGTTTTGATGTTTCAAGAGTTTCTGAGTAGATTTCTGACGATTAGATTTAAATGATTTCGCGGGCAGTATGACGTAGATAACTTTGAGCGTTGCTATTGGATGTCATAATCTGCATCTTTTATTAATGAAAACAGTCACGTGATTTACAAAAATTCTTTGATCACGTGACTACAAGGTATCTATTTTGACCGTAAAAAAAGTCTTTTCAAAAATGAGTATTTTCAAAGAGAAAATTTTTTTTTGGTTGTTCCTAGACGACCAATTCATGATTCTGAACTGATTTGGGCCATCTGGATGGATGGGAAAAGTGTTGCTCTGTACTGATGTACAGCACTATACAGGGTGGTCCAGTTTTAAATGTCAATAATTCACCATTCGATAGCCAATAAAAAAAAAAGTTGACTGAGCATTATGTCATTTTTCTGAAAAACGTTTCCTAAGGAAGATACAATCCTCCAAATTTCAATTTAAAACATCGTTTTTTAGTGTAATACTGAACATTCACGACTTGTGAGAGTCTAAATTTGTTTCGAATAGTCTAAAAACTTGCTATTTACTACTAGGAATAGTCTTATAATTTGTTTTCTCAGACTGCCATCCTGGTCTAGTGTCTGAAACTGGATTTCAAGAACAGTTTGTTTTTAACAGTCCGGAAATCAAGACAAAGATTGTATTTTGCATGAAACTTATTTTTTACTACTAAAAATAATCTAAAAGTTGACTTTTAGGACTAGAACTGACTTTACTAGGACTAAAAAGAGTCAGTCAAAATCTATTTTCAGTACTTTAATTGGTGTACAACTCAACTTTCTGGACTGGAACAAGACTAGAAGTAAATTAAATTTTCGGACTATTTCAGTGCTAAAAATTAGTTCTTAAGACTAATATCGTAGCATTTGGTACCAAAATTTTTTATTTTTATTACTGAAGAAACTTAACTTTTGGAAATAGTCTTAAACTCGATTTTTCAGTCTTAAAAAGCACTAAAAACAGTCTGAATTTCTTAGAGAGGCTACAATTTATTGCACCTATGAGTGTAGAAGTCAACTTAATAGTGAAGAAGCTTGAAATAGTCTTGAATTTTCAAGACTATGGACAGTTTACAAACTGGCTTTTAGGCCTGATAAGTCAAAAACTTAGTATAGACAGTCTTGAAACTCGATTTGAGGCACTGAAAACAGCATTAAAGCACTAAAAGTCTAATCAGTCTAGATTTTTAAGAAATACTCGAATTTTTAGCACTGACATTTGTCTTCAAATTATAAAAACTTACTTTAAATGCAAATTTTAAACTTCTGATGTCACATTTAATTAGTTCACTTTTTGGTGTTCAAGTAAATTTTTAAGGTTTAAATGTATGGATTTGTAGTCAAAAATTCTAGAAAAAGTAGTTTTTTATCTCTACAAGTCAATTTTCATTATAAGTCTCCCGATTTGCATGAAAACTGGTTACAAACGCAATTTTTAAGCTTCTGAAATCAATTTTTATTTTTTCTAAGTCAATTTTTAAAACTAAAGTCTCTCAGTTGGTCTGGAAACTACTAAAACTGGCTGCAATAAAATTTTTAAGCTTCTTAAGTAAATTTTCCATTTCCAAAACAATTTTTAAGTTGGGTTGGGTTAGTTATGGGTCTTTGGACGTAATAACTGAATTATCTCGTAAACGAAGTTTTAAATCAGAATTTTATAAGAGATTTCTTTTTCATGGTGAACAATGAAATTAAAAGAAACTGTAATTTTTGAAAAATCTTCCAAAACCATCTTCCTGTATTTACGCTACTTAGGAAGCACTTTTTTGGATAATGACATAATGCATTTCAACTTATTTTTTGATTGGTGAATTATTGACATTTAAAACTGGACCACCATGTATACAAATTATTGTGCAAATGGTCTCGACCCATATTCGAAAGAGTTCAGAATCAAAAACCCTAACAAAGCTAAAGTTACTATAATTTTAAGAAGGGATAGTTTAAACTTTAGACAGAATCAGAACTGAAAAGTGTTGACAATGACATTTAACAGACGATAAAATAAACACGAAAACAGTGTGGTAATTTATAAATCATTTGCAATGGGAATCAACTAACAGAACGTAAACAATAATCAGTTTAATAGGGATTTTTCAATATTAGCTTTGACGGTGAAAGCGTTTGAATCGGTTCTATCTTGTTCGACATTCAGCAACACGGATTTCCAGCTGGTTTTCATAAACTTTTCCTAGTTGTGAACGTTTTAAATGGGGTATGAAAATCGAATTAGCGTTCGGCATTATTACGCAGATAACCGCACCAGCCGGAGCCTTTATTGAATTATCTCGACGAAAACCCGGACCGTTTGACTTCAATGCTGAATTTCTAGTCATTACACCACCAACTATCCGTAAGTAGTTTTAGTAAATTAACTCTTTTTCCTTAAAATCCAATTTAAAACCTGAAAATATAGAAGGAAAATGATAAGATGTATATAGAAAAATTGCAAATTTGAGCCCGTATTTCACACCAGAAAAATCTTAATGACACAACTTTGATCTTGAAGTTAATATTAAAGAAGTGTGTATCATATCTTTTCAAATTATGATCGAGTTGATAATTTTTTAAGAGGCCTAATCATAAGATACTTCAGGTAGTCAAATCAACCTAAAACAAAGCCCTAAATCAGCTAAAGGTATCAAGGGAATGGAGAAAAATTCCACGTTTGGGTTACGTCCGCACGGAGACCATGAAAAACACATAAATAAAGCATGCGAAGAAATACATTTCGTGTTAAACACGAAGCGCACGTTTTCGGTTCAAAGAATAAATGAGAGAAAGGGAAATAATCTAAAAGGCAAGAACTATTTCCAGGTTTATGCGGTCGGTCTGACACGAAAGGGTAGTAAAAATTTTATTAGGCCTAATTTTTGCACGCGCTCTCTGATGACGGCGTCACTGGTCGAAACAACTTGCGGACGCGTGACCGGAAAATGAGTACCCAAGAAATCAGAAATTCTATTATTCAACCGTCTAATTTTAGGTAATCAGTTCGTTTCTGGTCAACAATAGTTAGCAAGCACGGAAGAGCCTTAAATACTTTATGAAAATACGTTTCCGGGCAATCCAAAAATTTTGTTTGTTTATAGGCACTTGTCAATTCGAACAATTCTATTGAATAATGGATGCGACAAATCCTGTTAGGGTGGAAAGAACAACGACCCTTGAACTGACTTGGTACAAATCAGGTTTTGATCGAAATCGATTTGATTTCTGTATTTTTATTTTACGCTTATAAGATTCTTTGTTTTTCTTCGCTAAAAGCAAAAAGTGGCGTGAATTATTAAATCAAAATTTATTAATATTAGTAGGCTTCAGCAAAGTTTATTTTAGTTAAATCAATATTTTCTAGAGAGAGGAACAAAATTCTTATCTCATATTGTAATATATTATTTTTACGCAATAATAAGAGTACAGAACGCTTATTCAATATAAGTTACACTGTAGTTCTAATGGGAAAAACTTTAATTAAAATCCATTTTTATGACACTGAAACTCTTAAGAGAACATCTGCTCAATACAGCTGAAACTTTAATGTGCAGACACTTGGTTTGAAATGTGCTGTAAGAAAACTTTTATAAACCATTAACTTGATCGTTTGTAACTTAAATGACACTTTTAAGAGAGTTGCTGCGACATTTTACTCTCCCATACAACTTGTATTAAACCTTGAACTTCACTGTAAATAATTAATTTTCCTTAAATCGTTAGAGAGTAGATTAAAAAATGGAATGACACTAATGAACTCCTTAAAAGAATGACAACGTTTCTTCCATCAATCTTATCCCTTAGGAATATGATATAACCTTTGAGTTGGCGTCTTAATAAAATTGATGTCACCTTGACGTCATTTCTGGGGGAAATATGAAAATTATGATGCATGGAATATACATTTCGGTTGGCCATTAATCACACGTTCAAATGAGAACACTAACGCGCTTTTAGTGGAAAATGTTAATATTTTATTTTAGAAATAACTTTACGTTTCGAGTAATAAAAGAGCGGGACAAAAATATCGTTCTAAAGCCGGTCGTGATTAATGAGAACGGGAAAATTATTATATGTTTTACAAAAGGCCTAGCCAAAAAAATGTTAAACGCTCTGTTATCTGATTTATTGCCCCTAATTTCTTGTTTTTTTCCCACCCCAAATCCTCCTTAATGTAAGTGTATAAAAAAACCAATATCTATAGTTGATTGTAAGTTGGTTTACCTACGCATAGTTTTCTGTTACGTAATGACCTTCTTTACGCATAGTTGTTGTATGCTATTAGTTTTAAGATCGGCCAAAAATTAATTGTTCTAATGTTGAAGAAAATTGATTTTGTTTTCATTTCTTGCTTTATCAAAGTAGTAGTAAGTTTTAAGTATAAATTCCTGTTCGTCTAGAATTCGTCATCTGCAATAACAGACATATCAAGTAATACTACTGAAAGTATTACTTCTAATACTAATAATAATTCAATTGAGGTGTACAGGGTGGTCCAGTTTTAAATGTCAATAATTCACTATTCGATAGCCAATCAAAGTTGACATGCATTATGTCATTTTCCTGAAAATGCTTCCTAAGGAAAATACTGTCGTTCAAAGTTCAGTTAAAAAAATCCGTACCCTTACTTTTCTTGTTCCGTTTGAAAAAATAAGTAGGTTAGGTTAGGTTAGGTCATCTACTTCTTATAAAATTCTGATTTGAAACAAACGTTTACGAGATAATTGAGTTATTACGTTCAAAGAACCAAAACCAACCCAACCCAACTTAAAAATTGTCTTGCAAACAGTGAAAATTGACTTAAGAGGCTTAAAAATTGTCTTTGTAACCAGTTTTCATTGTTTTCCGACAAATTGAAAGACATTAGTCTTGAAAATTGACTTGAAAACTGTGAAAATAGACTTGAGAGGCTTAAAAACTGTCTGCGCAGTCAGTCGTCATAGTTTTCAGATAAGCTGGAAAACTTTAGTACTGAATTTCTGGCTACAAATTCACACATTTAAACTTTGAAAATGGACTTATTGGTCACAAAAAGGTGACTCTGAATCAGTTTCATAATTTGAAAACACATTTCAATATTTTAGTCTTGAAAATAGTTTTAAATACAGGATATTGACATTGGATTCATGAAAATTGACTTGAAGACTAACTTTTCATTTTTTTTCTTTGCTTTTCATTTTCTTACACTCTGGACAATTTTTAAGACTTCAAAACTGCTTTCAGATTGGAAAATCGAGTTTCAAGACTATTTTCGTCAAGTTTTTGACATAGCCGACTTAAAAAACAATTTGTACATTATCCAAAGGCTTTAAAATGCCATTTCAAGCTTTGTCACTATTTTAAATTGACTTTTACACACTTCACTGTTAATAGTTTGACCATTTCTTAAATATCTAGATTTTTTTTATTGCTTTAAGGCTGATTTTAACCTGAAAAATAGAGTTTTAAGGCTCTTCTCGATCTTCACAAGGTTTTGACTTATCAGGCCTGAAAGCCAGTTTGTACACTGTCCATTGGTCTTGAAAACGTCATTTATTAATAAAAAAAACTATTAAATTGACTTCTACACTCATCGGTGCAACACATTTCTAAGCAATTCGGACTGTTTTTACTGTTTTAACACTGAAAAATCGAGTTTAAAACTATTTATAATAGTGAATATAGTGAAAGTTATGTTTCAGACACTCCAGTGATAAAAGTAAAAAATTTGGGCACGATATTAGTCTTGAACACTATTTTTTAGAATTGAAATAGTCCGAAAATTTAATTTGAACTGTTACCAGTGTTTCATTGAATTCTAGACTTGTTTTAATCCAGAAAATTGAGTTGTACACCAATTAAAGTCATGAAAATGGAATTTTAGATCTTTAATCTTAGTAAAGTCATTTCTACCCTTAATGAGTATGTATTTTCAGGAAAATGGCATAATGCATGTCAACTTATTTTTTGCTGCACTATCGAATGTTGAATTATTGACACTTAAAACTGGACCACCCTGTATAATAGCAATAATGTAACACTTGCTTCAACAAGCAATAAAACAGATACGCATCTGTAATATCACAATAAATCATTATTTTAAGAACAACACTAACAATTAGATAATATGTTTTTTTCTGACTGAAATGCTCCAACAGAGTGGATATCTTTTCTTTAGTAGCACAGTTTCTATGATTAGTACAAATATGATGTTAATATGTTGAAGATATATTATTTTATAAAAAAAATATGAGTTTGTACACTTGGTCGTAGGTAAAGTATAGTACGTCACACGTGCTCTAAGGCGTAACATTTCCCAAATCGTGCGTAAAATGCTTCTTACAGCACTAGTTACGTAATATACTATTTTAGCTTAGTTTTTTTTAATTATAAAGTTTATTTAATTGAATTCTTCTGGATCTTATAATTTTTTTGAGTAAAATTTGACAAAATTCGTTACTTTCGGAAATATAACATTAATATTTCGTTTCCATTAATTTGTAACGTGTCAAGTCAATTAAACACGGGCACGATACGGGTCTTCTGCAAACTTTAATGAACTATCGCAATTAAAGCTCAATAACTCTTTGCCACGAATAAATTAATGGGCAATCTCGAACTGCCCACATTTATTGAAATAATTATTATCGATTTAAAGAGTTTATTGAACATTTCGCCTGCAGTACAAATACGGTTCGGTTCATCAAATGTCTTAATTAGCAATTTCCTCTGGTGTTTAAGGGATGAACAATAGACAAGCAAAATCGATACTACACCATTTTGTTTCGGTAAACCAATTAACATTGCCCTTTTATGTCTGGTCCGTTACAAACGAAACTTTCACATAATACATCGCTAGTTGGTTTGGGTCCGGGCGAAAGTTGCCTAGTCACGAACTTCCTTATAGCAAACAAATAGAAATATAATAGCACATGGCATAAAGTTCCATCTAGGTTTTTTTCCATGTCTCGGAAGTAACCGACACCAACCTATTAAGGGAGTTGTAACCGCTCTATTACCAGCTCTATAAATTATGAGAGCTTGTTGGAAAAGGAGGCGTAACCGGAAAGTTTCCGAACGTACAATTTACATACGGGACAATCCAATCTTCTTGTTTTCGACATGATGATTGCATAATGTATGTTCTAGACTGTTAAAACTTAATATTTCATTGTGCTAAATAATTCGAAAAAATTGTCTTCAATGAACTGCCTATACTACGTACAAAGTGGAAATGTTTAGTTAAGCCGGAAATTTCACTCGGTTTAATGAAGCATTGCAAGAGACAAAGCGAATTCAATCAAATGGATTAATTTATATTAAGTATGTAAAGGCAATTTTCGTTGAACACTTCTAGCAGAATCAAAAGGCGGAATTTTAAGTGGAAATAAAGACAGAGTAGGAAATTTACAATTTAGAATAACAAGCTACAAGGGTGGAACAAAATTTGTTTTCCAGGCCGTAATTCGCTTTTCTTAGTCCTTATGATGTGTTTTGATGACAGTTTCGAGCGTATCTTGACGTAGTAATTGGTGTATTTTCTACTAAAGACGCTGTCACTCTGAATTGAATTAGGCTGAACAAGTTATCCCAGGAGAGAAGAAGTATATCAAGACCCTTAATAAAATTACAACTTCTTTCGATAGCTACTTTCCCCTCAACCATCAAGTACCTGATTTAGGAGTAGCAATTCCGAAGAAAAGTTTCACAACTCCTCCTCTTTGGTAATTTTATCCGGACGTACACAAGTTTACGCCGCAAAATCACCTGCAAAATTGCTTACTTTGTTTCATGTCCCGGATAAATAACTTAATAGTAGTTTTAACTACTTTTCACTTGGCGATAGCTGAAATTACACCCCGGAGGGATGAATACCGCTGTTTTTATTGCACCCTCTGTTTTCTTCCAGAACGGTTAGAATGAGATATAATGCCCGGACTCTTTTTATTCATTAAGATATTCCGGTGAAACTGTCGCAATGAATAATACAACTTTTTGTCCTTTCTCTATACCTTAAAGCTCTGATTATTTTCACTGTTGAAAATGCACACAATTTATGTACAGACAGACGTACATAAATTGTTTGCACACTCTATGCCTTTAGTAAATTAAATTTGTCTGGAGAAGATTTAGTATTGCAATTTTATTCACTTAAATTAGAGTTAAACTATTAGATAAAGTTATCTCTTCTATGTAAAAAACTTAGTCAATATTATATGTTGAAGAATGTTTTGAAATGCTGATGGTCCAGAAATTTCTAAAGTACAAACTGATAAAAGAAAAGCGGAGGACTGTGCTGATATGATTGAGGCTAATTGCTCAGAAGTTGCAAAAGTACTGGCAGGGAGGTATTTACGCAGTGTAGATATACAGGGTGACTCGTGACACAGTGAATTTAATGCAGGTACGTGTAGAAGGCTTTCTTAAAAATAATATTTTTCTGGAAGAAAACTAAAGAAAATATGAAAATTGTTACCTAGTGCAACTATCCATTTTTTATTATTTTTAAATAGAAATAAATTGGCACACTCAAATCTCTCTCCAACGATTTTTTAAGTAAAAAAAGAAATCAAATATAAAAGTGTAACGTATTATGTGTGTATTAAAAATGAAGTTCAGTAAAATACTAAAAACCAACACTTTTAATAAGTAAAATTCAACTCGTATTAAAGAGAATTGAAAAAGCATTGACTTAAAGCACTAAAAGTTTCGTTTTTATAACTTGTAATTTAATAAGCACTAAACTGTGCAGTACATGCAAGTTCTCAGTAAAAACGTAAGCTTAAAGTGGGTAATCTCGTAAATTTTAAGAGGATCATTTGTTTTTACTACCGTTCATATCTAGTCAGAATATTTAAGGAGAAACGACAACAATGCGGTAGACTACAAGACATTCAATGTGGAATCGATATTTACCTTAATCATGTCCGTTTTCTGCACTTACGTAAAATTATACACCTACCTGAATAGTAGCCTTTAACCTCAAAACATACAATAAAATTCCAGCAAGTTAGCAACAATAAAAATGCAATTTTACAGTAGTCGATTGTAACTAAATCCTCCACGGAAATCGAACTACGTGTTTCGAGGTTAGGAAACGTGCACGTAGATCAGGGAAAACAAAATTGAAAATCGTACCCGGAAATCCTTTCAATATTTTACGCCTTATATTCAGCTAAACCTTTATTATGACGTCGACTACTGGAAAAGCTCCATAAATTTGATCGGTTGCACCTCGGAAATAGATTGGAAATACCTACTGTTTCAGTTATTTCATCTTGCCAAGTTAGAAAGTTTTGTTCTGGAAGATAAATTAACCTCCTTAATAGTCACTCTATCATTTATTGTGTACACGTGAAACTTGGCAACGTCGAAAAACAAAACTTCTAATTGCTAGCAAATAGGGCCGTTATTTACGCTTCGCTACAGCAATTAGTCCCACTAGGTACGTAATTTACCTTCCTACTGATGTGTGTGTGTGCATGTATAAATATTTAAAATAAAAACTCTTACAACATGCAATTTTTTACTGAGATACAAACTGGGCTAATGGTATCCCATACCATTTTATAGAAGCGTTAATTAATGAGCTTTTAAACATGTTTCGGAGCACAAAAATGCGGATCAAAAATTAATCCCCAACTTTTTAGCAACCACGCCAACTTAATGGATTAAATACTTTACTGCCCGATTATAAAATATGTAACGGTGATTGATTATTGCCGCTTTTTTCCAGCATGTAATTACCGCAGCAGAAAGGAAAATCGTGTACAAAAATGGCAAATTTACCATCAAGGTCTTACTTAGCTGTATGCAAGTTTAAATTGTCAACAAGCTAATTTTACCATATTATATTACAGAGTGGTCAATTTGTAATTTTAATTGCCATACATTGGAGGAGTATCACAATGCGTTGTTAAGTAGTGTGAAACATTAAAGTGCACTTCAACTCACATTTTCATAATTTATATACGTATGACACGCATTTCTCTATTAATGTGTTTTAATTATTCAGGTTTTACTTTGCTACTAAATTAAATATGTTAATGGAAAATTATTGTCGTCCTATCTTGTTTGGAATATCTCTTATTAGAATTTCTTTAGGATTTACGATGTGCAATTATCATTTTTTCCTAAACTTCCATCATTACATATAAGCAACGTTGGAAAATATTCGAGAGAAAATTACGGTCTCCAGAATTTTGCTTGAAATTCCCATTTTTTTTATTGAAGAGTATCGTTTCAGCCTCCCGCGTCCAGGTTTTTTCCGTTCATTATCGAGATAAGAGCGGGTTTTTTTTTTTGATATATTACAGTAAATACGATTTTACGAGCAGCTAAAAAAGGAAATATATTACGAAATTATCTCAGTAATGGACTTATTTATGCTGGGAGTCACAAGAGAGGAAAGCAATACGTTCACACTGTAAGGACTTATTAGAGATAAAATTTATAATAAACCAATTTTGGCAATCGGTAAATTTAATTGAATTAGCAGGTTAAATGTGCCCAACTAAGCAAAAACCTTTTCCAACTCAATATTTAAAAGCCATTCAATATGAAAGTCTGGCAGTATTGAAGATTTATAATTGACATTCAATTTGCAGTTATGATTGAAAAATGCTTGAGTAATACTGAAAAAAACAAATTTTAATAGAAAGTTAAACTGGAAGCCCAAGGAAATATGCATTTTATAACCTTCAAGCTAAATGGAGCATTCTGTGAATATATACAGGGTGGGTCAGGGTTAAACCGCCATACCTATACTGTCACGTTGAGGGGTAGCTCAGAAGAAGAAAACCACAGGTATACAGGTAAGCCGTTTTTATTTAAGACAAATCAACAAAGGTCTTACCCCCAGATTGCCAAGAAGGCGAGGATCATGACGTGAGGAGCGTCTGAAGGGTTTCGCGGAGGGCGCACGCTTACCGGGGGTGAATAGAACCCTAGACTAGTGTCCCAGGGCATTCACCACGCCGAATAAGACGCGTTGGTACTGTCAAAGGGAGATAAGTCGGTACGGCAACTAATGCTGCTCGCCCGTGCTATTTCCTTTGACAGGCTGATTACCGGGTGCTTGCACTTGGTTACCAACTGTTCCACTAAAAGCTACACAGATGGTAATCCCAGACTATCCCAGAGATCAGTCAGTGACTTCCCTCTGGGGAAGACCCCAGAGTTCGGTAATCTGTACGTGCTTTTGGTGCAGTATTTATACCCACATCATGACCCCAATTCGCCAATATTGCTGACACAAACATTGTACTGGGGGAGACCGGGGCAACTTAGGGTAACGGCGCCTAGTGTAATCTTTATGTTACAATACCATGCGTAGGAAATTGGATTTTAAGCAGAAAGTTGTTTCCGAAAATGCGTTGTTACCAAGATACAGGGTGATAAAGTTTCAGATTTTTTAACGGTTTAATTACATAACTTCATTCATTCTTATTTTCACAAGGATTTTCCATTAAGCATAAAAGGAGGACTAACACTATTTTGAAAATAAAAAGCATGTGCACTCCTAGACATTTTTGTCATTTGTAATTTGGAAAATTAAAGTTGAACAAAAAAAGTAAATAAAAAAAAGTAAATAGTTTAACGAATATTTTTAATAACATTGTGGTTTAAGCAGTTCAAAGAAAAATCGATTTATCTCGAAAACCGTTTATTTTATCGAAATAAAGGAAGAGTATAATTTTTCGATAAAAATGTCAAGAGTATCCATTAATGGCGTTTGCAGCTGAAAATAATGACAGCTGTCAAAGTTTAAGCAAATTGTGTCTTAGGTCCAGTTAGTTCCTGCCTTTCGAAGACGAGATACCTGGTTTTCATGTCAAATAGAAGGTCTCTTTCGATAAAACATTAAACCCAATAATCATTACAATATACAAAGTGTTTCAAAAGTTACGGCCAAAAACGTTAATTGGAAGGCAGTTCTTTGGGGCTCAATATTTCCCTTAAGAGTGACTTTAAAAAAAATTATATGAACAAATCGTATTATTTTGACATCCCCTGCATGCCCCCGAGAGATTGTCATATAGTTATGGGACACCCTGTATATTTTATATAAATTAATACTCCCCTATGGGCGGGTTTTTTTTGCTTAAAGTGATATTCTAAAAAAACAATAAACTAATAACCACATAGAAACACAAAAAAATCTGAAATTGAAATAACGCATTCTAAAATACAAGTGACGAATCTGAAATACAACTTACGTTTTCTAAAACCAAATTTATGATAATGAAAAACAAGTTATAGATTCTGAAATCCAACTTATATTTTTAAAATCCAAGTGATATTTTCTAAACTACATGTGTAAATGGTGTAGTATTATTCCTAGAAATTTAACATCTTGATTTTTTTATTGTTACAGGTACAATTATGAAATCCATTTTGCAAAAACCAATTTTTATTACTAATCCAATTTCTAAACTAGGACAATATCTTCACAGTAACCGACCCGATGTTTCACCTAAATTAACGAAATAAAGGTTGTGCGAACTAAAATTAAAACGGAATTTCTGAGTATACGTTACGCGCTCAAACGTAATTTAATACCGGGAGGTTTACATTTGTGGTTTTTAGGGGTAGAGCCAAGTTTATGGGTAAAAGCTTTCAGGTTTACAAAGGTAATTTAAGTGACGAACGGTGTCCGATTCCCAGTTTTTTGTAGTGCGTGCAATTTAGGCGTTAAGTTTGTTTTGGTTTGGCCTCGTTTGTTTTGCGTTAATTAGCGTATTAAAACGTTGACTGACCGTGGTGCGTCGAAAAAGGCCAAACTGATCCCTTTACGAATAAAACAAAGTGATGTTCTTCTGGCTTCACCGCCTAATGAAATTAAGCTTCCCTTTCGGATACAGTCAATACAACAATAAATTAGCAGAGCTCTTCCGACTAAATTTACGTTTCGGTATCGATGTAATTTGGATCCGGGAAAGCCAAAACTGCTTACAAGGAAAGTGAACCAACCGTTCCTGCTCTATATATATTCGCCATTAATTTTCAATGTCCGTAAACTTCCTGATGCCTTACATTTTGTAACAGCTGTGGATTTATTCAATATTTCTCACTGGTTCCTCACAAGTCCTGATAATCTTACTCTAGTATTCGAAGGGATTAAAATATAATAAAGCATTTGTTGTAAATCTTGTGGTGATGGATTAGTATTAACATTACCCCAGACATGCAATAACACAATTAATTTTATTTTAATCATCCATCAGAGTAGTCACCTAGTTAGTATAATAAGACTTTTTAAACATTTTTCTTCTCTCAATAGTGAATCAAAGATGAAAAAGCTTTCATGGATTTTTATATCCCAATCCATCACATTATGAGACATTTTTAACTTAGACTCGTTCGCTTTGAACTCGATCTAAATGATTAAAGATCCATTGAAGGAAACTTACTGTCGCGCTATTGTTTGGACGGCTGGAAAATAAAATATGGACTATAAACGAGTTTTATACGGATAGAAAATTTTTAGAGAGCCGTAAAGCACCGTAATTATCCTGTTTTGTTTCCCCTGACAATATTGATACTCTTTCTCAAAAGCAGAGTGCACCAAAATAGTTTAAGGTACTTACAGTGTAAACGAGTACTCGTATATTGCCAGTGTAGGTAATATCTTCGTGAAATCACGAACCTGTTTGCATCATAAAGCTTTAATACTGGTTTTAAGGGATGTGGATGGAATTTATAAGTTTTCTAATAAATTTTTTAAGGCTGTAAATTTAATTTGAGAATTCGGAAAAAAAACTGTTTTAACTCAGTCCAAAAGCTGAAAAATACGATGTCAAACCTATTATATTACTCAGGTGTGAAAGTTAAATAATCGGCTCAAAAAAGTAAGTCATGCAGGTAAGCGGTACCGTAAACTGAGATTAAACGGATTGTCACGCAATCCATTTAATCTCTTTGGATTTATTTTAATGTGAATTTTTATGTCGTGTTAATCCGGCTTCTGCACGAATCATTTTTCCTGTAAATGTCGCAAACTTTTCTTTATTAGCCGCGTTCAATTCCTAAAAAAACTAATGCAAAATGAGAGAGAGTTTTGATCATCAATTAAACGAAAAATCCAATTTCGAACATTTGACGTATGTTTATTAAGTAAATACCCCAGTTTTGATGTGATTATTGGAATTATGTCATTCATAATTCCATCACAATTTCCATTTATGTGTACTTTTGCTTCCATTCTGCATAAATCCAATGACACGATGATAATGAACACGCAACTGTTCGGTATTATACGTTCAAAGTTAATAAATTCGATTTATTAATGTACCACAAAATTTAAATGTTTTTTACCCAAACTTTATTAACCACAAAGTGTTCAAACACTAACCCGACAGTTTGTTGGTCTAACAACTTAATCCAACTGAGCTCTGTTTGCTTTCACTTACTTAACCACAACAATAACCGAAAGAAAAACACAACCCTAACGGACCGTTACGACGTTCTAACGGCAATATTAACCTGTAATTCTACAGTCCCTAAAACAATTAATTTTCTGAACCATTAGCGGCCTTACAGTTTGTAGTTGTAAGAAACTGGACCGGTTTTAACTGTCCAGTTGGCAAACTTCTTGGAAAAAAATTAAACGACAACAAAGTTTGACTCTTAGGACTCCAAAAAATAACTTCTAAACACATCTCGCAACATGTAGCCCATTAAAACTTCACGACAATGAAGTTGAGAGGGTGCAAACTTTCTCAGTTAGTCCCTTAGGGCTGTTTTTCGTTGCCGTTTTGTTGTTAAGTCCCATACTGCGTGCCTGTTCTTATAGAAATTATAATTATTGTTATTGAACTGGCACGCACTTTGTTGTGTGTATTGTTAGAAAGTTGAGAGTTAATGAGGAGGATTGTTAATATTTGGTTTGTTCCCTTAGACTAGTAGTATTAAAACGATATTTTTGCTGCCAAAACAGTTTCTCCATAACATAACAACCCCCTCAATTAAATAAATTGGTTCCCCCGAGACACTCAAGTAGTAACAATCTCGAGAATATTCCGAATAATCCACTTGTATGCAGACGTACCTACTTCACATCCCCGACTACATTCAGCGATCCTTAGGTTCTCGAAAGTGCCATATTTCACGGTCTCCGAGAGGCAAAAGAAGTTCCAGTACGGAAATATTAAATTGACTGAGCAAAATATGGTAAAATATCTACAACAATATCAGGTTAAGGAAGGCGATAAATTCGGTTTAGCCTTTCTTTATTTTTTGCTTCGGGGTCCTCGTCGAGAAACGCCGGTTTCACGCCATTTTTATGCAAATTGCGGTTAGGGGAAAGGGTGACACGTCGATTAAATAATGTCGTGTGGGGTTACAATAGAGTTTTCACTACGCCAAATTCGGCCTCATATTGGTTTATCGTGTTTTTTAATGTGGAAAAAGAGCCAAATTGGTACGATGAAGCCGTTGTACCTTTTACAGGATAATTTTGAAAATTGTATAACAATTTGGAAAGCTCCTCGCATTTTCTATATCATTACGCAGAAAATCTACAAAAGGCTTCTCATACAAAATTTAACGTAGAATCCGAACTTTTAAACTTTTTTTTAATGGGACACCCTATATATTTATGCAAATTTAGAATAAGCTAAAAATTACCTTTTCAAAAATATATAACACTATGGATTTAAATTGAAACACAACGTAGAAATTTCTTTTTTACACTTTTTTGATATTTTTTCAAACAACCAAGTTACGCTTTGTTGAACTTGTTCCATCTTTGTCTTTTAAAACACTTTTTTGTGCTTTGACACAGTTTTCCGGAAATACTTTCCTGAGAAAACCCTTTAGGGCCAAAGTGCTCTAATGCTATCTTGTTAAGGATGAATTTTTCTACAACTTTCTTGTAGTACACTTTTTTGATATTTTTTCAAATAGTCTTTTTAACCACTTTTTATGCGTTAACACAGTTTTTCGAATATATCTTCCTGAGAAAACCTTTTAGGGCAAAAGTGATTTTATGCGATCTGGTAAAGGGTGAAATTTCTTACAACTTTCCCCATTTACACTTTTATCATATTTTTCCTAATTACACCAGTTTCCCATTTTTTTTATTTTTAACCAGGTATGTAATAACGGTATTTCTTATGTGTAAACCAGGTGGAAACATGAAAATCACCTGCTTTTACTTTCCACCCGGGTGAATGTCAATATGTGTTTTGTCATATCTGGGCTTACTTTTTATTATTGTTGAAGTCATAACTAGTCGTACCTATACTACCTTATTGTTAGAGACTATTAGCAATCAATATTTCAACTGAATGATTTATTAAAAGTTCAATGAGATTTTGATAAATGGTTGAAAATAAAATAGTATACAAACCACGGTAGAAAGTTTAATTTCTGTCTCGAGATAAATTTCTCGACAGAAAACAAACACTTTCCACCTGAGTATGTAATATACTATTTTTAAGATCACATGACATTTCCGCCATTTTGACATGTTTTAATTGTTTTATTTAAACCAGCTTTTCCAAGGTCACGTGATCTTTTACCCGGAAATTTTGATTTGCCTTTTTTTTACTTGTCTGTTCTGTCAAAGTCACGTGACACACGCACAATGTGTCACGTGACTTTTTTTTATCATTGTCGCACCCTTTTTCCACGTGTTTTCTAGATCACGTGACACGTTTTGCCAAATCTACGTTTTTTAAAACTTTTCATTCAATCGTAATAACTATCTTATTTGACACATAATGTATGCACTTTTATATGTCGATGGATATAACTTTGGTTAATTGGTTTGACGGTTTGGCCGCTAGAGGGAGTCAAAATTGATTTTTTTTTCACTTTTTTGACACAGTATTTAATTCAATCGTAAATAACTCGCTAATTTGGTACTCTGTGTAGATTTATGTACATCAATGGATAGCTAATGAAGTGGGCTTTCCAACGATGTGGCACAGTGTTGTTGGTTGATTTATTAGTTGGGCCGCTAGAGGGCATCAAACTTGATGAATTTATTTTCCACTATTTTAGTACAGTGTTCATTCAATTCGTAAATAACTCGCTATTTGGTCCACACTATATAAACTTTTGTACGTCAATAGATAGGCAATAAAAAGACTTTCTAAAGATATGACAACACTGGTTGGTAGGTTAAACCGTTTGGCCGCTAGAGGGCTTTAAAACAACTGAAAACAGTTTTCAAACTTCTGGTAACATTTTAAATGATAAGAATTTGAATTTTACCTTTGCTAGTTTTAGAGATACCCCGTAAAACGATCGAATTTGAGACACTTTGTACATACAGCCTTTGCGTAAATTGCAGCAGCTTTCAGCTGCTTTTTCTACCAATCACTACGACCTGGACTTACCATCAAGATAACTAAAATGACAATATGAATTTCTTAAAATGTTAAAAGCGCTTTCTGCATCAAAATTCAAGTCCCAAGACATATTTCATTACGTTGCAGCCCGAATTTCACGAAAAGCTCCGGCTAAGTGGAATTTCAACTGGCCCATTTCTCATAGGGTCGTACGTTTGACAATTTGTAAAGCTCCCAGTCCCCGACGTCAGTAACTAACGTAACTTCGTTAACTAGTTTGATGCCGGAAGAATTCCAATTATTATGAGTTTTTCGTACAACTACAACAGTTTTTTTTTGTTTTAGTGTGTTCAACGTTGAAAAATGTCCACCTAAAAATGCCCTCGGCCGTGGTACGAGGCAAAGACGCCACTCTGCAGTGTTTCTACGACTTGGAAGGTGACAAACTGTATTCGGTTAAGTGGTATCGGGGTAGTTTCGAGTTTTTCCGCTACTCGCCCAGTGAATTTCCGCCGATTAAACAGTTTAAAATTCGAGGCATAAACGTGCGCGAAAAAGACTCGAGAGACACGCAAGTCGTGTTGGAAAAAGTGACGAAAGACATTAGTGGTTTTTATAGTTGCGAAGTGACAGCTGAACAACCCAGTTTTTTCACCGCCCTGCAAACGGCTGAATTAAGGGTGAGTTTTTAACCCTATCCAGCCCTTGGACTGTTTTCCCTTATTCTCAATTAACTACACAGACCAAAATACACAGTCATGTTTAATTAAACTTCAAGAAAGCGCTAAATTTATAAAAAATAACCTGGTTAATTAAAAAAACTCACTTTAATTAATTGAGATCAAAGAATAAAGTTTTTGTTTCAAAATGAGACTACAATAAGGCAGACAATGAAAAAGGTTTTGATAAGTAGCATTAAAATTAAAATTCTGAGATAAAAAATCTCACTACGAAATGGTTATCCACTGAGATTGATTAAGTCGTTTCAGCTTAGCCTGTGTGTGTATTTTTTCTTCAAATCAGGTCAAAACGTCATCATCTGCATATTTTTTGCTGGTGATTTGGTGTAGTAAAACATTCTCTCTTTGATTATCATATTAAATTAATAAATACTACTTTTACTGTTTATGATCAACAGGTAATCGATTTGCCCAGAAAGGATCCCCAAATAACCGGCTACAAAACGCGATACAAATTGGATGACCTGCTGAAAGCAAATTGCACTTCGGAGGGATCGCAGCCGCCCGCCAATTTAACGTGGTACATTAATGGAATCCCTGTTGAAGACAGATTTATCAGACATCACAGGCCGACCCTGTATAACGAGGATAATCTAGTGACGTAAGTACGTCCTGCCGTTTGAATTTTAGGCACAACAGTAGAGGAATTATGATTGTCTAGATTGTCTCATCAAGGTAAAACCCGGTTGAATAAAAGTGGCTTTAAGAATGTCACCATGAATTATAGGATAATATACATACTAATTTCAGCTTGATTGAATTAATCCATCCCTAGGGAAAAATTGTAGATTACGGAAACAGGAAGCCAATAAACCGACGATACCTTCCAAGTTAATTAACGCCGCCGCCTAAACTAACAATGTTCAGAATGAAAACATATTAAAACAGGAATTGTTTCCTGTAAACAAAGAGTATACACATACACGTTTTAAAGCTCAACCCTCCCTTTACACGAAAATATAATACGTCCAATCATTTGCTTTTCATAAAACTCTTAAAAGCTCTTTGCATTAAATATTTGCATACCCAGGCACTGAAAACAGCTTAGCCATATTCAGCAAGGCTAAAGTAACAAAAACTAATAATTTTGACGAGGATGACGGCCTTCTCCTTCTCCACGCTTCTCTGGTATGTGCAACTTTGGGGAGGAAAATTTGAAAACATAAGTTTGCCCCAGCTATGCGGAATTTATTTTCCCCGGATCGGCAGTTTAATAAGTTTCGAGATGTGAACGGAAAGTTCTTAAAACCCGTTAGATTTGAATACCCGTTAAGGCTTAATGCCATTTCCGCTTGAATGAAACGGCAATGTTCAGAAACGTGGCGAACGTTTTCAACACTGTTATATCCGAAGTGGTCCTATATGCATACGGTGCAAGATTTTTATGTGGAATCGGTTTTACTGAAAAGCGTGAAGAGTGGAAAAATTTGTAACCGATCAAATAGCCACTTAATACACTAATAAATGCTAAATTACATCTTCAGTAGTAGTTATTATAAAAGAAGTTTCCTAGAATTTTTTGTTATTATTTTTTGTTATTTCAGGGGAGTCAAGTTTCTTGAAACTTCAAAAGTTACAGCTAAACAAAAGACAGAATTAGTCACAAACGACCATTTAAAATAACAGCAAAAAACCTACTTGCATATTCGGTTAGATCTTAGATATTTCATGTTAGACTAAAGATTACAAGTATATCCTGAAATTCAAAGCAATAGTTACCTTAATAACTGAAAATCAATGACATAGGTTTTATGACACTACATACAAAATAGCTTCTTTCAAACCCAACAAGTATTTTTGTGATTATGGAAATTGGTTACCGGAGCCCCTACAATAACAAACTAGGATTTTCTTTCTTCAGCTATGGGGGATCCGGACTCGAGCCCGACATAAACCCTCGCAAAATTGTTATTATCGGAATTTGGCCCCGAACAAAATGGCAAAAATCACTATTTACGTGTTACCCATCGCTCCCAGATATGGTAATACGCTCACGTTAAAGCTTTCCCAAGGAACGAAGGTGGAATGTGTAAGTAGGGGCAAGGATCAAAGAGAAATAAAATAAAAAAAAGTAGGTTTCGATGCCGGTAATTTTTTAGCCATGTAAGTTTTCGACCTAAAGGACTTCGAAGATAATTTATTTCCTTTTCGGTAGACAAGCGGAAAAAAAAGACGAAGTACAAGGAAGGAATTCGGAAAGTTTCTACTTTAATGTCCGTTTTATTTCGTGATCAATGTCTGGAATGTGATCTGTAAGGCAATATTCACTTGGGACCAAACTTTTAACACTGGCCTCGTATAAAAAAATTTAACTATTTTACCAAATCTATGAGATGACCACCAACAAAACCAGCAAATTTGGTATATTCCAATTTGCAACTGAACTCCTCTAGAAATACTTAAAACGCGTTTTGGCTTAATAATAAAAAAACACCCCTAATTTGTCATTCTGCATGCCCGGGAGTTTAGCTTGTCATGCAGTGACAAAAGGCCGTAACATTCAAAGGATATTGCAACATTTTCCACTGGAAAACTCAAGAATTTTTGTATTCTTCAAATTGTTGGTATTACATTCCACAGAATAAATTTTTGAGTCCTCCCAAATCTTAAGTTATCGGAAATTTGTAAGTTATCAAAACATACATGTCTCGTTAAAATGGTAATTCCAATTATATGCAGTGTTTTGTGCTTTTTAATTAATAACTCTTTCAAGCATGGGATATTTCCGAATTAGTTAAAACTGGCTGTTATCAGGCCTCTATACAAGAAGCGTAATCCAAATTCAATTGAAAACTGCCGGCCAATTAGTCTGCTGCTTGTCATGTCTAAAGGATTTATTGATTTCTTCAACAAATTCAGCTATTGCAAACAAATCAGCACACACAGCAGTTTTTCAGTTTACAAAATGTATTTCAAAACCATTGGAAAATAACAACTTTTAGTTAAGTTAGGTTTGTGCTTAGATTTGTCTGAATTGTTTGAAACCTATGTATCTCATCGGGAACAAAAGGTAATGTATGTCTAAAACTTTCCATAATAGATTGGGCATACCACAGTATTTTGGGTCCTATTCTGTTTGTAATTTCCGTTAATGGTTTGTTCTCCATAGTCATTCAGAAAATATGATATGTTACGCAGATGATACAAATTTAATAGTAGAGATTTGCAGAAAGTAAACTTATTTTAAATAAGGAGAAGACCAATTGCAATTTTATTTCAAGGAAAATTATCAAAAACTCAAAAGCCACAACGTTTGACTGCTCTTCATGAAGAACTTAATATTGAAGCAAGTATAAAACTAGGTTTACACATAGACGAGTTTCTTGATTAAGCTTAATCTGCTATGGAATACGAATGGTAGGTATATGAATGAGAAAATGTAAAAAGTCGTATATTTCGCAAATTTTTAGTCAATTTCTGGGGAAGAGGCAGTAAAATTCAAAATGTGTTTGTTGTTCAGAAAAGAGCGTTAAAGTGCTTGAGAAAGTTGTAGGGTAGTTTTTGAAAAAGAGAGTATCTTAACTGTCTATAGCCTGTACATTTGGAGTCATGTTCTTTTTGCAGCACAAGGATGAATTTGAATTAAAAGTTCAACACACACATAATACACGAAATCTAAATGTAGAATATCCTATACAGGAACACTTACAGAAAAAAGTCTGTTTTATATGTGTGTTCGTTTGTCTAATTGTTTGCCCAAAAGTGTGCAATGTATAATAAGAAAACGTTCAAAACTAAGATTAAAAAAAATGTTATTAGGATTAGAGCCTTACTCATTGAGTGATTGGATTGCAAACAGAAATGTAACAATAAAAGGTGTTATTTTGTTTTGTATTGTATAAGTTAGAAAACTCTCCCTAAATTCATCATGCATCCTAAAATCAGCAAAGTTTTACTATTTGAGTTAATAAAAAATTAAATGAGTCCGTATGGCGTGATTATGACAAGTTGGCAACGGTAGCGGAATATAAAAGACCGCCAGAAGGTTTTTCGGGTGCACGTTTCAGCTCTACCAGTCTAGCCAACTAATAATTTGTTTCCCGGTTCTTTTTCGTTGTTTTTTTGCCTTACCTTCCGTTTGAAAAATATTCGAACAATAAAACCCCTTCCCCGTTTTTATTTATGAATATTTAATTTTCCTTTTTGCGGTTGCCGTTTTAATTTTAAATTTCGCGGAAACGTTTTAAAGTGAATTAATATGTTATACCGCCACCAACATCGCCAGGTATGCAAACTGTGCTGAATTATGGAATGTCTGTTTGGCTGTTTGTTTTACTAATTAATTTTGTTTAAACACAATAACATCGGACGCGTATGCACATCCGGTCAGCTTGTCCATAAGTGTTAATTATCTAATTATGAAACTTATGGCGGATTGCACCAACGTAATATGGGGTGCCAAAAATTCGTGTCTAAATATGGGGATCTCGGAAACGATAAGAGATCCAGAGTTGATTAAATGGAAGCAACGTTGGAAAAATCCGAAAAAATTTTGGAAAAACGTTTTTATTTTATTGTAAGCTTTTTTGGCTGACAATTTAAATTTAGTCACTTTTTTCCCTCTAAAACCTGACATTGTCACATTTCAAATTCGACGCAACACCATTTCGGTAAACACCGATCTGATTGGTTAAAAATAGTGAGGTTTTGTTTTTTGTTTATCAATCCCAATCCTCTGGAATTTACCGATTACATCGAAGTTGACCCTAAATATCTCGGAAAAGTACAATGAAGCGTTCGGGCGGCACCACAAACTCTCCGTAAGGGTAATTGTATTCATAAAATCAACGATACAGAAAGGTCACGTACCTGGACGTGAACAACGAGATGAAACAAATGAAAAAATGGCGTGGAAAATGTCGGTTTTCTTCAGCATCTACAAAGTGTCACGTCTAGTTTCGTGTTGTGACCTCTTTGACATTCGGCGTAAAGCCACAAAGAGACCAGAATCTGCATATTCCTGAAGAGGCCCAACCTGTTCTACGATTGTTTCCTACGAGATAGTGAAACACGATACCAGAGAGAACTACTTTTTTTTCATTGTCGTGGTTTCCTCGTTAGATTCCTATTAACCGACGTATTATTAAGGGATTTTCGTGTTTTTGGTATGAATAATACACGATGCTTCATTCTCTACAAATAGGATTCTTAGCAATTTTGCCCTCAAAGGCCGTTTAAGGGAGTTACGGGCCGGAAACTGACTGCGTAGCACTCAACTGCTTCAGTGTAACTTTAACAAAACATAGCTTCGTTATTTGAGGAGTTACGGCAAAAGTGCTAATAAAGAGAGAACAATTTTTGACCTTCCTATCAAAAAATCTAAATCTAAATTCAGAATTTTTTCAAAAAAATTTGTGGGTCCCACCCTTAAAAGTTTTCGACATTTCAGGTTTTTATTTTTTGACGGTCAAACGGGCGTGGTACAGAAAAAGTGCTTGGTAGGTCAAAGTAGCGTCTGGCCGAGGTATATTAATGGTAAAAATTTCAGACCTTTAACTCAAACCGTTTCCAAGATATTTGCAAAAATGTGCGAAAAGTTAAAGTCAACTTTGACGCCCTCTAGCTGCCAAACGGTTCAACGTAGCCTTGCCCGCTCAACGTCACGTGATAGCCCAATTTATTAGTTTTTGTTTTGTATTGTTGTGTTTTCTTTATACGGTCTATTTATACAGAATGTTCTAAAGAAGCGAGTTATGAACAATTTTTTGGAAAAGTGCACGAAAATTCAGCCCAAATTAAGGATTTCTCGGGCCTACTATACTAACCGCGGCCATATTGGAATTTTCTCTATCAAAGTGACCTCCCTAAATAAATTCAGCCTGAAAAACACAAATCCTGTGCTGGTTTTGCTATAAGCGGCCTCGGTTTCACGCCAACCTTAAAAAACTGTCATTTTTGACATATCTTGTATTTTACCGTATGATGTGCATTAATTGGGCTGTTCCTAGATTTGGGAACGCCATTTGTACTTTCTAACTCATAGAACTGAGTGCAGATGTTGCACAAGGACTATCATTTCTGGCATCCGGTTGACTATACTGGAATGAAGGTTTTGTTCTTTGGTTATCAAGTCCTATAGCCTCTCTGATGAGCTGTAATACGGTGAAACTGGTCAGAGGATTGGGATTGATAACCAAAAGAAACAAAACCTCACCATTTTTAAATTTAAATTAAAAAAAAAAAACGTTTTTTCCGAACTTTGCTTCTATTTAACCAACTCTGTATCTTACCGTTTTCGAGATCCTCATACTTAGACACGAATTTGTGGCACCCTGTATAGGCTACTGTGACAGTCTTAAAAACGTTGGTGCAATCCGCCAAAAGTCTTTTAAAGCCAACTAATCAAACCTTCTCCAATGCCTGTAAATTCCGAAATTCCTAATAGAGACTTATGCGGATGCTCACATTGATGCCGCAGCTATTGAAATTCAAATTGGCATACCTTGGCTATAAGTGAAATATCATCGGTGCAGGCATATACTGAGAATAATATAGGACGATCAAATATGAATATTTCCGTGAGGATTAACACACAATTTGCATACGATTAAGGATAAACCGGGTCAGGACGGTGTATATTCCAAATAATGGATAATCTATACACGCTCGAAAGGTCCGTATTCATTGGCTCTACTACGCGGATACAATTATTAGCAAACCAATTACTGTTTCATTTTCAAGATTATCACAATTGCATTAATTACCATGCTGAAACAAAAGGGTGTGCTAGAATAATATGGAACGATTTCTTTGTCCGCACTCCGCTGTGCATAATTTAAATATTGAAATTTCCTTGTTGCCAAGTCTGTAATTAATGCATTTTAGGACTCTAATCCCTTCAAAAGATTTTTTTTGGTATAACCACATTACTCTAAAAGGAAAAGACGTGTGCCGCGGATAAGGCACAAAGAAAGACGAACAACGACCGATTTCACAATAAAAACGCTCTTTTTACGGAAGAAGAGTCTCTTATTCACTTTTATGCTTTGTAAATCCATATCTATCCATCCACGAGTGAGGCATTTAACTGGAAAACCATTTATCAGAAAGGCCAAGGACGAAAGAAGCAAAGTTTCGGTGTCTGTTTCTATAAAGTCTGTCATTCGTTTACCAGTCTTAATTAGCTTGAAAGGGACACTTCCAGTTTACCCACATCGTGCGAAAACCTCTCTTCAAGCAATCTGTCTTTAAAACGCCGAGTCAAACGGAAAATTAATGTTTCATTTCCTTTACAGAGCGCAGTCGACCATCAAGCTGAAAGTATTGAAAAGTTTTTTTGTCAAAGGGAAAATGAAGCTGAGATGCTCGGCAACAATGTATCATCTGTATCACAAAAGTTCGGAGAAGAGCATAGAGTTAGAGAAGAAAAAGCACAGGTAAGATATTTATTAACTTCTGTGAATCAAATAAAACAACAGAGCAGTTTAAACAAAATTCTAGTAGTCTAATTTAAACTGTTAATAAAATTCCTTCAGATCAACAACTCGTTTTTTCCTGTCAGCAAATTAAATATCGTCCCAGCCTCGCTAGATTATTCAAAGAAAATTCTTGTAAAACGTTGAAATAAAAATAAATAAATTCTTTAAAGCCGCCCCAGCGTTTTAAAGCCCTAAAACTTAATTTATGTAAATAAATAACTGTTCACAAATCCTGCAACTCTCGTAAGTTGCACTCCCGGTTATCGCGACGACTAAATAAAGCATTCTTAAACTATTTGCAGCCTCGACTGCAAATTACTACTTTTCATTCTTACCGACCCTATTTTACCGCTTTTCTTCGAGCAAATTACTAAGTAGAATACGGAAATTGCATAGCAAATAGTTGCTTTGGTTTTCACTAAAAGTTTTAATAATTGTTGGTTGGTGTGGTGATTCTATGACGTACACGTTTCAGGTCACCACATTGGAAGGACGACATGACCACAACCGAACTGTCCTTTGAGCAATGGGAAATTCCAGCTGAAAGACCACCACAAGCTACCGGTACGTTTATTCAACCATCCTGTACATAAAATACACAATATCTTCCTTCGGGGAAATCAAATTGGAAAACGCCACACATCAGAATGTGTACAGGAGACGCCTTTTCGATTTTCCCGCGGGAATCCGAAAAGAATTACCTGAAAAATAGTGAGCACAATTTTCCGACTCGCATTTTCAGAAGTAAATTCGACAAACACTTGCTGACTTGATTTGTTTAGTGGTAACAAAGAGTCGTTTGTTTTACGTTGCTTTTGCTGGCTTATTCGTTACGGAATTTCTACCAAAAATCAGTTCTGTTTAAGTCATATCAAAAAAAGAAAGTTTATACTAAAATCTAACTAACACTATTAAGCCATAATGATGTTAATGGTTTCGTTATCGGTATTATAATCCAATTTTTCAGGTTTTTCTTTAAAGCAACACTGCTAGAAATCATATATTCTTGACATCTCCCTATAAACCTGAGTCTGGACATTTTATGGAAATCGAAATCTCCCCCTCGTTATTACAGGTATATAATATGTAAATGAATTCAACGAACCGACAATCAGATACACCCCGACTCGTGTTCAATTTAAATATTAACATTTGACATCCACACCCTTTTTCCCCCCTGAAATTTAGGCCCATTATGAGGAAATCCGTGAATGTAATTAACTAGATACCCACAAATTAATTTGTATTTTTTTTAATGTGGTTTCTATCTCTATTTCAGTGGAATTTTACGCACCAGTGACCCGAAGCCAAGCACCGACTATCACAACGGACCTAAAAGCTAAATTTATATGTCTGGGAGCCATTTTGCTGCTAATTAATCGGTGATAAAATTTATAATTCACCTTTTCCCGAATTTTATTTTTTAATTACCTCTAATCGATGTGATATTCTTTAAAAACTGGAAATAATTTTATTGTTGTACATAAAACTTTATCCTATAGGAACTACATTGTATATAAAACATTTCAATATTAAGTTTGTACATATTAAATTTATTATCTTATACGTCTAGAAAGTTTAATTTGCAAATTACACCTCAGCCAACATAAATAAGAAGAAATCCAGATAAGGTAAGTAGAACAGACTCGCAAAAGTTTCAGAGAGAGATTTCTTATTTTACATTGTGCACACGTTTAAATGTCTTTTTCTGGAAAACTATGATAAAACTGTCGAGACTGGAAAACACATCCTCAGGTTTCCACTTAACCAAACCCTGTCAGTTGCAGTTTATCGTTTAAATTTCTAACCGAATCGAAACAAAACAATTTATGAATGTACGACAATTCTGCTGGATTGTTTCAACTTGTCAAGTTCTTAACCGGAATGAAAAGAGTA
Source organism: Ips typographus (assembly GCF_016097725.1). NCBI lineage: Eukaryota > Metazoa > Arthropoda > Insecta > Coleoptera > Curculionidae > Ips > Ips typographus. The sequence goes on along the minus strand of NC_138430.1, from coordinate 4,582,800 downwards.
TAAATAGTATTCGATATAATTAAAAGGAATTTCCCATAGTCCAATACTTATTGACAGCTTGATTGATGTTTCCTACTCAATTAATTTACCTGACCAGATCTTCTATAATGTGGTCGGGGTTTTAGAAGCATTTTCTGTGCAATTTACGAGTCTAAACATTATTCTTTAGTTAATAGACAGGTACAATTTTCCTAGTATCTATGAATTCCATAATGGGATTAAAAATGTTAATACATTACTGCTTATTACACTGATATGTAACAAATATAGGATAATATTAGAACTAAAGTACAGTAATGAAGGAAGATTACCTGAAATGAGCCTAACATTAGGTAAATTTTGATATCAGCAAAGAAAAACGGCAATTTGATCGTAAAAAAATCATCAGTCTTGTATAAAGTTTAATTAAAATATATGCTATAAACAGTCATTTTCTCACTCCAAGTGGGTTTTACAGGTGATTTTATCCCTGACTGTCCTTTCACTCTCACACTGTGTTTCTGACAGTTCAATTTTTGACACCGCTTTTCTGCCTGACTGTACCAAATCTTGCGGTGCTTTTTTAGGTTGTTGGATAGAAAATTTAATGAGGATTCCCAAAATGTGCTTAAAACTGTCATTTTCTCATTCCAAGTGAGTTTTACAGGCAATTTTGTCACTGACTGTCCTTTCAATCTGTGTTTCTGACAGTTCAATTTTTGACACCGCTTTTCTGCCTGACTGTACCATTTTTGTAAGTGCTTTTTTAGGCTGTTGGATAGGAAATTTAATGAGGATTCCAAAAATGTGCTTTAAACAGTCATTTTCTCACTCCAAGTGGGTTTTACAGGCAATTTTGTCACTGACTGTCCTTTCAATCTGTGTTTCTGACAGTTCAATCTTTGACATCGCTTTTCTGCCTGACTGTACCAAATCTTGCGGTGCTTTTTTAGGCTGTTGGATAGGAAATTTAATGAGGATTCCAAAAATGTGCTTAAAACTGTCATTTTCTCATTCCAAGTGGGTTTTACAGGCGAATTTGGTCACTGACTGTCCTTTCAATCTGTGTTTCTGACCGTTCAATTTTTGACACCGCTTTTCTGCCTGACTGTACCAAATTTTGTAAGTGCTTTTTTAGGCTGTTGGATAGGAAATTTAATGAGGATTCCAAAAATGTGCTTTAAACAGTCATTTTCTCACTCCAAGTGGGTTTTACAGGCGATATTTTCCCTGACGGTCCTTTCAAACTGTGTTTATGGCAGTTTATACTTTGACACCGTTTTTCTGCCTGAGTGTACCAAATTTTGTAAGTGCTTTTTTAGGTTGTTGAATAGCAAATTTAATGAGGATTCCAAAAATGTGCCTTAAACAGTAATTTTCTCATTCCAAGTGGATTTTACAGACGATTTTGTTACTGACTTCCTTTCAATCTGTGTTTCGGGCAGTTTAAACTTTGACACCGTTTTTCTGCTTGACTGTACCAAATTTTGTGGTGCTTTTTTAGGTTGTTGGATAGGACATTTAATGAGGATTCCAAAAATGTGCTTAAAATAGTTATTTTCTCATTCCAAGTGGGTTTTACAGGCAATTTTGTTCCTGACGGTCCTTTCAATCTGTGTTTCTGGCAGTTTAAACTTTGACACCGCTTTTCTGCCTGACTGTACCAAGTGCTTCAAAGTTAAAGAAGACATTTTCCTGGCTACAACTTTTTGTAATGACACCTTCTGAAAGCTTAAACTCCAGGCTAAAAATTAGTTTCTGTGACATTTTGACGTATCTGTCAAAATAACCGAGTTTTGGATGATTTTTTAAAACTATGTCAAAACATATAATCAACGCCCTCTGGCGGTCAAACGGTAAAAATTAAAAATTCTGAAGACAATTCATAAAGCTCTACTACATTGGTGCTATAACAACTGTCAAACTTGACAGATTTTCAAAAAACGTTTTAGACAATATAATTTGTGATGATTCACACCAATGACGTCCGCTCTTTTCAGGCCCTCTAGCGGTCAAACGGTAAAAGCTACAACTTTTTGTAATGACACTGAAAGCTTAAACTCCAGGCTACAAATTAGTTTCTGTGACATTTTGACGTATCTGTCAAAATAACCGAGTTATGGATGCTTATTACACTGATATGTAACAAATATAGGATAATATTAGAACTAAAGTACCGTAATGTAGGAAGATTACCTGAAATGAGCCTAACATTAGGTAAATTGTGATATCAGCAAAGAAAAACGGCAATTTGTTTGTAAAAAATAGTCTTGTATAAAGTTTAATTAGAATATCGCTACCACATAATATTTTGGACTATTTACGATCAAATTCTGTACAAAATGCCTGGCAATTAGTAGGAAGATTATAATGCCAAAACATAAATTTAATAGAACTAGTATAAGGTAGTGGATTAGTAGTTCGATACTTTGTCGAATTCCTTCAACTTTCTGGACCACCTCCTTCCTAAAATCTATAAAACTTTGTCAAATTAAATTTAGTTAACTATGGAAATACTTACAAAGGGCAAGTAACTTGGGAAAAACCATCCTAATATTTGACAGTCTGAAAAAAAAATTGAGACAATAACACAATTAAGAACCACTTAACTCAAATCCTTTCAAGCTTTATTTTTTTATTTATTAACCATCATGAATATGCATTTAATTAGTCCGGAGACCCTTTTACCCATTTTAGCAGACGCTAAATGTTTTTCGAATACTCAGGAAAGTATATAAGGAATAAAGTGAGTCTCTCGACTAGTTAAGTTACCCAACTTCCAAAGTTTCGGGGCAAAGCTTCGAATGCAAAGTTCGCAAAACCTTGGAGGCCGCGTAATCTGTCGTTAGTGCAGGCCGTAATCAAGTATTTGCTTGATTTTCAATTACATTCCCTAAAAGAGCATGTCTTTTTTTAGTTTTTCAACGGAAAATTTGAGAAAAGTTTCTACCGTGTATAAGCTGAGAAGCTTTGAAATTTAAAATAACTTGTAATCGTGCAAAAAACTAGAATTTTTGAATGAATAGAGGGTAAAGAAAATTGTATTTTTATGTTAACGAAGTTTGTTGTTGGGAAAAGCCATCCTAATATTTGACATAAAAGAGCATGTCTGTTTTTAGTTTTTCAACGGAAAATTTGAGAAAAGTTTCTACCGTGTATAAGCTGAGAAGCTTTGAAATTTAAAATTACCTGTAAATCGTGCAAAAAACTAGAATTTTTGAATGAATAGAGGGTAAAGAAAATTGTATTTTTATGTTAACGAAGTTTGTAGAAATTAGAAAAAAAAAAAGTTACTAAAGCCAATGACAATGATACACTGTTTGTAAAAAGTCCGGCAACCCTGAATTATTTTGAAATATATACAACTTATGGAAAAACATCCTATACATATAAAAATTGACACATTCTAAACCGCCAAAGCCATGAGATGCCAATGAATTGAGTTTATGTTCTTTCTTATGGAATGATTATGTTTCAATGGCTCAAATCTTCAATTTCTTATTCACTATCTCATTCTCATCATATTTTTTACACCTCCACGTGAGTTGGTGTGATTGTTTTTTGGAAAAGTATTGCTTATTTGTCATATCAGTAGACCAGGATTACAGCGTCAACTGTCAAAATCCGCTCCATGGAGCTGTAAAACTAGACAAACAACAGAATTAGTCCTCGGTAATTTAACCATGTTTTACACCTCCATGAGAGTTGGTGTGACTGTTTTGAACAGAAATGCTTATTTGACATATCAGTAAACTAGGATTACAATGTCAAGTGTGAAAATCCGCTCCATAGAGCTGTAAAATTATAAAAACCAGAGAATGTATTGTAGTAGAAAGTGCAACTCAAGGGTGCAAAAAGCAGTTTACTCCAGTGTTGAGCATCTAATTTTTTCTACGACCAATGCTATGTTTTATGAAAAAAAAAGCAGCAGACAACATAAATACCTGGCTGAAGAAGGTGTTGTTACTAAAAATATGTTTGTCAATTTGTCAAGAAAGTGACCAACTGTCTTTAGAAAGTGTGAGTTTTACTGGTGACACTTTTCCTCTTAGTATTTCCCTCCCAAATACTTTCAGTCTCTCTGGCACTCCCTAGGTAGTGAAAGTGTTACTTTCATCTCTCAAATTACGGAAGAAAATTTAATTTTCTATAGGTGTCGTAGAAAAAAACGTTTAATATGCCTCAATTTTTATGTAGAATGTTTTTCTATAAGTTGTATATTTTTTGAAATAATCTAGGGTTGTAGGACTTTTTATAGTTAAAAATGAAACAAAAACAAAAAAAAAACTTGTAAAAATGAGAGCTAATTGGTTACCGCATTACCTACGTTATTCTAACCATATAATTTAACAAAAAAAAAACAAATAATTACCTGAACTACATAACCAACCACTAACGTACACCAAAACAGTCTTGAACTACTAAAACCAGTCGGATTACATCGCTGTTTGTTTTATTGTCCCCTATTTAGATTAACCTAGAATGGGATGTCATTGCTGGTACCAACACACCATTTTTTCTGTACTAAACATGGTGCATTTTATATATAAAAATGGTAATTTCTTACCGCTGTGACCTCTGTATTGCGGTCAAACACACACAGCAAGGCGGTTAAATATTTGTCATCCCTGAAGGGGGCTGAATTTCAGCCGAAGGGGTCAAAGCTACTGACTTTTTGATGTTGAAGCGTGGAATTTGGAATGCGAAACAGTGCAGAGAGAGATTGTATTATTTAGCATCCCTTTGCCGAAATTTCACCACATTCAGTTTAAAACCCATCCTTCTCTCTCTCTCTCCATAAGGGTTTGCTTTATATTGCGTTCTCGTTTTATGCGGCTTATCGAGTTCGAGTCGTTGCAATAATGAAAGCGTCCATGAGAATTTAATATCTTTGATGTTGTTAATCAAAACGTTATCGGTTTTGATGGATATAATTAACTCTGTAAGCTGGATAGAAAATGCCTGGATAGATAGTTAATTGGTTGTTGAGTTATTTAAGTTTCAATTAAATGCTTCAGAATTTCAAACTGAGAATTTTCTTCTGAGTTCCAGAGTAGAAATTATTTTGTTACTGAGTAGGCAATGTTATAATATTACGACAAAAGAAAAGACCCAAAGAAATCAGTCCAGAACAAAAGGGATGAACATTTTACTGCTCGAGACGTACTAAACGCGTCGTCTCCATTCTAATCAAATATCCATTAAGATCCTTTTTATTCCAGTATATTGTTTTAGAGAACTTGGCGAGACGACGTTTCGGCGTTGTTAAAAATACATTATACACCTTTCGAATTTAGTCTGCTGATGCACTCACAATTGCACTAAAAAAAAACTTGAATTTTTTCCGTCTAATGGAAAAACTTCCATTAGACGGATTAAATTTCCAATGTTTACTCGAATGCGACTGGAGGGGGATTAAAAACGCTCCATTATTTCACCTTGCTCTGTGCAAATTGCGCTACCTTTGAGAAACGTCTCGGAACTGAATGAAGTACTTTCAACTTTGTTTAATTTAATTTTCTCTCTGAAATTCTTTAAAGGAGATTTTGATGTTAATTACCTCATTAAAGCGACATGTAATAATTATGGTACACCACTAGTAACTTTTCGGTTACAATAACAATCCAATTACATTAATTTTGTTGTGTCAGTGGATGATGTTATACAGAACAATATTATGCATATGTGCTAATTAGAGTTTCATATAATTGCACTGAAAAGGGCCTCAAATAATACAATCGTGTTGTTTTATCACATTGAAACCGGTCCCTAGATAATGTTTTAACACTAAATAATCCTGACAAATCTCCTAAATTCCAAATATGATGTAGTTTGGCGTAAACTAGCTTTTAGGTCAGAATGAGAGTTAAAGTAACTACCACATTCATTTACTGCAGAAAATTTGAAAGTAAACCATTAACTTTCAATTACAAAGTCTTTAAAGAGCCACTCGAAAACTCTAAAAGCCGCAACAATTTTCCGCTTTACTATTCATGTCTTCGCTTAACTCCTAATTCGCAAAACAAATTTCTAGCTACGAAAGCGGAGCCCTTATTTTTCCTGGACGGAAAACTTTTACTCCACCTCCCTCTATTTGCTCCATTCGGAATGAAAATGCGTCCATATCTTAAGAGAATACCGAGCGTGTATATGAGAGAATCTCCGAGGTAATATTTTTGAGATTTCCTGCGAGTATAAACTTTTGGATTTAAAATAGTGGCGTTACAAAACTCTGATCAAGCTCGGAAAGGCAAAAGTATTTCCTTTTTGACTGCAACTTTTACAAAGCGAACTGTTGTTGCATTTTTGCTCGAAACTACCAGAATAGACTAATCAAGACCTGGAAAATGCGAATAACGGCAAAAAAATATTGCATCGAGGCATTGCTAACAGCGAAAGGGCCGTTTTCTTTGGGTAGGGAAAAACGGCCCATTTGTTCGAGCTGCGGAGCACGAAATAGGGAGTTTTAAAGTACACACTAATATGCATAGAGTTTCGGTTGGTTTGAGAAACTTAAAAATACAAGAAAAAGTTTAGTAGAAAAGGGTGTGAACCAAATACACTTTTGTATTTTTTTTTTTAATAATGGATTCAGTTAATTTGAAACATTGGGGTTTAGATTAAATTAAATAAACAAAAGTATTCCAGTCTACTCAGTAATTTTTCCATGCTAAATTAATAAGTTTTTTTATACTTTTCGTACCAGAATTTTCTTCTAGTCAATTTGCCTTATCTCATTGTTAAGTCGTCCAGTAGGTTTAGATTTTGCTTCGCATCAAATTCCAAAGAAAAGCTCCTTTACATCCATTATTAAATCACCTACAACGTAAATCAAATTAAATTGCTTTCCTCAAAAACCTCTAAATCACAGTTAATACAGCTTTTGTGCGTTAACGAGGTAATCAAGGGAGTTATACGAATATGTGTAATTACTTAACAGGGCTTAATTAGCGGACACTCTAAAAGTCGTATGGTGGTTTTGCGTGTTTACAACACTTAGGCTTTTTTAATGGGTGTGAATAATGGTTATAACTTTTTTTGTAATAAATATTTAGAGTCCCCGGTGGTCCTAATTTTAGCATAGATTTTTTTAAAATGTCAACACTTCCTAGTAACAAGGAACTCCATATTGAGCCATCAAAACAAATCCTCGTACATATTTCATTATTAACATTTCCTTTTTAATAAGCAATGAATTGCAACGGCAGCACTGGCATGAATAGTAATAAGTTAATTCAACCCGTTTTGCAAAATTTTAATACTTACACGGAAGCGAAATTAAGATTGCCTTAAATTATTCAGATCAAATTTGGTGTTGTGTTTTAAAGGATATGAATTATTACTGATGAGTAAATAAAGCCGATTCGTGTATGTCATTTTATCAAATCGTAAATTATGGAATATAGCCTAATTCAAATAATGTTCCCGAAGGAATTTCGTTTGTTAAAGGAACTCCACGCCGCATCTAAAACAGTTTATGTAGGAGATTAAGAATGTCCCATGAGAAAGTACTATTAATCCGCTTTATTATAATAGAATGGTTAATGTTGACAGGGTTATGGCAGCCATATCGTGCTGAATAACGTTAATGCAAAGTTACGGGTGTGACTTCTGAATAAACCGTTCGGTCAGCGTGTATTAAAAATTAATGTCGCCAACGTAGAAGCTTTCATCGATTAATTTACACATAAAGTTACACCCTTTTGTATTTAGAGATGATTAATTTTAAACCTTCAGGAATAAGGTTTTAAATCCAGCAAGTTGGTGCATTTAGGGTGGAAGGGTGTGAGTTGGTAAATTGCCTTGTAAAACTTATAAAGCAATATACCAAAAGCCACAAGAAAGCTAAATTTTCAATAAGGTCACTAGTTGTCCAAAATATTATAAGTACTACAAATATTCAATAATGTCAATAGGGTGCAATTTCTTTTTTTCTTAAGATCATTTAAAAACATTAATTTTATATTCCGTTGGTAAAAGAAAAGTTAACATAAATGAGACCAATAATAGCAAAAAACTCAGGTTTTGTCTCAATTTTCACAACAGAAAAAGAAATCCTACCTTATATACAAGAGCTCACCAACGGCAGAAAAACACTCTGAATATACAGCGAGAAACAGAATCAATGTCAGAATCGAAGCCATAAAACGAGATTACTGGGCAAAATTTACAATTATATGGAGCACAGAAGAAAGTCTAGAAGATGCTCAAGAACAGGAAAAAGCCAATAAATGAGTTTGAGCAAACAAAAGGAATCACCAAAGCTGTATGGGAAAAATACTTCAGGAAACTCTATAACACCGAAAAAGCCATAAGCATCGGAAACTACGAGACAAACCATCAAATAACAATGAACGAAGAAGAGGTGAAAATCAAAAAATTGAAAAACGGAAAAGCTTCCGAGACCTCATCCCAAACGAACTTCTGAAATATGCCGGACCTGAACTAGAAAAACATCTAAAAATCCTCTACAATAAAATTTTAGAAACATCGGAAATACCTACGGAATGGCACAAAAGTACCCCTATATTCAAGAAAGGACAGAAGACTCACCCAGACAACTACAGGGGCATACCGCTGCTGAACACAAGCATGCAACTCTTTACCGGCATTTTGAAGGGAAGACTTGAAACACAATTAAGAAACAGGGAAGAACAACAAGGCTTCAGACAAAACAGATCCACGACCGACGCCATATTCATTATCAATCGAATTTAATACACCAGCATATGTCTGCTTCATCGATTTGACCAAAGCATTTGATAGAGTTCGCCTCTCCGACATCATAAATATACTGATAGCGAAAGAAATGCCAGAACACCATCATAAGAGCAGTCCGCAGCCTCAATACCAACAAAAATAAAGTAAAGGCAGGAGACACTTATACGGAAGAGATACCGACACCATGAGGCATCAGACAAGGTGACAGCCTTAGCCCATTTCTGTTGAATCTCTTAATGGACAGAATTATAGAGGAAGTATCATCACTAAATATGGGATACCGAATGGGACAAAATAAAAGAATCAGCATGGTATGCTTCGCCGATGATGCAGCTATTCTCGCGGAAACTGAGGACAATCTACAGAGACAACTACACAAACTGCCAGGTCAGCCAAGCGATGAACATGACCATATCTATAGAAAAAACGAAAAGCATATAACCTTTGCTAAAGATCCCGTAAGATGTAAGCTGGTAGTTCAGGAAATCATCGGGCAAGTCTCACAATTCAAATATCTGGGTATGGATCTGTCGAGTTATTACGACCCAGTGAAGGACTTAAGAAGCCAGATCAACAAATCGACTGCCATGTCGGGATGCTTAAGGCAGATAATATGGGCAAACGAATACATGCGAAAGGATAGCAAGGTAAGGATCTACCTGTAAGACTTAATAGAAACCATAGAAGAAAGCAACAAAACGAAAATAATGCTTCGAGTAGCCAAAATGAAAACGCTCAGGATTATAATTAGAAAAACAAGAATAGACCGAATTAGGAACACTGATATTAGGGAACAATGTAGGGTGCAACACATCGTAAGATGGGGAAGACAACGTGAGAAGAATGGAAGAGGGAAGACTACCACGCATCGCACTTGAAGGGAAACCAATAGGGAAAAGAGCACCCGGAAGACCACCTAAGAGATGGAAGGACAGCTGGCAGTCCACCTCCCAGGAACTGATCCAGAGGAACCTGCAAAACTAACAGATCGCGAGATATTAAATAAGAATAAGAAGAAGAAGAAGAATTTTATATTCTCTATCAAGCAAATTTTTACTTTATTTGGTTTTTTCTCCAATTTTAGTGAAATAGAACAAACACAATCTATACGTTTGAGACAGTTTTCCTTGTTCCGAACCGGGGCGAGTTTGCCCCATTCTCCCCCTTCACCCCACGATGATTCAATGGGCATTATTGTTATAAATCTCCGTACTTTTAGCGAACGAGGAGGGTGGTTTTTCGGGGTTATCGACCGCCCTCGCAACCGTTCCCGAATGATCGTAATAATTTCATCAAGTGGCGCCAGACAGTCGGATGCTGAGACTGAATCAGCTTCTGGATAGTATCCAGACTGTCGTAGCGAATATGTTTAGTTGCTGTTAATCCACATTTTGTAGTAACTTATAAAACACAGTTCAGAATACATAAAATGAAGTAAATAATATATGGGAATGTATACATAAACCCTCAACATCCCTGTTTGTTGTCGCTTCCGGCAATTGAAAAGAGTGCATCCCCTTCAACACCACGCATAAAACCGTTTGTGAAATGACTTTGAGGGGGATGAAATACTTCAAGTGCGACTTACAGGAGCCACCATCACTTTTATGAATCATATTTTTCGTATTTTGGAATGTTGTCGCATTGTTACTGAACTAAATCCAGATTCAGTGGTTTCTCTATCAATTCTAGCAAGACAAAAGGGCTGTAAAGCTTGTAGTTTGGCTGACATGAAACCGTAAACAGGGACAAAAGCAGGATTAACATAGCATAACAGGCATGCACGTTTGTTAACACAGTGTAATTTTATTACCGAACTAGTTTCGGATGGTTTAGAGGCCAAAAAGTACAGGATAATTCAATTAACTTGTAACCATCGCAAAAATGTAGTAAAAAACTTTTTGGTCCTTCGGGGTTATCATAATTCACTATAGTCAGTTCAGAATTGCGAACTTTTATTATAAAATAGAGCTTTAAGTGAATGAGTCCCTTGTCATGCATTTAGAGAAAACTTTCAAGCCACTATAGGAAAATAACAGCTATTATCTAAACGTCTTGTTCGTGTTACAACGATATAAATCTACACTAAAAATTACTATTTCAATATTTCTGACTGGTTAATAATTTAGCTGAAAGTCTCAAGTTTGAACTTTGTAACCAATAAATTCTCTTTAGGCTTCTAATGCCATAAAGGGACTCCATTGCATAATAAATTAGATTTTATCAATCAAGTAATTTGGTGTATAGGCCTAAGCCGCAAGGAACATTTATCGGAAAATGACAGAGGTACATTAGAGGAGTTCGGCTACGGTTTCAATTTATTGCCTCAGAAGGGATATAAATTATAGAAGGCCGGAACTTGATCGAAAAAATTAATCAGCAAAATCTCTCTTGAATTACTCTTCCAACTTACACCAAAGCTTTCTAAAGCAAAGAATAATAAATGTCACAAGTAAAAATAGGTCTAAAGACCCTCACCAAACTTTCAACGAATTTCAAAACAAGGATTCCGTTAAAGCGGCTTAAACGTTGTTTATATTTTGGAAGTAATTTAATTTTAGCAAGTCACATTGTCTTCGGCCCCTTAGGGGAAAACAATTTCTTGGAGTCGACTTGAAACGAATTGCTAATTTTCCGTCGTTTTTTCTCTTTTTGGCCTTTTTGGGTTATTTGTCACTCTTACCATATAGTGAAAAAATCAATAACACAGCTTTTATATGAATATCATATAGTTGGTGACATCTGTATTGAACGAGTGGTTAGGTTAGGTCAGTTTAAAGAAATTAGCTAAAAACTCGTTTCTTTTATCTTTCACTTTGTATTCGACAAGCTTTATTTTAAAGAAGACATTATCATAAAAATAGTGAAAATCAGCGGAAAACGACGAAAAAGGTCCGCTGAAGGGAGGATACATTATTTCAAATTTCCACTTTCCCCGAGTCGCAATAAGACGACAGGTAAACGACAGAGCTTTCCCCTTTTGGTTTTTAGCCTGGTAAATGGAGTTTATACTTTTCCAGAAATAACTTCGTTTTACTAACACAGTTCTTTGTGTTTCAAGGGGGCTGGGCAATCTGTTAGGGATTAGAGCACTGTTGTCAAATACGTGTGTGTGTAGTAGAAACTTTCCCCCTTTTATAATTAACTTCATCATTCAGGTTTGAGGGCATTGTAAAACTTTACAGTTGAACTGACGATAATTAAAACTTTCTATGCCTAGAAGTTTGAACAAAACGGAGTTGGGGTTATGTTTGGTGTGTATATTGCTATTCTATCAGACGTAGTTATAAACAGTTTGATTTTAGATTAAAAAATCACGAATTGCGGTTCGTTTAGCATATTTTTTTCTAAATGCAGTTGGAACTCCAAAAAACAACCCAAAAATTGTCTTGTTTAGCATAACTGAACACGAAATTAGGCGGCTTATCCATATGCTCTGGTTTACGACGTAAATCTCTTTTATCGTGACAGGTGCGATCCAAACTGGGGGTTGAAATTTATTGGCCCAGATTATACAACCGTTTAAATATTGGTCAGTGTATTTAATTTATTAATATTGCCCCCTATTTAAGTTGTACGTCATTTTTAACCCAACGAGCTTTCAGCTTACAATCCATCAAAGTAGCGTTTCAACAATGCAAAAGAGATACGCTTTGGCTGGTTGCCCGATTTCTCTTCAGCAACGGTGAAACTTTAAAGCTGGAACAAGACAAAATATTCATCGTATTAAAAATTTTCGTCGGTACATTAACCACAAAAGTGGTTTTTTGGTCTCTATCTTGTTCGTAAACAAATGTATATAAAACCCAAACTGTTCCGGACTATAACTACAACATTGCGAGTTTGCTTTTGAAATTCACTTACAGTTGAAATGTTTTACTTTGTAAATAATTAAGGACATTTTACGCTCAATACACTCGAATTTACCAAAATAATGACTAAAATACTCAATTTTCTAGGTACAAAATGTAAGGACTGATGAACTCACCTGAAAATTTTTAACCAAGTGCCACTGAGTGTGTTAAATGTCTTCCTTAAGGTGTTTTCTCTAATTTCCAGAGCCTAATTTTGCCTAAAATTTGGAAAAAATTGCTAATTGCCATTGCTAATTAATCAAATATGTTGACACTGCTGACGTAACGGTCATGACATTCAACAGATTTTTTCAATCAATCATACAATCGTTTTGAGGCTCTATTACAGAAAGCAGAACAAAGAAATTGTCGTTTTATAATGATACAAATATTATTTAAACCTAAAGTGAGCGGTTTTTAATTGAACAATACATTTTATGTTAACTTATCCATTTTTCTAGATGCAATCAAGTTGGATGAAGTAATTACGTGAACCAGAAACAAACTTTAACCAAAGCCACTTATAGGCGGGAAATTGTAGGTTTTTACCTCTCCTAGAGGTCTTTTCCAAGTGTTTTTACCAGCTAGCAGGTTTAAACGTTTGTAAGTCATAAACAAGTTAAGTTTTTTGATGTCAAATTTCTCCAGGCAGGCTCGAAAATCAAAGTGTAAAGGTAAAACACAGGCAAATTCCAACAGATTATATTGTTCTCTTAATAGTCGTAACTGCTGCTTTATAAATAGTAGATAGAGAGATACAATAAATTTCTGCACTACATACAAAATTGTAATTTGTGTAATATCTATAATTGTACATACACAAAAATGAAGATACAATTTTGTTGAAAATGTTCATAAGTACCACAACAGGCAGCAATCGACAATCTGTGATATAATATTTTTGAGCGTCCTCTTCTGTTCTATTTATTGTTTTTAATGCAAATTTGTTTTGCTACAAATTTGACAATGAATAAGAGGACAAACATTCTAAATCACAACGCATACTATGCTTAAAGTTACACTGGAAAAAGAAATCAAACAATAACAGAAAAATGGGTATACTAAAGATATTGGACAAATTTGAATTTAAAGAAAACGAGAAAGAGAGTAAAATTAAAAGAGGTACTATTGAATACAGGAGGTTACAATATTTTTAAAACACAGCAGTAGTTACGTGTAACTACACAGTTTTTAACGTTGATTTGACATTTTATTACATTTTTGACTATTTTGTTTTGTATGTGCTCTGAATTTCTCAGTATAAGATTGACATTTTGACTGTAATTTTACTGATTTCTTAAATAGAATTACTGTATGTTATTGAGTTTAAATGCACTTCGTTTCAATTTAATTTACATAAGAACGTGCATGTCTAAATTAAAAGCAATCAATTCGACAAAATGACTGAAATATCAAAAGTTTATTAGGATCAAATATTGATATAAATTTGAAATTTTGGAAATAAGATAAATTTGATATTTTACAAATATTTTCTTCTTTCCATCACTTTTAATCATTAAATTCAGATATTTTAAGTTATTTTATTAGAATGCGACAAATTTGACAATAACAATGAAAAATTTGACAATTTTAGTTTGACAGTTATTATCACAATTAAGTAAATTTTTAATTTAAGCATATTTTCCGGTAAATTTCCAAAAATTACCGCTTTTACATCACTGGTTCCGGTAAAAAATTCAAAGCAAAACAAATTGAAAGTAATAACATTCATACAAAATAATGACGATGATATAAGAATGTTCCTAGACAAGCTACATATCACTGGTTTAATGATTACGAGCACAAGCTTTTAACCTAAAAGCGTTCAAACCTGTTTTGCATTTTACAACATTGCTCATATTTAGGTCCGTTCTAGTTCTGGATATTTGATTTGAAAGCTGCTAGTTCCTTTTCCTATGCTAATACACTTGCGCTTTGTACTGCTTTTATTGAATTAAAAAAATACAGATTATCGATTCAACATAAAATCCTGTAATTTTTAATTAAATCAAAGTAAACTGGTATCTAATTAAAGCTGACATTCCCCATTAAAATAATACAAATTCAACATATTTAATTAGAAAACAAAATTGCAAAATTTCCCGTTGTGGTTAGTTTCATGATTATTTTAGCAGGTTTGTATGACCGCAAATTAATTTTTGGTTTTAAGCCCCTCAGGTTTTTTTATTAAATCAGATTTTTTAACATGAGTAAAACAATGAAAACCCCTTAAAAAAAACTTTTTTTTACTTACTGGGGGTTGAGTAATATTTCAGTTTAAGAGAGGCAAAATCAATTTGGCTCTTAGCAGTAAAAACTTTGCCACCGTTGAAGTTAAATCAAAAAGTTCCAGTTTTACGAGTCTCATATTCCAGATCACTGACGTCGTAGAAACTTCTTAGAATTGTAAATAACATCAACAAACTTGAAACTAAACCCCACTTTTGTAGTTATAAATATTTTTTTAATTAATCCATTTCAAAGTGCCTCTCCAGGAATTATGCATTCCCACCACAAAGTTGATACGTATTTCGAGGCTTATAAAAATGCACTCGGGTCAACTATATGAAAACTTCATTAAGCTCGATGCATATTACATTATTCAATTTTTTTTTTAAAAAGTTTTGCCTTCGGGACCCTTTTTGGCCAGGTAGCTTCTATTAAAACATAATTAAAACTTTCGGGCGAAAGGAATTTTATTAATAATAAAGCGTTTTAACAGTTTTTAATGAATACTTTATGGAACGAAGAAGTCGCGAAAATTTTGTTTTACTTTCAAAGCCAAAAAGGGCTTTTATTGCTTAAGTTTTCAGGTTAATAACGATATTATGCTAAAAGTTATTCTTGCTTGAAATCACAGTTTGACCACTGTCTGACTGACTAACTTGAATTATGTCATTAAATTCAATTTTAAAACAATTGAAACACTTTTCAGTCCAATATAAATTGAAACTCAGCCGCAGCCATTTTTGTATAAATATTTAGCCGCCAATGGAGCTTTAATTAGTATCAGAAGGGTGCGCGAAAAGGGTGAAATGAAGGATGGGATTTAAAATTTAGATGGAAATCATTGTGGAGGGTTTTCCGTAATGGGATATATTTGCAAAATTTTTGTTTAAATGAGGATGTTAGAAATTGCATCAGTGAGTGAGTCGTCTACTCAGAGATAAAGAAGTTTTATGTTGTTCAAAGCATCCTTTTTACTCTGATGTTATTTACTGAATCAACAGAGATCGGGTCAGTTCTAATACCGACCACATAAACACTTTTATGGATGCGAGAAATCCAATCTTGTGGCTTAATGGACTGGAGGCTTGACTTAAATAAATAGAAATAGTGAACGAGATAGGAAACGTTAGCGGTTTAATAGCTTTTAACAAAACCGCAATAACGGAAATAGAAAAGGTCAATTATCAATTGTTACAAGTTGAATAGAAATTCATTTTGATGTGATTGATCAAGAAAAGCAGCAGAAAAATCCCCTATGCTAAAGTTTTAGCAGATGTAGACAGAATTACTGTCTTTTCGAGATGTCAATCAATAATCCGCAAAATTCAATCATACTGGAAAAACTGTTTCAACTGTTAAAGTTATTTGTATAACGAACAAGCAGGGAGTACGTGAATATAGGCGAGAATCCATGGAATATCTCTGGCAGAACGAATGCCAAAAACAAACAAAAATTACATTTTTCCAATTTGGATGAAATGCCACAGAAGACCGTAGGGGAAATCCGACAGTAGCAAAAAGGAAATATTCAATAATTCATAGAGTATGATAACGTTTGTGACCCTGTGAATGATTAAGGCCGGTTTTTACCACCGGCGTTTATGTCAGATTGGATTATCATAAAATTCCAAAGGCAACATATTTCTTCAATAAGCGTGAATCAAAATTAAGTTGTTCTACTGCTGGAACGGCAAAATTACCCTCCCTAGAAAATTCTTCTTTGTTAAGGAACTCAAGGCACTTTGAAGATCGAGAGAGTCTTAAGTAAGTACGATATTCTTCTTTGTTAATCTGAATTTGTTGGCAAGTAAAGATAGCACTATATATTTATGGGATACAAAACTAGGAAAACTTTTATGCACTCCCTGTCATTGCAAATGTAACTTTCAATATAAATTGTACTGGATAAGAGCACCAGGGAAAATCCAGCCGGAGGAATTACGTAAACATTAAATAGCAATTTACAGCCACTTTTCTAGGAAGTAGGAAACGGTTTTCGAGAGAGATCCTAAAAATTCATATCCTTTACGGAACTCGAATATGAGGAAAACAAATAATAAACCTCGCCGTACAACATGCTTTGAGTTTTTGTCCAGGTAAATAGAAATCGACTTTTTTTTAATTCCTGCCCCTAACCGAATCTATAGGGGGTGAACATTGTTATCAGACAGTGTCCGAGTTAATCCGAACTAACCGAGGGATATGACCGAGTAAATTACGATTATCTGGAAAGTCGGGATATACGCGATTGTAATTCGATCGGAAAGCTCTGACACCGGGTCGGAAAAAAGTAAATTATTATTTTGGACCACTGAAAGATAACGAAATCCTCCAGTAATTGTAATTTTTTTTAGTCGTATCATGTGTGTCACTCTGAAGTTTAACTCAATAAACACAACTACATTAAAGAAACGTTTTAATTGCAACGTTTCAAATGTAATTCAACGTAGAGAAGCAACGTCTATTTAACATTATTATTCAATAAGCACAACTACGTCGAAGAAACGTAACCTAACGTTGATTTTGGTAGATTGGAAAGTGTTAAAGCATAGTAAACATTTTCGCTTTAATTAATTTGCAACAACAACTTTGATTTGCAAATTAAATTTAACGCAAAAGATGGCGCAAAAGAGCTACGTTGACACGCAAAAGTATCATGAAAATCAACGTTAAATGTGTAACGTTCAATCAACTTTGGTTAAGAAACGTAGAAAAAGTAGAAAGTCATGTAGAAATTCGAAATACAAAAACTGTTGAGTTTTAGTTTTTGAGAAACAAGTTATAAAATAAGGTTATTATGTAACGTTATATGGTGACGTCTGTTCAACGTAAATTTAAGTTAAACATCAACCAAAAATTTGTTTCCAATTTTTTGTCTTTATTATTTTGGCGCCAGATTCTGAATGGAATTTAGACAGTTGCAAAAGTTGAAATTGTATGAGACATGTCACGTGACTTTGATAATTCAATTTTTGAGCTTGCAACAGTGTAAAGGCACATGTTAAAACTGTCACGTGACCATAAAGAAAATAGTGTAAATTGTGACAATTCGCTAATTTAAATTTGGAGAGTAGTAAAATCTGAAATCGTACACTGCACGTCACGTAACGTGCTAAAGCTAGTTGACGCCTGTCAAAATCAGTCACGTGACCTGCAATATTGAGCTTGCAACACAGCAAAAGCTACTTGACACTTGTCAAAATAAGTCACGTGACCTGCAAAATGTATGTTATAAACGTTAAAAATTTGGTAAAACAAATCTAGACAGTAGTAAAATCTGAAATTGAAAATTACACGTCACGCGACTTTGAGAATGCATTTCTGAGCTTGCAACACTCTAAAGTCTAGTTGACACCTGTCAAAATCAGTCACGTGACCTGTAAAATGTATGTTATAAACGTTAAAAATTTGGTAAAACAAATCTAGACAGTAGTAAAATCTGAAATTGAAAACTACACGTCACGCAACTTTGAGAATAAATTTCTGAGCTTGCAACACTCTAGTCTCGTTGACATCTGTCAAAATCAGTCACGTGATCTGCAAAATGTATGTTATAAAGGTTAAAAATTTGGTAAAACAAATCTAGACAGTAGTAAAATCTGAAATTGAAAATTACACGTCACGCGACTTTGAGAATGCATTTCTGAGCTTGCAACACTCTAAAGTCTAGTTGACACCTGTCAAAATCAGTCACGTGACCTGTAAAATGTATGTTATAGACGTTAAAAATTTGGTAAAACAAATCTAGACAGTAGTAAAATCTGAAATTGAAAACTACACGTCACGCAACTTTGAGAATAAATTTCTGAGCTTGCAACACTCTAGTCTCGTTGACATCTGTCAAAATCAGTCACGTGACCTGCAAAATGTATGTTATAAACGTGAAAAATTTGGTAAAACAAATCTAGACAGTAGTAAAATTTGAAATTGAAAACTACACGTCACGCGACTTGGAAAATGCATTTCTGATCTTACAACACTGCAAAAGCTAGTTGACACTTGTCAAAATCAGTCACGTGACTTTTTAAATGTATTTAGTCGTTGAAATTTTGATTAATCAAATTTAGACAGTTGCAAAAGCTGAAATGAAATGAACTTTAATAGTTGTTTTTGGGAAACTCCAATCCGATTTGTTGAAAAATAACTCATCTGGCCAACACCAACGATTTGATATTTGGATTAACGGAGAAACGGTATCAACGGAAAAAAATGGGCATTTCTACGGTTTTATCGGTTGATTATTAATGAAACTGGGTCAAATCCGTACTTTGAAAATATCGAGCGACGTTGCCAAAAAAGAGTTTTTTTGGATTTTTTTTCGGTCGATGCCAGTGACAGGACGTTTGAATTAATGGGGGGGCGATCTCGCGAAAAGTTTGTTTTTCATTTCGAAAAGCGCATTTGCTAGGCAATCAAATTTATTTATTTAAATCCGTTACACGCTATCTTTCCCAGTTTCGTAGCTTTGTGTGAAAATGGAATTTATACGGATGGAAAGTGGGACACGAGGTTGCCATTCCCAGTTTCTCTTATATTATCTCATATGCGAATGCATATAGCCGTCTTGGCGTTCAGAGGCGAGGAAGAGATGATATTTTGTATTAGGTTGATTTTGTACTTTTTGCTTTGCACCCTTTCCTGATATTACAGCAGCCGATTGAGTTATAGCAGATGTATGTTTTACAATTTGTCAGGTTTTTCTAGAAAAATTTCGTAAACGTCATAACTGAACTGAGTATGATGGTCACTTCTTTTTCATGTGTTTGACATTTTTTTTTATTTCTGTTTACTTAAAATTTAATTTATTTGAAAGGTTTCTTCAGTTTTAAATCCAACAAAACCAAAACGGTGAAAAACCAACAAAGTGTTTGTAATTTTATTGTTTGTTTTCAGTTTAGCAACCGCACCAAAAAAAGCTTATGCATTTGTCTAGATTTATAAAAGTCAGTGGCCGCGAGAAAAGTTTCCGAGGCGAAAAACAAGATTTTCCTTTTAAAGCGATTTTATATGAATGTACCGATCCGGCAAGCGTTTGTGCATAGAAACTCCCTTTTCAAAGTAATTCGACAGTTAAGGAAAATTTTGGATGAATAGTGGAATTTCTAGTATTCTTTGATATTTTACACTTATTATAAAATCAGACACAAAATCTACTAGCAAGACCGAGATTTTCATCAAGCCTGCGGGGTATTCTCCAAAAAGCCAATAATTTTTAAGATTGGGATATTTTACGGACAAATTGTTAAGATTTTGCAGGGGCAAGTTTTATCGCTTTTCTGGAATCGGGATTTATTTTATTGTGTCAGTCGGTGATTTGTCTGGGTTTCCAACGTTATTAAAACGTGACCAAAATCACAATTTTTTTCTGTTATGTTAATCATTACTTTTACAACTACCAAACGCTTTCACTGATTTTCAAGGCAAATGCGCCAAAGCTCTTAAGATTAGCATCTAAATTACAATTTTCCCAAAAAGACTAAAATCCATTTCCTATACGCCATAAGGCACGAATTTGTTAGAATGTTATACCATTTTCAGTATCGATCCTTACAGTCTTATTTGCAAAATTGAGTATTAAGCTGCTAAAATGATGCTTTTTAAGGGAAAATCAGTAACTATTTTAAACAAAAGTTACTCTTAAAGGGTTCAAATTCGTTGCAGGGCGAAATAAAGCTATTTTGTGATTAACTGTTTGATCTCATATTGTAAAGGAGGAAATTGCCTTAAAAGTTACTGGAGTAAACTTGTTTAGCCACTTAGAATTTAATCAGGATGTCTTAATTCACAATAAAGTTTAAAATTGTTTTGGCGGTTAATACGATTTCCGGGATTATCAAATTTCCTCCATTAAACAACCTACTATAAATGTTTATTTCAGTTTTCAGTTTGTTATTACTATAGATTGAAAATCGATTGATCAATCAATTTGTAATACAGCAAATTGCTCGTAAATAAGTCTCGAGTAAATATATCTGTCAAATCAAATAATTTATAACTTATTTGCCTACACACGTTTATACAGAGTGCCACAAATTCGCAAGTATTCTGATGTGTGTATTCACAAGAGTGTTCGTAATTTGCGGGATATTACGCAAATGCTGCTTACATTGATTATCATGATACAAATTTCTACCTGTTTTCAGACATAATATGTCATATTGATTCCAAAATCTGATGGAAAGATATAAATTCAGGTAAATTTTCCACCGCAAACGTTTCTCGCCTCTCGTTTTAATGGAAAAGTGATTAGTTTGTTAATTTTCTCCGACTTGGCCCGTGCTATAATAAAATTTAAGATCCCGGAGTACAATTAAACCGACTATAACGTAGACAATTTCTGCTAAAACTTGAAATTGACTCTCTCACCTGCAAGTTTAATCGTTATTTGGAGAAAATTAGTATTAAACTTGGTGCTGTACCGGAGTTTTAAGGGGGGCCAACGTGCAACTTAGAAACGCCGACGAATCTCTCTTTAGCTTGTTTAGAGAGTTAAATAGCTCGTCGTTAAGCGAATTTCCACCGATCCGAACGTATTTATAATCCTCAAGTTTAATTGTTTTTGACATAACAATAACTTCAGTACCAACACTTCTGTACAATATTTTATACAACTTGACAATTTTCCATATTAAATTTTTCTAACGTGGAGCAATGAAAATGACAAATGCCTTTCATAACTTCTGGCATCCTTTCCTCCTCGTTTTAGATGATGAATCCTGCATAGAACAGCGATACTCTTCTGTATGTGCTTGGAAAAAAACATTAATCATTAGATTTTCAATATAGAGTAGCTCTAAAGAATCTTTCCTTTCCATTCGGAAATTTAATCTCT
This sequence comes from Ips typographus, assembly GCF_016097725.1. Lineage (NCBI taxonomy): Eukaryota > Metazoa > Arthropoda > Insecta > Coleoptera > Curculionidae > Ips > Ips typographus. The sequence goes on along the minus strand of NC_138430.1, from coordinate 4,561,185 downwards.
TTCAAGTCGAAAGATTTATTTCACATTGTTGACAAAGAAACATAAAAGTGTGGACATTAATCTATTTATGGGTTAATTGAGGCCCTATAGTTTCATGTAGTTGGTAAATGGAACGTTACAGACTAATTTAGCGGCGTTGAATCATGGAACGAGTTCTAGAAAATTACAGGTCGTTAGATTCAATGAAATCCAAATAATGGAATAATAAAACCGACGCTTTGGGTATACACAACATAATAGTTTGGATACCTGGCTCATTTGCCCAAACGATATATTCGTGTTAGTGATAATGAATTTAGCCTTTAGGGCGTTATTGCTTTGTAAATTTTCTAATCTACCAATCAAGTAAAAATTAAATAACAGTAATGTAGAGTCAAATGTGTTTATTTTCAAGTCGACATACATAGTGATACAATATTCTTGATTTCCAAATACCTTCTTTACTCTGGAAATCACAAACAAACATGAATAGCAATAACATGTTCAAACCTCCTATCAGGTGATGATAAAATACGAGGGCTTCCTTAAACATCCAGCAAAATTGTCGATCAAATACCCGGCCGAGTTAAAAAGTATTATAAACAAAAAGATGATGTTCAGAATCGAAACGACCAATGCTTCTTCAATTTGACGAAACGAGTTTCTCCATTGTGACATCTTGGTACCTGTGAACAACCACAATTGTGCAATATACATCTCCCAAAAAGACTGACTATAATTTTTCCTACACCCTGTATATGATTTAATTAAATTACACTGGTATAACGTACGGTATGGGTAATTTCAAGGCTACTTCAAACTGAATTACTCACTATAACGGTGTATTGTCAAATATGTTGATATAGTCCAGGAGCTCGTTACCAATAGAGTTAAAAAAATTCATTTTTTGACACCTGACGGATTTTATGGGAATTTTCGTGAAATTGTATTGTTAACCCAGGATTTGTACTTTTAGGTTAACTGGACTTCTTAGTCTTAAACGATTACAGTCTAATAGTTAATTACGACTTTCAAATTAACTAATTTCCTAAAATTGACCCTTTAGAGATTTTTTATTTTTTAGAGAATAAGGAACCTTGGTTAATATCCAATTTACTAAGGGATTGGTTTAGTTACTTTAGTTAGTACCATGATTAGTATAATAATTAAGTCGATAAAGTCGTAATTAGTCTGAAACAAACCAATGATTGGTTTATGTGTCCTAACCTGTAGTTAATTCTTCAAAATGTGTTAAACCTCAACTGTGTTGTAAATAAAGTTCTAAGAAATGTTTTTGAATGTTTGGAATCGTCTTAAAATGTTCAGAAAGTTATAAAAATGTTTTCGAATGTTTGAACCTCTTTAAAAATGTATAGAAAGGTCTAACTGTCTAGAATCAGTAAAACTTTAGTTTAACTGAAACCTGTAAAAATTGTCTTTAACGGGTTTGTAATGTAATATCCCTGGTAAGAATACTAAAAATCAGTATTACACAGTTCAGTTAAACTCAAAATACAAAAAAAAATCACAAAAATCGAGTCAATGTTAGGTTAAAACAAATCACGGTCTTAACGAAATTTACCATTGTAACAAAAGTGTTGAGAAGCAAAATTAAATCTTACTAATATCCGTTTAAATTGTACAACATATGACCATTAATCTAAGTGATGACATTAAATAGATTGAGGTTTAACTATGGCCTATACAACCGACCCTAACTCGGTTAAATAAACTTATTTCTATGACTGAAAAGTATGTTGATAAGGCGGAGATATGCTTGAAACAAACCCGAAATTTAATAAAATTTACCGTTATAACCACTAATAGTGATAAGCTAAATTAAACCTGATTGACATTAATTGCAATAGAAGTTAATAAACGGGTTTACAATGTAATTTAAAAGTAAGTCTTACGCAGTTTAGTTGAACTGAACTAAAAACTTAGCATGTGGTTAACTAAGCATGATTCTGCACTTGGAAATAACAGACTGAATTAGCAGACTTATAAAAGAAGAGAAGTAAGTGGTTGTGAGCTTACCTCAATGTGTACACTAGAAACCAATAAGCTTCAAAACAAAACCATAAAACCACGGACTATAACACGTCGAAAATCCCACGTTGGTTTCGATGCCAACACAACTTTCAACATCGAGCCTAAACGACCATCTGCAAAATGAAATTTCAACTTTACTAGAGACCAAAATTCTACTACCTGAGGCGTTATTACACTTTGTTATTGTCCTTGCAATAAAACCAGGTATATAATCCAAATACCAGAAGATTGATTGGCTCCCGACGACGCTGAATCGAAACTGGCTCGACTATAGTCATCGATTAAACCGACGCTAAAACAGTAAAGTATTTTTATCACTTGTGTGTGTGTCATTAGGCGTCGGTGTGGTTTAGTAAGTGTGGATGTGTTTATCAAACTTAACTAGCCTTCAGGATTTCCAGATTTAAATCCTGAAGAGATATTGATTTGACTGGGACAAACTTTGAACACAAATCAGTGTATCCTGCCTGGAATTCAATAGCCGGAAGTAGCTATGCCATATAATTCCATCAGGGGCGCCAGACTGTCGCCTTGTGGAAGTGTTCCTGAAAAGGGGGTTGAAAGCCGAGGGATGTTTACCGAGAAATTTAATAGCGCGTTGCCAATAAAACGCTTAAATGTCTGCACATTTTGCGGTCATAACCAACCAAATAGTAAAGCTTTTATGAATGAAATTTATTTAAGTGCTGGAAGAGTCATAATGTATCTGAATGACTGTGATAACTTCAGTAATAATTGTAGAAGACCTATTGTTTAATATACTGAATTAGATTTAACTACCAAAAAATTGTGATGATCTTAAAAGCCATTAGAGATCCAGAAATGGTTAAATGGATGAAAATTTGCCTTAACACAAAATCAAAAACTTTTTATATGATGGTATGTTTATTACTCACTCACTTCACACAATTGTCTAGTATAAATACATTCTAGTTGTGATAATAACCTACTCAAATTGCATTGTATTAATCATAACTGTGAATAGGAAAAGCCATTGTTTAAGTCCTGAATGGTCATCTAGGGTTGTTTTGTCAGTGTCGTTATCGTTCCTTGGATTTGTATGCCCTAATAATTTGTTACTAACCCCCCTCGTTTCGTATACATAGGATATTAACTTTGAATAGGGATCTGCTGGCTCCAACTAACCTAATTAACATTCAACGTGTACTATTTTAGTCGATGTATGTGGGCTTTAATAGGGTCGTGTCAGTTAAGGTAATTTTGATCGTTGATAGGGTTGATCAACCCCCCTTTCAATTAGGACAAGTGACTTATTTAAGATACGATCTCCAACCGAGATTAACTGGAAATCAGTCACCAATTGTATCCCTGTAATGTGAAAAGTATTAATCTTGCAGTAACGGAAATAAACGCGTCATAACTACGGAGGAAATTAGAGGTCTTGTTTAGCTAATCAGCCGGTCGTTTCGTTTAATAATTGCCATGGAACACGCAATCCACCCAGTTTGAATAAAAATCCCCTTTCCCGTTATTCCGGAATTATAGAGCCGGAATTAATGGGCTCTGCAATGAATAAGTAGAAACTCCTTTACCCGACCGTCAATTATTTGCCATGCAGGATTGTTAAGCTATTATAAAGCCCATACAGGACAACGTGTTAGAGTAGTATTTTTTTAATAACGAGACTGCAGTTGTTGCTCGTCACGTGACAGTGTAAATAACTATTGTTTCAGTATCACGTGACAGCTGCCAAATATGTCGTACGTAGAACAACCAGAAAGTCAAAAACACTTTTGGTGACATTCTGACTTGCGTAGCTACATAAATATTATTTGGACATTGGTCACGTGACAATGTACGTAAATATTGATCCAGTATCACGTGACAGTTGTCAAATAAGTCACAACTATCAAATTATGATCATTCAAAGCGTAAAACTATTGTAAAATCTAAAACAGTTGTACTTGCACTTGTGGAGACATTATGACGTGCATAGTCGCATGAATATTATTTCGACAGTGGTCCCGTGACAATGTACATTAATATTGTTCTAGTATCACGTGACTGTTGTCAAATATGCCGCAACTGTCAAAATTTTAGTCATTCGAAACGTTAAACTACTGTAAATTCTTAAACCGTTTACTTTACCTGCGGAGACATTTATAACATGCATAACTCCATGAAAATTATTTGAACAGTGGTCACGTGACAATGTACATTAATATTGTTCTAGTATCACGTGACTGTTGTCAAATATGCCGCAACTGTCAAAATTTAGTCATTCGAAACGTTAAACTACTGTAAATTCTTAAACCGTTTATTTTGCCTGTGAAGACATTTATAACATGCATAACTCCATGAATATTATTTGGACAGTGGTCACGTGACTATGTACATTAATATTGTTCTAGAATCACGTGACTGTTGTCAAATATGCCGCAACTGTCAAAATTTATTTAGAAGAATAGAAAAAAAATATATATTTTGAAAAGAAAAAGACAATTTACTATACAACAAAAACCCTCGCTATACTGACACTGTTGTTATTTAATAGGTTGAGCTGAGCTAAGCCCTTTCGTTGTTGACGACATAGTGCCAAAAGGGCCCCGGGGCTAATAATGCTGGGCCGTGCATTTCATGGGGGCGTTAAATTTTTAAAACGCAAAATGATTCGGTTGTGGGGCAACGCGCCCGCATATTTCCATTATCCTTAATGCGGCCACAATGCAATAAACTCTGACAAATTGGGTTATAAACAATAGAGTAATTATAGACCTTTCATTAATTATTCCGCCGCTAATTTCGCCAGAACAATCATTAAACTTACAAGCACGGCAGTTCGTTCTGACAGTTGCATAGTCACAATCTGCAGCACGAACTCCTTTATAATTTAAAGCGCGGACTTTGGATCCTAATTTAGAGGATGTTCTATCCTGGAGGTGAAACTTTTGCAGTCACGATATGAAATTTGTTTGAATGAAGTATCAACCAAAAACCAAAAAATTGCTTTCTTACAGTTAGTTCACAATTCCGTAAATTGCAGCACTTGTTGTAGTTTGTGAACAGTGTGGTGCACTTTAACTCTATTTGTATAAACACACTCCAGTTCATTAACACCTAGAAAATTAAAGTATAAGTCAATTACTGTAATGTTGTACGTAATTAATAATAACTTTCAAGCAATAAAATTAACTATTCCACGTTTGTTGATTAGATGTTTTGCAAAAACCCATTTACTGGTTAACACACTAAAACAATAAATTAATGGTAAAACATTTAGGAAATTCTCTTGCTACATGGATAGAATACAATTGATTATTGTGTTTAGTTCATTATCTAACCTATATTATATCGGCTTAACTCAGAGCAATACTCCAACACACTCGGCTCTAAAGTAATAGAACTGAAATTCCGCATTAATATACGAGCATTTACATATATGAATGGTATGGGGGGTTTTGGGGTACTTAACTGTTACCCACAAGGTTATTTAATAAAGCGAAGTGCAAATATCCCGGTCTCCTAATAATTAAACGAAGCATGTTGATTTAACTGTCGTGGAAGTACGTGAATTCAGGCTTCTAAAATTTAATGAACTCGAAAGTGTACAGAGTGTTCAAAAACCAAGCGATAATATGAAATAGTTTAAGAATGTTCACGGATTCAATTAGTCAAGTTTTGAATTTCAAATTTGTTTTGTCTTCCAACTATTGGTTAATGGTCCAGTGGTAAGTCCACATGTGCAGTATTTGCGTAAATCTTAGCACAGTAGCTAGCAAGTTTGTACTGAATAGTCTAAAAACTTTTTTACTACTAGGAATGGTCTTATGATTCGCTTTCTCAGACTGCCATCCTGGTTGAGTGTCTGAAACTGGCATTCAAGAACTAAAAAAGTCCGGAAATCAAGACAAAGATTGTATTGTGCATGAAACACATTTTTTACTACTAAAAATAATATAAAAGTTGACTTTTAATGCTAGAAGTGACTTTACTAGGACTAAAGAGAGTCCAAAAGTATATTTTCAAGACTTTAATTGGTGTACAACTCAATTTTCTGGACTGGACGGAAGTAAATTAAATTTTCGGACTATTTTATTTCTAAAAATTAGTTCTCAAGACTATTATTGTAGCATTTGGTACCAACATTTTTTACTTTTATTACTGAAGAAACTTGACTTTTGGAAATAGTCTTAAACTCGATTTTTCAGTCTTAAAAAGCACTAAAAACAGTCTGAATTTCTTAGAGATGCTACAATTTATTGCACCTATGAGTGTAGAAGTCAATTTAATAGTGAATAAGCTTGAAATAACATTTTCAAGATTATGGTCTGTGGACAAACTGGCTTTTAGGCCTGATAAGTCAAAAACTGTAAAGATAGTCTTGAAACTCGATTTGAGGCACTGAAAACAGCCTTAAAATACTAAGAACAGTCTAGTTTATTAAGAAATACCCGAATTTTTAGCACTGAGGTGTCTAGAAGTCGATTTAATAGTGACAAAGCTTGGAATGCTATTTTAAGTCTATGAAAAATTGTTTTTTAAGTTTGCTATGTCAATAACTTGGTGAAGATAGTTTTGAAACTTGATTTTCCAAGCTGAAAGCAGTTTTGAAGCACTAAAAATAGTCCAGAATTCGAAGAAAATGAAAAGCAAAGTAAAAAGCACGAAAAGTTAGTTTTCAAGACAATTTTCATGAATCTATTGTCAATGTCCTGCATCTAAGACTATTTTCAAGACTAAAATATTGAAATTTGTCTTCAAATTATGAAAACTTACTTCAAATGCGAATTTTAAGCTTCTGATATCACTTTCATTAGTTCAGTCACATTTTGGGGTTCAAGTCAATTTTTAAGGTTTAAATGTATGAATTTGTAGTAAAAAATTCTTGAAAAAGTAGTTTTTATGTCTACAAGTCAATTTTTAGAATTAAAGTCTCTCGATTTGCATGAAAACTGGTTACAAACACAACTTTTAAGCTTCCGAAATTTTTATCTTTTCTAATTCAATTTTCAAAACTAAAGTCTTTTAGTTTGTCTGAAAACTATGAAAACTGGCTACAATAATATTTTTTAAACTTCTTAAGTGAATTTTCCGTTTCCAATTTTTAAGTTGGGTTGGGTTAGTTTTGGGTCTTTGACCGTAATAACGTGTAATAAAGTACTTGTTCCAAATTTGATCAATATTGCTCCAACGGTCTGACAGTTATGACAAAAAAAACGATTTTTTAAACAGAAATTTGAAGGACTGTATTCAGGAAAATGACATAAATGTCAACTTATTTTTTAATTGGCTATGGATTGGTGAATTATTGACATTTAAAACTGGACCACCCTGTATACGTGAGGTTGAACTCTTGTAAATGTACATTAAAACACTTTGTCTTTCTTGTGCAAATATCTTCATTTTAAAGCCCTTAGAAACAGAATACCATTCTTGTGTTATAGTAGAGGATCTCTACGACTTTTATTGAAAATTTTTTAGGACACTTTGTCATTCAAAAAATTTGTTTTTGAGGCCTTTAGCCAAACTGAAACCTGAACTAAAACAGTCTAAACTGTGTGAAGAGTGTAAACTTTATTAAACATGGTTTCAACTGTTTAAAGTCCTAAATCATATTGAGAAGTGTGTAAAAATGTCTAAACAGTATGTGAAAAGTCTAAATTAAACCAAATATGCTATCAATTGTCTCTGTTTGGTTAAGCTGGTTGCCTAAGAAAAAAGTCCTAATTATGTGATGAAAAGGTCTAAAAACGTACAAAATCGCCGAAACATCTTGTTGTCCGTATAAATTTCATTGAACGAAGTGTCAACCGTGTAAAATTGATGGAACTTGTTCTCAAAGTTCTAAACCATGTTAAGAAGTGCCTAAAAGTGTCTACACAGTATGTGAAGAGTCTAAATTAACTTAAATCCTCATCAACTGTTTAAGTTTGTTGCAAGTTCTGTCAAGAAAGGGTTTTTACAAAAACGAAATACATTTCATTAAAGCTCGTGTCAACTGATCAAAGATCTAAAACATGTTGAGAAGTGTTTAAACAGTGCATGGAGAGTCTAAATTAAACTAAATGTCCCACCAACTATCTAAGCTTTGTTTAGCTTGTTGCCGAAATTATCAGTTTTGTTAAGAAAATCTTTAAAATAGTCTAAACTAGCATTACGAAGACTTTCTCTACTAAAATAATAAATTTTGCATTAAAATGTTTCTATATTGTTCCTAGTAAGACCTCCAAGATTCTCTGATTTAGATCCATTCAACTGTTTCTGTTTACGATGGTTATTCACTGGGATTACTGATCGACATTTTTTAAAGGGCTTATATGTAATTACAAAAACTGGAATAGCAATTTTGTTACTATAAAGTGGCAACAGTTCAGTGAATATTGTTGATCAGTTTAATTGATTGAAATGTAGACTATGCAAATACATCAGTCATTTTGCAACGTCTACCGACTTACGTAACCGACGGATTAGAATCTTGTCCCCCTTTCGAAGATATTCGAATTTTTCATGGAAGCGCAGACGCATTTTACGAAATATTCCCGCTTCCATCTTTCCTAGTGGAAACAGTTCCACTATCTGGACTATACGCTTGTGTCTAGGCAAAAGCCCTTTTTAATCCGGGCGTCCGTATTTGGTTATTCCGGCGCGTCTAGAACTCGTCCGTCTCACGTGTTCCTAACCGAACTTTAATGTTGTTGCCGAAATGTGTTGCAGTTTCAAATTCCTCGTCTGTCTGCTGACAATTTTGCATTCGAGGGGTAAGTGTTTACTAGGCAGATTGTGGTCGTGCACGTCTTCGCCCCTTATTAGTCTAGTCAGGTCCGATATGACGGTTCCGGCGCAATTTTGATTTATGTGCGAATCACTCATATCTTCGTAGTAAAGCCTGATTTACCATCTAGTGTTAACTCAAAGTTAACAAGACTTGCTATTTGACTAAACTCAAACATGTTAACACCCGAGGGCAAAAAGCCATCCAGACGTCCCTAAACTTTTCCCGGTTTTGATAAACCCATGACAGGAACCTGAGCGACATTATTATTTATCCAGGAGTTTCAGACAACGAAAAACTACCGTACTTCCGGGCTGCAGTACGTATAATATTCCACATTCGGATAAAAACAGCCCTTGAGGGGGAGAAACCTAGGGGAAAGTTATCCTATAGGGAGAAATTGCTTGTTTACGTTTCATAGTCGGTTTCGGGATGATAAAAAGTTCGGATTAAATTTATGGCGAAACATTTTCCTCGCATTTTTATTATCCTGAATCCCTCAGAAGTATTAACTTTACGACTGGAGAGAGAAAGTAACATTTGAGATGTATTTTCATTTTTGCTTTTTTTTTAGTGCTAATTTCAGTCTAAACTGAGGACCATAATTTTTTTTTGCTAATTTAAAAAAAAAAATAACAAATAGCTATTTATGTAATCAGTTACGAAAAGTTCGAATTTGTGTAACACAATAAGACATTTTCGAAACGTGTTGCATACAAAATTTTTTCTAATTTTGACCAAAAAGCTGTGAAAACCACCTTTTAAAGTGATTTAACACAAATATTCACTTTCATAGCACCTTGTATAAACTGTGACAACGACATGTTATGATGGATGTCGCCCATATGTTTCTACGGAAATGCATAAAAACAGGGAGTGATGAAATGAACTTTTCATAACTACACCATTTACACATGTAGTTTAGAAAATATCACTTGGATTTTGAAAATATAAGTTGGATTTCAGAATCTATAACTTATATTTATTTCATTATCGTAAATTTGGTTTTAGAAAACGTAAGTTGTATTTCAGATTCGTCACTTGTATTTCAGAAAAGGTCACTTATATTTTAGAACGCGTTATTTCAATTTCAGACTTTTTTGTGTTTCTATGTGGTTATTAGTTTTTTTTTTAATATCACTTTAAGCAAAAAAACCCACCTATCGAGAGTATTAATTTATATAAAATATACAGGGTGTCCCATAACTATATGACAATCTCTCGGGGGCGTGCAGGGGAGGTCAAAATAATACGATTTGTTCATATAATTTTTTTTAAAGTCACTCTTAAGGGAAATATTGAGCCCCAAAGAACTGCCTTCCTATTAACGTTTTTGGCCGTAACTTTTGAAACACTTTGTATATTGTAATGATTTTTGGGCTTAATGTTTTATCGAAAGAGACTATTTGACATGAAAACCAGGTATCTCATCTTCGAAAGGCAGGAACTAACTGGACCTAAGACACAATTTGCTTAAACTTTGACAGCTGTCATTATTTTCAGCTGCAAACGCCATTAATGGATACTTTTGACATTTTTATCGAAAAATTGTACTCTTCCTTTATTTCGATAAAATGAACGGTTTTCGAGATAAATCGATTTTTCATTGAACTGCTTAAACCACAATGTTATTAAAAATATTCGTTAAACTATTTACTTTTTTTGCTCAACTTTAATTTTCCAAATTACAAATGACCACGTCTAAAATCAAACTGCTCTTTTCTATAATACAAGTGACTAATCTGAAATACAAATTGCAATTTCAAAAATCAAAGTTATTATTCTAAAATTGAAATCCTCCAGTCCTTTTTTGAAATACAAGTGATATTTTTTAAATCCATCTTATGGTTTCTAAAATCCAGCTGACGCTTTCTAAACTACATGTGTAAATGGTGTAGTTACATAAAGTGATACTTTTCGTACCTAGTTACGAAAAGTAAAACGTTTTGTCACTCTAATCAGTTTTGAAAAGAGTCAATTTATATGCCAAAATTAGAAAAAAAAAATTATTGGTGTTCTCTAAATAAGAGTGCTTCGGCCTGTCAAAAATTAGAAAAGTGTATTTTCGAAATCTGAGGATTACGGCACTGAAATTTGCTGTGTAACCAGTAAATTTGCCTTAAAATCTAGAGACATACTATATTTTTTCCATAAACAAATTTACTGAAACTGTGATTACCATGAAAAATTAAAATCAATTAAAATGCAACACAATTTCAGTCAGTATTTTAGAAATCTAAAATACCATAAAATCCAGGGACGTACTGTATTTTTTTCGTAAACAACTCTTACGTACCTCAAACTGTGATAAATTCTTTTGAAAATGAAGGAAAGTCTGAAATGCAATGAAAGGCCATTTCAGTCAGTATTTTCGAAATCTGGGTGTTACGGTCCTGAATTTGTTGTAAGGCAGTAAATTAACCTTAAAATCTAGGAAGGTTTTGCACTTTTTTCATAAACAACCTCTACTTCACTAAAACTGTGATAAATACCATCAAAACGAAAAAAATTGTCAGTCAAAACGCAATATGAAACACAATGTTAGTATTTACGAAATCTGGGAGTTGCGGTCTTAAAGTTTGCTGTGTAACCAGTAAATTTTTTTCTTAAACAACTTTTACTTACTACTAACTCCTTTTTGATTGTTTTGACAACGTTGTAAACACACTTTCCTAACTAGTGGATGTTCATCCTTTTCTACCAAACATCATTGAAAAAGTATAGCAATAATGCTCTAGACTTGAACTCAAAATAATAATTAGGACTTTTACGGTATGCGCTTTTTGTTGCTAATTAAATATCCCCCCAATTCCTGGTTGAATAACCAATTTAGAATAATTGTTACAACCAGGAAATTAGCGGGAACGAGTTAATCGAAAAACGCCACCAAAATTAAACGTAGGGAAGGTTGCGGCGTATACTATTCCAACCCAACACCTGGGGTATTTAAAATTCAAATTTAATTTCAATGGAAAAGTGGAGGATGGGTTTAATGGAATAATCGTCATTCAACCGGTTTCCGTTTTATTAATCTAGTTTGCAAAAAGCTTTGGAATAATATCAAAAGTTTCCAAAACCATGCGACCAATAAATCATGAACGTGTAATGGAAACAAACTTTTTATCCCTTCGCCATGATTTAGTGCAGCCTATCAACATGCAACGGAGTCCCAAAACTTGTAAAGAATTCTTTTCTGTTAAAACTCCCGCTTTCGCGAATGTAAATTAGTTTTGCAACTTTGGATTGCTGATTTTTTTCTTTCGGTTTCCGTGATTTGCATTCTAGCTTTATTACTTTAAAAAAAATCGACAATTTTAAGTGCCACACATAAAAATTGCTTTAACTGCCCTACAGGGTCAATTTAACCTTTACGTAAAAGTCAAAGTTTCGTGCTTTCGGCCAAAATTGAAATAAACTAGCCGCTTTTGTCTGAATTTATTACGCCCTAATAGCGACGCCAAAGGGCCGTTTAACATGGACTTTTAGAATAACAATTTTTTCCACAAATCGTTTTTTATAAAAATTATTCAAACCTTTAACGGGCGCTTAATGAACTGCCCGAAGGGGCTAACTCGCCCTATTGATGTGCATTGTTTGTGACAGTTTTATTGACCTATTTCATTGCGTTTATTTGCAACTTTATTATGGCATTTTGACCATTTTACGCCCCGCACAAAACGCAATTTACGAACCGTCCCCTTTGGGGGTTCTGGACATTTTAATTAGCTCGACAATGTTTTAAAAAAAATCCATTTGAATTGATAATTATTATCGTTGGTAGAGGTAATTTAACCAAATTTATATGAAAAAATATCAAAAAGTTTTCTAAGTGCAATTTGTGATTGGTGATTGGTCAAGAAACAGCAGCAAACTAAAAGCTGCTTTTCTGTTGACCAATCACAAACTATTTCAACATATTCTTATTTTTTTCTGTTATGACGCTGAAAGAAATTAATTCTTCTTTAAAACATATTCTTACAACAATCAACCATTGGACCATATTTTTTCTCTCTTCTCTTGTAACTCTAACTAAAATTAATACTTCTCTAAAATATATTATTATGACCCTAATCTAATACTGCTACTTTTAATGTACTTACTTTTAAGTACAGTTTCTTTCACCGGTAATTTAATTCCCACTTTTTCAATAATCGTTCTTTTTGTTTGTCCGGATCTGATTCTTTTTCGTCTTTCACGACAGATAATTTCCATAGAAATGTCTCGAAAGGACGTGAATTACGTTTTATCTCAGTTGAGAATGTTAAACAGTGCAACGAACTGTAACTTTATTTAAGAGTTGCTCTAGATTTTTTCCAGTCCTTGTACCGTTTTTCTCTGGACTTTTCTTTAATATTAGAGACCATTTGTCACTGGGCTCTTATCGTGCTGGCACGCTCAAAATTCGCTGAACTTATAGATCTCGGAAATATTGGTCCTGTTTCCAACAACCACTCGAATGACTTTGCCAGAATCCGATTTATGTTCGTGCATTTAGATGCAAATACGATGTGCGACCCCAAAAAGTGCCTTGTCCTGTTTAAAATAAATTATTCCATTTCCAGTTTGTATAACCTAATTTCGGTACTGTCTGAATTAGTTAATACTTTAACACGTAAATTGAAAGAAAGCATAAAGGGAATTCATTAGAAGAACTAAACTAGGCGTTAAGGAAAGGTCATAAAAGAAAGGAGACGTAACTGAGTTTACAGTCCATTAGCCTCCATAGAGCCCATAAGGGCTGTGTTAAATGTAACAGTGAAATGAAGACACGTTTTACACTTAATTTAGGGCTTAACACTCTATTTTGGGAAAGACGAAATAACCAGTTTAATAAAAAAAATACTTTAGTTGCAAGCATTGTAAAAACTGTTAAATAATTAATAATGACGAGTTAATCCATTTAAATGTCTAGTTTGAATAAAACGCTAAAATTGAAAATCAATAATTTAATTCGTCAAAGTAATAGTTTTCGTGCTGGAAATAATCAAAAATAGGTAATAGAGCTATACAAAAATAGAAATCAGAATGAGTTGAAATAGGACAGACATTGTAAACACTCTACACCATTTACACATGTAGTTTAGAAAGCGTCAGTTGAATTTTAGAAATCATAAGATGTATTTGAAAAATATCATTTGTATTTCAGAAAAGGTACTTTCAATTTTAGAATAATAACTTTGATTTTCGAAATTGCAATTTGTATTTCAGATTAGTCACTTGTAGTATAGAAAAGAACAGTTGGATTTTAGACATGGTTATTTGTAATTTGGAAAATTAAAGTGGAGCAAAAAAAGTTAATAAAAAAAAAGTAAATAAGTAAAAAAAGTAAATAGTTTAACGAATATTTTTAATAACATTGTGGTTTAAGCAGTTCAATGAAAAATCGATTTATTTCGAAAACCGTTTATTTTATCGAAATAAAAGAAGAGTACAATTTTTCGATAAAAATGTTAAGAGTATCCATTAATGGCGTTTGCAGCTGAAAATAATGACAGCTGTCAAAGTTTAAGCAAATTGTGTCTTAGATCCAGTTAGTTCCAGCCTTTCGAAGACGAGATACCTGGTTTTCATGTCAAATAGAAGGTCTCTTTCGATAAAACATTAAACCCAATAATCATTACAATATACAAAGTGTTTCAAAAGTTACGGCCAAAAACGTTAATTGGAAGGCAGTTCTTTGGGGCTCGATATTTCCCTTAGGAGTGACTTAAATTAAAAAAATTAAAATTAATTTTATGAACAAATCGTATTATTTTGACCTCCCCTGTATGCACCGAGAGATATAGTTATGGGACACCCTGTATATTTTATTTTATTAATACTCCCGATGGACGCGTTTTTTGCTTAAAGTTATATTAAAAAAAACAATGAACTAATAACCACATAGAAACACAAAAAAATCTGAAATTGAAATAACGCGTTCTAAAATACAAGTGACCTTTTCTGAAATTCAAGTGACGAATCTGAAATACAACTTACGTTTTCTAAAACCAAATTTACGATAATGAAATACAAGTTATAGATTCTGAAATCCAACTTATATTTTTAAAATCCAAGTGATATTTTCTAAACTACATGTGTAAATGGTGTAGTACATACAAAAATACCAGTGATCAGAAGAAACAAATTACTAAAAATAAATGAGCTAGAAAAGGATGTCTAACTTCGTGTCAGTCTGTCAAAACGGATGTGACGTAAGTTTTTCAAAAATTTATTGCCATTTTAGAATGTCAAAGTTTTCCTATTATGCATAATTTTAAATTTTCCATTTGCTAGTGAAAAACAAGGTTTCTGCTTGAAAAAAAGAAAAATCTGGGATTAATTAAGTATATTCCAACATGCTGGAGTAACAAACTGAAATTTTACGCCAGAGGGCAATCGTCTCTGCATAATCCAAAGTTCAAAACGTAAATTAAAGTTGTCCTTAGCTGCGAGGGTCCTGGGGGACCCTGCGAAAGCAAACCAGGACCATTTAATCCTTCATATAATTTATACGCCGTTAACCTTTAACCTGAACGGTTTTGGACACTCGCCAGTACATTAATCGTTCCCTTAATGATACACCTTCAACCGAGAAATACTTCAGAATCCCTTTGTTCCTTACTTTTGATTGGTTGAGGAGAAACTCTCTTTCATGTTGCAGTTTTTGTGGAAGAAATCTTTCATGATTGAATTTGATACATCAATTAATATTTCTGCGGTAATTTAGTTAATAATTGGCGTCTCTAGACGTTTTAAAGGGAATAAAACACTCAAGTTTGAAAGTTTCTGCAGAGTTTGGGACAAGTTTGCTCAGGCAAGAGTTTTATATCAATTTTAGGAAAGTTTTCTCTTGATTGGGTATAATTCCTATTAAAGTCGGTTTCTCCAAGATAATAAACCCTTTCGTGTCATTTTAGATAATTTTGTCAAATAAGTTTCTGGTAAAAATTCAACATGTTCTAATTCAAAGTGAGAGTTAACATTCCGAGTGAAACTCGGGCTAAGACCGAAACTTTCGTTTCCCGAAAGACCAACAGTGGAATTAGTGACTTAAACGGATTTCATGGTCGATTTTGATGCATTTTGGACTTGCGCCAGAACTAATTATCCTCGTGGCGGTTAAGCTGGAGTTAGGAACTAGTTCTGATTAAATCCAGTCATCCCTAAAGTGATTCTGGTGTCTAATAAAGTCTGTAGTAATAAATATGACACGTTTCACTGTTATGTTTCTAATCTGGGAAGAAATTTAGGTGGGACATAAGTGAATCAAGATCAATGTTAAACAGGACTATGGTTGACATTTAATCGGTCTTGTTAATGTAAACCGTTCCAGTCGAAATATTCGAGGCAAGAGAGAGTTATTAGGTCGTTTAACAAAACATCACGTTCCCAAACGGGCCATCGGCTATTGCGACTAATATAGAGGGTGGAACGTGACCCGTCAAGGATATTGGGAGTAAAACGTCGACGGACTTTGATCAATCCCAATAACTCGCGGATCTATTAGCTCCGGAATCCATTAGGGCCCATTCGATGTTTGTACAGTACTAATAACGAACTTTTGATTGGAATTTCCCAAACAAAACTACGATGCACGCGACTATCTAAATTCAAAACTTTCGGAAACAAGTCCTGACACTCGTTAGCGTTGAAATCACAGAAATTATCACACCTGCACGTGTGTTACTCGCAAACAAGTGAGACGTTTTGAAGAAAAAGTACGAAGGCGTAGAAAAGCCACCAAAACAGTTTTTGTTTGATGCAATTTTAGTATGGAAATTTGATTAGAAGAGGGAGAACTGTTACAAATCAATTATTTAACGAAAGATGAAGATAATCTTAAGAAGTAACATGTGTTAGCATGCTGGAATGGATGTGACGCCATTTGACAGTTGGTCACAAGACTTTAACCAGACTTCCTGATGAAGGAGTCACGTGACCAACTGTTGAATAATGTTTCTGCATTTTGACACCGACCCTTTCAAAGCTTTACTTCATCTTTTTCTAGAGCATTGATTTGCAATATTTCTTCCTATCAAGGAATTTCACTTGGTTGTATGTTTTTCAAATACGATTTCACCATTTAAAACAGTCACATGACCTTTAGGATACCATTTTGACGTTAAAAAAAAATCACTAAAACTTAAAAAAAAAATGATTATTGCAAATCGTTTCGTGACCATTTTCACTGTAAAAAAGGATGTTACGTGACTTTAGAAGTGTATATAAAATTCGTAATAAAAACAATAACCTAAGAATTATTTACTACTTTAATTAATAACAGTATACCTTTCATTTAATTACTGTTGTGAAACTGACAAAAGCAATTTCCAGTTTAAAAGCAAAAGTGTATTAGACAATGTTTAATTATGCTCGCATTAACGTCTAAATGACTAGTGTTTTACAAGGGCTAGAGAAAGCGCCCTCAAAGTAAACTCCAGAAAGTCATATTACAACAGAATGGCCTTGTCTCAGGTGTATCTTAAACGTAAATTTTAGTTGGCTGCGTAATTAGGTCTTTATAAAGACAGGTCTCAGTGTCTTCTCTTAGTTTAGGGGAGGGAGGTTAATTTGCTGTTGAGTGAAATTTGTTGTTGCCGCCACTATCGCAATTGCGGTGTAAAAAATCCTAGCTATAACGGAGCAACAGAGGAAATTTATGTGGAAAAGGGCGAAGACACTTTGCTAGAAGAGGTTCGTAATTTATGGCACTTTTATATTTCCAGTCGTATATCATAATACGTTTTAAAATGATAAAGTATACTTTTAGGTTGATTTTACAAAACCTTTGGATGAGGAAGACTTAGATTTAATTAGCATAGTTCAAGTCTGAAGGGTGGAAACTCCCTAGAATATTCAAAAACTTTCCCCTTGACGTTTCCACACTTCCTATGTGAACCCGGAGCTGTTTGCATTTTTCCAAGATGAAAACTTAAAATTGCCTTGGGTTTTAATTAAGCAACTTGGAAGCATTATGCATGTTTACTAACGTCAACAAAGACGTTCGATGCTCGAATCTTGGAAGGATTCATTAAATCCGCAGGGTCTTTGTATTACCAGAGTTTTCAACGTCTCAAGATGCTGAACTAAAAGTGTTACTGAAAAGTATCAGGTCTTCTGAGTACAAAAACAAAATTCTAAGATTTAAAAATCCATATTTATTGAATTTTATCTTCTGTCTGGTCCAATTCAGTAAATGCATAAAAGCTGAAACTGTAGTTGACTGAATCTAAAATGGACGTTTCCATGTAAAAGCCATTTGAAGAAAAATAAGGAGGAAATATAGGGAGGAAATCTGGCCCTTGGGGCCTTGTTATTTCTATACCACGAAATCAAATTATTTATCTTTTGCCCTCTTAGATAAATAACTGGAAAGTTACTTTGATATTGGAAACAAAAATAGCTGAGGCCTTTTTGTTTTACTTCTCATTAGATATGGTAATCTGTTTAATCTATTTTATCTTTTTAGATATACCAAATGCATGAATTTTTTTCTAGTGATGGGCGTAAATTTACTGTGACCAATCAAAAAATTTACCAATTTTACCAGTAAAAAAAAATAGCACTTTCAGCTTTTTGTCACTTTTCTTCTCATGTTTAACTTATGACAGATCATATGATTTTGAGATAAAAAAAAATGCAAATATTAAGATATTATTATTTAAACAATTTGTAATTTACTGAAAATTGTCAAAATAACTGTCAAAAATCTCAGAATCATGTCTTGTTTCGAAAACTATGTGAAACTGTAATTCTTGCAAATTCTAGACAAATTTTGACAGTTTTGACATTAGTCACCGATGTCACGTGGTTCTTGGATTATAATTAAGCTAAGCAGTCACGTAACCACTGTCAAAATGACTGTCATAAATGTCAGAAACACGTCCTGTATCGAATACGGCAAGAAAACTTTTCTAAACCCTGATTTTTGCAACTATGGAGCACAGTTTGACAGTCAGGAACAAAATTGCTTGTCAAACCCAATTGGAGTGAGAAAATGACAATTTTAAGCACGTTTTTGAAATCTTTCTTAAATTTTCTATCCAAAAACATAAAAAAACACTACAAAATTTGGTACAGTCAGGAACAAAAGCGGTGTCAAAGTTTGAATTGCCAGAAACACAGTTTGAAAGGACAGTCAGGGACAAAATCGCCCGTAAAACCCACTTGGAGTGAGAAAATGACTCTTTTAAGCACATTTTTGGAATCGTGATTAAATTTCCTATCCAATAAAATGAAAAAAATACTGCAAAATTTGGTACAGTCAGGAACAAAAGGGGTGTCAAAGTTTGAACTGCCAGAAACACATTTTGAAAGGACAGTCAGGGACAAAATCGCCTGTAAAACCCAATTGGAGTGGTAAAACTACTGTTGTAAGCACGTTTTTGAAATCCTTATTAAATTTTCTATCCAAAGACATAAAAAAAGACTACAAAATTTGGTACAGTCAGGAACAAAAGCGGTGTCAAAGTTTGAATTGCCAGAAACACAGTTTGGAAGGACAGTCAGGGACAAAATCGCCAGTAAAACCCACTTGGAGTGAAAAAATTACTGTTTTAAGCACATTTTTGGAATTCTGATTAAATTTCCTATCCAATAAAATGAAAAAAATACTGCAAAATTTGGTACAGTCAGGAATAAAAGCAGTGTCAAAGTTTGAATTGCCAGAAACACAGTTTGAAAGGACAGTCAGGGACAAAATCGCCTGTAAAACCTACTTGAAGTGAAAAAATTACTGTTTTAAGCACATTTTTGGAATCTTCATTAAATTTCCTATCCAGAAACATGAAAAAACACTAAACAATTTAGTACAGTCAGGAACAAAATCAATTTTTGCTTTTTGTATAATACATAAATTGTAACATAGTTATTGAAAAGGTGATTCGACAGACTTAATAACAGAGCACATTTTGACAAAAGGCATAATGTGATAAAGTAAATTAAAAAAAAAGAAAATTTTAATATTAAATCAGTGGACTAATTAGCTAAAGTTTCAAAAGTGATCTGTGTAATAGCGGCAATTTTATTCGGCTTAAAGTGATTAATGCGAGCCAATAAAGTACATCTACTAGCATTCATTAGTACATTGCAAAGCTGAAATTAATCATTTAAACGACCTGCTAGTCCTAATTTCTCTTTCAGACTGCTCTGGAAGATGTTGGGCAACAAAAAAATGGCGACATTAAGTCGAAATCGGAACGGATACGTCAGTTCGGTCTCTAGAGACTTGGATCCACTCAGTTTTGGTTAATTAATAGTTTTCGCGGACAATAAAGGTGTAAACTGACAAAAAATTTAATCGCGAAGAGATTTACGACTAATAAATCTCCAGGAAAAAATATTAATTGCGAGGGTTTTAGTTAAAAAATTTTAAATGCTGCGCGATATTAAGGGGGTTATTTACGATCAAGGGGAAGTTTAGATTAAAGAGGAAATTAAAATTTTATCTGTCTTAGGTTTAAACTCAAAAGGTTTCGGTTTATTACAACTTTATAAATACAGTTCTTGTTGAGTGTATTTTAGGGTGTATAGTCAAGTTTTGAAATAAACATAATGATTGAGGAAATAGAGTCATTCCCTTGCACTAGAATACTCTGTATACTTGAGTGGAATAATATTTCGTTAACTGATGAGGGTTGTCAGATAAGGAAGCAAAAGTTTTCGTTACTTCCGAAGTAAAATTACAGTCTGGAGCAACAAATAGCTCCGATCCGTCTTGAGCCGGCTCTAAAATTTACCTGTCATTCGAATTCAAGTCGATTTGTCATGAAGAGCCTCAACAAGCGCCAACGCCGCAAACTTTGTACAATTTGAAGTCGAGTCTCGATACTATCAGGAACGAAATGACGAGGAGTCGCAATAAATTATAAGTCCTCGATAAAGACATCGTATAAAGGGAGGAAATGGGGATTCGTCCGTGTCGACTGTCGTATTTTTTTACGAGAAGTTGCCTGGCTGGCTCCATGTTCCGTTCCTGCCTCATCAATATGAATGAAATATGAAAGGCGGCAAGTCTAAATCCGGAGATTAATAATGTTGCTTTTATCTGAAACGTTGCTATTGACTTTTGTTTGAATTGGATCATTAGTTTAATGACGGACATTTTTGCCATGTCATTCTGCCATCCCTCCTCTACCTTCGAGACTTCGAATGCACGCGCAGCAAATTGGATTTGAACCCGAAGTCGACAAAGCCTTTAATAATTCTCATTTTTCCTACTCTAACTCGTGTCAAATTAAATTGGAGGCTGACTTTAAAGGAATCACACACTCACATCCCTTATAGGCACGTACTTCCAATTCCTGAAGATTTTTATCAATTTCCATTCCTCTGACGCCATTAAACTGAATTCCGATTTCAGCAAAACCGTCAACTTCCACCTTTAGAAACTCCTCGTCATTAGCGATAAAATGGTCTAAACAGGCAACTTTAATTATACACACAACGCCGAAACTCATCCTTGACGTTGGCATTCATGCGAATGCTCATTTGTGAAGTTCGGTATGCAATTAACCCTTTTACGAGTGAATCGAATGGTTTAAATACTGATCCACCCTCGAAACACATATCAAACTGTCTGAAGAAGACTAAATTAGATATCGAACTAGATAGGTTATTTCTGTTGTTTGCAAATTAACTCAAAAAATCATCGAACATTAATCAATAGTTTAATTTATTAAGGGATTATTGCATCGTCGTAGTTATGTCAAGCTTAAAAGTTAAACCGTAGTTTAGATTGTGACCTTTTTTACTTAATCTGTTATATTCAAAGCCAAATTCCTCTTAAAATAGATAGATAAAATTAGGGATGGAAAAATATGAGATGCAATCGATTGCACTGAATTACCATGAAATTTTGTTATTACGTCAGCGTCCACAACCTATTTGACAGATACTAATGACAGAACTGTCAAATAGACCTGTTCAAACAATAAATAAATAATCAAACTGAAATTCTTCATTACATTTCCTGATTTTTATTTTTGATGTTTTACATTTTTAAACAGAATTTTAATACATTTATAAAGTCAGAATATGTTGCAGATTATACCAATTTTCAAAGACATAATGGAATCAACCATATCCATATCAATAACCGCTTATTGACATTTCACACCTTACAAAGCTCAGCTTTGTCAAACTGTCAAAGTTCAAATTGTGTTTAAAAATAATTAAAACGGTCAACTAAATAATGCAGTTTTGACCCTGAAAAATATCTCAGACATCATTTTTTATCTGTCAAAACACAAATTGAAAAAAATTAGTTTAAAAAATAGTCAAAACAGTCACGTGACCCTAATGAATACAGTTTTGAAATTGAAAATCCTCTGGGACATCAAATTAAATCTGTCAAAGTTCAAATTGAGTTAAAAATGATTAAAACAGTAACGTGACCCTGATAAACACAATTTTAAATGTGAAAATGTTGCGGAAAGTCAAATTTAAAGTGTCATAGTTGAAATTCAGTAAAAATTAAATTTAAAACTGTCAAAGTTCAAGTGCCAACAGGATAGAACAATGGATGTTTAAAAAATAGTCAAAACAGCTACGTGACTCTAATAAATACAGTTTTGAAGTTGAAAATTATCCATAACCTCAAATTGAAGTTGACAAAGTTCAAATTGAAAGCACATAGTTTTAAAATTTTGAAAGCAGTCACGTGACCGCAAGTAATGCAGTTTTGAACTTGAAACCGTTGCAGAACAAGAAATTTAAAATGTGAAAGTTAAAATTCAGTAAAACAGTCAAGTGACTCTGAAAAAACTAAATTTGAAACTGTCAAAGTTCAAATATCAACCAACTAAAAAATGGGTGTTTAAAAAATAGTCAAAACAGTTACGTGACTCTAATAAATGCAGTTTTGAACTTGAAAATTGTCCCAAACGTCAAATTGAAGCTGTCAAATTTCAAATTAAAAAAACTTAGTTTTTAAATTATGAAAGCAGTCACGTGACCGAATGTAATGCAGTTTTAAACTTGAAAATGTTGCGTAACGACAACTTTAAAGTGTGAAAGTTAAAAACAGTCAAGTGTATCTGAAAAAATTAAATTTGAAACTGTCAAAGTTCAAATATCAACCAAATAAAAAGTGGATGTTTAAAAAATAGTCAAAACAGTTACGTGACTCTAATAAATACAGTTTTAAACTTGAAAATTATCCGGGACGTCAAATTGAAGCCGTCAAAGTTCAAATTGAAAAACTTAGTTTTGAAAGTATGCAAGCAGTCACGTGACCTCAAGTAATGCAGTTTTTAACTTGAAAACGTTGCGGAACAACAAATTTAAAATGTGAAAGTTAAAATTCAGTAAAACAGTCAAGTGACTCTGAAAAAACTAAATTTGAAACTGTCAAAGTGCAAATATCAACCAAATAAAAAATGGATGTTTAAAAAATAGTCAAAACAGTGACTGTAATAAATACAGTTTTGAATTTGAAAATTGTCCCAAATGTCAAATTGAAGCTGTCAAATTTCAAATTGAAAAAACTTAGTTTTCAAATTATGAAAGCAGTCACGTGACCGCAAGTAATGCAGTTGTGAATTTGAAAATGTCGAGAAAGTTGTTTTAGCTCTGTCTGTCTGTCTGTTTTAGCTCTTCGAATTAATTTGTTGTAATTATAAAAAATTATCCTAAAACCCGGATTTTTCTGCACAAAATTAAACATTTTCCATTTACCGTGAGTACAAAAAAATTAACCCAACTCTGTTTTTGCCAAAACAACCTCGCTTTTGCATACAAACCGAAAAAAACCTATTTCTTGTTACCCTGCTATCGTCGACTTTCCCGGCACTTTTTACCCTTTTTCGGCGCATATATGATCCGGTTAAATAAATAAAAAAACTAGGATTTCCAAGGGCCGACAACTGATTTCGGATCTGCCTTGATTTCGGGCAACGTGTAGCGAATGTAAAATGCAAAAATCCGCCACTGGGCGCAAACTTTACTGTATAAATAAGTGATTTTAATCTTGGAGACAGTAGCGGCAGTTGTTTGCTTTTTGCATAAAGATGAGTCGCGTTTCTGCCGTTGATTTATTTAAAACTCGTTCTAGTTCTAATCAGAAATTTGTTGCAGGTTGTCTGGGTTTGAAGGACGTTCAGATTACGATGCCCGAAGCTGTGATTAAGGGCAGAGAGGCCACCCTACAGTGTAATTTTGCTTCGGAGGGCGAAAAGTTGTATTCCCTAAAATGGTAAGTAATTTTACTAAAATAGTCAAGTCAATAAACACAGCAGCTACATCTATGCTCAAACCCCAAAAAATTGAGGTTTAATTTGGGATAGATGATTTTGAAAAGCTTTGATACTCATAACATTAGGTTTAGTAAAATTATAACTTTGGCAACGCAGCCGAAGTTCAACTGTCACTACTAACTTTTTTTAACTAACTCTAAAGAGTTCTTAAAAATAGGTGTCACTACTATACATTTCTGTCTTACTATGTATCTACATATAAAAAGTATAATTTTTCAGGTATAGAGGAAAATTTGAGTTTTTCCGGTACACTCCAACTCAGCCTGAACCTGTCAAAGTGTTCCCGCTGAAAGGAATCGAAGTGAAAATGCCAGAATCGACCCCCACCAAAATAATTTTGAAAAATGTGTCCAGGGAAATTGGTGGACAATTTATGTGCGAAGTGACTGCTGAAAAGCCCAGTTTTTTCACTTTGGTTGACAGTGCAGAGTTAAAGGTATTACAATAAGTGAGGAAAAAGCAATCACAAACTACCTACTGTATTTGAAACCGTTAGTTTTATTCAAATTGTTCAACAAAATTATTAATATACACAGTTGCTTTGTAATATCTTGGATTCAGGTCAAAGAACGGATATTTGAAAATATTAATAATTCAACGCTTTACAAGCTACAAAGAACTCTAATTAGATTAATTATTAATCGTAAATAAATATTAATTTATTTATCTTGAGTGAAAGCAGAAAGACTTGTTTGTTTATTATATGAAATATGTATGATTGTATTTTCGGAAGACCCTTTTCCTGTTTGTGGTTTTCACAGATTAAAAATTTACCAAAAGATTTTGAGGTTTGGAAAGATTTTGGTAAATTTTTTTCCCCATTTAATTATTTAACTAAATTGAAACTTTTAATTGAACTTAATGAAAGAAGCATTAGAAAGTTGGTTTTTCTTTAAGAAAAAGAATTGAAAAAGTTCTCGACTGATTGATATTTAACTGGATTATCCGGTTTTCCAATGAAATTGCAAGCAATTGCCTGTTTTAGAGAAAATGTAACACAATTTCAGGTGGTTGAACCACCTAAATCGGAGCCACAGATAACAAAGCAGATCCACAATTCCGTACTTCAAGCCTCTTGCACTTCCCAGTACTCTTATCCAGCGGCCAATTTGACGTGGTACATAAACGGGTACCCAATCAGAGGACAACAAGTGATGCATCGGGTACTTAATTACGAACATTACAGCACGTAAGTACCAATATAATCATACTGGCAAATGGTTTCAGCAGTTGTGATTCCAGGGCTGTATCCAACCTAAGATACCGTTTACACAAAAAAGATTATCCAAAAGGTAAACTAAAACTGCGGTGCTCTGCCAGTTTGTACGATGCTTACCATCAAAGTACCGAGGTGGTTCTGCACAGGTATGCAGAGCCTACGGAACCAGCTTTAACCACCAAAGCACCACCACCACCCAAAGACTACTACGACAATATGGAGGACTATGGCAATATAGAGTATGAAGAACCTACTAAATGTACACTTTAACTATACTCTATTGAACACTATTTTTACTTTTGTTTGTTTTTAGTGTGGTTTGACTCCATCTTCACTAGATCAGCCGGTCAACACTACCTTAGCACCAGGCCGGTTGTCTTAATGTTCGTTATTTCAAATATTCTCAGCTGATTACAATGTGATATCTAAACAGTTCCGCATTTGATGTTCCATAATAATCTAGCAAAAAAAAGACTTGTTATAAGGCTAAGCCTGCTTGTTGCTAACCCTTTAAGAATGTTTAATTAAATTTTTTTTGACAAAGTTGAGTCTTATAGTAAGGAACTCAGCATGTTCAAACATGTTTTATGAGAATAAATTGATAGTTTGTCCTGTTTACACAGGAACAAATACTGCCTTTACGACTATTTTTCTACGAAAGTAGTATGTTTAAAATTACGATAATTATTGTGAAAGTGTTGTTAATATAAGTTGGTAGCTAAAATACAATAATTCAAACTTGATACTCACATGAAGTGTGTATAAAATAGTTAATAAATAATTGTTACTCTGTTTTTGTATGTGTTTTATTTAGTCTATCTACTGAGAAAAACTTAATAACTCAAACAAGTGATTACTCTAGTAAAATTGCTAGAGACCTCTATGTTCAAATTTCCTGGAAAACTTTCCAAATCGATACAGTTGCTGACTCGACTAAAGTTTACCAGAGGGCGTGCAATTGATCCAAACTGGAAAATCTTTATTTAGACTTTTCCAGCTTTGAAAACATGCTAGTTCCTATTTTAAGTTGGTCGTGTTATGAATAAGTGAAAATTTTAATGATGGATTTGTTAAAAACCTTGATTGTAGCATCGGAGAAAGCTGCCAATATCGCTCGGCTATTACGAGAAAATGAGCAATTGTTTGAGAAACTGGTGGAACAAAAATCATTGGCAGAAGCCAATCCCAGATTCCAGGAGGACTTTAAAACTTTAGCTGATGTTTTAATACAGGAAATGGTAAAGCATCATGTTTCGTCAAAAGTAACTGACCTATTATGATCTTTATTAGTGTGACTGTATTTGTGCCTCCTAGTTTCCATTAATACAAGTTCAGGGTGAGGAAAGTAACCACTTTTACAGCAAATTCTTAAACAAAGATGTTGTAATTGAAGTTAGAGAGTGTAAAAACGATACTGCGGCTCTTCTAGCAGAATTACTGGACGAACAAATTGCTTCCATTCTAGCTGATGAAGTTCACAAGGATGTAAGTACAGTCAACACTGCGGTATTACCTACTGAAGAATTCAGTGTTGATTGTGACAACCTAGCAATCTGGATTGACCCTATAGGTTTGTCCTTTATAAAACTAACTTACACAGTGAAATTCCATGATTTTAAATCCTTTACAAAATAACTTACACAGTGAAATCAAATTGTAGATGGCACTAATGAGTATGTTAAAGGTGGATATGAAGCTAAACAAGGGAATTTTTACGCAAAAGGCTTAAAGTGTGTTACAGTTCTGATTGGGGTGTACAATGATCAAGGACAGCCTGTAATGGGGGTTGTCAATCAACCCTTTTTCCAACCTGAAATTGATACAGGGTACTTAAAAGTCACTAAGTTACAATTTAACCTGAAAATTATCGGTTGATGTAGATTTCAGTGCCACTGGGGCTTTTACCACCAATCCCCAGGTAAAAGTATAGCTTCAGCTAATAAAGAAATCACTGAAACTAACGTCGTATGTGTGGGAGGGACTGAAGACTCTCTAGTGGTTGAAACGTTGCAAAATGCTGGGTTTAAATTGGTTGCAACCAGGGGAGCTGGGTATAAACTGCTTACGGTGGTTTTAGGTAAAAGGTCAAATATTAAAAAACCCAGATGAAACCATCAAGTTTCAGGTTTGGCCGATGCCTACGTATTATCAAAGCCCACAACCTTTTTTTGGGACACTTGTGGACCTCACGCCATTTTGAAAGCTCTTGGAGGAGAAATAGTTGAAATGACCAGTTTAAAATTACACCAACAAGTTCCAATTACCTACTCTTCCACTACAAACTGTCATGTTCACGGTATTGTGGCTTATCGTAATCCAAAAGTGTTGCAAAAACTGTTACATTTAGACTGGAAGGTTTAGTTTTTAAAATGCAAAAAAACAACCAATAAACTTGACAGGGTTTTTATTATTTGCCTTTAGAAGTGAGAGACTATTCAAAAAACTAGTTGCTTTCGCCATTTCGTCCGAACCTTAAATGTCCATAATCGTCGAACATTTCGTTGTTTCGTCCAAATCTGAGATGTCCATAATCGTCCGAAACAGCCTGCTTTTGTTGTCTTTTAGAAAGTTCAAAAATGTCATCGTCTTCTAAAAAAGATTGTACTTTTAGATAATAATGCAAATCCTAATTTTAATATAAACTCTCAATAAAAGTAATATAGTTTGAAAACTCCTGGCCTGAATCACTGTCTTTAGGGAGAGATTCAAAAAAATATATAAAGTTGATGTTTTTAATGAAACATTCTGTACATTTTCGGATGAGTTGATAGTAGATTTTATTCTTGTGATTCTAAAAATATATAATAAGTTGACATTTGGTTTAGCTGTTTATTTTAAAATTGTGAGTGTTTCAATGAATAATCAGAGAGACTAAACGTCATCAGTATTCGAGTTGATATTCCATCCAATGTGCAAAGCCAATTTGACGTCATGATGATGTAGTTTGACAAAACAATGCAGGGATCAACTGTCAAATTACGTCATCGTGACGTTTGGGCTCTTAATGACGGAAAATGTCAATTTTAACCTTAAAAGGTCTGTAAATTGCATTTTGCAACAGTTGGGAAAACTGAAATTGTAAAAGCACGTCACATGGTGGTGACAATATAAATTTGGAGCTGTCAACACAGTAAAGTTGAGTTAAAACTTGTCAACAACAGTTACGTGACCCGGGAAATGTCATCTTCAACCTTAAAAAACCTGTAAATTACATTTAAACAGTGGGGAAAGCTGAAATTGTAAAAGTACGTCTTCTGATCATGAAAATTTAAATTTACAGCTGGCAGTAGGTCATTTCTTGAATTGGCACCTTTCAACAATTGTCATGTGATTCTAAATCATTCTATATCTACCCAACTGTGATTTTAAAACACAATAAAATTAGAATATTTAAATGCCAATAACAAAATACTTACCACCAAAATCATTGAACAAAAATTCTTGCTTAGGTCGGCCAAATTGCATACCTCTAGGATGGTACCGTGCAATGGTGGCAATTCTATTTCTGGGTACTTCTATGGTGTGCGAATTGGCTGGTGCTGTCATACCCAAGTCAAATGAGCAAATACAAAACAGGAACAAGGAAACTATCAAAAGTGAACTGCCCACACAGTCTTTCATTTTCTAAAAGTGTAAAAGTTGCACTAAACACTCGCACATTTATTGTGTACTTACCCTTATAAAGTAGATGAAAGGACGAACTGAATACAACAAGTGAAGTTTAGCCGACAAAGCAAAGCTCTTTTATACTAAAAATTTACTTTGAATTATTCCGGTCCCGTCGTTTTCAATAAAAATTATATTAACAATTTTACTTTAGCGACAGGGTTAATAAAAAGCCCCCGCTGAAATTTTTGAAGCCTGTCAATGTAATTTCCCCCATTCATTTGTATTCTTAAAGTGTAGAAAAATTATGTTCTTCATATTTCATCTCTAAATTCCTTGACCTAGAGTAAGCATTATTTACATAACAGTGGAAGCCTTATCAAAGTTGACACATTGAAATCCAATTATATTTACTTCCAAGTTTACCCTTTAAATTTTACAGTTTAATCTAGCTAACACTACCTAGTAAAATGGTCGAGTGGTTCAAAAACCAGTACGATATCAACGTGAGAAGCAATCTAGTTTACATGAGAACTATTAGAAGAATATTCCAGCGCAGCCAACTAGAGAAGGAACTGATTGAGGATTTAAAGAAACCTGTTATAGTGGTCAGTTCAGTACGTCATACGTGTAGAGAGCAAAATGACGAGAAATCCATTTGGAGGAGGCTCAGTTTTCAAACTTCCAGGAAGAGAAGGCAAAGGAAGATTGAAGAACGATCTAAACCGATGATTCCGCAAGTTTTAAGAACCTACGATAAGTGTGCATTGATTGATTTTAGCTTATCTAGAAGCAAAGAGTGGTTGTAGTAATTTTATTATTTAAAAATATTAAAATATTAATTTGATGGCATTTGTTTTTGGATTAGTTGAAAGTATACAACTTGAGAACAACTTATGCTAAGTGATTGGTCAAAAAAAAGCAGCCTTTTTTGACCAATCACGAACTATACCCACTGTGCTTTCACGCAAACATTACACATGAAGCAATATTAGGTTAGGTTTAAGACAAAAAAACAACGAAGCATCTTAAATATAAGATTTAAATACAAAAATCTTCATTTAAGATTTCTACAATTTTCAGTCTTTTGTAATTCTGTTCTTGCGTGGGCATTTCTGATAAAGTCAATCCAACGTACTGTCCAAACGTCATGTTTTTGTCCGGTTTGTCCCGATTTTCCATATATTTACTGCACGTGTACAAAACCTCTTTCAGTTGGTTTTCAACTGACACGGCCACTTTGGGGGGAATTGCCGACTTTGTGGAAGCCTGAATTACACAAGGCTCTTCAGGACAAAGGTAAGGTGCTTCAGAATCACTGGCCACCACTTCTTCAGCGTACAAATCCAACAAATCTTCTGAACCTTCTTCGAATTTCATACGTTTACATGAATCCTGATCTATTGATTCTGCGGAAAGTTGAGGAGGAGATTTTTCTTCTTCCTTCTGGATATTTTTGCCTAGTTTTGCCATTAGACTATAGCTCAGCCTTCTGTAAACGTAGTTGTTTAAATTACGTTAAAAATTAGTAAAGGCAAAATTACTTTCTGGTAACTATATGTTTTTGCATGAATTTCATGGGTTCGAAATAGGGCCATAATGGTTTAGCGCCCACTGGCAGCTTTGCGACTTGTTTGCGCTCTTTAGAGTAACGTTCTCGTAAGTTTTTCCATAACCTTTTAGCATCATCCACTACATAAATTAACGTAACAGTATTATAGAAACTTAATATTCTGTAACTAAACGAGTACAAACAACTACGGCCTTGAGTAAACCCAGCCTTTCCCATACGTAAACATTTTACCTGCTAGTCCTACAGTGTTGGCAATGGTTACCCAAACTTCATCCTTTTTAACGTGGTTTTTAAAATTATAACTGTTCTTGTCGTACAAACAATCGTGTTTTTGCACTTCTCTGATTAAGTACAATTCGGGGTCCATTTCGGTCATTGCAAGTTTGTAATTAACTAGTACAAAAACAACACAATTACACACTAGAATGTGACTATGTCTGTGCTATGGCCGTCACTGAAAATATACGGTAACGGGTACGATTACGCCCGACTTAGAACGAAGCATAAGCCGTACAGAAAACGATAAGTTCATTCATTCAGTTGTACTAGAAGCAGTACAGTTTACTATATTTTATTGCCTTTTAACAGGTGGAATTGTCCGGGAAACTAGGACAATAACCGTACAACTACTTAAGTAAACTGATTGTAGCAACTTTGCCAGTAATAATGGATTGTTCAACTTTACCATATGTAAGAAAAAAGTAAGGTGTGACACTGTTTAGGTGGTTTGGTCAGAATGTATCTTTTTAAGCAACAAAAATAATAATAATTCTTAACCGACATTTATAAAAAAAAATTAAGTTTGTAAATTGAACAGTTTTTGAGATATTTACAAAAAGGAACGAAATTAAATGACCAACTTTGACGCCATCTAGCGGCTAAATGGGACAATTTAGCCGCACCAGCTCAACGTCACGTAAAAGAGTAAAGAGTTCCAAATAAGCTAGTTATTAGCGATTTTTTGGTAAAGTGTGTCAAAATTACTGTTCTTTGCAGTTTTACCTTGTAAAGCCCCAATTTGGCACTATCTCATTGAAATTCTTGTTATAAACCAAGTTGGACCTCAAAAACTGAAATCTGGTATCAAAATTAGGCTACTCATGGTACCATTTTTGAGATGACCTTGTTTTTTACAAGTTTTGTACTTTTTAGGGATTCGCTTCTTTATTTGGACTAAAATCGCCCTTTGGTACCACAAAATTGACCTATAATATGTCTCAAAACGTTTCAAATTTCAAATAAGCCACTTATTTTTGTTTAATTAGAACGATGCCGAAACAATGACTAAAAATGGACCTGCTCAGCTTTAGTTCCAGTCTGGCAGTACTTTATAAATGCACTGTATATCGGGTTGCATACCTACAGTAAAAGTCTTTTAACTGTCCATCTCTGTCTCTTTTCAACCAGTGGAAATTGACTTACTTATATAACAACTCCACTGTGTGAAGATGGAGTACTTTTCCTTGTTTCACTTAGTTTTTGGTTCTGGTGCCAATTTTATTTTTTTTAAAGTAACCTATATTATTATACAGGGTGTTACAGAATAAATATTCCTAATTTTTAGAAATGAAAGTAGTCATTCAAATAAACATTTATTAATGAACTGTGACACGATAAAGACAAGCTTAATAAGAAATCTTAAAAAAAAATAAAATTAAATACAGTGAAATTATAGAAACTTTTCAAAAACTATTTTAAAAGTTGTCATGTTATTTTTTGTCACAATTATTTTTTATTAGATAAAATATTGTTATAAGATTAGGTTAGGTTGATGCGGTATTGTTTTAAATAAAATGTTCCTTAATTGCTTAAATTTAGTAACTAACTTACTTTTTCTTATTGTAATTGAGATCGTTTTTAAATAATTCTAATCTATCTTGACACCGAGAAATTTCCGGACACTAAAAAATAATTATTGGAGGAACACTTGTTTTTGAAGTGCACATGTGTATTCATCTAATCGTCAAGAAGGTGCAACTTACTAAAAAATCGGAAAAATGTTAAATTTGACTACATTGATTACTGGTTGGTTTTAATCCAGATTTCTAGCACAAATATGTGTCGTTTGCAGTACAAAATTGTTGTGAACGTTGTTTAAATAAACCAATTAAAACGTTTAAAAAAGAAAGTATACTGAGCACATTCACCATCCGTCTAGAAAATTTGTTTTAAGCTTTGAAAAATGTGGTTAATAGGCTTTAAGCTAACTTTAAGAAACATTAAAATGGCTTTGTTAAGATCTAGTTATTTCATGAATATTTAAAAACCATATTCAGTCATATAAGGGACATTTGGGGGTCGATCAACTTAATAGGCCGAAACGGTTTTAAAAAAATCTAGAATAAATTCGTGCAACCCTTCCAAAGCCCTTGATTGTCGTAAACAGTGTGTGTCCCTGTCTGCACTCGTGGGTATTAAACCAGTGGTATGATGGCAAGCAGCCTGGGTGTCGGTTAAAATGGTACTATAGCGCCAGCCTTACTATAAACACATCACAGGCCGAAGACACGGGTTTACTGTAAGTAATACAACCCTCTTGAACTTAACATGCTAACAGTAAAACAGTAAGCTTGAATTTACTACGGTTTTCTTAAGAGAACTGTTCAGGCATTTTCTACTACTTGCATTGAACAAGTTTGAAAACATGAAACAAGTTTCCGGCCTGTATGATTCGCATAACAAGCGGTTCAAGGGTGTCGGTTGTATGCCGCAGGGGGTGGCTCGGTAATCAGCAGACTGTGGCGGCGGTGACGGGGTCGTGTGGGTGGAATAGGGTGGCGTGGGGGTCTTCCCCAGGGAGCACGGGGACGCACACGCCACGCCAAAGCTCAAGTTGACCTGCTGCCGTCGTTACGCTTTCGACGCGTTTATACGATGGTTTCGATACTGAAATTTTTCAACCCCTCAACCAAAAAAAGTTCAAGATTAACTTTGATTTGAATGTTGTCAAATTTGTTTTAAAGTTCAAAGATTGCTTAATTGGAAACCATAAATATTTACCATAATCTGCAAATTAAACAGTCTAAAAAAAACTGTTGGAAACCATACAGAAATGTTAAATAATAACAAGTGTCTATTCACGATCTTTCCCTATCTATTGAATTTTTCCTGTACAGTG
Organism: Ips typographus; assembly: GCF_016097725.1. Taxonomy (NCBI): domain Eukaryota; kingdom Metazoa; phylum Arthropoda; class Insecta; order Coleoptera; family Curculionidae; genus Ips; species Ips typographus. The sequence continues at coordinate 4,527,669 of NC_138430.1, read as the reverse complement.
AAATGATAAAAAATCTGGAAGCGTCGACCCAGATACATTTTTTGACAAAGTCACCTTAAACGTATCAATGTAAAGAATAATTTTTCTGATCATTATTTATTCATGCAAACAAATCTAGTGTGGTTTATAAAACAAAATGTAACTTTAACATTAACTTTAGTATTGGCATTAAGAACAGAGCTAGTGGTTTTAAACTGTGATGTTCATAAACAAAGTTTTGCTGTAACTAAAGCTAAACTTAAATCTGCAATGTTTAAACTTCCTGTTAAGATTGAATTTATGCTTTATTTATTAAATTTTTAAACAGAAATTAAAACCATATTCTTTTACTATCGATTTAGTGCAGTAATGTGGCATTAGTATAGCTTGCTTTTCAGAAAACTGTATGGTTAAATTAGAGGTTTTATAAACACTCTTCTTTCATAAGGTTAATATTAAATTTATTGCTAATGCTAAAGTTCAACCTAAAGTTAAAATTTCTTTTATAAACTAGGCTTTACTTCTTATGCTATGTACTTGTGTATAACCAATCAAAATCAATTACTTTGTATGACAAAGAAGAATTCAAATGATTCAAATGTCTTGTATGTACAGGGTGTTGCATTTTCGATGGTTTTACGAGGTACAGAGAAAACGGTAATAGATAGAAAAAAAGTAGCATACGTGTTCTGATCTCTTTTTCTGAGCTGAGATGACCGGCGAAAATTGGGCGGCGCAAACTTCTTTTGTTTCAAAAATACGGGGGGTTTTCGAAAATTGGTAATTTTTGAACCTCTTCTGTATTTCAGTTGCTCTTAAAGTTATCGAAAAAGGAAGAACGGTTCCCGGTAGAAGTTTTCATGTAGAATCCAATGGCGTAGTCAGTTTTTTTTCTATTCCGTTTAGTTTCTGACATATGACAGTGTTACATTTTTTTAAATGGAACATCCTATATATTTTAACGTCATTTTATTCTGTTGATTTTTACCTTTTCAACGGTGTATTACAACATATAAGTTTGTAGAGGTTAATTCTGTTATTTTAAAAAAAGACCTTTGCTAAGCTAAAAAAAGGCCAATATCTAAAATACCAAACAAAATCGGAAATCATATAAACTAACACATCAGAAAATTAAATATTTTTAATAAATCTTATTAAAAATCTAAGTTACAAACAGTTCTACCGTCACTTTAATAAGAAAGGAGGCCATTTCTATTTTCTACTATTTTTAAGGTAGAAGTTGAAAAAACTGTTTATAAACGACATGTAACATGTTAATAAGAACATAGCCAAATTTTATTTCGACTGTGGGTATTTTTATAAATATTATTTAGCACTTTTTTGTTAAGAAAACGCCTTTTTTCTAATTACCAAGATTAACGTTTACAAATTTATATGTTTTAATACACCGTTGAAAAAGTAAAAATCAACAGAATTAAATGAACTAAAAATATATAGGGTGTTCCATTTAAAAAAATACAACTTACTGTCATATGTCAGAAACTAAACGTAATAGAAAAAACTGACTACGCCATTGGATTCTACGTCAAAACTTCTACCGGAAACCGTTTTTCCTTTTTTGATAACTTTAATAGCAAATGAAATACAGAAGAGGTTCCAAAATGACCAGTTTTCAAAAGCCTCCCGTATCTTTGAAACAAAAGAAGTTTGTACAGCCCACTCTTTGCCAGCCATCTCAGCTCAGAAAAAGAGATCAGAACACGTATGCTACTTTTTTCTATCTGTTACCGTTTTCTCTGTACCCCGTAAAACCATCGAAAATGCAGCACCCTGTATAATGTACTTTACATACCGCAGACCCTTTGTTGATGTGTAATGTTTGATTTGTGATGGTCTTTTAATTAACCTTCAATTCCTTCTGACCTTCTTTCTCTTATTTTGTTGTTATTGTTAGATTGAAAATAATGAGTATGTTCTTTCTATACAAGAATTTGCCTTGGGAATGCCAAGGAAATCTAACATTCACAAGAAGCTATGCTTATGGTGTACTTCTGGTGTGTTATTTAAATCTAAAAATCCAGTTTGACACAAATATCTACAGAGACCTCTACAGATTTTGATTTTATAAAAAATCGAAATTGTTTCTAGTTGACCATATAACAAGAAAAACTGTCACCTAAAGAAAAATTATTGGCAAAAATATACATAGGGTAGATCCAAAATGATCGTGGACAAACTTTATGTGGACAGGACGATTAAATTTAAATTAAAACACATACGTATTTCCTAGATTGACCCATAGTACTATTTGACAACATGATGATAGTCATTAAAAGAGAATGTCTGAGCTCACCAGTCTCTTTGGACGTGATGGTCGAGAATCAGGCTGTATGTTTTTAAAACTCCTAACCTCGATCGGTTTATATATTTGCTTCATTTTGTATTAGAAATAATTTGCAGGTTCATTTACCTCACCACTTTATCAAGAATTTGTGACCATTTGTCAAATCCGTTTTGGCACATGTCACGTACAAAGTTTATCTCTAACCAACAGTATCGATTTGCTATGCTTTTTATGGGATTTCTATGCGTTTTGACATTTTCATACCTGTGTAGTATCAGAGATGTAGGGAACATCCCTTAATATTGCATTTTTCTGTGTTGTGTTTCGGTCCGAGCTTATCAATCTGTGGATTAAGCCTCTCCGTGTACCCACCGAAACAAATTAAATCTGCGACTTACATGCATACAAGCGTTGCCATAAAGAGTTGGAACGGGTTCGAGGCGTGACAAAAGTCCGTGTCACAAGTCGTAAATAAATTATCAGAGTGAGCCTCGCCGCAATAAGTCAAAGGCGGATTTGCCGGCGGCGGCGGCGGTGGCGGCAACGGAAACAAAAAAATACGTCGAATGATAAATCCGGAGAAGAGCGCCCATCCTCCCCGATACGTACGCCGGCCGTCTCTGGATCTAGAGTGGTTGCTCAGGACCGGATTTTTGGATTTTCTTCAAAGTCAATCACTATTTTGGCTCTCCATTGTGGTGTATTAATACCTTGATTGTATTTGTTCCTACAGAATTTCAGGTTGTATTCTCCTAGAAATTCCCAATTCACTATACACTGTTAAAGTGAATTGAATTCAATACGGTCCTGTCAAAAGGGATGAAATCCTCTCTAGTGTTCCCGTTCCTCGTGCCTTTCCACAACGGTCTGTCCGCCCCGGGGGCTTAATTACCGATACGACGAGGCCGAGACGCCCCTCTGAGGACCCGGGGGCCCTTTTGGGACCTTTGGGATTCAACCGGGCGAAGGACGTGCCGATGCTGATTAAATTAGGTCGCAATTTTTCGCCACCCGTCAAATAGTTCCCAATCAAAAATTCCAAAAATCTATTTCACAGCTAATCTTTTTCTTAATAATTCAGAAGGTTTAATTTTCGAAAACGTGCATAATGGAAAAATATGGGACACATGCTTTTTCCTTTTATTTAACTGCAAAAAACGTTACTAAAACAAACATACTTATTTGGTACATCATATACGAAAAAGTCCCATGTGACTGTTTTTTGCTTATAGCGAACTGAGCATAATGTAACAAAGTATGCATGGATCTGTATTTCTTATAAATTTTTACCAAATGTCAAAATTTCAACTTTCGAAGTGTAAAATATTATTCACTGAATCAGATTCTAATGTCGTTGAAGGTGGCAGGTTGCCATAATCACTTTAAAATACAGAAAAAGTTTGTTTTTTAAAGCTTCTCTTTCTTCTTACTTTTTAGGTCTGCAATTCAACAGAACACACCCAAGTTGATTGATTGTTATAATTGTTATAAGGAAATAACTTTGGCAACAATGCACTGGTTACAAATAATGTAAATTCCAGCCTTCCACCTACGTTACGGAATTGAAGAGTCTCTAATTACGTCACTCGACATCGTGCTCATTTTAATATTTTATTTAAGCCATTTATAAAAATACTGGAAATTTAATATTAAAAAGCAAGCATAATCTAAGGCATAAACTGTATTAAGTTGATATTTTCAACCTTAAATTCCACTATAGTAGAGTAGCCCATTTAAGTGAAAAACTGTGATGGTCAATCACTGTTCCACTAAGTTACTTTGAGATTACATAAAAACAATAAATAATTTCCTAATTCAAAGATAACTGCACCTTTTTCTGTTTTAATCAAGCTATACATTAGTTAAACATAAAGTAAACATAAGTTATAGCTTTTAACTAGCCATTTAATTAATGAAATTAATTTAGAATTATTTTACTATGTAACTTATTTTATTTAATTTCATGACAACTTCTCGAACTAGCGTATCCCTCAGGCTCAGTCTGCAAACAAAACCGTTAATACGCATATTTACGGTATACTGTAATGAAATGTGCATTCGACCGAAAAACAAATATTGAATAACAAATTTCGATTATCGATGTGAGTTTGCCTCATTTCTTCGCAAAATTAGAACCGGTTTTCAACGCGTTATTTGCATTATTAAAAGTAATATAATTTTAGTAACACTTTTTCAAAATTTGCACAAATGTAGTCAGTTACAAATTTTCAAATTTAATGGAGTCCGTACTGTGCAATTTGTAGTAATTATTAGAAATTGTCAGGCTAACTTTATGTTATTTACCAACTGACACTGAACTCTATTGAAGCACTAAAACCTAAAATGGATGCAATTTGGAGTAAATATTTTTATGCCGACCATACAACTCTCTATGTTTGCATTACTGTGGCAAAAAGTGGGATGGTAGTTCCTTCATAATACAATATATTAATTATCCGAGTCGCGTTGATAAGAATCATTAAAACGCTTCCTGGAAATATATGTAAACACAGAAGCCAATTTTTTTACGGAATAATTTTCCGAAAGATAATATCGCGGCATAGCGACACAGCACGGCGCTTATTAATAATTTTAAAGAGGATCGAACTGGAACGCGCCTGGATATCGGGCTATCCCCTTGAATCCTGGATGGAAAGCAAGCAACCGGGCTGTGTTGGCTCATGGCATTCAGAACCGTATTCAGGAGAAATATTCAGCTTTCCTATTGGCGTTTCCAGATAAGAGATACTCCCTCTGGTGATCAGTTATGAAAACAGTTTCGGGCATTCCAGCTGTCAATTCTCCGTTTGTTTACGTTGATTTTGGTTAGGATTTTTGCGCGTTTTTGACGTCACAATGATGTAATTTGACAGTTGGTCAAATTATGGTTTTTTCAAATTACGTCATCGTGACGTCAAAAAAGCTCTGCTCGCTCCATGGAGCGTGAAAACGCATGCGGCCATGAAGTGCCAGTGCACCGCCTACTATACTAGAAAGCCTAGAAGGTGCTTGTCAAAAATTCCAATATGGCGGGAATAGTGGTGACACTTCGTATTGTGAAACACTTTGAAGTGGGATGATTTTACTCCAACACTATACTCAATGGTAGGTACAAGTGCTTTCCAGTACAGTAAACTTATTAGGTACTTGTTATATGCACAGGTATGTGAGTTACATTTTAAAGCATCCTTAATTGTGAGAGCAACAAAAATAATTTTGAATGAATGTTCTTGTTAATAACATAAGAACCATTTACCAATTTTGCTTAGCTAGTTTCAAGGATTTACAGATTTTCTTACATTGAACAGTGTTTAAACTAGTTTGCTGTGTGTTGTACTTTCCAGGACAAATGTTCTAACCAATTTGTTTAGGCTGGATTTGATTGTGTATAAAAAGCTGTATCTCTCCATATCTGGATTAGGAATGAATCTTTTTTTGATTTTTTACTCACAACTTGCAATCAACTACACGAAATATACTATGCATACGTTTGTGTATAAACAAGTGACATTTTAGGCTTTCTAGTATAGAGGGCGGTGGCCAGTGTCATATTATTTATAATGTTAGGTTAGGAACGGGTTGACCGATTTTAGTTCAAATGGCGCTGCGATCTTAAGGCGTATTTTGGCGGCAGTATTAACCCGAGTTTTAAGTTGTAGTAATATAGGCCATCTTTTTTCATCTGAATGAGTTAAAATGAGACAGGCATTGTAATCACTCCAGTAAACTGAGTAAACACTGACGCCAAAATACGTCTTTAACTTGAAACGCCAATAGTTTGACAGTATATCACAAAAAAAATCAGCATGGTGGTCAAAGAAAAGCAGCTGTGTTCTTTTCACCATTTTGAGCTACTCAGGAATACCTCCAGTGCAGTACCCATCACGTGTTTAGAGAGTTTGCAGCGGGGTTTTCTGGGTATAGAAACAAAGTCTTTCGTCTCGACCAAATGTCAAAAATTCCAATATGGTTGAAATAAATAGTTACTCGTTTTCTTTTGGTATGTTTAGTTTAAAATGCCGTTTTACTATTCTACTCTACTTTGGTGTCCACCCAGCTGTCATTTTTCCGTTTGTTTACCTTCATTTTGGTTAGGAATTGAGCACTACTTTCATAAGTGACAGTGTCATATTATTTATAAAGTTAGGTTAGGAACGGGTTGCCCGTTTTTTGTTCAACTGGCGCTGCGATCTTAACTTGAAACGCCAATAGTTAATATTAAAACTAACTGAGATATTACACTTTTTGTTTTTATTTAATTTGGTTTTGATTCAGGTTTTGACATCAACTGTCAAAAGTGACGTTTATTTATTTCTTGTTTTTATGACAACACTTGAATATTTAAAAGTACGTTTTTATTACTATACTTGGGAGAGAGGAAAACCGTGTAACGGATAGAGAAACATAGATAATTGCGTGCGCGGAACAAAGACGGAATACACAAAAAATATCAATTAGGCTGAAATTTTGCAGTCAGTGTTGTCATATTGTCTGAATTTACTTAACTTTCTTATTAGAACATTCCTAAATTCCATTCCTAATCCATTTACTTTTATAACATATTTAGTTCGGTTTCTGTGTAATTGGTTTCAAAACTTGAATATTAATAATTGTTTTTCGTTTTCTATCTTTGTTCCGTGCACATTATTTACGTTTCTCTGTCCGTCACACGGTTTTCCTATGGTCGGTTTTGGATTTACTGCGTTAATTTTTTTTTCCTTTATTTTATTTTTAATTATTTTCTACCGTTAATTTCAAAATTACTTCTTTAGTCGTTAGTTACTTTAATCTGTGTGAAAATGCTGAAAATTTTATTTGATATTGTGTCTATATCTGTTACTCATTTAAAGTTAACTTCATATTTCAGTTATTTCTAGGAATAACTATAGACATACTTACATTGTAGTAAATGTTTAAAAATAGACATTTTTTTGAAATAAGAAAGTTTCATGTCAATTATTTAGAAAACGGAAGACAGTAGCAAAAAACACATCAAAAAAGTGTTTTGGTTCTACTTTGATATTTTAATAAATAAAAAAATTGTAATAAGGATTCAAAATGGGCAAAATTCGAAAAATGCCCTCTAGAGTCGCAAACTGACAACTAATCAAAATACTGTTTTTGCCATTAATCTTTTTTCAAAAATCGACTTCTCGAAATGTAGTTTTTTTCTATCTAATCGTGAAATGGGACTTTTCCTAACAAAACTAATAATTGTAAATCCGTATTCCCTGTACACTGCACAGTAGTTTTCCTGTAGGCTTGTCAGTGGACAAATCTATTATACAAAGACAAGCTCAATTTATGTTATAGTGAATCACATTCAGTTAAAAAACATGCTGTTCCTGCTGTCCTAAATGTCATGTGATTATATACTGTTTTTAATGTAGAAAAGTCACATGACAACCCAAATTTTTTTAGACTTTGAATGGGCATTAGTTATCTTTTATTTTTTTTAGTATGGTTTACGTATTTACAGTTTTGATTAAGTTTTTGTCACATTAAAATATTTTATTTCTGGATTTTGTTCTGAATTTAATGGCAGTAAAAAGTGCATCAAGTTCGACTTTGGCGTATCCTTAAATCGTCGTCGTGAGTGCTTTTGACGCCTAGTCGCTTCCTTCCCCAGGCTTGACTACCGTAACCGAGCGGGCCCTATTTTTTCTTTTAATTAAACCTACGGCCTTACACACCCTTAACACTATCCTGATTACAGCACAACAACGGATAATACAACTTGGAGACATTAGGGGATCTAATCATCTAGAGTGGTATACAATCTGCACCTGAATTTGCCTATTTTTGTAACGTGGAAATGCGGAAATTTCACGGTCGTGCCTGTCGTAGCTCTCGTACATTTTCCACTCCAATCCGCCTGGTGCGGTCCGCTTTTCGTTCCTTTTTTTTTTCCTTCTTCCACTGCGCCCCCGTCTCGGTGGTCGTTTTGCAGGCCGCCGTGCTCGCTTCGGGTTAATGACGACGGCACACGTCCTGAGGGAGCTTTGACGGATGCCCTCCCCAACCCCGTCTCTTTCTCCACCCTCCCGCAGTAGTTTGGAACGAGATTTCGATAGGAAATTTATACCCCGCTCCCAAATGAATGTTAGGGAATAAACGAGCCACGAAGCCGCTAATTAAATGCCTCAAGTGTGCTGATTATGGATAATCTGTCATGTGACAAAGTTAAGTTTCAGGAAGATTGTGATTTTTCTTGTTTACTGCAAAGCTTCTTTTTCTAATGCGTTATATCCATTTTTTGCAAAAAAGTCAGAATTACATTCGACTGCATTTTCTGTTTTGTTTCCCCTCCTCATCTCTCCCGTTATCAAAATTGTTCATATATTGACATTAGAGGAAAAACTCAGCTGTTTCTCTTAATTTAATATTGTCCCGCGATTTGGTTGTAGATTAACCATATTTTAGGACACAAAGTTCATTCTTGTCAGATTTAAAACGTTATCCCGGAAACCGGAACTAATGAAACGGTTTTCCGATATCGCAGACATCCCAAATCGATGAAGAAACGAACAAAAGCCGATAAATTAGGGCATAAAAAAAGGGGGGACCCAATTATCAATCCGTCCGAGCGAAAAACCGGTGGCGTCGAATTTATCGCGTGTTTTTATCGGCATAGGGGAGCAAGAGGGTGACATTGAAGTGGCGAAAGGGTGGAAAGAGACAGATGGGGTGCATGTCAATCACTGATATTAAAGGCACGCGCGTTTCACCATCACGTTTATACGACCCCTGTGGCTTTGTGTTGTTCTAGGAATTTTAAAACCAAAAATGTACTTTTTTCTAGAAAGAGGTTACTTAAAAATGACTAAATGTTTTATAATTGAAAATGTTTGAGTATTATAGGACACTCTGTAGGTAAATAAGTGAAATTTTAGGATGCAAAAATCTAAGTTTTATGCCTTCTCGGTGTCTGACAGACACAATGGAAAAAACGTGGGGCAAAAAGTGAGCCTTATTTTAATTTGCAACGTCGAGGGGGGCGCTATTAATAGATCAGCGGCAGATTAGCGTCCCGTCAGACACAGCGTCGGGTCGCATCATTTCACGCGAACCGGTTTTCGACGCTTCCGGCCGATTATATTCGGGAGTTCGCTAAACCGTTTAAAACGGGGGGGCCAAAGGCAGGAGCGCCAGCCCGGCCCTGGCCCCCATTAGCGGCGGCGCTCGCCTCGCCTGGATATATCCATCAAACGGGCTGGTGGCGGCCGCGAGGCGCTAACCGAGACATTTGCCACAGACAGGTGGCCTCCCACGCGCCCCGGGCACTTTTCAGTACCGGACTATAACATTTTCTTATTACTTTTTTATTTATTCATTAATGGTGAAGTGGTTAAGATGAAAACCATGGAAATCATGGTGACAAAAATTAAAAATACTACCAAGCAAAAGAATACAAATATTTTCCAACCTTAGTTCACATGTGTCTAGTATTTGCATAAATCACATCCTTGTTTGTAGTTTGTGATTGGTCAAGAAAAAGCAGCAAGCTGAAAGCTGCTTTTTTTGACCAATCACATATACACTGTGCTGATTTATAAGCAAATGCTGCACAGCTATACTTAGCATAAAAATCCTAAAATGTCAACTGATTTTCAGTCACAGAGTCACTTTTTAATAATTTTTTTACAGTTTCAGAACTTTAAGCTTTGACAAAATCTGAATTTGATCAGCTTCTCTACGTTTAAAAAAAAATTAAATATACATCAAAACTATAAGGTAGTGGTATCCATAAATAGGGGGTTCCATAAGAAAAAAATAAAAAGTGACATTTATCAAGTACATTGATGACTCTGTATACATGGTTGTCATGTTAAAAGATGACAACCATATATACAGAGCACAACTAAGAACAAAAATTGACATGTTCGAGCATTTTGATAAAAAAATTCCTTGAATGAATTTATGCGGCATTTTTGGTTCTCACTGTATATCCGATTATCACAGAATATGCCTGGTATATATCTAGTCCTATATACAGGGTGTCCCACGACGAAAGACATCGATTGATATTGGAAAAAGTATAAATAGGAGAGTTTTGAAAATTTGGTAGGATACTGATGTGGGCATGCCCAATCTAACTAAAATATTTTCAAGATGGTTGCACTTCCGTTTATACCGGAAGTCTATCACAACTTTCTGATTTTAAATAGAACACCCTATATATTATTACATATTTGGATTCCTCACAAAATTCTGACCAACTTTTGTGTACAATGCCCTATGCCTATCTCCAGCTGTTTTTGAAATATTTGATGTTTTTCCAAAAAAGTGACAGTTGCAACGCTCAACATTTTTTGTACTCTGTCAAAACCGTATTTCATTTTGCAATAAAACTTTGGGTTATTGTAAATAAAGGATCGTTTTATTAAACTGAGGGTGCGTAATGACCCATTTGTATACAGGGTCGTCAAAAAAAATCAAAAACTTGCCTCTAAAAAAAATAACAAATTTCAAGTTTTTTAAATAGAAACCCACATTTTTTATGACGGAATCATTTTGAGCATTAAAAATTACTATACGTTTCAATTTACTTGCCTATACCTAAATCCAACCCATTTCGTTTTATTTGAGAATTAACCTTTTTTTATTAGGCTGCATGGTTGGGATTAGCTGGTACTCTAGTTGGTCATGCTTTTGACACACGGTGATATTGGAGACCTGCAGAGCATGTTAATAACACTAGTTTTGAGTGTTTTGACAACTGCAAATATGCCGTCGCGGTTACGTTATTCAAACCAAGATTACTTAAATCTGTTTATTATTTACGGAGAATGTGATAAAGTTGTGAGTAGAACATGTAAGGTATTTGCCGCTCTTTATCCAGAAAAACGAAAGCCATCACCAAAAGCTGTCAAGCAAATAATTGAACATTTTAAGAATACGGGATCTGTGAAGAGAAAAGCTATTAAAACAAAACCAATCCTTAATAATACAAATGTAGAAATTGCAATTTTGGGCTATTTTGTTTCAAATCCAACTTCGTCAATAAGACAAGTTTCTGTAGAATCAGGCATATCCAAAAGCTCAATTCAAAGGATCCTGAAGAAACATAAATTTCACCCTTTTTCATTTAAATTAGTGCAACACTTAAAAGAGGTTGAATTTCCGAAGAGAGAGGGTTTTTAGTGAGTTTTTGCTGACTAGTCACTATGGAGAAGAATGGTTTTTGAATAATATTATTTAGAGCGACGAAGCCAAATTCACTAAAAATGTAATGTTCAATAGACATAATTCAAACTACTGGTGTGACATAAATCCACACGTAATTAGAGAGAAACATTTTCAAGAAATCTGGAGTTTTATGAATAAAAAATGTTGAAAACTCAAATAAAACGAAATGGGTTGGATTTAGGTATAGGCAAGTAAATTGAAACGTATAGTAATTTTTAATGCTCAAAATGATTCCGTCATAAAAAATGTGGGTTTCTATTTAAAAAACTTGAAATTTTTCATTTTTTTTAGTGGCAGGTTTATGATTTTTTTTTGACGACCCTTTATACAAATGAGTCATTACGCACCCTCAGTTTAATAAAACGATCCTTTATTTACAATAACCCAAAGTTTCATTGCAAAATGAAATACGGTTTTGACAGAGTACAAAAATATGTTGAGCGTTGTAACTGTCACTTTTTTGGAAAAACATTAAATATTTCGAAAACGGCTAGAGATAGTCATAGGGCATTGTACACATAAGTTGGTCAGAATTTTGTGAGGAATCCAAATATGTAATAATACATAGGGTGTTCTGTTTAAAATAAGAAAGTTGTGATCGACTTCCGGTATAAAAGGAAGTGCAACCATCTTGAAAATATTTTAGTTAGATTGGGCATGCCCACATCAGTATCCTGCCTAATTTTCAAAACTCTCCTATTTATACTTTTTCCAATATTAATCGATGTCTTTCGTCGTGGGACACCCTGTATAGTATATATTTGTGGGTATCAGACTATTAGAATCCAAATTGTTGTATACTTAGGCTATAAACAAGGAAAGATTAAAACCGTCGATATAACATTATAACCACGTCCGCAGCTAACATATAAATTTTATAGCGAACCGGCAATCATTACGCTATCTATAATGACCGGCCTCCGCCCACCTCCGCCCGTTTTGCTCGGCCCCCCTCAACCCCCATAATGCTCCCCCGGCGTTCCCCCAAACGCGTTGGGTCCTTTGAGTATAGCCCGTCTGTTCCGGCTGGCTGTCATCCCTCGGGTTAGATAAGGACGCTGCCGCTCAAGTACTACAACTTCGGGCAGAGAATAGGGAATATGCGGGAAAGCTCGGCAGAGATAAACCTAGAAAGGGCGTATGTCAATCCGACTCGGTTTTCTGGTGTACAACCGCAGAGTTAGGAAAAATGTAGTATTGTTCATTATTAATGCAAAGTGCAACCAATATTTTAGTCTTTAATAAATGTTTTACAGCTGCTTGAAAGTTATTGTAAAAGTTCTCCTTCTGGGCCTTAATTCTTGAAATCAGGGAACGGAATTCTCAAGAGAAGTGTTGATAGGATGTGACAGAAGAAACTGACAATTTTTCTCTTGATAACTCACTTCCCTTGTTTCAAGAATACGCACCCTGAACGTCAACTTGTCCAGATTCTTTTAACTCTTATAATTTTGTGATTTTGTTAGGATTGATTCAAGCGACATTCTTTGGGGTTTTCGTACTTGATCAGTTTAGTTTGCCAGTTGAATCAGTTTAGTGATACTAAACAACCCTTTTTTGTCTTTAGGATGTTTATAAGGGATGAAACATGAGTCGAATTGACTGACAACCGATAAAACATTATCCAGAAGCAGCAGGCGAAGCGGCGGCGGCCTGGCATCAGGCGGCGTTGAGCGTGAACGTGACGAGCATGAAGCGTTGCGGTGGCGGCGGCGGAGGGCGGTTGGCGTCACTCGGACCGATCGGATCGGGGCACGATGCCAACCCCAAGGGTTCAGCGGTGGTTTGAGACCGATTTTCCGCCCCCTTCGTCAGGAGGTAAAGGGTAGAAAAATCTTTCCCCGAACGAATATTATACTACCGGATTATATTCCACCCAGAAATTTCCTTTTTAACAGCCCATCGTTTTCTTACTTTGTCACAAATTCAAATTTACTAAAAAAGAAAACTAAAATTGTTCAAAATTGGTGATAAGTAGACATTACTTTATCTCAACAAACAACGCTGGAACAATCCTTGCAACCAAATGGGACCTCTAAACTTTTTCTTACCAATTCCAATGTTTTAGCCAGAATGGTAACGTGGCAATGATCAAAACATTTTAAATCGATAGAGCGTTATTCATTAGATCCAGATCTCCATAAACATCTAAGATACCATCCACTGATGTACACCCTGTTTATCATAACAGAACATTCTGTTTACGTTTTTAACCTCCTGATCTTGTAATTATTTATTAAGTTAGTTTTTATATTTACTATCAAGTTTAATTCGAAAAATGTTTATCAATTGGTACCTATACAGGGTGGTTCAAATTAATCGTAGGATGCTTAAAGGGTGGTACATAGAAAATAAACGCCAAAGTGTCATATAAAACTATGGTTGAGACAAAGAATAGCTATTTAACAAGAGACAGTTGAAAAGAGAGAGATGGACTTTTCCTACCAAAGTTAAAGAGAGTTTCATTGGTTGTTCATTCAGGTTGTTGAACGTTGCCATATCTCAGGCCACATCAAATACATATTTGTTTAAGAAGCCAACAAAACACTTTGACTCAAAAGAAGTAAGTAAACAATTATTATAAGAAATTAGTTTATATTTTACCCTGAAAATTGGATGCAATTTTTATTACAAAATGAAATTAGATAAGAGACAATAGGCAACATGTTTCCTACCAAAGGCAAACCAATTCTTTGGTTGAAAAGTGCTTCTTAGCGGAACTGTATCTCCAACATGGACTAAGGTAAGTTGAGTTAGATCGTCATATTTAAGCCTCAAAAACATTGTGGTAGCATTTTTTCCGCACATTTTATGGACACCCTGTATTCTTTCGTGTTCTAACCGCAAAGTACGATTGCGTGAGACCACCGCCCTCTGTACAAGAAAGCCTAGAATGTCACTTTTAATGGCGGCGTGAGCGGTTTTCGTTTTGTACACTAACCTATGCAGATGCAGTAGAAAATATGTTTTTTTAAATTTTTTCGTGTAGTTGATTAGAAGTTGTGAGTGAAAAATCAAAGAACGCTTCATTCCTGATCCAGATATGTATAATTATGCCTTTTTATACCCAATAAAGTCCAGCCAAAGCAAGTTTGGTTAGAACCCTTTGTCCTGGAAAGTACAACAAACTAATGTGAAAACTGCTCAATCAAAGAAAATTTGGAAATCCTTGAAGCTAGGTAAGCAAAACTGGTCAATGGGTTTTATATTATTACCAAGACCTTTCTTTTAAAATGTAAATGTGCCAATGGAACTTCTAAAAGCTGTCCTGTTTCTTCAGAGTAAACCTTTGTTGCTCTCAAAATGCAGGCGGCCTCAAAATGTAACTCACATACCTATGTATGTAAGAGGCAATAAGTTTACTGAATGAGAAAGCATATTGTACTTACCACTGAGTATTGTGTTGGAGTAAAATCATTCCTGTTCAAAGCTTTCAACCACTGTTGGGTTCGAGCAGGGTCTTTTGGAAAGTAAAAGACTGACACTTTTGGGCCTTTCACCAAATTGCTTTTACAATTTGGCAAACAACAAGTGGACGGCATATTGTAGAGGCAATAGAATTTAAGTTAAAAAACCAACAACAAATTATAGAACAATGAAGGAACAATAACAATAGTGATAACACAATAAAATGAACACAAACTACACTTTCACTAGAACAATAAACATATAAACAACAATATATAATAGCAAACCAAAATTACTTTGGCAAGTAATCTCAAGTCTTGACTTTAAACCTTAAAAATTAATTTAATCATCGAAAAACTCAATTTCCACAATACAAACAAACGCAAACTGTCAACCACTATTTCGGCCATATTGGAATTTTTGGCATGCACCTTCTTGGCTTTCTTGTACAGAGGGCGGTGGTGAGACACATGTAGACTTACCACTGTCATTGATTTCCCTTGACAAAGTGTAATATAACTTTTCTATTTTTTTTCTACTAAAAATCAAACTTTAGAATTGAAGAGATTTGTAACTGCCAAAGATCGTATATGAGCCCCATTAACATTTCGTCACGGATCTGGTGGGGGCTCCCCATACTACATTTCCCTCTGAAAGTATCCATAAATTAAGACGACGATTTTCCAGTTGAAGGGCCGCCCGGACTGATCGAGAACGTGTAAAAAAGGGCCCGAGCCACTGCTGCCGAGATTGTCGGATCGCTAACGAGTGATGCGGGGTCATGAAATTGATTAGTCCCTTGTGCTCGAAGGGTTTGCCGACGGGCCGTTAAAAAGACCCTTTCAGGGTCGTATCGGCCGGGGGACCGATGGGTTTCGAAGGGCAGCCACAAAAAATCGTTTCATAATGGATCGGATGGCCTGTTTTGATGGCGAGAAACGGTCGAGAAATGTCTGGGTTTTTCCGATCCTAAAGGAAAAACAGCAAGATAGAACGAAAACCACTAGATTAATTATAAAGCATGAGACAAAATATCAACAAAGGTTAGTTTTCCAAAAAAATACAGGGTCATTCACGCTGATGGTATGTAAGAAGTATCTAGAGAACCGCTAAATATTTTTCGTCCTTAAAGGTTTGCTGATGTGACCTTTTGTTCTCAGTTAGTTAAAGTTAGTTAAAACCTACAGGATGGTCAATTTTTACCATTAAGTCGGACAGATAAAAAATCTGCAAAAAGTTCGTTTTTTTAAAAACATTACATTTGGAACAAATCCATGTATACTTCAGAAAGAAGTAGTAGTCCATATTCTTTCAGTGGAGTCGCAAGAGTACGAAAGGAAGGAAATGACAAACAGTCTTCTCCACAATACTTTATTATGACCTTAGATGGTAGGGTCTGCTCAACAAGTTTCGGTCACATAAATGACCATCTTCAGGAGCTCAAATCGGTCGATCAATGCGACTACTGTCTTTTTACAAGGGGAGAGACAGAGAGACCCATGTTATAACGAATTAGTTACAAAGCTCATTATGGAGAAAAAACTAACTATAGTACATTAAATTAAAATTAAACAAAAAACTTAAACTAGACCCATTTAGGGCTGGGTGAGACCCTAGGGGGAAAAAAAGATCTTAAAACTTGTGCACCATCCACTGAAGAGGCGATCAAACAGCAAACATGTATACTTTCCTATACCTAACTTGCGCCCTTTAAGGAAACTGTTAATAAGATGTTAGGTATAGGAAATATATAAGTACATGGACTTGTTCTAAATTTAATGTTCTTTTATTACAAACCATAAAACACCGATGGATCCATTTAAATAAAGCAAACTTTTGGCTTTTTCTATCTGTCCGACTAAAAGCTAAATATTTATCACTCTGTAGGTTTTTTTCATTTTCTGTCCATGGGCTTTTCATCATTGTCTTACTGAGGATAAAAGGTCACATCAGGAAACCTTTCAGAGAATTTAATGTTCAGACTACCGTTTTGCTGACACATCCACATGACATTTTTATGAAATATCTAAGAAACGGTACAAGATAGGTATAGGAAAGTATTAATATTAATTAGTAGTCTTCGTAAGAGGAATTCAAAAGTGAGATTAGAAACAGGATGTTCCATTTGAAAATCAAAAGTGTTCTTTCCGACTGATCAGGCAACACCTCAAAGTCGAAAATATTTTGGAAGGAGATTTTGAATTCAACATAGGCTACACTCCAAATTTCAGCGAAAAATATTGAGTCGTTCTCTAGATACTTCTAATATACCATCACCCTGTATAAGATTCCTAAAGATCATAATCCTGGAATCGTTAAAACCTTGGGACGCCTTAACAATCGTTCCGGACTCTTCACTTTCCGATTGTCGTAAATTCCGACTTTTAACCTTTTTCATAATTCCTCCTCGACTTGCCAGTTTCACGGAATTTCACGTCTCTAGGGAGTGACAATCTACGTCTCTCGTCACCGCGTTGCCCGTAAAAAGGGCGCCCGGGCATAAATTTTCCGCTTTTCGTATCGGTTTCCGGCAAAACGACGTTACCGGGCAACGAGGTTTTGCTTTATGGAAACTCCCGTTCCCAAACGTTGTTTTCTCCTTTTTGCCTTTCGGTTTGAAGGTAGTAAGGCTGATACGTGACTTGGACGCGAAAATGACAAATTACAAACCAAATTCTCTGTCTGTCGTTTTTGAATTTTTAAACTGGAACTTTCATGTGACCTTACTGGAGGTCAGTTTGGTAATTCTGGATGATTGCGATCCAGAAATCTAACAATGCAATCTCGTTGATCGTAATTTCTGTGGAAAGCGTGTCCCAGATCGGCGCGTCCGTTGGGCCTCAGGCTGACGAGACGAATTTAAATCGGGATATGCCACCGATGCCAAATGACGGCTGGCTAGCTCAAAGAGCCGTATTTAGATCCAGGATCCGAGGAAAAAACGGGAACAAATTCGTTTAATTCAAACCGGTTTAATGGCAGCAAGAGATTATAAGACCAAAGTTAAAAAAACGCTTCAATAGAAGTGGAAGTGATGAGTAACTTAGTCATCCCACACTGACTGCGCCAGTACAATATTTGACTATATAACAAACCAACTATTCAAAATTGTAATTATTGCAAGATTCCAACACATTTTCTTACTGCACGTGTATAAATTATTATAATTTTAAGGAACGTGTTCAGCTGTAACAACTCTAGATCCACCTGTAAAATGTCTGGGCTATTAATATACGGTATGCCACACAGACTATAGGCCGGAGAGATATTCGAGAAGGGCGCCGGCAAACAAACGACGAGCGTGATAAAGGGCGGATCTCCTGCATAAGGGAAGTACGGTGGACGCTTTTGAAACCCCGGGGGTAATTAAGTGAAAACTGCTGCCGACCTAGACGAAGGGCGAAGGGATAACTACCGCTTATCTTTCCGGATTAGAAAGACGTGTAAACACAATACTAGGGTGGGGGGAAATAAAGAACTCAATTTATATTTTCCACCCCCCCCTGAAAGTTAAGCGGAATATTTTTAATAACTGCTTTGTTGCAGACTGAAAAAATTACATTCCATATTATTCCTTTCTGCTTTCTCCTGGCTTTTGTTTTTCCCGACCCACCTCCTTCTCCTTCGTCACTGTGTCTCTGTTATTGGCAAATCCCCAGTTCGGGGAGTTCTCTCTCCCATCTCTTTGTTGTTCCAGAAAACGAACAAACCGTTTTGATGTCAGATTTAAGAGCGTGACATCGTCGGTTTCAGTCTGCGATGTTCGCTCTTTGCCATTCTAATGGCGCATATTTACCGACACTCGCGTGCACTTATGGAATGCATGATTTCTCCCGCTCTTCTTGGTTCGGTTTTTGGGGGAGATTTTGTGGGGGCGAACCACATGGAATAACAACCAAGAAAATGATAATATTTATTGTAACAGTAAAGGCAGTATTCCTTTTGAACCTCCATGGAGCAATTGGGATAGGAACTTTTGTTAAATGGTAACTAACACAGTTTTGAACTGTTTTTCATAATCTTTCCAAGTCCACATGTGCAGTATTTGCGTAAATCACAAACTACTCATTTTGCTGAAATTTACGCAAATGCTGCATATGTAGACTTAAAATTCGTTATAATTCATTTTCTGGCAACTGTTAAAGAATTGACAACTGAGGTGTGCGTGTTTTGTTTTACTCAAAAAACTAGAAAATGTACAAAACTTCATTTTAAAAATTGACTTTTATTTGTAAGCCACGTCTATTGCAGTTTTGAAATAAAGACATTGTTAAGGCACTTTTTTAGCAAAAAATTTGTTTTTGGAGCATTTTTCAAAAAAATCGTGTACGTACAACTCGATTATTTGAAACATTCTGTATAACCACATCTTAATGATCGTAAATAGCTACTAAATGGGGCTATCACGTGACGTTGAATCACATGATAAAGTGTCCGTTGTCACAATGACAATTTTCTGTCTTGAAAACTGTCAAAAATATCCTAATTTCAACGTTAGTGACAAAATGCCGACAGTTATAGTAAAACGAACACCGAATTTCTGTTCTCCATTTAAAAATTAGTTGAAATGGCTGGCTTGAAAGGTTTAAATCTATTATGGCTCCAGGCAGTATAGTAGGCTAGGAAAAACCTACATTTGGACAAAATTTTAGTGCACTTTTCCAAAAAATCGGGAAGAACTCAGTTATTTGAAACATTCCGTATAGATATGTCAGATGATCGTAGATAGCTAATGAATGAGGCTATCACGTGACATTGACTGGGCAATGGGCACCGTTTGGCCGCTGGAGGGCGCCAAAGCAGATTATTCTTTTTTTCGGCTTTTTTGTGAATATCTCGAAAACGGTTTGAGTTAGTTTTTGATGATGAAATTGATTTTGAATTCATTTTTTAAGTAAACCTTGAAAAGTTTGCTAATAAGAAACAAAAGAAGCTCTTATTTCGACTTCTGTTGAAAAACAGATAGTTAGATGACTAGTTATAATATTATTCAACATGTTTCAACTAAAAAAGATGATGAAACACAAAATCAATGATCACTGTCAACATATAAGCCACCTTTTCCTAACAACCCTTAAAATAGAGTAACCTAACCTGACTAATAGAGTTGATGGGCAAGTTTGGTACAAAAGTAGTGTATTTCTATCCTGCTCTAACTAATAAACGAAATAGCATGGCAAGACACTAGTTTTTGCACTGAACTTAACTAATTTGCTATTTCATGAGTTTACTCCTTGAAAGTGTGACCACCATCGATTAGACAATCAAACCGAGTATAACGCAAACCGCACACACTCGACGTCGTAATATCCCTGGGGCTGAATTATTTTCCTTCCTCTGTCAACCCCCCGGGGCTCCCGTGGGAATTGGGGGAACAGAACACGAGCCGCCGGTTACGTTCAGCCTCGCGTCGTCAGGTGCTTATTATTTCTTTAATATTTACGAGTGCGAAGCGGCCCTTTGTGCCCTCCGGCTGTACTACGTGCAGGGGTGTAGGAAATTCAACCCTTCAGGATATCTGGCATATTGCTTGATCAGGATTAGTCGATCTATACGTGAAGGACGAGCTTGATTCAATCTCCTTCCGGAGTTTTCGAGCTGAGGATTGCAGGAAATTTATGGCGCAGTGGAGGGTGGACACTTGTGTGCTAACTCCAGGTCCGGTTGAACATTTCAGAGCGGCATGGAACCGGACGGACATAAAACCGTGGCGACCACATAAAGCCCGGGGCCAACGCTGCATGCCCCAGAATGGGCGATGCCAGGTTCGAGAGTCTTCGCAGCGAGAAAATTTCAGTTGGAAAATCGAAAGTCAACTTGGTTCCATTCGGGAACATATCACAAAAACCCATTTAGAATACTTTTGAAGTTGAAATTGTAGAAATTTCAAAATGTTGATACATACTTTAAATGAGATAAATCAGTCTGATTTGCAATGGAAAAAGGGGAGAACGTTGGAAAAACTCTTCACTTTTATGGCGAGCAAGTAAAACGGCGGCGGGATTTTATGACACGCCGCCGCCTCGCGTTTTGAACGAGGGTAAGTGTGTGTAGTTGTGTGATGAGAGATCGTAATTTATGGGGTTGGAGGTGAGGAAAATACGGCAAAGAAAAATAAGGGCGGCGACGGATACTCTGAAGGAGACGTGCACTACATGATGACCAAAACAGATCTTTTTTTATATTATTTTTCTTTAACTAAAGTGTCCTTCTGTACATTCTTAATATTCTCTCATCAAAAATTTAGAGTTTTCAGTTTTATTAGACTTGTTAAGAAGGTGTTAAACTGCCATTTTTTAGCTCCAATATCAAGAATTTGCTTCAATCCTCCAGCAAATGACCGTATCCCTGACCGTACTTATATAAATATCGGGAAGAAAAGTGAGTGTAAATTGTCCCCGGAAAGAAATAAAAACGAAATATATCCCCGACGTAAAAGGAGGATTAAACCTGTAACTGAATATTTATTATACCCTACCTGCAGCGCCGAAAGAGGGTTTAAAGATAGATTTAGAGGAGTCGGGGAATCTCACAGGGACTTCGTAATAAAATATGGAAGCATACTGGGAGACGTACGTTTTCGTTCCTGGAGTTTTGACCCACCAGAAAATAGCATTATTTACATTTATAGATCATGGCACGTGACACTTGCTCTAAGGAGAGAAAACCAAAATGGCTTACATATAGAAGATGTAAACCAAACCAAAAAATCCTGAAGACCTTTATTTTCAAAGTAAAATTTGATAGCCGATACATATCCTATTTGCTACATAATAACATAAATACAATACATTGACATTAATGACAGAACTGTCAACTGGCTTTGACCAAACAATAAAAATGAACTAACAAACGGAAATTGTTCATTACGTTTTCTTATTTTATTTTTGATGTTTTAGATGTTTGAACGGAATTTAATGCATTTATAATGTGCGTTTTTGACAGGTTAGATCACTGTCTAGCTAAATTATCCTCTAAAATCGCGTGGTATCTGTTATCAATGTCAAAACTGTCAAAATTTGCTTAAAATATGAAAGAATTACTGTTTATAACACAGTTTTTGAAACCAGACGTGTTTCTACAGCATTTTAGGTTAGATACATGTAAATACATCAGCATTTAAAGTGTGATTGTCGTCGTATACGTAATATCTAGTTAATCTAATACAAATCTTAAGTTTAAGACAAAAAACTTGGAAAAATTCAAAATGTAGTAAACAAAACATCGATCTAACCACCGCCCTCTGTACAAGAAAGCCAAGAAGGTGCATGCCAAAAATTCCAATATGGCCGAAATAGTGGTTGACAGTTTGCATTTGTTTGTATTGTGGAAATTGAGTTTTTCGATGATTAAATTAATTTTTAAGGTTTAAAGTCAAGACTTGGGATTACTTGCCAAAGTAATTTTTGTTTGCTATTATATATTGTTGTTTATATGTTTATTGTTCTAGTGAAAGTGTAGTTTGTGTTCATTTTATTGTGTTATCACTATTTTTATTGTTCCTTCATTGTTCTATAATTTGTTGTTGGTTTTTTAACTTAAATTCTATTGCCTCTACAATATGCCGTCCACTTGTTGTTTGCCAAATTGTAAAAGCAATTTGGTGAAAGGCCCAAAAGTGTCAGTCTTTTACTTTCCAAAAGACCCTGCTCGAACCCAACAGTGGTTGAAAGCTTTGAACTGGAATGATTTTACTCCAACACAATACTCAGTGGTAAGTACAATATGTTTCTCATTCAGTAAACTTATTGCCTCTTACATACATTTTGAGGCCACCTGCATTTTGAGAGCAACAAAGGTTTACTCTGAAGAAACAGGACAGCTTTTAGAAGTTCCATTGGCACATTTACATTTTAAAAGAAAGGTCTTGGTTATAATATAAAACCCATTTACCAGTTTTGCTTACCTAGCTTCAGGGATTTCCAAATTTTCTTTGATTGAGCAGTTTTTACATTAGTATGTTGTACTTTCCAGGACAAAGGGTTCTAACCAAACTTGCTTTGGCTGGACTTTATTGGGTATAAAAAGCCATATCTATACATATCTGGATCAGGAATGAAGCGTTCTTTGATTTTTCACTCACAACTTCTAATCAACTACACGAAAAAATAAAAAAAAAAACATATTTTCTACTGCATCTGCATAGGTTTGTGTACAAAACGAGAACCGCTAACGCCGCCATTAAAAGTGACATTCTAGGCTTTCTTGTACAGAGGGCGGTGATCTAACCCATAAATTGGTCATTTTCTTTGCTTCTGCCAAGCAGCTTCAAAGTCGAAGTGCACTTTGAAGTAAAATTGGAATTATTTTTATGTCACTATATGACAATCTTGCCAATTTCATAATAAAGTTGACTTTGAAGTGAATGTAAATGTAGCTTAAGATTTATGATAGTTAGTTTGACAGTGATCACCTGTCACTAATGACATCATTAAAACAGTTAACTCTTATTTTTTTCAAAATAAAGTCTGCAGAAGCACTTTTATCAGTTTTCGGTATCAGTGGAAAGTTTTAGCAGCTTATGATATTGTACCAATCAGAAGAAAATTTGACAGTTGTCACATGACTCTCTTAATTATATATAAAGTTATTGAAAGTTACAAAATAGTGGAAATTTCCTCTTTGTATTTCCAACCTAGTAACATTTACTAAAAAACAACGTACATACATTACCAAAAAAAAAATTGTCATGTTTTCGTGTGATATAGAGTAGCGTGCCCCTCAAATTAGAGCCGCCCCCGTTACCCCCTCGTCGCCCCCAAAAGGTCGTTAAGCGTTTTTCTAAACTACTAATCTGCCGCCGTTTCCCGTCCACCCACACTTATTGCCTCACCCTATCCCATTGGTGGGGGCGCGGAGGGGTAAAGCGAGGGCAGAACAGGTTGGCCGGTAAATGAGCAGTAATAAAGCCGGCCAGAGGAGGCAGCAGCCGGATCGCCCACCGCCACCCAATTCCGGGGGCGGCAATTTGTTGCACCACAGTTGTAGTATTTACTAATTTGACTATAAAATAATGAAATGGGTGTTTGTCCATTCGTGGATTATTAATAAACTGGTGATAGTTAACAGCACGATGTAGACTTTGTAATTGGTCAAGAAAAAGCAGCAAGCTGACTGCCTGTTTGTGAATGGTCATGCTGTTGGTGTTCACTTTTTGTAAATTTAATGATAGTAGGTAAAGTAGAGATCTATTTTTCTATAGTTTGTGAAGAATTTAGGGTGTAACAAACGTATCCCATATCAGCGTTGGCGTCGCGTCGCGGCTGCGGCGGTGGCGTGGACACGGCGGCGGCTGCGGCGCGTGTCTGACGCGTCTCGTGCCTAACAAGCACCGGTCCCTCCCCTCTTTGCCCTCGACGACCCCCCAATATTCCAGAAATCATCAAAATGTTGTTAACTTCCGGCAAAAAAAAAACAATACCTTTATCAAAAATTTCTTCGTTGTTAGTTGGGTTTGATGTTTGTAGGTAAAGTAATTGACGTTCCGTTTATCTGTTATCTTATTTCTCTAATCTGACTGTTTTGTAGAGTTTTGACATTTTCCGCAACATTTTGACGGTCGCAGGGTTCACGGTTAGATATTTCCCCGTGGGTTTTCCCCCCACCGTGCAGCGGTGTCGGCACGCGACCAAAGGCCGCCCCCGGCCGCGCACCCCCTCCCGGACGTCCCAACGTCGACGACGCTCACTCGACGCCTCATTGCCCAGAAAGTGACGCTTTCGAAAGGACGAAATCCGCGCCACGTCCAATTTAGATATACGAACTCACGCCAAAACATCGCGCGCGATTCTAATTTCGGTATCTGGCCAAAAAGGAGGAAAAACCCTACCAAAACAATAACAACACGGTCGCGACATAAACTTTTAATTATCGTCCACTTAACGAATTTTGAGCGAAAGTTTGTTGGAAATTGTATCATCTGCAAACATTACGGAAGTGATAACTAGTAAGGGTAAGTTTGACAAATTTTAATAAACCTCTCTCTCAAATATCATTGTTATCTCTAACCACACCATAGCCAAATTCGTTATCTCTATGTCTTTAATTGATATCACAGTGGTACACACTCACCTACTCGTCCAGCACATTAAAATTTTCAATATTATTTAGTCTCTCAGGCAAAAAATGTATTTAAAAAAGAACTTACAATTTTGAGGGGATATTGCATAGCATACTTTAAACTTTCAATTAAACTTAACTTGATTTAACCAATAAGTGTAAATTGCCGTTAGTGGGTAATTGTCAATATTACATTGAAAACAGTTGATAGCAAACCATAAATTCAATTAAATTTTCAAAATCAAGTAGTTTCAGCTTTTTTTTATAACCCAGAGTCAAACTGTATACTTGAGGGAATTTGCCTTTTGTTTTGCAGACGACAGTTCATCTGACGTCCATGACCCAATAATGACAGCCAAAGCCAAACGGCTCGCGGGCGCTGAACCAATCAGAAGGGCGAACAAACCCCTAATGGAGAAACGACGTAGGGCGCGAATTAATCAAAGCCTGGCGGCCTTAAAAACCTTAATTTTGGACTCTGCCAAGGCGGACAACACCAAACATTCGAAACTGGAAAAGGCCGATATTCTCGAGCTGACCGTGCGACATTTCCAGAGGCATCGAAGTTTAGACGTTAAAGGTATAAATCAATATAAGGCGGGATACGCGGACTGCGTTAGAGAAGTACAAAGGTATCTGGAAACACCCGATGCCCAAACAATGACCGTGATTGATCCTGGAGTGCGTCAAAGGTTGCTCAGGCACCTGGATAATTGCGTTTCCGAAGTCGATGTGGACCTAAGACAAGCCCTGACTGCTACCGCCAATCCGACGAACGAGGAGAGACTACAACATCCCGACTCCTCCACTTTGGAGGAAGTCAACAATAACAGCAACAACAGCAGCAACCCGCCAAGAGTGGAAGTGAAAAGTGAAGACCCTAAGGCCATCAAGAATTACGACGGAAACTTTGTCCTTTTACTTCCTGAGCACTACGTGCAACTTGCCAACGCTTTGGGGGTAAATTTGAGACAGGCAGGGGAGAGGACTCCAAGTCCAGGTCCTTCCAATGAAGGCAGTCCTGAGGGTGAAGATCCTCCCAAAGTTAAGCTGGAGAAACCTTTAGATTATAGTAAAAATAATGAACCGGTAGAAAGTATGTGGAGGCCGTGGTAAAATTTTCAGAAGTGCGTGATTTTGTAACACAAATTCTTATTTGTATGACTGTCAAATTAAAACTAACTGGAGAAATGACATAAACATAGTGATCTACAGGGAGATTCTTCACTTACACTACCTGAGAGTTTTACCAAATTTGAAGATGAGGCCTAAACCCGCAACATCCAAAGTACATAACATTGTAAATACAATCTAGATTATATTATGTGATAGTAAGAAAGGCTTTAATACTATTATAATTATTTATTTTAGTTACTGTTCTAGTTTTTTGTTGTTGACTTGCTTATTAACTTTGACTATTATTTGATGCGTCACTGTATCACAAACCCTAGTCCAGACAGATTATTTTATGTACATAAAATGTAAATAAAATGTATAAACTTCAGTTTAAACCTGATTGTATAATAATTGATGTCGAGAATAAATAAATCCGTTATTAATTGACATTTCATTGAATCAAATATCATAACAATAGCCTGGCCTAATCAAAACATGGTCATCTCTATTTTTTCTCTTGAACGAGCAACAAACTCCACGTGGCTGAACAGAATCCCGAGAGTCCAACTTCTTCGGAAAGTTTGGAAGTTGCTTAGCCAGAGTTCGACGCAAAGACGAAAGTTTTGGGGAAATGGGAGAGGGACGCCAAAGTTGTGGATCGTCCGGAAAGGAGTTTCCCGGTCGACGAGCTGGGGAAAACCGTTTGATTATCGTACGCCGGGAAAGTTTTAACGGAGCCTCTGCTGGTGTCGAAGTCGCAGCGAGAGTTGGTAAATATGATCCGCAAAAAAATTATAATAAATCAGAGAATTGAGTCATCTGACAGTTGATCACAAGGAATCAAATATGTTTGTTGATGAAGCAGTCACGTGATTAAATGTCAAGTTACAGTGCCTTCGAAATGAAAAGTGTCGAAAACGAACAATCAAACAACTAAATCAAGTCAAAGTTTGAATTGGCAGAAACACAGTTTGAAAAACAGTCAAGGACAAAATCGCCTGTAAAACCCACTTGGAGTAAGAAAATTACTCTTTTAAACACATTTTTGGAATCCTCATTAAATTTCCTATTCAATACCCTGAAAAACAGTACAAAATTTAGTACAGTCAGGGAGAAAAACGGTGTCAAAATTTCAACTGCCAGAAACACAGTTTGGAAAAACAGCCAGGGACAAAATAGCCTGTAAAACCCACTTGGCGTAAGAAAATTACTGTTTTAAAGACATTTTTGGAATCTTCATTAAATTTCCTATTTAATAACCTGAAAAACAGTACAAAATTTAGTACAGTCAAGGAGAAAAATGGTGTCAAAGTTTGAACTTCCAGAAACACAGTTTGCAAGAACAGTCAGGGACAAAATGGCCTGTAAAACCCACTTGGACTAAGAAAATTCCTGTTTTAAACACATTTTTGGTATCCTCATTAAATTTCCTATTTAATAACCTGGAAAAACAGTTCAAAATTTAGTACAGTCAGGGAGAAAAACGGTGTTAAAGTTTGAACTGCCAGAAACACAGTTTGAAAGAACAATCAGGGACAAAATGGCCTGTAAAACCCACTTGGAGTAAGAAAATTACTGTTTTAAAGACATTTTTGGAATCTTTATTAAATTTCCTATTCAATAACCTGAAAAACAGTACAAAATTTAGTACAGTCAGGGAGAAAAACGGTGTCAAAGTTTGAACTGCCAGAAACACAGTTTGAAAAAACAGCTAGGGACAAAATAGCCTGTAAAACCCACTTGCAGTAAGAAAATGACTGGTTTAAACATATTTTTGGAATCCTCATTAAATTTCCTATTTAATAACTTGAAAAAACACTACAAAATTTAGTACAGTCAGGGAGAAAAACGGTGTCAAAGTTTGAACTGCCAGAAACACAGTTTGAAAAAACAGCTAGGGACAAAATAGCTTGTAAAACCCACTTGTAGTAAGAAAATGACTGTTTTAAACACATTTTTGGAATCCTCATTAAATTTCCTATTTAATAACCTGAAAAAACAGTTCAAATTGTACTTAAGCAAAATATATTTTATGAAATTTTAATTTTATAAACTGCTAAATTATAGGGCAAATTTCATAGAATAGCATGGAATAGCCACCTAACGGAAAGTTTACTAACCACTGCGGTTTGCTTCTGACATTGTACAGAACGCTACGTGACTTTGTCGTCTAGTTGGCTGTAAAAAAATTACCTACTCCCTTCTTCGGTAGAGGACGCCACACTACACATGCAATCAATTTTCTGAATATCTAGCAATAAAGAGTATTCATCTAATTTATTATGTTAAATAATTGTTAATAATTTAATTTTCTTTTTTCTTTACTGCATTAAGACAAATTTCTACTCAAATCTTTATTTTATGCAGAAAGTGACAAATGACAGTTTGAGCTTACGATTTTTGACAGTCAATTGTTGCAATATGACAGCCTCAAGGACATACGACGTTTTGTTTTGTTTTTTTAATAGTTTTGACGTTTTGTTGTTTTCATTTTTTTTGCATTACTACGTGGTTTATTTTCTAATTCTATTTAATTTATACATATGGTATTTTCTAAGTTAAATAATGTCTTCCAAGCATTTCTGCTTAAAGTGGACCACATTCCAAACAAGTATTCTAAACGCATTTGAAAGTCTTCAGAGCACTGAAGATCTTGCAGATGTTACCCTAACTTGTGAAGGAATCAGCTTAAAGGCACATAAATTTATATTGTCAGCATGCAGCCCGTATTTCCGCACCATATTCAAGGTAAGAAGTCGCTAGTTGACCAAGTAAAAGTTATTTATCAAGTAAAATTGCAGGAAAATCCTTGCCCTCATCCAATAGTTATTCTGAAAGATGTAGCATATGTGGATCTAATAGCAATAGTCAATTTCATGTACCATGGTGAAGTCATGGTATCAGAAGAGCAACTTCCTTCATTTCTACAAACTGCAACAATACTGCAAGTTTCTGGGTTGATTAGTAATGATATGCCTTGTCCTCTAAACAGGCAAATTCTACCAATCAAAAAAGTGAAACCTGCACATAGTGAGCCCCATGAGTGCCCCTCAAAAAAGATCAAAGCCAGTCCTAAAGTGCATAAAGCTCCCCTTGAAGAAAACATTGTAAAAAAGCCAATTCCACAAAATCTAGACACATTATTCGAAAGTGAGAAAATTAAAAGTGAAAAACCTGAAGAAATGGATGAAAGTACTGATCAAAACATTTCAAAAATACAAGATCTAACAGAAAAAATGGATAATCAATCTCAAAGTTCCATTCTTGAAGCTGCACTAGAAGTGAAAACAGGAAGCATATTGGAGAGGTCATTGACATCTCAACCTACTTGTAAACAGCAATGCATACCAGCACCATGCGAAAAATTAAGTATATTACCAGACATATCAATACCCAAGACTATTTTTATACCACGTAAACCTCCAGAGAGTGAAATGGAGAGGTTAATTCTGAGATCTTCATCTGAATCATCATCCAGCCCTTTGACTTTTGATAGAGCTGCTGAAGTTTTACATCAAAATGTTAAAGTTGAAAGCATAGAACAATCAGATATGGAGGTATGTACAAAAAAAATTTGATTTTCTGGTTTAAAAATGTGGTGAAAGTTGAAAATACCTAGTTTTACCTATTGATAGTAGTCTGAGCTCTAAAATACATATTATTAAGTGTTATAGTGAATTTCTGTAAAGATGATCATTCAATATGTTTTAAAATTGAACTGTGGAGCACTGGACTGCAAAGGTGAATACATTGTAGTAGACCAAGCATAATTTACCAATTTTTCACATTTAAACTACATTTTTAAGGTCACGTGACTGTTTTTGACAGGTGTCTACTGGACTTTACTACAGTGGCAAGCTCTAAAATTGCATAACCACAGTCACGTTACGTGTCTCTTACAATTTCAGCTGTTACAACTGTCTAAAATAGTCTAAATTTTATTTACCAAGTTTTTAAAGTTTAAACCACATTTTAACGGTCACGTGATTAATTTTGACAGATATCACCTGGCCTTTATAGTGGTGCAAGCTCAGAATTGCATTATCAACGTCAAGTGACGTGTACTAGTATTTACAACTGTCCAAATTTTATTTATCAATTTTCCAAAGTTTAAACTGCCTTTTGAAGGTCACGTGACTGTTTTTTACAATGTCAACTGGTATTTACAGTGTTGCAAGCTCAAAAATTGAATTATCCAAGTCATGTGACGTGTATTTTGCAATTGAAGTTTTTACAACTGTCTAAATTTTATTTATCAATTTTCCAAAATTTAAACTGCCTTTTTGAAGGTCACGTGACTGTTTTTGACCATGTCAACTAGTCCTTACAGTGTTGCAAGCTCAAAAATTTAATTATCAAAGTCACGTGATGTAGTTCTTACAATTTTACCACTGTCTAAATTTAAAATACTATTTATTTAATTTTTCAACTGTTTCTTTTAAATGATAGGTGTCTTTATTTGACACGTGCTAACTTGGTTACTATGACAGTTAGAAGATTCGTTTAAACGTCAAAATATAACCCGTAATTTCAGACAATTGTACAAAAAATATTTGTGTTTGTTAAAATTTGAAAAAACAGTCACCTGACCTTAGAAAATCAATTTTAAGCTTTCGACACAAGGTCAAATCAAGTGTCAAAAATTTGAAAAAACGTTTACGTTGTCACCTAACCTAACCTAAAAACTGTCACGTGACTTTTAAAAAAATTAATTTTAAGATTTTGGGTCTTCAAAATTTGGAAAAGCAATCAGGTAACCTGAGGAAGTAATTTTTTTTTAATTATTAATCCTTATGACATTTTGACCCTTGTCAATTGTAAAAGTAGATATGCTACTTAATTAACCTGACCAAAAACTGCCATGTGACCAAAAAAAATTTAAGGGTGTATTTCATCAAGGTTTATCATTGTCTCAATACCAAGGGTCTTATAACTAAATTTAAGAATGCAACAAATGTGTAGGTGAAAATTTGAAGGCATTCTGAGGCAGTTTTAATAATTTAAAGGCATTTTGAGATATTTCAAGGTAATATAAGGAATTTTAGGCACTTTTAGACATTTCAAGGTATTTTGTATGCAAAAGGCAATTTGGTGTACAAAAAATGATCGGCGGTCTACCCCTCGATTAAACCTTAAATGAATTAAAATACCTACATAGTAGCCAATTCTAAACTGCCAAAAACAATTAACAGTAATGTCAACCAAAGTTTCTAGACATAAATTGGAAGAACATACAGGATGAACATTATTGAATTGATCAAATGCTTTTTAATGAAAATTTAGTATTTTCTTCTAATTTTGAAGAATTTCACACAGTTTTTTAACATCCCAGTTGTTAAAAGAAAAACAGTTAGAATAGGCATTTTTTGCTTCTGAGGCTCTGCTTAACAGATCTAACACTTAAAATGTAGTAAAAAATTTAGAAATTAATTTACCAAATGTAATCTATTTTTTTTTCGTCATGGGAAAAAGTCTTGGAGCAAAGGTTTGAAAGTTATGAACATAAATGTCATTGAAAAAACACTTTTTATGGGGAAACCATATTTACCATCATTTTATCTAAACTAACCACTTTATAGACACATGTGTTTATATGTTTAATGTTTTTTTTTTAGATATTATCATCAGAGGAAGCAGCAATAAATTTTTCGAAAACAGTCGTCGAAGTGCCTCACCATAGTAGTCAGTGCGGCAACTGTCCGCACTGCGGTAAAGTGTATTCCAATCAATCAGCTTTAAAATATCATGTAAGATTAGTACACTCAGATCTAACCAATATGTATTGTTGTCATTTGTGTCCCGAAAGTTTTGATTATCGGGAGGGATACAAAAAACACATGGCCGAAGCGCATTCGGTTAGGAATTGAATTTTTATACTTAATTGACTTTGTTTGGTTTAATATTTCGTTATTGTTAATGTTATTATATATTATTTTATATGTTAATTATTAAAGAGGTTTTTTTTATATAAACTATTTTGCTTTTTCGTGAGACTTTCAATTACTATCCCAAACTTTGCATTTTAATTTTAAGTTTATAGTTAAAAGTTTATACATTTCAATATTCCATCTGTTTTGGTCTCAATGTATTAAGAAATTATTGCGCTCTCTAAAGTTACCATCATACTAATAGCAAATTTGAATTCTGGGACTTTTTGAGAAATTCGAAAAAATCATCAAAGTACGGGCGTAGAGTTATTTCTAAACCCACACAAACCTTCATGAATTTAAAAATATTATTACGTCACTGCCACTAGCCCTGGGATGAACTTTAAATACCTTCTACAGCTAACATAAGTAGAAATATACTTTTATTAAAATATAGGTATACATTTTATTATATAAAAAAACTCATTCACAAACAATATCTATACGCATCTAATGAAAGTAATAGTTAAAAAATTGGAAAACAGATAACATCCTGTCGCATATGGACAACTTTTTATAAATTAAACTGAAACTGGTACACTGTTTCGTGGGGGAAACATTTAGAAAAATTAAACTGCATTCTTAGGAAAGGTATAAAATAGCAAATAAAAATTTGTCATGCGCTATATATTAGAATTCTTAAACCTATTCACAGCCGTTCTTTATTTCCTACAACTAAAACTGCATTGAACAGCGTTAAAAGCTCATTTAACGGCAAGTAAAAACAACTAAAGTTTTAATTAAATTGGATAGTTTTATGACCACAATAAGAAGCAAAACCAAAGCTTTTTCGACTAATTTTACGTTTGAGCTGTAATAATCATTATTAACCAAACTATTTTTTAATTTTTGACGCATTTTATGGTCACTTTTCCTGACCGTCCACTACTTTTATATTTATACACATTTATAAAAAGGGGGGGAGGTGAATAACTGGAAACTAAGGGTAGGAGTGATAAAAATATATTCATTTCTGCCGTGGACTTAAGTAGAGTAAAAGTAGTACGTTTTGTACTTTGCACCCCAAGCAACAACCACCATTAAAGTTCAAATCCACTTCTAATGGGATGTCAAAAGTGGAAGACTTCCTTAAAGAGCGCTTTACATATGATTAACATATGTAAAGCCATTTTAATCAGATTCATCTTCCTTTACATCGGTATTTACAATATAGACAGCGTTCCCTCAGCTGTCTAACGGATCAGCTATTATCAGATCGTCGGCTTCGGCAGCACTAATAGTAATCATCATTTTCTCTTCGTTGCTCGAACTGTCCGAAGATGCTGATTGTTGCGTAGACGTAGCGGCTTCCTGCATTAAAAACCAAAGTTTTGTTTTTGGGCAATTCAAGACAGTTTTGTGATGGTTTAAAATACAAAAATAAGTTAATTTTCTTGGAAAAACTACTATTATTTACCTGAGAGTAATTCAGATGGGTGATGGCATATTTGATGTTGTTTTTGCTGTCTGTTATCCACACCGGCTGAGGTTTCTGCTCGGTTTCTTGCTGTTGCTCACCGTCAGTTTGGACGTCCCACACCTCATCGTCTTCTTGTTCTTTGTCTTGCTGTAAAATTTAATAAACATTCATTATTACCACGAAGAAAGAAAAAAATACATTATTTCTACACATGCGTAAATGACACATGTAGTTTAGAAAATATCACTTGGATTTTAAAAATATAAGTTGGATTTCAGAATCTATAACTTGTATTTCATTATCGTAAATTTGGTTTTAGAAAACGTAAGTTGTATTTCAGATTCGTCACTTGTATTTCAGAAAAGGTCACTTGTATTTTAGAACGCGTTATTTCAATTTCAGATTTTTTTGTGTTTCTATGTGGTTATTAGTTTATTGTTTTTTTATAATATCACTTTAAGCAAAAAAAAACCCGCCCATCGGGAGTATTAATTTATATAAAATATACAGGGTGTCCCATAACTATATGACAATCTCTCGGGGGCATGCAGGGGATGTCAAAATTATACGATTTGTTCATATAATTTTTTTTAAAGTCACTCTTAAGGGAAATATTGAGCCCCAAAGAACTGCCTTCCAATTAACGTTTTTGGCCGTAACTTTTGAAACACTTTGTAGATTGAAATGATTATTGGGTTTAATGTTTTATCGAAAGAGACCTTCTATTTGACATCAAAACCAGGTATTTCGTCTTCGAAAGGCAGGAACTAACTGGACCTAAGACACAATTTGCTTAAACTTTGAGAGCTGCCATTATTTTCAGCTGCAAACGCCATTAATGGATACTCTTGACATTTTTATCGAAAAATTGTACTCTTCCTTTATTTCGATAAAATAAACGGTTTTCGAGATAAATCGATTTTTCATTGAACTGCTTAAACCACAATGTTATTAAAAATATTCGTTAAACTATTGACTTTTTTTGCTCAACTTTAATTTTCCAAATTACAAATGACCACGTCTAAAATCCAACTGCTCTTTTCTATAATACAAGTGACTAATCTGAAATACAAATTGCAATTTCAAAAATCAAAGTTATTATTCTAAAATTGAAAGTACCTTTTCTGAAATACAAGTGATATTTTTTAAATCCATCTTATGGTTTCTAAAATTCAACTGGCGCTTTCTAAACTACATGTGTAAATGGTGTAGTCTAAAACAGAGTACAACTTACCGACAATCGTTGTTTCTGATGCGTTTTCAAATGTTTAGACAGATGATCTGACCGCATGAATTTCTTGTTGCACTCACTACACTGGAACCTCTTTTCTCCGGTATGAGTCCGCCTGTGTCTCTGTAGTTCATCCGATCTCGTAAACCTTTTACCACAAAACAGCCATGTACAGACAAACGGTCGTTCTCCTGTGTGCCACCTTAAATGTGCTCTAAAACCAAAACATAATAATTTCAAAAAATGCGACTACTAAATCAGCACTAATTTTCAACGTGAAATAAGCAATTTCTTACCTCAAATGACTAGTTTTACCGTAGACTTTGTTACAGCCCGGAATGTGACAGATGTGTTGCTTTTTCCGGTCAGAATGTCGCTCCCCTTCTTGACAGTTGGGGCAGGTACATGCCACTCGTCGAACTCTTTGTTTCTGTTCTCCTTGGTTGATGTCGGAGGATGAGGGTGATGGTGCTGGTTGTTGTTCAACGGTACTCACACTAATTGGTGTTGCAACCTAGAAAAACAATTTATTTTCTTTCAAAAAGTGACTACTTTTGATGCAAAACTTCCTGTAAGGCTTAGATATTTAATTGTTGTTGACTGTCAGGAAAACAAGTACCCAAAATTTTAGTTAGTTCAACACCTACCTGAGGAGCAGCCGTTGCAGTAGTTACTTGGGGTATTATTTGCCATTTAGTAGGATCGCTAGGATCTTGCTGAATATGCTGTCCTACAGCGATTTGCGGTTGAGGTTGTGTAATAACTTGCAAGTTTCCGAGTCCTAAAATCAACGTAATATATGATGAGAATGTTAATGCCATTAAAATCGTAATAAGTAATAGATATCAAAATAAAGACAAAAGTCAATATGGACGAAATATTTCTGAAACTTCCAAATTTCTATATATTCAGTTTAATTAGATTTCAACAAATATTAAGTTATCTTTATACCTCTACCTCTAAGTACTACTGACAACCTTCCAAAAAGTTTCAGAGCTTGTCTCCACTGTCTTTCAACAGACTCAAACTTTCCCAGAGTTGTTTTAAATTGCCAGAAACAAAATTTTGAAAGCTCTACAAACCTCTAAGTGCTACTGACAACCTTCTAAAAAGTGCCAGAGGCCTCTGCAAGTGTCTTAAACTTTCCCAGAACTGTTTTCAATTGCCAGAAGCCTCTAGGATTATTTTGAAAGCTCTACAAACCTCTAAGTGCTACTGACAACCTTCTAAAAAGTGCCAGAGGCCTCTGCAAGTGTCTTAAACTTTCCCAGAACTGTTTTAAATTACCAGAAGCCTGTATGATTATTTTGGAAGCTCTACAAACCTCCAAGTGCTACTGACAACCTTCTAAAAAGTGCCAAAAGCCTCTGCAAGTGTCTTAAACTTTCCCAGAACTGTTTTCAATTACCAGAAGCCTGTAGGATTATTTTGAAAGCTCTACAAACCTCTAAGTGCTACTGACAAGCTTCTAAAAAGTGCTAGAGGCCTCTGCAAGTGTCTTAAACTTTCCCAGAACTGTTTTAAATTATCAGAAACCTGTAGGATTATTTTGAAAGCTCTATAAACCTGTAAATGCTACTGACAACCTTCTAAAAAGTGCCAAAAGCCTCTGCAAGTGTCTTAAACTTTCCCAGAACTGTTTTCAATTACCAGAAGCCTGTAGGATTATTTTGAAAGCTCTACAAACCTTTAAGTGCTACTGACAACGTTCTAAAAAGTGCCTGAGGCCTCTGCAAGTGTCTTAAACTTTCCCAGAACTGTTTTCAATTACCAGAAGCCTGTAGGATTATTTTGAAAGCTCTACAAACCTCTAAGTGCTACTGACAAGCTTCTAAAAAGTGCTAGAGGCCTCTGCAAGTGTCTTAAACTTTCCCAGAACTGTTTTAAATTATCAGAAACCTGTAGGATTATTTTGAAAGCTCTATAAACCTGTAAATGCTACTGACAACCTTCTAAAAAGTGCCAAAAGCCTCTGCAAGTGTCTTAAACTTTCCCAGAACTGTTTTAAATTATCAGAAGCCTGTAGGATTATTTTGAAAGCTCTATAAACCTCTAAGTGCTACTGACAACCTTCTAAAAAGTGCCAAAAGCCTCTGCAAGTGTCTTAAACTTTCCCAGAACTGTTTTAAATTGCCAGAAGCCTGTAGGATTATTTTGAAAGCTCTATAAACCTCTAAGTGCTACTGACAACCTTCTAAAAAGTGCCAGAGGCCTCTGCAAGTGTCTTAAACTTTCCCAGAACTGTTTTCAATTATCAGAAGCCTGTAGGATTATTTTGAAAGCTCTATAAACCTCTAAGTGCTACTGACAACCTTCTAAAAAGTGCCAAAAGCCTCTGCAAGTGTCTTAAACTTTCCCAGAACTGTTTTAAATTGCCAGAAGCCTGTAGGATTATTTTGAAAGCTCTACAAACCTCTAAGAGCTACTGACAACCTTCTAAAAAGTGCCAGAAGCCTCTGCAAGTGTCTTAAACTTTCCCAGAAGTGTTTTAAATTACCAGAAGCCTCTAGGATTATTTTGAAAGCTCTACAAACCTCTAAGAGCTACTGACAACCTTCTAAAAAGTGCCAAAAGCCTCTGCAAGTGTCTTAAACTTTCCCAGAACTGTTTTAAATTATCAGAAGCCTGTAGGATTATTTTGAAAGCTCTATAAACCTCTAAGTGCTACTGACAACCTTCTAAAAAGTGCCAAAAGCCTCTGCAAGTGTCTTAAACTTTCCCAGAACTGTTTTAAATTGCCAGAAGCCTGTAGGATTATTTTGAAAGCTCTACAAACCTCTAAGAGCTACTGACAACCTTCTAAAAAGTGCCAGAGGCCTCTGCAAGTGTCTTAAACTTTCCCAGAAGTGTTTTAAATTACCAGAAGCCTCTAGGATTATTTTGAAAGCTCTACAAACCTCTAAGAGCTACTGACAACCTTCTAAAAAGTGCCAGAGGCCTCTGCAAGTGTCTTAAACTTTCCCAGAACTGTTTTCAATTACCAGAAGCCAGAACTCTCTAAATAAAACTTTCTAGAAATTGCCAGAGGCATCTACAAAACTGTATTAAATCTTCCAAAAAATGGTTCTAAATCCTAAAAAGTCAAACTGTTCTAGATCCATTAGAAAACTGCCAGTGGCCACTAAAAACGACTGAAAACCTTTTAAAAATTGCCAGAGACCTCTAGCGTCATGTTGAAATTTGCCAGAAGCCTACACAAGTGTTCTAAGGCCCATATGCACCGACATATTTAAAGGCATCCTAGTCTGTTTTCATTTGACTGTGACATTTAGCACACAGGCAAAGATTGGTTGGTCATATACTATATAATTTATTGTAGCGCCTGCATTAAGTCAATAATCAATATTATATTTAATCACCGACATACGTTTTTTGCTGATGATTGTGACGCAACAGTCAAAAGTCACTGAACAGACAGAAAATGTTCAAAAAAAGTGTGAAGGTTTTAGGCAATTTTGCCCCAGTTTTACAGATATTTGACAATTTGTTTCTATAGCTCAGTTGCTCAAATATAATTATTATTTGTAACATGAATCTTTGTATGCAAAGTTTCTTAAGATGCCTAAAGTAGGGATAATTTGCAATCAACACATTTTCAAATGAAAATAAAGGAATAAAAACACTTACCGGGTATATTCTGTATTGTGGGCACTGTTTGAATATTGGGCAGCTGAATTATATTTCCCAATCCACCAATATTACCAACTGTTCGTACTTGCTGTAAATTTTGAAGGCTTGACACCGGCAGTGAAAACTGTTGACCATTCGCAGCTTTAAAGGAAAAAATTATCATAAATTACACTAATAATTACAGACAGTTAAATAATGTTTGAGTGCCTAAACTTAAGAACAAATAAAAAAATTACCAGTAAATGTTAATTGAGCTGAGGCTTCTCCAACAACCTGTTGTGCCAGGGACGTAGGCGCCTGCGTCTGTTGAGGTTGTTGTTGTTGCTGTTGATGTTGCGGTAGAGACGTAGCAATTTGAATTTGCTGAATCTGGCCTGTTGGCGTTAAAATGCTTGCCATTTGAGGAATTAATTGCGGTTGGGCCTTCAAGGCAAAAGGTCAATTTTAAGTTAAATATCGCATTAACATCCCAGTTAATTAGTACCTGTATGATGTTGGGCACGGTCGCGGTTGTGGCCAATTGGACGGGAAAATGTATGGTTTGATAGATAGTCTGGCCGTTTCCGGACGAAATGGGAACTTGAATAGGTATAGTTTGTTGCATCGGAAACTGAAATACTTGCGGTTGCGCTTGTCGAACCTAAATTTCAAAATAGAATAGTCAAGAAATTTACGCAATAAATCACAAGTTTACTTGTACGCTCTGCCCATTTGAAAGTTGAACTGTGGTGGGCAGGTTTGTTGCTCCAGTTGGCAGAACCGTTCCAGTAGGTGTTCTGATTATTTGACCAGGACTAAATATCTGTTGGGGCTGTTGTCCTCCTGCAAAAAAAAGTAATATTTCTAAGAAAGTTCAGCAAAATGACAGTGACAGAAAAGTGTACAGGTTAAGTCACCAAAACTTAACTTTAATAACCAAATTTGCAGTCAGATTTTCTGACGCTTTTCTACTTTCACATTTCGTAAGCACCCCTTCACATAAAAATGTCGTAAAACTCAAATGATTGGCTGAATAACTAAATTCTAAATAATACACACCATTCAGATTATTTAATTCAACAATCATAGGCCCAAGTTCAGTCTGGATTTGAATTACTTGATGAGACACATTTTGTAATTCTGTAAACTTTTCGTCTTTTTCTTTACTCTGATCAGGGGCGGAGTTTAATGGGTTGGTACTTTGACTCTCCGTGGGCGGCACAACGTCACATTCAGTTGCCATTTTCACGAAACTACACTACACTGAGAAAATACTACTAGTACCAATAATAAACCTGTTACAAGGGTATTAAATATTTTTAAAGACTCGATACATAAAAACGATTCAAGTGCAGCAGATTTAGTTGCCAACTGATTCAAGTTTTAAAATCGGCTGGGACTACTGAGTTTGTCAAAAAGGTTAGGGATTCTAAGAAATACTAGTAGAGGCAGGCTCGGTAGGGCTGGATTTACGACCCATGAATACAAGTTTGGTACAAGCAGGGTAAGGTCAAAAAGCATATTTTGCTACCTGCAACTGAAGGGACGATTTTCAACGCATAATTGGGCGTTACATACATAGTACATACCTACTTTAAAAGTATGTTTTTTTTTCTTAAAAACATAAAATTTTAATAGTAAGTTGTAAAAATAAAGCGACAGGCATTATTTGTCATTAAACATCACTTTTCACTGTAGCATCGGTTGCAAAACTTATTGTTAAACCCAGAATCAGTTATTATTAAGCATAATCAGAGTTCAAAACTTTTCTATTATTGTAATAGTATTATTGATTATAAAATTTAGGTGTTTCCATGTTGTTTTTGTGTTAAGAAAATGGTTAAACCAAAGGTGCTCTTACGTTTATATTGCATTCATAGTAGAGTTGAAATAAATATAAAATAACAAAGACATAATTACCTAAGCTCATTGCGGGTATAAAGATAGCTTCTTGCCCATCAACACTAAGCGCCTGGACACCAGCCGGTGCTTGAACGATGTTGTACCCCAAATTTTGACCGGCAGCAGCTGCAACCAGTTGGGCAGCTCCTGCAGCTGCTTGCTGCTGCAATATCTGCTGTTGCAACTGTTGCGCTGTCATACCGGCAGCTACAGGTACGCTGAGAACCTATAGCCAAGTAAAATAATGTTTTTTTTAAAGAAACTCTGTTGTTCTGACACAATAGTGAGTGCAAACCAAACCAAGACAACAGGAGGCGAACTCCGTAACGATGTAGAAAATAGAAAACGCATAGAAATAGACAAGAAAGAAAATTTCTTTCTATTAACTATTGGTACTCTCTAAGCTATTTTCTATCACATTCGGCTGACACCGTCAACAGAAAACGGGAACCTATAGGTCTTAAAAACATTGACTAATTTCTAGTAATAAATCTAGAGCTTTTACTTGTTTCGTCGTATTCAGGGTTAATGACAAGTATCAAAGACAATAATTTGAATAATTCTACGTTTTTACTAATTTTTTTCAGTAATTAATCATATTTTTAAGTTTACATTCTAAAATAATTCGTTTTGTTGCCATTTTTGTTCTTGGTTTTATTTATTGTAGTTATGTCTCTTCAGTTTCTTATTTTCTTGTTGGACCATTAATATTTTTCAGTTGCTTGTAAACAATTTTTATGCATTTTGTGAAGAAAGTAGGATGGGACTTTAGGATGTGTTGATGGAACCCCATATAGCCATAACACAACCATTCCATCATGAACAGCTTACACCTCAAAAACAATAACTAATAGGTGCAAGAGGGGTGTAAACACAATCAAATGGTCCCCAACCCAACCTTATTGACACAATGTTGACACTGACGGGCATACAGGTTAAAAAACAAAACATTTGAATTTTAGAAGACGACGGAAAAGAAAGATTGGTAAATACAAAATTTCATAGCCGCAAGAGAGATAAAATCATAGCAAGACCTCAGTTGGTCTTTCTATTTTACACAACCCGAATAGCTACGTTGAGTGCCGATCTTCACCAATTGAAACGTAGAGAGTACCATATATTACGATAGAGAAGGGTTTTCTATGATAGCAAAGAAATTTCCTTGCTATTCGTTAGAGAGTTCGCCTTCAGAACACCTAAACCGTCGGTGTTTTTGTTTAAACTTTTGATAATTCTTGTAACATGACTAAAAAGAAGATTCGTTTACCTGGGGTTGTCCCTGTTGCTGTCCTGCTTGTTGTACAGTAACATTCTGCTGCTTAATCTGCTGGTTCTGGGGAGTGGGCGTGGTCGACATGGTTATGGTCCCGTTGTTCGGAGACTGTATATAAGTCTGAGTCTGTAGTTCCCCTGGGCCGATACGACTACACGTGGCGGCTAAAAGAGCCAGTGGTGACGGTGCAACTACTGGTTTAGTGTCAGTGTCTTGATCCTGAAAAATTAGAAATACATTTTCAGATCTGCTTGAATAGTTAATTACCTTAGGTACGAAAAAAATACTTAGTAATATTACTCATTGAACAGACAATTATAGAAAAGTCATACCATTAGTAGTGTTCTGTTAAATTCTTAATGAAACTGGAAAAAATTACCTTGACAAATAGACATTTGAACCTACAGAGAGAATGGTGAACCTCAGCTATAGAGTTTTAAGTTGAAGAATTCATAAATGAAGAGGTTTTCAAGAAATTGTTCAACCATTCAAAGCAAGTGCGTAAGACTTTGAAACAATAGTCAAAAATTAAGTAAAACATTCTGTAATTAATTAGTTTATTTTAGTAATTTCTGTGTTACTTATTATTAGTAATTTCTGTAAGGTCCGTTTATTGATTTCGGTTAATAAACATCAGTAATGACAAATCGGGAAGCTTAGTCTAAAATGTCGGAATTTGTAGTTTATTTACAAAAAAAAATAATTTACAGAACTTTGAAAGTGTGTTAATAAATTCAAATCGACGGTGTTGCCGCGTGTATGACGTAGACGACTTTCATCAGTTTTATTGGCTATAGCTGTCTGACGGTTGACAGCATCTTCCGATCAGCTGATATATTTGACATAATGACTTTAGTCTAGTGTTATTGTTCGAAACTTAAACACTGTAAACCGAGCTGATGTAAACACTGAGAGTTTATAGAAATAAGGACCTCCTTTTATACGTTTCTAATTT
Source organism: Ips typographus (assembly GCF_016097725.1). NCBI lineage: Eukaryota > Metazoa > Arthropoda > Insecta > Coleoptera > Curculionidae > Ips > Ips typographus. The sequence continues at coordinate 4,485,296 of NC_138430.1, read as the reverse complement.
GGCCAGATTAATTTGAATGTGTCTAAACTCTCTATTGTCTAAGTCATATCTAGCGGGCGTTTTAAATGTTACTCTAAAATTTGACTCTTTTTATTTAATTTTTGTTATGTTATACTTAGTGGTTTTAAAAATAGAAAAACACGCATTTCATATTTTTTGCGTTCTATTCAAATATGAAAAAAAATGTGGGATGTGCTGTTAAAAAATAAACAAAGCATTTGGAGACCAAAACAGTCAACTACGACACAAAAGTAGAACTTTGTCAATAAAGGTTTCACTTAAATTACTAGTAATCCTTTTAATCAAACAGCTTTGAAAATGAGGATTTCCTACGTCTCTGTTCCCCATTTTTGTCAGTTATTTTTCAGACAAATCTAGCAGAACGTTTAGAACCATAGTGCAAAGTTCAAAGGCACTTTGCATTGCAGCCTTACACGTGCTTGTACTATTAAAAAATCCTGCTTACGCCTTTTGGCCTGATGATATGCCTTTTTAAGCAAACCATGTAGCCATTAAAAACCTCTTTTGGAAAATACCTATATTGTTGAGACTGTAAACTTTGAGTCGTTTTATTTTGACATTTAACTTGTCAAAATAAACGAAATCCCCATATAACACACCCCACCACCATGTATAACACATCGAGTGTTTGCATCAGAAAGCATCCATATAAAACCCAATTTTTTAATGCACTTTAGTTATAATAAAATAATAGGTATTATACAGGATGGTCCAGTTTTAAGTGTCAATAATGGGGTCGCCTACTAAAAAATGTTTTCAAACTGTAAAACTGATAAGCAGACATGCATGTTGCGATTTTGTTCCAAGGAAGATACAGCTTTAACAAGACCATCCCCTCCAATATCTTCGCTAATGGACCATTTTGACAAATGTCCCTAACATCACATAATGAGTATTCATAATTTCATAAGTACTTGTGGGTTCAATTTTGATCAAAATTGCTTCGACACTCTCACAGTTACATAAAAACATGATTTTTAAACTTCCTTAGGAAGCGATTTTCAGGAAAATTACATATTGCATTTTTTTGATAGGCTATCGAATGCAAAATTATTGACACTTAAAATTGGACCACCCTGTAGGAATACTAGTAAGGAGTTAGTGAAACAGTTTATAATAAACACACATTGCATTCTTATCTGCGACATGTGTTATCTAGAAACAGTGGAACCGGGCGGAAGTACACCTCTGGGCACCTCCCCCTTTGACGTAACCACGCAACTAAATACCACGTGCTACCATTTCTATTGCTATTTTATACAGGGTGTCCAAAAAGTCTGGAATATTGCCAATATCTCGAAAACTGATTTTTTTCTTAAAGTGAACCGAGGTTTGCAAGTATACAGAGTCAGTCACAAAATATATCAACTTCCTTAACACATCCTGTATACCTATTATTTCAGATTTTAAGAGTACTCATAAAGACCAATTCAACGATTTACAGAGTTACTACTTTTACAACCTTTTTTCTGAGTCAAAAACCCTATTTTATGTACCTACCTAATACGAAAATTTGATCAACTTTAGGACACAAGAAAAATTATAATATGCAAATTTTCAGAAAAATAAGAGTTGTTGGGATATTGTTCTACAGGGTGGTCCAAATTGATTGTAGGATATACAATTATTTTACTCTGAGAAGAATTTACTATATGTATTCAAAAAACCTACTTAAATTGCCATAACAATTACACTCGTGTACTGTACTGTTACGCTACTGGATTTTGCCGTCTTATACTGAATCATTCATTAATCTGATAACATTATTAATTCTGGTTTGAGAGCTTGAGTAAGCAGATTGCATTATCACATACGAGGATTTTTGTTACCTTTGTGAGAGGTAAAAACAATAAAGCTTCAGGTAAAATTAGCATTAGGTGGAGGACTGTTTGGGTTTAGCTTGTTTGTAGTTTATAGGCTGAAAACGTTATTGGTCATCTCTATTAGGTAGAGAAAACACACCCATAGAAAATGAAAGTGTAACGGAAAAGCAGGCTGGCTTAGGCACCCTTTGCGCGATGATAGCTCGAAGGCCGACCTCCGCCTCCTCCTGGGCAGCCGGACCGAGCTACACCCACGAACGTCGGGCCGCGGCACAAGCCCACCCTTTTGCACATCAAAACTCACCTGTGCCGGATTTTCGATAACGTATTCTGTTTTTGGTTGTCCGTCAGAGCTCATTCTTGTTCACCAATCCTTCCGACATTCTTTTTGCACTATTCCCAATCCAAAACGAAGGCGCGCCGCTGTTGTGTCGTGTGAACAGCACTTTGTCGTCACTGCTTGCGTTGCACGAGTTCCGTTTGATTTTCCTACACCAAAACACATTATTAGTGCTCCCTGATTGTTTACAACAATTAGTACCGTATTAAGGACAGTTTATTTTTTAGTTAAACCAAAAAATTTTCTATTGGGCGTGTTACACGCGGGTTTTGTCAAGAAAAGTTGGTAGCGCGGGCTAATCATGCGGGTCACAGGCAGGCCGAACGAAACGCAAACCACGCCATTCGGGGACTGCCTTTGGTGGGGAGGGATCGTGCAGCGGTCCTTCAACTTCCAACGACCGGTGTTGCCGATAGACAGAGGCGTAGCTTCGAATTGGGATTTACCAACACTGATAATTGCAGTTTTCCCTCTAACTATCGTTAAGTTTAAGTCAATTTTGCAGCACCAACGAATCTTAAATCACCTGGAAAAAATTGTACATCCAATATAACATTTTACAATAGCCAACCTCATATTAAGTCTAATGCAATTTTGTAAATCGTTAGTTTGACATCACTGTACCGAAACTTAACCAGTTTCAATGGCATTTAATTTTGCACTAAACTTGTGAAAACAAGTCAGCAAAAAAGTGAGACCATTTGTTGAAAACTTTAGAACCTGGTACAGAACAGTAGCAGTTCAACTGAACCGGTATTTGAACTCTGATTGGACAACCTTAGTTGTTTAAACAATTAAAATCGGACATACAGTTTTGCAGAATTTAATAAGAGCAATAAAGACTTTTTAAAAATTGGGTTAGTACTTTCAACTGAAAGCTTTGTACAGAAATTGTCAACTGTAACACAAAGCTGCAACTGCTTACTTTTTGTTTGTCTTCGTCTTTTTCCGGTTTTCTGGAGGATTGCAGAAAATCTCCGTTATTAATGACGTCAAAATCACACAGAGTCGGTTTCAACAGAAGTCGCCAGTGACAGATTTGACTTTTGCATCTTCCATTAATAAAATCTGAAACAAAATATGTCCATGAAAAATATACTCAATATTAGAAACACCCTGTATATGTTGCCTACTCTGATCTGTGTATAAAACTGAGGAAAACCAAAAAAATCTTGTCAGAGAAACCAAAAATGTCATTGTCACGTGACCATTCTGACTTCCTCATTCTCCAGATGGAAGTCAGCTTTAAAGAGCTAGTGCCACTGGGAACAGGAAATTGTATCAAAATAACGATAACGCTTACATTTTCAACGATTTTCTGGCATATTTATGTTGACAGATCCAATAATTTTATAATATTTTTGGTTTAGCACATTACGAAAAGCTTTTTATCTAACCTACCATAACAAATATTAATTCAGTGTTACGTAAGAGGCTTATACCAAAAGAAACTAAAAATTTTAATTTGAATTTTATAAGAAATATGTACTCTTATAGTAAATCAATAAAACACTGTGCTGAGATTTGCAACAAAGTTGACACCTTACAACATTATTGAGTATTTGAGTGTTTAGTATTATAAAACTTTCAAACTTCAAGGCTCAAACAAACTTAAATAAAGCATATAATAAGAATGTAAATAGAAATAAAATAATAATAAAAATGAAAAATAACAAAACTGTACCCGCCTATGGTAACATTCAATACGCCGAGCACCTTCGTATGTCGTCAAAACGTTCGGGCTGCGAGCTAGGGCAAGGGGGCGTTAGCAGTTCACATAGTTTAGCCCCGCCACTCCCCGCTTTTAGGGCTGTTCGATATTTTGCCTGTTTGCTCCACAACCAGCAAACCCCTATTCTATCTCAACTAGGCAGAAAGAGAGGCCCATATAATCGAGTAAAAACGTTGCATGTTTACAATGTACTAATTTTATGACCTATTTTTGTTACGGTCCCCCAAGTCACGGCCCATCGCTGTGAATTTTGTAGGGTGACTTACAACAAATGCAACTAGTCTCTCTAAAGTAATAATAGTAATAATAAGATTAAAAAGCACGTTATGTATTTATTTACTTATGTTGAAATTTCTCATATATCACTATCAAAAATTGATGAATCAAAAATTGTTGCACTGAAAGGGTAATGAATTATTTTATGAGGTTTGGTAAGAGAGGAGGTCGCATACATTTTAGGGTGGTAAGGGAAACGCCCACTATCTTATGAATTTCTTCACTATACTATAATTCACAGATTAAGTATACCTGCTATATTTATTGTTTACCTATATTAAGTATAATGTTTGTACCAATAAATAGATATATACAATTATTAATTTTAGAAACAAGTCGTTTTGATGTAGTACAAAAGAAAGAAATCATCAATATGAAGTACTTTATTGATTTATAATGTGACAGACATCTGTATAGTATTATGTTTTCAAAATTTTGCGAAAAAAACAATAAATATGAAAACCACTTTGTAATTTTATGAATATATAAGCAGATTTTTAAGTTGATCATTTGAATTTACTACATACTCTAGACAGGTAACTTTATAAAAGAAGGTTTTTTAAACTCTTATTGTCTAAAACAACAAACAATTTGTGACATTTGATCATCAATCTTGTAAGAGTATGGCTAAATTAGTAAATTTACAGTGTAGCCTGCAGTAGTTCTGTGAGATGTAGGAAAAATACCTATAACTATGCATACATATTGAGAATGTTACTATTTAATTTTCATGTTCATGATAAAACTAAATATAAACTTTTTTTTCTCAAAAAAACAAGTATGGAAAATTATCCAATTAAATCAACGGTTAAAAAACAGAACTACTGCACAATGCTACTAAAAATTAATTCTTTTGACAACAAGTTGCATAAGAGACATGCGTCAGACTGCTGACACATCGTTTTGACGCTTTATGGAGCAAATAAACTGAATGTGACGTCACTAATGGCGTAATTTGACAGTTGATCAAATCATGCGACGTTACAATCGCTCCATATTGAGAGCCAAACCATCAGAAAGTTTGACTGATATCTTTTGTGACCAACTATCAAACTACGTCATATCCGCTCCGACAAACTGACACTTACATTTCTTCACCTTTGTCAAGAGCAGTGAATGAAATAACTTTGAAACTTTTATATCTATATATTAAGGTGAACTTTCAGGAATATTGAAAACACAATAATTCAATAATTTATTTAATATCCAAATAATTACAAATAGATATTTTATGGCACAAACATTTAATACAAACTATCGTAACTAAAATCTCCATTTTATTTATACAAAATCTATGTTTAAAAAAATTAAGAAATTTCGAGCCAGGTCTCTATTTCTACTAAGTATTTCCTGGTTGTCTTTTTAATTTATTGTACCTTTATATTATTTTTAGATAATCAAGTTATTGCAAATATACATTTATACAATTGGATCATTAACCTGATTCCGTTAAGTATTTAATAAAATGTAGTGCCTTTTGTTGAAAGAATTTTTAACCTTTGCATATTGTTAATCTGTTAGAAAAATTAGTAATTCTCTGTTTTTGTTCAAAAAAAAAAACAGAAAAGCAGTAGTAGAATCGAAAATGCAGTCATTATCAAACATTCCACATATAGGCAAGCAACATTTGTGTATACATTTTGGGTATAAGTCGAAATATCTTTGTTGTGCCGATTTTTAGGTGGGGACTTGAGCACAATTTGAATTCCCCTATCTATGCAATGTTAGTGTCTGGTTGACAAAAGAATCACCTGTCTTATGACGAGCTTATTGGCGTTTCAAGATAAGAGATATACTCCCTCTGGTGATCAGTTTGGAAAACATTTTCTGGCTTTCCAGCTGTCATCTCTCCGTTTGTTTATGTTGACTTTGGTTACGATTTTGGCAACTGGCGCTGCGATCTTAACTTGAAACGCCAATTAAAACAAAAAAAAGCAATGCGCAAAAGCAAGTGAAAAAAAAGAAGAAATGCCTCATGCAATCATTATAGCAAAAATAAGAGAAAGTAGTATGTCAACGATACTACAATCAGGTGTAAATTGAAAATAAACCTTCAAAATCAGCAATAAATTTTAATTTACATTTTGAAGCCAGTTTTCTGTTGGTTGGATGTGTTTGAGTCTTAACACAACCATTTTCAAACCCAGTTAAGTCACTAATTAAGATTGTGAAGTGTGTTAAAAACTATTTATACACACATACATATTTAACCACCCTGTTTAAATTAGTTTGTGTTTTATGTATATTATGGACATATCCTTTACAGTTACCCGTAAATACTTCTCTACTGAAGTCGAGGTCTTTGGTTTACTTATACATATTACATTGACGAGCCAAAATGTATGAAAATTCTCTTAATGTTAGTAAGAATCAATCCACTGAATCACAAAATCTAGTATTAGAAAATTATGTACAATAATTTAATGTAACCGAGTTATGTGGATCAATATCACAGTTGCAACATAGGATACAACAACAAAAACAATTGGATTTAGTCGAGATTCGTATTTGAAAATGTTAAAAATTTTAATCTCTTCTCTGTTTTGTAGAATAAGATTTGTGATAAATGACGTATCCTGCAACGCATATTACCGATACAACAAACTGAACTAATAACCAAATTACGATGTTAATCGGATGCGTGAGCTTAAACAGTTCTGTACCGTGCTTTATGCATATTAGGGATTCGGTGACCATAATGCATCCATATACCCAACATTGTGTGCCCACCCTTTTGCATGTAGTATCGGTGACATAGCTGAAATAAGAAATAGAATTAGTAAAGTAAGAAGTGTTATAAAAGAAGAATATACTAAGCTTGGTTTTAATACTACTTAAATTGATAAGATACAATTTTTTCCATAATATTTGACTTCTTAACTAATGGACGTTTCAGAATTTTTTGTACAAGATAAATAGTGGTTTCACAGTGAATTGGTTTACTTACCTGGCAACCCCACAATAGGGCATAAGTAAAAATTATAATATCATAACGCTCAAAAAAAAACAGTAACATGTGTAGAAAAAGTAAAATTATCCACTCAAAATCAGGGGAAAGGAGAAAAAAGTTCAATGTGTATCATGTCAGTTTGTCCAAAGCAAGCGTAAGTAAATGTGACGTAATTTGACAGTTAAACACGACAAATCCATAAAATATGAGATGGTATATGACCTTAATTGTAATCATATTTTAACACTCCACACAAACAAGCAATTTTTCACAATTTTAGTATATTGTAATAGTGGTTTCTGTAACCCTGTCATGTTCATCACAATAGAGTGCTTTATTGCCATTATATAAACGTTTCACTCAGTTTATATATTTCTTAAAAGGTTCACATAGAAGTAAAATGTGTTGGCTTCAAATCTAGTTTATAAAAACAATGGGTTCAAGGTGTTGCCAATTTTGCGTTCATAAGTATGGAATAGTTGATTTTACCTTAAACTGTTTTAGAAAAAAAAATGTTGCCGCCATTCTAATAAAACAAAAAATTGCTAGTTGGGTTGTGACTATTATAAGAAAAATTGAGTTTTTATGTAACTGACACTGAAAATGTTGCGTCAAAAACTCCAGCGAATTTGGTTCTAATGTCAACAAAATTTGATTTTACTTACCAGTAAAACTGGCGCACCGATGGAGCAACTATCACGCCAACTAACATAAGTCGAGCAGAAACCAAGTAGTGGGACGTAGGAAGATCGAAAACGTGCTTGAGGAAAAACGTGTTCAGTTCAGACACTTGCCAGAAGAACACCAGTTCACAGAAGGCAAAAACCCTCATATAAGAGCATTTTGGGTCTAACCACCTGACCGACGTCCAGCTTTCGGGTGTGAATTGTAAAAATGCTCGTTTAATCTTTCCTGTTAACAAAACGATTCAAATAAACAATTACTACACAAAAAGTAATGTAGTACCTGTTGTACTGTGAATGTCTTTAATGCTTTCCCATTTATATTCACGCATTTCTAAAACTTGACATATTTTTAGTCCGCACCATATTCCCAATCCATTGCAAATTAACACATCCAGAATAAGAGCGTCCCACCAGCATTCAATAAAATTAGGTAATAAATGGGCAAAGGCTAGTTCAGTGATTTCCCACATAATGCTACAAAATATATTAATTAGCACTTGGTTTCCCCACATTCAAAATAAGTTTCACCTTGTAGCCCACAAAATTCCCACGTGTCTAATAAGAATAGCCTTAAACATCCACCCTAGAAAATGACCTAAGGCAAACACGTCTACATGACTCCATACTCGTTCTACAGTAATATCAGAACAATTTACACCATACTCTTTATCCATGTCAATATGAAAATCCTGTAAAAATCTTATTGCCTGACAGGAATATGTAAATTAAATTCATCACATACTTGAAGACTTGGATCGATCCAATACAATATTTTGTTTACAGTTTCGGTGTTTTGGAATAGTATAAATAAGCATCCTAGAAGATATAACACACTCATCCCAAAGACGATCCGCCATACAGCAGGATGAGGTCTAGTAAAAGGCCCATTAGGGAAGGCCAACACAGATATTATAAGAAAAAAGAAACAACAGCATAAAAGTCCAGACCATATGTTTTTCTCCACATCATCAGTGTTTCTAAAATCAAAGACATGTATTATTAAAGGTAAAAATATTATTAGTATCTTTCATAAATTGTCTATCAAAATTAGAAAATTGTACTGTGAGGTTCATTACTGAAGAATTGAATTGAAAACCGTTTTATTAGTAAGTTGTTCCAAATTACACTACATTTATGAAATGTGTTTAAAATGCCGTAAGTGTACTCTTTGAAATCTCTTCTAAATGTAGGACTATTCTTGAATTTAATATTTTATACACACATACAATACTCAAGTACCACTCTAGCTAGATTAATAGCAATGTAATTATTAAATTAATGTTAATCTGTGTATCTAAAGGTAGGTAAGATATACATAATGTTTGCTTAATAGATAAGTAACTAATTTGATACCCCCCTATCAAAGGAGAAATATGTTATTTAATTAAAATTCAATAATTGCATAATATAATGAATAATAGTGGTGAGGTTTTGTTTTTTGTTTATCAATCCCAATTTTCTGACCGGTTTAGGCATATTACGGCTCATCAGAGAGGCTATAGGGCTTGTTAACCAAAGAACAAAACCTTCATTCTAGTATAGTCAACTGGATGCCAGAAATGATAGTTCTTGCACGACAACTATAATGGATAATGTTAAGAACTGACTGTGGAACTAGTGGTTAATTTCTGTGTTCCTTGTCAGCATTGTATTTCATGATGTTATCTTTAACTGAAAACCAACATTTTTATCAGTAGCATAGAGTATAGTAGTGTAGGTCAATTTGTTGTTGCTTTTAGATAACCCAGTAGTAAATCAACCAGTACATGAAATGTACTTTCATGGTTATAATTAGTAGATCTACAGTATGCTGTAAAAATGTGGAATGAATTCATTTTACAATCCAAGACTATAGTTTTTTTTCAAAAAGCCCCTGCATACTATAATAGTTATTATTTTGTCTATTATTCTTTATTATGTATTTGTGTTGAAAATTGAAAAATAGTGGGTTTCATGGTTTTCTGATAACCTATGACATCTGATTTTCAGATTAAATTACAGTGAACTGAAGTATTTATGATAACAGCTTTACTATGCCTAGTTTTTAACAATTTAAGGTGAAGAGGACAAATCTTGCAATTATGTGAATTTGATGGAGATGCAGTCTAGAGTCATCAAATTTTTTGTTGATAACTGATGACAGCTTACTTTTGTAGCTAAAAAAACAATAGAAATAGATATATTTGAAAAGTGGACTAAGCAAGGGGCTAATTACTGAAAACTTGATTGATTCTCTTCAACATTTTGGCACTAGCCCCTTACTCAAGTCTACACTTATTTGTTAAATATCACCCATATTCTATAAAGTCCAAAAATACAATATACTTACCTACACACATAGTGTATTATAACCTATAAAGCTTAAAATGTATAGAAGATTCTTACCTCACAAAAGCAAAGTAAATTACAGCACCAATGGAGATGAGCAACAAAGAAATTGTATGGGGCTTGTAGAAAAACTCAATAGAAATATCATCAACTTCTTTTTCATTTATAGCACTGAAGGAGTTAAATCTTTGCCTTTGAGTTGTAATTGCTTGTAAATCCACAGACTTCTTCATTATTTTTTAGGTTCTAATTGAGTAAAAAATCAAATGATGTAATAAAAACTTAAGTTAAATTTTCTCCATTATATCAGAGACGATTTTAAAAAGCCGCGTGTTGACTGATTAATTTGATAATCGCGTAAAATGGTTGAATTATGATCAAATGAATGTTTTGTAATGTTGATTAGTGATCATTAATCAGTCTTATCAAATTTTTAAATAAATGTGTAATGACTGTAATCTGTCATCACAAAACGTCAATGTCAAGTAACCTGTAGTAAGATTGGATATCTTGTTTTATCCGAATGAGTTAAAATGAGACAGAAACTGTAAACACTGACGCCAAAATACGTCTTTTCTGGACAATGTCAAACTACTGTCAATCAATAGCGTCACCGCCTCAACTCAATACAAAAACAATTCATTTGTGTGTATTTTTATTATACATTTCTGAATTCAAATTGTTAATAAACTATATTTAAAAAGAAGGTAATAACAAATATGTCTAACAAAACCAATTCTATTGATGCTAGACAAGAATTGGCTGATTTAGTCAAGCGGAAAGCGGAAATTGGGGTAAGTATGGTACAGAATACATACTTTTTTGTGTCCTTCAATCTAACATAAAATGGTCCTCTTTGTCTCTGGAAACTACGTTAATTAATTGGATTTATTGATTTATAACTGAGAAACGGTCACCAAAATACCCAGCTAGAACCTACATTAAATCCCTTTTATCTATGTTACCAAGAAGTAATAATAGACTTTTAACAAAGCAATATACCTACAAAACTTTTTTAAAAAACCCTAATAACATAATTTATTTCTTAGGACACTTTAGCCAACCTTGAAAGGCAGATCTATGCTTTTGAGGGTTCCTATTTAGAAGACACCCAGTTGTATGGCAATATTATTAGAGGATGGGACCGCTACTTGTCCAGCAATAAGACCACCAATTCAAAAGCTGATAAACGTAACAGAAAGTTTAAAGAAGCTGAAAGACTCTTTTCTAAAAGCTCTATTACATCAATGGCAGTAAGTATTTACTAATAGAGACATTTCTGTATAATCTTGTGTACTTGTTTCTCTATTATAGGCTGTGAGTGGTATTGCAGATCAAAACCATGAAAAAAGTAAGAATAGTTATGATGTAGAAAGTAATCCATATGCCTACAGTAGTAGCTAGTATTGTGTATGTCTATATTTTAGAATAATTTTTTTATTACCTTGTAACAGTTTATGATTTTGTTTCAGTTATTATTCATTTAAATAAAGTGACTATAATAGATGCATGTTGGTGGGTATTTTAATTATTGGTTTCCTTGGTTTATCTGTTATTAAGTGGTTTTTGTCTGTCTATAGCATGATACTTAAATGTTGGCACAAGATTATATTGAACCAAATTCCAAGTGTTTGTAATATCAAAAACTACAGATTGACGAAAGTTAGTTTTCCAGTGATCAAACGCCTGTAGCACATTTGTTGATTGGGTCTTAAAGGAAGATAAAAGACTAGTCCAATAATTTAGGCCATACTGATGTGGTTAAATAAACAACATTTTTTTTGTGTGAAATGCTACAAACTTATTTCATTTTTGATAAAGAGCAAATAATCGTTTGATCTCTGTTATTTGATGTTGTGGTAAAACTGTATCATGTAAGAAATATTCAAACGTCATACTTAATTTTCACAGTGGACCGAAATTCAGATGATTCTCAAATGAATGACGATTCCAGTGATACAAACACTGCATTAAACGACATCGATGGCGAAATTAAAACTGGAAAACAGACCACTAACACATCAGCATACCCACTGGAATCGCTCAATGGCATAGATCGAACCGCCAGCCCTAATTTAGCGACCAATAAAAAGGGATTTAACGCAAACACTAAGAAGTCGGTAAAGAAAGTAAGACAACGATAAAAATAATAATTTTACTCAATAAACACCTGCCTGCAAAACATTGTAATATTTTTTTGTGAGTAGTCAACATCTCCCTTATTACAATGTGTTGTTTCTGAATATTTATTATGTGTATGGGTACATTTTGTGACAAGAAATTGTTGAAACAAGTCATTTTACTTAACCACTGAGATTAGACTCATGAAAGTGTTTTTGCATCCTAAAAATTTCAACTTCTATACCAAAGCACCAACCACTCATTCAAATAAAAAAACATAAAGTGAATTAATAAAACAGGAACAAATAACAATCTTAATGTGTATACGTCAATAGGTTCCACAACTCAAGATTCTAAAGTATTCAAAAACCTTGTCTCTGAAAAGAAAATAATAAATGTAACAAAGAAGCAGCAATTAAGACGAATTATGATGTATAAAATGAATTTAAAGACTTACGTTCTATTATCGTGGGTTGCTTCTTTTTTGAGCACACCTGAGCTAGTACGTAAAATAAGACAGTTCCGATTAAAACAAACACGGCTGAAACTATAAAAGCAACTTCATTGTGCCGTCTGAATTGACAACATTCATTTCCCCAATAAGTCCAAGTAGTATTCATCTACAAAAAATTAATTGATTGATGATTGAAGCTACTATTTATGGTGCAAAACTGTATACACAAATTACCTCTTATAAGAATTTAATAAAATAATTGTGAAATGTTAACATCCATTAAATATAAAGACTAATTCAAAGTATTTACTTACCAAATCCACTATGTCCATACATACACCGATTTTTTCATTCTCATTACTGATACTAAGAAAGTATTTATTAAGAGTCACATATTTATCCATACAAATTGAACAGACGTCACTATCTTTAGTTGTATTTGCACAATTAGTGTATTCTTCAAATAATTCTGTAAACTTAATAGTTTGGGCAGATTTATTGAATGTTTGGGTGCCATTTTCTGTAGCAAAACATTCTGAAAATTTCCATTGAATTATGGTAAGTGTGATATATTCATATCTCACCATAACACTTTGCCCTGTTCCATAAGTCTACATGATTATGATATAAGGTTTCAACAATACCCAGTCTGTCTAAGTTGATGAAGTTATCTATACAACTTCTACCATTACTTGTAACCTGAAAGTCATAATTATTATGATTTTATGACTTAAGGGTATGTAAAATTGTAATTTTCCTATTGCTTATAGAGGACAAGTCAGCACCAATTTCATATCAATTTAGGTAAGTAAATCAGTCTTCAGCGGAAAATCTCAAAATACCTACCTCAGACATATTTCTGTAGCTGTGTAGCACATCAATATACTGTGTTACGCATGCTTGACAAAATGTAACAGGTCGGGAATGTTCGACGGAACAACTTGAAAATGCTGAAGAAGCATTGGCAAATGCATCTCTTACTTGCATGCAGGTGTGATTTAAAGCTGAACTTAGATCTGTTTGGCCAAATGCCCTGAAAACATCATATTTATTGTGTTTTTATTTTATCAGTTATCTACAGCTAATGGTAGTAGTTAGTTTTTAATTATGATGAGTTGAAACCATGAAACAGAGTTTTACCATGAAACAGAGTTTTTACATTATAAACTTGTAAATTTCCTAAAATAGACTTTTCCAAAAGGACCCCACATATTTTCCAACAAGGGCATAAATTCATTCATTTAATTCAATAATCCAATTTTAATGATTTGCTGCTTTAGTGTTTTTGCCATAATACAATTTAAAAAAAAACTCTGCACATTATATCTAGTTATTTGAACTAAAACCAAATTTCTATTCTGTGGAAATTAGAAAATGTTGGCCTTACATAATGGGTATAAACCTAAAAAACCAATCAACCCCCCTGCAAAGGTCTTCTTAAATAATATAGTAACTTGAAAAATGTATAAGATTGGCATTATGATGCTTTTCATAAACTGGTTCAGGTCAAAATAAAAACTGCAGGGAAATTAATATTTAATGCTTAAAAGGATGAACAAAGAAGTGTAAGTAGAGTATTGGTATTAAAATAAAAAATAACAACAATAAATCAAGGTATAACACCATTATTTTGTAATAAAACTAAAACGAGTAAAACACTATCAAAGGAGATTCACATTTTAGGTTCTGAATATTACTAGATATTTAATGATTTTGGCAATCGTTTTAACAAAAGTATTATTATTAAACTAGGTAGTCTTTAAAATATAAATATGGAAGATTTAGGACAGGAACAAAGTGAACTTGCAAGGATTTTTCTGAACAGTGATATACAAAACTGAAAATATTCATGTACTTGTATGTACTATTCACTAGAGTGCTATTCAATAATTATTATATCTGGACGTACTCACCCATTAATATTTGCACTTACAACAATTAATAAAACTGTATTAATGATGTGATAAGCAATTTTTAACTTGGTACCCTCAGCCATAGTTTGAACATAACAATATAACAACTGACTATTGATATTTTCTGTTTGTTGTAATAGACTAATTTATGGTTCAATATCACAATGATACTACAATTTTTCACTGTTTCTTGCTTAAATTATTGTTATACTTGCTTTTGGTTGGTCTTTGTTTAGGTGACAAAAATTTAAAAACAAAACATTTTCAAAACATAACCTTACAAAATCCATAAACAAAGCTAAATATTGATTTCGTCAACTCTTCTTTTACAACAAAAGGCTTCATATACATGCATTTCTCTGTCAGCAACAGCTGTTTTACAGGACAAAATTTAGGTTAGAATCCTCGTTTGTATATTCAATTTCAATAAAAAGATTCTAGAAAAATAGGTCTTCATATGACTTTGACAGATTGAGGTCAAAAAAAAAAAATCAACAATCAACAAACAAAAACTCTTGTCTCTACCAAAACAACTTTAGAATAAAAACAAAACTCATATGTTTATTATTGCTCTGTGGATTTTATTAATGTTATTGTTTTCGTCCTTATTTCTTATATTTTCATCTATTGTTGAAGATATTGTGTTGCAGAGAATAATAGAATAGATAAAAAAAACCTTTTCACACATAATACTCCAAGGATAGTTATTTAAAAAAATATGGAACTGGAAGACCCCCAAGTTTTACAAAAGAAGCTTTACTTTCTGTTAGAACAGCTGCAGAACATGGCAAGTGAACTTCCACTGTATGTCTTACATTTTAGTATCATGAATAGGGCTGGTAGGTTTACCAGTTATATTTTTTACAGGAAATATCAAATGAGATTGCCCTATGAACTGCTTTCAAGCTTAGCAAACTGTCTGCTGAATGAAACTGTATTTGAAATAGTCAAAGGGCTGCTAGAGATACAGCATGTAACTGAACAGCATCTATTCCAACAACGATTGCAGTTTATAAATGCTAAAAAAAGTAGGTTGCTTTTGGTAACTTTGCAGAAGAATAACCACATAATTTCCAGTTGAGGAGCAAGATTTGCTGAAGGAGTATGAAAACAATTCTGAAAAAAAAATTGAGGTTCTGCAGAAATTTATGATCCAACAAAAAGAAGACTTAAAGGAGTTTGATATGAAGCTAGTGTTAGAACTTGACAAAAAAGTAAGTTAATCAGTGTTTTGGTTGGTTTGATACACATTTTTGGTACTACCTCTAGGTGGCTGACCAACAAAAGATTCTAGAACAGGCTGGAGTCACTGGATTTTATTATACTACTAATCCCATAGAAATTAAAGTTCAAATGCATTTGTTGGATTTTCTGTTGAGACTTAGTCAAATGCAAATGCCAGTGTGATAAATAAACAAAACTCCACTATAAAGTATTATGAAGCTCATTTACTCTGTATTTATTATATAAGGTCCACCGTTTTATTACAAGCTGTTTTATTTAAAAAACATTCTTTTGTTTTTTTTACTAGCCAAAAACATTGCCCTAAATTTTCCATAAATCATCTAGAAATTAAACCAATTTATTTTAAAAACTAATCTGCGTCAAAATATGAATACGTTTTTAGGTAAACTTTTAACACATTTTTTTAACTTATTTTGACAGTTATTCCAGTGATTTAGTCCAGTCCTTAAAGTTAAACGTGTTTAAATAGATAATCAGTATCTGTCTTTTTGAAATATCAAAATCAACAGGTGACTTATTTTCTAAAATGTTACTCATTTCTGATCCTTTGCGGATGAATTTTTGCCAAAATCAAACTTCTCCAACTCATCCAAGTTTTATTAACATGTAAATATAAAAGAAAAGCCCCAATAAATTAAGTTAAATACTTCTTCCATATATTATTTTTTATCACTAGACTGAGTATGAGAAACTAAATAGTAATAAGCCAAAATAACGTTAGATTAATTGGCACAGAGAGTAAAAATGTGTTAGACTCTATTAACGTGTGGTAGTCAGAAAAAACGATTAAAAATTATCAAGATTTACATTAAGTACGTAACTATACATAGTAAACTACTGTTGCCGTTAAAACATGAAAAATGTAGATTCAACTTGCCTTTGAGTAAATGCACTTTTAATTGTAAATTTAATTTAATCTAAAGAGAGTGATGTGTATTCCATTTAACGCTTAACTAATCATTTACCAAAAAGTGCACTCAAATAATTAATTTTTTTTAACTAAATAAAGGCAGTCGTAATTTTTAAGTACTTGTCAGCTGTCAAATACTAATATATGGGTTCCGTGCGTTTTTGTCACTTTACCAAGAGAGCAGTGTAAAGATGACGTAATTTGACGAACATTAAATTGGCTCTGCTCTATAGAGCCTAAAAACAAATGGTCCGTGATATATTTATGTTTATTCCGACTTTGATTGGTGTGTGTCCACTTGGGTTCCATACGAAGAAGCGTTCTTTGTTTCCGACATGGCGATTGTACGCTTAAGAAGTGTATAAACTGAAAATAAATACAATTTGAAATATTGTATACTATTTTTAGTAATAATAATTATAAAAATGTATTAGTTGAAATTACACATAAAACCAAATCACTTGATACAATCAATAAGGATTTGGCAGATGTATGGTTGTGGTTAAGTAGGAATTGAATCTCTCTTAATGTGGAAAAATGTTCAAAAAGTAATACACAAAAATTTTCTCTTCTAAATAACTTTAACAGAATACATATTAATAACGACGTAATGCCACAAGTGGAATATGCTAGAAACTTGGGAGTGATGTTCGACAGTAAGTAATTATTTTAATTGTGTCTCAGTTTGATTAGTGCCACATCGTGTATTATAATTATCTAAGTAAGGAATATAAGGACAAAATATAGAAGCTTCAAAATTCAGCAATGAGATTTGTATATAAAATAGGTAAACTGTTACTCCTTTGTATAAAGAAAAAAGAGTTTTAAAGGATAATTTACGAGTTAGATTCCTTTTAAGTCTATTTTTACAAAGGAGTTTAAAAAACCGAACACTTTACTGTTTACCGTCCTTGGTATGTACCTACATAGGAAATCAATATAGGAAATCGGTTTTCAACTTTTTGTGCTTGTAAATAATGTTTTTTACAGCAAATTAAAATAAAATAAAAAAAAAAATATAAAATAAAATATGAAATGTCTAAGGTTTATATGTTTATACAGTCAAAATAGTAGTATTAAACTAAGAAGAGAGATTTGAGATGAGATTCAAGATTCCATTTGACACTCTAAAATAGTCACATGACCTTCAGAACAACAATTTGACCCTAAATATGGTCACGTTGTGACTGCAAGGATAATACTTTAACATAAAGTAGAGCCACATGATCTTCAAGATTCCATTCGACGCTTTAAAATAGTCACCTGACCTTAATAGCTGAAAACCATCAAACCAACACGCGACATTTTGACATTAAATATGATCATGTGACTGCAAGCATACCATTTTAACCTTATGAAGAGTCAAATGATTCATTCATTTCTTCAAGATTCCCTTGGACACTTGAAAGTAGTTATGTGACCTTAGTAGCTGAATTTAATAGTTGAAAACCATCAGGTGACATTAAGAAAAACAATTTGACATTAAATATGATACACCTTAGTGTGAAATGATTAAATAAAGTTCATTGATACTTACATGTGAAAAGGAGAGTGATTCCAATAGAAAAGTACACAATTTGACCACTTAGAAACAGTTTAACCAAGTAATAAAATAATGGCACCAGAACACTAATCAGCCAGAATACTTGGTTAACTATCGGCCATATTCGTCGAGGTGTCTTCCAAGGTTCAACCCGTTTTACTCCAGACGTTTTGAAAAGATCGCCTGTTTCAATAAAGCTCTCCTTCATTTTATCCTTTTTTTTTTATAAAAAAAAACCTTGAGTCTCAGACATTTGGAAAGCTTTTTGGTAAACTTACCTTCACAACAAACATCTGCCTTAAATATTCTTCTTGCTCAGGTTCTGAATTCGGAACCTCCTCCATAGAAACTCGTTTAATATACAAGTGTGCAACAACATTTTTACCAAACAATAAGTTTGTCATGGTGGGCGCTACTGGATCGCTCTCTCTAAATACGATTAACGTATCGTAAATTGCCGGTACTCTGCCCTTCATCGAAGTTAAACTGGCCACGAAACCTTTGGTTCTTGGCAGCAAGTGATGTTTAAGTGCAGGTAAATTGTTTTTATGTGCAAACTCTAAAGATATTTCATGTTTTTTAGGTGTAAACCTGGTTCCTTCAGGGAACAATAACAGCTGAAATTTGTGTGTAATAACACTAAAATGTGGCTAAAATGATGTGTCACTCACCCACATGGGATCAGGATGTTCTGCTAATTCTTTAATCTGTTTATTGATAATATCTTTGTCTTTCTCATAAGATCTTTCAAGAAAGACAAATTCGGCAAATTTCCAGCACCATCCTAAGATAGGCATATATTGGATTACTCTCTTTGCATATGCCTTGCAATTCTGAATAAATGTAAAAAAATTAAGTTAGACTTAAACATCTGAAGAAAGACAAAACGCAGTTAAATAATGAAGTTATTTAGCTGATAAGATAGGCCAGATACATTTTTGAAAAGAAATCTTTGTCTATAAAAATAAAATTTACTTGTGTAATGCATCTTTGTCATATTTATTTCAGGACTGTGTTTAGCTAGAATAAGAATACTTTACACTACTACATAGTAATTGTATTTTGCAACTTTGCATTTGTTGTGATGCACTATGGCCCATATAAATTACCATGCCATTAACAATTTAAATTTTGGTGTGACATCAGTATTGTGTATCTACTTTATGTATGTTGGGTAAGCTCATGTATTTAAAGTGGTTTATAAAAAAATCATTAAAAATTATGAACCTTTAATCAAATAGTTGCTACGCCTGTAAGCAACTACTTTAGAACGGTTTTGGAAGCCAATTCTCACAATATTTGAATGTTACTGAAGTTTAAAACCTCAACTCTAAATTAATATAATTTTGAATGTTCTGTATAAACTAATATAAAAATGGTTGCTTTAAAGCAATTTTTAAGCTGCTTTTCTGGTTTGCTTATAAAGATGTAGATAGTTAAACAAAGGTGACTGTAAATATATTTATAGTTTATAAAATAAATTCAGTTTCTCAGATTAAAAATTGTCCTTAATGAGCTCTAGTTTACTGTATTATTTCTTTACAATTTCGATTCTAAGCTCATTGTTTAAGAACAATGTAAGGAAACTAAATTTTTCTTTACAGGAGATTAATTAGTAATCCATTTGATAACAAAAAAAAAATAAGACAATGCTTGAATACTTACTCCCAGAACTCCCATTTTTTCACAAGCCATCCAGCCCATAAGCCAGTCAATTTCATATGAATGATTCATAATGCAGTATCCATGTTCTTTACCAAAATATTTGTTCCAGTCATCTTTATCAATGTATAACTGTAAATCCACATTTGCCCACCATTCTGCCACACAAACCAGCTCTACAAAGTAAAACTTTTGCAGACCAATCTATCAGTAAATAGTAACGGTATACTTACGTGAATACAAGGTGTAACATAGATAGTAATTTATTTTTCGATATAGGGTTTTATTGAATGGCCTCAAACCCACATAAAATACTGCCTGTACTAAGTTTACTATCAAGCCTGAAGTAAAAAACGTCATGGCAAAGCACAAATGTGCAATTGGGGATTGTTTCAAAACAGTTAAATCCATATTATTGGGGGTAACTTATTGAAAATGTATTTACTTTTTATATGACCACTGCACAATAGGTACAAAGCTGCTATAAGTTAAATTTATATTATTAGATACTACTGAAACATCCAGAACAATGCGAACTTTGAACTGAATGCTTAATTAGTGTTGGTTTCAACTGGAATTTATTAAAATACTTAACAATACTAAAATAGCCCCACAAGTAGTGATAGTGAATCTGAATGTATGAACTTATAGATAACACTTAAACAATATTCAGGTCATTAACTGGAATAATCTTTATTACCAGTATACTTCCAAGCTTCTTAAATTTTGATAAATTTAATGATAATTAACAACAATCATGATAAAGTTTATTCAGTATTAATTATTTGGGTTATACTGTCAACTGTCTTAATTGTTTTACAAACACATCATTTGTCACTTTTGACTTTTGACCAGTTGACATTGACAGACTTTTGTACGCTGTGAAAAGAAACGAACAGAGGGAAAGTTTTCTATTTTCATTATTATTTTAAGAGTGAAAATAGGCTAGAAAAAACTAAGATAATATAGATAATCTACATTTCTAAACAGCTTAACAGCGATAATTTTACACCCTAAAAACGCGTTCAATGCAGAGTAACACGCGCGCGTGTTTTGCACCAGAACTACACTAGATCAGAACCGTAAGTCACATTTAAAGTATATTCAAGTAATTTATTTCTTTCAAGTAACGCAATTTGTTTGACTTCAAAAAACACTAATAATATCTTTCTTTACCTACTACAGTAACAGTATCAGGTTTAAGGTTTATAAATTCCATTATACTGTTATGTAAAGACGCTTCTATACATTAGTTATGCTCTTATTATTGTAACTATCTACTTAACCGTAATGTTTCGGGTTTCTTGAATGTTGAAAAGAATACACATTTTGAATTCATCATAATATTTTCAACTGAAAAGTGTAAGGTTGGCAATATGTAATCTGTATTCAGGTGATCGCGTTGGCAATACTGGAACTGTCTCCATTTTGTATATTGTGGGAAACAAGTTCAAATTTCAGGAATTTTTGGTTTATCTAAAACAAAAATGGAGAACGGACCCAACTTTTTAGCAGAACGTGTGACAAAAACCATACAATTTGTTGAAATTTCTTTAAAGGTTTGACCCATACTTTTTAAGTAATGTATAGGTACTTTTGATTAAGTAATTTTTAGAAGGGGCATAAGCAACTTGGTGCAAAAAGCAAACTCTGCAATGAATATGAAAATTTTCTATCGGAAGAAATTAGTTTAGACAAGAATGAGGAGGATTTGGTCATGAAGATTAGAGAAGTTTCTGAAAAAAGTGAAGAAACACAGTCTGGGAAAGAGATTCTATTGAATTTGCAAAGTATGTTTTCATATGAACAATTCCACACACCTCATGTGTCAAATTTACTCTGGAGACACACTGACTTTTACCGTCTAAAATATAACGGTTCCAGCTGACATTGAGTTAAACGAAAATGTCTTGCAATCAAATCAGGATGAAATACGAAAGATTACCTTTCAAGATTTTGCTGATAAGCAGACGTTTAAAACTCAGTTTGAAGACCGGAAACATGAAATTCAGTTGTATTATTCTGAAGCAGCTGGAAAGATGTCAATTGAATTTGAAAACGCGGTAAAAGAGCATAAGCTATTTGGTAAGTTGTGACGTCATTTGTCAGTTGATCACAGAGAGGTTTCCCTTGTTTGAAAGTAACAGTTACAAGGTGAGTGACGTCACTCTAAGTACGGTTTCAATAATGCAGTTGATTGAAACCGTACCTTGAGTTTGTGTATTAAGAATATGCTAGTGGTGCCCAGAGGCTGTTTTAAAATACGAGTGTCTTCAAAATAGACTAACAAACCTTATTAAGTGGTAATGGGATTTTTATTATCATTAATAACAATGATAATTGGAATATAAATCACAAACGCAACTGTCTATGTTTTATAATAAATAACTAACTATTCTTCTCAACCTTCTAGAAGAAAAGCTTAAAGGTCAAATTGCCGTGGAGATAGGCAAAAAAAATATCAGGCTAAAAGAAGTAAAAAGTACCTTTCAAAAGAACATTTCTGAAAAACATGGGACTCTTTTAAGTTTGCTGAAGGAAGTGAACGAATTGCGTAAAACGTTAGATGATCTAAAAGCAAAAAAAGTATAGAGTGTTTATTTGAGTTGATGCTCAAAATAATGGTATGCACTTTCAGAAGGCAAACGTGTCACAACATAATAACTCTCGTAGGCAAAACGTGTTATGGTTTGAACCTGCGGTTCCTACTAGTTCAACCAGACCAAATCAGCCGATCCGACAAGTGTTTGATAGAAAACTGTCGGACGCAAATGATCTGAACATCTTAAATAAAACTAGTCTAGTGGATTTAACTACCAACTCACCCACCTTTGATGGTAGTCTGTACATTGATATAAGTTTGATAACGTTTGACTTGTTGGTTTTCAGGTAAATCAGTGGCTGACGTACCGTTGGCACAAGGCTTTATTAATAGTTCACAAAAGCCTATTACAGTACCCAAGTCTGACAGTAGTATACAGGATGATCCATGGGCGTTTAATGAAACAGAGCGAATCGAAATATCTTCTACCAGTGTGAATGTTCGAAAATTACCAAAGGTGTATGCAACTGGCGGTGCTAAGCGATACCAGCCTTTGGTCAAATCATTTCAATTTCAGTCTAAATGAATTTAGAGTTATGAATTGAAAGTACTGTTTCTTATTTTAGTTATTACTCGAAAAAGTGTCAACTTGGTTTGATAATGTAAGATTTTTTCATTAAAGAAAGTTTATTAAGAAAATGTGATTTTGAAATTCAAAAGTAATATTGTAACCTTTAGTACTGAAAATTGAATATTGGAATGTCTTTATGATATTTGAAATTCGAGTTTTAGACTATAGGAAGTTGATTCTGAAGCAAGAAAGTAATTAACCTAACCTAAAGCTTTAGTTGCTTGTTAGCTTTCAGATTTATGTTCTCATTGATCTTTCTAGACAAATAATGACATTTTCTAGAAGAAACAAACTCAAAATCTATATTTTTAACAGGTCAATAATTAAAAAAACGTCAAAATAGCTAAGTGTTACCCATATCAACATAGGGCCCTCTAAGAACAAGACCAACAATCTCCTGCAACTCAGTAGACCCATAGAAACCAACCAACTCCAGGTCTTCCATATTTGAACGGGCGGATGTACGCCCAGGAGACCTGGACAACCTCTCATCCAGAGCAGTTATTCGGTTTCTCAGGGAGTCGAGTATTCTGGATGAGCTTTAACTTATGTGTGAGTACACACAATAGACCTGCGGTCGCGGTGGAGGGCAGAATATGCCCATTCACGGTACATAACTAACTATATCAACCCATATCAAAAAAAATCAACCACTTACTGGTGTTACGTGACAAATTTATTACAATTAACGCAGTAATCAATACAAACAAAGCAAGTGAACAATCATTTATTGTCACTGATTGAAAAGTGTAAAAATGTAATTAGTGCAAATTAAGCACTTCCAGGTGAGAACAAAGGTGATACAGTTACCATTGTTATTATATAGGTTACGTATACCTAAGACCATTCTAAAAAAGCCAATAAGTGAATGTGAAGGTTGAAGTATTACCTGATATTGGTATAATTGCTTTGGTACTATTTTTTCACCTCATTCGAAGTCATTTTCTTAAAAAAATAAATATTCAGTATAAATAGTGTCCAAAGCAGCAAATGAAGGTAATTTAGAAAAAGGTGCAAAAAGAGAGAAAAACAGGAAAGCAAAATTAAGGTGTTTATAAGAACAACTCAATGACTAAAATTGAATTTTTTATCTTTTTTGTTACAGTAATTGAAATAATCCAGTTTTGTAAAAAACACTCTGTATTAAAAAAAACTATTTGTTATTAATTACTACAAATGAACCGACTAGATTGGTATAAACATTTCCCACTTGCGTAATAATCCAACGGTGCGCAAAACGTTAATTAAGACTTAAACTCGTTATGTACATCAAGCTGAACTACCTTTATATAGTTTAATATTAAATCTTACTAGTTTAAGTGAACACAATTTGTACCTTATTTGATAAGTACTGATTTTACAAAATTTAATTACCTACTTGCTTGAAGGAATCGAGTTCTAAGGAGTTTGACCGCAGTATTTTGCAACTTCTTCAGACACACAGTCGAATACTCCGTAAGCTACATCGCATGCTGTTGATGCTGAAAGTAAGCGTTAACTTTGTTAAAGCTGCTTACTTTAACTACTTACCAGTTCCGTTTTGAGCCGGTATATCGTAAGTTTTCTGCGCTTTCCCTAAACATTTAGTCACTGACTGCAAAGTGGCTAAAACGTATTCCTTTTGGGTGATTCCTTCAGTGTAAAGTGATACCAAACCATCCACAGTTGGGAATCCATACTGGTTTACCTGCGATTATCGTATTTTGTTTGTATTCAATCATAATAAACTGTAATAAATGTTGTTTACTTACTGCATTCATTTTTCGGTACACACATTGTAGGAGGCACTGAAATGAACAAAGTTGTTAATTAAATTTGTTGAATATGTTAAATGTAGTTTAAAAGCAATTTTTAGTCTTAATAACGAAAGTAGTTTGTGTAATATTGCAAATGTTCTTCCGGTTACTTACGCAATATTTGATTGGTTAAAATTGTCAAAAAACTATTTAGATTTAAGCTCCTTAATTGACTTTCTACAAATTTCTATTACTATATGAATATTTATCAATTTCAGTTCTACAAAATAGTTTTTATTCAATAATCATTTAAACCGGAAAATAGTTGTAATAATAAGGTGCAAAAAACAAGTTATTGCACAGCTAAACAAGCAATAACTTCATTAAAAAGTCTGATGTAACTGTCATTAAAAAAGCACGTTAATTTCTTAAATTTTTAAACAATAACCAACCCTTGACCCAAATTATTTTACCAATTTACGATTAACTCATAACGACAATGTCATTGGGTAAGTATCGGAAACACTTTCTCAATAGAGGATGTACAAGTTTTGTCATTGCTAAATTGATAGATATGAGTGCAATTATGTAGAAATTCATTGAAAGATGGTTTTTCTATGATTACTGTATAAACCATTATTCTAGATCGATTGACACACTTTCTAGGACATGTTACAAGAGCGGGTAATGGAAAGTTCAGGGGTACTAACAAGTTAATAGGCAGTTTTTTAGTTTTCTTTGTCTAACAATTCTATAGAAATGTTATTTGTTCTTAATTGGCAGAGAAGATCTTCTCTATTAATGCAATTTGTAGAGGACACTTACCCCAGCAATCTTTTTTTCATCATCATTGAAAGTGGACCTTCTTTTCCTGCTTACTTTATGTTCGTTGATATTCAATGCTTCTAAGGCTTCTGCAAATAAAAAATACGAATTACTGTATGGATATGTGATTTTAAGCAAAAGCAGCAAGTTAAAGGCTGCAATTTTTTAACCAATCTCAAACTGCTGTGATTTTTGCATGTAGACATCAATCTACGAGTATAATTAAATTACTATTGCCAAGTCCACGTGTGCAGCATTTGCCAAAATCACAGCACAGTGGGTGACCAATAACTGCACATGTGAACTTCACCATTTTTTCTTAAAATCCCAGTATTTACTTGCTTTCTGTTAGAAGTGAGTTACCGAGTAAACCTCTTTTTGAAAGTAAGTTTTAATTTAACAAATATCATACAAAGAGTTTTAATTTGATTAAGTCATAATAAGATAATGCAAAATCATGAAACTGAAATGTAATTTTTCGTAAATCAGGAAAAGTTTAAGATAATTGCTTGTCACAAAAAGTCAAGTCAACAAATTGGAGAAAACAACTTAAAAATATTCCTCATGGGTATACACATCATAACCTTTTTAAAGAAAAATTATATTTACTAACCTGATAAAATAGCAATTTTGATTTCATCCTGGCATGTATTGATCACATCCTCGATTTTCTTCGGAGCAGCAGTAGGAATTTCGCATTTATTATTGGTTTTCTGGAATCAAATATAAAAATAAATTAAAACTAATCATTAAACAGTTTTTGAAGATGTCAGTTTGTGTTAATTACTCTTTTACATTTTATCCAA
Source organism: Ips typographus (assembly GCF_016097725.1). Classification (NCBI taxonomy): domain Eukaryota; kingdom Metazoa; phylum Arthropoda; class Insecta; order Coleoptera; family Curculionidae; genus Ips; species Ips typographus. The sequence goes on along the minus strand of NC_138430.1, from coordinate 4,458,752 downwards.
AATGAAACAAATATACAGAGAGATCAGTGATATTTATACTAACTTGAATAACTAAATGCTGTTATATCTTACCTGGAGAGCTGATGTCTCAATTAGTACCAATACTAGAACGAGAACAAGTTTGCCGACAGTCAACATTTTTATTTGCGAGCTGCTAATTCCTCAAAGATCACAGGAATACTAAACTGTAATAAAATAATTTACACGATCGGTCACAAAAAGTAGTTCTTGCGAAATGTACACTTGACTCCTTCTATTCCTTTTGCAAGACCCCCATGCTGCTTGAACGACGCAATGGCAGAATGCATTTTACCGTGGTAGTACCCGAGGAAAATATGTATATTATTAGTAAAAAAATGTAGGTTTAGTTGAGTTTGTATTACCAAAAATAAAGCTTTTAAATAAATATATTAATCTTAGTCTAATAATTTATTTTAGAATGATTTCATTATGGTTTTACAGCTTGGATTTAATTAGGCAGAACGTATTTAATTGTAATTTTACAGCAATATTGGCACTTAAAATCTGCACAAGATATATTCCTATTACGACATTTACGGCCTTAATAATATTATGAAAATGCACTGAGACCAGGCACGATGCGTGCCACTTTCACTTTGTAAAAAAAAGGAATATTGTATTTAAATTTTCAGTTAAATAACGAATATAAAATGCCTGGGTACCTATACACGGTTGTAATGAGCTTAATTGAGTAAACCAGTCTAATGAACTGTGGAAGTAACCACGTAAGTGGTTTTAATTGCAATATGACTTTTGAAGTACCTAAAGTTCGATTTATTTCTATCTATTATCTTATTATAATACAAAAAAATTATACACTGTAGCCTTTACAAGTATCCAAAATATCTTTTGTCAACTTCCTACAATCAGATCAAGATGGCAAACTTGAGTAGGTATAATAAATGGATCACTTTGTAGTGTATTATCTTTTTAATAAAATTGTTGAAAAAGAATAGATTCTTTTACAAATTAAACATCTCGCATTTATAATAGACCATACATTATTAGCATAAGCTTGCAAAAAATGTTGTAAATGAGACTTGTACTGCTAAAATAAACCAATATTAATAGGTAACTTACTTTTTGGTAGAAAGGCTTAAAATCTTCTTCCAAGTTTTTCTAATATTTTCTCTATCCACAATCAGCTCTCCTGCATCGTTTACAAGTTTTCCCACATTTTTCCTTTTGAACTTTCCTGGCATTTCTCATCCAGTTCTTTTTGTTTGGCCTCACGAATATACCTCTGTATGCTGAGAAACTGTTTTTTTGTTTTCACCGTTCTTCCATTAGTAACATTAGTAAATGTCTTTTGTCATCCATGATTTATTTTTCGCTTCATTGTTTCTCCGATACCCATCTTTGACATTAGTATGGTTGTTTCAGCAAGTATCATTATTATTGGTTCTTTTGTGTTATTAGTCTCTTCCGCAATCAGTCTGCATTTGTCGTTGATGTCCTTCTTTACTTGGTTCCTTACTATGTCAATCTTAACACCCTCAAAATCCTAAGTATAGCATTAGCAAGTGGCTATATACTTGGTATAAGCTTTCTCGATATGCAGGTGAACGATTTTTGTACGTGTATGTGTTGTACACATACTCGTACATTGTGGTAACCTCGTTCTACTGTATTTTCGTTTCCATTTCTCTTAATTTTTTGTGACTTGGAACTGTGGATTCTATCTTCCAGAGGCACACTGACAAAGGTTTTGGACAATTTGACCAGATTACTGGTTCCTATACTTCTTTAAGATTTGTGTTATTCTTTTTAGGAATCCATGTAAAATTATTTGGGTTTCCGTATTAGGATCCGTATTATCTTCTGTTATAATAATACAATAAGATTAAGCTTTAATGCTGGAAACTGTAGTGATGGGTAAATTACCGGTAATAGTATATTAACTATCAAGAACAGTAAGTAAGCTTTACTTACTGCTCCGAAAAAATAGATTCATCAGGGTCAATACAAATTGTATTTTTTTGTTTTTTCCAAAAATCTCTATCATCCGACTTTAGTATAAAAGGAGTGTCATTAAATGGCTTCCAGAATAATCGTATTTGCCTGCATTTGTGAGAACATCCAAGATCTTTGATACTATTTAAGACAGAGAATTCTGTAACATCTAACATTTTTCAAACCGAGTTTCAGTTCTCTAATTAAATAATTATTAATAGATAATGTAGTGGCATTCATAACTTTAATACTAACACGTCATCTCTACTAATAAAATTACCAATTTTGTTTGTAAACAATTTAAATAAATTCCCACATTACATATGCAACCACCCAATATTTGTTAATTATGGTTACCTTGTTTCTCAAATTAATTAAGAAAAGTTACTGTTTATGAGCAAGCTGCCAATAAGCAAAGCACTTATAAGTTCCAGCCAAACAAAGAAACTGAAAAGCTGTCAGCAAATTGATTTTGCTTCAATTAGTAGAATTATAATTTACTTAAAACCTCGTTAATTTGCATAAAACATGTAACGACCGAATGTCGATCCATATCTAAGTCATTGTTGGTATTTTTACAGGAAGTGTTATCTACGGTTTTGACCATCATTATGTTTTGGCGTCATAAACTCATTGTGAAACTTCCAAAAATTGTATGGGCAACATCAATCACTCGAGTTTTGCAATGAGCATGAAAATTGGTCTAAAATTGATGAACATAGTAAAGGGGCAAATGTATCTGAGTTTCATACTGGAAATACACAATATTTCAACGAATAGTTTACTGCAAGACTACTGACTAATACAATATCATTGTCCTGGAAGCTTAATTGTGATCAACAGACCGTCTCTAAACTTTATACCAAACAAGGACATCTTCAGATCTTTACGCTAGACGAAACTCTCGGCACTAAAACAATAGTTTCTTGAATAAGATTCATTACTTTAATAAATATCTTATGTTTGGGCTATCCAATTCATATGTTTCATTAACACAATGCTTTAGAGATAAGAAGCTGAGACTACCCCACTATAATCAACGGTATAAAAGATTTTTTTAAACTTTTTTTTGTTCAGTAGTAACCGTGTTATTGGGCATTTTGTTTCGTCATAATGCATTTATATACGAATGTAAGTTGAATGGTGTGTGACAAGTGAAGTTTTGGTCAAATCGTTGTTGGATTATTGTGTGGCATGTTCAATAAGGGTTTTCCTGTATAAGTTTGAAGTTTAGTTGTATTCAAACACTCACACTGGGAATGACCCAAAAGGCTAAGTTAATCAAACAAATTGTTGTAGAAAGAAGATTCTTGACAATTACCAGACCGTTGAACAGTGTTATTACTAACTTAGACACTCAAAATTACATTTTTGAATCATCATAAACATGTAATCATTCTACACTATGGTCCAAAGCGTTTAAACATGTTGGACAGCAATTGTTTTTGCTTTAATTATATGAGGAACTTTAAATTGAAATTTAAGAGTAATGTAGTTTTTCAGAGACGTCTATTCAGCCTATTCGACAACATTAAAAGGGGTTAAAATTCGCTGAAAATGTTGCATTTAATGGATTTCCTTAAAATGATGATTGATAATTTCCTTTAATAGAGCTTCTGAAACCTTTTGAAATCTTCAGATCGTCAGAAAGATATTTTTGAGATGTTTACGAATATTGGAGACTGCTTACAAACATTTTCGCATTTTATAGGGAGGATTTTTATCAAGTCACTTACAAAGTCAGAGAAAATTCTCTACACTGCAAAATGCTATTTTATGGCAAATCAAAATTGTTTCAATAACCTCTTAAAAGCACATTAATATTAATTATGACAAGACAATGCGCTAATTTGCAATTCTGTTTAAATTAAAACCCCAATTATTTGTAAGGACATCAGATTTAAGACGATTAAATAATAATAAACGTTGTTTCATTAACAAACAGTGTGGCATCCTGTTGCTTACGTGACGTAGGTATAATTTAAAAACATACAAATCTACACGTAATTTTTGCGAACAAATCATGAACAAAGCATTTTGTCCTGAAGTTATATTTTTCGAACCCGAATTCCAGAATAATAATAAGTGCAGAAGATAAGCATAACAGAAAAAGAGTTTATCAAAACGTTCTCTAGAGGCTTCAATTTTCTTTACTATATAATTCTGAAACATGAAGCCCTTTTGTATTAGCCAAAATGAAAATAAACTAAGTATCTTGTATTCTTATTACTCAGGATTCATTAACATTTGTACTAATTGGTGAAAAACATAATTTCTCACTTCTCATTTCATAATTCAGGTAGCCTGGCAAGTGCTACTCATTACATTTGTGAATGCAGACGATACTGATTACAACGTAGTGCGCCCAGACGGCTCGTTTGAATTTGGATACAACAATCCAGATTCTTATCATTATGCAGATGGAAATCGAAATAATGTAGTACGAGGGGAATTTGGTGGCCGAAATCCAAAAACTGGTAAATTAGTAATATGCATAATAGTGAAGAGAGTGAAGTGTTTTAGAAGTTTAGATTAGTTGTTGTAGTTACTAGTTGTAGATTATTTATAAAGTTATATTATTAATTTGTTAAATTCTAACACAACTTTACAGATATTTGATATATTAATTTTCAGGTGCCATTGATACAACAGTGTACACAGCAGGTCCACGAGGATATCGACCTCGTGGTAAAAATGTCTACAGAAAATATGACCTCAACCAAAATGGTCCAAGACCTATTGGTTCTCCTGATGACCCCTATTACGACCCATACGAGGATCCAAGCTATAATTTTGCATTCAGGACGCGAACATACACCAGAGAGGAAAACGCTAATCGGATAGGTGACGTCAGAGGAAAGTAAGGGTTTATTCTTTAATGATGGTTCCATTATTTGTTAATGTCAAGATCTTCTTAAACATAGATACACATACTTGGATGACGTTGGAGAACGCCACAATGTAGAGTTTATTGCTGGAAAAAACACTGGATTCCATGTGAAAACCCCATTTCCTGATAGTAACCCTCGAGCTTATGGTCCCTTATATTTTAGAGGAAGAGGTCGTCCTTTACCTAGAGGTAGGACTTCAATTCAGAGAGGTCTTGATGGTAGTTACAAGTATGTATTAAATTAATTGAGTGAAAGCAGTTTGGATTACAATTTGCCGAATTTAAGGTTTGTTTCTGCTGGTCCAGACCAGAGACGCACAGAAGTAAGCGATTCTACCAATCATGTTAGAGGATCCTACACGTACCTTGATGATAAAGGAGTTCAACATTCAGTACACTATATTGCTGGTTAGTACAACTGTTAACATTTATTACTGTTATAGTCTATTTTATATTAATTTGTAGGACCAGAAACTGGCTACAGAGTACTAAAAACCGTCAAAGGCGCTCACCTGCCTGACGTATTTCCGTTCGAAACACCAGACATTGTTCCACCTGACTTTTACGACTATGATAAAGATGTTTTTGATACGGCCGCTAGTGGTACACCTTTTAAACCAGGTATTTGCAACATTCAATCATAGTTTTCTAAACTAATATCAGTTACATCTAGGGCGAAAACCAGTCAAACCAAAACCCACACCAGATTTGGGTAATGGTATTGATATCGGTAATAGTGATTTGCCAGAAGGTGATCAACCAGAAGGTTTTGGGACTTTCGGAAATAAAAAACCTGGTAGCGGAAGTACCACTGCCCGGCCAAATTCTAAACCAGTTTCCGGTTTTGATGAAGACAACGAAGAAGACGATGATATTGTAGATGATTTATTTGGAGGTGGTGGTGGAGGTGGAGGTGGAAGCTTTACTAAAAAGCCAAGTGCACGACCAACCACTCCAAGACCTTCACCTACTGGTAGGCCCACTATAACGACTTTCAAACCGAGTTTCAAGCCACCTCTACCGGCTGAAAAAGAGGATGACGGATCGTATAAGCCTGGAGGATCGGACGATGGGTCTTATAAACCTACACTAGATGAGTCTTCTGGTGGGAGCTCTACAGGTATGTATTCAACCAATTATTTGTTAGCTTCTTCACTGGTTGGTGGTTATGGTAGTTATTTTGTTTTTTACTCATCTTGATATAACTGTGTGAGACAAATCATCTATGTTGTATTGTTTCAGGTAGTTCGTCCGGATTTTCAGGATATCCGTCTGGAAAACCTACATCTGGACCCACTTTTGACGATGATGACGTAAGTGGATCTCCAGATACAGGATTGCTTGGAAGCGAAAGTGGACGCCCTTTCGGTAGTGGAGGAGGAAGTTCTGCAGGTTACGACAACTTACCAAATGGAGGAACGTTGCAAATTGAAGGTGAGATTTTGTTCTGGTTTTATTTATTAATCTAACTTGCATTTAAATATGCAGGAGGAAGTGAGTCCTGTCCAAAGTGTAAAGGAACTTTAGTGACAAATGTAGGTTTTAAACCGTTCCATGTACCACCAGGTGTCTCTGTAAGGTAATCATCATCGCTTATTCAGAGTCAAGTACAAAAATTAATTAATTCTTACTCAACAGGGCACATATTCAATCTATTGACTTATACCCACCGGTGTCAGCTACACCTAGTGACATTTTTAAGGCTGAAACTGCCCTGAAACGAGAGCAGTTGAATCAAGCTCCTAATAATGACACTCCACAAGCCAGCATAAAGAATTCTGTTACAGAAGCTGCAGTTACGACGACATTAAAAGAGAAAAATTAAATTTTATAATTAGCAGTTAGTATTTAATTTAAAAAGTAATCTTATTCAGTCACATACATACTATTTTATAAAACTGTTGCCATTTAGAACATTGATGATCATGTTTACAATCATAAGAAAGTCCGGTTTTCAGGGACTCACCAGGCTCTCTCCAGGATATTCCAGATTGTTTCATCTAATTATTAGGCTAGGTTAGGTTAGGTTAGAAAGCTAGTTAGTTTTAATTGACCAATCACATACTACCACTGTTATGATATTTACGCAAATGCTGCAGATGTAGACTTAGCATTACTGTTATTTTTGTAAAGTAGCATAATAAACACTACAAATTACAGAGTTTCTAACCCACCTGGATATAGGAAATTTGCCAGGATTCCGCAAACTTTTACAATAATACTTCACTTCTCCAATTCATCAAAAATTAAAGATAGAATAGAAGTTTCCTTGTGCGGAATTTAGGTAAATTACAACACTATTTTGTGGTTTATGATTGATCAATTAAAACCTACCCAATGTTGCACATATAAATTATTTGTAAAACTCATCTCTACTTATACTGTTTTTGTGTTATTAATAAATTGTTTCCTAGAAAAACAGTTTCTTTTCTAAATGTGTTATGTTATAAATATTCCATTGCGAGTATTATAGCTGCAATAAGGACAAATTGCAGACCATCTCAACAACACGTCTTGCATATTATTAATGATTAGTACTTACTTAATTAGTCCTGTAGGTTTTTTTGTAACCGTCATTCCACTTCTAATAATAATACTGAACGCATTTTACACCAGTAGTATACAAAGGGATTAAATACAGTTTTGGTTTGTTTATATACCCGGTGAAACAATATTGAAATTTAATAACGACTTTCGTTTCATAAAGAAGTTGATGTTTCAGTACTGAAAAATTTGTCAATCACTTACTAATTTATGAACATAAAATTTTACGTAAATGTTATTGTTACCAATTAAGGTATGATTGCATCACCCTGTATTATGCAATATTACAATATAATCGATGACAATCACAAATATGTCTCAGTTTTTATTTGTTTGATGTTCATGATGTTAACTATTAAAAGTATTGTGGTAAGTAAATAACTACCTATATTAACATACTACATATTAACCGTGAATACAATTTTTAATATTTTGTGAGTGTTAGTTGCTTTTGAGTCTTTTTGCTGTATGAATGTACATATTAATTAGTTCCTATAATTAATCTAAACCATATATTCACTGAGTATTAAGTGGATTTAAAAAAAAATATTTGAGCAGCATATCAAGTCAACTAAATAATAAACAGTTATTTTCATTTAAAATTCAAATACAAAGAATGTCAAATTTAGCAAAAGAAATACAAATTAGCAAATCAATGTTTGTCTTCATAAAATATGATATAGACAGTATATTAATGTTCAGTTATACTGCTCCAATCAAATCTCTTAAGGGCATCGGTAAAGCAAAACGTCTTATGGGAGATTCAATGCATTTTATGACAATCTTTTAACCCAAATTAAAAAAAAACTAAGGCTAGATATTGCTGTTTGTTAAATGGCCTATGATACAATTTGATAGAATACGCGAAAGTCATTATAATTTTAATAGTACGTCAATTAAAAATTTTAGTATCATAATTTTCAAGTCATTTTTCTACCTGCTTTGGTGACAAAAATAACTTTCGCACATTCCCCGAACCTTTAGCTATTTAATAAAAAAAAATCTTGCATATAAGTTAAAAAATTAAGTCGTAATTTGGATTAAAAGATGGACTAAAAAGTTGCTCGAAATATTCAAACGCATTATTGACAATATCTATAAGTATGTGAATGAATCATAAGTGTAGTGTGATTGGCATTAAAAACTACATTTGCATAATAACCATTGCAACTTGGGTGGATCAAATCATATTTGCACCACATATGTAATTATTTGCTTCCTTCTTTTAATAATAATTATGGTTTACTCAAGGATTTAAAAGCAATTCTTTTTATGTTTCTCATATATAGATTTTGGCTCTTTATGCAGAAACACTTACCTGGCATTGGACTTTCTTTTGTGCATCTTATCCAACTGAAAACCATCGTACAACCAATACGAAAACGGATTTTCGAGAAGAACCAGTTGCTTTAGATGAATCGGAAAAATCTATAGGTAATAGTCACTAAAGTACTAATTAGTTCTTTTCCTTTGCAAGTATACGAAAAATCATAGCAAAGTACAATGACGTCACATCCAAAAAACGTGATTTTGATGCAGCAACTTATTTTTCAGTCAAAAGGCAACTTTATCAAATACCCACTTGGAATGTCCAGTCCATAGTTTCACCATTTAGCAGCGTATGGTCGTACCAATCTAATTTGAAACCCTCACAATTCCTGACTCCATATTATTTAATTGATTTGCCGAATCAAAATTACCGACCCAACAATCCAGAAAATTGTTCGTATCAATTCAAGTTTGACACTGGAAACTTCAAAAAGCAAGAATCATCCAATGGCAATGGAAACGTACAGGGTTGCTTCGAATATGAAGACAGGGAAGGTAGACATGATTTAAAATATTTCTCTAACGACAGGGGTGGATTTCAAGTGACTGGAGGAAGTTTGGCTGGCAGTACTAATGGATACAGCCCTGTATACACCAGATTAAATCAGGGTGTTGGTGAGTTTTTTGCCATTTTAATTTGAACTCCCAAAATTGTGGTTCATTTACAGATACAAGAAATCAAACTAACCAAGGAAGTACAAATCAGACCAATGTTGGAGGAAATTTAAATTACCCCTTTGAAAATGTATCCAATAGTCCATCAATAACCAATTTGACTCAGAGTCTACAACAACTTTCAACCCATTTAAACAACGTCCTGAATTCATATTATTCGTTGCCCTACTCCATTCCACAAAACCGCTCCTACCACTTTTGCTTCGATGCCGGCAATTACAAAACTGAAGAAAAATCGGACGCTTATGGAAATATTAGAGGATATTTTCGCTATGTGGACGAAACAGGGTTGCACGATTTGGAGTATTTGACAACTCCCCAAAGAGGATTTCAAATTGTTGGTGGAAACTTGGCCCAGAGAGACACTCAGAACAATAGAGGTATCCAGGTGAATGGTGATTTTGAGGAAGTGCCTATAGTAATAGGTCAAAACACTGAAAGAGTCACTGAACTGCCACAATGATGATTCAATGAAGTGTTGTAAAGTGTATTTTAAACGATTATTTAAGTTTTTAATAAAGTCACCACCAATATTCATACAAAAAGTTGTTGTTCAGCCACTTGACCGTTTTGGTATATTAACAACGGTTGGTATCCCACATTACTATAGACAATTGGAAGGCTTGGTATAGTTCCGTCCAGAATGTATGTAAGAGCTTCAGGTTTTATGTTACTTTCCACAGGCAAATTACTCCTCTTTGCACCTATTTAAATATAATATGTATTGCTTTATCTGTTAGTTGTGGCGAATTTACCTCTAAGTTGATTACTGTCAAGTGGTAATAACTGAATTTCTCCTGATTCAGGTGATTGTTTAGTGTTCGGGCTACCAGATTCTAGTTGACCACTTTCTTCTAAAAACCATTACAACGTTAAAGCTAAATTTGTCAAATATATTCAATCGATACTACTTTTCTGCACACCCTCGTTTGAGGGGTCCATAATCGATCGTAACTTGGCAAAAATTGGAGAAGGATTTTGTATTAGTGCCACACCTTTGGAATGTTCAATGTTGTAAGAAAACTCTGCTCCTGATCTTCTGACATCAACGTTTGAAGATTGGATAGGGATAAAAGTGGTGACAGCAGCGTTAGAAATTGCCAACATTGGCAAAAGTATAATCTAAAATGAATATGAAAAAGTATTATTATTAAAATCTGAATTTTGAATGATAACTGGTCTATTTAAAATATGTAACAACTAATTATAAATCATTTACTGCTAGCTTACCAATAATGTGTTTAATTGATGCATTGTTTCTTACACTTCTATCACTCGCTTACTTTTATTAGGTACTACCAGAGGTACTGATCGATTGAAGAAGAAAGGGTCGATTTATATAGAGAAGAGAAAACAAAGATAAAATGCAGTACTTACAACCTACGAAACTCGTTTATACCCATCCTGTGTAAATCTATCCACTCGTCTATTAAATGCAATATCACAAAAGATACAAAAAAGTAGGTATATCCTGTGGTGCAGCAGTAACTTTGCACCACTGGTAGCGTTGTACAGGGTGTCTACAAAATTTAGAGTGTTCAACATAAAAAGAAAGGTTTGTATCGTTTATTCAATTTTTGAGACACAGCAGTACATATGATTGTTAACTGATGATTATGTAAGGTAATAAACGATTATAAAAAATAAAGACCAAAATGGTGGAATACTTTAACAAAAACAGGTAGCAAGAAGAATTAGTAATTGAAACACCCTGTATATGAAGCAACACAAAACAATACATCAAGTTCTATTTAAAGTCCATTGATTATGATGATAGTATCAGTCGTTGCAGAATATCAATTACAACTACGTAATCAGTTGGCGAATAAACTTCGATTTGTTTTACCACCATTTTAGCGTCGCAGACGGTCATGAAGATAATTATCTATGTATCTAGGTTTTAGGGTATATTTTATACATACAGAGTCACATCACGTTTTAACCGTAATAATGAAAGTTCCCTGATTGTGATAATGCTTGCTTAAAAATTGTATTGACGTAACAATCACAGTCGCAATCACTTATCAGTCAAGTGTGCTATTTTTTAACTTGTGTCACAATAAATTAGTTTGTTCCAAAAGTTATTATACATTGAGAGTCACACAAAGTGGCGCAGTCAGTGGGATATAGGTATTTATAACAACGCATGTCGGTGATTAAACGTGATATGAATTCACTGTCGAAAATAGTATATGACCAATCAATCAATGTTTATATACTAACAATTAAATAATTTTCTTAGAAGCAATAGCATTTAGAGGTCCATGGAACTTTCAAAATGGTTATAGAGCCTCTGGCAATTTCAAACAGTTATGGGAAGGTTTAAGACACTTATAGAGGACTCTTTTAGAATATTCTCAGTAGCATTTAGAGGTCTCTGGCACATTTACAATAGTCCTGGAAGCCTCTGGCAACTTAAAACAATTATAAGTAGGTTTAAGACACTTGTAGAGAACACTCAGAAGATTCTCAGTAGCATTTAGAGGTCTCTGGCGCATTCAAAATCGTTCTATGAATAGAGGCCTCTTGCAGGTTACTTGCAACAGCTTACCAACTTGAAAATTGAGACTATGCAGAAAAACTATCAAGTATTACCAATAATATTTGTCTTCAACATAATTAGGGTGGATAATGTTGTCTTTACGGTCTTTTGATATAAACTACTGAAAATGCCTTCTACAATTTTAAAAATAAAAAATCAAACTAATTAAACGAAATCCATCCACAAATTATTATGAAGTTAACAGTGTGCTAACGGTACTTTTAAACGATTATTCGTAAATAAGTTTTAAAAAATTAGCAGAACTGTCCAATCACATGATTAATTCTTAACTTAAACATTGTATATGAAAGGTTGCTAAGTACAACTTTATATATTTGCTCATCAGATTCTTCAGATGACCTGAGGGTATGCAAGATGCAGCACTAGTCGTTCAACTTGCTTGTTTGTGGACCTTGACATTGCCGAGTCGATGAACTTGCTGGTTGGCGTTGATCATTAAATGAAAAAAAAACTTTATTTCCATCACAAATAATTTATTACATTATTGGAAGTTTACGGTACATGTAACATTCTGGTTCTTTTTCAGGTTTGGTCATGATGGCATTCTACCAGTTTACTGATCTGATATTAGATTTTTTTCTGCGAGACTGGTTTTTTGCAGGTTTAAGAAAGAAATTGTAAAATTTAAGCACTTTTACTTAAAATTTTGTTTTACTGATGAGACAAATTCAGGTGAGTTGGTCGTAATAAAAAATGAAATTTACCCGGTTTAGTTAACAAGCTGCAATTGACACAGAAAGTGAACTTTTAACATGGAAATCGTTTTTATATCTCGGTTTGTAAGCCAGAATTATATAAAGTGAAACTATTAACCCAGAAAGCCTGAAATTGACCTTTAGTTTGTTTCTTTGTGTACTGGTTAGAAAATTAACCATTTGAGTGAGTTTTTCAGCCAAAAAGGCTTATTAAAATGTCTATACAAATATGGTATGGTCGTATGGTTGTCGCACCACATCGGATGGTACCGAAAATTAATCACATTAGCGGCGCCCTCGATTTTCTTCTGACCAGTACCATCGCAGAAACCGACTTCTTCCGTTAGTTTTAAAAAGCCTATATCTATATGGCGGTTGTCAGTCGAGCACACCTTATGTATGCAGTATAGTGTCTATTTCTATACCATTAAGACAGTTACATTATGTGGTGCTTCAATTTTGTTTTGGTATGTATTAGAACGTTATTGTTTTTCTGCATCCTTAAATAGGTCGGTAATTTTTTAGTACAAGTACAATTACTTATAAAGTATTATAGTTAGTTATTAACAACTAACTTTATACCACTTTTATTTTTATTGTTCTTTGTTTTTCATTTATACGAAAGAACTAAACTAATTTTTTTGGACCACCCTGTATCAAGTTAGAGTTTTGCCGTTCAAAGGCCGGAATCGCCTTTTCTAGGGATTTTTATGGAAGTTTTGCTTTTTGAACTTTCTTCATAAATCTACTAGTTTAGAAGATATTTCACAAAATCCATTTTGGGAAACAGAAACACATTTTTTTTTCAACAAAATCAAAATTTTGCTTGTCTATAGCGCGGCTGTTTTTTGAGGTACTCCTACGCTAAATGACCCAAAAAAGACCGTTCTTTCTTCTCTTTCCAATAGTGTGCTCCAAAATCACCTTTGGTGCCTAGGAAGAGTAAAAAAAAACTGAAGTTTGATCACCCTGTATGCAGTTTCACCAAGAATTTATCGCTACAAAGTGAAGATTCATTTTTTTTTACCATTTTTATGCAATTTTTATCCTCTGCACTTTTTCCGCAAATCTATTTAGGAAATATTCCACAAAATCTATTTTCAGAAACACCATCTTTTCTGAAAAAGTGCCTGAAAGTGAGTTCAGTGAGTTTTTGAGGTACAGAAATGGTGAACCACTCAAAAAATACTGTTTTTTACCTTCTTTCAAGTGCTGTGCTCCACAATCACCTTGGTGGTCTTTGGTGTACAGAGTGTGTCAATAATTAAAGGTTGTTAAAGTTTGCCCAATCTTTATGCAGTTTCAGTGAAAATTTGTCGCTTTAAAGTACAGATTCTTTTTTTTTACCATTTTTACGCAATTTTCATCCTTTGCACTTTTTCCGTATTTTTACTAGTTTAAGAGATATTCCACAAAATGCATTTTGGAAACCGGAAACACTATTTTTTTTTGAAAAAGTGCCTCAAAACTTTGTCTAGGTATATTAGTCTGGGTCAGCTGGTTTTTGAGGTACACCACTCAAAAAATTCCATTGTTTATCCTTTTTTAAGTGGTGTGCTTCAAAATTATCTTGGTGACCTTTGGTGTACAGGATTAGTCAAAAAATTAAGGTTTTAAAGTTTAGTAACCAATTAGGTTAGGACAACAATTTGCTATATGTGTAAGTGTAATAGTCCTAAAATGCTTTGTTAGGAAAATATGAAGAATTTAAATTAAACAGTTACAAGATCAGCTAAATAAGTAAAATTTGTTGACGAGATCTTAAAACACTGTTGCCAAATTTTATTCACGTTCGGAAATATTGGAAAATCAAATCTGAAAATTGAAAATTGACACTTGTGGACGTTTTACAAAAGAATTAACGTTTTTATCAAAAAACTTTAACAATAAATACACATGACATAACAAACACAATTTGGTTTTGCCATCCCAAACCTCCTTATTTTCGCAAGTAGAATTTTTATCTTAGTTCTCTTAAAAGACCTAGAATAACCGTTCTACAAATGTGTTTTGAAAACGCAAATTACAAAAATGATTTGATTTGGTAACAAATGTCATACAAAATTAAATGAATTAACGATTTCCGGAGATATTTCTATTTAAATGTTTCTGATTTTACAATCAACATTCTTTTACTCAATAAGTTTCTTATAATACATTGAAACAACGTTAATTTTTGGCCTATTCAAAGTATTGAATGTGCCAGAATACTCAAAATATCAACAATTTTGTTTGAGAAACAGTGTGTGAGATGATTTTAAGAATAACTTCGTGACAATTGCTCATCAAAGCTACTAGAATAAATATTACCTAGTATTTTAATTTTTTCTTGATTTTTGACCATAATTAAGCAAATTCAACTACCAACCAAATTCTTTATTTTATTACTTTTTATTTTGAATATTCTATAAAATCCCACATTTATGAGTCTATTCACTCCTTACTCGCCTACTTCTATTTTAGCTAGATTTTTTTATTGGAAATCACATTAAGAAAAAACGAGTCATTCAACTTCGTTCCCACTTCTTCATATATTAAACTAATAAGATTTTGGTCTAAAGTCACATAAAATTAACATATCTTTTTTCAGATGTGCTGCATAAGCTACGTCATAGCAAGACCCCAAGTTCAACTGGCTGCGGAAGCTAAAAACGAAAATGATCAGCACATTGAGTAAGTATTTTACTTTTAAAAAAAAGTAAAGTGACCAAAATAACGACAAACTCGTTAAGTAGTATCCAGTTTAAATTCGTTACTTTGGTACAACTTGTACATAACTAACTACATATACTTCATTGTAGACATATGAGTTCTAAAATATCAAAATATTTGATCGAACCTTTTGTAACATAACTTTTCCGCTGGTGTGAGTGGCATTTTGCATATTTGTGTTCATAGTGTAGTAGAAGATAGTTGTTGTATAGGTAAGTTAGATATTACTTACTAATATTACTTAGAAACTTTTGAATAACTCAACTGTGCTAAAATGTCATTCATAAGGAGTACATTTAATAAAGTTTTGGCATTTTTAGGGTTGAGCGTCAGTTAGTTCACGAGGTGATACCTTTGGATAGTATGGCGGACCCTCCAAATGTTCCTCATTCAGCTCAACGTCAAATCGACCAAAACACCAAAGAAATCTTGGAAAAGATCGCTGAAATCAACAAAAAGCAGGGCTTGATTCAAAAGAAACCTAAACCCAGTTACTTCCACTTTCCGTTTAGCTATTCAAGATCCCAACAGCCGAAGGAGAGTCAGTTTAAGTTTTCGAGAGATCCATTTAGCAATCCTATACTAGATTACTTGGAGAAAGAAGGATCGAGTGAAAGTCCAGCAATTCCTACTTTTCGCAGACCTAATTTGAAAGACGAAAGTCATCCCGAAGATGTGGGCTTCAGCATTACCGACACCAATGCAGAAGTTCTCCCTGAAGACGAAATTCCTGGACAATATGTTAAAAGGAAAGTAACTCATTTTCAATCATTTGCAGTGCCAAACCCTTACATGTACAACGGACAAAACCCTCCAGGAAATGACCCATTTTTAAACTACTACAGATCACCTCAAGAAGTTTTTCCAGAACCACCACCAACAGGAAATACAAATAATTCACCACCTAAAGACCAAGCTATTGACAACATTAAAGAAATTATTTCAAAATATCCTTACTACAACAGCAACTATCAAGTGCCTGGTCACTACCAGCAGCCACCACCCTATTACCCCTTTTTCCAGCCACCACCACCCAAGAACAATCAAAACAATGCACTTCCCTACCCTAACAAAGCTAGACAAAACTGGAACTGGCCTGGTGCAGGCCTTTTCCCTATTTACATCAGAGATCCTTTTCTGCAAATGTACTATGCCGTTACCAACATGGTTGAGTATGGTCCAAGTGCTGGCAATGAAGGTCCTTGCAAACTAACACCAAGACCTCAAGGCTCCAGAGTCAAAATTAATCCAAATAATTTAGCTTCAGAGCCTAAGCACTTGGGCCACCAAATAACCTTAGGGATTAATAAAAAAGACGGCACCGAGGAGTTGAAAGTTTTGAAATTAGAAGAAAATGAAATGTCTGACCTAGATGTTGAAGATATTGATCTTGATGATGACAACTTTGTTAAATTTACAGTGAATTTTCCTGGTGCTGAAGAAACGTTTGACGGAAGGAATCTAAAAGGCAATAAAATGAGCTGGGGTGAATTTCTCAACATTCATAACGATACGCAATTAAGTTTTTTGTCTCAAAACAGACCGAGCATTCAGGCTGATGGAACTATAGAATCAAAACAAGCTCCGCAAATCATTAAGCAATCTATTCGAGTTGAAGACAGACCTCTGGAACCAGAAGAAGAAGAAAAATCCGAGAATATTAGGGTTGGTAATGAGGGTAGCAGGAAAGTGTTCAGTAAAGACAACACAGGAAATGGTATTTTCATACAAAAACTCAAAGTTCGTAAAGGAGGAGTGGCCATTGCTGGACCAGGAGGTATTGCAACCGCTGGTAGCGGAGGAACTGCCATAGTGGGGCCAAATGGGGTTGCTTACACTCACCCTGATGGATTAGCTATAGCTGGATCAGGAACCAAAGTGGTGGCGGTGGATCCGTCCATAGATTTAAATGAAGTGATTAAAAATACAGTGTTAAATGGAACACGACATGTTCCTAATACTAGAGTGGGTAAAGTGGTGGCAGTGGGACCTGTAGTTTATTATAATAAAGGAAATTACTAATAAGATAAAAGTAGACTTTTATGGAAATTCATTACTGTGTAATGCTGCTTGTAATTTAGTTGGAATTACTGTTTAATTGAAACATGACTAAATAATCATCGAGAGGTTAAACTGATTCCATTTTTGAGTTTTGCCTTAGCTTATAAGAGCAAGCGTAGTTGTGTTTTATTGGAGACAACATATTGTCATTGATTTGTTGCATTTCTTGTATAATATAATGACAAATTAGTATTTTTAAAGAGTATAAATACTGAATTTAATTGTAGTTTACTATTAGTGTGTTTCAACAATTGGATGAATGAAGAAGGTTACTTTTCTAGTTCTAATGATTAGTTTAGTATATTATATTGTAAATATGAAAGATGATATGTGAGTCATGAATTTAATATATTATATTTTTTTATTTAGTAGAAAAATTGGGATATTTTTTCAGTCCAAAGTATTTTTTATTCAATTATTTGTTGAATGCTTATGTAGAAAAGTAAAATTTGCTGTGACAGGAAAATTTACCAATTTTACCAGTAAATTTATGGATCTAATTGAAATTTGATTGATATATATTATTTTCCTGTCATGGTTGTCATTCATTTAAAAAGTCATAAATCTGAATCACATTTTTCATACACCCCCTGTAAATTTGGTACAGTCAGGGAGAAAAGCGGTTGTCAAGAGAAGTACAGAGTATTTGTAATTTACTGCTAATTTACCGGTCAAATTTTTTTGGTTATTACTCTACCGGTAATTTACCCATCACTACTTTTTGCCGATATTCTCCATCTTCCTTTCTCACTAGTGTATAGCAGTGCTGCAGTGAGAAACGACGTGTTATTCTACTGTAGTACAAATATAGTAATGTAATAACAAAAAAACTGCTCAGCAGTACAATACAATTTTAGGATATGCTATCCTAATTAGAGAAAATATTTCCACTTACCTAAATAACTTTTTTTCTTCCTTAGATCATCCAATACGAGACCTGCTGCATGGCTTCCGCTTCCTCTCTTTACCAACCAAGGCTTCAACAAACTAAACTTCTACTTTCCGCCTAACCACTTTCAGTATTACCGCTTTCCGAGGTACTATGCTTCTTCTAGTCTAAAAAACGAAGATATTTACCGACAGCTTTTGAAGAACCTTTCCATAGAAGAACCAAGACACTTATTTCCTAGTGGTTTAAATGATGCTTCAGTGAATTTATCTAGTAAAACTGTGAAAGAGAACCTTGAAAATGCAGGAAGTAAACCACCGTCTTTGGCACCATTCAGGGAACATCCATTATTTTACTTTATACGAAACATGAACACTTTACCTTCAGGAAAGGTATTTCGAATTAGGTCCTCAAACTCTGTAAACGAGGCTGATGTAACCACATTAATATTGAAACCACAAGCTACAGCTGTGGCTGGAGTAGAAGGAAAAGCAATTTCAAATCCACTTTCTAGGGCAGTACTTAAGAAAGGTAGCAACGCTGATATACTGTTTGAACCGCAAGCAGTGGCCATTGCAGGACCAGGTGGAATAGCTCATGCACAAAGTGATTTAGAAATTAGTTATGATTATTCTTAACTACTCATGTTTTTAGTGAAACTCTAATAAGTGTCATAAATTGCGCCATAAAATGCATTTTAATGTGTTCACTATAGAAGAAGTACCTGTTTAGTATTATTAGATAATTGTAAAGTCATATATTTTTGTAAATAATATATTTTTTGTAATCTGAAAAAGTTTAATACACATAGAAAGTTTTGTTTATTATTTTTGAACCTTTTCTATTATGTTAAGAGTTCAAGTCAATAAACCACCAATTTGATACAGAATAAGTGGAAAAGTTCATTCAAATTAAAGATTGTATGCTTCTTGTAAGTTACGTTGCAATGTTAGGAATAAGCCAAAAAAGTCATTCTTAAAATACTATAATAGTTTAGCAATTACTATTCCACCTTACATATACAATTTGGTTGTTGTAAAAAATAAGATATGGGGCTAATTCAAATATGTCTTTTCTTGGTTTCACCCAGATTAATTATTTCTAAAACAACTTCTTAAGTTCAATACACGGTCCACAGAAAAAAATAATTAGTGTACTAAACGTATTCAGTATTCTAATTCTTATTTTTTCAGAAAAGGCACAAAAATAACTATTATACCATTCTATGGAGGCGGTAAAGGTCAATCACTTCAAATCACAGAATCAGCCACAGGAGAAATAATTTCAAGCGTAATCATTAAAACTCCTCAACCTCTACCGGAACCACAAGAGCAAACCGAGATTGATTTAAATCCATTCGAACTCGAAAATCCTCCTCTGCCCACCAAATTTGAGACTGAATACATCGAAGGGTACGACGACTTCATACGAACCATCCAAATTCGGTCAAAAGAAATTGTTAAATTGCAGGAAATGGCAAAAACAAATGGAGGTTTGACACCGGCTGAAGAATCCACTTATCAAGAGCATATGAGAATGATTAATGATTCTGCAAGGAAACTAGCTGAATTGCAAGACAATAGTGGTGGGACTTTTGAAAATAGAGAGGGTTTGACTCAGTGGTTTGAAAGAAAGAGCGATAATGCTAAGGATAAAAATAAGAAAAAAGAGGAAGACAAAAAACGTAAGAAAGATGAAGAGAAAAGGAAGCAAGAGGAAGAGGCTAAAAAAAAGGAAGAAGAGAAAAAAAAGGAAGAGGAGAAAAAGAAGCAAAACCAAAAACAGGAACAAGAAAAAGAAGAAGAAGAACAAGAAAACGAATCAGTTGCTATAAATCTACCTCCAGAGGATGCTTCAGTAGCTGAAGCCAAACCTATTGGATTAGCTGTGGCAGGTAAGAGTAACACCACAATACAATTTCCTAGTTTCAATCTTTTCTTCAGGGGTAGGTGGTGTAGCAGCCAGTAAACCCATTGCCACCGCAGTAGTTGGACCTGGTGGACTAGCAATCGCACGTCCTGTAGGTACTGCCATAGCAGGAGTTTCACCCGACCAAGCTTTGGTTCCGATCTACGCAGATAGTTCACAAAAGAAACCGTCAAACAGTAAACAAAGTCAAATGACCGAGTTTCTAAACAAAATAATTAACAAATACCATCATGTTTAGGTTTGTGGTAATTTGATGAGCTGATAAGTTTACTAAACGAATTAATTTATTAAAATTGTTTAAACATTAAACAGATAATTAAAATAAACTAATTGTTGTTTGTCTTTCTAAACTGTCATTTTAAAACCAGCAACACTCATATACAGGGTGTATATCATCAGTGAATTGCAATTTTGTATCCGCAAGGTGGAGAATTGGTGCCAATTAATTTAGTATAATAAAAAAAGAAACTAAAACTACTCACTGTGGTTCAATTTGGGTGTATTGTTATACAAATCGGATTCTACTTGGACCACGCCCGAATGCATTATTAGATTTTGATGCCCTTTAAAATGTCAAATCTGCAGTAGACAGTAGACGACCATTGTATGCTAATAAATCTCCAAAATTGATTGCAAAAAAGTATATCGAACAAATGGCTTTCAATGGAGAGGTAACATTAAAAATTTGCAACCTACATTCATGTTTTGTATGGTATGACAATTAAGTGCGTGGGACTGATTGGTATTATTTTGAAAGCATATTTTTTTGTCGGATTTATCTTAAAATAAACCCTAACTACTTTAAACTTAAGCCTTTTTGTGGTATTTATTATGGTAGTAATTAGTTGAGTTTTTATAATTGCGTGAAGATTAAATAATTTGAATTGTTATAAACCCATAATTATAAGTAATGTTCAGGTCTAATGGTATTTTTTACCCATATTAGTTTGTGCAAACAATGAAACATATTAAACAAATCGCCTAGATCAACATTGTTTCGTTATTTATTATACAAAATAATAATCAAGGTTAAATTAAAAATATATTAAATCAAATGATCTTAATATTCATAAATTTGCCCACAGAAGATGTTTTGCTAGAACCGCCAACGTTTTTGCGTTCATGTGCATAATTTTCGCGACACAACAATCCACTGATTTAAATTGTGCTTAATAACTTTAGTGTACCAAATATGGCATATTCTAATCACAGTACATAATTATATACCATAAATACCTCTATCAGACTTTTCAAAGACAAAAATATTCCTGAATATGTTCAGGTTTACTTTTCATTCTTGGTTCGGAATATGTCGTTTTTATCTAGAAAAGTTTACATTTTGGAAAATCTGAAATTGTAAAAGCACAGTGATCATAACCCTCTTTACATACAACTGTTTATTTGAACATTAATCCAGTAATACTTTTAAATATATGACCAAACAAAAATTAAATTTCAGGTCAGGTTCAATGTTAAGATATGCACTTGAAAACTCAAGCATAAATAAACATCAAAAAGGCTTTCGTGAAGAATTTTTTTGGGTCGGGCTTGAATCACCACCAAACCCGAAAAAAATGCAACAAAATACTCCAATTTAAATTTAGTCGATAAAATCAGTGCAAACAATAAAATAAAAAATTGACCAATGTTAGCTTTGGTAGACCCCACCAATGGTCGCGTATAAGAGAGGTCGATGGTCCTATGATTGGAGTCGTTACAGCAAAGTAGTTGTGCCGCGTAAACTTATCAAAACAAAGCAAACGAAGAGCTGAAGACCTTGCTAAGGTAAATACATCTTGATTTATGTTTAACACTTTATGTACAGGCAGTGAGTAAATAGATAAAGTGCATTTCCTTTTTTGTTCATTAGAAAATTCTGCAAAACCAGTTTTATGTAAAATAATAAATTTGATTTTAATGTTTTGAGACACGTTAGATTTATTTCTTCTTTTAAAGAGAGTTAACTTTAATTTTTCAATTAATTTTTTTGCCATAATTTTTCCGCCAGGGAAGTCTCTTTGATTTCATTTGACAAAAAACTCATTTTCATAATTTTTAGGTGAATTTATGATGGTTTACCTTATAATATACTCAAATATACTTATTTAGCAATTACAAAAATCGTTTTGTCGCCCTTTTTTTGGTTTTCAACATTACTTGTCTTTACTGTCAAATATGTTGACCTATCTACATATCACAGACTAGATATAAGATATTTTATTCAAAATCGCAGAGACCTTCACTTTCGTTTGATTATTCTAATTTACTGTAATGAATTACTACTAAAAATACGTTAAAACAGTAAAATGTATACTTGTATTCAAATTAGGAAAACTACATGTTACCTAACGCACCTTGTATAAACCATATACAGCATAACGTTTTGTTAACATGGAATTACATACTTAAGTACCCATGATTTGAATAAAATGTAATAAACCCGAAACTATTGAGAATCTAAAAATTTAATTACTTTTGAGTTTGATTTGACTTTAGAGCTGTCAAAATTAATAATTTAGAATGTTCACATGTTTAATACAAATTGCCATACCATAAAATTTGTTATAATGGAAAAATGTTAATTTCACACTACAAAAATTCAGGAATTTTTAATTTTAAATGTATTTTGGTTCAATAAAGCAATGATTTGATACACTACAGATTAAAAATATCATTTTAAAAACTAAAACTGACTTGACTTACAACAGCAAAGGTCAAGCACAAAAAAGTACTTAACAAATGTCATTTAAAATTTACTTTGTTATATTATAAGTTATAAGTAGTTTGCATTGGAATTTTGAACAAACTATATTAAAACTATAACGACCCCACTTTTGCATAACCACAGTGGTAACAACTGTTGAGTAACTTAAAACAATCTTCCCATTGTATTTTTGGGCACAAAAAAACTAAAATAATACCATTTTAACTGTTCATTATATCCTACTATTTCAAATCACTTTCCTAATTTCGTAATTTCAAATTATTGATCAATTATTATATGTCACAACACAAACTTGTGGGTATGTACTTAGTACCTATTTAATAAGGTTTTACGAGGTTCTCATAATTATCTACCACTAACTGGTTAAAAAGATAGTAAAAGCGAAACGATGATTTCAAATAATACTCTACTTAAAAAGTATAAACTATTGTTTATTTTATGTAATATACACTTGAAACACGTTAGAATTCATGTGCCATGTCGAATTTACTAGTAATTAAACCAATTTTTAATGGAATCAAACATTTGTAGTGTGTATAATGTCATTAATAATACACACACTATGCAAAGTGAAATACCTTGATATATTCGTATAGCCTTCATTAAATCGGAAGTTAATTAACAGCCCAAATATCATTTTGTGACATTAGTTAATTATAGTAATTTTTTTTGACAATGAAAAAGTTTAATTATTATGTATTAGGGAGTATCAGTTGTCTATTGCTGCAGAAGTAAAAAATTTGAGATTTTAATCAACTCTTGATATTGTGTAATAATTTAAAAAATTTAATTATTTATTTGTTTTGGTTGTATACCAACTTGGAGAAAGGCTGAATAGATAATTCATACAAGTATTTTTATTTTTCAATTTATAATAGGGCACTACAATAAAATTTTACTTGTTATTTCCGTATACAGACTAAAAAGGCAAATAACAATTTACATAATGCTGGAAATGTATTAGCTTAAGCTCAGAGGGAAGTGCATAGTTGTAATTTATCTGCATAAAACTAATGATATTCTTGACAAGTAATTTGATAAGGTCTTATAAGAGTTGCTGTTTATACCTTCTCCATCTCAAAAAGAAGACGTTGAGCGTATTATTAATGAGCTTCCCCGTTTGAATCAAATGTTCTTACAAGTCTCCTTAGTTGAAAACTTTACAATGAAAACTCACAAAACAGTGAGCAATTCAAAATCAGTGATCCTTTTTAAATTCATCATTCATCAAACTAGTTACTCTTGTTTTGATTTCTAGCAATATGAAGCTACTAACACTAGCACCTTGCGTCCTCCTGTTAGTTTACTGTTCTGCAGAAGAAACAGCAAGAAATACAACAATCCAAAATGACGACTCAAAAGCAGAGTTGTCCGCAACTCCACTGAAACCAGAAGAACCTGCAACAGATGGAGATGTTCCTTTAGAAATCAAACAGTTTTTTGAACGGCAACAGTTTGCACCTGAGATCTATGGTTTGACTTATGTCCAACCCCAAGGAGGACAACCTTCATTAGCTCGGTAAAAATCCTGTATTTTTAATAATATTACCCTCAAAATCACTCTGCAAAAAATGCGAAGTACATTTCATAAGTAATTAATCATGAACACTTGGCAAACTTGTCCTAACTTAACCTAAACAGATATATTACACGTTAATTTTTAAGAGAAACCCCTTATTCAGGAGAACCACTTTACGTATACCCTTCACTTTTCAATGGCTTGGTCAAGATTAAAAACGTTCTGTTACGATAATTACCACACCAGCTGAAAATTACTCAATCTTAAAGTGCAACAAGCATTTTTATCTCGGATCGTTAACTGCATCTTAGTCACAAGCAAAACCAGCTTTTAAAACTCGTTTCCACTCTTTAAGTTGTATTGCATTTTGAAGGCTCCAACCGCAGTTAGTTTTATACGGACCAGGTGGCCAAGGCCAGCCAATTCTGATCAATCCAGGGAACCCTCCAGGTAATTTTCTGATTCCTCAAGGACCTGGTCCGAATGTTTTAGTGAGGAACCCCGCACCACAAGGACCAGGATTTCCGGTTGCTAATTATCCAAAACCAGCTCATGTACCTCCAATTGAAAAAGATGCAGAGGAGGTTCCTACTAATCCAGCTAAAGTTCCACCTTTTACAGCAGGTAAATAAACTAATTTTACATGTAGGAAGCATAAAACATACTCATTATTACATTAAATAACCAAGACAAATAGGAAGAATGTTATGACCGTGAACATCATTCATAATATTCTACACTTTTTTTGAATCAAACTAATAATTAATCTAATTGTAATTCTAATGGAAAAACAGGTCACTGTCAGGTCATAAGCCGTAAATCACAATCAAACCGATTTGATGGCATTTTTCATTCCGGTTGCGTGCACAAAGATACAATGACACGTCATTTTCGTGCAACAGTTTTGCATTCACGGTGCGTAAACTTAAATCCTCGAGCCTTCATTATTTTTACTGATAACATACCAGCGTACCATTACATGTTCTTTGTCGCAGATCCGGAAAATTGCTTACGTTTTCAACTGAAATCACGTAAAAAGACCACCTGCTAAGAATAAAGTACGACTGTAATAAAGATGAGGTTGCATTGTATTGCATATGTTTGGCATATTTATAAATAGAAGACTTTTTGTGTAATGTACCATTTTTAAAGATAAACCCTAACTTTTTTCAGGAAAGCCAAAAAGTAAACCAGAAAAACTGGAAACTTTCACCGAACAAAACGTTCCGGAACAAAGCACCAAACCAGCACAAGGAGAAAATCCACGAATAATTCCTGAAACAGTAAGCCTAAGACCTGGACAAAGATTCTTCTTCTTAAACGGTGATAACCTCTTTCCAATCGAAGAACAACCTCAAATTCAAAACGATTTTACTGGATTGAGATACACACAAGTGCAACAGGGTTTATACCCTCAGAAGTTTTTGCAACCTTTCGCTCAGGAACCACCACAATTCGTTCAAGATATCGATGAAGGAAATGCACCGGTATGTTGAGTTGGAGCGGCATTAGTAGATAATTAAAAAATAAAGTTGCAGATATCAGTACCAAGTTTATTGTTGCGTAACTCGTTTGTGAACGCCCAGCAAAAACCAAACCAACCACAACAAGAAGAAGAAAAGAATGATGGAATTCTCAGGACAGCCCAACAATATTTTAGGACAGGGCCAGTCCCGGATTCATTGTACACTCCACTCACTTTGCCTTACTTCGAACAGCAGGAAGGAATCACTGGATTTTTAGGTCAACCAACTCAAGGTATCTGCAATATACCATCAAGTTGAGGGAGTTAATACTGTCTAATTGAATAGGTCCAAGTTTTAAAAGTGCAGCCTCTAACGAAATCGTACAACCGCAACTTTTTGGACAATTTAGGTTTACACCAAACGGACTTCCTGAAGCTTATCAGTTTAGAGATGACATAGATAATGAAGCTATTGTAGTTGATGCTACATTCGATGCTGGTGTGAACAGCGATCAAGCTGATACAAACTTGAAAGCAGATCAAAGTGGTAAGTTTTCATATCTTTAAGTATCTTTGTCTAATTGTTTAGAAAAATTCAAGCAATAACAATATATTTAAAGCACAAAAAGGCAGATGCAGAGATCAAAATTTCGGATGAATTGTCGCAAATAAGCAATCAGTATTATCAGAAAGTTAGTCAGCTTATTCAGCACTTTCAAGAGTCTGGGATTACTTTTAACTGGAAGAAAAGATAATATCAAATACTCTTTGAAGAAGACATCAAAACATATCAATCAAGTTGTGTATTATGTCACCATTACTTCTTTGAAATGCTTTTTTTCTCACCCAAAAACTTCACTCACATTATTGGGAATTCATGGCGTCCATGTGTAAAACAAGTCTGGAAAACTTGTGTCCAATCTCCTATAGTACCTGTTGTAAAGGTTTGATCGCAGTATGAGAGATTTTTTAAAGTTTTTGGAGTATTTAGACTTATTACCATCTTTACAGAGAGGATTTACAGTTCAGAACTTTATCAAAATCAAATAAGTACACTTCATACAACTCCTCCACAAAATGGGCTTTAAAATAAAGCTTATTTGATATTCTTCGTACTTATATGTTTGTCCGCAAAACTAACCTTACTGAATTTCTTCGTTCTTAAAGTAGGCTTTTTGACTTGTGAAACTTTTTGGTGGTTTGCTTTAGCCTTCACGTACATACTTAGAAAGAACCTCCTACAGGAGCTTCATAATTATTTTCTATATGTAAATTTCAGAAGCTCAAGAATCAGAAGAAACAAAACAAGATTCCGAGGCAACAATGGCCCAGGCAGGACCACAAGCTACGGCAATAGCAGGTCCAGGAGGAGTAGCAGGTTCTGCACCTAGAGCTACAGCCATTGTAGGAAAAGGTGGTTTAGCTGTATCCAGTCCTCAAGCTACAGCGGTAGCAGGAACAACGGATGAGGACAAGAAATCCAAACCAACCAAGAAAGAAACGTAATTTAAAACAGAAAATCAAACTTTTTTATTTGAATGTGCGCCATTGTATTGTAAAGATAAGGGTAAAAATTACTGTTCAGCCATATTTGAACTGGCAAATGGAAGTTTTATAAAGAATGTCATGTTAAGTGCTAGAGACTTCCTCACGGTCACTTAGTTAAACCTTAAAGCTTTACCATATTAGTATAAACAGCCTGATTAACGATAAACCGAACTGATAAAATTGACCGTTAGATGTTTGGAAATAATAAATAAAGCCATTAATTCAGTAACATGTATGACTTCAGCTTGTAGTTTTACTTTGGGAAATTATACCATTTATAATCAATAAAATTTGAGTAAAGAGTAGTTTGAGTAAATACAATATAATGCAATTTAAGTATAAAGGTTTATGTACAAAAAACACTATAAATGAAAAATTAAAAGTGACATAAAACTTACAAACTACACACTGAGATCAAAATCAGATAGATCTTCAAACTCTTTTTCTATCACTCTTATAGCTTCTTCTTTCTCATCCTTTTCCTTCTTTTCTTCGTCATTAATCTCAATTTGCTCGCTTAGTATTGAACTAGCAATACTGGTGGTGCTACCACCAGTTTTTTGGAGTAGAGGCACATCTTTCGTTATGTCAGACTGACTCTTCAAGTCAAAGAAAACTTTCTTCTTAGACAGAGAGCCAACGGACGGAAAGTTTTTTAGGACTCCTTTGTGAGCGTCCTTTTTGGACGCCTCATCTGATGAAATTTGGTCATTTGTCACTTTCAGCTCTTTAATCACATCGTCATAGTGATTAGTTGTGTTTGGTAATACTGTTGGTTTTCTGTGGTTGTTGTAGTGGTCGCTGTCTGAGTCTGTCTCAAATAACGAACGGTTTCTGATGTTTACTGTCTCGTTTCTACAATATGTATTTTATAAATAGTACCAACACCCAATTATAAACTGCTTACTTATGGAGATTACTCTGTTTCCCTGATTTAGGCCTGTAAGATATTTTAACGATATTCTGTTTAACTCCTTTGCTATTTTGGTCTGCAATTTTGCTCTTAGAACTTTTGCAAAATTGCTCGACTTTTTCGATTAATGCCTTTTTTATTGAGCTGAAGTTCTTATGGGTCTAAAATTGATTGTAATGTATTAAAATTTTGCTAACGCGAATATAATATCTTACTTTTTTAGTTAGGTTGGCTTGATGATTTATTATTTCAAATGCTTTGTTAAACGAGCGATCTGGAAAACGAGTCCATGATTCGGATATACCGAGTTCTTGTAGGCGGTTCAACACTAAATATTCGATATCTTTTTCAATATTGATCAGTGTTTTTGACGAGTCAACTTTGTCAATGCTGTAAAAATATGATTGGTAATCATTTCTAGACAGTAAAAGACAGAATAAAGTCAGGAGATCAGAAGAGTAAAATCAAGTTATTGTGTATTAAGTGACAATTTCTAGGGAACCTACAATGGAAGTATAATTGTTTCCTTTTGTCCCCGTTTTAAAGAAAAAAAAAGTTATAAACAGTAATAAGTAGAGGGGAAGATATAGGAAATAAGGTGTGGCAAGTGGAAGTGGATTTTTGCCGGCTTTGAGACGTAAGAATACAATTTAGCACAGATTGACCCCAAACAAGCCAAATTCAGCGTCCAATGTAGTCCAACAAACGTAATTGGACTCAAAAGAATCCATCATATTACTAATCTACTTTGGTTTGCTTTTCTTCATTATTATGCTAATAAACTTGCCTCAAAAGGCACATGAAGTTCTTAGATATTTTCTTCTAATCATTCAAAGCTACTTCTATGAATTTAGTAATCAACTATTGCTTCTGTTGACCGGATAAGTCACAAATAAATAACATGGAACAGATTGATTCTACATAACAAAAAAAACTCTTTTCAGTTTTTCTCTTCCCAACACTACAACACAGGATATTAAAACTTACCTTCTCTTTGCTACACTTTTCTTGTGTGGACTAATCACCACTGGATCTTGTTTTAATGAATCACTCTCTTCTTTAACAGAAGAATCAGATTCTGATATGGTACTTTCTTCAGAAGTGCATTCAACCACACTTTGTCGTTTCAGTATACTTGAAGAAGATTTTTCCAATTTTTCTCTGTTAAATATTGGCTGAACCTTCTCTATTCCTTCAACATTTGACGCTGCAGGACTTTCTAATTGTTCAATTGCAGACTTAAGTTTTTCAGTGTCATTGACAACTATTTCAGTTGGAGGAGTAAATTTGCTTCTTGGTTTAACTTTCGGCTTGACATCCTTAACAATACTGTCAGTTATTAGTTTATTGTTTTCACCATCACTAAACGGGACTGGTAGAGCTGATTTCTGATTTTCTGACTGGTTCAGCTGTAGTTCATTCAGTTTGCTCCAAAATGACTGCATTTGGTTTTCAATTCCTGCCAATGCGGTTGAAATTCTCGCCTCCACGGAATCCACTTGGGATTGTTTCAAGTCTACTATTTGTTGATGAACCACTGGATTTTCAATTTCAATAATTTCACTTATATTTTTGTTGTTCACATTTTCTATCTGCAAAATCTTGTCAGTTTGAGTAGTATTTTCAGTTTTATCATGGTTACTTTTCGGCGGCTGATTCTCTTTATTATTCTGACTGACCACAATATCAAACAGTTTTGCGTAATTTTCCTCGTAGAATTTTTTTTGAACTTTCAAATCTTTTAACTCTTCATCCATTTGCGATTTGAATTTTTCAAACTTGTCCAACACTTCAGTCAAATGCAACTTTCCGTTGCTCACGTCAGGAAACCCGTTTTCATGACATTTTTCTTTCTGTTCTTTCAGTAATTTCTCGGTGTTATTAAGTCGTTCTTTTAACTCTTTGATTTCCATGTTTAACTTATCAGTCTCAGAATTGTAGTTTTCGGCATTTGTGTGCCGTCTTTTCATGTGCGAATTCAAGAATTCGTCTGACGAAAACGCTTTAGGACATCTAGTGCATTTAAAAGTGGCAAAAACTTGTTGCCGCGTTAAGTTTTCCACGTGTTTTTGTAAGTCATTATTAAGAAATTTCAGTTCTTTGTTTTCCTGAAAATAAATGTGAAAAAAGAAAATAGATTAATTTGCTATTTTAGGCTTTAAATGTATCCACTGGCAGAACAAATTCAACAAAAGCACTTACTTCTTTACTTTTTGCCAATTCCTTCTTCAAGAGAACAACAGTATTGTCTAGGTATTTTTTGCAAAATACCAAGTACTCTACAGCTAATTGGCTAATTTTAAACAACTTAACAAAATTTATGTCAAGAACTTTAGACTGTTCCTCATCTAAAACGTACTGAACTACAGTTGAAATATATCGATCCACTGAAGCAACATCCCGCTCTTTCACTATTCTATCAACATCCGCAGTACCTGTAATTAGTATATTGTCTAAAAATTAGCACAAACCACTGTTTGAATTTTTTTTAAATTTATTTTTGGTATTGGATATAATAAAAGTACCTGTGCTTGTAAATATACAAAATGATCATGGTGGTGAAAACTTACATTTGTATACATAAGAAAATTATCATACTTAAAAAAACCATGTAACTGAGAGAGAAACATTGATAACTGCATGTGCAAAACAAAGACAGAAAATCTAAAAAAATTCTACTGTTGAAATGTTGCCAAATGTCCCTCTGAATTCCTGGACTAGATTCTAGATTACTTGCAAAATTCATTTTGTGACTAGAAAATTCCTAATCATTTCTATTTATTTGATAATGTATTACATACCAAATTATGTAACTGTCAGTAAATGATCCAGGGGATGAATTCCGATTGATAAGCTTCTGGCAACATTGCCTTGAAGTTTTTGGCCAATTGGATATTTTATTAGGTTTTCTGTCTTTGTCTCATGCATGCATATTAGTCTGTGATATTATCTATATGTTTCTCTGTCAGATACAAGGTCTTCCTAGGGCCAGTTTTAGTTTTACCTGTATATAAAAAACAGCTCTAAAAACTAAATAAAATAGATAATAATTATGTGCATGGAAAATTTGTTTTTAAAATCTTTGTATATCAATATTTTATATGTTCAAACTATGTTTTTTAAAATATATATTCTGTATAGTATATGACTGACTAAAAATTAATTAAGATGAAAGAAATTTGTGCTTAATTTAAATACTTACAAATTTTATTCTTATCAAAGTTCCCAGACTTGCATTTTTCAAAAGAAAAGCCAGTATCCCATGCAAGGCGAATGTAATCATAATGCCATTGATAATCTTCATTCCACATCTCATGGCATTTAATGTTTCCATTCAGTTATCACATTTTAGTAAAAAAGTACGAATTTTATAATAGAAAAGTGTGTATTTTAATTATAAAACGAGTTTTAAAAAAGTACACAATTTTGTGTTTGTATTTTCCTTGGCATTTTATTTGACAGCTTCAAAACTGAATCTTCTGACCCTATCACATGACTTGTGTACAGATTGTCTTAAGGGTATCACGTGATCAACTTTTAGTGCGTTCAACTCTTGCTGCGTGAAAAATGTTCAGCTGGAGCAACCAGTGGCTATGCTATTTTACTGCTATAAGATAGTAAAGGATAAGTAAATTAGCTTGCGCCAGCCAATGGGAAGGTTCAATAAGCAATGTCATCAATAGAAAGAAATCAGCTGTTCTGACTTCCGTTTGCCAAATATTGACGTTTTGATATCAAAATGAAAAAATAAAAAATGTAACACACATAAAATTTAAAAACTCATGCAGGATTGACACCTTTGAACTTATTGTAAGTGATTTTGTCAGAAAAAACCTAATTATGACCATCATGTTCCTGTGCAAGGTTTGTATTGCTTTAATTAGTTCCATAGGCTATGCAAACAAGTATCATCAAGTTCAATTATTTTAATACCCTGAAACAGTAGTTTCAGTGGTGTCTGATCCTGTCAAGGCTAAAGTGAGTTATGCGGTTTTGTTTCAGTTTCTTTTCAATTGTGATCAGTGATTAAAGTATGGGAATCCAAGACAATCAATTGAGTTCCTATTAGAGAGGCCAAGGGTCAATTTATTGAATAAGTTAAATGGTTTTGAACTTAGTTTTAAATCCAGTCCAAATGGGGAACAACGCTAGTCTACCAAAAGGTAGAAGAAAGTCACTACGCTCCTTTGTCCAGAGAAAATCACACAAATCCAATTTAAGTCACACTTTTACTGTACCAGAACTTGATGAGCAAATGGAACTAGTTAACATCAACACAGCATCAGAAGAAGAACTAATGACTTTGCCAGGTATCAACAGAGAAATTGCAAAAAGTATTGTTGAACACAGGAAAGCAATTGGCAGATATCGCAAGGTAGAAGATTTAGCATTGGTTAGAGGAATAGGTGCAGAGAAGTTAGAACTAATAAAACCTGAAATTTGTGTATCAACTAGACGAAATAATGCCAGTTGTGTGTCTTCAAGAGCACCCAGTTATGATAGTTTGAAAAGTACTGATTCTAAAACTACAAGTAGGATTAGTAGATGCATTAATGTTAATAAAGCAAGTGTTTTTGAACTCCAAAGTGTTCCTGGTATTACACAAGAAATTGCTGCTGGAATTGTAATATACAGAAATAAGAAAGGATTATTTAAAAAGGTAAGTCAATTGCAGTTAGTTTGTGGCATTAATTTTTGCAGTAAATAGTATTTTCACTTAATTTGCATTCACTAGCATAACAGTGTTTTAGACTAATTTGAGAATTATATTGCAAACTAGGGATTCATCTACCACATTATGAGTGAGATAGCTCCAGTCATAATTTTCAGGTTTTTTTAAAATCTACTAAAGGTCAAAAACTACAATTTTGGTGCTTAGAATTTATATTAAAGTCACTTCACAAAAAGTACAAAAAAAGCTTGATACACTTTAAGAAATTGATGTCTACCATCTTTTAATAACATACCTACACATTTTAATAACATGATACATTTTTCTAAAATAATCTAGTTGTATCTCTCTTGAATTTGTTGTGGATTTCAGTTGAATTGGGTACATCCTGTACATGGTTTTTTTATTAATTGAGTTTGTTGTAGGTACTTTAAAAACATTGCACATCTAGGTAATCTGTCTGGCAGATGTTTAATGGAAATAACTCAGTTACAAGATTGAGTTTTATTACAAATCATTTTTAAAAATAATAAATAATACAATGGTGTTTTAATTTTAGCTTTATTGTGATTTTTAATAACAGGTTTTCTTCATTTTTCTCTTAAAATATCTAACTAGTGTTTTTAATTCGGTGATTGATTGAATTTTTGACATACTAATAATAGTAAAAAAATGCAGGACAAAAAATTTTAGTTTATATTATATATTTTTAATGACCCAACAGAGTATTACAATATTGCAACAAAGTAATGTACTATTTTATAGTTTTTATTGGAAACATCTATTTCACATCATTTTCTCTCAAGGCGAATTATACATAAACTACTTAACTTGTTAAGGAGCTCTTTATGTCAACATAATTATCAACTTTGTCAAGGTTGGTAGGGTAAATTATTAAATATTGTGAAAAGTGAGTAATAATTTATCAAATGATCCAGCCAAGGTGCAATGTTCCCTTGACCTTTGATTTTCTACTTAAAGGGATATTTGTAATGAGATAAAAACCATAAAAATTAATTAGTTCCTAAGGTTGCTTCCTCTGATATATAATATTTGGTATACAGGATGGTTAATAACCAAATATTATATTCTCAGTTAAAATAAAAAAAATCCTATCCCACTAAGGAAGGAACTATCCCAAAAGGAGTGACTTTTCCAGTTAGTCCCCTAGTAATTATTTTTTTCCTACAGGAGAAATCCCCCAGAAAAAATATCCCCAAAGAAAATCAAATCTTCTATTTTTGAGAAAAATCCTCTAGTCTGAGAATTTTAATTTTTGAGATGACATTATTTGACAAATACTGTCACTTATAAATTTTGAAAGGTTTTTTTTTAGTTCTTGAACAATTGAATAGAGAAGCTAAAACGACTTTAAGATATTGTATACATTTAAACTAAACCATATTTGGTTTCATAACAAAAATAAGTAAATTATTCTTACTAAAAGCATTAAAAGATAAAGTTTCTGACTTCAATAAAGGGATAGTGTTAATGTTTTCCCATCAAACTATTTTTGTAACAATTTCATTGTTTTGCAATATTATGTCATTTGTCAAGGTAAGGTGTATTATCTAGAAAAGCTAAATCGTTTTAATCGCACTTTATGTTAATATTAAACTGTAACAAATATCGCTAAATGCATATGGTAGATACCAAAACAAAAGCTACGTTTTTCAATAATACTTACCTCATGTAATAATAAAAGCCTTAGCATTAGTATGTTAATGTTTCTAATTTATGTATTTATGCCAGAATGATGAGAATTGTTAATTATTTGATGGTGTAATAATTGATTGTTAGAAGGTAACCACCATTACATAAAAGTATTTATGGAAGACCGAATTCTTTTGTACAAATACAGATTGCACCAATAACACAAAATTTATGTTAAAATTAGGACATTTTTTGAAAAATTGTTTGCTTGATTGGATGAAGCCAAGAATTTTGATAAACTTAAGAAAGCAGTTAGTCTGCTTGGAAGGAACATATTAATGACGTTTTAAATTGACAACACATCATTGATTACCTCTTCTTCTTCCGAATCTTTTATAGATTGACGATTTGCTAAAAGTAAAACACCTGAATCGAATGCGATTGGGACACATAACAAGATATCTTACTGTAGAAAACGATGAAGATGCAGCTAGCGAGGTCTCTAATATACAAAGACCCAGTGTCCTAACTAATGGTTTTGTACCTACACCGTATACAAACGGACGTGCTCATAGGTAAGACGTCAGTCAGAATTTGGCTTAATACAGTTATGAACAATTTGAGTACTCAGTAATTTTAGGCCGTCATTTAGAGGGCATGTTCCCAACGGTTTAGCCCCATCTTCAGCCTTGGACATATTTGAATTGCTGTCAACATATTCCCCTAGACCTATATTAAGTGAAGTGTTTAAGTACAGTCGAAACGGTGAGGGAGCAGCTAGAATTGCTTCCTGGAATCTACACAGATTTACGCAAGAGAAAGCTACAAATATGGGTGTTAAGGAAGTAATTTGTCGGACAATTTTAGAGAATGGGTTGGTTTTTGAGTAACTTTATTAAACGGCAACAATATCATGGTGATATTTTAGGATTTCATTGCTAGCACTTCAAGATATTAAAGACGTAATAGCTTTAAAGACTATTTGTGAAGAGCTGAATAAACCTACTTTGAGAAGAGTGGAAGAATGGAAGGAAAATAGTCATTGTTGGAATTTTTGCATGTTGGATGTACACGACACGCATTTGGGTTTTATTTATGATTCTGGTAGCGGTAAGTAGTTGAATTTTTAGCGTGATTAACCTTTGTAAAAAGTATTTTATTAAAGCGCCAAATATAGAGTTGGTTTCCTTACTGGAAAGTCCGGAAGATACGAGAAACGACTGTGATGCTATAATCGCCGACTTCCTAATAGGCGATTTAAACCTACAAATAGTGAATATCTCGCTCAAAGATGATGCTAATATTAAGTTTTTAAACGACAAGATTTCCGACTTAATAAGTGAGGAAGAGACGGTAATGCTTTGCATCGATTTTTCGAATTGCAATTATTTGGATGGTAAGTTGTTCTTTGATTTGTTTGTTGCAACAAAGTTTTATTTTATCATTATCTAATCTATTTATATGGTATTAGGGACGTTACTTTTAGCATCAGTTGACGTAATTGAAGCTTATGTCTTACGTCAATAAGCTTGCATTCGATGTAATTCCCTAGTAAATATTTTGTCATTTACGGTTAATGCCTGATTGTTCTTTAAAATTATTATTAGTGAGATATTGGTTTTAACTGGGTTTTGAAGTGAAAAAAAAGCCAGAGCGTCTTATTTTTCTATTTGCTTTAAAAATGTGTTAAATTACACAATATGTTCTTAAATGAATGCTATTTCACGGAAAACATTGAAAGGATGGTATTGAATCTCAGGTAAGAAAAGTATACTTAACTGTTTTTTTTTTTTGAAAATCAATTTTCTGTCCTGATTTTAAAAGCTTTTTTGTTTATTCTATTGGACTAGGTATTTCGGTCAGGCTCTAGTATTAAAATAAAATGTCATAACAGACCTTACACTGATTAACAATCTTTCTTGAATTGATAAACTTTTCAACAGATTTAATTTTTGTAACAGTATTGCACGTGTGTGGAAAGATTACATAATTAAGTGTTGTTTTAAGTGTCAACTTCCAAACAATTAAAATCGTAAAAATTTCAAGTGACTCTCCATATAATTAATATGTTTCTATATTACTTATCATTCACATATTTAGGTACAGTAATCAATTTGTTGCAATCGTTCACAAAAAAATTGAAGATGTAGGACTTTTGTAGACGTCTTTGGCAACTTTTGAGAGAATTTCAGTAGTATTTAGGGGCTTCTGACGTTTTTAACATAGTTCTATAGGTTTTTGGCAACTTATAAATTTCTTGGAAGCTTTAAGACACTTTGAAGACGTTCCTGGCATTTTTTGGAAGGTTTTTAGTAGAATTTACAGGTGTTTGACATTTCCAAAATGATTCTACTGACAACGGGCTAGTT
This sequence comes from Ips typographus, assembly GCF_016097725.1. NCBI lineage: Eukaryota > Metazoa > Arthropoda > Insecta > Coleoptera > Curculionidae > Ips > Ips typographus. The sequence goes on along the minus strand of NC_138430.1, from coordinate 4,421,627 downwards.
TGAATAATTCTTGGAAGCTTTAAGACACTTGTAGATGTTTCTGGCATTTTTTGGAAGGTTTTCAGTAGTATTTACATGCTTCTGACATTTGCCAAAATGATTTTACTGACATCTAGCTACTCTGAAAAACTCTTGGAAGCTTTAAAACACTTGTAGATGTTTCTGGCATTTTTTGGAAGGTTTTTAGTAGTATTTACATGCCTCTGACATTTGTCAAAATGATTCTACTGACATATAGCTACTTGGAAAAATTCTTGGAAGCTTTAAGACACTTGTATATGTTTCTGGCATTTTTTGGAAGGTTTTCAGTAGAATTTACAGGTCTTTGACATTTCCAAAATAATTCTACTGACAACGGGCTACTTCGAATAATTCTTGGGAAGATTTAAGACACTTGTAGACATTTCTGGAATTTTTTGGAAGAATTTTAGTAGTATTTACATGCCTCCGACATTTGCCAAAATGATTCTACTGACATCTAGCTACCTTGAAAAACTCTTGGAAGCTTTAAGACACTTGTAGACGTTTCTGGCATTTTTTGGAAGGTTTTCAGTAGTATTTACACCCCTCTGACATTTCCAAAATGATTTTACTGACATCTAGTTACTTTGAAAAACTCTTGGAAGCTTTAAGACACTTGTAGATGTTTCTGGCATTTTTTGGAAGGTTTTCAGTAAAATTTACAGGTCTTTGATATTTCCAAAATAATTCTACTGACAACGGGCTACTTCGAATAATTCTTGGAAGGTTTAAGACACTTGTAGACATTTCTGGCATTTTTTGGAAGGATTTTAGTAGTATTTACATGCCTCTGACATTTCCAAAATGATTCTGTACTGACATATGGCTATTTTGAAAAATTCTTACAAGACACTTGTAGAGCAATTTTTGAGAGGTTCAGAAACTTTTGTGTGGTTTCTGGTTAAAGGTTTTATTTTGAAAATTATTCCATATTTTTCTGCACTTATTATAGGAATAAAAAAGGTTTACATATGATTAGATATACTGTTTTTTTTCCAGAATCGTCATTGACTTTAGGCAGTCTAGAGCCAATATTTCCCAGTAGCACAAAAACACATTTCCCGTCTTTACGGACATCTCGCCATTCTAGTCACATATCAAATATCCTAATTAATTCACAACTGAAAAGTAACCTGACTGGTCACAAGAACGTGATAAGTAAAGGCCTAACCCACTTGGCAATACCAAATGGATGGACGTGGGGCGGGACAGTATCGCCAAATTGTCCAATTTGGTTGGAACTATATTTGACCAACAAGTGGGAGAGCAAGACTTTCTGATATTTGCTTATATTTACTTTTGTTGCGGCTTTTTTTGATTTTATTGTTGTTCGGTTTTAAGAAGATGTCATTATGGTAGTTAACGGTGATTGACGTTGTCTATAAATAGAAAAAAATGTAATTTATTATGCTTATATACGGACTGTGAAAATGTATAGTTATAAATGTCGTTGTGCTAAATAAATGTTGTCTATTTTAAAAACTGGTATTAATATTTAAAATTAAGTATGATTTACATGAGAACCATCACATTTTAATAGAAACCACAGCAATATGTGTATACTTTTGTTAACTCCCACACAGTCAAGCAATATTATACTGCGAAACAGAGTAGTAAAACAGCTTTTACGCAAGACCCCTTCTCCATTCCACATCCTAGAATTAGAAAAGACCTTACGCAACAAAACTGTCTTTCAGGAGTGCAAGTGATGTAACTGACGTATAATTAAAGGAATAAATATTGCTTTTGTTCTGTTTTTGTTGTGTCGAAACCAGACCTTTATGTAGGATATCAATTCACCTACAATAGGATAAGGAAAAGCAAAATAATTTGAGAAGGCCGTCAGTATAAAGCTGGTTTCACTTTATCGAATATTTCTCCAACAATATTACTATTTTAACTTAAGTGGAGTAATTGCGAATAATCATAGAGTTCAGAAAAAAATATCTAGTTATCTTTTAAATATAAAACTATACTGAAATGTTTTCTCTTAGTGTGTTTTGATCTATTATTCTCTTGACAAATCAGTGAAATGTCTCATCGAGTTTATAAAAAGGCTTTCGATTAAAAAAAGATTCATGTTCTCGAGATTATTTCACACAACACGATACCAATTCGATTAAACCTCAACAGACGTGTGTAATAAAGGCTTTGTTACTAATCCCATATGTTTCATTTGGTTTCAGAATATTATTACGTACTGAAGTGGTAATAATAATTCCGTTTGCTAAATTGTTAATAACAACTGATGCCGATTGAACGGTAGCTGACTAAATTCGAACTTCATTAGTCCTTCATATAATGTATCAAGTCTGGGTTTGAACTGGAAATCCTTATCTAAAAATAACAGGATATATTAAAACTGGCTTAATTAATTTTATATCTAGTGTTATTGTTTACTTTAGGACACCTTATATTTGCATAGAATAAATTTATTGATATTTTTGTGTTGCAGTATTACACCACAAAATATCAACGAAAATCTTAAGAATTAATCTAAGGTAAGAAGGATTTATTTTGTTGATTAAAAATAAGCTAGAAACCAGAAAACACTTATTCTATTGGCATGCAGGTATTTCTTTTTTGAGTTGAACGTTTGGTCTAAAAATCTTTATGTGTTCGTTATTCAGACGTCCATACAAAACTGAAAACCAAGAGAAAAATAAGGAATTAAGAGGAATATTCATGTAGTAGAGAAATTTTCATTAGCTATACTTCGTGCTAGACGAGCACACAATTTTCTTGTTGTTTTTTAGATATTTCATACTACAATACTTGGGGTATTAGCTTTTTAAAGAGGTTTTATATGTCTTTGTAAGGTTCTTAGTAATAATAATCAAGTTTTTTTGAGTCTTGAATTTCTATTATTATGAACGTCAGTGGTGGATGATCTGATAGAGGAGCTGTTGGTGGAAGGTTTGTGTTGCTGGTGGAACCTTTTTATTTTTCTAAATCAAGACTTAAAAACTTTATTAATTGACATAATATTGTAAATGTTTCAGTTACATTGAGCATGCAAGTTTACTCTATGTTTCCAAATTTTTAAGACCTTTTTTAATTGCGCTGATGTATTATCCATCTGGTGTAGGTAGATTAAATGCTCTTTTGCATTTTTCCGGATTCGTGTTGGTTCCGGAAGTGAAATGCTGCTACAATTGCGAGTTTTTAGCTTCCGAATAATTGTTCAAATCGCCCGTAGGAGTTTCTTTCAGTGGAAACGTTGAGAAACTTAATTAGGCATATTACTCCTCATTAGAAAACAGTGAAAAATAGGGACTTTTTTTGGGTTGTAAGTTAACTATAAACCAAAGTCTAATTGGCCTAATACAAAATGTTGTATGAAAATATAGTTTTTAGCATTCAATGAGAACTGCATTTCCTTGTTCAAACACTTCGCTAAGCAGGTACAAAGAAATCGATAAAATTGCGTGAAACTCTTGTTAAATTCTCGGGTGAAGAATAAGTGGCAAAAGTAAGGATATACTTAAAAGCGTTCAAGGGCCGTTATAGAAAGGACGATGCCAGAATATTCGTTTTTAGCCAGCTGGATATTATTCAAATTATCTTTAATGATCCAGATCGTTTTTAGGTCTGAAAAGACCGCAGAGGAGCCCAATTTAAAAATATATAATATGAAGTTTTTTTAAATTTATATTGTCTGATTTTATGTCTGCTTAATATTCCTTGGCAATTGAGCGTTAACAATTTTTTTGTGAAGAGGATCCTGAAAGGACTGATGTAAACAGTATGGCGCAAAGGGGTAAGTAAATATTGTTGTTACGTTCCTATCTACTCTGTGTGTGTAACTAAATAAAACAAGTAGAAAAAATAGTGATTTTATCTTGTAGCAAATGAAAATTCAGCAAAGGAAACTTGGTAATTGTAACTACAGCTCTTTGCTATTCTGCTAATTACGTAAGCTACTCCATGAAAGTATTCATATGCACGAGTAGAAACACGTGACTGTTTTCTATAGAAGGTTTAAGCTTTAATTACGTAAAACAAAGAACAATTATTAGTTTTTAAAATCAACAAGTAATGCCCTTGTCGGTATGTATTAATTTAGCATCAGAGAGTAATATTGATTATACATTCTATTGTAATGAAAGATTATAAAGTCAGCATACCGAAAACTCAGGATGTTCGTTTTTTAAATCCTGTGAGTCTTAATAACATTTTTACTCGATTATAAGTAAAACCTATTTTTTGAAATAGTAGTAGAAGCACAGGTGTTAATAACAATGAACACATTTTAAGCCACGTGACAGAATAGTCACGTTGCCACCATACAAAACCCTATATTGTGGTAGCAATAACATTCTGCTTGAGTGAGGTGCCAAATACAATTCAAGTGTTTTAATATCGATGTATTATTCAACAGAATAATAACTATAGGCATTAAAATGACTGCGGTATTCTAATACTTTTTGTGGAAGACTCAATTTGGGTCAGTTGACAAAAATTCCCAGAAGAATCATTATTATTAATGATATCGTTATTCCAAATCTATAGGGCTTTATACCGAAGCGATCAATAAATTCATAACGTATTGTGTTACACTATGCATAATACTTCCAGGAGCTACAAATTTCAAATTTATTCGAATTACTTGAATAAAATTGTTATTTTGTGTGTTTATTATTTTTTGAATATATTTGGTATACATTTTGCGTTTTCAGGAAGAAGAAATTTATTAAACAAACACAGCATAGATTGTTTTGAAATTATTTGAAAGCTTCTAGACTAGTTAAAGAGCATTTGGAAAAGTTTAGACTGTTCCAAGGGTCCTAGACACTGTTTTCGAAGTTTTTGAGGTTTCTATAGTGTTTCAGAAGCTTTTGAAGCAGTCTAAGAACATTTGGAAGCTCTTAGACTGTTTCAAAAGCTTTTGGAAGCTCTCGCTGTTGCAAGAGCATTTGGAAGATCTAAATTGGAAATTCTATTGTGGTTTGGAAGCTTTCGAAATCTTTTTAGACTATCTCAGGAGAGTAGTTCTGGACTGCTTTAGAAGCAATTGGAAACTTTTAAACTGTTCTAGAAGTATACGGAAGCTTTATTTAGACTGTTTTGAAACCTTTTGTGAGCTTCTGGAGTAACTTCAATTTGACCAACATTATGCATCTTAAAATGAATACCCTGAATACTCTTCCTTCTTAAATTATTCTTATTTGTTTTATTGCGGTATTTCGACAATTTGAAGAAATTTTAACCATTAACACTCTTCATGTTCTTAGGATTGGTACATTTTGTTTGATTGGCAAATTATAACAGAATTGACTGCTGCGGACAAGTTACATTCAAATCATTATCAAACTGGTGTTATTGACTCAATTCACTAGAGTTATTTATAATTCCTTTGATAAAAGTCGAGTTACCGGAAAAAAAGTATCAATAATAAATCATTATCCCGACGAAAACATAAGAAGACAGTCGGTGAAAATATAGAACCTTATCTGATAAGCTAATCCGATTTTGAAGATATTAGTTATTGTCAGGTTTGATCAATTTCGCTATGATTGTGTTAGTGACTTTCTCGTCGTTCCTATGATGAAAGTGGTGTTTGTTTAGTGCAGTGGTGATTAATTGGCAATTTTTTTGATACAGTGAACATTCTTCCAATGTTTGTTTTTTTTTTTGTTGATGTAACGGTTTCAGTTGATTTGTGTTGTTAGACGGAGTGAGTAAACGGTGAGTTTTGTAATGCAATAAGATTGTACACAAACGTGTCTGTTTTACACAATTAATATTCACAGTCGATCAGTTTTTTAAATCTAGTTCAAGTGTACATGTAATAATCAAATAGTTATATTCGGCAAGGACTTTGAAACTAAGCCATTACCGAATTCCTACCGGATTAGGATAAGGATGTAGATAGTAATGTAATGATAACTCCTTGAGAAAATTAATTTTTTATACTTGATACTAAACAGGTAAATATGATTTGATTTTGTTTATAGCAGTAGCATTAGTATATTCAGTTTTCTGTTTCATACAATGACCATGCAAATCGTTATTTTTCTGAATTATGTACATTTTTTTCGAACATTTTCACACATTTGGACAGCTGAAACTACTCTGAACCTAACTCCACCAATTACCTACATAGTTTGGGAGATTTTCACACCTTATTCTGCAATAGAACATATACTCTTTGAATTCCTAAATAAAAACAACCCTCTGTTGCATTCTCAGGTAATTCGAAAACCTTATTGGAAAGGAAACTCCGATGTCATTGGACAGCCTTGGGAAACTCCGAAGTTTCTTGCTCCTTTCGCGAAGTTCAAAAACAAGCGCGCCAGTCGATTTCGTGCCAGTGTGTTTGGAAAGTTTGCCTGCAATATCCCATCCAGAATTCCGGCTTGTTTTGATCGCGGATTGATTTATATTTGGTGGGCTTTGAAGTTATGTCTACTCCATATTGTCACTAACAGTTTGGTAAGTTTTTCTTTAATCGTATCAATTATTGCGAAATATGATTGACAAGTTAATTCAACAACTCTATGGAAAATTAAAATTTTTCGTACAAAATCAGGCTTTGCTTAGAGCTTTTTAAAAGTCCGTTATTCATAAATTCTTTGTTATTTCTTTAGCTGCTACAATCACTAAAAGCGGATTTTTTTAAAGAAGCTTCAAATGTATATATTCTTTCATAATCTATAGCCTATTCTTTCATAATCTATTTACTTTAAAAGTTTACTGCAATTTTATTTACATTGTTATTCACTCTGGGGACTGATCAACCATCCTTTTTGGGAATATTTTGGTAGTAATTTTAATTTTCAACCTTCCAAAACTTTGGAAATTCCGTATCTTCTCCATTGTTGTCATTTCAGCGACTGTAGCACTAATCGCATCACGATTCTCATATACAGGGTGTTCAAAAAGCGGTATAATTAGAAACTGACGCTTTGAGAGTTGTGACCGCGTTTACCTGATAGTAAGTGGTTGTAAACCTAGTCCACTGGATGCAGAAAGTCATTATAAACATTTTTGGTTTCTTGCAAAATTCCGGTAACTTTTTTTTACTTTTTTTTTGGAAATTGCATTACAATTTTGTATCTACGCTATTTGTGTGATTTCAGTGACTGTAAAAAGCTCAAAATGTTTGTCTTTGCTTTTCCTCGTGCTACTCGCAACACGAATAAACATATACAGGTTGTTCAAAAAACAGTTGAAATAGAAACTAACCCTTTGTGAGTTGTGACCGCGTTTATCCGGTTCTAAGTAGGTGTAAACCTAGTCCACAGGGAAAGCAGTAAGTCATTCTAACTTTTTTTTGAAAATTGCATTACAATTTTTGTAATTTGTAAAAAAGCCAAAAACTGTTCTTTCATCTCGTGCTAACCTACAACATATACAGAGTATCCAAATAACAAAAATAACACATTATACATACATTTTGCAATAGTAAGTCTAAAAATCCAACTTAAATCATCTGACAAACGTAGGTAAAGCACATATTGCTTGAATTAACAGTTTAACATTCATTTTGGCCTTGATTCCTGAAAAACCGCGTTTTATTAAATATTTTTCATTTTCACGCTTTTCCAATACTTCCACTTCATTTCGGAGAAAAGTGATTTTCCGTTCGTCTAGTATTCGTTATTTTATTTTTCTTGAGTCAGCTGAAAATGTCGCTGAGAAACGTCCAAAAGTGTATCCAATACGTTTTGAAATTGAAAGTCGTAAATAGATTATGATCTTAGGTGATATTCGATGGTATAATTGCAAATCTATTTTCTATACATAGGGTGGTCAACTAAGAATGCATGAACTGTATTTGGGAAACTCGTCGTAGAAGGTTGCAGATGATGGATAGTTTTCCAGATACTACAGCATATCAATTGGCCACCCTGTACAAAATATTGATTTAATCTTTCTGTAAGTGTGATTTCAGAAACTTCTTTTCAGCGGTTTTCCATGAATATACTTTGGAAATATGTACCTACATAAATCCAAATAATGTTCTACTTTTAACTAAACATGCGAAAAACTTGATTACTTTCAATTAGCTGAAGGTGAATAAGGTACTAAAAATTCTAAATAAGCATACTTTTATCTGATGCTCCCAATGCAGCGACTATTTGCGGAATCAATAGTTGAAGTTGTTCTGTATATTCCATTTAACCGACTTTCCATATTTTACTTTGTTCGATTTCCACTCTTCACAATTAGATTCCCGATGCAAACTTAGCTGAAAGCTTGAATCAGAATTAGTAGTAAAAGTCAGTTTTCAATATTCCCATCTTAACCATCTGTAATCATTTTGTTTGAATCATTGAATTGACTTCAAAGAATGTTTGAAACAAGGCAAATTTTTCATAATATTCTCTGGATTTGAATTTTAGCAAAACACGTTAATAAATCAACTAATCTTTTAGTTCTCGCTTTAGATAAGCTACCGTTCGTTAGTCAGTTTCGTATACATCGATAATAATTTGATAAATATACGAACGTTTTGATTATTCGTTTACAAAATATGCACTTTGCAAATTGGTAAAGTAGCATTTTGGCTAATTGTTTAGAAAATTAAAGTAAATTTGTATAGCTACATTTTTTTGATTATTGTACTTTTAACCAAATTAATTCCTTTTACCAATTAATATTAATCTAAAGAGAATGCTTGATAGAGCAGCATCGATAATATCCAATGCAGGAATATCGAGTTCTCAGAATTGGTCAGGTAATTAGAGTGTGATAATTGCAGCTCATCTGATGAGCAAGTAATCAGCCCACCAAACCCATAAATTCCAAAATTAAACTATTTTTAATAGCAGTAAATGGACAGAGTTATGCAAAGTTTTAAAAATACCTAGTAAGATTGAAATTCCTGTTTATTCAGGAAAAAGTCTCTTTTTGTCATCGTTATTAATTTAGAAATCAACAAATTAACACATAATTTATTAGTACAAACAAAATTTACATAAATAAGGTAGTTTTTAGTGTAATTAATAGAAAGCTTCATAAATCTCTTCAAATTTCAGTACATGTCCCCTTTAATTTCAACATAGTAATTATTATTTATATTTGAGATGTGAGAGGGATGTAAATAGTAAACTAAGTTGATTTTAACGTTTGCTGCACTTTATATCGTTGAATTTATGACCAAATGTCCCTCAAGCACATACTTCATAGTTTACAAAACTATACATGAAAAGTGAGAGCTTTTATAGTTGTAATGTGTAAATTTTAAACATTTAATTTTACTAGGGTTTACGACTCAAGTTTTGTGAAATAAATTATTTGCATCACTTTGAAGTAATGCGAATTTTAGAAAATATTTACTCAATTTCATAAACGCAACAAGTGCATTTAAGATAAACTTTTCTATTTACAAAACAGTTTTATTACCACATAAATTGAAAGCCATCAGTATTACTAAAATTACAAATTTATGTTTTGGTACAAGGAATATTGTGGTTTATTGTGAATGAATCTTTGTTCTTTACGTTTTTTCTATTTTAAGGCCAAAAAACTAATCCCCAATAATGACAAATTTTTTCATATAATGTAAAGATTATCCACTTCCACTTATATTACTATACTTTTACAAAACATACTCAGTTTTTGAGTTTTCTTAATAAGTAATTAATATTAAGGCTGTTCAAATACAGTAACCAAACCTAATAGTGAAAAAAACAACTAAAATTACGTTTTAAGCAAAAAATTTTAAAAGCTTTTTCAAGCATACTCTAGTGAAAAATGGTGTTATTTTAACAGAGTTTTAAAGAGCCAGTTAATTAATTAAACAATAGCAGCAAAACTAAAACCCTTAATTAACTTTCCGTCTTAGCTGCAATGCTTTTCGAGATTTAATCTTCACATTGGGATAATAAAGGCTTCCGGCTGTAAGTTGGTTAATAATAAACGATTAATTAACCCAGAAAAAATGTATATCTGAAATCTCTCGCTGCTAAAATGCGAAAATCTACTTAATAATATTAAGACACTTTATGACACATTGTTTGCTTTTAATATAAGCATTATGATGATGTTTTGTTTTTACGCACATTATTTTGAAATTATAATGCATTAATGTATGTTTTTTTTTTATAAAGATGAAATTATATGATATACTATTCAAAATGGATCATAACAGTCAAAGTTATTTACCGAAAACTGTGTAATCAAGAAGGAAAATCGAATTTCAGTGTCTTTTTGCAGTGGCAGCCTGAATTCCTGAAGTTTGCCATCCTTTAATGCCCTCCGAGCTTCTATTGGTTCAAGGCAACTTATAGCAAATTGAATATAAATTTGAAACTAGTCCAATTCTATTTCATAAAATTCAGTAATATGCTCGTTAAAATGCCAGTTTGGCAGCATTGTAAAAAGAGTAGATAATTTATAAACAAAATTATTAATTTGGCAACATTTAAAAATTTGATTATTGGTTAATCAGTAGAAAATGTATTTATAAAATTTAAAAATTAGCAATTTAGCAACATGAGACATTTGGTCCTTGGCTAATCGGTTTTAGTAAGGTGCAAGGTAAAATGTCAGTTTGACAAGAGTGTAGTGTAACTAACTTTTGAAAAAATGTCAACCTGACAACGTTGCAGAAATTTCTTTATAAATTGGAAAAATGTTACTTAGAAATATTGACGAGTTTGGTCTTGGGTTAATCAGTTTTAGTAATATGAACGATAAAATGTCAGCTTGGCAACATTGTAGAAACTGGCTAATTTATAAAGAGTTCTTGAAAAAAGGTTAAATATACAGTAATGTTGCTGGTTTATATTTTTTGCTAATGACAAATACATATGCAGTAATTATTAATTTTTTGATTCAAATATATATTTTTGAAAAAATAAAATGAGTAAGGAAAACACACAAGTAGGAAAAAAGCATGTCTTATTCATACATGTAATATCCTTTACACCTCCAAAGAATCTAAATTCACCGTTCATATTTCTGAGATCTCATGAACACCATTACCATTAAACTATGTAGTATAATGGTTAACTGGATCGTAAATTAAAACCAAGTAACACATAAAATTGGGCTATTTTTCAACCTACCTGTTGTAACATAATTGCCAGAAAGTAACAGGCTTTTGGCAAAACATACTTGCTTAAATTAATTAACACATATCTTTATTGAGGTAGTAAAGAAATTAAAATACCACCAAAAAGAAAACACTTTACTTTTTTACTTAGAGATTAAAGGGTTTTAAACACGTGTACTTTTTATAGCCAGACCATTTTTCAGTTTGATTTCAAGCATGTAAATGGTTCAAGGAAACCGATCCAAAGCAAATTATATCCCAGCTGTTTACCCACAGGATCAAGGGAATCAATCATTCATAATTGAGAGCTAACAGGTAACCAATTAAGAGAAAGCTTTTATGTGCAAAGGTAATTAGTCATTTTTGAATGATAACCTTGTATAAAGTATTCTGAGCGGGAGCAGCAGTAAGCGTTAAAATAACTATCAAGTTGATAAAATTCAGTCACTAAGTTTTATGGTATTGACCTTTCGTTTAGTGTATCTAATAAAATGTAGGTGTTCACAATTAGGTTTAATTCAAGTGAAAAAGATAATCATAATTTTATGTGCTTTTGCGTGCACGTGGCGTTTTTAGTTATAATAACTGCTATAGCATGTTTCAAATTTAGACAGTCCAATACCGGTTAATTATGATTCAAGTAACATGGCGCCTAAATTTATTCATATCTCACGAGTAAAATTGCGAGTCGAAAAATGTTTCTTTATTGGCGTTTATGTTAACTTTTAAGACGGTTCTAGAGGCCTCTGGCAATTTAAAACAGTCCTGGGAAAAGCTTAAAAGTTCTCTGTAGTAGTTAGAGGTCTTTGGCACATTCAACGGTTATAGAGTACCCTGAGGGTTTAAAACGACTCTGGGAAGGTTTAACACACTTGTAGAGGTCTCTGGCAGTTTTTAGAAGGTTCTTAATAGCATTTAGAGGTATATGGAACTTTTCAAATAGTCCTAGAGAAATCTGGCAATTCAAAACCGTTCTGGAAAAGTTTAAGACACTTGTACAGGGCTCTGGATCTTTTCAGAAAGTTCTTAGTAGCATTTAAAGGTCTTTGGTACATTCAAAATAGTCGGAGAGGTCTCTGACATTTTAAAACAGCTCTGGAAAGGTTTAAAACACTTGTAGAAGCTTTTGGCACTTTTTAGAAGGTTCTCAATAGCATTTAGAGGTCTATAGAGCTTTCAAAATGGTCCTAGAGGGCTCTACCAATTTTAAACAGTTTTGGAAAGGTTTAAGACACTTGTAGAGGCCTCTGGTACTTTTTAGAATGTTCTCAATAGCATTTAGAGGTCTATAGAGCTCTCAAACTGGTCCTAGAGGCCTCTGGCAATTTAAATCAGTTCTGGGAAAGTTTAAGACAGTTGCAGAGGGTTCTAGAGGTCTTTGGCATATTCAAAATTGTCCTAGAGGCCTCTGACCATTTAAAACTGTTCTGAGAGAGTTAAAGACAGTTGTGTAAAGCTCTGGAACTTTTCAGAAAGTTCTAAGTAATATTTAGATGTCTCTGGCATTTTCAAAATGGTTCTAGAGGTTTCTGGTAATTTAAATCAATTCTTGGAACGTAAAAGTCACTGAACAGAGATTATAATTAGTGAAAACCAATTGGTTTAGCTACATCAGACATTAAATTTGCCTCTCACTAAAGAACTTTTACAGAAATTGAAAAACAAAACAAAGTTAACTGAATTGTAGTCGACATATTCAATTTAGTTGTTGTCGCTCTCAAATTTAATTAAAATTCTTCAAAGTTAGTAGAAAACTCGATTAAAACCTAATCACCAAGGACTATACACATGTCCGATAACCTTAATTGTTGCAAGCAAATGTATGTCAAAGTTTGGTATGAAATTGAGCACTAGGTACACCTAAAACTTCTAAAAGTACGAAAAGTTCTCTTAATCTGAATATCGATTTGAGTTTCTGAAACAGTCAAACTAGGCGATATATCCGGGCCAATGTAAATATTTACCACTCGGCAGCTTTTTCCTTCCGTTTTGGATTAAATCACAGCTTAATTAAATTTAAAATTTGATTTTGTGATTAGGTTGATAACACGCAAAACTTTTTTCAATTTTGATATTGCATCCCTCTTGTAGTACTTTCTGAAATTATCTGTCAAGTATATACTGCATTCTGTCTAAACCTGGTTTATATCCTATACAGTACAGGCTAATTTTAGAATTTTTCTTTAGTAAATCAATCTTTTCGTTATTTACTGCTGAATCTAAATTTCTCTCTGATAGATTTATTATAGTTTCTCAATTCGCACTTTACCCATTAAACCACTAGGATACAAATTACTTGTGTTAAGTGTGGTGTGGTGATGATAATGATAAAATTGAATTAAACATTTTCAATATAGTGAAAGCACAAACAAAACTACTTGTTGGTATTATGCTTAATTAAAAGTTACAGCTTAATAATTGCTAGTTAATAAAACGAGGTAACAATAAATTTGTAAATATATTTGTAACACTCTACGCATTCGGGTTAGTTTATATAAATATTTACATTCTGAACTGTAAAATCTATTTTGGGATTTCATTTAATTTTAATGCAGTCACATAAATTTCGATTGATAACTGTGAAGTATACATTCGTCAATTAAAATAAATCAGACGTGTGTAGAAGATATATTTTCATTTCGTTTTTTGTTTATTGTAGCAGCATAACTAGGAGGGAATTTATGGTAAAAATTAATAAACCAAGTGAAAAAATGCATTTGAAATAAAAGAAACCTGCTTGTTTTACAGGATCTACCATAATATAACAAATAGTTCATTTCTAAAATGTAAAAAACAAATACGAATTAAAAAAAACAGTTTTGCCACTATAAATTGCGTTTACACTCACTTTACATATTTTTTTACGTTCTGTTTAATTTTTATGCCAATAAAGTAAATTGTGTGGTATTCAAATTTTACAAGCAGTTTCAATTTATAAAATAACGCAATAAAAAATATAACGACCGGCCAAAATACTTTTATAGTTAAAGTTAATGAATATCATATTTGCCATCATTGCCCAAAAATACTAAACCTATAAATAAAAAATCAATCAATCTTTCAATAGATATTTGAACGCACCTGCATTCGATACTACGAAGTTCACACTGGCTGGAAAGTGTTTTATTGGCTAATCACATAATTTCTCATTAGTGCGATCTCTTATTACCTACAGCGATAACCGAATTATGAGGTAATATAAATGAGTAGCTGTCAAAACATATAACAGTTTTATGATCAACTAGTGTAAATATCGTTTGGAAGTTTCACGGATAAAGTTTTTGATTTGTGTCGTTACGTATTACAAAAATTGGATTTTTTTTAGAATTTATACGAAATATCAAACTAAATTAGGATGACGTCATATGAGTATGGAAATCGATTTGGTTGAAGGGTTGTTGTGTTGGCAGCAATGAGCGCCATTGCCAAGTTTACATAACTTTGTTATTTCGCTGCTACTAGACGTGCATTGTACTTATCTGTCAAACTAATGATAAACCTCATTTTAAGTTAAAAATTACTTATTTCGAATATTTACAAATAATTGGCTTGATTTTCTAGTAGCAGCGACTTCTTGAGATCTTCAAAATACCATTGACTTCTAAATTAGAAGAGTCTAAAACTTTCCTAAGTCGCCTGAACTCAATTCCACGTTAGGAGTCAAAATGCCATTGACATCTAAAGTGGAAGAGACTAAAGACCCTTTTGGTTTGCACTAAATTATTCTTCGTCAAAATGAAACCAAATTAGTTAATTCTAGAAGGTATAATATTTCCTAGACTTTTCTTGGTTTCTTAAGGAATTTTGACAGATTACTCTAGTGTGTCTTTTTTAAAACATTTTATAATCATGCTTTAAGTGATTCAAACTACCTTTATATCTGTCATGTTAATTTTAGCTAAGTTGATGTATTCTAAAGTATCATCTTCAGAAGTTTTACTTGTTTCGCCAGTATTTTAGTTACAAATTTTGCTTTTTTCACGTAAAAACTAATTTTCTATAGAAGATTTTACAGTTTTTTGTTACATATTTTTAGTGGTTTGCTTCAATATTGAGATATCCCTAACAAAATGGAAAATGTTAAGTTGGCTTTTTAATTTTTTTTAGAAAGGGTATTTTTGATAATTTCTTTAGATTTATTGACATTATGCTTTTTGTAGTCACCTTAACCAGTTTTTAACTAAGAATTCTAATTACCTGACTGAAATGGGATAAGTTTGGATTCAATGAAATTGACTAAAAGGGAATAGTGTACAAATTAGTCCTGGCGCCTATGGCAAAAAATGATATAGTTAGGCTACTCACTAAAACTAGAAAATTGTTAGTCTAAGTAATTTACATACATTTTTAGTTTTCAAAACATTAATTTATATAATTTTCATCACCACTTAAAATAATTATTTATTTATCCATAGTCTCTCTAAAAAATATGCCACGTGTGAAATCTAAAATTGAAATACCCATAAATTAAAATAAGCTTATAAAAATAGCATTTTTAATTTTTAATTTTCTAATAAATTTTCGTAAACTTTCTTGCTCAAAGCGGAGCTTATTTGCTTGCCTAAATTGAAATAAAATTTTAACGAATTAAATCAAAAGCCAATAATGCGGAAGTTAACTTAGGATTTTTTATCATGAATAATTGTTTGAATTTTGAATTTTAGATGTAACGTAAACTTTGAAGTATTTTTGGAAATAATATATGTCTTAATGTATTTTTCAACGGTTTTATTCTCCAAAGTGTGACAATGTAAACTATGAACAATTCTACAATTTACGCAAATACTGACCTTTTTCTTTGTTTTAAAGAAGTTCATTTAACCAAACAATACAGCAATTGCTGTTTGTTTGCTATCTTAATCTAAATTGCCTGGTAACCAAAAATGACTAATCCAGTTGTAAATTAAAATGGATAAGCTTGATCGTCTTGTCTGGCACGTTTTACAAATTTAGTGGACATTTTACATAATATGTCATTAAATGCCAATTAAAGGACACTGAATTAAAATGTTAACCTCCTCTTTTATGTAGTGTTACATAAATTTAAAAGCAACAAAACTTATTTTTATGACATAAATAAATCAGATGATAAATTATTTAAATTAATCGCACTTGACATAACACTGGTAGAATCATATCTAATTATAAAAAAAGGTGGTATAAGATGTAACAACTACGTATAATTTTTAACAATTTATCTTAAACTTACACAACTAGTCGTTTGTAAGACATTACGCTCGGATTTATTTACATTTAAAATATAATCAAATACCGAACAGGACATTGTAAGCTAAATTTAAATTTTTTTAAAGATTCCGCATATTTTGGTATTCAGCAGTTTAACTATAATTTATAAAATTAAACAGACTTTTTTAATTTCTGTTGTTTCTAGGTTTTGGAAGTTAGATAGTTTAGTGGACGTTTCACAAATTTGTTTGTTTGTCTTCAGGGCAAGTTATTTTGATGTCTCTCAAACACATTTGGTAACATACACGAATTTTTGGCAACTCATTAGTCATTGGGCCAAGCAAGTATGTGTGTGCATTATGTCTATGGTTTGAGAAACTGCATTGCAAATTACTAAGAGAAACTTAGGGTAATCCTGTCTCTTAAACATCCTAATACTCTATTTGCACGAGAGTCAGATAACAACTAACAAACTACCTGCATCTAATTAGAGTGCAACTTAATCACGACTGAATAATAACACTACTGCTTTGAGTTTCCTTTGGTAACCACTAGTTTTGTTAGTAATAAAGCATCTGATAACGAGTAAATACCAAATTTCATAAAGATTTACTTCAATTTTGATTCTGAAACATCGCTTGTATGCAGCACTCATGTATTATATGGTGGTCCTAGTATTTAATATTAACATTCCTTTCGTAAACTTGTAAAATTAGTTTCAAAACATTCAGACAATGTTGAGAGACTTGATGAGAATATTGTTATGGTGTTATTATTACTATTTTCGGGAAAGTTGGTACAATTCACGTTTTTTTCAATCTCCAATCCAATTATTTCTCTATGAATTTGATTACCATGAAAATTGGATTAAGGTTTAACTAACTTTTTGCTCGGAAATATTGACAAAGTTCCAATAAAAACCAATTAATGGGTTAATTAATAAGTCACTGACCGGAAATCTGAACCAAATCTGGATTTTTGTCTCTCCTGAAGTGTTTGATACATTATTTATAGCGTCGTTTTGTTTTATGGGTATTTTTCGTTATTTACAAGCACTGGGCTCACTTTAATTAAGGGGCAAATATGCAACTTAATGAGTATTATCTGGTTTAACTGAATATGTTCTGCAAAAGTTAAGTTGGTATTTAAAGAAAGTTAAACATTTTAAAGACTGTAAAGTTTATCGAATAAAATTAATTAACCAATTTAATCAAGTTGGTTAGAATCAAAGTTTTTATCATCTCTGATGATAAATTAAATAACTAAGAGATCACACATTTTCCAACCAACATTTCGAGTCAGTATTACCAGAATATTATTTTCCCTGAACAAAAATAACTTGAAAAAAAGCATTTTAAATAAGTTGATACGCACTACTCTGTTACATTGAAATATACAAGCACATAAAATATCTATAAAGATAAGGATGGAACGTACATTTCACGTCTGGAAACCAAATTGAGCTCTTGTGATCTGAATTTGAATAAGACAGTGGTGGAGAAACACAATTACCCAGGACAAGAGATTTTGTGCTTTTGGTTTAAAAAGAATGTATTTTGTATGCTTTTCAGGAATTTGGTTGATTAGTTTACCTTATTACTTTTCTTAGAATAGTTAAGTCAGTAGTAAATTCTTATTTATGTTCAAACAGCTGGTAATTCTAGGTATAGTTCACAAATTTACCTAAAAGAGAGGATTTTTTTGTTAGTTACTGCATTAGTCAGAATAATTTAGTTGGTAATATCAAAGGTTAATCCTGAATTTTCCGTATAATTCCTTAAAACACAAAATAATAAATAAATTACATTAATTAAAACTTCTATTTATAAATACGAGGCACGAGTAATATTTGTTCTGACCCAGATTTAAAAGTAATAGTTTCAGAGAATTGTGACTTTAACAAAACACAATTAATAACTGGGAACTGCTAGCCAATTAAATAATTAACAGCATTTAAGCTAAATATTGTTTTTATCTCAGGTTACTGTATCACAGTTTTACAGATTTTAAAAAATTCTTTCAAACTTAAAATTGAATATTTATTTGTTACTTGACGTAACTAATTTATTCCTTCACCACTTTATCAAAGTTACACTTTATAACGTGACTAGAATACTAACATTTTTTACTGCTTATAAATCAAACTGGAATAAAATTCAGTAGTGATCATACAATACGCTTGAAAGTAATTCTAACATGACTTTTGAAATTATTTTTTCAAAAAGCAACGTGATGGATAAATTTGAAATTTTAAATGGATTCTAACTAGACTAGGTATAGTAAAACAATGTTTTTATTAGAAAGATGCAAGGGTTACCCATATTAATGTAGTTTTCTTTTGTGTTTTATTAAGTCACACAAATTATTGAGCAGTAAAATGTTAGTATTACTTAAGTACCGTATAATGTTTTTTTTTCAATTTGTGTTATTCTGTATATTGTTTTGTTCAAGATTTATAACATTGGAACAGTCGAGTTTTCACCATGTCACACTGTTTTAAAATAACTTATTTTGATTCTTCTCAGTGGAAAAGTTTGATTTTGCCAGGAAATTATAGTTCTGTTCTAGACTGTTATTTTATACTTCTACCTTCTGGTTGGGCAAGATTTGACATAAATGACAGTTGCAGGGTAACCCTGAATCACTTTTTGAATATTTTCCTTCATGACAACTGTGAAAATATTGCCCATGAAGCTATACAACTAAAGTTATTGTCAGAAAACTGTAGTTGTGGTCTCAACTGTAATTTTTATAGTTCTGCGTTCTGATTAAGCCTGTAAAAGTCCAAAATAGCCAAAATTATTGTCTAAGAAATTGATAAACTAATATAATAATTTATTTAAAAGTTAGCTAGAACAATAGCTGTTATAGCAAAATTTTACAAGTTTGAATAATGCGCTTTACAACTTTTAATGAAAGAACTTCGGAAGTTTTATATTTTTAAACTAGAATTATTATGACTTGACTCTTCAACATCAAACAATGTTTCAGCAAAAATTTGATGTATTTTTAAGCTTCAAAAATGAGTAATTTATCTTTTCACTGTAATTGTACCAACCAACCGTACCATGCAATGACCTTAAATTTTTCTGTTAATGCCTAAAAGTAAGGTTATTTTTGATTTTTTAACAATCTTCACTAAAGTGTGCAAACTGTGCTGATTTCGAATATAGTAGGGATTATCCAAACTGTCGGAAACTAAATTGAAAACTTGCATATCGAAGGATTATAAAAGAAAGTTTCTAGTATAAAAGCTTTAAAAGTGTTCAAGACTACTAAATCTAACAAACTGAAAGTTTCTAAAATTTGTGATTTCTATAAAGTTTACCAATTAGTGGTAACACTTTGTTAAGTTGGACAAAGTGCACACTATAAATGCACTGAGGCCATTATTATTAAATTTTTAAAGTACAGTTTGGTTTATATTGGAGATGTTATGTAGTAGTAGTAACAAAGTGCCTTTTATTAAGCAAAATAATTAAATCCTATTTCAATTTACAGATAATGCTGGCTGCAACCAACGGAACAGGTAAGTTATTTATTTTAAATTATTTTAATTTTAATTAATTTAAATTATTAAACTATCACACTTGAGAAATAATAATCGATTGTTTTGTGAACTTTGCATGATTTAACCACGTTACAATTCAAATTTTTAACCTAACCTCAACATTCTCCTCTTTGTTGTGCTAACATAAGAACTACTGAATTAATTAATAGCAGTTCTGTTGTTATTACAACATGAAAGGGAAATTTCACTTTGATATTGGAGCAATTTACCTACATATTTTAATACATTATACCAAACTAACTACAATGAAATTGTACTTAGAGAAAAGAAAAGTTTAAAAAGCTGTTTCAAAAGCGTATTGACGACTTCAGGTAATCCTCTTATATTTTCTTCATTTTGTTATCAAGGATTTTTTCTTTAAGCGTAAACAATTATGAAAAATTCAATTATGTAGGTAAGTCTTCAAACGCCCTATTCTTCTTTGTAATGTAAGGGAGTCATGAATCAAAAAAGAACAAAGCCGGTCTTTTTTAATTTTACTATCTAATTTTGTGTAGCAGTTAATAAGACATATTTTGAAAATCGTGGCAAGAAACTAGATAATGACGTAAATAATATTCTTAAAGTAATTAACCATTTCCAGGTATTAATGAAGATAGCATATTATTCTCAAAGAGCACATTTTAATGACAAATTAAAAGAACAGCATGCAAAAATTTAAATTTAACGACGTCTTCTTGAACGAGCTCGACGGGATCTTCCTCTGCTTCTAGCACTTCTTCTACGATTTCTTCCTCTTCTTGCTGCCGTGACACCTCCATACGATTTCGTATATGTTAGTGACTTTATTGATTTCCCAAGAACATATCTATAAACGTTTTATACTTTTCTACTACTTTCTTTTTATTGAAAAATCGAATTTAAAAAGTATAACCAACCTGTTTCCTGCTTTTTTATTTACAGCACCGAAAGCTAAAGCTTTCTGTATAGTGTTACTGAGTCGAATCATGTTAGAGGATGAATCTGGATATTGATCTTTGATGTACTGGTAGATTTTCTTCAGTGTAACACCTTTGGATTTTCCGATTTGTCTCAAAGTGGAAAACACTACTAAAGCCACTTTTCGTGTAGCATTCCTTCGGGCCGTAGCATTTACTTTCCTCGGGGACATTTTATTACGTTATAATTTTGAAAATGACTAAAATTTTTGCGTTACTTATAATTTTAATCAAGCTGACATTAATGACAATAAAGCTGACAAAAGGTGTTTTGTAATGTGATTAATTCAGGTAAAAATCATACAAACATAACGAATATGGGATGTTTCCTTTTATGTTACACAAAAGTCTAGACTTTGCTACTATAAAAATGTGAATTTGGCTTTGCAGAATTGCTTGAAAAAAAGAATGTTTGATGTTATTGCAAATTTTTCCGTATTTCAATTATTGGATGCTCACCCACTCAATAACAAGCAGAAATGTTTATTATTGGTTGTATACTGTTTCTCCTAAGAAAAACAGTTAATTTGTAGCTGACCTTTGCAAGCCAATGTTTGTCAGTAACTAATCAGGATACAAACCCTACCTAATAAAAACGTCGAGTAAGTAATACGATTAGGAAATTCGTAACTATTCTATTAGATTTGTTTTTGTTTTCTCTACTTATAGGTGGATAGTATACAATTTTATATACAGTTTAACTATGGTTACAGTAATTCACATCTATCATTAATTTCACTCAAACTTGTAAAATTTGTTTTGCAGAATGTCTCAGCATATGCGATCCTTATATTTGCTGGCCGACCACTCCAGCTGGACAGAATGCTTCTATGCCATGTCCACCCGTAAAAGGTAGATTAGAAAATGGTAAGTCTCTTCTTTGAAAAAGTCAAATAATTGTAATTCTTCTATATCATTTTCAAAAATCATCAAAAAAATTGAAATTATCAAAAACATAAGTTAAACTCTATAACCTGTAAAGTGATAGGGGACGTGAATTTTCTAACAATTTAAAGAAAACTATATTTGAATCTTTTGACTTAAATTCACATCAATTGATTTTTTTAATTCAACTAATCATTTTTACCCATTACTTTTGTAATAATTGTAATACTCATGAGTGTTTTTTCTTCGTAGGACACGCATTCAAATATTGCACACTTAATGGCACGTGGGAAATCAAAGTATCTCCAAGCGGTGAGGAAGCAAATTACACACACTACGAGGCGTGTATATTGCCAAAAGTACTGCAACTAATCGAAATGTGCCAATCATTTGAGTCCAATGAATGTGGAACCGTAAGTAATATAATGTGTTTCCTGTAGTTTCATACCTTTTTGGAACGGATTTTGACAGTTGCGCTCTCATCTGACACACGTCAAAGTTACATCCATACAGTATTAGAGTAAATCATGTCATCATCTATCAAAATCCTATTCATGAAGCTGTAAAGTGTATTAAGCATAATTGACATGGATTGTGTTTCAAGTGTATGTTGTAGTTTCATACTTTTTTGACAGTTGTACTCTAACCTGACACATGTCAAAGTCGCATCGGTATAAACATCTGTCAGTCTTAAAAATGTGTGAAGCACCCTGTAAACTAGCGCATTTATTTCAGGGTGTGACAGCTGTCAACTGTCATGAGAGTGCTAGCTAACGCGGAATATAGCACACTATTAGTCTAAACGGCCCTTCAGTTTTTGACAGTTGTGAGTAAATGACAGCGGTCACAGTTTGACAGTTTTCACATTAGGAACAGATATCATGTGATTTTTGGAGGATAATTTAACATTTCAATAAAACTTTTCTAAACCCTGCTTTTTGCAGCTTTTGAGCACAATTTGACAGTCATGACAGGAATAAAATTGCTTCTCAAACCCACTTGGAGGGAAAAAATTAGCAATGTTAAGCTCGTTTTTGAAATCCTTATTAAACTTCCTATCCAATAACCAAAAAAACAGAATTTGGTTCAGTCAGGGAGAAAAGCGGTGTCAAAGTTTGAACTGCCAGAAAGCCACAGTTTGAAATGACAGTCAGTGATAAAATAGCCTGCAAAACTCATGTGTGGTGAGAAAATGAGTGTTTTGAGTACATTTTTGGAATCCTCGTTAAATTTCCTATCTAATAACAGGAAAAAACACTAAAAAATTTGATTGACCAGTCAGGGAGAAAAGTATGAGTTTGTACATCAAATTTTTGTGACATTCACAAGATATTATATAAATAAAACTTCAATGTAATTGGCATTTTTTATCTAATTTCAGATAACACGGATAACCAGACTAATAGAACTGGTGGGTCTCTCATTATCGTCCATTTCATTAATAATGTCATTGTATATATTTTTTTCATACAGGTGAGTACTATTACTGTATACATTTTGTGATATATCCATATAATTTGACTAGTATTTTCCTTGATTTGCATGTTTAAAGATAATACTCACAGAAGCTGTGAGTAGTTATTACTTATTGGTTGAAATTGACATGGAATTGTTAATTACACTTTTTTCAAATTTACACTCAATTTCTTAGAAAATCTTCCAGGTTTCAACTGCTTGATTAGTTAAAAATTTTCTACTTCATTTTGCTAAATTTCTTGGAAATCCTACGTAATTAAAACATTATGCGTAAACTATAAATGTAGTTGGAACAGTTTCATTTCAAGCTTATTTGCCTCCAATTTTCCCGGAAAAAATTCCATGTTTTGTTTACGATCTAAAGTCAAATTAGCATTTTGTCAAAGAGTTGAAATGCCGTTTAAAAAGTGCATTAAACCGGAAGTAATATTGGCAACTAGCACAAAAATGTGACTTCTGGACTGTTAGTAATATGTGTTTCTATAGCAACCTTTAAAACGTCAAAAGTAGTAATTATTAGACGATCCACTTTATATTACACAAACGTTGTTTAGGAATTCAGTTGTAATTACTGCACAGAAAATTAAAGGCTTCCCTAGTTATAGATTTTGAGAAACAATTATTTTTCTAGTTTGAAATCGGTGTTTAAGCAATTTAATCCATACTGAAGTACTTTTAAGTAATAAGCTGTAAATTAATTTTAACTTGACTATTGTTTCTTTTCGCAGAATACTGAAAAACAACCGAACCAAAATCCACAAAAACCTATTTTTTGCCACACTCTTTCAAGTCATCTTCAGGTTAATCAAATATACAGATCAAGAGTTGGAAGAGTCCAACCAGTTTCTCTCAAAAGTAAGTGCTTAACTTGAGGTATATTTAATTACTTTTTAAAATTTTTACAGTATTACATGTTTGAAATATGCACAGTTCTAATGGAATACACTAGAACAGCCATGTTCACGTGGATGTTTATAGAAGGCCTATATTTGCATAATGTAATAACTGTAACTGTGTTCCAAGAACATCGGTTTATTCATATGTATATTTGGGGTGGATGGATTTTACCTGCAATAGTGACTGCTGTTTGGTTAATTGTGATGATTATAGCTAATGTTAAAACGTAAGTAGATTTTTAATTTCTGTGTTTAGCAATTTGAACTAGGAAAAAATAAAAAATTTGACTGACTCCTACTTGAAACTTTACCCTTACATACTTTGAAATTGCAGTTTATGGGAGTATTACTACTTCCTTCCCTATTATTGGATCATGGAGGGTCCGCGTTCTGCCCTCATAATAGTAAGTATAAAACTTTGAAGCATGTTAGTATCAGAAAAGTTTCACCACTAATATTGCACTCTTCAAGTGGGGATTTGATTGAAACTCAGTCAATGTCTTTCATTCATAATGAAAATAATTATTAGCAATAAACATTACTTTAAAATTTCAGATCAATCTGATGTTTTTGCTAAACATAATACGAGTATTAGTGGTCAAGTTAAGAGAGACACAATCGAGTGAAATAGAGCAAGTGAAGTAAGTAATTAAAATAGAACAAACTGAATGTTTAGCATTTGGCAACAGTGACAACTAATTACTTTTTCAGAAAAGCGGTAAGAGCAGCCATATTTTTGCTGCCCCTAATGGGTATACCTCATATGCCATTTCTGATGGATTATCGGTACAAAAATGCCTGGAAATTCGCATTGTGGTCCTACTCGGTGTATTTCCTAAATACATTCCAAGGATTGTTTGTAGCAGTACTTTATTGCTTCCTAAATGGAGAAGTAAGTATATTTTCACTTTAAATATTATAGTTTTTAACCTGATACTTATTAGATATATTTCTTTAGGTCCAATCAGCCATTAAAAATAATTACTACTTAAGATCATCACTGAGACGCAGTACTTACACTTCGTGCAGAGGATTTTCAGCAGTATCTGGGGTTACTCCTGATATAGATCGGAACAATACAAAGTATGTTTGGTTTTAAATTGACAAGGACAAAGACAAATTAAACATTTTTAGGGTAAAATCTAAGTTGTGGATTTGTTGCCGACAACCTCCGCAATCTCCAGAAGAAAAAGAAATTGAGTAAGACTACTACATGCATTTTTTTATTGAAAAATATTGTGGTGGAGGTTAATATAACCATAATTTCAGTATTTGTGATATTGCGGTAAAACGTGACGACCCAACAACTATTAGCATGGTTGAGTCTATTCCCATGATTACTAGGAATTCCAACAGGTATTAAATTTCACTAATAGTATGCTGGTTTTCATATGACTGTTCAATTTTAGTAATGGATTTATCAACGGAATGGTAAAAGAGTTTCCCATAAGTCAATAAATGATCGACCAAAAAAGTACTTGTCACTTTATAAAACGATAATAATAACAGAACTCTTGCCACTACTACTACAACTTTCCAGTTCAAAATCACAGTTTTAGAATATTAAAATCATTCCATTCAACTACAGGGTGTTAAATTTCATCCTGTACGTAAATCAACACTTTATCACCTTCTTTTGTTGCCATGTTTTTTTTAATTTGTAGTGGAGGAATTATTGTTGTGGGTGTAAGATAATTTTAGCGCGAACATAAAAGACTGTTAGCATTTAGTTATAATCTAAATAGTTTTTATGTTATTATACAGGAAAAAATATTCTTTTAGGTTTACTGCAGATCAAAAATTCTTTATTCATAAAAGTACTGCTTTGTATATAAGGAACTTTTAATGTATTAAATTTTTAATGATATATTTTTAGAAAACCATTTACCTGTTCTTCTGTATTTACTTTAATTGGCACGACCTGTAAGGTGTAAAATATTATTTTGCTCGTTCTGTAGACTCACCCTGTATTAAATTATAAGTGGAGAAACTCTAGATACTTGCAAAAATAATTCAATTATACAGAGTGTAGTGTGTAAACACTTTTATTTATAACGTTTTCTTATTTTTAGTACATTTTATTGTCTAATTAAGAAAAAGATCAACAAAATCATTTATAATCCTTTTTTTAGTAGAGATTAGAGTAGTCATTAATAGAAAGTAGACTGCCAAATTTTAGTTTTTGAGACTGGTAATTTTTTATTTAACCAAATTTGTATTTGAGATTTTCTGAGATTTTTTCACTTGACATTAAACAAATTCTACTTTCCATTTGTACAGGGATGTACAAAAAACTCTCAGCATATCATATTTAGCTGTAAACCATTCAAAAACATATTTTAAAAGTAATTTTCAAAAAATTATTTTCTTAAATAAAGTTTTCTTATAATTATTTTTTGATGAAGGTATAAATGCTTTCGAGCAAAGTCAAACTGATTTCGTTACTTTTCAATGATTTTTCGTTGTTTTGTACCTTTATGAGATGGTATTTGAGAATTTCCGGGTTTAGGACAAAACTGTAACTGACGGTCAAGTGTCATAACTGTCAAAATTCTTCTCATAAAGCTATAAAATACGTTTAGTACTTCTGATGCTTATATTGATTTTAGTGGATTTGTTTTGTGGTTTTGCAGGGATTTTGTCTATTGTCATATTCAAAAATACACTAAAATTACACACAAGCCAAATGTTATAAATGCCAAAAATGCACCAATGAAGGTATAAAATGCATTCAACCAAAGTCTCACTGATTTTGTTACTTTTCAAGTACGTTTCGTTGTTTTGTACTTCTATGGGATTGAATTTGACAGTTTCCAGGTTTAGAACAAAAGACGGAGTTGTAACGGACAGCCAGATGTCATAACTGTCAAAATTCCACTCATAAAGCTATAAAACACGTTTAGTACTGCCTATACGGATTTTACAGGATTTTAAGACTTTTGATTAACAATTGTACATAGACATGGCATTTATTTTTTTACAGCTTTTTTGTACCTGGTTTTATTAGTAAGACTTATTGTGTGTACTTAATATAATGCATTTTTTGTCTAGTAATAGTATTTTATTCTATTCAGTAAGTATTTATTGGCTAAAGAATGAAGTGAAGGCTGAAAAAAGTAAACTCAATTTCTTTTTATGTTACCTACTGTATGTACATTTAAGTATATTTTTAAAACAATTTTAGGCTTAACAACAATTTACAGTATTTAACATTTTGTGCAGTACAAACAAAAAAGTTGAGCAAAACTTATTTACATTTATACAGGAAGTTCCAGAAACAATGGTAGATATTAGTTTGGTTTCATTATTCACTTATTTTTGATATATGACCTAATTTGTTCTATTATTTCTGAGACATTCTGTATGATTACAACGTTTCAATAAATCATAAAATGGGAGATTCATTTACGAGACTTTTTATCAAAGGCTCTGACTGGCAACAATTCGACGAGAACTTCGGTTTTGCTTGTAATTATCTCGTTCTACTGCACTTGTTCTGGTTGTTGAAACTCTAAAAACCATTTGATCACGTCGTTGGGTGCGTCTTCTCATATCTTGATTGTGATAGCAAAATAGCAGGTCTTTCATTCTGACAAAAAAATCCTTCATACCCCTAAAAAAAAGTGCCGGTAACTAAATGGCCAGAAAGACTAATAGGCAATAAAACGTAATGGCCAAGATGATGAGAAAGGATTGTATTGAATGTTATAAAATCTTTAATTCAAAAATAACTTTCAGCTCATTAAGTAACACTCACTTTCTAAAGTTTTTAGATAGAAAAGCATAGAGTAGAGGATTGACTCCAGAATTGAAATAGGTAGCCAAAAACGTCAAAGGTGTTAACAAAGCACTGAAATTGGTATGTCCCTGGTAGCTCGGCGACCAATATTGCCACATTTTCCTTGCATGGAAAGGAAGATTGCACAACGCAAAAACACCAACGACAATAATCAGCATCTTCACAACTCCTCTTCGTGCTTTTAGAGCCAAATTTGCGTTGTGAAATGCGCTTCCATTGGATGAACATCGTAGATTGTCCCCTCCATTTGCCACCTAAATAAAAAATTGTTTTTTATGTTACTCATTAAGACATTGTTGTCTATATCGTATGGTATCGAATTTGTTGGCAACAAGTTATAGACTTCATCATGTGACATCAATAAAAAACTATAATTTAGAGAACGCTTTGAAAAAAACTTCTTTGGTAAAGTATCTTCTTTGGTATTATTATTAAGAATCGCATTCAAGTAAGAAATTTTCCAAAAATCAGTCAAAAATGTGCAACTCAACTACTACAGCACATTACTACTACACTATTAATTATCTAGTATCTATCCAATTATATTAATTGTTTGTGGTTTGTTCTGTGTGCTCCCACAGTTCTTCGGCGGAACATGTTGGTGCAATTTGGATTGTACTGATGTAAACAGCCTATTAAAATTTATTAGAGGTCGTTTCGGTCTCTAAATTAAATTTATCTGTTGCTGTTTCCGATTCCTCTATTTGCGTGCAGAGCCAAGCATTAAAATCAGCTACATCATTAAAGTTAGTAGCAGTAATTCTTGGTTGGAGTTCTTTCTAAATCCTCGTAAAAGTTTGGAAGTTTAAGTTGAATTTTATGGGTGTTTAATTGCTTTTTTAAATAATTACTAGAAACTTAATGGTTAAGAATTTACGTTTAAAACCCCTAAAGAATTGCTACAACTGTTCATCAATATCTTTAAAAACAATTTATAAACATTCCAAAATAACAGACTGATTAAGCCTAAGAATTTCCTAACAAATTTGTTTAGTTAAATCAAATTAGGATGATTTAATACAAAATTAATTTGTAGATATATTTTTCCTAAACATATTTTATTTAAGGTTGATTGAAATTTCCTGAATGTCACGAAGCAAATTCGAGTAGCAGCCGAATGTAAAATAGCAGCAAAATTGGCATACTTTGTACAAACGAAAAACGTGTTTGTTCGTTCTTTTTACGGCAAACAAGTTTCCGGAGCACGGTTTACCCAAAAACTTCGAATTTTTTTATATTCGAGAAGTGTAATGTTAGTTTGCAAAATACAAAATACAAGACAAGTGCCTTTGAAAGATCCGTGTGCAAAAGACTCTTTGCAATCAAAGTAAACAGTAAAAAGTAGTATATTATTCAACTACTATGTAATGATAGCTATTACTCACCAAGATGGAGGTGTAAATCACCGAGTGAGTAATAGCCATTACATACGAATTGAATACCATTCTTTTTCTGTGTGATCGTCATCGTGAGGTCACAGTGCTCAAATCTTTGTTTTTGTTAAACTGGAATAACCAAACAACAAATGGCAGAAAACACACTCAACTAACATGAAACACAATTTGGCTCATAATTTTGGTATTTAGGCAGTTACAGACCTGACACTTTTACTGGAGTTATAGTAAATTAAACCCTGAAACCAGGGTAGTACTGAATTTTTTTATAAAAAATGCTAATTTTTGCCTAACTGGAATAACCTAACAAAAAATAGCACGAAACGCTATTAGAATCTGCCACGTAACTATAAATTACAATTACCATATTTTCTGGACGTTCCTGCCTTGAATTTGTAGGATAAACCCTCTCGTAGTAATTGTAATTAGTGGATGCATTGAATTGAAGCTTAAGCTGATCTGAACTTTTCCAAAGGCAAATTGCTATCCTGGTGTACAGGAGCTGAAATATGAAAATGTCATTGTTATTTAGAGATATGCAGTTGTTAAATAAAAACATATTTTTTCAGTTACAGAATAAAATATCGTTAAGTTTTTCTTCGTTAACGGAATTTCACCCTGTAATTCTCTATTTTGAAGGGCAAAGTTATAAAAAATTTATTCCAAAACAACACATATACTTACGGTTATAATGGTCAATGGAATGAGGTAGAGCAGTACAAAATGTACGATATCAAACAGTTTCGAATTGTACTTTTGCCTGTTAAGTACGCAAACTGTTTCATTGCTTTTCGGAGTGCTTACACTGCTCACTGTTACAGTGTTGCCCCAATAAAACTTAGGTGCACTGTACAAAATGCAGGCAGTCCAAACCATAACAGTTATGACCTGAAACGTTAAATTGGAAAACTTAAAATTAGAACAATTAGTTTGTAATAGTTTTAAGCACATTTTTGAAATCTTTATTAAATTTCTTATCCAATAACCTGAAAAACGAGATATTATCTGAAAAGATATTTCCAGTCAATGTGTTTTTAAATCTATTAATAAACAATTAACAATACTTTTCAATTAAAATAATATAATTTGAATAAAAAGTATTGTAGAGCGATTGAGGTTGTGAGTTTTGCAATATGCGTGTCATATTTTGTTTACTTTTTGTGTTTTGCATATGATATGACCAAAAAAGTGATAGAAGATTAGTAAGAAAATAAACCAAAAAGCCTGATTTTGGCTAAAACTTAAAGTAAAATATGCAGTATTTTTGTCTGTGTTTGTTCTATTTAATTAATCTAAGTGGATTAAAAAAAAGTTACATACCTTTAATCTTATTGAAGTAAAAATTTGCTTGCAGGTCATGGGATGGAGTATAGCAAAATACCTTTCTGCACTTATTAGAACTAAAATGACAATACTGGCAGAATTGCTGACCGACTGAATGAAGACGTACATTTTGCACAAAAATTCTCCAATCATCCAGCTGAAAACAAATAATCCATAAACTCATGCAAATCGGAAATTTAGAATCATAAACAATTAAATGACATTTCCATGAATTTCCTCTTCGAAAATGGTTAATTTTCCATTTGCTGACTGGAAAATTAGTCCGACCTTGCCATAAACTTCCATTTCACTTCTAAAACTCGACTCATGAAAAACATTCTTTCAGTTAAGTTGACTCAATTTGTTATGCAAACTGGAAAGCTTGAAAGAAATATGGAAATTCATAAATTACTTTTCTTTTAATTTAATAATTGGGATTTAGCTTGGACAAGTTTTTCCGTACAAACGTTTCTAATTTATCATTCCAATGTATTATGTTGACATATTTCATAGTTAATTTCATTTAAAGCTTTTCTGGTCCAGGCTTTTATATTTGAAATATTTGATAAATTGCACGGATTTTCAGACGGTTGAGTAAGGATTACTTTTAAGTATAAATATTTTAGTTTTGTGTGTATAACAGCAATTAGCCAAGCCTGTGTCCTAAAGGTAATTTAATATTGTATCAACAGTGGAAAAATAGTATCAATTTCCAACAGAAGCTAATGGAATTAAAAATGCAACTAAACCTCTCTTATAGGTGTGAATGTCTATGACAAGATTAAAACAAATTTTTAAACATTAATTCAATCTTCAAAGTGACTGTTAAATAAGCTAATATCCGGATTTTTTTGACCCTAAAAACCTTGTCGATGAGAATTTATGAAGGATTTTAGGAAATATGTGTACTTTTTACTGGACGGGAAGCAGCTAGCCAGATTTATGTGTTTGCCAAAGGATTATCTTGGCTAGATTTTGATTGAAAAAAGAAGGCTTAACTAAAGTTGGTTTGTAAATCACTAATAAATCGTATTAATAACTCTTACGTTTCGACAATGTAGATAAGAAGGTTCTGATACACGCAAAATAGACCTACGCATATATCAGCTACTGCCAGATTAGCCAAGAAGAAATTTGTTGTTGATCTTAAACGCCTTCCAAATAGCACCAGTATCACTAGAAGATTGCCTAAAATAAAAAACCGTATTAGAATATCTTCTACAAAATAATTTAGTTTAGGAACAACTACTATGTCACCACGAGAGGGAAAATATTTTAAATTTTACAAATGGAGAAACAAACGTTTACAAACGGTGGTGAACTGAACCAGTGAGTAATAGCCGTAGGTAATGGAGGTTATTATCTATTTAAAACTCTTGAGTAATAAGCATATTACAAACAGTTAAAAAAAAAATTCTTCCTGATCATTATATTCTTAAGAATCAGACATTTCGTATATATCTAGTTTAACAGAGTATACTACTTATTAAATCCGGTTGACTGATAATTGAATTTTGTAAAGCGAATGTCACGGTTGAACAGTCTCGTCGATTAATCCTAAATCAATAACGCAAAAATCTAATTTTTGTGAAGCACAATTACAAAATGTACGCACTTACCAAAAAAGCATAGACAAAATACGATGCTATAAAGGGTAATAAAAATTACCCTAATATAGGTTTTATCGAATATGTAATCTTCGTTCCCTGACTGATCATCAGTTGTAGCCGAGTAATTTGCATCTAAGTAATCTTCTGTTGTGATATCGTCCATAATCAAAACTCTATGATGGTGGCATTGTTGGTAGTAAAACTGAAACTAAAAGCTTTACATTAATCGAAATTTTATTAGTAGTAATTTAAACAGAACGTATTAAAAAAAAGAGATTTGCATTTACTATTTGCTTTTCCAGTTAAATGGATTTGAAACGCCCGTTACAATAATCCTGGTAAGCCCATGTAAAATACTAAAACACATTTAAAAAATCCTTTTTACCAGGAAAATGACAGAGCAAAATAAAGATAATATTTTCTTTACTGTTTATCTTGGGCGAAATTAACTAAGTTCAGCACAAAGATAATGCTTAAGCAAACCACATTTGTGTAATTCGAATGGTTAACTCGATTCTAGGGAAAGGAAATTTGAGGTAATAGCATTTTGAGTTTGAAATGGAAAATTAACAATTTTATGTATTTTAAAAGATTAACATAAACAAAGTAGCAAAATTTTATACACTGAGAACAGAAGAGTTACATTAACGTTCTTCTGGAAGCTTCTGGATAGTTCTTGAAGCTATTAGAGTGTTTTAAAATTATTTGAGTTTTGAGTGCTTCTAGTCGGTTTGAATAGCTTCTAGACGGTTCTGGAAGTTTTTAAGCTGCTTTAAGAACATTTGAAAGCTTCTCAATTATTTTGGAATGGTCTAGGAGCTTCTATACTGCCATTGAAATTCATAAACTGTTTTTAGAGGCTTTTTAAAACCAATAGACTGTTTTGGAAGCTGTTTGAAGGTTCTAGAGTGTTCTGAAAGTTTCTATACAATTTTTAAATTTTATGCAATGTTGTAGAAGTTTTTGGGAATATCTAGACTATGCTCGCTCTGTTTTAAAATTAATAATGTTTTTAAGCTTTATTTGTAGTAACTAAAAATTGATAAGTAGTCTGTAAAAAATAAAGTAGTTGGGTTCCAACGATTTTCAGATTAGAGCAAAAATATACAATGAATGAAGAGAAAATTCTAATTACACTAAATTTATCATAGTTATTAATTACGAGATTACAGTGTCTGGATGTGGCATTTAAACGGTTAGAGCGCCCTTTAGTTAATTTTGAAGAGTGGAAAACTGGATTAAAGCTAATATTTTCACTGATTATTTTTAACATTTTAATACCTGCAAAATAAAATAGAGAAGTTTACGTTTACGTTTATAATTGTATTAACTGTAAATTAATAATAACTTTCAAGAAAACTGAACAATAAAAAAAGTATAAAAATTGTCGGTTTTGTGCTGATTTTTATGTTTTCCCAATTAGGAGTTAACGAATTTAATGACCAACCCATACAAAACAGTGGTGAGTGTCTTTAACACCAAGAAAACAGTAAATCAACAAATATGATTACAATTAATTAGGTTAAATAACAAAATAATGATTTAGTCAGCTAAAAAAACATAAAGTGATGTTTGTGCAAAATAGAGCCAGAAAATTTGAATTCAAACTAGTTTATTTACAGGTGATGTATATTATAATTATGGACGAAAGAGGACGTTTCTTAAAAAAATTTAAATTGTTTTTGTTGTACTAGTAAATGATATATTTTGTGTGTTACTACAGCCAATAACGTTTCATGAGGGTCGGAATTAAAATCTAAAAAAAAACATACTAAGGTATCTATTTTTCTTTCACAAAAAGATAATAGATCAGCCTGTTTAGTTTCCACATTTAAACCCTTTAAGGGTGATAAATAATCAAGCAAAAAATGTCATTACACTGTATAATAAACCTGTCTTAAAACTGAAATTGAAGCATTTTGCTATAAAAGTTTATAAAGTTTTTAAAAGTGACATTTCGTTTTAACACGATAATCAACCTGTTGTTTTCCAAGTTTTTCGCCCACAATAGGGCAGATACTCGTATTACGACCATTTGGTGCAAGAAGTTGCAAAACTTTACCACTTATTTTCTTATTTGTTTGCTCAAATTTTGCTATGTAACCATCGGCAACGTTTCAATTTATCACCTACAAGTAAAACTTGTCCTTATAGTTTCAGTAGTTGTAAAAGTGTTTTAAAAAAAGTGTAATCAAATTTCTTTGAAAGGAAACTGCTTATTGATAACTTTTTTAGATCTTTGACGTTTCAAGCCTTATAGAATAATAGTTGTATTTCACTTTGGATTTAATAGTAATAATAACTAAGTTTGCAGACCACATAACTTGCATGAACTTAATCTGCACATTTTTTCCCTTAACAAGGAATGTTGCGTGGTTTTGCCCTCCGCATTTCCAAATGCGTTCACGAAACTTGACAAAGCATGTCGGAATGCTTTGCTGACATTAAAAGCCTCTGTATTACATACTACTTTAATAGTGTACGTTTTTTCTAACTCTCTACAAATCTGCCGCATTTTAGAATGTAAATTCCTATCTTAATAACATGCAAATCAAGAACAAAACTTATAAATTAATTATGACAAAATAAGCTATTAAAAAACAAAATACAATCTTAAGCTTCTTACTGACGATTTTCATTGAAAGTATCCGGATATGGTTTACCAACAAGAAATTTATGTGGAATATACTTACAATAGATAGTGATTAATTAGTAAAATACAAAACCTTTCATAATTAATGAACTTATCTTTGTATGCACATGGTATATGACGTGAAAATTAAATAACTTACGTAGTAATAAAACTGTTTAATGATAATTGTAGCTAAACAGACAACCTGTTGCATAAAAATACTAAAAATTACATCTAAAATGTGTTTTTACTAAAAGGTGCATTCAGTTGCAATGTCTTTAATTTTTATCCTAAAATTGTCATTATGTATTACAATTTTTGATGTAAC
Organism: Ips typographus; assembly: GCF_016097725.1. Lineage (NCBI taxonomy): Eukaryota > Metazoa > Arthropoda > Insecta > Coleoptera > Curculionidae > Ips > Ips typographus. The sequence goes on along the minus strand of NC_138430.1, from coordinate 4,386,562 downwards.
TTTATGCCAAAATGCAACATAACTTATACTTAAGCTTACCACCATTAACATGTAAATGGAGATGTTTTGCAATATAGCAATAATAAAGTAATCGTAACACAAAAATATTGCTTACCGCGACTTTTACAGAATACTTCACGATCAAACACTCCACAACACCAAAATTCTACTACATTTCATGGTCTATCTAATATCTGAAAAAAAATGCTGCATAGTGTAACTCGCTCCTAAATCAAATATGCATTATGCTCATCAGTGATATACATATTTACAAAATCGATTAATTCGATTTGGTTTGATACAATTGTGGCAGATTTGTGCAAATAAATAGCTCGTATCTAACCGACTTGTACACAGATAAATGCGACACGTTTACTTTGTTTATCTGAACACTTTAGTTTTGTAGTTCGTTACATATATTGACAGGAAAATTTAATTATGTTTAGAGGCAGTTAAACTAATTATTTAGTTAAATTACCAGCAGCTTCGAACAAAAAATGTTGAAACATTTTTCATCAATGCTCGATTTGTCGCTGGTGGAAGGAAAGGAAACATATTGGAGCCTGTTAAACCGCAGCTGAAGCTTATTCAAGCCAATAACGAAATTCACTGCTGTCCATACACTTTTTCTGGACAGATTGTGAATTGATTGGAAACAATTTTTTTTTACGTTATGGGAAATTGTCCAATAAATTTACTCATCTATGCTGCTTTCACTCTTAACCCATTTAAACTGTTGGGTAAATTACTGAATGGGAGATCTCAAATATTTGCACGTTGCGTCGCATGGAGAATTTGACATTGAATATTCTAATATTAATGAAGAACGGGACTTCATTACTGACATAAATATGAGCTTATCGTGACGGAAGCATAATTGTTTACTAAATCATTAAATCCATGTTATTACCAATAATATAAATCTCTAGAATAACAGTGGTGTAAATGTATTAAAATACAATTGTATTGTGTTAATATTATTATTTTGTTCAATCAATCACTTACTTTGTAATTCTGCGTGAAAACTATTGTTGCAAAATGTGTTAAAGAGAGATGTCTAAGCAGTAATTGTGGATGATAAGACAGATAAGAAACATTAATAATAAAGAAAGAATAAAATAAATAAACAATAATCCAATTTGTTTTCACGCAGTTCATCATGACCAAACTTTTGCCCAAATGGTAAAATCTGAAGCATAAATTCGGCCAAAGCGAGGCTAATTTTCATTCGTCAGCAGATTCTACTTTTTTTTATCGTAAAGCTGTCAGAGGGTAACGGCAATTTTGCATAACATTCTCAATGTTGGCTCTTTCAAATATAGGATTACAAATACCATTATTTGGAACTGTCTTTACATACAATATCTGACTGTATAATGTTATTTCCTACGGACGACTGAATTGTATTGTTTTTGGTTTATCTCTGTCCGTACGATAAGCTGAAAATAAGTAGAGCGTGTTTGACGAAGAATATTTGTACAAGATGATAACGACGCTAAATAATAGCAAAATTCTTGGACACCAATGAATTTACAGAAATATTGTTTTTTCTTCCTATATGAGATAGTTTTGTCTAAATATCTTCGTAACACACACAAAAATAACATTCTTTACCATCTTAATCACTCACATTGTCTTGCTGATGCTAGGACACATATTTCACCAGAACCAAGACAATTCTCCCAGCAACGTTGGTTATTTACTCCACTTTCCTTATTGCAACTCTCGCGTTTCCTTTAAATATACATTTTCATGTAAATATAAAAGTTCGTTTTGCTTGCTTTTCTAGCCCGGAGTTCCACTTGTAAGAATGCATGAATATAGTATTTTCATTTTGGATAAGTTGATAGAAATTGATGATTTCTTCCAAGTCGATTTACTAAAGCAAATTGCAAGTTTGCAAACATTTCAATATACAATATTGTAGGTATCTGGAAATTGTTTGAGTTTTCGTTGTTTCTACAAAAGATCCTGTTTTGGCTAATTTATTATACAGTTTAAGCCTCAAAAATAATAGCAAAAAACCGCTTCATTTAAAATTTTTTTAATTTTTAGCAATTTTAATAAAAAATTCAAATTGCAATTAACTGGGCTCGTATTAAAATAACGACATCCAACCTACTCCCGAAAGACTGGTATCCACATAAGAGATCATGCATTAAAGTTTGAATGAAGCATTTAAAATGCATTAGAGTCAAAATTTACATTTTCATATAAGGATTAAGCTACGATCTGGTAAGCAACATAAGCTAAACCGGAAATCAAACAAACTTGTGATGACAGCAAGTTCAAAAGTTTGTGCCAATATAAAATACAAATACATTATTTACAATGGTAACAATGAATCCTATTAGCATGTTTCTAGAGTTGAAATCTTTGATATTTTGCTATTGTTGTTTTTCGGTAAAATTTTTCATAATGATAGTTGCATTTATCTAACAATGTATTAAACAAGAACCACATTTGAAATGAGTTCTAAATATTTTAAGAGACTATCACACCTAAGCTACTCTAGATGTAGTGCTAATTGTATATCACTTATTGCATCTGACAGAATTAATTAGAGCGTTTCTATGCTCTGTATTAGTGAAATAGCTTTTCCAAGGATTACCTGTTTCTGGAAATCTTCTTAAGCTTCAAACTACATTACATTATTTTATTATATTGTTACATTTTACAACAGAGCTGCCGCCATATACTCAATATAACAAACAACATGACGAACCATTTTTCCCAAACAAAATGTCAGATTAAATATCTATTTTTGTAATATTGAGCCAATTTTTTCCCCTCGACTTCAATTTTTCAAAGATTATTAGGAAATGATATAATTTTGGGGAAGGGACTTATAAATAGAAATGTTCAAAACAGTCGTTAATCGAATAATAGGTCAATGACATTTTTGACTGATTGACCTCATTAATATTGATGTGGGTTCAATGTTTAATAGTGTATTATATAATGAGTGTAGTAACTAGGCTATTACCGCACGCCAGCAAAATTAAATTAAATTTATGGAAATTTTCCAGTAACTTTCAAAAATTGGAAAATCTGAAAATTCAAAAATAATTAATTTTTAAGTAGTTGTACCAAACATGTATTATCAATCCAAATTAAGGTTTAATGTACTTTTAATCATTAAATTTAGATGTCTTAAGTTATCTGATTTGAATGCATGACAAGGTTAGGAAATACAGAGTAATTTTTCGGTAAATTTCCAAAAATGAAATTCCTGTAACTCCATACTTTATGTTGTACCTTGTTTTACCTTTAAAATCAGTATTTAGGTACACCAATACTAGCAATATATCACCAATTGTTATTTACATCAAGTGATACCTTGAAAAATTACCCCACTGTTGTAGATAAAAAATACTAAAGTCAAAAATGTTACAAGCAACCAAAGTTAAAAAAGCATTTCCTGTCAGTCATCCAGTTATTTTTCACTTTCAATGATATCATAATTTGCCTGAAAATTGGTACTAACATTTTGCGTCATTTAGTTCAAATTATAAACTCACGAACTAAAAGTTCTCAAGAACTAATTTGTATAACATAATATATTTGATTAATATACTTCTAAATCATTTAATATAAATATTGCTTGTTCGCCATGTTCAAAGCTTGTTTATCAGAAACTTAAGATTTATGCTCAATGTAAAAATACATCAACAAGAAAACAGAGTAAAGAAAATTTACTAAATTAGCTTTTTTTTCCAGAACCTCATATTAGTAAAAATATACAGAACTCTTTAATGTTGCAGTTGCTACAACTGATAACGCAAATTTTTGGACATGTAAGTAGCTCATGAAGGTTTTGTTATCTTCTCAACTTTTGAATGTTAATTATAATACGAACAATTAATCCAGCTTTATTGCTTCTGCTGTTTCTAAGATTATAAAATCGAACCTGTTTGACGAAATTCGAATTAAGGACGCCCAACCAAACCGCTGCCCTTCCATTAGGATGGATTACATGCTCAAAAAGCTATTAGGATAAATCACGTTGAGATTGAACTTGTTGCATTCGAAAGGGTAATTTTGAGAGTTTGGATTTATTATAGCAAAACTAGCGGTTTTCTAAGTTTCTTTAAGAATTCAAATTGCTTAGCATTTAAAGGAACTGACTGAATTCGCTAGAATAATTTGCCAATAACGTAATCCTACTGTAAACTATTAAATCCTCTACTGCTTAGATATTCTTGTGTCAGTTGCACAATAACTAATTATACATACTTCAGATAAGCCATTTATTACAACCTGCAAGAAACACTTAGCTAATGAAATTTAAATTTGATGGAAAAACCGAACATTCTTATGGGCTATGTAGATAACGATCTTATTTTGTAACTGAACTTGTTACTTCAATTCAGACGTTTTGCCTTAAAGCAAAACATTCATCCTGATTAGAGCTTTTATTCAGTTAAAATCGTTTTGTTTAAAACAGAAAGAGACAAGAGAAATGGTCCTTACAGATCACTTTCCAGAATACAAATTGAAGGAATTAATTTAATTAATCATTCAAACACCGCAGACAATTTGAGGTGTAACCTGTAGGAGACAGCCAAATATTATAACTGTCCAAATTCCACTCATAAATTTTTATTAAATTTTAAGAAAAGACACGTAACTGACAACCACATGTCATATCTGCCAAAATGAGTCAAAAGGAAAATGTTACGTCACTCTATTTTACTTTGTTCTTTGCTATATATCGGTGGTGTTCGCGGGTGGACCGAAGCAGTAAGTAATAGCCGTGAGTAATGGGTGTTATTACGTATTCAAAATTGGTGAGTAATAAGCATATTATTAAACAGTCATAGAAAAAAATTGTTAATCAACTCTCTGACTAGTGTAAGGGAATAGAATGAAACACTAAATGAGCTCATCCCAAATAACGTAAAACTGCATATAAATCGGGAAGCTTAGTCTGAAATGTCGGAATTTGTAGTTTGATTACAAAAAAGGTTTTTTTATAATTTACAGGACTTTGAAAATGCGTAATCGACAGTTATGCCGCGTATATGACGTAGACGACTTTCAGCTGTTTTATTGGCTATGGCTGTCTTATGGTTGACAGCATCTTCCCATCAGCTGATTCATAACCTCTAAGTCAAGTGCTGTGTTGCCAAATAACACGTTTTATAGCACGACACGACAACTTTTGGATGTGACATAATGTCTTTAGTCTAGTGTTATTGTTAGAAACTTAAAAACTGTAAACTTTGAGATGTTTTTAGAAATAAAGACCGTCTTTTATCGTTTCTAATTTTTCAAGATTAATTTGAATCTGTAAAAGTTTACAAACTGGCAACACGAAAGCGGGCCTAGAAAAAGCTGATAATAGAAGTGGCTTCTCGCACCTAATTGGTTGAAAACCGTCTACGTCATATCTCCTTCCTTGTTATGTTAGACGTATTTCATATTTTTTGCGTCTTAATCAAATATGAAATAAAAAAAATATGTGGGATAAGTCCATTGTATTCAGAATCGAAATTCTGTTTTAAACTTTTCGTTTGAAAATTCGTGATAATATTTTCACATCAAAGCAAAGACCGGCTAAAAAAACATAAAGTTGGATTTTTATGGCCAGGATTTGTGGCATATTGGAAGTCAATATTGTAGCTGACCCATGTTATTACAGGTGACAGACAGTATATTATGGTGTTTGGAGCAGTTTTAAGAATTGGACTCACGTGTAGCTTAGTAAGCTGCTTATTTACTTCACACTAACCCGAAACTCTGCTGCGGAACGATGCTGATTTATTTATGAAAATAGAAGTTCAAGTAAATTTATAAATCACTTTTATAATACATATAATGGAACAGCTTATTAGATTATTTCAGCTAAATCCAAGTTTGGGATATTTACCATTTATTTAATTTTTAAACACTGGGAAAAAGTTTTACAATTAATCTGAATATCATAATCACAGTTAGTTAGGTCAGTTGGTTGATTTTGTTATTAGAAATATAAATAAATACATGTTTTCTCTAATAGAAGTTATTTATTATCTAGTGAACAACTTTGTTAAAGGTTTTTATACCAACGAAAAACATTAATCAATTTTTGTTTATTTTATTAGCTTTAATAGGATACACACTTCATGTATACCTGAAATAATACAGTATGTAACTTACGTTGCAAAGTTTTCGGACATTTTCCCGCACTTGATTTGTAGTCAGAGAAATGTGAATAAAACGACATTGACGTTTAATTTTCCAGTTAACTTAAAACAAAACTCCATTACTTCATCAAGTAAAGGTATATCCGATATTTATAAAATAGCTTGGCAGCGCAGAAGGGTTATTTTCTTTAACTAGGAATATATTGTTCGTTGGCTTCGTCTGACAGAAAGAAATCCTTTGTAGTTGGAAACTTTTGTTAAAGCTAGAAATAGAGACGAAATTGAACTCGGAGACCTTATTTATATTTAAATTGCTCAGGTCAAAAAACTAGACCGATATCGATATAGTGGCGATTTACATACCCAGGGTATTATAAATAGTAGTATTGATCGTTATATAGGTATATTATATAGGAAACCAGCAAGTAATAGCGTGACTAGTTCAGTCCACTCTGTATTTACCCATAAATAACTTGCCAATGACTTTTAAAATGCTACAAATTGGCATATTGACACATTCTGCAACTGTCAAACTAACTGAGTTACGAGCTGTTAAAGTGGAAACTATCAAATTTAGTATTCAGGTTAACTAAACAAATTTTGTAATTTAGTAAGTTCAGTGTTCTTGCTCTTTTAACTGGTATAGTTGTTTGAAATTAATTAAAACAAAATTGCTAGGTATAAGAGTTGGCTTCTTAATTTTTTTATTCAATTAACTTGTGAAGTATCCAGACAATGGAAAACAAGTCTAATGGTTCTTTTGTGTCTCGTTCCCTTTTACTTGCAATAACAAACAAGTTTTCCATTTTCTTCTACTTAATGTGAAATACTAGACACGCCAATAATTGATTTATTTATCGAAGATTTTAAACGATTTTACGGAAGAACTTAAACTATTGTATCAAATCGATTAAGTTACGTTTTTGTACTAAAACATCGTAATTTCTAATATTTAAGACACTTCCAATATTTACCATTCACCATAATACACTCTGTATAGTCGTTAACATCTTTGTTCACATAAAGAGCTTCACTAAAATAGAAACACTAAGCCTTTTCAGAAACTTGATAGAAAATCCTTCAGTGGAATGAAGAAAATAATAAGAAAATATAATCACTTACGTTAAAAAGTACTTTGCAGAACAGTTATAATCCTGATTTTCACGTAACTGAAAGTTTCAACAAGCTTTCCAGCTACTTTGAGTAAAAACAAGTCAAAATGACAATTAAAAAAAAAGTAAAATAGATGAATTCTTCAGTGGAATAAAATTGACAAATTTAAGTTTTTTCTTGCTGTAGCAGATTTTAGAAATTTCTTCAAGTGATATTGATGTTTTAAAACCCGTAGAATTATGTATTCTTGCCAAATACTTTTAAAATTGCTTTTGGATTCAATTTTGAGCTTGTGAAAATGTTCTAGACACAAAAGGAAGCTTTGGTTGCAATATTGTCTTCATACGCCACTGAGGAGGATTAAAAAACTTTTGTTACAAGTTATAAGTTTTCAGCTGCCAAAATCCGTGTAGTTTTTAAAGTTTTGTCGTTGAAACCCTCAAACATTTCGAAAATGAAGTGCAAACTATTTCCCAATCGGCAGCAAAATTAAACAGGATTATATGCGCCACTGAATTTGCCCTAATTACTATTATCCTCTTATCCGTAATTGGCTGTAGTATTGTGTCACAACGGCATGATATTGTTGCGAAGCGAACTTTTGATTATTAGTTAGGATTTCTTTAGTTATTTGTTGTTACCCCTGTATGTTACGTTGCTTTGTTTACGTTCTACATTCTTTTGTCTGTGTTCTAGAAAATCCTGGCTCCGTTGCTTATATAGAGAGAGATTTATGTTATAGCTTAATGAGTGTGAGGGAGAAAGTCAATTTCATGAATATTTGGGAACTTTCTAGAAACCATGGAAGCCTATATAAGCAGCTGAACCAGGCCTGGTTAGTTAGTTGTTGAATTGATGGTTGTAGTGAAGTTGAAGTTGTCAGATAGCGAGGTTAAGTGTCAGTGTCAGTTTATTGTTTGTAAACAATATACGGTGTTGTTCAAGAAGTGTGTCATTAAGGAGTACGACGGTACAATATTTACAACTTTACATATAAATTACGTTTTCCGTTATATTAAATAGCTATTTCAAGGTTTGTGGAAATCGTTTAACTATTTGGATAAAGCAAAAAGTTTTAGTTTCCTACGCATAGAGGAGCATTTTTCACTGTATAATTTAAAGGGTATGTTACAAATATGATAGGAGCATACTGAAGTTTCTAGACTCTTCTGAAAGATTTTTCAAAGCTTCTAAACCGTTCTTAATGTTTTTGGAAGATTCTAGGCTGTTTTGGGAACATCCTTAAGCTTTTAGACTCTTCTGGATAATTTTTGAAAGCGTCTGAACTGTCATTAAAGCTTCTAGACTGTTTAGGAGCATCCTAAAGTTTCTAGACTCTTCTTGAAAAATTTTCAGTGTCAGTCATTTCTATGGAAGCTTTCAGAGGGGTTTTATGCATTTTAAAACTGTACACAGTGTTTCAAGAACATTTGAAAGTTTTCTAGACTGTTCTGAAGGATTTTTGCAAGCTTATAGAGCGTTTTAAAAGCTTCTGGAAGCATCCAGGTTGCTTCAACAGTGTCCTTAAGCTCCTAGACTGTTTTGGAAGCTTTGGAAAACTTGTAGACGGTTCTGGAAGGTTTTTGAACGCTTTTAAACTGCTCTAGAAGCATACGGAAGTTTTTAGAATGCTTTAGAGGTATTTGTAGGCTTCTCTACTGATTTAAACGAGCAAATACACACAATCAAAAAAATTTTGCTGTACCAAACTCCAAACTACATACATATTTGGTATAACTTTAGTGACAATGCATTAATATAAAGTTTTCAATTTGAACTGTACTGGATATGTTTTTTTCACATTTCCATAAAGTAACAATGAAAAAACTACGTGACACAAACTCCCGTTTATTGAAAATTTTAAAAACCCCATTCAATATTTCCCTTGCTCTTTAAATAAAATTTTTACAGGTCATATGGCCTGAAGCTTCATATCTCCTGCTTATTTTAACATCATATAGTATTTGTATTTGCAACTGGCAATCTTGACAACTAGGAAATTCTCAAGTTAAACACTCACAGTGTGCTGTATTGTAAATGGAATGCTCTAAATTACCCCAATGAGATCTGTTTACGGTAATGTTGATCTAGTTTCCCACTACTTTCCGGATGTTATCGTTCAATCTTGTCGCAAGGTTACCTAGATGTGTTTCCCTTCCTTTATTGTGTCCTAAATACCCTCTTGTGGTCATATGTCCTAAGAGATGGAGTAAATTTTCAGATTACATTGGGTTGTATCAGCTTATCTATAGTTAAAGTATTGTATTTTTACAATGCAAAATACAATTTTTTTTGGGATTCTCTAAGTTTCTAAGTTTTTTAGTGACAAATCGATTCAGAACCCACTGATTTGAAGAATTCCTGTAGTTTTCTAGATTAAAACTTTACGTCTTAAAAGTTTTTCTGTCTTACTATGTTCCTGTATTAAGTTTTTCCACCAAAAATAACACCCTGCTCATAGTCTTATAGAGCCATCATCCAAACTTTCTTTCTGTCCAGAAAATTTGGTATTGCAATAAATTTAAACTTGACAACAAAATTTCAAAACTAATAAGAAAGAAGAACTTCGTTAATTATTATTTTAACCTTATAATAAGAACCTAAACTGCACCTTCACTTAGTTTCTATATAAATCATTAATTTGAATTTTAAATTAATATGATCTTCCTTATCGATTAACTATCGGAAATTCTTCGATAGTTCGGCATTATATTACAATTTTAAAGTGGTATTTTGGTTCGGGCGGAAGCTTTTTAATATCGGCAGTAAATAAAAATAAGCTAAAAATAGCGTCTCATCTTTAAAACATTAGCACAAAACGAAAATTTGAAAAGAAAATGCATTAAGCTGCATCAATTTTTGTTTATGTTGCCTTAAGCTATTGGTTGCTGGAGTGATTAAGTTCATAAAGCTTTTAAAAATTTTAACAGTACATTTGCCTAAAACAACAAAAATGTACATATTATTTAATAATTTATTATTTGTTAACCTGAATCACGTGTATCACATTAGGTTCGTAGCAATTAATTTAATGTGGCAACACATCATAAATTTTCTAAAGGTTAATATTTAATCATTAATCTGATATACGCGATATAAATCTCGATTTATTTGATATTTAATTTTTACCTTACTACATTAAAAATAAAAATTTATAGCCTTTCTGTTATACAAACAGATAATTTATATTGATGCTGCTAAAAATGTAATTTAGTGATTTTTTTGCTACTTTGCTACACAAAGATCATTTTTTTTACTGTAAAAACTGAAACTACTCACATATTTACTGCTTACCTAAAAATCCATGAAAACCACAAGTAAATCCAGTTGCGTACACTTTTTTTGAACAGCCAAAACACAAAGCAACTGCCTCCGAACAGAGTGAACGCGCACACTGCCGGCCAAATATTTGTAGGGACCATAGACGCAATAACGGAGGCAACTCAAAAGGGAATGAGCATTTAGAAAGATGTATGTAAGTTTGAGAATGCCATATATTCAAATTATCGTTTGAATTTACAAGATAGTTGGATTAAATTTGGGAACATTATAGCTGTATAGAGAGTAATATATGCTTTGTCCCATTCATGACTTTCTCAAATTTAATTCAGTTTAAATCATTTCCGGTCTGCAAGAAAATGTGAAGATTAATGACTCTTTTATTTTTGGGATTTGTGAGGTGCCACAAAAACAACTTAAATGAACCGTTTTGGTCAAATTATGTTCAGTTATAGCGTTTAAGTCAAGTAAGAACTACAAATTCGTTTTATTTAAGATCTGCTTAGTTTTGGCTTTAAAATTCTACATACCCTATACAGTAGACTGTTCAGTCAGTCAGTGGGATTTATAGAAATTTTATTTTAAATTCTGATGTGCCCACCAAAATCCAACAAAACAACGACTTTTTGTTGTAAAATGTCTTTGTCCTGTTAATAAATTACATTTTATAAAATCGTGCAAAAAAGTATACTTTTTTGAATGATTTTTAGTGCAACAAGTGCTACTTTTTTTGTACTATGTTATATTTGCTGTCCTTTTGTCATCAATTGTATCGACCTTCGGTCTCGTATAACAATTTTCACTTGCGTGTTAAAAGATGTACTTTTTGCACTTGTTGCCTAAATAATTATTTTCTATCTGTACTGTACCAATGTACAATACCATCCTGTAGAACTTTCGGTCATTTTATGGTAAAATTTTCATAGAATTATCTCGGAATTTGCAATAGCAAGAGAAATTTAAAAACTTTGACACCCTGCATTTCAAAAAGTAAGCCATAACCGACATATGTTTATAGAAAAATTTTACCTTAAAATAATCAGCTTTATTGTATACTATATTTTAGAACTTTTTTACATACATCAATCTGAAAGTATTTTATACATCCAGTTACGTAAACAGAAAACACGACAATAAAGCTGATTTAGTGTAGATAAATTTTTTAAAGTATTAATACAGCAATAATTCATTTGTATGTTAAAACTTACCTACCATCAAAGATGAGTGATCTGTTTACCCGACTAGTGCGAACTAAAACTTTATAAGCGGCTTATCACATGAATACGTACAGATTTCAGTGCCAAAATTTGCTGCGGATGTGTAATGTCTTCCTGGATATTGCTAAAGTTTGTGGCCAATATAAATTCCTATCATGAACACCGGTAACAAGGTTAAAGAATCATCGTTTTTTAAAATCAGAAACTCCTGAAATGTGTGCGGTAACACTTTACTAACAAATTTAATAAACTAAGGAGGAGTAATTAAAGAAAAGTTTTTTTTAAATAAAATTATGGGTTTTATTTTCTAAAACTTTTAAAATTACAAAAACCATCCAACTCTAAAATGAATTAAACAGATACTGTTTAAAGTTATTACGTATTTTAGTTGGCTCGTGTCACTTAAATCCGTTAAATAAAACTTTCCTTAAAAGCGCAAACTGAGATATTTATTGCGAGAAAATCCATCGCTCACGAAAACTTTTCCCTGGAAACAATACACTGGAAAATTGGATAACCCTATCTAGTTAAGCGTTTAATTCTTCTGCTTGGCTAGAATACTTCAATCTGGATTCATTTCACAGAGTATTGTACGTAATTTAGTTTTCCTAGTTACTAAAATTTGTAATTAGGATTGGTTTAGACTTTTTTTCTTCTATGATAGAGCGTTGCAGCAGATATATTAGAATAAAAGGAATATTATCGAATGTAACGACATGTTAGCTAAAACTTAAACCAAAACTACATTTCTGGTCTGGAATTAGTTTGTAAAGAAAAAACTTTATATTAAAGTTTTTGCTGCCTTTTTATTGTTTTATTTTAGCTGACAAGTACCCATTTTTGTAATTTTCTAGAAATGGTCTTAATTTGGCACTGCAAATAAAAGCAGAAAAATCTAAGTAAAATACGGTCCTGTATTAATATTGCTATAACTTTAGAAGAATAATTAAAACTAACTAGTTTTAAATCTGAAACTATTGAAGTATAGAGTTAACGTTCTTTTTAGGTCTGCAAAGAGGTCTAGAACTGCTCTTCAAGACGTCTTTTGAAACAATGCTTTTTACCACTTTGCTGGTAAAGGAAAATTCATCCAGCACCAAAGCCTCCAATGAAGAATACGTGTCGATTGAATAAAAGTCGCAGAAATGCGTAATTGGTAGAAGCAAAAAGTAACCAGCACCAACGCAACATTCCTCAAATTAGATATTGATTTTTTATTCACATTTTTCTTCTCCTCATCCTTTTAGTTTGAATATCGGAAACTTACCACCGTCTTTTAGTTTTCCTATATGAAATCCACTTTTAACGAGAAATTTAGTTTTGTATTAAGAGGGCAGAAACGCAAGTATAGTCTGTTCAGTGACTTTTGACTGTTACGTCACAATCACCAGCAAAAAACGTATGTCGGTGATTAAATGTGATATTGAGTGATTTTTTTTTTTTTTTTTTTTTTCTTTCTCCATGGGTCTGTCGGCTGTCAGAAAAAGATATTGAGTGATAGAGAGTTTTAAGATATAACGAAGTAGGAGCTACCATAAATTATATAGTACATACAACAATTAAACAATTCCTCGCTTTGTAGAGCTATATGGAACTCTCAAAATGGTTCTGGAGGGCTCTGGAACTTTTAAACAGATATGGGACGATTTGTGGAACCCTCTTGCCCTTTTAAGAAGGTTCTAAATAGCAATTAGAGGTTTCTGACACTTTCTAAATTATTTTAGAGACCTCTGGTAATTTAAAACAGTTTTGGGAAAGTTCAAGACACTTGTAGAACTCTCTGGCACTTTGAGGAAGGTTCTCAGTAGCATTTAAAGGTTTCTGACACTTTCAAAATTGTTTTAGAGGCCTCTGGCAGTTTAAAACTGTTATATAAAGGTTTAAAACACTTAAAGGGCTCTGGAATTTTTAAGAATGTTCTCAGTAGCATTTGGAGGCCTCTGACACTTTCAAAATTGTTTTAGAGGCCTCTGGCAATTTAAAAAACTGTTATATAAAGGTTTAAGACACTTATAAAGGGCTCTGGCATTTTTAAGAAGATTCTCAATAGCATTTAAAGGTCTATGAAACTTTCAAATTGGTTAGTCTTTTTCTATATCTTTGGGTTTTTTGTATTAGGAAAGTAGGAAAAACAAATAAAACACTTTTGTTGAATTAGTAGGTTTAATCTAACTAACAATAATTATATTAATATGTATGTTTTAAACCGAATTCTCTGATATCTAACTTTTGATTATTTTCAAAACCAATAAGAAATACAATATGTAATTTGGATAAACACATTATGTTTAGTCACAAACAATTTGTGGAAGATTATTACTATTTACTTATTAACTTGACAATAAATATGGCAATATTAAAAGCTTGTATGGAGATTCGTGATAGACTGGTATAACATCTAAAAAAATATACAAATACACAGAATTACCCTGCTTTCTATCTAGCAACATAGAATGATTGCGACCATGTTAGTGCGATATGAAAAATGAGCCAACTAAAAGCAAAACATCAAAAATTAGTTTATAAAATTTAGAAACGACCACTAATGCAACGCATTGTAAGAATATTATTCATTGGCCTAGTACGAGCTGTTTTTTGTTAATTTTTCATAACAAAAACACTAACAAAGTCCGGAAAATAACCAGTGAAAATGCTGATATATAAAATATATCACCACATCACAACAGTAGAGGTTAAAATCAATTTTGATGTACACATAAAACTTAAAATACTAAGTATATACACAATTTTACGTAAAATATTGAAGAAAACAATTAAATATTAACATTTGTAGTATATAAATAAACAGACTAGGTGAGGAAAAGGACACAATAATTAATTTCCAAAAATTAATTTAGAATAAACTTTACCTAAAAGCTTTTTTTTCAAAATTAAGTAGTCATAAAATACTGGATAATTTTCCACTCAAGTGATGTTGGAAATCGTTGAATGACTTTTTAGGGACAATTTCAGTCGTTTTTAAACAATGTTTGGCTTAATTCCGCTCGATGTTAATATTTTATTTACGAAATTTACGATAGCTACTGCCGGTTGGTCTGGATCTAGTTCGGCAAATAGATGGCACTGGTTGTCTGGGTTACTGACGTTTGGTTTTCTGGCGACAAATCCAAATATACGGCTGAAATACAAAAAGAAATATTTTACTTAGTAGTGTAACCTGAGTTATTGGATAGGACATTTAATGAGGATTCCAAAAATGTGCTTAAAACAGACATTTTCTTTCTCCAAGTGGGTTTGACAAGCAAATTTGTTCCTGACTGCTTAAAAGTTGTAAAAATCAGGGTTTAGAAAAGTTTTCTTGCGGTATTTGATACAAAACTTGTTTGACAGTGGTCATGTAACTGTCATAAATCAAATAAGTCAAGAAACTTTAAAATCTTATGAAGGATATGACCTTTCTACTACCAAGCTTGATTTTTTCCTAACCTGTACAGGGCTATAACGCCCCAAAGTAATCCTGCACACTCAAAAATCACCGTTTTTTAAACTTTGCAAATATTGAAAAGTTCAGACTAGAAAATTTAGATAAGATACTCACTTGGAACTCTTTCCTGATCCATTCTCCTCAGTGCTCACCGACCATTTCTGGTCATCAGGATCTAAACCGCAATGCGAAATAGTATTGACCGGATAATGCTTCCTGAAGAACAACTTCCTTTTGTTATCAGTTAGAGTAATGCCTTGTCCGTTAGCTTTAAAATGTACAATAATGGCTTCCGGAAGGGTGGATCTTTGGAATAGCTGCATTACGGACTTCTTTACTGCTTGAGGACCCGTTAGAGACTCCATTTCAATGGTGCATAGATATAGCACGTTACAAGCGGCACCCTGTAGGCTAATTTGTTGTTGAATCACTTGGGAGTTGCTTTTTGAATCTGACCTGCTAATTGTGTATTGTTAAATGAACAGGTTTGTGTACTTGTAAATGGTTCTACGTACGTTAAGTCATGTTCGGGTAAAATAAGTCTGCAAGGCAGAGCAATTTGGGTGATAGAGTGCTGGTAGATTAAGGCTGACAAAGAACTGAACACTGGTTCGTTTGGACAACCTTTAAGGCGTACACCCTTCGATGTAGGTTCGATTAAGAAATGTCGGATCAGTTCGTCAGATCCGTTTGATTTGTTTGTCAAGTTTGATGGTACTGTAGCCACACGAAGGGCCAAACCGAAAGCACCAGGAAACGAGTTTGAGTCTCGTACAACAAAAGTTCCTGGTGGCTGGTGTCGCAACATTTGGATAGCTAAAACAAAACAAAAGAAGTAGTCTCAGTAAACCACTAAAAAACTACCAAAACTAACCTTCATCTCTAGAAATAACAGGTTTATACCAGAATTTGCTAGTATCTCTCACAATTTTTACATTGGCAGCTGATACTTCATGAAGCGACTGTTCGTTTGCACTTGAAGCTGTGGAACCCCTCCTCGAATGGCCGTAGTATATAGTTGGAGAAGAAGAACCATTCTGCTCGCGATAACCAGTGGCGGAGGCGCTTCTCTGTGCAATTACATGTTTGTATTCCCCATCTGAGACGCCATTTAAATCGGATGGTGAAGTGGGACGGTCCTTTCTGTAAACGGATTTCGTTAAAATATTACGTACAAGTCATTTCTAGAACACTTACAACACGGTCATGCAAGTTTTAATATGATACAACGCGATTAGTATATCAATTGATAATTTCTTTAAATTTGTTTTAATTACCTACGAAGTGTGTATATAATGAAAAATTTAAATTGTAAAAATTGATAACGTTGAATTTTTCTTCTTCTTATCGATAATAGGTGAACAATAAATAACAAAACATATCATGCAAAACACTGAAACATGCTAATCGGTTTATAATTTTGCCTGTACAGGGTGTCCCAAAACTAGATTTCCAGTGGGGTTATCTAAGTTACTTTAACAAAAACTTTCAGAACACCTCAACAAATATTTGTTTAAAAAATCACACATTTGCCTTTTTTTGGCTGATTTTTCAGATATTCTCATGCTCGAATTGAAATTTCGGACATCCTGTACATAAGACAGTATGTCTTCAGATGAAGTGATC
Organism: Ips typographus; assembly: GCF_016097725.1. NCBI lineage: Eukaryota > Metazoa > Arthropoda > Insecta > Coleoptera > Curculionidae > Ips > Ips typographus. The sequence goes on along the minus strand of NC_138430.1, from coordinate 4,369,754 downwards.
TACAGCAAAATATGTGGCTGGCTAGTCCAATAATGAGAAATTTACCCAAAAAATAAAATTATGAGTGCGCTTTAAATTCTATGTGCTTTAATCAGTTTGAATTATTGATTTTTGAAAAGCTGTGCGGTAATGATAATTTACTATCGAAAATGCATGTAATAATAATCCACCTTACAACATCAATTTGTCATGCTTCTGGCAAATTACGTGTTACAGTTACCTTTCTGGCGATAGAGACCACTTGGCGTTTTTGGTCAATATTGATGATGGGAAACTTAAGCGGCTATAAACGAGATTTGATGTTAACAATATAGTAAAGCAGAGAAAATCATTATTTTGTGCTTTAATTTAGCAAATTTTAGTATAATGCCTTAAGACTAAAATGGTTTACGTAGTTATTATTAAAAGACAAAACCGCTAATAACATCCAGAATCTTTTTATTATATAATTTAGCATCTGTTCTTTCTAACACAAATAAGAAAGCCAAATTGCTTATTGAAATATCGAATCCTTAACTTATTAAGTACAAATTGTTTTGCATTCACAATAAGATCAATAAAGCTAGATTCAAGAAAAAGTTTAGATGGCAGATTATTATTATTAATAAATTCCTAAAAACTACTATATAAACTCCAAAAAATGTGTTTTGTTTGTACTCGTTTATGACTAAATTGGGGTCAAGAAAATCATTGTCGCTTTGACTTGGAATAACTCGCTTATTTGATATTTGACAGAAAAACGTCATTGAAACAAAAAGATAGTCTAGACTCAGAGGTTTCCAAAAATACGATTATTTAGGTTGATTGGTTCAGTGGTTAAAGGTTCTAGTGGTCAAACCCACTAGAACCATAAACCAGTAATTATTCTGACACTGATCGCTTTGACTTTGAATAACTCGGTTATTTGACAGTTGACAAATTTTTGTGAAAATTAACGTTTTAGTAAGAGTGACGTGAAATCAAACACCACCATTGGAATCCTTGTTCAAGAAAAACCCAAATTCGGCAATTTTTTCTTGAAATTTCGGATTTGTGCAGGATGTATATCAAAGAAATACGTCATCACTGAATCTTTGTCTTGGAATTAGTAGAAAACGAACCCAAACTCGAATCAAAATGGCCGCCACAGGCGCCATTTGCAGTTTCTGATGTGTTTGTACTCGTTTTCGACTAATTTTGGGTCAAGAAATCCATTTCCGTTATCAGTTTTATTGTATGTATTACGCAATTTTAAAAAAATCTTGTTTTTGTATACTGAACTCAATGTTAACTGTACGGTCACAAAAAACTCAATAAATTAAGAGGAAAACTATTATATAAACTGCGTTTACAATAAAATACAAAAATATGACTTAACAATAAAATGGCCAGTGAGATCATCGAATTTACCATCATTTTTTTACTTCTTCCTCTAGGATTATTTGAATATTTAAAACTATTCCACGAAATATTGAAGACGTACAAAATAGAGTTATTAGAACTTTTTTTTAAGATGGATGACTAATAAGGGGTTATTGCATCGTTTCACTGTAAGCCAATATCAAGTTAAGTGTAGTTCTTTCCCTAGTTCTGTCACATTCAAAACCAAACTAAACTAGCTAAATAAATCGAATATGATGGATAAGTACCGTAAGAAATGTGTAATTCTAAAAACAATGTTTGAATATTTAAAATTCGACTGTACAGTACTTACCGCTGGGTTGTAGGACTTTTAGGTGGAAGGCGTTCGTTGGGCAAATCAAATTGCACAGTAGGTGTAGAAGCATTGAGGTATGGTGTTCTTGCCAATACTGGAAAAGCAGGAGTTTGCGGTCTTGGAGATGAACTATGCGACGGTGAAATGTCCGATTCATTTTGCTGCGACCTCCATGAAGAGTATGACGACTGCTGTTCAAACTGAAACATACTTCACCTTAATAACCATTCCTTGGAGTAGCATAACAAGAACAGATAGGAAGTAATAAAGTTGTTATTTCGAAAAAGTCGCAAACATGATGTTAGTACCTGTGGCCATGCTGTGTGATTAGGACTGTTACTAGAATGTTCAGAACCACTCGATAGGTTAGCGATGAGATCGTCAAGAGCATCGAGACGAGAATTCTGGTCTTTTAGAGACGAGTCTCCATTAGAGCCGTTTTCAATACCCACCGTCCCTTGATTGTATCGAGATGGTTCCGTGCTATTAGAGTACTGGACCTTTTGCTCGACTAATGACAGCAGGCCACTGTCCACTTGGTCTTGACCTGCGCCTCTAGAAGGCGGTCTTACCACCTGACCGTGAGGGTTTGCTGCAAGAACTGCAACTGGATCTTGATTCTGAAAGGTGATGTTTTGCGTGGTATATTTACAAATATTAATGTTAATTCAAGTGAGGTGCATGTGTGAATTATACTCAAACTAGAATGAGACCAAATTTATACCTGAGACAATTTTTCGTGAGCTCTTTTGATGGTCATGAAAGGTCGTTCATTTTTGGTCGTGGTAGAATAGCTGGATTTCAATGTACTGAACTGCGAACCATTGGGAGTAACCCCATTTCTCTGCATGGTGTTAATGTGCAGTGGAATAGTGTAATCCTCGTCATCGTCAGCGAACGCTGTCGTGTCACTGGTATATCCATCTAAAATTGGTTTTCATTGACACAACTAGCTAATTTTAAAACGGCAAATTAGTACCTAATCTGTGACTAGCCGTTGGTCTCATATGCCTGGTTTGGACTTGTTTTAGTTCACAAAGCAGCCTGGTTTCGTGAGGTTGTCGTTCTTCGCGCAGCCTTGACTCTCGTCGTTCTTTCAGCTTTTGTTGTTGACGTTGCAACCAAGTCAAGTTTCCATTTGAATAACTAGAAGAAAACGAATTTATTATTTTCCTTATAAACATTCATCCTATTGTACTGGGCACTGAAATTATTCCTAAACTATAAACAGATCTATCCAGATACACATTTTGGTGGTCTAGCTATAGGCTAGAGTAAGTCCCAAAATACTGTAATTCGGTGATTTTCATCACTGAAGAAGAACTTCCAGAAATGTCCTATAGAAGCTGCCTAGTTTTTGCAACCAACTGCACATTTAATATTAAAGTTGTTATAAAAATAGTTATAAGTTGTTGTTTTTGATGGCAAATGGAATATTAAAAACAGAATGTATAGTTATATCACTTGTAGAAAAAATATTGTTCCTAACACGTTTGCAAAGTAGTTTTCCTACATTAACATAACTTATTTGCGCACTGATTAGGAAAACTACTATTTGATAATACAAATGTTATAATTCGTGAAAATTTTTAAAGGCAAGTGTTCACAATTCATTAGCTTGATTTTCCCACTTTTTCATTAGAAGTTACAAATATTACTGTATTTCCTACACACCACATTTTGTCATTCTTCACAAAATTATTTTTTCTTCCACTACACTTAATTTGTAAATTAGTACTTACTTCCAAACATTTAGCGTTGCCTACATTAGAATATGCTCTATATGTGTACAAAACGTTTACTTCACCTTAATCACATTATCGCAGAGTTTCTCACACTGAGTACTAATTAGAGGTACGCATTCAAACATACTGAGTAAATATGTGCAGAAGAATCGATCGGTCAACGAACCTTCAGAATGTTTCATGCCATTCTTGTGGAAGACTTTTCTTAATTTGGTCAGACAGGTAACGAAGTCGTTCTATGAAGAAAAAAGATACCGCTTTATATTACTAAATTTCACGGTAAAAGCTACCCAAGTAAATATGTCCCGGACCGCTTTTTTTTATTTTGTTAACTGGGACAGAGTCTTGTCGATTACCAAAATGAGAAAGAGAAAATGTTGGTACGTGTGGCTTCTATTCGAGCTTCATAAGTCTAGGAAACAAACAGTTGTTTAAAAACTAAATGTTAATGCACTCCAAATGATAGACTTATGTTTAAAGACCAACTCCAACTCAGAAACAGTAAATATCAAGTTTCATTGGTTGAATGCCCACGTGACTAGACTTGTGGCCAATGGATGTATCTATTTCTCTGAGTACTAGTTGGAAATTCTCTTTGCGAACAGACCTAATGAAAACGCTAATGAAACTAAGATTTAATTGTCTATGGTGCAAACTTTCCTTGATAAAGTCGATTTGATACAAAGAATACCTGTTAGGAAAGATTTGACGCTAAAACAGATGTTGCTAAAAGTGGTAGCTCAAAGGAGAGAAGTCTAACTTTACTCTATGAAAGAGGAAACAATTTGAGATATTAATAATCAAATCCACTACATGTGGCATTTTGAGTAACGTTTACGAAAATACTACTCAAACAACAGTCAAGCAGATAGCATGCTAACTAATAAATCAAACTATTCATTGCCATTATGCAAATAGAAACCCCCACGTTCTCGGTACAGATGAGACTTTTATGGTCAGGATCAGGGACATATCAAGGTAATAATAAGTCGTAATGTAAACATCGATGACGTATCAATCACATAAGTGGGCTCTTCTGTAGGGGGATATTGCCTAGCCATAATATTATCCAGATAATAAGTCTGTTTCAGGTTAAAAAGCCCAGTAAACACAATATTGAAGAGTTGTAGCGAATAGAACCCAAACTAATTTTCTTAATGGGTGTCTGATTGAAAAAATTCGATGTAGTAGGCGTCCTAATAATATGGGTATGGTCAGTAATTTATTTCTGAGTAGGTGCAGTGTTCGGCGATGCGATAATAATTGAAGAAATCCTCGTTTAGGATCGTTGATTACATTTGTAACCGGAATTATATTAGTGTAGTCATAAATTATCTTTCTACTACTCACCCGACAATTTTTGAATCACTAAAACTTCTTGTTAAGATTGATAACTGATTTAACTTCTTACACGCGCCAGGTTAGATAAGACGCTATTTTATCTACCAGAGATAAGCGGAGATTTTACACGATTTTACCGTTTTAGTCGTTTGTTTAGCCTTAATTCAAAATAGTGGAGTTCATTTACAAAATACAATTACTATTTTTTTACAATCGTTTTGATTTGAAGCTTCTATCTAAAGCCTGTTTAAACAACTATTTCCAGGTGTAAAGTTGAGTATTATTGACAAGATGCAGTCAGTCACGTTATGCATTCAAAATACTGTCAGTTATCATGCAGCTGCCGAATGATTTATTGTCAGTTCTTTTTGATGCATATCAAGGCAGAAGTGAGTGTATTCTAATATAGAAGATTAAGACTTACGTTTCATGAAATTCTGGTGATCGTGAATTAGCAGTCCTAAATTGTCCTGGTGGTGATAAACTTTCAGTGTCCGAGAATGGACTTGTCACAGTCGAACTGGTCTTAAATCCAACTTTCTCAGGGCTCCTCCGAATTGTACCTTCAGTGTAACTCCGTTTCATTGGGTCATATCTAAAGCAATGACACGTTTCAGCTGGCTAAGCTTATATATCGACCATAAGTTGAACACACACCTCTTTCTTTCATCTTTGTAGTACTCTTCCCGAAATTCTCTCTTAATTGGTTGGGCGGTCAAGGCACTTTGTGTGAAAATGGCATCGATAGGGTCAGTTTCGTTAGAGGAAGCTTTTCTTTGCGGTACTGGAGAATACGAATATTTTCCCAAGGTTGAATAGTGAGAGTTGTAGGTTGAATCATTTTGAAAGTTTGGCACTGGCTTTGAAGACGGATATACTCCTGTTTGAACCTGAAATAAAGAAAAACAATCTCAAAATAAAAGGAGGAAAAATTGTAAATTCTACCCTTAATACCTCAAAGTATAATCTCAAATCTACTTGAGTAACTTAATGCAAAGTTTTTAACCAGACTGTTTTATGTTGATTTATTTGGATTTTACATTAGAGTACCAAACAACAATTTTAATTAAAGGCGTATTAATATGTAGGCGTTTATTTGCAAAAAGGCAATACATTCAGCATAATAATTTTTTATTTATGATACGATAAGCTAACTGTTTGTTAATTTTTATTATTACTGATTTCGCATTAGTCAAAGAAACGCAGTAGAACTGAAAATATAGGTTCAATTGAGATAACGTTAATTCTACCTTTTCGCTTATAAGGGAACACAACGTCCAAGGATTAAATAACAATCAATGAAATTTGAACACCCTGTAACTCAGTTATTTTTCGGAGTTCAGGGTGGTTCAACCACACAAATTAACCGTTTTGAGCTCCTTTTTCTTGCAATGTTAAGCAAAAAATTGTATCTGAAAAATTGCGTACAGGATGATCCAAAACAATCAATCAACATAATTTTAATGGACACCCTGTATACTGGAAGCAAAAACGGTCTTGCAAACTTACGTATTGCGTTAAGGAGTTGATTAAGAAAAAATTTTATATCCTGCATTTTTTTGTAACTTTCACAGTTTTTGTGTTATTTAGGAAAAACTGTTTTGGTGCAACAAATTTTCAAATCAGGTGAAATTGTGGTTTGAAATTTGAACATCCTGTAACTCAGTTACTTTTGGGTGTTCAGGGTAGTTCAACCACTTAAAAAAACCATTTTGAGGTCCTCTTTCCAGTGGGGTAGAGTAAAAAATTCTATCTTAAAAATTGCGAACAGGGTGACCAAAATTGTGAACCACCATACTTTTCTTGCACACTATACATACACTGGAAGCAAAAAACGGTCTTGAAGAAGTTGATTAGGAAAATGTTTGATTTCATGCAACTTTCACAGTTTTTGAGTTATTTAGGAAAAACTGATTTCGTACAACAAATATTTAAATCAGTTGAAGTTTTTTTTTATTTTCAGAGGTCTGAAATTTGAACACGATTTAAAGGACAGCCAGGGACAAAATCGGCTGTAAAACCCACTTGGAGTAAGAAAATGATTGTTTTAAGCACATTTTTGGAATCCTTATTAAATTTCCTATCCAATAACCTAAAAAACGCTACAAAATTATAGTCAGGGAGAAAAACTTGGTGCCAAAATTTGGTATTTGTAATTTACCAGTAATTTACTGGTAAGTAAAATATTTACTTTACCATTAATCTACCCATCACTAGTTTTAATATTTAGCATATGACCATGTTTAAGATGCTCTTAACAAATCCAAATGATCATAACACAGATTTGGAGTCACCAAGTGTGGGATGAAGAAAGCGTATCGTAAATGGACAAATTATATCCGAAGATAACTGAAGACCGTTCAAAGCGTGGAATTGAAGATTGCTAGAAACAGAATGGTTCGTAACAGACCAGAAATTTGTAGCGTTTATTGACCAACATATTTTTAAGTCAGCTTGATGTTCCCAAACAAAATTACAGCTAAAACAAAACTTATGTAACTGAGCTAAGTTACAAAATACATTTTGCAATATTTCCAGTATCAAATTAAGTTCATTCATTAAAAAACTATTTGCAATACTACAGACGTTTACATTGATCGCAAGTTGCCATTCATTAGATATAAAATCAATCAACAAGCCAGATAATCCATTATCTGCCAGTAAATAATCAAATTTCAAGGCTATTTAGAGCCGTTAGCAGCAAAGGTGGTTATTAGCAATTTACCTAAATTGCGATCAATCACGCTATATTAAACCAGAAACTTAACTCTTAGTGGGAGAAATAGTTTAACAATTAAATTTTGTTATTAAACTAGGCGTAAATAATTTTTTTACTGGCGATTAATGAGTCGTTAAAGAAGTTCAGATCCGTAAATGGAAACCGAAATTCTCTCAGTTATTTTTACGGAGAAGGAAATAAGTATTCGTGGCGCCATTGGTATTTAAATTAACGGTTTTAGTCCGATAAAATGTGTTTATTTCTAGAAATAAGTGGTCTTATTATAATATGATTGGAAAAATGTAATAAAACTAAAACATTAAACAGAACCAGCATAGTGTTTCGTTAATTATGCGCATATTCCACGCCTAAATGGGTTTATCTAGCCTTAGCTTGATTTGTTTCTCATTCGGTAAGTACGCAATCCTGATATGGAATGGCATTAATTGAACACCCACACACGTATATTGTATACCTTTACAATGGGAAAATGCGACGTTTATTTGAAATCGTAAATCGGTAGATAAAAGGTTTCATTACTTTCAGCGCGAACATAATTTCTAATAAACATGTAGCACAAGTTAGAGAATGTGTAGTACCACCCATTGTCGGTATATTACGTACTCCTTAAGTTTATATGATGAAATTAATCCCAAAACGTTATCAAAGGAACTCACCTTTGCTAATGTGTCACCGTGACTTTTGTTTACACTGGCTTTCCGCACCAAACTTGGACTCGATAATCCCTTAGAGTCCCCAATCATGTCTTGGTTAATACCGTAACTGAAAGGTTTGCTGTTTTCCCTTGCGTGGTAGGGAATTTCTTTATCTTCTTCCTGCAACACAGAGACTACATAAGTAATCCTTAGAAATCAATAAATTTGCTTTGAAACGGTGAAAATTGATTTGAGAGGCTTAAAAACTGCCTTTATAGTCAGTCGTTATAGTTTTGAAATAAGTTGAAAATACTACTGAAAATTGACTTGCAGACATGAAAAACTACTTTCTCTAGAATTTTTGACTAGAAATTCACACATTTAAACCTTGAAAATTGACTTGGACACCAAAAAGTGACGCTGAACCAATGAAAAGTGACAACAAAAGCTTAAAATTTGCATTTGATGTAAGTTTTCATAATTTGAAGACACATTTCAATATTGTAGATAACTAGTTAAGATAATTATTTGTCTTGAATACAGGATTAGATTCATGAAAATTGCCTTGCAGACTAACTTTTCAATTTTTTTTTACTTTGCTTTTCATTCTCTTAGAACACTATTTTCAGTGCTTTAAAACTGCTTTTCAGCTTGGAAAAGTCGAGTTTCAAGGCTATTTTCACGAAGTCTTTGACATAGAAGACTTAAAAAATAATTTTTACATTTTTCATAGTTATATCACTATAAGATTGACTTCTAGACACCTCAGTACTTTAAATTCGAGCATTTCTTAAAAATCTAATGCTCAGAATTTCAAGACTATCTTATTTTTTGACTTATCAGGCCTGAAAGCCCGTTTGTATACTGTCCATAGTCTTGAAAATGCCATTTCAAGCTTCTTCACTAGTAAATTGATTTCTACTCTCATCGGTGCAAAAAATTGGAGCATTTCTAAGAAATTCGGACTGTTTTTAGTGCTTTAAGACTGAAAAATCCAGTTTAAGACTATTTATAAGTAAAAGTTAAGTTTCAGACTCTTCAGTAATGAAAGTGAAAAATGTTGGCACTAAATGCTACGATATATATGATACGAAAATTGAATTTGGACTGTTACCACTGGTTTTAATCCAGAAAATTGAGTTGAACATCAATTAAAGTTCTGAAAATAGACTTTTGGACTCTCTTTAGTCTTGGTAAAGTAATTTCTAGCCTGAAAAGTCAACTTTTAGACTATTTTTAGTAGTAAAAATTAAGTTTTATGCGCAACAATGTTTGTCTTGATTTCCGGACTGTTTTTAGTGGTTGAAATCCAGTTTCAGACACTCAACAAGGCCTAAGCTACTGACAAACAAATTACATTTGGAAAAACACAATATCGTCAAGTCGATAGGTTTAAAAAAATTAAAGAAATTGGCGTCAAAGACATCTTCTCTAAATTTAAGCTTTTCACATTCCTTGAATAACCTCAAAGGCAAAGCTCATTTTGCCATTCTGTATAATTCGAAATTATACCTAAATTTTGTGAGACCCTATATATTTACTCTCAATTTTTCAGCTAGAAATGAGTCCAAATTTATCATTTTAAAACAGCATCAAAGCACTGCATCTAAAGAATGCCCTACCTCAGTGTTTTCAAACCGCAAACTGTTTTTAAAACATAACCGTATAGCCGTTATTTACTGAGCAAACATTACTCTACAAATTTACATACTTTGATATTTACTTTTCTCATCCAAAATAGTATTGAGTTCAACTGTGTTTATATTCGCCAGTTTAAAAGTTTATTAGGAATACTTCCTTATTGCCGGTGTTTTAAATGCTGCATCATAAACCGGCCTGGGAATTGTGTATAGTGTTTGAGCAGCACATGATAACAGGAATGAAACTGAAAGCTGCTTTTTTTGACCAGTGACAAACTATTCTTTGTGCTGAAAGACTTCACGTAAGTTCACACCTTTAGAATGATGAGTTTGACTGACAAATTCTAATTATAGTTCTATTGGGAGTATCTCCAATATATCATTGAATGTATTAATTTAGTTCATAATGAATGACATTACCTTTAAGGTTTGCCATGATGTTGTTTTGGTATTAGAATAGTTTTTGCCAGCAATTTGGTTAAAGTTGAAAACACATATTTAGAAATAAATTTTGAACTAACCTTCTGAAATTCCCTCTTGTAAGGGTTATGTTTTTCCTCCTCATCTATGTATCGCACATTGTCGAGTGAAAATTCCTGAGACGCGCCTGCACGAGCACCGTTGTTATTGGTCGGTTTATAGTCGGGAATACTTTGAACTGTCAGCATCATATCGGAGAGCAATTCGTCGAGTTCGCGATGTTGATCTTCCGGTGTGAGGGGGGAAGGCTGCGCCGTCGGCGGGGGACTCCCGGAGGCGTTGGTGTTGGCGTTCTGCTGGTGTCCTGCAAAACAAATCGCGGAATTCAGTCCCAGCTTTGCGAGAACATCTCGTGAGTCAACTTATTAAGCCAATCATTATCAACCACAAAAACGTGTTTCACTGTTTATATGGCAGTTTGATTTTGGCGATGGCATCCTGCACGTGTGTATGTATTCTGTGGTTTCAAGTCATAATGCAGTTTCTTTCTAAACAAATTTCCAGATGATGCTGATGGTTTCTTGGAATTGTTTTCGAAATACTTGCCAAAAACTGAGTTGATACAATTTTTGACAGAAACTAGTCCAAAACTTGATCATATATAACGTATCTCAGTTATTTTTTGGAGTAAAGGGAGGTTAACACTAAAAGAAACCTCTTGAACTCCATTTTCCACTGGTCTAAGCGATATAATAAACTGAATATTGTTGAACTGCCTTACTGTTATCTTTATGACTTTTCCTTCTTTTCCTGAATTATAAAGCATCATCATTGTTTAAAACAGCAAAACTGTTTAGGCTGGCGATAGAGGTTAAACCTTACATCAAAAGTCAAAAATTCCCAATTATTTCTATAGTTCTGTTTTGCTTCAAAGTAGTAATGGTAAGTAAAGTAAAATTGGAAAAGTAAAATTCAGTGTGACAGGAAAATTTAGCAACTTTACCATTAAATTTCAATTTGACTAGTACATTTTATGGGTATAATTGAAATTTGCTTGAAAGATATAATTTTCCTGTCATGGCTGTCATTAATTTCACTAATTTTCGGTCAATATTGTCGGGGGTAGTATCCCTAGTGCATTTAATTTTTCCGGAAAAAATCAGAAAAAGGAGTTTCTAAGTAATTTGTTTTAACAAATTACTTAGAAACGAGTATTCCAATTTTTCCACAGGAAAAATTAGATGCACAAGGGATATTTGGTAAGATTATTTCCTGAGTTAAATAAACATTTTATTTTAATTAAAACAATAAGAACAATAATTAATAAGAACAACTTTCAAGCTAGAAAGGGTAACACTATTCTTTATGTTGCTGTGAGGAGTGTGAAATTTTTTCGAATTTTTTTCCAGAAAAACTGTTGACAGCTAAATTGACAGTTGTTAAGTGATTTTTCCACTTAAAATTTACATTTGTTATACTAATTCTTGATAGCGATTGGTCAAAATTGATAGGAAGGAAATAATCAAAGTAAAATCCTAAAAAATAAAGACTGAATAAAAGGCTGTTTTAATTATTTTGTTATTTATTTTTTTAGAAATTTTAGTTTATCGATAATAAATTAAATAAAACTTTTCTGACAAAGTGATTCTTGTACCAAATAAGTTCCAATCTTTTAATTTTTGGTGAACAAGAACCATTTTCTTAAAAAACAGCATTTTTCAGCTTTTGCTCACTTTCATTTATTATGCCATATTTAAATTATGACAAATAATATGTTTTGGATGAGAAAAATGACGCAAATCTGTAGTTATTATTTAAACAATTTGTAATTTACCAGAAATTGCCTGATAGTTGTCAAAATAACTGTCATTCATCTCAGAAACTCGTCTTGTATTAAAAACTGTAAGAAAACTATGTTAAAGTGTAATTCTAAGCAAATTTTGATTGTTTTGATATTAGTCACAGATATCACGTGGTTTTTGGAGAATAATTTAGCTCGGCAGTCACGTGACCACTGTCAAAATAACTCTAATAAATCTCAGAAACACGTTTTGTATCGAATACTGTAAGAAAATTTTTCTAAACCCTGTTTGCCAGTTAAAATTTTCCACCAAAAACCTTTGCTCTAAACATAAATCTCAAGCATATTCAATTGAACGTATACGTTTTTGCAAAAAATCTCGTACTTCGTTGCCGTATACCTAACGAGTTTGCATTAGTAAATCAGGATTACTTCGGAACAAGCCGAAGAATGTAAATGTAGTGCTAATTGTAAATAACTTAAATATTCTACAGGAATCTGCAAAGTTGATGTTTATCTCATCTCATTTAGTGCCAAGATAAGTAATAATTACCTGCAGATGAGATTCCACTGTCCATAGACACGGTCAAAGGACTCGAGACGGCACCTGGAGATAACTCCGGTTTTTTGGCTATTGTTGCGTAAATACTGCCATCCAAAGGCCCAAACGTATGATTAACATCATCTGAAACAAATAATCAATGAGATAAGGATGGAATGTTCAAGTTCTGGTGGATCAATTAAAAATTGATTCATTGGCGTAAAATATTGTAATTTAATGCAGTTACAAGGCAAAACATTAATCATTCGACTCACTAAGTCCTTAATTGTAGAAGGTATTTTCAACTTATGTAGGTGTGAGTATGCTCACAAGGGACATTTCGAATAATTTTAGCGTTGACTTCATTTGGTATCATCTCTACATCCCTTTCAAGTTTAACAGTAAAAAATGTGTATTAAACGCTAATAATCATGAGCAAATAATACAATCTTTTAAGCGTGCAAAAATGTATGCAAATTACATTAAACACCTGTTGTTTTAGTGACAATTAGCTAGTTAAGTAGTTTGAATACATTTCTTCACAACCTGCTTAGGCGGTTTACTGGGAAGTCCTCTATTAAACAGATGTCAAGTATAGCAATATGCAGTATTATAATGAGGTACAGGAGTGAAAAATTCAAAAATTATTTATAAGAAATTAATGCATGGTAATGACAAGGAACCATTAAAAAAGTGACAGAGATAGTTTTTGTGGTAAAAATTTCAAATCTCTAATACCTGAGGCGTTTCTGAGATATTCAAGAAAAACTACAGTCATCTATGACGGCCTCAAATATTTTTGATTTACGCACAAGTGTATAAAAATGACTGTATCTGAAAAACTAGGCAAAAAGAAATGTCAAGACAAACTTTTCTTAGGAAAAAGTATATCACATGTGCCACATCAGAATGCCCTAAAATGACAGCTTATAGCTAGTAGTAGCTTATAGCTTTTCAGATTATTTTTTATGTACTTTCCATTCTTGAATTATCCTACAATCAATTTGAACCATCCTGTATAACACCTTAGTTCCATAAAACATTTGGATTAATAAATAATATGAAACTCTGACGGGTTCAACACCCGTTACAATTTTCAATAATCACGCCATTTTGATCAGGTTTGCTCCCAGCACATTCCATGTTTAAACTAATTGACCACCTTATAAGGAAGATCCTTAACACCTTTAAAAGACAGACGGCTTCAAAGATTAATCTTTTGATGCCCTGGAAAAATAACGATTGTACTAATGTGCTGTGACCCGATTGAATGTTGTGGCAAATCAAATTTTACGTACCAAAAAAACATACCGCTAATGGACTTTTTCGTGTTGTTTTAATCGACGTTTAGTAAATTAACGATTTTTTTTTGTTGAAGGGATTCCTGCTGAGTCAGGGTCAGGATATACAGCCATGATCAACCTTGTCGTCCTTAAACAATACTACTTATGATTCTACCAATATAAAATCTCCTTTTGTTTCGATCGAACATTTGTTCTATCCTTGACGTGGACATGTTGTGTACAAGTTCCAGAAACTACGTGAGTAATAAACCATACGAATTTAATACTAAAAACGTATTTGAAAATTAAAACTGGACTAGACATGCAATGAAAATAGGGATGGGAAGTATAATACGCTCATGTATTATACATGTAGAATATGTACACTATACAAGCTTCTATACATTTTTGAGTAGCTCATCATATAACGAAGCTACTCAAAAACATGATTTTTTTACACTGAAAAAGAAAGACTTAACTATCCAATAATTATAACTGATAATGAATTGAAACTGATTTTACTTGTTCTACAATTTTCTGGTCAATCTCCAGTTTGCATCTTGTTGGCTCTTTTGATGATACGAGACATTTGGTTTTGTCTGTGTTAATGACCATATTTAATTGTTTTGCTGATTTTTCCCATTTTAGATCTTGCTATTTTAGGTAGATCTTCGACAATTTTGTCCATAATCATGTTGCAACAAAGCACATATAAGCTGGTTTATTAAACCCAACCTTATAATGACATATTACATACATACTGATTTAGATAAATATTTGCTAAACCCCTCCAATCAACCTCTAGAAACATTGAATCAACTTTCTGTTCACTGAACATCATAAGGAACAAAAGTGAAATGAATCTGATTGGTAAAGAAGAATTTAAAGCCATGAGAAACGTATATGGTTCTTAAACCTTGAAGGACATGGTTTTAGTATGTCAAAGAAATAAATTAAATACTTTTTATGAGTCACGAAGAATTCCCACTGGTTATCCCCAGAAAGGCCGTTCAGTTTTTACGCTTCTCATCAGCTTTCAAGTTTTTCAGTGAATGATCTCCGAAAATTACTGCAATGAAAGCGTTTTGTAGCAGGTGTTGGTTATCTCATTGAAGTTGTATCACAAGTAGACATCTTGTCTGTTCGTATCGCTTCCATTAGACGCAATTAACTTGATCGACGTATGCTTTTTATTAATGGCAGGGTTATCGGAATCCATTCGCGCCACCGGCATTCATCAGGATTTGATGGTTTGCGTATTAAATGCAACGAACGTGGGTGAGCAAGTAATTTGCCTTCATTTAGGTGTGCACGTGTGCCTGCTGGTATGAAGTTAATGTCACTCTGTTAGCGATATACGACCGTAACTTGAGCGTTTCTAATCGAAGTTTGCTGGAATTTTATAGTTTAGTGTGAACAAGGTTTTTCCAAAAGGTTTAAATTTAGAAAAACTATTAATTTTTCACCAGGGCGATTTTCATCAACATCAATTAGGATAACTGTGTACAACCGATCAATTTGGCTACTTAGATAGTATTGAGATGTTTCGGATTTCTGTGAATATTTTGACAATATGAATACTGAAGTGAATTTACTGTCACTGCAATTTTTGAATTGGTATCAAGAAAAAAATACCATTGACAGCTTGATTCACACAAACATTTGAGTTTCATTGTTTTTAAAGCAGGATTATAACATTTTTTTTTTTTTCAAAACCTTTTAGTCTAACGGTTAATCTTTCCACTTTGCCATTCTGACCACTCTTGTACTGTAGTACGACATTTTGGTAAAATCGAACAAAATCACACTAGTACAGTGTTGCAAAACTGACTATTATTCTAATGCAGTGCAAAACTTTTACAACGTCGCCAAATCATTGCCAGACTAACAGATTGACACTTTTTCTAATTTTGTTCGCAATTCTTGCAATATTTTCAAAACGACCAATTCAACAGTCACATTTCTGCAGTGTTGCAGCAAATTTGACAATTCTTAAAAACTGTAGTACAAGTTTCTCATTTCTACAGTATTGCCAAACTGACGATTTTTCTAGAAATTTCTGCATGCCAAAACTTGCACACTTTTAAGTATAATTAAATTTAACGAAAAACTAGAATAAAACAGCAGGACAAACAAATTACTCCCTATGCCCCGCTAACTCTATATTACAGTACATAGTAGAACAATTACTCAAGGGAGGTTTGCCTATAAATTACAATCGATCTCTTGCAAAGCCGTTTGTCCTTAGCTTAATGAATGAGTTATGGCAATGACCATTAAGGAAACGAGGGCATTCGAGATTTTTTAAGATGAATTTGCATGAACAACGCCGATCTGATTTATCGTTATTCATTTATTATGGAAATGCTACGCTGAAACATTGAGAGCGATAATGCTTGACCAACAAGCTGCTTTGCAGTTAATTTGATACAACAGAAGCATTCCTAAATCAATTGTTAGTAAGCTTAGTAATGTTAGGATCAGTACTTTCACTTCAGAATAGTTTTATTCCAAAGATACTTTCTACCAAATGAAATAAGACGCTACTGTTGGGCAATTTTGTCATTTCTACAGGGAGGTTCAATTTTAAATGTCAATAATTCACTATTCGGTCATGCATTATGTCATTTTACTGAAAAATCACTGTTATGAAACAACAACAAGCACTTATTATATACTACACATTATGTGATGTTAATGACGTTTGTCAAAAGCTTAAGACTTAAAAAATGTCTTTGTAACCAGTTTTAATAGTTTCCAGACAAACTGAAAGACTTTAGTTTGGATAATTGACTTAGAAACCAGTAAATTGACTTTGAAACGGTAAAAATTGACTTGAGAAGCTTAAAAATTGTCTTGGTAACCAGTTTTCATAGTTTCCAGACAAATTGAAAGACTTTAGTTTGAAGAATTTACTATTTTTTATTACAAATTCACCTTACACCTTGAAAACGTACTTGGACACCAAAAAAGACTCTGAACCAAAGAAAAGTGACATCAGAAGCTTAAAATTTGAATTTAAAGTAAGTTTTGCTTTTAATTACCTTCTGTGGACTATTTTTAGTACTTTAAAACTGCTTTCAGCTTAGAAAATCGAGTTTCAAGACTGTTTTTGACATAAAAAACAATTTTTACATTCTCCATAGGCTTAAAAATGTCATTTCAAGCTATTAAATTGACTTCTTGACACCTCAGTATTAACAATTCCAGCATTTCTTAATAATCTACACTGTTTTTAGTGCTTTAAGACTGAAAATCGAATTTTAAGAATATATTTACAACGTTTTTGACTTATCAGTCCTGAAAGTCAGTTTTTGCATTTCTAAGAAATTCTGACTGTCTTTAGCGTTTTAAGACTGCAAAAATCGAGTTTAAGACTATCTATAACAGTAAAAATCAAGTTTCAAACTCTTCAGTAATGAAAGTAAAAAATGTTGACACCAAATGCTACTATATTAGTCATGAAAACCAACTTTTAGTTAGTTTACAGTGTTTAATTGAATTCTGGACTTGTTTTAGTCCAGAAAATTGAGTTGTACACCAATTAAAGTCCTGAAAATAGACTTTTAGACTCTTTTTAGTCTTAGTAAAGTAATTTCCAGTCTTAAAAGTCAACTTTTAGACTACTTTTAGTAGTAAAATATTTGCAAGAATTACAGTTTTCGAACCAAGACGATTTTCTCAAATTTATGACAGTTATTTTGACAATTATTACGTGACCGTCCAGTTAAATAATGTTCAACAATCACGTGACAACTGCCACTAACGTCAAAATTGTCAAACAGTTGCAAAAGTCAGGGTTTTTTGAGTATTTTTCTAAAGACCACGTGATATTTGTCACTAATGTCAAAACGGTCCAAAAAAATTGACTAGAATTTGCAAGAATTACAGTTTAACACAGTTTTCGAACCAAGACGATTTTCTGAGATTTATAACAGTTTTTTTTGACAATTATCACGTGACCGTCCAGTTAAATAATGTTCAACAATCACGTGACAACTGCCACTAACGTCTAAATTGTCAAACAGTTGAAAAAATCAGGGTTTTTTGAGTATTTTTCTAAAAACCACGTGATATTTGTCACTAATGTCAAAACGGTCCAAAAATTTGACTAGAATTTGCAAGAGTTACAGTTTTCGTAACAAGACGTGTTTCTGACAGTAATTTTGACAAATGTCACGTGACTGCTTAGCAGGGCTATTGAATAGTGAATTATTGACACTGGACCACAAATTTATTCGTAGTTGTAAACTAACGCTATAAATAATTTAGGCGACGTAATAACTATATTGTAATTAACAAGGTAAATAATGATATGACACTTTAACAATCTTAATCTTACTTAAATTTTGATGTTTCATTATTTTTCAAGGAACAATGTCCAAAGTTTGTCACTCAATCCCTAAAGGGATTTGCTGTATTACAGCTTATCAGTACCGATATTAGTACAGACAAATATAGAAGAAAACAATTGTTTGCTAAACAATATACTGCAACAATGAGACTTAAAACAATGAAGTAATAAATATTGCTACTACTACTGTTTCAGGTAACAAACCAGATGTGCAGTCAACTTTTTGTGACAAAATGCGCATAGAATTTTTTTATGTCACTGACTGTTAAACTGGAACGAAGTATATGATGTAATTTCATGGTATGTCGGTGCGTTTCCTTGTTCTGAAAAAGGCAATATCGCATTGCGACTCGCTTATCTAAACATCTTAAGAAACTGTTAGACAATTCACAATGATTTGTGCACAAAATATGTTCGTACTAGCTTGATTTATTTAAGTGTGGCAATACTTTATTGATCTAAAAAAGATCTTCAGTTCATTCATAAATTTGTCTGTAAATCAATTAAGCTCCATTATTAGTAATATAAAATGAAATGTAACTTGATGCATTTACTGTTTTTCAATTGATTTTTTTGCTCAAATGCTTCAAAAATTGATCTGTCCATCCGGTACTGGATTCACCAGTAAAACAAATGTTGCCTGTTTCAAAATCCGGAATGTTCTGTATAATCAATTCTGATGGTTTTCCTAAGTTTTCTTGTTTTGGTCTTCCTTCATTCTCATCCACACCTTAAAAGTATTTCATCTTCTTTTGCTTCATGTTTATGTTTATAATCCACAGATATTTACATTTAATCCTTGAACTTTATCAACTAATAATCTTTATGAGTGCTTAATAAAAACTGTTTCTTATGCAAATACACCTGAACTTTTACAGAGATCACGGTTACGAATGCAAAACAGTCCGTCAAGGTTAATTATTGTCAATACAGACTTCAATCGTTCCGATATTATTAAGCTACTGAACGTAATAATTGTGCAAACAGCAGGTGCATACAATATTTTTTTCATTGCAGACAAATGGTAATTATGTTCCTTTCATGAGTAATTTATTCTCTAAATGGTATTCCGTGCAAATAAATCTACATATCCACGTTTCCATTAATTTTTGTTTTTATATAAAATTAATGTAATCTCTTAAGGCCATCTTAAGTTGCAAATTTAATTCAACTAATAAGCTTTGGTATATTTTTGTAATGTCAATTGCTAAACGCAACCATTTGGTAAAAAATGTTGACATAGAATTAGCTACTCACATAAACTAGATGAATTCCGATAAACCGGTACACCTACACATTAGCACTACACATTAGTACTACTGTTTTGGTTTGATCAGATTATCCGATTACCGCAAATCGAGTGGGAGACTGGCTTCGACCATGCGGTTGTCCCCACTAAAAAAGATCACGATCTTTTGATATCAACTCCATAAAGAATCGTTCAATCGGTAAAATCTCGTTTGAAAATCAATCCTTCTTCAGTGTTGTGCGGTTATGTAATTTCAGTCAAATGGAAAGCCACTAAAACTTGTTTCTTTAGTTCTTTTATGGCAGTTAGTTGGTGATCGACACTTTGGGTTAGAAGCAAAAAAGTGAGCAATGGAAATTGTTACGCCAAATCAGTATTTCCTACACAATTTCATAACCTTAAAGAAACTAGAAACCTCCTTATACGTTTTTTAATATCTAATTGCTTTCAAATCCGTTTACACGGTGTAGCAAACGTGTTTTTGCGGTTTCAAGCGCAACACCAGCAACTACAACATCTGGCATAAAGTTTTTCTAAAAATAAGTTAAAGTTTAACCTTGATTTGCAGTTTTCCTGACCGATATTGGCACCCGATATATTGTTTAATCAGATTAAAAATAGATGAACACATTTGGGAAACATTATTAAGACTTGATGTTGAAACATCCGTTAAATAAATAGAATTTACAATTGGAAATTGTTAGTGACTAGTTCGATTGATTATCGTCTCGATAGTTTTTAAATTTTGCGTTTGAATGTAAACATCCTGGATTAGTTAGTAGATCAAAATCAGTCACAAATTGAAGGTTAAAAGTACACTGATCTAAAATGTTCTAATATTTGATAATACGTTAGTAGTAGTAGTCATTCCGTATATTTCCTTGAAGTGTAATAAATTCATGCCAGTATTACTCTTATCAAATAGCAAATTTGGTTACTAACATTCAATAAATTTGCATTATTTTTCTATGTTAAATCACACCTTTTCTGCATACCATGTTCCTATTAGAAATTATCATGTAAACGCAATAACAAATATTTACGTTTTCCAGGGGTTATAAGCGTATAGTCAATTGCACACATTCCAACTTAATGCTCAATTATATTGAAATATTGTAAAATGTATAGCCTAACTTATCTAAAGTAAAAAAATGAAAATGACAAAAAAATGGCACAACCTTAATAATTTCATAATCACCCTGAATTTTTTTAGTGTAGTATTATACAGGGTTGCTCCAGAAATTTTGGATTTACGTGCAATTTTTTTTTTTTGAATTGCTCGACCATAACACACAGTTTGACAGGAACAAAATTTCTTTGTCAAACCTAGTTGGAGTGAGGAAATGACAGTTTTAAGTACATTTTTGGAATCCTCATTAAATTTCCAATCCAATAACCTAAAAAATACTACAAAAATTTGGTACAGTTAGGGACAAAAGCGGTGTCAAATTTGAACTGCCAGAAACACAATTTGAAAGGGTAGTCAGAGACAAAATCGTCTGTAAAACCCACTTGGAGTGAGAAAATGACTGTTTTAAGTACATTTTTGGAATCTTTATTAGATATCCTATCCAATAACCTGAAAAATTACTACAAAATTTGGCACAGTCGGGGACAAAAGCGGTGTCAAAATTTGAACTGCCAGAAACACAGTTTGAAAGGGTAGTCAGAGACAAAATCGTCTGTAAAACCCACTTGGAGTGAGAAAATGACTGTTTTAAGTACATTTTTGGAATCTTTATTAGATATCCTATCCAATAACCTGAAAAATTACTACAAAATTTGGTACAGTCAGGGACAAAAACGGTGTTAAAATTTGAACTGCCAGAAACACGGTTTGAAAGGGTAGTCAGAGACAAAATCGTCTGTAAAACCCACTTGGAGTGAGAAAATTACTGTTTTAAGCACATTTTTGAAATCTACATTAAATTTCCTATCCAATAACCTAAAAAATACTACAAAATTTGGTACCGTCAGAGAGAAAAGCGGTGTCAAAACTAGAACTGCCAGAAACCCAATTTAAAAGGACAGTCAGGGACAATATCGCCTGTAAAATCCACTTGGAGTGAGAAAACGACTGTTCTAAGCACATTTTTGGAATCTTTATTAAATTTCCTATCCAATAACCTGGAAAATTACTACAAAATTTGGTACAGTCAGGTACAAAAGCGGTGTCAAAATTTGAACTGCCAGAAACACAGTTTGAAAGGACAGTCAGCGACAAAATCCCCTGTAAAACCCACTTGGAGCGAAAAATTGACTGTTTTAACCACATTTTTGAAATCTACATTAAATTTCCGATCCAATAACCTGAAAAATACTACAAAATTTGGTACCGTCAGAGAGAAAAGCGGTGTCAAAACTAGAACTCCCAGAAACCCAATTTAAAAGGACAGTCAGGGACAATATCGTCTGTAAAATCCACTTGGAGTGAGAAAACGACTGTTTTAAGCACATTTTTGGAATCTTCATTAAATTTCCTATCCAATAACCTAGAAAATTACTACAAAATTTGGTACAGTCAGGGACAAAAGCGGTGTCAAAATGTGAACTGCCAGAAACACAGTTTAAAAGGACAGTCAGGGACAATATCGCTTGTAAAATCCACTTGGAGTGAGAAAATGACTGTTTTAACCACATTTTTGAAATCTACATTAAATTTCCGATCCAATAACCTGAAAAATACTACAAAATTTGGTACCGTCAGAGAGAAAAGCGGTGTCAAAACTAGAACTGCCAGAAACCCAATTTAAAAACACAGTCAGGGACAATATCGCCTGTAAAATCCACTTGAAGTGAGAAAATGACTGTTTTAAGCACATTTTTGAAATCATCATTAAATTTCCTATCCAGTAACTTAAAAAATTATTACAAAATTTAATACAGTTAGGGAGAAAAGCGGTGTCAAATTTGAACTGTCAGAAACACAGTTCGAAAGGACAGTCAGCGACAAAATCGCCTATAAAACCCACTTGTAGTGAGAAAATTACTGTTTTAAGCACATTTTTGGAATCTTCATTAAATTTCCTATCCAATAACCTGGAAAATTACTAAAAAATTTGGTAGTCAGCGACAAAAGCGGTGTGAAAATTTGAACTGTCAGAAACACAGTATAAAAGGAGAGTCAGAGACAAAATGGTCTGAAAAACGCTCTTGAAATGAGAAAATGACTGTTTTAGGCACATTTTTGAAATCTACATTAAATTTCCTATCCAATAACCTGAAAAATACCACAAAATTTGGTACCGTCAGAGAGAAAAGCGGTGTCAAAACTTGAACTGCCAGAAATCCAATTTGAAAGGACATTCAGGGACAATATCGCCTGTAAAACCCACTTGGAGTGAGAAAACGACTGTTTTAAGCACATTTTTGGAATCCTCACTAATTTTCCGACTCAATAACCTAAAAAAAGCCTGAAACACAGTATTTGTGATTTACCAGTAATTTACTGGTAAATTACCGGTCAAATTTTTTTTTCACAAAACAAAAACAATTTTTAGAAATAACCTGAGTGTACCGTTATCATTTAATAGTACACGTGCCCACTTAGAATAAACAAAGTATAACCAGTTAAGAACATTCGTACTTCATGTGAAGAATAGTATCGCAACAATATTAAAATCGCAAAAATGGTATTGCTCATGTCATAAACTGCTCATAGAAAAGATTGTTTTTTGAAAGCAGATCGCCGTGTAGATGTCTCATCAGCAGAATTAGTGGTCCACTCTGTAGAACTATAACAATTTAGACATCTCATAACTTTATTGATATAGACTTCAATTTAATTTAATAGTTGAAACAGAGCAGAAAACTGTCAAAATATTGACAAATTGAAGTAATGAACTCGTTTTCACTAACGCAGACAGCATTTAGGTACTATTAATCTCCTTTCCTTTTAATATTTCAAACTTGTACTTGTACTGGTAAACTTAGAGTTAAAAAAGGATTGTCTGGAACTTTAATTAGTAAACAACTGTTAAAGTGGAATTCTCACCTTATAGAAATAACGTCCACTAAATCCGATTTAAAACCAGATCACTATTCCCGCACTTCCGATTTATGTAACCACCTAAGATAAACCGCAGACACAAGATAGAGAAAAAAAACTTGTCCGCAGCCTTAGTCTTGAGGATCTGACTCAAAAATAACTCCAGTCAGGTCTCAAAATAACGTTAAACCAGTAGTAAATCGACTGAAACAGGCTTACTTCACAGGCAAATGAGCGAATGTATATTTAGACAGCATTGTAAATCTGTAGTAGGTGTTCTGTGTATTTCACGTTTATATACAGGTGATTCACTCTAGGACGAGCACTAACTGATCGTTGTGATGACTTAACGGCTCAAAAGAACCGGTCATTTGTATGCAAGTTAATTAATCGTTGGCGCAAACGAATTCGCACAAGTATATTCATTTCGGTTAATGTGCAGTTTAACTAAACCTTTTACCAAAGCCATTGCTATCAGATTAGTAGTTCCACTTCAATATCATTTCCTTGGCAGTCGTATAATTAGTTTGCCGGTATTTCATCTGGCCGTTAACACCCTGAAGGCGCATTCATTTACCTGTATATTGGGAGAGAAGCAATTGCAACTGATTGCTGTAATTGGTTTATACTGCTTCCGATGTTAAACATGTATAAGTGTTGCATTTACTTTTAAACTAACGTGGGGTAATCAAAAGTAATTGTATCAGAACGATCAGAAGTAATGTAAATTGGATAATAAGGGTTTCAATTGAGCATTTCCAGCCTAAATTTGCAAACCTAACCTAATAACCTAAAATGGAAAATCCAGCATTAGGAAGAGTGATAAAAAAATAGATTAACGCGTTAACCACATTTAGATAGTGCAAAATAAATACAAAGTGTACACAATTAATCGATTTGAAATATTTTTGATGTATCATACCTAACCTAACCTATAGCTATCTGCAACGGTTTTCGAAATATTGACGTTTGAAAAATGACATTTTTAATTTTTAAAGTGTCATACCTCCTAATTTGAATAAAATAGAGCAAAACGGTTTGCATGTTCACATCTTAACTTTTTTAGATCTATTGCGTGGTTATATTAGAAAATTTGACAGGTGTAAATTTTTTACTGATTCATAAAATTTTTGACACCTGTCAAAATTAGAAATGATAGATCTCAAAAAGTTAAGATAAGAACATGCAAGCCGTTTTGCTCTATCTCATTCTGGTTAAGAGTTATGACACTTGAAAACGTGAAAGTGTCATTTTTCATCAATATCGCAAAAACCGTTGTAGATAGACATCAACTTTCGGTTAAACGGGAAGTGACAGAAAGATGAAAATATTTTAAAAACATTCCAGACAATTCCAGAATTTCAAATTTCTATTGATATTAGATCCTAATAAACTTTTAATGAACGGTTTGGGTGGCTAACCCTGTATAGCAAAAATCAAACTAAAATGGAGTTACGTTAACAGAATTTAAATAAATAAGAAATATAAGAAAATCAGTTTAACTTTGGTTGAATGCATTTTGTACCTTCATCAGTGCATTTTTGGCATTTATAACATTTGGTCGTGTGTTTCTGATTTAATTTTAGATGACACCGGTCAAAATTATTTCCATAGAGCTGTAAAACCACAAAACACTCTTAAAATCTAGTAAAATCAATATCAGACGTATTTTATAGCTTTATAAGAGGAATTTTGACAGTTATGACATTTGGTCGTCAGTTACAGGTTATGCAGCTCTGTCTTTTGTTCTGTTCTAAACCTGCAGACACTGTCAAATTCAATCCCATAGAGGTACAAAACAATGTAACATATTTGAACATCAACTAGCACGACCGACACAATTTTGTTTATTCCTAAAAGCTGTTAGGCTTAAACGTCCAATGCAAATTGCGTGGTAGTTCGTGCCAATCTATTAAGCTGCCTCAAGATATGGTTTCAACAAAAGAGAGATTTGCAACACGCAACCATTTGGTTTTTCGCTCTAGGATATTTCGTGTGTGACGCAAAAATTGTTGACTATTTTGGACTTGCTGCCACGACTGACATACGATGTTATTATCCTCATTTTTCTTGTGAAATTACAAGAGAAAGCTTATGAATTCTTGTGACCGATGATGACTTACCAGAATCTGAATTATCTTCCTCGTACTCGTCGTAGTTAAAAGGACTGTCTGCTCTAACAATTGGATCGTCTATGGCGGCCACAAATGGTACAGCTGGAGTTGGAGCTGGAGCTGGATGTCTAGCTTCAGGACCGGGTGAAAAATGTAGTTCAACAACACCGTCTATCGGAAATCTTGGATCTGGAACACAAATTTGTATAATTATTACTCTAGTGGTCTTACCTCATACACATTAGGTATGATAACATCGATTAACTAAATTTTATTATCATATGGGTATTCTACAATATCTAACATATTTTTTTAATGTATTATATGTCATAACATGAGTTGGTTGGTCATACCGTTTGGCCGCTAGAGGGCGTTAAAGTTACTTCACCAAAAAATTACAGTTTTTGACACTCGTTGCTTTGACCCTGAATTACTCCCTTATTTGACAAGTTACGTCAAAATGTCATAGAAAACAAGAAATAGAGCAGATTTCAAGCTTTTCAAAAATGTCATAACATGAGTTGATTGGTCATACCGTTTGGCCGCTAGAGGGCGTCAAAGTTGCTTCATCATAAACTCATTGACACTCGTTGGTTTTACCCTAAATTACTCCCTTATTTGTTAAATAACAGTTTCAAGCACATTTTTGGAATCCTCACTAAATTTCCTATCTAGTGACATAAAAAACACCACAAAATTGAGTATAGTCAGGGAGAAAAGTGGTGTCCAAGTTTGAACTGCCAGAAAGACAGTTTCTAAGGACAGTCAGGAAGAAAATTGCTAGTAAAACCCACTTGGAGACAGAAAATTACAGTTTTAAGCACATTTTTGGAATCCTCATTAAATTTCCTATCCAATGACATAAAAAAACATTATAAAATTAAGTACAGTCAGGGAGAAAAGTTCAGTACAGTCAGGAGAAAAAAGATCAAAGTTTAAAGTGTCAGAAACACAGTTTGAAAGGACAGTCAGGGACAAATTCTTATTAATTAAGCGACCGAAATAATGTAAAACATTATTGAGTATTAAAGGTATTAAAGAAAATACAAATTTAAAAGCTAGTACAAAGAATGTAAATTTCCAAAATAAGCAATGCCACTTTGTATCGTTTTATAACGTTTCATAATTTTCATGGGTGACGTTTTTTTATCAATTTAATCAATAATCAGCAAATATAGGATAATGGAATATCAATATCTTAGATCAAATATATTTTTTTTATTATCGATACAGGCAATTGCAAAAAAACTCTTACCTAACATTGCCTTTTGCTTCCTCAATTATTTTGGTAGTAACTCAGACTAAAACAAGAAATACCACACTTTTGCACTGAATTCAAGGCTACATCACATAAAGCTCGATTTCTAGTAGTGAGTTTTTGGAATTACAACCGTTGGATCATGATTTGGAAGCAGATATTTTGCGCATTTTCGATGTAATCCGTTTTAGCTGATAACAGTTGTCTCTTATCATGTAGGTATTTTCACATAAACAACAAAAGTAATCAAATAGGGATATCCAGTACGGCAATCCAGTTATACTTCCTGACCGACCAGTATAAAAACGGTGGTTTTCAGAGAAAACCGCTGAGAATATTAAGGAAGTTTATTTATGCCTATCTTAACAAATCATTTTTGTTACTTATTTTAATTACTTGAATAAATTTTTTTAAGTAAAAGTATAAACATTTTATTAATTTGTAATATATTTATATGGGAAAAAGATTTTTTAGTATGTAAGCGGCTAACATTGCTACTGTAGGGTTTCAATGAAACCTTATCGATCAAGTAGTTATCGTTCTATATCGACAGCAGTAAATCTCTAATCTACAGCAAGTGGCATACGTGAGTATAAAGTGTAATCACCAAAAATAGTACATTTTGGTGCGATCTTTTAAGTTAATTCGTAACTAGGAACTGTCTATTCGAATAGGTTAGAATGTAAATCAACCTAAATTGATATACATGATAATCAAATTATTGCAGTTTAACTATAGAAATCACTTATACAAGATTAACTGTTTAAATTTTATTATGACCATCATATGATGATGCGCATATGATGGTCATAATAAAATTTATGTGTTTTTTGGGGAAGAAATGAAATATACACAGAAAAGTCACAGAGAAGTAGTACGTATATGCAAAATTTGTTTTTCAAATATTTCATAGATAGGCACAAACTATCTTTTAAATGATACTTCTCCAAATAAGTTAGAACTTTTGTGGAATATGATATTCTTACTTGCTTTGAAGTTGAAGAAATAATTGACCAATAGAATGTTATGTTAATTCCAAGTATTCATAAAATCATAAAAAGTGTGGTATTAAACAAAACTGAAGGTCGTACATCTGTTTTGTGACACTCTGTATGATCTGATTCTTCAAAATGTGCGCAACTGAGGGAATTGGATTAACAGAAATCAACATCTACCGGATGGGGTGAAGCTGATTTCAGATCTTATTGACATTAAAAAGAAGTAGTCTCTCAGTGTGTCTTATTGACATTAGTTACATACTCTACTAGAAACAATCCTATATTTCTTTGCGTCCCCTTTTCTAGTTAACTACTCGACTTTCCAGGTAGTTAATTTAATAAAGCTGTAACAATAATCGTAACAGACTTACCATTAGACGCATAATCCAACTCCTGCCGGGTAAAGCAGAGAATATGGTCCGCCACAGCACAGGTATGAAACTGGCACGCGAAAATGGTTTCTCGGTCGTTACCTAGGCCACGATGGTAGCACTTAATTAAAATATCACCACGAAGTTGAAGGCCACGTTTACGTTCGCCTGCTATGTTCACCGTGAACTGAGATATGCCCCTTGAAACTGTGTAAATGCCTAAAAAAGAGAAAAACACATTACAGTCATTTGACCTTTTCTTGTCAATAATTTTAGCAATATAGTACAGCTGACAATGTCAAAATCTATCAAAACATGCCCATAAGATTAGACTATTATTTTCTATTATGAAAAAATTTGGATTCAGATTATCCGGTATAGTCCAAACGTTAATCTCAAGAATGATTGATAGTATGGATTATCTTGAAAGTTTTGGGAACCAGTTCATAATATTTTCAAAACAAACTTATATTATTATGTCACCACCTACCTGATGTGTAAACTGCTGTTTGTCCTTCATACAGCTTCAGAAACGCTCTGCTTCCTCCATTTTGAAAGGAAGGAGTGCCCAAAACGGTTATGTGGGTCAGATAAAGGGGCGCAGTGTTGATTTTAATGTTATGAGATAACAAACCGGCAAAGTAGTCCACATATCTAAAAACAGTAAATCACTTAATAAATGATAAGTGCAAAACTATAACTAAAGGCAAACCTTTTATTTGAAGGTAATTTCAAGGGCCCAACGTTGTCGTCCAGAAACCTTCTCATCGAAAATCTATCTAGCGCCTGTTCGGCAGTGCCACATATACTGGAATAATGCATGTACGCGGCCACTATTACGCCTAATTTTTCTTTGGAACCCCTAAAAATTTTAAAAAAACTTAGTTTACGTTTGAAATACTGTTAAAACTACAAACCTTGAATGTAGCACCGCTATCCTATGTACATCTTTAGACAACCATGAATCAATTTCTTTACAAACACTGCACAACCGTTCCAGAGGTGGTGCCAGATTTGGTGTCCAACCCACTTCCTTGACGTATTTATGTTCAGTTCGAAGGGCTCGTTTCGGTTCGGAAAGATTGAATACCTTTAAAAAATTAAAAGTTTTAAACGATTTGTCAATATTTGATTAGAGTAAATATGGTAAAATTTAGTTTACTGACTAACTGTTTAATAACAAAAACTTGACAAGATTCAACTAAACTGTTAGAGTGAGTTTTCGTGCATTTGGTTTGTCTGAAGTAATGATGTTTTAATTTATAATATTAAGAATACAAGCTCCTGATGATGGGCACTTATGTGCTCAAAACACATAGAGCGTGTCATCTTTGTCTATAGAAGCCTAATAAATTAATTGTGGAGAAAGTTGTGTGTTTTTTCACCTCTTTCTTATACATACACCTTCACTGTGAGTGTATATAGACTTCACATTCCCTTACTTAAGTTTTTCCAATTTAGAAAATTATATTCTCTGGTAAATGCTGCTTTTGCCTTTTAAAATTTCTGATACATATGTGGATCATTTGCGTATTTCCTGACCAACTATAGGAATAGTGCTGTGATTTACGTAAATACTGCACCATGAAAAGTTCTAAGCTCTTTTGTGCGTTACAATGAAACAAAAACTACAAATCAAAAATGAGAGCCAAAACTGTACACATATACTATCCTGGTGGCCAATTAGTCGTGCCATAACATGTTGATAATATATGACCACCTATTACAGAAATGTACCGAGCTCTGATTCCAGACAAAAAGTCAATAAAAGAGAAAATAGAGCAATAGGTTCTTCTGGACGTCTGCCCGAGGGACTTTTATTAGAACTACGGTTTCCTGTTCCGGTCTGTAAGCAGCGGCGTAGTCTGTAAAACTATAAAAAAATCTCGGTTGCATCCCATATGTCAAATGCCGCAGGTAACGAATATTATTTATAACCATTTACCATGAAAACGTGCACTTGTACCGGTTACACCTCTTCCTTTTGAATTTTTTATTGGATTCGCAGCATTGGATATTGTTTTAGCACTGGTTGTGTAAGTAAAACATGCAATTCTCGCCATGCTTTTGGGTATTATAATTCTGTAAAAAACCACTACTTACTAGTAAACATAGAAATAATTGGCGTAAATTTACCTTAATCAGTAAGGTAAAGTAAAATTCTTGTTTCAAAAACTGTAAGAAAACTATGTTACTGTAACTCTTGCAAATTCTAGACAAATTTTGACAGTTTTGACATCACGTGGTTTTTGGAGGATAATTTAGCTAGACAGTCACGTGACTACACGTCAAAATAACTGTCACAAATCTCAGAAACACGTTTAGTATCCAATACTGCAAGAAAACTTTTTAAACCCATCTTTTAACAGTCAGGAACAAAATTCCTTGTCAAACCGACTTGAAATGAGAAAATGACGGCTTTAAGCACATTTTTGGAATCCTCATTAAATTTCCTGTCCAATAACATGAAAAAACACTACAAAATTTAATACAGTCAGGGAAAAAAACGGTGTCAAAACTGCCAGAACCACAGTTTGAAAGAACAGTTTGTGACAAAATCGCCTGTAAAACCCACTTGGAGTGAGAAAATGACTGTTTTAACCACATTTTTGAAATCTTCATTAAATTTCCTAACCAGTAACCTAAAAAAAATACAGCAAAATTTGGTACAGTCAGGGAGAAAAGCGGTGTCAAAGTTTGAACTGCCAGAAACACAGTTTGAAAGGACAGTCTGAGACAAAACTGCCTGTAAAACCCACTTGGAGTGAGAACTTGACTGTTTTAACCCCATTTCTGGAATCCTCATTAAATTTGCTATCCAATAACCTAAAAAAAATACAGCAAAATTTGGTACAGTCAAGGAGAAAAGCGGTGTCAAAATTTGAACTGCCAGAAACACAGTTTGAAAGGACAGTCTGGGACAAAATCGCCTGTAAAACCCACTTGGAGTGAGAAAATGACTGTTTTAACCACATTTTTGGAATCGTCATTAAATTTGCTATCCAATAACCTAAAAAAAACACAGCAAAATTTGGTACAGTCAGGGAGAAAAGCGGTGTCAAAATTTGAACTGCCAGAAACACAGATTGAAAGGACAGTCTGAGACAAAATTGCCTGTAAAACCCACTTGGAGTGAGAAAATGACTGTTTTAACCCCATTTTTGGAATCGTCATTAAATTTGCTATCCAATAACCGAAAAAAACACAGCAAAATTTGGTACAGTCAGGCAGAAAAGCGGTATCAAAATTTGAACTGCCAGAAACACAGTTTGAAAGGACAGTCTGAGACAAAATCGCCTGTAAAACCCACTTGGAGTGAGAAAATGACTGTTTTAAGTACATTTTTGGAATCCTCATTAAATTTCCTAACCAATAACATGAAAAAACACTACGAAATTTAATACAGTCAGCGATAAAATAGGGTGTCAAAATTTGAATTGCCATCAGAAACACAGAATTTGTAATTTACCCATTACTAAAAATAGGTGTAAAAAAATTGAAAATCCTTTTGTACAAATTTATGAATCTGTATTTGTTGCTGTGTCCTTGTGTTCATTATTTAGTAATCGGATCAGTTGGGATGCCATTATAGACATTCGAACTGAGTTATTGACCTAAATCCAGCCACCGACGACGCCGACTTAAGTAAACTATAACAAAAATACAGACGTGATTGAAATAAATCAATGATGTATAGGAAGAAAGAATTTTAATGTCAAACACATTGAGAGCAAAAAAAATCCAGAGGTTTTGTAAGCTTAACTAAAATTATCAAATTTGTTATGAGAAATGTTTGCTAGAAAATGTTCCTGGAAGCAATCTTAGGTGCCAAACTAATTATTAATTAAAGACTTCCTAGTTTAGTGTTTTAGAAACTGATAAATTGGTAAAGAATGACTGGTTAAGCAATGCTGAGATCAACACTAAGCATAACATTTTGTTATCTGTGGAATCAGTGAGAAGGAGACCTAAAAACAGCTACAACCAGAGCAAATATCAAAAAGGCCAGAAGAAAAACCTTAAGAAACAAAACGCTACTTAAGGTTACAATTGACAGCAAAATAGCAAAATGAAATGATTTTAAATGACCTTTTTCTTTTCTTCTTTCTACACTTTTGAGTAAGAAACTATTGTTAACTTCTTTCTAGTTTGTGATCGTATTTGCAACATATTTTTTCATGGAAAGTTCCTCCAATAAAGAATTGTGTGCAACTATTACTATTTTGACTTATTTTTCTTTCCATGTTGCCTTTTTAAACTATTTAAAGTAAGTTAAAAGAATAACATAAAGGCAAACGTACCATATAGTTATCACCGTGTTTGTTTCCAAGCATATGAGCTGCCTGCCTCTGCCCTTGCCTATATGAATGGGAAGTGGCAGAGGCAGGAAACCACATGGATATGATCCTTTCTGTGACATAGCTTAGGTCCATGCTTCCTTGTACATTCGATACAGGTCGGGTGGGTCTGGGTTGACTGGTAAGAGCCTCGCCATATCCATTATAAGAGGTCGATCTTAGCATCTGAAAGAAAATTTACTCCATGAATGCCACCCTAAGTTATCTATGATAATTTAGCTATTACATATAATAGTCTCTTTTTTAATGGTCAGTAAATCTAAATGGTGCCTTAGAAGGAAATTAACTGTCCTTTATAGACAACATTGATATTATGGGACCACATAGTGTATTTGAAGATAATGAGACAATAAATTATTCTTGTGTTAAATGTCAACTGAAACCAATATCCACTTTTTGCATATGAAAGGCAATTTATTTACTGTCCTGACGGTTTTATTCCAATTTAACTACTAAAAAAAGCTGAATATAAATTCAAGTAATTTAATTCACTTTCAACTGAATTTTTATACTTGCACCCTGAAATAAGCAAATTTCAGTTTGCATGATAATAAATCCACCCTGGATATCTACTTAATGCGTTTATTACCATCAGTCTGAGGCATTTACCACCACCTGGGTTATTGTATCTTTTACTTTGGTTCAAACGCAATGAACTCTGGTCATCCGGGAGGTTTAGAAATTAATTTTCGCCTGTAAAACCCACTTGGAGTGAAAAAGTGTCTGTTTAAGCAACAACATTAAGTACCATTTCACTTGTCAATTAAATGGACCACTACCATAAATAAAATCTAAAAGGCTTAATATGCGGAATAATCATAAATTTCTACGTATATCAAAACTTTTATGATCGTTGAGGAATTTACTTTCATAGGTCGTAATTGGATATCTCCATCTAATCTTTAAAGGTATTTTGTACAAACAAGGAAGATGATTTTTTCTATCGTAAGACCATTTCACTCTGAGAAAGCGATTGAATGGATGGCAAATTAAAAAGTAATTAAACCAATTAAAAGATAATTGCCGCAAAAAAGTTATAATTCGATTAAGGACATAAAAAAGTGTTACGACAGTACCTATTTAGGAAACTAACTCACCTTAATCTCCGATCCATTTTTGTATGGTTCATCATGGTTATGCTGAAACAAAAAAACAATTTTTTAGTACCAAATCAAGTTCAGAAAAAATTACAGCGACCCACATATTTATTTTTGGTTATTTGCCCAGTCAGTACATTATGGGATCAACAGAAACTGGCGCCAACGTACTCCAAAAAGGTGTGATCATTGGCGATTTGTTTGTTTCTTTCTGTTGCCTTTAGGTAATTATTATGTATTAGTTTTAACGGGCGTGTATGTTGGAATGGTTATTGTTTCCCACAGATACTGGTAATTTTTAGAAAACAGATTGCAGATAATAACATTTAATGACCATGGTAAATTTGACCGCTTTATTTTCAGTTTGACCTGAGAAAGTATACGTAAGTATAGCACAAACTAAAGTAATTTGTAAAAATGTGACACAATATACAGAGTTATTAATAAGCCTGCATACAGCTTAATATCTTTCACACCTTTGTTACTAAATTTCTATTTTAAATTAGAAAATAAAAATTAGTGATAAGTAAATTACCGGTATTTACCAAAAAATAAATTTCAAATACTGTGTTTCTGGCAGTTCAAATTTTGACACCGCTTTTCGTTCTGACTGTATCAAATTTTGTGGTGTTTTTTCAGATAATTGGATAGGAAATTTAATGAGGATTCCAAAAATGTGCTTAAAACAGTCAGTTTCTTACTCCAAATGGGTTTTACAGACGATTTTGTTCGTGACTGTCCTTTCAAACTGTATTTCTGGCAGTTCAAAGATTTATACGTCTTTTTTCCCTGACTGTTCCAAGTTTTGTAGTGTTTTTCAGGTTTTTGGATAGAAAATTTAATGAGAATACCAAAAATGTGCTTAAAACAGTAATTTTCTCACTGCAAGTGGGTTTTACAGGCGATTTTGTCTCTGACTGTCCTTTAAAACAGTGTTTCTGGCAGTTCAAATTTTGAGACCGCTTTTCTCCCTGACTGTACCAAATTTTGTAGTGTTTTTCAGGTTTTTGGATAGGAAATTTAATGAGAATACCAAAAATGTGCTTAAAACAGTAATTTTCTCACTGCAAGTGGGTTTTACAGGCGATTTTGTCTCTGACTGTCCTTTAAAACAGTGTTTCTGACAGTTCAAATTTTGAGACCGCTTTTCTCCCTGACTGTACCAAATTTTGTAGTGTTTTTCAGGTTTTTGGATAGGAAATTTAATGAGAATACCAAAAATGTGCTTAAAACAGTCATTTTCTCACTCCAAGTGGGTTCTACAGGCGATTTTGTCCCTGACTGTCCCTTCAAACTGCGTTTCTAGCAGTTCAAATTTTGAGACCGCTTTTCTCCCTGACTGTACCAAATTTTGTAGTGTTTTTTCAGGTTATTGAATAGAAAATTTAATAAGGATTCCAAAAAAGTGTCTAAAACAGTAATTTTCTCACTCCAAGTGTGTTTTACAGGCAATTTTGTCTCTGACTGTCCTTTAAAACAGTGTTTCTGGCAGTTCAAATTTTGAGACCGCTTTTCTCCCTGACTGTACCAAATTTTGTAGTGTTTTTCAGGTTTTTGGACAGGAAATTTAATGAGGATTCCAAAAATGTGCTTAAAATAGTCATTTTCTCACTCCAATTAGGTTTTACAGGCGATTTTGTCCCTGACTGTCCCTTCAAACTGTGTTTCTAGCAGTTCAAATTTTGAGACCGCTTTTCTCCCTGACTGTACCAAATTTTTTGGTGTTTTTCAACTTATTGGATAGGATATCCAATAAAGATTCCAAAAATGTGCTTAAAACATACATTTTCTCACTCCAAGTAGGTTTTACAGGCAATTTTGTCCCTGCCTGTCCTTTCAAAATGTATTACTGGCAGTTCAAACTTTGACACCGCTTTTCTCCCTGACGGTACCAATTTTTGTAGTGTTTTTTCAGGTTATTGGATAGGAAATTTAATGAGAATTCCAAAAATGTGCTTAATACAGTCATTTTCTTATTCCAAGTGGGTTTTACAGGCGATTTTGTTCATGACTGTTTTTTCAAACTGTGTTTCTGGCAGTTCAAACTTTGAGACCGCTTTTCTCCCTGACTGTAACAAATTTTTTGGTTTTTTTTTATGTTAGTGGATAGAAAATTTAATGACGATTCCAAAAATGTGCTTAATACAGTCATTTTCTTATTTCAAGTGGGTTTTACAGGCGATTTTGTTCCTGACTGTTTTTTCAAACTGTGTTTCTGGCAGTTCAAACTTTGATACCGCTTTTCTCCCTGGCTTTACCAAATAATTATGTAATGTTTTTTTTCAGGTTATTGTATAGGTATTTAATGAAGAAGCAATTTTGTCCATAACTAGCTAGCATAATTTGTTCATAAGTCGGTTCTTTTGAAAGTTAAATGATCGTGAAAATTAATTGACAATTGTGAGACTTAATAGGATTTTGATTAATACATTGAGATGATTTTAAAAAAAATCATCTAGAGGATTTAGGTCGGGTGAACGAGGGGACCATTCAATGTTTGGAACAACCATACATTGTGATAAAACCAATAAATGGTATTATAAATGGACCGGTATGAAAAAGTGTAATCTTGCCAACATCAACGATAATATCATTGAATCAGATATAATTACTGTGATTCTCATGAATAACCCTGTATGATTAAGTAGTGTACGCTTTTGTTCTTGACAGGAAATCCAATTAGACCTTTTAATAAGTATCTCATCAGTACTACTCTCTTGGTTTTAATTAAGTGCAGTATAAAATATGTTAGCTAACAGGAAAAATCAAAATAAACACTAATTCCTGTCTGCACCTTGCAATAGCATTAACTAGAAACTTCAAACATGCCAGACTCGTTTAACTCTATATTTAGCCCGGTTATACACCACCAGAACAGGGATGTTCTGATGGGAAAAAACAAACCAGAAGCAAATGCAGCAGAAAATAAAACAATCTAAAATATTTGATTAGACGTCTTGATAGATGATAGGCTATTTACTGAACGAATGTATGGCATAACATGCAATTGTTAATCACTCAATTTGTCTGTATCGCTGTTTAATTCTTAACATTCTAGGGTCATTAGGTAGATGATTGAATATTCAATGCAAATTATAATGACTGTTCAGTTATTTGCAATCAGATGAAAGCAAGATATTATCAACTATCTGGTAAGAGTGAAGCGACAAGACGGAAATTATTAGTTTAGAGTGGTTCTCATGGTCAAACAGGTTATGTATTAATTAATAAATAGGGTCCACAATGTCTAGATTAATAATCACTTAGTTGATATTTATGGGTTAATTTGTATTTTTCTAATCTCCGGTCATATTAGTGGCGTAGTTTAATGACTTTGCCAAATCGATACGAGAGTTGGAAGATTACGCGGAAATCCCATATTATGGGGAGATTTTCCAATTTACAAGTTCATCTAGAAACCTGCGAATTAATTAACATATGCTACATATCACTTAACATAGTACGGTTAATGGTAACGGCAAAGAATTCTATAGAATATAATACAAAAAGCTATCAAACAATTAGCGATGGCCAGAGAATGTTAGAAACTGTACGGAAGTTATATTAAGATACAACCCGTATCATAAAAATTCAAAATTTAAATTTTTGGAGCTTTTTACATATTTTGAATTATTTTCTATTAAATATGGCAACATTGCCTTTCCAAGGCTTAGAGACAATTCTACCAGTACAAAACAAGTGTTTTTTAACCCAAAATACAGATTTTGCAGTCTTGCTAGTTTGATTTTTTTTCACTGCCTTTATATGACTCTAGGGCAGTTTTAGCAGTACCAAACAACGACTTTTTTCAATCAAAAAGTGGATTTTACAGCGTTGCCAGCTTGAAAACACAATGAAATGATTTCACTAGATTAAACAAGTCAAAGTGTCGGTTATTTTGAATTATTTTTAGTTCAATGTGGTAACACTGTATTTACAAAGCTTTAGGGCAGTTTTAGCAGAACAAAAGCAGTGCTGTTTAAGCGAAAAAGTGACTTTTCCAGCGTTGCCAGCTTGCAAGTACAATTAAATTTACCCATCTGGTTAAACAAGTCAAAAAGTCAGTTACTTTGAATTATCTAAGCAGTTAAAGACAATTTTCAAAATGGTTCTTAAATTAAATCAAAATTCTTCTAACTCAAACTGTTTTTGCGATATTCATAGAAATATTCGAAAAAAATAATCAATTTTGATGTATTCTAGCGGCCAAATGGTACAAATTAGGTCCATTGGCCGCTAGAGGGCGTCAAAATTGATTGATTGATTTGATTAGATTTCAAATAAGCGAAATTTTAACTCAAATTTGTGATTTTT
This sequence comes from Ips typographus, assembly GCF_016097725.1. Taxonomy (NCBI): domain Eukaryota; kingdom Metazoa; phylum Arthropoda; class Insecta; order Coleoptera; family Curculionidae; genus Ips; species Ips typographus. The sequence goes on along the minus strand of NC_138430.1, from coordinate 4,331,811 downwards.
GGGCTTACTATACTAACCAGCGGCTATATTGAATTTTGTTCAATCAATCAAAGCGACCTTTTTTACTAATTTCAAACTGGGGAACACGAATCTGACGCCAATTTTGCTCTACCTGGCACGGTTTCGGAATTATGGCAATTTTGACAGTTTTTAGGGAGTGGCACCCTTAAAAAAGGACATTTTGACAAATGACAATCCACGTCTGATTTCGCTTCTTTCGTCAGACTTAGCTATCTAGGTAGTCAAAAACAATTTTCAAAATTTAAACATTTTCCCAATAAATCGAGGGATAAATCCCTGTGGAAAGTGAGAAATCAGTTTTTTATTTTTCAAGATTAAACCGGTGCACTACAGAAAAATGTCATATTTAGTTAAAGTTACCTTCCATCGGGGTGTATACGTGGTAAACCGTTTTCGAGATAATCATGAAAATATCCGAAAAAAACAACAAATCATAAATATTTTCCTTCAGCTATCAACAATGATGTAATCAAGACAACACATTCCATAACATCATCAAACGTTCACTTTTAAGATTATACACAGGTTGAGCAGTAATTAAAGTACAAGTTTATTTTAAATGCATTATTAATACCTGCAATTTATTTTCAATATGAAAGGACACGTGCCAAACAGTGAAGGCAAGTTGGTACAACATTTTCGCTGTGATATCATTCAACGTCCGGTCATTTCGCTTTGCAGCGCAACTTTTCAAAGAAAACAGCGACTGCGATTTTTTTACCGACATTTCCCGGTATTTTAATATAAAAATCTTTGTTTAACGCACATTGTTTCATCACAGATTTTCACCCTGTTTTCATGGCATAATATTCAGGTATGATATGTATTTTCACTGGCACTAGTTTTTTTCCGGACATCCGGTAATGCGGTATTGCGACACGCCCCGTTAACATTGCCGGAATCCACTCCATCCAGAATCCAGACTCCCCGTACACTTTTCGAATATTACTCGGGTAGTTTCGTTTCTATCCAGATCTTGGGATATCACTGTACGAGAACTGCCGAACTAGACGAGTTTTCAGTTTGTCAGGTTGGTAGTCATGACAACTCAAGGACGCCGGTTTCAAGACATTTAAAATGCCATGAATGCGTTATGAGAAGGTAAATTGATAGGAAAATTGCTTTTTAAATTATGAACGACTTGGGGGATGAAAACTGAAAGCTGTCGAGTAATTTAGGTCTTCTGATTGTTATGATAAGGGATGCAATGCAATAATTTTCAGACCTACAATTAAATTCCAGCTAAATTAGCCAGTTGCTAATGATATGCATTTCCTGTGTTTTGTTTTAGTATCTCTTATAAAATCCTGATTTGCAACTTTGTTTATGAAATAATTGACTTATTACGTTCAAAGACTTAAAACCAACCCAACTTAAGTTAAAAATAGTCTCGAAAACGCTCAAAATTGACTTAAAAAATGCCTTTCTAGTCAGTTTTCATAGTTTCCGGACAAATTGAAGGACTTGAGTCTTGAAAATTGAGAGAAACCAGTAAATGGACTTTAAAACGGTGAAAATTAACTTGAGAAACTTAAAAATTGTTATTGTAACCAATTTTCATAGTTTTCAGACAAATTGAAAGACTTTAGTCTTCAAAATTGACTTGAGAAGCTTAAAAACTGTCTTTGTAGTCAGTCGTCACAGTTTTCATATAAATTGAAAGACTTTAGTATTGAAAATTGACTTGTAGACATGAAAAACTGTTTTTCTAAAATTTTGGACTACAAATTCACACTTACATTCACTTAAACCTTGAAAATTGACTTGAAGTTACACCACAAGAAGTTACACTGAACCAATGAAAAGTGACTTCAGAAGCTTAAAATTTGCATTTGAAGTAAGTTTTCATGATATGAAACCAAATTTCAATATTTTAGTCTTGAAAATAAATTTGCTTTTCATTTTCTTAAAACTCTTGGCTATTTAGTGCTTTAAAACTGTTCTCAGCTTGGGAAATCGAGTTTCATGACTATCTTCACCAAATTTTTGACATAGTAGACTTAAAAAAACCATTTTTAAATTTTCTATAGGCTTAAAAATGTCATTTCAAGGTTTGTCACTATTAAATTGACCTTTAGACACGTCAGTGCTAAAAATTCGAGCATTTCTTAAAAATCTGTTTTTAGTGCTTTAAGACTGTGTTCAGCCTGAAAAATCTAGTTTCGAGACTATCTTCACAAAGTTTTTGACTTATCAGCCCTGAGAGCCAGTTAGTACACTGTCCATAGTTTTAAAAATGTCACTTCAAGCTTCTTTCACTATTAATTTGACATCTACACTCATCGATTCAAAAAATTGGAGCATTTCTAAGAAATTCGAACTTTTTATTGCTTTAAGACTGAAAAATCGAGTTTAAGACTATTTATAATGGTAAACGTCAAGTTTCAAACTCTTCAGTAATAAAGGTAAAAATTTTGGAACTAAATGCTACAATATTCGCCTTAAAAACTAATTTTGACAAATTAATTAGACCAAAACAATTAATTTGGACTGTCTCCAGTGTTTAATTGAATTCTAGACATGTTTCAGTCCAGAAAATTGAGTTGTATACCAATTACAGTCCTGAAAAAAATCTTTTGAACTGTCTTTAGTCTTAGTAAAGTCATTTCTAGCATTAAAAGTCAAGAGACTATTTTTAATATGTAGTAAAAAATGAGTTTTATGTGCAACAATCTTTCTCTTGATTTCCAAAACTTTTTATAACTGAAATCAATTTCAAACACTCTATAATGGATTGCAGTCTGAAAAAAACGGATTTTAAGATCATTTTTAGTAGTAAATAACAAGTTTTTAGACTATTCAGTACAAATTTGAACATTCACAAGTTTTGAATGATCAGTTTGACCGAGTTTGACACTACTTATATCCTAAAAAACGCCAGTAAAAATGAGTCCAAAAATGTGTCTTTTTACTTTTTACTAACTATTTTCAGTGTCAAAAATGACAAAATATAGGATTTACCTTTTTTTTTTTACTTTAAAAACGTAATAACCCGATTATCTAGCAAACATAATTTTAAATCAAAATTTTACAAAAGATACCTTTTTCTCCAAATTGAACAAGGAAATTAAAAAAAAATTAATTTTTTTTATAATATCCAGTGAGAGTAGAAAATAGAGTGGCCTTTCAATAATCGCCGTTATAAACACAAAATAATTCACTACAAAAACTGTGATTTTGTGCTTGTTAAAATTTTCTGCACAGTTATAATCTACGTCATACCTATTTAATAATCCTTTTAAAATGCCTCATGAAAATAAATTGGCACACTTTCCCCACATATTTCTTCTAAAAACTGCGTACATAACCTTTCATCAAATATCAATTTGCACTTAAAAATAATAACCACGTACCACATCCTGTTCTAATATAATTAAACAAAAATATGTTTGGGTTACTTACGCATAACCGGATTATTCTAACTGTCAACTTATAAAGTAAATACACAACAAAGCACATAATCTGTTACTAATTGAGAAATCAAATAGTGTAACCAACATTGCCTAAAAATAAAACGAAAACTAATGAGATTTCGAACCGAAACCACTCATCAGGTGAACAGTTTACACAAAGTTGAAAAAAAAAAACAATTTGCCCGCAAAATATGCGCAAAAATAATCAGTTAACTAGATATAAGTTCAGTGCCGCAACATTTCTCGATTCACTTTTAAATTAAAGAAAGATTAATTGTTTAGATTAAATGCAAATCTGAATACCGACCGAAGATATTGACGGTAAAATATATTTTGATTTCGAACTGGCGATGCTGTAAAAAAGTCTCAAGCTTTAATTTTATGGGATAATTTCTTTTACTTTGCATGATATTATCAGGTCAAGATTGGATGTTTCTGGTTAAAAATTAATATTATAACAACAAATCATACCACACGTCGATGGTAGTTGAAGATACTATAACTGTATAATATGAAATTATACTGATATTCAGCTTAAACCTTTCATGGTTTCAATGATTGCATGTAATCATACTAATTAGAAGAAATGCCAGCGCCAGCTATTTATTATTTCAAAAACGTTTGACTGATTGACAATAATTACTGCGACATATGGTTAAAAGTTGCGCTTTACACAATTACCGACCACCATAACCCAATTTGGCAATCTTAAATCTAATGTCCATAATAAATTGACATTTTTTTAAGTTAAACAGAAATAAATATCTAAAAAATAGATGCCATAGATGAATAAGCAAAACTTCTTGCTTTAAAAAACAACTTTACACCGTAACAGTAACCTAAAGAATAAACTTAATTGGTTATGGTTTGGTTGGAGTTTCTCTTACTTTCATTTGAAGTGAACAACTGATTATGGCGCTATTTTTATCTGATCTAATACTGATAGATTGTTGTTTTTGAAAATCTTATTTTATGCGGTTCATTGTACAGGGGGAGTCAACGATAGATTAAAGTTTATTATCTCATTTGTCTCAAAAAAAAATGTTAAAATCAAAAAATTCTGTTTGCTTGGTGGAATTGGTTCATAAAAGTGTGGCAGACAAAATATGAGTTTTTTTTTATTAGAATTCCCTATTTTTTTATCATTTTTAGATTCTCCATGAAATTCTCAAAATCAAATAAGTAAGTTTAAGTTTTGTTGCAAGTGACGTACAAAAATAGAACAGTTATATAAGATTTTTTAAAAGTGAATTAATTTCATCTTTTTTTTTTGGAAAAACCCAAAAATATTTTTTTTTTGTACGTCATTTATAACAATAAAAAAAAAGAAAATATGAATAAATCACGGATTTTGACAGGTGTCACGTGACTGTCTAAGTAAATGGTATTCCCTGTCATAAACATCAAAAACATTGGCTTTGTGTGGGCAAAAAGATGCCAGAATCACAGTTTAGTTTTCTTGCAGTTTTCGAGAGGATCCATGGTTTTTGACTGCATGAACATTATTTTTCAACAGTTGTCACGTGACTGTCTATGTAAATGTGTGTGTTTGAGTTTTATGTGACAGTTGTCACAAACGTCAAAACTGTCAAACTTTACCCAATCAGGGCATGAAAATGTAAAAGTCACAGTGCAGAATAACAGTTAACTTGCAGTATTCGAAACAATATGTGTTTTTTATAATTTTCTGACAATTGGTTAGTCAGCTGTCACGTGACTATCTAAGTAAATAGTGTTCTAGTATCACGTCAAAACTGAAAAACTTTGCCTAGTTTGGGCATAAAGCTCTAAAAATCACAGTATGGATCAGTTTTCTTGAAGTATTCGAGACAAGTCGTGGTTTTTAGCTCCACGGACCTTACTTTGACAGTTGTCACGTGACTGTCTAATTAAATAGTGTACTAGTATCACGTGATTGCTGTCACAGACGTCAAAGTGTGCTCAACCAAAACATGAAGCTGCCAAAATCAAAGTTTAGGACTTTTTTTATACTGTTCGAAACAAAACGTGTTTTATAGCTTCTTGATCCGTAGTTTTACAGTTAACAGGTCATTGTCTAGGTAAATAATGTTCTAGTATCACGTGACAACTGCCAGAAACGTCAAAACTGAAAAACTTTACTTAGTTTGGGCTTAAAGCTCTAAAAATCACAGTATGGATCAGTTTTCTTGAAGTATTCGAGACAAGTCGTGGTTTTTAGCTCCACGGACCTTACTTTGACAGTTGTCACGTGACTGTCTAAGTAAATAGTGTACCAGTATCACGTGATTGCTGTCACAGACGTCAAAGTTTGCTCAACCAAAACATGAAGCTGCAAAAATCAAAGTTCAGGACTTTTTTTATACTGTTCAAAACAAAACGTGTTTTATAGCTTCTTTATCCATAGTTTGACAGTTAGCAAGTCACTGTATAGGTAAATAATGTTCCAGTATCACGTGACAACTGCCAGAAACGTCAAAATTGAAAAACTTTGCCTAATTTGGGCATAAAAGCTCTAAATATCAGTTTTCTTGCAGCGTTAAACACAAAATATGTTTTAGAGCTTCATGATCCCAAATTCAACATTTTGGCAGAAGGACTTTGAGAAAAATTTCCAAACAAACAAGAAAAGTGGCTGAATATATCAAAGACACAAAAAATAAATTTGAAGGATTTTGAACCAAATTAGTGGACAACTAAGAAGATTTAAAATTTATATCCACTGAATTGGCAAAAATGTATATCAAGAAAGCATCAGAATAACAAAGACAAATACTCAATAACTCTTAAATAAAAATAAGACTTAGACTAAAGGTTAAGGATAAAGTGTTGCAATAACAAAAACTGGGAGAGAACATTTCTAGAGAATCTCAAGATGTAGAAAATATTGTTGAGAATGCTAATCTGGAAAACTGGTAAAAGATGTTGCTGTGAAAAAGACCGAAAACTTTGGAGATGAAATTGATTAATATTTGATAACAAAGATTGTCTTTTAAAGGTTTCAGAAACCGTAAAATGTGTCCTATTTAAAATAATGGAGATTTGTGGTTCTAAAGACAGTTTCCTGGGAAAGATGAAAGCAAAATCGAAGGATCTATGTAAGCTGTTGAAAATTGTGCATAATATCAAAGTAGTTATTATAGAATTAAACATTATCAGAGAACATTCAAATATTAGGAGAGAGTTTAAATCATAACTTATTTTGGTCACTGTCTAAAAATATGACAGAAAGTCTTATTGAACATTGATTTCCAGAATTTTCGACACTTTTAAAAAAGTATCGTTCTAATAACATGAAACTGAAACAGTTGAATCATCGGTTATTTCTAAGTTACTTTTGTTTACTGGTTTCACGCTGTTGGCATCCGAATTATAATTGGTGGACTTTATTATTTGCATTAACAGCGTTTTTAAAATATATCAACAATACATTATGTAAGTATCGTGTTTGCCATGTGTAGCTTACAATAAGAGACTAAAAACAGGTGCTATTTTGATGCGCTCATAAAGAAGTTGGATGAACAAAGAAAGTGGAGCCAAAGAATGGAAAAAAAACACTATCCACATGTGTTTTGCATGAAAGCAAACACGTCTTTTTTTCTTTAATAATAAACAGACCCTACCTCGGATTTGCCACTCCAAAATCTGTAAAACAGATCGTATGGTTGGGGCGAATTAACCTTGGACACCATATTTCTGCACGATTATTTCCAATCAAACTTCATTCATTTTCAATCGGCCGGAAACTAGTACTCGTACAAGCGTCGATCACATTTTCAATAATTTTAAAACAGGATTTTCTTGTTATACTCAAACGACGGCGGCATTTTGCGGCTTCCCGTTCTGTTTAGCATCGGCACGGTTCTAATACTGACAGTAATTGGCCGCGAATTTTTAGAGATACCAGATACACCGCTTAGAAAAGTCTGATGTAAACAGAATCGACCAAAGTCGTGACGTCAAAGTGGTAGATGCCGGATTTTCGGACTTTTACTCAATGGTCAAAAACCATTAGGGTTTGGTGGCCACTAGCCACCAACTGCATCGCTTTAAATAAAAATGATTTCAGGCCTATAAAATCCACTCACATAAAACTGTGCATGTGTAAGTTTGAAAAACAACAATCAGCAAGTGTTCAGTCAATTAGCTTTTGATCGAATACTTATTTATAGTTGAAAAATTTGGATGATTTGCCAAAATCACAATGTTCTTAAATGCACTAGATACCCGAGACTCCATAGAATACTAAAGAGATAAGGAAAGTTTAGTAGGGGAAAACTAAAACTACTCTGTGTACTTAGGTTTACTGATGAAGAGGTCAAATGTTTCAGTTAAATACTCTCAAACACTTTAACCATGAAAAATTGAACCAGAAGAGGCGTAGTTATCAGATTAGATTTAATTCAACGTTTAAAAGTACAACAGCAATAACAAAAATAAAAAATTCTGATGAATACTAAAATCATAAAAAAAACACCACAAAAATCAGTGGCGACATCTAAATTTTTCTTTGACTTCTATTATTATCTTAAAAATTTCAATTGTCTATCTAAAGCAGGTTTTTCCAAGTTAAAAAGTTAGAGTATACAATTTTCACTATTCCCCCTGACTGTACCAAAATTTGCAGTGTTTTTCAGGTTATTGAATAGGAAATTTAATGAGGATTCCAAAAATGTGCTTAAAATAATAATTTTTTTACTCCAAGTGGGTTTTACAGGCGATTTTGTGTATCAAATTTTGCAATATTTTAGAAAGTTAAAGAAAATGAGGAGCTCAAAATGATTCTTTTAAGTGGTTGAACCACCCTGAATTCCCAAAAATAACTGAGTTACAGCGTGCTCAAATTCAAACACCACAATTTCAACTGACTTGAAAATTTGTTGCGTCAAACCAGTTTTTCCTAAATAAATCGGATACGATGAAAGTTACAAAAATATGGAAAGAGACCAAAAATATTCCTAATTAACTCCTTAATCCAACACCGTAAGTTTGCAGGACCGTTTTTGCTTCCAGTATACAGGGTGTACAAGAAAAGTAAGGTGGTTCACTATTTTTGTCACTCTGTACGCAATTTTTAAGATGGTATTTTTTACTCTATCCCACTGCAAAGAGGAGTTCAAGACAGTTAATTTGAGTGGTTCAACTTCCCTAAACTCCCAAAAATAACTGAGTTACAGGGTGCTCAAATTTCAAGTCACAATTTCAACTGGTTTGAAAATTTTTTGCATCAAATCAGTTTTTCCTAAATATCTCAAAAACGGTGGAAGTTACAAAAAAATTGCCGGGGACCAAAAATGTTCCTAATCAACTCCTTAACTCAACACCGTAAGTTTGCAGGACCGTTTTTGCTTCCAGTATACAGGGTGTACAAGAAAAGTAAGGTGGTTCACTATTTTTCTCACCCTGTACGCAATTTTTAAGATGGAATTTTTTACTCTACACCACTTGAAAAAGGAGCTCAAGACGGTTAATTTGAGTGGTTCAACTTCCCTAAACTCCCAAAAATAACTGAGTTACAGCGTGCTCAAATTTCAAGTCACAATTTCAACTGGTTTGAGAATTTTTTGCATCAAACCAGTTTTTCCTAAATAACTTGAAACGGTAAAAGTTACAAAAAAATTGCAGGAGACCAAAAATGTTCCTAAACAACTCCTTAACTCAGCAACGTAAGTTTGCAGGACCGTTTTTGCTTCCAGTATACAGAGTGTGCAAGAAAAGTAAGGTGGTTCACTATTTTTGTCACCCTGTACGCAATTTTTTACTTTACACCACTGGAAAGACGATCTCAAAACGGTTCTTTCAAATGGTTGAACCACCCTGAACACCCAAAAATAACTGAGTACAGGGTGTTCAAATTTCAAATCACAATTTCAACTGGTTTGAAATTTGTTTGCATCAAATCAGTTTTTCCTAAATATCTCAAAAACGGTGAAAGTTACAAAAAAATTGCAGGGGACGAAAAATGTTTCAAATCAACTCTTTAACTCAGCACCGTAAGTTTGCAGGACCGTTTTTGCTTCCAGTATACAGAGTGTGCAAGAAAAGTAAGGTGGTTCACTATTTTTGTCACCCTGTACGCAATTTTTAAGATAGAATTTTTTACTTTACACCACTGGAAAGAGGAGCTCAAAACGATTCTTTTAAGTGGTTGAACCACCCTGAACTCCCAAAAATAACAGAGTTACAGAATGCACAAATTTTTGCGATGTGGAATTTCAGAAAAATTACGTGTGATATAGTTGTGTTAATTTTCACTAGTTATTAGCGTGTTTTTAGAGAATTACTGTCATTACGCTTGTTTTATTCACCACCAAAATAACTACTAATTAAAGTGATTAATCATTCATCAAACACCTAAATAGTTGTGTTGATGTAAAGTGGTGTAATTTATTACGTCTGTTGACAAACACTCTCTTTTTTACATAACTTGCAAACTAATGGTCTTCGACTTGTGCAAAAAAAAATATGGTTATTACTAAAAGTAAATTTGCATTCAGAATGGTTGCCGCCTTGACCAAAAATAGCAGTGATGTAACATGTAAGAAATATCACTTATTTGCTATTCTAACCATCACGTCTTTGAAAACAGGTTGGGCGCCACAAAACAAACATTAGGACTAGAAATCGTATAACCCTTTTTCGTTTTATGGGTGTTTCGGCTGAAGAGTTAATAATCAGGGTCACATTGAGAACAGGTCCTAAAATCTGCTTCGAGTTTTTTTTTTTCGTTTTGTATATGCATATTGGTATCTAAACATAACCAGTGTGTGTCTTGGGTAATCCTAATATCCTCAAGTGTTTATTTAGAGAACATATTCTTTTCGAAGTAGAAATAAACGTTAACCAAACTGACCGGTCCGTCATCGTCATAATATTTATCTTTGCAATTTTATCATCCCATTCAAACATATGTCAGATTAAGTAAACTGATCAGCTGAAAAAATAAACTATTTATAATAGCGAGAAAAATTTAATGGATAAAATCTTTGAGAAAGTGAAATGAATTTCTGTCAAGTTTGTTTTTGTGGTTTTACCAACACCGTAAACAAGAAAAACTGCTTAAGCGATTAGCAACAGTATCGTGGACTTTTGCATCATCATTTGTCGTCGCGTTATTAGCATATTATTAGCATTAAAATCAAGAATTGTAGCCAAAAAAGTTGAAACATGGCAGCAAAAAATGCTGTTTATTACGGTCGTCTACCTCTGTCGTATGGATTTTGCCTGAATAGACGTTATACCGTTGATGATCGTATTAAAATTCTAAAAAGCTTTGCCTTGTTTGCTTGATTAAGTATATGCCATGTGTATACGTCGCATCTTTACCTTGACCTTAAACATTTGGCACAATAAATGGCAAACGAGTGTAAAACGTAATGAAAGTCATAAATTACAAGCGACTATGTTTGTTTCGCATGTTCCTGCTCTATTAAGGAAATGTTACCATTATTTCTGAAGTTACTGAGGAAAAGTGAAAGTGGAATAACATATCAGACACTGTAGGTACAAATACTGTCAGAACTCAGACGTCATGTGACTTTTAACTTCTAATTCTTAATTACCTACATAATGTATACCAAAAATTCATTTCTCCATAACTGTTTATTAATATGCTTATTATTCACTAGTTTTCACTAGTAATAGCACCCATTACCTACCCGAGAGTAATGAGTTACTATACTCACTGGTTCAGTCCAGCCGCGGACACCACCAATATACAGGGTGCCAAATATGGGGATTTTGAAAACGATAATATTCAAAAGATTAATCAAGTGTTGCACGTCATTTAAATCAGAAAACAAAGCAGTTTAGAGAGAGTTTTAGAAGGAAAAAAGTTTCAATGAGGAAGTGTCAATAAATTTAAATTGTCACATCAAATAAGCTTACAATAAAATAAAAATAATTTTTTTTTTCCGAAATTTCGTATTTTTTCGGTTATTTCTGGAAGTGATCGGATTTTTTTAAATGTTAAAACGGCCTAAGATTTAACTCTAAATTCCGCAACTTTGTCTTTATTTAACCAACTCTGTATCTCTTACCGTTTTTGAGATCCCCATATTTAGACACGAATTTGTGCCACATAGTGAAAATCAAAATAAATTAAAGTAACGTAACAGTTAATAGAAACAAATGTTTTAAATGGAACTAACGTTTTCATTCATTAAATTATTGTCATATTTTGACAGTCATGACATTTGGTTGTCAGTTACAGACATGTCTTTTGTAGTAACAAAATTAGTATGATTTTGGTTTAATGCAAGTTATATTCCCATCAGGGCATTTTTGACATTGGTGACATTTGGTTGTGTGTTTTTGACTTAATTTTAGTCTATTTTTAAATATCACAACCGTCAAAATCCTTTCCATAAAGCAGTAAAATCACAAAACAGGCTTAAAATTAGTATAAACAGTAACAAAAGCATTTTACAGCTTTATGAGTGGAATTTTGACAGTTATGACATTTGGTCGCCAGTTGCAGGTTACAGCTCTGTCTTTTGTTCTATTCTAAACCTGAAAACTGACAAATTCAATCCTGTAGAGGTACAAAACATACTTGAAAAGTAACAAAATCAGTTAGTCTTTGGTGAATGTATTTTATACCTTCTTTAGTGCATTTGTGGCATTTACAACATTTGGTTATGTGTTTCTGTAAAACTTCGCGTTGCAAACTTTATTTTCGTGAGTAATAGCTATCATTACATGCTTGTTGAATAATATACTATTAACCTAGGATTCTTCAATCATTCAAAACAACATTTCAAAATTCCTAAATCTATTACTAATTGTTAATAGAACCACATGCACCAAAACATAATTTATGCTCCTATTTATAATCGATCGAGTTAGCTTTTAACTGGACGTCATTAACACACAAAATTAAATGTAAAGTTAAAAGGCTGATAGTTAAATGGCAGCTTGATAGGTCACGCTTAGCATTGAAAAATTTAGATCTTATTAAAAAAAAACATATTTAAATATTCATAACGGTACTGGAAGATTATCGTCTAATTCACATGAAATAGCTTACACAAATGATTTTTTTCGACTTTTGGATTTCGTTTAGGTGTCAAAAAATAAGATCTTTTCTTTATAAAGTTTAAGCAGTTCTCTTAGTTTTAAAAATAAAAGAATTAGCCGGATATCACCCACACTGGATAAATGAAATGCCCACTCAAAATCGACTGAAAATAGTGAGTGTGGGCTTAAATGGTTTGCAATAAAATCACAGGAGGAGTCTTTTTGAATAAGACATTAAAAGTGCATTTACAGGGTGTTATAAACTACATAAGCAGTGTTTAGTAAGTGTTATCCATTAGTTTTATTAATGTACGACCACTCCAAATACGCGAATAAAAGTCTAACAGAATATTCGTTTTCAAGATGACAAAGTGGTTTGTATGTGATCTGCTGGTTTAATTCGACTCACCCTGTATTCACACCTGTATTTGGAAAACAGTTCACTTTCTGTTCTAATTCTACAAGTGGTGCCTACTAATAGCCATTTTGAACCTTGGTATCATAAAAATTTGTAAATTGAGCAAGTAATTTCTGTTATTAGGATTTGAATTTGTTCAAAACTCATGAAAATCGAACTCTGTACGTTAAGAAGGACGCATTACATTTAGTTCAGATAGGTCAATAATTATTTGATACATTGTGACAGATCGGAATATATCAACAATAGCCAAGTAATTGACAGTTACCACCATTGTGACAGATTTAATTTTGTCCAAAACATACATTCGTATATTCTATCAATATTGTATTCATAGACACAAGCAAGCATCAACAAGCATTAAATATGATTTGTACTGCCTTTAAGCAATGTTTTATAGTTTAGTAGCTTCATGGAGTTGTATTTGACAGTTACCACCATTGTGACAGATCTAAATCTATTCACAATAGACAGTTACAACTCCCAAAAAACAACTCAATCAAGAAACTAGAAAATGCATAATGATATGATTTACAATGATCATTCAACCCAGATATTGCTTTCAAACCAGTTTAGTAGTTTTATGACTTATGGAGTCACTTTTGACAGTCTCAGATATGACATGTTCTAGAAAATATATGACTTTACATACATACACATACACGGCTTTTCTCCCAAACTGTACCAAATTTTGTAGTGTTTTTCAGGTTATTGAAATTGAAAATTTCTAAGTTACCGAAACAATAATGAGCTATTACAATTGTGCATATTCTATAAAGCAGTACTTGGAGAGTATATCTGATTTGATAAATGTTAAATATGAATATAGCATAAACTCTAAATAAACTTAATAATTAATTAAGTTCAAAGAGCATAACTAAAAGATCGTTAAACACTCTTTGCCAAGTGTTGCCAATTTGGCATATTTGACTAAATAAATCCATAAACTTGTCAGTTTCGGTTAGAAAACCCTCAAAATTACAGCCTGATAACCGTATCCTACCGCAATGTCAACTGAAATCTGCTTAATTTCAACAGTCGGAATGACGATTAACATTTACCTTCCTTTTCAATCAAAGGGCAAAAACCTGACGCACACCGTCATTCTAAAAGCAAACAATTCAGGAATGTAGACGGAACGGTAGGAAACTCTTGACTTTGTTTAGAGAAGGGTGCGAGTCTGCATTAACGAGACTTATAGGATAATGTTTGGTTTTCGTCTTCCTTTTACAGAACTAATACAGTTTTTTAAACAAAAAAATATATGCAAGAGTAAAATTAAGACGTAGTGATTTTTCTATACAATTTTTGCTGAAAATTGACAGAGAATATAGACTAAAAATCTGTTTTTAGCCGGATTTAAACTCGAATCTACCTGAACTAAAAATAGTGGCGTATGTTGACATAATAATAAACAGCATCCAGCACTTGAACCCACATGAGGGTGAAGGTAACACGCAATGAAAATGAAAGATGGTTTAATGTTTTCACTCATAGATAAAAGGGATTTTTACATAAAAGCGGAATGGTGGCGCCAGCAAGGTGAAATGAAGAGATTTCATGTAGAACATGATTAATTATTGTAGAGGGCGTCTGGCTGTTCTAAAAGATATTTTATACCATTGATAGGTACGGCTTGCACGAAAGCAAATGACAATTTATTGTTTAAGCGTGATCTGTGCACACTTTACTAGCAATCAGTGGAAAATTTAAAAACTTCCATACATTATTTGTTTCAATGTGGCAACACGAAATGCACGCTAGAGGAATTATTATTGAGGAGAAATTGATGGTCTGTTTGCATGAAAGTTCAATCAATCTTGAATCAATGTTGGCAATACTGTTCATCATCAATACCAATACCTTTATTAACAACTTTTAATTTTACATTGCTGTTTGTTCTACCAGACCAATACTATACCAAACTGGTTTCATAAGCATTTGATACTACAAAATGAGCCAAAACTGGATTCTCTGGATGGAAGAAAAACTTTTATAATTTTTGCAAAAGTACTTTTACATATTTGTTAATGACAGTTTTTACCTGTCAGTTTCGAATTATAAGAAGATTTCAGTTTTGCGGTAAGATGTTAAACTCAGTAAACGCTTGAAATATGTTAATTATTCTCTAAGTTGAAAGCGTTAACCGTACTTTCCGATATCCAATTTTGGAATTAATTTACACGGCGAGTACGCAGCATGTTGATATGGCAATAAACAAGTTCAACCATGATATATTACGGTTGAGTGGACAGTTAACAGTTTTGAGCGAAAATAAATTCCCTAGTTAATGTGTACGTGTTTTAGGAGCAACAGTTTCTTACATCAGGATCACATACCAGCTTTCTATGAATTCAAAATGTTACTGTTCGTTAACCATCGATTGGAAACTGCATACATTACAAGCCTTTTATGTACTTGTGGCCCATTAGTAGCTGAATTTGTAATAACCTTTCTTATGGTTTCTCCGATATTAATATCTAATGAGTGCATTACCTCAATGCGCATTTTTTATAAAGGAAATTCGCCTAGCCAACTGTTATTAGACAAATCCTAATTTGGTATTCTGTTTTCTATGCGTGATAAATAGTAATAATAAAACTTTTTGAGGATTAAACAAGAGGATGCACCAAAAAAGTGATAAAAAAATTGGTCAAATTTGACGCCCCCTAGCGGCCAAACCGTCTAACATGACAACATAAATAGGGATATTTTTAGAAAGCTTCTTTCACTGGCTGTCCATTGACGTATAAAACTCTATCAAAAATAGTGCAATTAAGCGAGTTTTTAAGGATTAAACAAAAGGATACCTCACAAAAATTGATCAAAGTTGACGCCCTTTAGCGGGCAAACGGTACCACTAACCAATCGGTTTTTATACGTCAATGGGAAGTTCATTTCATTGGCTGCCAATCAACATATAAAAGTATATACAAAGTGCTACAAATACACGTGTTATTTACGGTTTAGTGACAGGGTGCACCACAAATGTTTTTTGACTGGTTAAAGGCTAATTTGACCTTAGAAAATTAGGAAAACACGGTCACGTGACTTACTAGGTCTACCACGACGTAATGCTTGGAAATTTTTTGAAAAACTGTTTTTGAAAAGACCATTTTTGTAAGGGTCAAATTTGACTGAAACACCGCCCACTATCCTAATGGATTTTGCGTTATGTTGGCCAGTTAGTACAAGCAAAAATCGACCTTAATGATTGTATTTCTACAGTTTTGCTACTACCCTAGATTTGGCAATCATTATTTTAGGTTTGTGCCAAATATCAGGGCCGTATTAAAAAAAATCCCTTAGAGCGGTAACAGTTAAAGAAAACATTTAGATAGCTTTGGAGCCCTCTGGCGGCCAAACGAAGCAACCTATCAACACAGCCAGTCATATTTTTGAATTGAATTATTGTAACAATAAAGACAGTTTTGACTGAATTTGACAGCTACTACTTTAACCTTCATTAATTCGGTTATTTTGATAGTTACAGGGTGGTTCAATGTATCAATTTAAAAAATGATTTTTGTAAATAAATGGCGTAACTTTCTTTAAATTTGAATAGAGAATTAGACAGAATTATAACAATAAGAAGTGGTTTACTTCAAAAACTAGACTTTCTGTCCTTTTTTAGAACTGATATTTTGACCACACTGTATTATATATTTTGACGTTTTTCTGCACACACTCCTAGAACAAATGTCTAACATGACAAAACACAAAAACCAAGAAAAAAACGTTTCCTCATATCCAAACTAAATTAAAAATGTTTTGGAGACCGAAAATGTCAAATTTCACATAAAATGGTAAATATCTCTCTATATGACATTAATACACGAAATATGTCTAGAATTTGACGTAGACTGAAAAAATATACAGGGTGTCCCATTTAAAATAAGCTGCAGTTGATATCTACTTCCGGTTAAATCGTTGCAAGCATATTTTCTAATTCAGGAAGTTACTAGGTATTGTCAGGTTAGGTTAGGTTAGTTATCGGGAATTATTAGGAATTACTGGGCATTACAAGAAATTAGTGGGCATTACTCAAAAGACAAGTAAAGTTAATTTACATTAATTTTCAAGATCAGGGAAAATAACTGTCACGTGATCTTGAAAATTAAATTAGGGGCTTCCTTAAAGAGTTATATAAGAAAAAAAGTGACAGGATGCAACAAAGTGCTTTTGTTAACTAACTCTATTTTGATTAAGCGTAGCTTTGTTATTTGAGGAATTACAAAAAACCGTAAATAAGGAAAGTTGCAAGAAATTTCATGCTCTACAAGATTGTATTGAGATGCTTTTGCCCTTACGGACATCCCTAAGGAGTTACAAGGCAAAAAATCAAAGGGTGCCCCAAACTGCTTTTTTAAATTTCGACTACAAAATAGGGTTAGGTTAGGTTAGGTTATGTTATACGCTATCATTTTTAATGTAGGTAGGTAACATAGTTAAAATGTGACATTTCTTGTTTTCTCCTGTACTATTTCAATATTCCTACATCTTCAAGAGGCCTAATGAAAAGTGTTATTTATATGGCTTATACGTATGCTTGTTCCCTGAAGATTTATACTATCATCATATACTATAAATTTTATACTAATTTTGTGTTTTTCCACTTGCATGAAACAGTAGATTTTTAAATTTGAAATAAAAATTGTTATCACTTTAACGTTTCATGAATTTTGCGATGTTAATGCTGAAAATATTTCAATGTTGTGCTTTTATCTAGAGCAGTCAACTTGAATGGTAAATTAATTCGCACAGCTGGCCGAGTACTTGAACGATTTGCATTCCCACATACATTTCAGTCTGGCATTTGTTTCATCTGTATTCCAGTTACGCGAAAGAACAACTAGAAAACGTACGAATTTTATAATACATGACGTGCAAATAAAAACAGGACGGTTTGGCATAAAGGCAGTTATGGGAATATTCTGTTAAAGTATATGGAAATGATATTGGTATCGACTGTTGAGGAAAAATCGTATTTTAGTAGTATCTAGTTTGCACTATTACCTAAAAACCATGCTCAATTACAAAACAATGATTTAAAATAACAAAACCTAATAATTTATTTCCATTTTCCTTATTAATTCACTATGGCACACTTTTATCTGTTTTCATGATTATTTACTTAGACTTGACTAAATAATGTGTTATTTAGTGTAAGTCAGTATCTAGACATCCATTTTTCATTCACACAATATAGGTCAATGGTTTTGTGATACTAAGCACTCATTCAACAATGATTTACATTGATAATATGTGACAATAGGAAGTAAAAAGTTTATCGGTTATCAACGAATATTAAGAACTATTATTATACAAGAATTTAAGTATAGTTGGGGAAGAATAACTTACAAAAATGCTGCTAAATATCCTAGAAAAATGCAAATCACACTAACCCTCACATTCCGACACAATTACGAAAAACCGAGTCCGGAATACAATCGCAGCTATCAAAACGATAACCCGCGACACACTGCCGAACCAGACGCCAATTAGAGACGAAAAGCGTCGCGACGCCTTATGCGACAAATCACCGAGAGGAAAAGAGACTAAACGCACTCCAAAAATTAATCGTGTTTATTTTCATTAAGTCGTCGTGACACGCGATCCGATGCCGATACTTCGATTAGAAGCAGACTAGTTTATCAAGTAGTTTTTGTTGTTATTGTAACGAAACTATGTAGTTCATTAGATAAGCGATAAAACAACTTAGAAGCATACACACAAGACGCGACAGTTGTGCTATACCGGGAATCTCCGCGGAGAAGTCAGTGACTTGTTCTTCACGATACTGCCTTTGCTAAACTACACGTAGAAGAGGTCGTGGTCAAATAGTTGGTGCAGCTGAGTCTGCAAAGTTTGCAGGAATCGCGAACGAGAGAGGCAGAAGAGGGCACAGGTATTCGCGATAGAGCGGATTTTGATCTGAGCGTTTACTAGGTGAATTAAGCCGCTGGTGATTTTGATAACAGAATGCGATAATGTTTTTATCTTAATCCGCCAGGTGTTGTATTACCGGTACTAGCCGATTTAAACAGATGACCTTTTCTTCTACGCCTTCGGTGAGGCTTTAAGACCACCGCGGATAAAGCTCCACATTTCCATAACATAATCTTAAAAAATGTCAGGAAAATGCCAATAAAAAAATGTTTTTCTGTACTATATTGTCAATAATTTGCCTTATATTCAGGACTTTATACAGATTTTGATAATGCACTTGTTTTCTTAAGAGACAAGTTTTAATTAGCCAAGAAATTTAAACCAAACTTTTGTCATATTGAGTTCAATTGAACAGGCAAGTTAAATTTTAATATTTTCTTTTCTCTATTTTAGAGATGTTTTTAGAGGAAAATTTTCTGCAACTTAATAAGTTAGAAACTGGCTGATTTTTGAATATTTAACAATATGTTTACCAAAATATATTGTGTAAATCAAATTTGCTTCACCTTATTGGTATATTCTAAGTTTATCAATAATACCTAGTTTGTATTATTTTCTGAGTTTATTAGGAAATACATTTTGATAAAATTTCACTTTTATATTGGAACTCTATCTACTCTACAAACTAAAGTAATTGTACACTAAATAGAACGTTTTGGATTTTCTGAGGAGATTTTTCTTAAATAAACTCAATGTTTTTTAATAAACCTGCTGCATTACAACTTTGTTAAGTAAACCAAAATGTAACTAGATACATGCAAGAACAATTTATATATTGGCAAGATGCGTAAATTGACATTTTTTGGTTTTGAAATGAAATAACAAGACTGGATCTGTCATAAAACAAAGGTGGATAGATTAGAAAATTTTTATTGTTGAAATTAAAATTATATAATGGCATGTAGTATAGGAGAAAAAAATTTGCAGTTTTCAAAACATCTCTTCAAGTAAGATCAGGAACAAATAAAAAGGATTTTAATAATATTTTCAAAAGTGAAATTATTCAAAAATTTTACCTGCATTTCAAATATCAAAACAAGAAATGAGCAACTTTGCACCCATTTAATCGATTATGTATCTCTTACTTTTTAGAACATATCAATAACCCTATCTTGCTTCGATCAACTTTCCTAGAACTCTTTTAAATTTCCAGAAGCTTTTAGGACCATTCTGAAAGTCCTATAAACCTATAAATGTTATTGAGAACCTTTTAAAAAGTGCCAGAGGCCTCTACAAGTATCTTAAATCTTCCCAGAGTTGTTTTAAATTGTCGGAGGTCTCCAAAATCAGTTTGGAAGTGCCAAAGACCTCTAAATACTACCGAAAACTTTCCGAAAAGTACCAGAGGTTCTACAACTGTCTTAAACTTTCCCAGAACTGTTTTAAATTGCCAGAGACCTCTAGGATCATTTTGAAAGTTTTATAGACCTCTAAATGCTATTGAGCACCTTAAAAAAAGTGCTAGAGGCCTCTACAAGTGTCTTAAACCTTCCCAGAGTTGTTTTAAAATGCCAGAGGCCACTAAGACCATTATGAAGGTTGCATAGACCTCTAAATGCTGTTGAGAACCTTCTAAAAAGTAGCAGAGGTTCTACAACTGTCTTACACTTTCCCAGAACAGTTTTAAATTGCTAGAAGCCTCTAGGACCATTAAATGGTACTGGGAACTTTCTGAAAAGTTCCAGAGCCCTCTATAACTGCTTTAAATTTTCCCAGACTTGTTCTAAATTTTAATTTGAACAGACTATACTTACTGTTTATTTACTGGAACTTCCAATCGAACAAAAATTGACTAGTTATATGTATTATCAAAAAAACACTTTTTTATTGTTTCCAAAGATGTTCTAGTCACTGTTTATCAGGGATTGAAGAGCTTTCAGCATTAATACACTAGTATTGATCATTAATAAGAGAGACTTCTGCTGTCTATCAGTTTTGGCCCATTTGGCCAAAAATTTTGTTTAAGATTTGACTTTAAAATTTTTACAGGTCACTATGTTAATGAAGAACAAAAATACAGATGATTTTTTGAAATCTCCAAAGTTTCCAGTCATTCTACTATTTCCTTGGATTTAAGATTTTGCACTTGCAGGCTAGAAGGTTTCTTCAAAAAAACAAAGGCAATTCACCTTAATGGTGATAATAAATAACTATTAATCGCCAATAAAGAAATCTCATACTCTTACTAAAACCCCTGATAAATCAAAGTTTGCCTAATTAAAAATTCACCTAAAATCAGAAAATATTCAAGTATAATTTTTGTTGCAAAAACTCATCATCATCCGATTATCATGTTATCAAATAGGGTAACACTTTTCCAATTAACATAGCAAGTGAACCTTCTTCCTTAACAGGGTTAAAAACACACAATAACTCAATCATCAAGTGTTGCTAATAATGAATGTAACCTTAAAGCCACTCAATGTCAATATCTATAATTTCCTTGCAAGGAAATCGCCTATTGTAAAATCCTCCTACTCTGATATTACGCCATTGATTATACCGGCAACAAAACACTTTAAAAAAAATTGCGGAAAATATACTAATGCCATTTGACCCGAGCTACATTACTGGTATTAAATAACCCTAACCTTGTCAGCAAAACGCGAACCGAGGCACTGTGCAAGGTCAAAAATTAAACGAACTGTCGAGCAACTAATATTAACACTGTAGAAACATGTGTTTTGCAACTTTAGGTGAGAACAAGCGAAACGTTAACTGGCTTCACAAATCAACAAACCGATGATTAAAGGCGAACTGGAATTGTTTTTGGGGCAACTTCTTCTTCTACATAATTAACCGACAAATAACCCTTCTGGCTATAGACAAAAGCCTCGAACGTAAGTGCATATTCATCTGCTCGGATCCTAAAAGCTCCCTAATGAGGAGCCCTTGATTATTGCATGACCGAACTCTGGAAAGCTTCCAAGTTTCGTAGGTATTAAATGTTCAGTTATCTCGTTAAAAGCGACCTTTAACAACCAGATTTGCTTGCATAGCACACACTTGTTTGCTAAAGTGCTGACCTATATGTGTCTGGTAGAAGACTTCCCAGCATAACTGTTTAATATGCTTGCCTAATTTGATTTCGTAAGGCTTTTTGTGTTATGTCTGCAATTGCCTTTTGTACATTTAGCTTCACTTTTCTTTTATTTTCGTCTGCTAATAACGTAACTCTAATCTACGAACCAGATTACTGTGATGTGGATTAAATCGCAATCATGCCTATCAGATTTCCTCACATTTAGGTCATAGGTAAATAGATACGTAAGCGTATTACATGTTCACTTAACGTCATGCGATGGAATATCAAATCTGTTTACAGCGTAACCTTAATCCACAGTGCCGCCACAAGTTGAATAAAAAAAAAACGAATGGCCAACTGGGCATTCAAACGTTAATTCTTTGAACAGTTGGTAACCTTGAAAGCTGATACTCTTCAAATAGATCCCAAGACAGAAGTAAACAACAATCAGTGGAACTGGAAAATAATGTCTTCATTTCGAATGGAAAAATTACAAAGAAATTTTAGAAATAAATTTCAATGCAAAATCTTGACTAGCAAAATATCAGTATTTGCTGTCTTTATGGTTTATTATAATCATCCCAGACACTGAAAGAAATTTTCTAATTAATCTCAATGTGAACATAAGTGTAGTTTTAAAAAATTATTGATAGTACTCTCAAGGGAACGATAATATCAAAGAAAATCAGGATACAATTTTAAAGCCACTTTCGTGAATTAAACCAGAGGAAGACCTGAGCTGAAGGTATCTCAGAAGAGATTATATAATAGTTTGGTCAGTAGTTTTAAGATAGTTTGTGTCTCTTCACCATTAAGTTTGACAATGCAGGCTAGATAAGCCAGAATGTCATAGAGAGGATTGTATGCACGTGAAATGCAATTTTTTTACCAAAATAGAGTATCCTCCAGAAGAATCTAGAAGGTTCAGGGTGTTTCTAAAACCTAGCTTAGAATCTTCCAGAAACTTTAAGAAAGGTTTAGAAGCTTTGATGCCAAAATAGGCCAGAATCTTCCAGAAGATTTTCAAAAATCTTTCAGAAGAGTCTAGAAGCTCCAGGATACTCCTAAACCGCCTAGAAGCTTTAATGATGAGAAGAGTCTAGAAACTTCAGGACGTTCCTAATATAGCTTAGAATCTCCCAGAAACTTTTTTAGAAGCTTTGGAAAATCTTCAAAAAGTAGAAACTTCAGGATGCTCCTAAATAGACTATACTCATGTCAAAACGGGGTATTGTCGACTCAGAGAGTACCTAAGAAAGCTAGGGCTAGAAGAAAACAGCACCTGCAGATTCTGCGTAGAATCCAGACCCAGAGACACCCCACCACATCCTGCTGGAGTGTTATGCTGTACACCACAGATTGAACACCCTGGGACCATACTAGCTGATTGTAGAAGAAATACCTCAAAGATCCTGCAATTCCTAAAGGAACTGAATCTAGAGGGGCTGCTCTGAACAAGGAAACCTTGTGATACTAGAAGATTATCGACACCTATCATTACAAACGAGACAAATGTCCATTCAATACGAAAAATGTAATATGACAATGTCCAAAAGAATCTTAAAGCGCCAAAAATATGACAAAGTTAGTACTGTGTAATCTAGCTACGCAAAAAGTGATCAAATCGGGTTAGTACAATCAAAACTCCACACAATCCTTACCGATTTGACTTCGACTTTTTTATCGACAGGCTCGTAAACCACCTCAACCGTCTCGATTTCAACGACTTTTCGGTTTTTCGGCGTTTCTTGTTCTTCAGTCTTGTTTTGATGTGGTTCGCTGTCACCGTCATTCTCTTTTTCAGTGGATTCAATCGACTTTGATTCTAAAGTACTATTTTCAGAACTCGACGGTGATATATCGTAAAGCGATCTTTTATGGGGTTCAACTTCGTTTGCGGGTGGTGGGTTCACAATCAAACAATTTTTTTGACTTTGTCTGAATATCCGCCAGCTGGTGTCTGTATATCTTTGAGCGGCCTCCTGAAAACATTTCATAATTACATTTCACACATCTTGAAATCTACCTATTTAATTAGGTTATAACAATCAGGTGAAGTTTCAACCCTCCCTTATAACTTAATAAATAATATTAATCATAAAGAGGAACGGGATTTCATATAATCAAAACTCATTAAGTTTGGTGACTTGGCTGAAGATAATAATACGTAATATCATATCTCATCCAATTTACTTTTCGGCTGCGATGAAATTAAACGGCTTGTCAAAAGATAAACTTTTATGATTGTTTATGAGTTGACCCACTCGTGAGGACAATGCATAACAATCACCAGAAATTTATTTCTATTGAACAGCTGGCACGATTGTTTGCGAATGAAAAGCCATAAATACACTTCGATTATAGAATAGTAAATTTCATTGATTTCTTACTGTTTGTTTATTTACAGTTGTTACAGTTAGTTAACTTATCTTGATGGGACAAAGTTAAATTCGCCATTTTAATGCAAAGCAGAAGCTTTACACCAAAAGCAGAAAATTTCCATTATTTGTTTTTCAGTAAATCCACTCACGTGTCGACAAATCTGCATTTAATTCCACAACGCTAAATACGTGAAACATGTTTAAGGAGTCGCGCTTTGCCGACAAAGTAAATTTGGAGACGGTTTGTGTCCATTTTTCTGACTTAAGTCAAGAAAAAATATAATCCCGATGCGGCATTAATATTTAATACCAACGTGCAGAAGGTTAACGTCTTAATATACATTCATGAGCATTGCAAGAATGGAAGCTACAAGAAATGGACTGTATGTTAAGTAGCCGAATGTTCAACTCTGATATGTGAATGGACTATCTCTTCTGTTTCGTTTAGTATTTGCATATTGTAGGTGCTTGACTGCTAAAATAATGTTATTATTATTTTTTTCACATTCTGATTTTATTTATTCAGGAATGCCTCTTACCTTGAAGGCACCAAATGAATGTCAATAAATGTTTACAAAAATCCTTGTAAAATCCCCAAATGCCTCTAAAACAGTCTATATCCTTCGATATGCTTTTGAAACCGTCCAAGATTTCAGAAGTTTGCAAAACACTATGGAAACTCCAAAATGCTTCTAAAGCAGTCTAATTCCTTCCAAACTTTTGCTATTTCAAGCCTCTAAACTATTTCAGAAGCTTCTACACCATTTCCAAATCTAGTTCAGAAAGGGCAAAGTGAAATTCAGAATAGGCAACTGTACTTCAGAAACCATGAATTGCAATTCGAAAAAAATCAATTTAAATTCAGAAACCATCAAATAAAATTCAGAACATTCAAAACCAATTCCATAAAATACATTATCTGTAGATGTAATTTTATCAAAGCTGAAACTCTAAGGCACTTTAATAAATTATTAACCTTAGAAATGGTGTGGACTGTTTTGCTTTAGAAGCATTTTGCAGTTTCTATAGGGTTGTGGAGGCTTCTGAAATCTTTTTAGACAAGTTTGGACATTTTGAATAGCGTATTTAAGGTTCTGGACTGCTTTAGAGACATTTGGGATCTCTTAGATGGTTCTAAAAATTGTTGGAAGCTTTCAAACTGTTTTAGAACCATACGAATGTTTTTAGACTGTTTTGAAAGCTTCTAGACTAGTTAAAAAGCATTTGGAAACTATTAGGTTATTCTAAAATCTTTTGAAAGTTTCTAAGCTATTTCAGGAGCTCTTGGAAGCTGTTGGAGGTTCTATGCTGTTTTGGAAGTTTTCAAATCTTTTTAGACAACTTCAGGGGCCTTTGGAAGGTTTTTGTGCAGTTTAAAAAGCATATTGAAAGTTCTGGACTGCTTTAGAGACATTTGGAAACTTTTAAACTACTCTAGATTCATACGGAAGGTTTTAGACTGTTTTGAAACCTTTTGAGAGCTTCTAGACTAGTTGAAGAGCATTAGACTGTCCCAAAAGCTTTTGGAAGCTTCTAAACTGTTTTGGAAGGCGTTCAAGTTTTGTAGAAGCATTTTGGAGTTTCTATACTGTTTTAGAAGCTTTTGAAACCTTTTTGGGCAGTTTAAAGAGCATATTGAAGGTTCTGGGCTGCTTTAGAAGCATTTTGAAATTATTAGACGGTTATAAAAATTGGTGAAAGCTTTTAAACTGCTCTAGAATCATACGAATGTTTTTAGACTTATTGAAAGCTTCTAGACTAGTTGAAGAGCATTTGGAAGCTTTTAGACTGTTTCAGGAATATTTGGAAAGATTTCTATAACCGTCTAAAAGTCCCCAAATGCCTCTGAAGCAGCCCAAAACCTTCAATACACTCCTAAAACTTTCCAAAAACATTTTAAAAGCTTCTAAAACAGTATAGAAACTCCAAAATGCTTACTAGCAGATGAAAGCCTACTAAAACAGTCCAGAACCTCCTAAATGATCTTCAACTAGTCTAGAAACTTTCAAAATAGTCTAAAAACATGCGTATAAGTACCCGCTTTCTAGAATTATAAAATTGTGAAGAATTCTTAAATGTAAGCTGAATGGTTTTGACAGGTTTGACAGATAGTCTAGTCTCTAACTGAAGTATCAATTGTCAGAATCTACTTCATAGAGCTATGAAACTATCTAACATACTGGAAAAACTTACTTGTGCTTTACACCTTTATGAGTACAATTTTGACTGTTTTTTTGTCACAATTAACAAGTTGACAGTTTAGCGAGCCAGTAAAAACTGTCAAACGCCACATCATATAAAAGCTATAAAATATACTTGAAAAACTGCTATTTACTGTGCTATAAACTAATTTATTTATGATTGACACTTTCATGAGTAAAGTTTTGACAGCTTTCAAGCCAAAACTGACTATTTAACAGATAGTCTAGTCTGTCATCCACTCTATAGAGCTCTAAACATACATAATTGATAAGAGTATACTAGTATTCAAATTTCCAAACATTTTTTCATACTTGTATCATAAATCAACAATCAAATACTACTTCAAAAAATAAGTTGAATTTTATGTCCCCAGACGTCACCTTCAGACAGAAACATTGTTTAGTTACCAACAAATAACGACTGTCACACATATGTTTCTTGTTGGCAGAGATTTTTGTGGGTGTCTCAATCAAAACTGTTCTTTATGGAATGTAAACATGATAAAAGCGAATTTAATACAAGCATTGTTGAGATATTGCATGGGTGTGAGATTTCTGGGCGTAATGCCAATTATTGGCTTTTGTACTGGAACAAAACTGCACTTAAAAGAGTTAGTAAAAGAGCTTAAAATATTGCGCAAAACTATCAATATTGAAACTAGGAAAGTAAATATTAAGCGTCAGATATTGTTAACAGAATTCAATGCATAGCGGTTCTCTTTATTAATGTTATTAGCTTGGATACGACACATGTTTAGTCGTCCTTGATTGCCATTTACGCTAATCCATCCACTTTATTAACATGCAAATTAATTGCTTTGTAAAATTACCTGCTTATGTCACTCTTCAATCGATTCTCTTCCACTGTTATCCAAATATTGTGCAGCAATACACAATTTGAGTATAAAATCTAATTTAATATTACACGTTGCAGATTCATTGTATAAGGTCACAAAGATAAGTTCAATAGTTTAATCTTTATAGTGATCTTCGAAATATAGAGATTCAAAGGAGGTTAAATCAATTAAGATGATGACTCTAATATCAAAACCATACCATGTTTATGTATAGTTTGTGTATGAATGAGGATACAGAACATTTGCAACTGGTTTAGATATTTTTAATTCAATGGGTAAGCTCTGTAACCGAATACATAATTTAGAGGAATAATCCCTATTGTGCAATTGCCACGAACCACAACAGAATCACGTAGGAGTCAAATGAAATTATTTAGAGCTTTATTTGTGAAAAATTGAAATTTATTAGTGTGTTGACTGCATTGTAAGGATAAGGTTTCCAATCACAGCTGGCACGTGATCTTGTATACACTTTCAAAATAGGAGTATTTATGTGTTTGACCTAATTTCGTTTTATTTTCCTCCAACAAGATCGTTAGTTCGATTTTTCAGGAAAATCACCGAATGCACAATGCACTGTTGCAGAAAGACCGTGGGATTGGGCGTGAATTACAGTCAGTGTCAAGTAGTTTATAAAAATCAACTCATAAAGTAACTAAATTGAAAAACCACAGTAACCAAAAAATTATAAACATTAAGAATGATTTAGAATTTGATATAACCATGCCAATGGCCTGCCTACAGAACCACAAAAATCAGATTTTGTACTCATGAATTGTAACATTTTACAATTCGTAAGTTTACAAAGTAACTTTTAGTATAGATTACGCATAGTTTTCCGTTACGTAATGAACCTCTTTACGCGTAAAAAAACGCAAAACTGTAAAATAAAGCGCACAGTTTTAGGATCGGCCACAAACTTTCGCTCTAATGCTGGGAAAAATTAATTTTGTTTACATTTCTTCCTTTATCTGAGTTTATTAGATGGAGATCATACAGTTCATATTTTCATATTCATCAAAAGTCACTCTGAATTATATGAATTGCGAAAACAGGACTTTCCATTTGGTCGTAGGTAAAGTATAGTACGTCACACGTGCTCTAAGGCATTTTACGCACTCATGAAATTACACCCTCGCCGCTACGCGGCTTCGTGCGTAAAATGCTTCTTACAGCACTAGTTACGTAATATACTGTTTTACTATTAAAATAACAGTGTTATTTTATGGCCATCTTCTGTCGATTCTTGCGCCACTTATCTAATTGCTTTAATAATTAATAATAATCAATTAATTTAGTAAAAAATGCAAAGTTACTCAACATCAATTAAATTTTAATTTCAAATATTTTTAACTAAGGCTTTATGTAAATTTAACACATATTTCCTAAACTTTTTTTGAGCTGTCCGATACAATATTTGATTGAATTACTAAAATAATTATTTTTGACCTAAAAATCTCACCGGTTTTTTTCTACATTTTGTAATTCAGATATCGCAAAAATTAAAGTATGTAGCAGTTGTCAGGCGCAAATTTGAAATAAAAAGTCCACCTTGGTGAAGGTTATTTTGTAAATTTCCATAATGGCAAACATTATCTAGAAACACATTACATCACGGCTATAAACATTAATATAGTTAATTGTTGCTGTTTTAAATGTGTTATTTGGCAAATATCACATTATAAAATTGACCTTTGCGTTACAACAGCTTCTTAGAAGTTTATTGCTCCATTTAAATTCAAGGATTGAAAAGTTCTAATTCTTAGTGTTAAAAACTGAATAAATATTTGTGTGTGTTTTTAATTTGAGCATTACAATAGTAAGGTTAAAAAAATTTGATTATAACGGTCATACTGACCTCTTTGATATTCCATAAATCCTCTTTGGTTAACTCCTTTTTGGATAACTTTTTCCGTCCCATTTTGACCGAACTGCACCAAACTTAATCACTCGCGTAATTTTTGGATGTTGTCAAAGCAACAAGTAACACGTTACTGGTTAAATAAAAAATCCAAAATGGAATTTGTTCCAAAATTGCCGCGCACATCACTAAACTCACTGTTAGGTATTGAAATAAAGATTATGCATGTTATTTGGATCACAAAGCACACAGTCTGCCGCATGTTTCAACATTGTTTTATCTTAAATGTTTGCTTAACCTTCCGTGTACCTAAGATGTTTAATACAGGATTTGTTTGTATGTTGATGATGGCGAATTAAACCAACACTAAAAATACTTTTTTATGCAATAAGTACTGCCGGATTAAATAAGGTGCGTTCTAGAATATGTGGTACTGTCAGTGGATTGCAAAAAAGCATTTAACGATAATGAATTATAGTCAATGTAAACAATTATCATAGTTGAACTCGACTAAAAATATACTTAGATAAAAGGTTGCTGGCATATGGTTACTTTACTAGAAAGCACTCTAGAAAGCAATTAAAAAAAAATCTAATATAACTTTGTCAAACTAAATTAATGCGCCTGGGATTAATATTAAAAATAAGCTGCCGAAAGCACGTCTCGTTAATCATATCGCCTAATTCTTTGTAGGCGAAGATACTTGTGATACTCTCAACTATATTTAGACAACCCGCTATATTTCAGTCTGAAGAGGCGCCTGCCTTTATAAATAATAAGAAAATGCTTCTACTTTTATATGTTCATTTCAATATTTTGTTCAACAGAACAATTTTTGATGTAAAAAGTTAGGCGATAAGTTATTTACTCTTAAACAAACCGTAATTCCATCAATATATCTGGAAAATAATCATAGAGGTTCTTCAACTTGACGAAAAACGATTACATTTTCTTTATTGTTTATTTACATTAATTTTATACTGGAAACTCATTTTTCATTAATAAAATTAGAAATCAGTACATTTTTGATATTTATAACATTTGGTTGACTTAATTTTAGTTTATTTTTAAATATGGCAGTCGGCTTAAAGCTGAAAAACCACAAAACACAGTTCTGTAATAAACGGAAACTGTCAAATTCTCTCCTATGAAGGTACAAAACAACGATACATTCTTTTCAATAAGAAAAATGAGACTTTTTTTTTGATTTGAGCTAAAATTGTATCTATTATCAATTCCCCATGTAGTTACTCTTATCTGGGACACCCTGTACTGCCAAAAATATTTGTCCCCGTTTTAATACAGAAATCCGCTATTTTATGCTTGTTTTATTTCATAAACCATCATAAAAAAGGTTACATTTATTGTAGATTACAAAGTATTTCAATTTTCCAGACTTACGTGTTCTTTTTAGTGAAACTCTCTGTATTTGACTCAACTAATAAATACTGCTCTGTCAAGACAATTTCAGTTATCTGCAGGGTGGTTCTTCATCTGAATCAATGTTGTCGGATTAACCGAAAAAAGTACAAACATTTTGTTCTAATGTTCGAATTTAATATAAACAAAGACACTACTTTCCACGTTTAATTGAGTTGTAAAAGAAATTTGACAATTCACGACAACTGTGTGTCTCTATACTCATTTCCGTGTATGCCTATTTCATGTTTGGTGTCATCGAACAGGTATTTTGTCTTTTTCAACATCAAAATAGTAAATTACACTGCAAAAATCTCTATAAGAAAGATTTTATCTTAAAACCCAGAGCGATAAATCTCCATATAAATTTAAGTTATAGTGTAACTTTGAGCTAACAGTTTTTCATCGCAAATTGGGTAACAAGAAATGATGGCTCAAGTTAACAAAATGGGATTTTGTAAATCATTCAAAACATCAAAGTCAGTTTTTCAGCTATTAGGCGAGTTTGAAGAAATCAGAATATCTGCACAAGTAATTTGCTACATTTCCATGGGTGAAAGCAAAATCTAGTATTGGCACTTTTGCAACAAAATTCTTAAATTATTATACTTGAATGTTTGGCAATTGGCTAGCTAGATTATTGCCACTACAAGTGATTATTTATATAAATAAAACGAGCATTATATTTGCTTCTATTTAAATGATTGACACTATCTACATAGGGAAGCTAATTTGATTTAAAAATTCTGAGTGGCACAACAATATAATCATGGACATTTCTAGTGTAACCCGAAACATGATTTAATGGTGAGCTTCCAAAACTACTCACCCAAAACAAAGTTCTAGTGTTTTACACTAGAATAAACTCATTTATGCAACTGGTTAAACAAGCAGGTGTACGTCGATCGTGCTGGGTAAATATAGTAAACTCTTTCTTGGAAAGTTTCGTATGCATAGTGGACACGAACGTTAATTCCTTGAACTAGCGATCTTAAAATTACTGTAATTGTTTTCGAGAGTTATGGTTACTAGTTTTTGGTTGTTTTAAGTGTCAATGTATCAGTTAAATTAATGAGAAAACGCATAAAACACGGTGAATTAGTGTAATGTGAAACGTGTGAAAGGAGAAAAAAGTGGGTTTGAAGTGACCAAAGCACAGCAAATTGTGTTTGGTGAACAACAAATGGAGTTTACATTTAATGCTGATTTTTATTAATTTTGTATGATAAATAAGTTTGTACTCTACTTTTTGATCTGCAATCTCTATTGCCACTTTTTTTTGTTAAATTTACTAAAAATACTAAACCACCCACTTTTTTTACCAAAAAATTAACGATTTCTCCACCTAAACTTACTGCTCGATTTCAAAGCAAAAGTTGGACACGTTGCACGGTTCATTATTATTTCCGTCAAGGTTAATAATTATTGTAAACACGCTTAATAAGGCAGGGTATATGAGAAAAAACTACATAAATCAATTAAATTACCATTAAACTTAACTGTCTGAATTTTTGACGTCTGTTTGTGTGACGTCCATTTTAATTAATGTGTATGGGACAATTCGATTTTTAGAATTTTAGCACCATAAACAATGAGGACAACAACAATTAAGAACTAACAGTTTTCATTAATAATAATATTTTGTTAGTAGTGAACGATGTATCCTAATGTTAGTTTACCTGATTCGTAGATATTTTTCCAAATGTTTGCGAAAGCTTGTTTAGTTTTAAAACTTCAATTAGCAGCAAAGGAAGTGTGTTGCAGAAAACCAGAGTGAAAACCCTAAAATACACTGGAAATTAAGCAGGTAAATGTGTTTTATCTGCGCTCAAACACTAATATGCTTAAATCAATGATGAAGGAGTAAATGCAACTTTGCACCGTAATCCCAGTTTTTTGGTCACCCTGTAGACAATTTTCAAGATAAAAATTTCTGGTTAACACCTCTAAAAAGAGCCCTTCAAGACGGTTCTTTAAGTGGTTGAACCACCTTCAACTCCCAAAAATAACCGAGATATAAGGAAGTCAACATTTCAAACTAGATTTTGGGTTAAACCTAAAAAAGTGCATCAAAACAGTTTTTGGCTAATATTTCGAAAACGGTTAAAGTTACAAGAAAATTACAAGGGATCACAAATGTTCTCACTGAACTGTTCCATCAACCAATGTAAATTTTAATATCAATTATTGCTGCTGCTATACAGTACGTGCACGAAAACTGTAGTGATTCAACGTTTTTGGTGACCCTGTAGGTAATTTTTAAGATAGAATTTTTTGGTTAACATTACTGAAAAGAGCCCGTTATGACGATTCTTTTAAGTGGTTCAACCTTCCTGAACTCCCAAAAATGACCGAGATACGCACTTTCAAAATTTTAAGCTGATTTTTTGAAAAATAAGGGTTATTTTAGTAAATTTAAGCAGCAAGTTGACATTATTTGTAAAATCGGTAAAATTCTAAAATTTTCAGGCCAAATTTTAGCAAAACTAGAATTAATAAAAACGGGATAATTAATATTTAAAACATATTGACATTAAAATATAAAAACATATTAACTATTAGCAAAACAATTAAAAAATAGTAATCTCCAACAGTATATTGCTTAACAAAGCATTTTTGTGAAACAGTTCTTTTTGGCATAAAGCAGTGAAACTTAGTACGGTCAGTAAAACACAGGAATAATTACTACAATCTAATATTTGTTAATGTGTTTCAAAACTGAAAATCCAAAAATATTTTTTCTGTGATGATCTGTGCAATGTTATTAATATACCTCATTTGAAAGAACGAATTCGTAGATTACCGGTAGGTTATTTTTCAATGTCACAGTTACACTAGCCTCACTCATTTAACAGAAATCACTGCAATATTATCGGATAAAAATAGTTTTTATATCTAATCTAATAGGTGAGTCATAATTCAAAAAAGTTTCTGCCTACAATTTGTAAATAAATGCTTGTTACCATTGAATTTAATAAAAAGACAATAATTTTGAGCATGTCACCAAGCCGACAAATACATCAGAAGTAATTACCATAATCGTTACGCACATTAGGCAAATTGCATGTAAACGCTTTTATCGCCCGGCACCTCACAGCTTTTAATGAAAATAAAACCGGAAGGTTAAACAAACTGCCTAATCACAATTTAAAAAAAAAACACGAGCACGAGTACCCAACCAAAATATGTGGAACAATGGTAAATCCTAAACACGTTTCGAGCCGATGGATTATGAGACGAAGACTGAGCGCCATACGCCTAAGTTCCATTTTCAAACTATTCCCAGTGTTTACATTAGCGCGTACGGCAACATGAGTACAAGTCAGAAATAAATTGAACGTTCATGATTTTATTAATTTACATTTTGTTGTGGGATTGCGCGCAGATGTGTTTTGGCTTCAAACAGGAAAATGTCGTTGTCAATTTCACAATTTAATACAAAATAAATAAGCGTTAACCTTCGCGGATTTTTTTAGGGAAGTAGTGCAGCCGACACTCCTTGGATTTATTGACTAAAAGGATCACGGAATTTAAGTTTTTTTTAGATAACCACAAAATTCCTTTCTAAGTTCAATGTAGTTTGAACGCAGTTATACGCAAAGTGATCAGTCAATCAAGTACATTCACTTTGAATTGACAGATTACAGATGTATTATAAAAAATGTGGTTTCTGTTAATTAATAACAATTAATTCTAGTCATCTAACATATATGAGTATTATCGCACTTGTAATTTTGCATCATGTATCTTATTAGTCTATATTATTATGTTATGTAAATGAAAATCAAAAATAGGATGTAACAATGTGAATGTACCTTATTGAATGTGACAAATTGAAAAAGCAAACAGTGTCATTACATTATTACGTCAACTTATTTTTGTTTGATTTTCCGCAAATAAAAACTTGATTTAAAAGTCCACTTGAACCATGGTAAATGTTCAGAATGATTCTAGAGACGTTGTATAAGGTACACTGTCACAGAACTTTCAGAAGTCTCGAAAATAACATTGGAAATAGCAGAAGCTTCTAAATACGAAGGCGTAGAAGGGCCACAGACGTTATTTTTCTTAAATTTTTACTTCAAACTCAGAAATTAACTAAATTCCAACTCGGAAACTAGTTAAATTTCTACTTCAAACTCGGAAATTAACTAAATTCCGACTTCGAACTCGGAAATTAACTAAATTCCGACTTCGAACTCGGAAATTAGTTAAATTCCGACTTCAAACTTGGAATTTAGTTGCAATGTTGTCAAACTGACAAATTCTACTATTTTAGATCTACTAATTAAGATCAAAGAGTGTTTGCAATGTTGCCAAACTGACTAATTTTACTAATTTGGTTTGAAGAGTATATGAAATGTTATCAAACTGACAAATTCTACAATTTTGGTTTGAAGAGTGTTTCCAATCGGTCCAAACTGACAAGTTCAACTAATTTCTTTGAAGTGTGTTTGCTTGCAATGTTGCCAAATTAACAAACTCTCCTAATTTAGATCGAAGACTGTTTGAAATGTTGCCTAACTGACAAAATTTGGTAATTTGGTTCAAAAGTATCCTTGCAATGTTATCAAACTAACAAATTCTACAATTTTGGTTTGAAGAGTGTTTGTAATGTAACCAAACTGACAAGTCCGACTAATTTCTTTGAAGTGTGTTAGCAATGTTGCCAAAGTTAACAAATCTTACTAATTTGCTTCGAAGAATGTTTGCAATGTTGCCAAACTGAAAAAATTTGTCTAATTTGGTTTGAAGAGCTTTTGCAATGTGACAATGTAAATTCTGAGTTCGAAGTCGGAATTTAACTAAATTCCGAGTTCAAAGTCGGAATTGAACTAAATTCCGAGTTTTTTCGGTTTTTAGTTAAATTCTGAGTTTGAAGTCGGAATTTACCTAAATTCTTTCGGAATTTAACTAATTTCCGAGTTCAAAGTCGGAATTTAGTTAATTTCCGAGTTTGAAGTCGAAATTTAAGAAAAATAACGTCTGTGGCCTTTCTACGCCTTCGTATCTAAAAGAGCAAGGCTGGAATCATTTTGAAAATGCTAAAAGCCTCATATAAGGTGCAAACCAGGGCAAATGGTGGTTACGTCATTATCTGACATTTGGTAACTCGTAATTCCATAACAAACTAACTACAATATTCGTATATCCATTATCTGTCACTTTCTAATGTTGACAAAAAATGCGTTGTTAGCAGAAATTATAAAAACGAGAAATGTTCAGTTTTCAGTATAAACGTGCAG
Organism: Ips typographus; assembly: GCF_016097725.1. NCBI lineage: Eukaryota > Metazoa > Arthropoda > Insecta > Coleoptera > Curculionidae > Ips > Ips typographus. The sequence goes on along the minus strand of NC_138430.1, from coordinate 4,296,023 downwards.
AAATCCAACAAACTTAGGATGGCGTCAAAAAAATTTGCAATGTTGCCAAAATATAGTAAATTATATGTAAGTTCGTGTAGTAGTTGTCAACAGAAGTTTCTAAAATACATTTAAAATTGTCAGAAACCTTTTAAATAAATTTGAAATTATATAATAAATAATAATATAATAATAAATATCTAAATGATTTACAAACCGTTCAAGAAATTATTATAAATGCCAAAGGCTTTTAGAATCACTTTGCAAGTGACAGAAGTTTCTAAAATCTATTTAAAATTGTCAGAAGCCTTTTAAATAAATTTGAACCTCTCTAGAACTTATAACACTGCCAAAACAACATAAGAACATTATAACTGCCAAAGGCTTCTAGAAACACTTTTCAAATGACAGAAGTTTCTAAAATCAATTTAAAATTGTCAGAAGCCTATTAAACAAAATTTGGTCAGAAGCATCTAAAATCATTTTGTAAATACCAGAAATTCTTACAATCGTTTTAAAATTGGGGGTCACTGTCATCCAAATCAATAAATTGGCCAAACTCAGTAAATGATTTCAGTAAATTATTAGATCACTGAACAATGCAATTTACCCTGAATTAAGTAGAATTTAAGTAAATTTGGTAATTTAAGATTGAAATAATTAAACAGAAAAATTAAGATTAACACATTTTTTCTTTTTATAATGCAAACTTGCAGATTTTATACACTTTGGAAGTCGAATGTATGTACATTTACAGCCATAATTGCGTTGGTACGCCACTGCCTAGAAAATAAACGATCCTCCTACCACATTACAGTTTATGGCGGTGTATTTTATTTCAATCTGCAGGATCATAATTAGAATATTATAATCCCATTATTATTAATATATTCAATCGGCGTAGGAAGACAAATCAGGGCACATGATGGGTTGTTGGTTCAAAATTTTTTAATATACGATTATCATTAAAATAAATACAGTGCGGATATTTTGCTATGCATTTTGAAACATTTTCAGTTATTCTACGTGAAAAATCGTGTATAAATTGTATTTAAGTAAAAAAATACAAGAAATTGCATAGTTAATAGCAAAACACTAGAAATTTAGTTAATCTAAGAAATTTTAAATTAATAATAATAACAAAGCTAAAAGATTCCAACTTGTATTGCTTTTTATACTTTTTGGAAAAAATATAATTTCGCAATTAGTTAACAGTTGACTGTTAACCATGGCCATTGCCATGCATATCTTAGCCATTTATCAATAGTTTGTCAAATATGCCCTTAAGAAAGAACAAACAGTTTAGAGGAATTTTGATTTATTTCCCGTAGACTAAGAAATTCTTGATCGGTGTAAATTATGGCCTTATTACCGCCACTGTTCAATCGCAAAATTCTTATAATACATTTCTCAATATGGACCAAATTATTCATGTATAACGATATAGATAAATCAGGCATTCTTCTTTATGGCTCTAAGGCGAGGATGTGCTATTTTTGTGCCTTTGGTTATAAATGCGTTTGTTTGCAAGAAAAATGTTTACTCGGAGTTTAATGGCCTAATTTGTTTACAACTTTCCTCTTTGTAAAACCGTTTTATCTTCAATAATGCCAATAAACGCTTTCTTTTTCGTGGAGAGGATAAAACAAATATTGAAAATATATTAATCCGTTGGTAAATTTGCATAGAAAACTCTATGAAATTTGCCGCCTCTCTACAACTGGAGCATATAAAAGTTTAAACTTCTTCAACCATAACATAACGTGAAAATGTTGAAATGCAAATGAAGTCGTAAGCCAGTTATTACAGCTCGTACAACTAAATTGCTTAAGACATCGTTTAACACGGATTCTATTGAATTAAGTGAAGAAACGTTCATCCTCTTTGTAACCATACGTTTTTATTATGTTCATAAAAATGAATTAGGCCGTAAAATACTGTAATATAGAGATTTGGATTTTCATTTCAAGAAAGTGCCTTAAACAGATTAGTTTTTATATTATTTGAACTTTTAAATTATTAAGTTTATAATAAAATTTAAAGGCTTTTTTAGTGTAATGTTGTCTTTTAATGAAGAAAATTCATTAATAAGTTGACTTTTGTTATTTGGTTTCATCTCTACTCGTTTCAACCTTAATTCACTAAATTTCTGGCAGTCTTGTATACAGTGTGTCCAGGATAATTAATTACGTTAATGAACTACGTGAGTTCAGTGAATTTTGGATATTAATTAATTTATATTCTGAAAATTAAATTCTCATCAATTCACATAAAAAATGGCGTCGATAACTCTACCGGGTGTTGAGATATTCTAATTTGAAAAGAAAGCTCAAAAATCTGCTTTGACCGCCGTAACTTTGGTTCCATGACAGCTACAGGGTACATTTTTTTACGAAAATGTAGCTACAACAATTGTTTATTTAACGGGCCTGTATATTTTTACCGGAAAAATTTGTAGCGACAGCGTCAGATGGAAAAACATCAAAGTGACATCAAGGTAAAGTTCAAAAAAGCACTGCCTGCTTTGACAGCCTCTAACTTTAGTTCCATGACAGCTGCAGGGTGGATTTTTTTACTAAAATGTAGCTAAAACAATGGTTTATTCCACCACCATGTATAGTGTTACCGGAAAATTGTAGCGACAGCGTCAGACGGAAAAACGTCAATGTAACATCAAGGTAAAGTTCAAAAAGCACTGCCTGCTTTGACAGCCTCTAACTTTAGTTCCATGACAGCTGCAGGGTGGATTTTTTTACTAAAATGTAGCTAAAACTATGGTTTATTCGACCACCCAGTACAGTTTTACCAGAAAAATTTGCCATGGCAAAGCCAGGCGGAGAAACGTCAAAGTGACACCAACTGAAAGCTTAAAAAGTCACTATCTGCTTTGACCGTCCCTAGCTTTGGTTCCATAACAGCTACAGGATGATTTTTTTTACTAAAATGTAGCTAAAACAATGGTTTATTCTACCACCATATGTAGTTTAACCGGAAAAAATTGTAGCGACAGCGTCAGACGGAAAAACGTCAAAGTAACATCAAGGTAAAGTTCAAAAAACACTGCCTGCTTTGACAGCCTCTAACTTTACTTCCATGACAGCTGCAGGGTGGATTTTTTTACTGAAATGTAGCTAAAACAATGGTTTATTCCACCACCATGTATAGTGTTACCGGAAAAAATTGTAGCGACAGCGTCAGACGGAAAAACGTCAATGTAACATCAAGGTAAAGTTCAAAAAGCACTGCCTGCTTTGACAGCCTCTAACTTTAGTTCCATGACAGCTGCAGGGTGGATTTTTTTACTAAAATGTAGCTAAAACTATGGTTTATTCGACCACCCAGTACAGTTTTACCAGAAAAATTTGCCATGGCAAAGCCAGGCGGAGAAACGTCAAAGTGACACCAACTGAAAGCTTAAAAAGTCACTATCTGCTTTGACCGCCCCTAACTTTGGTTCCATGACAGCTACAGGATGATTTTTTTTACTAAAATGTAGCTAAAATAATGGTTTATTCCACCACTATGTATAGTTTCGCCGGAAAAATTTGTAGCGACAGCGTCAGACGGAAAAACGTCAAAGTGACATCAAGGTATGTTTCAAAAAGCACTGCCTGCTTTGACAGACGCTATCTTTAGTTTCACGACAGATACAGGGTGATTTTTTTTACTAAATTGTAGCTGAAACAATGCTTAATTCCATCATTCTGTATACTGTTTCCAGAAAAATTTGTGATGGCAACGCTAGGCGGAGAAACATCAAAGTGACACCAAATAAAAGCTCAAAAAGTTACTATATGCTTTGATCGCTCCTAACTTTGCTTCCATGACCGCTACAGGGTGGATTTTTTTACTTAAATGTAGCTAAAACAATTGTTTATTTAACCGCCCTGTATATTATTACCGAAAAAAATTGTGGTGGCAGCGCCAGGCGAAGAAAGGTCAAAGTAAAATCAAGCCAAAGTTCAAAAAAGCATTACCTGCTTTGACAGTTTGTAGTTCCGGTTCCATTCCAGATTTTTATTTCCCACTAAGTTAGTGACCATCACACTCTTCACAAGGTGTCAAATTGTGGAGAATCCTACCCAACAATTCAGGTTTTTTTGAGAAACGTCTGTGGGCTGTATGTGGCTTTGCAAATGTCAACTTAATATTTAACATATACTTGTAAAATAGACACTTGTGTGAGAAATGTAAAGTGACCTTTTCTGGTTTCTGGTACGACCTTAACTTTTCTTCCTAGAATGGTACTGTAGACGTATAATTATTGCATAAAAACGGGTTTTTGGCGGTTCCAACCAACAAAATCACAGCATGCCGTTTAAATTTGACAAAGACGAACGGTTTATTTTGAAAAAAGCCGCCAACGCGGAGGCGGTTCCTCTTCCAAGGGCGACCCGCAAATTTATGATCTTGTTTTGACACCACCAGCGTCGATTTATTCTTCTTGTTTTTTCGATAAATTTGACATTATCAATTAATACGATCTTCGTGTCGGTATGGGTTTCTTCTGTTTCGTGTTCCTCGTTATCCATTCAACGATTGTTCTCGGCTCTATTACAATAATTAATTGTGCTCGCGGATCGATAGCCACGTAGCCCTTGGAGGAATTTTAAATCAGCCAAGCGGCTGGGTCGAAGTAATTCGATACGGTGTCGAAAGGGTAATCTTGGCCATAGAACATACCAAGACAGAAAAGAAAAATTCACCCAAAGCGTATAATATTATATGTTACGTGCCTATGATGAATAACTCCATTTGCAAAGGTCTTCGTCGGCGGTACAACACAAAAAAAAGGCATTAGTTCCGGATATGACACGAAACATTCACCTATCGAAACACCAATAAAAACACAACAGCTTACGACTGTTTATCAGTTTTATCGGACTTTTATTACTTTTTATTGTCGATTTTCTCACTTTGAGCGGTGATGAAATCATCAAATTCTTCTAATTAATTGACACATTATGTCTGGAAGGCAAAGTACATATTGAGTCTAGAAAAATACACATAAACCAATCCTGTGATTTTTTTTATATAGAAAATATGATGTGACTTCATAACTATAAGGAAAGAACAAGTATAGTTCAATTTTTTAATGCAAAACCATTCCTAACTAAGTTTATGCAGTTAAAGTCGATTTTTGGTTGAAACCTCTCAGTACATTCTAGTTTATCTAAATGTTGCAATCCCTTTATGGATTGCCACATTCTAGTTTTAACGTTTCTGAAAAACGCACTTTACTACAAGCGAAAATGAGCCTTATTGGAATTAGCAATAAACTTATGAGTTGCTCAATAATTATTCCCAATTTTGTTATTGCGTTTGTGTCTCCTGTGTTCGTTAAGATAAAGTAACCATTAAGCAGTGTTACAATATGGCAACAGCGCAAGTTTACTTTATATTATACTGTCTGATGAAGCATGAAAGAAACTTGCAAAACGTCAAGCTTTATCAATTTAAATTTTCTAAGTTTTGATAACACATTTTCTCATTCAAGCAAAAAAATATGTATTAAGAAAGCTGCAAACTTAAGCTTTAAAAATTGCAGTGTATTCTTAAAAATTAAAAAACCATTACAGTTTTTCTGGCTATCTTGGTGAATGCGCCAACACATGAAATTAATTTTTTGCAAATTTTCTGTTTTAATACAACAAAAACAACAAATTATTCAAAATTTTGTTATACATTACTTACAGCTTCCATGTTATTATGGTTCAAGTTATCTGCGAAATCAGGTGATATTTATTTTTTTTAGGGTTTCTAGCTGATTTAGTGTTTTTTCAGGTTAATGGATAGGAAATTTAATAAGGACTTCAAAAATGTGCTTAAAAATGTGATCCAGTAACTACAAGTGTGTTTTACAAGGGATATTGTAGCAGACTGTCCTTTAAACCGTGTTTATTGAAGCTTAAACTTTGACAGCACTTTTCGCCCGGACTGTAGTACATTTTTTAGTGTTTTTTCAGGTTATTGGGTAGGAAATTTAACAAGGATTCCAAAAATGTGCTTAAAAATGAGATCCAGTTACTACAAGTGGGTTTCACAGGCGATTTTGTCGCAGACTTGCTTGTAAACTATCATTTTTACAGTTCAATTTTTGGCAACGCTTTTATTCCGGATTGTACCGAATTTTTTAGTGTTTTTTTAGGTTATCGGATAGGAAATTTAATAAGGATTCCAAAAATGTTCTTAAAAATGTGATCCAGTAACTACAAGTGTGTTTTACAGGGGATATTGTAGCAGACTGTCCTTTAAACCGCGTTTATTGAAGCTTAAACTTTGACAGCACTTTTCGCCCGGACGGTAGTACATTTTTTAGTGTTTTTTCAGGTTATTGGATAGGAAATTTAATAAGGAATCCAAAAATGTGCTTAAAAATGAGATCCCGTCCCTACAGGCGATTTTGTCGCAGACTGTCTTTTCAACCGTCATTTTTGTAGTTCCGACTTTCACACTTTCCTTCAGGACTGTACCACATTTTTTAAGTGTTTTTTTTAGGTTCTTGGATAAAGAATTTAATAAATAATATTTTTCATTCGCTTGGTAAATCCAAAGTCCATAAATAAAGAACATCCCTAAAAGCATTTAAAGCATTTGAAGAAACGTTGATAAATGTGTTGACCATAATAATTTGAAATGGATGATGCTGGATAAAAATTGGATTTTCCTCTTTACAAGATAATTTTGGTGAAAAATCAATTTTTTTTAAAGGTTAATACTGGCAAGGGTTTGCTAACTTTTTGTCATTTGAATAAGGTATCTGGCTGCAAATACTATAGTTAGCCGGAGAAATTGAGAGCATACTGTATTTTGTTGAAAGAGTAGCAAGAAGGTTTTACTAGTGGATCACAATAAAGAACCAACAACGTAGCAAAATAAAAATATATGTAATCTAACAAAACACTTAAAAGGAATTGATATTATCATTATTTTGCCCCATTTTCCAAATTTCTTCCAACGAACCAAACCACATAAAATTGATGATAACATTCCTAAACATAATGGTCCAAATAATTCCTACCCATTAAGCTCAATTCCGGCTTTAAACCGTTTGTGTCCCAATAATTACCCATTCTTGTTAGTGACAACCGGATAAAACGGACGAGTTGTCCTTTCTCGACATTTACAGGACGCGGTAGACTGCTTGTCGACAGGAATCCATTGAAAAAACTTGTTAACGCTAGTGGGAAATTGCATACCGAATAGGTAAAGATAACGTTTGTTGTAGCTCTTTCTAAAGACAAGAATGTTTACGGTTTTGGCGAACTCAGGATGTAGCTCACGCGGATCGTGATTTTATGTGTCAATATTGTTTTTGGTCCTAAATGAAGTGCCTGAGGAAATGAAGACAATTGTTATGGTTTAACACCATGTTTTGCTATGTCGGTAACAGTTTACGTTGAAACGCCTGTATGGAAGTTTTATAGAAATCGACTTGATCTTCAATAGAAGATTCTCTGTTGGTTACTTACCACAGAGCAACTTTTTGGGTGTCAAATGAACACCCTGTATAATTTGTTATCTGGTTGAAAACTTTCAGTTCTTGTCGTTGAGACTAGGTCAAGCGGATCATGTCCGATTGGGTTTCGGGCAAACCGTGACAGTCCACGCTTCATTATCTCTCCAACTTTATGCTTATCATTTGTGTCTAGCACTCGGTCGTGACAAATACAGTTTTAATTCGACAGCTTGTCGCTTAGAGCTGAGATTATTATTAGTACAATTTGATTAACGATGCCTGAAACTTATCAGAGCACTCTAAGTGACACTGACTGTTTGTAATCTCCTCCAACTAATTTTTGTTTATTAATTTTTGAAGATATGCCTTTAAGTTCATAAGTGATGGTAGATGTGTCACTATTAATTTACTTTAATATAACATGCATTGAAAATTGTATTAAGCAAATAACTGTGAAATCACTGCTTCAAAAGTCCAAAATTTTGTGATTCTTTTAGTAATATAGTCTCTCCAGGATAGCAGGTTATCTTAAAAAATAAATTTCTGTAGCTTAGAATCTTTTTTCTTTTAGAAATTTTCGTTCACAAATAATAGGATGTTCCATATTGTATATTCCTCTCCAGTTCCCAATTGCAGTTCAATCACTAAATACAACAACTAAGTACTCTAAACAATTTTAGTTGTTTGCTTTTGTTTATCTTTAGCATTCACTGACCCGACATAACTCTGGCAAGCCAAAAATAAATAACACCAAGAACAACAGATGTGTGTTGCTGGTTGAATACTAACCATCAATAATTTAGAAAATTTCAATCTTTTTAGCAGATATTTCATTTAATTAATGCAAAAATTACTTACCTTGCTCTCGCAAACTTTGTGGCAGACGTACTTGCACACTGAAACAGAAATTATTGTTAAAATGCAGATATTTTTGTTCAGATTTATCAGATAAGAGAAAAACCTTTTTTTGATAGTTTTAAGGACCTTTCTGAGTCTGTACTTACAGAATCCACTTTTTTCTTGACTGCATTGCAATTCTTATCTAAAACAAAAGAAGCCTTTTTCATAGTAACAAAAGTCGTATGACTGAGACTAAAGTTTAAAAATGAAGCATCTAATCATAATCTCAAAATCAGTTTAAACCTCAATTCAAACAGTTACAGTATACGATCGTTTCTCAAAAAATATCAAATTCATTAAATGATGGAAGAGAGTTACCAAGAAAAAAGTTCACAGAATGTGACAGAAACCTGCTATTGTTAGCATCTTCTGTTACATTCTATCAAAACTTCTCTTCAGAGTCGTATTTTTTGCTTTTTAGGGCCCAGGCGATTTCCTTATTAACAATTTGGCAACTTTGCCCTAATAATTGAGTTGCCATCTTTGCATTTTACTGCCTCAAATATCTATTTGTTTCTAAACAGTTCAAACACTGATTGGTGTTTTAAAAAAGGTGTTATTAAGAGTTAAGACAGACACGTAATTATCACGTGAATTTAAAAAATCTGGAAGCAGAAAACTGAAAACAGAAGAAAAAATACATTAGGTTTGTTCGCAGTGGCAATTTCAAACTGGTTTTTAACTAAAAATCTGAAAATGGGGGCTTTTATTTGTTAAATGCTCCAGTGACATTGACATTTTTTAGCTAAATTAAGAAAACTTTATAAAACACTAACTTATTCCATGAAACATCTTCATGAGGTGTAGCCACATGCTCATCTTCCGTATAATGCACAAGACGTCGCTGTTCAATAGATTCCTCGGATGCTTTCGAGTGCCTCCAATATTTCATGAGAAACCGCAGTTAAAGGGCACAAAAGGTTTTTCAGGATATGCAATTATCTTTGCGTTGTACATTGCCCATAAATCGTGTCGACCCTCTTTCAGATAGCAGCACGATTTTCTTGTCAAAAATGCTAAGTAAGCAGGATATTGACAATATTTTTGTAAATTAGATTGTAGTTGTATGCAACGAAATGTTGAGTTTTGGTGTAATGGTCATTATGCACGATGTTTCAGAACAAGCTGCATATTTCTCGAATACACGACTGGAAAGTTTTTCCGGAAACTTTAAAGTGAATTTCTCAACCACTTCGAATAAAATAACCACTTTTTGTTCTGCAGAAAACGTATGTACATTTTTGCGATTTATTTCAACTCTCAAGTTGATTTACTGGGTACTCTTTCAATGAACGATAAATTCAATGTTGATTTGTCCATAGCCTGATATTATGACATGCGAACGTTGAAACTAAATTGCCTCTTTAAAGCAAATTTACCACTCATTTTAGTGTTAAACGTGTCGAACTAAAATACACGTAAACAAGGAAATTGGACGTACAAACTCCGATTTGTAGAAGAAATATACGTACGCACATTCGCAAATTACTCGTATTATTTCAGGAGATTGATTACAAACCGGGGATCAGTTTGAGTAATTGACACAAATTGGCAATAATTTTGAGTCAAACGGTGGTTTCTTAGACAGATCTTTCATTACGCGAATACCGCCTGAAATTTCAAAAGCGTGTTATTTATAAAGGGCCCCAGGACAATGTGCTGTTGGATACCACGTTACAGATTTGTTATTATAGCATGTCTTGTACCAATTCTTTATACCTATCGTGTTTACTGCGAAGAGTCTCATGTTCCGCCCCCTTTAGAATTTGCCTGTTATTTTTATTAAGCTTTTATTGTACTGTGTGAATCATTTTAGTTTATCAGTATTTACTACATATAAATTTTATGATTGACAAATTTCAATTTTACTCTCAAATTTTGACAGTGCTTTCCTTCCAGATTGTACCGAAATTTTTAGTGTTTTTTTTTAGGTTATCGGATAGGACATGTAATAAAGATTCCAAAAATGTGCTTAAAAATGAGATCCAGTAACTACAAGTGTGTTTTACAGGGGATATTGTAGGAGACTGTCCTTTAAATCGTGTTTATTGAAGCTTAAACTTTGACAGCACTTTTTGCCCGGACTCTGTTTCATTTTTTAGTGTTTTTTTAGGTTGTTGGATAGGAAATTTAATAAGGATTCCAAAAATGTACTTAAAATTGAGATCCAGTCACTATAAGATTTAAATATTATAATCATTACAAATCTAGTAATAAAAATCCAGTACACACAGAGTTTTCATGTATTACTACATGTTTTCTCTTGTAATGATTCTGTTTGACCATTTGTTTTTCAAGTTTAATTTGATATTACATTAGAATATAACCAACTTGAAAACAACACACAGTCCTGCAACCAATAAACCAAAAATGTCACTGCATTGTTATCACTTTGTATATTTTATATTTACATATTGAATTCTTAAAATCAGGTGCTCATTTAGACCAATTTTCTACTTATTTTTTTCCGACCTTAAAGAAACATTTTACAAAACAGATTTCTAAAAAAGGCTTTTCCTATTGTACACTTTTTAGGTTTAAAATCATTATGTCATTTTTAAACTTGAAAAAAATACTGCTACAACGAAAGTTGCTTTGCTCTACAGGACTGTATTAAGGTGTTTTTCCCATTTAAGGGGTTACAAGGCAAAAAGTAACAGAGTTCACCAGCTCCATTATTTGACAAACTAAAAAATGTCATTCTATATGTTTCAGATCCGCCTAGAACTGAGAGAACCAGCTTAGCTCTCTACGCAGACGACACTGCGATTATGGCCCGGAGCAGGAGCGCACGATTCCTAACCCAGAAGAGACAACAGCGTTGGAGAAATGGTGAAACAAGTGAAAGATTGACCTGAACGTGGAGAACCGGCTATAGTTTTCGAAAGAAGACCCAAAATGAAGATAGAAGGCAACGTTAGGTTAAAAGACATCGACTAAAAACAGTCTAGATTTTTAAGAAGTACTCAATTTTTTATCACTGAGGATAAGTCAAGTTAATAGTGAATAAGCTTGAAATAAAATTTTTAAACCTATGGCGTATGAAAAATTGTTTTTTAAGTTTGCTATTTCAAAAACTTCGTCAAGATAGTCTTGAAACTCGATTTTCCTAACTGAAAGCAGTTATAAAGCACTAAAAATAATCCAGAGCTCTAACGGCCCTATGCAGAGTCAGTCATTTTGAATATTTCAATTCAGCGTGTGACAAAGCACAGTCTAAACTTAAATTAAGCTTAAAACTTCAAAAAACTTGAAAAGTTAGTCTTCAATTCAATTGTCATCCACCTAATGTCAATATCCTGTATTTAAGACTATTTTCAAGACGAAAGTATTGAAATTTGTCTTCAAATTCTGAAAGCGTGCCTCAAATGCAAATTTTAAGCTTCTGAGGTCACTTTTCTTTGATCAAGAGTCACTTTTTGGTGTCCAAGTCAACTTTCAAGGTTTAAATGTGTCAATTTGTAGTCAAAAATCCTAGAAAAAGTAGTTTTTCATGTCTAAAAGTCAATTTTCAATACTAGTCTTTCAGTTTATCTGGAAAACTATGACGACTATATGTATTATAAAGTAATATGTATGCGTTTGACTGTATTTTAAGGTAAATCTAACAATAAGAAATATGCTATCTGTAGTGTGTTATGCTATTTTATATCATTTTATATAAAAAAAACATTTAGCTCACTTGATTATGCCTCTTTCACAATGAACGTTAACATAAGAAACACATCCTTTTTATGTTCATTTTGCAGTCCCTAAAAATATAAATTCTCATAGTATTCCTAAATATTAATAATACCTAATTACTCTTTTAATAAGATAACAAGACAAAAAAAATAAACGACAAATTAAAAAACATATTTAAAAAAGAGTTTTGTCAACAAAGATCTGGTACATAAACATTATTATACGAAAATCAATATTAGTTTCTTTACCCAGGAAGTAAGCACACCGTTAAATAACTACTCCGATGTTTTTGGTCAATTCAGTAGGTACGAAATCGACCACCCTGTACGTATTAGGAATATCTCAAGTGTTTATTTATAATCAGTTTAAAACCTTTTCAAGTGAATTAACCGTTAATATTGCTAAATAGACTTTGAAATTGACAGAGACAAAGGCCATATGTGTGTGGTCGGTTACCGTGGGAGAATGAAATGTGATATATTAGTTGTAATTATTCTTTAGCCAGAATGATCGATCAGCTTTGATGCAATTTATATTGTTTTTGCAACCAAACAACAAGTTTGTTTAGGCTTCTCAACAACATTTTCTACAAACTAAGGGAGTCGTGTTTCAAATTACTGGTTAACTGCTGAGCAGAAAGCATAATTTCCTTGTATAACATTGTTAAAAGGTTGGCGCCATCACTTATTTATGGATTGAGGCAGTCGTTAACCTACTAATATCAAAGATTTATTACACGAGATTTACCTAAATTGACCGTTTGCCAGGAAACGTTTATCAAAACTACGTGTTATATTTGCAAAACTACTAATCTTTCAAAGGAACTAATGTCAGCAAAATCTGTTATGGCCATGGGTAGTTAAAACACACACACACAGAAACATGAAAGATGACAGTTGACAATACGCAAGTAATAAAGTAACAAATAACTGACCTCTGCAGCAAGATCCTTCGTTGATTATAGGCTGATGACACAAATGACATGGTCGGGGTTTCTTGAAAGTTTTACATCGAAATGCATGACTGGGTGCCTGAGAAATTCCGCCGGTGTCTTCGTTCTGAAAAAAAAAGAGTACGCGAATTAGATACAGATGTTGATATGTAAATACACGTTGCCTCCCTTGCCTTTTAAAGGGGAATGCATATTGTATTGGCTTTGGTTAATTGATGAGTTGCAAGGTTTGAATTAGCAACCTAGAAAACCAGAATCGCTGTTTCCAAATTGTTTCCAAACTGACTAGGAAATTTACATATCCACTTTGCATATTTTAGCAAAATTGTATGATGCTATCTTTTATGCGAAATGTTTTGTCGTTAGCTTTGTAATGCAAATTGAAGACATGTCGTACTAAAAGTAGATCTGTACAATAAGATATAATGGTGCACCACTCCCCTTCGTTATTTTTTTTATTATACTTTTCAATGATCTATTGTGTTGTAGGCATGTAGAACAAACAATACTTAAATGTAAGAACAATGACAATATAGCATAATAATTACTTACAAAAATCAGGTACCCAATCAGGAGTATTTATAATTATAATGATGATTAGGAATGATGCATTTATTTATAATTATGTTATTTCAAGACATATAAGAATAACAAAATATTAGTTGAACATTACTTTATTAACCTTTTATCTTCTCTATCTATTTTTTCTATTAATTTGTTTTTTTGTTCTTTTTTAACGTAGTGTACAAAGCAAATTTCCTTGTGTTAGTAGTTTAAAAAACCATGTTAATTAACATTACTATAGTAATGATGTAAGAAGGTATATCCACCACAACGTCGAGAGAAACCATGTTCTAATAATACTTAGCTTTCGAATCTGAACTAGATAATGACTTTATACAAGATTACAATAACATTAACAAGTAACAAACAACTAGTATTACTATTTCAAAAATTAAATCATAATTTGGATAACAATTTAATACATAATTATTACTACAAGTTAAAATACAGATAAGAGCCAAAAACAAACCTTTAATAACTATTCCATTTAATGCTCTCAAAGTTTAAAACGCAATAAAAGTGTGATTAAAATACGGGACTCAATTTTGTCTAATTGAATTTGGGATAATCTGCTTTTTTATTACATACTTCCACCCTACATGATATTATAATCCCCCTGGAGCTCGCATAGTTATTACAGCGTCGCAAACCTTGATCTTAAATGAATCGCAAAACCGGAAAATTAAGTTTGTAATATATTTTCGCCATCACTTCAGGTAATCAAAATAATTAGATCAGTTTATTTAACAGGCAGATAACCTATCCCAGTTTGAGTTGCCAGAGATCTCTGAACCCTTTCAAGACTGGTTTAAAGATGTCAGATGCCTCTGAGAGCCATTTTAACTTGCCAGACGCCTATAAAACATTTTAAGACTGTTTAAAGCTCCCAGATACATTTTGAAGCCATTTTGTTTTGCCAGAGGCTTCTGAACTTTTTAAGACTGTTTTAAAGGTGCCAGATGCCTCTGGAAGAAATTTTGTTTTGCCAAAGGCCTCTAAGCCCTTTTGAGACTGTTTTAAAGGTGTCAGATGCCTCTAGAAGCCATTTTGTCTTTTCAGAGGCCTCTGAGCCCTTTTAAATCTGTCAGATGCCTCTGGAAGAAATTTTGTTTTGCCAAAGGCCTCTAAGCCCTTGTGAGACTGTTTTAAAGGTATCAGATGCCTTTAGAAGCCATTTTGTCTTTCCAGAGGCCTCTGAGCCCTTTTAAAGCTGTCAGATGCCTCTGAAAGCCATTTTGAGTTGCCATCAGAAACCACTGAACCGTTTTGAAACTGTTTTAAAGGTGTCAGATGAGCCAGATGCCTCTTGACGCCTCTAAACCCTTTTAAGACTGTTCTACAGCTCCCAGATACATCTGGAAGCCACTTTGTTTTGCCAGAGGCCTCTGAACCCTTTTTAGACTGTTTTAAAGGTGCCAGATGCCTCTGGAAGAAATTTTGTTTTGCCAAAGGCCTCTAAGCCCTTTTGAGACAGTTTTAAAGATGTCAGATGCCTCTGGAAGCCATTTTGTCTTTCCAGAGGCCTCTGAACCCTTTTAAGACTGTTTTAAAGCTCCCAGATACATTTGGAAGCCATTTTGTCTTTCCAGACGCCTCTGAACTCTTTTAAGACTGTTTTAAAGCTGTCAGATGCCTTTGAAAGCCATTTTGAGTTGCCATCAGAAGCCTCTGAACATTTTCGAAACTGTTTTAAAGGTGTCAGATGCCTCTGGAAGCCATTTTGACTTGCTAGACGCCTCTAAACCCTTTTAAGACTGTTCTGCAGCTCCCAGATACATTTGGAAGCCACTTTGTTTTGCCAAAGGCCTCTAAGCCTCTTTGAGACTGTTTTAAAGGTGTCAGATGCTTCTGGAAGCCATTTTGTCTTTCCAGTGGCCTCTGAACCCTTTTAAAACTGTTTTAAAGCTGTCAGATGCCTCTGAAAGCAATTTTGAGTTGCCATCAGAAGCCTCTGAACCCTTTCGAGACTGTTTTAAAGGTTCCAGTTGCCTATGGAAGCCCTTTTGAGTTGCCAGAGACCTCAGGGTGCGTATTCTTGAAACGAAGGAAAGGAAATAATCAACAGAAGGACCTGTAGAATGTGACAGGAAACCGCCATTGTCAGCTTCTTGTGTCACATTGCATCCGTATAGAATTCCGTTCCCTGCTTTTAAGAATTAGGCCCCTGAACCCTTTCAAGACTGTTTTAAAGGTGGCACATGCCTCTGCGAGCCATTTTGACTTGCCAGACTCCTCTAAACCCTTTTAAGACTGTTTTAAAGCTCCCAGATACATTAGGAAGCCATTTTGAGTTGCCTCTGAACCCTTGTAAGGATATTACGGATTGTACGATTTTCTCCTTGAATGAATCTAACGTAACTTTTACTTGACAGATATGTAAATAAGAGAAAAATATGTCAATTTTTGATTTTGAGAATTTTGTGATTTCTTTTTACATTCTTTTTACAGATATGTAAAAAGAAATCACAAAGTAAAATTATTTTAGACAATATGATAATCTCATAATCTTATTAGTGTATTATTAATGCTGCAAACAGGAATAATGTCAGAGCCAATAAAGTTGATAAATAGCCGATGAAAATGTAACTAGATATTTATTCAATCTGAGCTTCCACACTTCACATCCATTAATCTTGCTACTTTTAGAGTTGTACGAGATGCTCTGATTACAAAAACGAGAACTGTACACGAGACTCTGTAACATTATTAATATTTTGCTAATTATTCTGTAGCATTACAAAAATGTCGTTGTGGAGTAACAGAATATGAACTAAATGTCGCTTTTATGTAGTAATTTAAAGATTATAGGATAATCCGTAAAATAAATGCCATTAAAAGATTAGGGAGTTAAGACGATTAGAGCTTCTAACAATTTAAAACCTTCCGCTGTTTTGTGAGGAAGCTTTACTCCTAATTGATAACACAATTTCAACTTTACCAGATGCACTTCATTTTGATGTGAGGGTGGGCTAAAGTTAACATTTCCTCGAAAGCCACGTGGCACAACAATACCTTTAATATGGTCAATTGATTCTCCGATGCACGTCAGGCAATGTGATGTTTCACAAAATTTAAGCAGCTGGCTAAGTTAGACGAAACACCATACTGAAAACTACATCATATTTTCTGCGGCAGTCATAAAGGATATGAAAACATGCAAAGCAATCATGTTGGAATTTTGCATACCGTATTACGTGGATGTTAATTCACCAGACTCTATCTGATAAAATCTAAATACGTCAGGTCGTTATCTGGGAGCTTTAAATCTAGCTCGTTCCATCAGTACGTAATTATAGATGAAACCAGCTAAATGTTACAAGTTAAATAAAGTGCGCTGTTAGCAGAAAGGTATACGCGCGGGACATGCAAATATATTTGAATATTATACGAAGGATATACGTACCTCGAGTAAATTCTATATCGTAAATATCTAGCAAATCCCGTCCCTTCTAGTTCTTAGAAACACATTCGTGGGCAGATTGACTTTACGTGTCCGTGAGATTGTAAAATATTACTTTGTTCTTTTGTTGTTTTTATCTAAGTGTTCTTAGATTCCTAGACATTTGCAATGTATCACCCATTACTTTACGGATATTGCTTTAAAATATTAATTCCTACTACAGAATGTAATTACCATATGTACTGTTATAATAATATTTGTGACGTAAAATTAGTTTTCATAAAAATGTCGCACATTTTTATAGTTTTCCACACACTATGATGTATTCAAATCTAACTTTAACATACTAAGGTAATAAGAGTGTATAAGTACTACTTAAATAATGCAATTATGTCATTGCATAGAAGCAATTTCTTTATTAGAGATGATCGGCTGCTTAACGATGAACATCCTGAAGTTTATCATCATTTTGCATCACAAACCACCATTATTATGACATTAGAAGTAGTTAGCCCAAAGAAGGTAATAATGTGTTAGCTCACAGTCTAATTTTAAACTTATTGCTCACTAATAAATGGTTTGAATGTAACGGAAACTGTCAAATTCCATCCCATAAAGGTGCAAAACGACAAAACATTTTTGAAAAGTACCAAAATCAGTGTGACTCAATTTACTTTGATTTTTGCTATAGCGGTCAAATTGTCCGGTACCAAATGGTATTTTCTTTCGTTGTGAATACTTACCACAGTCGTAGAAAAAGTATAGTATTCTACACGCATGTAATGTTTATTACTCACACGATGATTTACGACACTCATCTTCGGCTCGTGTCGCAAACTTTATCGGTGTGAGTAATAGCTATCATTACATGCTCATTGAATAATATACTAATATCCGTTATTTGAGTGAAATAGGTCAATACTATATAACATTAAAAAATCACAAACACAATCAGATATATTCAGAATGAATTTTATGCATATTAAACCGATACTAGACCACCCAATACCAAACAATCATTAACCAGATTCTATCGAAAATTTCAGAATATCGGTAGGTTCATCTGTAACAGTGGGAGTTCTTTTACTAAGCAACTATCTAATTTGTATATCGTGTAAGCGCCACCGAATAGAACCAAAACATCAGATAGAAACAACTAATGCGATCTAATCAAATCGTGAAAAGATTATTATTATCGGCCAATGATCTATTACCAGCAGTTTTGATGAATGCGCTATAGAAATTGTTGGGGCATAATATGTCCGAAAGAATGGATAAAAGCATCCATTCTTATTATTTTTGTTTATTGTCTGTGAGTAATGAAGTTGGACAGAAGAATGTACCTTGAAGTTTCCAAATGTCCTATCAATGAATAATTTGTATTTCTATTGATTTCTGCTTTATCAAAAGAACTCCTATTTCATACATCAAAGTGACTCGAAACAGAGTGTCCAGTGGCAATTTGTTCGGAGAGTTTGAAATACAAAATTTAAGGCGTTTTTAAACTTTAAAACTTGAAAGTTCGGTTTACACACTTAGGAGAAATGAAGAAACAGAAAACGAGATAATTTTAATTATTTTGTTTCGTTGTGTGTACATTTTCACATTAAAAATACTTGTTGAGTATTTACAGTTTCATAAATTTCACAATTATTTGTCAATAATTTTAACTTTAGTCATTCCAAGTGAATATTCTTGAACAAACTTGCTTATAATAATCAAGTTCTTCTTCTTCTTCAAGTTAACTGTGGCTCAGACCGTGACTTTTTTCACCTTTATTATCACAGTTTCAACAACACTATACTTTTGTATTATATCTTTCAAAAAATGATTTTGACAGTTTGACACTGAGACAATTTGGCAATTTCAAAAAGGTGGACAGCTTGTGACTGAGAATTTTTTATGTCTTCTGCTGTTGCAATGTTATATCAACCTTTTAAAAACCAAATATTAGATACAATTTTATAGCTACTATTTGAATCAAGGAAACTGAATACTTCATGTTTCCATAATATTTTTGTGTAATGAAGAGCAGAAAACCCTATATTTAAGAGAAAACTCTAGTCAAATTAGTCATTTAACTGAAAGCTTTGATGTTGCACCCGTCTAAACTATTTCATTACCAAAAGAAAAAATCCCATATATTATTACTTTAGTGCCATGATCGATAACCAGAACCATCATTCCTATGTGACGTACCCATTTACATACATTCTCTGTAAGGAATATTTACAGTCACTGCATCGACAGTTTATGATAAATTTAACTTTAGAATATAAATGCCCTAAAGAGTAAAGAAGGAAGTTACAATTCATGATGCAATGCAGTAAATCTTCCGTGTTTTACTCGCTTTTAACGTCATATTGCAACGCTTTGTTGCAACTTTTAATATCCTCGAGACTTGCTTTCACAACATCCTAAATAAAAGAGATTGTTCAATTAAAACTTAATTAACGAAGATTAAATACAATGTAGGAGTTGCCATGGAGTGAAATTTCCTTTTGTCTGATTTCCGGTTTTTGTTTTGGCAAACAGTTTTTGCAAAACAAGAACTTTTCAGCTCATCAATAACCGTCACTACAATTTTGTCTTAATTAATTACGATGACTAAAAAAAGAACACGTACTTTGACGGATTCTAAACTTGAAATCATAAATTTTCCTCTATTATAATAGTTTCACTTAGATGCATTTAATGTAAGATAAACTGTTTTCAAAGTTAATTAAATTGATCAAAGGCTATCCCGACAAAGCATTTCTTTTATCCTTGTCAGCTTAATTGCTTGTATTAAATAATCATATATCTGTTTAAAAACATGTCCATCACTCTGTTTTTATTCTAAATTTAGAAATACTTACTTACTTAGATAACTGAAAATAATTATACGTTTAATTACTTTTGTACTACACAACTATAATAAATTTAGTCATGCCATTCTTGGAGTTTTGACTGTTAATAAGGAATTTAGAAATAAAGTAAAACTGTTCTAACCTAGTACCAAAAATACACAAAATAAAAAATAATAAAGCTTAATATTTTTATGTAATTAACTTAACCTATCAATTCAATTCAATTGCTGAAATGCTATAATTATTAATTAAGGTTGTTGTTTGTGTACATCTGGTATACTTACATATAAATCCTTAGTGTTATTTTTTTCTACTGTGATATCTCAAGTGATTTTAATTTCCCATCCTTATAATTGCTACTTGAGCAAACTTGCTATTGACCAGGCATTTCACGTTTAAAAGCTCAAGTACTATTTTGGCATTTTGAGTTATGGGTACAATAAAATAAGGCCATCTATTAACATCCGAATATTTTAAGTATTTGGTTTTTAAATCCTTCATAAAAAAAAGAATCCACCACTGACAGGTTTCGTTACAGAACATATAAAACAGTTTGAGTGTCATTGCTTTTAAGACAAAATTAAAGTAACATTTTGAGAACAACTGGTAAACATTTTAAACTGTGATCCAAATACAGTTTCTGAAATATTTAGAATAAAGTGCTCTTATTTTCCACACAAGAGTGCTCTAAAAGTGTTGTCATTACGTTTAAAGGCACAAAACTTGATTATTTTCAATAGAACATCCTGTATATTTTGGAACCAGTCAATTCTGCTTGTCAACGCTTAAAGTTATAATTTCTACAATAAAAAGAAATCAAATATTAGGTATTTTACAAACTGAAAGCCCAGAAAGTGAATGATTTGTATTTTGTATGTGAATAATTTTATACAGTGCGTTTTTTTTAACGCGCAACATAGGATTTTACGTGTTAAATTTTTAAGCCCATGTTAGACCATTTTATTTTGGAACTGCAAGTCTATAACTTGACGGGTGTGTCTTTAGTACCCTGAAGCTTAAGTAAGTCTACCAATTTGGTCTAAAAAGTGATTAAAAACAGGAAAAAAATCACTTTTTTCGAAAAGATTTTATCGTTTCATACTCCCTGTATGCATTGTTGTTCCTTGTTGTTTTCGATACTGGCAGGGCAGGTAGCAGGTAAAGTGACATATTTTGACTGCATCACGATCCGACATCTTTTGAACGTCAAAAGGGCATTTTATGATTGTTTGGAATACTGTTTGGCTTCAAACGGAGGTCACTTTGAACAATTCACTTATAAAAATACTTCTTTTGTTCTTAACTTTCTTGATATAAAGTTAATGATCACCCTGTTTTACTTTCTACGCCAAATTTTACCTGCTACCTGCCGTGCCAGTATCAAAAACAACAAAGAACAACAATGCATACAGGGAGTATGAAACGATAAAACCTATTCGAAAAAATATGATTTTTTGCAAGCTTTTTAACACTTTTTAGGCCGAATTGGTAAAATTACTTAAGCTTCAGGGTACGAGTTTTTGTCCCGTCAAGTTTTATACTTGTAGTTCCAAAATAACATGGTCTAACATGGGCTTAAAAATTTAACACGTGAAATCCTACGTTGCGCGTTAAAAAAAACGCACTGTATTAATTATTATACACTTCAGAATATGATAGTAAATAAAGCATTTTTTTAATGAAAAAGGTGTAATTTGGCTCACCCTATATTATAAGGGCTATTGGATAAGAACAATGTTAAAAGAGTTTTAAATCAAACCCCTGCAATCAATAGACGAGTTCAGCAAACATGGGCAGCTACAGGTAAACAAAACGACTTACAGAATGGAAACATCAGTCTCTCTTACCATCAAGCAAAATAAACTTAGAATAACGCTGAGCTTTTGAACGAATGATGTTAGGAATAAGTCTTGGAGACCATGTTGAGAACGTAGAGATCAGGAGAAGAACACGAGTCGAAGATGTCATAGCTCGGATGAAGAAATGTTGGCTGGATGATATTGGAGAGAAGGCTGGTAGAAAAGAAGGGATCATGGAAGACGGAAGAAGAGGTCTATGTTGAGAAATGGACCACGAAAAGCTGTTGAAAGAAGAAGAAGAAGCTTAGCATTACTAAAGAACAAAAATATCACAATTAATTTGAAAAGAAAACTATTTAATTCCTGTGTACTCCCCGTTACGACTTACGGAATGGAAACAGCCTTTCTTACCATCAATTCCGCAAATAAACCTTAGAATAATGCAAAGAGCTTTTGAACGAATGATGTTAGGAATAAGTCTTGGAGACCATGTTGAGAACGTAGAGACCAGGAGAAGAACACGAGTCGAAGATGTCATAGCAAGAATAGCTCGGATGAAGAAACGTTGCCTGGATGATATTGGAGAGAAGACTGGTAGAGAAGACGGAATCATGGAACATGGAAGGGGAGGTCTATGTTCAGGAATGGACCACGAAAAGCTGTTGAAAGAAGAAGAAGCTTAGCATTACTAAAGAACAAAAACATCACAATTAGTTTGAACAGAAAAGTATTTAATACACCCTGTTACGACTTACGGAATAGAAACAGTCTTTCTTACCATCAATTCCGCAAATAAACTTAGAATAACGCAGAGAGCTTTTGAACGAATAGTGTTGGGAATAAGTTTTGGAGACCATGTTGAGGACGTAGAGATCAGAAGAAGAACACGAGTCGAAGATGTCATAGCTCGGATGAAGAAACGTTGGCTAGATGATATTGGAGAGAAGGCTGGTAGAGAAGAATAAGGAATCATGAAAAACGAAAAAGGAGGTCTATGTTTAGGAATGGACCACGAAAAGCTGTTGAAAGAAGAAGGAGAAGCAGTTAAGTAACATTTGATTTCCAATCAAGTCACAGTCTTCAGCCATTTATAGTTGTTTTAAACTCTGACTTTGATTAAAACAATCCAACACTAACTAGTGCATGCCTTGGCACAAATTACCCCCAAAATTACCATTCTGTAATAAAATATTATCATGAATCATGCCGTACACGTTTTTATCTTCCCTTTTCACTGTCGTATGATATATCACGTTGACAGTTACACGAGCCACAACCCCACAGTTTGGAACATCAAATTGAGCGAAATTAATTAATATCTTTTGTTTCAGTCGGTGGATCGTTAACGGTATTTTGTATGTCGATTTTTTGTATTCGTGTAGTTTGTAAATCACTGTAACTACCAACAAATAAAAATACTGAGGCCACGACCATAACATCGCAAAGTATTTATGACTTATTCGTATGCAGTAATTTATTCAGCACGATAAACGTCAAGCAAGACCCACCGCAATTCTATGATTGGTTTTACCTTTCTTTTATTGACCGATTGTATTTCATGCCTGCGTTCACGACTATTGAAAATTACGACTATAATTTTCTTTTGGTTTTACTTTGTCAACATTTGCAATGAGCAATTATCAATTTCACACACGCACACAATTAAATATTCACGAGTAAAATGTTAACCAAAACTCTTAAAGTAAACTTTGATTTGAAAATTTCTAAAGTTACATTAATGAATGTGATGCAACATTAACACGCTTAATGAAACATATCTAATTGACCTAAACAAAATTGAATTACTATCAATTTTAACGCATTAAGAACAGAAGATTTGAACGGTTTATATTGAGAGTCATTGCATTTACACGAAAATCTATTACCTCATCCATAGCAAGGCGTGTATATCTATTGAAATACATTTTAGATTGAAAAGCCATAATGAAGCCCTTTGTTTCATCTGGTATGCTCTTAATGTTTGAATGGTATGTAAATTTATTATTACCGATTGTGCCTGCGTTTTGCTATTGTTCTCATTTTTCTGTTCAGAATGGATTAAGTTCTTATTTACTTGCTTGCGTCAGTCTCAAGTGGTTTTATAATTCGAAATATTCTATAATCAAAAATTAGAATGATAATGAATGTGGAGGAATTTTGTATTTCTTTCAGCAAAAAATGGGTAAACCTTTAAAATTGCCTGAGATACAGTGTGCCAGTGCTAATAATCGGTCAAAAAACGGTAGAACAATTTATAAAAGAAATACAAATTTTATTTTACATTATTCTACAGAGTTTTTTAATGATTGCGAAACATTTTAATCATCAATTTTACATAGCAAAATAATGTCAGTTTTCTGTACATATAAACCATTCTTCAAAAATACAGATTTTCATTTTTTCATCATTGGTTTTCTAAGTTTTGACAAGTTAGTGACAGATATCACGTGGTTTTAGAGGATAATTTAGCTAACACACAAGTTATCTTGCAGTATATCAAATCCTGCAAGAAAACTTTTCAAAACTCTATTTCTCGCAACTTTGAGCACAGTTTGAGAGTTTTGACGTTAGACAGTTGTCACGTAACGTTAGAACACTATTTAGCTGGACAATTACATCACAATTGTCAAAATAACTGTCATAAATTTCAAAACACGTCTCGTTTCGAAAACTGTGTTAACTCTAAATCTTGCAAATTCTAAGCAAATTTTGACAGTTTTGACATTAGTGACAGATATCAAGAGGTTTTCGAGAATAAATTTTTGGAATCCTTATTAAATTTCCTATCCAATAACCTGAAAAAACTACAAAATTTGGTACAGTCAGGGAGAAAAGCGGTGTATAAGTTTGCACTGCCAGAAATACAGTTTGAAAGGATAGTCAAGAACAAAATCGCTGGTAAAACTTGTCTGGAGTAAAAAAATGACTGTTTTAAGCACATTTTTAAAATTCCCATTAAATTTCCTATCCAATAACCTAAAACAGACTTCAAAATGTGGTACAGTCAGGGAGAAAAGCGGTGTCAAAGTTTGCACTGCCAGAAATACAGTTTGAAAGGAGACTCAGGGACATAATCGCCTGTAAAACACACTTAGAGTAAGAAAATGAATGTTTTAAGTACATTTTTAAAATCCTCATTAAATTTCCTATCCAATACCCTGAAAAAACTATAAAATTTGGTACAGTCAGGGAGAAAAGCGGTGTATAAGTTTGCACTGCCAGAAATACAGTTTGAAAGGATAGTCAAGGACAAAATCGCTGGTAAAAGATATCTGGAGTAAAAAAATTACTGTTTTAAGCTCATTTTTAAAATTTCCATTAAATTTCCTATCCAATAACCTAAAACAGACTTCAAAATGTGGTACAGTCAGGGTGAAAAGAGGTGTTAAAGTTTGAACTGCCAGAAATACCGTTTGAAAGGATAGTCAAGGACAAAATCGCTGGTAAAACTTATCTGGAGTAAAAAAATGACTGTTTTAAGCACATTTTTAAAATTCCCATTAAATTTCCTATCCAATAACCTAAAACAGAGTACAAAATGTGGTACAGTAAGGGAGAAAAGCGGTGTCAAAGTTTGCACTGTCATAAATACAGTTTGAAAGGAGAGTCAGGGACATAATCGCCTGTAAAACACACTTGGAGTAAGAAAATAAACGTTTTAAGCACATTTTTAAAATCCTCATTAAATTTCCTATTCAATAACCTAAAAAAAGACTACAAAATGTGGTACAGTCAGGGAGAAAAACGGTGTCAAAGTTTGCACTGCCAGAAATACAGTTTGAAAGGATAGTCAAGGCAAAATCGCTGGTAAAACTTATATGGAGTAAAAAAATGACTGTTTCAAGCACATTTTTAAACTTCCCATTAAATTTCCTATCCAATAACCTAAAAAAGACTACAAAATGTGGTACAGTCAGGGAGAAAAGCGGTGTCAAAGTTTGCACTGCGCCAGAAATACAGTTTGAAAGGAGAGTCAGGGACATAATCACCTGTAAAACACAGTTGGAGTAAGAAAATGAATGTTTAAAGTCCTTTTTTAAAATCCTCATTAAACTTCCTATCCCATAACCTGAAAAAACACTACAAAATTTGGTACAGTCAGAAAGAAAAGTGGTGTCAAAGTTTGAATTGTCAGAAATACAGTTTGAAAAGACAGCCAAAGACAAAATCGCTGGTAAAACTCACTTGGAGTAAGAAAACGACTGTTTTAAGTACATTTTTGGAATCCTCATTAAATTTCCTATCCAATAACCTGACAAAACGTCAAGCAAGACCCACCGCAATTACCCTGAAAAAACCAAAGCAGTGCTACTCTCTCTGTTGTTTAAATTGAATTTCCAACGTTTTATTCTGGTAGATGGGTGTATGACCATTAATTGAATTAAACTGGTCGTTAGGTTCTAGCGGCAGACAAATACATTAAACAATGCTACGATCGTTTCCAATAAGGCCCACTCAGGCTGGTTTAATGAGATAATTGACATCAATATTGAGTATGGGGAAGTGAACTATTCTTCTGTAATTTCTGCCAAAACTCTGATGGGTCATTCAATATTTAGTAGCAGTATTTGCAGGGACTAGAAACGATGCTGTTTCATTTTACATTTTGTGTTTAAAGTAATTTGAAATAAAGAGTAAACCAACAAACAAACAAATCGATGATTTTAAGAATTGAGGCTAAACTGTAATGTGATGAGTGAGTGATTCCTTTTTATGCAAGTTTATTGTTGGCCACATTGCAAACCCTTCAGCATGTCAATTTAAATTGAACAGTGTCATAACAACCTTTCTTAAACCAACAATGCATCGTCCATGACCGGCTTCAACAAATCGAAACAACACATAAAACCAAAAATAAAACTACAACTTTTAAAGCATTCGATAAACGTTTTCATTTAAATGTCCATTGTTAAAGCTTAATGAGTAGGTATAAAATATTTTGTTGAAGGATTACGGCTTGTCAGAGAAGAAGGCATTTATCAAGGTGGAAAAAAAAACCAAAGGATTGGCTTTCTTCATTTATCTGAAACGTCACTTGTCATGTTCGATGCGTGAACTGTGTCAGATTACGAGTCAAAATAATTATATTGCGGGTGTATCCTTTTGTTGGGATTTAACCTGTTCAATTTGAAAGGGCCGGGATGGTTATGGGAAAATTATTTTAAAATTAATTGCACGTTGTATATGAAGTTAAAAAATTAATCGACAAGCTCCATGGTGCCGGATAAAATAAACTGAATCTGTTAATTGGAAAAATCAGTTAAAGAATAACGTTAAAATGTTGTTACTAAGAGCCAAATTTAGCAATGGACAGCTTGACAGTTATTTTCGTGACAAAAAACAACACTCAAAAACATCCATATTAGTAGCCAATTATGAGCAATTTTGTTACTTTGTTGTTTATAATATTTATAGCACAATCATAAAAACCGTTTCATTAAGAAAATCCTAATGACTCTTAGCTTGTAATTAAAGATGATAAATCAGTAATCACCGGCAAATTGGAATACATAACCAGCATCTATTGAATCCATTAGAAGCGTGTTTGTAAATTCTGTCGTAAGTTTTAAATTGATTGCTGAATAAATTAATAGTTTGGAGTAAAATATGGCAGTAACGCTTGAGAGAAAATTGAATTTAAAACTTTTCTGTCTGACCGTACGGAGTTAAGTTGAAACTCTGGAAACGATGAAAACTTCTGTATGGAAGTTTGAAAGACTTTAATTCGAATTGAACTTTTGAAATCAAAATTCACTTTAGGACTTAATATAAAATTTTCCAACCTTTGGCTCATCGAAGTATCTTGGGAAAAATGAAAAACTTATTATTTATCTAACATGTTCATTATTCGTTTCTGGTTACTTCCTATTTGTTGTTTCTACAAATGCCTCTAAGTGAAAACAAACTGAGGTTTTTTTTAACTGGTGTAAAGTCTTTACATCTTCCCGGTTAATCTAAACCTTTCAAGGAAATTCACTTTCTGGGAGCTTAAAATATCAAACAGAAACCACTCCTGCATACACGATAAGTTTTTACTAGTAAAATTTATTGCCATAAACAGACTTGAAAGCCATTTACAATTATGTTCTTAAAATGTTCTTTATCGACAATTCTGGAGTGTGTATCACTATTAAGAATTAAAGTAACTTAGCTTTGATTTGTCTTAAAATGTATCCAAGCTTTGTTCGTCAAGGTACAAAGTTAACGTAATCTAGAAACTTTTATAAAGAGAAATTACATAGTTTTCTAGTTTCGCTAAAGACATTTTTCTGAATTTTCTCTAAATAGGAAACTTGACTTAGGTCACTGGCAGACGAAAAGATACATGCTAGTAATAAAATTTCCTCGTTTCTCAACGGTAAGCGGAGGTAAAATATATCCCTTGGGGAAATCAGAACTTAACACTTAACCCAACCAAGTATAGGCAAAGTTTAGCTTGAATTTATGACCTTCTTTAGGAGGTTTAACGACTAGACGGAGATACGGGAAATTTACTGCTTTTTTGGTTACCTGCAACATACAAATTTACTCACCTCAGTCCAGCAAGACTAGAAACAAAACAAAAAATATTAGCAGTATTCTAGTAAAAACACAAATCCAATTAAAACTCACATTGATGCTTGTGCTTAACTTTTCTCTACCGTAAAAGCAAAATGTATGAAAATCTCGGAAAATCGTGCCAATTTCCGGTACAAAACAAACTCCGGAAAATCAGCACTTTACTGGTTTATCGGCTATGATTTATTTGGTTTTGGAAAACTTCGCTCTTTGAAGATAACTTCGTTTATACAGAAGTGGGTCGTGGATTTAGTATGCAGTTTGCTTTTTAATGTATTATTTTTAGGGTTTTCCGATAACTGTGTAGATGCAATACAAACTCGATGTATGTTTTGGATTAAACGAACAATGGGTTCTTTCTGGAAAAATTCTAGAAGCTATGGAACAGGAGAGTGTTATTAAATTAAGTGTCTAGTTTTCTGATTGTATACGTGTAAAATAACCTATCCAGAAGTTTTAAATTGTATGTCAATTTACAAATTAATAAAATAATAATAATCATTTTACTTGAATTGGATTTCTGTTTGAAACGAACCGTACCCAACAAGATTATTTGAGTCTGTCTCTATAATTTTAGAGTCAAGAGGCCCTTTCAAGTTTGAACCAAAAGCACAACCTAACCTAACCTTAGAAAAAAAATGGCGTCAATAATATTTAAAACAAAACGTTTCCTAACTTGAGGCGTTCCTAAGATATTGAGCAAAAACAACAATGAACTTTCGGCCAAATGGTATCATAAAGTTATAAAATACGTTTAGTGTGGTTTATATACTGATTTTACTGGATTTTAAGACTGTTTTATGGTTTTACAGCCTTTTAGAGAGTAATTTGACGGTTGTCATATTCAAAAATAAACTAAAACTTAGTCAAAAACACACAATCAAATGTTACAAATGTACTAATGGAGGTAAAACAACCAAAGTCAAACTGACTTTGTGCTTCGTTGTTTTGTACCACCATGGAATTGAATTTGACAGTTTTTTAGAATAGAACAAAAAACAGCTGTAACCTGTAACTGTCGGCTAAATGTCATAGCTGTCAAAAATCTACTCATAAAGCTATAAAATACGTTTGGTACTGCACTACAATATCTCGAAAACCGTTGTAGATAGCTATAGGTCATGATACATTAAAAATTATTTCAAATCGATAGCTCTTCAAAAATACAATCATATACAGGGTGTTCCATTGAAATATATCTATAATTATTTGATCCTGATAAACTTTATTGAACGGTTTGAGTGGTTAACCCTGGATATATAATCTTTACATTCCTTATGACGTCTTTTTTTCTAGTTAAACTTAATTTAGTGACACGTCTCATTTACCAAAACTTTCTTATCTTAACAAAGTTGGTTACATTGTCTATAACTTAGTTAAATCAGTTTACCTCACAGCATTTCTCTCTTTACCACGTTTCATCCTGTTAAAACTTTCAAACCATCGCTTGAATACACAATGGTGATATTTTGAATAGGTTCAAATTGATTCAGATTTGACCGAAACTTTGTCCAATTAGGTTAGATCTAGTTTTAAATAATTTCAGAGTAAAGCTTTAATTGTTGTAACCAAGTTTAAATTATATTCGAAGTTGAAAACATAATACTCACGAAACACTCAGGCAATAAACAATTTTGGAAAGAGAAACTTTTAGGGAGTTTAATTTGATAATAGGGAAACTTTATCCGGACTGTTGGAATGGACAAATTGAAGCTGTCGTGGTTGGCAAATTTTGTGAAAGCTTTAACCTAGGATGACATTAATCTGATATTATTCCAAAAGGCTTTTGAAATATTCCTTCACTTAGACTATTAAACTGTTCGTGCAATATCGATGACATAAAATCGAACCCTACCAAATTGAATAGTTTACATTAAGGACTTGTATTTATGGCTCAAGTATGACTTCCTCGAGAAAATTTAGATAGGGACATTCGTTAATGTCTCGTGGCTAAGCTATTTTCTATATATCATTAAGCTCACAATATTATAATGTATTGCATTGTACTCTCTCTCAGCAGTACATAATTTATAGCTTCGTGATAGTGTATAAAGCAAAACGTTAATATTTTTGCGCTCTTGAAATATGAAGGTAATTAAATTCAAGAAAATTACTAGGAAAATGGTGGTGGTCCTTGTCATTGTAATCTGAAGGAGTCTCATAAATCCGCCTATTCTCAGAAGCATTTATACATAACTAGGTTAATGCAATTAAATTTAAGGTATTAGGCCAGTTAGCTGTATGTTTATTTAAAATACAATCGCTCCGGCGCTTGCTGACAGGTCAATTACATTTACATGAGTTGGTATTCATTCATATTGAATTTGCAATTTGAAATAATGTGCCATTCAAGCAATTGTAATATAGGAGCAACCCTAAATTCTTTGAATTTCTGCGTTATAATAGGTTCAATGAGTAGAAAACAAGAATTATAGGCTTTGTAGGGAAAAATTGATCAAAGGAACCGCCATCACCTGAACACGTTCCTGATTGACCCTAGTTCGGGGAACCCATTTATGTTCTAATAAATCACAACCAGCAAAAGGCGAGTCAAGTAGTTAAATACAAATTTACGCCCGTAAGGACCCTTTAAATAAATTAGACCGAAAAGCCTTGAAAGATTAGAAAATATCTGATCTTCCCTTTATTGGAATTTATATCTCTTTTAAAAAGGTAATTTATCGTAGAGAATTTTGTGGCCTCCTTTAATTTATCTTGCCAAATCCAAAACAGTTCCACGCATACATTCCGGAAATGTGCAAATTTTTTGTTGCTCTTTTACGGTTATTTCGGGCTTTAAATGTAGGGATTGGCCAGCTGCCAAGCGCCAGATGTCGGTCAACTTCAAATACATTTCTCAGCTTGAGTTTGTTCCAGTTTTGGAGGAACCGGGTATTATAATTTGAACAAACTGTTTCTGTTGTCGTAATTGATCTCGTGGTTAAATCGGAGCGTAATAATTATTTTCACTGCGCTTAGCTTAACGCTACGATCGAATTGAATAATAAATTACTTGACACCAGTCGAATTTGTAACTTAAGTTTTAATGCATTTTCTACGTATTAGTTTGAATTAATTGGTTGGTGATCTAAAAAGCCACTATTGGAAAAATAAATTGGAATTTCTTTTTGCTTACACATTTTTCTGGTGAATTTATGGTTACTTCGAAACAAAGGGTAAACCGCTGGGTGTACAAACTGTAGGAATTAGTGGGCATTACTTGGCAATTGGCAGCATTACTAAGAATTCTGAATTAGTAGGCATTACTGGGCATTAAACTTATCATACAATTTTTTTTTCTATACGTCTGTCATTCAAACTTAAATATGAATAAAATAAAAATAAACTTTGGTAATTTCAATAAAATCCCTTGGAAAACAACAAAAAATTATAAATTTTGCAATTTTACATCTAAAAAGTTTGACGCTCTCTAGCGACGAAACTGTATCACTAACCAACCAAAATTTATATGTCAATAGAAAGCTCATTTTATTGGCTATACATTGACATATAAAACTCTACTAAAAATGATGTAAATAAACGAGTTATTAGAGATTGAACAGAAGAACGCAACAAAAAAGTCATAAAAAATTAGTCAACTTTGACGCCCTCTAGCGGCCAAACCGTATCACTAACCAATCAACTTTTATACATCAATGGAAAAGTTATTTCATTGGCTGTCCATCGACATACAAAAGTATATACAAAGAGTTGCAAATACGCGTGTTACCTACGGTTTAGTAACAGGGTGCAGCAGAAGCACTTTATGACTGGTTAAGGGCTAATTTCACCCTGAAAAATTAGGAAAACAGGGTACATGACCTACTATGTAAAGCTTAGAAATTTCGCGAAAAACCGTTTTTGCAAATGACAATTTTCGTAAGGGTCAAATTTGCCTGAAACACTGCCACTATCCTAATGGGTTTTGCGTTATGTTGGTCACTTAGAGCAAGCGAAAATCGACTTTAATGATTTTATTTCTTCAGTCGTTTTGCTGTGGCTTGAAATTTGACAATCATCGCTAGGTTTGTGTTAAATAACAGGGCAACTAACACAGTAACTAACTTATCTTAATTTTGAACAGAGAATCAGACAAAGTTATAAGAATAAAAAATGTTTTATTTGAAAAACTAGACTTTTTGTTCTTTTTTAGAACTGATTTTTTGACCACTCTGTATCATATATTTTGACGCTTTTCTGCACCCATTTTTAGAACAAACCTTGTTTTACCTGGACAAACACAAAAACCAAAAAAAAAAACTGTCTGATATGTACGTAAATTAAAATTGTTTTGGAGACTGAAAATATCAAATTTCACATAAAATGGTAAATATCTCAGAAACAAATACAGATAACATTAATACACAAAATATGTCTAGAATTTGACTTAGAAACCAAAAATGCAATAATATACAGGGTGTCCCATTTAAAATAAGCAGCAGTTGATATCTACTTCAGGTGAAATTGTTGCATGTAAATTTCCTTGTTTTTTTCTTTTTCTATTAAAACAAAGTTTTTTAGACACTCGAGTTGTGGTAATTCAGAGAATTATATTGTTAGGAATTACTGGATAGTACAAGGGATTAGTGGGCATTATTAGGAATTAGTGTACAAAATTTTACTCAGTTCCTTTGCTTCGAAACCGTCTAGTTGATCCATAATCTATTACATTGAATTGATTGTCTCCATATCTAGATCCGATTTCTTCACAGAATCAACGGAAATACTCTACATTCCTCAAGTCAATTTTATTGGTTTTTCAGTGGATTAGGTCGATTTAAATCTGACTGTTTCAATTATCATTTTCTTTCAAATTTTCAATTTTTATGGTAATTTTTCAATTGCTTAGAATCAGCAACCAAACGCTTTGAAAGCCATGAAACTGTAATAAAACTTTAATATTTGGTGATATTTTTTTATTCTGGCGCTTAGTTTTGGGAAAAATTTGAGATAGTGATTATCAAACAAATGATAATCTGAAAATAACTCATAAAGCAAGCAGAATAACCTTTATTAATTATTGTATGTTTATTGTATATATTTCTTATTACATCATCAAAAAGTAAACTTTCTGATGATGTAATAAGGAAAACCATCAATGTAATATATGCTGTGTTAATCAATTTCAATTGTTAAAAAGCACTTATGTTGTTAACATGGGTTTGAGTAAAAGAGCTATTTTAGCTGTGACTAACAACTCAATAGTTTAAACTTTGCTGTAAATACTTTTCGTGATACAAAAATCATTACCCTGAAAAACATTTCAACAGTTGCAACGTCCATTCATTGCATTGAATTGTCACGAAATGAACATCCTGTTTCAGCCTTGGTGTGTCGACAAGATAAACGGGATTGAGTTGCTTCGACAGCTGTTGATGTTAATTGATCACCCTATAACAGTTTAATGAAAATTTATTTCGCAAGACTTGTGCAATCAAAAAGTTGCGAGAAATTCCAATTCTTGAACCAACAAAACGGAAATTAAAATATACCTTATGGAGATTATATTACGGTTCTGAAAGTCAGAAAGTCAGTTCTAACTTTTGAAATTGGATTTCTTTGCTTACGCTAGTTTCAGTTAATATTTTAAACTTTTGTTCTAAGGTAGTTTAAGTTTCTTATCTTGGTTACATAATTAATTTACTGAAAGTAATTCAATTAGTTAAATTACCCCTATAAGTATGGTTAGTGTTTGCTACATTGATGATTTATCTCATTTAAAAGCCAATTATTAAGGAATTTAAAAACCATAAATCTGTTGAAGATATTTATCTTGTCGGTTAAAATCTAACTTAATAGACTTCAATAAATTTCCTATCAAATAAATGCAGGTTAGAAATAGTGATTTGCCTTAATCTACATACTGTATGTATAAGAAACTCACGCTTATGGTGGTCTGATCTTGTAACAGTATAAAATAGCAGTTTATACAAAATGCATTTTTTGCACTAATTTATGGCATCCATTATTTATAAATGATGTATATATTCAGTGTATGGGTGGTTTCTTTCGATCTTTATGTTGGGTTTGGACAAAGTAAAAAACTTCGTATGTAACCCAACCAAAAAATTCAAATTTAATTCAGCTTTGGCTGAAAATATCTCCCATTTTCTGTGGAGAATTCAAGGATCGCTAAATTGTATGTAATTGAATGCCTGAGGTAGTTCTGACTGACTTATATGCAGTAATTTTCCTGCAAAGCTCTAACGCAA
This sequence comes from Ips typographus, assembly GCF_016097725.1. Classification (NCBI taxonomy): domain Eukaryota; kingdom Metazoa; phylum Arthropoda; class Insecta; order Coleoptera; family Curculionidae; genus Ips; species Ips typographus. The sequence continues at coordinate 4,261,667 of NC_138430.1, read as the reverse complement.
TCGCTTAAGGTGGATTATACCATTTGTCGAATAAGGTTTTATTACAGATTCCTCTACTTTAACTTCCTTTCAAGACCTTTTTTTGATTTAATCAGCCGGGTGGGAAGTAAGTTCCATTCAAAGAAGTAGACAATCCGACTTTATCCCTTAAATTAAATCATGAGGGAGACATTTAGAAGAAAGTGACTGTAATAATTTTTTTAGCCAAATGAAATTATACAGTGTGATGGTATATTAGAAGTATCTAGAGAAGGGCTCAATATTTTTTGTTAAAATTTGGATTAATCCAAATGTTGTCTCTAAAATATTTTGAACAAGCGGTGTTGCCAGGGTGAGTTGGCAACACTGTAAGTTGAGTAGCAATGGCGTGGTTGAGAGTCACTGGAACTCTTTCATAAGTCAAATTGAAAAAAATGCTGTTTTCCATCCATACCAGTTGGAGTGTTCATTTTCAGTGAAGATCACTTAGGTGACCCAAATCACTTGAATTTTTTCTCATATACTAGTGAGACTTAAATGACTTAATGTTCAGTAGTGAGATCTGGACAAAACTTAACCTTCACAGGACATTAATTGCACTAGAAACTTCTTTATTATCGCGCCCTATTCAAAATACCACATCAACACTCCCTGGCCATTTATTTCGCGTGTATAACATCTGTTGTGGTGATATCGGTAAACTCCATTTAATAAAAGCGTGTTTTTTTTCGAAGCCAGCTGATTTATTTTATTATGTAGGGGTGAACACAACCATAAGGCCATAATTGTGCCTAGGGTCATAAAGAATAAAAAGAGATCATTAGGTGGAGCAAATATGGCCCGGGTGAATGCTAAACGTCAATTAGCTAAAAAGTGTTTTGGTCACATTTGATAAATTGACTTATCGATAAAAAGTAATGTGATTAGTGTGGTCTTTCAGGCAAAATTTGATCAGAATACACTAGAGAAGAATTGTATGTATGTACTGTGATTTAGCTTGATTTTATAAGAACAGTTTTTCTTCAAACACAATAAATTTGTTAACTACTTGATCTATAAATTACTCTTAATTAATTACGAAATTGAACCAACGACCAATCTTCCAACTAAAGTAATTTTTACTAAAATAATTGATTCCGCAAGTTTTGAGATTGATAAGATAATCAATGAGTAAATCTAATAAATATTAAACAGGCTCATGTTAAGTGCATTAGATTATATGGAAGTCCGGTGAAAAAAGTGACATACTCTACGACTCGTTCATTGGATTAGCGCTTTAATGGAGTCATGTTAAGTTCCGTGTAAATTGAATATTTATATTATCGTGCAAAGCTTAATAAAAACATTAAAAGGTAAAACTGTGTTTTTAGACAGAGATAAGCTAGTATGGAGGTAACGTAGAAAATCAATCAGACTGGTTGTCGGAAACTCAAAAAGCTGAAAGCCATCTTAATGATAAGGGAGTATTTTAATGTTGCTTTACAGTGTTATGTTACTATTTTCTCTGATATGCCATAGTCACTAATACAAAGATGAGATTAATACCATAAGTAATCACAGACATAAATTTACCGTGACCGGTTCTTTACCGGTAAAGTAAAAGTAAAATTCTGTGTGTCAGGAAAATTTACCAATTTTACCAGTAAATTCCAATTTGACGAGTAAATTTGTGGGTCTAATTAAAATTTGCTTGATGATTTCTTACAGGGTGACAAAATAGTACTATTAGTAATTTACTAGTAAAGTAAAATATTTACTTTACCAATTTTACTTCTGATGATCAAAGTTGAGATAAGAATGAAGGATCAAAAGGTATAACAATTTTGTTCTAATTATAAATTTACAGTACTGGAAATTGCACAGCTTGCATTGAAGCGGTATTATCCCAATAATCGTTTTCAAAATAGCTTAATGTGCTGAATAAGCTAAACCAATGCGTTTGCCTCCCAGTTGTCTGGAATTAAAGCAAGCAGTAAACTGAATTCACTTTCAATTACAAAATTTATAAAGATTGAACTAATCTTGATGAAACACTACCGAGAAAGTTACTTGAAAACTAATCAACAAGCGGACTATTAAAAGTCCTTAAAGTGAAAACACCGTAGTCAATCGTAAAACCCCAGCACCGTCAAAGTGCAATCTTCAGGTTCAAGTTGGTGGAGAGATAATTGATTTTATGCCACTCCTTTGATATTTTCCGTGTAATGGCGTTATTCAAAGTGTATTTCCAAGCAGCTTCGCCATAGAGTTAAAATGAAATAGATTTCAATTGCAGCGCTCTAAATTCCACTCTAGTAGAGCTTTTCGTATTCTGCTCAGAATAAATTCGTCCTCAAGAGTGTTGTAACCATATAAAATATTGCCAAGAAGTTTTTTAATACATTTTGGTAGGAAAACTGAAATTATGATGATTTAGAGAATATGCAAAAATATTTAATCCATAAAGTTTGGTTGTTTTAGTTACTTACCTACATATTTGCTAACATTTTAGAACGTACCTGAAAACGAAAACAGTATTAAGTTTCACATACATTTTTTTATAGTATTTATTTACATTATCTTAAAATTATTTAGGAAGCATAGATTAGAGTACGTACGCAATACGTTGATAACAAAGCTATTACTCTGTATAAATCAAAATTAAATTTAAATCATATATTACAATATTTAATACCATTTGATTAGTTAACAGACAATTTCTAATTAATCACATTTAAATGCTCATAATTTTTACGTAAAATCTTTTTTTTTAATATGTAAATTTGTAGCAGCAAAAATATGTTGTAACGACGTTGATTATTACCATAAAGATACTGTCAACAGTAATTTAAAATGTTATGGTTGAAATTACTTTATTAACATGATTGCCACTAGTTTGCCTTCTGTATTTATTAGGGCAATTAATAATTTTCCACGTTTTATACGGAGAATGGAAAATGGCTTAATTCAATTCAAATACCCGAAGGGGCGGAAAAACATTATGTAATAGCTGTTATTACATTAAATATGATAATATTAATGTAGTGTAAATAATTTCAGTGTCAGTACAGTTAATTAGCCATAATGTGTTATTACTAATTTTGAATTTGCTCGTATTTAAAATGCAGTTTTAATTAATTCAAGTTTTGAAGGTCTCGCACATAACAAACAATGTGAATATTTGGAATTCAGCCCAGCATATCAACATAAAATAGAAAAAAACCAAAATAAAACACCAGATATTTTTAACATTTGAAGCTACCCCTTTACGACTTCCGGTAGACGACGACTATTATAGTGTTTCAGTGAAGCGCACGTTCCATTTTCACAGGAAATGATCAAACATCGTCGTCAAATACACCGCCCTTATAGTCGAAAGGAAAAAAAAAACCTTTATTATTTTGTTTATGAGTCATTTAACACCCTTTCACACGCTAGCACAACTACAACAACACTTTTGGAAGTTAATTTGAAGTTTTTTTGTTTGAACATCACTTCATTAAGTCGTTCATTAATTTTACTAATAAATGTTTATTTGTGCATAATAATCAGTGTAAGATTTAATTTAATTTTTACTCTTATTTATGTTTTCTTTGAATTCTTCTCTCTGAATTTTTTCCAATCTATAACTTTTATATTTTTACCCTTTCTTCATCTAATCTAAATTTTATTTGCTACCAATTTTTTATTTAACCTAACCTAACTTTAATTTCATGTTTTTCAAAAATTTTTCACCTACCCTAACTGAAATTTTACGTTTTTGCCATTTTCCCATCTATTTCAGTACAACTTTCATCTTTTCTACCCTCTTTTCATTTAATTGAACTTAAAATTCATGTTTTTAATTATTTTGCCATCTAATGTAACCCAAAGTTTGCACTATCATGAATTTCTTATCTACCCTAATCTAACTTTAATATTTTTACTGTTTTTCCAACCCATATTCGAAACAGTTCAGAATCAATAACCCAAACAAAGCTTTTGATTGGTAAAATTACCAGTAAAGGTCCAGCATCATATTTCTCAAAAATTTCTGTAAATCTCAATTTTTTCCTTCTGTTTTTATTATGTGAAGTTTCTGAATAACAAAGTTAGTAACAGGGGCGAAGGACAGGTGAAAGAAGTAATTAATGATAATATTTGCTTAAACTTCTAAACATTTCTCAAAAAAGTGGTGAGAAAATTTGAATTGCCAGAAACACAGTTCGACAGTCAAGAATAAAATCACCTTGAAGTGAGAAAATGACTGTTTTAAACAAATTTTTGGAATCCCCATTAAATTTTCTATCTAATGACATAAAAAAACACTACAAAACCATGTAAAGTCAGGGAGAAAAGTGGTGTCAAAATTTGATCTGCCAGAAACATAGATCGACAGATAAGAACAAAATCGGCTTTGAAGCCATTATGCAGTAAGAAAATGACGGTTTTAAGCACATTTTTGGAATTCTCATTAAATTTCCTATCTAATGACATAAAAAAACACTACAAAATCAAGTATAGTTAGGGCGAAAAGTGGTGTGAAAGTTTGAACTGCCAGAAACAGTTCGACAGTCAAGAACAAAATCGGCTGTAAAGCCATTTTGCAGTAAGAAAATGACTGTTTTAAGCACATTTTTGGAATCCTCACTAATTTTTCTATCTAATGACATAAAAAAAACACTACAAAACCATGTAAAGTCAGAGAGGAAAGTGGTGTCAAAGTTTGAACTGCCAGAAACCCAGTTTAAAAGGACAGTCAGGAACAAAATTGCCTGTAAAGCCCACTTGGAGTGAGAAAATGATTGTTTTAAGCACATTTTTAGAATGCTCATTAAATTTCCTATCTATAGACAGAAAAAAAATTACAAAATCATATAAAGTAAGGGAGAAAAGTGGTGTGAAAGTTTGAACTGCCAGAAACTCAGTTTGAAAAGACAGTCAGGGACAAAATCGCCTGTAAAGCCCACTTCCAGAAAGAAAATGACTGTTTTAAGCACATTTTTGGAATCCCCATTAAATTTCCTGTCTAATGACATAAAATGAACACTACAAAACCATGTAAAGTCAGGGCGAAAAGTGGTGTGAAAGTTTGAACTGCCAGAAACCCAGTTTGAAAAGACAGTCAGGGACAAAATCGCCTGTAAAGCCCACTTGCAGTAAGAAAATCACTGTTTTAAACACATTTTTGAAATGCCCATAAAATTTCCTAACTAATGACATAAAAAAACACTACAAAATCATGTAACTTCACGGAGAAAAGTGGTGTTCAAATTTGATCTGTCAGAAACACAGTTGCTTAAACTGTCAAATGTCAATAGCACCACAATTTTACACTTTCAACAATTCAAAAATTCTGCATTATTCTGTTTAGTGCTACAAATGCTAGGAAATCTTCCTGATAGCATCTTCCTACAATTTTAGTTTCTTCGAGAGTCTCCACTCCCTCAATAAATTGCGTCCAATCTAAAATATTCGTCTCTAATTTCGCTGCCTGCACCTTAAAACAAGAAAACATATTTTTTACTTGTGGAGACGTTTAGAAGCAAAGAACGTAGCGAAAAGATAGCGAACATCGGCCGTTTCAGGCTCTTAATTGCAAATTTGCTTCCTTGCTTCTTGTCTTCGGCTCGGTCGTAGTAAATTTCAACAACATTAAATTTCAAACGGCAGAAAATTGCCTCTACGTTCCACGTTCCGGCTCTAATTGCATGCCACGGTTCATTCATTTGTTTAGTTCACGTCAGATAATTTTCGTTTGGGCTAGGCTATATGTTACGATCTAGGCCGTGATTTTCCTGCTAGAGTTGTCTTTTTGTTACCGAGATATATTGCCCAGTAAGTAACCGGACGTTTGCTGCTTTAAAATCGATTGGGCGGGACAACAACTCGACTTTTTGGCATTCAATCTACCAACAACAGCAAGAAAGTTTTACATAAACACTGCAATAATGTTGATAATACTTCAAGAACTATTGTAAGAAAAAATGCACGCTTTATTAAGAAAACATAAACACTCTTCTATTAATCCATCGTCACTATATCGTAGCAGATCTAACGATTGTTTACACAACCTACCTTAATTCAGTAAAAAGCCTTCAAGCCTCTATCAATCATCACATGAAAGATATAGCTTTCTTTTTACACAATAAACTTTAGTACCTACTGAAGGTGCGTTAATGGATATAGAGTTACTTGCAGCAATATCGTTTTCACGGTAGTTTTTCATGTAATAACATTTACTTTGCCCTAGTAAAAAAGTTTATGACGTAAATAATAAAAGAATAGTGTTTTAAAAACATAAATTGAAGCTGCATACTGGTACAAAATTGTTATAAATCCATATATTAAATTTGGTAAACTGAAAGTTTTGTTATTCCTTTGTGTCAGTTACTAAGAATTTTTAATTGATATTGAACAACTCCTGAACATTTTGAAGTTCTCAGAAATTTAAAAAACTGTTACTAAAAAGCGCATTTGGTATCATTTTTTTTTGACACCTAAAATTTGTTTTTTGTTACGTCAGGAGTAATTTGCAGCTTTCAGCTTGCTGTTGTTGTTTGCCTAAACATCCTAACCTAACCTAACCTAACGTAGTTTATGTGGTGCTGTACATACATACATATAGTGCAACAAAAGCGAAAAGGAAAACAATAAAGCTTCACCAAATTTAAATTTTCCTAATAGTTTTTGAGATATACGACTTTTTTATTTTTGTAAATTGCATCAACATTTTGAAAATTCCGTATCTTTGCCATTTTTGGGGTATCACTGATTGTAAAAAGCTCAAAATGTTCGTCTTGAACTATTCTTTTATCTCTTGCAAACCGCAATCCGATTGAACATATACATCGTGTTCAAAAAACAGTAATTTTTCAAGTAAATGGAATAATAACTCTATTATTGAAACAAGTCTGTACAACTATTATTCTCCTCACCTAATCCAACCTAGTTCCTTTTTCCTTTGAAAATGCTACCAGGACATATAAAACAAGCTTTTACGTGCCCGTAAAGCTTTATAAGCAAATCGGCAAACAGATGACGCAAAATTTTATGACCTCGGTTGCGTTTCCTTTAAACTGTTTAACAAGGATTTCAGGACTTCCAACTTTCCTGAAACTGGGTCAACGGATTTATGGAAATTAGCTTTCAAAACTTAAAAACTAGTCGGGATTATCTCTTTAGGTATGTTTTAGCGTTAAAGGCTTAGAGACGTTATGAATATGCCGCAGGAATAATTTATTACTTCGCAGTACACTATCAATTCCCCTAAATCGACTACTGTGATTTATGAATTTATTGTGTTCCAAAATATGAAAGGGTAAACAGGAAATAATTCTTCTTTTTAATAATGCCTGCGTTATCTTACATTAAGTAAACAATTTAAGATAAGTATTTGGATGTTATGTACAGGGAGATTCAATGAAAATTTTGCTTATGTCAACTGTACAACAAACAAGATTGTACAAGATTGTGCTTTATCATGGATAAATTGACTACTGAAGAATATTTCAAATTACCACTAAATTAAGTACAAAACCCTCTAGGTAATTTTATTTTTTTAAAAGAACTGTAAATAAGATTTGTATCCAAAATAGGTTAGGAGATATGTATAACAAGTTTATCAAATAGACCATAAAAGAAATGGAACTAACCAAAGCTATTAAAAGCAAAAAATCTTCATAATGATGCTGGAAAATTGTTAAGTTGATAATCAAATATTATGAAGATTTTAAAAATGTCTATACATTTATTATTGATAAATCTAAAAGTGCAACAGAAATTTTCTAATAAAACATAATATAGCAAGTTGGCAGATTTTTTCCTTCCTCGATAAACTGAAGATACGTTTCTATCAACTTAGCTGACACTCTAAAATTTACAGTTTTTGAGATCCTTGTCCTAACCCTTGAATCTGTATAATAAGCAAAATATTTTATAATCAAAGCAGCAGAAAGAACATTCCTAAAATCTACTCTATCCTGTCGAATTAAGTGTAGGTATTGCTATTTTTGTCCCATGTCATTTCTAACGAGACCCTTATTGAAACAAATGACAAGGGCTTTTTGTAAGAATCCTTCATACAAATTATACCAAATTTTCGCTCGGTCATGTCAATTTAAACCTTTCATTGTGTCCCACGTAGGGGTTGTCAAGATAAATGACTAAATTATCCCTATTGTGGGATATGATTGAGCTTTGGATTACCCAGAAACCAGGAGCTTATATTACCAGTTATGTATTTGTTTTAATATTCCAAGGAAACTATGTAGTTTTTTAAGGAATAATGTATGTCATTGAACTAATAAAATTTCTAAACGTACTGGTTTACAAGCAATTATTATGTTTTAGGAACCATTAGTAGATAACCAGTGTAACTGTTTTACAGGATTGTTAAATTCAATTATTTCAGTATTTATTGCTTTCTGGAGTTATTTGCGTCCCACGTGAGGTCGTTACAATAACCCAAGATAAAATATATAGCAATTATTCCACATTAATGTTTTCTACCTACACATAGGAATGATCGTGGTAAGATTCCTATAACGATAGTAATTCTCTCAATTTTAAATTTAATTTTAAATTTTTTTTACGGTATAACAACTAAATCATTCACATTTGTAATAAAGGATGAATTGTTTAAAAGTCAGTAATTAGAGCAACACACAATTAAACTCATATACGGTCATTTTCCGGGTGTGTAATTGCATTCACTTCCACATAATCCATCCACAGAGAAGCACAATGGCATAGGATATTATTCAACGTAGGGAAATAATAGTCGTTTGGACTTTTCTGTCCAAAGCTGACCATTGTGTATACCGGTGGCTTAGAGCGTAAATCGAATAGCACACAATAGTACAATGAAAAGCGCCTAATATGCAAACGTGCTTTTTAGAAGAAACAAATATAAGTTTTTTCTGATATTTAGTGATAACAGAAAAGCAGGTCACTTGTTTGTATCGTTCGAATATTGCATGGAAATTTGTGTGTGCAGGAACTGTCAGTTTGTTAGTAGGAGAAGATACTCGTTGTCACGATCATCATAATAGGCAGAAACTTCATAAAAATGTGTAGGTATTAAAAAGTCTTTTTCCTGTATTTAAGAATATCACAAAAACAATCAATTCTAAAGAGGATATGTTCTTCAATGTAACCAACTTCCCCGTTATCCTATTGTAATCAAAATAACCAAATCTCTGACATGTTTTAACGTCCAAAACCGCTCCTGTGTAGCCAGAATTTATAACTGAAGCTCATAAGTGTCAGCTCTAAGGAGGTCTGTTGTAAATCTTACAAAACGGGATCTCCATTATGTCTCGAATGACATGTCGCAAAGGCGGAATAATATTTCTTGCCGTAGTAATTTATCAAAAAACGATGCTTGAATGAAACGATCGATCGATTATAAAACCACGTAGAATCCTGTCCCACAACGCTATTTAGTTACAGCAAAATCTCAAAGTCCATACCACGCTAAGTGTGCTCATTAATCTCTGATATGCAGGAAGGATTGTCATTACAGGGTAATCAAACATATTAAACAGCGCCAGTAGTAGGTAACTCCCTATCTAACAGGTATGATGTTTACAAATTGGTTTACATTCCATTATCTCCTATAAGAATGTACACACAACTAACTAGCTATATTAATCTACATGTTTTAGGTTTTAGCAGAGTGCTCTACGTAAGTACGATAAAATGAAAATTATATATACAGGGTGGTTCAAATTGATTGTAGGATAAAAAAATGCCAAATGATTACTTCAAAATGATGACAAAGCATGACAAATTTCATAAGAGTTTTATTTTAGTTTATTAATTAAGATAATTTTTTTTTCTTGGTTTATATACTTAGGGCCCGCTAACTCCGAAAGGGGGCACTTTTCAACCATAGTTTTTATGATACTTTGGCGTTTATTTTTTATGTACTTTCTACCTTTCAAGTATCCTACAATCAATTTGGTCCACCCTGTATAAACAATCTTTATTTTCTGCACGAAAAAAGGCTATCGACCACATGGTCCTTCTGTCTATGTTTACAATATTTTTTTTTAATTCTTCCTTATTTCTAATAATAAATTCATTCTATTACTTTAACAGGTACATTTTTCTTTAGAACTGCATGCGAACTGCAAATAACAGCTTCTGGCAAATTTGTGGGATGTATGCATTAAAAATTTGTAACAGCATAATATTTACGAAAACATGCCAAATTCTGGGGAAAACTTCGATTTCTAGGTTATTATGGTTTAAATTTAAAAGTTTATTGATTAGAGGCAGAGACTCTCAATATCTGATTTTCCTACAGTTTAAATGGCTTTTTAACCATACCAAACAAAAATGTGGTAACTTTCAGAATGCAATTTTTGAAGAGTTATTCCAATGTTTTTAATAATTGAAAAACGTTTTATGGTCTATATACTATACAGGGTGGTCCAGTTTTAAATGTCAATAATTCACCAATCCATAGCCAATTAAAAAATAAGTTGTCATTCATTATGTCATTTTCCTGAAAAGTGCTTCCTAAGGAAAATACAGCCCTTCAAATTTCTTTTTAAAAAATCGTTTTTTTTGTCATAACTGTCAAACCGTTGGAGCAATATTGATCAAATTTGGAACAAGCACTTTATTACACGTTATTACGGTCAAAGACCCAAAACTAACCCAACCCAACTTAAAAATTGTCTTGGAAACGAAAAATTCACTTAAGAAGTTTAAAAAATATTATTGTAGCCAGTTCTCATAGTTTCCAGACAAACTAAAAGACTTTAGTTTTGAAAATTGAATTAGAAAGGATAAAAATTTCAGAAGCTTAAAAGTTGTGTTTGTAACCAGTTTTCATGCAAATCGAGATACTTTAATACTAAGAATTGACTTGTAGACATAAAAACTACTTTTTCAAGAATTTGTTACCTCCAAATTCATACATTTAAACCTTAAAAATTGACTTGAACCCCAAAACTAAACTAATGAAAAGTGACATCAGAAACTTAAAATTTGCATTTGAAGTAAGTTTTCATAATTTGAAGACAAATTTCAGTATTTTAGTCTTGAAAATAGTCTTAGATGCAGGACATTGACATTAGATTCATGAAAGTTGTGTTGAAAACTAACTTTTCGTGCTTTTTACTTTGCTTTTAATTTTCTTCGAATTCTGGACTATTTTTAGTGCTTCAAAACTGCTTTCAGCTTGGAAAATCGAGTTTCAAGACTATCTTTACTTAAGTTATTGATAGCAAACTTAAAAAACAATTTTTACATTCTTCATAGACTTAAAATGGCAGTCCAAGCTTTGTCACTATTAAATCGACTTCTAGACACCTCAGTGCTAAAAATTCGGGTATTTCTTAATAAACTAGACTGTTTTTAGTGTTTTAAGGCTGTTTTCAGTACCTCAAATCGAGTTTCAAGACTATCTTTACAAAGTTTTTGACTTATCAGGCCTAAAAGCCAGTGTGTCCACTGACCATAGTCTTGAAAATGTTATTTCAAGCTTCTTCACTATTAAATTGACTTCTACACTCATAGGTGCAATAAATTGTAGCATCTCTAAGAAATTGAGACTGTTTTTAGTGCTTTTTAAGACTGAAAAATCGAGTTTAAGACTATTTCCAAAAGTCAAGTTTTTTCAGTAATAAAAGTAAAAAATTTTGGTACCAAATGCTACAATAATAATCTTGAGAACTAATTTTTAGAAATAAAATAATCCGAAAATTTAATTTACTTCTTGACTTGTTGAAAGTTGAAGAAAATTGAGTTGTACACAAATTAAAGTCTTGAAAATATACTTTTGGACTCTCTTTAGTCCTACTAAGGTCCGATCTAGCATTAAAAGTCAACTTTTATACTATTTTTAGTAGTAAAAAATTCGTTTCAAGCACACTACAATCTTTGTCTTGATTTCCGGACTTTTTTTAGTTCTTGAATGCCAGTTTCAGACACTCAACCAGGATGGCAGTCTGAGAAAGCGACCATTCCTAGTAGTAAAAAGCAAGTGTTTAGAGTATTCAGTACAAATTTGGACTTTCACAAGTCTTGAATGTTCAGTTTTAAACTATAAAACGATTTTTTAAATTGAAATTTGGAGGATTGTATCTTCCTTAGGAAACCTTTTTCAGAAAAATTACATAATGCAAGTCAACTTATTTTTTGATTAGCTATCAAATGGTGAATTATTGACACTTAAAACTGGACCACCCTGTATAGACCACAGTCAACAATCTCCGTATTTTTCTGAAATTCTTGTTTGACCTAAATACAGTCATACATATCTCCCAATGATCTGTGACAAACAACAGCAAATCTAATCGACCTTCAGCCACATCGTTTTGTTTTTAGCCGCACCCTGTATAACAAACATTAACACGCCGTATTAGGAAACTGGCACCAGACGTTTTCCCAGTTTGCTAGACAAAGTTTTAGATATCTCATCTAGGTGAAGCACGGTAAAAAATTGAATTTTACCTTATTGACTCGTGTGCTGAATCTTATTAGGGTCATATGTTATTCTCCTATTAAAACTGTCTACATTGCCTAGATGTACTAAATAGACTTATTTTGCGTTGAGGAATGTTCTTGCAACGTTATTCATAGACGTGATGATACATTTTTGAAATCTACTTTGATTTGCCCTAATTGTGTAACTTTCGTTCTTGTCGGTACAAAATTACGATCAATTGTACAATCAACTGCCGTATTGGCGTAGGAGTTCAATTAGGCCGTTGGCCATCTTTGGTTTTTGTAAGCGACAATAATTTGACAGCTCAAACGGCTTCTTAAGATAAATCGAGCTAAATAATGGGTGAGAAACGCCCCGAAATATTAGAGCACGCATTGTACTTAATGGTCCTACTAGTGGTTAAGTGTTTTGTGCGAGACTTGATTTATAATAGTGTAATAATACTCTGGAACAAAAGATATTGTTCTCTGGGGTTCATATCGCCGATACGCTTTTAAATCTGCTGGGAGCGATCAAATTTGCTACCTTTTTGTGTTAGTTCGATTAAATTTTTGTGCAAAGTGTAGTAGCACTTGGAAAGTAAAATGTTCACTCAATTGTGCATAAAAAGCATTATGTCATATTCCTATCTTTGCTTGACATTTCTAAACGAAACGATAGATTTTTATGCGGTTTGGACCCTCATTAAGCTTAATTTATTGGCTTTTGGTGAATGGAAAAAACTCTAACTTAAATGCACCGCCACTGTACTATACAGGGTGGAAGAGAAGCGCGTGATAAAAAAATGACATTTTTAAGTAGTCCCCAAATGATCAATAATTTGTGTATCACGGGACGTTTTGGACAGTTCCTCAATTAACATCCTGGGACTAAAAAAATATCTATTTATCAAAAAAATGCGACATAGCAGTGCTCAATCCCGAATTAAAACGGTAGCTTTGAACTGTCATTTTAAGTCACGTGTAGGTCCAATATTATGTATTACATAACTTTAAATCAACTTTCCTTGACCGATAGAACCATACAGGGTTTTTAGAGACAGAGTAAAGTGGAAGAAAAACTTGTGCAAACAATTTCAAGTTTTACTCACTGCCGCTGGACACCCTGTAAGGTCTTACCAATTATAAGGCTTGTGCTGAAAAGTACTCAGATAATTTTGAACATACAACGGCATTTGAATGATAGATACAAATCTGCTAATATGGTTTAATTTTAGATTGAACAGTGTTATATCAATTTTCCGGAAAAATCGATATTTCTTCGGACACATGACGTTAATAAGGCCCAAAAACGTCTCAAGGTAATACCCTAAATACAAATTACTTTTTACACAAAATTACTGTCCCAATTGACGTGGCGAGCAGTTTATAATAATCATTAACAGTACCTACATGTACAACTATCCAAAATAACAGCTTGTGGGTGTAACAAAATAGACAGAAACGTCGATTAAGCAAGAAAGCAAATAAATTATGAATATTTAGCATCTAATTATATGCAAGAAACATGCGGATAATGGCATAGCAGTTATATGACATCTTCATAAAACTCACTGTTTATTAAAACCACGCATTTTCCTTAAAAAATCTATTGTCAATAATAATTGTAATTGAAAAGTTAAATACAATTTACGGTCATATTATTTGCCCTGGTGGGAGGTTCGCTAACAAGCGTCAGTAACGTTTAAGGCTAAACAAGCAAACGATGGAGTGAACTAAGTTTATGAAGATTGTTCAGTACATTGCGTGAGAACCAAAGAGTACTGATTCAAATTAAAATTTGAAACACAAACGTCTTTTGTTGAAAACAATGAAAGTTTATCGGTTGCCACGAGGCAGGCTTGGTTAGAGCACTTAAACAATTAGCGTGGTGCTTAAAGACCGGCTACGTTTTAATGTTTCTCCAGGAAGTCCAGCTTGTTAGTGTCCATTCTCACAACGTTTCCTTTAAATAAATGGCACGTTGTAATTAAGACCCTGATTCGAAAAGATTTTGCTTATGATTACGCCGATATCTCCTTTAGGCTGCCGACTGCGAATCTTTAATGGGAAATCAAGAGTACTTTGTGAGAACGATAAGTTATGAATGAAGGCTATTTTCTTTCCGCCCACTTAAGCAAGGAGCGGAATTTATGGGATGCTAGCATAACAGCTAAGGGACATTTACTTTCGGTCCTACGATGGTTTGTTGCTGAGAAGAAATGTTTGGATAACTCCTAACTAACTTAATCATCAGACAATAACAGAAAAGTGGGTATACTAAAGATATTGGACAAATTGGAATTTAAAGAAAACGAGTAAAGAAACATTAGAGAAACACAGTAAAATTGAAAGAGCTACTATTGAATACAGAAGGTTACAATATTCTTATAACCCAGCAGTAGTTAACTCAAGAGTTAACTACACAGTTTTTAACGTTAATTTGACATTTTTCAGTATAAGATTGACATTTTGTCATTGCCTATAATGGGTTTTGTCCCATTTTCTTCGACAATCAAGTTAGACGTGTTTTTCTGTGTATTTTTTTTATTAGGAAATTGACTATGATCATGATAATTTTACTGATTTCTTAAATAGAATTACTGTGTGTTATTGATTTTAAATGCACTTTTTTTCAATTTAATTTACATAAGAACGTGCATGTCTAAATTAAAAGTAAAAATCAATTCGACAAAATGGCTGAAATATTAAGCTAAGAGATCTATAATGTGCAAACTATGTTAAAAGCATTTAAATATTTTGCAAGATATTTCAATACCCAGTTAGCAAAATTACGTTACAAGACATCCAATTGATGTGACAAAATGACACCTAACGTAACTTTTTATGTCATTAAATAGTAAATTTAATGAGAATTTCAAAAATGTGCTTAAAACTGTCATTTTCTCACTCCAACTATGTTTCATATGCGATTTTTCCTTTTAATGTCCTTTCAAACTGTCTTTTTGGAAATTCATACTTTGGCACCGCTTTTCTCCCTGACTGCATCTGATTTTGTAGTGTTTTTTTATGTCATTAAATAGGAAATTTAATGAGAATTTCAAAAATGTGCTTAAAACTGTCATTTTCTCACTCCAACTATGTTTTATATGCGATTTTGCCTTTGAATGTCCTTTCAAACTGTCTTTTTGGAAATTCATACTTTGGCACCGCTTTTCTCCCTGACTGTATCTGATTTTGTAGTGTTTTTTATGCCATTAGATAGAAAGTTTAATGGGGATTCCAAAAATGTGCTTAAACCTGTCATTTTCTCACTCCAACTATGTTTTATATGCGATTTTGCCTTTCAATGTCCTTTCAAACTGTCTTTTTGGAAATTCATACTTTGGCACCGCTTTTCTCCCTGACTGTATCTGATTTTGTAGTGTTTTTTATGCCATTAGATAGAAAGTTTAATGAGGATTCCAAAAATATGCTTAAAACTGTCATTTTCTCACTCCAACTATGTTTTATATGCGATTTTGTTCGTGACTGTCTTTTAAAACTGTGTTCTGGCAAAAAAGCCAAGTTTTTTAAAAACATCGCTATTTTTAAAATTGGGTTGCGGCGATTTGTAGGACTATATACCCTGTATAACGTTATAAGACTTCTTAATGTAATTTGTATTGAAGTTCATATAGTGATAGGCGACGTCATAGATATAGACTTAAATAACCTCTTCTAGTCATATTTTGACGTCATTACTTGCTCTGGCTAGGTACTTGCACAAGTACCTTTGTAACTCAAAACGCTTTTGAAAGTAATTATTGCAATGTTGAATAATATTAGAATTGAGATTTCAGTTAACACTCGTCAAACCACATAATGTAATAAATACTACTTCAAACTTTTTCCCAATTAACAGTATTTTGTGGGTCTTGTCAGGACTATCAAACAGTACTTTTTAAGAAAACACTGAAAAATTTAAAATTTTGATGCAAAAGGTTTTATAATAATTATTTCTTTGTGAATGTGAAATTATTCTTAGATCCTTTGAAATGAGTAGACAGGGAAAAATTATTTCCGTTCCAGACTGGCCGCCAGTAACATTTTTGGATTTTTATTTATAGGGCAGATTAACCGTAAAATCCAAAATGTAGTAGCATCACGCATTTTTTAATATAAACTGCAGTTTTATTGTTCTTGATCCCAAATAGTAACATTCATCATGTTGGCATTTGTTCAAAATGCATTTCTTGAAAAGCAGTTTAAGTATCTAGTCAGTAGTCACTTTATACTTATATTTCATAAATATTAGTCGTTGAATCATTCCCCAAAAAAAAAATCGATGTCCAACTTATAAAGTAGAGGGACAAAAAAGCAATTTTTCATTCTTAACGAGACTACTCCCCCTATCTAAAGTTGCAATCATTGATCAAAATGTCGCCGTCGATCGGTAGCAAATTTCCGTTTCTAGCGAGGTACATTTTCCTAAACGTGTGCTAGCCTAATATCGCTTTTTATCTAGTTCTTATTATTTTTAATTAGAAATAAAAACCTGCAACTCTTCATCAATTTTTCTTTGCACGGCGTGGGTTTGCGCTTATTAATAATTTCATAATTACTCGGATGCTAGTCCAATCTAAAATAATAATTAAATTGTCTGGTCGTGATAGAATACACCTACTAGAAGTTGGATACTAACGTTGTAGGATCCATCTGACTAAACAAATTGCATCCTTATCCGCAATAGGTCGTTTCGTTATTTAACATGTGAGCAAATGGTCCGGGTGGGCGTCATTTAGATAATGTTGGCAATAATGAAGGTTAATGTCGAACATGATAGAGTATAGGTTGTTGTGAGTATGGTATTGTCTTCGTATTTTGCTTGGAATGAGTTACACAGACTTCTAGAATCGATATGACTTTTTGAAAGTTACCACGGATCCGAGTATACAAGGTGTGTGAAAAAAATGAATAAAATCGAGTGAATCAATTTAAAGAAACTATTTAAAAATTAAAAATTTTGGTGTCCCATTCTTTTTGACTAGCAGTTTAGTTTACAACATCAGTAATAATTTAGACCTGGCAATTCAAGCTACTACTACTACTACTATCAATCGGCTTAAAAGCTACAAAAATAACATGCCTATAAAACGATACGTAACTAGGCATTGCAAGGCAAGAAATATCAGTCAGTATAAACGACGTCGTAAAGGCACGAATCTATGTACTAAATTCCATCTAATACTAGTTTTACTATTCTATACCTATTTCATTTTACAACTCAATCATGATGAAATTCGACCGTGACGCTTTGATAATACACCCAAGATTAAGATGTTGGATTAAAAAAAGTGTTAAAATTAATTGTTTCAGAATTTGAAAACACTTTGCGTCGATGCATCGAATTTCTAGATAACAAGATCTCCGTAACACAAGTTATCACGGTTATTTAACCGTAACTTTATGACAACTTAATTGAAAAACCTCATGGTAGGCCCCTATTTTATGTTGGTAAAAAATTGCCCATTTAAGTTTGTAATTAGAGTGTAGATCAGAACTGTTAACTCCTATTTGATCTAAATTCTGGAAACAAGCCAAAATAGGAGCATCAAGAAGACACACAGAAATTTCATTCAATAGGAAACTATAAGCTCTTTAAACAACACAAAATAGGAAGCACTAGTAATTGGAAATTTGCATGCATTTCTCGTAGAAAATTTGTTATTAAACAAGAATATTGTGTTATTAAGAATACTGAATAATTTCTGTATGTTATATTGACTTCCACCTCCAAAGTGAACATCTTTAAAGCTTGATTAATTATTGAATTAGTTATAGTAAGACCAAAAGGGTTCTTTAATTAGCTAACTAGCCGGTGTCATCCCATTGCCTCTGCTTAAGATCCCCTGCTAGTAATTAGAAAATAAGATAACAGATTAGGTCAGGGCATTATTTAGTGGGAGACGTGAAGACTAAGTCATTATTACACCACTAGTTAATTAGAGTATGCTTGAAGTTCTAAAATAACGATTTTCAACAATCTCTCAAATCTGCCATATTTTCACAATATGAGTACTTACTGGTCTTTTAAACAATTAAGACAGTGGTTTGAATGTGTGAACTGAATTGATTTTACAGTAGCCTATTTTTAACAACAAAACACAACATTTTGTCATATAGAGAGTGAACATGAATCCTACAATTAAGTGCATTGATATTTTTCAGAATCGAGCAGTTACAAACCTGGAATTAGCTACTATAAACTGTATTTTAAACCTGAATTTCAGTGACGTATTGGAGAATTTTAGAAAAAAATATGATGCTAAACAGAGCTCTGGGTCATATACACACACAGGTACACATTCATATTAACATTTGTTATTTACATCAAATAATATCTTGACAAATCGAAATCACTATTACCTAGCTCCATCAAGCCAATTTGACAGTTGAGACGTTAAGGAACATTTAATAACAGCGTCACGTGACAGCTGTCATAACTGACAAAATATTTAGACTGCCAAAACAGATACGTTTCTGTAAGGAATTGCATTGTAAAGCCTGGTTTATAAAACAAAATTTAACTTTAGCGTTAACTTTAGTATTAGCATTAAGAATAGAGGTAGTGGTTTTAAATTGTGATGTTCATAAACAAAATTTAACTTTAACTGTAAATTTAGCTTTAACTTCTGACCTTGGTTTTACATAAAATTCTAAATTTTCTTACAGCTAATACTAAAGTTAAATCTCCAATGTTTAAACTTCTTCTTAAGATTGAATTTTTGCTTTATTTATGAAATTTCTAAACAGAAATTCAAAGAATATCCTTTTGCTATTGATTTAGTGCAGTAATGTGGCATTAGGCAGCAAAACTTGAAAAAAATAACATTAAAGTTAGGTTACCTTTCAGAAAACTGTATGGTTAAATTAAGGGTTTTATAAACACCCCTTTTTTTAGGGTTAATACTAAATTTATTACTAATGCTAAAGTTACAGCTAAAGTTAAAATTTCTTTTATAAACTAGGCTTAAGTTGTGTCTACAGAAAACACACAAATTTGTCAGTTTTGACGTTAAGAAACACTTACGTCACTTAACGTCACAACTGTCAAATTTCGCTCCGTAGAACTATAAATACTATGTCCAGTGTGATTTATACAAGCGGTAGAACTATATAAAATAAACGAACGAAATAAAAACAAGTGTGTGCCTATGTGAATTGTAAAACTTTCCAAAAACTGCGATAAAAACAAAAAATATTTATTTATAAATCTTTCACAGTTATATTTGTGACTGTGACTTTGAACAAATTGTGTTTCATTTAAAATGACTTAACTCTTCCACGTTACAACGTAAAATTAATAAAAACAAATTAACTGAATTACTGTTGGTCTTGCAATTATGCAATTTAATTTAGATTATTCAGAACGTTCTCTTTAGCGTGAAACGAGAACAAAATGTTTTCAAACGCATTTAGCCGAACAAAACGACGGTTTAATGAATTTGCAGCCATTTCCTTCCGTTTCACTCTGATGAGTTTTACAGACGCTTTCCACTTGCCCTAATGTTATTTCTAAACCAGAAGATTGTAACAATAATTCCTAGTGAAATGCGTTTCACGCTCCCTCATATTCGATCGATTTCCCTATTTGTTCAGCCCCCTCGATTAACAAAATCATTTATTTTCCTGACACCTCCTGGAAATACACATGTCACTTCACCTATATTATCATCATTATATGGGAACGGCCACCATTACATAAACAAACCAGTTCCTCTTCATTATTGTGATTTCAACATTCCAAAAATAAATTTAAATCCGACAAGCTGGTTTTGTTTGCTTACCAAATATCGCCCACATGTGATGAAGTGTATTCAGTCACCGGATTGGCCTTGATAATGGTGACCTTAATTGTCTGTTTAAGGTGTTAATGATTCTCAGTTCAGACACTAAAATGTTTATAATGATATCCTACTAATTCTGCAAATGAATAAATGCTACATCACGTTTTGGTCATAGATTTCACTCCAGGAAGTCCAGAAACTTTAAGATTTTTAGAGCTCATTTTTGTTTGCTAACATCCTTATCATATTACTGAATAAATGTAACAACAGTTTCAGAACTCTTCTATTTAAATTATTTCGTCAAAGTTATGACTGAACCAGTCTTCCTTTTCTGTACCTACGGAAAGATGATTGACATTTAATTATGGAACTAAACAGAGCAGAATAATCGAGACTTGAAAAACTATTTATGTCTGTCACTCACACAATTTAGATTCGAAGTATCTCTATTAAAATGCCAGATGCATGCTAAACACTTTTCTTATATTTAATGAGAATTTAGCGAATTTGATTAGAGTACAAATAAAAAAGTTATAACCATATTTGGTCAAGAGTGCAATTTTGAAAAATTTTTATTTTGCTCCATAAGGGTTCCAATGCACAGCAAAGGATATATTTATACCAAAGGACCTTAAATTAGGTTAGGTTAGTTTGAACCTTTCGTAAATTGAAAAAATGGCATTTTTGCCAGAATTTTCAATTTTTTTAGTAAAATTTAGTACAAATCAAACTGTTGTATAATATGTTGGAAAACAGAGACAATTTAGTTTTTAGATTTTAGAGATTCTTCAAAAGATTCAAGTGTGTCTTAAAATTGTGTAATCTCTAAAACAACTAGGAATGTTATTGTTGAACAATATTAAAATGTCTATTAGTTAAAATTTTGGTTTTGAAAATTGACCTTTTTAGTCAGGCAGATACACCTAATCACCTGTGCACACCAATTTTTATTATAACTGTAATTGTCATAGTTTGGATGGGAACTTGGTAACTAGAACAGACTATTACAAAGTGGATTTAGTAAATTTATGGCTCATATGTTTAACAATCACAAAGTTACGGTCGTAGCGCATACATCTTGCAACACTTCACGTATTACCTAGAACTTTACAACTTTCGGGTAAGCTTTATGATCCATTTGAAGATTTGTGCAGGTTTGCATAATAAATTCAAACTTTAGAGTGATTTATAATATAATATTAATATTACTGAGAGTGTTAGATCTAGATTTATTTACTTAATCACTTGAATTTATTCAGTCTAATGCCCCATTTCTCATTGTGATTATTAAAATCCCACCTCTACAAAACAAACTACCTGGCTACAGAACGATACAACCCCTAATGTTATGCATTTTATTCCCAGCGGGCGATCAGCATCTTTCTCTTGTTCTATATCGCCTTAAAAGGTGATTCATGACAGAGTTTTCATAGAATTTAAAAATTCAGTCCCTGTTTTAGTCCTGGACAAGTTTTTAAGACGGAAGATAAGGTAATGCCTCCTATTTTACGTCAAATTATTTCTTTAGGTCGTGCATTCGTGTCACGAATAACTGCAGCAGAAGAACGGAAAAAAAACCAGTTTTTTTTTCAACTCTGTTAGAATTTCAACGTATAAGGAAACCATATTATTTGTTTGGCTGGAATTAGGTGACAAGCATCACGTGAATGAAGAACGCCGCCCATCTGATAAGGAAACGGTGTGGGTTCGTGTTTTTGATGTCAAGATAATATTATAACCGGAATTGTTTCGGTGCTATAAAGAAAATTAATTCTACACGAGTGTCTTTATTATATGGTATATTTTAGTAGAAATCTACGAGCATTAAAACAACACTTAAATAAAATTAAGAGAGACACACCACGTGACTTTGATAATGCAATTTTGAGCTTGCAACCCTGTAAAGGCTAGTTTTCAAAACAACTTTTCAAATGTAGTTTAATGGTTGAAAACTTAAGTAAATTCAGTTTAGACAAGTCCTTCTCACCCTTCTCGTTAATTTACAATGTTCAGCAAAAAAAATAAATACGAGTTACCAGGATTTTTCACATCTATTAGTAAGGTTTTCATAATAATAAACATACTATATAGCATAAACAGACAAATAGAGAGACTGGTGCAACCAAGCAGATTGCTATGTAATCATCGATAAATGCAAGCTTTTAATTAAAACTGAATTAGTTTGGTTCAATTACTATTAAAACAACTTGTTTGCAAAAATTAAAATGCAAAAAAATTGTTACACATTAATATTCCACGAAAAGGCTGAAACCCAGAAATTTAATTTTAAAAAAGATATTCATCATACTAAATTGGAGTTGAAATAAATCCATATAATTTCTCTCGCGCTGCAATTTTATGCTCGCCCTTTATTCCAGTCAAAATGAATACATGCATTAAGAAAATTAAAGTAATTTTTTTAACATTTTACGTTAATTAGCATGTTTCTCTTGAGTGCAGGATTCATGTTAACTTTACAACATCGTTTGTTCGCATGTCTTAAATTGTTCTTTAATTATCTGCGAAATGACTATATAGACCAGCTTCCAAATCGTTGTTGGTGGTCTCTTATGGAAACCTGTGATTATAAGCAAATAAAGTGTCCTTATTTGGTCAAAATGGCTTTGTAAAATGAGCGTATTATACAGCGTGAGAAGATAAACCATTTTATTAATAAAATAATTTGGGCAGCCAGCATTGATACCAAAGTGCATACTTAAAAAATTACTTTTAAAGCACAGAACAACTATAATTGATTGAGTTTTATAACGTTTTAAGCGTTAAAATCAGGCCTTCCGATATGAAAGTCCCTTTCAACCAACATTCACCGTTCACTCAAACACTCATCATTAATTTACGTATGTACCCACTTATTTAGATTTTTCTCTAACCCTAAAGTAATGATAAATCCATCACTTTGAGTTGACACAACAATTTAACTGTCTTCTTAGCTGCGAAAAGCAATGAAAGATGAATTCTGAACTGGTCACAGCCAATTTCATTTGCGGAACAGCGCTGGTTGAAATTAAATAGTAAATGGTGGAAGTATTAATTATAAATGGCATTATTAAATTACTGGGTGATTAATCATGATTTTAGAGAGATCTGCCTTGCAGGCTGAGTTTACTTTTTTTGGGGAATTATAATCGCCCACACCAAGGTTTATTTATTATACGACCTTAATCTTTGCTATTTTTAGTACTAAAATTTCTAATCCGGATTTTTTTAAATGTACAAATTTAAACCATTCTTTTATTGCTTTTTCTACTTGAATAATTTGTCTTATTCTTTCGTTTGTAATTTTTTGTTGATTTTCCTGCACATCTTTCCTAGAAGACCATTTTAAGTGCCAAGTTCTCTCTTAAGGTTTTACTTTAATTGTCAAATTTTCTTATAAGATCAAGATCATAATATAATCACTTTGATTTTTCTATAAATGGCATTTCTTAAAAATGTAGTTTTTCTAATGGTTAATCCACTATGTCAGTTAATCAGTACAAATTCTATCTGGCAATATTTAAAGTGGTTTCTTTCGCAGTCATTTTCGAAATTCTGTCCCTTGATACTCAACGATCCATATAATTGCGGTACAATGTCTCGGTTTAGAAAAGTTTACATTTTGTCAAAAGTCAATTCCTCGTAAAAGCTCACTTTATTGAAATTTCGTTACCTTTCTGTTTTCTGTTTGTCTATTGATTTTTCGTATTAAAGTGATTTTTTCCAGGTAGTTTCAAACAAGTTGTATGAATGTGTCTTATTCGAAAGCACTAATATTGAGTTAAGTTTAGTCAGTCTGCCAGAAAAAAATGATTATTGAATACTAATAAAAATTTAGCAAAATTGCCAGAAGCCTCTACAAGCATTGTTAAACCCTCCAATAACTTTATTTCCATTGTAATCAAAGGATTCTAAAATGATTCTGGCCTCTAAATACTTCTAAAAAACTTTAGAAATTCCAGAGACAACTAAACCTAACTAAAAATAGTTTTAAATTGTTAAAAAACCCAAAAGATTAATTTTCGAAACTACCAGTTGTGAACTGGCAGAAACCTCTAAAAACTAACGAGGACATTCCAAAAATTGCCAGAAGCTTTATTTACAAGAATTATTTTTAAAATGACAGAGTAATTAATAGAGTTATATTAAAATATCCAAAGCTATCATAGATCATCTTGAAGGTACCAGAAACTTCCAAGTATTACTAAAACTCTAACGAAAATTACCAGAGTCATCTAGAATCATTTTGTATATGTCAGAAACTTCTAAATTCAAATAAAAAGCTTTTTTAACATTAAAAAAAGGTTCTGTAGAATCAACGAGAGACATCTAAATAACTAAAAATTTGCAAAGAGACTCCATCTAAATACTCATGATAACCTTTCAAATACAAATAGAAGCTTCTAGAATCATATTGATAATTGCAAATAATTAAATACAACCGGAAATCTCTAAAAAGTCTTATTTAGATTTAGACCTTTTTGGAACTAACCTCCAAATACTATGAAAACTTTCCTAGAAAAATTCTACAAATTTTGATATTTTTGTGCGGCAAAGTTGTTCTTCGAAAGTTTTACCTGAAATTTTTAGAAATCATAGATACATTCTAGGCAAGAAAGGTTGTAAGATTTAGGGTTTTACTTAGTCTAATATCTGCTTTAAAGTGTTTCATTCAGATCCAGGTAAATTTCCAGAATTATTAATTAACTTTGACTTTTCTAATTCCTTCTTAACTGAACTATTAGAGAGCTTTAGAAGTGATAATTTGTGTTTTCTAGTAGAAGGATTCCAAACTGTCCTTAATTTTTTTGTTCAGTTATTCAGAAAGCTTTTCCAGAATGTTATAACATTGTATAACACAATATTGATGGACATAAGATATTCCTAAAACTGCATTCAGACCAAGGTAAATAATTGTTAAAAGTTCTCATTTATTTTTCAGTAATACAAATATGGTTGACGTCTTTTGCAGAGGAGATTGATATTACTTGGTAATTTCTAATTGACGCAGTGATATTCAGAAGATTTAATGTGATGCTTAAAATTTTTTTGAAACTTCCTTTAGTATAGTTCCATGTTTTGATATTTTTTAAGTTGAAAAACCTTCCTAAATATTTAATTTTCATCCAAATAGGACAAATTTTACCTATTTTAGGTCAATGAAAATCATCTAAAATAAGTTAAAAAAATAAAAAATAGTTTTAATGAATATCAGTAACGAACATCAGTTGGAGCAATAAGGCAGATAAAAGAATGCAAATATCAATGTTATAATTACTTACTTACTTTAAGCTTTCGAAAGCTTGTAAAGGGTTGACCTAAAGGTTTTTGACTCATCAGCATATCCTGCCATCACAGGCAGGCAAAAATCTTCTTAGTGTCATTTGGTAATTCGACTCGGCTTTCAAAACGTAAAAATTAATTAATCTCCAATCGGCTTTCTACATTTGTGTCACATGCAATTCAGCATGCCATATGAAGCCCATAAATTCTGAGACGCTAGTTTAATTTATACTCCATTATTACTGAGATAAATTACGTATCACAAGAAAAATCGGCAAACAATGACTGGACATGAACTGAAAACCGCATTGAAAAGCAGCGGTCCGGCGATTCAACATAAATTTCAATAAACCCAATGAACAATGAATTACTCTGCTGGACCGTTTACTGGTATGAATTCTTGTTATTTTGACGTTTTTTTTTTCTTGTATTGGTCTTGATCATAGAAAGTGTTTTATTAGGATCGATTTAAAAGAGTTCCAATGATTACCAAGTAGGCAAACTTCATAAAAGTTCGCTAAAGCTTAGATGACGCTTACTGACTTGGCAATGAAAAGGAAATGTTTATCTTTCGATTTAATGTTCCAGACATATCCTTCAGTTCAGAGAGTAAATACTAAAAGCTCTGAAATTGATATTTTCTATATTCTTAGGTTTTCCTTCTTTTGTTAAATATCCCTCAGGAAATGAAAATGAACTTTTTTTGGTAAAAATTGGGATATACTACAGAAACTAGGGGCTGTTAACTGTCAGTTTACTGTCCGCCCCAAGGGGCTACTTTGCATGCAGATCTGTCCTGGTTTACAAAATGAAATATTAATCAGCACTTAATTTGAATAAGGATTATCCAAGCCGTCGTTGTCACAGAAAGGTGAATGCCTGAATACGAAACGTCGGGCGTTATGAAAAGCACGACTAGAAAGGTATTTCGATGTATTTGGACGTAGGAAGTTACACACACTTACCGTTTCACAACTATATTGTGTTACCGGTTTTCTTTCGGGGCATAAGTCAGAGAGATTTACAGTTTTTAGTATTGTAATGTGATACCGGAGAATTTTACTTTAGACAGGAAAAAATATTTTAAATTTTATGTATCAAGGTACAATGATGGAAACTATTGAGCAAAACTAGTGTATTTGGACAAAAGCTGAACATCATTTTAGCAAACTAGTTTTTGAGATATGGTAAATTTGTGAATAATCTCAGCCTTCAGTTTCAAAATACTTTTCAGCAAATTTTCAAAGGCAATGCAAAGCAAAAAAACAGAAATGTAAAATGTTTGGGAGTCTTCTTGACAAGTAGGATTGAACAAACTTATAAGGATTATGAAACTGAAAATTTGAATAGGATGCCAAGTGAAGTCGAAAGCCTTTTGTAGGTCCAGCAGAAACAACGCTATGGAATGGTCACCATATTTGCAGTCTGTAGATTTGATGATAAATTTGTTGGTAGATGTTTTTTCTTTGAATCGAAACTGGTATATTTCTGCAGACAAACTTGTGAATATAGTCTCGTTTCGATTATAGCTTTGTAATGTTGACACATTTAATGGAATATTAAAAAAATACGACTGGTTCGAGGTAGTAAAATGAAATGTTTACTTCCACAAAATTTAAATAAGTATAAATAGCAAGTGTTAAAAACTGTCAAAACTGGTTTTATAACTGCTGCATTATTTGGGCAAACATACATTTTATGTACTATTATAAAAGCTTGCATTCCAAAATATTGTTGGGTTTGTTACACCCGAGTGCAAATTGCAAAATATTACCCAGAAAAAAGTAAATAAAATCGTACATTTTTAGTTGTAAATTCGGTTTTAGTGTGCCTGGTTTGATATTTTTATATGTTGCAAATTTAACTTTGATCATAACAGGTGGGCCAGAAAAGTTGAAAACCTATACTGTTCATATAAAGAAACGATCTGAATAATAATAGGGCGGCATTGTCACGTAATAATTATTATTATAACCGTAAAGCAATAATAATATCCAAATACTTGATTATCTTGGATAATTTAAGAATAGTCTGCCCGACAGTTCGTGCTGTTCTACTGATTATATTACTGTAATTAAGTTTTTATGGTAATGCACGATTAGAGAAGCAGCGATAGAGTCTTCTTCAATAAATAAACGTGGAAATATTGCACGATTTTATCGAAGGCATCAATTTGTAATAAGTAATTGGCATTTTGTGTTGCGGGGAAATTACCTACTGTACACAAAATTAGAGAGTATTTTTGCATTATTACAACCTACTCTTGCTAGTAATCAACCAGAAACTGTGTTCTCCAGAGAACTTGAAATTGTTAAAAGCAGTTGAGGTTCAAAATAAACTTTTTGGAAGAACTAATCTAATTTATAACACTTTACTGAAGGCATCTGGGTAATGGTAATTATCGACTCAGAGACAGAGCCACTGAATGGTATTTTTAACTCTTTCAATATAGATGCCATTTAGACTTGAGAATGTTGGAAAGATTATTTTCGGTCTGTTATTGGACCAAATGTGTCTGGTAAGTACGATCCAAAACAAACATCAAAAAGAAAACAAACTCATGTTGGCTCAATTTTCCGCTATAGTGGCTGTAGATATCGTCACGTATTTTAGAAGACAAAATATGTTTTGACTTAGAGTAGGTTAAGGTTATTATCGTATACCAAATCAAGTGAAACCATAAATGTGATATAGTATATGGGTAATAGGTATTTATTGAAAAACATTCTAAAAATATCATAAATAATGAAACATTTAATAATAACAAAGGTGGAAATCAAGCGTACAAAAAAGAGCTTGGGGCTAAAAGGGGATATGCTACAATTCTTAAATTGGTTAAAAACGGACATTTCAAGAAAAAATTACTGAAAGCTGCATGATTAATACCAAATATTTATATTCTATAATAATAATTGTTATTATTTTGAATTTAATATGAATTTGGTAAATTTTGTCACTGGTTTATATTTACTTATTCGAAGAACGTCCTGTTTCAAATGGGAGAATCGTTCCCAGTTCAGAGAAAACCACATATTTGTGACGTTATTTATAAACTGAAGTTCGGGATGCCCCGAGGACCTTGAAAGCAAATATCCAAACAAATGTCAGACGTTGTGCTTTGTCATCTTGCAGACCAGCCAAAAATACTTTTGCGGGTTTTTTTCAGCCTTGTTGGTAAGTACTAATATGGGTTTTTTGAATTAATTTGTAACTATAGGTAATATAAAAGTAATAATTATTTTAGTAGAAACAGTGAACTACTACAATATTTTTGAATGGTTTCAATGCGACTGAATTACTTCCAGAATCCAATTACTGCTCCACTGTGGTGAAAGTCCATTACTTTACAGCGAATTTGTGGAAATGTTTCCTGATATGGCATCGAAAACTGGATAAACTCTTATTCACTTTGGTTACTCTTAAAAGTTAAATCTTTTTTTTTATCAAAAAATCTCCTCTGTTTAGACTAAGTAGTTTGATAATAATAATTGTAATTATTTGAGATTTATAAGTATTTTTGAAAATTTTAGGTAAACGTCTTTCCAGAACTGTGTCAACTATCTTTACAAATACTGTGTTTCTGGCAGTTCAAAATTTGACACCACTTTTCGTCCTGACTGTCCCAAATTTTGTAGTGTTTTTTCAGGTTATTGAATACGAAATTTAATAAGGATTCCAAAAATGGGCTTAAAACAGTAATTTTCTTACTCTAAGTGGCTTTTACAAGCGATTTTGTCCCAGACTGTTCTCTAAACGTGTTCAACCACTGATTTAAATAATTGTTCAACAAACCAGTTTTTCCTAAATAACTCGAAAACGATGAAAGTTACAAACAAATTGCAAGGGACCAAAAAACTCCTTAACCCAACACCGTAAGTTTGCAAGACCGTTTCCAGTATACAGGGTGAGCAAGAAAAGTATTGTGGTTCACTATTTTTGTCACTCTATACGCAATTTTTAAGATAGAATTTTTTCCTTTACACCTTTGGAAAGAGGAGTTCAAGACGGTTAATTTGAGTAGTTCAACCTCCCTGAACTACCAAAAATAACCGAGTTACAGGGTGCTCAAATTTTAAACCACAATTTCAACTCATTTAAAAATTTGCTGCATCAAACTAATTTTTGCTAAATAACTCAGAAACGGGAAAAGCTACGAAAAATTAGTAAGAGATCAAAAATGTTCGTAATGAACTGCTAAACTCATCTCTGGAAGTTTCACAGTCCGTTAGTGCTGCTACTATACAGGGGGTGCATGAAAAGTGTAGTAATTCAGCTTTTTTGTCCATCCACATCCAGTAGGCAATTTTTAAGATAGAATTTTTTGCTTTACACCTTTGGAAAGAGGAGTTCAAGACGGTTAATTTGAGTAGTTCAACCTCCCTGAACTACCAAAAATAACCGAGTTACAGGATGCTCAAATTTTAAACCACAATTTCAACTCATTTAAAAATTTGCTGCATCAAACTAATTTTTGCTAAATAACTCAGAAACGGAGAAAGCTACGAAAAATTAGTAAGAGATCAAAAATGTTCGTAATGAACTGCTAAACTCATCTCTGGAAGTTTCACAGTCCGTTAGTGCTGCTACTATACAGGGGGTGCATGAAAAGTGTAGTAATTCACATTTTTTGTCCACCCAGTATGCAATTTTTAAAATAGAATTTTTTGCTTTACACCTTTGGAAAGAGGAGTTCAAGACGGTTAATTTGAGTAGTTAAACCTCCCTGAACTCCCTAAACTAACCGAGTTACAGGGTGCTCAAACTTTAAACCACAATTTCAACTCATTTAAAAATGTGTTGCAGCAAACCAGTTTTTGCTAAATAATTCAGAAACGCGGAAAGTTACGAAAAATTAGTAAGAGAGCAAAAATGTTCGTAATGAACTACTAAACTCGTCACTGGAAGTTTCACAGTCTGTTAGTGCTGCTACTATACAGTGGGTGCATGAAAAGTGTAGTGATTCACATTTTTTGTCCATCCAGTAGGCAATTTTTAAGATAGAATTTTTTGCTTTACACTTTTGGAAAGAGGAGTTTAAGACGGTTAATTTGAGTAGTTCAACCTCCCTGAACTCCCAAAACTAACCGAGTTACAGGGTTCTCAAACTTTCAACCACAATTTCTTCAATTTATTAATTGGTATCGTGTCTAATTAAATAGCAATATAATTGCTTTTTTAGCGGATGACATTAAAAGGAGTGGCGAAAATGAGTCAGCTTAATGGTAGTCACTGAACCCTTATACTGTCCAAAATAAATCGACTCACGTATGATATTTATAGCCAAACTAACAACCTCAGATATTGACATACAGTGTGTTTAACGGGACTTTGTTCAAGCGCCAAATAATTAATAGGTGACATACTCTGCAAACTGAATCTGATTACATTTAACCACAACAATACCGTTCTTTGTTTGCACCATTTAATTTTTGTTTTTAGTGGCTGAAAACGTAAAAACTTTAAATTAATTCTATCCACTGTTATGAAGCTAATTAGTTCTGCGGTAGTTAGTAATTACAGTTTATCTCCACAATTGCAGTAAAATATAGGTTTAATTTACTGTTGCGGTTCAGTTTAAACTCAAACAAACCAGAAACCGTGATATTAATAAAAATCTTAAAAAATTTCAAAAAAGCACGGACTTGGTCAGATCACGGTATTGTTTGGTTTACGACCGTGAGTAAATCACATTTAAACCCTTAAAAGGAAATGTCCGCCAAGGCTCATTTGCATTGTTAAATCATCACAAAACTTTACTGTCCCAGTTCAACACAACGAAATTATCATAACAAAGCAATGACCTTTTTTGTATGTATTGTTTTAAAATTCTCGACATGGATTTGGAATCATAATGGCGGCGGCTTTACGGCTTAATTTTTATTGTGAAGCAAGAAAACTAATTGTAAATTTCTAAGAAAGTGCCTCGTAGACCATCTAGATAACAAATAAACAATTTTATTCCGAATTTGCCGTAAACTTTTATGTTGAAACAGTTTTCGGGTAGTGAGAGTAAGTCTTAAATGATGACCTTATCTCTTATCTTAAGCTATATAGTTTTATATGGATTTAGGTTTTTTTTACAGTTTGTGATATGTTTTTTTTTTATGTTGAGTAGTGCTTAACACGGGAATTGCATTGTTTCAGTTTATTTTATTAAATTTCGTCCTATTATTAGTCATTCAGTCAGTTTAAGCAATGTAGGTAGCTGGATCTTGATCGAGTAGGTGGCGGAACCAATTAAAATAGCCTAAAAATTAGAGCTATCATTTACAAAAACCATTAAACGGGACTTTTTTATTTTTAATTTGTATGGTTGAACTAATCAATCAGTTTCGAGTCGGCTTCCATAACACAAAATCAGCCGATTTTAGATTCCATTAAAGGTGTAATCGATCATTTTGAATTATCAGTTAATGCGTTAAAATTCAATTTGGGAAGACATTGCTTCCTGTGTGAGGAGTGTTGCAATTTCCGGAGGTTTACACATCGTCCAATTAAAAAAAGTAGCACTTTAAAAGATTGATGTTGAAATGTGATACAGTAAAAATAAATAATAACCTATTTGGACATGTTTTATGTAAATCACAAACTACCGTCTGTGTTGAGATTACGCATTTGTCTGAATTTGAGACACAAGAAAAAAACATAAAAAGCAAATCATAAATATCATATTTAAAGAAGTTTCAACTACTACAACTCTTTTTAAGAAAATTTTAAATAACTATGCCAAGCTGAATTAATTATTCTTTAACTATGTTTTTTAATTAAAATTCAAATAGATTACTGGAAGCTTAACGCCGTCTGTTTGCCGTTTTAATTATTAAAGTAAACACGAACATTAATCTTTTAGACGCTTGACGGTGCACTTATCGTCAAGTTATATGGCGCATTTTAAACTCCTCTTATGGCTTGATGTCTGACTGACTCTCCCACACGCATAAATCTCGAAAACTAGTTCTGGAGGAAAAATTGAATGAGGAATACCGCAACTTGCCAATTAGGATGTATTGAATTCTGTACGACGGAGTTACTACTTTGTAGTGGATTAGAAGGATTTGAAAATAGGTAAATGTGGACTTAGTTGCTGGAAGATTGCCATAAATGAGTAAGCACTAGTTTTTGACGTTTCTACAGTTTACCTACTAAGGAAAACGTGATCGAAATATTGGTGCAAAATCAAAAAAGTCAAATACTTTGATGATTGTTTGTGCGTAAATGAATTTGGTGCTTAATCTAGTTCATGTAGTTTGAGGCTTATGGAGTACAGAGTAAGTCCTTTGCAACCTCATGAACCTCACAAGTTTGACGATTTACATTCTTGAGGTGATTTTGATTCTGATGGCAGGAATTATAGATATTTATGTACTAAGGGCGTTAAAGAGAACATAATGCCCTGAACCTGTCCCTCGGGCTGTTTCGGCCTGGGGCCTAATTCTTGAAAGCAGGGAACGGAAATCTCAGGAGAAGTTTTGATAGAATGTGACAGAAGAAGCTGACAATAACGGGTTCCTGTCACATTATACAGGTATTTCTCTTGATAACTCTCTTCCCTCGTTTCAAGAATACGCACCCTGATGGACATTATGCTCTCCTGCGTTATGATAACGCCCGCCTATAATGCCCTCAGGTTGTTATGAACACTATAACCTACACCGGTTCCAAGGTAGTATGTATTCATAACGTATAGGTAAAACATAAGATTATTTAAGGTACGTCTCAATTACTTAAAATTAAAGATGAAGGAGGGACTTTAATGCATAAAAGTGATTCTTGCAAAAATTTTTTTTTGTTGCTACTATTTTTTGTTTAAGACATCCCAATCAGTTTTGACAGTTTTAGAGTCATGTAAAGTTAATTAAGGGCTTAAAATCAACTGTCTAGTTTACTGGTTATTGTAATCAAATCAAAAAATGTCACAGATCTAAATTGTCCATAATAACGACTCTTAAATACTTAAATTAGAAATCTTCTTAGATTACTTCGAAACCTATATTTAATTCAGGAAGATCTTCGGCATCTTTTACTATTTTAATCAACTGACCAAATTACTGAAAAATTCTTAAATTGACCTCAGATACTTTGGGTTCCCTAATTAATGTAGGTACTTTTTACAAATATTGATAACAAGTCATGTTTTTGTTTGAGTACCTACGATTTCTAATTAATTATCGGAAGTTGTTTCACAGTTTCTTAATTAGGTTTCTTGAAAAATAATTACAAATTTTGTTCAAATTCTAGTTTTATCAAAAAGTTTTCAAAATTAGAGCTTTTGACTGAATACACTTCACACACTCTCTATACAGGGTGGTCCGGTTTTAAGTGTCAATAATTCACCATTTGATAGTTAATCAAAAAATAAGTTGACTTGCATTATGTCATTTTTCTGAAAAATGTTTCCTAAGGAAGATACAGTCTTCCAAATTTCAATTTAAAAAATCGTTTTATAGTTTAAAACTCAACATCCAAGACTTGTAAAAGTCCAAATTTGTACTGAATAGTCTAAAAACTTTTTTACTACTAGGAATGGTCTTATGATTCGCTTTCTCACACTGCCAACTAAAAAAAGTCCGGAAATCAAGACAAAGATTGTATTGTGCATGAAACTCATTTTTTACTACTAAAAATAATATAAAAGTTGACTTTTAATGCTAGAACTGACTTTACTAGGACTAAAGAGTCCAAAAGTATATTTTCAAGACTTTAATTGGTGTACAACTCAATTTTCTGGACTGGACAACAAGTCTAGAAGTAAATTAAATTTTCGGACTATTTTATTTCTAAAAATTAGTTCTCAAGACTATTATTGTAGCATTTGGTACCAAAATTTTTTACTTTTATTACTGAAGAAACTTGACTTTTGGAAATAGTCTTAAACTCGATTTTTCAGTCTTAAAAAGCACTAAAAACAGTCTGAATTTCTTAGAGATGCTACAATTTATTGCACCTATGAGTGTAGAAGTCAATTTAATAGTGAAGAAGCTTGAAATAACATTTTCAAGACTATGGTCAGTGGACATACTGGCTTTTAGGCCTGATAAGTCAAAAACTTTGTAAAGATAGTCTTGAAACTCGATTTGAGGCACTGAAAACAGCCTTAAAACACTAAAAACAGTCTAGTTTATTAAGAAATACCCGAATTTTTAGCACTGAGGTGTCTAGAAGTCGATTTAATAGTGACAAAGCTTGGAATGCCATTTTAAGTCTATGAAGAATGTAAAAATAGTTTTTGCTATAAAGTATTGTCAATAACTTGGTGAAGATAGTCTTGAAACTCGATTTTCCAAGCTGAAAGCAGTTTTAAAGCACTAAAATTAGTCCAGAATTCGAAGAAAATGAAAAGCAAAGTAAAAAGAAGACAATTTTCATGAATCTAATGTCAATGTCCTGCATCTAAGACTATTTTCAAGACTAAAATATTGAAATTTGTCTTCAAATTATGAAAACTTACTTCAAATGCAAATTTTAAGCTTCTGATGTCACTTTTCATTAGTTCAGTCACATTTTGGGGTTCAAGTCAATTTTTAAGGTTTAAATGTATGAATTTGTAGTAACAAGTTCTTGAAAAAGTAGTTTTTATGTCTACAAGTCAATTTTCAATATTAAAGTCTCTCGATTTGCATGAAAAGTCAATTTTCAAAACTAAAGTCTTTCAGTTTGTCTGGAAACTATGAAAACTGGCTACAATAATATTTTTTAAACTTCTTAAGTGAATTTTCCGTTTCCAAGACAATTTTTAAGTTGGGTTGGGTTAGTTTTGGGTCTTTGACCGTAATAACGTGTAATAAAGTGCGTGTTCCAAATTTGATCCAACGATCTGACAGTTATGACAAAAAAACGATTTTTTAAACAGAAATTTGAAAGACTGTATTGTCCTTAGGAAGCACTTTTCAGGAAAATGACA
Source organism: Ips typographus (assembly GCF_016097725.1). NCBI lineage: Eukaryota > Metazoa > Arthropoda > Insecta > Coleoptera > Curculionidae > Ips > Ips typographus. The sequence goes on along the minus strand of NC_138430.1, from coordinate 4,226,318 downwards.
TAATGAATGTCAACTTATTTTTTAATTGGCTATGGTGAATTATTGACATTTAAAACTGGACCACCCTGTATATGTTAATCTCTAATTAAGTTAATCCTCACATATTTTTTATTCAGTTTTAACATTGCACCATAATAAAACCAAATTTCAGGTTTATAACAGAATATTCATAATTAGTTAATTTAAATTTTGCGTACTTGAATTTCCGTTCAAAAATATCAATATTACTGCCTCAAGCATTATTATGATACAAAAACGTTTGGTTTGATATTTTACGGAATAATTTATGAAATTTACAAATACGCTGTACAGATGAACATTAAATTTTAATTGTTCATGAACTCAATAACGTTTTTTTTTAAATTTAATTCGGTTCGATTCCCAACCGTAATAGTGTATTGAAAATAATCAAAATTAAACTGTTTTGAAAAGAAAATAATAACACATATATTTTCCAGCATTTCTATCCGGAGATCATATAATGTATGAATGGTTCGTATCCCTGACCTGGGGAGTCCTAACTCTAATACCACAAATATCAAATAAGGTACATCGTAAATATCTCATGTGTTGTATAATATACGGATATACGTTATGTACTCCCACGTATTCCGTAGCTTGGGATCGAGGTTACTACCGGGAAATAAGAAAACACAATCATGTTCGAATTCCGCAAGAATAAAAGAAAAATAATATTGGAAGCTTCTATTCTACTCCTAATAAAAATTATTATTCATTTACTTAAAAGGACAACAACTGATTTATATTCATCGACTGCAGCAATAGCATAAATACAGTTGCGGATGTAAATTATCTTTCCAACTAATTACCTTGTTACTTAACATTTTAAATTGTTGTATCACTCATGTTCATCGGCGAATCTTTTATGTATTTGAACAGTCAAGCTCGATTAACTTGATTGTTATGACAAGAATGATCGCAACATTGCAATTTCCGAATTGGCATTAATTAAGGCGGATTCATGTAATAAATTACGCAACACTTAATAGTAGTCGGCATATCAATTAAAACGATAATGTTCTTTTAAATTAAAATGCATCGAATCTGCATTACAAACAACCACTGGCATTTATACTGATCGTGTAATAATTTGAGACAACGTTTTTAAAGGGATTTAAAGGTTAATGCGTGGGTGTAGTTGCAAACAGGATCGTTACACTGTTGTTGTAGTAATTATTAAACCAATAAAATATTATATAGCTCAATTAATTGAACTATAATCGGAAGGTTACGTATACTGAAGGATTTATTAGGATCTAGCATAATAAATTCTGAATGCTTCACTTTCACTGGCTATAGAGCAATTAGAAAAAGAGAAGCTTTTAGAGAACAATACGTAAAATATGTAGATTTATATTACCTTTAGTTTTGAACTACTTTTGAAGTTAATCTAGCTTGGCTAATATGTTAACCTGAGGGTTAGCCCTTTCAATCACCCCTTTAGCGATAATATCTAGGAATCGAATGTGACAACCAGCATAATAAATTACCCGACCCAGACGATTTACGCCCGTATAACTGAAAACCTTAATTGATCAATTAACGAAAAACGAATTTCCACTAACTCACTAGTGACAATTTTACAGTACAATTTTAATTCAAGCTATTACGAGGTTTTTATATAGTATAATCAGTTCGAAAACTGCATTCTTGCCTTGTTAACCTAAATTAAAACAAATTTTAGCAAATATTAACTAATAAATGCGGAAATTTTGCTGGCGTTGGTTTTAATAATTGATTCCGAAACAATTTCGTATATTGCCAAAATTTTCATTACCTAATGGGTATATTGCGTTTTTTCAATTTCTTAAAACCATAACCTAATTATTTGCAACACAAAAAATTACATCAATGTTTCTTTCATATTTGGTAACCTGTCTAGTTAAAAACGTTTCAATTGTTTTCAATTGAATTTGAAAGAAAACTTTTGTAAAAGTACAGATATGTAAAATTGGTTAAATTTAAATTAAGTGGTTTGTTAAAAACATTTAAACAAATTTGAAATATCCGCAAATTTACTAGCAAAATTAACCTATTGCATATCAAAATATACAAGAATGTTTGCTATATACAGAGAGATGCTAAACTAGATCATAAAACAGTACTGCACTTAAGCAGATCTACAATAGCTCAAAGCGGCTCTATCAAGCAATCAAGGAACTGCTTTTAAAATTTGTATACCAAATGGACTTGGACAGACCTTAAGTTAGAAACAATCAAAGAACGACTTTAAGTTCTTAAGAAGACATGAGCAAACCTGAAAGTTGTCGGTTTAGACTAGCAGGTTTTAAGTACTAACTTAACTTTATTTAATAATTACAGCAAATAAAGTAAGAAAAACCAATAAATATTCTTTCTTGTGTATGTGTAATCTCTTGTAAGCTGTAAGGTTAGCTTTGTGGCTTCTCTTTCTGTGTTTAAAAACAGAAAATAAGATGAATTTACCGATTAAAGTGCTGCTGTTTGGGTGTAAATAGTGTAAACAAACTTGAAAGCAAAAAATGGCACTTTCATTTATTAAGAAGTAGAAACCACAAAATTTGCACAAGTGTTTTTATGTTAATGTGTAGCTTCTTGTTGTAACAACACTTAGTTTAACAAAATAATGTAATAACAGCAGGTAACCGATTGCTTCCTCAATCGAACTGGGACTAGCCTAAATCAAACGAGGATTTAAAACAAAACTAAATGATGAAAACTTGAAACATGAAAATAATCTAAACATGCTTCCGGTGAATACAATTCCAAGCAATGTCAAGGCTACAAGCTTAACAGCATTTGCGATCAAGCAATGGCTTTGTGTCGGCATTTTTGAGCTGCAAACAAAGTTAGTATTGTTAGTGTTATTATAAGATCTCCGGGCATTGCATTGTGTTCTTATGGCAGCATCTGGAGCAGCTTTACGTTTTAGGCTCACGTTATACAAGATTAGCGAAGAACAGAGTTTTATAGTGTAGTATTGTGTTTTGATTTGCATATTAATGCTTGATTTTTCGTTTGATTGGTTTTAGGGCATCAATTATGTTACAAGCAGCCCAGTTAATACATTGTTGAATATTGTCAATATGCAGTTTGGAAATTACATATTTGGTTGCGTGTAATGTTTATGGGCCATAAAGTTTCATGACGTTTCGCACTTGCACAGAGTCAAAGACATTTAAATAAGATTTTATGGATTATTGGCACATACCAATAATATGTGGTAGGTTGATGATCTTTACTTTATTCTAAGTAGAATTTACAGCTTTAAAAATGTGAGATTTGTTGAAATTTATTTATACAATAAGAAATATTTGTAATTTCTGACATCAAATAAACAAAATTTGGCACGTGTTTGGTCCCATCGACTTGGGTTTCTTGAGACCCGAATAGTGGGAAGCGGTCATTGGAAGCTCTCGGAAAATTGGAATAAGCTCAGGAAAATCGCACTTTTTGAGTTTTTGCCAAAATTTGCCCTATATTTTAGCGAAGAGAAGAAATTCTTGGAGAAGAGGTTCTAGGAGGGTCAGGAAACTTTAAAAAAAGTTAACCCAAGATTTTAGTAGGGTTGCCCCATAACCTACTTAAATTAGTCCATTTTAGGCCAATTTTTACCCAGCGTTTTTTCGAGATTTTTTTAAGATAACTTTTAATCGGTAAAAATCGTAAAAGTCCATATTTTTAGTTAAATTTACGTTAGTTTTTGATATTTTAGCGCATTGGTGTCGAGCAATTTTTTTCTATTTAATATGAATCTTCCTTTGTCCTTTTATCTAGTCCAGATACAAAAAATTAAAAAAATGTTGAAATGGGTAAAAATTGGCTTAAAATGGCCTAATTTTAGAAATCGTGGTCGGCTTCATTGACAAAAACACCGGAAATTTCTGCTCACTGTTGAAATATAGAGCAAATTTTGGCAAAAATTCAAAAAGTGCGTTTTTTCCGCTTTTACTGAGCTTTTACAAATTTTCCTAGAGCTCTCAATGGTCGTTTCCCACTATTTGGGACCCAAGAAACCCAAAAAAAACACGTTTTGTCGATGGGACCAAACATGATCCAAATTTTATTACGTAGTGTTATTGATTGATTTTATTGTTAATCAAACGAAGTGATTTACAGTACTTTTTACAGTTTTGAAGAGGAGGGTAAACAGATAAACGTAACCCTGTAAAAAATATAAAACAAAAAATATAAATCAGAATAAAAAATATAATATAATATAAAAAATGTTAAATACAATTCAACTATGCAATATAAACCGTATCACATTTATTTAAATCCGTTTGGTCATAATTATCATAAAAACACTAATTATTACAAAATTTACCTTTAATAATAGATGAATCGGTGGACTGATTGTGGGGGTCCTTTTCTTTTCTTGATTACAAAGACATGATTTAATCCACGGCATTTCGTTATGGACCAATAAATTAGTCTTTAGTTTGCACTTTTTTTTAATTAAATAATTTACACTAAATAGGTATGTTCAAAAAATTTAAAAAAATGATGATTAAGGGGTAATGTCAGGGGGTAACTAAACACTGAAAAAACACAAAACAAAATGGCAAAAGCGGGTGTTGTTAGTAAAGCTGATTTGTCCTTTATTAGTTGTAGTGTTGGCTAAATCATGTCGAATACGACACGTGCGATCCGTGTTTACTGTACGGTCGACATTAGTGCGCTCTGTATTGAGCTTTCGGTTTCCCGGACGCAACTGAATGTTATTTGACATATTATTGGGGCCGGCACCGGCAGTCCGGAACTTGAGACGCAGCCTCCTTCGCACCGCCAACGATGGGACGATTATATGGTAAATCATGGACAAAAGTTAGAAACAATTTTTATAATTATTGGTTTTTTAAGCTCTCCCCTACTGTTTAGCAAGTTACTTAGATTAGAGAACGTATAAGTAGGCAATTGCCAACGGTTGAACAAATACATAATCCTAGGCTTCCGCTACTGTGCGATATGAAATAGACCAATCACAGGCAATTTTCAGCGTGCGATATGAAATAGACCAATCACAGCTGATCTTGAACGTAAACAAAATAATTCTTCTGATTGTCATCCTCACTGACAGTTGGCATCAAAACATTGCATTTTGGCTTATGTTTTGAGACAATGAAAAAGCAGTTGAAGTTTCAGTTAGTGTTCAATTAAAGAATAAAAACATTTACTTTATTATATGATAAAGCAAATGATACAAACTTACAATTTACAATGAATCAAATCCATTCAACACATGCATGGATGTCAGTTGATTGATAATGTAAACACGGAAACGTTACAAACATTGAGTGTTTATTTGTGTGAAATTTGGTAAGTAATTCTATTCCATTCTTTCGGCGTCGTGCTCAACTTTTTGTCCTCGTGCGATAGGGACATCTTATTCACCCTTGTTGTACAATATACTATTTTGCCATAATTGTGTGCTACTAGGGTTATTATCAATTTTATGATCCCTTCTAGGAAAATAAGTATGCCTTTACTGAAATATTTGAAACTGATTATTGGATATTTTTCATTTTGGAAATAAAGGATCAAAAAATCCTATATGATTGACAATTCAAATTACAAACAAAAATAATTATCTATACACTAACTACTACGAATCCACACTCGCCTTCCTCAATGTCACACATTAAGGACGTATCATCAGCATTTTCTTCTTGGACTTCTCTTTACACAATACAATTTTTATTTAGGGTCATTTTTAGTATTCTTTACAGGGGGGTACAGGGATAACCACCACTTTTCAATATATTACAACGTGCACCAAAATCTGAATCTCTCTTAGAAGTTAGCACATTCCAGTTTTCTGAAAACACAACATTCGTATATTTATGCCAAACAAGTGGTCCACCTTCTTGTAACACCACGTAACCATACTATTAGGCCAGTCATCATCTGTAACCCAATCCAAAGCCTTATTAGTGACCGAAGATGACATCAAAAGTAATCTTTGGCCTACGAATTTTGGTATTTTTGTGTTTGAACCGCCGCTTTGAACACACACAAGTTGGGGGCGGGCAAGTCGGTTCGCAGCCTTTAATGACTTCGGGTTCGATGGGCGCAGGCTACCATCAATGACCATGCAGCTGTCCATTGTTAAAGCTACAATCGTTTTGTTGTGTTTACATTCTGTGCATTGACCTTGGAAAGGTTTTATTATTGTCAAGAGAACATGATCGGTACAGTGGAACGTGATGCATTTTACTTAACCATTTAAAGAAAAAAACATAAATTTTGCGCCAAAAAGGCAGGAAACAAGTATGTTTTGTTGGTTCCTTAAACTTGCACAGAAGTGCCACCATAAAATTATTACATACAGGAAGTTAATCATTTTTTGTTTAAATCACGAAGTGTAATTAGTAATAACCAGATATTATAGTACCGGAAGTAACAGCACTGTAATCATTAGATTGTTTGCGCTTATTTATAGTTAATTTGTTATGCAATTTTTCTACACCGCCTTTAAAAAAATTAGAATTGTGTCTATTTGGCATAATATGGATATATTCTCAACTGTTAGACTTGAACTTTACTAAAGCTAACTTTCTGAGGCTAATGCTTTATTAATTCTGCAATGTTGATATTGTCACGATCTAATTTTTAGTCGTAACGCGGGGACGTGTAGGCTGGGGTCGTAGTCAAGTTAAACTCAAAGATTGGATAACAAAAACAACAACGTTTATTCATAGAGAAACTAATAAAGAAAGATTAAATGAAAACTGAATTTATAAAAAGCATTGTCAGACATAAGTTGGTTTAATTCAAATTATAAGGTTTGTACTTACATGATAATTAATTCACAAACCATTTTGGACGAGGGTAAGTGTCAAGGTAGAGTTCCCTTAACTTTCGCGACCGAACCGTTTAGTTTCGCGGATAATTTCTAACTCCTTTCTTTCCCAATTTCTCGGCTATTTATTGTAAGGTATTGCGATCCCTTAGTCAGTTCAATTTCTTAATTGCTTGTCTAAGCACTTGGATCATTGTCCGAACAATTGAAGAAGTAGCAGTAAGAAATAGCATGAAAGCATAGCTGAAGTGCAGAATACTACTTGAAGTAAAATAGTAAGTATTTTTGCTACTTTAAGTTACTTAAGATAAAATGGTCTAAATTTTAAATTTCTGTCACACAAAATCAGTGTGACTTTGGCTGAATGCATTTTATATCTTCAGCAGTACAATTTTTGAACATTTGGTTGTCTACTTCTGACTTAATTTTAGTGTATTTTTAAGTATGACAACTGTCAAAATCCTCTCCATGAAGCTGTAAAACCACAAACCAAACACTCTTGCGTTGAATGAACACTCACGTGACTTTAAAAAAAAGGAATTTCAAGCTTTTGGATCTTCAAAATTTGGAAAAGCAATCAGGTAACCTGAGAAAGTCATTTTTTTTATTGACAAGGGTCAAAATGTCAAATTGTAAAATCAGATATGCTACTTAATTAATCTGACCTAAAAACTGCCACGTGACCAAAAAAAAAATGTCAAGGGTATATTTCATGAAGGTTTATCATTGTCCCAATACCAGGAGCCTTTAACTAAATTTAAAAATGCCACAAATGTGTAGGTAAACATTCAGAAAACATTCTGAGGCAGTTTAAATAATTTAAAGGCATTTTGAGGTATTTCAAGATAATATGAGGCATTTTAGGCACTTTTTTTCTATAATAATTTAGGCCTGGTCATCATGAAGCAAATTTTTTAAATAATAATGAAAATCTTTATTGAAAAATGAAATACAGGGTTACTCAAAAAAGTTATTTGGTTTTAAATGTGTACAAGGTGTCGTACGTGGCAGCCTCTACATTTTACAAGAAAAATGAGAGCAAATTTGGATTTTTCATACCACGAAACCCGTCTTAGCCAAATTTTGTGACAATACATCAATTAAAAAAAACTAAACCCAAATTGAACTTTTGACACTCTGTATCTCCAAAATTATCAACTTTTGGACTGAAGTAAGTTGGGTTATAACGTCATATTTAAGCCTCAAGAATTTCTAGTACAATTTTTTCCGCACCTTTCAGGGACACCCTGTAAATTACAGCACTGTAAGTTAATATTGGATTTCTTATATGCTTAAAGCTGAGTTTTAACAATCACAATGCATCATATTCTTATTGAAAATTCGATTTTTAATATTTCTCTCAAATTTATTACATTTTTTTGTTTCTCTCACACCTTTTCAAAAAAGCCGAGAGGTAAACCGCTGGAGCATTATGGTGTACACACTGTAGGAATTATAGTGAGCATTAAATTAGTATTTGAAAAACTCTTATAGAATTGGGAACGTTTAAATTATTTTATAATATAAATGTTCGTTTCCTCAAAATTGGCCAAGTTGAGTTTAAGGACAGCTTAGCTTAGACAATGTTTGCAATAGTAAGAAATAAGTGAAACTCACTTTAATTTGCTAGTTTATTTACATTTTTAACAATTTGATTTGTTAAAACATCAGAAAGTTTCAGGGAGGAAGTTCTGTCAATCGTAAGACCAAAATAACAAGACATGTGCTAAAAGTTTACATTTATTTCAGAAAATATGGTTTATTAAAAGTGGAACAGTTAATAATATAAACTTCAAATGTCTTACAAATAAATCGAAGCACAACCTCGTTGAACACCAAATATTCCAAAAATAAGTTTTACTTCTACCAAACATTACTTAAATTAGTTTAATTTTGACAGTTTTAACATTTGGCCGACTCGTGTCGCAAACTTCATCTTCGTGAATAATAGCTATCATTATACATGCTCGTTTAATAATATACTATTATCGGCAACCCTATAAGAATAGTTGACATTACTCTTATTTTTAACGTTTAAGAAATAATACCATATTACTGTCCTCTATCCTCTCAGAGCCAAGAAAGTGAAATTTTTTGTTAGTATGTGGTTTGTTCGAAATGTGTAATTCAATAATTCAAAATAAAATAGTATGCTAAACTAGAAGACAATTTTTAGTATTAATAAATAAAATCTTGAAAACAAACATATGTAATTATGATTCATATTAAAACATCAGTGATTGTCATAATGGGTTTTAATTATTATTCACTCCACTAACCTTGACTTACTAAACTTATTACAGAAATAAATCCGGTGATGTAATCTGTATTAAATTATAGTACCACTTGCATTGTTTGTAGAAGTATTGAATTTCGGTATTGGTTTCGATTATGGTAATACTTGCATTCTTGAAAGAAAGAAAAACCGTATATTAACACACAATGGGAAATAAAAAGAGAAATCTCTTATTCACCTGGGTGGTAGCAGTTTGTGAACCAAATTTAGTGAAATAGCTCATATAATCGTCTCTCAATTTACAAATGTTGTGACTCCTTACTGATCAAATAACCAGATGGTGATCGCCATAGTATGAGCGTGTCAAGTTTCCGAGCAAAATTCCAATTGAAACTAAATCTGATTGTAAGTCACAGATTGTGACTACAATACGGACCTATAAATGTCCTAATCATGACTTTTTGATACTTATCTTGAGTACGCTGTGGTGGTCTTGATCGTTTATCAGAAAAGACCGAGGAGGGGCAACGAAACACGAGAAACGAATCAAGAAGCGATCCTATAAAGAGTAAATTGATACTTTGGATACTGTGTATAGTCACACGAAATTGAACCAAATGAGCTATAGTGTATACAGAAAAACTAAACTATAATGTGCTGGTGAACTGACACAGTTTGAAAGAACAGTCAAAAACAAAATCGCCTGTAAAACCCAGTTAGAGTGAGAAAATGACTGTTTTAAGCACATTTTTGGAATCCTCATTTAATTTCCTATCAAATAACCTGAAAAACACTACAAACCAGAATTTATAATTTACTGGTCATTTACCAGTGAAATTTACCCATATTGCAGACTAATAAGTGATCCTTCACCATGTGTCAAGTATTTTAAAGTAAACTGTCCTAGGTGATTCAAAATTCTTAAATCACTTTAAGTGTTTCTTTTTCTACTACTGTCCCCTGTTTAATTGGTATTTGTTGACTATATTTTTGGAACGTCCAGTATTCTACTAAATATGTTAGTAATACCACTTAGAGATTATATATCTCTTTCTTTTGGATTCTTTTAAGAGAGCTTGTATACAGGGTGATGGATTTCACTCCAATGAGTATACACAAAAATAGACTGGGCACATTATTGGCAATATGAATAACATGTGTATTATAGTGCATTTACTAAACATACACATTTTCTAACCAAAGCAAAGATTGTACCAACGGTTCTCGGTTTGTAACAAACATTGTTCAATCAATTACATTGAAACATCGACACTCAAACAACTGAATATAGTTGTAACTAGAACCATTCCCATGAATTCCATGTCTCCGGTTCGGACACGTTTATCGCGGAACGGCTCTTCCTCATTCTCCAATTTTTTATCTTGTCCAACTTGCTACGAAACAAACCAACAACCAATAAATTTCAATACATGCGGCATAAGGCACATTCATTTTGCCAGGTTACAGTAAAGCACGACGATTCTTGGAACTCACAGATTGCATCTCCACTGAAGCTGTATAAATAAGCTTCGAACTGTAGACTTCCAGCTACTGCATGCTGCATGTTCCCATTCAAACTAAAAAATATGAATCGCGTGCTTGCTGAAAAGTACTGTAACTGCTGTGTGATATCGTTCATTGGTTATAAATTTTGATTAGAGACAACATAAATTGGTTGTGCTTTTACAATCGACATGATTTTTTTTTCACTATTTGATACATGTTATAGTAAAATGTATAAGATACATTTTAGGACAGAAATTTCTACTTGTACAATCAATTAATAATACACATCAATTAAAGATGATGATTATTTCCACATCTTGTGGATTACAAATAAAATTCATGGCTGTCTGCCATCACAACAGCAATAAAGTGACAATAAAGTCGTAGAATTAGTTTGAACTTCTTCTTCTTTTACAGCAACTTAAGACTATTATAGAAGTATTTCAAGAATGAATAATATACTCGTACAGGGTGACTCCTGGAATTTAAATAGTCCTCTATAAGTGTCTTAAACCTTTCGTGAACTGTTTTAAATTGCCAGAGGCCTCTAGAACAATTTTTAAAATTCCATAAACCTCTATGCTGAGATCCTTTTAAAAAGTGCCAGTCCTCTACAAGTGTTTTAAATCTTCCCTGAACTGTCCATCGACTTAAAATTTTGCCGTTAGAAGGCGTCAAAGTAAATCGAGTTATTCAGCTCAATTATTTTGATACTCTTTGCTTTTACTTGGAATAACTTGCTTATTTCCTACATTTGTCTACGAACTTTTATACGTCTATGGATAGTCAATGAAACGGGCTTTTCATTGATGCAAAAAGTTGGTTGGTTGGACTTAAAGTTTGGCCGCTAGAGGGCGTTATAGTGAAGCGAGTTATCTATCTCAACCATTCTGACACTCTTTGCTTTATTTTTGAATAATTTGCTTGTTTCCTATACTGGTCTAAGCTTTTGTCGGTTTGATGTCTAGATTCAGTTTCCTTAACCATATTTACGCAATTTTTATCCTTCACACTTTTTCCGTAATTCTACTTTTAGGAGATATTCAACAAAATCTATTTTGGGAACCAGAAACACCATTTTTCTGAGAAAGTGCCTCAAAACTTTGCCTGGGTACAGCTCGGCTGTTTTTTGAGGGACAGCAACGGTAAACCACTCCAAAAATTGAGTTTTTTCTCCTTTTTCAAGTGGTCTGCTCCAAAGTCACCTTGGTGTACAGAATTAGTAAAAAGAGTGAAAGTTGTTAAACTTTGGCCACCCTGTATGCACTTTTGGTCTGAATTTAACGGTTTGAAGTCCAGACTCAGTTTTCTTTACCTATTTTATGTAATTTTCATCCTTCACATCTTTTCCGTACCTCTACTACGTTAGGAGATATTCACAAAATCTATTTTGGAGGCCAGAAACTATATTTTTCTTGAAAATGTGGTCTCTACCTTAAAATTTTGACACTCGTTGCTTTGATCTTGAATAACTAGCTTATTTGGTACACTTTTCTATGACTTTTATATGTCTATTGATAGTCAATGAAACCGGCTTTCCATCGACGTATAAAAGTTGGTTGGTTGGTTTTAAAATTTGGCCGCTAGAGAGCGTTAAAGTGAAGCGAGTAATCCAGCCAACAATTTTGACACTCTTTGTTTAACTTTGAATAACTCGTTTATTTGAAACGGTTTTCGAAGACTTTTATACTTCCATGGGTAATTGCTATTATTATACAGAGTGTGTCCAGGATAAAAAGGGCCACTATGGGGATGTAGAAAACGGTTAGAGATACAGATTTGGTTAAATGGGAGAGAAGTTGAATAATCATGGTCTTAATAAAGTGACATTCAGAAAACATCGAATTCTCTTTCGGTTTTCGAGATATTTTGAAAAAAAGTGATATTTTTGGTTTTACGTTTTATTTGTTTGTAACGTTAGTATTTAAGTGGCATTATCAGTTTTTCATTCCGACGTTTTGTTTTTGCAAAACCATCATCAACTTCATTTTTTGAAATACGATCCTGATGTTTTTATGTGAGATTCTGAAAGCCCTTTTTATTCGGAATTCAATAATGTATGAAACTTAACTTTCATACATTACCAATATTACCATTTTATTTGATCTTTTACAACTGATTTGCCATCGCAATATATGTATTTTTCCTTTGAAGGAAGTAGATATAAAACAGCATTTTCTCTAGAAACAAAGGAGATTTTGCTGATTTTTAAATTCAGTTAAACTCAGGATCATAGAATATGCAACTACAATAAAAACCATAAGATTAGTTTTTACCAGACTTAGGGTTATATGACCTTTCCTGTTTGTTCAATCTTTATGGCTCAGTTCTGTAATAAGATCACAGATGAGCAGGAATTAAACGAAAAAATTGAACAACACACACATTTTTTATTTCAGTATTATCTATACTGTTACAATATTAAAGTATAAAAACCTTACAAATCATGGCACACTTACTAAATAGAAAAAATTACACAATAAACTAATTAAGCAGATTTTACCACTCCAAACGTCTTATCCTTTACGTTATAAATGGTATAATATTCAGACAAAAATGCTCCTCCTAACACCCAAAAGTTGTTGTATTCGTGAGGTACGAAAGCCGAAAGACACACAGTAACGGACATGTACGATAACTGAAAAATGTAATACAATTTAGTTTCAAGATAGATTTTGCAGTTTAATTGTTACCTTAACTGTATAGTTAGGTCCTTTAAGAGTAAAGTTTTTACCCCCAATAGTAAAACCGAGTGTTGGCAGTTTGTTGATTGTGTCACAATTTACCTAAAAATTTTATTAGTTACGTCAATGTTAGCTTACACTAAAAACAGTATTACTGTATATCTGTCCAAATAGAAGGGTTTAGCATTAATTGCATCGTGAATCTGATCAATGTCGTCTTTAGGTCCAAGTATATTATTGGAACTAGTGTCAGTTATAGCCGTACAACCAGCACCTTTGCAAAACGTTATAGGTGTTTCCTTTGTTTTGTTTATGTAAACACTGTAAAAACACTTTTTGTTAAACTTTGGAAAATAGTTTGTGTAACCACTTACGCATCAAGATCAAACTGCCAAAAACTGGAATTTTTTATAGGAAGATAAGTCACCTCGTCATACACTATATTATTGTTCTGATCGCGTACATGATGAATATGTCTTTTTTCTAAGAATCCCATTATAACATTACCACCATGGTTGGACTGTTTATCCCTGGAAATACATATTTATTTCAAGAATAACACTGTTTCTAGAAAAACTCACCTATTTAAGTACACACAAAATATCGGTTCTATGATTTTTTTCTGTTGCAGGAGAGTATAAAAAAAGGGTGTGTAAGAATCCGTTGGCAGAGCTAATCCAAATACTCCATCTACTTTACTAAATAAGTAAGTGTAGGGTACGTCTGTCATTTCCACAAATGAAAAATTAGTCACGTTTGAGTGTGATATCTAAAGGAATAATAAAAATAAGGATAAATCCGGCGTAAAAGAATTAAATTTAAAAATAAAACAAATGTCAAAGCACTTACCGAAATGTTGTCATAAGAAAAGAAACCTTTTAAAGTATATGCACCTTCAGGTGTTTGGTATTTTCTTCCATCTGCTCTATATTCTGATGATTTATCATGGTTATAGCTCTTATGGAACACTACGACAAAGAAATACTGATGTACACAACTTATTTGTTAGTCCAATGTAAACATATTAATTAAGAACATACTCTATCTCAGGAGAAGTGGCAGTGACGACATTCACTGTGCCGTCATATTGAAATTTACTTATGTCTTAGATTAGTTCTCAAGATTTTCTTTGACGTACGGTAAATTTTGACCTTGGAAATATGATTCTGCTGTCAAAATGACACAAAAAACAAAAATAAAAAGTAAATCAATTTTAATGTAAATTACAGGTGAGAAAATTGGAGGAAACTGTCAACACACGTCAAAATTAATAATTTTCAATGAAATAGGTAGGATTTGACAGTGACAACGATTCGTTTTTTTAAATTTGAATTAAAAATAAAGTTATACTTACTGCACCCAGCGTGTTTAAAAGAACTACATCTCGATGAGATAACCCAAGACACTGACCAAGCTGTGTCAAAAGCAACATTCAAAATTTGACCAGGATGACCAACAACAACAGTACCGTAGAATTCGTTCTGTAAAAATTAAGTTAAGTGTCATTTATTAAAAAAACAATGCACGCTTACATCAATGTATCTGTATAAAGGAATGGAATCGTTTGTTCGGTTGCCAGGATGATGTTTTTTGTAAACCCATTCCATGTTAAGTCCGTGTTTTTTCAGCAATGGGGCATTATTCAAGTGTTGTTCAAATGCAGTTTTCTGTCGGTTCAAATGAATCCTGAAAAACACAAAGTACAAATTTATAAAGGTCAAATAATGCACTCCTAAAAGTACTTGTAAGGGTATTTTGATACTTTACTAAATTCAATCAAACATTATTCTGTTTAGTAATAATTCATGTTATCACTTTTGTTACACATTGTATACACTTGCGTAACATCTAATGTATCCATAAAGAAAGCATTATAGTAATATTAAACGATATAAAAGCTAAAAATTCAGTATTTTGCTGACTTATCACACATAATTTGTACAAGTTTGACCTTAAGCTTTTAATTGGATGATTCATCCGACAGAAATTTTTGATAATGGTATTGCTAATATTAGAACCAAATCCAAACCACTGATTAGAGAAAAGTAATTGTAGGAATATGGTATCCACAAGTACTGTACATACATCATGATTCAGTGAAGTTATTGATAAAAGAGCAGTTTTTGAAGTGGATTATAAACATCACTTTTAATTTTAGTTATACAAAGTAATGTTTACTCAAATGTTGTCAATTCTTAAATTTTTCCCAAAAAGTTGCCAAATTTTATTAAAATTTCTATTTTCTTATACTGTGCAAATCCTTTAAGTGTCTTACTTATAATTTTGATGATTTCAAAACAAACAGAATTTTGTTCTTAGATTTTTTTAGAACAAGTCATAAACGGCTAAATTCAACTTATAGACCTATAACATTAAATTATTTACAACTGTATTCTTTAGAGCGTGTTTTTTTACTTTTATAGCTTCATAGAAATATTTGACAGACAGTATTTTGACATATGGTACTAGCTCCAAAGAAAACAGCTTAAAGTCACATCTGTCAAAAACCCTGCTCATAAAGCTGTTGTAAATTTTAACTGATTGTACTAGTTTTAGTCATTTTATAGCTTGAAATATGTTTACAATAGACAGATACACATCACAACTACCCAATTTCTACTCATAGAAGTATAAACAAGCAGTTAGTATGATTAACAACTGTATTAACTATGACAGTGATTTTAATTAGATTTTGTAGTTTTATAAGTTTAAACAATGTTTTATAGTTTGATAGGTTTATGGTTTTGTATTTGACAATTACCAGGATTGTGATAGATTAACGTATATTGACAATAGACAGTAACACGTCAGACTTTCTAACAACTCATGAAACTATTGTATCCTTTTTAAACAAGTTTTGTAGTTTTACAGCTTTATGGAGTGGTATTTGACAGTTTCCACGTTTATGACAGATTGAAATATGATGTCAACACTGCAATCAATATTAAATAATTCTCATCAAACCAATTTAAGTTAGTAATTAGTAATTTACAGGGTGGCAAAACCAATTAACAGAGCATATAGATTTCACCATTATACCTCATATAGTAACCAAAAACATTTGTATATGTAAATGATGGTTTCAGGAGATTTTGTATTGAACGTTGAGACAGAGTACATTGTTTGACAGACGATTCAGTTGGAAAAGTGTTGAAAATAGTAAGAACACTGTAATGGCTAAATTTTAGAAGAGCTATTGAATAATGTGGTAATACAGGGTGTCTCTACAAAATCCTACCACAATTAATCGAGTGGTGATCAACTGTTGAATTATTGCTATACAAATATTCGTCTTTACTTTTGTTAAAACTATAGCATAAGTATTTTATTCTTCAAAAACCTAGGAAACATCAAATTTGGTCTCATATACGAAAAAAACTAAATAATTAAGTAAATATCAATATTTTTAAAACTCAAATATACCTAAAAAATAAGTAGGTATATTAATATTAATTCAACAACTTACGTAAGTCCTTCTTCCTTGTCCTTTTGCTGGATTTCTTCAGCAAAAACACCAGTGTAAATTGCACCAAGTAAACATAGTGACGATATTAAAAAACGTGATCTTAGCATTTTGTTCAATAAAATGAAATCAAATTAATATAGACAAGATTGAAAAGAATGCCTGGCTGTTACCCAAACCAGATCTCGACAAAGAATAAGCAAAAGCGTGAAACAGAAGCGCAAACAGCTTTTTGCCGGTGATTCCCCCTTTTTTGGAAACCAAACTGATGATCAGAGTAGCCAACTGAACAGTCTTAAAGAGTACTAAACTAACCAACAAACAGCGCCAGTACGACCAATTTAAGCCCGGTAAAGCCTGATTTTAAGAGAACGGTATCCACATGGTACTGGGAACAGTGTTGCCATATCAGTTAAACTTGTTACAATTTATTGTTTTATATTCATGTTTTTAATATCATTATACAATCGTTTATTAATCAAGAAATTTGAAATAGTAATACCTCAGTTAAATCATTATAATTGAAGAAAAATTGCAACTTTGTCACAGAGTTTCCTGCTGTTATACAATATTTACTATTTAGATAAGACTGATAATATTTGTTCAGCTGTTTCCAATAACTAACTTAATTTCGTCTGAAAAATGAGCTTATGTTATCACTTTCAATGTAACATAGTTAAGATGTGACATTTGTTGTTTTTTTCCTATTATTTCAATATTTCTACATCGCTAAGAGGTCTCAGAAAAAATATTATCTGATATTTGATATTTCTGTCAGAAGTTGTAATCTTTGCCTCTAATCTCAAATAATACATATTTTCGTAGATCTTAGTGAATTTTACTCAATATAAACATTTTTCCATTTAGGTTGGATCTCTCTGTGAAGTTTCCATTAATAACTTTCAAGTCAAACCTGAATAAAAAGCAATATTTGTTAATGCAAATGTACAATAGTAGAAACTGTTGGAAATGTTGTTCTGTAGAATTGTAAGCATTACAAGTTATATTTTAAAAAATGTATGTTTTTTAAACAAGATTGTTTCATCAATTTCTTCAATGATTTTCTTAGAATGCTAAAGTAGTAGTCAGTATATCACTTCTGTAGCAAAATTTTCCACAAATAAATATAAACAATCATCGCTTTTATGGTGGTCAAGTTTAAATAATCATTTCCCTGATTAATAAACAGAACTTTTGTCACTTTAGTATTAGACACATACCAAGGATACAAAGGATAAAGGAAACAATACAACTTATATATTTAAGTCTTTTTTTATATTTATCAAATATAAATGATACACAAGGTATTAATAACATAAAAATATGGCAAATATGTAAAATTAACTTCTAAAACTTATATAACAAGATTTTTATTGCACCTACCTCTAAAGAACAGAATATCAGAAAAACAACAAAATTTTGATATTGTGTGCATTTTGATGAGTTTTTCTTGTTTTTGACAGTTACACGGTGGTTCAAGAAATGCAAATTACACTCTAATAAGTTGTGGGTACCTATTACGGTGTATGACTATGCTAAATTGTGACAGACTGTAGGTTATTTATATTTTCACTATTATTTTGGCAAATATTAAAGTAAAATGATTGTGAGGTCATTCTATTTTACCTTGATTTTTACCATAGGTAGGAATTTACACAATTCTTTAGCTAGAGAAACAATGATAAAAATACATGCCTGATAGCTTTTTTAGCAAATTAATATATCGAACAAAATCAGGTTACTTTCTACTATTTAGAGGCATCCTCTAGTAGGCAAAAATTTACTTTTCTACAGTTTTACATATTAACTTTCATAGAACGTTACCGTGCTAGGGACAATCGGTTTTTAGGAACTCTTGTCAGCTGCATTAGCTTAGCTGTAATTTTTTTTTCTCAAAAGGCACCCGATTCCCCAACAATACTCCATAAAATGGAAGGCATATTTACACAGAGAGGAACGGAATATTTACAACGATTTAAGTACGAACGTTTATTGTTGGAGAACCGTTATATCTTATTTATAGGAACGACATGTTCCATTTATTTGCATTTCTTATCAACGGAGGCTTTAATCGAAAATAAACAACACAAATGACAAGATCAACTATTAAAATATGTAATATAAAAAATATGGCACACTAACTAAAATCAACATTATCCTGAGTAATTAATCACGGTTTTGGATGTTTATAATGGAGTATTAATGTTTTATAATAATATCAACTAAACTTGGGATACAATACAAACTGTTGTCCAGGATTTTAAGGTTTGTCTTAACTTCATAATTTCTATTATCGGATATTCAAATCACACTAAACTACATTATTTTGTTGAGGTAGGCAGGAAATAGTACTTTCAGGGTACTATCAGACGCTATTATAACCAAACCCTGAGAATAAATAAATATTACAAAACGTTTGCTCAACACTATAATAAACTATATTATTACTGAATGAGCAAAAAAGAAATAATATCAAAAAAATTGTAATTCTAAGGTAAAAGCAGTGTAACAATTCACAAATATAAACCTAACGCATATATCTACATAATTTCCTTTAAACAATAAAATGTGTTATTATGTAATAAAAACCATAAACTGACCCGTGTGTTAGGTTACTGAAAACAGTTTTAGTTCTAAATTCTCTGGCTGTGTTACTGATGCTTACTATTTTAAATATAACTTTTTAAGTGCGAATCTCTAAGAACGCATGTACATACTTGTTGGCAATTAACAATAAATCTACATCTAATAGTTCTTATACAATAATTAACAAACAACCTATTATAGCTATGTGTATAGCTATTATTCAGCGTAGTTCTACTAGTTTAGTGTAAGGTTTCAAATTAACAGCTAAATAAGAAGCAGAATAAAAGTGATAAGTACAATTACTAAATGAAAATTAAGTACAAATTCACTTTAAACATAGGAAGACCTCTGTTAGCACTGAAGAAAAAATAGAATCAGTTAAAATCACAAACGAATTTCTGCATAAAGCAGACATACTTTCTATGTATATACAACCTTAGACGTATACATGGTGTCCGTTTATCAAATTGCTTTTCATGTCTGAGTAAATTAAAAGAAAAATCCTAGATATGAACACCTTTATTACCCATCTAGTGGAAAACCTCAGCTTATTTAAGAAAATCCTAATAGCAGCCCTACATTACTTAAATCCTAGTGACTGATGAATCTGGTTCTGTAAGTAGTGGTTTATGCTTAATGTAAAAAATATACCTGAAATATTATCACTGCCTTTAATTAAAAATATAATATTATAAAACTGACATAATGCGGGTTAAAGGTTTAGTGATACGGACATTTTGTACTTTGGTTTTTGATGATATTATCTTTGTGTACCTGAGTGACGAATAAAATTACTTTTACTATTAATGTATAAATACGATTCTCCGTATACAATAATATTTTATATTATGTATACTAAATATTATATTATTTGATTGTAACATCTACGAATTGCTTTGAACGGAAGCATTATTTAAACATGGAAGCTATAAAGTACTCTATACTGTCTCTTTAAAAATTGCGGGCTCTATTTAAAGTTACATATAAAAATATTATTATCGAGAAGGCAAAAAGGATCATTTGTACCGTTTTACCTGTTATTTAATAATTATTATGTAAGTATGGCAATTTTGCTTTTCTTTGTAGATTTCAAAACTTTACCCGTTTGTCTGTAAACTGTCAATGTATCACACGTATCCTAAAAAACAATATTACTTCAGTACGGATTGTTTTAAATTTTATTGCCTCGTAAACAATTTTTTTTTATATTAGGCAGTTGGTTGAAATGGCTTTTCATGTTTACATCAATGTTGCCAAGTTAAAATAATATTTATTTTCAACCAGGTATGTAATAACGTTATTTCTTATGTGTAAACCAGGTGGAAAGATGAAAGTAGTCACTTTCCACCCGGGTAAATGTCACTTTCCACCCGGGTGAATGTCAATATGCGTTTTGTCATATCTGGGCCACCTCTGCAACAGCTCGCAGCTCAGGATATGATGAGTAACATCTGCGTCTTCAGAAATCTCCTTAGCACTTTAAGAAACGTTTCAGCTCAAAATATTAAAGACGGAATAGCACAATAATGACGTTGTCAAGATTGTAAACAAATCACCAGTGGTTTATTATGGTTGAAGTCATAACTACTCATACACCTATACTACCTTATTGTTAGAGACTATTAGCAATCAATATTTCAACTGAATGATTTATTAAAAGTTCGAATAAAATAGTATACAAACCACGGTAGAAAGTTTAATTTCAAAACATTGAAATCAAACCCTTTCCACCTGAGTATGTAATGTATATGTATCGGTCAAAAATAAACAATTTATAAAAGAAAAGCAAAATTTAGTTTACATTATTATACAGGGTATTATAATATAATAAAAAAAAGGAAATTAATGAATTTTATCAAAACCAACACAGACACAATAAATTTAAATGTCACCTAGACTAATACGAAAGATTCATTTATTAACTATTATAATTGTTTTATATATGTTTAATTTATTAGTTTAAATATTTTACAAAAATCTAAAAACTGAAATTTTCAAATTTTTCGCCCTTCCAATTTTTTCTAGAAAAATTTTGATTTTGATTGTGCAAATAGCTTTAGATCAAAGTTGGTGTATGCTGTCACCAAGTGACAATTAAGCTTTAATGAGGGAGCTGAAAAAGTCAAAAATGACTGAAGACTTTCTAGAGGTTAACTCGGAAATGTCAAATCGACACCGAATTTGAAATTTTCAGATCAAATTAGTGTATGGTGTGAATTTCAGTGATATAGTACCAATATTATGGTACTTTTATGATACTGTAATTCCCGATTTGAACAAACAAATTTTTACTGGAAATGTATCTCGACAAGGTGTAACTTTTTCAAAAAATCTACCATTTTTTGTGAAAAAATAAAAACTAAAATTTTCAAAATGTACAATTAAAGTTTACTAAACTAATTTCGAGACAAATTTTGAATTTTCAATTTAGAGTTTGATTGTGCAAATACTTTTGGATCGATGTTGGAAATATGTGAAAAGTGCTTAAGTGTTTCTTAGAAAACATGTAGAACCCACTTAAAGTGAGAAAATGACAGTTTTAATCACGTTTTTGAAATCCTCATTAAATTTTCTATCGAATATCCTGAAAAAATAATACAAAACTAGGTACAGTCAGGGAGAAAAACGGTGTCAAATTTTGAACTGCCAGAAACAAAGTTTGAAAGGAAAGTCAGGGAAAAAATCGTCTTTAAAAACCACTTGGAATGAGAGAAAATGACAGTTTTAAGTACATTTTTGGAATTCTCATCCTCATTTCCTATCCATTAATATGAAAAAATACTACCAAATGTGGTACAGTCAAGAAGAAAATTGGTGTCAAATTTTAACCTGCCAGAAACAAAGTTTGAAAGGAAAGTCAGGGAAAAAATCGTCTGTAAAAACCACTTGGAATGAGAAAATGACAGTTTTAAGTAAATTTTTGGAATTCTCATCCTCATATCCTATCCATTAATATGAAAAAATACTACCAAATGTGGTACAGTCAAGAAGAAAATTGGTGTCAAATTTTAACCTGCCAGAAACAAAGTTTGAAAGGAAAGTCAGGGAAAAAATCGTCTGTAAAAACCACTTGGAATGAGAAAATGACAGTTTTAAGTAAATTTTTGGAATTCTCATCCTCATATCCTATCCATTAATATGAAAAAATACTACCAAATGTGGTACAGTCAAGAAGAAAATTGGTGTCAAATTTTAACCTACCAGAAACAAAGTTTGAAAGGAAAGTCAGGGAAAAAATCGTCTGTAAAAACCACTTGGAATGAGAAAATGACAGTTTTAAGTAAATTTTTGGAATTCTCATACTCATATCCTATCCATTAATATGAAAAAATACTACCAAATGTGGTACAGTCAAGAAGAAAATTGGTGTCAAATTTTAACCTGCCAGAAACAAAGTTTGAAAGGAAAGTCAGGGAAAAAATCGTCTGTAAAAACCACTTGGAATGAGAAAATGACAGTTTTAAGTAATTTTTTGGAATTCTCATCCTCATTTCCTATCCATTAATATGAAAAAATACTACCAAATGTGGTACAGTCAAGAAGAAAATTGGTGTCAAATTTTAACCTGCCAGAAACAAAGTTTGAAAGGAAAGTCAGGGAAAAAATCGTCTGTAAAAACCACTTGGAATGAGAAAATGACAGTTTTAAGTAATTTTTTGGAATTCTCATCCTCATTTCCTATCCATTAATATGAAAAAATACTACCAAATGTGGTACAGTCAAGAAGAAAATTGGTGTCAAATTTTAACCTGCCAGAAACAAAGTTTGAAAGGAAAGTCAGGGAAAAAATCGTCTGTAAAAACCACTTGGAATAAGAAAATGACAGTTTTAAGTACTTTTTTGGAATTCTCATTAAATTTCCTGTCGAATAATAGTCAATTTTCAAGGTTCAAATGTGTGAATTTGTAGTCAAAAATTCTAGAAAAAAGTGTTTTTCGTGTCTACAAGTCAATTTTCAGTACTAGTCTTTCAATGGTCTGAAAACTGGTTACAAAGACAATTTTTAAGCTTCTCAAGTCAATTTTCAAGGCAAAAGTCTTTTAATTTGTCCGGAAGACAAAGACAATCTAGACTTGTACTTGCCATTTCCCGGACTTGTAACGTTATAGTTATTGATTTTATCCTAAAAATTATATAATTTATTCCACAAATAGAAATTAAAAAAAGATAAATTTCAGTTGTAAAAAATCGCAACTACCAAAAGTAATATTTGTCGTATAACTGAATTAAAAATGTAGTAAACACCTAAAGAAAAATTATTATGTAATTTCATCGTTATGCATTGTCAGGATTTTAAGCTGTATTGTTTTTTTTAAACGTGATGTCAAAAATGTTTATGTAAACATTTGTTTTTGACATATTATAAATAAGCCATTTCCAAACCAATTGCCTAATAGAGAATCACTACTATTATGCCTCATAAAGATCACTCTAAGCTACTAGATGCATCTAAAAACATCAAATTTTTAGGTATATACTTCAGTGTATACATATAATGCACTGCAGAGGTATAAACATGTCTCTTTCTAAATTACCGTATACAGATTTAACCCTTATTATCTTGCACGTGCTCACTATACTAACATATGAGGTAGACGGATGGAATTATACTTTGTCTGTAAAGTGTAAATCCTAATCTAAAACGGGTATAGATTTGGCAAAATCGTTTTAAGACGTTGCCAAAACGTCAACAAAGTAAACAGGAAGCAACAATTTATTCTAACGAGATTAAACTGAGGTAGTTGGGATGGAATTATACACACTATGGCAAGAACTGTGGCGGCTGACTTACTACTTAACCTTATCTTGCTTTTAATCACCGGCTTTAACACTTTCCGGCTCCACTTCTTCGTCACTATAGTCATCATCTTCAGCACCTGATGAATCAGGTTCTTCGTTTTCGCGGTCTCCCCGATCATTCATCATCATTTCGCTGTCTCCACGTCGAATATCGTCGCTACGTTTTATCATCAAATCGTTAGCGCTTTGCATTTGTTGATGCATCTTTTCTAGGAAATGTTGTTGCGTTACTTTGTCCATGCTCATCGCGTTCAGCTGCGCCAGTTTAGCCGCTTGCATAGCTGCCGCAGCTTGTTCGTGGTTCATCATGCCCATCATACTGCTGTTTTCAGTTATAAACTGCAGGTATGTGTCTAGGAGCGCTGAACCTGTCGTATTGGCACCCGAAGCAGGTGGTGCTAAAGGAGCAGGATAAGGTTCTTTGGATAAGTGTTGAAGGGAATCTATGCTCTTTGCAGCCACAGCTGGACCGGAAGCGTTAAACCTGTTGGTTTTAAAGTTGTTCTGGTGACTCAAGGGCGGTGACATAGCGAAATCTAAGCCACCGTACCTTGATTGGGACACGGTAAGGTCTTCGGGATCGTTATCTCCGCATATCGAGCTACCTGCTTCAGAGGCAGCACCTGAATAGGCACTTTTAGCGTCTAACTTTACATCTGATCGTCTGGGACCTGTAGGTGAAGCTCTTGCTCGTAATTCTGCTGGACTGATTTTGACTCCAGCTTTTGCCAGCAACCTAACAAAACAAAGTTTTTTATATAAATGACAAAAATCTGGTTAAATGGAAAGACTCTCTTTCAGACATGCAGAGTTTTCTTTACAATTTGTTGGTCAAAAATGTTACATTTTATCAAGTTTGCTTTTTTGTATGCAACTCTTCAAAGTAAACGTTACCTGCTAGCTAATTCCGGATCAAACGGAGCTGGCATTGGCAGAACTGGCAAGTCTTTCGTACTAATACCTCTATGTTGTCGTGACATGTGTGAATGTAAAGAGTTTCGGGATTTAGCAACCGTTCCACATAAAACGCATCTATATCCAGGACATATCGTGTGTTTGTCTTCTAAATGGGTCCGTAAAGTGTGCGCTGATCTGTAGATTTTTCCGCATTTCGGACATGGACGGGGATCTGTTGCTCGTACTCGCATCATGTCCAATGATCGTCTTGATACTAAAACAAAAAAAAACGCAAATTAACCACCTCGTAGTATTGAGATATTTGTGTGCAATTTACTGATACCACAAGGCTACAGGAATAATAAAAATCTACGTCAATGTTGAATTTATATTGTAATCGAAGATATTTACAAACTTAAGGAATGAAACATTTATTGTAAGAATGTTAAACTATTTATATTTTGTAAATAAAGTATAAAAAAATCAGATTTGTGCTTTTGTGTGTAACAGGATTCTACTTGAAATTCAATATGCACAAGTTGTTCGAAACCGTTCGTTTTTGTTTATTCTTTGCTATATCTAAAGAGTTTTTCAAAGTTTCGTCACAAGAAGAAGGTTTACAACATTTCCAACAGAGCATCGATTCTCACTGTTATAATAGAGACCATAGTCACCTCCAAATTCACGACACTTAAAACTTACAAGGTTACAAGTATAACGAGATATGACTTTGAAGACATGCTCTGTCTGTTAACTCAAGGACAAAATCACTGGTAAAACCCACTTGGAGTGAGAAAATGACTGTTTTAAGCACATTTTTGGAATTCTCATTAAACTTCCTATTAAATAACGTGAAAAAATCACTACAAAATTTGGTACAGTCAGGAAGAAAAGCGGTGTCAAAGTTAAAATATCTAGAAACACAGTTTGAAAGAACAGTCAAGAACAAAATCGCTGGTAAAGCCCACTTGGAGTGAGAAAATGACTGTTTTCAGCACATTTTTGAAATTCTCATTAAATTTCCTACTCGATAGTCTAAAAAACACTACAAAATTTGGTACAGGCAGGGATAAAAGTTTAAACTACCAGAAAAACAGTTTGAAAAAACAGTCTAGGACAAAATCACTGGTAAAACCCAGTTGGAGTGAGAAAATGACTGTTTTAAGCACATTTCCGAGATTCTCATTAAATTTACTATTCGATAGCATGAAAAGAGTAAAAACAGTGAGTCAAATTTGTAATGAAAGTTGCATAAGGTTTCTAAATATCAAGTTGCAGTTTCTATTTTAGTTTGGATTAAACATCCATAATGTTAGATCAGTTTTTAAAACCATAATAGTTACTAAATAATGTAAACTTCCTGAGTTCAGAAAAGGATTTTTACAAAAATTTGGATTTTATTACAGTCAATAGATGTTGATTCAACTATTAATCAAATTGGTTAGAATGAGCATCCATAAAAACAGTTAAAACTTAAAACACCAACTACATATTAATAAATACTGTATATTACAAGTTTGCAATTTTCATTTCTGATGGATCCATAAACTGTTTTTACACTAAACCATATAGAAACGTCTAGGGAACTCCAAACCATATTTTTTAGTTTCATTTGAGTGACTATGGATAACCATGAGTTGACCCAGGTAGAATCAGTCACTATAATGTTGAAATTTTTAGTATGTTCAACATAACTATCTTCTAAAAAGAATGTAAAAATAGTGAAGTAGAAAATTCTTACACCTTATAAGCAAGAAGGTTTTTTTTTGTTTTTGGTACTTAATTTAAAACTCATTTACTTATCGCACCATAAGAGTTAATACTGAAATAGACACTCAACGCCAAATGCAACTTATCCGGAGATCATGCTTTAAGAGTACCACACATTTACACAGCCACTAGCATATATCTGGTTGCCTATCTAACGAACGTGCGTGAATCACTTAATATAAGTATTACATGAAACTTTGACAGAAATACACGATTTTATGTTGAACATGTTGACATGTGCATTACTACATTGTCCATTTAATCTGTTTCATAATAGTCCATTCTTCGAAATGTTTCTGTCGCATATGATTTCTCACTGAATTTGGATGAGAAAATAGTCTTCCACAGTTTGGCACCGGACATCGGAGGCTTTCCCTTGGATAGTGCTCATCCAGATGTATTCGTGCTGTTATTAGATTTTCGAGTACTTTATCACATAGTGGGCACTCGTACTTCACGTTATACCGGACGTCGAGCGACGTCGAGCCTTCTTCAAACTTCATTTCGTCCTGATCTTGATGTACTGCATGGCTGAGGCTGGACGTCCTGGCATCTGAAATGCCAAAGGTTTCGCTGCACTTTTAGTTAATTTTATTTCAACATTCAAAATGCTTTTTATTACACAACATGTTACTTATTATAAGTAAATCGTCCGTCCAATCATTTTTGCATCGGCAAGCTAAAACGGTTTTCGTATATGGTGCTGCGTTTGCCATTAGAACAATTCGGGTCGAACCCCTTCACATCAAATCGGAAATAGAAAAAGGGGGAGAGATAATGGCAGTGTCGGAATATCGATATATACGAGCAAGACGAAAACAGACAATGCGAACTGTTTATTATAGCTTAGGCTCTGTGCGCAATTTGAGGATAGAACAAAAGAATAAAGCACTAAAGGCGAGAAAAAGGAATAGGATTGATCCGAACAGGGGCGCCCCTTTTAGGTTAATTTACCGTTCTGCCATGTCGGTTAATTAGGCTTAGGTTGCTGATGGATGAACTATATCAACGTTTAAATTATACAAACTTATATACTTACCTAAGTAAACTAGAAAAATTGTTTTATGTTAAAGGTAATTTTCCTGAAGAACGCTTCCTAACGAAAATACAGACTTTCAAATTTCAGTTTAAAAAATTGCTATTTTTGATATAACTCTCAGACCGCGGGAGCAATTTTGATCAAATTTGAAACAGGTACTTATAAAATAAATACTCGTTATGTGATGTGAATGACATTGATGATGAGATATAGAAAATAGAGTGTTCTACCCTCACTGGATATTATTCAAAAATGACCAACATGTCTACCTGGGTTATTGTAAATTTTACTTTAAAATGGTTCAAAAGGATTCAAATCTGGTCATCTGTAAGGTTTACAAGTGAATTTTTGACACTGAAGATAGTAAAAATACAGTTTTAGACTTTAGGTAGTGTAAAACTGAACATTCAATGTGCGAGTGCAAATTTGTACTGAATAGTCTGAAAACTTGTTGCTACTACTAGGAATAGTCTTAAAATTCGTTTTTTCAAGCTGCAATCCATTGTTGAGTGTCTAAAACTGGATTTTGAGCACTAAAAATAGTCCGAAAATCAAGACAAACATTGTTGCGTATAAATCTCATTTTTTACTACTAAAAATACTAAAAGTTGAATTTTAAGGTTAGAAATGACATTACTAAGTCTATTTTCAGGACTTTATAAATTAAAACATGTCTAGAATTCAATTAATCACTGGAATCAGACTAATTGATTTCTAAAAATTAGTGTTCAAGACTAATATCGTAGCATTTAGAGCCAAAATTTTTTACTTTTACTATTATAAATAGTCTTAAACTCGATTTTAGTTTGCTTATGTTCTGTACATAATTTTTATATAAAAAGTTAGTGTGTGAACCTAATAAAGCTAATAATGGGAATATATTTTTTATGTATTCGTGACTGTGTTAATGGGCAAAGGCCATCACATTTCTTAGAAAATTGCGTTACTCAATCCGTATCAGTCAGTAATAGAGGGCGTTGTTATTCTCGTTCGTGTTTGGACGCTATAAACGCACATTTATTACTTTATGTTCGATAAAAGTCCCATTGCTTCGGTATATTTTAAGAAATTACCTCGAAGCTTATACGACTCTCCCCTACGGATTTCTTTTTCACGTCCTTTTCCTTTTCGCTGGGCTAAATATAAACGAAAAGAAACAAAACATCACTTTTATATCGTTAATGCCTGAGAAAGTTGCATGTTCACCAAAAATTTAATGCAGAACAGTCATGTCACGTAAAATTGTTCTTTTTTTACCGAATTGAAAAAGTCGATACATTGAAGTTACCCAGAAAAAGAAAAATTACCAAATTGTTTTATCGTAACATCCCATCCTTTCGGCAGTTAAAATAAATAGGCAAACAATCCTTTAAGGCAATTCTCAATCGAGCTGAGATACCATAACATTTTAGGAAATGATACGATCAGAATTTATGGCCAATAAACAAGCTTAAATCAGCGGAAAACGAAGACTGAAATGGTGGCAAAAGGGCATTTTCAAAGGAAACAAACGGCTAGAAAATTTCTTTAGCTTTATCCAATCCTTCAATCAGTTTAATGTTTTGTCTTTCAATAAATTTAGTGAATAAACGGTACATTAAAATGTACTCACCACACCCAAAAAAAATTGGTAATAGCAGTAGTTATCAAACGTTTATAATTGGAGAAGTATAAATAATTGTGAATGCATTGTTCTGTAATGCTTATAAGAGATTACGAATAATCATCGTAATTGCTTCAATTTAAATCAATTACCAGTTTGGACCATTAAGTTAATGGCATAGATTGCTATTTTGCTAGTGAAAGCAAGCAAATCATGATTTCATAACGTGAAGAATGAAGTCTGCGTTAGTTTTAATGTAATTCCCTTAGTCTGAAAACAAGTATTTCAAATTACTGATAGTGATTGAATTGTTTAACTAGTTTTGTTTATATTCTTCATATGAAGAAGTTGAAGCTGAAGAGTAATTTAGATATATTAGGGGATATTCGATTATTGGATTATTTCAATATCCTTGTTTGGGTTTCAAATATTTGACCGATCCTGTAAAAATTTTAATCGTTTTGAATTCTGTAAATTTTCACATTAGAAACGAGCTTTTCTCTTAAACAGTTGATGATATGAAAGTCTTTTCTTATATTTCTAGACTTACATGAAATACTATAGGTCTGTTCGCAGAAATACTCTCCAACTATTGAATCAGAGGAATACGTCCAGTTATTGGCCATTAGCCAGAACATTTTTTCTAAATAAATAGAAAACGGTGAAGGTTACGAAAAATTTGAAAGGGACCAAAAATGTTTCTAATCAACTTCTTAACTCAGCACCGTAAGTTTGCAGAACGGTTTTTGCTTCCAGTATTCAGGGTGTGCATGAAAATTATGGTGATTGACTGTTTTTGGTCACCGTGCACGCTGTTTGCTCAACACCACTGGAAAAAGGAGCTCGAGACGGTTAATTTGAGTGCTTCAACCTCCCTGAACTCCCAAAAATAACCGAGTTACAAGGTGCTCAAATTTCAGACCACAATTTCAACGGATTTCAAAAATTTGTTGCATCAAAATGTTTTTGCTACATAATTCATGATGTTGAATGATTCTTTTTTAATTTAACATTATCCAGTTAATCTATGTGAGGATTTGCTTTAAAACTTTCCGGCTAAACTAAAAGCCAGCATCCAGCTTAGCTTTCCTGCCTGCTTCACGGACAAAACAGATAGCAAACGGACAAGCGGTATAAATCAATAGACCAATGGTGGATGAGAACGGATTTAGACGGGTAAAGCAAACGCCGTATTTGACTCTAAGTGAACCAGGACCGGATCGCAATTTTTGTTACAAACAATTTCTGCTCATGGTTGAGCAAAATGTAAAGTTAAAAAGTAGTTTTAATGGAAACTGAAAATTTACATAACAACTTTCAGGTAATAGGAACAATTTTTCAGCTGAGAGCACTACAATGCTTTCGAATTAGGCTGACCCTTTTCAATATGGATTAAAGCTTAACTGTGTGTGATTAACAAGTTCGACCCTGGTAATCATCCACATCGAATCTACTATCCTATCAAGGCATCCCTTATCCTTCCCCGAGGGCATTTCTAACAGTTCGATCAATTGCAGAAGCGAACATTTAGGATTATTTACGCACTGCGAGGCCTTCTAACGATTTTGAACGGCTCGTGCACTTAGGCTTTACAAACTCACCCTAACGGTAGATTAAGTTCATATTAGAGAAGAGCTGATTTTTTTATATAGCCCTTAAGCACTTAAATTCAATTTGGCTATAGCACATGTAAATATTGTAAATTTCAATTCAAACTATACAGAAGGTGTTTAGAAATCTTAAAAAACGCAAGAAGAAATCATATTTTATGAAAGTTATCTCCTTAACAGTTTTGACACATTTTGTTCAAATTTGGTTATGAGAAGAAATGTCAATATTAAATTTATCAACTCTAAGTTATATACTTGTATTGAAGCAGTCACTCTGCATCATTATTAGAAGAACAAATTGTCAAATATACCAACAACCCTTAAACAAAAGTGTGAATCAAAAATTGCTGATATTTGACTGATTTGTCGTTTGGTTTATTTGGCCAGATTTGAGTTTTCTTCATTTGCGTAGCACCGTATACGTATAATCACCCAGAAAAACGTATGTCGGTATGTCTGGCACTTCCAAAGGCATTTAACAATTTCAAACAATTCTTGGAAGGTTTAAGATAATTGTAGAGGCGTTTTTTAAAGTTTCTCAATAGCATTTAGAGGTCTATGGAACTCAAAATGGTCCTTAAGGCCCTTGACAATTTAAAACAATACTGGGAAAGTTTAAGACAGTTGTAGAGGGATCTGGAACACTTCAAAAAGTTGTCAGGAGCATTTAGAGGTCTTTGGTACATTCAAAACTGTCCTAGAAGCTCTTGACAATTTAAAAAAGTCTGAGAATGTTTAATAGACTTGTAGAGGCTTCTGGCACTTTTTAGAACAATTTCAATAACATTTAGAAGTCTATTTAACATTTAGAAGTTTCTGGAAAAGTTTAAACCACGAAAAAATATGTCAAACCATCGAAATGTTTTCCCCAAGATGGGAATTAAGTTTAATTTCATTTAAAACATCTGACACTTTCTTCAGCAAGTCAGTTTTTCTGTAGGAATGATACATCTTTATACCTCTACAGTATTGTTATACCATACCAATAATTAAGCATTACCAATGGGTATTTATAATGCAATTTTGTCAATTGTTGTTAGGGTTAAGACTGCTTTTAATAGTCGGTTTTCATTAAATCACAGAAATACGGTTTTGGTAAGGAATTGTATGACTTTTGTGGAAGAAATATTAGCATTCAGCGGGATCACATCATTTTACTATAGACAATCATCTAAACTCTAAACCATTAGGAAAATTTTCAGGAATTAATTATTATAGAATTTTAGGAGCTTAAAGAAAATGCTAAAAGTGCACTGCAAAACTTGTAGAAATTTATTTAAAGTTCTAAGGATTCTAAGGACTTGAAGGGCTACATAATTTGTATATGGTGTCACCAATCACAAAATGTACTAACATAATTAAGCATGATGTTAAGCATTAATGCATCTGAAAATGAAAATTTTGAATGTTTTTATTGCATCTATCTCTCTTTGTATTTAGAGTATATCTTCACTTTACTAGTTGTAACATTATACTAAATATAACATTTTATTTGACATTCTTTGGTGAATGATTTGATCAATTTTATTGGCATCAACTTGGCACGTTATTGCATCACATACGAGGCTCAAACGAAAAATATCTAATATAAAACTTTTTCAGTTATTGTTTGGACCGTGGCAGATGTCACTTTTTCGGGATTGTTTCCTTTTCATAGTTGCTTGAGCATTTTATTGTGCCTTCTTTTTCAGACCGATGGGAAATTATTTGTAAAGCTTGCCTTCGCATTGTGCCGCTGTATTTTTAGACTCTCAGTACGTGTGCAGTATAATAAAAGCGTATTACGGATAATTTTTCATTTCATCGTTGCCTTTACAATGAAAACGGAATTCAGTACCGACAGGTTTAGAAATGCGTTCAATGGTACGTAGGGTCTTGCATTGATTTCGACTAGCGTCAGGTATCAAATGTGTTTTTCGAAAGACGGTTCTGTTTGCTCAGAGATTTTCACAGGGGTGAGCAATTAAAATATAGATCAAGATCTTCATATTATTCTATCAATACATATAGCAAGATTAAGCTTTTGAGGTTTGAACAGTTCTGACAAAATGTGAATAATATATAACAAGGTACATATACAATAATAAGATTAACTAATTTTTTTTTTAATAGAGTGATAAGGAAATTACAAAATTTAACCGGTAAATTACAAATACTGGGTTTTTGGCAGTTCAAATTTTTCTCCCTGACTGTTCCAAGTTTGTAGTGTTTTTTCAGGTTATTTAACAGGAAATTTAATGAAGATTCCAAAAACGTGCTTAAAACAGTCATTTTCTTAGTACAAAAGCCACAACAAATCAAAACATAGCTTTCCTCCATTATTTCAAATGGAGTATCATACTTTTTGAGATTGTACTGGTTTTTGTTATATTTTGTTCTCCTCCATACATGTTTGCATTTGTCGTCAACATTATTTACACGTTTCAAATCAAAATTTCATCTATTAACCATTTTTAAACTTAAAAGTGTACTCACCAAAATCGTTTGAGTTGCCATGCATACCAGAGGGACCTGGCATGAGACCACTGAGACCTGTAACAAATCCTCATTATTTTAATATATTAAGACTCTATATTTGTCACTAATCTAGTAATTTATTAGTCAATGAACTTTACCTTGCAATCCAAGTAATGCTCCTGGAAAGGACGGTGGTCTGGACTGGTCCAGGAGTCCGCCATTCGTATGAAATGGATTGTGTTCTTCCATCAAACTAGCATAATCCGAAGGTTCAGTCTTTGGGGTTACAGCTTCGCCATCACCGTGTTCACTTAGGGCAGTATCGCTGCTATTGCTATCTTCACAATTTGATTGAGGTGGATTGGGTGATCCCAAATTATTACTAGATTTCTGAAAACCAAACAAACATGTATAAGAATCTAATACGGGATGTTTAGTGAAACTGTATAGTGCTAGTTTTTCAGTTTTTTTTGTCATTTTTCTTTATTACTTCGTGTTTAAATTATAATAAATAATATGTTTTTGAGATGAAGAAAGTCTCGCAAATCTAGATATTGGCCACATTCTAATTTTCTTATGAATGCACTGACATAAATCGATTACTGATCGAAAAAGCATTACGTCAATTTGCTCATCGAATTTACAATCCGATTTTTCGATTGCTAATCGATTTGTTCTTATGAATGTGGCCAATATTATTTATCCACAATTTGTAGTTTACCAATAAATTACTGACAACTGTCAAAATAACTGTCATAAATTTCTGTAGCAGTAGTAACCAACTGTGATTGGCGCAAATTCTAGGCACATTTGACATTAGTGACAGTGACATACATGGTTTTTGGAGGATAATTTTGCTAGGTAGTCACGTGACAACTGTATTGAATACTGCAAGAAAACTTTTCTAAACCCTAATTTTTGCCACTTTTGTACACTGTTTGACAGTCAGAGACAAAATTGTTGGTCACTGTTTTATAAACATTTTTGGAAGCCTCATTAAACTTCAAATCCAATAAACTGAAAAAACTATAAGATTTGGTAGTCAGGGAGAAAAGCGGTCTCAAAGTTTGAACTGACAGATACACAGTTTGAAAGAACAGTCAGAGACAAAATTGCCTATAAAACCCACTTGAAGTAAGAAAATGACTGTTTTAAGCACATTTTTGGAATCCTCATTAAATTTCCTATCCAATAACCTGAGAAACACTACAAAATTTGGTACAGTAAGGGAGAAAAGCAGTGTCAAATTATGAACTGGCAGAAACACAGTTTTAAAGAACAGTCATAGACAAAATAGCCTATAAAACCCACTTGGAGTGGGAAAATGGCTGTTTTAAGCACATTTTTGGATTCCTCATTAAATTTCCTACCCAACAACCTGAGAAAACACTACAATATGTGGTACAGCCAGGGAGAAAAGCAGTGTCAAATTATGAACTGGCAAAAACACAGTTTTAAAGAACAGTCATACCAAAATTGCTTATAAAACTCACTTGGAGTGGAAAAATTACAGTTTTGAACACATTTTTGGAATCCTCATTAAATTTCCTATCCAACAACCTGAGAAACACTACAAAATTTGGTACAGTAAGGGACAAAAGCACTGTCAAATTATGTACTGGCAGAAACACAGTTTCAAAGAACAGTCAGAGACAAAATTGACTATAAAACCCACTTGGAGTGGTAAAATTACTGTTTTGAACACATTTTTGGAATCCTCATTAAATTTCCTATCCAATAACCTGAGAAACACTACAAAATTTGGTACAGTAAGGGAGAAAAGCAGTGTCAAATTATGAACTGGCAAAAACACAGTTTTAAAGAACAGTCATAGACAAAATCGCTTATAAAACCCACTTGGAGTGGAAAAATTACTGTTTTGAACACATTTTTGGAATCCTCATTAAATTTCCTATCCAATAACCTCAGAAACACTACAAAATTTGGTACAGTCAGGAAGAAAAGCAGTGTCAAATTATGAACTGGCAGAAACACAGTTTCAAAGAACAGAGACAGAGACAAAATCTGTAAAACCCACTTGTAGTAAGAAATTGTTTTAAGCACATTTTTGGAATTCTCATTAAATTTCCTATCCAATAACCTGAAAAAAACAGTACAAGATGTAGTACAGTCAGGGAGCAACAGGACAAAAGCAGTGTCAAATTATGAACTGGCAGAAACACAGTATTTGTAATTTACCATTAATTTACTGGTAATTTACCCATCACTAATAAATAATAATCAGTTTTCAAAGTTTTGTTCACCTCTTTTATAGAAATAGTCGGCGTTCCTTCCAAGGCTTGTCCTAAGAGAGACTCAGCAGTTTCTCCGTTATTATTTCTAGAAGGGCTGCGCCCCCTATCTGGAAAACTATCCCGTTCGGAACTTCGCGCCCTTTTAGCCGGGGGCGGCGAATCGCCACCCTCTCGAAGAGCTTCTGGACGGTCTGTGGCCCACGGCAAGGAGGACGAGTTCTGTAACAAATTAGGAACAGTTTAGTTTAATTCAAATTAACGAGCTACATGCTTCACTATTTCCAATATTAAGAAAATTGCTTATTTAGCATCAATTTTGTTTTTTCAACAAAGCAAAACCACTAGTGTAAACTTGACTTACTTACGTGATGTTTCTAAACCTTGTTGAAATTAACTTAAAATCACTTTTTAATTGAACAAGATAATTACAGAAGAACAGGTTAAATCTAGGTAAATTTTGTTATTACCACAATTAGTAATTCTAAAGGTAAAAAATAAGACACCTTTCAAAAAGTGTACTTAATTAATATTATTACTGGTTACCCAACACTAACTGTACTCCTATTAATTGGCTAATTATTATTGAATACATTAAGTGTACATAAATATGTCCGAATTGAAATTTTAATGTGGAAGAGATTATTATTTCAATGAACATAATTTGGCAACGACAAAATGTTAATTACCTAATCTAAATATTATCTACGTAAATGTGGGATATATTTATAGGAGTGAAACCGCAATCATACGTGAAAAAAACATTCTAATAAATATCTAATAAAAGTTGTTAACCGGGCCACTTAAATTCGGCTCTATACAAAATTAATGGTCATAATGTTATAAATAACTCCGTTTTGCCACTTAAATAGTAATGGCGGCTAGATTATCGTCTTCCATTTTTATGGGCAGGTGTATAATATACCTAGTAACTAACACCGTTTCGGTCACTATTGTGAAATTCTATTTGTTACATGTGGATACTTATTTATTATAATTAGAAGTGATTAAGACACACCTGCATTTTTGGCGAGACAATTTCTTTTTGGGTGCCTCCTGCTTTTAGTTGTTGCGGTAAGGTTTGGGGGTTGATTTATGTGCAGAACCAGTAACCTTTACCGAAAACATACTTATTCGATAATCAGTTTCTAATAACCGGAATTAATAAAATGATTCTACGGCCTTGAATAAATTAATGCATTAATTTGAAATCACGTTCAATTACAGACCACCAAGAACTCGAATTTGTTTTATATTTTTCTTACCTGATTACTAAAAGTCACTTATGCTGTTATTTATTTGATTTATTATAGTAGTTAATTGAACCTTGAGACTTATGGGACAAAATTATTCACTTTAATTATTAAAGTGAAAGTGCCGACACATATAGAAAATTCTTGGTAGTTCTTCTAATTAAGTCATAACAATATTTTGCTCTTTTTTACAAAGTTTCAGGAAATAATTACAATGTCAATTACTTTCATAACAAAATATGAATGACTACATTTTTCATGCACACCCTGTATAGTAGCAGCCCTGACGGACTGTGAAACTTCCAGAGATGAGTTTAGTAGCTTATTACAAACATTTTTGCTCTCTTTCAAATTTTTCGTAGCTTTCACCGTTTGTGAGTTATTTATCAAAAACTGATTTGATGCAACAAATTTTCAAATCAGTTAGTTTGAGTTGAGCATCCTGTAACTGAATTATTTTTGGGAGTTATAGCTTTGTGAAGAGGATTTTGACGGTTATCATATTGAAAAAAAAGACTAAAATTAAGTCAGAAACACACAACCAAATGTTACGAATGCCAAAAATGTACTGATGATGGTATAAAATGCATTTAACCAGTCAAACTGATTTTGTGGTTTTTCAAGTATGTTTTGTACCTCTATGGGATTTAATTTGACAGTCTCCAGGTTTAGGGCAGAACTGTAGTTACAGGCCAAATGTCATAACTGACAAATTCCACTCATAAAGCTATAAAATACCTCTGGTACGGTTTATACTAATTAAATTGAATTTTAAAAGTGTTTTGTGGTTTTACAGCTTTATGGAGAGAATTTTGACGGTTGTCATATTCAAAAAAAGACAAAAATTAAGTCAGAAACGCACAACAAATGTTACGAATGCCAAAAATGTATTGATGACCAAAAATGTATTGAAGTCAAACTAATTTCGTTACTTTTCAAGGATGTTTCGTTGTTTTGTACCTCTATGGAATTAAATTTGACAGTTTAGAAAAGAATAAAAGATATTTCATGACTTTTAACGTGTGTTTTCTACTTTTCTGAAATAAAAATTGATAATCTAATCTATAATTTCGCTAAAATTAGAGTTTTACGCTATTTACATGCTTCTTGATATAGTTCTAAACCTTTCTAGTTTGCAAAATTTCAAATTCTTTGCAAGTTAAAATCCTCAATTTCAGTCTTTGATAGTAAAAATTAGAAAATGCTAAATTTGACTGTTTTGTAAGATTAATGATTAAATATTGCATTGATAAGAATTTTTTTTGCTTAAAACAACTCTTGCAAAATAAAAAAAATGCAATTATAACAATTTTAGTACTTTATGGTAAACCACATTCAGTATAGTATTACAACCTCACAAATTTTAATATTTGTAGCTATTTTTAATATCAAAATAATCAAAGTTACAGCAGTGACAGATCACGTTCAATTTTACTTTCTTAAAGCACTGAAAGAACAATTCAAGTGTAAAGCTTCGCACGACAATATAATAAAAACTAATTAATTATTTATTAAATTTTCAACACCGTGATCGTTTGAAGCAATTCGGGTTTAGTCGTAATCACAACCAGTAATTATGTGGACAGCAATTATTATTAAAATTAACATAACACAGCCAAAAAGCCAAGGTTGCCCGATCAGGTTTGGCCAGGTAATATAATATTTAAAATACGTAGTTAAATCAAATTTACCAATCGGAAAATATCATTTACACATACTTATTTATTGAAGCTAAAAACTGGTCTAGGTCTACCGTGCTTTTGATTTGATAAACTCGCAGTCTGGGCATGTGGTTGGATGATTTCACAGTTTACTCAAAAAAGCTTTGAATTGTTACGTTTCACTTAAAATCTTTGACAGTTGGGTAGTAATTTATACACAGTACATGAAAAATCAAAATAGACTTGGATGACGTCACAGCTAGAAAAATTACAATGTTGCTAAAAAAGTGACTGCCTAGAAGTTTTGTTAGTGTTTTTGTGACATTTCCTGACGTCATCCTAATAAAGTTTGAGTTTTACTATAGTAAAAAGTTAATACTTACAGGTGAGATCTTTTGTTCGGAGGTATTAGTGGTAGTGGTGGTGGTAGTCAGTCTTTGTCCTGCTGCTCCTGCGGGAACGTCCGCCAGTCCCCTTACTTGTAACATTTGCGCAGTCTTCAAAAAATCGGTTAGGTGTTCTTGTCCTATGTGTACCTCTCCATTGTACATAAATCTACAAAAAAATGTATTATAGAATACCAGGGCACAAAAATTAGTACATTCCTAAGACAGGGAATAAACAAATTACATAAAGGGTTAAAAAAAATATTGCTTATGGTGTCCAATTAATAACAGAAAATCAGAACGTTTTCTAAAAATTTGTTTCAACTGAAAAATTTAAATTTTTAGGAATGTTTATTGGACTGATCAATAATTCAAACGGAAGATATATTGCTCATCAATATAATCACACTAGTCTATAATTGAAGAGAAAAGGAGAAACCATGTCGAAATCGAAAAATTAACGATCTACATCCTTAATTAGAGGAAATAAATTTAAAATTTTTAAGGTCGGTAACATTTTTTTTCTTTTGCTAACTCAACCAGGTTTTGTATAATTTTAATCACTTTTCAATTATTATGTGTGTTTTTAGTCATTTGTTCGAGTATTGCAACAGCACTTATCCACAGTACGTAATTTTAACTAATCATCAAGTTAGGTGGCATTTATTTAACAATAACTCGAAGTGTTCGCCTTATTACACAAAAACTTTCAAACATACGCTCCACTTTACATACACTTGTCACAGCATGATACAATCTCGAATTAATTAACATTTAAATAAAGAAATTGCGGTTTAATCTGCTTTAGTAAATTAAATGATAAACTTATGGTAATGACATTTGGTAAGAGGTCATAGAAAGTACTTTTTCTGTGTTTTTTCAGTACTTTGTTTTGTATCCCCAAGCAAAATTCAGCAACCGCAGTAAATGACAAGTGATTCGAAAACGATATGGTGTCAAGATTGGCAACAAGTTTTAATTATTCTTTGTTTTAAGCACATGAAATATCACTTACATCGTTGCTAACCAAGCAAGTTTTAAAGTTTATTAATTTATAAGACGCTGTATGGTTAAGGTTGATGATTGATAATCGTTCCATTTTAGGTTAGCGGATTCAATTAGAGCTAACGGTTTTTTTTTAATAATGGGCGTAAATTTACCGGTTATTTCAGGTTAGTAAAATTCAATGTTTACCCGTAAATTTAAGGATCTAATTTGAAATTGCTAGAAAATTTCATTTTTCTGTCATGGCTCATTCATTTAAAAAGTCATAAATCTGAATTACTACACTTTTCATGCACCGGACTGTGAAACTTCCAATGTTGAGTATAGTAGTTCTTTAGTTCTCAAAGACTTCACCGTCTCTGAGTTACTTAGCAAAAACTGGTTTGATGCAACAAATTTTCAAATAAGAAATTCTGAAATTGTGGTTTGAAATTTGAGCCCCTGTAACTCGGTTATTTTTGAGAGTTCAGATTGGTTGAACCACTCAAATTAACCGCCTTGAGTTCCTTTTTCCAGTGGTGCTGAGCAAAAAATTCTATCTGAAAAATTGCATACAAGGTGACCAAAAATAGTCAATCACTATACTTTTCAGGCCCACCCTGTATGCTGGAAGCAAAAACGGTTCTGCAAACTTACGGTGTTGGGCTAAGAAGTTGATTAGGAACATTTTGGGTCTCTTGCAATTTTTTTGTAACTTTCACCGTTTTCGAATTATTTAGTAAAAACTGGTTTGGTGCAACAAATATTTAAATCAAAGTTTGAACTGCCAGAAACACAGTTTAAAAGAACAATCCGTGACAAAATTGGCTGTAAAACCTACTTGCAGTAAGAAAATGATGGTTTTAAGCACATTTTTGGAATCCTCATTAAATGTTCTATCCGATAACCTAAAAAAACACTACAAAATTTGGTACAGTCAGGGAGAAAAGCGGTGTCAAAGTTTAAACTGCCAGAAACACAGTTAAGCACAAAATCGCCTGTAAATCTCATTTGGAGTAAGAAAAATGATGGTTTTAAGCACATTTTTGGAATCCTCATTAAATTTCCTATCCGATAAACTAAAAAAAAACACTAAAAATTTGGTACAGTCAGGGAGAAAAGCGGTGTCAAAGTTTAAACTGCCAGAAACACAGTTAAGCACAAAATCGCCTGTAAATCTCATTTGGAGTAAGAAAAATGATGGTTTTAAGCACATTTTTGGAATTTTCATTAAATTTCCTATCCGATAACCTAAAAAAAACACAAAAAATTTGGTACAGTCAGGGAGAAAAGCGGTGTCAAAGTTTAAACTGCCAGAAACACAGTTAAGCACAAAATTGCCTGTAAATCTCATTTGGAGTAAGAAAAATGATGGTTTTAAGCACATTTTTGGAATCCTCATTAAATTTCCTATCCGATAACCTAAAAAAAACACAAAAAATTTGGTACAGTCAGGGAGAAAAGCGGTGTCAAAGTTTAAACTGCCAGAAACACAGTTAAGCACAAAATTGCCTGTAAATCTCATTTGGAGTAAGAAAAATGATGGTTTTAAGCACATTTTTGGAATCCTCATTAAATTTCCTATCCGATAACCTAAAAAAAACACAAAAAATTTGGTACAGTCAGGGAGAAAAGCGGTGTGAAAGTTTAAACTGCCAGAAACACAGTTAAGCACAAAATTGCCTGTAAATCTCATTTGGAGTAAGAAAAATGATGGTTTTAAGCACATTTTTGGAATCCTCATTAAATTTCCTATCCGATAACCTAAAAAAAACACTAAAAATTTGGTACAGTCAGGGAGAAAAGCGGTGTCAAAGTTTAAACTGCCAGAAACACAGTTAAGCACAAAATCGCCTGTAAATCTCATTTGGAGTAAGAAAAATGATAGTTTTAAGCACATCATGGAATCCTCATTAAATTTCCTATCCGATAACCTAAAAAAAACACTACAAAATTTGGTACAGTCAGGGAGAAAAGCGGTGTCAAAATTTGAACTGCCAGAAACACAGTATTTGTGTTTTACCAGTAATTTATTGCTCAAATTTTCCTGGTAAAGGAAAATATTTCAATCAACCCCGTTTTTAAGGGTAAATATTGCATTTACTAAGGTATGATTGTCAGAAATGAATAATAGAGAAACGAGACTTCGTACCTTTTACCTATTCATTCAAAAAATCTCAGTGAAAAAATATCAAAACAGTGTAAAATTCCACCTTTAACCAAAAAATTACTAACTTAAATGCTATACTTTTAGAGTTAAATTAAAACCAGGAAATCCCATATACATGTACCTTAACAAAC
Organism: Ips typographus; assembly: GCF_016097725.1. Taxonomy (NCBI): domain Eukaryota; kingdom Metazoa; phylum Arthropoda; class Insecta; order Coleoptera; family Curculionidae; genus Ips; species Ips typographus. Next base: position 4,184,028 of record NC_138430.1, on the reverse strand, counting down.
TCTCCATATCTTTCTGTTGGACGTCTCTCAGTATAACAATCGGATGCTGACAAGGATTTGCTTTCAACAGCCTCCTGAAGTAGGGACTGCATGCTGATAGCACCACCTTGTGGGCTGTGAAGGAACACCCATCGCAAGCTAGTGTAACATCGACGAAATCTTCCTGTAATCAAACAATAAGACTGAGAACCAAAAAGAATCACTTAATCTGCATAAAGAAAAAACATATTCAGTAAACAGCAGCTATTAAAATTCATCCCATAACATCTTATTATCATTTTTTTTTGCATTGCTGAGAGTCACTTGCCACGATCAATGCGTTATTTGATAATGACTCAGCAGATCTTCGCTTGCTTCTTGAAATCTTCGATCCGTAATCATCGATTCATCGTGTGCAAACGGAAACTGCTTTGCTAATCCTTCTTGGAAACGAGCTTTAAACAAACTGACCAATTTTTAGGTTTAATAACCTGTACCAACAGTGGTTTTTATCAATTACCTTTTCACCACACCAGATTGAATAAGGAATTATTATTTGCAGCTGGAATTCACAGCCAATAACATTTACATTGTTTCAAATAATGCCAATCACTGTTAGTATAATTTCAAAAGAAGTGGTTTTAATTGTAAATGGAGAATTGAAATATTTTAATAGGTAATTTTAGACGGTCAAATCTTCTTGAAGAAGCTGAAAACACGTTGGTAAGAGTATTTGAAGTTCTTCACAAGTTAGTTCAAGATGGTTTTGAAACCAAATATCATATTGATCTAGAGAAATTCTGAAAGATTCAATTTTCTGGTTTGCAATTTGGCGGACAGGAATTTCTTCCAGATTAAAAAGTGCAATGGCAGAACTTCTGAAAAGAAGTCTTGTTTAGTTTCACCAAGCAGATTTAGCATTCTAGGTCAAAACCTAGCACTGTTCTCAGGAACTCTTTTTGCTCCTATTTACTATAATTCATTGTTGTGGTAGATTCAAAGAAAACAACTTTCTTCAAAATCCTTTACATAACCCTTTTAAAATTAGGAATCATGTCATTAACATGTATTTCGCTAATAAAAATTGTATATGTATTTACACATATTTATTAAGAAAAAAGCTGATTCTTCTTATATTCTAAATATCTAGTATTGTTCGTATTTTAGTTCTATTTCTGTTTTCTGTATTCTCTTTATATATGACAGAACAAAAAGGAAACTTTTTTATATTCAAGGAATTCCTTTCTTCATCACTATTTGTGTGATTTCCAGAATCCTAAACATTACATTGCATACATATTATTGTAATTCTTACAAAAGGTTTAACACACTTGGAGAATACTGTGGTACTTTCTAGAAGGTTCTCAGTAGCAAATATTATTTACTGATGTTACTGAATTTAACAAATACTCGTCATCTAACATGGAACATGCAAGAAAAAGGTAATAATGTGGGAACTGTTAATTCTGACTGACCTGAAGAAATTGTCGAAAATATGGTTTTTATCGTTGGAAGCCTGATGGACTGTAGCACTACAAGCAAGAAAGTTACTACAGACAAACCTAAATCTCTAGTAATGTTCGAATACAGTAAACTAAGTGAACGAAAATGATTCTGGACATCATGATCAATGATCCTTTGACACGATTAAGGGATCGTGGATCGTCTAAATTACCAACGAATCATTCCAGTACTGCCTCAAATTTTTCTCAATAATTTCAAGTAAGCAAACCCTTTTCTAGTGGCGTTGATCTGCTCTGGTTTAGCATTGTAACTTACCAGATAAAGACAAAAATGTTCTGAAATCTGCAGAGGTCACCAATTGCTGTGGTAGCTACCAAATCAACTCACTGTCACTAAAACTGAAGCAGATGTTCTTATTATAATGAGGAGAGCTACCAATATTGATTAAAGACTCTTTCTCTGATAGTCTTCTCCAACTCTAATCCATTCAATGGTTAAAACAACGTTGAATTGTGCAACAATCAGGTCTTAGAAATAATTATAGCTTATTAAACTTCCAGACTATAATCACCAAGTGTTTTTTATTTGCATCAAATGGAAAACGCCTTCACATTACACCAAATTAACTTGTTGACACTACTGTTAAATTGCCCATGTACACGCCCGGAATTTGCCTACTTAGTACTAAAATCCTCTACAAAAACTGCAGGCATTAACAATGTACTGGATGATAAGCGTGAAGGTTAATATCCAAGATCATTGTTGATTCGTTTTTAAGTTCTGCATGTCATTGTCGCCTGCAACTAAAAGTGATTGGCGTGGGGCATGTTTGACTCGAACCGGCTTTTTCGTACAAACAGAAGTACCTACCTTACAGACAATGAAATGTTTTTAAAATATGCCTAATGGTTTCTGGGGCACTTGAGTTAGTACGTTAGACCGTAATCAAAGTGACAATGCACTTCTTGGAAGCGTTTTTGTTTTTCAGAAGCCGCTCTTTGAACCATGCAAATTACTTTAGTCTTTGAAGATAGATTTTGACACTCAACTTGAGGCCTAAAATAATACGAATAAAAAATGTTATCGAAGCAAAGCGGCAGATAAAAAAGTAAATTTAACGACAGTTGGCACGACTATTAACATGTAAACACGCAAGTGCTTTTGAAATGTGGTTGCACCTCGGGGATACATTAAACACAAAAAAATAACATTGAGAAATGAATAATTGTAAAGTAGTGTGTTCGTGCATTTCATTCTGACAGAATTAGCAATCATTGCTTTAGGCGTTGATTATCTGAATATGATTAGCATGCAATCAGTTTTTCCAGTTAGTATAATGTAAAGCTATTCCTAGTTTAGTTGTTTTTTTTATTAATAAACCGATTGGTGCAGAGCAACGTTAATCAAACTGTTCAACCATCTAATAGATTACGGTTCGATAGTTGCACGTGGCTATTAAAATAACATCGGCAAAGGGTAATTTAGTTACAAAATCCAGTTAATCCGGTTATATTGGATTTCTATGGATTGAACAAACTAAAATCCTAATTAAACAATTCATCTGTGAAGAGTTCTGTGTTATCGAATAGATAACAACAGTTAAGAGCTTCCAGCCAACCTAACATTATAAAATAGCATACAGTGAATGCTTTGATGTGATCAGAAATAATAAATGGAATTAAAAAAAAATATTCTGAATTGAATGAAAAACAAATTTACAGTACAGGAACTAGAATAATTTTATTAAACATAATTTTATAACAAAAAATGTGATGGAAACAAAATTAGCTAAAAAGAAGCAGTGACACAGATAAATAAGTAAATTTTTTATAAATTCATAATTATTAAATTGTGTTTCTTTTCTTTTTTAGTTTCTTTTTAAAGCATTTTATAAAACCAAAGTTTTTCAAACAATTTGACAGATTTTTGGATATATGAAAAGTGATAACTTACCTCATCTCGAAGATGTCGAAAAGAGGAGAGTATTGATGAGTGAAAATCATTCCATCGCAACGAGTATTGCTGCTCGGGGGAGGTTTCGGCCCCCATTGGGCACAGAAAAGGGGCAATCTCTACGCCAATGATTGTGCCGGTTGATACACTGCGTTTCTGAAAGCACAGTGGCGTACTGTGCTTTTAGACAGCTATTTGCTCGGGAACCATTTAGTGTATGGTACCGTATCTTCCCGATCACTGTTTTGGGTTCGTTAAGTTCAACATTACTGAAACAAAAAAAATATTTTAAATTTAAAAGTACAAAAAGTCTGTTTTTTTCAAGTCATTCACTTTGACAATATATTAAACTATTCTAAACTTTAGTATTATAAGTTAAAGTTTCTTGAAATTCTAATGTTCTAAACATTTTAAAAAGTTCTTATTAAAATTCAATTATTAAGTATTAAATAACTTTATACCATTATTCGCAGTAAAATGTCTGAAAAACTTTTACCAGAACAATAATTATTATTAATCCATAATTTTTTGGTCATTTTAAAAAATTATTAATAATGTTTTACCATTTCATATAATAACAAATCTTGATAAAGGCGCCTTAGTAAAGTTAAAAAAATGAAAAATGCCTGTCATTCTTTATCTTTAAAAACTGTCTAAATTTGATTTAGCATATTTTCAACATGTTAACTATATTTTAAAAGACACGTGAGGGTTTTTGACAGGTGTCAACTAGTCTTTACCGTGATGCAAGGTCAAAAATTATCAAAGTCACGTGACGTGTCTCTTATAATTCCAGCTTTTGACAGTCTATCTGACTGTCCTTTCAAATTGTGTTTCTGACAGTTCAAAATTTAACTCCGTTTTTCTCTCCGACTGTACTCAATTTCGTAGTGTTTTCTTCTGTCATTAAAAGAAAATTTAATAAAGATTCCAAAAATGTGCTTAAAACGTCATTTTCTCACTCCAATTAAGTTTTACAGGCGATTTTGTGTCAAACTGTGTTTCTGACAGTTCATACTTTAACACCGTTTTTATCTCCGACTGTACTCAATTTTGTAGTGTTTTTTTATGTCATTAAAAGAAAATTTTATAAAGATTCCAAAAATGTGCTTAAAACAGACATTTCCTCACTCCAAGTAAGTTTTACAGGCGATTTTGTGTCAAACTGTGTTTCTGACAGTTCAAACTTTAACACCGTTTTTCTTTATGACTGTACCAAATTTGGTAGTGATTTTTGAGATTATTAGATAGGAAATTTAATGAGGATTTCAAAAATGTGCTTAAAAACACGATTTGGTCACTCCAAATAGGTTTTACAGGCGATTTAGTACCTATCCTAAATTTTAGATCACAATTTCACGAGTTTGTCCTGAATTACTCGAAAACGGTGAAAGCTACAAAAAAAATTGCAAGATACGAAAAATATTCCTAATCAACTCCTTAACTCAACACAGTAAATTTGCAGGACCATTTTTGCTTCCAGTATACAGGGCGTACATGTAAAGTATGGTGATTGACTGTTTTTGGTCACCCTGTACGCAATTTTTCAGATAGAATTTTTTGCTCAACACCACTGGAAAGAGGAGCTCGAAACAGTTCATTTAAGTGGTTCAACCAACCTGAAGTCCCAAAAATAACTGAGTTATAGGATGTTCAAAAACGGTGAAAGTTACGAATATTTTGAAAGAGAGCAAAAATGCTAAGAACTACTACTCAACACTCACAATAAAATAAAAATGCTTTTCAGAAATTTCGAATATCTCGGAAGTAATTGGAATTTTTTTAATGTTGTACCTCTGTATCTCTTACACTACTAACCCTGTGGAAAGATTAAGTTTAATCAAAAAATTAACCTGCAGACTTAATTCTATAAGAAACAGTCCTTTAAACTCTTTTTTTGTTCATTAAATTTGGATAATATATTTTGGAGGTACAGAGTGTTGGAACGCATGTTTCTGATTTTGTTTTGCTACCTACGACTTGTTCTGTTATAATGCAAATTTAAATTCATACTGAAATAACCGCATAAAATTAATAATCAACACTATACATTACCTTATTACAGACAGTAAAAAACTGATAATATATGAAAATCTGACCACATGCACACAAAACCAGTAAAACGTAGGAACTATCTGTACTTACACTTTCTATGATTAACACTACTGACGGCAAACTGAATAAATATTTCTTATTAATAAAACAATTTGCACTTCAATAGCAGACTATTTAACAGCAGTTCGTATTGCTCGAGCACGTTGTACAGAGTGAAATAAGTAGAACTGGTCAGGCAATTGAAGGTAAACGTAAGGGCCGTACAACAGTAAACCTTTAAAAGTCATAAATTACTCTCTTGAGAACAAAAGAACACCTGTAAATTCCCAAGCATAGAATAATAACAATCTTTCCCAAATAATAAATATTACATCAATCCAGTAATTAAAAACAACTAGTTTATGAGGTATTTAAATTGCTAAATGCGAGTATACCAACCATATTTTAGCTAATTATGAAGAAGTTTATTACCCAGAAATTTTAACATTCTTATTAATATATTTCAGGTGGAAAAAATAACCGTAATAATGGGAAAAAATTTAAATTTCACGGAGATACAAACAAAAAACAATTGTTAGAAGTTTCCTTTGATATGTACTACTAAAATACTACAATAATTTTAAACACTGTTGCCTGCCAAAAAAGTTAATTACCGATATAATTGCCCTGTTTGGCAAAACTAATTATGGTATTCTAAAGATGCAAATTGCATACAAAGAAAACTCTATTACGAAAACAGTGGGCATCCTGTAGAGCTACGTGGTACCTAATAAATCATAGTATTTGTTCATTAAATATCATTAGCAGTCTTTTAACAATAGAACGAACATACAGCGTAACCACTAAAAGAATACTGATGGTACTGAAAATCAAATTTGTTCGAACCAGACATGTACCACATGAAGTAAGCCTTAAAAATAGCTGTATTCGTAAGTACAAACAGTTTATAATAATTGCGCTATACGACACCCACTGTACACGGAATATTAATTCACCAAAATGTTTATTTATTTTATTACCAATTTCTTGAATACCTGCTTAAGCATGATGTGTAGGTAAGAATTTAACGGTTTCAAACAGCTTTATAATGGTAGATACCGGAAAATCACGCAATACTTTTATCGGTATGTCTATTTTTGTGTAGGAAGAATTCCTTAATTAGGTACTCGAAAGTAGAGATACATCGAAATGTTGGCAATGTAATGTGTTTGGTTATTAGTGTACTAAAAGTATGTAGAAAGATTGGAAAGTGTATGACTCACGTATGCTTTTAAATAGTAAATACTCTCAGTGTCAAGAGAAATGGTAGTGACGACATTAACTCGTCATATTGAAATTCGCTTGTCTTAAAAAACTAGAGTCAATTTTGACGACCTCTACCGGCCAAACGGTACAACTTAGCCTGGTGCAGTCAATGTCACGTGACAGTCCCATTCATTACCATTTTTTTGTTATATGGTGTGTCCCTATAGAATGTTTCAAATAAGCGAGTTATAGACGATTTTATGAAAAAATGCACAAAATTTCTGCTATACCAACAGGGGCCATATTGCTCAATCAGTGACCATTTTTTACTAATTTCCACCTGGGAAATACAAATCTGACGTCCATTTTGCTCTAACTGGTACGGTTTCATTACGTCATTTTGCTCTAACCGAACGGCTTTAAAACTGTGTAAATAACATACGTTAATGACGTCAAATCTCCATCTCGCTCAGTTCACAAGTAATAGAAAAGGAACGACAATTATTACGTCACTGCCACTAGCTCTGGGACGGACTGTACCTATGAAAGTATGTCTTATACAAAATGGTTCTTTGGTGAGTTGGTGTGATAGGATTGACGTGAAATATAAACAAACAATTAAATGCTACTAACTAACGTGGTAGTATTGTGTTGATGATGTATCATATTTCTTTACATTCTAACGTCATTTAAAATGATGAAATTTTAATAAAATAACATGCCAGTAGTGTGTTTTTATAAGAAGTGCATAAAGTGATACTTTCCCGCATCATTTAATGGTATTTTTTTTGAAAAGTTAGTAATTAAGATTTTCATAAAATCAACGTATACAAAATTTTATAAGTTTAGCAAGGTTTTTGACTACCAAAAACTTGAAACTTACTTAAAATTGAAAACGTTGAAATTTGACAAATAGCTTACGTTTAAATATATGTTTTTGTGAATTTGAACGTTAACTTTGACAAGCAAGCTGACAGGTAACATATTGTTAATGTCATAATTAGTCAGAGAATCCTAGAAACTTTACATTTTTTTAAGTCACCACAAAACGTGAATGACCATTTTTACCAGCTAGTGATCTTGACACACTCCATGTATTTTTTGACTCAATAAAATTAACTATAAAAATAACTTTCGCAATAATTATTCTAGAGACCGCCCCAAAATGACATATTTAATATCCAATAAAAACTAACGAAAAACTGAAAATAAAATCAGAAACTGGATTGTGGGTTCTGAAAATACTTGCGCGATTGTGCAAGTGTTTTAGAAAAAAATGTAAACAGAGCGATAAATTATTTGAATAAATTTTTCTATTTTTATTTTTAGGCGTATGTCGTTTTCATGAAAATAAATTGTACGCAAGTTGTCTGGCCGAAATTTTTAATTTTTTTAAAGTGGAATGTTTAATTTACTTTGACTGGTTGCTAATAAATACCGAATTTTGATGTCTGTGAGTTAACCTATTTTAAGTTCTGTTTCATGTTCAGTGCATTTGATGATTAATCATCTCACATGATATAGTGAATATTAAATGTACTCACACTCTTATGAGTAAATAATTGCTGAAAATTAACTTACAAACTCGCAAAAGATGAATGGGTTTGGGTAAACGCCAGAAAACGAACGAAACATTTTGAACAAGATCAAAAATAATAAATTTCATGAATGACTGACTAACATTTTGAAACACAGCTAAAAGTGTATTTGTCTGTATTGATTGACAAAAATGGTTTACTCTAGGTTGGTCTAGTTATACTTTAGTGGCGCCAGTACAGTTTGTTCAAAACAAAATAAAATTTCAGAAAGTACCAGTACACTAGAAAGGGCAGTTAACCATCACCCAAATGGTTAAGAGGGTTCTCATTGGAAATACTGTATAAAGTAACCTCGACTTCCAAGTAAAATTGTTTGGATGAGTCAGGTACCAAGAAAGTATGATGCTTTTTGTAGCCTAGAAAATATACTTCAAACAAGTATAAAGCAAATTGTGTAGACAGTTTTAAAAGTACATTTGAGTTGGGATGAGACCACCCAGAAGTGTCAGCCTAAATTCTGTTGATTTTTTATGACATGATATTGATTAAAAACAAATTTTTGATTCACTCGACAGGAAGAATACAAGTTCGAGACATCAAAGACATTTCAAATATTGTTGACCGATCATCGATGTGTGTGTGTGTGATTAATATGAAAATTCTTGAGAAAATACTTAATAAAAATCCTAATTAGAACAATATAAATGAGAAAAGTTACGATTGATCTCAGTTGTTTTGTATTGAGTGGAAATTATTTAAAAACAATACTTTCTGTAATGAAATAGTGCTAGTTCTAACCTCAACTAGATTTAAAATGGTAAGTAAACTCTGTCAAAGATTATTGCGTTTAGTGACGTCAAAAATGCGATTGACACTAGACAATTTTCTATTTCTTCTCTACATACAGTAGTCAAATTAAGCTGAATTACTATATTTATTAAATTGAAAAAAAAAGTATTAAATAACTTACTTGGGTGGTTTAGGTTACTAATGAAATATTTGGATATTTCCTAATCAAGCAAAACCGTTGACACTATTGACAAACGTTAGAAACACGTTAAATATAGTCTGTTCAGTGACTTCTGACTGTTGCGTCACAATCACCAGCCAAAAACGTATGTCAGTGATACAATGTGATATTGATTGTCAAAATGTTTTGAACAAGTTTTTGTTATAACTTTTTTAACAAGTTTTTTGTTATAACTTAAGACAGGGACTACAATAAGTTATATTATATGACCAACCAAATCAATGTTTATATACCAATAATTAAACAATTCCTACAAAGCTTAGAACACTTGTAAAGGACTCTTGAAATTTTCAGAAGGTTCTCAATAACATAACAGTCTGTGGAAATGGTCCTAGAGGCCTCTGGCAAATTAAAACACTTCTAAGAAGGTTTAAAACACTTGCAGAGGCCTATGACACTTTTAATAAGAATCTCAGTAACATTTAAAGGTCTATGGAACTTCAAAAATGGTCCTAGAGGCCTCTGGCAAATTAAAACAGTTATGGGAAAGTTTAAGACACTTGTAGAGGGCTCTGGCAGTTTTTAAAAGGCTTCCAATAGCATTTAGAGGTCTATGGAAGTATCAAAATGGTCCTAGAGGCCTCTGGCAAATTAAAAGAGTTATGGAAATGTTTAAGACACTTTCAGAGGCTTCTGGAAAATTAAAACTCTTTTAAGAAGGTTTAAAACACTTGCAGAGGCCTCTAGCAAATTAAAACAGTTATGGGATAGTTTAAGACACTTTTAAAGGGCTCTGGCACTTTTAAGATGGTTCTCAGTAGTATTTAGAGGTCTATGGAATTTTCAAAATGGTCCCAGAGGCCTCTGGCAAATTAAAAGAGTTATGGGAATGTTTAAGACACTTTTAAAGGCTTCTGGCAAATTAAAACACTTCTAAGAACTTGCAGAGGCCTCTGACACTTTTGAGAAGAATCTCAGTAACATTTAAAGGTCTATGGAACTTCAAAAATAGTCTTAGGGGCGTCTGGCAAATTAAAACAGTTATGGGAAAGTTTAAGACACTTGTAGAGGGTTCTGGCAGTTTTTAGAGGGTTTTCAATAGCATTTAGAGGTCTCTAGAACTTTCAAAATGGCCCTAGAGGCCTCTGACAAATTAAAAGAGTTATGGAAATGTTTTAGACACTTTCAGAGGCTTCTGGCAAATTAAAAAACTTTTAAGAAGGTTTAAAACTCTTGCAGAGGCCTCTGGCATTTCTAAGAAGAATCTCAGTAACATTTAAAGGTCTATGGAGCTTCAAAAATGGTCCTAGAGGCCTCTGGCAATTTAAAACAATTCTAGAAAGGTTTAAGACACTGGATACACCACTCTGGCACTTAATTCTTGCTGATTATAGGCAAATTTTGACAGTTTTTACATTTAGTGGCAGATATCACGTGATTTTATAGAATAAATTAGCTAGACAGTCACGTGACCCACTTGGAGTAAGAAAATTACTGTTTTAAGTACATTTTTGGAATCCTCATTAAATTTCCTATTCAACCCCTAAAAAAGAGTACAAAATTTAGTACAGTCAGGGAGAAAAGCAGTGCTATAGTTTGAACTGCCAGAAAGACAGTTTGAAAGACAGTCAGGGACAAAATCACCAGTAAAACTAACTTGGAGTAAGGAAATTACTGTTTTAAGTACATTTTTGGAATCCTCATTAAATTTCCTATTCAATAACCTAAAAAAAAGAGTAAAAAATTTAGTACAGTCAGGGAGAAAAGCGGTGTTAAAGTTGAACTGCCAGAAACACAGTTTGAAAAGACAGTCAGGGACAAAATCATCAGTAAAACTGACTTGGAGTAAGAAAATTACTGTTTTAAGCACATTTTTGGAATCCTCGTTAAATTTCCTATTCAATAACCTTAAAAAACACTACAAAACATGCGGATTTGGCAATTCACAGTATATAAAATGTTTTACGACCCAGATAATGGCAATGTTATTAAAAACGGTAGATTATAAACAAAATAAAAAAAAGAGGGAAACGTTAGAAGAACCACAAAAACGGTAGATATACCGTTTTAAAGCAACAGTGACACCCTGTATCATTATTTTTCATCTAAGAGTAAAGTAGACATAAATATCCACAAGTTTTCTATTTAAAAGTAAGGAAGTTAAGGGGGTGGTCAAAATTCAATCAGCCTGTACAGTTGGCAAACGTCTTATTAAAAAAATGTTGTTATTTTTGAATATACAGGGTGTCACTCAAGGTAAAGGGCAAAATTGTACTACATGTTCTTTAAGATTTTAAAATCCCATTAAAATTAAGACAAAAAAATTAATATTACTGTAAAAATAACTGTTTACAAAAATTGTTCAAAGTGTCCATCTTCACATTGTATAGACAGTCCAACCCTTTTATGTCCAATTCCCCAACATTGGCTAAGTTCAGTTTAAGGACAGCTTAGTTAAGTTTAGTTTAGACTGTGTTAGGTATTTTGCATCTGATTTGTCACACTCAAACTTCAACTTAGCTTAAGTTGTACTTAAAATCGACTTGGAAGTGTCGGGGAAACAGGCATTAATGACGTGGCTCATAATTCTCCCAATAACACAATAAACAAAGACAAAAAAATCATATCTTGGTACAGAAGCATTTGCGGAAATTTCTTACTCGAATCTACTTAAAGAGCACGTGGTGAAATATTGACTTTTACCTCCTGGGACACCCTGTATGACACTGATTAAAAATGAAAATAATTATAGAAAAGTCCAGTTTGACTACATTTTTGTTTCAATCTAAACAGAAATACAGAGAGTGTTTCAATAAAATAATAAAAACGTCACAAAACGATTTCTTTATTATTTCTTGTTATGTTATGGAAAATTAAAACTCTAAAGTTTGGATGATTATATTCATAGTTTTTAATAAAAAATTTGATTAAAATGATAAACTATTATCAATAAAATTTGTAAAAAAATTTTAGGCTGAGAGTAGTTTTTGGTTGCACCCGGTATAGCACCGGTCGCTTTTCCGATCCGAAGAAACGCGGAAATCTCGAGGGTTTTCCTTTCCATTGCGTTTCGTTCGAGCCAGCGTTAAAATAAATAAAATCAATACAGCACTAAAAATTAGTAAGTGGACAATGGCGCGCAATGGCAAAAATTCGGGATATGCGCAAAAATAGAGCGGCCGAGAGAAAAACCTCCATTTAAAAACTACGTTTGAGCCGCGCAACAAAAGTTCCCACTGTGATTGGTTACCAATAATTGCAAAATCAATACGCAGTTAATGCAGTTTAATTGATGGCCAATGACGGACACATTTTTTTTTCTCAATTTTTTTTTTATTTTAAAATTAGTTTTAGTTGATCACTGTAATACAGTTTTTTTATTTTTGCATTGTGTATTAATGTAGAAATAGTTAAAAGACAAGAAGTACTCACATTTGAATCCCAGCAAGCGGTGAAAAAAATTCGTTAAAACAATTGAACGCTCAACGGAAAGAAAAACAATCCAATCACAGGCACAATCGCGTAAACAACGCACACTAGGACCGAAAGTGTATGTAGAGACTAGAGAGTGCAAGAGGCCGATTGCAATTGTTTGAAACAATCGCTATCGCTACTCGCTTAGCGCGTACACTTGCGCGTGAACCTGCCGCGTTTACCGCCTACTAGGATTTGAACGTACTTGCTCTCGGTGGCACTTACTCTAACCTACAAACCATCATGGCTGCTCTCGATCGGGCAAGATTCGGCAAAAGAGAATGAGAGAAAAGCTAGAGTGGACAACAGCGGCGCACCGCGTGCATGGAGGCCACGATGTTGCATTCCCCCCGATCGTCGACTGTTTCGCACCTTCAGATGTCTTTCAGCGGGACAGCTTGTTTATGAGCCGCTCAGCCATGGGAGAGCTTTATGACTTTTTACACTAACCCACTTTTACTATACTCTGTTTGTTCCGCTAGAGTATAAACAGTTGAATACTTAGAGCTTTTAGAGCACGCTTTTGTGTTTTTTCCATTATTCCTTGTGTAACACGAGGTCAGACGAAAATTGACGATTTTGAGTCAAAATTTGATAGAAAGTCACTTGACCAGTAAATTACAAATAATACTGTCAATTTCTGACAGGTTAAACTTTGACACCGCTTTTCTCCAAAAAACTTTTTTTTTTACTAGGAACAGTCTTAAAATCTTATGACTTTTTACACTAACCCATTTTTACTATACTCTGAATGTTCCGCTAGAGTATAAATAGTTGAATACTTAGTGCTTTTAGAGCACGCTTTTGTGTTATTTCCATTCTTCCTTATGTATCACGAGTTCAGTAGAAAATTGACGATTTTGGGTCAAAATTTGATAGAAAGACACTTGACCGGTAAATTACTGGTAAATAACAAATTATACTGTAAATTTCTGACAGTTCAAACTTTGACACCGCTTTTCTTCAAAAAACTCTTTTTTTACTAGAAATTTGTTGTCTTAAAATTTGTTTTTTTTTAGAGTCGAGTGTCTGAAACTGGATTTCAAGCACTAAAAACAGTCCGCAAATCAAGACAGAGAGATTGTTGCGCATAAAATTCATATTTTACTACTAAAAATAGTATAAAAGTTGGCTTTTAAGCTAGAAATAAGAAGACTAAAGAGAGCCCCAAAGTCTGTTTTTAGGACTTTTTTTCATAAATTTTCATAAAATTTTCTTTTTCAATAATATTGTCTTAAATTTCAAGTAATTGACATAAAAATATATTCAATTATAGCTGATGGTCTTGATGGACAACGACTGCTGATATGACTTTTGCGCCAAAAGTTGCATTTTACCAGATTAAAAGAAGAAGCATTAAAAGTGAAGAAGACATTTTGCCAAAAACAGAAGATATAATTTTTGCGTAAAAAATTGTATTCTACCAGATTATAAGAAGAAGAATTGAAAGAGAAGAAGAAAAAGAGCCAACAAAAGTAGAAGATGAGCCTAAAACTGTCTTTTACCATATTTAAAGAAGCATGACAAGATACAAAAATGGCTTAATTTAATTTTAATAAATTAATTTTTCATAAAATTATCTTAAATAACACAAAAAATGACTGGACTGAAACAAGTCTAGAATTTAATTAAACACTGGAAACAGTCCAAGTCAGTAATTTTTTTTAAGTCTTCTACAAAAACCTGGTAAAGATAGTCTTTAAACCCTATTTTCCAAGCTAAAAGCAGTTTTAAAGCATTAAAAATAGTCCAGAGTTCTAAGGAAATAAAAAGCAGTCTTTAAGTCAATTTTCCTCAACCCAATGTTAATATCCTGTATTTAAGACTATGTCCAAGACTAAACATATTAGAATATAAAAATTTGTCTGGAAATTATGAAAACTTACTTCATATGACAATATTAAGCTTCGAATGTCACTTTTCATTGGTTCAGAGTCACTTTTTGGTGTCCAAGCAAATTGTAGTCAAAAATTTTAGAAAAAGTAGTTTTTCATGTCTACAAGTCAATTTTCAGAACTAAAGTCTTTCAAATTGTCTGAAAACTATGCCGACTGACTACAAAGACAGTATTAAAGCCTCTAAAGTCAATTTTCAATACTAAAGTATTTTAATTTGTCTAAAAACTATAAAAACTGGTAACAAAGACAATTTTCAAGACTAAAGTCTTTCAATTTGTCCGGAAACTGTAAAAACTAGCTACAAACAATTTTTTAAGCGTCTTAATTCAATTTTCACCGTTTTTGAGACAATTTTTAAGTTGGGTTCGGTTGATTTTGGATTTTTGAACGTAATAACTCAATTATATCGTAAACGAGGTTCAAAATGAGAATATTATAAAAGATTTTTTAAACTAAAATTTGAAGGACTGTATTTTCCTTAAGAAGTATTTTTCAAGAAAGCGACTTACTTATTTTGTGATGGGCTATCGAATGGTCAATTGACATTTAAAACTGGACCATCCTGTATAGAGATATGTCGCATGTTTCTACATTTGAAATAAAGGTGACCGATTCGCGAAAGAAACTATTTCCGTTTGGAGGCAGGTTTGGTAGGTGGAGCTTCAACAGTTCAGTTATATCAGATGGGCGGAGATAATCAGTTAAGTCACCTTATTAGAATAATTATTAGTTGGTTATCGTTTTCGTTAAACCATTAATTAAAGTAATGACCTATTTATTATAAGAGAATCTATCCGAAATAATGCTTAGACTTGGCACTTGGTGTTTTTAAAATGTGTAAAGTTTCATTAGGAAAAACACTGTATTCTAGAGAAGCAGAAGATTTTTTTTGACAACTATAGATACTTAAGGACACTGAAAGCATACTTGGCTAATCTGCTAAATAGTAACTAAGCCAAAAATACAATCTGTGCAGGAGAGACTATCTTAATAAGACGACTTTTTTAAACTGAAATTGGAAGAACTGTATTTTCCATAGGATTTTCAGGAAAATGACATAAAACATGTCAACATGATGGTGAATTATTGACACCTGATGATACCTCTATAATTTTCTGATCTTGATCCATTGGAATTGCAACAAATATATCATCAACGTACCTAAAAAAGGTAAATGTTGAATACACTTATTTTGTAAATCTTGCATTTCAATATCCAAACAAATAGGCAAATTTTTTATTTGTATTTTGTTGCAATTAGAAATTTTTATTACTGTGTTTATTTAGTGCCCTGAGGATGTCAAAAAAAAACTGGCAAAACGTCGTCAAATTTAGAACAGGCCTTTTACTAAAACCTGGATCCAATCTCCCAATAACCACACCACTTCTTGACCTACACTAGGTCACAAAAAAACAACAATTTTCCATAAAACCTATGATAGAAGCTTCATTAAGACTACTTTTCACATCTTGTGTGATTCTCTAAAGTTAGGTTAAATTTCACTTTAATTGACAAATCAAAATTACAGCAGTTTTGCTCTAACTAGAAGAGACAATATTTTGAGAAATAGTTTTTTCAAATTAATAAAAACTGAAGAGATTCAGGCATAAAATACCCAGTTAAGTGCTAAGAAACATGTTTTCGATTGTCAATATTTCCCTAAAACTATTTTGGTGTACATTAAACGAATGAACCTATATAAGCAGATTCCAAGAATTGAAAAATGTGCACAGGATGTTCCAATTAAGTAGATTTTTATGTATTTTTACATATGCAATGAGTTTTTCAATAACAGAACCACTAAAGTGCTATATTTTTCAGGAAGTAGAACAAAATAAATACTATTTGATTATTATTAGTTATCTTTTATTAATTTAGCACGATTTTGGTTGAGTGTAAAAAATAATAACTGTCATTTAAGGCTAAAATTTAAGCACATGCACTACATATAGCAAGCAACTGGAATACGTACCAGCTAAACAACACAGAAAACAAGGAGTAAGTAGTAACAATCACATCAAACTCGTATACATGACGGTAGTGGCGGTCGTATTGACAAAACCGTAAGACCGGTCGTGAGTTTCTTGCAATGTTCATGTGTAAAATGTTTTTTGTGCGGTTCAAATCGTAACATGGCGTACCATACGCAATCCTTCCCCCTGACCCCCGACCTCTCTTCCACTCCGTCTACGCGTGAATATCGTTCTCTTCCGCCCTTATTGCAGTCCTTCGCCCTGCCGAAAACAAACCATATCGATTTTGGGGACCCTGTACGCCGATAGTCACTTGCAATGTAGTTGCTAGACTTTTGCCTCGTACAGGGGCCGCACAATTATTACCAGCTTAATCCAACTACAAATTAACTTTTTGACATTGATGAATGACCAAAAATATAAAAGAAATTACCTTGTAACCTAGTTTGGTGTATTGCAAACCTGAATAATACCAAATACCAATCAAAAACAAATTTATAAAATAGTATAATGCCAGCAAATTATAACACTTTATATGGAAAAGTACGATAAAATTAAACATTTTTTGAGAGTAAAGCAGCAGCATGCCTCAAATTTGAAATTGACTATTTTCTCAAACTATTCATTTATGAAGAGCTGTTTTTAAACAGTTTGATAGAAAAATGCATCTTTAAAGCAACTTTTAATCAAATCTACTGGTTCTGTAAGCTCAGAAATTAGATACGAATGTCATTTTAAACTCTGGAAACTCACTACGTAATAACCTTACTCACAAAGTAATAAACGTGTTATTGAGACATTATTTGTTGTGGAAAATCTCAATTATACTATACAAAAGAATGTATTTTCTTTGAATTTATAATGTTACCAAAAAACAGGGAATCAAAGTGTGTGGTGACTACAGAACAATTACTTATGACTCACATGCTAAAGCCTCAAAATCTATGAAGAATTTGTAGGATCTGCTAGGAAAGAGTGTTACATAATGAGAGAAAAGAACCTGTGAAGACCAGGAAAAGTCCAAGAAGCCACCAAACACTCCAAGCCTCCAACCAAAAATTACTTTCAAGTAGGTTTTTTGAGCAAAAAGAACCTGTGAAGACCAGGAAGTCTCCAAACACCTAAAAAATGACTTGCAAGTAGATTTTCTGAGCAAAAAGAACCTGTGAAGACCAGGAGAAGCCCAGGAAGCCTCCAAACACCTAAAAAATGAGTTTTAAGTAGGTTTTTTGAACAAAAAGAACCATTAAAGACCAGGAAGTCTCTAAACACCTAAAAAATTACTTTCAAGTAGATTTTCTGAGCAAAAAGAACCTGTGAAGACCAGGAGAAGCCCAAGAAGCCTCCAAACACCTAAAAAATGAGTTTCAAGTAGGTTTTTTGAGCAAAAAGAACTAGTAAAGACCAGGAAGTCTCCAAACACCTAAAAAATGACTTTCAAATACATTTTCTGAGCAAAAAGAACCTGTGAAGACGAGGAGAAGCCCAGGAAGTCTCCAAACACCTAAAAAATGTTGTAATTTCTTTGAGTTTTCAGTTTTCACTTCTATCTAGCCTCAAAATCTATGAAGAATTTGTAGGATCTGCTAGGAAAGAGTGTCACAGACATAATAAGAGAAAAGAACCTGTGAAGACCAGGAGAAGTCCAAAAAGCCACCAAACACCCCAAGCCTCCAACCAAAAATTACTTTCAAGTAGGTTTTTTGAGCAAAAAGAATCTGTGAAGACCAGGAGAAGTCCAGGAATTCTCCAAACACCTAAAAAGTGAGTTTCAAGTAGGTTTTTTGAGCAAAAAGAACCAGTAAAGACCAGGAAGTCTCCAAACACCTAAAAAATGTTGTAATTTCTTTGAGTTTTCAGTTTTCACTTCTATCTAGCCTCAAAATCTATGAAGAATTTGTAGGATCTGCTAGGAAAGAGTGTCACAGACATAATAAGAGAAAAGAACCTGTGAAGACCAGGAGAAGTCCAAGAAGCCACCAAATACTCCAAGCCTCCAACCAAAAATTACTTTCAAGTAGGTTTTTTGAGCAAAAAGAACCTGTGAAGACCAGGAGAAGTCCAGGAAGTCTCCAAACACCTAAAAAATTAGTTTCAAGTAGGTTTTTTGAGCAAAAAGAACCAGTAAAGAGAAGGAAGTCTCCAAACACCTAAAAAATGACTTTCAAGTAGATTTTTTGAGCAAAAAGAACCTGTGAAGACGAGGAGAAGCCCAGGAAGCCTCCAAACACCTAAAAAATGTTGTAATTTCTTAGAGTTTTCAGTTTTCACTTCTATCTAGCCTTAAAATCTATGAAGAATTTCTACGATCTGCTAGGAAAGAGTGTCACAGACATAATAAGAGAAAAGAACCTGTGAAGACCAGGAGATGTCCAAGAAGCCACCAAACACTCCAAGCCTCCAACCAAAAATTAGTTTCAAGTAGGTTTTTTTGAGCAAAAAGAACTTGTGAAGACCAGGAAGTCTCCAAACGCCTAAAATATGACTTTCAAATACATTTTCTGAGCAAAAAGAACCTGTGAAGATGAGGAGAAGCCCAGGAAGCCTCCTAAAAAATGTTGTAATTTGTTTCAGTTTTCACTTCACAGACAGGTAATCTCTATTTTCCTTTATGGTTGTTTTTGAATCTGAAGAAATTTGTTGCTTCCATCCATCCAACCATCTTTCCTATCACTTTTTGTGACATGTCTGTATTTTTAAATTGCTTTCTAAAACTTCTCTCATAACAAATCCTACCATCAAATTGTTAAGCTGTCTATAACTAAAATAATCAGGTTACAACACCTTAAAGAAAGCTTAAACAAGCCTTAGTATTAGCAGCAAAGCATACATTTAACACTGAATAATAAAACCTCCGTAACACTCAGTCTGACGCATAAAAACCGAATTTACTTTTTACTTCACATTACTATAAAAGGGATATTGATTACACCTAGATGAGATTTTTATTATTTTATGGGACCATAAAAAATCTTTTCAAAATGGCGTTCAGTGCCTTTTTATTACCATTAGGAAAAGTAATGTCTTTTTACCTTTGAGATGGCGATGCATGTTTCAAAGACGTTATACGTTTAGTGGTGCAGTTATGGGATTTATACCTTTAATGTTAGACCTATAAAAAGCATTTGCTACATCCAGCTCAAACTAAAAAGGAACAGCCCACTTTATAGATCAAAAAGACTTAAAGGGGAAACAATTAAAGTAATTGTAGCCTTATTGCGATTGTTTTGGTATTCAAATTAGACGTTTCAATATCAGTTCACCAAAACCGGACATACAGATTGTTTCCCTCGATCTGGAAACAAAGAAGAGGTGTAATTTCTGTCACGTTGACTGACTTGATCAAAAGTCCAGATTAGAACTAAAAATTGCTGTAATTTTAGGTTTACAGAAATTATGTAATTTTGTTTGAATTCTAACATCAACTTTACTTAGAAGGTGTTGATTAGTTCTGGTTAATAGTTTTTTGGTTAGCTGACTGAATCTTTACCCTTCTTCCTGTATATGATACACCATTCTCACCCTACAATACAAACTCTCTTCTAATTGTCACAAGTTTTAATTATTCGATTTAACACACATCAATCCACTTTACGCACACAATAAAATCCTAGACCGATATAATGGAAGTTTTGCAAGAAATTTTTACTTTCCCTTTTGTATCGAACCTTTTAATAATAGAAAATGTGCGGCTCTATCGACGTTTGTATACGAAACTCCCACCTTCTTTACTACGAAAGGGCTTTGCAGGGTTTTCGGGCATTGGATAAGCGGATAAGAAAATTTATTTTGGTATTTGGCGATAATGGGATCATGGATTTTATTTATTAACCAATGGATTACTTATAATCTTTTGGGAGCATCAAATTGTCCTTCCTGAGGGATGCTTAGCAGTTAATTAAGAAAATCTAGTATATCTGATAGTCAAAGATACGGATGTTTGCGTATCGCTATCGGCAATTTTATATTAGTATTCTACAATGCCCATTTCAGGGTGAACGTAGGAATATAAAAGTAAACTATCAAAGATCAATAAAAGGCATTTAGGGCGCCTTAGGAAAGAAAAAGCTTCCTGTGAATGCCAAGTGAACCACATGAGTTATCGTAGAGTTACTCGATTTGAATTGGTAATGAAATTGGAAAAACAAAATTTGCCCTGATTTATGTTCGAATTATGTGAAGCAAAAGAAACTTAAAATTTACGAGTGAGTTTTAGCTAAAGTAAGGAAAAAGAAATTTTTCGTTATTTGCCGAGAAAGCCATTAGGTTCGAGAGGGAATATGAATTGCTCTCTTGTTTTCGTTCGAGGAAAAGGAGGAAAACTTGTATTTTACGCTTATGCGGCTGTTTTTGTTTTAATCTTGATGTTTTCTTGGCCGGCAACCATGTACTAAATAATACGGTAAAAAGTTTTTAGAAATTTACGATAATGGAGCTATTAAACTTTGAAGGTTCATCATTTTCTTTTTAATCGTATAACACACATTATTTTGTCAACAGTTTTTTAATTTACTTGGAGCGAAAAAATTATGGTTTTAAGCATATTTTTTGAATCCTCATTAAATTTCCTGTTTAATAATCTGATAAAATCACTACAACATTTGGTATAATCAGGGAGAAAGCGGTATCAAAGTTTGAACTGCCAGAAACACAGTTTTAAAAAACAGTCAAGCACAAAATCGCTGGTAAAACCCACATGGAGTGATAAAATTACTGTTTTAAGTAAATTTTTGGAATCATTATTAAATTTCCTATGAAATAACCTGAAAAAACACTACAAAATTTGGTACAGTCAGGGGGAGAAGCGGTGTCAAACTTTGAAATGTAAGAAACACAGTTTGACAAGATAGTCAAGGACAAAATTACCTGTAGAGCCCAATTGGAGTGAGAAAATGACTGTTTTAAGTACATTTCTGAAATCCTCATTAAATTTCCTATCAACTAGCTTAAAAAAACAACACAAAATTTGGTATAGTCAGGGAGAAAATCCGTGTCAAAATTTGACCTGCCCGAAAGACAGTTTGAAAAGACAGTCAGGGACAAAATCACCTGTAAAACCCACTTGGAGTGAGAAAATGACTGTTTTAAGTAAATTTCTGAAATCCTCATTAAATTTCCTACCCACTAGCTTAAAAAAATAACACTAAATTTGGCATAGTCAGGGAGAAAATCCGTGTCAAAATTTGACCTGCCCGAACAGTTTGAAAGGACAGTCAGGGACAAAATCACCTGTAAAACCCACTTGGAGCGAGAAAATGACTGTTTTAAGCACATTTTTGCAATCTTCATTAAATTTCCTATACACTAACCTGAAAAAATACTATACAATTTGGTATAGTTAGGGAGAAAAGCGGTGTCAAAATTTGAACTACCAGAAACACAGTTTGAAAAAGTCAAGCACAAAATGGCTGGTAAAACCCACTTGTAGTGAAAAAATTACTGTTTTAAGTACATTTTTGGAATCTTTATTAAATTTCAAATGCAATAACCTGAAAAAACACTGCAAAAAAATAGTATAGTCAAGGAGAAGAGCGGTGTCAAACTTTGAAATGTAAGAAATACAGTTTGACAAGATAGTCAAGGACATAATTACCTGTAAAGCCCACTTGGAGTGAGAAAATGACTGTTTTAAGTAAATTTCTGAAATCCTCATTAAATTTCCTACCCACTAGCTTAAAAAAAAAACACAAAATTTGGCATAGTCAGGGAGAAAAGCCGTGGTAAAATTTGAGCTGCCAGAAACACAGTTTGAAAGGACAGTCAGGGACAAAATCACCTGTAAAACCCACTTGGAGTCAGAAAATGACAATTTTAAGCACATTTTTGAAATCTTCATTAAATTTCCTATCCAATAACCTGAAAAAATACTACACAATTTGATACAGTCAGGGAGAAAAGTAGTGTTAAAATTTGAACTACCAAAAACACAGTTTGAAAAAAGAGGCAAGCACAAATCGCTGGTAAAACCCACTTGGAGTGGAAAAGTTACTGTTTTAAAAACATTTTTCGAATCTCTATTGAATATCCTATGCAATAATCTGAAAAAACTCTGAAAAAAAAAAGGTTTAGTCAAAGAGAAGAGCGGTGTTAAACTTTGAAATGTAAGAAACACAGTTTGAGAAGATATTCAAGGACAAAATCACCTGTAAAACCCACTCGGAGTAAGAAAATTACTGTTTTAAGTACATTTCTGAAATCCTTATTAAATTTTATATTTAATGGCCTAAAAAACACTACAAAATTAGGTATAGTCAGGGAGAAAAACGGTGTCAAACTTTGAACTACTAGAAACACAGTTTGAAAAAAGTCAAGCACAAAATGGCTGGTAAAACCCACTTGTAGTGAAAAAATTACTGTTTTAAGTACATTTTTGGAATCCTTATTAAATTTCAAATGCAATAACCTGAAAAAACACTGCAAAAAATTAGTATAGTCTAGGAGAAGAGCAGTGTCAAACTTTGAAATGTAAGAAACACAGTTTGACAAGATAGTCAAGGACATAATTACCTGTAAAGCCCACTTGGAGTGAGAAAATGACTGTTTTAAGTAAATTTCTGAAATCCACATTAAATTTCCTACCCACTAGCTTAAAAAAACAACACAAAATTTGGCATAGTCAGGGAGAAAAGCCGTGTTAAAATTTGAGCTGCCAGAAACACAGTTTGAAAGGACAGTCAGGGACAAAATCACCTGTAAAACCCACTTGGAGTCAGAAAATGACAATTTTAAGCACATTTTTGAAATCTTTATTAAATTTCCTATCCAATAACCTGAAAAAATACTACACAATTTGATACAGTCAGGGAGAAAAGTAGTGTTAAAATTTGAACTACCAAAAACACAGTTTGAAAAAAGAGTCAAGCACAAATCGCTGGTAAAACCCACTTGGAGTGGAAAAGTTACTGTTTTAAAAACATTTTTCGAATCCCTATTGAATATCCTATGCAATAATCTGAAAAAACACTGAAAAAAAAGGTTTAGTCAAGGAGAAGAGCGGTGTTAAACTTTGAAATGTAAGAAACACAGTTTGACAAGATAGTCAAGGACAAAATTACCTGTAGAGCCCAATTGGAGTGAGAAAATGACTGTTTTAAGTACATTTCTGAAATCCTCATTAAATTTCCTATCTAATAGCTTAAAAAAACAATACAAAATTTGGTATAGTCAGGGAGAAAATCCGTGTCAAAATTTGACCTGCCCGAAACACAGTTTGAAAGGACAGTCAGGGACAAAATCACCTGTAAAACCCACTTGGAGTGAGAAAATGACTGTTTTAAGTAAATTTCTGAAATCCTCATTAAATTTCCTACCCACTAGCTTAAAAAAATAACAATAAATTTGGTATAGTTAGGGAGAAAAGCGGTGTCAAAATTTGACCTGCCCGAACAGTTTGAAAGGACAGTCAGGGACAAAATCACCTGTAAAACCCACTTGGAGCGAGAAAATGACTGTTTTAAGCACATTTTTGAAATCTTCATTAAATTTCCTATACACTAACCTGAAAAAATACTATACAATTTGGTATAGTTAGGGAGAAAAGCGGTGTCAAAATTTGAACTATCAGAAACACAGTTTGAAAAAAGTCAAGCACAAAATGGCTGGTAAAACCCACTTGTAGTGAAAAAATTACTGTTTTAAGTACATTTTTGGAATCTTTATTATCTTTATTTCTGCTTAAAAAAACACTACAAAATTTGGTACAGTCAGGGAGAAAGGGTGTCAAACTTTGAACTACTAGAAACACAGTATTTGTCATTCACCCATCACTAGTTTGCTCATATTAACAGAGGAAAAGAACAGGGGCTAATAAATTACAAAAATACCTTGTTTTTGTGGCTTTACTAAAAGTTGGACAAGTGGACATCCCTATGTTAATGAATACAAAAAGTATTCAGTAAGGAAGTTTTGGTTTTAAAATTTTTTTGTCGTAAAAGGAGAAAAGTAGACTGAAAAAGAAAAGAAAAGAAAAGAAATGCTTCTGAGTGCTTGCCTCAGAAGCTTAAATGCAGAGAATGTACTCCGAAACTCTCCAAAAAGAAAGACAACTAGCATGTTCTATACTATGTACTTCTCACAGTAAAAAGTATCAGGCTAGTTAGTTCCATATTTGTGTAGTTTTAAGTACTAAATTAATTGTCATATTGAATAAAATTTTTCTTTTGTTTAGATAAGTTATCAACTCGATACTTGTTCCAAGTAGCACTCCATTATTTGTGGTTTCTTGGAACAGGTATTATTACTATGCTCCAACTCTATGCTCTCTCAATGTTTTGTGGTCTGAACCAGCTTAATTAAGCAGATTCATAAGTTCATAATTCGTAATTTGAAAAATCAAGCAATACACAAATGCGATTTAGAGTGATTTGTTTAGTTGTATTTGTCTTGGTTTCTTCGATTCTCCCTGTTAATAGAGTGGTTTATCTCAAAAATGTACAAATGGCATAATACATTATGAGTGATGTAAGCACTAGTTATTGCTACGAAACAATAATTTTATGAACAATTAGTGATATTAAAGAAATGGTTCGATTTTGTTAACCAATTTCTAATTCGTCTCGTTCGTAACGCTCTAATAGGAAACCGAAATTAACGAGGTAAAGCAACTTCCTTTTAACTGAGCAAAATACTTCCTAACCAAGCAAACTTCCAAGGAATTGAACAAATAAGCTAACGTATACAAAAAGACCCCTAAAATACAGCCAAAGTAAATTCGCCCTGTCATGTCCTATTGGCTGAATGGAAAAAATGTTTCCATTGCCGAGCAATGCCAGCTTATGTGGCGCCTGAATAGAGCCATAGCTCATTCTGCAAAAATAAACTGACTTCTATCTTGTAGATGTAGGCCGAAAAAACAGAGTTAAACAAGGTCATCCGACATTTCATCTCGCTTGGAAGTGCCATAGAAGCCTATTTTCCATTCTTTTTCCACTTTACAGGGAAACTGGGCTAGCTACGTTCGTTCCCTAAAATCGATATTTAGACGCCTCTGACGTCAGTCGACGCGACGTCCTGCGGAATTTTGCGAAAAGGGGCGAACGTCCAGGTGGTGCTCCTGATTGACGTTTGTTCATATGAGAACAGTGTTTATTCTGGCTTAAATAAATCGAAAATTAACAGTTTTATGACCAAAAGTTTTCAATCAGTTGTGTTATCGAGTGATGCGTTTAGCTGCTGTGGTTTCCTTGACTTTCCAAACGACTATCCAGTGCTTTAACCAGTGTATGACAAAAATCATGCAATCGGGCAGCATGCTACATGATTCGCTCTGCATATTCTGATTGGTTTGACTTTAGATGTAAAATGACCTAGTTCGGTGTTTTTACAAAGTTTTAACGTGTAATCGTATTATACGGGGAAACTAAAACTTTCGTGTGCTCATGAAAGGTCAAAGTAAATCACGTCAATATGTGGCCAATCTCAGTTACCTAAGGTAATGGTTTCGGGACCAGTATGAGGTGCCATGGTCTGAAAAGACCATGACATCCCGGTTGCCTCCTGCTACCGTCGAAGAGCAGGAATTGTTTTCCCCACATTTAAGTGTGCAGGTAAGTTTTGAGTATTTATCAATCAAATTTTATAATAAAAACCACTTCTTAATATACAAGTTCACATCAGTTATTTTAGTGCTCCAAGACATCAAGATATGATCAGATTTTCCGTTTTTCCTTTCTCTCTCTTATGGCAAACTAAAAATATCATTCCATCTCTAAATTCAGTTTTAAAAAGGTTCTTCAAATGTCATAAATTCACAACTCTTCAGTAAGTAAGTCTAAATAATAAAAATTTGTGTCAGCAATATAATGAAAAGATTTAAATCAAAATTAACTGCAGGTACAAGACAAGTTCTAGTTTTCTATCATAAAGTTATATTCACTGACTGATATTATCATACAAACCCTCACAACTGTATCTTTTTATTTGGAAAAAACATAATTTCTTATTGAGTAATCTTCTGTTGACAACAGAAGATTAAAACAAATGTAACTTATCTTTCTTTCAGTTAGAATTTGGGTATAAAAGGTTACATATTTTGTAACTGCAGCTTTGTAAGGAAGGAAGTTCTTGGATGGTTATCTTTAATTTTGTGCTAAAATTTCTCTTGTGTTGTTTGTATTGAAATCCGCTAGAAGTATGGAGCAATGTCTTGCTGAAAAATGAAATCGTTGGTCAACTGTAGTTTTTCTGTATTTATCAGCTTCTTCTATGTTCTCTCTCTCTCTCTCTTATTTGTTTCGCCGAAAAAAAAATAAATTTTTATTTATTTATACTTTAACAGTTGCTAGACTTATAAACGTCGAAAGTTTTAGCTCATAGACTTGAGTACAGATGTCGCTACATGTTGCAAAACAACTATCGTGTCAAATCGTCGTCTCATTATATGAAATGTCCTGTCTAGTAATTAAAAAGCACTTGGATAATACTTATATTTCGAAATGTTTACTGTAGTTACTTATTCTGTAGTGTTTTTTCATGTTATTGGATAGGAAATTTAATGAGAATTCTAAAAATGTGCTTAAAACAGACATTTTCTTACACCAAGTGGGTTTTACAGGCGATTTTGTTTCGGGCTGTCCTTTCAAACTGTGTTTCTGACAGTTCAAATTTTGACACCGGTTTTCACCCTGACTGTACCAAATATTGTAGTGTTTTATCAGGTTATTGAATAGAAAATTTGATGAGGATTTCAAAAATGTGTTTAAAAGAGTAATTTTTTCACTCCAAGTGGGTTTTACCAGCGATTTTGTCCTTGATTGTTCTTTCAAACTGTGTTTCTGTCAGTCTAAACTTTAAGACCGCTTTTCTCCCTGACTGTACCAAAATGTGTAGTATTTTTTCAGGTTATTGGATAGGAAATTTAATGAAGATTTCAAAAATGTGCTTAAAATTGCCATTTTTTGACTCCAAGTGGGGTTTACAGGCGATTTTGTCCCTGACTGTTCTTTCAAACTGTGTTTCTGGCAGTTCAAACTATGACACCGTTTTACTTTGTGGCTGTACTAAATTTTTAGTGTGTTTTTTACGTCGTAAGATAGGAAATTTAATGAGGATTTCAAAAATGTGCTTAAAACAATCATTTTCTCACTCCAAGTGGATTTTACAGTCGATTTTGTCGTTGACAGTCCTTTCAAACTGTGTTTCTGGAAGTTCAAATTTTGACACCGTTTTACTCCGTGGCTTTACTAAATTTTCAGTGTGTTTTTTACGCTATAAGATAGGAAATTTAATGAGGATTTCAAAAATGTGCTTAAAACAATCATTTTCTCACTCCAAGTGAATTTTACAGTCGATTTTGTCGTTGACAGTCCTTTCAAACTGTGTTTCTGGAAGTTCAAATTTTGACATCGTTTTACTCCGTGGCTTTACTAAATTTTTAGTGTGTTTTTTACGCTATAAGATAGGAAATTTAATGAGGATTTCAAAAATGTGCTTAAAACAATCATTTTCTCACTCCAAGTGAATTTTACAGTCGATTTTGTCGTTGACAGTCCTTTCAAACTGTGTTTCTGGAAGTTCAAATTTTGACACCGTTTTACTTTGTGGCTGTACTAAATTTTTATTGTGTTTTTTACGTCGTAAGATAGGAAATTTAATGAGGATTTCAAAAATGTGCTTAAAACAATCATTTTCTCACTCCAACTGGATTTTGCAGTCGATTTTGTCCCGGACAGTCCTTTCAAACTTTGACACCGGTTTTCACCCTGACTGTGCCAAATTTTGTAGTGTTTTATCAGGTTATTGAATAGAAAGTTTAATGAGGATTTCAAAAATGCGCTTAAAAACATGATTCGGTCACTCAAATATAATCACAATTTCACTGATTTATAAATTTGTTGCACCAAACCAGTTTTTCCTAAATAACTCGAAATAAAAACTGCGAAAAGAGATCAGAAATATTCATAGGCACTAACAAACAGATTTTTATCAGGAACTATAGAATTATAGTGAAAACTGAGAGTTTTTAAAGTCATCTGGATATATCTAAGGATTCTAAGGCCTCTAAACTTTTCTGAAATTATAGCAGGGATTCTCGGAAAAGCAAAACACACGTGTTCATATACAAGTATCCTGTAAATTATGACCTGAATATTTAATTCACAATGTACATAGTTCTTATACCAAAGTTTTTTACTTTCAGAAACTTTTTGTTTGATTTAAGTACGGCCCTGTTACCATAAGGGATGCAGAGGGTGCTGGAGGGTATTGTAAAGAGATTTTAACATTTTCGATGCAAGGTGGTTGAATTGAATCGACCACTCCCTTGAAAATTGGACCTGATATTTTGTTCATTGCATCACAGCGGGGTGGTGGTCTGAAGACAACAGGTACCAAAAAAGTCAGTTGCGGTCGACTTTAAAACTTAACGATTTATGAAATTTTGTCCGGACAGTTACAAATATCCAATCATTATTTTTTTGAACCCACCAAAACTGTTTTCTAGATTGCCAGTAGCTATTTCTTATGCTAGAAGTGGTGTTTCTGTCCCATAATTTAATAGAAAAGTTGTTTAGCAATAAACCCAAATCTTTGGTAGTTATTGGACGATACACAAAAAGATCTAAATGGCCATAAAGCGATATTTGAAACCGCTTGTGTGGTCAGAATTCGTGAGGGGGTTTCGCGTATTTTCATTTTTATGAAATCCCAATTTTTTTTTGTTTTGTTTTAATGCCTAAGTTTTCTGTCTCCAAACGTATCATGCATAAAAAAGGATTCGGGAAATGGGAAAAGTCTTCGAAGTATACGCAATTCTTTTTCTAGATTTATTACAATGTTTTATTTAAAAGTTCCGGAACGAAAACCCTCTAAGGAAGATATTGTCGATCGAGTTTGAGTTCTAGTTGAATAAATAATAATATCAGATTTATGACTTTCTTACACGGTTGGAAAAGTGTAAAGGATTAAGAAAACCATCAGAATTTATACATTGCATAGTACATTCCCTTTTTCGAAATTCACCCTATCCTTTGGCGTATCGTATTATTATATCAAAGTCATGCCAAGTTAATCCTTAAAGTAATACAAGAAAAAGCTTTACACAATCCGACGTAATATTTAAATCCGCCCAAATGCACCTATTGTGTAAAAGAAACGACTTAGAAAGAGGGTGCTACATACCTTAAGGCCTAGCTTTTACCCTGTCATTGAAGGTACCTGCAGATCAACATCTGATCCGTACAATTTTGTTGGTTAGCTTCAGTGACGTACATGGAAGTTTTAATCAATTTGAACAAATCAAAAAGCACGTTCAACGTTTTGTTTATTCAAAACATATTAAACAATTATTTAAACTGATGATTATTTCATTTTTCTCCTGTCGTGAATTATAGTGCTCATTTTACCAACACAGCCTAAACAAAATACGACGCTTGTTAATAAAACATATTTGGTGAAGAAACTTAATACTACAACTATGTACTGTTATCAATCAGAGTTGCCTAAATAAAAATTAATTTATTCAAAAGTCGATCTAGCAGATAGATCATCAGTTTTTTCTCATGACTCGTGTTTATGAGAACGAATGTACAGCCGAAATTAAATTTCCTGGTATTAACACTGCGTTTTAAGCAGTAATAATATTTCTTAAAAAATAACATGATACAATGTATTTTTAATGTTAATACACTAGGAATTTGACTTTTGAAAGGTTTACTTTTAAGAAAACATTAAAGGTTGATAACAAGACAGGAAAGAGAAACAACACTAAAATGTCATATTCCAATTTATACTAACTTTTAATTAATAACATTAACGAATCTCAAATAACGATTTTATCATTGAAAATTATAACTTTTTAACTTTTGAATATGATTTTTGCTAAATGGAAGTGCCAAGTGGTTTCCAAAAAAACTTTGACAAGCACAAATCAGGACAAAAGACAATAACCTGATAATACACTACCGGATTTGGTACAGTCAGGGAAAAAAGTGGTGTCCAAGTTTAAACTGACAGCAACACAGTTTGAAAAGGCAGCCAGCTACAAAATTGCCTGTAAAACACACTTTGAGTAAGAAATTGACAGTTTTAAGCACATTTTTGGAATTTTTATTAAATTTCCTATCCAATAATATAAAAAAACACTTCAAAATTTGGTGCAGTCAGGGAGAATAGCGGTGTCAAAATTTGAACAGTCACAAACACAGTTTGAAAGGACAGTCAAGAACAAAATCGATTCTAAAACTTACTTGGAGTGAGTAAATTACTGTTTTAAGCACATTTTTGGAATCCTCATTAAATTTCCTATCCATTAACCTGAAAAATACAACAAAATTTGGTACAGTAAGGGAGAAAAGCAGCGTCAAAATTTGAACTGACAGAAACACAGTTTGAAAGGACAGTCAAGAACAAAATCGTTTCTAAAACCTACTTGGAGTGAGAAAATGACTGTTTTAAGCACATTTTTGGAATCCTCATTAAATTTCCTATCCAATAACCTGAAAAAAAACTACAAGATTGGGTATAGTCAGGAAGAATACAATGCCAAAATTTGAACAGTCACAAACACAGTTTGAAAGGACAGTTAAGAACAAAATCGATTCTAAAACCTACTTGGAGTGAAAAAATTATTGTTTTAAGCACATTTTTGGAATTCTCATTAAATTTCCTTACCAATAACCTAAAAAAACACAACAAAATTTGGTACAGTCAGGAAGAAAACGGTGTCAAAATTTAAACTGTCACAAACACATTTTGAAAGGACCGTCAAGAACAAAATCGCCTGTAAAACCCACTTGTAGTAAGAAAAAATGACTGTTTTAAGCACATTTTTGGAATCCTCATTAAATTTCCTATCCAATAACATAAAAAAACACTTTAAAATTTACTACAGTCAGGGAGAATAGCGGTGTCAAAATTTGAACTATCACAAACACAGTTTGAAAGGACAGTCAAGAACAAAATCGTTTCTAAAACCTACTTGGAGTGAGAAAATGATGGTTTTAAGCACATTTTTGGAATCCTCATTAAATTTCCTATTCAATAACCTAAAAAAATACAACAAAATTTGGTACAGTCAGGGAGAAAAGCAGTGTCAAAATTTGAACTGACAGAAACACAGTTTGAAAGGACAGTCAAGAACAAAATCGTTTCTAAAACCTACTTGGAGTGAGAAAATTACTGTTTTAAGCACATTTTTGGAATCCTCATTAAATTTCGTATCCGATAACCTGAAAAAACACTACAAGGTTTGGTACAGTCAGGAAGAAAACGGTGTCAAAATTTGAACAGTCACAAACACAGTTTGAAAGGACAGTCAAGAACAAAATCGATTCTACAACCTAGTTGGAGTGAGAAAATTACTGCCTTAAGCACATTTTTGGAATTCTCATTAAATTTCCTTACCAATAACCTAAAAAATACAACAAAATTTGGTACAGTCAGTGAGAAAAGCAGTGTCAAAATTTGATTGCCAGAAACACAGTTTGAAAGGACAGCCAGGGACATAATCGCATGTAAAACCATTTTGGAGTGAGAAAATGACAGTTTTAAACACATTTTTGAAATCCTCATTACATTTCCTATCCAATACCCTGAAAAAACACAACAAGGTTTGGTACAGTCAGGAAGAAAATCAGTGTCAAAATTTGAACTGACAGAAACACAGTTTGAAAGAACAGTCAAGAACAAAATCGTTTCTAAAACCTACTTGGAGTGAGAAAATAACTGTTTTAAGCACATTTTTGGAATCCACATTAAATTTCCTATCCAATAACCTAAAAAACACAACTAAATTTGGTACAGTCAGGGAGAATAGCGGTGTTAAACTGGTGATCAACTTTTCTTGGTAAAGTAAAATATTTACTTTACCGGTAATTTACCGACTACTACTAAAATCTCAGGCTTAATAATATTAATAGTACAAACAATTTTTCAATTTTGTGAAATCAAATCTAACTTAAGCCGGTACTGTCTCATGTTCCTTACCCTGGTCTATGAAATCTGCTATATAATTGTAGCCCTTGTCCCAAAATCATGATAAATGTGAGCAGTTTATTTTCCAATGGAGCATTCTTACATTAAATTAATGAACCAAAAAAAAAGTTACTTGGTGCAGGTAGAAAAGATTTAATTTTAGATATTTTAGTGACCGTTTCGTTGTTGCATTGTTCTATTGGTTTGGTGAATATATCAAGAGGTATTCTTACGGCAAATTGCCAAAAAATTCACAGAATCTATAATTATTGTCCAATCATTAATTATGCTCAACTATACCATCTGTGAGCTATTACCAAATTGTTAGTTATACCACTATACCACACTCGACGAGCCATACTAATGAGAATAGGTACCCATTTGGCAAATTTGACCAAATTCCATATGTTGTTTTCGAAATTTAATAACATTTGTGCTTCTTCGGCCATCGATTATATCCAAAATGGCTAATCGGACTAACGTCGAAAGCTTATTCACTACATTTGATGCTATTATTTTATTTTATGACCGGCAAATCTTTCCGCCTATTTCTGATGTAATTTGCTACAGGAGATGCCACTTTCCGTTAGACTTGATATTGGTCGATTTGATGTAATTCTCGGAATAATTTCGTGTTTTTGATGGAAGTAGGGACAAATAAAGCAGATGTTTGGTCACATTACGAGATTGTTTCAAAATGTTTACTAAACTGGACACTTTGATTCATAACTGTAAATATCCTTACAAAATAATAATGTGTTGGTTGGACATTTTCTAATCAACAATGTTTTGAAACATGTATGACCACCCAAAATCCGAATTACATACAGTTTTTCAATACACTTCAGAGATAATATATTTTGAAGAAAAGGTGGTTATTGTAGAGACTGAGATCTGAATGTTATTCCCTCTTTTGGGTGAAAAAAAAACAAGTTTTTAGTGTTTTCCAGGTTATCGGATAGAAAATTTCAAAAATGTGCTTAAAACAATCATTTTCTTATTTCAAGTGAGTTTTACAGGCTATTTTGTCCCGGACTGACCGTTTTTCAGACCACAATTTCAACTGATGACTGACCAAACAAGTTTTTTTTCTAAATAACTCGAAAACGGTGAAAATTACAAAAAAATTGAAAGAGACCAAAAATGTTCCTAATCAACTAATTACCCCAACACCGTACGTTTGCAGGACCGCTTTTGCTTCCAGTATACAGGGTGTGCATGAAAATTATGGTGGTTCACTATTTTCGTCACTCTGTACGTAATTTTTAAGATTTTACTCTACACCACTGGAAAGAGCAGCTCAAAACGGTTCTTTTAAGTGGTTGAACCACCCTGAACTCCCAAAAATAACCGAGTTACAGGGTGTTCAAATTTCAAACCACAATTTCAACTGATTTGAAAATTTGTTACATCAAAATATCTAACAATCTAATTATTTCTGTTAAAGATAATGTAGCATAAAGACTTTCTTGTAACATCCTAAAAATAATATTTAAAAAAAAACAAAGAAAAACCTTGAGACTTTAGCAGAAATTTTCCTTGTACCTGGTCTAATTCACTTCAAAATATGTTAATGTTGGTTTTAACCGACAAAATAATTCCCAATTTCGCATTCTCGACCGGGATTCGAGGAAGAAACTGTAATTTATTGCTTCTGGTTCATTCATTCTCTGTTTTTGTTCTAGCGGCATTCTTTGCTTTTAAGTTGGCTTCTTTGAGTCACTTTTTTATAACTTGCGAAAACGAGCCGTAATAATTATTAGTTGTTATTTGAAACGACTATAACAACATTGCATGCATTGTTTATGCAACCACTATCACGTCAAAAAGCTACACTATAATTTCAATGTAAATCTCCTTTTTTTTTTGCTTCTTAGTTTGTCATGAGTAATTTAAGTTTCAAACAAACATCTTTGATTATAGGTTTGAAGTAGACCCGTCTGTATGGTTTATAGAGCCAGACGTTCGTGCTCACCTAAATCGTTTCTGAATAAATTTTTATTACCTTTAATACTAGACACCCAGTTTAGTGTCTATGATTATAACCGAAATTTAAATCAAGTAATGGTAACGAGTTGCGTAATTATCAAAATTAAAGGTTTTTTTTTTGGTTATTTGAATAATCAAACTTTATTGCATGTATACAATTATAAGCTATATTTATAATTCCAACGTTGATTTTTCAGATAAAAATTATTTTTTAAATTTAAATTTGCACTGAACGTTACATTCTAAAGATATTTAAGGCTTACCCCAGAATCTAACTGCCAGAGACAGATTGTGCTTTTAAGCACAGTTTTGGAATCTTCATTAAATGTCCTATTCGATAGCCTCAAAAAAAAAAACTACAAAATTTGGTACATTTTGGTATGCAAAATTAGTATCTGAGATGGAACTCTTGTGAGTGTAGTATGTAGCAAATTGCATACTTGTGTTATTTTTGTTTATAAGTGTTTCTCTTTATCTCCCAATTTAATTTAATTTTTTTTTCAGGGTTTATCAGTGCTTGAAGATAATCAAGCATTGTCTGCATCTGGGGGATCGATCACACTCAACACTTTGCGAAGCAAAAGTCGTGTCCGAAAGCCGGGAGCGTCCGCGGGAAGCCTCAGCGATAGCTCGTCCAGTGTCAAAAGACAGGTAAATGTCCATATAGAATATATCAAAAATCAAAGTAAAGGATGATGTCGTCACAGCCGAAAAAATTACATTTTTATGTAACGTATTTCAGCTGTATAAACATAATCATTGGATTAATCAACAAATCATGTTGGTTTACAATTTTTTTAAAAAGTAGTATGACGTCATCTTAGTTTAGTTTGATTCTACGTGTACGTTATTCATTAGAATGATCTAAAATTAGGACGATTAAACAGAAAAAGCACTAGAGAAAAACAATTGACTCAGTAGACTCAATTTTGTTGTATTATTTGAGTTTAGATAACTAAGCAAGTAAAATGAGTTACAATTTTTAATATCTTAATTATTGTCAATCATTTTAAAAAATAATTTAAGTCTTTAACAATACACTACAATTTTCTTAAACACTATAAATTTCTTAATTAAGTAACTTAAATTGAAGTTTCTTTTTTTCATATTTTGAAACTTATTGTTTTGTGGTAGGAATTTTTCAAATATTCATTCAGTATACTGGCAAATCCTCTATGAGAAATCAATTCAAATATGCCCCGGTCGGTTTCAACTAATAAAAAACTCTGTAAAATATAAACAAATGTTTTCATTGTGTTTTATAGTAATATGTGGTACGTGAAACGGATTGGTTTCTATATTAGCGAATCTATTTACTATATTAACGCGTCGAATAATGAATGTAAATAATGCAAGTTTTATATCACTGAGAAATCAAATCATTCATAATGAGATACATTCTGAGGATGTAGAGTTGGATGAGTATGTAAGTAAAATGTTTTAAATTCCTAATGTGTTACAAATATTACGTTTAGTGGTGTTTTAATACATATTGCAGTTATATATTTAACTAATTCTGCTATGCTGTTAATTCTCCTGGTTTATAACCTGAAAAGAGTATAAGTAAGTATTTTAATAAGGCAATTATATGAAATAATGTGTCTCTAATAATTTGGAAGATATACGGTAGTAATTGATTATTATTGCTTTTATCTCGTTACCTGACAGTTCAGAATGACAAGATAAAGAATTTCCGTTTCCAAGAAAATTAGCTTTAAAACTGATTTTTTTTAATATCATTTAAATTACTTGAGGAATGTGAAACTGATTCTCTATTGCTTATCTCTTACTGAAGTCTGTGGAACCAAAACAGGAATTTACTTACAAATCTAGTTTTTGCTCTAAAAAGAGTTTTTAATTGATTATCTTAAATATTGCAACATAACACCAACTAACAAGCCAATGTTTGATTGTGGTCTATCTAGAATATTTAAAGAAATTGGTATCACCCTGTACTAAAGTAGCAATTACAAGAAAACTAAAACACTGGTGCAATATTTTAAAAACTAATTTTTATATGGAAAAGGACATTATAATTCCTTGAAAAAAAGTATAAAAAATTAATTTAACTTTTT
Source organism: Ips typographus (assembly GCF_016097725.1). Taxonomy (NCBI): domain Eukaryota; kingdom Metazoa; phylum Arthropoda; class Insecta; order Coleoptera; family Curculionidae; genus Ips; species Ips typographus. Next base: position 4,147,506 of record NC_138430.1, on the reverse strand, counting down.
ATGAAAAACTAGTTGCAGTTTGGAAAATTTCAGAAGTTTTTGTAAGTTACATACAATAAAGCAAATAAGCGTAAATCATTTGACATATCATAAAATTTTAACTTTTGCAATTCTGTCAATTTAATTTAGCAAATTTTCAACGATTAATCTAAATTTTACAAGTCACGTGACTGATTTTGACAAGTGTCAACTAGCCTTTACAGTGTTGCCAGCTCAGAATACTGTTTAAATCTGATTTAGCAAAATTTTCACAGTTCTAACTATTTTTTATGGTCACGTGACTGTTTTGACAGGTGTTAACTAGCCTTTACAGTGTTGCTTGCTCGAAAATTGGATTATCAAACTCACGTGACATGTCTCGTACATATTCCACTTTTACACTGTCTAAATTCAATTTACCAAATTTTCTACGATTAATCTAAATTTCAGACAGGTGTCAACTAGTCTTTACAGTGTTGCAAGCTCAGAATTGCATTCTTAACGTCACGTGACGTGTAGTTTACAATTTCAGCTTTTACTACTGTCTAAATTTGATTTAGCAAAGTTTTTACAGTTCAAACTATCATCACGTGACTGTTTTGACAGATGTCCTACTGGCCTCTACAATGTTGCAAGTTTAAAAATTGGATTATTAAAGTCATGTGACATGTCTCTTACAATTTCAACTGTCTAAATTTAATTTACCAAATTTTCAACCATTCAACTAAATTTCAAATGTCACGTGACTGATTTAGACAGATGTCAACTAGCTTTTACAGTGTTGCCAGCTCAGAATTACATTCTTAACGTTACGTAGCGTGTCGTTTACAATTTCAGGTTTTACTACTGTCTAAATTTGAATTAGCAAAATTTTTACAGTTGAAACGATTTTTTATCATCACGTGACTGTTTTGACAGGTGTCAATTGGTCTTTACAGTGTTGCTTGCTCGAAAATTGAATTATCAAAGTCACGTGACATGTCTCGTACAATTTCCACTTTTACACTGTCTAAATGTAATTTACCAAATTTTCAACCATTAAACCAAATTTCAGAAGTTACGTTACTGATTTTGACAGGTGTTAACTATCCTTTACAGTGTTGCCAGCTCAGAATTGCATTCTCAACGTTACGTGACATGTAGTTTACAATTTCAGCTTTAAATTTGATTTAGCAAAGTTTTTACAGTTCAAACTATTTTTTATCATCACGTGACCTTTTTGACAGGCGTCAACTGGTCTTTACAGTGTTGCTTGCTCGAAAATTGGATTATCAAAGTCACGTGACATGTTTCGAACAATTTCCACTTTTACACTGTCTAAATGTAATTTACCAAATTTTCTACCATTGAAACCAATGTTCACAAGTCACGTGACTGATTTTGACAGGTGTCAACTAGCCTTTACAGTCACGTGACTGTTTTAACAGACAGGTGTTAATTGGCTTTTACAGTGTTGCTAGCTCAAAAATTGAATTATCAAAAACATGTATATTACAATTTTAGTTTAAGCAATTGTCTAAATTTAATTTCCCAAATTTTCGATGATTAAAGTATATTTTACGTCACGTGATTGATTTTGACAGGTGTCAACTAGCCTTTACAGTGTTGCCAGCTCAGAATTGCATTCCTAACGTCACGAGTAGTTGTAGTTTACAATTTCAGCTTAACTGTTGTCTAAATCTAATTTAGCAAAACTTTTACAGTTCTAACTACTCTTTATGGTCACGTGACTGTTTTAACAGATGCCAACTGGCCTTTACAACGTTGCAAGTTCTATCGTTTTTCTTGCATTTTATTTTGTTTATACCTCATTAAATTTTGACAAGACAAGTTAATAACCTGTGGAAGTTCAAGACTTAAATACCCCAATTTCATCTGACAATTGATTTGGAATATGTGATGCGGAGCTGTGAGAAAAAAAAAACAAGAAAATCTACTCAACATTCCTTTCGGTAATATTTAATTCAAATTACTTGTAATTGTATATACAGGTAGGTATATCTGAAATAAAATCTCTTACCTCACCGGATAATAAAACAACATTAGGCTCACACAAGTACCAAAACTTGTTTGTTATAAATTCTTTTACCGGTCATTTAGATATGGTTATTGCCCGTCTCACGTATGTTATCTACACTGAAAAAAATTATTTTCTTTTCCTATAAAGTCTTTTACGATTTATCTTTATTACGGCTGAGCTTTGGTTCGTGCAATTATTACTGTGTTAGGTTTAATTAAATTCATAGTAGAGACAAATGGCATTCTTCAATAATGTTAAATTTTTCTCAGTGTATGTATCATCAACGATACTAAAATTTTAAGCCTTTTAAATCCGACCGTCCAGTAAAAATAGCATTAAAAATGTAAACATATGCAGCTGGTTTAATGAGAGCTTTTAAAATAAACCCGAATCTTCTTTCACAGTAAGAAGGTTAAATAATAAAAACTATAATGATATGCGCAGACCCATTACTTGATTTCACTACCTGATGCTTATTATACTAACCAGAGTTTTCAACAAATTTCTCCTATTTGAATGCATAGTATCGAATTATTTACCCGAAAGAACCATCTGCAATGCAGTCTGGACTATTATGAGTAGGAATAGGTCAAACAGGATATTAATCTAAATAGCACCGCTTGGAAAAGTGACCGATGTCGTAGTTAATTTCGAGCTTCTTGCCTTTTTCTGTGACATATGATATCTCGGGCATATGGTAAGCTAATATCCGTAAATATCCTGTTTTTAGAAATAACATTAGAGGGCTTGAAACCGAATTTTACGACGCAGGCGGTTCTCAAATGCAGAAAGGACATTCGAGTAATTTTATATTTTATAAGGCTACCTAACACAAAATTGTATTGGTATATGAATTCTGTAATTGATTCCAGACGAGGATCCAGAATATGATGAGAGAAGAGAAAGTCACTTAAAGATTTTATCTAAGATCCTGAAATTCTTTTACTTACATGTGTTTTCACGTTCCATTCATTAGCCAATTACTAATTAGATTAAAACCTAGTCAAATAGGATATATTTAGTCTATAGGACAGCAAAATGCACATATGTAACATTTACATTTGGAAACACTTTGGAGACTAATATGCTTAACACAGTTTTGAGCTAATCCACATTAACGTGTTTGCCACCACTTTGGCTTTGCTCACATCCTGAGATACCATCCTTTACTAATCCTTTATCACGCATGAACAGGTACTTTCTGGAATCTTATGCATATGTACGTAGAATGTATTTACAAAACGGAGATTTCACGCGATAATTTCCAGGCTGGTTACCGCACATAAGGTTCAAAAACACTTGCTTTGAAGTTAAAAACGTAAATTGCACTCGATGAAGCTTAAAAGGAGTTTCTGTACAGTGGACATTTTAAATGAACTAAACATTCTTAAACTACAGAGCAAAACCAGGATGTTCTGTGATTATTTTTTTATAAAAGAAACTTGTTTAAAATATGTTACAAAATACAAAAGCTTACTACTCTACATTTCTCTAAAAATCTCTGACATTTCTCTTATGTTAAGTCTTTGACATTGATTTGAATCTTATAAAGTATAAATATAATATTAATAGAAATTTTAAATTTCGAATTTTGGAAAATGAATTATTTTAATTTTGACTGGTGGCAAAAATTTTATATCAGTAAAAAAATTGACACCTGTCAAGTTTCCTAATATGACCACGCAATAGATCACAAAAAGCTAAGATAAGAACATGTAAGCCGTTTTGCTCTATCTTATTCAGATTAAGAGGCATGACACTCTATATGACACTATAGGTAATATAGTGTATATACCTAAAAGACATACAAAAAAGAAAATTTTATTAACCTAGGGAAATAATAATGTCAATGTCTATTAAGACATATGACATATACTTGACTTGACAGACACAGATAAATTAGGTTAGGTAGTAACAAACGTGTATGTTCTTTCTAGATTTTTTCGGTGGTTTTCACAAAATGTTCTAAACAAGTTTTCAAATGTTAAATTGTAAAATTGAGTTCTGATTGGTCTAGGAGATTTTGGGGGCGTGGCTTGCTTCCTGTTGGTTAAGGAGGCGTGGCCAAGGGTTTTAATTGTTCAGTGGGCGTTACCATAAAAACCAACTCTCTAATTGGTCAGAAAATTAAACACTAGATTTCTGATTAGTCTAAAACACTTTGGAGGGCGTGGCCAAACCAGTTTAAAGAGTTTTGACTGGTCAGTGGGCGTTGCCATACAAACTAGAATATTCTAATTGGTCCTCCAAGCATTTTTGATTTTGATTGGTTAAGGTGTTGTTGCTATAGAAACAAGCGACCTGATTGGTCAAGGAGGCGTTGCCATTAAGCTAGAAGGGTTCTGACTGGTCAGTAAATTGCTTAATACACCTTCTTAAGTATGTTTAGGTTAGACTGGAGGCGTGGCTTGTTTGATTTAGTCAAAAAGGCCTTCCCAACTAAGTTTTGATTGGTCAGTGGACGTTGCCAGATCCACTAAAGCATTCCTATTGGTTAGTAGGCGTGGTTTAACTGTTATTAGTCCAAAAAAGCTTTAAAACGTGCTGGAAACACAGCGAGCTCTGATTGGTCAGTAATTTAGTGGGCGGAGTTTACAAAAGTTTAGATTGATCAGTGGACGTTGCCAAACCCTCCAATTCGTCAGGAGGCGTGTCTAATCCTGAACTAACCATATTAGTGTCTAACCCTGTATACTTTAATAATTTAAACATGCAATAGCAAAGTTGCTGTAAATCAACCATCATGACCTTCCGTTAACTAAAAATAACACTTTTGGATGCAAAGCTGTACAAAAACTGTTAACTAAATTAATTATGACATTTAATAGTGTAACTAAGTTGTAACAATCTAAGTATAAACATGAGTAACTGCAAAAAAAAAACTGTTGAAAGTCAAATTATTTAAAAAACACTTGCGAACGGATATACCAACTAATTAGAGTGGTAAATTACTCGAAAAATGCATTTTTTTAGATTCTCGTGTAATTATTTCATCAGGTATCAAATCAGGTAACATTATCATCAATTTATTTTTTATTTGCCCAGCGTTTTTATACCTGCTAATGAAGAAGAGTATCCTTATTCAAAACGTTAATTAAACCATTTACATCGTCGGTAAATTGTTCCATTGTATAATACTGAACGTGGCAGTTTTTCATATTGTCTACCAGTCGAACATTTCTAACATGGCTCAAAATAATAACTAAACTGAAGAATTGGTCATTAATAAAGAGATCGTGATCTTAATTAAAATTATCTTCTAGTACGCCACTGGGTAGTATATACATTTCATTGTTGTGTTAGTGGTAATTTACCCTTCGCATTCTACCTGATCTGATCTAAACCGTAGGAGTTAACGTTCATTAAAGAGCAATGCAATATTTTTTGTTCCCTTTGGCTCGTTCAACTGCACCATAGACTTCATCATTTAGTCCTTTTCTTTAACGATTTTTAAGAGCACCAGTTCTCAGAACTCCTAAAGTATCTCACTTGTGATGCGGTTGAGCATTTTCAAAGGCCCAAATCACCAAACATTAAACAAAGAATAGCATGAGTCTGTACTGAAGAATGATGGCTTTGATAAAAACGGTTTCATTAATTATTTTTAAATTAGGCTCGCTAGACGGTTGAATCATTTTCTGCAATAGTGATTAAAATACAATATGTGACAGTTTTTTAAAAAATTTGTTAATTATTGTGGTTGAATCCAGTGGCAGCCATCAGAGGAGGCAAAAGAGGGTAAGCCTATTCATATGAATCAGCCTCTATTAATTCTGAGAAGTTCAGTTTTCCACCCAATTCGAGACCTGCAAAATTTTTGGATTAATTTTGTAAAACCAGAGACAGATCAATTCAAACTAATCTAGGTGCAGATCTGCTTCTGATAAACACACAAACTATAACAAAAATTAAACAATTTTAGTTGATTGACGTTACAGCTAGAGAGTTGGTAGGTTTGCCAAACTGCAGAAGAAAATTTTCCTTTTCTCCTAAAAAAACTTTAAAAACTCCAAAAATGTCTCTATAAGAAGGTACAACCTTTTTTAATTGTCAGAAGCCTCTACAGGTATTCTAAGGCTTCCTAAAATGTTTTAAAAATGCTTGAGAGCTTGCCATGTTACTGACAATTTTACCCTATAACTGTTAGAGGCTCTATAAGTGTCCTAAGCTTATTACGTTTTTTTTTAAGTTGTTAGAGTTATTTTTGGGAATGCCACAGAGCTTGTCAAAATTGTCAGATGCTCCTGCAAGTTTGACAATTGCCAAACGCTTCTCGAATCGTTTTGAAAATGCCAGATGCCTTTGAATACTACTGAAAACGTAGAGGAATTTGTGATGTCATACAAATTTGGTTTGAATTTCGGTATAGGTTTACTATTAATTTTAAAAACTTGATTTTTCTGTCCTTCTTTCCTAAATAGAAAGGTGGATTCTCAACTTTCAATTATTACCTAAACCATTCGTGTATTAATAAAAAAAAAATCAAAATTTAGACACAAAACAGTGGAGAGTATACTTATAACGTTTTAAGAGCAATGTAAGAAAACTTTTCTAAACTCAGATTTTTGAAAGTTTTTCGCACAGTTTGACAGTCAGAGACAAAATTGCTTGTCAAACCCACTTGGAGTGAGAAAATGAAATTTTTTGCTAACAAAATGTTATTCATCAAAATAATTATATTGTATTTCAAAACAATATGGGTGTTTTCACGACGTTTACGTAAAGCAAATTTAACTTCAACTAATTGTATTTATTACTTGTTACCCAACAATAAAAGTTGAAATTGCCTTTTGTGTATTTAACACATTTGAATACATTAGTTCTAAATTACATCATGCAAGCACAAAAAAGCAATAAAGATATATCTCCGGTGATAATTACCAAAAATATGTTTGACCCATCAATGTGTGGGAATTAACGTTTCCTTTTTATAACCCGTATTTCAGGTAATAAGAATTTCGGCAATAAATTAACAATTCAAAGAGCTCATAAACAGGCTCCAACTTTATGTGAATTATAAAATGTTGTGCATTTAAAATTCTCTGGTAATTGGTATTTCCCGAAATTTCCTATCTTCTTATTGCTCAATTCGGAGTTCTGGTATTTTTTTCACACTTATCCATGCAAACCTTTGAGGAAAGTGGATTTTAGCGTATCTACGTGAATTGGACCATCGTAAACCTTCGCACTCAGGTAATTCCTTGTAATCTGTTACCTGAACTGGTTTTGAACAAGACAAAATTTACGTAAACTAGGGACAATAAGGTGTATTAACTTTTGGGTATTATCAACACAGCCATAAAATACTGGGTTGGCCGAAACCAAACCGAAAAATAATTGCTGGTGTATAATGTATTTTCTGCTTTGCGGCAAGTTTTATGGTCGTAAATAATAAGACCGGGTTTCAAGAAACGTTTCTCATGCCTAATATTTGGCAATAATTAATAGCACGATTCCGCAAAAAAATAAAGAATTTTCGTGTTTGTCAATATCGACCGTTAGTATTTTTGGTTTATTGGTAGGCGGTCAGTAATTATTTGAAAGATGAATTTTATGCTAATTAGCACACATAAATTTGTTTGGGAGTTTTTCAATAGAACCGAAAAGTTAACTTGATCATAAATCTTCGAATGGTCCGCCTTTGTTTTGTAATGATAATTCAAAATTTTATTCGATTATTTAGCAAATACTGTGTTTCTGGTAGCTCAAATTTTGACAACGCTTTTCTCCCTGACTGTACCAAATCGTGTATTATTTTTTCAGGTTATTCGATAGAAAATTTAATGAAGATTTTAAAAATGTGCTTAAAATTGTCATTTTCTTACTACAAGTGGGTATTACAGGTGATTTTGTCCCTGATTGTCCTTTCAAACTGTGACACGGATTTTCTTCCTGACTATGCCAAATTTTGTATTGTTTTTTAAGCTAGTGGATAGGAAATTTTATGAGGATTTCAGAAATGTGCTTAAAACATTAATTTTCTCACTCCAAGTGAGTTTATACAGACGATTTTGTCCCTGACTGTCCGTTCAAACTGTGTTTCTAGCAGGTCAAACTTTGACACCACTTTTTTCTCTGACTGTACCTAAATTTGTAGTTCTTTTATGTTATTGAATAGGGAATTTAGTGAGGATTCCAAAAATGTACTTAAAATAGCCATTTTCTCACTCCAAGTGAGTTTTACAGGCGATTTTCTCCCTGACTATCTTTTCAAACTGTGTTTCTGGCAGCTCAAATTTTGACACCGACTTTCTCCCTGACTATGCCAAATTTTGTAGTGTTTTTTTAAGTTAGTGGATAGGAAATTTAATGAGGATTTCAGAAATGTGCTTAAAACAGTCATTTTTTTACTCCAAGTGGGTTTTATAGGCAATTTTGTCCCTGACTGTCCTTTCAAAGTGTGTTTCTGACAGTTCAAATTTTAACACCGCTTTTCTCCCTGACTGTACTAAATCATGTAGTGATTTTTTTATGTTATTAGATAGGAAATTTAGTGAGGATTCAAAAAATGTGCTTAAAACAGTCATTTTCTCACTCTAAGTGGTATTTACAGACGATTCTGTCCCTGACTGTCCTTTCAAACTGTGTTTCTAGCAGTTCAAACTTTGACACCACTTTTCTTCTCTGACTGTACCTAATTTTGTTGTGTTTTTTAATGTTATTGAATAGGGAATTTAGTGAGTATTCCAAAAATGTGCTTCAAACAGCCATTTTCTCACTCCAAGTGGGTTTTACAGGCAATTTTCTCCCTGACTATCCTTTCAAACTGTGTTTCTGGCAGCTCAAATTTTGACACGGACTTTCTCCCTGACTATGCCAAATTTTGTAGTGTTTTTTTAATTTAGTGGATAGGAAATTTAATGAGGATTTCATAAATGTGCTTAAAACAGTCATTTTTTTACTGCAAGTGGGTTTTATAGGCAATTTTGTCCCTGATTGTCCTTTCAAAGTGTGTTTCCGACAGTTCAAATTTTAACACCGCTTTTCTCCCTGACTGTACTAAATCATGTAGTGATTTTTTTATGTTATTGAATAGGAAATTTAGTGAGGATTCAAAAAATGTGCTTAAAACAGTCATTTTCTCACTCTAAGTAGTATTTACAGACGATTCTGTCCCTGACTGTCCTTTCAAACTGTGTTTCTAGCAGTTCAAACTTTGACACCACTTTTCTTCTCTGACTGTACCTAATTTTGTAGTGTTTTTTAATGTTATTGAATAGGGAATTTAGTGAGGATTCCAAAAATGTGCTTAAAACAGCCATTTTCTCACTCCAAGTGAGTTTTACAGGCGATTTTCTCCCTGACTATCTTTTCAAACTGTGTTTCTGGCAGCTCAAATTTTGACACCGACTTTCTCCCTGACTATGCCAAATTTTGTAGTGTTTTTTTAAGTTAGTGGATAGGAAATTTAATGAGGATTTCAGAAATGTGCTTAAAACAGTCATTTTTTTACTCCAAGTGGGTTTTATAGGCAATTTTGTCCCTGTCTGTCCTTTCAAAGTGTGTTTCTGACAGTTCAAATTTTAACACCGCTTTTCTCCCTGACTGTACTAAATCATGTAGTGATTTTTTTATGTTATTGAATAGGAAAAGTGGGTTTGACGAGCAATTTTGTCTCTGTCTGTCAAACTGTGCTCAGAAGTTGCAAAAATCAGGGTTTAGAAAAGTTTTCTTGCAGTATTCGATACAAAACAGGTTTGTGAGATTTATAACAATTATTTTGACAGTGGTCGATTGCTTAGCTAAATTATCCTCCAAAAACCACTGTCACTAATGTCAAAACTGTCACAATTTGCTTAGAATTTGCAACACACAGTTTAACACAGTTTTCGAAACAAAACGTGTTTCTGAGATATATGACAGATATTTTGACAATGGTAGTTTGTAATGTGACAAAAAAATTATTTCTTTCAAGCAAATTTCAATATTAAACCCATAAATTTACGAGTCAAACTTGAATTTACTGGTGAAATTGGTGAATTCTCCTGTCAAACTGAATTTTACTTTAAATTACACCCATCAGCACTATTAAATAATGTTTACTATTATATGTTACGTATTGGTACTTGTTTCTATTTTGCTTAATTTTCGGGTTATTATATATTTTGGTTTGCGGGAGTGTATTACGTAATAAAAATTTAATTAAATCTAAGTGGAGGGTGGTACAGTATCTAGGGGAGGTCCATAAACTAGGCAACGTCGCCATAAAATTAGAAAAAGGCAATTTCGAATCCTAAATCGGAACAAAAGGCATCTGGCCTGTACCCATATCACCGAATATGCCACTTTAAAATTGCGTTAAAAGTCATCCAGGGTACGTCAGGTAATCGGCGTCTGCCAGTACCACCGACCCAGTGTTCATAATTGCAATAATGCCGTTTCTTAGAATTCTTTCAGTTGATGATGGTCGATATTTCGGTCGGTTACAGGTTTTGCTTTCCCTTTCCTTATCTCGTGAAAGAGATATCAATCTTTATGCTAAAGGCTCAAAGACGGTCAGGCTTTTTATCCCCATACTGCCAATGCAACTTGTTTCGACTTTTTGAACGTGTTGGAATTAGGAAGATTCCAAAAAAAATAGTTATACAATTAATACAAAAATTATGTGTTTACAGGGTGATCATAATAAATGTCTCTTGAGCTAGTAAGGACCTCCATCTTGTTTTCCATCACACCTATTTTCTCTACTGTCGCCTGTCGATATTTGACACTTTGCCCATACTACTGCAACATTTTTTTTATTTATATTCGCTCTAAAAAACCAGTAAAAGTAGCCTTGTCACTTTATTTCATTACCAAAATAATAAAAACGACTCCATGAAATTGTATGCATGGATAGCCTGGGGCTTTTTCCTTTTCATCATGCTTTAATGCCGTTTCGACTTTACACTGACCTTGGATACTGGCCGCATTAAATTTGCGGCAGCCAAAAAACCAAAAGTGACTAAAAAGACCAAACCGACATTGCTGGGCGTCTGGACCGTATATAGGTCGGATGGTTATATAAGTCGTTTGGTGCATTGCGTGATTGCCACGTTTCGGATATTTCTTTAAATAATTTAGTACCGCAATTTGGTTCAGCCACATGAAAACTGATGAGGCTAAAACTTGATTTTAAAGTGATGAAAAGTCACGTTTTTCCGCTCGCAACTTCAGTTTATCCCAGTGGTCAGTATTACTAAAGTTATGTAAGTAATTCACAGAAATTTAATGTAATTCCAGTCCAGAAGTCTTTTTAATAATTATATACATAAGTTTTAATATCTGTAATAATTAAGACAACTTTAGTGGTTTAGTAATAGGTAATTCTCTCACTGGGCTAATACCATAGTACTTTTTGGGTCACTGTGTAGCCCTGAGGGTGCGCAATTTATTTACCTAAAAATATAAGTCTTCCATTTGAATTTCGTGATTTCTGGTACTTAAAACCCAGTAACCTAAAAGAACTAAGTGACGTCACTTTTTGGAAATTTCTTCACGGATCTAAGGCCAGTTTTGACCTCAAATATCTCGGAAACGGGACAGTTCTTCTATAGCACCCTTTTGGGTCACTGTGTAGCCCTGAGTGTGCGCAATCCACTGAAACTATACTGTACTTTGACAGGTAAATAACCAGTAAATTACTAATAAATTACAAATATATTGTGTTTCGGGCAGTTCAGATTTTGACACCAATTTTCTCACTCATTGTACTAAATTTTGTAGTGTTTTTTCTGGTTATTTAATAGGGAATTTATTAACGCTTCTAAAATTGTTCTTAAAACAATAATTTTCTTACTCTTACTCAGTGGGTTTTACAGGCGATTTTGTTCCTGACTGTCCTTTAAACCGTGTTCAAATTTCAGACCACAATTTCAACTGAACCAAACCAGTTTTTCCTAAATTTTTCGAAAATGGTAAAAGTTACAAAAAAATTGCAAGAGAGCAAAAATGTTCCTAATTAACTTCGTAACCTAACACCGTAAGTTTGCATGACCCTTTTTTGCTTCCAGTATACAGGGTGTGCAACAAAATTATGGTGGTTCACTATTTTTGTCACCCTGTACGCAATTTTTAAGATAGAATTTTTTACTCTACACCACTGGAAAGAAGAGCTCAAAACGGTTCTTTTAAGTGGTTGAACCACCCTAAACTCCCAAAAATAACTGAGTTACAAGATGTTCAAATTTCAAACCACATTTCAACTGATTTGAAAATGTGTTGCATCAAACCAGTTTTTCCTAAGAAAACTCGAAAACGGTAAAAGTTGCAAAAAAATTGCAAGAGAGCAAAAATGTTCCTAATTAACTTCGTAACCTAACACCGTAAGTTTGCAGGACCCTTTTTTGCTTCGAGTATACAGGGTGTGCAACAAAATTATGGTGGTTCACTATTTTTGTCACCCTGTACGCAATTTTTAAGAGAGAATTTTTTACTCTACACCACTGGAAAGAAGAGCTCAAAACGGTTCTTTTAAGTGGTTGAACCACTTTGAATACCCAAAAATAACTGAGTTACAAGGTGTTCAAATTACAAACCACAATTTCAACTGATTTAAATATTTGTTGAACCAAACCAGTTTTTCCTAAATACATCGAAAATGGTAGAAGTTACAAAAAAATTGCAGGAGACCAAAAATGTTCCTAATTAACTTCGTAACCTAACACCGTAAGTTTTCAGGACCCTTTTTTGCTTCCAGTATACAGGGTGTGCAACAAAATTATGGTGGTTCACTATTTTTGTCACCCTGTACGCAATTTTTAGGATAGAATTTTTTACTCTACACCCCTGGAAAGAAGAGCTCAAAACGGTTCTTTTAAGTGGTTGAACCACCCTAAACTCCGAAAAATAACTGAGTTACAAGGTGTTCAAATTACAAACCACAATTTCAACTGATTTGAAAATGTCAAACCAGTTTTTGCTAAATAACTCAGAAACGGTGAAAATGACGAAAAATTTTAAAATGCGAAAAAATGTTCGTAAAAAACTGTTATTACAGGGCATACATGAAAAGTGTAGTGATTCAGATTTGTGACTTTTCAAATTAGATAGGGAAATGATATTTTTCAAGCAAATTTCAATTAGACCCATAAATTTACTGGTTAAATTGGAATTTAGTGGTAAAATTGAATAAAATAATATCAGCCAACAGAAGGCAGTAATATATTACCCTAAAAATGTTAGCAAACGTAGGACAACCAAATCTTGACACTTAAATTTTAAATTGCATTTTACTCGAAAATTTTGGTTCTTTGAAAATGCGTCTTCCAAAACATATTTGAAGAAATACTGGATGTTTGATTAAAAAATAATTAATTCAAGACCCTCAAATACCTTTAAAAGTTCTTTTTTCCAAAATGCTGACATTAATGGACAGAATGTACTGACAAAACAGAAGTGAAGTTTAGGAAAACATTATTAAAGAAGTGTTAAAATAAAAAAAAATTAAAAGTTAAAAAAGTCTCAATATAAAAAATTGTATAATTTTATTTTGACAAATTGTGGATTGTCCTTCGTTAAAATTTTTCAGTAAAACCAATCAAATTTTTGAATTTTAAGGAATTTGTTTTGCCTCAATAATGTTCTAATAACGTTAAAGAAATTATTGAATATTTCTTTTCTCTATTAAAAAATGGCAACATAGCATACCATGTTATTATTTCAACATAATAGCCACATGTCTGGCTAGAAGCAAAACAACAGCATCTGCCGGTTGCAGCACGTGCTGATATAGGTGAACAAGTCCTAAATTTGTGTATGTTTTTTTTTTATAATCCCCTGAAGGCTGAAGGAGTTAATTTTACAGACCACCCTTCGAATTATTAGTCGATTTCGGTTGATTTCTCGGAAATTATTTTCATACAACAGAAACGGAGTTAAACTAATTTTGAAGGTTGTCTAACATGATGATTTGACGTGAAAATACGAGAAGAACTATCAAATTTGGGTGAGAAAATATACTAGTTACGGTCCTGTTGTGAGCCATATGTTAATATATTAGTTACCTAATTTGTTATAAATACAGCTTTGAAACTGTACCCTTTTCGTTTTCTAGGAAGGATCTATATGTCGGTAATTTTAATCTAACATGAAACGCTTATTAAAATTGTTGTTGTCCGAAACTTTTTGGATTCACATCACCTGCTTTTGTAAAATTTACATTATAATCAATGTTGCCAAGTCTACCGTTGGTTAAAACTAAGAAGATATTTAATCAAAATTCTAAAACTGTGTTTAAAACAGTCATTTTCTCACTCCAAGTGGGTTTTACGAAGTACAAACTTTAACATCGCTTTTCTCCTTGACGGTACCAAATTTTGTAGTGTTTTTTTCAGGTTACTGAATAGGAAATTTAATGAGAATTCCAAAAATGTGCACAAGACACGTTTCAGGGTCTTGATATTATAAGCATCAGCCCGTTTTACTAACAAATACCTTTCCATTTCTTACCGATAAAACAAATTGCGGACCTCCTAAGTAGAAATCAAAATGTAAATGAACCAACATTAATTTAAATTACTTTAAGGATAACAACGTTTCGGTGAAATACCTCATAAGAGTCAAGTTTATGGTCGTTATTTACTGTTATTATTGTAACAGTTTTGCGCCGCATATGAATATTTAGTATTTTTAATTTTGTAACTGTACTTTTAAAATATTTTACTAATTTGAATGTACTTTATTTCAGGAATCTTCTCCAACTTTGACGCTCATATCGTCAAAGGTAAGCAGGCCATGCGACCGCAGCGTTGTCCAATCAAGGTGTGTGTAAATGTGTGCTTTTTCATACCGTTTCTCTCACTTCTTTACAAACAACCAATAAAACTACTGTATTCATCACCACTGCATATGCATTTTGGTTGGCGTTTTATGACAATGCTACTAATGTCTCCTATATGCACTTGTTCTATTGTTTCTTGCACGTTACGTACAGTATTGTGAGTAATACGATAATTTATTTCAAAATTATAAATTAGGTTATGTTTACTGATAATAAATAATAACTACTAAGTTGCACATGTAACTGTTATTTTCACAATCAGCTGCAAGTTAGCTATTTCCTAATTGGAAGAACTAAATGCACTAATTAGATGAATCAAACATCAGAATGTCTTGTTCACATATTTTTGTGTTTTGGTAACAGTTGTTTATAGCCGTTTAATCCGCCATATATTGTTTAGTACTGACAACATGAGGAATGATCATTATGCTTACTGAAGGACCACGTTATTGTTGGATTCCAATCACCGATTAGAATCTTTATTTATTACGCCGCGGCAAAAAATTTATTACGTCGATGTTAAGAAATTTTATCCGCATTGAATTAAATGATTGGGTCTTTAACAAGATCTAAAAACCAATAAAAACGCTCGGTTACATACGTGAAATTCATTTGAAGCTTGAAACTTCTTTACCATGTAAATGTATGTAAATAGATGTCTTTCTATCGAAAGTATTTAAAGATTTTTCTTCAGTAAGTTTATCTATAACAAGTTTTATGTTACAAACAGATTTTTGCAATGCAAGTTGTGTCAGGAAGTAAAGTCTGTCAAAGGTACGTTTTCAATGACGTCAAAGGTATGATTGACATTATGCAACTTTCTGAATCAACCATGAGTAGGCGCCATTTTTTTCCTTCTTTTCAATTACTGAAAAAATGACGATTTTTTTAGGTTACTGAATAGGAAACTTAATGAAAACTCCAAAAATGTGCTTAAAACAGTCATTCTTCCACTCCAAATAAGTTTCACCAGCTATTTTGTCTTGACTGTTTTTCAAACTGTGTTTCTGGCAGTTCAAATTTTGACACCGATTTTCACCCTGACAGTAATAACTAATTTCTTAAGTGGTAATGGTTGGATTAGGCCAGAAAAAAGCAGACGTTTATTGTCTACCACGAGTCGACGTTTCGACCACTGTTGGTGGTCATCCTCAGGACTGTGTAGTTTAAAACGCCTTAGTAAGGGTCTTCAAAATGTAGGTAGGAATGAAGACCCTTACTAAGGCGTTTTAAACTACACAGTCCTGAGGATGACCACCAACAGTGGTCGAAACGTCGACTCGTGGTAGACAATAAACGTCTGCTTTTTTCTGGCCTAATCCAACCATTACCACTTAAGAAAAAATACCTTACAGAGGCTACTACCAACCAACTACACAAAAAACGTAATAACTAATGTAGTGTTTTTTCTAGGTTATTAGATAGAAAATTTAATAAGGATTTTAAAAATTTGCTTAAAACAGTAATTTTTTGACTGCAAGTGGGTTTTACCAGCGATTTTGTCCTTGACTGTTTTTTCAAATTGTGTTTCTGGCAGTTGAACCTTTGACACCGCTTTTCTTCCTGACTGTACCAAATTTTGTAGTATTTTTTTTAAGCTATTGAATAGAAAATTTAATGAGAATTCCAAAAATGAGCTTAAATCTATCATTTTCTCTCTCCAACTGGGTTTTCCCAGCGATTTTGTTTTTGACTGTTTCTTCAAATTGTGTTTCTGTCAGTTCAAACTTTGACACCGCTTTTCTTCCTGACTGTACCAAATTTTGTAGTAATTTTTTTATGCTATTGAATAGAAAATTTAATGAGAATTCCAAAAATGAGCTTAAATCTGTCATTTTCTCACTCCAACTGTGTTTTACCAGCGATTTTCTTCTTGACTGTTTCTTCAAATTGTGTTTCTGTCAGTTCAAACTTTGACACCGCTTTTCTTCCTGACTGTACTAAATTTTATAGTAATTTTTTTAGGTTTTTGAATAGAAAATTTAATGAGAATTCCAAAAATGAGCTTAAATCTGTCATTTTCTCACTCCAACTGGGTTTTACCAGCGATTTTCTTCTTGACTGTTTCTTCAAATTGTGTTTCTATCAGTTCAAACTTTGACACCGCTTTTCTTCCTGACTGTACTAAATTTTATAGTAATTTTTTTAGGTTATTGAATAGAAAATTTAATGAGAATTCGAAAAATGAGCTTAAATCTGTCATTTTCTCACTCCAACTGGGTTTTACCAGCGATTTTGTTCTTGACTGTTAATTATGTTTCTGGCAGTTCAACCTTTGACACCGCTTTTCTTCCTGACTGTACCAAATTTTGTAGTAATTTTTTTAAGCTATTGAATAGAAAATTTAATGAGAATTCCAAAAATGAGCTTAAATCTGTCATTTTCTCACTCCAAGTGGGTTTTACCAGCGATTTTGTTCTTGACTGTTCTTTCAAATTGTATTTCTGGCAGTTCAAACTTTGACACCGCTTTTCTTCCTGACTGTACTAAATTTTATAGTAATTTTTTAGGTTATTGAATAGACAATTTAATGAGAATTCCAAAAATGAGCTTAAAACAGTCATTTTCTCACTCCAAGTGGGTTTTACCAGCGATTTTGTTCTTGACTGTTTTTTCAAATTGTGTTTCTGGCAGTTCAAACTTGTTTCCACACGCTTTTTTCCCTGACAGTACTACATAATGTGGGTTTTTTTCCAGGTTATTGGATAGGAAATTTAATAAGGATTCTGAAAATGTGCTTAAAACAGTTTCTTACCCCAAGTGGGTCACGTGACTGCCTGACTAAATTATCCTGCAAAACCACGTGATATCTCTCACTAATGTCAAATTTGTTCTTGAATCTGCAAGAATGTTTTTATTTTTGAAGTATGGTTTATATAACAAACTAGCATTATTACCGCCATTAAATATTTTGACATGGCAACACTGATTCTATCCCACCTATGTTTCATGTCTCACATTTTCCAATTAGGAGGTAGCACTTCTTTTCACCTCATCGACAATGTTGCCAATTTTACAAAAATACTGTTAAAGGTCATAATATTATATTTTTGTGCAGTATACAGTGTGGTTCCTCAAGACGTACTGAAGAGCTTAAGAGACGCCATTTTTCATACACCCTGTATACGCACAATTGATAGTTTTATACTTTATAAGCATGTCAATCTTCTAATTTTTTTAGAAATTCTCCTGTGTTTTTCCATTCAAACATCTCTGAATTTATGCTTAGGGAATCATCTTAAGCATTTCAGGTGTTGAAGAAAGTCTCTTACCTTCTTAAATTAAATTTACTAATAATTTTAGTAATTCTCTCGTGAGTAATACAAATCCATTCCTACCTATTCTAAAATTTCGTCTACAAAGTCCCATTTAAATTCTTTACTTGAGCTTGAAAACATATTTTTGTAATCCGATGTATTTTTAAATAGGCAGTAGGAATAATAAATTACACTCCTTACAGCTGCACTACAAAATCTAAATTTAAATCATCATTGTATGTAGTACGAGCTGTATTAAGTCAGGCAGTTTATTTACGAGTTTTATTATCTAGGTTATTATATCCAGTAATAACAAATATTGGCTTTGATGCAGTTCGCGTGTAGACACCATCTGCTAGAAATTGTTTTATTAACATTTGATTGGTGCAGGTAAATCACAACACCAAAATAAATGTGGGTTCCCTGTAAGAAATATTGCAAGCAAATAACTGCAGACGATCGTAAAATTTAGTCTCCAGTTTTATGCTTTACCGGCTAACCTTGAATATGCTAAACCCGAATACGATTACTGGAAAATGCTATTTGATATTTATTGCAATAGATCAGATAAGCCATGTATTTTGTTTCGCTATTTTTGGGGTCCAAATTGCTATTGGAAGTCACTGTCCTAGGAATCAACGCAAGATTATTATTGATCTGCAATTGCAAATAGTACTGTTAGTTTTGTAGTTGTTTCCAGAATCAGTTTCTTGTGCTTCTTTGATTAAAATTGTCAGAATCTCTTTAGATGTTGGTTGATTGATGATTTTATTAGGAAAACACTTCTTCATTTAGTTTCTCCATTATCGGAGGTTTGCTAACCTCATAACAATCCTGATCTTGGAAGCTGCCACTCTGAATAGATGTGCAGAAGACATGTTGAACCATTCTTCTTCTTCCAATTGACCTTTTGCCCACAATCTTCCTCTGGATTATCAGGTGGAGTATCTCTTGTGACCTACATAGATGATCTTTCTTCTCTTTATCATCAATTTCCAATCATATTTCCAAGGTCAAAAGTCTGTCAAAAAAAAATGTCTATTTGATTGAGCCAGTTAGTATAGTAGAGAAAAAAATTCCAAATTTTAATGAAAATTTTGTGAACTTTTCTAAAAAATTGTCCATAACTCTCTTATTTGGAACATTCTGTATAGACACACCTTATGACAAAAGAAAGCTAATGAATGGAGCTATCACGTGACGTTGTGCGGGCAGGTCTAAGTTTCACCGTTTGGCCGCTAGAGGTCGTCAAATTTTACTCTAGTTTTTCTTGAATATCTCAAGACCACGTTGAATGGTTAAACAAAAACAAAGCTTTTAAATCAAAGAAAATCTTGAGAACTAATCTAAGACATAAGTGAATTTCAACATGACGTCACAGTTAATGTCGTCACTGCCACTTCTCCTGGAAGAGAGTACATTTCTTAATATTGACGTAATATGGGAGTATCTGAGTATTCGGCAACTTGATCTATAATTTGAAAACATATATTTGGCAATACAACGTTATTTATGTTTCCTGTTCGCTTAGCTTTAAATTGCTTAATTATAGAGTACCACGGATCATAAAACCACTTTGTTTCTAAGACAATAAAGCTTTATGGCCTTTATACTCAATAAGTAAAAATATTGCTGCCTGAAGGAGGCTTACCAACAAAATTTGACTTTTGGTCACACGGTCTTAATTTTCTTCTGCATGATAAATAGCAGGAAATACTGCTTTCAGATGGAGCACTATTTCTAGTTAGCAATAACAGGTAAATAATAAATGAAACCTCCGCCACTGATACCATGACCATTACCTGCAAGATGCTTGCACACTAAATAAACGAGGCTCAAAAAGTTCCTTTAAGAATCGCATACACGGCGCATAAAATCGAAGTTGTCGAATAAAGGCACATTAAGATGAAAACAGGTACAAAAATCTTACCTGGACCTTAGACATATTAAAGAAGTAGGCATTAAATTTATGACTATACACATACCCAATATGCTATACGGTCACCTTGATAATTTTGAGGGCCGAAATGTGTGAGAATAAGATTATAACAGCTTTAGGAATTTTATTTTCAATAAGTGATGTGTTTTAGATGCAAGTGGTAATGAGTTCTTTTCGCATCAACACCCAAATATCTTCATTATGTTATTATTTAATTAAGAATAAGTACATTAGGTAGACAAAGGAGATGAAGAGAATTTTTTAATTTTATTGATTATCTCTTATCACTTTCTCGTTTTCTTCTCGTCATGTTTTTGTTCATCTAATTAGAAAAGAAATAGAGTAAATATGTAGAGTACTATACAAAATAAGAAAAGAAATGGGAAGAGTTACATCTGTAAACACAAGCCGAATGGAGAAAATAGGAGAAGATCAATTAACATGTAAGGACTGATTTGGGATGCTGCAGATGATAAAGAAAAACAGA
Source organism: Ips typographus (assembly GCF_016097725.1). Classification (NCBI taxonomy): domain Eukaryota; kingdom Metazoa; phylum Arthropoda; class Insecta; order Coleoptera; family Curculionidae; genus Ips; species Ips typographus. The sequence goes on along the minus strand of NC_138430.1, from coordinate 4,127,064 downwards.
TGTACATGGAGCTAGTGAAGAAGAAATAGAAGTAATTTCGAACTGAGGACGCTTTAAAGAGCGTAGATGCAAATGTAGGACAATTGGAAGATTGGAATAGACAATGAGAGTGTATTACATGTAATTTGAATATTTTTGTTGAAGAGTTGGATGCTGACTGAAAGAGTTAAATGAAAAATAATGTGAGAAATGAGTGAGACAGAAAAGCTGAGGATGAGTACAAATAACATTAAAAGAAGAAGTTTGGTGTAATAAGATGATTGGAAAACAAACAGAAATATCTCTGGAATCGGTTTACCTGTAATGCATTTCAAAGTATTGATGACCAAGATTGCTGTTACATTTTGACTAATATAATTTCCCCAGAATGTCTTAAGAAAATTTAAGGAATTTTAGGAGAAATACATATCAAAAGCAAAAATTCAGGCAGTGGAATTTGGACTATTTGAAAATTTTAAAATGCAAAGTAGATGTGTTTCTTGGTGGAACTACACTGTAAGTAGTCTTTACAGTTCCAAGGAGCCAAATTTAACAGTTCTGACGTTAAGAAACACTTTTATACTTTGCTTGCGTCACGTGACAGTTGTCATTACTGTCAAAACTTATTCACCAGTGACCATAAAGTATAAAATGCCAAATAGATGTGTTTCTTTGAGAAATTGCACTGTAAGTTATGTTTACAGCTCCCTGGAGCCAAATTTGACAGTTCTGACGTTAAGGAATATTTCAATACTTAATTTTCTTGAGTCACGTGATAGTTGTCATAACTGACTCATCAGTGACATGAAAGTTTAAAGTAGTAATTAGACGTGTTCCTTTGAGAAGTTGCACTGTACGTTGCTTTTACAGCTCCATGGAGCTAAATTTTAAACAATTCTGACGTTAAGGAACACTATTATAGTTTGCTTGCGTCACGTGACAGTTGTCATAACTGTCAAAACTCACTCAGCAGTAACCTGAAATTATAAAATGTGCTTCTTTGAGGAATTGCTGTGTAAGTTCGGTTTACAACTCCCTGGAGCCAAATTTGACAGTTCTGACGTTAAGGAATATTTCAATATTTAATTTTCTTGAGTCACGTGATAGTTGTCAAAACCGACTCACCTTCAGTGACGTGAAAGTATAAAATGCCAAATAGGCGTGTCTCTTTGAGAAGCTTTACAGCTCCATGGAGCCAAATTTGACAGTAGGAACGTTAAGTAACACTTTAATAATTTGCTTGAGTCACGTGACAGTTGTTATAACTGTCGAAACTTACTCACCAGTGGCGTGGCAGTATAAAATGCCAAACAGATGTGTTTCTATGAGAAATTACACTGTGAGTTGTGTTTACAGCTCCCTGGAGCCAAATTTGACAGTTCTGACGTTAGAAACACTTTGATACTTACGTCACAACTGTCAAATTTTACTCCATAGACCTATAATACAATGTGCAGTGTGATTTAGCCAAGCAGTCCTATTTTGGATTGGATTGGTAATTTCTTGTCACAGCTGCGTAACTTCTGACAACTGTCAGGTGACATCAGAGTGTGTGTTAATGTCACGTCTGTTAAATTTAAGTCTATGGAGCTATAAATTCCACTTGGAATGCTATTTTTCCAAGAAATGCAGCTAATTTGCGTATTCCCATTGTATATAAGCGTTGAGTTAGTTTTGACAGTCAAATTTGAAATTAGGAGCACTTAACTAAAAACGACATATTTAGAGCTTATTGCTCAACTGTTCTGCATGACTGCAGTAAATACTGTAGACACATGCCATAATAATTCTTATGATAAGCATGAAATAACTAAAACAAGAATCCGATTATCTTCTCAGCAAATGAACGATGGCCGTCAGAAGATAAAAAAAACGCGCCATTATTCCTCTTTACTGGTCGTCTAAGTACGTTAAATTACATATCCTCTTTAAAGATCGGAGATTCATTTAAATAAGAACCTGAAGCCATAATTTATGAAAAAAAAACTCGTGTGTACATGACTTCAATCCGGCTGTACTGTTAGACCAATTATTAAAAACCTTATCTGATTTCGTTGTAAGTGTATAAGTGGGTACTAAGATTCCTAGACCGCAGTCCGATGACCATATAACCTTTTAGGTGGGTTCTAAGCAATGAAAATAAATGATATATGATATAATTATATACTACAATGGCAACGAGTTTAAATGGTCTATTATTAGAGGCTTTTAAAATATATTACTGGTACTGGATAAAGCAAAAATTTCGATTCTAGAGCTAGATTACTTGAAATGTTTTCTCATGATTGAAGACAAAACAATAACTGAACGTTTTTTGTATAGCAATAATTAATTATTACAGTAATGTTCAAGCAAATTCAATCCTTTATCAATATTTGTAACTAGCCTTATACAAATCTTCTCACCTATAGTGATATTCCAATAATTTAAAATTAATTATGGAATTTCAAATTTTTATTAATTACTCTAGGTGTTTGCATCCTGTGAGAAACACAGAAATACTTATAATTTTTAGACAGGTAATATTCATATGTATGAATTAATGAGTCATATGCAAATCACCACAATGTAAATTCATGGGAAAAATAACTTTCGGTTCAATCCAAAAATATACGCAAGTTAGAGATAATAGACAGACTAGGTGAGGTAAAAAGCGACCAAAACGTAATATCGGTCCCGTTTCCTTTCATCTGAAAAGCATATCAAATCGCTTCACATATAAAGCGATAAAAAAGGAGAGACAGCTGGGTTTTCTTCGCCATACCATCAATGCCCAAAAGTCACCGCAAATTGGCGTTAATTATATGCTGAATACACATTGAACAGGAGTGGAAGCAAGATGCGTAGGTTGACATGCTTGTTGCGTAAAACAAGAAACGCATGTCGTTTAACACGCTCCTCCATACCAAAATACTTCAGTGCTACTTAAATTAATTACCGACTGAATTTTGGTAACTGTTATTGGTTTTTTAGTCTTATGTCCACATTTCAGTAACTTATTACAAGTTAAGAAAATAAATAGAATAGTCTAACACACTTCTGTTTTGTTGTTACAAAATCTGTTATTTTTTACATAATTATTTTATTTCTGTCTATAGTTTTTGCTGTTTTGTGTACTCCATGCATGCATTTACAACAGATTACTAACAGCCATAATGTATTTTTCTACTCGCGTGCAGAATTTAATACTTTTTCGCACACATGTGAGTGTAGAAAGTTAGTCTTTTAGAAAAAATAAAAGGAGTGCGGAAAAAGACTTTTTTCCACTCGCGTGTGCAAAATATCTATTATTAATATCTATTCCTCGTAGAAAAAATATTGTTCCTAACTCTTGTGTAAAGTATCTTGTCCGCACTTGTCTGCCCATCGTGCGTACAAGACTTACTTTGCACACTTGTTAGGAAAACTACTATTTCTGCACTAGTGCGGAAATTGCTAAATGTCGAATTGTTCTATTAAAGAAAAACCATCTTCAAAGAAGTTTTTTGAAGGGTTCTAGCGTCTTTAAGACACACTTTTTGTTATTTCCAGACACCCTGTATACAAGCTGAGCTAGTCTAGCAGGATTACAGCATTCAATAGAACAGCTTAGTTTGATCAAAATTTCTTATAGACATGTTTTTGAAATACAATCTGTCTAAGTTTTAAATTTTTCTTTAGTATTTTTTCACAGCTTCTACAGTTTTTAAAATAATTGAGTAAAATTTAGTAAAATTTCAGCAAAACAATAATTATTGAAGAAAAGTTTTGAATGTAATTTAGCTGTTGATTAATAAAAACTATAAAGTAAGTTGTGGCCTTAAAAAAATATTTTACTTTAGAATTAATCTCATAAACTCCAGCTCTTTATGTAGACAAAATAAATTACTTCTAAATCTGTTATTTATATCCAATAACTTAATTTTGACGTGTACTTCTAGCATGCTGTTACTTTACCATCTCTTCCTATAAGAAGACAAATTGCTTCCAATATGGTTGCATGTTGCCTGATTAAAGATAATAATTTCTTCCTTCAGTAAAAAAGACAAGACAAAGCGGGCGTTTAGATAAAAAAAATTTATTTTTAAAGACAAAATGTTGTGAATCAAGTGGAAGGACAAGATTAAGTTCGCTTAGTAACAAAATTAAACCAAATATTTTTAATTGATCATCCTGACGAGTTCGAAACGAAGAGCGTTGTTAACGCTTGGGAATAATTTTCAATATCAAGACGTTAATGAGGATAATTTATAATAAGGTTTTGTTCATTAGAAGGCGATTGACCGGTTGTGAACTCGAAAGGTTTTACTTTTACGAGAATTCGGTATAGAGCAAAGCTATTAAATAAAACCAGATTTTTTAATTTACCTATAATACTTACCGTTGCCATGGTTTATATCTCACTAGGAACCGATTAATTCCCAAGAATATTCCGTGGCTTCTTAAGCGATTTTATGTGTACAGTTAATTTTATGTGTTGTACAGCAACATCCGGAGATCTGATTAGTGTAACGCACGGTATACGTGGGCAATGATATTTATTAGACTTATTAGAGAGACCTTTTTGTGAGTCTTGGTGGCGCAAGAAATTTAAATTTTCTAGTGGAGTAAGAAAAATGTTGATATTTTTTAATGACCAATCATTACCTTAATTAGATATCTTTTTTATATTAAACCACATGCTAATATTAGGTCTGTTGGCAGAACGAATCTCCAACTAATAATCAGAGGAATATGTCCAGCTATTGGCTATTACCTTTAAAATGTTAATGTCACGTGAGCATTCAATCAATAAAAGCCAACAATTTTCGATTTTCAGTTGGAAAGCAGTTTGAAATTGCCTCTATGAACAATATTGTCACTCGTACAATCTGGAAAACGCATACTCGTGGGACTTAACTTAAAAAGAACAAACCATCAATGTTATACAGGGTGATTCCAAAGTTGGGGCTTTTCTTTCACCTGCGAATAGGGCTTCAAAAAATAAGGTTCAAGGTTAAATAAACATTTTTTGAAATGTGAACAATAACGAAGATACAGGGTGTCAAAGTTTTACTGAAAAAACGAAAATAAAAAATAACTTTAACTTAATTTTAACTAACTGACAGGTTATTTCCTATCCACACACATTAACAATTTTTTTTAAATTTTTTTAGTTTTTAAGATATTTCAACTCGAAAATTGTGTCACTTTCTGTGAGTTTGCAGTGTTGTTGCTAAGTTTGAAGCCTTGTGAAGCTGTAATTTGCACTCCAATCTAGATTTTTTTGATATCATTAGAAAGAGGTTGAAAAATTTTACAAAATGTCGGTTGAGCGAATTTTCTAACTTTTTCAGTTTTTGAGAAATTTCAATTCGAAAATTGTGTCACTTTTTGTGAGTTTGCAGCGTTGTTGCTAAGTTTGAAGCCTTGTGAAGCTGTAATTTGCACTCCAATCTAGATTTTTTATATATCATTAGAAAGAGGATGAAAAATGTTACAAAATGTCGGTTGAGCAAATTTTCTAACTTTTTCAATTTTCGAGAAATTTCAATTCGAAAATTGTGTCATTTTTTGTGAGTTTGCAGCGTTGTTGCTAAGTTTGAAGCCTTGTGAAGCTGTAATTTGCACTCCAATCTAGATTTTTTATATATCATTAGAAAGAGAATGAAAAATGTTACAAAATGTCGGTTGAGCGAATTTTCTAACTTTTTCAGTTTTTTAGAAATTTTAATTCGAAAATTGTGTCATTTTTTGTGAGTTTGTAGCTTTGTTGCTAGGTTTGAAGCCTTGTGAAGCTGTAATTTTCACTCCAATCTACATTTTCTATATATCATTGGGAAGAAGATGATAGAAAATGCCACAATTTGGCGTTTGAACAAACTGTCTAGCTTTTTCAGTTTTTAAGATATTTTAATTTAAAAATTGTGTCACTTCTTGTGAGTTGAAAGAGTTGTTGCCGGGATTAAACCCTTGTGACGCTGTAATTTGCACTCAAATGGAAAAAAGATGCAAAATGCTTCAAAATGGTGTTTGAGATTTTTTTTTAACTTTTACAGTTTTTCAGATATTTTAATTCAAAAATTGTGTCACTTTTTGTGAGTTTGCAGCGATGTTGCCAGGTTTGAAGCCTTGTGACGCTGTAATTTGTTCTCCAATCTAGATTTTCTATATATCGTTGAAAAGATGATAAAAAATGCTATAAAATATCGATAGTATACACGCTGTATCTTCGTTATTGTTCATATTTCAAAAAAGCTTCAAACGAAAAAAAAGCCTATTTTTTGAAGCCCTATTCGCAGGTGAAAGGAAAGCCCCAACTTTGGAATCACTCTGTATACAAAATATGATTGGTCTTGCAATCTTAAAGTGTATCAAATGACTTTTTGGTTACTTGACGTTAAGTGACACAAAAAGGGTAAAAGCTAAATTAAAGTGAAGGTTCAGTGGATCTTACTGTATTTTCTTACCACCAGATTAGAATAAACTGGAAATTGGAAAAATATCTAACAATTTTATTCCTGTCTTCTTCTTCTTCATCCTATGTTGTTCCACTTCTAGATGCATGTAGGCGTCTTCCAAAATTACCTACGTTTTTCTGTCTCCAGCAATCTGAATCCAGTTCAAGGTTAAAATATCACAATTTTGACTTCACAAGGTGGTATCATAAGTGAAGAAGAACTGTACATAGTTATATGTATAATAGGTTTTGAAATTGCATCTAAATTTCAATTTTTTCTAAAACGTGAAGTAATCTTATCAGGGACAAAAATTCTTGTAAACGTACGACATCCAACTTAAGTTTTGTATTTGAAAGGAAAAAGCAGAATAATTACTATTAGCTTGTGTAAAATCTTAACCTTGCTAAAAAAACTTAGATGAAAGTTCCCCAAACTGCTAACTACACGTCATAACTTAGACAGTTGTTATTAATTAAGTCCAGTAAATTTTTAACCATCTGACATATTCATTATCCTATAGTCTTCATTAAAAATCCCCCTTTAATTTATATGTTGATACATTTCATTTAATTAAACCGTAGTTTATATCTACAAAATGTAATCAGTTATCTGACCATTGATATGACGCTTCACCTATCCAAATAGAGACAGTAAATTCGACAATCGTGTCCAAAAAACTAGCTCATTTACATACTTTTACCGAAATATGTAACCGAGCCTATTTCGAAGAGATACTAAATCAGAGTAATAAATTTGATTTTGTTTTCTACGGAGCAAGAAATATGAACCCATTCGTTACCTAATATATGCCTAAAGAAGATTCGGAGCTGCACGAAACTGTAATAAAAACCACTCCTTGATTCGATTTCTTTTACTAAATTACTGGTAATTTCTAATTTAAATCTTGACAGTTACTAAAACCAGCAAAATTGGGTTTTTCCGACAGTTTGACAATATCGCGTGTTTGTCATAATAAGGGAGTTATTACAATAATAAGGTTTCTGGATACAAGAAAATCAATTAAATAGTTTGTGCGTTTCTGTGCCAATTCCACTCTCCGAGCATCAAGACGTTAATAAATTAAAACTAATTTGAATAAACATTTATTTAAAACAAAACTATTTTTATAATGTTGTTTTTCGAGTGCTTAAGGAATGCACCTAATTAAAGTTCAATAACTGCGACAGGGGTCCCCTCTTTTCGTTAGACGAAGATTTAAAAATACCGGGTAATATGCGTAGTTCTAATTTAAAAGTTTTTTTTAAGTGCGATTCTTTTTGATTAGGATTTATTTTAAGAGCACGCACTACATACGGCTAAGCCGATTGAATGACAAAAATATCTCTTGAGCAATAAGAGAGGAGTGTGTGACATGATTACATTGCGCGGGATATTTATACATTTTCTTTGGAAACATTTGGATCCAATAATCCTTTTCTCACTTTGTGGTTTAAGCAGGAAAATTGGTTGTTTGGGGAATTGTCCTGTGTGGGTGGTTTATGGTAGGTAATTATGTACAGTATGTGTCATAATTTAGAGAGGCAACAAAAGAGTAACTTGTTGTTAATCAAAAATCTTTTGTTAGAAGCTAACTGTCATCAATCATCAATCACACATTTGTGGTAAAGTAAAAAAGTGTTGATGATAAGCTAATATGTAAATTTAGAAAAAGTTCTTTCAAACTGCGTTTCTGGTAGTTCAAACTTTGACACCGCTTTTCTCTCTGATTGTCCTAATTTTGGTAGTAATTTTTTCGGGTTATTAAATAGGAAATTTAATGAGAATTCCAAAAATGTGCTTAAAACAGTCACTTTTTTTGCTCCAAGTGGGTTTTACCAGCGATTTTGTTCTTGACTGTTCTTTCAAACTGTGTTTCTGAAAGTACAAACTTTGACACCGCTTTTCTCCCTGATTGAATAAGACAAGACATCTCATGAGAATTCTAAAAATGTGCTTAAAACAGTCATTTTCTCATTCCAAGTAGGTTTTACCAGCAATTGCAAATAGTATATTGGAAAAAATTTTACTTTTTCTACACTAGTAAAACAAACATTAAATTTAAATTAAAAAATAATAACTGACTATTTGATTTTTCTAAATTATAAATATACATTTAAGTCACATTTAACACACATTTATAAGCCTTTTTCTAAGTTTTTACACCTTTTGGAACATTTCTGGACCTTCATCAAAATATTTAATACTCCTGCAACATTTTTAGACTCTTTGCAACATTTCTAAACTTGTGGCAACGTTCAAATTTGTTCTACATTTTTACAAAATTACGAATATCTGAGAAATGGTTTTAAATTGTCTATTAACATAGATTCTAAAAATAAAGTAATGTACTAAGTGTTCCTTTCTGCTACTAAGATACTTTTTCTGCATTTGGAACATTTGAAAATATTTTTAAAGGATACTTCCAATTAATCCCAGAATCTTTTTTGAAAGTGAATAGTGTAGTGTAATCTTCAGTGTCGAAATAACGTGAATATAATGAATTAACTCATATTATTTGATTTTTGCCTTGGTTTCCTTTACTTTAGCTTTAAAATCACGCAAAAATCTCAACCCTTAATCAAAACTAAACATCGAAAACAATCCAATTAAGTCAAGCAACATTAAAAATTCTACACGTTCCCTGTTTGATAAAGTTGGCATGTCCTTACATGGCAGCTATATTAAATAAGCTGGCATTTCCTATCCGACCTGAAATTCTTCAAAGTGAAATTGAAACGTGTTTTTCGACCCTAAGTTATTAAGGGCGGGTATTGCGACCATGAAAAATGGCCAAAGTAAGAAAATAATACGCCAGATGTAGAGTTTTGTTGCTTATTACATTAGAGACACATTTGACTTCCGGCGTTAAAGCCGAATTGCTGCCGCTTTGCGGCATTTCGTGCTGTTTGATATTTAATATTTCTCGGTCGTGCAAGCCAATTTACTTTATGTTCTTCTAGTAAGTAAATGTGCATGTCTCCGTCGTTCTGTTTGCTATTTTTCACCATTTACATATCATGCAAAGCAGTTGCAATATGCTGTATGTGGGTGTTTTGGTTTTGATTATTCATGCAACTACATTTTGCTTTATTCAATTATTGGATTGTTTTAATGAGTAAGCTTTATGAAATGAAACATTAATTTTACTATAAACTTTTTAAAATTACAGTAAAATAGGACAATGTCATTGTTATCTGGCAATGCCAAAAACTATCTGGTTATTGTCAAAAATTATCTGGTAATGCCAGAAACTATTTGGCATTGTTAAAAACTGTCCGACAATTGTCAGAAACTATCTGACAATGCCAATAATTGTCTGGCTTTGTCAGAAACTGTGCAGTAACGATGCAGTAGTCATACCTTCCAGAACACCGTTTTTAAGATATGAACCAAACATGCTTGTTTTAAACGGGACACCCTATATATTTTTGGAATAAACTTAAAATTACATTTTCAAAAATATATAACACGGTGCAGTTAAATTGCACAGCAACGTAGAAATTTCCTTCTAACTCTTTTTTGATATTTTTCAAAATAACCGAGTTACACTTGGTTGAATTTGTTTAGGATGTTTCAAATCACTTTTTTGTGTTTTGACACAGTTTTTAAAGAATATCTCCATGAGAAAGCCCTTTAGGGTCAAAGTGCACTAATGCAATCTGGTAAAAGGTAAGATTCTCTACAATTTTCCCCTTATACACTTTTTTTTATTTTCATAAATAAAGTTATGTTTGTCTGAACTTGGAGGTTTTCCATAATTTTTTTTTGTCTCATATTTTTTAAGAATTACCAAAAAAATTTGATTTTATGTTCAACCCGGTTGTTTTTTTTAAGATCACGTGACATTTCCTCTATGTCACTTGTTCGTTTTCTGTCAAAGTCACGTGACACAATTCTGCCATTTTGGTACAATTTGACACCCTGTACATTCTTTTAGCATGTAACAATTTAAAAAAAAAATCAGATTATCCAATTTTGAGGGAAAAAACGAAAGACATTAAATAATTGCTTTATTAAAAGACATTCTGCACACGCCACTGAACATGCACACATGGTACCACATTTTTTGTTACACCCCAATGCAATTATTTCCTTTGCCTACCTTCGCCCATATGATTGCATGCCCAACCTTTTAAGACACATTCAATTCGGGCGACTTTTCAATAACCTTGAATGCCATCCGTACCGTTTTCGAAGTCACTTTATTTCGGCGCAACTGCAGGGGAGTGCATTACATCTGGTCATATTTTGTTGGTTTCTTTACTACCTCGCCTTCCACTTTCAAGTTCAATGTCAAGGTTGCATTTTATATACAGTGTGAATCATTTATACGATCATGATGATCACAATATGAGAAATGTTTCATTACTGTCAAGAGAGTCAAAATCTGGAAATAACAATGAAAATGCTCATTGAATACTATGTTGAACAAACAACATATTAGGTCTGTTCGCAGAACGAATCTCCAACTAATAATCAGAGGAATATGTCCAGCTATTGGCCATTACCCTTAAAATGTCAATGTCACGTGAGCATTCAACCAATAAAAGTCAACAATTTCCCATTTTCAGTTGGAAACCAGTTTGAAATTGCCTCTACGAACAGACCTATTATTGAATAATATATGTAATGGTGGATAAAGTGGTAACTTTTGATCTTATTAACGCTGAAGTAGTTAATTGTTGTCAGCTTTTTTGAAAGCTTTCAAGTAATACTGGAAGTACAATTCATTAAGAAATCAAGAAGAATTTTACAAAAATAAATTTGCAAGATCCAGGAGTACCTTAAGAAAGTAAAGCTTCTGAAATCACCATACCATAACTAACCATTAATCATTTAGTACGATTTTTATTTGTGCATTAAAATTCAATTTCTCAAATACAAAAAAAACTTAAATAAACCAATCAAAATGACCAAAAATAACAACATACTTAATGTTTAATGACATTGTACGAAAACAAGAGAAAATGCTAAATTTGTATTGATAATGGGAGACTATATTTTAATGATAAAAAATAATTGATTTCATTGATAAGCAATTATTAGTTTGTGTGTAGTGTGTATGTACTACTCCTGCCACCTATTGGCCAGTATGGCCAACTAAAAATATATGGGATCAATATAGTCTGGAGGATATTTTTGGAGTTCTCTGTTTCAACTAATACAACGTTGCTCTATTCAGCGAGGATTTGTACAGATGTCACCACAATACAATTTTTTTATAACAATTTAATAAAAGGTTTTGTTAAAATAAAAAAACAAATTGTGGTGTACTTATGTATAACTTTAGTACAAATGGTGGTGTATTTTGTGTTAGATAGTTTTACCATCAAAATCCGTTATAAAAAATTGTAGTTGTGGGTAAATTAACCGGTAAAATAAATATTTTATTTTACCAGGAAAATTTGACCGGTAAATTATAATTGAATTGAATTTTTGTTGAAAAGTGTAGAGATAATAATAGTTGCCATCGAGGTGCGTTTGTGGTAAAAATTTCAACCTCTAAGTTAAAGCGTTTCTGAGATATTGAGCAAAAATCCACAAAAAACAAGAGCCAACTTTGACGTCCTCTAGCGGCCAAACGGTACAACTTAGCGTCACCCGCTTAACATCATGTGATAGCTCCATTCATTGGCTATGAACGTTTACCTAATATAATCCCGAATGTTTTAAATAAGTGAGTTATAAAAGATTTTTTGAAAAATTGCACGAACATTACTTTAAAATGATCTTTTCTGAGACAAATAACTGTGTTTCTGACAGTTCAAACTTTGACATCGCTTTTCTTCCTGACTGTACCGAATCTTGAAGTGTTTTTTCATGTTATTGGATAGGAAATTTAATAACGTTTCCAAAAATGTGCTCAAAACAGTCATTTTCTCACTCCACGCGGGTTTAACAAGCAATTTTATCTCTGACTGTCAAACTGTGCTCAATAGTTGCAAAAATCAGGGTTTAGAAAAGTTTTCTAGCAGTATTCGATACAAAACGTGTTTCTGAGATTTATGACAATTATTTTGACAGTGGTCATGTGACTGTCTAGCTAAATTATCCTCCAAAAACCACGTGATATGTCACTAATTTCAAAACTGGCAAAATTTGCCTAGAATTTGCAAGAATTTACAGTTTAACGCAGTTTTCGAAACAAGACGTGTTTCTGAGACTTATGACAGTTTTGACAATTGTCAGTTGGTAAATGTAAATTTCAAATTGTTTAAATAATAATATCTTCAGATTTTCCTCATTTTTCTCATCTCAAAAACATATTATTTGTCATAATTTAAACATGAGGTAGTAAAGAAAAGTAACAAAAAGAAGAAAACTCCTATTTTTTGTAGGATTTCCACCGGCGTTATTTGGTACTGAAATACGTACTTTATTTTTTGTTTGACCATATGGTTTAGCTTATATTTTTAAAAATTTAATGTTTTACCTGAATAATATAAATTACGAAATTGTCAATTTTCAACTGCGTTTGCTGCGACTTTTGGAGTTTATTTTCTTATAATATTATTATTAAATGAAAAAAAACATTTATAACCTATTAGCACAGTTTTCTGAATTATTAATTCAATCACCAGAATAACAAAACGTTTCCACCGTGTTTATCAGACATGGTTCATAAAATTCTCTACACGCTTCAAAGATTATTGATAATTTTGTAATATGCAATCTGGATTAGTATATAAAAATCAATTTGCATTTCCAATGCACTTATTAGAAAACACAAAAATTTATAATCCAATAAGTAGATCGTTAAAGATTACAAGTAGATATTGCATATTAAGTGTTTTATAACTTTATTATTATTTAAAATAGCTAAGTATAATAAATACGCACTTTTCAGTTTAGTTTGATGACTTGTACAAGCTTAGCTATTTTTGTATTTTAACGTTACTGGTTTTTACTAAGAAATTCCCTTATTTACTAATTATTATAATTAAATACGTTATTATAATAATTTAAAACTGCGTGTTGTTTTCCAGAAAAAAAACGCATATAAAATGTATTGTGCGTTATTGTGATTAAACAAACTAAATCGAAAAACACGTACACATATTTTAATTTAATCAGCACAAATAATGTAAAAGGCACAAATCTAGACATGCAAAACAGAAATTAATTCGCGTCGATGTTTTTTAGATTTCTATTTCCCTTATACACTTTGAAGGCACTAAATCCATGCAGAAGTTACAAAGTAACTTACGAAGGGTTTCAACAAAACAACATTGAATATGAAGTGAATTATTTTTAGCCCAGTTTCTGGCAGAGGTTTAATTTCACTAAACCACGGACGACAGTTTCTTATACAACTAAACATTGGATACAGGCAAACGGGACCATGGCTAATTTATTTTAAGAGTTTTGTTTTAGTACTTTTACTGTGATACTCGAGTGGTTTTCGGTCATTTTATACAGTGTTTGTGAATTGAATTTCTACTAATGTTATCCAGGAACAAACATCATCACCATCATCATAGGGATGGCCCAATCAAACACAAAAAACACGTTTACATTCCGTTTGGCAGATCGAAGAATCGAAGGGTGAGATTTCAGTTTTATTTGTTCCTGTGTTTATATGGATTTGCCAAGAAATTAGTTATGCTTTGTTTGTTTTAACAGTCTAAAATAAAACTTAAATGCCACATTATCAAGGTTTCTATTAACGTTTTAAATGTATACCTCAATCATTCCTGGAATGGCTAAACAATAATAGTGAAGGTTAAAAATTGCTTTCGCCCGATAAGTATACACTGAAATAATAAATTTTGATTATAGTGAATAAAATCATATTTTACAGCTAACCGAATGTACTACCACGCCAATATTCGGTGTAAATATAGATTCAAAGGCCAAGATTCTTGCCTTATATATTTAGAAATAAGTGTTTGAAGCAATTTCTATTCATAATTCAAGTTTAGCGTTCAATATGTTGGTTAGCAGTGTATAACTAAAAGAAATAATTCCCATTATTAATTAAGTTTTTCAAAAAAATTGTTTAAATTAGAAAATACTCAGCTATAAACCTGTAATGTTTTCAATACTCTTTTAGCTCTTAGGACATGTTATCTAATTATTTAACTAACAAAAGTATTGTTTAAATTTTGTAACAAAAGGAAAATACATGTTATTTCAACAGAAAAAAAACTTTCTCAAATTTCTCTTAATCACTTGAAATCTATCTTCTAAAATTACTTTTAGAGTTCCTATTTATATTCTAATAATTTGATAACAACTTACTTAAAGTAATTCAACAACTATAATTGAATTACCTTTCAGAAACAATAATTGTAATTAATTTTTCAATTTCTAAACTAAAATAGTGGCAGGTGGTATTTGATTTTCTTTTCTTTCTGTATTTTCTTTTACTCGACAGAATTAAGGGGACAAAATAGTAGAAACATTAATTTTCTATATAAACTTAGGAATGACATTTTGCCCTTAAAAACCTTAGAAGCAGGGATGGGCAATGTCGTAAATGTATGTAGTTAATGTAATTAATTACATGTAGTTAACGTACAAATGTAGTTAAATTTTTCATGTATGAAATGTAACTATAATGTAACAAATTATCTTAATTGAAGGACAACTAATTTTACTTTATGGTATTGTTTGTTATTTATTGTTATATTTAAGACATGAAAAAAAATCAAGTATTTAGTTATAAGAATCGAGAATATAAGTTAAGCTTGTTTAAAATTAATATTGTTAAGACCACCCTTAGTTTTCGGTTATTTTTTTTTTTTCGGTAATGTTAGAATCCTGATTCAGGATATTGTAAGACCATAACCTCAAAACTATGCAGATGACGTAATTAATTACATTTAGTACATTTTTTACATTAACGACATTATCTACGTGTGTAGTATGATGTTCATGTAATTGCCCATTCCTCCTCAGAAGGGAGTTATTTTCCGAAAACCAAGACAAGATCTGTGAGTTCCTGAAAAACAATTTCAATTTCAATGTTCTGTATTGTCTTTTACTTGACAATATTCAGTAAAAGTTTAAAGACAAAAACTGTAGCTAGTTTAATTCTCTACCAAAACTTAAAGACATTTTGTCCTTAAGGGCCTCAGAAAGGAAATATTTGCTTGGGAATGTTTAGTGGACGCAGTGTCCAAATGTCTACGTAACTTGGCCACATGACAAAATTCAGGAAAATACCAAGAAACAAAAATTGTAGGAAATGTAATTTTCTATGAAAATCTAAGAGACATTTTGCCAAATCTAAGAGACAAATCTAAGAGACAAGGGCCTCAGAAAGGAGTTATTTTCCGAAGTCTAAGACAAGGTTGCCAATAATTAATAAAGTAGCTACATTATTTAACTTATTTTCAACTATTATACAGAAGTAATTGATAATGTTAGTAATTGCGACAGCCTTGAATACAATTTGGTCTTAAAATATGTATAATTAACAATGATTAAAACAATACATACTGAATATTTTACATTCAAACAAAAATAATACTACAAGC
The DNA here is from genome assembly GCF_016097725.1 of Ips typographus. Taxonomy (NCBI): domain Eukaryota; kingdom Metazoa; phylum Arthropoda; class Insecta; order Coleoptera; family Curculionidae; genus Ips; species Ips typographus. The sequence continues at coordinate 4,111,184 of NC_138430.1, read as the reverse complement.
AATCACAATGAAAACATATCGCATAAAGGCAGAATAATATTCCTTAACCTAGTTTCGCACTCTTTGCTCATCTTCATACCTTCCAGAACAAATTTGCTTCTGTCTCCAAAATTAAATTCATCGTACATGTCCTTGTTGGCCATTATGTATTGCAGATGTTCTTCCGGATTGAAAATGTACGTTCCAGCTACACAAACTTGATATAAAGCTGGTTTGGCAAAATTCTCTATGCTGTCTGTAAAACGTTTTTTTGGCATTATTGTCTTTATATCTAAATTAAAACGGTTTAGTTCTTTTGCCACGTTGGTGTAATAGAAATCTACGTAGTCGTTAAGGTTTTTTTGCAAAAATGTGTATTCACTGTTTAAATATAATAACAGCAGAAAGTCGTAAGCCGGTGGGCCGTATTTTGCCATCTGGAAGTCAACAAATAAACAGTCGAGGTTTTCGTTAAACATTACGTTGTTTAGCCATAGATCATCGTGGCATAGCACATTTCTCGTAATCGAAGGGATTTCATCTAATTTAGACATTTTAAGTTCCAAATAGTCGTTTATTTTGTCTCTATATTCAGGATTGTTAGTGAAGTGAACACACAACTCTCCTACACACCTTACTGAAGATTGGTACCAATTATTCCTTACATTACCTTTGACAAAATCTAGTTTATAGTCATTTAGCTCGTTTACACATTCATTAACTAGACAATATGTGGTATTACTTTTTGATTGTTCTAACTCTTCCAAAGCTAAACTAGATCCATGCATAACTGCCATTGTTTTTAGCGCGCTTTGGAGTTGTGGTTTATCTAAATAAGTTTTCGAGAATACTTTAAAGTTTCTAGCTTGAAGATTCTCAAATACCATAACATCATTTCGTGTCAAGAATATTTTAGGTGAAAACGGACGGCTGGAAATTGATTGCAGTTTAGCAATCACGTTTTTGTATACTGTCTTTTCTTTAAGCAGCACTCCGCACGATTCAATAAAATCCCGTTGTTCTTTATTGGTAATCGGTAAAGATTTTATAAAATATGTCTTTTCACGTACACCATCACCTTCACTAACGTAGAATATTGTGAGTAACAAATGTTCGGCCAAAAACCCCAATGTTTTTTCAGAGAACTTGGTAATTTCTTTTTTTACAAGCTTAAATTTACTGTGGTTTAGACTGTTATTTAAAATTGTATTGCACTCGTCAAGAGATAGTACGCTATCCATTATGAACAAAAACACAATGCACCAAACTTATCACAGTACTGCTGTTCCTACACTTTTTATCTACTTAAAGTGACAGAATGAACTAATTGCAGCCTAATAATATTTACCATAATAAGGATTTCTCTCGGTCTTATTTAAGAATGATTATATTCCTTTATGTATATTAAAATTGTTTTTTGTTTACATGACCGTCAGGAAAGATTAATGTGCTATCTAGTTATATTAACGATTTTCCAATGAAAAACAATTACAAGGCTGCTTATTTTTACTAGACATTTGTTACAATATACAGGGTAATTCAAATTCGACCCTCTCCATTGGGATCTCGGAAACTATAAGAGATATGAACAAATTTAAATTGGGAACTGATAACTGAACCAAAGTCCGTTTTAAAAATTATTTTCCAAGTACGTTCGTAAGATATCCGAAAAAAACAGGAATTTTGATTTTTTGTTTTTATTTATTTCTAACCTTATTTGCAGAGATATCCTAAAACCAAATTCAAAGCCAACTTGTTGAAGTAAAATTAGATTTTATTGAATTATTTCGTCATTTATGAAGCAAATCATAAGTCGTCATACATCACTGAAATCAGAATTAAACGTACTATTTTGACGTTTAAAAATTTAATATGTCTCCCATAAGAAAAAAAAAGTTGATGATGACTGCCGACAGACGAAACGTCGGGCGTCAAATTCCGTCAGCTGATAAAAAGTTGCAATGAAATGGTTTTTTTGGTTTTGGGATATCTCTTCAAAGAGATAGTAAGGTAAAGTAAAAACAAAATCAGATTTTTTCGGATATCTTAGAAAGTACTAGAAATATCGAAATTTTTAAAACTGTATTTGGTTTAACTTTAAATTAAGCCCAAATTTAAACTTTCTCGTATCTCATATACTTTCCGAGATCCCAATGGTGAGGGTCGAATTTGATAATTTGAAAAAAAAAGAACAAAATCTCAACTTGTGACAAGTTATTTGAATGAACTAAGTATATTTTCTGTTACAAGACTTTTATTAAAATTATTTTTCAAAGCTAAAAGCCTCTAGAAAACTACCCAAAAGTTGCCAGAGGCCTCTACAAGTGTCCTAACACTAACTTAACTTGCTAGAAGCAAAAAAAAAATTATTTCAATTATAATAGAGACTTATAAATACTTTTGAAAACCTACCTTCTTCTGAAAGGCTTCTAGAAATATTTCACAAGTGTCTTAAACGTTTGAGAAATTTCTAAAACTACCAGCGACCTCTGGAATCAATCTGGCAATGCTCGAGGAATCTGAATATCAAAGAAAATCTTGTTTGTTCCTTTTCTTCCCTTCCAGGACTGTTTCTTAATACAGCCATCAGAGGCTTCAAAATAGTTATTTTTCTAAGAAGTGCGGAAAGCAATTCTTTTCCGCACGCGATTGTTTTCACCTGAGAATACGCAAAGTTACACACTTTCTAAAAAAATCAAATTGATTTGCAAATATAGATTGTTACGTAAACTACTTAGTTTAATTAAAATGTATAATTTTCATTATTAAAACTCCACAAAGGTTAATATCCTGTGGGTGTTTGCCTTGTTAAGGTATATCTTTTAATCGCCGGCAAATTCCATTGCAGTGTTTGCAACGTGTACATTTTCCAGGCAACTCTGACAAGCCGAAATTTTCGGAGAACTCTGGCATCAGCGTTGAAAAGTCAGTTGGAAATCGGAAAGATCGATACTTGCGCATGCGAGACATCTCCATAACCCCACCTCTATTAAATATGTACTCGCACATTCGGAAAACAGTCACAACATGAAAATTTGAACTTTGAGGTACTCGAGAGTGTTAATTTGGCTATAGTTTATGCGTCTTTTGGGAAATTTACGATACGCCCGATAAACAATAACTGACTAGCCGCGTTTCGAAAACTGCTGTTTTCACAACCTGATTTCGGAACACTGACAATACAAGTTATAAAATATGCGGGTGTTTGATAGCTTTTTCCGGTGCCGTTTTGCTTTGATGGTGCTTTAATATGTCTATAGGAACCTAAACGTGGTCGGACTTGTATGATAAACTACATGGAAAAGTGTCGGGAAATGTCGCAAAATGATGGGATACAACAATTTCAATCAGGGATATAATAAATTGTTTACACAGGTATTGAATTTAACTAATTGGTCTGTATAATATGTGTCTTATAACTTATAATTTAAATTTGTATGTGTTGTAGTTATTTTTTTACGGTAGGTACTAGGTGAACCCACGACATGGAAGGTAAACAACCTGCCCACGCAATGACCTATGAAAGGTTGAACTTTCAGAGTCACAGTGTATTATACTGGTCATTATAATAAGTGTTATATGATATTTATTTTCCCAATATAACAAGAGTATAAGAAGTAACATTTCTTGAATAGCTAAACCTGTTATAAGCTACACCCTGTATTGTATGAAACATGAAGAGTACCTAAAAATTATTTTTGCTAATCACAAAATATGGAAATATTTATTGATGAGCGTAAATTTACCGTGACCGGTTATTAAAGTAAAATTCAGTGTGTAAATTTATTTGTCTAATTGAAATTAACTTGAAAAATATCATTTTTCTGTCATGACTGTCACTAATTTGAAAAGTCATAAATCTGAATCACTACACTTTTCATGCACGTCCTGTATAGTAGCGACACTGACGGACTGTGAAACTTCCAGTAATGATTTTAGCACTTTTTTACAAACATTTTTGCTCTCTTTCAAATTTTTCGTGACTTTCATTGTTTCTGAGTTATTTATCAAAAACCGGTTTAAAGCAACAAATTTTCCAATCAGTTGAAATTGTGGTTTAAAATTTGAGCACCCTGTAACTTGGTTATTTTTGGGAGTTCAAGGAAGTTGAACCACTCAAATTAGTGGTCTTGAGCTCCTATTTCCAGTGGTGTAAAGCAAAAAATTCTATCTTAAAAATTGCATACAGGGTGGCCAAAAAATCTGAGTTACTACATTTTTCTTGCACCCCCTGTATAATAGCGACACTGACGGACTGTGAAACTTCCAGGGATGATTTTAGCACTTCTTTACAAACATTTTTCCTCTCTTTCAAATTTTTCGTGACTTTCACCGTTTCTGAGTTATTAGCAAAAACTGGTTTGAAGCAACAAATTTTCCAATCAGTTGAAATTGTGGTTTAAAATTTGAGCACCCTGTAACTCGGTTATTTTTGGGAGTTCAGGAAGATTGAAGCACTCAAATTAACCGTCTTGAGCTCCTCTTTCCAGAGGTGTAAACCAAAAAATTCTATCTTAAAAATTGCATACAGGGTGGCCAAAAAATCTAAGTCACTACACTTTTCATGCACCCCCTGTATAATAGCGACACTGACGGTCTGTGAAACTTCCAGGGATGATTTTAGCAATTCTTTACAAACATTTTGTTCTCTTTCAAATTTTTCGTAACTTTCATCGTTTCTGAGTTATTTGGCAAAAACTGGTTTGAAGCAACAAATTTTCAAATCAAATTTGAGCACCCTGTAACTCGGTTATTTTTGGGAGTTCAAGAAGATTGAACCACTCAAATTAACCGTCTTGAGCTCCTCTGTCCAGAGGTGTAAACCAAAAATTTATATCTTAAAAATTGCGTACATGGTGGCCAAAAAATCTGAATCGCAAGCAATTTTCAATCAGACCCATAAATTTACTGGTAAAACTGGTAAATTTTCCTGTCACACTGAATTTTACTTCAAGTAAAAACCGGTAAATTTACACCCATCACTAGTTTTTAGTGTGTTTTCAACTTCATGGTAGCTTGGTTCTATTTGGTGCAAAGTGACAATAGCCTATAGAATTTCCAGTTTTCAATTAAAACTAAATTCATTTTGACTTTATTTAATAATACTGTGGTTTTGCTACAAATGAGTTTATTTTATATTATTAAAACTAGTTTTTCAAATAAATTTAAATTTTGTTTTACAACATAATTTACATATTAAAATCAATTGTCTGACAGGTTTAATATCATAGGGATTAATGGAATATTTGATAAGAAATTCATGTTCTTAGATCTGGATTGGAAGAAAACTATTACAAAGTGAAGACTGTTAACTTCTAATAGTGTCGCATGTTTGTCAGCGTTCCTCCAACTAACCTATGTCAAAATACACTAGCCTGGTAAGACACAAGAAAACGCCCCAAACTTAGATTTGTCTTAGATTATGCGATAATGCTTTAGTAGCTGAGTCCAGAAGTTTTTTCCATATAAACTGGACTTAGCTTTGCAGGTAGCTCTGTGGTACTATTTAGATAAAGTTCAGAGAAAATAGAATTTTGCACGATTAGTGCTCGGTGGAATGCTGAAAGTGTTTACATTCGTACTCTCGTAAATGTAATGCTTGTTTACATCTCCCATCATCGCTTAGGTATTTTTGTAGCCATTTGTTAACGTTCGGCTTTTTCATTCAGAACAGGATATTAGATCATTACCAATTAGGTGATCGTCATATAGTTCAAGTCTAATTGTTATTTCCAATTAACCATAAACGTGTACAACGTTTTGCATGTGTTTCTTCCCACATACTTCTATTTCAATTGCATACATTGTCTTCATGCACTAACAGGTCACACAATCATAACATTGTAGGTAGTTACTGGTTTCTTCCGTATATTGTCTGACAAATAAATACAAAAATTATTGTTGTTAGAAATGTGTATTACTTTTAAAATTTTTTAAGTCGAAGTTGAGTGACATTAACCAAAAGGCACTTAAATAGTGTATAACATAGTTATACATAAAGTATGATCACTACGAAAAAAATCCTAAAAATGGGACGTTTTGGTTGGTTTGAGGATGATTAAATTAGTTCCACAAATTAGGGTCGTATTCGAAAAAATCTACTTAAAATTGTTGAATTTTTAACGTGATGTATAGGCAAGAAAAGGCTATAACTATACAGGGTGCCACAAATTCGTGTGTAAGTATATGGGGATCTCGAAAACGGCAAGAGCTACAAAATTGGTTAAGTTATGGCATAATTGCGCAAGTAGGAGAGAAAATTTAAAAATTAATCAATGAAGAATTCTAGAGCAGTTTAAAAGCTATCAACAATTTCTATAACCGTCTAAGGGTTCAAAATGCCTCTAAAGCATGCTCTTTAAACTATCCAAAAACCTTCCAAATTCTCGTAAAATATTCTAAAAAGGTTTGAAAGTCTCCAAAACTGTGTTTATAAGCTTCCAAAGGCTTTTAGAACAGTCTAAAAGCTTCCAAATGCTCTTTAACTAGTACAGAAGCTCTCAAATGATTTGAAACAGTCTAAAAGCTTCACTAGATTGTTTCGAAGATCTCTAAAGCAGTCCAAAGCCTTCAGGATGCTCTTCAAATTGTCCAAAAACCTTCCAAATCTTCCTGAAGTGTTCTAAAAAGTTTTCAAAAGCCTCAAAAACCCTATAGAAACTCTAAAATCCTCCAAAACAATATCTATAAACTTCTAAATGCTCTTCAACTAGTCCAGAAGCTCTCAAAAAATTTCAAAACAATCTCATCTTTAGGATGTTATTTAAACTGTCCAAAAACCTTCCAAATTATCCTAAAGTATTCTAAAATGGTTTCAAAAATTTCCAAAACACTATACAAACTTCATAAGCTTCCAAATGGTTTTGAAACAGCCTGGAACCATTCGGTTTGTTTGAAACTTTAAAATGGCATATTAAACTCCAAATTGCGCAATTTTGCCATAATCTCACCAATTGTGCATATCTTACCGTTTGCGAGATTCTCATACTTACATAAATAAAATAAAATATAAATTAAATAAAAACATTATTTTTAGACCAAAGGAATCATTTGGCACATGCCAAACGTGCACTTAATTAGATTAATTGGACTGTATAGTTTTGTAATTCCTAAAATCACAAGACAAGTACGATTTGTAACGATAAAACGGTCTTTTTGTTAATGCTCAGTCAACTGTCGTCTAATTAATTTTAATGAGTAGAAATTAATAATTACGTAGCTCTCAACTAAAGCTTTTTGTTCCTTCTAGGGCTCCGCTGATTCAAATTATTCACAGCCTTCATCGGACCTGTCGTTGGACGAGGAGAAGGAAAACTTACGGAGGGAGAAGGAAAGGGCGGCACTTAGTCAACTGGAAAAAGCGAGGGTAAGATATTTATTAATTCGATTTTTGAAATTTGTAATGCCGTTTTTGTTCAAGTACAGTGCTTTTTGTCGTTTTTAGGTCAACTGATGTATGTCAGTCATGTAAAATATGGCGCATCCTTCTTTGTTCGCTCGAAAATAACTTCTTTTATAATAAGCAGTGACCTAGATTTTCGGAGGCAAGAGCTGCATTGAATTGAGTTTTGCTAGCTCATTAATTGCTAGAATAAAGGTTATTGATTTTATACATGCGACATTACGTTCTCTGGTTACCTTTACTTGTATTTACACAGATTATAACTTTTGAAATAAGTTGGAAGATTGATTTAGGAAAACTAGATTTTTAAAGGATTTTTCATTTGGAGCCACACTATTCGAAAATATTTTAGACTCTTTGCCAACTTGCCAACATATTATAAGAAATCAATATTTTGGATAACGTCTCTTAACACAACTTCTGCCAACAGAACCATATTTAACAAACCATCCAGTATTTTGTTGGTGTTAGCTTTAGTTTGGCACTTTTATTGTAAAATTATTTTGTATTTCTTGTAATTATTAAAATTCTTTCTTACTCGTTGATAATTTTGACAATAAGTCATGTTTTTCTGATGGCGTGTATTCTCAAGCAGAAACAATAAAATTTTCCATTAATCCTGGAAATGATATCAATCAATTTATTAGTTTTAATCACTTTCTTCTTCTCTCACATGGTTTAAGTGACAATGTCTTCCATAAAATCTGCTACAATGTCATCTTTATTAAATTCCCTCCTCCCTGTTCCTGACCTTTAAAGCGGCTTTGTCTAATAAAGGTTACTGTACTTATAACCCCTGATTTGATAAATTGCCTTTAATGGAATGATTATGATACGAATCACCTAAATAAATTTATTTACAGACGAGAGCGGTAGCATTTTCTGTAAGGACCAACGTGTCGTATGATGGGAGTTTGGATGACGATTCCCCAGTTCATGGTTACGCCATTTCCTTCGATGTTAGGGATTTTTTGCATATTAAGGTAAGTTTGTGCTTAAGTTTAACACTAATTTTCTTTTTGTCTAATGGATTATTGGAAATATTTCTTAAAAGAAAATACAGGTTAAACACATAATTGTACACAATACAGGGGGTATTAATATAAGGTTGTTTTAACGTGGAAAAACACACACATTGTTACATCATCCCATTTTTGTTTGATTTTCCGCCTATTATGTGTTTATCCTTGAAGATCGTTATATGGATTTACCCTAATGTAAATAACATGATAAAGCAAAATAGTACTTGGCAAGAGTGGCTTTAACCTCAAATCTGGGTCATATTTTTCCAACTAATGCGCTATAAAAAGCGATATTAAACCGAGGGAATAACAATGTTTTGCTAAGTGTATATTCCGTAGCAGACTTTGCCAAGAATTTATTTACATTAATGGGATGTTAAATCAGCGGCATACAGTTATTTTCCGAATATATTCGTTTTCTTATATTACATCCAAATTCTGTTTGTTTAAAGAAAATATTTCTTAGTAGGTACAATATAAATTTCTAGTAATATATAAATTACCAGTAAAGTAAATAAAAAAATATTTTACTTTACCAGGAAAATTTTACCGGTAAATTACCAGTCAGAAATACTAGTTACTTTTCTCCCTGACTGTATCAAATTTTTTTGAAAAAAAAATTGCAATATACAGGGTGTGCATGAAAATTATGGTGGTTGTTTTTGTCACCCTGTACGCAAATTTTAAAATAGATTTTTTTACTCTACACCATTACAAAAAGGAGATCAAAACGGTTTATTTAAGTGGCTTAACCACCCTAAACTCCCAAAAATATTTGAAATTCAAATTTTAAACCATGAAATTGTGGTGAAAATTTGTTGGATCAAATCAGTGTTGCTAAATAACTCAGTAATGGTGAAACTTACGAAAAATCTGCAAGAAACCAAAAATGTTCCTATTCAACTTCTTTACTCAGTACCGTAAGATTGCGAAATGGTTTAAAAGTATGGTAGTTGTCTATTTTTGTCACCCTGTACGCAATTTTTAAGATAGAATTTTTTGCTTTACACTATTGGAAAGAGGAGTTCAAAACGGTTCTTTTAAGTGGTTGAACTACCCTAAACTCCGAAAAATAACCGAGTTACATTGTGCTCAAATTTTAAACCACAATTTCACGTGAGTACCGCATTTATACAAGGGGTGCATGAAAATTGTAGTAATTCAGATTTTTTGGTCACACTGTACGCAATTTTTAAGATAGAAAATTTTGATTTACATTACTGTAAAGAGGGCAGTTCAAGACGGTTAATTTGAGTGGTTTAACCTCTATTTACTCCAAAAAATAACAGAGTTACAGGGTGCTCAAATCTCAAACCACAATTTCAGCTGATTTGAAATCAGTTTTTGCTAAATAACTATGAAGAATGAAAAGCATGGTATACTGGAAAAAAACCGTATCTTGAATAAAAGAAGAGGTTTCTGAATCACTTCTTTAGGCATTTCTTCACAAAATACTTACAGAAGATCAAACTTGTCCTATAGATACAAGATTCTTCAAATGGACAGTTTTGATTGACTTTATTTTTATGAAACACATTAAAGTGGTTTTTACAAAGGAGAAATCTCCCCATTATTAATGATATTGCTCCTCAACCCCACACACTTTGCAGTCTTCTTGTCTTTCTAGGTTTTTACCTTTAAAGGTTACCTCCCAAACGAGAGTGAAAGAGAACCTGAAGTGTGCTATAACTTGAAGAGAATGCTACAAATAATTTGCCTTTCCGTTTTGTAGCTATTAGAAAGTTAATTGGAGTGAACAACTAATAAGTTCCTTCTAAAGCTCATTCTTCAAATTGAATTTGTAGGTTGGATCTCCCAAGATAGTAGAGTTGTCTCATTCTTCGGTGTCCTGGAATAGTCTTAATTTAATAATACATTAATATTCTGGCATTACCTGAACCTATCTGGCAATCTCCGGACTTATGTAACATTGTCAGAACTTATCAAAATAGTCTTAGAACGTAGCAGAATCTTGTTTAAACAACAAAATGAAGAGATCTGTACTGGCTTGCAAGGAAATGACCAATCTTAGGTGACTTAAATTCTGGTAAACTCACGAAGTACTCTAATTGCCACATAACAGCTGAGTTACAGGAGGTTTTTACTGTGATATTCCCAAAATAAGGTTAACTGTAGATATTAAAATTGATTGCTATTTCTGTGTGTACCAACTTACTTTTTTCCAGGAAAAATATGATAATAATTGGTGGATTGGCCGCCTAGTAAAAGAAGGCTGTGACATCGGGTTCATACCGTCTCCGGTGAAACTCGAGAATCTCAGGCAACAACAGGTCCAAACTAGAACGAGTAAACTTTACTCGAGCAAGACTAGTTCCAGTTCGAACATTGGCGCTACGGGTAACGATGCTTCGAGAGGTAGCACTCCTCCTACACCCGGTATGTCCCATCCAAATCGTTTTTTTTTTTCGGCATCGGCATTTGTTTTTTGTCGTTTTGGTGTAATCGATGTCGTAATCTCGCCCTTGGGAGCTATTTCAATACTCAATCACTCCTCACTGTTAAAATCTCCTTTATATTTTTATTATATTGCCAGGATTATTCTTCTCATACAGTTGAAGATGAAATTCACCCAATTCCTTTTTCAACTTCAGTCTATTTTAAAAACATGTACAGTTTCCTTTTTTGTTTCAAGTAAAAGAGTCTAGATCAATGAAATATATCAGGCCATTGTGAAGGATTGCAAGATTTATACAGACTTTTTGGAACAATTCCAAACTTAGCCTGGCGGATTTATTACAATCTTGTTTGGTGTGTTCCACTAAAATTTGCTTTGTGGACGAATAAAAAATTGAACTAATCAATAATTCCTAAATCAAATCCAGCATACGTAACAATTTAACTTGATTGAAAAAGGAATCGAGTTATATTATTATAAAATTTAAAATAAAGTAATAATATAAAGTGGGTTTTTACAGTTATGATTGGTGTTAAAGCTCCTTTTAAAAAAGGATTTTAAACAAAAACACTCTACTTAAACACTAAATGATAAAGAGTGCTCTTGTTGTGCTATCCATTTCCTGTACTTACATGGTAATCAGTGTTTAATTTTGCAAGTGAATAATAAATTTGCTGTATATACACAGGAATTTTCGTTTTCTCGTATCCTATACAAGGTTTGTATGATTTTTGACACACTTTGATTTAAGTTTGGGTTTGAATACCACTTTTTGGTTAAATCCTTTCTTTCCCAGCGATTCCCAATACACGTAGAGTGTAGATTTAGCTGGTAGAAGTGTTTTTTAGTTTTAGCTAGAAGCTTTATATAGGATGGCTAGACCTTAACGAAACTGTTTAATATAAAAAAAAGAAATTCAAAAAATGTTGATAGAAATGATGTTATAGGGGATGAGTCCGATTCTATGGGAAACCCAAGAGGGAAATCACTCACTACCCCTCCAGCTAAAGAAAAGAAGAAAGCCTTCTTCAAAAAACAGGAAACTACAGCACCTTACGACGTAGTACCATCAATGAGACCGGTAGTTTTAGTTGGTCCTTCATTGAAAGGTTACGAAGTGACCGACATGATGCAGAAAGCCTTATTTGATTTTTTAAAACATAGATTTGAAGGAAGGTACGTTGCGATTGCTTCTTCTTTTCTTCAACAGAATGAAAGTTTAAACTTGATTGCAGAATAATAATAACTCGGGTGATGGCAGATATATCTCTAGCAAAAAGATCACTACTCAACAATCCGTCTAAACGTGCGATTATGGAACGTTCAGCAACAAGATCGACGTGTTTAAACGAGGTTCAAGCAGAAATTGAAAGGATATTCGAATTGGCTACTACCATGCAGTTGGTGGTTCTGGATTGTGACACCATCAACCATCCTTCGCAACTTGCCAAAACATCACTAGCTCCCTGTATTGTTTACCTTAAAATTACTAGTCCTAAGGTAAGTCTGTTTATTGAGTTTTTTTATCTAAGATTCTAGACGTCTTTTGGTGGTAATGACAATTTTGCCAAGTCTACTTCACGTCAAACTTTGACACCGCTTTTCTCCCGGACTGTACCAAATTTTGTAGAGTTTTTTCAGGCTGTCAAATAGGAAATTTAATAAGAATATCAAAAATGTACTTAAATCAGTGATTCTTTCACTCCAAGTGGGTTTTACCGTCAATTTTGTCCTTGACTGTTCTTTCAAACTGTATTTTTGGCAGTTCAAACTTGACACCGCTTTCCTCCCGGACTGTACTAAATTTTGAAAATGACACACGTGACCCACAAAAAATGGGTAGAAAGTGGACAAAAATTCGAGTTTAGAATCATTAAAAAACATCCTGTATAATAATGTAAAATGAAATTTGTTTTCTTTCTACTGATCTATTATTATCTACCGTTTTTGACCGATTATTCTACCGTCTTTAAATATTTTGACTTAGCAACACTGTATACGATTCGTCTAGTTTAATGGGGGTTGAATTCATTGTCTTGCTCATTAGGCTTTGTCTGGAATCTGTTTTAACCGTTATTCGGGATTATCTGGACAAATACAGTTGTTATTGTTAATATTTTTGGTATTTTGGTAATACTAGTGATTTCGTCACACTGTGGGATTTAAAATAGTCTATTATTAAAAGTGAGATGTTTGTGTTCTCTTTGATGAGTAATTTTTATGTAACAAACTCGTTTGGTGATAATACAACTTATTACTTTCAATTTTGATTTTGTGGAAAACCTTTATTACCTAGTATAATACACCATAATATCGTTTTATAATTATGTAAATTTTCTGGTTGTCACTTCTTTCTTTCTTGTCTTTCTTCCTTGATTACCTCTAGTTTTCTTCCTGGTCCTTTGTTACTTGATTTATTACCTTAGCTTGATTACTTCTGAAGTATCTAGTTATATTTTTTTTATTTTACTGAGTAATTCTTTGGTTTTCATTTCGCTTTTTACTTTGTCTTTTAAATCAAATTGTTGTTTTAGGTTTTGCAACGGTTAATTAAATCAAGAGGAAAAAGTCAAGCCAGACACTTAAACGTCCAAATGGTGGCGGCTGAAAAATTAGCTCAATGCCCACCCGAAATGTTTGATGTAATTTTAGACGAAAACCAATTAGAAGATGCTTGTGAACATATAGCAGAATATTTAGAAGTAAACGTTTTCTAAATTTTGTAAATTTTAAATATTTCCTAATTGTTGTTTCGTAGGCTTATTGGAGAGCTACGCACCAAGAAATACCAAATGTACAAAGAGCTGTTGCAGCTTCACCACAAGCGTCTCCTAGTGGGGATCAGGGAAGACCCACCTTGCCAGGTAATAAATGCATGTTTACCAAAACTTTAACCTAACAAATTAACCAGTTTGTAATGCAACTATACCATTGTGACTAACTACTACCAGCAATCATCTAACAACTAATGTTTCTTTTCAGCTCATCATGACGCTTATGGACATCATGATTCTAGAGGTAGTCATGCAGGTGTTAGATACATAGGATTGCAAAGTTGGGACTCTGTAGACTCTCTAGAATCACTATCTTTCTTATAACACATTATGCATGACCGTTGTTGATATTGAATAATGATTTCACATATATTTGGATCATTATTGTAACATGCTTTCTCAGTATTTATTGCATTTTTTACGTAGTTATTATACTAACTAATACTTTCCAGGGTTGTGTACTAACTTGTTGGATCCTAATTAGTGCAAGTTAGATACTTCAGTTTATCAGCCTAAAAATATCTTCCTAATCAAACTTTCTCTTGCAAATAGTCCGATGATAATTCAGAGCTTCAATTAAATCATCGTCATATTAAGGAAGTTATTATAGTTAAAAATTGTTTACTTTATGTCAAAAAGGTTCAAAATCTATTTTTTGCTTTTTTAAGCTAATCTCCCTGTTCTGTCCATAATAAAAAAGTCACTATCTAAAATAGGAACTTTGTTATCTAAAAACACGTCTTTTTTTCATAGCTTTATTCTAACAACAAAAAAACAATTACATCCACTGATCTATAATATGTAATCACCTATTTCACTTACTACCTAAGCTGTACCTACAATTTGGGTCCAATTAATATAACCGCATGTAATTAATAAAATTATTTAAAAGTTTTTATGGCATATTATTATTTAGGTGCTTTAATATTTCAAACTTTACTTAAACTGAAACGTTTCTGTGTATGTAAAAATTTGTAATTAAGTAATTCATATTACACGACACATTAAATGTCAGGACATATTTTAAGTTGGATATTTTTCTTTATTTTTATAAATAATGTTAAGTACCTCTTATAGCAAAATAACACACTCTTTATCTAACTAATCCCTAAATTTGACTATAATTGCCAACAAAAAAGTTTACAAATTTGATTATTATTAGTTTTAATATGTTTTTCCCAATACCCATTTTTTTATTTTGTGGGTAAATTACCGGTAGAAAATATTTTACTTTTTACTGGTAATTTACAAATACTCTGTTTCTGGCAGTTCAAATTTTCACACCGCTTTTCTTCCGGACTTTACCAAATTTTGTAGTTTTTTTTCGGTTATCAGATAGAAAATTTAGTGAGGATTTCAAAAATGTGCTTAAAACAGTAATTTTCTCACTTCAAGTAAGTTTTACAGACGATTTTATCCTTGACTATGCTTTCAAACTCTGTTTCTGGCAGCTCAAACTTTGATACCGCTTTTCTCCCTGATTGTATCAGATTTTGTAGTGTTTTTT
The DNA here is from genome assembly GCF_016097725.1 of Ips typographus. Classification (NCBI taxonomy): domain Eukaryota; kingdom Metazoa; phylum Arthropoda; class Insecta; order Coleoptera; family Curculionidae; genus Ips; species Ips typographus. The sequence continues at coordinate 4,096,084 of NC_138430.1, read as the reverse complement.
CATGTTATTGGATGATAAAACTAATGAGGATTCTAAAAAAATACTCAAAACTGTCATTTTCTCACTCCAAGTGAGTTTGTTTGCAACAATTCATGCTAAAAGGTACCTTTGACAGTTTTAGGTTACATTACGTGTATTATATTACCAACAAAATTTAATGTCCGACAGGGTTATTATTTCATCAATAATGACACCTATTAAGGTGAGGGCATTATTTTTTATAATGCCCTCTGACCATTTTTTGAATAAGATCGTTTAAATCTTGAACTTTTATTTACCAAGAAAATTAAAAATTAAAGAATGAAATTCGGACATTATAGGAAGTAATGCTCTCATACAAATTGTCATTATTGTCCTTATAATGCCCTTGGTATCTTAATTACTATTAAGATCACGTGACCGTTTCTACCATCAGTAAAAATTCACTTAAAATCTTAATTTCTCCAATTCCAAAATACATGTGCATATTCTCAAAAGTTGTAATTTGAAATTTGTAATGCTTACAGAATCAATTTTGCTCTACAAGCAGTTTTTAAGAGTCAAATTTTTCATTTGGTTTTTATTTGCATTTTTAAACGTTCAGTATCTCAAAGCAATGCAGTTCAGAAAATCCTTTGTGTTTGTACTCATCAGAATGAAATAAATAAACAAAAATTTACTAAATATTATAAAAATTATATTCATTTTTGTAATAAGTAATCTGTGGTTAAAGGTATAACCAAGTATAAAAATAATTTCCTAATTCAGATTAACAAATATTCATATAGTACTTTAGTAGTTCAGCTGATTAAATCTGTATTAGACAAACATTTTACAGCACTTTTTTTCTATACAGAGTGTCTAGAAATTCTTTACAAATATGTGTTAAAAGGTAAAATATTTAAACAAAAAAATACCAAAAACACTGGCTAGGCTTTGTTTGGAACACATAAATCTTATCCTTTATTTTTCCTTAAAAACCAACCGCTGAAACATTTTTGGACACTTTGTAGACAACGATATCGTAATAAGACATTTTATGGGTACTTACTAATTTCAGATTTTACGGGTTCAATGACACCAATACCGCCCAACATTTAAACATTTACTCCAGAAGGTTAAGTTTATGCACGGTCTTAATTTGAGTTTTTTTTTTGTTTCAAATCGCTTCGCTAAATGCAACAATGCTTTTGTTTGTACTTTAACTGCACATAGCTGCAGGGGTAGCACCGAGTCCTGGCAAAATATGGCGAGCGGGCTCTACCGATTTATTTGCTTAAGCTGAAAGTGCGGTTTTTTTGTAAGTTAACGATAGTTTGTTGTTTTTTTTTTGGGAGGTTTAAAAACTGAACTTAAGACTTTAGTCTTAACTTTGGTTATTTGTGAAAACGTTTGGTTCTGTGCTGTTTTAGAAGAGTTTGATTGCTGTAGAATAGTATAGAATAAGTATCAAATTGTGTTACTTTTTCTAAAACATATTTTAGTGTTTGAGTTTGATTTACTTACTATACTTAAATTGGTTTACTAGGGTTTGGATGTTAAATTTGTTTTTCTTTATTTAGCTCACACCTTCCAAACGGTACATGCCAGAAGTACCAGAGGAAGGCTAGAAAGAGACCGAGAATACGAGGAATACTCAGAAAAGGACCATCTAAATACTCATCCTGCAGGTCATCATCTTCCGCCTGACGATTATCGAGATCGACCGTTAGACCGAATACCATCACGAAATCTTCGAAGCAGGGAAGATATGGACTTTCCCTCCTCACATAAAAACACCTCGAGGAAAGCGTTAAATGCCATATAGTGGAGGCTTTCTACGGAACAACCCATTGAAGAAGAGTTTCAGGACGAAATTGCTTCCAGACCAACGGAAGCGTACTACAAACCTCAAATTCCTAAAGCGTATAGAGACGATAGACTGTTAAGCTACGAGGATTCCTTTGACCGATCCAGGTTGGAGGATGACGGTAGATACACTGGAAGACGACTGGAAAGTTTTCCAGAAGAAGGACCGTCCATTAGGCATGAAAGTAGCACCGGGGCCACTAGACGGTTTCCGGAAGAACGAAAGTCTATGTCTTCTATTGAGAAGAGCAAACATGAAGGTAGGAATTACAGGAAGGAGTTACTCGAAAGGTTTGGAGGTATAGAATTAGATGATCGTCCCGAATTCCAGGAATCCCAAAGGTATTACCAATGAATGTTTTGCTGTTATGTACAAAATTGGATTTAACACCAATAATTATATACAGGGTGTCCGGCAAGAAAATGATCAAATTAATGTAAAATTATGAAGATTGAATTATTGATTTTAACAAAACTTGTTTCTGAAGCTCATGTTTTTATTAATTTTTATTATGTAAAGTGTAATTTTTTCAGTATTTTGCAATTAAGATTCATACACAACATATTGATTTTCTTTGTCTTTTTTTGTCCATTTTATCTTTTTTACGTGTTGAACGAAGTTTTCAGTTATTTAATATCATTTCTATTGTTCTCATCTTTGCTCTACTGGCATATCTCCTAACCTAACCTAACTAATTAGTCATAATTAGGTTAAACAAAAGTGGACTGAGAGAATTTTCCTGTAAAGCAGATTCTAGTGCTTATTTAGGAAAGATAATGTGATTCAGATGTCTCATGCAATTTAGGTACACATGGAGAATACTACTTTTTATTTTGCTAGGATTGGTAGGAAATCTATTTCTTCAGGTTTTTTAAAACTGCCTGAAGCCCCTAAAACTGTTACAAATCTAATGGAGAAGATGCTAAAGATTTTAGCCTTTAGAAAAGAAAAAAAGGCAAAAGAGCCACAGCCCTCTAAATTTTCTTAAACTCCTGAAGAATTTTGTAAAACTGCTAGAGGCGTCCAAGACTCATTTGAAAAACCAGAGGCCTCTAAACTATCCAGAATTTTTTTAAACGTGCCAGAGGCCTTTAAAACTCTCAGAAACCTAATGGAGAACATGCTAAGGCCTTTGGCCCTTAGAAAAGAAAAAATGCTAAATAGCCACAGTCCTGTAAATCTTCTTAAACATCTGAAGAATTTTCTAAAAGTGCCAGAAGCTTCCAAGAGTCATTTGAAAAACCAGAGGTCCTGAAACCTTCTAAAAGTTTTCTAAAACAACCAATAGCCTCTATACTATCCAGAATTTTTTTTAAGATTCCAGAAGCCTTTAAAACTGTCACAACACTTTTTCTGAAGAATTTCTTAAAACTGCCAGAGGTGTTCAAGAATCATTTGAAAAACTAGAGGTCTTCAAACCTTCTAATTTTTTTTAAAAACAACCAATGGCCCAGAATGTTTTTAAAGGTACCAGAGGCCTCCAAAACTCTCATAAACCTAAGAGAGTGTGTTTTGAAAATAGTAGAGATCTAATACTCGTTGGAAAATGCCAGGATCATATGAAAAACGTTTTAAATATGCTAGAGAACTCGTCTGAAACCTCTTAAATGAGGAGTACAGCTCTTTTTCTGTTACACTACCTTGTTGATCATACTCTGACAGAACACCCTGTATAACAATTATAATAGAAATTCAGAAAACATTAATTGAATGGAATACCTTGGGAGTCTTCAATGAGATGTTCCGTAAAAAATGTGATTTACCTTTAATATTATAGGACTTTAACGATTTTGACCATTTTGGTGCCATATTTGAGTACAGCTCAATTTTAAATCATCTATGAATTAACAAGATTATTCAAGCTTTAACCGTAGGAATAATTAGAATTTTTTAATTTGTATAAGGAAGGGTAATTGTTGAACATTGAATTTTATACAAGTACTGTCTTAGTGCAGAAGAACTGAGATATTAATATTTCCTTTACCGTATTGTGTAACTCTTTTATTAGAGTGATTTATCTTTGCCTAATTTGCGTTACTATAAGAACAGTTAAACTTGATTGGGAAGTTTGATAATTTTTATAGGATCACAGACTTGTAATATAAATAGTTATCTACAAAACTTACCTTCGTGATATTAAAATAATAAATTATATCGTCAAGCATATTTGACTGATTCTAGTAAATTAATATAGAACAATGTTAAAGTTTGCACTGCGTTTAGAATGTTTAAGTAAGTTCATGCATTACAAACTAGAAGTTTGTCGATTGATATTATTTTTTTAGATTATATCATCCGATATTATAATGTTTTGTCACAAAACTACATTGTAACGTACCTGTTCCATATCAAAATACTGGTGTAAAAAATTATTTATGTATACACATCTGTACAGTAGACATATTAGTAAGAAGAATATTTTCACATTAGTCGGTTTGTATATTATTACTTTTAAAGTTGTTATGGGCTTAAAAATCGATTTTTTTTTATTCCAGTATAAGTCATACTGATATGTCTATTGAAATTTTCTCGGTGAAGATTCCAAATTGATGTCAATTTATTGTTTTGTAACATTTTTCTTTTCACTGTCTGTTACAAGAAAGATTTATCAACTAAAAATTGAGTTTGTTAGGTTAGACTAATTTTGGGATATATTAGGCCAAATATTATGTTTTTAATTGGCTAACAAATTAAATGACAAACGTTTCGTTCTAAAACGGACATCATCATTAAAAATTCAATCGATTCAAACGAGAAATATATTTTTTTCAGATTTTTGTATCACTCTGTATAGATAGGGTGAATTTTTGAAATATCGAAAAAGGCAGTTTGCTACTTTTTCTTGAGCAATCACAAACTACGAACATTACTGTAGGTTGTGCAAATACTGTAATAATGATAATGTATTTTCCATATTACAATAGTTAGCCTAATTTGTTGTAACAGACAATGTAAAAATTTTGCATTCACGCAAACATCAACTGAAAATATAATTTCATAAATGAGGACAATCAAAATTGCTTTCATAAAGTCATCTGAAACCTTATTTTGCATCGTAAATCAGTGATTGTCATTGAAAAATTGTTGATAGGGAAAGCTATTTTTGTGTAATAATAGTTCCAAGTAGAATTACGTTAATTTTTGTAGTTTGTTAAAATTCGATCATTATTTAGAAAGGTAGTAATTCCACCTTTAATTTTAATATTAATTAATTTCTAGTGGTCACTTAAGCTTTTGTATAAAATGCATGTCTTTACGAATGAAGAATATTCACCGACCAATTATAAACTTAAAACACAAGACGAAAACTTGTATAGAGGTACCTTAATGCTGTAAAATATTTTTTTTACTTATTGCATGTGATTACTAAAGCTTCGTTCATTTTGATACCTGCCGGTAGTGTTTTAGCCACGTTCTAGATTGCCTTTATTTTATAGCTTAAAATTTACCTACCCTAATCGTAAAAAAGTTCAGATCCTGTTAAAGTTATACTACTATTTAATATTTGAGAACTTTATTAAAGATTATTTTTTTCAATATTGTAAATACTTGTACACAATACTTATAAGTTAAAAGTTAATTTTCTGAATGTTAAATGTTTTTATGTCGGTATAATTATTTATTTTTTAGTGTAATCTAATATCAGAACACTTTGATTTGTTGATTTTTCTAAGCGCCTTGCCCCATTTACTATATTGTATAATAATGAAAATTTAAATTATTATATGACAACCCAAAGGACACAGTAAGTGTTCGTTTTTTCTAAATAAAATTATATTAAAATTGTGGATTTTATTTTATTATAAGTGCAAAAATATCAAATTTTAATTAGAATAAAAAGTAATGACGTATCACACAAGTTGTGTGATGTTTCACATTCAAAGATGTACTATACTTACTATAGGATAACCTAAGAATGTAATATTGCATTTTGTTGTATTATTGTCAAATTGTTCACATCAAAAGCTACTTATTTCATATTTAAGAAGGTACATGGGACAAATCTGTTCTGAGTATAATTTGTCTCGGATAACTTGAGGCGTACATATTTACCATCAACTCTGGACACTTATGGAGAGAGAAGGAACCATTTTGAAGGTTTTTTCCATCGACAGTTAAATCGTAAGTCAGTTGAGTGTCTTTTAAAGTAAAATTCAGTGTGACAGAAAAATTTACCAGTAAATTCCATTTTGACCAGTAAATTTATGGGTCTAATTGAAATTTGCACTGCACTTTTTATGCACCCCCTGTATAGTAGCGGCACTCACGAACTGTGAAACTTCCAGGGATGAAACTCATCCCTGAATCTGAAATTATTTTCGAACATTTTTGCTCTCTTTCAAACTTTCACAGTTATTTAGCAAAAACTAGTTTGATGCAAAAACTTTTCGAATCAGTTAAAATTTGAGCACCCTGTAACTTGGTTATTTTTGGGAGTGCAGGGAAGTTGTACCACTCAAATTAACCGTCTTGAGCTCCTCTATCCAATGGTGTCAAGCAAAAAATTCAATCTGAAAAATTACGTACAGGGTGACCAAAAACAGTCAATCACCATACTTTTCTGTAAACTTACGGTGCTGAGTTAAGGAGTTGATTAGGAACAAGTGGATTTTATTTTAAATGTGTCTTACAAAAGTTAATACAATCAAACATCTGACTGAACACAATCAACTACACCTTTTTCTTCTTCTTCATCAATAATGCTTATATCTCGTATGGATGGTCTGTGTGATTTACGGCGTTCTTGTTGCACTGCAGTTAATTTAGTTTTTGTCAGTAATCTGGGACCGGAAAGTGCAATTAGAATTGCTCCTGTTGGGGCGGTAATCATTATGGATAATATGCACACCATCATGATTTTTGTGGCATATTCAAATTGTTTAGATGTATGGTCGTCTGTTACTCCTAATATAACAGGTCCTAATGCAGCCTAAATACAATTTAAAATTAGTGTTTCTTCAAAACAAAAAAAAAACAGTTTACCAACCTGTACGGTTGCTTTAGCCATCAACGAAAAAGCTATGAACACTTTCTCCTTAGTGTTGTAGTTACATCCAATTGAAACTAAAACAGTGACTAGCATCCGTATGAGTAGAGCAGCAATTAAGATTCCAGTTCCCACATAAACAACATTGGAATCCAATTCGGAAAATTTGACTTGTGTACCGGTAATGCCAAACAAAATAGGTTCGAAAATCATCCAGAATATTTCGAAAGCGGTAGCTGCAGGATTGTCTTCAATGTCCCATCCCTGTTTGGACCAAAAGACTAGACAAGTGAAAGATGCTGCCACACAAGCCAAAGGACCAGCTCCTCCATATCCAATCAGTTTACTTCCAAATACTGTGACAGTACCTCCTACTAGTAGAAGAATTATTCGAAGTGGTACCTGAAAAGAATATGATTTTTAGAAGAGTTTATAGAACCAAAACCAAAGAATGTTGGTTTGTGTATGTCACTATATCACCTTTGGAACAGGTTTTTAAACAACGCTAAAAAATAATCAATTTTATGGAACTCTCTACAGATGTCAATGATGCAGAAAAGTAGTTAACTTACCAAAAACGGGTCGTATTTTTCTGGGGTATATTTGCAAATAATACCCCACAATGCACCAAAACCAAGACCTCCTAAAATTGACAGTGGTCCTTCCAAAATAAGGTGGAGCAAACCACTATCCGAATACATAACACTTTTAACAATGCCAAATATGGCCACTGAGATGGCATCATCAATTCCAGATATTGCAATTATCAGGGTTGGGATTCCTTTTGCTACTCCATAACCTTTTGCTCGTAATCTAGACAACACATCAGTTATCACTTAGCGCTATTTGGTGAATGTGTTGTTACACAATTACCTAACTAAACATGATACTACAACGGCTGGTGATACAGCAGCAACTATACTGCCAAGAAGAATACTGTAACTCCATGGTAACCCGAGGAATATATTGGATAATCCTGCGGTTAGTGCACCTTCCACAAACCAAGGAATAAGCCCAATCTTAACAACAGAGAATCTAAGGCGTTTCAATGCTTTTGGATCCAAGTCAAGCCCAGCTCTTATGAGGATCATTATTAAGGCAAGTTCTCTAAAAACAAAAATCTCAAAATTACGGTTAACCAACGGACAGAAAGACATTGATAATTGTATGCGCGAGACAAAGACAGAAAAAGTCCAAGCAGGCGAAAATTTTACTGCGATGTTGCCAAATGCCTGTATGAATTCGTCGACTAGATTATTTTCAAAATTTATTTTGTGAATGAAACATAGTAATGTCATTTATTTTAATAGTGTTTAGTTCGGTTTCTGCATACATTTGTATTAAATTATTTGTTCTCCATTTAGCAATCGAATTGCAGTAACTCTCTAATTTAGTAATTTTGATCTGTCAAAAACAAAAAAATCTAACATAACGTCAAAATGAAACTAAACAAACAGGAACAAGCACATCGATAACAATATTTATCCCTATTGTAAAGTTTTTGCCAAAAGATGAAAAATGTGACAAATTTGACATTCCAAGTGATTAATTTGACAACGTTGCTTGTGTCTTTTTTTGTACACCTTGTTTCATCACAAATTTGGACAAAATAAGTGTTTTCTGTCTTTGTCTTTCGCATGTGATATACGGTTTTCCTATGGATTTTCTTTTACCAATCTGGATGTCATTGTAAATTAATTTGATACCCTGTATACATACCTTAACACTTTATTGATTCCGGAAAAGTTATGGTTAATGTCTACAATTCCGGTGTTTTGAACTAGAACCCCAGTAAAAAGCATTCCAACTAAAGGTGGTAAGGTCAGCAGACTTATAAGCCATCCCCCAAAATGGGCCACAATTGCAAGTAGTATCAGCTGGTATAATATTCCATTAGGTGGGGCTGCTATGTCACCTACTATAGTATAGACGACACACCATGCAAACACTCCTAAAAAAATGTGTTTTTTTCGAAAATGTTAATTTAAAAATTACGTATTTACCTATTAAAGAAAATGCAAGAAACCTCGAAAACTGGCGATATGTGGGACAAAAAGGGTATGGACATATTTTGGGCCATATATTCGGCTGCCAAGATGGATTCACGTCTTTCGATCGGCATTTCAAACAAAACAGGTACCACCACGATCTACAGTAAACATTTCAATAGAAAAAGTGACAGTGTTATCCATTAATCAAACATAATATGGCAATTAATTTTGTAATATGTCATTTATATCACAATTATTATTTAAGATATAAGAAGCTCACTGAAAAAAAACAATATTATTTATTTTTTGTTGTTCTATTGTGTTTATAGTCTGAAAAATTAATTATTTTTTGTTTATTGTTGCTTGACGTGTAAATGGAATATTGTTGAATTAACCGATAATTGTAGATTATTTACTGTAACGGTGTAATGGACTCGAGGACAATTATTGCAACATAATTGTTTGGAGTTTTTTTTTTATATTAGTAAATATGAAAGATATTAACAAAACTCAAGTAGTAAATGTATGATTTAAAAATTGCATTAATTAATTTTTTGTTGTACATTAATTCAAATTATTGATAGACAAACATCCTCTACTAATAAAAGTATTAAAGCTAAATAGAAAAAATTCTTAGTCAATAATAGCAACGGGTTTAAAGAATATTTAGAGGTAAAGTTTTTTTTAAGCAACATCAGTTGAATTTATGAAACGTAAAAATACACAGTAAGTTGAATAATATCTCAAAAATAAATAATATAACAAAGTACCTGTCTTCCTCCTCACTTGAAAACCTCCTGGCTTGAGAATAATATCCTCTCGAAAAAACTGAGTTTCTCGAAAGAATCGATTCGGTCGCCGAATGTTTCTTTGCTTTCCCTAAATCACCCTCAGCCTTCTTATTACCTCCCCCATCTGTAAGAAATAGATGGTTGTGGTCCAAATACACTGTACAATCACACACATCGCCTTCACTTGGACTTTTCAAAATTTTGTTAAACTTTGAAGCCATTGCACGCTCCACAACAATTCTTTCGCAATTGCAGTGATTTGCATCGATTTGATCGAGAAAATTAGAATCGTGCTCTTATCGCATGAAATTAGTTTATTTCTTAAATAATAATTGGTTATTTATTGATATAATTAAGTTGGGATGAACTTTAAATAGGTAACATTTTGAATGTTAGATCGTGCAGAACTACTTAGCAAACAGAGTGTTACACGATTATACTTTTCATGGCAAGAACATTATCAGAAAGATGTCAAGAAGACAGTTTTCTTCAGTGGGACACCCTGTACGTAAAAATAATACCTTTGACTTATAATAGTCAATTATTACTACAGAATATCTTAAGCAGTTTTTTACCTACTCACCTATAAACACCAATGTGTCTATCTGTTCCCCACTACAACTCTTCTCCACATAAATACCACTGACCAGTTGTGCCAACTGTGCATGTTGTATGTTTAGATATTTGTTATTATGCATTTTATGATATAAGGTGGTAGAACTATGATAATGAACCACAAACCCAGGAGGCTAAATAGAAAAATTTCACTTGTTTTCAGTTAGAGAAAAATTGCGCTGCGCAGGATTGACAGTTAATAAATTATTTTTAAAAATAACGTTTACTATAAGTATAGTAAATAATGCCAGTCAAGTGATTTTTGTTTGCAAAATATAGATAAACTCCCCGTTTTGTGTTTTTTTAGAAATGCACTATGTAAGTTTACATCACAAATGTTATGGAGAACAATATCTACATTGATGAAATATCATGATGTTAATTTATGAATTTTGCTGTTTTTAGCATGAAATAAGCGTGTGGATGTCATATAGTTGTGCTTTCAGTTGCTCATTTCACAAATATTTAACTTAAAACCATTATGCAATGAAACACAATTTCAGATAGTATTTCGGAAATGGGAGAATTACGGTCCTGAAATTTGCTGTGTTGGTAGTAAATTAACCTTAAAATCCAGGAACGTATAGCATTTTTTCCAAAAACAACCTACTTCACTCAAATTGTAATCAATGCCATTAAAAATGAAGGAATATTCGTTATAATGCAATGAAACACAATTTCAGTCAGTATTTTCGAAATTTGGGGGTTACGGCATTGAAATTTGCTGTGTTGGCAGTAAATTAACCTCGAAATCCAGGAACGTATAGCATTTGTTCCAAAAACAACCTACTTTACTCAAATTGTCATCAATATCACCAAAAATGAAAGAATGTCATTTATAATGCAATGAAACACAGTTTCAGTCAGTACTTTCGAAATTTGGGCGTTACAGTTCTGAAATTTGTTGTGTAGCCAGTAACTTAACCTTAAAAACCAGGGAAGTATTGCATTTTTTCTATAAACAACCTGTACGTCAATTTGATGTAATTGTCAATTAATTGAAATTTGATTTACATTGACGGAGCAGCAAGAAACGTTTGAAGAAAATAATAAATATAGTTTCAGGACTTTAAGAAGACACTTCATCCATAAATCGCAATGGATAAATTATCATTGTATCCTCCTGTAGTATACAGAAGAATACAAATAAAATGAAAATGAATAGGATGTAGGAAAGTAGTTTATTATTGAATTTATTTATTATTAAGTAGGTAAGTAAAACGATCAATACTAATGAGATAAAACAATATTTGTAGGTTTATTACATACATTTTATACAATTCTTAAATAATAAATTAATTCAAAGTTCAATATGAACCAAGGTGGTATATCCTACGACTAATATCTCACTACTACACTACTTGATATTCTTTTTAAAATACGTAAATTTACAAGGATTTAAAATAGAATTTTTTATTGTCATAACAAGATTCTTGCAATGGTTATTGATATAAAAATAATACTTGTTGGCATTTATTGTTCTTAATACTTGACACAGTAATAAAAAATCATTAGTCTGACAAGTATTTAGATAAGTTTATAAAGCTTGATCACGTATCAATTGGTGTAATACTATTGCCCCCTAATTTGTAATTGTGATTATTAGTGTTTAGGTGAGTAATTTTTCGTTCTGGAGTGTCATTTACGCTGACACTTTCAATATCTTCCCGCTCTTCTTCCTCGTCTATTATGCTAATATCACGAATAGAAGGTCGATGTGATCTCCGCCACTCTTCTGGTACAATAGGAATATTGGTCTTCGTTAGTAGTTTAGAGCCAGTTAGTGAGATTAGTATTGCCCCAGTAGGGGCTGTAACCATTATAGACAAAATGCACACCATCATGACCTTCTTTGCATACTGATATTCCTCTGAATCTTCATCTTCTATTTCACTTAAAGCCACCGGGGCTAAAGCAGCCTGTTAAATAAGATGCGTGCATAACAGTTTTAAGGATTGAACAAAACATCTTACCTGCACAGTTGCTTTGGCCATCAAAGCAAACGCAATGAATATTTTTTCTTTCATATTGTAATTGCTGCGAACAGACACGAGGGCAGTTACCAGCATTCGAAGCAAAAAGGCGGCAACCAGAATACCAATTCCAACACCCACAACTGAACCGTCCAATTCTGAGAATTTCACTTGGGCTCCAGTGATACCAAACAAAATCGGTTCCATAATCATCCAGAATATTTCGAACGCAGTAGCTGCGGGATTTTCTTCTATTTCCCATCCCTGTCTCGACCAAACTACTAGGCAGGTAAAGGCGGCTGTTACACAAGCTAGAGGACCAGCACCACCATATCCTAGGAGTTCACTCCCAAAAATAGTTACTGTACCTCCGACTAGCAAGAGAAGTATTCTCAAAGGAATCTGAAATAGAGGTGATAAAAATATTATTTAGCATAAAAAAGCTATAAATATAAACATCATGCAAGACAGAATTTTGCATGAAGTTGGTTTTACATCTCAAGCGGTAACAGTTAGTGCCTCTTGTTAAAAACAAACACATGTGAGTAGCAAACAACGATCACACAATAAAATGGGCATGATTAAATAATTGTTGAGTGACTTACCATAAATGGATCATGTTTTTCAGGAGTGTAATTGCAGATTAACCCCCACAATATACCAAAACCTATTCCGGCCAGAATGGCAACTGGACCTTGTAGGATAAGTTGGGTGACGCCACTGTTGGAAAACATGACGCTTCTAATGATTCCAAAAATGGCAACTGACGTAGCATCGTCTATTCCTGCCACCGCAATAATAAGAGTGGGTATTCCTTTTGCCACTCCATATCCTTTAGCACGCAACCTAAGTAGTATTCCCAAATAAGTATGTTCACACAAGAAATCTATTTAGTTGAAAACGTTTAATTTGAACAAAACACTTAACACTTCTCACCTAAATAAGCATGGAACCACCACAGCAGGACTTACAGCACCAATAGCGCTCCCAAGTAGAATAGAATAATCCCAAGGAATGCTAAGAAGATATTTAGCAAGTACGGCTACTACAGCAGCTTCAACAAGCCAAGGAATCAACGCTATTTTAGGAACAGTAATTTTCATTCGTTTTAAGGCATGAGGATCCAAATCCAAGCCAGCTCGTATGAGAATAATCACCAACGCTAGTTCTCTACAATTAGTTTTTTTTTTTGATAATCATGCACTAAAGTTACCATTGTAAACTCACCTAAGTACTTTGTTGATTTCCGAAAAGCTTTCAGTGATATTTACAGCACCAACGTTTTGTAACAGAACACCAGTAAAGAGCATACCAATTAAGGCAGGAAGGGTGGTGAAGCTCATCAGCCAACCACCAATATGAGCTCCGATACTTAAAATTATTAACTGGAATAGTATGCCATCAGGTGGAGCTGCGTATTCTCCCACTAAGTAATAAAGTACGCACCATGCTACTAAACCTAGCAAAAAATTCATTTTTTACTTTTACTCTCGTGAAACGCGTGAAAGACTTACCTATTAATACTAAAGCTATTATTCTGGAAAATTGACGATATGTTGGACAGAATGGATAGGGACACAAGCTTCCCCAAAATGTAGGCTTCCAAGATGGATGAGTTTCTTCTGATCGACACTTACTGAATAGGGAATACCACCATGATGGGCTAAAAGTTATTATTTTACTTAAGATTTTTGTATCGTATAAGTATGTCAAAAAAAGGAAATATTTTGAATTGCCTCAATTAGAAGGCGTCTCCTAGTATGTCGTTATTATCAAATTCAGTGACTTCTCACTGTTCAATGATCAGATGATCTGAAGTTCCATAGACCTCTAAATGCTATTGAGAACCTTCTAAAAAGTGCCAGAGGCCTCTACTTGCTTTTAAATGGTCAAAGGCGTCTAGGACCGTTTTGAATGTGCCAAGAACGTTTAAATGCTACTGAGAACCTTTCTGGAAAGTTTCAGAGCACTCTACAACTGTCTTAAACTTTCTTAGGACCATTTTTAAAGTTCCATAAACCTCTAAGTGCTACTGACAACCTTCTAAAAAGTGCCAGTTTTGGCTGGCAATTGTGACGCAACAGTCAGAAGTCATTGAACAAACTATAGGTATACAGTAGAATTAAATGTAAAAAGCTTTTAATCCACTCTGTATAAACAAGCATAATTTTGTGGTTCAAGTCAAATTAATGGAAAACAATACCTGTTTTCTGCAGCTTCTTGTGAAATTTTCCTAGAATGGGTGGACGACTTGGAATACGCCGATGTTTTGGAATATATGGATTCAGTGGTGGAGTGTTTCTTAAACCTATTGTGTGTTTCCGAGTCTGGTTGTTTACTGCCATCTGAAAGGAGCAAATGTTTTGGATTTACAAAGACTGCACAACGACACACGTCTCCTTCACTAGGAGATTTTATCAGTCTATTTGTGCTGGAACTAGCGTACATGTTTTGAAACTACGTACTGTACTGACTGTTCTAGTGGAAGAATGAAAATGACCCAAAAACGTAAACAAGCAAACATAAAAAAAGGAAAAAATATAAATAAATAATCCAAATCACAGATATGATAGTTTAGTGTAGTAAAAGAATGCTAGAAGATACTTAAGTGATATTCAGAATATGTTTATTTATGAATCTTTCAATAAAATTTTTTAATACAGAGAGTGAAACAAATAAAAAGTTATCAAAGTTTGAATTGGACAAATTTGCCTGTAAAACCCATTTGAAGTCAGAAAATGACTGTTTTAGTACATTTTTCGAATCCTCATTAAATTTCCTATTCAATAATCTGACAAAATTACTACAAAATTTATTCAGTTAAACTGCCAGAAACACAGTATTTGTAATTTACTGGTAATTTACCCACCACTACTTTAAAGTAGTAATCGACCCTAATCTAAATGATGAGTGTAACCTAGTTTACTATTTGCACTTTCTCAAGTGACACTTTAAGGAAATTCCTAAAAATTTTGCTTTAAAAATTAAAAAAAAATTAAGGTGTAAGGTGTTTACTTATATTGATATCAGTGATTTACCCAAATTGAATGAATCAATAAATATTACCTTGAACCGATAATGTCAATATTTGTAACCTAAATCGGTGGAAAATTATTTAAAAATCATATACCTGAATTGTTTGCTGTTATTGTATCGCCTAAGTGCGTCTACAAAACATTAAGTGCAAAATCAATAATTATCGATATGGTAATAACTCTCTTCAGCAAGGTAAATAATATGACTTTGACACAGAAAGTAGTATTTTCAATTAGTTCTTACCAGTTCGAGCACTGTTTTCCAAAGCGTGGTGCAAAATGCTTTTTTTCCTTACTGGCCCTATTTCAGCATGATCAGCAGTTTGTCCTGAGATTTTTCGACTTCTTGCTGGGGATTCAAAGGCATGATTGTCGTATCCTCGTTCATGAGAATATGGATCCACTATACTAACCTAAAGTTAGATTAAAAACCATTTCATTGAGGTAACAACAAGTGAATTGTGATAATACTAGATAACATACAGACTAAGATGTCTGTATGTAAGTGGTATTCCTAATCGCACTCAATACTCTTATGGAAACTAGTATTACAAGCTTATCGATCACAATCAGGGTAAAGAAAACAATACCCATCATGGTGTAAGCTTAATCCAGAAATTAATCCTTTTAGGATGAACAAATACAGAGTTAATTGGATTAGTTTATAAATATTTAAACTTTCAAGTGTAAATCAAATCATGCATAACGTCACAAGTATGCAAAAGTTAATGACACTTGAAAATGATGGAATACAAGATTTAGACAAAAAAACTTTGATGGTCTGGAGTTATGGCTTTTATCATGATCTGAAATTAATCAAACTGTTTAAGTGGGTCGGTTTCGAGAATTTTATTACACCCAGAACAGCTTTAAAAAATTATTGTAAAAATATGTATGTAAGGTTGAAATCGTAAAAGTTAAAGCTTCAAATCTAGAATGTGTCTTTATTGTAAGATTCTTGTTACTTTCGTGGTTCTGAAGTAAATAAGTCTATTTTTTCTTTGGTTCTTTGGTTGCAAAGTCAATGTTCAAAAGATTTGTCTGAAAACTGATTTGCCAAACGAATTTTAGGTCACTAAATTAACTTTCATGGTTTTTAAGACAAATGTACTGGTATGCATAACCAAACCCTCAAATCTCAATTTTTCTAGGTACCATAAACTTTGTATTATCACCAAAAGTATCTAATTTTTCAATGCCTACTTACTTATATGTTTTCAATGCGCTTGATACCAATTAGCATGAAATAGACAAACAAAAAAGCGTGACTTACTTTTCTCACATTATGGTTTGTTGATACTTCCAATTGAGATCCGGGTGATGTGTTATTAGATGAGACGTTGTTTTGATCTTGGTCTCCAGACATTTTTCCTGTAACAAACATTATCAATTATTTAAACTAAAAGTAAAACTTTTTAACCAATTTTTAATTTAACTGTTTTTCTAAGCACTTATTGATACTAACATTTTCCTGAATCACGTACAAACGATAATTCGACTGCAATTTTCCGCTAACTTAACTCTCTAAGTGTTTCGAAATGTTGCGTGCATAAAATCACTTTTCACCCTAGAGAGTTTAATTGCGCCCTCGTGTATTGGAAGTATAAATTAGTAGTAGCTTTTTGTTATATAAACTTGTTGCAAAACGAGATGCACATAATAACGAATCAGCATAACTTTAGAAATAAGCAATTTTTAATAAAAGAAAACTTCTGTTGACCGAATTTTTTTTTAAGACTGTACTAGCCTATGTTGTCAAATCTACCTTAAAGTATTCACATTCTCCCTCAATTTGTACCAAAGATATAGTATACAGGGTGTGTAGTAATGTTTTTATTTTTCCAGTAATAGACTACTAGCATAGACTATTTCTTTAGTGCAGAGTGTAGATCATTTAGTATGTTCAAGAAAAATCAGATAAATATTCAAATGGGTTGAAAAACCCTTCTCTAAAACAGTTTTTTGAATAACAAGTAATGTATACCTAGTTATGTGAGGAAATATCTGTATATCTGTCTACTACTTCTGGTCACACCAAACAATTTTCGCCCATACTTTCTAATAAATACTTACATTCAGCAACTTTGAGGTATTATCCTCCGTAGTCTACACAACACTTAACTGCTGCATTCACCAACAATAATGGAAATACAAAACACTTTTAAAAAGTCACTTGGAGGGAACGTAATCTAATGAATTATTTGTTTTCATTGATGAAGCAAGAGTGTCATCCACCTGAACGAGGTACAAATTTTGAATAATCAATTTGACTTTATCGGTCTCCGTTTATATCACTCCAATGTGTTTTATAAGTAGCTTTGTTTTCATTACGTCATTTGGCTCTTAGTGGCGATCGAACTGTATCACGTTTTGCGAACCAGGACTGAGAACTGATAATATGAATAACAAATTATATTTTCATATAACCGAATATTACATTTTTTTGAATGTCAATGGAGTTTTGCTTACGAAACGAGTATGATGTAATGATAGTTATCAAAAATCACTTACCTAAACAAACTGACATAAAGCTACATAATTGAATTGAACAACCTGTAAAGTGTGTAAACTTGTGGTGTAGAAGAATGCAACTATTACTGCCAGTAGACCAAAACGTTAATTGCAGTGTGGTTGAAATATACAAGGTGACTTGAAAAACTGCTCCCAGTTTTCCATTTCTTAGATTTGGTTGAATGAGGAAAAACTACAACTTTATAACTCAAATCAACCCACGTGTCGTAGTTTTTTACACATTATCACAAATTTGCTATCATTTCAGTTTTTTATTCTACAATTAGTTTTATTTATACTACATTGATAACTGGATGCTCTCTCTTTTTTTCTGTAGTTGCTTGTAATGGTATATGGAGCTTTTAGATTATTTGTTATAGTGTGGTTTATGGTAAAGTTCAATTACACCGTCACGATAATTAAGTATTTATATTAGTACAATCATTTTCTAAGGTGATTACCGATAATTTTGCGTGAAATTATCTGATAACTGCATAATGTTTATTAATATTGTTTTTTTTGCCTTTTTCAATACAGTCTGTAGTCAGTCTGAAAACAGCTACCTACATTTTTGATTAACTGCATCATGTATTAGAATCAAGGCCCAAAATTGAATTTTCCATGATTATATAATTTTGGTGAATAGTGATTTGCCATCCCTCTACCTTAAATACAAATATTTTATTAACCCTCACTGTCACTGACTGAATGAACTTGAAACCAGCTCAGAAACACCAAAATGGTGTGTGTGGCTCCAAAACTGTCTTCTGATCCTTAAAAAAAGTCACTAGAATTTTTCAAATTGTTTTTTGCATCGCAGAAACACTCTAAATGTCCCCAGTGTCTTTCAAACTGTCTTCTGAGTCTTGAGTATATCAAACGGTTCTTGTAGATCAGAAACACCAAAATTGCAAAATGGCATTAGTGGATTCTGATACTTCAAAATGCCACCAGAAGTTTGAAAACTGTTTTCAGTTGCTTAGATTCTCAAGGTTAAGAGAAAAATTGATAAAGTTTTAAAACTTTTTTTAATGTAAAAGTGGTTTTTTACACTCAAAAGTTGTGGTAATTCAGAAAATTAGTGGGTATTGTGAGGTATTATTGGGAATAATTAGGAATTAGGGTACAAAATTTTACTAAGCGCTTTACCCCTCGAATTTCACAAACTACCCACTTGAGCTGAGGTTTACACAAATGGCTGCACATGTAGACTTAGTAGTACAACGTTGCCACCTTTGGTTCTTTTGCTAGATAAGGTTGAAATAAACACTGTTTAACAATTATAGACAATTATGTCCTGGTAACATTTTTGATAATAACTCTAAAAATCTTGACTTAAAATTACGTTGTGATGTTATCTTAATATGTAATCGAGTACCACTTCTAAGTCAATTAGCAAACCAAGATGTTACTTATAGCAAAAAAGTGATCAGTAAAAGTTTTATTTTTGTGTATTTACTACGTTTTCATAGCGTATTGTAATCAGCGTCCACTTTTTATCGAAAACGTCATCAGAACGTGAAGTCAATTTAAATAAAGTTTCTTGATCGATTCGCATTTTTGTGAGATCGGATTTCAAGTAGTTTGATTAGTATTCCCGCTTTGCCTAGACATTTTATAGCACTTCAGCTATAGACGTGTTCTAGAAGATTAATCTACTAAACTATACACTTGAAACGTGTTGTTTTCTGAAACTGCTAAAGTTTTAAATAGTAGTGACCACACTATTGGAAAAATTTACATTTTAATTATGTTAAACTTTAAAGCTGCAATGATCGTTTTTAAAAAGTGATGTAAATACATACCGTAAATATGAATATCCTTTACCCTTTATCAAAGCTGTTATCTTCAAAAACGAATTCAGATCATTATAACTAAAATAATGCACGAATAGAAAGACTTACACTGGGCAGTTACCCCAAAATGTCGTTTTATTTAACTCGTTTCATTTAAATTATGAAACTTCACCGGTATTAAAGATGGCTTTGTATAAATATTTTAAATACTCATTTATTGCTAGGACTATCCCACCATAAAAGTGATAAACATATTCAATCAGATTGAGCCTTAGGCTACTCAGACATCGCATAAAATATGACCAGCAATAAAATCGAAAAATCCTAGATTAGGGTTGTATATGGGATTGGAAGATTAGGATTGAAAAGCGTTTTGCTTTCAATATTTTCAACTCGTGATTTTCTGCGACTATCAGGCAACAAGACTACGTGCAACTATGGTACATTAAATAAATCACGAGACCCTGATAATCTACTTTGTCAATAAATATTTTAAAGAATATGTTAGTTTTAAACTGTTTCAGAAAACTCCTTAGTTTTTCCAAAAGATAAATTACGAATTAGGTGCTATAGATAATATTTTTGGATTGGATTGTAGGTCAATAAAATCTTAATCCAGGCGATTTTATTGTAAATGTTTATGGTATGAGTAAACTTAAAAAACAAAGATTGAAACCTTAAGAAGCTCTGTTCAAACAGGATAAAGCTAAATGATAACATTTAATTAGTTAATAATGATCGATTTATAATTGCCTTTTTTATAGCAAAGATTTGAAGCTTTTAATTGTTAAGAAATAAAATGTTACGTCATTTTAACGCTTTTTTCCTAAAATCATATATTAAGATTTTTATTAGAAGTTGTATACCTATTTATTGACGTCAGAGCTGCTAGAGGATCAGTAGTTTTAGCAGGTTGAAAGTAAGGCTTTACAGCCCGGGCAAAGTTTGAGGCTCTTGAAATCTGTGAGTACTGAGTAGTACATGATTTATATTATTTGATTAAGGATTTCATATCTAATTCAATCTAAATCTAAGCTTGATTAATCACAATTTTATTAAAAAAAACTGAATGGTAGCACAAAAGTTTGATTTTAAATATTCAGTTATCTAAACTGCTCGTCACAAAAATGGGACAGCAAAATTTTTGATCATGGTTCTCGCAAATTTTTTTTATGTCTCAAAATAACCTTGCCAGTTTGGTGATTAAGGGTCGTTTACAAATTATATATTGGAAAATTTGAAAAATGGGGTTATTTTTACTTTTCTTGTTTTTAATTTAACCCTTTCTTTAAATCTTTTGTGTGAGGGATTAGCTTTCACCCTGTATATCCCTGGAACTGTACACTTTTTGTACAGCACATGGTAGAATGTAATGTAGAAGGTCATGAGAAGCTGAATGACAGGAATGAATATACAGGGTATCCCAATTCATTAAATCTCATGAGGTAAATTTTTAAAACCGTTTAAAATGTATAATGACGTTAGTCTGTTTATCAAAATTGAAATTTTGCCTTGACTATTTTTACTTTATGCAAAAGTTTATTAAAAATGTTTTGCATGTACTAATTACATTTTTTAAATAAAGTAGGTACTAAGACCTCAATAAAAGAGTTTGTAATCATCTTTGTTATTCAAGATGGGGTCTGTTGATGTACATATCTGCCTGTTTTGTTTCTATTTTTCTATACTAGTATACTTTTGGCTTAGCTAGTTGAAAGATTATAAGAGAAGCAATTATACTAGAAGTTACTTGTCATTGTTAATTCCAATCGTTTCCACTTACACCAATAATACCAAATCATTTATTGTAAATAATAGTAATATCTGAAAGCAGTGTATTAATCAATTGAGAGCCGGATTAGAAGCCCTGAAAGATAATAACGAAAGCAACGAACAAATTGTTTTATTGTTCAGAGATTATAATTATAATAGTAAAATTTGTGCGAAAAATTGGTAATATATGTTTAAATTTGAATAAATCACTTCGATTTCTTACACTTCTTGTTAATAATACTCACAAGTATACTAAATCAAAAAGAACTGCTAATTTCAGCTACTTATTATATGAAAGTTGTGATTTTGATTTAAGTGATAAATCAAATCTACGAAGTTTGGTGATTGACACCAAAGGTTGAACAGCATATTCTTTATAACAGTTAACAGATCTCACATGATTCAGTTTAATACCTATCCACTACAAGCCTCCAAAATTAGCAAGTATTTTATTAAAAATGGTGATAATGACAAATAAAAATAATTAATAAAATAAATGAAACCTTATAGATGTTGCGTTAAAAAAATTTGTAAAAATTATATGAAAGTTACGTAACATATTATTATTTAAACGATAAAAAGAAACTATACGTTGTAAAAGCTTTCTAATGTAGGCTTAAACTAATTGAGTTATTAGAGAAATTTAAGGATTGCATTAAATCATTTAAACCGAACAATAAAATATACACTTGATTTTCATTTATATTACCTATATAAACATCTATTTAATACATAATTTAGAGATAAGCAAAATTAAATGGCACTTGTTTATTATTTATTTACTTGTGGACAAAGTTTAAGAAACTAAGAAGTAATGGCTACAAAATTAAGTTTTTTCGAAAGAACAAACGTTATAATAAATAAAAATTAATCAATGGTTTGTTCAATAAACCAAAAATGTATAACTTTACCAGTTGAAAATTATTTTGATTGGAGAATTTAGTTCAGGGCACTGTCAATAACTGAAACATTGCAAATTAAATTACAACAAAACGTCCTCATATTAATTAATTATATCCACAAATTGTCACCGAATCCGTCATTAACTATTTACACGGCGCATTTGCAAGGAAAACTGGATTTCTCCTTCATTCAACTGATACATGATTTATTGATATGACACATATAAGAATATTGACAAAACAAACCCAAAGGTGGAACAAGGCAAAAGATTTTTGTCACTGATATATATTGGAAGAAAATCAATACATTTATGGTGAATACTAGAATTAATTAGATTGAAGACATCCATATACCATTTAGTGCCATATATTCAGAAAGCGCCCTATAGCAACTGAAATGGTTTAACAAACCAACTGGTAAAACAAAAAAAATACCTTTCTAAAGAGCTATTAATTCATTAAATAATACTTATCCGTTCTCAAGATATTTAAGATTTTGCCTAAGTAACCCGAGGCGCCCTCAACGGGAAACGAGTAAAGTTAGAGGCAACTTTCTTTTATGAAAAATGTGTAGAATTACTGCAAAAACTTAATTGTGTTATCACACACGAGTTAGAAATGAAATGCTTCCAGTAGTTAGTTGAAAAGCACTCATGGAATTATATCTTATTGTTAAAATGCTTCTTACAACACATGTTATGTAATATACTAATTTATTGATGTCTGCTAATTCAAAAATAACTGAGAAAACCCTCAAGTCACTTACAACTTAGTTTCACTCCATCAAACTAGAAAATTAACACGCTTTTATAATTTAAATTTTAATACAACACACGTCCATAAAGTGCCCATGCTTGTCAACATTAAAATCGCTATAAATCATTTTACTGACTGAATTACCCATCTCAGGATAACACGCACAAGTTGCCTAATGCATCCATTAGGAAATGCTTTCCATTATTCCGGTGAGGATGTGTTTAAAGTCTTGAATACTGGGTAGACGAATTTGATGAAATGAGGCTTTTAGTGGTTTGTTCTAGAAATACTCAAATTTTTGTATTATTCTTATGATGGCAGTAGTTGTGACGATTTATATGATTGTTGTATTCCTAAATTAGATTACTTAAATGAATTCAAATAACCTGACTATTCATTGATTACTTAAAACACAGTTTTGCTACATGAATTCTTACATGATAGATGAAATCACGCAGACGGGAGGAAAAGATGAATCAATTCAGTTTGATTGAATTGACCAAATAAGAGGAAAAAATACGAATCAATCAGTTTTATGACAGAACTACTGTTCAGCTTTATATTCTATTTGTGTCTGATTTTCAAGAAAAGACAGTTTACTAACAACTCTAAATTGTCTCAAAGTTAGTCAGTTCAGAATAGTGCATAACTCAAGATGAAAAGAATTTTGTGTTGTTAAGATTATGGTAAAATTACTGTAATATTCTGACATGGTATGATCGTTTGATGGTCCATTAGAATTAAGAAATGTGTGCAAAACGAACATCAAAACATTAAAGGAAATATGATAAAGTTGTAGTTGGTTTACACTGTAATTATTAGTTAATTAACTGTTTAAGAAGATTGGCTGTTTAATTGTTAACTCAGTTTTCCTTTTATATTCATATCACGACAGTGTGGCGAATATCATGGGTTAAATTTTAGCGGTAAATTACAAATGCTAACTATGAAACTAGTTTTCTCCCAACTGTAAATTTCTCAATTGAAATTAAATTTAAAATTGTAATAAAATTTGGACATACCATGTGCCCGTTTTGCGAGCCTCACCACGGTGATCTCGGTTATTTGAAGAGATATAAGAAAGTTTAAATTGGGGAAAAATTGAGCAATTAAGAGTTGATTAAAATGAACTGAAGAATCAAACCAATATAATATCATTCAAAAAAGAGCTAAAAACATTGTTAATTAAAATGGAGCCATATTGTTGTAGCGGATTATTATAGCAAACTGCATGGTAGAAGCTGATCTAAATAGTGATTGAGCCTTAGATCAGATTATTTAAATAATGGGCCTATCCCACATATCATAAATTTTTGTTTTAATGACTGGAATCGAAAGAATAAGATCAAAAAACTAATTTTTCATATTCTTGAAGAAAAAATTATGGTCGTAAATGTTCCTACATTAGTTTGAATTTGTCCATTAAATTTAAAAGATCTGTTTTGGCGCGCATATGACGTACGTAATTCTGGGCGATTTTATTGGCTGTTGCACGCCATCTGTTTCACTTCTTGTCGCTGATTGGTTGATAGTGTAGTACGTCACCGGCGGCGGGCGTTTTAAACATGAGATTAATGTAGTTTTTATCATCATTTTTTTTCTATTTAGACTTAAAATTTTTGAAAACAAAAAAATACGGGTATAATATTTTCAATCCGTCTTTGTAGTTATGAAATAAAAAAAAATTATGGGACAGGCCCATTATAGTACCTAAGATAAGTAATCAATCAGCCCTATCCTATAAATTTAATTTTAATTACTTTCAGTGCATTTTATGTATTATAAATATGTCATCTGAAATAAATAAACATTATTATTATTATACATATTACATTTATTTCTATTAGTATAGAACATCAATTGATTGATTTTCAGATTGTTCTTCAAGCATTGAAACTACGTTCAAAGATCAAACATGTGTGGGCATCTTAATAATAAAAAAATTACAACTGACGACAAGTAAATAAACGTTCTATTAATAAAAACCAGTTTGGAGGTTTTGTTTTTAGTGTATTTCAAGCCGTTTCACTAGTTGTTGCAGTTGGCGTGGATTAAATTTAGAAATTATCCAATGGATCTTCAGGGTATGAATTTTTGTTTCATAATCCTGCTGGTATTAGTTCATTCAGGTATGTATGGAGCTGCTCCAGAGTTTTAATTCTAAGCTGGACATCATCTACTTCATTAATTATGCTTAACAATACCAACTTTAGGAAGTTGTTTGGATTGTTACTCATGCAATGTATCAACTTCACAACTAGACGAAGATGGATGTAACGGTATAGGCACTGTAAGAAAGTGTCCAGGAAATAGTGTTTGCCTGGCTGCAACCTATGAAAGTAAGTTAAATGTTTAAAAGATGAGGTTTTTAGTAGGTATGTACATTTCTTTTTAGTTAAAACTGGACAACTAAAAACCTACAACAACATGCAGTCTTGCTTTCCCCAAATGGATGGTCAGGAATGTGACAGTTACTTTAAAACCCAGAAAGATCTTCATCGAGGTGTGACCATTATCCCCAGCACGTGTTACACGTGTGCCGGTGATAATTGCAACAAACGACAAGATAAACCCAGTCATGGAAATTCTCTAAAAGTCATTTCTTCATTGCTTTTGTTTTGCATGTCTGGGTTGATATACAGAATATAATAATAATGCCATATAGAATTGATTATTAAATTATTCATTAATTAGGACGTTTAGTATGTCTTTTCTTTATTCTAGTATTTTACATTTACTTTAAAAAATTGTTATTCACTCTGATTATTTTTTATTTTACTATATTTAGAAAGATTAGTAATAAATTGTCTCAGCTTATTCTTATTTCATTAAAAGAGAGTAACCATTCACCATAGTGAACTGAATTAAGTGTAAAATTACTGAACAAAATATCCTAAGATAACATGCAAAATAGGAGAAAGTTTCTATAAACAACCCTCTTAAATGCCCTTTTTTCGAGATACAAGGTGTCAAATTTGAAAAAATAATATCGTTTTTTGTAAATATTTCCGGAACTCTCAAATTCACTTTGTAGGTATTAACGTTGTTTTACTCATGTATTGGAACTGTCGTTCTGCACTATTAATTGTTTACTGGATTTATGTTTGTTTTAATTAAATAGTTAAAACCGTATTTGTAAAGGGCGCGAAAATCCCAGCATAATTCAAAAATTGGTTGTCAAATCTTTTTAACGGCTGACCCCCACTCTCTCTCCCACTCAACTCAACCGGTATTGTCGGCATTTTTCGTGGATGTGTTTTATGCACGGCGTTCTTCTAATTTGATGTGATTTTATTTGTGTTTTAGTAATTAAATTCCGATTATTCTTACAATTTAGTGTAATCTTTTATTGTGAGCAGTCTACACGAGTTCTACTGGTAAGTTCAGTTTCTTGGTACAAACCGTAGCTTTCTGGATTTGGTTGTTTAATGTTGCTCAAATTTAACAAACCTGGATTCAAACTTTTCCTAAGAATAAATAAGATTACAGACACAACAAATTAAAGAATTTCTCCTTCTTTGCACAGTAAATGTGGATTTATTTTCAGCAGCAAGTTAAACATATCATTATTTGAGGCCTGTAGATGCAAATTTTGCCAAGTCAAAAAATTTCAAAATGGGGTATTTGGGGCAGTCATTGTACCTATTTTGAGGGTCATTTCGTTTCAAATCACGCCAAATTCAATTTTCTTTTCTTAAGTTAAGTGTGGTTCAGACTGTGTAGAATACAGTTGAAAAAAGTCACAGTCTTAACTTAAAGTATAATAGTACAAATTTACAAATGGCGCAGCAGTCATGCAATTGTGAATTCCCGCAAATTTTAACCAATGACCAATGGCAGCGCGTGGTAGAATACCACGTGCCACGTGCCAATGTGTTTATTGGCCGCATTTATATTCGCGCGCCATTAATGGCAGTGAATTTAGGTGCATTGTGGGAAAATGTCGGCTTTTCACTTAACAGCTAAAACAAAATACAGCAAACAGTAATGATGGGTGTAATTTTACCGTGATCTGTTATTTACTGGTAAGGTAAAGTAAAATTTAGTGACACTTTTTATGCACTCCCTGTATAGTAGCTGCACTGACGGACTGTGAAACTTGCATGGATGAGTTTAAGAGTTCCTTACAAACATTTTTGCTGTTTTAAAATGGGAGTTACAAATTTTTTGTAACTTTCATCATTTCTGAGTTATTTAGAAAAAACTGGATTGATGCAACCAATTATCAATTCAGTTGAAATTGTGGTTTGAAATTTGAACATCCTGTAATTCAGTTATTTTTGGGAGTTTAGGGTGTTTGAACCATTTAATAGAACCGTTTTGAGCTCTTTTTTCCAGTGGTAAAGAGTAAGAAATTCTGTCTTAAAAATTGCGTACGTACAGGGTGATTGATTCAATTTTGACCACCCCCTTAACTTCCATAATTTTGATTTTAGCAAAAAACGTTAAATACAAAACTAGTAGATATTTAGGTCTACTTTATTGTTAGATAAACAGTTATTATACAGGGTGTCCCAAATTTGAGTAACAAACCAAACTTATGTTTTTTTAAATACAATGACCAACTTTTTATCTGATATTTGAATTTTACGTCAAATTCTAGGCCTAATTGATGTAGAATGTCTGTATCGATATTCAACTGTTTCCACAGCAGCGTCCTTGATTGATTCAATTATGACCTCCTTAACTTCCTTATTTTTGATTTTAGCAAAAAACGTTAAATATAAAACTAGTAGATATTTATGTCTACTTTATTGTTAGAGAAACAGTTATTATACAGGGTGTCCCAAATTTGAGTAACGAACCAAACTTATGTTTTTTTTAAATACAATGACCAACTTTTTATCTGATATTTGAATTTTACGTCAAATTCTAGGCCTAACTGATGTAAAATGTCTGTATTGATATTCAACTGTTTCCGAAGCAGCATCTGTTACTTTAACCATGTTGACTCGACTATGTGATTAAGGGTTAATTTAGTTACTCAAATTTGGGACACCCTGTATAATAACTGCTTATCTAAGAATAAAGTAGACTTAAATCTTAAATATCTACATCTAAATTAATAAAACAAGTTTTTTTACTAAAATCAAAAATAAGGAAGTTAAGGGGGTGGTCAGAATTCAATCAATCAAGGACGCTGCTGCGGAAACAGTTGAATATCGATATAGACATTTTACATCAATTAGGCCTAGAATTTGACGTAGAATTCGAAAAACGATTAAAAAGTCGGTCATTGCATTTAAAAAAACATAAGTTTGGTTTGTTACTCAAATTTGGGACACCCTGTATATTAACTGTTCATCTAAGAATAAAGTAGACCTAAATAATTACTAGTTTTGTATTTAACGTTTTTTGCTAAAATCAAAATTAAGTAAGTTAAGGGGGTGGTCAAAATTCAATCAATCACCCTGTACCTACAGGGTGACACTATACTTTTCTTTTATTTTTTTTTTTTTGTCTCCTGTATTTTTTTGTTTTTGAGTTATTTAACAAAAACTGCTTTGATGCAACATGCAACAAATATTTAAATCAGTTGAAATTTGAACAGGGTTTAAACGACAGTAAAATTCACTTGGAGTAAGAAAATAACTGTTTTAAGCACATTTTTGATATAATCATCGAAAATTTAGATCCGATAACCTGAAAAAACACTATAAAATTTGGTACAGTTAGCGAGAAGTGCGGGGTCAAAGTTTGAACTGTCAGAAACACAATTTGATCTGATCAATCGCCTGTAAAAGACACTTGGAGTGAGAAAATGACAATTTGGTACAGTCATGGAGAAAAGTAATTACTGTAATGCCAGGCAGCAAAAAGAGGATGTTAAAAAATGTCTTCTTAAAACAACATTCTAGAGTTAATATAAAGACAAGACAGAAACAATAATATTTACACCTATTTGCACTATATCAAGACAAGCTTAAATTAAGTGTGGTTCAGACTGTGACAATACAGGTAAAAAAGTCACAGTCTGAACCTCACAACTTGTTTGGGTAAAGTCCATGGCTGCAAATGGGGGTTAATAATTATTAAGCAGCAAAGGTGGTTCAGAACTAATAAAGTTTTGCATTTGCATTATTTAACAATACTTACTTAGGTTTTTACAATAAAGGAATATTTTTTTTACTGTACTTTGTGGAATATCCTTTCTTATACTATACATAACTTATCACAAAAATACTGTAAACTGATTGCTAATGTATGTATTTTGTTTCTATTGTTGAGCAGGAACTTCATATAACCAATTTGACGTTTTAAAGACCTACCACCCAACTCATCATAATGCACATTAAACAGGTAGTTAAATTTATTCCATTCATGCTGGCCATTAGTAAGCAAATATATTTCAGATTATCATTGAAGGATTTAAAAGTTATCGCGAACGGACTGTTGTGGGGCCTTTCGACACACGCCACAATGCAGTTGTGGGACGAAATGGCTCGGGCAAGAGTAACTTTTTTAATGGTGAGTGATTCAACCGCTGAAATGGTACTTAATACTGATTTTTTTTGTACTGTTATAGCCATACAGTTTGTGTTAAGCGATGAGTACGCTCATCTTAACGCTCAACAAAGGCAGAACCTGCTTCATGAAGGATTTGGACCCAAAATGATCAAGGCTTATGTAGAAATTATATTAGACAATTCTGATGATCGTATATTTGTAAGTACTTGAATTTTGTTAATTAATCCGGCTCATTTTTTTGTGTTAAATTATTTTGACATTGGGAGTCTATACTGAGGTATCCACTAATATATAATATGCTATTTCAGGGTTCTTATTATGTTAAATATCTTGATAACCATTGTGGATAGATATTGGACATGATACATGAAACTTAAAATTCCAAAATGTAATAAAAAATAGGTGCTTGCATTTGAAAATCTTAAGTTCATGATCGTAACTTATTTTTGGGCCACCTTGTAGGTATACATAAAATTATATTCAAAAGAAACGCAGTCGTTGACGTGTCCGAATGTTTTTCGAAAAAATTAACAGTTTAATTTAAAATGTAGATATTTATTAGTTAAGTGACTGTAATTTAATACTTTTCTTTTTTTGGACACGTTCTTGTCCCACTTTGATTGTCTCTAGCTACCCTGTATGGTCTTATTGGTGATGGAGTTGCTTTAAAAATTATGTAACTTTTAATTTCACTTTTTTGCACGCACTTCTTTCACACCCTGTATAAGGCAGTTAGTGTGCATAGCTAATAAATCAAGCCCAATGACAATCCCAACCGCATTAAAAATGGCGTTTCAAGATAAGAGGTACTCTCTCTCTCTGGTGATCAGTTTGGAGAACAGTTTCGGGCATTCCAGCTGTCATTTCTCCGTTTGTTTACGTCAATGAGTAAAAAGAACAAGTATCAGGAGGTAACAATAATACAAATTATAACCCGTTTGTGCATTAAGCGAGGGGGACGGAAGTTGATTGCGCATTCGCCTACTGCGCAGTTGAATTGACGCAGTCATTGAAAGTTTGGAGTTTCAAACCCGCAAAAATTTGTTGTTTGTATTTGTTGTAGTATAGTGTTAGTTTGTTTTGTTTGTTTGTGGTTCTTTAACAGTTGAGTTTTGCAAATTTAAATTAAGTTGTACAGTGGACAAGATTAAATTTAGATCTGATAGTGCCAACCGGAAGTTGACGGCCGCCATATTACTCCCCCCGCCTCCCCCTTATTTCTGTCCCCCTCTTTGATTGCTATTGCTCCTTCCTGCTATGTTTACATTTTTTTTATTCATTGGTTTACGTTGATTTTGGTTAGGAATTTAGCACTGGTTTCATAAATATGAAGTGACAGTGTCATATTATTTATAATGTTAGGTTAGGAACGGGTTGCCCGATTCTAGTTCAACTGGCGCTGCATTCTTAACTTGAAACGCCAATACCTATTGTTTTATTTGCAGATCAAGAATAGAGAGGGAGAGAAAGAAATCTCCTTGCGACGCGAAATCGGGGCGAAAACAGACCAGTACTTCATAAATAAGAAAAAGAGTTCCCGAAACGAAATTGTGAATTTGCTGGAACAAGCTGGATTTTCCTGCGATAACCCTTACTACATTGTAAAACAGGGCAAAGTACCAGATTTTCCACTTTTTTATCACACGCACTAAATCTATTTGTATGTTTAGATCATGCAACTAGCTACCGCGCCAGATACTTATCGTCTAAAATTGTTAAGAGAAGTGGCCGGAATCAAGATGTACGACGAGCGCAAGTTCAAATCCATGGAATTGTTAAAGGACAGTGAAGAAAAAATTGTAAAAATCAGGGAATCTTACAGGACAAAGGAGGAACAATTATCGAGGTTAGAAAAAGAGAAAGAGAAACTGAAACAGTATCAGTTGGATGACCAAATTCGACGCGCTCTCGAGTACGTTATTCAGAAGACGCTAAAGGCGGAGAACAAAAAGAAATTAATTGATGTAAGTAGAACTATATCTTTTTATTAAGTCATGTAATTTTGTTAAGGGTCTCAGAACTGAGAGCTTTTGTTCTTAAGAACAATTTAAAAACTGTCTTTCAGTATTTTTAGAAAACCGGTTTTAATATCCCAACTTACAACCACGTTTTTCAATTCTGTACAATGTTACTAGACGGTTGTTTATTTCATAATATTAGTTCTCCACGTCTTTGGCGTATTAAGTCTAAAAAATATAGTGAGAGGAATGCGAGATTCTAGTAGAAAAATGCGAAAAAAAAATGATTTTTGTTCCATTTTAAGATTGAGCAGGCAAATTGTGGAAAAAGTATCGTCTAGACTAGGCTTAACCAGAAATTGAAAATGAGTTTCCTAAAAACATTACATTATTGACTAAATAAAACTTATAGTTGTCTCTAATCTCTAATGTGTTACTGTAATTTCGAAACATTACCAAGTATTTTGTTTTTACATTTTTGTAAATTTAATTACAGAAATAAAAAAGTTACAAAACCGTTTTCATGTTATTTTGAAATCATTTATATAATTTCAGTTGAAATGCCAAAGAGACCAGTCAGGTTCAGAGCAACAAAAACTGGCAGAAAAATTGAATGTCGCCCAAGAAACCATTAAAACCTTAACCAAGAAAATCAAAGAAATAAACAAGGAACTGAGGTTTCTGAAAGAGGAACGGGACATTCTTAGCATTGACTATCAACATCTGATCAAGCAAAAAACCAAATTGGATTTTGACATCAAAGACTTGTCCGAAGAGCTACAAGGCGATAAGAAATCGAAAGAACAGGCCGAAAACGAGCTGGCCCGACTAACAGAAAAAATCAAAAAAAAAGAAGCAGAACTAGAAAAGATTAAGCCGTTGTACGAAGAGATGAAAGCACGCGAAGAAGAGTGCTCGAGAGAACTAGCTTTAAAAGAGCAGAAAAGGAACGAACTATATGCCAAACATGGACGTGGAAGTCAGTTCAAATCAAAAGAAGATCGGGACAGGTTTTATTTTTACTGATTTCAAACAGGGCGGAGCTAACGCAATTTTGCAGGTGGATTAAGAACGAGCTCGAGTCGCTCAACAAACAAATAAAGAACAAGAAGGATTATAAGGATGAACTGGAAGGTGATTTAAAGACCAGAGACGCTCAGAAAATTGAAGAATTGATGAAGAAAATGGAGGAGCAGGGTCAGCAACTGGAACGGCAGAAGGATTACATTGACGATTACAACAAACACTGTGACGAACTGAAAAAGAGCAAGGACCAACATCAAGCAACTAAAAAGTAAGTTTATGTTTGGAATTTTACAGACATTTAGAAAAATCAAGGTTCTGAACCTTTTAAATTGTGATTATTTTCAATGTGTTTTTACTTACCCATTCTGCACAGTCTGAACCACTAGTCCACTAAAATGCAATGTTCTACAGCATGTAGAATGTCATTTATGCCCAATTTGTCGTTAGCGAACACAATTTTTCACCACAAGCTTCTATTAAATGTCCTAAACTTTCTAAGAATATTCTAAAATTATTACAAGCTTCTATTAAGTGTCCAAAACCTTCCAAGAATATTCTGAAATTGTAAGAAGCTCCTATATGTGTTAAACTTTCCAAGAATATTCTAAAATTAGCCAGAAATTCTATAAGTGGTCTGAATTTTCTAAGAAGCCTCTAGAAGTGTCCTAAACATTCCCGAAATATTCTAAAATTTTCAGAAAACTCATTTAAATGTCTTAAACTTTCTGCAAATATTTTAAAATTGTCGAAACTTACCAAGATTGTACTAGAACTGCCAGAAGCCTTCATAAGTGACCTGATTTTTTACCTGCTGCTCCTGCATAGTCTAACACTCCACAAAAAATGAGAATTCTAGGTGGTTTATAATGTGACTTATGTTGATTTTGCTGTTTGGGGACATTGGTAATAGAAATTTCTAATTAGAGACATACAAAGAAATGTTACGTTTTGCTACAATGGAACTGTTACTAAATTACTCACGCTAAAACTGTTTTAGCGAGTTGTGGCGTAAAGAAAGCACCGTCCAAATAAATCTTTCTTCATTGAAATCGGATTTGAGGAAAACAGATGAGCAACTGAAATTTTTGATGGGCAAAGCCATTTGGGACGGTCTGGATAGCCTGAGGAAAGTGTTAGACACTTTTTTAGGTTCGTTTTACTTCATTTTTGGTGCCTTTAAACTGTACGGTAATTTTTAGCTCGAGGTGGCAAAGATGCCGAAATAGTTAAAGGGTGTTACGGCTCGGTGATCGAAAATTTTGAATGCGAAAAAAATATGTACATTGCCGTTGACGTTACTGCCGGCAATAGGTTGTTTTATCAAGTGGTTGAAAATGACCAGGTCGCTACAATGATTTTGAAAGAATTGAATAGGCAAAAATTGCCCGGTGTGGTCAATTTTATGGCTTTGAATCGGTTGGATGTCCACGAACAGCATTATCCTCCTAGTCCGGTAAGTTTTATTGGATTAATTTTACTATAAATATTTATATTTATTAGTTTTAGTTAAAGTAATTCTCAATTAGCTAGACGAAACAAATTATTATTATTATTTTTTAAATTCTGTTATAAAGTCTAGCTAATTTGTAGTTATTTCGTATGTTTTTCTTCGTCTCGGTTTAACGTTTAGAGATGAGTTGCAAAATATTGTATTTTTTAAGGAAAACCATATGTCTGACAATAATTTTGCAAGAGGCAAAAAAGTTTCAAATCAAAGTCAGCAAATAAATTATTAAAGTAATCGATATAGGAGTAACAAAAATATACACTTTATAAATCGATAAGCGCTTTTAGAAATTATTTAAAAAAAATTGATATTAATTTGAAAACTTTGGCGCCGTGCATAGATCACCTTATTTTTGGCCAAGGAATTAGTGATTAAGCGTTGCACAGTCATTGCAGAGACACCCTGTATAGTATATTAAAAAATAAAATAGTATTTTAACTCAATTAATGTAGGATGCAGTTCCCATGGTGTCAAAACTAACCTACGATCAAAAATACGATAAGATCTTCAAGTATTTGTTCGGAAAAATTTTAGTATGCAGAAATTGGGAAGTGGCCACTGAGTCGGCTAGGAATTTCCGTCTAGACTGCGTCACTTTGGACGGTAGGATTGCACCATCACTATCAACCATTTAACAGTTAAAAAACCAAAAATTTTAGGCGATCAAGTATCATCCAAAGGTGCCTTAACAGGCGGCTTTTTCAACCCGTCTAGGTCTCGATTACAGACGCAGAAAAACCGCACCGAAACCATTTCGCAGATTCAACAATGCGAAAGAGAGCTACAATCATTAGAAAAGCAACTTGCTCAAACCGAAGCAAACAGCAATGCTATCGTAACCGATCTGCAAAAAATTGAGATTAAAAACAATAAAGCTAAAGACATTTACGACAACGTGAAAGGTGGTTAAATCACATTTCTTCCAAACATTGTGTAATCATCGTGGTTTTTCAGTTGGGTTGCGCTTAATGCAAGAGGAACTATCCAACATTGAAAAACTCCAAGTATCTAAAGAGCGATCGTTGTCGCAATGCAAGTTGAGCCTGGAATCCATGCAAACAACGAAGGAAAGTTTGGAGTCGGAACTGCACCAAGACTTGTCTTCGTCTCTGTCAGAGGCTGATCAGCAACAAGTGGATTCGCTGAATGACGACATTCAAAAGCTGCAAAAGGAAAACAAGGACGCGTCTAATACTAGGATGAAGTTCGAAACCGAAAAAAATAAATTGGACAACTTGCTGAGTAATAATTTAATTCGAAGACGAAATTATTTGTGGAACAACTTACAGGTATGTGTTTATGGTTTGTAACGCTCTTTTAATTGTCTTTTTTATTACTATATATTTATTTTTTCATTCTTTGACAACTGACTGCTAATGAACACGATTTTTTTGTGTGATTTTCTGGCTATAAATTCACAATTGTAGGTTGGTAATAAGGTTTAGTTGAAAAGGAACAACCGTCCTGGAAATTTGTTTTTGCATGAATAACCACCTTATGCAATTTTGTTGTAAAGCATAAATTGCTTTATAGCTTGATGGTTTTTAAGGTTTAATTTTAGAGCTCTATAGTAGAGTAATGCAGTCTAAGGCCATTTATACTTCGATGGTCAAAATTGATGAGAATTTTAGTATAGAAAGTTTGGTTGATTTACGTTCTATAGCTTGATGGTTTTCAAGGCTTTATTTTAGAGCTCCATGGGAGAGTAACGTAGTCTTGTTTATACCTCAATGGTTTAATTAAGCAAGACTAGGGTAGTGGAAAAAGATTTTTAGAGTAACATTTTGTGAACCCCTGCTGGTGTCAAACATTTTGTCAGTGTCACTGGAAATAGGTTAGACGCACTGAACATTTTGGGTAAAAATGGAGGAACATTTTTAATAACACTGATTTCACTACGTAACAAAATTTGGGTAGTGTTTTTTGGGAGGTTTCGAAAAAATTGGTATAAGCTCAGGAAAATCGATTTTTTTCAGTTTTTAACAAAATTTTGCTTAAATTTAACCGGGGGAAGAAATTTTCCATGTTTTTGTCACGATGAAGTTGTAGGGTGGTCAGGAGACCTCAAAGGAAGCCAACTAAAAATTTTGATTGGGTTCCCTAACTTATAACCTATCAAATTAGGTCAATTTTTTACGAATTTTAAGCATTATTTCTAGATTGTTTAAAGATGACCTAAAATTTTTATTTTCTGACCCGACCTGGTCATACGGGCGTAGAAAAATCTGTATTAGACAGAAAAAAATTGTCCGATACCAAAAGTCTTGGCTAGAATATCAAAAACTATCGTAAATTTAACTAAAAACATGCAGATTTACCAATTTTGCAACAAAATTTGATGTTGCCTATTTTCAATAACTATTATTTTATATCAATATATAAGAAATAAAAAATAAAGAAATTGGCTCATAAAACCACTAATATCACATTTTCAGGCAATATGTTAGGTTGCCGCAGTTAAAAATATTACCAAAAGTCCTTCTTCTTTGTTTTTTTACTTTTTATTTATTCTTTTCTTGATAAAAACTAATCGTTTTTAAATATAAGTAACACCGAATTTTGTTATTGCAAAAGTCGCATAATCATTAAAAATCGTAAACTATAAGTTATATAAAGACCCACTTAACGCAATGTTTTAAATATTCCAATAGGAAATTTCTGAGGAGGACCGTATTCGGAAATTAAACAACTGCAAAACCAAAGTGGAGGAAATCGATCAAAAAATCGAAAAAGTTAACAAGGAACTCAGCATCATCGAAACCAAACTGAAAGAGATGGAAAATGACTTGAAACACGAACAATCCGTGCTGGAAAAATGCAACCGAAACAAAAAAGAGTGTCAGGAGCAAATTAATGAAAAGTCAAAAAATTTAGAGAAGTACGCCTTGAAGCAGTACTTACTCGAAGAGGAAATCGAGAAGAGCGCGGAAAAAATCAAGCAAATGGGCGCATTGCCACCGCAAGATTTATACCATAAATACATTAAAATGCCCATCAATGTGCTTTTTAAACAACTTGATGAAATTAACGCAGAGTTGAAGAAGTTGATTCCCATTAACATGAAAGCTGTGGACCAGTTTGTGAGTTTGTCCGACGAGATGGATAAACTTAAAAAGTCGTTGGAAAAAGTAGAGAAGGGGTAAGTGTTCTACTGATTCTAGTACACTTTTGGGTAGCAGAAAGTTTATAGGAAAGAGGGGATAGCACGTTTGATTGATGTATTGGACCATCGGAAAGTCGAAGCGATTCACACGACTTTCAAACAAGTTTGCAAATATTTTACCGAGGTCTACAAAAAGTTAGAGCCAAATTGGAATGCTAAGTTGGTTCTATATACCATTGAGAGTGACGAAGGTCGTGATATCACTCCGCAAGATACGAACGTGGACGTGTTTACCGGTAAGTTTATAAGAGTAATCACCAGGATTAATTTTGTATACAGTATGTTCTAAATGCCAGTTTCGTACAAAAAACTTAAAATGCCAAACTTCTTCCAAGTCTTTGGCTTAGTCACTTGAGAGAAATGTATTCACTGTGTTATCGTGAGTTTGACGTTTTCTAACTGCATTCGTTTTGTAAGTTGCGGGCTATTGAACTCTCTTTCTTACACGCAATTATTTAAGGGACGCAAATTGGATACAAATTTGATCTACTTATTAAGTAGTCTACGTTATTAAGAAGTTTGACAAAAGTAAGTACTTAGGGCAAATTTCAAAAGTAACCGATAATTTTACCGGTTAGTTGCACCGGTGGACGAATAGAAATTCCGGTTAAACCTAATTTAATAATTTTTTTACGGTAATTAAACATTTTGGTTCCTTTGACTGTCATCGATATATCATCTGTCAATATCAGCCTGATTCAAAATTCCAAAATTTAAAATGTATTGACCGGATTCATAAGAACAAATCGATTATCAATCGAAAAATCGGATTTTGAATCCGATGAGCAAAAGGACGTTTAAGAATTGCTTTTTCGATCAGTAATCGATGTATTTCAGTGCATTCATAAGAAAATTTGCTAATCGATATGTTCTTACGAATGCGGCCATTGTGACTCCGTGAATATTGTTGGTTTTCTGATAATTTTAGTGTTTGGACATGTTCAGTTCAATACAATAATTAGTAAATTCAGTAACAATGATTTTTTATTAATATTTATTTCTACATTTAAATTCATACTTGCATAACTCACATCAGTGTTAGTAACAGTTTCAATTAAACACCATCTTCTTTTAAAAATATCTAATATTTTTTTTGGTGGATTTATAGATGCTTTCCAACTTCCTGTGCTGTGTTGATTTAATAAAGTACTTACATTTTCTTCAGTGTCTTCTATGTATTTCATTTGTTAAAACCTAACATCAACTTATACTTTTTTTAAATCAAGTGAGTATGTACATACTATAGATGTTTTGCAGGACAATATTATTTCCGTTCCTTAAAAACCCATTTTGATCAAACAGGAACCGAAATTATTAATTATTTAAATGTTAAATTAGGGATGACGGCAAATGTCATATCCACCGAAAAACCGGGAGTGAACCCCGGTGATTCCGGTTTACTACCGATAGAATACCGCTTATTCTACCGATCAATTTAGAAACGCTCCATTTCTGGTACTCAATGATAATTGAAAGGAATTGGTAGATTAGCGGTTTAACCGGTGAGTTTTGGAATTCGCCCTTACAACTAAAAACTTATTACTTATTGACATGTACTTTTTACTTTAATATATGTTTCTAGAGGAATGCTTGCTCTATGAGGATCTTTTAACATATCGTATAATAAGATAGATAAGCATATCTCATAACATATGTTAAGTGGAAAGTAAAACCATAAAGTATAACATTTGTCATAATTTCATACCTCTGAAATATTGCATCCACGATGTCAGAGCAAAATCGAACAACTCTTCTTAAAATAGCCATTTTTGTGGATAAATCTCAAAAATTATTAAAAAACACATTTGAAAAGACACTGAAAATACATACAATTAAATGTGAGGGCTTGGGTAATAACATTTCAGCAGTCTACAAAAATGGCAATTACGCGCTTGTTACTAAACCCAACAACCGTCAAAGCCGTTGGAACTTTCAAACTTGTTACGTCATTATAGTGTTTGGTTTCATTTTTTCTAGGTATGGGAGTACGTATCACGTTCATCAAAGAAGGCGTCGAAGTCGAAATAAAAGAGATAAACCAATTATCGGCCGGTCAAAAGACGATGGTGGCGCTGGCGCTAATATTCGCAATTCAAAAATGCAATCTCGTCCCTTTCTACTTATTCGACGAAATCGATTGCGCTTTGGACAAGGAACGTCGTGAAACGTTGGCCAACGTGATCCACGAGTTGTCGTCCAGCGCACAGTTTATTATCACCACGTTTCGTCCTGAGTTGCTCGTGCATGCGCACAAGTGTTTCGCGGTCAAGTTCCAAAATATGGCGAGTCACTTTGAGTCCGTGACTCGGGAGTTTGCCAGAGAATTCGTCGAGCTTGATCCCACTCACGGTTAAAATTTTCTTGTTGATCAACTACTGGATACAACTTTCCTATTTATTTATTTATTTAGCGTATGGCAAATGTTTTTGTTTTTTTTGTATTGATAATTATAAAATTATTACTTTTGTTAAGGAAAAAAAATATGTTGAGAACTGTTAAACAGTTTTTCCAGGTAGATATTACCATTAATATTCTATAACCAAACCAAAGCTTTAATCAAATAAACTTAATTGTTCTTATTAACTGTTGAATTTTTTTTTATAGTAACATACTAAATTTAGATCTCCATCTCAAATGGGAGGCCAGGAAGATACGAAATTTGACATTTGATCAAAAGCTATTTCGTTAGAATCCACCGCCGGAGGAAGTCATTTCTTTCTCAATAGCAAATGTGGTGTCACTATCAATGTTGAATTTAAAATTTGAATATTCCGAATACTCCGAATTGCACATTGCTAAGATTGTGTGTGATATTATGGAAAAGCCGGACTGCCTTGTGCCACATAGTGAACCAAGCTCAACTTCTAGCAAGTTTCCTGATCCCGAAAGAAACCCCAACTTATGACTTGGAAAGATGATGTTGGAAATGACATAGTTTTTCAACTCTGCACTGGTATGGAAATATTTGTCAAGTATTTTTAAGTTGGGTTGGGTTGGTTTTGATCTTTTGATCGCAATTATCTCGTAAACAAAGTTTCAAATCAGAATTTTCATCATCATTTTTGAAAAATACTCAATGACCAATAAGGTGGAAAACTGAAAACCATCTTCCTGTATGTACGCCACTGGAGAATTTTTACAAACGTCATTAACTTCACATAATGATTATTAATTTTAAAGAGCTTGTTTCAAATTTGATCAAAACTGCTCCAAGGGTTATGACAAAAATCCGTTTTTTTAAACTGTATTTTTCAGCAAAATGACATAATGCATGTCAACTTAAAAGTGAACCACTCGGTACAATATCATTCACGGTACTATCTGTAATCACTGCAGAAATACCAAAGATAAAACCTTCAAGGCATGGGCGTACTAAAAGTAAATTTATTATTCGTCATAAAAAAATATCAAATCAAAAAAGTTCTTTTTAGGTTCAACCAACATTTTCTTGTAGAATGAATCCAACTCATACAGAAATTTTCTGAAAGAGCGCATGGTTCCAGGAAATAACCTTACTCAACCAAAGAGCAAGAGCGTTGGTGGTTATTAAAACGGCTGCGCGTAACCCTCTTGAAAAACTTATTCAAGAAGGACGCCACGAATTGCTTAAAAACGTAGTTTTAGTAGGAATGACAAAGTTTAAGAAACTAAGAAGTAATGGCTACAAAATTAAGTTTTTTCGAAAGAACAAACGTTATAATAAACATTAATCAATGGTTTTGTTCGATAAACCAAAAATGTATAACTTTACCAGTTGAAAATGATTTTGAGTGGAGAATTTAGTTCAGGGCACTGTCAATAACTGAAACATTGCAAATTAAATTACAACAAAACGTCCTCATATTAATTAATTATATCCACAAATTGTCACCGAATCCGTCATTAACTATTTACACTACGCATTTGCAAGGAAAACTGGATTTCTCCTTCATTCAACTGATACATGATTTATTGATATGACACATATAAGAATATTGACAAAACAAACCCAAAGGTGGAACAAGGCAAAAGATTTTTGTCACTGATATATATTGGAAGAAAATCAATACATTTATGGTGAATACTAGAATTAATTAGATTGAAGACATCCATATACCATTTAGTGCCATATATTCAGAAAGCGCCCTATAGCAACTGAAATGGTTTAACAAACCAACTGGTAAAACAAAAAAAATACCTTTCTAAAGAGCTATTAATTCATTAAATAATACTTATCCGTTCTCAAGATATTTAAGATTTTGCCTAAGTAACCCGAGGCGCCCTCAACGGGAAACGAGTAAAGTTAGAGGCAACTTTCTTTTATGAAAAATGTGTAGAATTACTGCAAAAACTTAATTGTGTTATCACACACGAGTTAGAAATGAAATGCTTCCAGTAGTTAGTTGAAAAGCACTCATGGAATTATATCTTATTGTTAAAATGCTTCTTACAACACATGTTATGTAATATACTAATTTATTGATGTCTGCTAATTCAAAAATAACTGAGAAAACCCTCAAGTCACTTACAACTTAGTTTCACTCCATCAAACTAGAAAATTAACACGCTTTTATAATTTAAATTTTAATACAACACACGTCCATAAAGTGCCCATGCTTGTCAACATTAAAATCGCTATAAATCATTTTACTGACTGAATTACCCATCTCAGGATAACACGCACAAGTTGCCTAATGCATCCATTAGGAAATGCTTTCCATTATTCCGGTGAGGATGTGTTTAAAGTCTTGAATACTGGGTAGACGAATTTGATGAAATGAGGCTTTTAGTGGTTTGTTCTAGAAATACTGAAATTTTTGTATTATTCTTAGGATGGCAGTAGTTGTGACGATTTATATGATTGTTGTATTCCTAAATTAGATTACTTAAATAATGAATTCAAATAACCTGACTATTCATTCATTACTTAAAACACAGTTTTGCTACATGAATTCTTACATGAGAGATGAAATCACGCAGACGGGAGGAAAAGATGAATCAATTCAGTTTGATTGAATTGACCAAATAAGAGGAAAAAATACGAATCAATCAGTTTTATGACAGAACTATTGTTCAGCTTTATATTCTCTTTGTGTCTGATTTTCAAGAAAAGGCAGTTTACTAACAACTCTAAATTGTCTCAAAGTTAGTCAGTTCAGAATAGTGCATAACTCAAGATGAACAGAATTTTGTGTTGTTAAGATTATGGTAAAATTACTGTATTCTGACATGGTTTGATCGTTTGATGGTCCGTTAGAATTAAGAAATGTATGCAAAACCAACATCAAAACAATAAAGGAAATATGATAAAGTTGTAGTTGGTTTACACTGTAATTATTAGTTAATTAACTGTTTAAGAAGATTGGCTGTTTAATTGTTAACTCAGTTTTTCTTTTATATCCATATCACGACAGTGTGGCGAATATCATGGGATGCCAGTTACCAATCTGAATTACCTTATTAAATTCATATTTTCTAGTAAAAATCGATCCTGGTAAATTAAAAAAATAATTAAAATAAAATAATTAGTAATGGGTAAAATAATAGTAATGGAAAAATTTTAGCGGTAAATTACAAATGCTAACTTTGAAACTAGTTTTCTCCCAACTGCAAATTTCTCAATTGAAATTAAATTTAAAATTGTAATAAAATTTGGACATACCATGTGCCCGTTTTACGAGCCTCACCACGGTGATCTCGGTTATTTGAAGAGATATAAGGAAGTTTAAATTGGAGAAAAATTGAGCAATTAAGAGTTGATTAAAATCAACTGAAAAATCAAACCAATGTAATATCATTCAAAAAAGAGCTAAAATTGTTAATTAAAATGGAGCCATATTGTTGTAGAGGATTATTATAGCAAACTGCAAATTAGAAGCTGATCTAAGTAGTGATTGAGCCTTAGATCAGATTATTTAAATAATTATAGTACCTAAGATAAGTAATCAATCAGCCCTATCCTATAAATTTAATTTTAATTACTTTCAGTGCATTTTATGTATTATAAATATGTCATCTGAAATAAATAAACATTATTATTATTATACATATTACATTTATTTCTATTAGTATAGAACATCAATTGATTGATTTTCAGATTGTTCTTCAAGCATTGAAACTACGTCCAAAGATCAAACATGTGTGGGCATCTTAATAATAAAAAAATTACAACTGACGACAAGTAAATAAACGTTCTATTAATAAAAACCAGTTTGGAGGTTTTGTTTTTAGTGTATTTCAAGCCGTTTCACTAGTTGTTGCAGTTGGCGTGGATTAAATTTAGAAATTATCCAATGGATCTTCATGGTATGAATTTTTGTTTCATAATCATGCTGGTATTAGTTCATTCAGGTATGTATGGAGCTGTTCCAGAGTTTTAATTCTAAGCTGGACATCATCTACTTCATTAATTATGCTTAACAATACCAACTTTAGGAAGTTGTTTGGATTGTTACTCATGCAATGTATCAACTTCACAACTGGACGAAGATGGATGTAACGGTATAGGCACTGTAAGAAAGTGTCCAGGAAATAGTGTTTGCCTAGCTGCAACCTATGAAAGTAAGTTAAATGTTTAAAAGATGAGGTTTTTAGTAGGTATGTACATTTCTTTTTAGTTAAAACTGGACAACTAAAAACCTACAACAACATGCAGTCTTGCTTTCCCCAAATGGATGGTCAGGAATGTGACAGTTACTTTAAAACCCAGAAAGATCTTCATCGAGGTGTGACCATTATCCCCAGCACGTGTTACACGTGTGCCGGTGATAATTGCAACAAACGACAAGATAAACCCAGTCATGGAAATTCTCTAAAAGTCATTTCTTCATTGCTTTTGTTTTGCATGTTTGGGTTGATATACAGAATATAATAATAATGCCATATAGAATTGATTATTAAATTATTCATTAATTAGGACGTTTAGTATGTTTTTTCTTTATTCTAGTATTTTACATTTACTTTAAAAAATTGTTATTCACTGTGATTTTTTTTTATTCTACTATATTTAGAAAGATTAGTAAGTAATAAATTGTC
The DNA here is from genome assembly GCF_016097725.1 of Ips typographus. Taxonomy (NCBI): domain Eukaryota; kingdom Metazoa; phylum Arthropoda; class Insecta; order Coleoptera; family Curculionidae; genus Ips; species Ips typographus. The sequence continues at coordinate 4,051,990 of NC_138430.1, read as the reverse complement.
TCAGCTTATTCTTATTTCATTAAAAGAGAGTAACCATTCACCATAGTGAACTGAATTAAGTGTAAAATTACTGAACAAAATATCCTAAGATAACATGCAAAATAGGAGAAAGTTCCTATAAACAACCCTCTTAAATGCCCTTTTTTCGAGATACAAGGTGTCAAATTTGAAAAAATAATATCGTTTTTTGTAAATATTTCCGGAACTCTCAAATTCACTTTGTAGGTATTAACGTTGTTTTACTCATGTATTGGAACTGTCGTTCTGCACTATTAATTGTCTACAGAATTTATGTTTGTTCTAATTATATAGTTAAAACCGTATTTGTAAAGGGCGCGAAAATTCCAGTATAATTCAAAAATGATTGTCAAATCTTTTTAACGGCTGACCCCCATTCTCTCTCCCACTCAACTCAACCGGTATTGTCGGCATTTTTCGTGGATGTGTTTTATGCACGGCGTTCTTCTAATTTGATGTGATTTTTATTTGTGTTTTAGTAATTAAATTCCGATTATTCTTACAATTTAGTGTAATCTTCTATTGTGAGCAGTCTACACGAGTTCTACTGGTAAGTTCAGTTTCTTGGTACAAACCGTAGCTTTCTGGATTTGGTTGTTTAATGTTGCTCAAATTTAACAAACCTGGATTCAAACTTTTCCTAAGAATAAATAAGATTACAGACACAACAAATTAAAGAATTTCTCCTTCTTTGCACAGTAAATGTGGATTTATTTTCAGCAGCAAGTTAAACATATCATTATTTGAGGCCTGTAGATGCAAATTTTGCCAAGTCAAAAAATTTCAAAATGGGGTATTTGGGGCAGTCATTGTACCTATTTTGAGGGTCATTTCGTTTCAAATCACGCCAAATTCAATTTTCTTTTCTTAAGTTAAGTGTGGTTCAGACTGTGTAGAATACAGTTGAAAAAAGTCACAGTCTTAACTTAAAGTATAATAGTACAAATTTACAAATGGCGCAGCAGTCATGCAATTGTGAATTCCCGCAAATTTTAACCAATGACCAATGGCAGCGCGTGGTAGAATACCACGTGCCACGTGCCAATGTGTTTATTGGCCGCATTTATATTCGCGCGCCATTAATGGCAGTGAATTTAGGTGCATTGTGGGAAAATGTCGGCTTTTCACTTAAAAGCTAAAACAAATTACAGCAAACTGAGCAAACAGTAATGATGGGCGTAAGTTTACCGTGATCGGTTATTTACTGGTAAGGTAAAGTAAAATTTAGTGACACTTTTTTTATGCACTCCCTGTATAGTAGCTGCACTGACGGACTGTGAAACTTGCATGAATGAGTTCCTTACAAACATTTTTGCTGTTTTAAAATGGGGGTTACAAATTTTTTGTAACTTTCATCATTTCTGAGTTATTTAGAAAAAACTGGATTGATGCAACCAATTATCAATTCAGTTGAAATTGTGGTTTGAAATTTGAACATCCTGTAATTCAGTTATTTTTGGGAGTTTAGGGTGTTTGAACCACTTAATAGAACCGTTTTGAGCTCTTTTTTCCAGTGGTAAAGAGTAAGAAATTCTGTCTTAAAAATTGCGTACGTACAGGGTGATTGATTCAATTTTGACCACCCCCTTAACTTCCATAATTTTGATTTTAGCAAAAAACGTTAAATACAAAACTAGTAGATATTTAGGTCTACTTTATTGTTAGATAAACAGTTATTATACAGGGTGTCCCAAATTTGAGTAACAAACCAAACTTATGTTTTTTTAAATACAATGACCAACTTTTTATACGTTATTTGAATTTTACGTCAAATTCTAGGCCTAATTGATGTAGAATGTCTGTATCGATATTCAACTGTTTCCACAGCAGCGTCCTTGATTGATTCAATTTTGACCTCCTCCTTAACTTCCTTATTTTTGATTTTAGCAAAAAACGTTAAATATAAAACTAGTAGATATTTATGTCTACTTTATTGTTAGAGAAACAGTTATTATACAGGGTGTCCCAAATTTGAGTAACGAGCCAAACTTATGTTTTTTTTAAATACAATGACTAACTTTTTATCTGATATTTGAATTTTACGTCAAATTCTAGGCCTAACTGATGTAAAATGTCTGTATTGATATTCAACTGTTTCCAAAGCAGCATCTGTTACTTTAACCCAAGGATATTAAACAGTACAGGATTGCTCGATCGGCCGATTTTGTTTCCCGGCGGCGAATGAATTCTGACGTCACAGTGGGCCTTCGGGTGCACAATACGCTAAATATTCGCCCGAGATGCTATGTACGAGATCATGTTCGTGAATGATCGACTGCAATCGCGCATCGCGCAAAACAATCGCGCAAACGCGAGAGACCCATGGTGACGTAAAAATCGTCACCGGCCCGAGCCGATACCGGCAAGATTGCGCTTATGGGATTAAGCACTCCTGTACTGTTTACCGTCCTTGACTTTAACCATGTTGACTCGACTATGTGATTAAGGGTTAATTTAGTTACTCAAATTTGGGACACCCTGTATAATAACTGCTTATCTAAGAATAAAGTAGACTTAAATCTTAAATATCTACATCTAAATTAATAAAACAAGTTTTTTTACTAAAATCAAAAATAAGGAAGTTAAGGGGGTGGTCAGAATTCAATCAATCAAGGACGCTGCTGCGGAAACAGTTGAATATCGATATAGACATTTTACATCAATTAGGCCTAGAATTTGACGTAGAATTCGAAAAACGATTAAAAAGTCGGTCATTGCATTTAAAAAAACATAAGTTTGGTTTGTTACTCAAATTTGGGACACCCTGTATATTAACTGTTCATCTAAGAATAAAGTAGACCTAAATAATTACTAGTTTTGTATTTAACGTTTTTTGCTAAAATCAAAATTAAGTAAGTTAAGGGGGTGGTCAAAATTCAATCAATCACCCTGTACCTACAGGGTGACACTATACTTTTCTTTTTTTTTTTTTTTTTTTGTCTCCTGTAGTTTTTTGTTTTTGAGTTATTTAACAAAAACTGCTTTGATGCAACATGCAACAAATATTTAAATCAGTTGAAATTTGAACAGGGTTTAAACGACAGTAAAATTCACTTGGAGTAAGAAAATAACTGTTTTAAGCACATTTTTGATATAATCATCGAAAATTTAGATCCGATAACCTGAAAAAACACTATAAAATTTGGTACAGTTAGCGAGAAGTGCGGGGTCAAAGTTTGAACTGTCAGAAACACAATTTGATCTGATCAATCGCCTGTAAAAGACACTTGGAGTGAGAAAATGACAATTTGGTACAGTCATGGAGAAAAGTAATTACTGTAATGCCAGGCAGCAAAAAGAGGATGTTAAAAAATGTCTTCTTAAAACAACATTCTAGAGTTAATATAAAGACAAGACAGAAACAATAATATTTACACCTATTTGCACTATATCAAGACAAGCTTAAATTAAGTGTGGTTCAGACTGTGACAATACAGGTAAAAAAGTCACAGTCTGAACCTCACAACTTGTTTGGGTAAAGTCCATGGCTGCAAATGGGGGTTAATAATTATTAAGCAGCAAAGGTGGTTCAGAACTAATAAAGTTTTGCATTTGCATTATTTAACAATACTTACTTAGGTTTTTACAATAAAGGAATATTTTTTTTACTGTACTTTGTGGAATATCCTTTCTTATACTATACATAACTTATCACAAAAATACTGTAAACTGATTGCTAATGTATGTATTTTGTTTCTATTGTTGAGCAGGAACTTCATATAACCAATTTGACGTTTTAAAGACCTACCACCCAACTCATCATAATGCACATTAAACAGGTAGTTAAATTTATTCCATTCATGCTGGCCATTAGTAAGCAAATATATTTCAGATTATCATTGAAGGATTTAAAAGTTATCGCGAACGGACTGTTGTGGGGCCTTTCGACACACGCCACAATGCAGTTGTGGGACGAAATGGCTCAGGCAAGAGTAACTTTTTTAATGGTGAGTGATTCAACCGCTGAAATGGTACTTAATACTGATTTTTTTTGTACTGTTATAGCCATACAGTTTGTGTTAAGCGATGAGTACGCTCATCTTAACGCTCAACAAAGGCAGAACCTGCTTCATGAAGGATTTGGACCCAAAATGATCAAGGCTTATGTAGAAATTATATTAGACAATTCTGATGATCGTATATTTGTAAGTACTTGAATTTTGTTAATTAATCCGGCTCATTTTTTTGTGTTAAATTATTTTGACATTGGGAGTCTATACTGAGGTATCCACTAATATATAATATGCTATTTCAGGGTTCTTATTATGTTAAATATCTTGATAACCATTGTGGATAGATATTGGACATGATACATGAAACTTAAAATTCCAAAATGTAATAAAAAATAGGTGCTTGCATTTGAAAATCTTAAGTTCATGATCGTAACTTATTTTTGGGCCACCTTGTAGGTATACATAAAATTATATTCAAAAGAAACGCAGTCGTTGACGTGTCCGAATGTTTTTCGAAAAAATTAACAGTTTAATTTAAAATGTAGATATTTATTAGTTAAGTGACTGTAATTTAATACTTTTCTTTTTTTGGACACGTTCTTGTCCCACTTTGATTGTCTCTAGCTACCCTGTATGGTCTTATTGGTGATGGAGTTGCTTTAAAAATTATGTAACTTTTAATTTCACTTTTTTGCACGCACTTCTTTCACACCCTGTATAAGGCAGTTAGTGTGCATAGCTAATAAATCAAGCCCAATGACAATCCCAACCGCATTAAAAATGGCGTTTCAAGATAAGAGGTACTCTCTCTCTCTGGTGATCAGTTTGGAGAACAGTTTCGGGCATTCCAGCTGTCATTTCTCCGTTTGTTTACGTCAATGAGTAAAAAGAACAAGTATCAGGAGGTAACAATAATACAAATTATAACCCGTTTGTGCATTAAGCGAGGGGGACGGAAGTTGATTGCGCATTCGCCTACTGCGCAGTTGAATTGACGCAGTCATTGAAAGTTTGGAGTTTCAAACCCGCAAAAATTTGTTGTTTGTATTTGTTGTAGTATAGTGTTAGTTTGTTTTGTTTGTTTGTGGTTCTTTAACAGTTGAGTTTTGCAAATTTAAATTAAGTTGTACAGTGGACAAGATTAAATTTAGATCTGATAGTGCCAACCGGAAGTTGACGGCCGCCATATTACTCCCCCCGCCTCCCCCTTATTTCTGTCCCCCTCTTTGATTGCTATTGCTCCTTCCTGCTATGTTTACATTTTTTTTATTCATTGGTTTACGTTGATTTTGGTTAGGAATTTAGCACTGGTTTCATAAATATGAAGTGACAGTGTCATATTATTTATAATGTTAGGTTAGGAACGGGTTGCCCGATTCTAGTTCAACTGGCGCTGCATTCTTAACTTGAAACGCCAATACCTATTGTTTTATTTGCAGATCAAGAATAGAGAGGGAGAGAAAGAAATCTCCTTGCGACGCGAAATCGGGGCGAAAACAGACCAGTACTTCATAAATAAGAAAAAGAGTTCCCGAAACGAAATTGTGAATTTGCTGGAACAAGCTGGATTTTCCTGCGATAACCCTTACTACATTGTAAAACAGGGCAAAGTACCAGATTTTCCACTTTTTTATCACACGCACTAAATCTATTTGTATGTTTAGATCATGCAACTAGCTACCGCGCCAGATACTTATCGTCTAAAATTGTTAAGAGAAGTGGCCGGAATCAAGATGTACGACGAGCGCAAGTTCAAATCCATGGAATTGTTAAAGGACAGTGAAGAAAAAATTGTAAAAATCAGGGAATCTTACAGGACAAAGGAGGAACAATTATCGAGGTTAGAAAAAGAGAAAGAGAAACTGAAACAGTATCAGTTGGATGACCAAATTCGACGCGCTCTCGAGTACGTTATTCAGAAGACGCTAAAGGCGGAGAACAAAAAGAAATTAATTGATGTAAGTAGAACTATATCTTTTTATTAAGTCATGTAATTTTGTTAAGGGTCTCAGAACTGAGAGCTTTTGTTCTTAAGAACAATTTAAAAACTGTCTTTCAGTATTTTTAGAAAACCGGTTTTAATATCCCAACTTTTTTCAATTCTGTACAATGTTACTAGACGGTTGTTTATTTCATAATATTAGTTCTCCACGTCTTTGGCGTATTAAGTCTAAAAAATATAGTGAGAGGAATGCGAGATTCTAGTAGAAAAATGCGAAAAAAAAAAGATTTTTGTTCCATTTTAACTATTTTAAGATTGAGCAGGCAAATTGTGGAAAAAGTATCGTCTAGACTAGGCTTAACCAGAAATTGAAAATGAGTTTCCTAAAAACATTACATTATTGACTAAATAAAACTTATAGTTGGTAAGCGTTTTGTTTTTACATTTTTGTAAATTTAATTACAGAAATAAAAAAGTTACAAAACTGTTTTCATGTTATTTTGAAATCATTTATATAATTTCAGTTGAAATGCCAAAGAGACCAGTCAGGTTCAGAGCAACAAAAACTGGCAGAAAAATTGAATGTCGCCCAAGAAACCATTAAAACCTTAACCAAGAAAATCAAAGAAATAAACAAGGAACTGAGGTTTCTGAAAGAGGAACGGGACATTCTTAGCATTGACTATCAACATCTGATCAAGCAAAAAACCAAATTGGATTTTGACATCAAAGACTTGTCCGAAGAGCTACAAGGCGATAAGAAATCGAAAGAACAGGCCGAATACGAGCTGGCCCGACTAACAGAAAAAATCAAAAAAAAAGAAGCAGAACTAGAAAAGATTAAGCCGTTGTACGAAGAGATGAAAGCACGCGAAGAAGAGTGCTCGAGAGAACTAGCTTTAAAAGAGCAGAAAAGGAACGAACTATATGCCAAACATGGACGTGGAAGTCAGTTCAAATCAAAAGAAGATCGGGACAGGTTTTATTTTTACTGATTTCAAACAGGGCGGAGCTAACGCAATTTTGCAGGTGGATTAAGAACGAGCTCGAGTCGCTCAACAAACAAATAAAGAACAAGAAGGATTATAAGGATGAACTGGAAGGTGATTTAAAGACCAGAGACGCTCAGAAAATTGAAGAATTGATGAAGAAAATGGAGGAGCAGGGTCAGCAACTGGAACGGCAGAAGGATTACATTGACGATTACAACAAACACTGTGACGAACTGAAAAAGAGCAAGGACCAACATCAAGCAACTAAAAAGTAAGTTTATGTTTGGAATTTTACAGACATTTAGAAAAATCAAGGTTCTGAACCTTTTAAATTGTGATTATTTTCAATGTGTTTTTACTTACCCATTCTGCACAGTCTGAACCACTAGTCCACTAAAATGCAATGTTCTACAGCATGTAGAATGTCATTTATGCCCAATTTGTCGTTAGCGAACACAATTTTTCACCACAAGCTTCTATTAAATGTCCTAAACTTTCTAAGAATATTCTAAAATTATTACAAGCTTCTATTAAGTGTCCAAAACCTTCCAAGAATATTCTGAAATTGTAAGAAGCTCCTATATGTGTTAAACTTTCCAAGAATATTCTAAAATTAGCCAGAAATTCTATAAGTGGTCTGAATTTTCTAAGAAGCCTCTAGAAGTGTCCTAAACATTCCCGAAATATTCTAAAATTTTCAGAAAACTCATTTAAATGTCTTAAACTTTCTGCAAATATTTTAAAATTGTCGAAACTTACCAAGATTGTACTAGAACTGCCAGAAGCCTTCATAAGTGACCTGATTTTTTACCTGCTGCTCCTGCATAGTCTAACACTCCACAAAAAATGAGAATTCTAGGTGGTTTATAATGTGACTTATGTTGATTTTGCTGTTTGGGGACATTGGTAATAGAAATTTCTAATTAGAGACATACAAAGAAATGTTACGTTTTGCTACAATGGAACTGTTACTAAATTACTCACGCTAAAACTGTTTTAGCGAGTTGTGGCGTAAAGAAAGCACCGTCCAAATAAATCTTTCTTCATTGAAATCGGATTTGAGGAAAACAGATGAGCAACTGAAATTTTTGATGGGCAAAGCCATTTGGGACGGTCTGGATAGCCTGAGGAAAGTGTTAGACACTTTTTTAGGTTCGTTTTACTTCATTTTTGGTGCCTTTAAACTGTACGGTAATTTTTAGCTCGAGGTGGCAAAGATGCCGAAATAGTTAAAGGGTGTTACGGCTCGGTGATCGAAAATTTTGAATGCGAAAAAAATATGTACATTGCCGTTGACGTTACTGCCGGCAATAGGTTGTTTTATCAAGTGGTTGAAAATGACCAGGTCGCTACAATGATTTTGAAAGAATTGAATAGGCAAAAATTGCCCGGTGTGGTCAATTTTATGGCTTTGAATCGGTTGGATGTCCACGAACAGCATTATCCTCCTAGTCCGGTAAGTTTTATTGGATTAATTTTACTATAAATATTTATATTTATTAGTTTTAGTTAAAGTAATTCTCAATTAGCTAGACGAAACAAATTATTATTATTATTTTTTAAATTCTGTTATAAAGTCTAGCTAATTTGTAGTTATTTCGTATGTTTTTCTTCGTCTCGGTTTAACGTTTAGTGATGAGTTGCAAAATATTGTATTTTTTAAGGAAAACCATGCGTCTGACAATAATTTTGCAAGAGGCAAAAAAGTTTCAAATCAAAGTCAGCAAATAAATTATTAAAGTAATCGATATAGGAGTAACAAAAATATACACTTTATAAATCGATAAGCGCTTTTAGAAATTATTTTAAAAAAATTGATATTAATTTGAAAACTTTGGCGCCGTGCAAAGATCACCTTATTTTTGGCCAAGGAATTAGTGATTAAGCGTTGCACAGTCATTGCAGAGACACCCTGTATAGTATATTAAAAAATAAAATAGTATTTTAACTCAATTAATGTAGGATGCAGTTCCCATGGTATCAAAACTAACCTACGATCAAAAATACGATAAGATCTTCAAGTATTTGTTCGGAAAAATTTTAGTATGCAGAAATTGGGAAGTGGCCACTGAGTCGGCTAGGAATTTCCGTCTAGACTGCGTCACTTTGGACGGTAGGATTGCACCATCACTATCAACCATTTAACAGTTAAAAAACCAAAAATTTTAGGCGATCAAGTATCATCCAAAGGTGCCTTAACAGGCGGCTTTTTCCACCCGTCTAGGTCTCGATTACAGACGCAGAAAAACCGCACCGAAACCATTTCGCAGATTCAACAATGCGAAAGAGAGCTACAATCATTAGAAAAGCAACTTGCTCAAACCGAAGCAAACAGCAATGCTATCGTAACCGATCTGCAAAAAATTGAGATTAAAAACAATAAAGCTAAAGACATTTACGACAACGTGAAAGGTGGTTAAATCACATTTCTTCCAAACATTGTGTAATCATCGTGGTTTTTCAGTTGGGTTGCGCTTAATGCAAGAGGAACTATCCAACATTGAAAAACTCCAAGTATCTAAAGAGCGATCGTTGTCGCAATGCAAGTTGAGCCTGGAATCCATGCAAACAACGAAGGAAAGTTTGGAGTCGGAACTGCACCAAGACTTGTCTTCGTCTCTGTCAGAGGCTGATCAGCAACAAGTGGATTCGCTGAATGACGACATTCAAAAGCTGCAAAAGGAAAACAAGGACGCGTCTAATACTAGGATGAAGTTCGAAACCGAAAAAAATAAATTGGACAACTTGCTGAGTAATAATTTAATTCGAAGACGAAATTATTTGTGGAACAACTTACAGGTATGTGTTTATGGTTTGTAACGCTCTTTTAATTGTCTTTTTTATTACTATATATTTATTTTTTTCATTCTTTGACAACTGACTGCTAATTGACACGATTTTTTTGTGTGATTTTCTGGCTATAAATTCACAATTGTAGGTTGGTAATAAGGTTTAGTTGAAAAGGAACAACCGTCCTGGAAATTTGTTTTTGCATGAATAACCACCTTATGCAATTTTGTTGTAAAGCATAAATTGCTTTATAGCTTGATGGTTTTTAAGGTTTAATTTTAGAGCTCTATAGTAGAGTAATGCAGTCTATAGTTGGATTTTTACCTTTTGAGAATGACGTCATCTTTTTACATCTTTGTTTCTCGCATATCAAACATGTGAAATAAACAATTTTAGCAAAAAAGGCACGTTGTTAATTTTGTCGTCTCGTCCTGTCAAATTAAAAACGTTGACATTTACTGTCACTTTGATTTAAATGAATATCAAAGGTATAAAAATGCTGCGCTACAATGAGAAGGCCCAAATGTTAATTCTAAATGTGCTGCTTTTTTTCGAGTACGAAAAGAAACAGTTTCCAGATGTCAACTGAAACTCTCATGATCACTCATTTTTCAAAGCATTTGTAGGTTAAAATTTGTGATCTAATTCCAGACATGCGTGTTTTTTCACCTGCTTGACGTCATTCTCAAAGGGTAAAAATTTGACTATAACATTTTGTGAACCCCTGCTGGTGTCAAACAATTTGTCAGTGTCACTGGAAATAGGTTAGACGCACTGAACATTTTGGGTAAAAATGGAGGAACATTTTTAATAACACTGATTTCACTACGTAACAAAATTTGGGTAGTGTTTTTTGGGAGGTTTCGAAAAAATTGGTATAAGCTCAGGAAAATCGATTTTTTTCAGTTTTTAAAAAAATTTTGCTTAAGTCTAACCGGGGGAAGAAATTTTCCATGTTTTTGTCACGATGAAGTTGTAGGGTGGTCAGGAGACCTCAAAGGAAGCCAACTAAAAATTTTGATTGGGTTCCCTAACTTATAACCTATCAAATTAGGTCAATTTTTTACGAATTTTAAGCATTATTTCTAGATTGTTTAAAGATGACCTAAAATTTTTATTTTCTGACCCGACCTGGTCATACGGGCGTAGAAAATCTGTATTAGACAGAAAAAAATTGTCCGATACCAAAAGTGTTGGCTAGAATATCAAAAACTATCGTAAATTTAGCTAAAAACATGCAGATTTACCAATTTTGCAACAAAATTTGATGTTGCCTATTTTCAATAACTATTATTTTATATCAATATATAAGAAATAAAAAATAAAGAAATTGGCTCATAAAACCACTAATATCACATTTTCAGGCAATATGTTAGGTTGCCGCAGTTAAAAATATTACCAAAAGTCCTTCTTCTTTGTTTTTTTACTTTTTATTTATTCTTTTCTTGATAAAAACTAATCGTTTTTAAATATAAGTAACACCGAATTTTGTTATTGCAAAAGTCGCATAATCATTAAAAATCGTAAACTATAAGTTATATAAAGACCCACTTAACGCAATGTTTTAAATATTCCAATAGGAAATTTCTGAGGAGGACCGTATTCGGAAATTAAACAACTGCAAAACCAAAGTGGAGGAAATCGATCAAAAAATCGAAAAAGTTAACAAGGAACTCAGCATCATCGAAACCAAACTGAAAGAGATGGAAAATGACTTGAAACACGAACAATCCGTGCTGGAAAAATGCAACCGAAACAAAAAAGAGTGTCAGGAGCAAATTAATGAAAAGTCAAAAAATTTAGAGAAATACGCCTTGAAGCAGTACTTACTCGAAGAGGAAATCGAGAAGAGCGCGGAAAAAATCAAGCAAATGGGCGCATTGCCACCGCAAGATTTATACCATAAATACATTAAAATGCCCATCAATGTGCTTTTTAAACAACTTGATGAAATTAACGCAGAGTTGAAGAAGTTGATTCCCATTAACATGAAAGCTGTGGACCAGTTTGTGAGTTTGTCCGACGAGATGGATAAACTTAAAAAGTCGTTGGAAAAAGTAGAGAAGGGGTAAGTGTTCTACTGATTCTAGTACACTTTTGGGTAGCAGAAAGTTTATAGGAAAGAGGGGATAGCACGTTTGATTGATGTATTGGACCATCGGAAAGTCGAAGCGATTCACACGACTTTCAAACAAGTTTGCAAATATTTTACCGAGGTCTACAAAAAGTTAGAGCCAAATTGGAATGCTAAGTTGGTTCTATATACCATTGAGAGTGACGAAGGTCGTGATATCACTCCGCAAGATACGAACGTGGACGTGTTTACCGGTAAGTTTATAAGAGTAATCACCAGGATTAATTTTGTATACAGTATGTTCTAAATGCCAGTTTCGTACAAAAAACTTAAAATGTCAAACTTCTTCCAAGTCTTTGGCTTAGTCACTTGAGAGAAATGTATTCACTGTGTTATCGTGAGTTTGACGTTTTCTAACTGCATTCGTTTTGTAAGTTGCGGGCTATTGAACTCTCTTTCTTACACGCAATTATTTAAGGGACGCAAATTGGATACAAATTTGATCTACTTATTAAGTAGTCTACGTTATTAAGAAGTTTGACAAAAGTAAGTACTTAGGGCAAATTTCAAAAGTAACCGATAATTTTACCGGTTAGTTGCACCGGTGGACGAATAGAAATTCCGGTTAAACCTAATTTAATAATTTTTTTACGGTAATTAAACATTTTGGTTCCTTTGACTGTCATCGATATATCATCTGTCAATATCAGCCTGATTCAAAATTCCAAAATTTAAAATGTATTGACCGGATTCATAAGAACAAATCGATTATCAATCGAAAAATCGGATTTTGAATCCGATGAGCAAAAGGACGTTTAAGAATTGCTTTTTCGATCAGTAATCGATGTATTTCAGTGCATTCATAAGAAAATTTGCTAATCGATATGTTCTTACGAATGCGGCCATTGTGACTCCGTGAATATTGTTGGTTTTCTGATAATTTTAGTGTTTGGACATTGTTGTTCAGTTCAATACAATAATTAGTAAATTCAGTAACAATGATTTTTTATTAATATTTATTTCTACATTTAAATTCATACTTGCATAACTCACATCAGTGTTAGTAACAGTTTCAATTAAACACCATCTTCTTTTAAAAATATCTAATATTTTTTTTGGTGGATTTATAGATGCTTTCCAACTTCCTGTGCTGTGTTGATTTAATAAAGTACTTACATTTTCTTCAGTGTCTTCTACAGTGCGTTTTTTTTAATGCGCAACATAGGATTTTACGTGTTAAATTTTTAAGCCCATGTTAGACCATGTTGTTTTGGAACTACAAGTGTAAAACTTGACGGGTGTGTGTTTAGTACGCTGAAGCTTAAGTAAGTTTACCAATTCGGTCTAAAAAGTGTTTACAAACTAACGAGAAATCAACTGTTTTCGAAAAGATTTTATCTTTCTATGCTCCCTGTATGCATGGTAGGTGCTTGTTGTTTTTGATACTGGCAGGGCAGGTAGCAGGTAGAGTGACATATTTATTTATAACGTCAAAAGGGCATTTTATGATCGTTTGGGATACTGTTTGGTTTCAAACGGAGGTCACTTTGAACAATTTATTTTAAAAAATACTTCTTCTGTACTTAGTTCTTGATTTAAAGTGAATATTCGCATTTCGACCAACCTGTTTTACTTTCTACACCAAATTTTACCTGCTACCTGCTGTGCCAGTATCAAAAACAACAAGCACCTACCATGCATACAGGGAGCATGGAAAGATAAAATCTTTTCGAAAAAAGATAATTTTTCGTTAGTTTGTAAACACTTTTTAGACCAAATTGGTAAACTTACTTAAGCTTCAAGGTACTAAACACACACCCGTCAAGTTTTACACTTGTAGTTCCAAAACAACATGGTCTAACATGGGCTTAAAAATTTAACACGTAAAATCCTATGTTGCGCGTTAAAAAAAACGCACTGTATGTATTTCATTTGTTAAAACCTAACATCAACTTATACTTTTTTTAAATCAAGTGAGTATGTACATACTATAGATGTTTTGCAGGACAATATTATTTCCGTTCCTTAAAAACCCATTTTGATCAAACAGGAACCGAAATTATTAATTATTTAAATGTTAAATTAGGGATGACGGCAAATGTCATATCCACCGAAAAACCGGGAGTGAACCCCGGTGATTCCGGTTTACTACCGATAGAATACCGCTTATTCTACCGATCAATTTAGAAACGCTCCATTTCTGGTACTCAATGATAATTGAAAGGAATTGGTAGATTAGCGGTTTAACCGGTGAGTTTTGGAATTCGCCCTTACAACTAAAAACTTATTACTTATTGACATGTACTTTTTACTTTAATATATGTTTCTAGAGGAATGCTTGCTCTATGAGGATCTTTTAACATATCGTATAATAAGATAGATAAGCATATCTCATAACATATGTTAAGTGGAAAGTAAAACCATAAAGTATAACATTTGTCATAATTTCATACCTCTGAAATATTGCATCCACGATGTCAGAGCAAAATCGAACAACTCTTCTTAAAATAGCCATTTTTGTGGATAAATCTCAAAAATTATTAAAAAACACATTTGAAAAGACACTGAAAATACATACAATTAAATGTGAGGGCTTGGGTAATAACATTTCAGCAGTCTACAAAAATGGCAATTACGCGCTTGTTACTAAACCCAACAACCGTCAAAGCCGTTGGAACTTTCAAACTTGTTACGTCATTATAGTGTTTGGTTTCATTTTTTCTAGGTATGGGAGTACGTATCACGTTCATCAAAGAAGGCGTCGAAGTCGAAATAAAAGAGATAAACCAATTATCGGCCGGTCAAAAGACGATGGTGGCGCTGGCGCTAATATTCGCAATTCAAAAATGCAATCTCGTCCCTTTCTACTTATTCGACGAAATCGATTGCGCTTTGGACAAGGAACGTCGTGAAACGTTGGCCAACGTGATCCACGAGTTGTCGTCCAGCGCACAGTTTATTATCACCACGTTTCGTCCTGAGTTGCTCGTGCATGCGCACAAGTGTTTCGCGGTCAAGTTCCAAAATATGGCGAGTCACTTTGAGTCCGTGACTCGGGAGTTTGCCAGAGAATTCGTCGAGCTTGATCCCACTCACGGTTAAAATTTTCTTGTTGATCAACTACTGGATACAACTTTCCTATTTATTTATTTATTTAGCGTATGGCAAATGTTTTTGTTTTTTTTGTATTGATAATTATAAAATTATTACTTTTGTTAAGGAAAAAAAATATGTTGAGAACTGTTAAACAGTTTTTCCAGGTAGATATTACCATTAATATTCTATAACCAAACCAAAGCTTTAATCAAATAAACTTAATTGTTCTTATTAACTGTTGAATTTTTTTTTATAGTAACATACTAAATTTAGATCTCCATCTCAAATGGGAGGCCAGGAAGATACGAAATTTGACATTTGATCAAAAGCTATTTCGTTAGAATCCACCGCCGGAGGAAGTCATTTCTTTCTCAATAGCAAATGTGGTGTCACTATCAATGTTGAATTTAAAATTTGAATATTCCGAATACTCCGAATTGCACATTGCTAAGATTGTGTGTGATATTATGGAAAAGCCGGACTGCCTTGTGCCACATAGTGAACCAAGCTCAACTTCTAGCAAGTTTCCTGATCCCGAAAGAAACCCCAACTTATGACTTGGAAAGATGATGTTGGAAATGACATAGTTTTTCAACTCTGCACTGGTATGGAAATATTTGTCAAGTATTTTTAAGTTGGGTTGGGTTGGTTTTGATCTTTTGATCGCAATTATCTCGTAAACAAAGTTTCAAATCAGAATTTTCATCATCATTTTTGAAAAATACTCAATGACCAATAAGGTGGAAAACTGAAAACCATCTTCCTGTATGTACGCCACTGGAGAATTTTTACAAACGTCATTAACTTCACATAATGATTATTAATTTTAAAGAGCTTGTTTCAAATTTGATCAAAACTGCTCCAAGGGTTATGACAAAAATCCGTTTTTTTAAACTGTATTTTTCAGCAAAATGACATAATGCATGTCAACTTAAAAGTGAACCACTCGGTACAATATCATTCACGGTACTATCTGTAATCACTGCAGAAATACCAAAGATAAAACCTTCAAGGCATGGGCGTACTAAAAGTAAATTTATTATTCGTCATAAAAAAATATCAAATCAAAAAAGTTCTTTTTAGGTTCAACCAACATTTTCTTGTAGAATGAATCCAACTCATACAGAAATTTTCTGAAAGAGCGCATGGTTCCAGGAAATAACCTTACTCAACCAAAGAGCAAGAGCGTTGGTGGTTATTAAAACGGCTGCGCGTAACCCTCTTGAAAAACTTATTCAAGAAGGACGCCACGAATTGCTTAAAAACGTAGTTTTAGTAGGAATGACAAAGTTTAAGAAACTAAGAAGTAATGGCTACAAAATTAAGTTTTTTCGAAAGAACAAACGTTATAATAAACATTAATCAATGGTTTTGTTCGATAAACCAAAAATGTATAACTTTACCAGTTGAAAATGATTTTGAGTGGAGAATTTAGTTCAGGGCACTGTCAATAACTGAAACATTGCAAATTAAATTACAACAAAACGTCCTCATATTAATTAATTATATCCACAAATTGTCACCGAATCCGTCATTAACTATTTACACTACGCATTTGCAAGGAAAACTGGATTTCTCCTTCATTCAACTGATACATGATTTATTGATATGACACATATAAGAATATTGACAAAACAAACCCAAAGGTGGAACAAGGCAAAAGATTTTTGTCACTGATATATATTGGAAGAAAATCAATACATTTATGGTGAATACTAGAATTAATTAGATTGAAGACATCCATATACCATTTAGTGCCATATATTCAGAAAGCGCCCTATAGCAACTGAAATGGTTTAACAAACCAACTGGTAAAACAAAAAAAATACCTTTCTAAAGAGCTATTAATTCATTAAATAATACTTATCCGTTCTCAAGATATTTAAGATTTTGCCTAAGTAACCCGAGGCGCCCTCAACGGGAAACGAGTAAAGTTAGAGGCAACTTTCTTTTATGAAAAATGTGTAGAATTACTGCAAAAACTTAATTGTGTTATCACACACGAGTTAGAAATGAAATGCTTCCAGTAGTTAGTTGAAAAGCACTCATGGAATTATATCTTATTGTTAAAATGCTTCTTACAACACATGTTATGTAATATACTAATTTATTGATGTCTGCTAATTCAAAAATAACTGAGAAAACCCTCAAGTCACTTACAACTTAGTTTCACTCCATCAAACTAGAAAATTAACACGCTTTTATAATTTAAATTTTAATACAACACACGTCCATAAAGTGCCCATGCTTGTCAACATTAAAATCGCTATAAATCATTTTACTGACTGAATTACCCATCTCAGGATAACACGCACAAGTTGCCTAATGCATCCATTAGGAAATGCTTTCCATTATTCCGGTGAGGATGTGTTTAAAGTCTTGAATACTGGGTAGACGAATTTGATGAAATGAGGCTTTTAGTGGTTTGTTCTAGAAATACTGAAATTTTTGTATTATTCTTAGGATGGCAGTAGTTGTGACGATTTATATGATTGTTGTATTCCTAAATAATGAATTCAAATAACCTGACTATTCATTCATTACTTAAAACACAGTTTTGCTACATGAATTCTTACATGAGAGATGAAATCACGCAGACGGGAGGAAAAGATGAATCAATTCAGTTTGATTGAATTGACCAAATAAGAGGAAAAAATACGAATCAATCAGTTTTATGACAGAACTATTGTTCAGCTTTATATTCTCTTTGTGTCTGATTTTCAAGAAAAGGCAGTTTACTAACAACTCTAAATTGTCTCAAAGTTAGTCAGTTCAGAATAGTGCATAACTCAAGATGAACAGAATTTTGTGTTGTTAAGATTATGGTAAAATTACTGTATTCTGACATGGTTTGATCGTTTGATGGTCCGTTAGAATTAAGAAATGTATGCAAAACCAACATCAAAACAATAAAGGAAATATGATAAAGTTGTAGTTGGTTTACACTGTAATTATTAGTTAATTAACTGTTTAAGAAGATTGGCTGTTTAATTGTTAACTCAGTTTTTCTTTTATATCCATATCACGACAGTGTGGCGAATATCATGGGATGCCAGTTACCAATCTGAATTACCTTATTAAATTCATATTTTCTAGTAAAAATCGATCCTGGTAAATTAAAAAAATAATTAGTAATGGGTAAAATAATAGTAATGGAAAAATTTTAGCGGTAAATTACAAATGCTAACTTTGAAACTAGTTTTCTCCCAACTGCAAATTTCTCAATTGAAATTAAATTTAAAATTGTAATAAAATTTGGACATACCATGTGCCCGTTTTACGAGCCTCACCACGGTGATCTCGGTTATTTGAAGAGATATAAGGAAGTTTAAATTGGAGAAAAATTGAGCAATTAAGAGTTGATTAAAATCAACTGAAAAATCAAACCAATGTAATATCATTCAAAAAGAGCTAAAATTGTTAATTAAAATGGAGCCATATTGTTGTAGAGGATTATTATAGCAAACTGCAAATTAGAAGCTGATCTAAGTAGTGATTGAGCCTTAGATCAGATTATTTAAATAATTATAGTACCTAAGATAAGTAATCAATCAGCCCTATCCTATAAATTTAATTTTAATTACTTTCAGTGCATTTTATGTATTATAAATATGTCATCTGAAATAAATAAACATTATTATTATTATACATATTACATTTATTTCTATTAGTATAGAACATCAATTGATTGATTTTCAGATTGTTCTTCAAGCATTGAAACTACGTTCAAAGATCAAACATGTGTGGGCATCTTAATAATAAAAAAATTACAACTGACGACAAGTAAATAAACGTTGTAACGACCCATCAGTATATGAACTGAACGTTCCCCCCTTTGACAGTTGACAAATGAGAGACGATGTCATGCGTCAACCAAAAATATAATAAGCAAGTCATGAAACTGTTGTTTTACATATATATAAGTTTTGTTCTTTTACCACCCTAAAAACAGGCTGCTATTGCACCAATTAGCAAATAAAGTTCCGTTCTAAGGTGAAACCTGTGTACTTCTTTCGGTGTATGAATCCACAACAAACTGATGCAAAATCTAGCATTACAATTGGCGCCCAAGTGTCGGCATCGAAAGTGAGGTTATCCAGTGAATTTGTGAACTTTATTAGTGGAATTCTGACTTTAATGAACCTTTTCTGAACTAAATACGTTGAGTCGTAAGTGCATCCACGTCGGAACACTTCGTATCACCAATTTTCGCACCGTGTTCGGGTCATTTTGCAATTTTGGTCGCAATCACTCAACTAGTTCTTTTGGCTTTTACAAGTACGTATTGTAAATCGCCCCGTATGTGTGTTACATATCGGATCTTTTCATTAAATTCTGTGCCTCCAGCCAGTGTTTTACCATCGTTTTCAACGCAGTAAGTTGACCTTTTAGTTAGCAACTTTGCTTCAAGCTTGTGATAACTAGAACTAGCACCATTGACTCCCAAAGAAGTCCTTATTTTCTACGTTCTAAAGAACTTGTAGCAGCTGTACAATCAAGTAATTCTGACAATATGAGTGTTACATTGTCAGATGACCAATTTGAAGCCCTTTTATCTCGACTGTCAATACCACCAAATACAACAGTAGTATCCTCGACTAGTGGAAATTTTTCAAAATGTAATAGCAGATTTGATGGATCTAAGGATTCAGATGTAAATGCTTTTATAGATGCTATTGAGGTTTATAAGGATTGCACCAACATCTCAGAAGAGAATGCACTTAGAGGTTTACCAATGCTTCTAGATGGATTTGCAGCAACCTGGTTCCAGGGTGTTAAGTCAAGTTTAACAGATTGGAATAGAGCATTGGCGCTATTAAGAACCACTTTTGGCCCAACAAAGCCACCCTATCGGGTCTATAGAGACCTTTTTGCTCAAGAACAAGATGGCAAAACAAAGTGTGATGTCTACATTTGTAAAGCACGTGCCATTCTTGCCCAGTTACCCACGGGTACTTTGACTGAAGCCACGCAGATTGACATGATTTATGGTTTACTACACAGGCGCGTAAGGGAGAAAGTGCCACGTGACAAGGTAGCCTCATTCGAAGAACTTTTAACTCAAGCAAGACTAGCAGAGGAAACTTTTGACATAACTGTAAGTCGATATGAAGATAACCACACTTCTGCAGCAAAAGAAAAACCTGTACGTTGTGCATATTGCAAGAATCCAGGTCACCTTAAAGAAGAGTGCAGAAAACTTAAACATTACCAAGACAGACGCAGTGAGACGTCCAGTACACAGCTCCAGCAGACAACCACTAAGTTAACCACCCCAAAGACGGCAACTACAGCAAGTGCACCACCATATAATAACTCTACCATTGTTTGCTATGGATGTGGCACCCCAGGCTTTATAAGAAGCAACTGCCCTAAATGTTCAGTGGACAGCAATCGAAATGGTGTCTCAAAAGAGTCTGTTGCCTCAGCAGAGTTTCTATGCAGCTCGTTCACGAAAGATAACTGCTCACGGCCATTAGTACCAATCGCTATACTAAAACATGCTGGTTATGCATACTTAGATACAGGCGCTACGACCAATATAGCTGGAAGTAAGCTTACTCAAATCCTGATTGAAGAACACGTTCCCTATCTTGAAGCCAACGACCTAGATATGGTTCTCGCCGATGGAGCCAAAAGAAAAGTCCAGGCCCTCATTTTTAATGTTCCAGTGACCCTGTATGGCAGGACGGCCCATGTACAGCTTTTGTCGATACCTGACCATATCAATAGTCGCACGTTACTAGGAGCTGACTTTATTCGAACTATGAAGCTTGTTTTAGACCTGAATAACAATGTCTTCCATTTCTCCGACTGTAGTGACGTCGCTTACCAATTTACAACAGAAGGTGATGTTGCCCACGTTGTTGTAAACACTGTTGACCTTTCCAATGCGTTGCGCAGCGATGAAGCCTTGAAACTTCGACCTGAGGAAAGACAGCAACTTGATCATCTACTACAAGAATTTTCCACTCTTTTTAAGCCTAGTAATGAACCTACACCATTCGCAGAGCACAGGATTGTACTTCAAGACGATACCCCTATAGCTGTACCGCCATATCGCATATCAATTGAAAAGAAGCAACAACTGCGCAAAGAACTGGACATACTACTCGAAAATGGCACCATAGAAGAGTGCGAGTCCCCATACGCCGCGCCAGTCGTACTAGTACCAAAGAAAGATGGAGGAATTCGACTGACTGTAGATTACAGGAGACTGAACGCAATCACTAGAGCCGATCGATATCCACTTCCCCGTATTGATGATCTCCTGCATGATGCAAAGAAAACAAAGTATATGACTACGCTAGATCTTAAGAGTGGTTACCACCAAATTAGTGTCAGACCCTCGGACCGAGACAAAACTGGATTTGTAACACCATTTGGGACTTTCAGGTATACTAGGATGCCATTTGGTCTTGTGACGGCCCCCTCTACGTTCCAAAGATTAATGGATCGTTTCAAATCAGGACTGACTGATGTAGCTCTCTTAGTCTACCTTGACGATTTAATTGTTTTATCGTCTAGTTTTTCAGAGCATCTCAGTGACCTACGACAAGTATTCGCAAGACTCAACTTATTCAAATTGAAATTGAACCGAGCTAAATGTCATTTATGCCTTGAGTCAGTCAAGTACCTTGGACATATTTTATCACCAGAAGGTATTCACCCTGATAATGCGAAGGTAGCCGCCATAATGGACATGCCGGCACCCACGAACGTGAAGCAGTTGCTCAGTTTCCTACAAACCTGCTCATGGTTTCGACGCTTCATTGAAGGGTTTGCGCAAGTTGCCAAACCCCTTACCTCGTTGACCAAGAAGAATGCTAAATGGGAATGGAAAACACCGCAAGTCAAGGCCTTTGAAAAGCTTAAGTTACTGCTAAGCAGTGCTCCAATACTCCGACAAGCTGATCCACGCCTTCCTTACACACTTAGGACCGATGCTAGTAGTTATGCATTGGGGGCATGTTTACTCCAGGGGGAGGGTGAAGATGAGCGCCCCGTTGAATACGCTTCTAGACTCCTTACCCCAGCTGAGCAGAACTACAGCACTACCGAGCGCGAAGCTCTAGCTGTGGTATGGTCCGTCCAGAAATTCCGAGGTTACATTGAGAACTCAACTGTCAATGTTCAAAGTGATCACCAACCATTAAAATGGTTGCTCTCCTTGAAAACCCCAACCGGACGCCTAGCCCGATGGGCACTGAGCTTACAAGCTCAAGATTTACGGATTGACTACATCAGCGGCAAGAAAAATGTCATTGCCGATACCTTATCAAGACCGCCTCGAGAAGTGGCAGAAGCAACCACCAATTTAGTTAGTGTAGAACTACCCACTATGTCTGCCAAAGATATAAGGGAACAACAAATGGCTGACCCTGACACTAGGAAAATTATTGTCGGATTAGAAGACACCCCTAATGGAATCGACTTTAAGAAATGGGCAGACCGAGGCTACCTAATGTCAAATGGTGTCCTATACCGATATAACCCCGACATAGACGAAGAGGAGCCCCAATTAGTAATAGCTGCCTCTGGAATTCCCGAAGTGTTGCACGAGTATCATGACACACCCACTGCAGGTCATTATGGAATAGAAAGAACCTATCAGCGGATAGCCCGAAGATTCTATTGGCCTGGAATGAGAAAAGCCATAACCGAACATGTTGGCCGATGCATTGAGTGTCAACGCTTCAAGGCCACTAATTTGAAACCTGCAGGTTTACTTCAAACTCCTATTCAATCACAGAGATTTGAAGTGATCGCAATCGACTTGTTTGGTCCTCTTCCAGAGACGCCAACAGGACAACGATGGATTTTTATTATTGAGGACACTACGAGTAGATGGACCGAGATCTTCCCTTTAAAGACCGCGACAGCTGAAGCATGTGCCCGTTGCTTAATCGACGAAATCGTACTACGATATGGTGTTCCCCGTAAGGTCATAAGCGATAATGGAGTGCAGTTTGTGACGGCTGTTATGCAACAAGTCGCACACGTATTAGGATTCAAGCAGTGCCTAACACCGGTTTATCATCCCGAATCAAACCCGGTCGAGCGCAAAAACAGAGATATGAAGTCCCAACTAGCCATACTGACGTCTACTGACCACACTGTCTGGGACGAGAAAATACCATCAATCCGATTTGCTATGAACACAGCGAAGTGTGAATCGACAGGATATAGCCCCGCTTATCTCACCTTTGGTCGAGAGCTACGCTCACCCGATGATGTCCACCGTGACTTACGAGCAATCATACAAAATGACAATTTCGTGCCACAAGTCACCCCCTACCTCTTGACTATGCAAACCGCTCTCCAAGAAGCCCGAGAGTCACATGAAAAGAACCAGGATCGACGAACTAACCTGAAGAATGAAGGCAGACGAGACAGTGCTTTCAATGTTGGTGAAAAGGTTTTGATAGACAGTCATATTTTATCAAACGCTAGTAAGCAGTTTACCTCAAAGTTTGCTCCGAGACGAGATGGTCCTTACCGTATCCACAAGATAGTGTCACCTACCACTTATATCGTGACACCCATGGATCAACCAGACCAACCTGTTGGAAAATACCATGTCTCTGCATTGACACGATACAAGGAACCGACGAGTGAAGGAATAGTCCCAATGCTGCCAATAAGAAAGAGAGGACGCCCTCCAGGTCGTGACAAGCAACAAGCCGAGACTGAAGCCCGAACTGTGACAGAATCCATGAACCCGAACGAAGACCCAATAGGTGAAACTGGTGATGAAGTTCCCGTATCACCACGATCCGAAGATGATACCAACCAGACACCGCCATCAACCGAAGGACGAGCCCAACGCAAGCCAGTGAAGAAGAAGTGCTTGTGTTGTGCCTAAAATTTAGTGTAGTGTTGTCCCAGTTGCGAGGACGCTTTACGTGGGCCAAAGGGGGAGACTGTAACAACCCATCAGTATATGAACTGAACGTTCCCCCCTTTGACAGTTGACAAATGAGAGACGATGTCATGCGTCAACCAAAAATATAATAAGCAAGTCATGAAACTGTTGTTTTACATATATATAAGTTTTGTTCTTTTACCACCCTAAAAACAGGCTGCTATTGCACCAATTAGCAAATAAAGTTCCGTTCTAAGGTGAAACCTGTGTACTTCTTTCGGTGTATGAATCCACAACAAACTGATGCAAAATCTAGCATTACAACGTTCTATTAATAAAAACCAGTTTGGAGGTTTTGTTTTTAGTGTATTTCAAGCCGTTTCACTAGTTGTTGCAGTTGGCGTGGATTAAATTTAGAAATTATCCAATGGATCTTCATGGTATGAATTTTTGTTTCATAATCATGCTGGTATTAGTTCATTCAGGTATGTATGGAGCTGTTCCAGAGTTTTAATTCTAAGCTGGACATCATCTACTTCATTAATTATGCTTAACAATACCAACTTTAGGAAGTTGTTTGGATTGTTACTCATGCAATGTATCAGCTTCACAACTGGACGAAGATGGATGTAGCGGTATAGGCACTGTAAGAAAGTGTCCAGGAAATAGCGTTTGCCTAGCTGCAACCTATGAAAGTAAGTTAAATGTTTAAAAGATGAGGTTTTTAGTAGGTATGTACATTTATTTTTAGTTAAAACTGGACAACTAAAAACCTACAACAACATGCAGTCTTGCTTTCCCCAAATGGATGGTCAGGAATGTGACAGTTACTTTAAAACCCAGAAAGATCTTCATCGAGGTGTGACCATTATCCCCAGCACGTGTTACACGTGTGCCGGTGATAATTGCAACAAACGACAAGATAAACCCAGTCATGGAAATTCTCTAAAAGTCATTTCTTCATTGCTTTTGTTTTGCATGTCTGGGTTGATATACAGAATATAATAATAATGCCATATAGAATTGATAATTAAATTATTCATTAATTAGGGCGTTTAGTATGTCTTTTCTTTATTCTAGTATTTTACATTTACTTTAAAAAATTGTTATTCACTGTGATTTTTTTTTATTCTACTATATTTAGAAAGATTAGTAATACATTGTCTCAGCTTATTCTTATTTCATTAAAAGAGAGTAACCATTCACCATAGTGAACTGAATTAAGTGTAAAATTACTGAACAAAATATCCTAAGATAACATGCAAAATAGGAGAAAGTTTCTATAAACAACCCTCTTAAATGCCCTTTTTTCGAGATACAAGGTGTTAAATTTGAAAAAATAATATCGTTTTTTGTAAATATTTCCGGAACTCTCAAATTCACTTTGTAGGTATTAACGTTGTTTTACTCATGTATTGGAACTGTCGTTCTGCACTATTAATTGTTTACTGGATTTATGTTTGTTTTAATTAAATAGTTAAAACCGTATTTGTAAAGGGCGCGAAAATCCCAGCATAATTCAAAAATTGGTTGTCAAATCTTTTTAACGGCTGACCCCCACTCTCTCTCCCACTCAACTCAACCGGTATTGTCGGCATTTTTCGTGGATGTGTTTTATGCACGGCGTTCTTCTAATTTGATGTGATTTCATTTGTGTTTTAGTAATTAAATTCCGATTATTCTTACAATTTAGTGTAATCTTTTATTGTGAGCAGTCTACACGAGTTCTATTGGTAAGTTCAGTTTCTTGGTACAAACCGTAGCTTTCTGGATTTGGTTGTTTAATGTTGCTCAAATTTAACAAACCTGGATTCAAACTTTTCCTAAGAATAAATAAGATTACAGACACAACAAATTAAAGAATTTCTCCTTCTTTGCACAGTAAATGTGGATTTATTTTCAGCAGCAAGTTAAACATATCATTATTTGAGGCCTGTAGATGCAAACTTTGCCAAGTCAAAAAATTTAAAAAATGGGGTATTTGGGGCAGTCATTGTACCTATTTTGAGGGTCATTTCGTTTCAAATCACGCCAAATTCAATTTTCTTTTCTTAAGTTAAGTGTGGTTCAGACTGTGTAGAATACAGTTGAAAAAAGTCACAGTCTTAACTTAAAGTATAATAGTACAAATTTACAAATGGCGCAGCAGTCATGCAATTGTGAATTCCCGCAAATTTTAACCAATGACCAATGGCAGCGCGTGGTAGAATACCACGTGCCACGTGCCAATGTGTTTATTGGCCGCATTTATATTCGCGCGCCATTAATGGCAGTGAATTTAGGTGCATTGTGGGAAAATGTCGGCTTTTCACTTAAAAGCTAAAACAAATTACAGCAAACTGAGCAAACAGTAATGATGGGCGTAAGTTTACCGTGATCGGTTATTTACTGGTAAGGTAAAGTAAAATTTAGTGACACTTTTTTTATGCACTCCCTGTATAGTAGCTGCACTGACGGACTGTGAAACTTGCATGAATGAGTTCCTTACAAACATTTTTGCTGTTTTAAAATGGGGGTTACAAATTTTTTGTAACTTTCATCATTTCTGAGTTATTTAGAAAAAACTGGATTGATGCAACCAATTATCAATTCAGTTGAAATTGTGGTTTGAAATTTGAACATCCTGTAATTCAGTTATTTTTGGGAGTTTAGGGTGTTTGAACCACTTAATAGAACCGTTTTGAGCTCTTTTTTCCAGTGGTAAAGAGTAAGAAATTCTGTCTTAAAAATTGCGTACGTACAGGGTGATTGATTCAATTTTGACCACCCCCTTAACTTCCATAATTTTGATTTTAGCAAAAAACGTTAAATACAAAACTAGTAGATATTTAGGTCTACTTTATTGTTAGATAAACAGTTATTATACAGGGTGTCCCAAATTTGAGTAACAAACCAAACTTATGTTTTTTTAAATACAATGACCAACTTTTTATACGTTATTTGAATTTTACGTCAAATTCTAGGCCTAATTGATGTAGAATGTCTGTATCGATATTCAACTGTTTCCACAGCAGCGTCCTTGATTGATTCAATTTTGACCTCCTCCTTAACTTCCTTATTTTTGATTTTAGCAAAAAACGTTAAATATAAAACTAGTAGATATTTATGTCTACTTTATTGTTAGAGAAACAGTTATTATACAGGGTGTCCCAAATTTGAGTAACGAACCAAACTTATGTTTTTTTTAAATACAATGACTAACTTTTTATCTGATATTTGAATTTTACGTCAAATTCTAGGCCTAACTGATGTAAAATGTCTGTATTGATATTCAACTGTTTCCAAAGCAGCATCTGTTACTTTAACCCAAGGATATTAAACAGTACAGGATTGCTCGATCGGCCGATTTTGTTTCCCGGCGGCGAATGAATTCTGACGTCACAGTGGGCCTTCGGGTGCACAATACGCTAAATATTCGCCCGAGATGCTATGTACGAGATCATGTTCGTGAATGATCGACTGCAATCGCGCATCGCGCAAAACAATCGCGCAAACGCGAGAGACCCATGGTGACGTAAAAATCGTCACCGGCCCGAGCCGATACCGGCAAGATTGCGCTTATGGGATTAAGCACTCCTGTACTGTTTACCGTCCTTGACTTTAACCATGTTGACTCGACTATGTGATTAAGGGTTAATTTAGTTACTCAAATTTGGGACACCCTGTATAATAACTGCTTATCTAAGAATAAAGTAGACTTAAATCTTAAATATCTACATCTAAATTAATAAAACAAGTTTTTTTACTAAAATCAAAAATAAGGAAGTTAAGGGGGTGGTCAGAATTCAATCAATCAAGGACGCTGCTGCGGAAACAGTTGAATATCGATATAGACATTTTACATCAATTAGGCCTAGAATTTGACGTAGAATTCGAAAAACGATTAAAAAGTCGGTCATTGCATTTAAAAAAACATAAGTTTGGTTTGTTACTCAAATTTGGGACACCCTGTATATTAACTGTTCATCTAAGAATAAAGTAGACCTAAATAATTACTAGTTTTGTATTTAACGTTTTTTGCTAAAATCAAAATTAAGTAAGTTAAGGGGGTGGTCAAAATTCAATCAATCACCCTGTACCTACAGGGTGACACTATACTTTTCTTTTTTTTTTTTTTTTTTTTTGTCTCCTGTAGTTTTTTGTTTTTGAGTTATTTAACAAAAACTGCTTTGATGCAACATGCAACAAATATTTAAATCAGTTGAAATTTGAACAGGGTTTAAACGACAGTAAAATTCACTTGGAGTAAGAAAATAACTGTTTTAAGCACATTTTTGATATAATCATCGAAAATTTAGATCCGATAACCTGAAAAAACACTATAAAATTTGGTACAGTTAGCGAGAAGTGCGGGGTCAAAGTTTGAACTGTCAGAAACACAATTTGATCTGATCAATCGCCTGTAAAAGACACTTGGAGTGAGAAAATGACAATTTGGTACAGTCATGGAGAAAAGTAATTACTGTAATGCCAGGCAGCAAAAAGAGGATGTTAAAAAATGTCTTCTTAAAACAACATTCTAGAGTTAATATAAAGACAAGACAGAAACAATAATATTTACACCTATTTGCACTATATCAAGACAAGCTTAAATTAAGTGTGGTTCAGACTGTGACAATACAGGTAAAAAAGTCACAGTCTGAACCTCACAACTTGTTTGGGTAAAGTCCATGGCTGCAAATGGGGGTTAATAATTATTAAGCAGCAAAGGTGGTTCAGAACTAATAAAGTTTTGCATTTGCATTATTTAACAATACTTACTTAGGTTTTTACAATAAAGGAATATTTTTTTTACTGTACTTTGTGGAATATCCTTTCTTATACTATACATAACTTATCACAAAAATACTGTAAACTGATTGCTAATGTATGTATTTTGTTTCTATTGTTGAGCAGGAACTTCATGGTTATATGAAGTTGACGTTTTAAAGACCTACCACCCAACTCATCATAATGCACATTAAACAGGTAGTTAAATTTATTCCATTCATGCTGGCCATTAGTAAGCAAATATATTTCAGATTATCATTGAAGGATTTAAAAGTTATCGCGAACGGACTGTTGTGGGGCCTTTCGACACACGCCACAATGCAGTTGTGGGACGAAATGGCTCGGGCAAGAGTAACTTTTTTAATGGTGAGTGATTCAACCGCTGAAATGGTACTTAATACTGATTTTTTTTGTACTGTTATAGCCATACAGTTTGTGTTAAGCGATGAGTACTCTCATCTTAACGCTCAACAAAGGCAGAACCTGCTTCATGAAGGATTTGGACCCAAAATGATTAAGGCTTATGTAGAAATTATATTAGACAATTCTGATGATCGTATATTTGTAAGTACTTGAATTTTGTTAATTAATCCGGCTCATTTTTTTGTGTTAAATTATTTTGACATTGGGAGTCTATACTGAGGTATCCACTAATATATAATATGCTATTTCAGGGTTCTTATTATGTTAAATATCTTGATAACCATTGTGGATAGATATTGGACATGATACATGAAACTTAAAATTCCAAAATGTAATAAAAAATAGGTGCTTGCATTTGAAAATCTTAAGTTCATGATCGTAACTTATTTTTGGGCCACCTTGTAGGTATACATAAAATTATATTCAAAAGAAACGCAGTCGTTGACGTGTCCGAATGTTTTTCGAAAAAATTAACAGTTTAATTTAAAATGTAGATATTTATTAGTTAAGTGACTGTAATTTAATACTTTTCTTTTTTTGGACACGTTCTTGTCCCACTTTGATTGTCTCTAGCTACCCTGTATGGTCTTATTGGTGATGGAGTTGCTTTAAAAATTATGTAACTTTTAATTTCACTTTTTTGCACGCACTTCTTTCACACCCTGTATAAGGCAGTTAGTGTGCATAGCTAATAAATCAAGCCCAATGACAATCCCAACCGCATTAAAAATGGCGTTTCAAGATAAGAGGTACTCTCTCTCTCTGGTGATCAGTTTGGAGAACAGTTTCGGGCATTCCAGCTGTCATTTCTCCGTTTGTTTACGTCAATGAGTAAAAAGAACAAGTATCAGGAGGTAACAATAATACAAATTATAACCCGTTTGTGCATTAAGCGAGGGGGACGGAAGTTGATTGCGCATTCGCCTACTGCGCAGTTGAATTGACGCAGTCATTGAAAGTTTGGAGTTTCAAACCCGCAAAAATTTGTTGTTTGTATTTGTTGTAGTATAGTGTTAGTTTGTTTGTTTGTGGTTCTTTAACAGTTGAGTTTTGCAAATTTAAATTAAGTTGTACAGTGGACAAGATTAAATTTAGATCTGATAGTGCCAACCGGAAGTTGACGGCCGCCATATTACTCCCCCCGCCTCCCCCTTATTTCTGTCCCCCTCTTTGATTGCTATTGCTCCTTCCTGCTATGTTTACATTTTTTTTATTCATTGGTTTACGTTGATTTTGGTTAGGAATTTAGCACTGGTTTCATAAATATGAAGTGACAGTGTCATATTATTTATAATGTTAGGTTAGGAACGGGTTGCCCGATTCTAGTTCAACTGGCGCTGCATTCTTAACTTGAAACGCCAATACCTATTGTTTTATTTGCAGATCAAGAATAGAGAGGGAGAGAAAGAAATCTCCTTGCGACGCGAAATCGGGGCGAAAACAGACCAGTACTTCATAAATAAGAAAAAGAGTTCCCGAAACGAAATTGTGAATTTGCTGGAACAAGCTGGATTTTCCTGCGATAACCCTTACTACATTGTAAAACAGGGCAAAGTACCAGATTTTCCACTTTTTTATCACACGCACTAAATCTATTTGTATGTTTAGATCATGCAACTAGCTACCGCGCCAGATACTTATCGTCTAAAATTGTTAAGAGAAGTGGCCGGAATCAAGATGTACGACGAGCGCAAGTTCAAATCCATGGAATTGTTAAAGGACAGTGAAGAAAAAATTGTAAAAATCAGGGAATCTTACAGGACAAAGGAGGAACAATTATCGAGGTTAGAAAAAGAGAAAGAGAAACTGAAACAGTATCAGTTGGATGACCAAATTCGACGCGCTCTCGAGTACGTTATTCAGAAGACGCTAAAGGCGGAGAACAAAAAGAAATTAATTGATGTAAGTAGAACTATATCTTTTTATTAAGTCATGTAATTTTGTTAAGGGTCTCAGAACTGAGAGCTTTTGTTCTTAAGAACAATTTAAAAACTGTCTTTCAGTATTTTTAGAAAACCGGTTTTAATATCCCAACTTACAACCACGTTTTTCAATTCTGTACAATGTTACTAGACGGTTGTTTATTTCATAATATTAGTTCTCCACGTCTTTGGCGTATTAAGTCTAAAAAATATAGTGAGAGGAATGCGAGATTCTAGTAGAAAAATGCGAAAAAAAAATGATTTTTGTTCCATTTTAAGATTGAGCAGGCAAATTGTGGAAAAAGTATCGTCTAGACTAGGCTTAACCAGAAATTGAAAATGAGTTTCCTAAAAACATTACATTATTGACTAAATAAAACTTATAGTTGTCTCTAATCTCTAATGTGTTACTGTAATTTCGAAACATTACCAAGTATTTTGTTTTTACATTTTTGTAAATTTAATTACAGAAATAAAAAAGTTACAAAACCGTTTTCATGTTATTTTGAAATCATTTATATAATTTCAGTTGAAATGCCAAAGAGACCAGTCAGGTTCAGAGCAACAAAAACTGGCAGAAAAATTGAATGTCGCCCAAGAAACCATTAAAACCTTAACCAAGAAAATCAAAGAAATAAACAAGGAACTGAGGTTTCTGAAAGAGGAACGGGACATTCTTAGCATTGACTATCAACATCTGATCAAGCAAAAAACCAAATTGGATTTTGACATCAAAGACTTGTCCGAAGAGCTACAAGGCGATAAGAAATCGAAAGAACAGGCCGAAAACGAGCTGGCCCGACTAACAGAAAAAATCAAAAAAAAAGAAGCAGAACTAGAAAAGATTAAGCCGTTGTACGAAGAGATGAAAGCACGCGAAGAAGAGTGCTCCAGAGAACTAGCTTTAAAAGAGCAGAAAAGGAACGAACTATATGCCAAACATGGACGTGGAAGTCAGTTCAAATCAAAAGAAGATCGGGACAGGTTTTATTTTTACTGATTTCAAACAGGGCGGAGCTAACGCAATTTTGCAGGTGGATTAAGAACGAGCTCGAGTCGCTCAACAAACAAATAAAGAACAAGAAGGATTATAAGGATGAACTGGAAGGTGATTTAAAGACGAGAGACGCTCAGAAAATTGAAGATATGATGAAGAAAATGGAGGAGCAGGGTCAGCAACTGGAACGGCAGAAGGATTACATTGACGATTACAACAAACACTGTGACGAACTGAAAAAGAGCAAGGACCAACATCAAGCAACTAAAAAGTAAGTTTATGTTTGGAATTTTACAGACATTTAGAAAAATCAAGGTTCTGAACCTTTTAAATTGTGATTATTTTCAATGTGTTTTCACTTACCCATTCTGCACAGTCTGAACCACTAGTCCACTAAAATGCAATGTTCTACAGCATGTAGAATGTCATTTATGTCCAATTTGTCGTTAGCGAACACAATTTTTCACCACAAGCTTCTATTAAATGTCCTAAACTTTCTAAGAATATTCTAAAATTACTACAAGCTTCTATTAAGTGTCCAAAACCTTCCAAGAATATTCTGAAATTGTAAGAAGCTCCTATATGTGTTAAACTTTCCAAGAATATTTTAAAATTAGCCAGAAATTCTATAAGTGGTCTGAACTTTCCAAGAATATTCTAAAATTGCCCGAAGCCTCTAGAAGTGTCCTAAACATTCCCGAAATATTCTAAAATTTTCAGAAAACTCATTTAAATGTCTTAAACTTTCTGCAAATATTTTAAAATTGTCGAAACTTACCAAGATTGTACTAGAACTGCCAGAAGCCTTCATAAGTGACCTGATTTTTTACCTGCTGCTCCTGCATAGTCTAACACTCCACAAAAAATGAGAATTCTAGGTGGTTTATAATGTGACTTATGTTGATTTTGCTGTTGGGGACATTGGTAATAGAAATTTCTAATTAGAGACATACAAAGAAATGTTACGTTTTGCGACAACTGTTACTAAATTACTCACGCTAAAACTGTTTTAGCGAGTTGTGGCGTAAAGAAAGCACCGTCCAAATAAATCTTTCTTCATTGAAATCGGATTTGAGGAAAACAGATGAGCAACTGAAATTTTTGGTAGGCAAAGCCATTTGGGACGGTCTGGATAGCCTGAGGAAAGTGTTAGACACTTTTTTAGGTTCGTTTTACTTCATTTTTGGTGCCTTTAAACTGTACGGTAATTTTCAGCTCGAGGTGGCAAAGATGCCGAAATAGTTAAAGGGTGTTACGGCTCGGTGATCGAAAATTTTGAATGCGAAAAAAATATGTACATTGCCGTTGACGTTACTGCCGGCAATAGGTTGTTTTATCAAGTGGTTGAAAATGACCAGGTCGCTACAATGATTTTGAAAGAATTGAATAGGCAAAAATTGCCCGGTGTGGTCAATTTTATGGCTTTGAATCGGTTGGATGTCCACGAACAGCATTATCCTCCTAGTCCGGTAAGTTTTATTGGATTAATTTTACTATAATATATAAATTGATATTAATTTGAAAACTTTGGCGCCGTGCAAAGATCACCTTATTTTTGGCCAAGGAATTAGTGATTAAGCGTTGCACAGTCATTGCAGAGACACCCTGTATAGTATATTAAAAAATAAAATAGTATTTTAACTCAATTAATGTAGGATGCAGTTCCCATGGTGTCAAAACTAACCTACGATCAAAAATACGATAAGATCTTCAAGTATTTGTTCGGAAAAATTTTAGTATGCAGAAATTGGGAAGTGGCCACTGAGACGGCTAGGAATTTCCGTCTAGACTGCGTCACTTTGGACGGTAGGATTGCACCATCACTATCAACCATTTAACAGTTAAAAAACCAAAAATTTTAGGCGATCAAGTATCATCCAAAGGTGCCTTAACAGGCGGCTTTTTCAACCCGTCTAGGTCTCGATTACAGACGCAGAAAAACCGCACCGAAACCATTTCGCAGATTCAACAATGCGAAAGAGAGCTACAATCATTAGAAAAGCAACTTGCTCAAACCGAAGCAAACAGCAATGCTATCGTAACCGATCTGCAAAAAATTGAGATTAAAAACAATAAAGCTAAAGACATTTACGACAACGTGAAAGGTGGTTAAATCACATTTCTTCCAAACATTGTGTAATCATCGTGGTTTTTCAGTTGGGTTGCGCTTAATGCAAGAGGAACTATCCAACATTGAAAAACTCCAAGTATCTAAAGAGCGATCGTTGTCGCAATGCAAGTTGAGCCTGGAATCCATGCAAACAACGAAGGAAAGTTTGGAGTCGGAACTGCACCAAGACTTGTCTTCGTCTCTGTCAGAGGCTGATCAGCAACAAGTGGATTCGCTGAATGACGACATTCAAAAGCTGCAAAAGGAAAACAAGGACGCGTCTAATGCTAGGATGAAGTTCGAAACCGAAAAAAATAAATTGGACAACTTGCTGAGTAATAATTTAATTCGAAGACGAAATTATTTGTGGAACAACTTACAGGTATGTGTTTATGGTTTGTAACGCTCTTTTAATTGTCTTTTTTATTACTATATATTTATGTTTTTCATTCTTTGACAACTGACTGCTAATTGACACGATTTTTTTGTGTGATTTTCTGGCTATAAATTCACAATTGTAGGTTGGTAATAAGGTTTAGTTGAAAAGGAACAACCGTCCTGGAAATTTGTTTTTGCATGAATAACCACCTTATGCAATTTTGTTGTAAAGCATAAATTGCTTTATAGCTTGATGGTTTTTAAGGTTTAATTTTAGAGCTCTATAGTAGAGTAATGCAGTCTAAGGCCATTTATACTTCGATGGTCAAAATTGATGAGAATTTTAGTATAGAAAGTTTGGTTGATTTACGTTCTATAGCTTGATGGTTTTCAAGGCTTTATTTTAGAGCTCCATGGGAGAGTAACGTAGTCTTGTTTATACCTCAATGGTTTAATTAAGCAAGACTAGGGTAGTGGAAAAAGATTTTTAGAGTAACATTTTGTGAACCCCTGCTGGTGTCAAACATTTTGTCAGTGTCACTGGAAATAGGTTAGACGCACTGAGCATTTTGGGTAAAAATTGAGGAACATTTTTAATAACACTGATTTCA
Source organism: Ips typographus (assembly GCF_016097725.1). Classification (NCBI taxonomy): domain Eukaryota; kingdom Metazoa; phylum Arthropoda; class Insecta; order Coleoptera; family Curculionidae; genus Ips; species Ips typographus. The sequence goes on along the minus strand of NC_138430.1, from coordinate 4,017,048 downwards.
CTACGTAACAAAATTTGGGTAGTGTTTTTTGGGAGGTTTCGAAAAAATTGGTATAAGCTCAGGAAAATCGATTTTTTTCAGTTTTTAACAAAATTTTGCTTAAATTTAACCGGGGGAAGAAATTTTCCATGTTTTTGTCACGATGAAGTTGTAGGGTGGTCAGGAGACCTCAAAGGAAGCCAACTAAAAATTTTGATTGGGTTCCCTAACTTATAACCTATCAAATTAGGTCAATTTTTTACGAATTTTAAGCATTATTTCTAGATTGTTTAAAGATGACCTAAAATTTTTATTTTCTGACCCGACCTGGTCATACGGGCGTAGAAAAATCTGTATTAGACAGAAAAAAATTGTCCGATACCAAAAGTCTTGGCTAGAATATCAAAAACTATCGTAAATTTAACTAAAAACATGCAGATTTACCAATTTTGCAACAAAATTTGATGTTGCCTATTTTCAATAACTATTATTTTATATCAATATATAAGAAATAAAAAATAAAGAAATTGGCTCATAAAACCACTAATATCACATTTTCAGGCAATATGTTAGGTTGCCGCAGTTAAAAATATTACCAAAAGTCCTTCTTCTTTGTTTTTTTACTTTTTATTTATTCTTTTCTTGATAAAAACTAATCGTTTTTAAATATAAGTAACACCGAATTTTGTTATTGCAAAAGTCGCATAATCATTAAAAATCGTAAACTATAAGTTATATAAAGACCCACTTAACGCAATGTTTTAAATATTCCAATAGGAAATTTCTGAGGAGGACCGTATTCGGAAATTAAACAACTGCAAAACCAAAGTGGAGGAAATCGATCAAAAAATCGAAAAAGTTAACAAGGAACTCAGCATCATCGAAACCAAACTGAAAGAGATGGAAAATGACTTGAAACACGAACAATCCGTGCTGGAAAAATGCAACCGAAACAAAAAAGAGTGTCAGGAGCAAATTAATGAAAAGTCAAAAAATTTAGAGAAGTACGCCTTGAAGCAGTACTTACTCGAAGAGGAAATCGAGAAGAGCGCGGAAAAAATCAAGCAAATGGGCGCATTGCCACCGCAAGATTTATACCATAAATACATTAAAATGCCCATCAATGTGCTTTTTAAACAACTTGATGAAATTAACGCAGAGTTGAAGAAGTTGATTCCCATTAACATGAAAGCTGTGGACCAGTTTGTGAGTTTGTCCGACGAGATGGATAAACTTAAAAAGTCGTTGGAAAAAGTAGAGAAGGGGTAAGTGTTCTACTGATTCTAGTACACTTTTGGGTAGCAGAAAGTTTATAGGAAAGAGGGGATAGCACGTTTGATTGATGTATTGGACCATCGGAAAGTCGAAGCGATTCACACGACTTTCAAACAAGTTTGCAAATATTTTACCGAGGTCTACAAAAAGTTAGAGCCAAATTGGAATGCTAAGTTGGTTCTATATACCATTGAGAGTGACGAAGGTCGTGATATCACTCCGCAAGATACGAACGTGGACGTGTTTACCGGTAAGTTTATAAGAGTAATCACCAGGATTAATTTTGTATACAGTATGTTCTAAATGCCAGTTTCGTACAAAAAACTTAAAATGTCAAACTTCTTCCAAGTCTTTGGCTTAGTCACTTGAGAGAAATGTATTCACTGTGTTATCGTGAGTTTGACGTTTTCTAACTGCATTCGTTTTGTAAGTTGCGGGCTATTGAACTCTCTTTCTTACACGCAATTATTTAAGGGACGCAAATTGGATACAAATTTGATCTACTTATTAAGTAGTCTACGTTATTAAGAAGTTTGACAAAAGTAAGTACTTAGGGCAAATTTCAAAAGTAACCGATAATTTTACCGGTTAGTTGCACCGGTGGACGAATAGAAATTCCGGTTAAACCTAATTTAATAATTTTTTTACGGTAATTAAACATTTTGGTTCCTTTGACTGTCATCGATATATCATCTGTCAATATCAGCCTGATTCAAAATTCCAAAATTTAAAATGTATTGACCGGATTCATAAGAACAAATCGATTATCAATCGAAAAATCGGATTTTGAATCCGATGAGCAAAAGGACGTTTAAGAATTGCTTTTTCGATCAGTAATCGATGTATTTCAGTGCATTCATAAGAAAATTTGCTAATCGATATGTTCTTACGAATGCGGCCATTGTGACTCCGTGAATATTGTTGGTTTTCTGATAATTTTAGTGTTTGGACATTGTTGTTCAGTTCAATACAATAATTAGTAAATTCAGTAACAATGATTTTTTATTAATATTTATTTCTACATTTAAATTCATACTTGCATAACTCACATCAGTGTTAGTAACAGTTTCAATTAAACACCATCTTCTTTTAAAAATATCTAATATTTTTTTTGGTGGATTTATAAATGCTTTCCAACTTCCTGTGCTGTGTTGATTTAATAAAGTACTTACATTTTCTTCAGTGTCTTCTATGTATTTCATTTGTTAAAACCTAACATCAACTTATACTTTTTTTAAATCAAGTGAGTATGTACAGGGTGGGCAAATAAGCGAGGTAAGCGGCTGTACCTCCGAAACTAATGATCGTAGAGAGTTACGGTAAAAAAATTTATAGGATAAGTAGGCAAGGGAAAATGCTGGAAATTATTTTCAAGTTTCCAAGATGGCTACCAGAGGGCGTTTGCGCCATCTTGAATTACATAAAGTTACGTTTCTTGTGATTTTCCCCAATGAATGTAACAAAAAAGTATTTGCGTTTTAATGTTAACTTAAAGTCGAACATTTTTTGAAAAAAACATTTTTCTCTATCTTTCGAAATAAAGTGGTGGGGGGTATTTGATTGTTGTTTTAAATAAATGCCTGTAACTTCGAAACGTCTTTAATACATTTGGATAAATTTGGTATCATTGAAAAGAGCATTTCTTGGGCTTTTAGGTTTCTTCTGATAATGACAGTTGTGACCTAAACGGCCGCCGATAGAGGGCGTTATTTGATATTATAACCAAAATAATGGATTTTCTCAAAAAATTTAAATGCAATGATATGACTTTTTGTAGACTAGAACATAGACAAATGACTAACGAATAAGCCTGCGCAAACCGCATCTTAATATTTTTTTTTTCTTTTTTTTTTCTTTTTTTTTTCTTTTTTTGTCATTTGTCTATTTTCTAGTCTACAAAAAGTCATATCATTGCATTTAAATTTTTTGAGAAAATCCATTATTTTGGTTATAATATCAAATAACGCCCTCTATCGGCGGCCGTTTAGGTCACAACTGTCATTATCAGAAGAAACCTAAAAGCCCAAGAAATGCTCTTTTCAATGATACCAAATTTATCCAAATGTATTAAAGACGTTTCGAAGTTACAGGCATTTATTTAAAACAACATTCAAATACCCCCCACCACTTTATTTCGAAAGATAGAGAAAAATGTTTTTTTCAAAAAATGTTCGACTTTAAGTTGACATTAAAACGCAAATACTTTTTTGTTACATTCATTGGGGAAAATCACAAGAAACGTAACTTTATGTAATTCAAGATGGCGCAAACGCCCTCTGGTAGCCATCTTGGAAACTTGAAAATAATTTCCAGCATTTTCCCTTGCCTACTTATCCTATAAATTTTTTTACCGTAACTCTCTACGATCATTAGTTTCGGAGGTATAGCCGCTTACCTCGCTTATTTGCCCACCCTGTACATACTATAGATGTTTTGCAGGACAATATTATTTCCATTCCTTAAAAACCCATTTTGATCAAACAGGAACCGAAATTATTAATTATTTAAATGTTAAATTAGGGATGACGGCAAATGTCATATCCACCGAAAAACCGGGAGTGAACCCCGGTGATTCCGGTTTACTACCGATAGAATACCGCTTATTCTACCGATCAATTTAGAAACGCTCCATTTCTGGTACTCAATGATAATTGAAAGGAATTGGTAGATTAGCGGTTTAACCGGTGAGTTTTGGAATTCGCCCTTACAACTAAAAACTTATTACTTATTGACGTGTACTTTTTACTTTAATATATGTTTTTAGAGGAATGCTTGCTCTATGAGGATCTTTTAACATATCGTATAATAAGATAGATAAGCATATCTCATAACATATGTTAAGTGGAAAGTAAAACCATAAAGTATAACATTTGTCATAATTTTATACCTCTGAAATATTGCATCCACGATGTCAGAGCAAAATCGAACAACTCTTCTTAAAATAGCCATTTTTGTGGATAAATCTCAAAAATTATTAAAAAACACATTTGAAAAGACACTGAAAATACATACAATTAAATGTGAGGGCTTGGGTAATAACATTTCAGCAGTCTACAAAAATGGCAATTGCGCGCTTGTTACTAAACCCAACAACCGTCAAAGCCGTTGGAACTTTCAAACTTGTTACGTCATTATAGTGTTTGGTTTCATTTTTTCTAGGTATGGGAGTACGTATCACGTTCATCAAAGAAGGCGTCGAAGTCGAAATAAAAGAGATAAACCAATTATCGGCCGGTCAAAAGACGATGGTGGCGCTGGCGCTAATATTCGCAATTCAAAAATGCAATCTCGTCCCTTTCTACTTATTCGACGAAATCGATTGCGCTTTGGACAAGGAACGTCGTGAAACGTTGGCCAACGTGATCCACGAGTTGTCGTCCAGCGCACAGTTTATTATCACCACGTTTCGTCCTGAGTTGCTCGTGCATGCGCACAAGTGTTTCGCGGTCAAGTTCCAAAATATGGCGAGTCACTTTGAGTCCGTGACTCGGGAGTTTGCCAGAGAATTCGTCGAGCTTGATCCCACTCACGGTTAAAATTTTCTTGTTGATCAACTACTGGATACAACTTTCCTATTTATTTATTTATTTAGCGTATGGCAAATGTTTTTGTTTTTTTTTGTATTGATAATTATAAAATTATTACTTTTGTTAAGGAAAAAAAATATGTTGAGAACTGTTAAACAGTTTTTCCAGGTAGATATTACCATTAATATTCTATAACCAAACCAAAGCTTTAATCAAATAAACTTAATTGTTCTTATTAACTGTTGAATTTTTTTTATAGTAACATACTAAATTTAGATCTCCATCTCAAATGGGAGGCCAGGAAGATACGAAATTTGACATTTGATCAAAAGCTATTTCGTTAGAATCCACCGCCGGAGGAAGTCATTTCTTTCTCAATAGCAAATGTGGTGTCACTATCAATGTTGAATTTAAAATTTGAATATTCCGAATACTCCGAATTGCACATTGCTAAGATTGTGTGTGATATTATGGAAAAGCCGGACTGCCTTGTGCCACATTGTGAACCAAGCTCAACTTCTAGCAAGTTTCCTGATCCCGAAAGAAACCCCAACTTATGACTTGGAAAGATGATGTTGGAAATGACATAGTTTTTCAACTCTGCACTGGTATGGAAATATTTATCAAGTATTTTTAAGTTGGGTTGGGTTAGTTTTGATCTTTTGATCGCAATTATCTCGTAAACAAAGTTTCAAATCAGAATTTTCATCATCATTTTTGAAAAATACTCAATGACCAATAAGGTGGACAACTGAAAACCATCTTCCTGTATGTACGCCACTGGAGAATTTTTACAAACGTCATTAACTTCACATAATGATTATTAATTTTAAAGAGCTTGTTTCAAATTTGATCAAAACTGCTCCAATGGTTATGACAAAAATTCGTTTTTTTAAACTAATTTGAAGGACTGTATTTTTCAGCAAAATGACATAATGCATGTCAACTTAAAAGTGGACCACTCGGTACAATATCATTCACGGTACTATCTGTAATCACTGCAGAAATACCAAAGATAAAACCTTCAAGGCATGGGCGTACTAAAAGTAAATTTATTATTCGTCATAAAAAAATATCAAATCAAAAAAGTTCTTTTTAGGTTCAACCAACATTTTCTTGTAGAATGAATCCAACTCATACAGAAATTTTCTGAAAGAGCGCATGGTTCCAGGAAATAACCTTACTCAACCAAAGAGCAAGAGCGTTGGTGGTTATTAAAACGGCTGCGCGTAACCCTCTTGAAAAACTTATTCAAGAAGGACGCCACGAATTGCTCCAGCTCCAGTGGCACACATGACGTCGCTCGTGGCGTCGCGACGCTCATTCACAAGATCCCGGAGAAGCGTGCGTTTCGGTTCCACAGGTGTTTACGTGAGTTTATTCTTGACTTTTTTTTTGTGTTATCGTACGATTCGTCTGTACGACCTGTTTTTTTTTACAATAATTGTGTGTGTATGGTTGGTGATGTAGTGTCTCAAATACCGTTAAAAATTTGTAGTAAAACCGTTCTTGTGTGGTAAGTAACTTAAGTCATTGTAAAAAACACAAAAGAAGGTATAATTTAATTCTGACTGTTTCCGTTTCGAGGAAACTACAACAATAGCATGCTAGACAAGAACCAACTTGATATCTTGCCAACTATATCACTTTATCGTTAACTTGTTTGCTGCTAATGCTTTTTTTAGAGAAGTCTATGTAGTTTAAGGATTATTCTCCATTACGGCAGTCAAAAATTTTTTCTGTTTATTTTTGTAACTTTAGTAGTCCTCAATTAATTAATTTTTACATTTGCTCATAATGAAAATAATGCTAAACCACTAATTAATTTCATTGGACATTTAACTAACAATAAAGGTTTACTGACCAATACAAAAATAACAAATTTAAGGTTACCTTCATTTATCAGTTTTTACCGAAATTCAATTAAAATTTGCAAAAGTACAATAATTGCAAAATCAAAAATATATTATTCCATCTAAAGTGAAGAAGAGTTCTCAGAGGTTGTTTCTTTTACATAAAGCCCTGTAACACTTCGAAAGCACACCCTGACAAGTTTACTTCAATCAATCATTTGCCAAGTCCTTGATGTTTACTAAAATATTCTTTTTAATCTACAGGGTGAGCAGATAAGGTTAGGTTAGGTTACCAGGTATTATATTCTAGAAAGTTATCGTTAATAGAGTCACTCTACTAATTTGGCCAGCAGAAGCCGCTGATCAAACTTTCGAACTCTATCGCTAGAGGGCACAATTTGATTTAAAACATTTTTTTTATTTTACACTTTGAAATTGTTTTAGTTCAGTAATGAAAAATTATGTGACCTTTTAAATAACCTTTTTCTATGAATTTTTATTTTACCGCCCCATGTCAAACGTCTTAGGTCAAAAAGTGGTTGTTTCAGCCAATATCTATTTTTAGCATATTTTATTCTAATTGGTTAAAAAAAAACAGTTTTACAATTTGGTACTTATACAGGGTCTAAAATTGGTTCATAACTTTAATGACTACAAGATGTTAATTGTAAGAATGTACAGGGTAGTAAACTTTTTTATAATGCACCATTGCTAAAGATATTTTTCTTAAGTAAAGTGAAGTAACCTCCCAATTTTGTTTTTTTTAAGCCCAGAACAGAAGGAAACTGGTTTTTCCAATTTTTTTATTTTCGGATATCTCCAGAAATAATCGAAATTTTAAGACTCCAAATTGCGTAATATTGCTATCTAACCAACTCTGTAGCTCTTACCGTTTTCGGGATCCAATCGTCACACTAAACTTTTGTCACCTGCTCTAAAACTAATCAAATTTAAAAAAAATGTTACATTAAACAAAACAAATTTCAAAATTTTAACGCTAAATTTAAAAACTATAGTAACATCATACGTCTACAAGACTTTTACCTTATATCTGCATTTTCTACTTTCTTAGTAACATGTATTTTTTATAACACGGTATATAAAAAATATTTCTAACGAAAAATATTATTAATAACGAATTTGAACGGAAGTAATGTTTACTCGTTCTTACTATAAACTAAAAGGTTTGATAAATCAGACCAAGTTTGATTGACAAGCGAAATAGTAAACTGTTCTTCAAAACAGAAATGATTAAATCGCTTGTACTTATATTAATAAACATCTACACGGATTTGTGGTTAATATGCCTGAACTTGACCGGGTTATAAAAATGATCAAAAGTTCATAATTTATAACCCAGATTTGTAAATAAACGATGGTTATTGCGTAGCTGGTTGAAATCGCCGAATGGCAATCGAAACGGTTGATTTGTTTCAAAAGTTTTTGACTTACCTAACTTCATTCTTTCTTATTATTTCTCTATTCTATTCTTTGTCATAATTTGTCTAAAGAAAGTGAAATATCTAATTTAGAGTGTTTACATAAATTATCGATTGATTTTTTTTTGGTTTTGTTAATAAACAAAATTTTGTTTTTACGTTTTTACTGCTCTCGTCTATAATAGGTCTGTGTTCCACAAAGGAGTTACAAGTTAGCGCTAATAGAAGTTTCTAACATTCCTGAGGAAATTAAGTAAACGACCGCTTAATTAAGACCAAACTGGGTTTCTCCAAGTAGTACACTTGAGCTAATTGCTGGTATTTACTTTTTAAAACTATAATAAACCAGAAATTCTGTTTCTCTACAGGACGAGTGCTTTAAACTACTTCTAGTTTTGGTATTGCAACAAATATTGCACTAAAAGGGTTAAAAGACCTCAAGTATTACAATTTAGCAATTTCAAGTAAAAATTCAATTTTCAATACAATAAAAGATTTAGCCAGGCTATCATCTAAAAAAAAACAATAACAGCAGAACAATGACAAGGGTTATAACTTGGTTTCCCAACATTTCTTTTACGTTCAATTTATTACTGATCCTATTCCGTTTATGGGCCTGTTTACGATGCTCTTCCTCCTAAAACCGTATCCTGAATCAATTATTTTTCAACCAACCATAAATCGGTTGTCAAAAATCAAATACACTATTCAGAAGCACCTACAAAATATCTGACGGATCAAAGTTTAGTTCATTCCAAGATTTTAATTGGTATAAACTTGTCAAGAAAGTTCATTTATTTTCCCTGTTTGTATTCAAATTATCACCCACTTACTCAATATACCCCCATTATTCGAAATCCATTCTGAGGAAAGTTTCCTTTCAAGTCACATCAAGTTAAACACCAAGATTGGATTGTAGCTTGGATTGCCCTTGGCAGAAAACGCCAAAGTCGCCAAAATGTAAATGAAGCCCAACCGTTACTTCCTGTTTTTCCAACCACAAGCAAAGTTTGAATTAGTTTGCTATTAGCGAGAATTTACATATTGAAGTTGATCTCATCATCAGATGCTTTCTATGGGTTTAGTTTGGGATTTACACGTATAAATTTATGCGGTAAACTCGGGCACAATGTGTTTTATTAAGGAATGGATTCGACATTAACCCGTTTTATACGTTTATGAACAGGTTTTTGACAGTTAAAAACGTCACAATTGTCAAAATTCTACTCATAAACGCATTTCACCTATTTTATAGAGGCTCTAACATTAAAATATAAGACCTGTTTGCCTTATTATGTTGCTCTTCCTTTGTGTTTACTACTCATCCTAATAAGATATCCTTAGAATTTTCTATTCAACTTTTTTGCTCAACACTCACTATGAAATATTAGTTTTTACTGTTTGGCCAGAACTAAAAGTTTGCTTGTTAAATGTGAAACTAACAAAAAAAATTCTGCATTTTTTTAGAACGATTCCTTTGAACAATTATTCCATTGTTTCATATTTTACTATTAAAAGCAAACCTTGAAGAAAAGCTCTAAACTTGAGGTGCACATTGAAAGCGTCAGAGGTGTCGTTTTGACAAAGAACAAAAGCTTTATTCGCCCTTGTGTACAGCTGTAAGGGGCGCCCAACTAATTTACTTCTTGTGTTTGCAGTGCTTGCCAAATGCAAGAATGTTAATTAAAAATTGGAGGTTTATTAGCTAAAAAATGCTTCAACCTGGCCAATGTTAAAAGGTTCTTTTTACAATCCAAGACTTAATTGTCACAATTGAGAGTAGACAAATTGTTGCATTTTTGAAATTAATTAGATTATTGGGCATTTTGACTTTTTTGTGTTTTTTAATTGTTACAAAGTGTTCTTCAAACGGTTTCAACAGATTCCACAGCTTTTGTTTGGGTTATTGATTCTAAACTGCTTCGAATATGGGTTTGGACCATTTGCACGATAGTTTGTGTTGTAGTCATGTAAATCAGTACACAGCAATACTTATCTTATCCATACAGAAAGAGTTTTTAGGTCTAAATCATCATCATTAAATCATACCCATTTAGTGCGATGAAATGAAAGTACACATGAATGTAAAGTTAATTTTACATCACTGCAATTGGAAAAGCCTAGATTCGAAAACAGCGTTTTGGACTTGCATTTGTCAAATATTGAATTTGTTTAGCCATTCAGTTCGTTTATAGCAAATCAGTAGGTGAAATGAATCGAAAATGCACTGTTTATTTTTGGATTGTTTATTATAAATTCCGCTCTTTTAACACTCAGCAAGCTAAAATGTGTGTTTTATTTAGTGTACGTACACAATTTAATTGACATATTCACAACACCCTTTTAGCTTAGGTTAATAAATATTTATTGGCACATTTTGCATTTGCTCTAACTTTAATAAAGTGTTTAGCGTTTATTACACTTTTAAGCAACTTTTCGTAATGGCCATTTTTTAATTGGGGCTGCCTCGTTTACCTTCCTTAAAAGCTCTTTCCAAAGTTTTCCTAATGAAGTTTTCATCACCTAATTCTTTAGTGACAGTGGTTTGAAACGGGAAGGTCTCTAAAGTAAATAAGTAATCAATGATTACAAAGTCAAGGTATTAAAACGCTACTAAAATTATTATTGTTTGAATAAGACTTGTAGAAAAGAGGGAATTTCCATTCTCTTCTGTGTTTATGAATACGTATGAAGGTATTGAAAGAATTAATAAAATCATCAGTTTTAATGCAAGTTGATTTACGTCAGTTATAAAGTCAATAATTTTTAAAAAATATGCTATTTACTTTTCTCAAATGTTCGTAATGCTCTTCAAAAACTAACCTACCAGGAAAAGTTTAATCCAAGAATAGCAAAACGGTTTATCTTTTACCTTTTGTTTTAAAGTAAACCTGACTTCATAAAGCTTGTTCTCAACATAATAATGTATTATTCACGTATTCCTGTTTCAAAGCATAATGTTTCTATTATAGATGTATAAGGTAGCTTAAGTTTAATTTTGATCAACTGGTGGTAAAATATCACTCCAAGCTGCAATTTATAGCTCTATCAGGCAGGTTTTGACAGTTGCGTTTTATGTGACAGCTGTCAAACCTTATTGCAGAGGACAATACTTCACAACTGTCAAACCTTCAGCCATAAACCTCTAAAGTGCATTTTTGTGGCGCATAAAAAGTGGTAACAAAATATTCATACAAATTACACTTTATAGCTTAAGCGGGATTTTAACGGTTGTTGAATAGATAACTGTATCCCTGCTGAAAATTATGAAACTGTGAATAATTTTTATTTTTTCTAAAAAATTTTATTAAATTGGTTTATTCCACTTTGCTAATTAAAACCGATAAACCAAGCCGTTGTGTTTTTGTTATCATTATTGCCAAAATTAAATTAAATACACACACATTGTACAGTACAGTCGGTGCAAACTAGTACAGTTTAAATAAAACAGTTCGTATGGTGCCATATCTTTTATTAACAAAATAAAATAAGTAATTAGTACAATCACGTGTTAAAAAAATTACCTTCTTCTAGTGTTTCTGGTAGTTTTTTGTTAAGTGTCTCTGGAAGTAGCAAACACATAATTCCCCCAGAAATAATAGTGGCTGCGTATACAGCATTTGGTAATGGTCCCCATACTGAACTCTAAAATTTCACTCCGAATTAAATTTCAAGTTTAATTAATTTCACCAAAAAATGGTTACCAAGTAAAAAATGTATGGCGACATTATAGCACCGATCCCCGATACAAGCGAATTCAATCCAAGTCCTGCATTTCTCAATACCGTGGGGTAAATTTCGCTGCTGTAAACGTACGATAAATTAATGGCCGAACCAAGGCATGCTTTTGCAATTAAAGTCCACACAAGCACCCATAGAGTATCTGAAAAATATATAACCACAATCAAATTAAATTAGAGTGACGTCATAGCCGATAATATTTGCAATGTTGACTAAAACTCATCGAACCAACCGGGAAGTACTACTGAAAAGTGTTTCAAACCATCCAAGCATTTTATAAAATTGCCAGAAACCTCTAGAATCATTTTAGAAATTCTAGAGTCTTTTAAGTACTACTGAAAACATTTCAAAAATTTCTAGACGCCTCTACAAGTGTCTTCATCTTTCCAAGCATTTTTTAAAATTGCCAGAAACCTTTAGAATCATTTTATAAATCCCAGAGTTCCTTAAGTACTTCCGAAAACCTTTCAAAAATTGCTAGACGCCTGTACAAGTGTCCCCTACAAGTCCTCTCCAAGCATTTTCTGAAATTGCCAGACACCTCTAGAATCATTTTAAAAATACCAGAGACTTGAAAAGTGCTACTAAAAATCCTCCCAAGAGTTTCAAGACACCCTTACTTAAATGTCTTAAATTTTCCAGAATGTTTTGACGTCAATTCCCTGTTATTAGACTTGTCGTATACATACCTAACGGCTTTAGTCTCATCAGTACAAAACAAATTCCTGACGTAATACAGTATACTAGTAAAACAGGTTTTCTTCCAAACTTCTGTCCTGGAATCAGCGTTAAAAAGAACGCAGGAATATCACTTGCTCCAAGTAATGCCAAATTCAGGTACAAATTTCCATTTAAACGTCCTACGTTCCACACAATTCCGAAATATACCAGAAAACTGAAACTGAAATAATTTATTGTAATCAACCAGAATTTGTCTGTTAATGACGTTAAATCGATTTTGCAGTTTACCTAACCATGTAAATGGATTAGTTTAGATGAATTTGGTTGTACTCACTTTAAACACAAAATAAAAAATATACGCTTTCTCAAAGTTGAGTATTTCAAAGCATCAAGGATGATAGCCTGCTTGGGAGAGAGGGTCCTCCCTCGTCTTATCCTCAAAAGTCATACTTAGTAGAGCTTCCAGCTGGTCTTCCTGTAAATATACTTTGTTTTCCTTGGCAATTCCCCGTATAATTTTCTGGGCTTGCACTAATTTTTTTTTCGTTATCAACCACCGAGCAGATTCAGGAACAACCCTGAAAATTACTACTACAAAACAACACTTTTTCACTGCAACAGCGATTCTTAAGGACACATTGTGCACGAGACTCTCTTAATGACACTCCATTTAATTAATAATTAGTCTTTTGTCTTACCAAACATAGATAAGGCAGGGCACGGCAAACATAGTGTAGAATATGTCCAGATATTTCCAAGATGGAGATAAATATCCGAGTAAACTGGCAACGAGAACAGCAGGACAGTAAAATAGAACCATGGATGTCCCTGCCAGAACTCTTCTTTTAGGCACAGTCGATTCAATAACTGAATATTTAAATATTTTAGTTCGTTGGTTTAAAATATTTTATTAAAGTGTGATTTTATTATCTAAAATCAAATTGTATAGTCGTATACTGATAATCTCTACTTCTATTGAAAAATATTTTTTTTTATGAAGATTTTTTTACTAGACAATTTGCAATCATTTTACTCAATTTTCAAAGACAAAACGTTAGAAAAACAGTGAAATTTTATCAAAATTTACTTATTCTGGACCATTTACAGTCATTCTAGGCAATTTTTAAGATCAAAACGTTTGAAAAACAGTCAATTCATTAAAATTGACTTACTGAACTATTTGCTGTCATTCGAGTACATTTTTAACGTCAAAACGTTTGAAAACAGTAAAATTGTCTTAAAATTTACTTACTGGACTATTTGCAGTCATTCTAATAAATTTTCAAAGTCAAAACATTTAAAAACAGTTAAATTTCATGAAAATTGACATGAAGTTTACTTTCAAAGTCAAAACGTTAAAAAAACATTAAAATTTAATGAAAATTTACTTTCACTTTCTTATTTTGTCCCTTTAATTGGACATACAGCTGAATCTTTAATGACTATTAAATACACTATATTTACCTGTCTAACAGATTATACTTACGCAATACGTAGCCAGTGTAATAAGTTCCAGAAACTACGAGTCCGATCAGAATTTTGAATACCAAAAACACCCAAATGTTTGCTGAGTAAATGGTAATGGTACCCAACAATAAATAAGCGAAATTAGCAATAACAAACATTCGCTTTCGTCCCCATCTGCAAATTGTTCACATATTAGTATTTCTACCCTAAAAGCACAGGAAAGTGTCTATTTAGTGTTTATTTAGACACTTGTTCAACTGCCAGAAATGTCCAAAATATTTAATAACTTTAATATTAATCTGAATAGTCTTCAAGCTTTTAAAAGTCGTAACTAGCAAAAGTTGGTTATTTCTAAACTATCCAGCTACACCAGCTAGTGGTGGTGTTGTAAACTTTATTAATTTAATTACGTATAGTGTAATTAAAGTGTTAATTACAAAGTCTTACGAAACTAACCTGTCTGATGCATTTCCAAACAGGAAACTTCCCAATATAAAGCCGAGCATACTCGCAGAATTTGTAGACGCAATAAGGTAGTCCTTTTCACACGTCAGCTCAAACTAAATTATATATAAAATCACCCTGTATTATCCTGAAATACTTACATCGACAGCTAAAGTGTTTCCTAGAATTTTGCTAAAAACAAATTGATCACATTTCACTTCAGTGCCATCTAAGTAATAGGAGCACGAAGAGTATTTCATTGTGGAGTTATTGTACGGATACCATTTACTCAAGGTAGTGTCATTTAACTCGTATGAAGCATTTGCAGACTCAAACGGTAATCTACACCTAAAAAAACATAATTGTGGGTCAATGAGAAATAAAAGAATTTAAAGCAAACCTGTATGGAGGGGCTGCAACAATAAGCACATTTCCTATTTTGAAGAAAACATTAATGAAAACTGGAAAAGCGAACAAGAAATAGAGTTTCCATTGATGTCTTCCGAATCCCCCAATTTTGGGTAAAATATCGTCGTAGCTCATGTTATTCGGTTGTGAGTTGCTTTTTAAAACTTTTTTACGTAAAGTACCTGCAATTGGCAACATTGTAACGTTTTTTACGTTTACACAACATGCAAAATATAAAATTAATAACATGAAATAAAAAAATAAGGTGAAAAGTTGTTTGTGAATTTTATAGTTATTTTATGAATCTTAGTATACAGAGTGTATTGATAAACTTGCCTTAACTAGAAGCTTATGTCACTTTTAAGAAGGTTTTCAGTCGCATTTAGAGGTCTCTGGCACTTTCAAAATGGTTCTAGAGGCCTCTGGCAATTTAAAACAGTTATGTGAACGTTTAAGACATTTGTAGAGAACTCATGTCACTTTTAAGAAGGCTTTCAGTAGCATTTAGAGGTCTCTGATACTTTCAAAATGGTTCTAGAGGCCTCTGGCAATTTAAAACAGTTATGTGAACGTTTAAGACACTTGTAGAGGATTCTGGTACTTTTTAGAAGGTATTCAGTAGTACTTACAGGTCTCTGGCACATTCAAAATGGTTCTGGAAGCCTCTGACAATTTAAAACAGGTAAGAGAAGGTTTGTGGAGGCTTCTGGCACTTTTTAAAAATTTTTCAATAGCATTTAGAGGTCTTTGAAATTTCCAAAAGGGTTCTAGAGGGTCTGGCAATTTAAAACAGTTATGGGAAGGTTGTCCGTTTCCCCTACATTGGCTAAGTTGAGTTTAATTAATTAATTAATTGTTTAATGTTTAAGTTGAGTTTAATGTTTTTTGTTTCTTATGTATATTGTTATGAAGTAATTTGTTTTTACACCTCTATGGAGGGATTTTTGACCGTTTTTACTTTAATGGCAATCCAAATTACATCCCAAATAGAAAGTTGTGCATGTCAACTGACAAAAACCTACTCATAGAGATGTAACACAATTTCAACATTACTTCATGATGTAATGTGACATTTTCTCCAACTGAGAAACAGTTTTTATCTCTAATATTACCTAACGTTTAATCTTCTAATTAATAATAAAGTTCAAATGTCTCAGGCGATAATAAAAACGTAGTGGTAGTGTTATATAAAAAGAAAACAATTGCTAAGACCTGTTAATATAAAAACTTGTAAAATTGAACTCGAATTTTCAATAGGAAACACTGGACTGGATCTGGTTTTTAGTAACAATAATCATCATTTAATTGTGAACACTTTGTATATCGAAAATTGTATATACTTAATAACCATTTATTCAAATATTTTATGATAATAAAAATCATAATACTGTATTAAGTACAACACTCACATAGTAATTAAAAATCTCTGGCGTTTATATTGTTTCACTTGTAGATACAAAACACCTTGTAGAATAGCAGCAGCTGTGTGTAAAAAAACTATAAATATTTATGTATTATTTATAATTTGTTTCTTTATTCAAGTCTTAAATACATTCCTGTTTACAGTTATTGTAAATTTATAAGTTGGTACTTTAATTAATAGTTTTTAAGGATAATATTTCTTTTTAAATAACCAGTACTAGTTTTAGTAGTTTTTGCTGCAAATCACAATTGTTTTTTAGTAAAAAATGCATCTCTATTTACATGACGTCAACAAAAATGAATAATATTTGTTACAATATAGTTAATAATAATTTTTAATGTGACAAGTTAAGGATTGTTAAATTATGTGTTATAATTACTGGTTGTCATGTGTAAGGTGCACACCTTTTATATGATTTATTAATATGCTTGTCACACTAGCCAACAATTATTAGGGTTAACGAGTATTCCATTATCTTCGGATATAAAATAAAAATCCTATTTTATTGAAAAATAGCTGTTAAAAAATTTATGACAATACGTGCAATAATAAAATTTTAATCCATAAAATGATACTACATACAGGACCTTATTAAAAATGAAAAACATCCGAATAAAATGGAAATAGTACATTTTGGTGTTTATTTAATTTAAACGTTGCTGATATATTTTTTCAATCCATTTATTAAAGCATTATTCACGTGGGTCTTGTATTTTGCACATTATTATTTTAATTTTTATTGCAATTACCAGTGCCGGATTTAGAGGGGATTTTCTTTATTTTATTGCACAAGCAAAAGTTACCAAAAAAAGTCCCCAGATATTATTTACGTGATAATTTATTCAAAATAGCGATATATTTTTGCATAGAATATTAATCAAATTTAACTACAAGTTGCACAGCTGCAAAATATATCGTAACAGTTCTGATGGATTATTTTTGTCTGAGCTGGGACATTTCAGTTTTTATATGGACTATAGGATTAGGTTGTTTTTCGTGAGAATACAGATTATATAATATCCAATAAAATAAATATTTAACCGGCAATAATAAAGAAAAAAGTGGAATTTAAATGCTACATAAAATTAGTAAGTATACCTTGAAAATACAAGAACCAATTGGCAACAACACATGAAACAAAACTTTACTAAAAACCTTACAAATTTAAAAATTCACGATAAGAAAACAGGTCATTAGATTGTCGAAAAGCAACTGATTAGTAATAACATTTAACAACTAATTTAAATAGTATAAACAGTGTGGATCAGATAGGAATGGCCTTAACCATTACACTATTATTTCACGGTCAAAAATAATTATTATTTATGTAACCAGTTACAGAAAAATTTTACCCAATTTGAAAACCAATCTATAATAATTACTGTGGGGTGTAAAATTAAATATAAACACCAAATTAAAGTGTTTCCGGATCATTTAAAACCACTGAGTAATATTAAGGTAATTTAATAATACAAGTAAAATAGTTACTTAAAACGTAATTACTACAGGAAACTCCTGGTTAGCCAGTAATATCTTTCAATAGCCTAATTGCTGGACATGTCCAAATATTTGGATAATACATTGTTAATGTCCCTAAAATTAGATAGGATGTGAAGGAAAACAGGTACGTCCTAATTTACAACAAAAGTTACTTATTGACACTGAATAATTTATAAACAATTTAGTGAAGGAACGAATTTAATATTTAAATGTCTTTTTAACACTTCTGACTAAACATAAAAGAAAATAACGCACTTTATGCAAAAATAATAATGATTTTGGTGTGTTGTTTCGTTTTTCACTAATTGGCAAACTTATAATTAGACTTATTTACCTAACTCTACAGAAACAGTTGTCCCCAACAGAGAATTAACACAAATTAGCAGCCTAACACTAATTGCATTTTGAGAATGTTTTAGTTTCGGAAAACTGTGAATTACTTAACCATTTGAGTGCAGTATTTATTAAAAATCAATTTAAAAATAATTGTGTTTATAGAATGCAATGATTACTCTAGTTCAAAGTCTTTAAAATTAACCATTCTTGCGTTAACTCAAACTTTATTTAATTTGGCAAACTAGAGCCCTTTATTACTGAAGTTGAGAAGTTTGGCTGTACTAGACAGTCTTAAATAGTGTCGATTTTCAGTTTAGGTGTAACAAAAAACGATTGTGGGATTTAATTAAACAGGCTAGACGAACCAACAATACGACCAAAATATTGAACTTTGATGGGGGTTACCACCCTAAGCCAAGGTTTTTAAAGAAGGTTAAGTTGACTAACAAACCAAGTTGTTATATTATTGCTCTCTTTGAAAATGCAGACCTAATTGTCATACAATTCAGTGCGCTATTTCAATTGTAAATTTCCATGATTTTATGTCAAAAATTTGTTGGCAACCGCAATTTAAATTCAGCAACGTTGCATTTGGCCAAAATCCGGTAATTTAATCTCAATTATCATAGGTTACATTAAAATTATTGGAATATAATGCACCACACTAGTGAAATGTCGACTTTCTGTGCCATTTTGTGGTCGGAGTATAATGATGTATTAATCTCTTATCATGTATAACATATCATCAAAAAATTACAGATGTTTGTTCTTTTAACCTTCTTTTATATTATATTCCATATGAATATCTTTAGCACGCATTTTTGTCCTCAAATTTTATGTTTTTTAGATATATTTAGAAAATCCCATTTTCTGGGTTTCTATTGATGTTATAATATCTCTAAAAATATCTACAGCCTCTTATTTATCTCTAAATAGTTCAGGCATTCATTACCCTGGAGATAATTGTTAACGTCAATCCCATTTGCTATATAAATAGTTGTTGAGAATACGTCTTATTACTTATTAGTGTCAAAAGTTTCTACAATAATTTCTGTTCTGTTGATTAATTATATTAGTTATCAGATATTTTTTACGGCAGCAATTTTTTGAAGGTTTTTAGTACTATTTAGAAACATCTTCTCACAAATTCTTGTAAGGTCAAAGAGACTTGTAGAGGCTTCTGGTAATTTTTTAAGGTTTTTCAGGACTATTCAGAAGCATCTAATACTTTGGAAAACTTTTGTAAGATCAAAAAGACTTGTAGAGGTTTCTAAGACTTTTTAAGAGATTATTAGTGGTATTCAGAAGAATTTGATACTTTAGAAAATTCTTGTAAGGTACTAGGGACTTGTAGACGCTTTTGACATTTTTTGGAAGGATTTTAGTAGCATTATTTAGAAGCATCTGACAAAATCTGACACTTTTGACAAAATTTTGTAAGGTTAAACAGCTTTTTAGAGGTTTTTGGCAAATTTCAAGAGATTTTTAATAGTATTTTGAGGCGTCTGAAATTTTGGAAAATTCCTGCAAAGTCAAGGGGACTTTTAAAAACTTCTGGTAATTTTTATTAGTACTTAGAACCATTTGGCACTTAAAAAGTAAAAATGTTAGAAAGTTGTTTTGTTAATAAAGCAGTTTTGAGCTTTACTCAGTGTTTATTACAAGAATATTAGATACTAGAAGGACGAAAATGTAGTGTTTTTAAAATATAATTTCTTAGTGTGGGAACGTTTTTCCGAATAAATTAAACGGTTTGTCTGATTTAAAAAAAAAAACGTTTAATTAGGTAATTAATTTATAGATTTAGTGTAATCTTAGTAAAAATCGTTATTTTTTAAATATTTTCTGAGCATCTTAAATTTAAAATGTTTAAGTCCAAAAAAAATTAATTGATGTTTGTTTCACCAAGTAAGTTGAGTTTAAAAGCTTAGAAAAAAATTTTTGTTTAGGCTGTGTTATTTTGCACCAGATTTGTCACATTCAGACGTATTAATAACTAATAATAACTTTAAGCTAGAAACTTTATTAATTTCTTATTGGTTATATCAATAAATTGTAACTAATTTCATTAAGTATACTACAATTTTAGACTTGCACACAACACTCAACTGACTTTGATCACTGCTTTCAGTAGAAATGTGGGAAGTAATAAACGTTCTGACATGCAATTAATGTTCGGATTTGCAACTTTAAAGAAAGAGTGCATGTCGGTTTCGGAAATGACATTGATTCCTCGCTAAAAGCCTCCACAGCTTTTTGAGGTCGTGTTTTAAAGGAGAGTGTACAGTTGATTAGGTCTCTGGCGGTCCAAAGAAAAACTAAAAGTAATTTATTCTCGGGAAATTTATAATGTTTCGCGAAAGTTTTCTGTCTTAGAAGTAACGAGTTGTGTGAAATAAGACAAATTATGATAAAATTATGATTGATTGTGAGAATTACTTAAAGCAACCAGTTACATAAAGTAGAGTTTTATATAACAAGTTTCACATCAAATATTTGGTGTTTTAAATAAGTTTTGTTTGTTTTTACACGTGTCAAAGCATTTCAATTGTTAGTTTGGACTCAAACTAGTAGCACTAGTTGGTGTAATTATTGCTGCTATTATAATAAAAAAAAATTATTTGACCATTCTTTTTAAATATAAAAAAATAATATATTTACTTTTATTTAGTTTGGATCTTTTTACTACAAAAAAAAAAACATAAAGCTCCATATAGTTATAAGTGTGAAAGCGCAACCATTTTATTTCATTACCAAATAACAAAAGCTTAATTAGTATTAAAAGCTCTTAAATCTAAGTTCAAACTTTCACAACACTTTTCTCCCTGACTGTACCAAATTTTGTATTGTTTTTTTTTGGATTATTGGATAGGAAATTTAATGAGAATTCCAAAAATGTGCTTAAAACAGTCATTTTCCTACTCCAGGTGGGTTTTACAGGCTATTTTGTTCCTGACTGTTCTTTCAAACTGTGTTTCTGTCACTTCATATTTTGACACCGCTTTTCTCACTGACTGTACCAAATTTTGTAGTTTTGAAAAAACATATCAAAAACCACGATACCGTAATAAATGTGTACAATGATACCTGTCAAAGATGGAATAGAATTTGCAAGAATTACAGTTTACTGTTTCATACCGTTATTTTTAGCTTAACTCAGCTTTATGGTTATTAGCCAGAAATCGGTAAAGTCTTGAAAAATGGCGTTTTGATCACGTTATGTAGGTAGTAAAAAGCCTAAAAGCCATTTAAAAAGTATATAATTAAATAAAAGTAAAAATCAGTTTATTAGACATTTAAGTAAACATGCAGCAACAAGTCAAGAGGACTGGAAGAAGTAGTCCATGTTCTCAAAGTTGAGGTGTAAAATTATACAAAAGGAAGGTGAAAAACAGAAGTTTTTCGTATTATGTCATTTCTAATTTTCTTATTAGCTCTATCTAATTCTAGCAAACGTAACAAATTAAGTTTCTTAACTGAGTTTGATGATAAATTTTGTTTTAGGATTAATCACCATGACCCAAGAAGACAAAGTGTACTACAATGCTACTATAGTGCTGTACACTCCACCAAGTTTGTTCACACCATCACTAAACACTACAGATGATGATTTAATTGACGAGAGCAACTGGTGGGCACTTTCTGCTATTGGTTTGGCTATTGGAACAGCTGCCGGAAATATTTTGGTGTGTCTGGCAATTTGCTGGGAACGAAGACTGCAGAATGTGACTAATTATTTTTTAATGTCGCTGGCCATTACGGATTTGATGGTAGCTATACTGGTTATGCCGCTCGGAATTTTAACACTTTTTCGCGGTAAGTGATTTTTCTTGCCTAAATGTTTACTTTACTAAACCACAAAAAAATATGAAATACATGCTTTATTATTTTTTTAAAATACTAAGTCTAACATAACAATAATTAAATAAAAATATTAAAATTGCATTGTAACATTTAAAACGCCCCCTAGTTATGACGTAGACGGTTTTCAACCAATTAGGTGCGAAGAGCCACTTATATCATCAGCTTTTTCTAGGCTCGCTTTCTTGTTGCCAGTTTGTAAGCTTTTTCCGATTCAAATTAATCCTGACAGTTTTTAGACATTATGTCAAATTGACAGCAAATTATTTTTGTCCTGTGAAATAAAAACGTTGTCGTGTCGTACTATAAAACGTGTTATTTGGCAACATTGCGGACTTCATTCGTGACTTTGAGGTTATAAATCAGCTGATCGGAAGATGCTGTCAGCCATCAGACAGCCATAGCCAATAAAACTGCTGAAAGTCGTCTACGTCATATAGGTACGCGGCAAAACTGTCGACTTGAATTTATTTACGTATTTTCAAAGTCCTGTAAATTACCAAAAAATCCTTCTTTTTTGTAAACAAACTACAAATTCCGATATTTTATTGAAACGCAGTTTTACGTTACGTGGGATGAGCCCATTACAATAATTAGAGTCCGGATTTCTAGAAATAAGAAATAGTTTTTGACAAAACAAATTTTTAAAAATTTCATTTCAATTTTCCAAAAAGAGTAAAATTTTGCATCTCTGTAAGAGTTTTGTGCTTTTTTTGACGATTTTAGTGCTTATTAATCCGGACTTTAACAATAATATATACAAGGTTGGTCCGTATATTTAAATCCTACTACTAAAGGGCTTGTGTTAAAACTTTAGTCCTTTTTCTTTCTTGCACAGAGGTAATTAGATTAAAATGAGAGTTAACCTAACTTTGTTTGACCCTATTTTGCCAGTGCTGGAATTTGGTAACTAAACTTTTCCTAACTGACAGTTAATTAAAAACTACCTAATGCAGTTCCGATTGATCAATAAGTATTGAAACAGTTTGGCATTTTACCAAAAAGCTAACCGGGAATGTTTAATTCAAACAGATGGATACATCGAATTACACTTAAGGTAATAAAGGAATGGTTAGGTACATTTTTTATGGGTTTTATGTTCGATATAGCCCACGCTGACAATACTGGTGACCTATAGATTTTTTTAATTATACATTTTGTTATAATTTAATAATTATATCCCGAAAAAAGAAACATTTGATCTGAAGTTTAACCCACTGTGACTTAGTTTACAACGTTGATTTTACACGAGTTTAAAGGACATGAACAGCTCTAGAGTATTGAAGCACAAAAGTTATGAAACAAACGCCTTCAACAGAACGAAAAGTTTTAAAAACCGTCAGTTGACTCAATTTACAGTGGTTATGTTCAAACTATCTTAGGTAAGTACATTTAACTGTATGAACCAGTTTTTCTATAAATTACACCATTCTGAGGCGATTTAAGCACAAAATCTTGCAAATCTTGTCATTCATACACCATTCTCATTTTTTTGTCAAACTTTTTTGCGCTTTAAAACAAAACAGATTCTGCGGTTTGGACTAATTTGGTTTTGATGTACCGACTTAAACTGACTGAATATTAAGGGGATTGACAACCGCAAACAACATCCGTACACTATTAACCACATCGGTTAATTAAACGCAAATACTATTCGACTGAATAAGCAACGTTTCAGGCAATGTTGATGCATTAATGACAATCAATAGTACATTCCTCTTGCCATTGAAATTTTTCCAATATAATTTGATTACCTAGACTTGGGTTGCCTTTAAAGGTAGTGGAAGGTATTGGTCAACTTTTATAACGATTGTTATTTCAATTTTTTTTTCTGAATAATTAAGAAATTCTCTTATTTTTATCTGCGAATAGGGCTTCAAAAAATAATGTTTTTTTATAGGGTGAGTCCCGGGAGGCTAAACCACTTAAATTAACAGTCTTGAGCTTCTCTTTCCAGTGGTGTAAAGCAACAAATTCTATCTAAAAATTTGCGTACGAGGTGACCAAAAACATTCAATTATCATAAATTTTTTCTCTTATACATATTTCCTAAAACCTGATCTCAAAAAGAGAGAAAGTAAATTCCCTAACAAATTTAAATGCCTTCATCATAAAACAATAGCGTTACCTCAACGTGTAAAACACATTTTATGTCCGACTTAAAAATTTAGGGTGTCATTTCACGTCTTGTTAAGGGCAATATTACAGCAGGTTGGTATTTTCCATTTTGCGAGCACACAATAAATTCGTTTCCCCCGAATGACATTAAATTCTGTTTTAAAGCTTTAAAAATCCTATAATAAACAACTATAAAAAAAAAGAGGGTACACGACAGATCAAAGTAAGTTAAGATGATCTCAAAAAGTTGTATAAAAGTAAACTTTGTAATACTGGTTACAGAGTTTGATTGATTTCAGTATACTTAATTCTCAGTTAGCATTATACAACTTTAGTTTTGAATTTTATAGTGTGAATATCTAAATAAACAGTTAGACTAGCTTTAGTGAAAAGCTCATTACAAATGAATACGACTAATAAAGCTCGTTAAGCGGAATTGCATGTTAGGCTTGAAATACTCGTATTAATTTATTGTACATTACATTTTGCGAAGCACTATACGATAATTTTGCTTAAAATTTGATACTGGGGCCGTGCAAACCCGAAACTAAATAAATTAAGCTTGAATGCTGGCCCGTTTCTCGGTAAACGGTAATCAAGTTGCGATAAGCTTGATTACTGTTTTAACATTCTACTATAGCTGCGTTTATTGCTAGCTTATATGAGATACACATTAATTATTTACTGTATTATAAAAGTAATCAATATTATTAAGTTTCTTCAATCAGACAGAATGTCCTACGGTTATTAAACGGTGGTCAAACGAAAACGTATCGCAAGGCATTACAGGGAGGGAAAACACTTTTGGTGCGTAAGTAAAGGACAGTCAAGGAAAAAACATACTTGGAGTGAGAAAATTACTGTTTTAAGCACATTTTTGGAATCGTCATTAAATTTCCTATCCAATTACCTAAAAAAATTACAACAAAATTTGGTACAGTCAGGAAGAAAAGCGGTGTCAAAATTTGAACTGACAGAAACACAGTTTGAAAGGACAGTCAGGAACAAAATCGCCTGTGAAACCCACCTGGAGTGAAATAATGACTGTTTTAAGCACATTTTTGGAATCCTTATTAAATTTCCTATCCAATTACCTAAAAAAACTACAACAAAATTTGGTACAATCAGGGAGAAAAGCGGTGTCAAAATTTTAACTGCCAGAAACACAGTTTGAAAGGACAGTATGAGTCAAAATCGCTAGTAAAACCCACTTGGAGTGAGCATATGACTGTTTTAAGCACATTTTTGGAATCCTCATTAAATTTCCTATCCAATAACCTAAAAAAGCACTCAAAATTTGGTACAGTGGGAGAAAAGCGGTGTCAAAGTTTGAACTGCCAGATACACAGTTTGAAAGGACAGTATGGAACAAAATCGCCAGTAAAACCCACTTAGAGTGAGATAATGACTGTTTTCAGCACATTTTTGGAATCCTCATTAAATTTCTTATCCAATAACCTAAAAAAACACACAAAATTTGGTACAGTCAGGGAGAAAAGCGCTGTCAAAATTTGAACTGCCAGAAACACAGTTTGAAAGGACAGTATGGGACAAAATCGCCAGTAAAACCCACTTAGAGTGAGATAATGACTGTTTTAAGCACATTTTTGGAATCCTCATTAAATTTCCTATCCAATTACCTAAAAAAATTACAACAAAATTTGGTACAATCAGGGAGAAAAGCGGTGTCAAAATTTTAACTGCCAGAAACACAGTTTGAAAGGACAGTATGAGTCAAAATCGCTAGTAAAACCCACTTGGAGTGAGCATATGACTGTTTTAAGCACATTTTTGGAATCCTCATTAAATTTCCTATCCAATAACCTAAAAAAGCACTCAAAATTTGGTACAGTCAGGGAGAAAAGCGGTGTCAAAGTTTGAACTGCCAGATACACAGTTTGAAAGGACAGTATGGGACAAAATCGCCAGTAAAACCTACTTAGAGTGAGATAATGACTGTTTTCAGCACATTTTTGGAATCCTCATTAAATTTCTTATCCAATAACCTAAAAAAACACACAAAATTTGGTACAGTCAGGGAGAAAAGCGCTGTGAAAATTTGAACTGCCAGAAACACAGTTTGAAAGGACAGTATGGGACAAAATCGCCAGTAAAACCCACTTAGAGTGAGATAATGACTGTTTTAAGCACATTTTTGGAATCCTCATTAAATTTCCTATCCAATTACCTAAAAAAATTACAACAAAATTTGGTACAATCAGGGAGAAAAGCGGTGTCAAAATTTGAACTGGCAGAAACACAGTTTGAAAGGACAGTATGGGAGAAAATCGCCAGTAAAACCCACCTGGAGTGAGAATATGACTGTTTTAAGCACATTTTTGGAATCCTCATTAAATTTCCTATCTAATAACCAGAAAAAACATTAAAAAATTTGTTACATCAGAAAGAAACGCGGTGTCAGAGCTTTTAACTGCCAGAAACACAGTTTGAAAGGACAGTCAGCGACAAAATCGCCTGCAAAACCCACTTGGAGTGAGAAAATGACAGTTTAAAGCACATTTTTGGAATCCTCATTACATTTCCTATCTAATAACCTAAAAAACCCTAAAAAAATTGTTACAGTCAGGAAGAAAAGCGGTGTCAGAACTTTAACTGCCAGAAACACAATTTGAAAGGACAGTCAGGGACAAAATCGCCTGCAAAACCCACTTGGAGTGAGGAAATGACAATTTAAAGCACATTTTTGGAATCCTCATTAAATTTCCTATCTAATAACCTAAAAAAAATACAACTAAATTTGGTACAGTCAGGGAGAAAAGCGGTGTCAAAGTTTGAACTGCCAGAAACACAGTTTGAAAAGAAAGTCAAGAACAAAATCGCCTGTGAAACCTACTTAGAGGGAGAAATTGACACATTTAACCACATTTTGTTTGTGCTTTATGCCCCGATTGGGTACAGTTTGACAGTTTTGACGTTCACATTACATGTCACGTGACAACTGTCAAAATAATGGTCGTAAAGTCAAATACTGCAAAAAAGCTGTTTTAAACTGTGATTCTTGCTGCTTTTTACCCACACTGGGCAATGTTTGACAATTTTGATGTTTACGATAGTTGTATTTAGTTAGTATTTATATAGTCACGTGACACCTGTGAAAATAATACCTTTTGCTGTGAGGTGAAATTTGCACTAAAAACTTTCCAGGAATGGTTTGTCATTCGGACTTGTGTTGCCTGTATTTTCCTAAGTTTTTCCGGTCCCGCTTTCGTCCCGACATATTCATAAATATTTAAGATTGATGACTGTTTGCCAAGATACAAAAAAGGGGTTAACGCAATTTCTATAGTCGTTAATATTCCCGAATCAAGCTGTTAGTCACCGTCCCACGTCCTGTGCAAATGAAAAATTAATTTTCCGAGCAGTGAATATTATTTTATATTGCACGGACACGAATAAAATCGTATTTTATATGTTTAGACGTACTTTTGGGAGTTATAAATCTAAATGATGGCTGCTTTAATATTCGTCAGTTGTAATATTTTACATAAATCGTCTTAAGAATACTTTAAACAGCTCGTTTTATTGAAGCTATAAAGTCTATTTTCGAGCCGCTAACGTACTAAAGCCCTCTTCAATATCCAATTAGATCGGACTTAGTTTGAGCAATTCATCAATCCCAACAAGCGAAAAGGTGTTAACAGATTGATCAATTTAGTGGTTTACGAACCAACAGGGTGGTCCAGTTTTTCATTACTGAAGAGTCTGAAACTTTACAATTATAAATAATTTTAAACTCGATTTTCCAAGCTTAAAGCATTAAAAACCCTGTATATCCCTTCTTAAACAACATTTTCATTCAAATTTTTAAAAAATATGTCCATTAAATTATGGTTCTGTCTTTTTTTTTAAGCAATAACTGCGGTCGTTATTTTAAAGATTCTCCATTTAAAAAAAATGTTAGTATAACGTACGAGATTGATGCGATAAAGTCACGCTTGTAATAGATATGCTTACAGAACTCCTAATTTAGTTGTAACATGCAATGCGGCTTTAAAAGATATACGGAGAGACCCTTTACGTTATTTCAACTGTATCGAATTATACGAACACAGAGACCAAATATGCTTAAGATGCTTGTAATCAATAGGGAAGTAAACCATAACAACGTTAGAAAATCCTCTTAACGATTCCAATTTCACATAAAATGTAACTAGGATTTTGCGGTATAGTTGTAACGGTTTCTGAGTGAAAACACGTGTAACCATTTCCTTACATATATCAGATTATTTTTGAGGAACAAATTAAACATTGACAGATCTAATTTTAGAGTTTTAAGTTTTAAAATTCTAAAAAAGAATGACAATCACAAACTTCAGTTTCTGAAAAATGTATTTATTTGGTAAATTAACAATTATCAATAATTATTAAGAAAAAAATCAAATCTGGCGATCGTGGAGGCTAGCAGGTTTATAATCCTTCTGAAAAACTGTTTATGTGACTGTGACGATTTTTATTTTCTTTTACTAGAAATTAATTTTTGTTTGAAATTGAACAAGCAATAAAATATACACTCTGTACAAGATCTTTAAAATTTTGATTCAATTTATTCCATCTGATTTTATGTCATTAATGAAAAACTGGAATCGATCATCACCGAATTCGAAGTGCTCCTTACAAACAGAATAAAAAGTCAATGATTTACGATTCTCCCATCTGTGGCAGAGTTTTTTAATGCAATTCAATGTCGCGTGTAGTCAAGGGGTTGTCTACCTTTTTTCCATAAATTATTACCCCCTGTTCCTCCCCATTATAACTGCATAATCAATCAGCAAGAATTGCTGAAATTTTGTAAAAAAATTAATTAGACAGTAGTGCAT
Source organism: Ips typographus (assembly GCF_016097725.1). Lineage (NCBI taxonomy): Eukaryota > Metazoa > Arthropoda > Insecta > Coleoptera > Curculionidae > Ips > Ips typographus. The sequence goes on along the minus strand of NC_138430.1, from coordinate 3,988,158 downwards.
GTTTATAATAATAATATAAGAAATTTGAACGCAAGAATCAACCAAACCTTCTAATTTAAACTGAAATACAACTATTTAATATAACCACAAATCTCTAAAGAAAATCCTTTGCAGTTATTAATAAATAATTTAGAAGGAATTCAATTATTCATTTAACCTCATCGTTTAAAGTCAAACCATTAATAATAAATCATTTAATTTCCTTTATGTATTTGAAAGCTGCATAGATGTTTTACTTTCGTTCTAATTTCTTGAGCTAAGACTGTTGACTTGGTAAATTGGAAATCATACAATTTAAAGCACCAGCAAATTTTAATGAATACTTTGTTTAAACCGCCATATCATACAAAGATTGTTACATAAAATAAGTTGAGAGTTTAGATCGATGAGGGTTGCGAATTTATAACATGATGACTTTAAAATACACTTTCAGTTAGTGATGGGAAAATTCGCAGTAAAGTAAATATTTTACTTTATCAGGAAAATTTGACTGGTACAAATACTGTGTTTCTAGCAGTTCAAATTTTGACACGACAGAAACACAGTTTAAAGGACAGTCAGGGACAAAATCGCCTGTAAAACTCACTTGCATTCGGAAATTGACAATTTTAACAACATTTTTGGAATCCTTATTAAATTTCCTATCTAATAACCTGGAAACACACTACAAAATTTAGTACAGTCAGAAAGAAAAGCGGTGTTAAAGTTTGAACTGCCAGAAACACAGTTTGAAAGGACAAGGACAAAATTGTTTGTAAAACTCACTTGGAGTGAGAAATTGACAGTTTTAACCATATTTTTGAAATCCTTATTAAATTTCCTATCTGAGAACCAGAAAAAACACTAAAAAATTTGGTACAGTCAGGAAGAAAAGCGGTGACAGAGCTTTAACAGCCAGAAACATAGTTTGAAAGGACAGTCAGGCAACAAAATCGCCTGTAAAACCCACTTGGAGTGAGAAAATGACAGTTTAAAGCACATTTTTGGAATCCTCATTAAATTTCCTATCTAATAACCAGAAAAAAACCCAAAAAAATTTGTTACAATCAGGAAGAAAAGCGATGTCAGAGCTTTAACTGCCATAAATACAGTTTGAAAGGACAGGCAGGGACAAAATCGCCTGTAAAACCCACTTGAAGTGAGAAAATGACAGTTTAAAGCTCATTTTTGGAATCCTCATTAAATTTCCTATCTAATAACCAGAAAAAACACTAAAAAATTTGTTACAGCAGAAAGAAAAGCGGTGTCAGAGCTTTAACTGCCAGAAACACAGTTTGAAAGGACAGTCAGGGACAAAATCGCCTGTAAAACCCACTTGGAGTGAGAAAATGACAGTTTAAAGCACATTTTTGGAATCCTCATTAAATTTCCTATCTGATAACCAGAAAAAACCCTAAAAACTTTGTTACAATAAGGAATAAAAGCGGTGTCAGAGCTTTAACTTCCAGAGACACAGTTTGAAAATACAGTCAGGGACAAAATAGCCTGTAAAACCCACTTGGAGTGAGGAAATGACAGTTTAAAGCACATTTTTGGAATCCTCATTAAATTTCCTATCTAATAACCAGAAAAAACACTAAAAAATTTGTTACAGCAGAAAGAAAAGCGGTGTCAGAGCTTTAACTGCCAGAAACACAGTTTGAAAGGACAGTCAGGGACAAAATCGCCTGTAAAACCCACTTGGAGTGAGAAAATGACAGTTTAAAGCACATTTTTGGAATCCTCATTAAATTTCCTATCTGATAACCAGAAAAAACCCTAAAAACTTTGTTACAATAAGGAATAAAAGCGGTGTCAGAGCTTTAACTTCCAGAGACACAGTTTGAAAATACAGTCAGGGACAAAATAGCCTGTAAAACCCACTTGGAGTGAGGAAATGACAGTTTAAAGCACATTTTTGGAATCCTCATTAAATTTCCTATCTAATAACCAGAAAAAACCCTAAAAATTTTGTTACAATCAGGAAGAAAACCGGTGTCAGAGCTTTAACTGCCAGAAATACAATTTGAAAGGACAGTCAGGGACAAAATCGCCTGCAAAACCCACTTGGAGTGAGGAAATGACAGTTTTAAGCACATTTTTAGAATTCTCATTAAATTTCCTATCTAATAACCAGAAAAAACCCTAAAAAATTTGTTACAATCAGGAAGAAAAGCGGTGTCAGAGCTTTAACTGCCAGAAATACAGTTTGAAAGGACAGTCAGCGACAAAATCGCCTGTAAAACCCACTTACTGTCAGAAACACAGTTTGGAAGTTAAAAACGATTCACTTATAAGTAAACGTCAATCATACATTCACAAGTTATGGCAACCTTTGCTTCATAATGTAATAATTAGTTTATTTCTTTTCAGTTTTAATTTGTCACTTTGGTGTTAATTATGAATTGTAATATATCAACGTAAAACCACTTTTTTTTCAATTACCCTTTTTTCAAAAATTCATTGGGATTGAATGTAGCTAATGCTTGGAACATTACCGTCTTATCCTCCGTTCAAACTGTTTAACTAAACATTGCTTTCGAAATTAAATTTTATTGTTATTTTCCCCCAGGTTCGTGTTAAGCTAGAATTGGAATTTAAGAGAGGGCAAACTAGGTGAATACTAAAACAAGTTGAGTAATAAATCATTTTATTGTCCAGAAGGCTTAAAGTGAGAAGTCACGGTTCGTTTCATCTGCAAGCGGCAATGCATAGTAATGTAACGAATTTTCGTCTAAATTACTTCATTCGATTTTCATTTTCGATGTTCTCCCAGAAGAATATAAATTATGTTTTGCATAGACTCAGAGAGACTAATAATTAATTCAAAAATATCATAAAAAAATATTTAGTACATCCAGCTTTTTATCATCTTTTAGATCACTCACACTATGACGTAACTGTCAATTACAGTGGCTTGCACTATAGAATTAGTCTTGAAAGTTAATCATAACAAGCATTTGCTTATACCTGCAAAACTTAACTGAAATTAATTTTTGATTCTTATTGTATAAACTATAATAATTAATTTAAATCATGTTCTCGACAGCCGGTTGCGGTTTTATGATAAAAACCTTATTTAAATCTCCGAAGGTAAATTTGAGTGATCATGGTAAGTTGACAGGGAATTTGCATCCCAAAACGAGGAATTTAAAGCTTCTTCAGGATGCCGAATATTAATTAAAGGACCAATTCGCTCCGAGCAAACTTGTAAATCTTTATAAATCTATAAAGTTAATTTAAATATACGCCGACAGTCTCAAACTTGTAAACCGAGTAGAGAAAGTTGCTTTAACATGTATAATAGAAACTACAAAATTATTTTTATTGTATATAAGGAAATTTTACCACATCTCATAGAAGCTGTATTCGTGATATTAAAAGTGGTCTGAAAATCGATATTTTAAATGAAATTTAGTTACATTTAGACAGCCGGCTGCGCCTAGGATGTTCAAAAATTTAATAACGGAATCTTAAAATTCGGTTCCAAAGGCAAAAGAGCGTGCATTGCAGTAAATACGTTAGGGAAACTTTAAATTGCATTTTGAGGTTTCTTATTTCGAGCTCAAATTTATTTTCCCTGTGTAAGCTTACTTGTTAGAGGCTGGTTTGTGTTTCAGTTGTGTAAGACACTCAAAAAGTTAGTCAATTAACCGTGATGGCGTTATAGTTTGCATTAAGCTACAAGAAAGTGTTAGAAAATGCTTTTTTTACATGTTTGTAGGAAAAAACAATTTTCACACCTGTATTTTGTGTTAGTAGATTTTTTTTTCTAACCCAACTTAATAGATTGTTTATTTATTCAAAATCCAAATGGGTATAGAACAGTGTTACACAATACAGGCACAGTTCAAACTTACAATCACTATACAAAAGTATGAAAATAATATACAATATGAATATATTTTTTAAATATATGTAATTTGTAATGATTTGTAATTTGTTTATAATAATATCGTGCAAAATAAAGCAAAACTGGATTTATCTTCAGTTAAATTTTCCCATTTATAAACGCAGTTCTGAACAAATGTATTCATGAATATGATGAATATGATATAATAATTTTCTCACTTTAAAAACGTTTTGTTCACTTGTTAGAAACTAACAAGTCAAATAAAAAATGTCTACTTCCACTCTTCCTTTCCTTGTTCTTCTTTGAAATTTGAATTGAAAATAACTAAAATAAATAACACATATACTCTAGACACAAAATAAGAGACTTTTTCATGATTGAGGGAGAAGAAAAAACTAGATTCCCTAGAAAATCGTGCTCTCAATTCTGGGTAATGGAATTTTATTTTTCGACGACTTACTTTGAAAGTACCTCATGTACGCTTCCATTTAGAAGCAGAAAGGGGTTATTTGCCGCGCGCGAGCAGAAAGAGAGATTTTCTGCTCTAGAGCGTTTTCGCTTTCTACTAACAATCTACTCACCAACTTTTTTCGGCGTTTCCATAACAACGCTTGACATACCTGTTTGAAATAACCACATTCCGTCAAAGTGATTTATCGGTGACAATGAGTTCGAGCGACGAAAATGATGCGAGTTGTCCTTCTAATCCACCCCACAGCAGTCGTCGAAAAAATATCGTCTATATTTCGAGCCAAAAGTACTTTTGCCGCTTTTACATGATTGCAGCGTTCGGCTTCGCCTCAAGCTGCAAATTTCATGTGCAAGCGGCAAATATATACTTTCCGCTCTTAATATAGAATATACTATTATGAATTTTTTGTATAATCTGTAAGAAACTAAAAACAAAATTTTAAAGCAAAAATTAGTTTTGTAATCTGATTTTTTAGGGTCAAAACGATCATTTTATTCGCTAAACCCAAATTTCCATTGAGGTGTAAAACTGATGTTTTGATATTTTCTGGACTTTTTAAAACAATATTGTTTGCAAACTTTCGCTTACCAAGTGCACGTCAAATGCAATTCGTCATCGCAAACAAAACTTTTTGGTATTTTGCCTGTTTTACAAAATAACGTATATACGGACTTTTTAAATTGCGTCGCTCAAATGAAAATGCGAATTTCAATATATTCTTTTCCCGGAAATCCGTCACATATTTCCCAGTGTAATGAAGCGAGTGAAATCTAAACACTCGCCGAAGTAATCTTGCATCGTTTTGTTGACGGAACGGGAAAAATATTTTATATATCCTTCTTTTATATACATTTTTAACGTGCGAATGCTTTCAGAAGTGATTTGGCACCTTGGTGAATAATGTTTGTGATTTTTTGATTATGTTCGGTATAGAAAATTACATTTTACCTCTCAAAAGCACACCTCTAAGTAAAGAAATATAGTGCAATAATACTCAACCAAATAGAGAACGGAATTTAGAGATCATTTTAGATTTTAAGTAAGGTGGAACCCTAATTTCAGTGAAATACTGAGAGTGAGCACTCAAATTAGGGTTCCAAGTTTACCTTATTTTCTCTATTCACTAATTAGTTCCAATGAAAATATCCTATGGTTTGTTAGTTAGAAAGGATAGAATGAATTGCTTTAATCTAATCTAGGATGACTTATTATTTGGAATTGGTTTATTTTATCAATTATAAGTTATATAACATGAAGCGATACCCAAAAAGATCAATGGAATAGTGAGTAAAAAATTACAACTGATCTAGAAAAATTAATGCAATGTTTTTTTGGCAAATGACCATTATAATTTTGTAAAAGCTTATTTTTAAGAGTATTTTAGTATAGAATTTGAATTTTTCGTATTACTTTTGTCGTCTATTGTGAATTTTTCAAAATAACGTTTTTGTTACTAAAAAATGGTACTAAGCTTTGTCATTCAGCGCCAAATGACAATTTGACTCCTTTGAAATTAAATTATTCTATATTTAATAGTTCTAACTGATAAAAATATAACAAAAATGATTTTAAACAAGGAAATTGCTACTTTTTTGAAAAAGGTTATTAAAACTTCACTTATAAAACTTATGATGGTGTCAAATATGACAAAAGTGGTAAAATTGACCACAGTAGATTATCATTATGATTTTTACTTAAAACTGCCAAATTCAACCTAAAATGACACTATGTACTTTGGTTGTGGTAAAACCATGATAAAACTATAATAATGTGAGTATAAAATTTAGATTTTGTAGCCAAACTGTGACGCTAAAATGTCTTTTATACTTTGCAAATTTTGACAAGTTAATTAAAAAATTTTTTTTTTCAATTGTGATCTTGGGATGTTAATCTGAAATCATTTGAGTTGTTTTTTGACACAACTCCAAAAAAGGTTTTTTGACACGTGACTGTTGTTGACAGCCGTCAGTTTAATTTTACAGTGTTGCCAGCTGCGCATTAATACTGTCACTATCAGCCCCAACTGTTGAAATGTATAATTTACAGGCTTTTCAAGGATAAAAATTACATTTTCCAAGTTACGTGACTGTTGTTGACAAGTTTCAACTTAACTTGACAGTGTTGCCAGCTGCAAATTTAAATTGTCACGATCATGTGACGTGCTTTTACAATTTAGGTTTTTCCAACTGTTTAAATGTAATTTACATACTTTTCAAAGTTAAAAATTACATTTTCCAAGTTACGTGACTGTTGTTAAGTTTCAACTTAAGTTTACAGTGCTGCCAGCTGCAAATTTAAATTGTCACGATCACGTGGCTTGCTTTTACAATTTCAGTTTTGAAGATTGGTGATATTTGCATTAATAGCATCAATTTACAGAAAAATACTAATAAATAATTTTTTTCTCATCTCAAGAAAAGCAACAATATTCAGGATGTTTCAGTATGACAATCTGTTACAGTAATTTTGCAGAAGCCAATAGACTGTTTTGTAAATAAAATAGTAACTTCAGAGATATTTGTTTTTTGTAAAAAGTCAATTGTCATTTTTTCTTTGAGCGAACAACATTGATCCTCTCAGCCCTTTTTTAACACTGACCACATTGGATAAACGTCCCTTTTAACTTAATACAATTTAAATGCAAGTATTTTCAATATAAAACGATGAATCTATCTAGTTTAGCGGAAACGCTTGCACTTATGATACACTATGACAGTTAAGGGTGTTGAGGCGGTTCAAGGCGACGCCCTTCCGATGCTATTAAACCCTTCTACCGGAACTCTATTTGAAATCCTCGCCCTATCCAAATTTATAGCAATTGGTTTTTATATTATTAGTTAATTACTTTAGTAGTCCCTGGTAAGAGATCGGTAAAAAAACCAAAAAGTAAGTAAGTATATTACCAAGTAATAACCATTACATGCGTGTAGAATACTACACTTTTTCTACGACTGTGATAAGTATTTAGATAAATAATAGCGACGAATAATAACAATGTTCATGTTGTTTATCATAAATAATGGCTTTATTGGCGACATCTGTTATTGGCTAGGAAAATATCGATTTTCAATAAAACCCCAAAATTTCTATGGATATATTCCTAGCAAACAGGTGTTTCTTATGTGGATTTACTGGAGTTTTCCATATATCTTTTTTTTTATTAAACTTCTAGTCAAAAAGAATGGGACAGCAAAATTTGTGCGGCTGTTTTTTCCAATTGATTCACTCGATTTTTATAAGTTTTTTGAGGTTTAAAAGGTATTTTCTTCCTCTTTCTGATGACCTAAATAATCTTTATAAAAGTTTTCAGTTGTAGTCAAAAAATAAAAAATTTGGTCTAACGTCATTTCTCGCAAAAAAAATAAAGATTTTCAAAATAACCTTAATAGAGACTTGTGGTCAATATCGTGCTGATTAAGGACTGTTTACAAATTTTATTGCAAAATCTCAAAACTGGGGTTATTTTTATTATTTTTGATTTTTTTATTTGAACTCTTATAGATTTCACTAAAACGCCATTAGAAAAAGGATAAAAAGTACTACAAAATGAGCTCTTCATGTTACCGAGATATTGAATTTCAAAAAGTAGTAAAAAAGACCCTTACATTTTTTTAAAAAATTATTTGATTTTTTCAGGGCACATAGTAGATAACAGCTATTTAATAAATTTTGTGGAGATCGACTTGGTGTTTTTACTTTCACTTACACTCACTGTGGGATTTGTTTTAAGTGTAATTTTGCTTATCCCGTATTCGCCAAACTGATGATGGTAGATATATGAATTAGATTCTTCTTTATCTTCTTTATCCAATATCATTATTTTCCATTAAAATCACTGAACATAACAAGATTTATGATAAAAATATGATTTTGTTTTCAGTTTGGTTTTTGGGTCCCCCTGTATAACGCAGATTAAGCTTTTTACTTAAATTGGGTAGTTTTAAGTGTAACCTTGCTAATCCCTTTCTTCTCCCACAAAAGATTAAAAAAAATGGTTAAATTAAAAACAAGAATAGTGAAAAACTCCATTTTAGTGAATCAATTTGAAGAAACAGCCGCTCAAAAATGACCAAAAATTTCGCTGTCTCATTTTTTTTGACGAGCAGTTTATATTTAAAATTGCTCTTATCTACAAAGCAAGGGCTTGGGTAGAATAATAAAAAATCTGTCCTACTCTCTTTCTGTACTTTCCTAAAATTTTGGAAATAACTTCTATAACTAAACCTTACAATAATAACGAATCTACAGGAAACATATAAAACTATAAGTTTGTGACTCTGTTAATGTTTGAGCTTATCTGTCATCAAATTAAACGACATTTATTATAAAATATTTAAAAAAAAAAACATAGATTATATCAAAAAATAGTCAACCACCCATTAAAAAAAAGGCTGTACAGAGCTGCGGACACAAAAGGTCGGACGCAATTTTAACAACAGCGCTGACCAGCTTGATTAATGTTTTTAAAGCTTTTTCTTTTTAAATCATTTTTACAGCGAAGTGAAAACCGGTCTTGAAAAACGAGTAAAACCGTTAATTAGTCACTCCCAGTAAAACTAACTCGCAGACAGCATTAATTTCCTGCGCCTGAGAAAACCGCTGAATTAATTCTTTGTTGGAAAACCTATTCCAGAGCTAAAGGACATGACACGTAAGCCCTTTCACTGAACCAGATTGCATTGACATTTTTATGTTTGCAATTAAGCCAGCTCGTAACAAACCTTTTTGCAAGTTTTTTGTTTGTAATAAGTTGATTTTCAATTTTTTTTTTACATTTTTCAGTTTTATTTAGTGTGTAAGATAACTATTACAGTGCCTCTCCCATATTTGGTTTTTTCACAGTTTAATTACACACAAAATCAGTCACCTAGCAAAATTTCTATTCAAACTAAAGATTACTCAAGTGCTTTCAAGAAAATGTCGTGTTTGAGAACATAAGGATGTAGAATCGTTCACTAACCACCTCTTAGCCTTGGACCGTAATTTTCCATCACTTGACTCAATAGAGGTCGTGCACTAAAGTGCAAAAAGGTAAGAGATTGGATGCTTACTTGAAAAACTACAATGCACAAGAAAAGTTCTACGTGTTAATAAGGTTTTCAACAGGAAATCCATTTCAAATATGGTTTCATTTCAATTCGGCTGTAGATTGGATATTTCGCGGTTGTCAGCTTGAGCATTACAGATTCTCGGTGATTTAAAAATTGTTTTTGGTAACTGAAGTCATGAAAAAATGAGTCAACTTTAACGTCCTCTAGTGGCCAAACCGTCCAATCCATTAACCCCAGCTGGGGTATCTTTAGAAAGCTCATTTTATTGGCTATCCATTGACGTATAACACTTTACCAAAAGTAGTGCAGTTAAGCGAGTTTTTGAGGATTAAACAACATTTTTCTGAAAGATAATTCTCTGAATTGCAATCGAATTTATTCCATACTTTATGTACACATTGTATATTGCTTTTCATTTTTCATTTTGGAGTGCTCATTGAAATTTGTTTATAAAATCCATTCGTTTCTGCTGCAATTGTAACATACTTTACAAAGTCTTTTAAACTCTCTCGCTGATCATTCTTTCGCATAGAACCTACATGTTCCATTTTCTGTTTTTTTCTTCCACTAAAGTTCAAAACAGTGTAGTTTCAAGTCGAACTGCTGAACGTTGTTTTCTTCCCTCTGTAAAACTTTTCCGTTATATACTTTGAGTGCCATTGCGATCATGAGAAACTTGTAAAGAGTTGGCTTCAAAATATTAGAGTTTTTCTTAATTTTTAATTATTGGACACCTTGTATTCATGTGAAATACCGTATGTATACCCTCAATATATTATTTTAGGAAATAATAAATGTTTCAGGTATTTCCAGTTTATGCTTGAAATATAACAAACAATTAATGGTTTAGATTTGATCTATCAGACCTGTTAATTAATCATATAAAATTAATGAATTTGGTCGGATATGTTTTGATTTGTTATCATGTCGATGCTAGAATTGTTATGATTGACGAATTGAGGAGTGCAGCAAACTATAAGTATTTTCTACATGAAATTAATAAAATCTGAAAGTTGTTATAGTTTGTAAAAGGTTTTGTACTTTGAGGTCTAATCTAGAAAATATTTGAAGCTAGAAGCTTGAAAACTGATTAGAATTTTATTAAACAACTTTTCAGGTTCATTTTTATAATATTTTACAAACTCTTTGTAATTTTTAGCTTGAAGATTGAGTAGAACTTTGTTAAACTGATTTTAAGGTAAATTTTCATTATTTTGTAACTTTAAAATTGTTTGTTTTTAAGTCAATTTTTAACCAGTTTGAACACTTTTGCTTTCGACTGAGCTATGATCAATCGAAATGGAGTTTAAGAAAGCAGTTTGGAGCACTCTCTGTTACTTTTTGCCTTGTAACTCCTTAAGGAACCCCTTGAGAGCAAAAGTTCATTATTTACATTTTTCTGTAGCTCCTCAAATAACGGAGCTACGCTCAATCGAAATGGAGTTGGTTTAAAAAAGCAATTTGGTGCACCCTGTCACTTTTGACACAATTTATGACAAAAATCAAAGAAAAACTGGATGACATTAAATAAAAAAAAAGGAATACGAACTGTTTGTGTTAATAAAAGTCTAAAATCAATCGATTTATTAAAACGAAACTTAAAAACAGCAACCTAGTTTGGGGTCAGTTTTCCGACAACGGAAATTAATTCGAAACCTGGAATCCAATCGAGTGATTAATTAAGCGTTTCCGCGTTTTTCCGTCCGGCAATTTCCCGTCGAGAGCGGAAAATCGTTTTAAAAGAAAGTTTTGTCGTTTAAAATCCATCCCTCACTGCCGAATTCGATGAGAGTGGTCGAGGCTTTTGAGACTTTTCCATCGTTGTTACAAAAGCTTTTCAAGTTTTTCCGGACTGGCGTTCGTGAGCTTAAATGACAGCTAATAGTTTTCCCGACAAACTGTGGCAAAGTGTTGCAAACTCCCCAAAAAAATATACAAAATAGTTACTTACTTGATTTTGCTAAATATTAGAAGTTTGAGAAAAAATCACAATTTTAGCACAGTTTCTGATTTATTGATTTGTTCTGATAACTGATTTAAGTGCATATTGGCGTTGTTTTGACTATTTGAGGAGTTAATTAATAACGGCACGAGTTTGAAGCAGTTGTCGCCAGATGTTCCATATCAATTTCACATACGTTATACTTGATTGATATCGTTTTAATTAAAAATGTAGGTATGCATTAATATAGTAATTACGAAAATCTAATATTTTGTTATTTTTTCATTTCACGTAAAAGGAGACAAATTATTAATTTGATAATGTCATGTCTAAACTACAAATAAGGGTGCAGTATTTGGGAATCCAAGGTAAAGTAAAAATGAAAAAGTAAATTTCAGTGTGACAGGAAAATTTACCAATTTTACCTAATTTGGCCAGGAAATGTATAGGTCTAATTGAAATTTGCTTAAAAGCTGTCATTGAATTTGAAAAGTAATAAATCTGAATTACTGCACTTTTTATGCACCCTCTGTATAATGCGGCATTGACGGACTGTGAAACTTTCAGGGATGAGCAGTTCTTTTCGAAAATTTTTGTTTTTTTTCAAATTTTTCGTAACTTTCACCGTTTGTAAGTTATTTAGCAAAAACTGGTTCGATGCAACAAATTTTCAAGTCAATTGAAATTTGAGCGCTCTGTAACTCGGTTATTTTTGGGAGTTCAGGGAGGTTGATTCACTCAAATTAACCGTCTTGAGCTCCTCTTTCCAGTAGTGTAAAGCAAAAAATTGTATCTTAAAAATTGCATACAGGGTGATCAAAAATAGTAAGCCATCATATTTTTCTTGCCCACCCTGTATACTGGAAGCAAAAACGGTCCTGCAAACTTATGGTGCTAAGTAAAGGAGTTGGTTAGGAACAATTTTGGTATTTTGCAAATTTTTCGAAACTTTTATCGTTTTCGAGTTATTTAGCAAAAACTGGTTCGATGCAACAAATCTTCAAGTCAGTTGAAATTGTGCTTTGAAATTTGAACACCCAGTAACTCAGTTATTTTTGGGGGTTTAGAGAGGTTGAAGCACTCAAATTAACCGTCTTGAGCTCCTCTTTCCAGTAGTGTAAAGCAAAAAATTTTATCTTAAAAATTGCATACAGGGTGACCAAAAATAGTAAGCCATCATATTTTTCTTGCCCACCCTGTATACTGGAAGCAAAAACGGTCCTGCAAACTTATGATGCTAAGTTAAGAAGTTGGTTAGGAACAATTTTGGTATTTTGCAAATTTTTCGAAACTTTTATCGTTTTCGAGTTATTTAGCAAAAACTAGGTTGATACAACAAATTTTCAAAGTCAGTTGAAATTGTGCTTTGAAATTTGAACACCTTGTAACTCAGTTATTTTTGGGGGTTTAGAGAGGTTGAACCACTCAAATTAACCGTCTTGAGCTCCTCTTTCCAGTGGAGCAGCGTAAAAAAAACTATCTTAAAAATTGCGTACAGGGTGAAAAAAATAGTGAACCAACATATTTTTCCTGCACACCCTGTACACTGGAAGCAATAACGGTCCTTCAAACTTACGGTGTTGGGTTAAGGAGTTGATTATGAACATTTTTGGTCCCTTGCAATTTTTTTGAAATTCTCACCGTTTTCGAGTTATTTACGAAAAACTGGTTTGGTGCAACAAATATTTCACGGATTAAAGGACAGTCAGGGACAAAATTGCCTGTAAAACCGACTTGGAGTAAGAAAATGACTGTTTTAAGCAGATTTTTGGAATCCTCATTAAATTTCCTGGTCAATAATGTGAAAAAACACTACAAAATTTGGTACAGTCAAGGAGAAAGCGGTGTCAAAATTTGAACTGCCAGAAACACAGTATTTGTAATTTACTGGTAATTTATCCTGGTAAGTAAAATATTTCCTTTACCGGTAATTTACCCATCACTACAAACTACCCACTGTGATTGGTAAAAAAAAGCAGCTTCCAGTTTGCTGCTTTTTTTGACTAATCACAAACTACGAACAGACTTTTTCAAAAACGTTTTTGCAAACACACAGGGAATTTTAAACCGAGTTTAAAGCTTGAGCAAACGACAAAAATGTCGCATATTATAGGGACTAAATCTGTGTGAATGTAGTGAATAAAATAACTGTTAAGACATAAAAAACTACCTGTGTTCAGTTGCTTTATTCTGCTCACCTAAGTGCAATAAATCATCCGCATTCTCCTGTAATCTGTAACAATTTGAACAGAGTGATGGGCAGTCCTCTGGGAGCATTTAGATCCTTCCCTTTATTTCCGACACATTTGAGGAATATAACGAAGCGACGTTCTGGAATAATACAGTTATATTCCTTTAGGAAAACTTTAATGGCATCCACCTTTTGACACCATATAACCAGTACAAGAGCGAACAAAAAGTTTACAGGGTAAACTATAGCAATAATTCCTGATTTCAGCTTTGTTTGGTGGTATTTAATGCTGAAAATGCAAATAATGTTCAATACACAAAGTTATTGGAATTGGAACAATGCACTGTGGTTTTAAATGAACACACAGGCATTTTTGTGGTTGTATAGGAATGATACAATAATAGTGCGGAAATAAAGCGTATTTAACTTTTATGGATTTTATTTAATAAATTACTTTTTTTTATTTAAAAAAAATGCCAATAAATTGTTTTTCTAAATATTGAAACACATCCACGTTAAGCGATATCTTCAAAATACTGTACTACTCTGTTGCTTCTTGTCTTTTCTTGAAATATAATATCACTGTAAACGACTCCTAAATTAAATATTCACATAAACCAAATAAAATTTGTCACCCATTAGCAAAGAAGCTTATTCCTACCACTTTCCTCAATAAATCACACACACATTTCCCGCTAATTTCACACAAGAAACCAAACTCCCAGGGACCGAATCGGATTTACCCTCTTCCACTCAAATCCTCGAAGGAAGAGGGAATAATGACATTAAGATGCAGTTTACCTACGTTATTTTGTGGGACGTTGGGTTGTTCCATTTTTTTAACCTGTCCTACCCACGTCATTTACCTATTTTTTGATAAATCTTTTATTGAAATTTATGTTTCTATAGAGTGAATCCACCCACAAGAAAATTAAAACTTAAAATTAGCTCTTTTTTTGTTATTCTCTTTCACATCGGGCAAAATAATCTTTAACCTGATTTCCGAAAACAACAAACGCACACTGTCAAAGGCATAAAAATAACATTTTAAGGATGAACTCGACGATCCAGGAGGAAAAATAAAAGGGAATTAGATACTCGACGGGATGTTATTTATGTGAGAAATTGTGAAGAAGCATTACCGTTATCCGGGGAATTATTGTGCCATGCTCACGACGGGATGCCGGTGCCACTTAAATCAGAAATGTACATAAATTACTTTGCTGTAGGTATACAGGCAAATAGTTGTAGAATTTATGTACTTTATGAGGCAGTTCATAGACGGTTGGAAAAGTGATTTTATTTTTCATTTACTTTGGGTAAAGTGTGGTTAATTGTCAACTTTCAATTCAAATCAAAAGAGTTTTTAATTGGAATTTTTCTCTCTAAAATCATTCTAAAAATTATGTAGTTTTTTGAGCAGTGTGCTTTAATCTACTTTCGTTTATAAATCAAGGAATATTTTTTCAAATAATTCGCTCCAACAAGTCATTATGTCATTTTCCTGAAAAATGCTTCCTAAGGAAGGTACAGTCCTCAAAATTTCAGTTTAAAAAATGGATTTTTTGACTATCAGACCGTTGGAGCAATTTTGTTTACATTTGGAACAAGTACTTATGAAATGAATACTCGTTATGTGATGTGAATAACGTTTGTCAAAATTGTTTAGTGGCGTTGATACAGGAGGACAATGGTCTTCATTTTCCTACTTATTTTCTACGCTTACTGGATATTATTCAGAAATTACAGTTTTTTTTAATTTCCGAGAAAAAAGTATCTCTTGTAGAATTTTTATTTAAAATTCTGTTTGTGAGATAATCGGGTTATTACGTTTTAAATCTGGGGAGTTAATTTTTGACACTGAAAATAGTTAAAGAAACAGGATTTTTGGACTAATTTTTACTGGCGTTTTTTAGACAAGTAGTGCCAAACTGATCATTCAAGACTTGTGAGAGTCCAAATTTGTACTATAGTCTAGAAACTTGTTATTTACTACTAAAAATAATCTTATAATCCGTTTTTTCAGACTGCAATCCAATGTCGATTGTTTGAAATTGATTTGTTAGTGTTTTAAGTCAATTTAATAGTGACAAACCTTGAAATGTCATTTTTAAGTCTATAGAGAATTTAAAAATCGTTTTCTTAAGTCTACTATGTCAAAAATTTTGTGAAGATAGTCTTGAAACTCGTTTTTTTGAGCGCAATTTTAGAGCACTAAAAATAGCCAAGAGTTTTAAGAAAATGAAAAGCAAATTTATTTTTAAGACTAAAATATTGAAATTTGGTTTCATATTATGAAAACTTACTTCAAATGCAAATTTTAAGCTTTTGATGTCACTTTTCATTAGTTCAGAGTAACTTTTTGTGGTGTCCAAATCAATTTTCAATACTAAAGTCTTTCAATTTATATGAAAACTGTGACGACTGACTACAAAGACAGTTTTTAAGCCTCTCAAGTCAATTTTCTCAGTTTCTAAGTCAATTTTCAAGACTAAAGTCTTTCAAATGTTCTGAAAACTGGTTACAAAGACAATTTCTAAGCTTCTCAAGTTAATTTTCACCGTTTCACAGTCAATTTACTGGTTTCTGTCAATTTTCAAGACTAAAGTCCTTTAATTTGTCCAGAAACTATGAAAACTGACTGCAAAGACATTTTTTTAGCTTTTTAAGAAATATGAAATATACTTGACAGAAACAGATAAATTAGGTTAAAAAAAATATTTCGGAAAAACTAATACAAAATTGACCTTTTGACACCCTGTATCTCCGAAATCATCGACTTTTGGACTGAGGTAAGTTGGGTTAGGTTAGGCTTCGAGAATTTGTGGTAGCATTTTTTCCGCATCTTTCAGAGACACCCTGTATTATAAAGTTTTTGAAATGCTTTCAAAAATCTGAAATTTGACTGTGACGTATCAGTCAATTTAATAATTTAAAACTTCACCCAGCTAGAATTCCCCAATTTAACTGCGCAGCAAGACAAATACATACATTAATAATTGTAGTTTATTAATATCCCAACATGAATATGGAATCATCCATATAATGCATTTCATTAGTTGCAAATTATATTCGTTAGCCGTGCTCTAAATAAATTAAATATCAAAAGGTAAAAAATACTAATACGAAATTTAGGTGTCACTAAATGCTCTATTATTTATCCCCATTGGGGGATAACTAATTAGTCCTGAAAACATTTAATTAACTCCAATATAAATTATTATTGTTGGTTGTGAAGCACTGGTTTAATGCAGGTAATGCTGATTTTACAAAATCTAAAATTGTAAATTAGCGCAATAATTATTGAAGGCTTCATATCCCCAATACGAATCAAGTCAAAAAACTAAAGTGATGTAGATTCTATCAAGAACCAATTTATAACGCATAAATAGCGTCGACCTAGTCTGCGGTTATTTATAAATCAATTGAACAGAAAGGCTGTAATTCTTGGTACATTACCCAGCATATTTCTACCTTAATAAGCCATATATTGAAATAATGAACTATAAATTCAGTTTATAGCGTCAGCACCTAAAAAATTATTACTTTAGGAGTAACTGAACCTCCTTGCCTTTCTGCTATCTTAATTCCATTCTCGTGTTTCTGTAAAAATCAGATTCTGTATCAGAAGCCCAGGAGTATTAGGAGTAACTAAAATATACCTCATTGAGTTTATGGTTCAATTTACGATTTTCTGCAAAAATTTGTTTTTCTATCAGGTCCACAGGGAGAATAAAAAAATATTTTGAAGCTTTCTTGATAATTTTTGGTGAACAAATCAGCGATCAGGAGTAACTGAAATTTACCTCCTTACGTTTCTGCTTTCCTAATAAAATTATCGATTTTCTATAAAAATTGCAATTTTCGTCAAAATTAAATTTTGTATCAGGAATACAGAAATGGCAGGAGGTAAGTGCAGTTTTTTTGACAATTGGAGAATACGCTTGAATATTAGGAGCAACAAAAATTTACCTCCTCGCGTTTCTGCTATCTCTGTTAGATTTTGGATTTTCGGTAAAAATTGAGTTTTGTATCAGGAACACAGAAATGGAAGGAGGTGAATTAAGTTTCTTGACAATTGGCGCATAAGCCTAAAAATCAGGAGCAACTGAAATTCACCTCTTTACGTTTCTGCTCTCCTAATAAGATTTCTTGACAATTCGGTGAACAAAACAGCAATCAGGATTAACTGAAATTTACCTCCTTACGTTTCTGCTTTCCTAATAAAATTATCGATTTTCTGTAAAAATTGCAATTTTCGTCAAAATTTAATTTTGTATCAGGAATACAGAAATGGCAGGAGGTAAAATAAGTTGTCTTGACAATTGGCGAATGTGCTCAAATATCAGGAGTAACAAAAATTTACCTCCTTTTGTTTCTGCTTTCCTATTGATATTCTCGATTTTCTCTAAAAATTACAAAAATTGGATTTTGTATCAGGAACACAGTATGGCAGGAGATAAGTGCAGTTTTTTTTGACAATTGGAAAATACGCTTGAATGTTAGGAGCAACAAAAATTTACCTCCTCGCGTTTCTGCTATCCTTGTAAGATTTTGGATTTTCGGTAAAAATTGAGTTTTGTATCAGGAACACAGAAATGGAAGGAGGTGAATTAAAGTTTCTTGACAATTGGCGCATAAGCCCAATAATCAGGAGCAACTGAAATTCACCTCTTTACGTTTCTGCTTTCCTAATAAAATTACCGATTTTCTATGAAAATTGCAATTTTCGTCAAAATTAAATTTTGTATCAGGAATACAGAAATGGCAGGAGGTAAAATAAGTTGTCTTGACAATTGGCGAATGTGCTCAAATATCAGGAGTAACAAAAATTTACCTCCTTTTGTTTCTGCTTTCCTATTGATATTCTCGATTTTCTCTAAAAATTACAAAAATTGGATTTTGTATCAGGAACACAGTATGGCAGGAGGTAAGTGCAGTTTTTTTGACAATTGGAGAATACGCTTGAATATTAGGAGCAACAAAAATTTACCTCCTCGTGTTTCTGCTATCCTTGTTAGATTTTGGATTTTCGGTAAAAATTTAGTTTTGTATCAGGAACACAGAAATGGAAGGAGGTGAATTAAAGTTTCTTGACAATTGGCGCATAAGCCCAATAATCAGGAGCAACTGAAATTCACCTCTTTACGTTTCTGCTTTCCTAATAAAATTACCGATTTTCTATGAAAATTGCAATTTTCGTCAAAATTAAATTTTGTATCAGGAATACAGAAATGGCAGGAGGTAAAATAAGTTGTCTTGACAATTGGCGAATGTGCTCAAATATCAGGAGTAACAAAAATTTACCTCCTTTTGTTTCTGCTTTCCTATTGATATTCTCGATTTTCTCTAAAAATTACAAAAATTGGATTTTGTATCAGGAACACAGTATGGCAGGAGGTAAGTGCAGTTTTTTTGACAATTGGAGAATACGCTTGAATATTAGGAGCAACAAAAATTTACCTCCTCGTGTTTCTGCTATCCTTGTTAGATTTTGGATTTTCGGTAAAAATTTAGTTTTGTATCAGGAACACAGAAATGGAAGGAGGTGAATTAAAGTTTCTCGACAATTGGCGGATAAGCCCAAAAAACAGGACCAACTGAAATTCACCTCTTTACGTTTCTGCTTTCCTAATAAAATTATCGATTTTCTGTAAAAATTGCAATTTTCGTCAAAATTAAATTTTGTATCAGGAATACAGAAATGGCAGGAGGTAAATTTAGTTGTCTTGACAATTGGCGAATGTGCTCAAATATCAGGAGTAACAAAAGTTTACCTCCTTTTGTTTCTGCTTTCCTATTGATATTCTCGATTTTCTCTAAAAATTACAAAAATTGGATTTTGTATCAGGAACCCAGTATGGCAGGAGGTAAGTGCAGTTTTTTTTGACAATTGGAGAATACGCTTGAATCTCAGGAGCAACAAAAATTTACCTCCTCGCGTTTCTGCTATCTCTGTTAGATTTTGGATTTTCGGTAAAAATTGAGTTTTGTATCAGGAACACAGAAATGGAAGGAGGTGAATTAAAGTTTCTTGACAATTGGCGCATAAGCCTAAAAATCAGGAGCAACTGAAATTTACCTCCTTACGTTTCTGCTTTCCTAATAAAATTATCGATTTTCTGTAAAAAATGCAATTTTCGTCAAAATTAAATTTTGTATCAGGAATACAGAAATGGCAGGAGGTAAATTTAGTTGTCTTGACAATTGGCGAATGTGCTCAAATATCAGGAGGAACAAAAATTTACCTCCTTGCGTTTCTGCTATCCTAGTAAGTATTTGGATCTTCAGTAAAAATTGAGTTTTGTATCAGGAACATAGAAATGGCAGGAGGTGAATTAAAGTTTCTTGACAATTGGCGCATAAGCCAAAAAAACAGGACCAACTGAAATTCACCTCTTTACGTTTCTGCTTTCCTAATAAAATTATCGATTTTCTATGAAATTTGCAATTTTCGTCAAAATTAAATTTTGTATCAGGAATACAGAAATGGCAGGAGGTAAAATAAGTTGTCTTGACAATTGGCGAATGTGCTCAAATATCAGGAGTAACAAAAATTTACCTCCTTTTGTTTCTGCTTTCCTATTGATATTCTCGATTTTCTCTAAAAATTACAAAAATTGGATTTTGTATCAGGAACACAGTATGGCAGGAGGTAAGTGCAGTTTTTTTTGACAATTGGAGAATACGCTTGAATATTAGGAGCAACAAAAATTTACCTCCTCGTGTTTCTGCTATCCTTGTTAGATTTTGGATTTTCGGTAAAAATTTAGTTTTGTATCAGGAACACAGAAATGGAAGGAGGTGAATTAAAGTTTCTTGACCATTGGCGCATAAGCCTAAAAATCAGGAGCAACTGAAATTCACCTCTTTACGTTTCTGCTCTCCTAATAAGATTTCTTGACAATTTGGTGAACAAAACAGCAATCAGGAGTAACTAAAATTTACCTCCTTACATTTCTACTTTCCTAATAAGAAAGATTATAGATTTTCTGAAAAAATTGCAATTTTCGTCAAAATTAAATTTTGTATCAGGAATACAGAAATGGCAGGAGGTAAAATAAGTTGTCTTGACAATTGGCGAATGTGCTCAAATATCAGGAGTAACAAAAATTTACCTCCTTGCGTTTCTGCTATCCTAGTAAGATTTTGGATCTTCAGTAAAAATTGAGTTTTGTATCAGGAACATAGAAATGGCAGGAGGTAAATTAAAGTTTCTTGACAATTGGCGGATAAGCCCAAAAAACAGGACCACCTGAAATTCACCTCTTTACGTTTCTGATTTCCTAATAAGATTCTCGCTTTTCTAAAAATTACAATTTTCTGTAAAAATTATTCATTTAATTATTTTATAAAAATCCTTTTGCTCATAATATAGGAATATTAAAACACAACAAATTTTGTAAAAATAGTATTTATTTGGTACACTATATACATTTTTGTTTACATGCTTTCTCTGCTTTTCGTGTTAACGGAAGAGCATTTATATGGTTGCAGTCCTTCAAAACCAACGGATTTAGATATCCAGGAAACAAAGTTACGATTCCAGATAATTAATAATAATTATTCTGACATAGAAAAGTCGTGTTCCAGGTTACTCAATTATTAATCTTCGTTAATTTCCTTACAACATCACGCAATCGTGCAAAATTCCGAAATCTCCAGCGATGATCATACCTGTTTTTGTAATTTTCCTGTTTCATTTTCTCCTTTGGTTCGATAAAGCCGGGAGTTTATTTAGAATGTATTTGGGCAAAATGCGGCGTTATAAGTGCGGATAGGGCGTTTTGTTCGCTTTTGTTTGTGTAACCCACCAGGAAGAATTTTTTGAATTCAGCAGATTTTAATGAAAACGTATGCAAAAAAAAAACAACAAAAAAAAAACCAATTAGCTCACGTGTTTATTAATGGATTACATGATAAGTTACACTATTTGAAGCTATTACAGTTATAGTGAAAAAAAGATGCTTTAAATTGAAACTAATAATTAAATAGCGAACTTTAAAATTTAGTCCTCGGCCCATTCAAACGGCTCTGGTGGCTCAGGTTCTTTTTCCTCTTCGCCCTTTGGTCCGAAAGCTGTAATTTTTAAAAAGTTTTTAATTTAAACCAACACAAGAACCAATTTAAATTGTGTTTTTCTGTTATTCGCGTTGAGAAGTAAAATGGAAAGTAAAGAATAACAGAAAGAATAAAACATTACCTACCTTGAACAGGCTCAACAAGCTCTTCTTTGCCGGGTTTCAGATTGCGCATCATAATAAGGCCTCCAATTCCCACATCTTTCAACGGAACATACTGACTATTTTCGTTCAACCCAACCACCTTAAGCTGTTGTCTCAACACTCTAGCAGGATTCTGCAAGATTTCGAAATTCGGTTCAGGCTCTTTCTTCTTCTCCTCCTTCTCCTCTTTCTTGTCTTTGTCCTTCTTTTCCTCAGCTGAAGAGGTGCCAGCCTTTTTCTCTTCGGATTTCTTCTCCTCATTCTTCTTATCCTCGGCAGTTTTCTTGTCATCTTTTTCCTCGTCGACATCCATTTTTTCGTCGCGGTGTTTGCGCTCGTGGTCACGTTTACGTTGACGAGCAGCGATACTTAATACTGCTGTTTGGACTTTTTCGCGTTCTTCACGTTTCTTCTCTTCCATGGGGGCTGGATAAGCGTACAAACTGGGTTTGGCGTTTGATTTGTATTCCAATTTAGGCATCTGGAAACAAAAAAGTAAATGAAATTTTTAATGAGTAGTACAAACTACTACTATTGACATAATAACAAAAATCTCTCACAACAAACTTCACAATTCAATAAAATTAATCAACTTTTTAATTATGGGATAGCATTCATATATCCAAATAATATGCACGGATTGATTAAATTAACAGGAACGTGTGCGCCATCTATAAACACACCGAAATCTATTCAGGTCATGCAATATGAGAGGTAATAAATTTTGAAAGCATATTAACCACCTATTTGTAATTAAACATTTCCAGTTCCAATTCAGCAAAGAACAATAATTATTATTTAAATATCCTGTGTGCTAACTATGTAACATGTAACCATTTATGAGATAAGTACAATTGACATATTGTTTGTATAAAACTAGATGAATTGGATATGCGGAGTAAGAATAATGTTAACACAAAATGAAACCAGTCCGGGAATAGCAAAAAAAATTTATTTCTAAGGCCTATAAAGTAAATAGACGTCGTGTCTGACATATTTAAGAAAATGTAATGAGACACGCATCAAAATTTAATCAGCTCAGCATAATAAACTATATGAAAGGCGGCTCATGCACCTGACAACATGCGCGATCTACATACCGCGATAATGTGATTTTATTAATTACGGCAGTTTAGCCTCATTTAAGTTCAGTTGCTACGCAAATAGGCCCATGTAGTTGCATCAATCAATATTGGGCTGCATTAATCGTCAATTTTCAGCTAATATTCACAACTGACAGGACGGGTAAAAACCTGACGCTCTATAGAAGGTTTTATTTTATACTCAAATGTGACGAGAAAATTTGTGTTTTTTTACTTTTATTTTAAACTAATCCATGCAAAAAAAAATCGTGACTTAAAAAACATGATCTACAAAAGGACCTTCAAATTACATGATTTTACTCGTACACTGTATATGTAAGAAAGTAAATAAATAATAATTTAGGTAGTGGATTAGCTTCTTACAGTAAATACAGGGTGTTCCTTAAATATTCTAGAAAAGGAATCATGGAGTTTATGACGAAAAATTTACATACAAATCAACCTTGAATTCAGTCATTTTGGCAACGTCGAAAAGCTCAAGAAGATTTTAATTTGTGTGGTTTGTTTAACTCTGTGGAATTTAATTTGGCAGTTGTGACGTTCAATGACAGTTTAAGACGTTAAATTTGACAAATATGACTCTTCACAAGCTTATAGTAGTAGTGCTGAACGAGTTTTAACAGTTATAACTATTAAAACTCATTCAACAATAGGATGAAACTATCAAATGCAAAAAGAGTTGTACCTTGTATTTACACTTCAATAAAGTCCCAAATTTGATATTTGTGATGTTAAGTGACATTTTATACTTTCAGGTCACTGGTGTGAGTTTTGACAGTTATGACAAGTGTCACGTGACGCAATAAATAGTAATAAAGTGTTTCTTAACGTCACCACTGTCAAACTTGCCTCCATCGGGCTTTAAACACGAGTTTCAGTGTAGTTCCTCAAATTAGCAACTGTTTCTAACTTTATAGTTTTAGGTCACTGGTGAACTGGTTTCGAAGGTTATTACAGCTGTCACGTGACGCAAAAAAAAGTGTAAAAGTGTCAAAACTATCAAATTTAGCTTCATGGAGCTGTAAACACCACTTACAATGAAGTTTCTCAAAAGAACACATCTATTTGGTATTATATACTTTCATGTCACTAGTGAGTGAGTTTTGACAGTTATGACAGCTGTCACGTGACGCAAGAAATAGTAACAATGTGTTTCTTAACGTCACCACTATCAAACTTGCCTCCATCGTGCTTTAAACACAAGTTTCAGTGTAATTCCTCAAATTAGCAACTGTTTCTAACTTTACAGTTTTAGGTCACTGGTAAACTGGTTTCGAAGGTTATGACAGCTCTCACATGACGCAAGAAAAGTGTTACTTAACGTCAAAACTATTAAATTTAGCTTCATGGAGCTGTAAACACCACTTACAATGAAGTTTCTCAAAAGAACACACCTATTTGGTATTTTATACTTTCATGTCACTAGTGAGTGAGTTTTAACAGTTATGACAGCTGTCACGTGACGCAAGAAATAGTAACAATGTGTTTCTTAACGTCCTAACTGTCAAACTTGCCTCCATCGGGCTTTAAACACGAGTTTCAGTGTAATTCCTCAAATTAGCAACTGTTTCTAACTTTACAGTTTTAGGTCACTGGTGAACTGGTTTCGAAGGTTATGACAGCTGTCACATGACGCAAGAAAAGTGTTACTTAACGTCAAAACTATCAAATTTGCCTTCATGGAACTGTAAACACCACAGTACAATTCACACAGTTTACAGTTTCAAAATCACAGTTGCCAAGAACACGCAAAGGAACTGAACGTTATCATCATTTGACATCGTAAACTTGATTTGGTCTGTGCAAGGCATTTTCAAAAATGTCTTTCTCATATTTAATTATTGTTTTGGAAGGTATTATAGATACTCCCTGTATATGGGTTGTGCGATGGTGAAACGCTTTTAAAATCATTATCATAGAATGGTTTAAACTGCTTACCTTCAGTTGAGCATTCAATCCAATCAAAGCGGTTGGTGTAAACGCCAAAGCTAAACAATGCGACAACGGGAACCAGTACCAGTACTGCGTAAACACCAGAGTACCAACAACGGCCAGCATGTTGGTGTGCCCGGTACGGGACTGTAGCGACAAAGTGACGTTTCTGCCGCCAGCATCGATGATTCCCTGAGCTAAAATAGCACCGAATTTGGCCATAACGTCTTCGTGCTTGTTCGAGATCACTTGGGCGTAGGTTTGACGGAAAAAGCTGACTTTCGGGCAAGTTTGCTCGGTTTGTTGGATCAAAATCATGGCGGAAGCGATCAGGGCGCCCTGACGGACAAAATTGACCGGATCGAACATGACCATGGGTTCGAGGAGGGCGATGGCTTCGCGAAGACCAGTACCAGCGCATGCAATGCCCAGAGCCATGGCAGCACCATAACGCACGTGAGGATTGTAAGATTCCGCCAAAAGAGACACTACGCTCGGACATTGTTCGGGAGTTCTGAAACAATAAAAATAACTTTAAATACAGTCCAAAGAAGAAAAATTTATAGTTGAAATGATTTAGGAAAACTGGGCAGACAAAATAAAACAATACAAACTACTAATTTTAATATTCACACTATTTCATCGTACTTTATTATGAAATTAATTCGCCATTTCTTTGCATACTAGACTGAACTAAAACTTCCTGTGAAGAACTATTTTGTTAACGTATACTGTCAGACTTTCCCGGAAACAAATCAACTAAAAACACTACAAAGACTGGACCGAAAAACAAAGCTGAACTTTCAGCAAACTTTGTAAATTCTCGGGGTTTTTGCTTTCGAAAGCGGTATAATATCAAAGAGTTACGTATAAACGGTTTGCAAATTGCCTCTATCCGTTTGAAACACAGCAAAAATTAGGGTTTAGTCGAGAATTTCGTTGCAGCTAAACCGTGGTAATAATAGTGGTACTGATTTGTTTAATATTGCCTTATAATTTGTCCAATTTGTCTTTGATTGAAATATACAGAAATAACTTTTTAGTGTGGTTTAGTTTTAAGTGATAATAATTTACAATTTGATCCAAAAAATAAGTTACTACTAAAAATAGTCTAAAAGTTGACTTTTAAGGCTAGAAATCACTTTACTAAGACTAAATAAAGTCCAAAAGACTATTTTCAGGACTTTAATTGGTGTACAACTCAATTTTCTGGACTAGAATTCAATTCGACACTAAAAACAGTCCGAATTTCTTAGAAATGCTCCAATTTTTTGCACCGATGAGTGCAGAAGTCAGTTTAATAGTGAATGATCTTAAAATTACACTTTTAAGACTATGGACCCTTTGTGAAGATAGTCGAAACTCGATTTTTTAGACTGAAAACAGTCTAGATTTTTAAGAATTGCTCGAATTTTTAGCACTGAGGTGTCTAGAAGTCAATTTAATACGGACAAAGCTTAAAATGGCATTTTTAAGTCTGCTATGTCAAAAACTTAGTGAAGATAGTATTGAAACTGTATTTTCCAAGCTGAAAGCAGTTTTAAGGCACTAAAAATAGATCTAAAAAAATGACAAAGTAAAAAAACTGGAAAAGTTAGTCCAAGTCAATATTCTGTATTTAAAACTATTTTCAAGACTGGTTTACTGAAATTTGTCTTCAAATTATGAAAACTTACTTCAAATTCAAGTTTTAAGCTTCTGATATCACTTTTTATTGGTTCAGAGTCACTTTTTGGTGTCCAAGTCAATTTTCAATATTAAAATCTTTCAATTTACCTGAAAAGTATGACAGCTGATCACAAAGACAGTTTTTAAGCTTCTCAAGTGAATTTTTACAGATTCCAAGTCAAGATTCGACTAAAGTCTTTCAATTTGTAAGGAAACTATAAAAACTGGCTACAAAGACATTTTTAAGTCAACTTTTACCGTTTCCAAGACAATTTTTGGGTTGGGTTGTTTTTGTTTCTTTGAACTTAATAAGTCAATTATCTCGTAAACAAGTTTAAATCAGAATTTTAGAAAAGACACTTTATTTTTCAACTAAACAAGGAAATTGCTCCAACGGCCTGACACTGACTGTATTTTCCTTATGAAGCATTTTTCAGGAAAATTACATAATGCATGTCAACTTATTGTGTGAATTATTGACATTTAAAACTGGACCACCCCGTAGTAGACATCTATTAAGACCTACGCAATAGATAATAAATAAATAATACAGTATATGCTCTATGTTAACAAATTAATCTTGATTTACAGCTAATACACATCCGTATAGGTTATTAAGTATCTACGCATTAACATTTCACCTGTCTTCGCAACGATGACGTCTATTTGATACAGTAAAGCACATTACGTCAGTCATAAATAATTTTTCCACCGACAAAGGTATTTCCGTAAATCCCTATTTTTACCTTCGTATAATGCGATAATACGTTCGAAATGGAAGGGAAACGTGCCCGGACCTATCTTGGAATTTGATGTTCTGACGAACGGCATTTTATTCAATGAACTGCGAGAACTTCGATAAATAGATTGCTTCGTGGTCGATATTGTCATTTTCCGTGCCCTATCATACATATAATGCCCACGACTGTCATGTGCGTGGAACGATAAAGGATGTGAATCGAACGGTGCGATGTCACTTCGATATGTTGGATCATCTCTCCTGGAATCGTTGATCCAGGTCACAATAATTGTTTCGTATTTTATTCCAGAAATGTGCCAGAAAGTCACTTTTATTTTTATTTAAGAAGATAAGTTAACCTAGTTTTAACCAGTGATCAATGATAAAAATTTACCACTGTTTAGTCTCCTAAAATTTCCTCCTCTTGTTTTCTGATCGATTTTGGAAACACCTTATAAAGTATACACTATAAGGAACAGAGAATATGTTAAAGTCGCATTCTAAACCTAAGTTGCATTTTTATTTAAACAATATATAAACACTAAAAAATTTAGAAGTATTTCAACTAAATGAATGCTTTTGTACATTGAGCAATTCAGCTACGTACACATCACGGCACCGTGAATTCCCTTCGAATAACATATTTCATCGGAAAGTCTTGATGGAATTAAACGTAGAAACAATAAAGGAGTAATAACTGGAAATCTTCCGACCGTTTCTTATCCCCGTAATCTTGGTAGGTTGATTTATTTGATTTTCGCTTCTCCCGGAAAGACGCGGTTAATACAATCGACAAACCGGACGAGAGGTTTGTTTCTGTTTATTTCAGAAAAAAAATTCAATCTTTTTTGTGTAAAATGGTTTTGAGAAATATTTTCATGAAATCATTTCTGAAGAACCCACACCAAAGTCACTCATGAGATTTTACTTTAAACACCACAGTAGAGTAATTAAAAAAGGCACAAACACATGCTAATATCAGTTGTTTTTGTCGTGTCTTTTTTTAAACACCCTGTAGACCAAATAATTGGTTTAAAAAAACCCTTAACATGATTTTATAGACAGATCTAGGACAGGAGTTTTCTAATATGAAACCTATACTATAGGGTGAACTAGATTTCTCGCACAAGCGTGAAAAGGACCATCTCCATCCACTCCAAACTGTCTGTAAAGAAGTTACAAAGTATTAAAAATTTGAAAAAACATCAAAAAGAATTTTTGTCATTTTTTTGTGGTGCTCACAGAGCATTAATTCAGTTTGTCATCCTGATTATCATACAAACTAATCACCCAGAATAAGAACACTCGTATTGGTCAAAATAGGGTTTGCAATCATAATCTAAAGCTGCAAGTCAATCAAACAATATTAACCAAACAAAATCACAAATTAAAACGTTTTCCTGCGTTAAACTCACTAAAAATACAAACAGTTCCAGCGAATGGTAATTTAGTTTGTCAATGCAGCAAAATGGATGAACGATATAAAACCTCAAACGGAAAATTAATTCAGTGGCAATCCTGCGAGAAGTTCTGATTTTATTAATTAAACAATGCTCCTCTGCAAATGAAAGAACACGAATTGGATCTCGTTTCTCTTTGATCATATTTTTTTCTGTTGTGCAAAATGGTGGATTTAATAATAAATTGCTTTGTTGGGAAAACTAACATGTTTTCTTTATTTCCAGGTTACTTTCCTCTGCCTTCGATCTACTGTCTGGCTTGGATTTGTCTGGACGTCCTATTTTGCACAGCCTCAATAATGCATCTTTGCACAATCAGCGTAGACCGATACCTTTCTTTACGGTATCCCATGAAATTCGGCCGAAATAAATCCAGACGTCGAGTTATATTGAAGATAGTATTCGTTTGGCTTCTATCTATAGCCATGAGTCTGCCACTTAGTTTAATGTATTCCCAAGTGAGTATTCTTCTTTTTTTCTTAGTTTGAAGCTTGCAATGCAAATTACTAAAAGTCAATGCGATTAGAAACTTTAAAGCCTTTGAGAACTATATAAATCTTTGCGTTGTGCTACCACTTATAATAAATGACTGTCAAGAACAAGTTTAAGGACAACAAATTGTGAAACTTGCGTAATTTAGTCATCCTATTTATAACTGAGACAAGGGATGTCCCCAAGGCTTTCTTTAATCTGCCTAGTCGTTTGCCATTCATAATTCAAAACAATCTCAGTTAAGTAGAGTGCTACTTCTCTTTGGGAATACACATAAACGTTCTTATGGTAAAATTGACTTGAAATCATTACTAAAAATAAATGTGGGAGTAAGAAATAGTAATTTAATATAAAGCTGATTAAATTGACTCATCCTCTTTTTATGGGTTTCTTAATACAGGCAAGGGTAGGCTATTCAGGTACTAAAATTAAATTAAACGACTTCATTTGTTTTATGGATAAATTTAGGTGTTTCATAAAACCCTCTTTACCTTATGAAACTCAGATCTGCAAATCTGCTACTTTTCGTCTCGACTTTCAAGTCATATTTACGTACAAGATTAATTTTCATAAAACTCTTTCAGTTGAAAAGCAAGAGGTAAATTAATTTACAAAATTAAGCAAAAACATTTTTATGCTTATTATACAGGGTGTCCGGATTTAGAGTGTTTAGACAGGAAAATTTTTCAAGTGAATTCTTGCAAATAGCCATTTTTCTGTAATTTTAAATGTAGAATCTACAAATAATGTTATTATCACATTATTACATAGATAACAAAAAAATAAAAGACAGAAGCGTACGATTTTGGTTATAGAACAAAAAAGAAACAAACAAATTTTTGAAATGCCCTACGATACTTACATGATACATTTTTCGTCTAAAACTACAATGGAACACCCTGTACTCATCATAAAAAATCTTATCTGCAAATTTCAGTATCTGTCTTGAATTAATAATAATCTGGCATTTGTCTGTTAATGCTATAATCAAACTACTTTAAATGAAATGATGAATGCATTTAAATAATTTGGTGTTTCAGGATCAAGATTCTCTGATTATAGAGGGCACCTGTCAAATCCCAGATCCACTCTACAAGCTCATCGGATCGATAATATGCTTCTACATACCGTTACTGGTGATGCTGGTGACCTACGCACTGACAGTTCGATTGCTGGCCAATCAAAAACAAAATTTAGGAACACCTAATTGGTCCAGTAATTGGATGGGTCCAGCCTCTACACCGTTAGGTAAGTTTTAATTTTTCAACTTTTTAATTGGCCAATAACAACCTTATTCCGGGTACTTCATTCGATTGGATGACAATAAATAACGAGGAAAATACACTTGCAGCTTCTCGAGAAACTGAACAAAAACTGCCTAATATAACACTCCAAATGACCTACTTTTTGTCCAGAAATCTCCCCCAAGATATAAGGGTGGGTGGGGTGCTATTAATTGTTAATAAAGTTACATTACACAATGAATAACAATAACATTAAATTGGTGGGAAGAGTGAATGTATAATGAATAAGTACAAGAAACTGAAGAAACTCTTATGATGCAAAGAAAAAGTAAATTATAACTAAAATAAATTTTAAGTTTATTTGAAAGCGAGTGTGTAAAAGATATGGAGAATCTAAAAATAAAATTGAAAGGTCCTTCTAAATAGTAAAAAGAATGAATGTTTTTTGTTTAATAAGCGATACTAGGCAAAGGCTATATTCAACGCAACGTTGTTCTTCATTGTTTTATTATTTTCTGAGATATTGAAAGAATTTTTTAGTATTAGAAATTACACTACTTTTGCAAAGTTTAAAATGTTTAATAGCCCCTTTTAGTGTAAAAACTAACCTAACCTAACAACAATTTGTCTAAAATAGCCGTCATTCTTGTTCCCTGGAAAAACTGAACTTTCCTGGAAAAACTAGTAGCTGCACTGTGCCATACAAAACCTCTCTACTACTTTTTTAGCAATCATGCCTTGAAGTGTAAGTTGAACGAATTTGAAATTTTTAGTGTTTTTGCACTACCTTTCTCTTTGAGGTTATTAGTATGGTATTAGATAAAACTGTAATAATTTATATTAATAACATTTAACAAACGTAATAAGTATCTTTTTCATTTCTTAAGCTGAAATGAGTTCAATATTCGAATCGTCTTACTCCCTATAATTTTAATATACAGAGAGGTCAAGAAATCGATAAAAAAAGAATAAAACCCTTACAGTTTCCTGTCGTAAAATTAATCATCCATATACAGGGTGGTCCAGTTTTAAATGTCAATAATTCACCATTCGATAGCCTATCAAAAAATAAGTTAACATACATTATGTCATTTTCCTGAAAAATGCTTCTCAAGGAAAATACAGTCCATAAAAGTTAAGTTTAAAAAATCGGTTTCTTGTCATAACTGTCAGACCGCTGGAGCAATTTTAATCAAATTTAGAATAAATACATAAGAAATTAATACTCATTATGTGATGTTAATGACGTTTGTCGAAACTGTCCAGTAGTGTAAATACAGAAAGATGGTTTTCATTTTTTTTTCTCTACATCACTGGATTTTTTCAAAAATTTCAATTTTTTTTTTTTACTTTACTTGTTCAATTTGACAAAATAAGTATCTCTTATAAAATTCTGATTTAAAACTTTGTTTACGAGATAATTGAGTTATTACGTTCAAAGACCCAAAACTAACCCAACCCAACTTTGTCTTGAAAACGGTGAAAATTGACTTAAGAAGCTTAAAAATTGTCTTTGTAACCAGTTTTCATAGTTTTCAGAAAAACTGAAAGACTTTAGTTTTGAAAATTAACTTATTAACAAGTAAATTTACTTTGAAACGGTGAAAATTGACTTGAGAGGCTTAAAAATTGTCTTTGTAACCAGTTTTCACAGTTTTCAGAAAAACTGAAAGACTTTAGTTTTGAAAATTGACTTATTAACAAGTAAATTTACTTTGAAACGGTGAAAATTGACTTGAGAGGCTTAAAAATTGTCTTTGTAACCAGTTTTCACAGTTTTCAGAAAAACTGAAAGACTTTAGTTTTGAAAATTGACTTATTAACAAGTAAATTTACTTTGAAACGGTGAAAATTGACTTGAGAGGCTTAAAAATTGTCTTTGTAACCAGTTTTCATAGTTTTCAGAAAAATTGAAAGACTTTAGTTTTGAAAATTGACTTATTAACAAGTAAATTTACTTTGAAACGGCGAAAATTGACTTGAGAGGCTTAAAAATTGTCTTTGTAACCAGTTTTCACAGTTTTCAGAAAAACTGAAAGACTTTAGTTTTGAAAATTGACTTATTAACAAGTAAATTTACTTTGAAACGGTGAAAATTGACTTGAGAGGCTTAAAAATTGTCTTTGTAACCAGTTTTCACAGTTTTCAGAAAAATTGAAAGACTTTAGTTTTGAAAATTGACTTATTAACAAGTAAATTTACTTTGAAACGGTGAAAATTGACTTGAGAGGCTTAAAAATTGTCTTTGTAACCAGTTTTCATAGTTTCCAGAAAAACTGAAAGACTTTAGTTTTGAAAATTGACTTATTAACAAGTAAATTTACTTTGAAACAGTGAAAATTGACTTGAGCGGCTTAAAAATTGTCTTTGTAACCAGTTTTCACAGTTTTCAGAAAAACTGAGACTTTAATTTTGAAAATTGACTTATTAACAAGTAAATTTACTTTGAAACGGTGAAAATTGACTTGAGAGACTTAAAAATTGTCTTTGAAACCAGTTTTCACAGTTTTCAGAAAAACTGAAAGACTTTAGTTTTGAAAATTGACTTATTAACAAG
Source organism: Ips typographus (assembly GCF_016097725.1). Classification (NCBI taxonomy): domain Eukaryota; kingdom Metazoa; phylum Arthropoda; class Insecta; order Coleoptera; family Curculionidae; genus Ips; species Ips typographus. The sequence continues at coordinate 3,955,250 of NC_138430.1, read as the reverse complement.
TAAATTTACTTTGAAACAGTGAAAATTGACTTGAGAGGCTTAAAAATTGTCTTTGTAACCAGTTTTCACAGTTTTCAGAAAAATTTAAAGACTTTAGTTTTGAAAATTGACTTATTAACAAGTAAATTTACTTTGAAACGGTGAAAATTGACTTGAGAGGCTTAAAAATTGTCTTTGTAACCAGTTTTCATAGTTTCCAGAAAAACTGAAAGACTTTAGTTTTGAAAATTGACTTATTAACAAGTAAATTTACTTTGAAACAGTGAAAATTGACTTGAGCGGCTTAAAAATTGTCTTTGTAACCAGTTTTCACAGTTTTCAGAAAAACTGAGACTTTAATTTTGAAAATTGACTTATTAACAAGTAAATTTACTTTGAAACGGTGAAAATTGACTTGAGAGACTTAAAAATTGTCTTTGAAACCAGTTTTCACAGTTTTCAGAAAAACTGAAAGACTTTAGGTTTGAAAATTGACTTATTAACAAGTAAATTTACTTTGAAACAGTGAAAATTGACTTGAGAGGCTTAAAAATTGTCTTTGTAACCAGTTTTCACAGTTTTCAGAAAAACTGAAAGACTTTAGTTTTGAAAATTGACTTATTAACAAGTAAATTTACTTTGAAACGGTGAAAATTGACTTGAGAGGCTTAAAAATTGTCTTTGTAACCAGTTTTCACAGTTTTCAGAAAAATTGAAATACTTTAGTTTTGAAAATTGACTTGAGAGGCTTAAAAACTGTCTTTGTAGTCAGTCGTTATAGTTTTCAGATAAGTTGAAAAACTTTAGTACTGAAAATTGAATTGTAGCCATGAAAAACTACTTTATCTAGAATTTTTGACTACAAATTCACACATTTCAACCTTGAAAATTGACTTGGACACCAAAAAGTGACATCAAAAGCTTAAAATTTGCATTTCAAGTAAGTTTTCATAATTTGAAAATACATTGCAACATTTTAGTCTTGAAAATAGTCTTAAATACAGGATATTGACATTACATTCATGAAAATTGAATTGAAGACTAACTTTTCAAGTTTTTTTTGCTTTGCTTTTCATTTTCTTAAAACTCTGGACTATTTTTGGTGCTTTAAAACTGCTTTCAGCATGGAAAATCGAGTTTTAGGGTTGTCTTTACCAAGTTTTTGACATAGCAGACTTAAAAAAAACTATTTTTACATTTTTCATAGGCTTAAACATGCCATTTCACGCTTTGTCAGTATTAAATTGACTTCTAGACGCTTCACTGTGCTTTAAGACTGAAAAATCGAATTTTAAACTATTTTTTATAGTAAAAGTTAAGTTTCAGACTCTTTATTGATAAAATTACACTATTTTGGCATACAAATATTAGTCTTGAACACGATTTTTTTAAATTAAACTTTGGTGGTCTTTGTCTTCCTTAGGAAGCGTTCTTCAGGAAAATGACATAATGCATGTCAACTTATTTTTTTGTTGGGCTATCGATTGGTGAATTATTGACATTTAAAACTGGACCACCCTGTAGAAAGTAAGTTATTAAGGTCTTGAATTTGCTTACAATTTAATTAGTAAAACCCTTTTTCTAACTCATTCACAACGTGTTGTACAACCTGAAAACTAGAATAAATAAGCACGAATCGCCTCCAAGATAAGAAAACAAGTTTACTTATAGAGAATATCTGCAAGTGCATCGCTGACATGAATTGTCAATTCTAAATTAGCACACACACACGAACATGATATAAACGTGACAGCATTGCTAAAAGCTGCCTCCCAAAAAATTTCCCGGCACGCTACTGATTTACCTTATATAAATCAGAGCTTTCTGTGCAAACGTTACGTGCCGAAGACCAAAACTAGATAAATCACGTTTTAGATTAAGTAAAGCCCAATTAAAACGTGGAATCCGCTAAGCTTGGAAGGCGGTACATAAGCAATTAGCGTTTTTAAAACCGTTTCAACTTAATAAAATTAGAACTTAAAACTTTCAAACTTACAAGCTTCACCGTCATGTTACATACCTGGAACAAAACGAAAAACCGTTTAAATATGCAGGGTTTTCATGGAAACGCTGAAAATCTCATACATAGCTTACACACACATTTGAAATTCTAATATGGAACGTCACCCAGATTCTCCAAATAACGCTTAGAATTAATTCAACCAATCTGCCGTCGACGAATCCATGTTTTTCAAAACAACTATGAATACGAATTTTTAAACGAGATTTTACAAGTTACATTACAGCAAAGCCGTACACATCCTTTGTACCTTAATAAGTAATCAACGGGAAATTGTCACCGGATGAAAATCCAGTTAGTTCATAATGCTTTTATCTCTTGTGCGCTAAACCGAAGCTATTTCACGGCAACAGATTATAGACAAGTTTTTAACGAAATCAGCGCTACTACTAAACTTTCTTAAAACCCCGGGAGACATAAAACTGCATTAGCGTTGATAATAGAAAATTGCTTCCGCACGTGAAGGCTTCTCTTAGATCATTACATTTCATGGATAAAAAAAACATGTTTCAAAGCTAAAACAGTGTCAAATTTACAGAGACAAACCTAATCAAGGTGAGTTTGTATTAAACTTGCTGCACCCACCCTCTAAATAAAATTGAAACATTAATTGTGGTTGACTGTGGCAAAGCCAATTACTTTAAAACCAAATAAATTATCCTGGATTCTTAATTAAATGTTAATAAAATGACCTGACACCATCATTCTGTGAATTGATTTCCTGACAAAGAATTTCCAAATAATAATAATTCATTTTCAAACCATCAAAAATAATATTGTTTCGTCATTGTTTCCCCAAACGAAAATTAGCATTTCCATTAAAACCGAAAGGAAATTCCTCTGCAATCCCATTTTGTGCAAACTGTCGCTCATCAATCATAAAACCCTGCCTAAATTGTACTTAAGTTACCATTTTAGTTGCTACAAAACGAACTTATAAATGTGTCTCAAAGGTAATTTAGCCTTTAAGCTAGCTATCATTAAAAGTATTAAAACAATTCACGTTTGCTTTTAAAGTGTCAGTCAGCACAAGTACAAATGTGCAGTATTTGCGTAAATTTCAGCACAGTGGGTAGTTAGTGAAGTTGCTTTTTGTCACAAACTACAAACACTGATTTTTGAATAAGTTATTGCTTTCCATATATTGATTGAATCAACCTACGCCATGAAATTCCAACGATATATCCTTCATATATTTTAGTATGCCTAGGGGTTTTGAGGTACAAGAGCAATTCGGAGAAATTCCAATACAGTGATGTATAGGCGTAAATGTATGTACAGGGTGGTCCAGTTTTAAATGTCAATAATTCACCAATCGGAAGCACAGTGGAGCGTCTAGAAGTCTATTTTAATACTGACAAAGAGTGAAATGGCATGTTTAAGCCTATGGAAAATGTAAAAATTGTTTTTTAAGTCTGCTATGTCAAAAACTTGGTGAAGATAACCCTAAAACTCGATTTTCCAAGCTGAAAGCAGTTTTAAAGCCCTAAAAATAGTCCAGAGTTCCAGGAAAATGAAAAGCAAACTAAGAAAAAGTTAGTCTTCAAGTCAATTTTCATGAATCTAATGTTAATATCCTATATTTAAGACTATTTTCAAGACTAATATATTGAATTGTATTTTCAAATTATGAAAAATTACTTCAAATGCAAAATTTAAGCTTTTGATGTCACTTTTCATTGTTTCAGATTCAGAGTCACATTTTGGTGTCCAATTTTCAAGGTTGAAATGTGTGAATTTGTAGTCAAAAATTCCAGATAAAGTAGTTATTCATGGCTACAAGTCAATTTTCACTACTAAAGTTTTTCAACTTATCTGAAAACTATAATGACCGACTACAAATCAATTTTCACAGTTTCCAAGTCAATTGTCAAGGCCTAAAATCTTCCAATTTGTCTGAAAACTGTGAAAACTGGCTACAAACCCATTTTTTAAGCTTCTAGAGTCAATTTTCACCGTTTTTAAGACAATTTTTAAGTTGGGTTGGGTTGGTTTTGGGTCTTTGAACGTAATAACTCAATTATTTCGTAAACGAAGTTTCAAATACTACTTTTATAAGAGATACTTCAAATAATTTCAGTTTTTTTGAGAAAATATCCAGTGACGTAGAGAATAAGGCAGAAAAATGAAAACCATCTTTTATATGTATTAATTGCATATGTATTTGTTCTAAATTTGATTAAACTTGCTCCAGCGGTCTGACAGTTATGACAAGAAACCGATTAAACTGAACATTTATGGACTGTATTTTCCTTGAGAAGCATGTATGTTAACTTATTTTTTGATGGGCTATCGATTGGTGAATTATTGACATTTAAAACTGGACTACCCTGTATATAGGATGGCTCATTTTGTTAACGAGTGTGTAGGAATTGAGGTAATAAAAATGTTATCCATTTTCATTTTTGAAATTTTTTTTTAGAACGAAGATGCACCTGGAGGCGTCTTCTGAAAGCAACTTCAAGAGGAGGAAAACTATCAACACTATCAACACCACAGCATGGTCATTCAGCCGGTTCTACAGATACAGAATTGACAACGTTGGACACTCACGAACTGTGGATACAAGAGTCTGAACCAACTCCTTGCACTATGTCAGCACTTGGTCAATTCGGAGCCGAAATGCTCAAATTATCGAGAGGATTGCAGGAAGCTGCAACTGCAGCTGCAGTTGAAAATATGGGTTCTGCTGGAATGGAAGCACGGTTATTAACGGGAAAAAGTTTTCTGAAATCAGGGTAAGTAATTGCCCTATTACATTTTCCTTTAACTTAATGGTGTTTGAACTACCTGACTGCATAAAATAAGTAAATAAACGGCAAGTTTCTGAAAAAACAATTTGACGGAAGGTAAACACTCAGTACAGTAAACTTTGTAGCATTTTAATTAAATCCATTTGGATGGATGGCTTTAAGTTAAACAACCAAAACCTTTTAATATCCCTGAAATGTTATTTTCTTTCGTTTACCTAAGCCATCCCTGGCTACGTTAACTGAAGTCGCTTGAATGGCCTTTAAGAAGAGAATAATTGGGGGCTAATACAATAGTATGCTGAATCTGCTGAATTTTATAATATTGTTTCAACTGAAATGTTTTAGATTGAAAAAGAGTTGAAAATCTGAAATAAACCAATTATTTGACGGCATTTAATACTGACAAGATCTGAATGAAATTCTCAACGCCTAATTAACATCATCCTCAACATGGAGTAATCGATCGTGTACATAATCACTGCTGACCGCAATAATCGTCCATAAATCGGGAATAAATTTCAAATTGATCCATTCAAACTAGCAATCTGCTTTAGCTGTTAAAGCGTTTAATCTCAATTAAGGGCCTGTTTATTTAATTGAATTACTGATATAATGGGCGTCTGTTTACCAGCTGAAAGCATCTTGAATATTTATAGGCGATTAGTTTCTGATGTGACCACCATTACCATTTTAAATGTCTTTAATGACTGGGTAAAGTTTTTCTGGAATCCTATATCCAGCCAAAATGTGTTTTGTACTGCAAGACTAAAACAGTTTTACTTAGTAGAGCACTAAAACGTTCAAGCGTAATAATAACACTGAGATTAGCTGTTTCCTCAAATTACAACACAAATCACACACCAAAAGAAATGAACAGGAAAAATACTATAAAATCAATTTATTACCTATCATTTTTGCTAAATGAATTACGACGCTCAAATGTCAGAATCAGAAATATCACTTCGAATTCTTATACAAGATTAATTACTTTATCCGAGAATAAGCACAAAAGATGAGGCTTATAATAGTCTCAATGTAAAGGTTCTTCCTTGTCAAAGGCATCGATCGCCTTTTTGACGCGAATTGATTGACGATAGAATTTCGAATCTTATCTCAGTTCACGAAGAATGCAGATACTTTATCACCATTTTTAAGAGGTTCCTAAACCTATAAATTGTGCAGATAACGTCTGAAACTTACTTTACCTTGGAGCTTTTGCGAGAGATTCCAGCACGTCACCGAACCTTTGCCCTCTTAAATAACGCGCACTAATTAACAATTGAATTAGTTCGCCCTTTGGGTATTAGACGGTTCAAACTATATGTTAGTCCTCCCCGTTTAATATCCGTTGGGGAATTGATAGAACGCCATAAGACACGGTAATTTATGGCCAAATTCAACCACCTTGAGGTGATGTCGTGAGTAATTAAAATTGCAACACGTAATTGAAAACGATTCTGTAGTGATGGTGGAGAAGTTAATTGGAACAATTACTTAGTATCAATCTACTATAAGCACTCCTAATTCCCATCTAATAAACACTAAAAATGTAAAAACTAAAAACTAGATTCAAGGGAAAGCCATTATAAAGATCCTCAAATGTTATTAGGCTTACAACATTAATTAGATGTACTCTACGACGTAATCAGTTACACATATCTGAACTCTGAATTACTCTAATCCTCTAAAATTCGCACCACGAAACTTCAAGAGCACTACATACACTCATCCAGAAATATATCGAGCCTAAGGGAAGGATTTATAATTAAAGCAGTGTGGAGTAAATACATTATGAGTCTAGAAAACTAATTAATAATAGGAAATCCTGCAAACGGGTAAGTTAAGCAAGTTTATTAAATGTTTGAAAATAAAGCCGCGATGGTGGAACTCAAATATTGCTTTAACTCAATTAAAATTTGCCCAAAACCAACAACTAACAAAAAACTCAATAACTAACATATTTTCTTTCCTACTGTGATAGATTTCTCTAACAGACTCTTTAAATTAAGCCTCTTCACTTTCAATCCTATTAAAACTTTGAAATACCATGTTAAAATTGGAAATGCAACCACCAGACCATTAAAATGGAATCAATATACAAAGACGGTAATCAAAATAAAACAATATCAGGTTATATGTTTTGAGGCACTTAAAAAGTTCCTATATTAATTAACAGTAGGACGCAAAAAGTGTAAGGAAAAAACTAAGGTAATAATTAATTTCGTTAATGGATGACATTTAGGATTCCATTACGAAATTAAGAACCGGCATTCGATTTTTATGGCAATAAAGTATAATAATCCAGGGAATCATTTCATCAGCCACACCCTTTGCTCAAATATTCAATTCTCTGTTATAGGCAAAAACTAATTTAACCTGAATTTCAGATCAACAGAAAGCCTAACAGCGTCCCATTCCTCCCTATTAACCTCCTCGGAGCTGTCTCCATGGCAATCTAAACGCAGAAGAGCCTCAACCTTCCACGAAGGTGATCAACGAGACGAATCTCCATCACCACGTTGGAGAAGAAGACGTGGATCAAGTTTCCATTCGCTCAGAACATCGTTTAGTGAACGAAACCAGTCAATACCGAGCGAGTGCTCGTTACCTCTTCCACCTCCGTGCACGTGTCCATATTTCGGAATGAAATCCAATGATAAGTGTGTCCTGCCTCAACCTGCCGAAGTGAAAATTGTGCCAAGTGACGCGTTGGGAAATAATTATACTTTGAGTGCGGAAAAATCTAGTTCAACCAGTGTTTCACCGGTGAAAAAATCGGCATTGAGCAGCCGGAGTAGAGACGGAAGTGATACATCTCCGAGTAATATAGTAGTGACTTGGGAGTCGAAACGAGGACATAGAAGAGGTTTGTATTAGTTATGAAAGAAGTAGTAGTAGAAAAGTTTTAATTGCGGGTATTACAGGCAAAAACAAAGTTTTAGCTAGTCTTTTAGACAGACACAAGCTATATCTCATATACATACAGGAGGGACTATAACTTGTTCTTGAATAGACAATTCCAATAATAGTGTTACCCAAAAACTCATCTCAGCTTGAACCACTCTGTTCAGTACACAAGACGAGCTAATAATTTCACTCAACTAAACAATAAGTCAATATTTGGTATAGTTTTCGAGATATTTCGTACTGAAACTCAGTGCCCCCTAAACCAGGACAAGATAAAATTTGCTTATTTTTACTATTTAATACCAACTTTTTTCAAAATACTTCCTTCAAAACTAATTTAAGTCAGTTTGGCTCTTTTGTGAAAATGAGGCTTTAAAATTATCTTCAATAACCGAAAACATAGCATTCTTGTGGCACATAATGAGACCCTTACGACTCTGTAAAGTTTTCGGGAAATTTCTAAGGGTTGAAGTTTCAAGGATCTGAAATAGGTTCTGGTAAACTTATTAACAAAAAAGTTATAAATGTGAAATATTGCAAATCTTGCAGTATATGGTTCAAATTAAAAAGCTCTGAATAATTAATTTCAACTGTCTATTCTGAATTCGATAGCCAATTACGATGGTTTTTAGATACATAATTTATTCATAACATGCAATATAATCGGCTGTTTAAAATGGTGTCATAAAATATTAACTTAATTGGTAGATCAAAAAAATTATAAAAAATTGGGCTCCTCGTATCAAGGTAAAATCAATAAGCTATTTTAAACCGACCATAATAACGAATTTAAAGAGCCACAGGCCTCATTTTGCGGAGAGGGTGGCATTTGCAATTTACTAACTCTAGATTTTCGCAATTTCCTGCCCAAAAGTTGTTAAGCGTTATTAGTTTCCACTCCGGGGCAAAATTATTATTCATCAATTTACGGTTGCACACCGAATATCCACACGAACTACGTAATCGACATGGGAAAAAGTGTCATGACGATAATTACCTCTTATCGACAACAACCTCAGGCATAATGATATGTTTATTTCAGGATCCAGTTTTGGCAACACCAAAAGCTCCCTCCTCACGCACTCCCCAGCAAGTTCACAGAAAACCCCTTTACTACGACGATCGGCCACACTGAGGCAAAATGGCAACACTACAACACTAAACGATCGAAACAAAAACCCTTCATCTCCATGTCTATTACAACGATATCAGTACAATTCCGGTGCAGGCAAATTGACCAGAAGTGTACGATCGCACCACTCCAGAAACTCCAGCGTTATATCCAGAAACTCTTCAAGACATGGTAGGATAATTCGTTTAGAACAAAAAGCCACCAAAGTGCTCGGAGTAGTGTTTTTTACATTCGTTATTCTGTGGGCACCCTTCTTCATACTTAATCTTCTTCCAACGTTTTGTCTAGAGTGTGACAAGAACCTGGACGCTTGGGTGATGCATTTAGTCACCTGGCTTGGCTACGCCAGTTCAATGGTCAATCCAATATTTTATACGATTTTCAATAAAGTCTTTAGGCAAGCGTTTAAAAAAGTGTTGTTGTGTCGTTACAGGAAGACTACATGGCGACCGCACAGATGACAAGTGCGTGTTAAAAAAGACCAAAAAACGAAACTGTAAATTTGTATCAAAATACTTAGATCAACGTCCGAAACATATCTAATTGTTAGATTTTTCTAGGCTGCATAAATGTCAATAAGTGTTACAATTAATTAACTGTAAAGATTATAATTAATTGAATCCTAATCTCGATACAAATAGAAAACATATCTAAGAACTGTCAATGAATTATTAACGGTTAGTTACTTAGAGTACTTTTGTTCGTTCCGATATATTGGCAGTACTGAAAACGTTAATACAAACTGGATTATAGAGGATGTAACAAAAAAGGTAAGTTTGTCACATTAATTTATTACAGCAAAAGCATCAGTGGTTAATTATTACCTTATTGTAACACCCTTTATAAGTGTCCTTGTAACAAACGAACTGTTAGTTTATTAACACTCTTGTTTAGTGTACAAACTGTATTATTTGCACTTATTTTTTTTGTATTCTAGACACAAATTTTATCACAAATCCAGTATTACTATTTTTATAAATTGTAAAATTATCAAACTTCTTAAATGTTTGTAACAAAATATAATGTAGAATCGTTAGATTTGTACTGCTTTTATGACACCGGAAGTAACTAAGTATATAAGATTGTGGTAAATCTCTAATCATAAATTAAACGTATTGTTATTAAGCAAGTAGACTATCATAAATCCTATTTTCGATAATAACGCCAATGTGATACAATTATTAGAGTTAAATTTGTATTTTTCTAAGTGAAACATTTTTTATAAAAAAAAATGCTATGCAGGAAATTGGACATAATGATCGTTGAACCAGTTGACGTACCTTATTATTTTTTGATGATAAGTAGTGTCAATTTTGAAATCACTGTTTAAAAGAAATTTTATAATTTTAGAGCGTCTCGTGTTCAATTTCCTAAACGCACACTTTTGTGATATTGATTAGTTTGTAATTATAGTAAACGGCTCAAAAAAGCCATTAAATGTGGGGAAAAAATGCTTCTTAACTGTAACATAATAAAAACCTAATTATAACGTATAAAATTCGAAGTTTAGTAACTTAATATGTACATACAATTAGCATCATTGTGTAGCTAGATATAAAATTGGTATATGTTATGGTGTATTATTTTTCCTCAGTTAATATCATTTAAATTCTCAAATATTTTCACCAAAACACTCTGATTGATAAATTCAACTTTGAATAACTATAATAATGATTGATTTTTTTAAACTGCTTGAAAATGGATGAAAACTGAAAAAATCACCAATTTAAGTTACGACAATAAAAACCTTAATTACAGTGACAATTATTACATTTTATCAAGCCTCAGCAAGTTTTCCAACTTCATTTAAAAACAAGATTAGACTGAAGTCAGCAATAATGATTCCGGCATAGGGTACGAAATAACAAATTTAACTTCTAGCCCTCGTAGGCTGGTTTATTACACGCCTTTAGGCAGATATCCTGATTAATTTTGCATAGGTCGCGTCCGCCATTCACCGCAGGATCAAAAGGAACAAAGCCTACGCAGTAATCCGGCGAAACTCAATTTCATGGTCGGGGATCGCGTTATTGTAAAAAGTCACGAGGACGAACACATGCCTTTTATGCTTTGTCCAATAATTCATACTGAAAGTTTAAAACAGGTTTTGTCCTCCTCGGATCATCGTGAAATGCTCATGCATTGACCACTACGAGGGCTTTACTCAAAGTGCAACTTAATGATGTTTGTCGCTTTTTTAACCTTTAATGAAAAAAAACTCTGGTTTAGGTACAAGGAACTAAAGATAAAACGATCACTGCTACAAAGCTTTTTTCGTTGTACATTTTCGTCATTAAAAGAAGAATGGTGCATACGACCTCTAAGCAATTAAAACAAGCTCTTGAGCGCAAAAAGCATAGCTAAAGTGTTAGAGCAGTATGTAGATAATTATACTCGCTAAAAACGTAAAATCCCCTCAAATTTTCTCGCTAAACAGTCATTTTCCCCCAAAACTATCTTATACCCCCTAAGTGGAATGTTACTAGATAGAATGGAATTTATATAGCTTACTTTAATCTTGAAAACGGCTCTCGTACATACAGAAAGATAAAGAATTTCTACTACAGAGCAGCAGGCTATAAATTTTCAAGCAAGTGTGGTATTTAATTCGCAAGGGCATTTTTACGTCAATGGCAATCCATTATGAAATTAAAACCTATAAGGAGATACATTAATTTTTTAGCGCTTTTTATTAATGGTGTTTTTCACTATAATAAAAACTGTTCAACAAAGATTCTAAATAAAGAAAAAATCAATCCGAATGTCGCATAACAAAAAAAAAGACGTATTTCAGAAATTAGGTCGAGTCCTCAACCTGAACGGCTGGTTAAAAATGTCAGTCTTAATTAAATTCACACAAGTTTATATTACCTAATTTGTAAAGTTTAATTAACTCAGTCTCAAAAATGTCTTTCAAGTTTTCTGTCCAAATTGAGTGCTGGTAGATTGGCAACTTTTAATGCTGTGTTTATTGGAAAATATAAAGTGGACGATACTTTCTGTTTGAAAAAGTGATTGACGATATTTATTCGTAGAATATTCAATAACCTTGCTTCTTCAACAGTTTAACTTAGTCCAGAGTTTTTTTTTAAAGGAATTTTAGTAGTTCAAAAATAAAAACCAACAGAAAAGTATTAAGATAATACAAAACTGAAAAAATAGGAAGAAAATTAGCTTCAAACTTCTAGACAGTGTAAAATAGAGTACAGAGTAGATCAGGCAGATCAGAGGAAAGCAAGTTTGGATAGAATCTAAAGGAATTCAAGTATTCTACTAGAATACCACTTCTAAAATCATAAAAAATGACTTATAAAGCAGATTTTTAGCCTTGAAGCCAATTTTCATAAGTTTGGAGTTAATTTTCAAGACTAAATACATGAAATTCTTTACAGACACATTTTAAGCTTTCAAGTAAATTTTGATGAATTAATAATAATTATTGAGGCGAGAGACTTGATGTTAGTCTAAAATTTATGAAAACTTACTTGAAAGACAATCTTCAAGCTTTCAAGCCTATTTTCCTGGGTTTGAATTCAATTTTCAAAACTGGACATCTGAAATTAGTCTGGAAACCACGAAAATTGACTGGTAAGGCAAATTTTAAGCCTCCAAGTCAATTTGACTTTTATTGAATTAGTCTGAAAATCATAAAAGCAGATTTTTTAGCCTGGAAGCGAATTTTTATAGGTTTGGAGTTAATTTTCAAGACTAAATACATGAAATTAATCTGAAAACTGTCTGTACAAAAACGTTTTAAACTTTCAAGTCAATTTTGATGAGTTAGAAGCCTAGAAGTTTTGAAGCCTAAAACTTTAGATACCCACGACTATCTACACACTAAAACATTCAAAACAGTATTGATTGATGTTTCTGGCTTTAAAAAATTATAAAAGTAAATCTTTGGTTCAAAAATTCTTGGGGTAGATCGTGGTCTTTCAAACTTTTTCAAATTATTTTTGCAGGCACATTTTTATCTTCAGCCATTCCTAGCATTTCATGTATCTCATTAGTTCGATAGATACATTACATAACAGTTTCCAGGTAATTCAAATTTCTGATATGCAAAATAATTCATTAATTTTGATTGAGATGTCACGTGAATTTAATCTTATTCGCTGATTCCAAGGAATTAAAGATAAAATGGCATTGGAAGCACTTTTAGCTAGGTTAAAACCCAAAATTGTTTAAACCGATATCTTAAGCCATTTTGAAACTATTTATTGTTTAATTAAATTTTGTATTTTACCGTTTTCAATAACAGTCTATATTTTCTTGTATTTTGAGCTTTTTCAAGTATGATCCCAGCTTTATCAGGTTTTTGAAAAATTTGAAGCAAAATTGTTCCTAATCAACTCTTTAACCCAACACCATCAGTTTGCAGAACCGTCAGTTTTTGGTCACCCTAATCGCAATTTTTAAGAGAGGATTTTTTGCTCAACATTACTGGAAAGAGGAGCTCTAAACTCATCCCTGAAAGTTTCACAGTCTGTCAGTGCAGCTACTATACAGGGGGTGCATGAAATGTGTAGGAAATCAGGTACCTGTGGAAGACCAGAAAAAACAGCAGGAAACATGTGATCTTAAATTGAAAAATACAAAAAACCTTCTTTCAAGCTACATAGCAAACTTTTGAACATGTGATTACATTCTTGCAACAAAAATCCCCTGTATAGAAAAACACTATTATTCATATTTTTAAACGTTTTAACTAACCTAACTAATTTGGTATTTACATCAGTTCCTGCTTCCATCAATAATTTTCCTAGTTTAAACTGTTTCCTTCCCTAGTGCAGTTTTAATTATTTGCAGCAGCTGTTGCTTACAAAATTGAGCGATTTATTACAATTTCGATTCCGATTCCCAAATGTACGTTTACGAAAACTTGTAGACAACGTCAATCTAGAATCTAGATATACTAAATTAAATTGTAGGTTTCAATTAAATTGTAACGGAATTTTTGAGTTTGTTGCCCTGAACTATTCAAATGATACATTTCTGTACGGTCAGTGAAAACTTGAATGTTAGCTTCGTTTTACTGGCATTCAGCTATAAAATTTGTTATGACCACTTAAATTTAGCCTCTACCATAACTATACATTGTAAGTTATTCTCACAACATTGTTAATATAATCAACAATAAAGGACACTTTTAACATTATGGGTAATATTAAGTTTTACAAAATTTAAATTATGACTGTCAGTCAAAAGTCAAACTTTCCATTGAGTATATGACCAAAGACGAATGGACTTTATTTAGGTTTTCATGACGAAGGCGTAACATAATAACGAACCCCGGATATCACCAAAAAGGCCAAGCCCTGCTTTTTTACCGTAGAAGTCACAGGAAATACCGTCGGAGATGAGATAGACCGAAGGTGAGATTAGGCGGCTAAGTAACGGGATTTACGAAACGGATTTACTCTGATGGGCCTCGGAAACGTTCTACATTAAGCGACTTGCGAGAGCAAAAAGCAGGGAAACAAATTGAGTAGTTTTAAGCCCTAAAAATTACTCTTTTATTTCGTCTGATTAGCTGTTATTTCCAGGAACAATGTCGGGTTCATTTAAATATAGACTTGGCTGCTATCTTGATTTACAGCTTTCATCAAGTCTAAGTAAATTATTACCCCGTTCAGAAACATTACGCCAACTGGCTCTCGAAATCAATAAAACACAACGAGGAATTCGTTGGAAATTGGAATTTAGTTCGCGATGCAAGATGAGCTTCTGTCATCTTCTAATGAAAATTGAAATCTTATTTAAAAAAAAAGATCACGAGCCGGATTTATGGGCACACCCATCAATGACATTCGGCAAAAAATCCATTATCTGAAAATTGCCAGAAATGAAAAATTCGTTCAGGTATCCGCTCTACTGAGGACGAATCGAATTTTACGCGTTTCTTAAATTTATGGCCAGAATCGCAAAACTTGGAGGCTGTTGTTGATATACAGTGAGATAAACCGACTTAATCAAAAATATATTAATAACAATTACTGTTTTATGTGAAAAAGTACAAATGAAGTACAATAAACATTTTGTTCTATTACTGTCAGTTTTGAATAGATAGTAACACCTATTACCTATCCGTAAGTCATTACTCACTGATTCAGTCCATCCGTGGACACCACCAATATATAGCAAAAATCAAAGTAAAATGGAGTGACGTAACAGTTAATAGAAACATACATGTTTTGAATGTAACATTTGTAAACGTTTGCTTCTTCAAATACAGTTTAATAGAAATAACATTATTAGATCATATTAGTTAGCTAAACCTGTAAACTGTCAAATTCAATCTCATGAAGGTACAAAACAACGAAGCTTCTTTGAAAAGTAACGAAATCAGTGTGACTTTGGTTTAATACATTTTATACTTTCATCAGTGCATTTTTGGCATTTATGACATCTGGTTGTGTGTTTCTGCCTCAATTTTAGGCCTGGTTCTCATTAACGAATATTCGGACGAAAAGTATGAAAATTCGAAAAAAGTGTCAGATGTCATACGTCATTCAAATAATGTAGTTCTCATAGCCGAAAAATTTTCTGAAAATTCTATCCACAAAAAACGATAATTGGTGCCATTTGAAAATTTGAGGGTCTGACTGAATATTATTGTTTTTCGTTTTTAAAATAACGAAACATAATAATTTACCTTGATTTTTGCAATAGCTGTCAAATTGTCCAGTACCAAAATAATAGCAGATTTATCACGTTGACAAAAGATATTTTAATTTGTGTGTAACGGTGCAATGTGTTATTCTCTTTCGTTGTGAATACTTATCACAGTCGTAGAAAAAGTATAGTATTCTACACGCATGTGGGCTATTACTCACGAGGATTAAGTTTTGATTGACATTCGTCGTAAAACATAAAGTAGAGATAAAGTATCATAACATGCTCGTTGAGTAATATACTATCGTTTAAAGTCATGATATTTGATTATACGATTATTACAATTTAAAGATTTGCATATTACAAGATGGTCAATATTAGCCTTGCATTCCAGGAACTAATCTACGGAGAGCATATTTGAATAACCAAACCAAGCAAAAGGATCAGAAGTAATGGAATATGGCCAAAAGGGAAAGAGCAAGGACTCTAAATAGACTTTTGGCCTGTTATTTCCCCAATACTTTAATGGCGTATTTTATCTTGTTCGAATGTGCATTTCCGATCCAATATCAAGAACTTTTGCGGTGTAATAAATGGTGGAAACGTAGCTAAAGAACTTTACGAAATGTACTGTTTCTTACCAAGTTAGTTTTTTTGGCAGCACGAAATAAACAAAATCGTATACGTTTTATACGCCAGTTCGATTATTCAGAATGTCATTTCTGTTCGTCAGATAAAATGGAATTTAATCTGCATGTGACTGCAAAGGTTTTGCCTCTCTTTTGAAAAATGAATTGAACACGTAAATTGGTTAACAGTAATGTACAGTGGCACTATTAAAATGTTATACAAATGCACAATACTATTTAAAGGTATCACGTTTTCAAACACATTACAAGTTACCTCATCATTGAAAAATTATGTCCAACGAGGTTAAAATAAACTTTTGCGTGAATAATTCATACCATTAAGGGCTATTCCCAATTTAAACTAGTGATGATGGTTAGTATAAAGCGGTCCAATTTTATTTAATGTAATTTTTAAAATCGAATAACAAAATTTAAATATCCAGTTGATTTTAATCGCGAAACACCAAAATGGCTTCATTTTAAAACCTTTTTCAATTTTTCTTTCGTAATTAACAAAACAGCCGGTTTTATACCTTGTAGAGTGTCCAGTAATTATCGAATAATTAACATTTGTAAGGAAAATGATTTTTTAAGTGGCAAATCCAAAGCTTATCAAAAATGATGAAAACAAAACCTTAAAAAATATATTTGTACAGATTGAGTAAAGTTCCGTTAATAATTTTTCTCGTCATGAGAAAATAAATCATTTGGTGCATGAAACCAAGAAAACCATTTCAAGTTAATGATTATAACATCATTGTTTTCCCTAATTACGGTTTTGAGCCGAGCAACAATTTCCCTATTAATTTAGCTAAAAGCAAAAAAAAAAGAGAACGCTTTAAGGGATGGTCATTAATTACAGCAAATACGAAAATTGTTTGGAAGAAGGAACAAAGATATTAATCATAATTTTTGCAAATGCCTACTGCTGCTTTTAATTTCGGGTCTTACAGTATTATCCTCCAATTCGTCATAGCTGATTATTCCAAACCAGAAAGTAATTAATTAATATAAGTATAGAAAGAAGTATCCTAAACTAATTTATTCACAGAATTGTACTGAAACAGACAAACAAAATCGAATGCGATTTAAAGCGATTGTGATACGCACTTGAAATGTCGAGTAAATAAAAACCAGTTTCCCCGACTGTCATTTACATTCCGCAAGACATTCTTTCGTCTAGAAATAACACGGCCGAACATCTAACCTTTATTGCTGTTTTCCCGTGGAAATTGGAAGATAAATCCCTCTCAAAATACGAGATAGAATTCGAAATGGCGATCGAAAAAAGTTGGAATCTTATTCGGTGCTGTTGCCGTCACATTTCGATTGATAATTGCGAAGGAAAGCAATCAAAATTGAACTTTCTTTTACGTTTAAGTTGAATGAGAATGCAATTATTATTGTTACATTTTAAATTAAAGCTGGAATTGCAAAGTATGATATTTCTGGATTATTTTCTAAGTTTAGCAACAACAACAAACATTCTTTTGAAATAGAAATGTAATTCTAAAGTAAATGGGACTCTGAAAGACAGGAAAACAATGGTTATGCTTACAACTTCTTCCGTGTAAAAGCAGTTTGAGTTGCAAACAATAATAAACGTGGTAAGATTTGCACTGAACTTTAAAGATTATCCAAGACACATGTCGTTTCAATTTCTTCAAAATTTTTATTGGAACTACACAGATGGTAGATTGCATTAGTTAGTTAATTAAATCAAAAATCAGTTTCATCAGCAAACTAGAAAATATTTGCTGATCCGAATTTGGAATATTTTAAGACTGCAGTTTGCGAATAATATAAATTTCTGGGCTAGTCTAGTATGTCTTTGAGAGATGAGGAGTGGAGAAGTATTTCGCCAACATTGCACGGATGCTGGGGCTCTTTTATTAACATAAAGGGATGCAAACTGCTTTTCGGGACATTTTCCGGTAGTAACAGACTTAACAAATCCCGCGGCAAATTGAATACTCCGTCATTTGGCCCATCTGCGCGCTATAAAATTGCTTGCTTTAGTTTCCTGAAGGAATTTCTTCTTGCTTCCCGCATAAATAACTTTTCGATTTAATCAGGGCCTGACCTATTTCGCTCCACTCCTCGTCACTTCAACCGCTAGAAAAAAAAGTAATTACGAACCGAACGAAAGAAAATTAAATACATCAAATTCTATGAGAAATTGACTTTTTAAGTGGCAATTCCAGAACTTGCAGTAATCTCCGTTAAGTTCTAATTATCTGATCATTTACTTTTTTTTTCTTTTTATTACTATTTGATTTATAAAGAAGTTCTATTGACCGATTAATCTGAAAAGAACCTCGCTTTTAACGCTTAAAATTCCTACTAATAATGTTTTTTTTTGAAGATCACAAAAAACTCTGTATGTACGATTTAAAAATAAAAATAACGTGGATGTATCTAGTTCCAGGCCATAATAATAAAACACAATAATTGTAGAAATATTCAATCACCTAAAAAAACACCTAAAAACGTGCATTTTCCTAATGGAAAGTTTGCTCAGCTTTCATTAAGTAACAAACTTTAAATTAACGTTTTTTGTCTTTGAAAGTTTTTAATAATTTTACCTAAAAGTGATAAAGCAGTTTTAATATACAGCGCCAATGTGGTTTAATCACCTCTGGAAATAAATTGCACTATAAGAGTAATGTTCTTAGTTATTAACTGCTTTTCCACAACGAAGCAGTGAATCCCATGCCAACGCTATAGCATATTCATATGCTAATAAGCAGACCTAAAATTATGAATTAATTTGAATTAAACAATTTTATTAAACCGTGACAAAATAGAGAAAAATGGCCACTTGCAAAATGTCCGTAACTCTAATCGTTTCCTAGATATTCCACTTTTTTTACTTACTTACTATGTAAATTGCATTGAAATTTTGAAAATACGTATTTCTGCCATTTTTGGGGTTTCAGCGACTGTAAAAAGCACAAAATGTTCATCTTAAACTGCTCTTTCACCTCGTTGTAAACGCAACACGATTGAACATATACAAGGTGCTCAAAAACAGTTGAATTAGAAACTAACACTCTACAAGTTATAACCGCGTTTACCCGGTTGTAAGTGGGTGTAGACCTAGTCAGTTGAATGCAGAAAGTCATTCTAAACATTTTTGGTCTCTTTCGAAATGTCCATAACTCGAATCGTTTCCGAGATATTAAAGTTTTTTTACTTAATTTTTTGAAAATTGCTTTGAAATTTTTAAAATACGTATTTTGGCCATTTTTGTGGTTTCAGCGACTGTAAAAAGCTCAAAATGTTCGTTTTGAACTGCTCAGAGGGTGCTCAAAACAGTTGAATTAGAAACTAACACTCTACTAGTTATGACCGCGTTTACCCGGTTCTAAGTGGGTGTAAATCGAGCCCACTCGGTGCAAAAAGTCACTCTGAACATTTTTGGTGTCTTGACTTTTCACGTGACTGTCTAATAAAATAGTGTGTTATTATCACGTGACAACTGTCATAAACATCAAAACTGACAAAATTTCCCAGTTTGGGCGTAAAGCTCTAAAAATTACAGTATGTAACAGTTTTCTTTAAGTATTTGAAACAAATCGTGGTTTTCAGCTTTTTTTTACATCATTTTGACAGTTGCCACGTGACTGTCCAATGAAATAGTGTTCCAGTATCACGTGACAACTGTCATAAGTATCAAAATTGACACAGTTTGTCCAGTTTGGCCATGAAGCTTTAAAAATCACGAATGGAATAGTTTTCTTGAAGTATTTGAAACAAATCGTGCTTTTTACCTTCTCGGTCATAATTTTGACAGTTGTCACGTGACTTTCCAATGAAATAGTGTTCCAGTATCACGTGACAACTGTCATAAGTATCAAAATTGACACAGTTTGTCCATGAAGCTTTAATAAAAGTCACGAATGGCATAGTTTTCTTGAAATATTTGAAACAAGTCGTGGTTTTTATCTTCTTGGTCATAATTTTGACAGTTGTCACGTGACTTTCCAATGAAATACTGATTCAGTATCACGTGACAATTGTCATGAGTATCAAAACTGACAAAATTTGTCCAGTTTGGCCATGAAGCTTTAAAAGTCACAGAATGGAATAGTTTTCTTGAAGTATTTGAAACAAATCGTGGTTTTTATCTTTTTGGTCATAATTTTGACAGTTGTCACGTGAATTTCTAATAAAATAGTGTTTCAGTATCACGTGACAACTGTCATAAGTATCAAAATTGACAAAATTTGCCCAGTTTGGGCATAAAGCTCTAAAAATCACAGTAAGATACAATTCTCTTGGAGTATTTGAGACAAGTTGTGGTTTTTTGCTTCACGGCCATTATTTTGACAGTTTTCACGTGACTATCTACGCAAATAGTGTTCTAAAATCACGTGACAACTGTCAAAAACATCTAAACTGACAAACTTTCCCAGTTTGGGCATACAACTCAAAAAATATTTGAGACAAGTCGTGGTTTTTATCTTCTCGGTCATAGTTTTGACAGTTGTCACGTGACTTTCCAATGAAATAGTGTTTTCAGCATCACGTGACAACTGTCAGAAGTATCAGAATTGACAAAATTTGTCCAGTTTGGTCATGAAGCTTTAATAGTCACGAATGGAATAGTTTTCTTGAAGTATTTGAAACAAGTCGCGGTTTTTATCTTCTCGGTTATAATTTTGACAGTTGTCACGTGACTTTCCAATGAAATAGTGTTTCCAGTATCACGTGACAACTGTCATAAGTACCAAAACTGACACAGTTTGTCTAGTTTGGCCATGAAGCTTTAATAAAACTCACGAATGGCATAGTTTTCTTGAAATATTTGAAACAAGTCGTGGTTTTTATCTTCTTGGTCATAATTTTGACAGTTGTCACGTAACTTTCCAATGAAATAGTGTTCCAGTATCTACTAACTGTTTCGGAGATATTCGAGTTTTTTTACTTTTTTTTAGAAATTGCATACAAATTTTTATAATTCCGTTTCTCCGCTGTTTTTGTGATTTCAGCGAATGTAAAAATGTTCGCCTTGAACTGCTCTTTCATTTCGTGCTAAACGCAACACCACTGAGCATATACAGGTTGTTCAAAAAACAAAAAGAATAAAGAATATTTCTGTTTGGTTAACTGTTTTTAAAGAAATTTTTTCCCTGGTTTTCCAATTAAGACAATCTCAATTATTGACATAATTGCCCCGTTCGTGGGTATTTAGGACACTCGTTATGTTATATCTATGCTATTGCGATTCAATTTGCTGGCGAGACGTTCTCAAACTTCTGATTGAAACTGTAAAAGGTATGCCATGATCACATAACCCAAAACTTTGGAAAAACAGGAAAAGTTCGATATCTTCCATTTGAGTTATCTAAGTTTTGTACCAGGCATATGGCGCAATGGGAAATAATTAAACTTCATCTCAAAATGCTTCGAAACAACTCTCGGTAACGAGATTCGGGCAGTTTACGTCATAAGGAAGTAAACTGTTTGAATGTGAAAAGCATTTTTGTAGCGAGATCTGAAATATGATATTTTCATAACGAACAGAAAGTTTGATCATTAAATAAGAGTTAAAAACCATTAGTAATACGTAAAATAATTTGTGGGTTAATTAAAATATTATGTGGTTGTTTCCCAAAAAAATCTAATTTCAGATATATTATCTCAAATAGAGATATAAATTACATTAAGTTACATACAAAAAACATGCATCTTTTTTCCTGAATCAAATTAGAAGATAATAAATAGAAAGAAAGAACTCTTTATTCTGCTTTAAGAGGTAAACAAACAGTTGTTATCCCCTTCAATAAAATTTCATTAGTATTGCTAAAAATAATTTTGCTTTTAAAATTACAGGATTACGTTGTGCACAGGTTTATAGAATCTAACACAAAAACATTCAATTGCAGCAAACAAGTAAATTTCATAAAAGTGTCCTAAAGCTCCAAACGGGGATAAAAATCCTTCATAAATTTTTCCTAAATGCATTTTCCCGCATAGAATTGCGGTGCATTTCCATGTTTTTCGATGGAAAAAAAAACGGTTATCCGTGTAGTAAGTATAATTTAATTCGCTTGGGAAGCAGTCTCAAGTGCAATATGTTGACGAATGTTTGTACTGTCGCACTCATTTATACAAAAGCTCAGTTAAGAATTAGCAAAACATGTGAATGTTTAATAACAATGTAAGTGGTATGACTGTTATTCTCATAGGGGGCAAAGAAAAAATATTTAATTAATTAATTCGCGTATGAACACCGAGCATTGTTAATTACTCAAATATGCAAACGTTGTTCCCTCGCTACGTCCTCCCTAGTTTTGGGATCCAAATAAATTTTCGGTTTTAATCCTCTCAAAGTTTACCAAACACTGTCCGGTCACGTAATCAGAGTTACCTTTCCGGTATCTAGTTATGAATTTAGTATATTATATTACCTAGTTGTTAAATGCCTAGCAGTACTTTAGAAACTAAAAACTGGAAATTTTAGACAACAAATAACTTTAATGTTTGTCTTAATAAAGGTCAATTGTATAGTTAACTTACAAAGCAGCCTTACAAACAAAGTTATGCCTATTTTTTAATTTTTCTACTACAAACCGTATTCCAAGTTACGAAAAAAAAAAACGAAACACTCTCATAAAGAATATTTGAGGTCCATAAGGCAGAGAGCAAATTAGAACTTCTGAAAGTATCTTATTAAGCCTGGCCATTGAAGAAGGTTCTAAATTGTTCCACTTCTCCGGAATTTTATTCTACTTTACCTTTTTTAAGAGGCACGTCTGTCGGGTTTGAATTTTTTTCTCTGGCGTATATATTTTATCTTGGCGCATCAAATAAAACGTAAAGAAAAATCAAGATTTGCACTTTACAACCGGACTTACTCGCAAATGACAGGACTAATGCATATTTTTGTGTTCTCTGATTAAATAACCACAACACTATATCAACCTTTCTTACTTTAGTTTACTTAACTAACTCAAAACATGCAGAAGAGTTCGAAAGTACCTCATAACCAATTTAAACTAACAAAATGTAGGAGATATGTGACAATTTGTCAAATTTTTCCGTTATTGACGTGAAATTGTCATCTTGCGATCTAAAAAAATATACCTTCTTAATCATGTGTTTTGTCCTTGTGTATTTTATATTATTGCATGTACTTCAAGAATAAACACTTTTGACTCTTTCTATGTATCTGTTAAAAAGTACCAATTGAAGAATAGCTTTCTGTTTTGCTTAGTTGTTTAGAGCTATTTTTGCCGACTTATTTCTCATTTTTAAAAAGGATTAAACCGTTTCTTCGTAAAGAGATTAAAATAATATTAAGAGAGATTATCTGTCGAACGATTTTAGTGAATACATTTTCCCTTTTAAACAAACTCTCAATTAGCTAAATCGCTTTAAAATGTTGTGAAACAAAAAGAAACCGAGTTTTTATCCCCTACAAGAGCGCTCTATTTAAAATTCTAAATGGCATTTTTATGAAAATCTGCTCAAGTAAATGGCTGACAAAAGGATTACTATTAAGAGACAAAGACATTTTTATTTGTAACAAGCGCCAATGAAAGTTAAGATTCTGGTGTTCCAGGGGCGGATTTAACCTTATTTTAGATCATGATTCACAGTTAGGTTAGAACAAATTTGTAAAATACTTACATGAGTTTAGTAAACGACTCTTACCTGAAACAAAAACAATGGATTACAAATTGAACACTAAATAAAAACTAAAAATAAGTAAAATTAGCTCAATTGAAGGAGATTCTTGACACGATTGACATGTATTTCATTTCTTTTTTCATGTATGCATTTGTTTTTTGATCAGGTTTGTCAACGAGAATTATTTCTTCGGACTTGATTGATTGATTGAACACAATGAAAATGATTTATTAAATCGGCACAATTCGCCTAAAAGCCTTTGAACAAATTGAAACAATTGCTCCTTTATATGCGATTCTATTCAAGTTTCAAAACTCCACTCCTAAATCTATCCATTTGTGAGCACCGATTCGATTCAGGGGGGTCATGGGGAAATTTATTTCCTTCATAAAAAAGTTAATGATTCAGAACCTACTTTCAAAAAGGTGAAAAGAAAACGTAGTCGACCGTAACGAAAACATTTTCAGGCTTCTCCAATAGCGAAATTTATTAGGCTTAGAGGTTTGGAAAAAAAAGGGTTGGGTAGGGAAAATGTCCCAGATGAAGAACCGCAGTGTTTTTTTATAGTAAGTGGTCAATGGCTTTAGGTAAAAAAAGCTTAGGTCATGAAAAAGTTCTAAGGTTTTTAAAAAACCAAACAACTTGATTTTCTGGAGAGGACTTACAGAAAACTAATTTTCCTGGATTTTAGGTGAATTGTGGCAAAATCAAAGTAAAGTAACAATTTTTCAAGAAACCTCCAAATTTAACTAGTTGCGCTTCACATATTTATACAGTGCGTTTTTTTTAACGCGCAACATAGGATTTTACGTGTTAAATTTTTAAGCACATGTTAGACCATGTTATTTTTGAACTACATGTATAAAACTTGACGGGTGTGTCTTTAGTACCCTGAAGCTTAAGTAAGTCTACCAATTTGGTCTAAAAAGTGATTTAAAACTGAAAAAAAATCATTTTTTTTCGAAAAGATTTTATCCTTTCATACTCCCTGTATGCATTGTTGTTTTTGATACTGGCAGGGCAGGTAGCAGGTAAAGTGACTTATTTTGACTGCATCACGACCCGATATCTTTTGAACGTCAGAAGGGCATTTTATGATTGTTTGGAATATACTGTTTGGCATCAAACGGAGGTCAATTTGAACAATTCACTTATAAAAATACTTCTTTTGTTCTTAACTTTCTTGATATAAAGTTAATGATCACCCTGTTTTACTTTCTACGCCAAATTTTACCTGCTACCTGCCGTGCCAGTATCAAAAACAACAAAGAACAACAATGCATACAGGGAGTATGAAACGATAAAACCTTTTCGAAAAAAGATGATTTTTTGCAAGTTTTTTAACACTTTTTAGGCCGAATTGGTAAATTTACTTAAGCTTCAGGGTACGAAATAGCCACCCGTCAAGTTTTATACTTGTAGTTCCAAAATAACATGGTCTAACATGGGCTTAAAAATTTAACACGTGAAATCC
This sequence comes from Ips typographus, assembly GCF_016097725.1. NCBI lineage: Eukaryota > Metazoa > Arthropoda > Insecta > Coleoptera > Curculionidae > Ips > Ips typographus. The sequence continues at coordinate 3,930,103 of NC_138430.1, read as the reverse complement.
TATGTTGCGCGTTAAAAAAAACGCACTGTACAATCCCAAAACAACGATATTCATAGTCAGATGACGTCCCATGACTCTTTCTAAAGTGCAAATGGTCACATGACAATTTTCTATCATCAAATTTAATTTTTAAAGATCACACGACTCCTTTTAACAACAAAACGAAATCGTAAAGATCACATGACCGTTTTGAATGTCAAAATATTATTTGAATGGTCACGTGAGCGTTTCTAAGTTGAAACTGGTGTTTTTTGGAAGTCACGTCACAGGTTTTAAGTTGAAAACAAACACGTGACGATTTTCAATAATCAAATGAATTTTTAAGAATCTAATGTCATTTTTTTAAGTCACGTGACACTCTTAAGATTAAAAATGAAATTCGCAATGTCAGCTGGCAGTTTTAAATGTAAAAATGTTATATGAGAGCTCACGTAACCGTTTTTCACTTTAAACTAATATTTTTAAAGCCACGTGGCTCTTTTAATATTTACAATGGAATTCATTCAGAATGTCACGTGACAGTATTAAATGTCAAAATGTTATTTGAGGGGTCACGTAACCGTTTTTTACTATAAACTAATATTTTGAAAGTCACGTGGCTCTTTTAAGATTAAAAATGAAATCTACAATGTCATGTGACAGTTTTATATGCCAAAATGTTATTTGAAAGGTCACGTAACTGTTTTTCATTTTAAACTAATATTTTTAAAGTCACGTGGCTCTTTTAAGATTAAAAATGGAATTCAAAATGTCACGTGGCAGTTTTAAATACCAAAATGGTATTTGAGGGGTCACGTAACCGTTTTTCACTTTAAACTAATATTTTTAAAGCCACGTGGGTCTTTTAAGATTAAAAATGGAATTTATAATGTCACGTGACAGTTTTAAATGTCAAAATGTTATTTGAGGCGACACGTAACCGTTTTTCACTTTAAACTAATATTTTTAAAGTCACGTGGCTCTTTTAAGATTAAAAATGGAATTCATAATGTCATGTGACAGTTTTATATGCCAAAATGTTATTTGAAAGGTCACGTAACCGTTTTTCACTTTAAACTAATATTTTTAAAGTCACGTGGCTCTTCTAAGATTAAAAATGGAATTCGTAATGTCACGTGACAGTATTAAAGGTCAAAATGTTATTTGAGGCGTCACGTACCCGTTTTTCACTTTAAACTAATATTTTTAAAGTCACGTGGCTCTTTTAAGATTAAAAATGGAATTCATAATGTCACGTGACAGTTTTAAATGTCAAAATGTTATTTAAAAGGTCACGTAAGCGTTTTTTACTATAAACTAATATTTTAAAAGTCACGTGACTATTTTCAATCACAAATTTAATGTTAATTCATTTACCGCGGGGTGCTTTATACTTAATACGTTATGAATTCCATTATTAATCTTAAAAAAGTCACGTGACCTTTAAATCAAGCACTAGAAGAAAGCTGGTATTGTGACATGTTACCTGTAACACTGTTTCAGTTAATCCTATTTACATCAACATCAAATATCGACTTTAAATTTGCATTTTTGTGAGTTTTGAATGCCAAAAGACCAACCGTTCGATTGGAAATGATCCATTTCCACACCATCTTCTATTTTTCCCGGCGTTTTATGTTATCATAAAAAAATTCACGGTCATAAAACATATACAATTTCTTTTATGTATGAACTTATGGGAGGCTGTTCAGAATGTTACTTAAGGCAAGTTAAGGGAAACCAAAGGTTATAAATTCTGTTCGGCTAGAAATCAATAGATGATATTCTTTAATAATATACAATGTGTGTAAATAATAGAGCAACCCCAAATCACCTGGAAAAATATTCTTTTGTTACACACACTAGTGTTGTTTTTGGCTGTCCTTTAAATCCAGTTTACGACTCAATAGAAAAAGTATTTGCTAGTCTCGTAAAATTGACTTATAACTTCACAAATTTTGATGATACAATACAATTACAACTCAAACCTCTCCTGTCCAATACCAATATAATTCGTACACTCCCATTTAGAAATAGAACGAAATTTCCGCTTGCATTTTACACGTACTCGAAGAATATAATTCCCAATTCTAGGAAGAAACCAGAAAAATATCTTGAAAAGACAAGAATGATATATCTGAAAATCTCGTACAATAACGAAACTTTATTCCGCTTTATTGACCTACTCAATCAATTTGTATCTCTTATATTCCATCACAACCGTGCTTGGAATTATTAAGTAAGGTAAACTTCCAAAAAAAAGTTCCTAACTACAGTGGTTCTGGCAGTAAAAATTAGAATTCTGTCCAAGTTATTTCCAGTTTATGTAGGATTGTCTCGGTTTAAATAAATCATAATAAACAACAACACAGACACGTACCAACGTTTCATACACTCACGTAACATGAATAAGAATAGCTGAAACTGAGCCATCTATCAGTAACAGCTTCAAAGTTTTTAAATCGAGGCCGAAAAGTTGCTTTAATTAAAAATCTGGCACAAAAGACTTAAAGCTCTCTGTTAGGCCGCTTTTATGTTTCCCATAAAATTCTAGTCAGACAGTAAAAATGGCATAATGAAAACCATAATCGGGTTACGAATTTGCTGCTGTTTTCAAGTTTCCTAATTGGAATTTATATGCTAAAAATCAAATTGATAATGACGCAATGGGTTTGTTCAGTTATACCAAAGAAAGGTGTTTTTAATTTTATCCCATCAAAGGAGTGAAAATTATTGAGAAATAAGGTAGAATGCTAACTAAAATTGCAAGTTTAACCACACACACGATCAAACTGAAATTATCCGCATAGATTTCCTACCTACAGGGTTGCATTCATCTTCATTACGGGAACAAATTTGACGTGACATTCGTCTAGGGTGTCGTCCAGTACAGCGGTAGGGATGCAGTGGCCGAACTTATCAGGAAACCACCGTTCCTGAACGAATCGAGACGTATTGGGGAACTTCTGGCCTATATTTACGGCAAACTCAACTCGGAATTTGGTTTATTGGCACTTGAGAATGAATGGCCGATGGGGTTGGCTCGTTTGTCGATTAAGGACAGCTTTATTGGCAATACTGTTAAATGTATTATTGTGGCGAAGGAATCTCATCGACCGAGACGGGACTTATCCACAACGACTACACCGTTCACTAACAAAAAGTTTTCTAATTAAGCCAGTTTTGTTTAATCGCTTTAATTCGAATTAACCAAGAAAACTACTTTTCAATATACAGGGAGTATATGATTTTTTTTTTGGCAAACGTAACTAACTCCTACAGTTGGTGAGATATTGATGTCACAAAACTCCACATTTTTAAATAGGACACTATGTATATTGCTACATCGTGTAAAAAAGTACACATCAGTGATACTAACACGGCAATGAAAAATGTTTAGAGTTTCTGATAAATATTAAGGATTTTTCCCTTATTTGAGTAAATTGAAAAATATGGTATCCCGGTTCAGCAAAATACGAACACTTTAGTAATCTCTGTTGTGATCTATTAAAAATCAAAAGACCCTCAAAAAGATAAGACATTTGACATTCCTACTGTACTAAACATTTAAGACAGCACTTAGTGAAATTAGACATAAAAATTAAAGATTTGTCTTGGAAAATGCACTTTGTAAAATAATCCACAGGACCACAAATGGTGGAGACATCAAGTTTTTTTTTCAGATTTTACTCACCTCAACAGTTATGGGAAGGTTTAAGAGATTTGTAGAGGCCTCTAACAGTTTTAAAAAAATTCTCAGTAGCATTTAGAGGTCCATAGCACTTTCAAAATGGTTCTAGAGGCCTCTGGCAATTCCAAACAGTTATATCAAGGTCTAAGAGACTTGTAAAGGCCTCTGAGAATTTTAAGAAGGTTTTCAGTTTCTAATAGTTAGGATGTATTTTGAAAAACTATAGTTACAAATCCTGATTTTCACTCAAGGACACCTAAAGCAACAAGGTTCGATTCTCCATAATTATTCAGCATTAAAACTGGAACAAAACAAACAAAATTACTTGTTGCTGAAAATACAACTTATGAGACAAACATCACCAAGTAATTTGGACATCAAGTATTACTCCCACTTAAACTTTCGAAATAAGCATATGAGAGAAAAATATGAGTGTATTCACATTAAATCGCCCACATACCTGAAACCTGGATAAAAATACGAACAACTTTAGATGTCCTAGTTTTTGAAGTGGTTTAAAAGTTAGATGGAGTCTGACAAAATTTACGGTCTTACTGAATAAGATAAAAAACATAATGCGGAAGAATATCTGACGGGCAAATAGCAAATTGCGCTTGGCAAAACTTTTTCTTGAGGCGCAGCAAAAAAAAACCCCGGTAGATAAGTAGAAAAATGATGAACCCAAGAAACGGTCTTATTAAAATGCTAATTAGCTATCTTTCCTTCTAAACAACCTGATTAAGATTAAAAAATATCGTCCGCTCCGCTGCCCTGTTTGAAAACCGAAAAGTTTCTGAATTATTTACTTACCAGAATGGCCATGAGTTAAAAGGGAAAAAATTCGTTGGAGTAAGCCCAAGAAAACATATTTTCAAACTTTTAATAAACGTTCTAACTCTTGCTACATTTAATTCGTGAATTGACACAATCTAGGAGTTTTTTGGTATTTTGTTAGTTTTCCAGTCAACTGTGCTTAGTTTGGGCATAGTCAATTATTTGCCAGTTTTGCTATACAAGTTCCAATCCCTGCTTTCTGAATGCTCGTTATTCAGTGAAACCATCCATCGATTCGAACCAGCTCGTATTTAATCTTGAAAGTGAATTGGTTTCCGACTACCTCAAAGCCAATTAATATTCCCAGTGTCAATTGGACATCTCAAATTCGAATAATAGCGCAGCTATTTGCATGAAATATTGAACATAAATACGATACACAGGTGACAAAGGGCTACAAATCCAGACCAAAATTATGACATTGAAACGATGTTATATGAAATAGAATTACTAGAATTTCGACGGGGTGATATTCGATCAAATCCTCAGAGGAATTCAGAATGTTTTCCAATTAGCTTAAATTTAGAAATATCAAAGTATAGCACAGTAAATGGTTAGGTATATAATGCCTACGAATATTTTAGGTCATTAAAAAAAAAAACTGAACCACCCCTTCAAAAACAAAACAGAAACCAAATTAAAAACGAATTACTATCGTCCATAGGACAATGAACTGTATTAAAACGGGAAAACGGATCAATATCAGAATTGTATAGAAAACATAAAACATCGAAAATAATGGTAAGTGTTATATGCTGTAAACTTCTATTCCATTTTGGAATAATAATTAAAGGTACTAATCATTAAGCCGCTGACGTGTCATAAATCAAACAGACCTGCGTTATACAAAACTCCGATTAACACACAATTAATATTAATTATTCTCACATCCAACGGCAGCTAATTTGAAATCAAACTGTGGCACAAAAGCACTTTGTGAGAGAATTCTATGAGCTACTACAAAGAAGGATTTCTGTGGTAATACACTCAATTAATTGCAATCGTCTTATAGAGCAAATCAATATAATTGTTGTAAAAAAAAATCTGAAAAACTGTGAAATAACCTGACTAAAATTTCAACTTAGTTCAAATCAAAAAAGATGATTTGTGAAACTTTCTTCTGATCTGTTAAAATATTTCCATCGCAAAATAGTATCAAATTCAATATTTTCCACATTTATTTGTAATCAAATTTAGGCTTTCTAATTAATTGTCGTTTTTAGTGAGTTAAATCTGTTTCAAGTTACTAGCACTTTTTTATCACTGAAGAGCTATTAAGGAAATACGCTTAATTAAATAAAAGACAAATGTCAGTCTTCGGTGGGTTATTAATGGCAGCAGAACTGTCACTAACAGAGAGTTATGCTAAAATCTTCCATAGAAGCTCAATGTCACTTTGTCGGAATTATGCATTATGCATGCTTTGTAAATATTTTATGAGATTTCAAAGAAAAACGAATAACCATATTTCATTGATTCAAATACCAATGTGTTATTACAGAAACTCTATAGAAAAGGTCTAAAGGTTTAAAACCGGAAACCAGGCAACAATAGGCCAATCACAGGAAATAAATATATTTTTAGAATTGGAAAACAGGCCGAATTTGCATTCGAATTGGCAGATATTTGTATTTATCTTCGTTCAGCCAGCCGAATTTTACAAAAATCCATAAGCTCAGGAGTAAAAAGGTAAATTATAAAAGGCATATTTCGATCGGAGATGTTTAGGGAAGAACTTCTAATCTACTTACCCTGTAAGAAGGTATAGAGTATGGTTTGTCTCTCACATATGTTTTTCCTTTGTAGTATTTTAATATTTCAAGATATGGGGTATTTAGAATTTTTAGGGAAGAGTTTTAGATAATGGTGGGCATAAATTTATTATGATTGGTTATTTACCAGTAAGGTAAAGTGAAATTTAGTGTAACAGGAAAACTTATCAATTTTACCAGTCAATCGCCTGTATAATAAATTAAATAGCCAAGCCCAATTAATAAAGCCAAGAATTCTGAACCATCCTGAATTAATTTGTATGTCACTGTTGATGACAATGACAATGACAAGAGTGTACTTTAAAATTTTGTTTTGTAATAACCGCTTATTATTTTGAAACTGAATTTACTGAAAATGCTCCCTTAAAGTAACAAACGTTCAAAATAGTCATTGGAAATTGTACAACTAATGAATGATTACTCTTGACAATTTGCAAATCAGCAATAACTGGAATGTTTGTAAATTTAACGCTATTGAGTCGACCATTAAGTGGATCACATTCAAGCGGTCACATGACGCTAAAGCCTCTTAATTTGCAACTCAACTCATGCCCGTAACAACCCAATTGAGTTTGAAATCAAATTATGAAGTTGAGTTTGTTATTGACAACAACGTAGATATACAACATTTTCTGACGTTTTTTTTTCTGATTTTCTCCCCCACGTACTCGATCAACACCCAAAACTGACAAGAAACATATACTCTCGCGTGTTGACAAAACTACTCAATTTGAATGCCGCCTAAGGAAAAAACAGGGTCAAAAAACATCAAACACCCTTGTCGCACGAGTGCTTTAAACTTAGTTCTTGTTCCACCATATTTTAGCGAACATTTCTAATATAAAATACAGCTGGAAATGTGGAAATCAGTTACAGAATTAATCGTTAACAGGGCTTGGGGTATTATCATCACCAAAGATAAATTTTCTGTGAGTAATAGAGTAAAGTCGCAGGGTGCTAACGACCGCGGTTTGGTCATGTTAATTCACTGACATAATGAAAGCTTTTAATAAATGGACGAGCTACTTAGTTACAGCTGAACTATAATTATTTTAGCACGAATTTCAAAGCGTTTTATGGACGAACGCGTTGCTGAAAGAAATAACTATAATAGCTTCTAACTGAGAAATGTCTTTTCACAGAAAAAATAGTAATAGAATATTTTTAGATTTTCATTATTTAATTATTAATAATAATGCAAGGAAAAAATGCATATTTACTAGGCTCGCATATTTAACATACAAAACCAACAGCACAAATTTGCACACCAAATAGTGTAATTACTTCAGGCAAAAATATAACCCGCAAATAGTTACTGTTTGTAAATGAAGGTAGGTAAAAATTTCATGCCTAACCATAATTTCGAGCAAGTTGAAAATTTAAACACCTTTTTCCAACCCCTTTCGACGTTTGTTTTCACCTGAAAGGTTGTAGAATCCAAACAGAAATTCGTTTGGCCACATCCGCTCTCCAAGTTTCAGTGAGGAAACGCTATTACTACTCGCCCGTTGAGTAAGCAGACAGCAGTAGAATTTCAGTTTTGTCGGGCAGGAAATAAAACAGAGCGGAAGCAATTTACTGTTACCATTACACTATAAACCGGCCAGTCTCGGTGCATTTAGTGTTTGATTTAAATGTTGGCCTTTTAGCAGGGAACAATAGAGCTTTCCAAAAGCTACAAAATGTTTATTTACATTTATGCACGTTAGTTAATTATCATTAATGTCAACAAATGAACTAGGAAAATTAATGCCTGCAAGTTGATAGATGCATCAGGAAAAATCATGGATAGAGACTTTATTTGCCAGATCAGTTCTTCAATCTGTTTTTCTAGTTAAGCCCTTTTTCCTCCTCATTAAGACAGTAGGTTTCCTACTTCTCTTGTCACATCTTTACTTATTCTTTCTTCTTCTCCAGTGTTTTTGCTTGACTCAACTAAAGGTAATATAAAACCAGTCTGATTTGTGTTTTTTTTTCCTTAGGCCCAATTTTCCTTCACTTTTCTGTCTGATATCTGATACATTAGAAAACTTGTGGCTAGAAGTTGGTGATTCTCCTAAAATGTCTTTCTGCTCAGTGCTGTAGTTTCTTGTATTTAGTGGCAGTTTGACCATATGTTTTTCTTTCGTTTGAGTGTGTCTTGATCCTTCACTCAACTCTCCTTATTCATCCTTAAATCCCTTAAAAAACCTACTGGAAGACATTGGTTTCAACTAGCAACAATAATTGCAAATCAACAATGCAAATCAAAGATCGCGAGAAACTGTTAAAAGCATTCACAACAGTTTCGTTACCTTAATTAAGTTTTTCCTTAACTAAAGCATTAAGGGCCGTTTGCACCGACATATTTAAGGATCTGCACATGATCTGTGACAGTCAAATCACAACTTAGTCTAGTTGAACCCTAGAGTGTACTAAATTACGTCATTCTAATATATTTGCTTCTTCTTCTTCTTCAGGTACCGTCTCCGTTTCGAAGGTTGGCAATCATCAGGGCGATTCTTATTTTTGAGACCGCAGCTCTAAATAGTTCGTTGTTATTGCAACCAAACCATTCTCTAAGGTTCTTCAGCCATGAATTACGTCTTCTCCCCACAGATCTCCTTAGATCCTTCGATTTTTCCTTGCATAATAAGTTGCAATATTCGATACTTTTCCCCCCTCATGACATGTCCCATATATTGCAATTTTCTGGCCTTAATTGTCGTAATAACTTCTCTCTCCTTATTCATACGTCTCATCACTTCCACGTTGGTTATTCTGTCTACCCATGAAATCCTCAGTATTCTTCGGTATACCCACATCTCAAACGCTTCCAGTCTCCTCATTTCGGTTACCTTCAGCGTCCAGGCTTCCATCCCATAATACAGTACGGACAGCACATAGCATATCATTAGTCGTATTTTCAGTTCCAGGTTTAGATCCCGACAGCAGAAAAGCCTTTTCATTTTTATAAATGTGCTTCTGGCCTGTTCGATTCTGATTCGTATTTCTTGTGAGCTGTCGTTGTTTTCATTAATGGTCGTGCCTAGGTATTTGTATTCTCTTACTCTCTCAATAGGTTGATTGTTTACGTATATCCTACGAATGTCCTGAGTTGTTTTTGTCATCAACATATATTTTGTTTTGTTTATGTTCAGTGATAGTCCATATTCTTCGCTTACCGTGACCATTCTATTAATTAGCGTCTGCAGATCTTCGTATGTTCCAGCCAGAATAACTGTATCGTCAGCATACCTCAGATTATTTATTGTCATGCCGTTGATCTTAATGCCTATGTTCTGATCATCAAGTGCCCTATTTATTATGTCCTCCGAGTACAGATTAAAGAGGATCGGTGACAGTATACACCCTTGACGAACACCTCTCTGTATTTCTATTTCTTCTGATGTCATGTCTTCTGTTCGTACTACTGCTTTTTGACCATAGTATAAGTTTGATATTATTCTTATGTCTCTGAGGTCTATTCTTCTCTTTATTAATGTTTCTATGAGCAAGTCATGCCTCACTTTATCGAAAGCTTTATTGTAGTCTATAAAGCATGTATATATGTCTTGATTTATATCTAGGCATCTTTGTGACAGGACATTGAGTGAAACTAGCGCTTCCCTTGTTCCTAGGCCTTTACGGAATCCAAATTGTGTATCGCCGATGTTTATGTCTATTTTCCTGAATACTCTACCATGGACTACCTTCAGCAGGACTTTCAATATGTGAGCCAACAAGCTAATGGTACGGTAGTCAGAGCACTGCTTGGCATTTTTCTTTTTTGGAAGAGTTATAAAAGTTGATAGCAACCAGTCATTTGGTATTATTCCTGTTTTATATATGGTATTGATTAATTCTACCAAAATATGAATCCGGTATTCCTCTATCAACTTAAGAATCTCCACTGGCAGTTGGTCCGAGCCTGCAGCTTTTCTGTTCTTCAGCATCTCCAGTGCATATGTCACTTCATCCTTAATTATGTCCGGGCCTAAATCCCCTTCTATATTATCAAGATTGGTTTGTCGTCTTTCATCTTCGAATAGTTGTGTAATGTAGTTTTTTCATATTTCTAGTTTTTGTACTGTTTCTGTGACTATTTTTCCGTTGTTGTTGTATAATATATTGAGTTGCTTTTGTTTATTGGTGCCGGCGAGTTCTTTGATCTTTTTGTGTATGTTGAAGCTATCATGTTTGGCTTATAATTTCTCAATTTCTTCGCATTTTTGTTTATAGTAGTCTTCTTTTGCTTTCCTGATTTTTGAGCGGAGTATTCGTTGTGTTTCTTTATATCGTTGTTCATTTTTTCTTTTATAGCTTCTTCTCTTATCCATGAGATCAAGGATTTCGCCCGTTATCCATTCTTTCCTTCCTGGGGGCTTCTTTCTTTGCGCTTATCAAGATATAGTCTATTTGATTTCTTATCGTGTTTTGTTCCCTATATATTTGCTAAACTTGCTTTATTATATGTCCGTCAAATTGACAGTTTGTTAGTGGCAAAAAGTTTAGGGGGACAACCCTTTAATGGCGTCTCCGATTGTCATGTTTAGTGCAAAATCAGTGTATTGTCATACTGTATTGTCATGCAATGGCATTTGATAGAGCAGGATATAGATACATTAGTTTGGCACTAAAGTTGCTAGAGGATTTTCCTGCTCTAAAGCTTGTCTCCTTTCATTAATTTTTACTTTAAGTATTTTGAGGCAAAACAGGTATGAAAAGCAGACATTTGCTTTTAAGCTTGGTTATGATGATCACAAATGAATCTTTGATTCCACCTTCTTAAAACTAGTAAGATAACTGCACTGTCACTGTTTTAGTAATTGAATTCACCTTTTATCAAACTTTGCTAAAAACTTAGATATGGACATTCAAGACTAAAGAAACTAATATCATTAATCATTCACATATGAATGAGTAGGACAGATTGTGCTGTCAACAAAAATATCAGATCGCCACCAATCAATTCCTCTTTTATCCAAGACGTGACGTTTTATTACGCCACAAATTCCCTTCAAGTAATAACCTTAACTTTTTCGACGTAATTCGTCCCTTACAGTTTGATGTGTTTATTCCAGACAATTTTTTGCGCAAAAATGATGAATTTTAATACGATGAACTTGAGTCAATGAGTCTGTTCTATCTAATATTAACGTGTCGACAGATAAGTTTGAAATTTGATTTTCTGATAACCAACCCAAAAAAAACAGATTTAAATAACCTTGGCATAAAAGTACTATTTATCAAGCTCCAAACCATTTATTGGTTTAAAAATTTCCGAAGCGAAAAAGAAGATAAACTGTTCTAAGTTAAAATGTTACTTACCTGAATAAAAGAAATCCTAGGGCAGTAACGGCGGCTCTCCTTACATCATCATTCACGTCGGATACCTGGAAAAGAAAAAGTCTTAGTCCTGACACCACACACTTTATATGCAAGGATTCCGATGGAAGCAATATTTTGGTTTCGACTGGGGGTGTAAAAAGATTGATGTCCATCCGATAAAAGATTACTCTAATATAATGTTAAGGTTAAGCAAAATGTGAGCATGAGGCAGTTAATAAAGAGCTGATGACAACAAACCCACGTAACTGCCACGTATATTTGAAAAATTGTTACTCCAAAACTACTGAACTTAGCTCATCTCTCTTAATTAAATTCTTGATCAGAAAAAACATTTCAAACAAAAGTTTGATTATTGCAGCAATACACAAAAACGAGTTTTTTCAAATTCTCTTGCATGACTTTTTCGGTGTAAGTCAGCGATTCCCTTCGGACAACTTTTCCATTACTTCACTAAAAGACATGTCACTTTTATTCAAGCCACAAAAGGCGTGCATTTCGAGTTTCCGCTACTTGGAACTCGGATCTTAGTTTCCTGTCAGTTGCCAAACAGGACACGTAGGTAAATCCGCTGGTTCGAAATCACACAGGCTTGTATTACAGTAATTAGCATTTCCACAACGTCGTTCCGACATCGGATAGATCTTGTCGGAAAGCGACAAAGAACGTGTTTTATTGTTAGTCTAATTAGGAAAAATCCCGCTGGCACGTGCCTAGGAACGGTTTAACTTGACAGTTTCACACGTGACAGCAAAAGCCTATCAACTGCCAAGTGGATTTAGAACAAAACTGACAAGGATAAAGAACGTACCGAATTAAAAACAAAAATTCTATTATGTTTTGTCTTCTAGATTAGAATGCAAATTTTTGTGTAATGGTCGAATCAGTGCTGGATTTAAGGAGGTGCTAGTAATACTAAAAGCATCCCGGAGGAAAAACACAAATTTACTATTATGAGGATGTAAAAATATTGAAATAGTACAAGAGAAAATAAAAATGTCACATCTTAACTAAATTATGTTAAAAGTGATAAAATAACCTAATTTTTCAATCGAAATGAAAAAAGCACTTTGGTGTACCCTGTCACTTTTTGCCTATTAACTCCTAAGGAGGACCTTGAATGCAAAAATACCTTAATACTATTTGGTAGAGTATGAAATTTCCTACAACTTTCCATATTTACACTTTTTTGTAACCACTCAAATAACGCAGCTACTCTTAGTCCAAATACAGTTAGTTTAAAAAAAATCAGTCACCATTTGCCTTGTAACTCCTGTAAGGAGGCCCCTAATTTAATTTAATTCACGTAACTCTTTTTGTGGTGCAAATGGTAGCGTGACTATTTTCAATCATCAAATTTAATTTTAAAGATCACGTCACTCTTTTTTTTTAACGTCCCAGCGGAGCATTGGATCAAACTGAACCTCTAACTTGAATTTTTGTGAAAATCCTCAAAAAAAAACTGTTTTTCCTGTCCTTTCTCATCGATAGTCATTAAAATATTATTGAGCAAAGTTGCCCAACTCTAACAATTACAAAAAAAAATCCGTAGACGTATTGAACTTATATTCTTAAAAACGATCTGACTGAAAAACATTTCAGTCAATATTATTGCCAAGAACGGCAGAAAACACAAATCCCCGCTTTGTTGGATACGCAAACACATAAAAACTGGCTAGACTTTACACTGAAACTACTTTTACATCTTATCGATTTGACTTTTTTGCATAAATCAGGTAAAACTCATCAATCATTCTCTCTTTCACAAATCCTTTCAGCGGACATGTAAAATGAAATCCCGAAAATCATTTCGAAGTTTAGGAATATTTAAAGGCTTTTAAAAAGACATTATTCATGATTTTAATGTCAGTACACTGAAGAGAAAACTGTAATATTTTCACAAAAAGTACCTGAGTAAATGGATTTAGTTTGAATAAATTTAATTTGAATTCTACACAAGTAAAACAGGTTACAAGTTCTCACTTCCACACATGAATATGAGTTTATTTAACATCAAAAAGGTGAAACTTGCATTTTGCCTTCCCATATAACAGCCTACACTTTTTCGGAGTAGAGCCAAGAACCAAGTAAACTTATTTGAATACAGAGCTTTTCAAAGAATTTTCTTTAATAAAAACTCTTTTATAGCCACATCAAAAGGTTTTCTATTTTCTTATAAAGTGCCAGCAGAAATGCCCTTCCTTCAGATATTGAATAAAACAGGATTACTTAGCACCTACAATATATTTTCCGCTGAAATATACGCAACAAATTGTATAAAAGAGTTTCGCCAAATTATAGGTGATATTCCCACAGGAGCATCATATTTTTGCCTCAAAATCTTGCCAATTTCAATTCAGTTAAACCCATAGGGAAGTTTTGTTCCCCCTTGCATAGCCGATAAGATTTATAGCCAGGGTTATATTACAATTTTTCTTTCGGGCTTCATTCGGTTAATAAAATGTTAATAAGACCCTTGCGTGATACTATCCGCCTTTCTAAACGATCCTGATTGGAAAAATTGAGTTATAAATTTCATTTTATTTATTCAGCTATCAACTTGAAAACACTACTTTATACTCACAGCCACGTGCAGCAATTTTCTAATTGCTTGATTGTGTCCGGTTCCACAGTAAGCCATAGCAATTGTGTACATTCCAGAACGACGGAGAATAGGGTCCTTATCGGTCGTTAATTGTTGAATGAGTGGCTCTGCTTCTTCCAATCGACCGTACATGTTAAATGAAATGCCCACAGCAAGTCCTCGAAGAATTTTTTCATGCTGGCTTTCTTGCGCGTACTAAAACAAAAAAAAATACTGTCATAGAAGTGAATTTGGATTTTCAATTAACGAACTAAAAAATTATAAAGCAGAAAGTTCTAATTTCTTGGAGCAATCACAACTTCTCCGGTTTTATTTTAATTAGATTACCTTTCCGAGCTTAAAAATAAAACGCTCCACGAATTGACTTTACGACAACCCTCTAATGAAAAGTACCTCTAATCCCAGAATACTTTGGGGCTGAATTGAAATTAAAGACGCGACCAAATTGAACGGAATAATCCGGTAATGAGCGCCGGAGAATCTGTTAAAGTGAAAAAATTGTTAATGCCACGAGACAAGGAACAAAACGAAGATTACGACTGAAAAGGTGGATTGAACACATTCAACAGTAAAATAGAATTTTAAATTTTCATTCCGCATTCAAATCTATGAACACGCTTAAAGGATATTGAGTATCAATTACCATGGTATCGTTTAAATTGCACGACGTTTTGAAAGAGAATATCGAGTTAAAACAATAGGTTGAGGACAAACGACTGTCATGGAACTTATTTTTCAATAAATGAATAAACTCAATAGACATTGTACAATTTTGTTTAGAAAATTGCGAAAATTTTCCACTGCAGTGAATTGCCTGAAAATTTGTCTGTTTCTCTTTTAAATACACCTCCCAAACCATTCTCAACTTAGCACATTAAGGTAACTGATGATTATAAAGTTAACTTACAGGTAAAAATGTATCTTATCGTACTGTGCTTTTAGTTCAAACATTAACAAATAGAAAGTACAACTAGCCACTGAAATAAGGAAGGAAATGGGATTTGTTGAATATCTTGGTTAGTAACTTTACTCACTAGGGAAACGTTAGTGTCAAGGATGGAAAAGCACCGAATGTCGTCGTTTACATTAAGACTACATGAATATGCACCCAATGCATTCAAAATATCGCGTTATCAAAACACGCGGTTGCCAGTGCTTAACACCCTGTAAAACCTAATAATAATCAAAAGCTACTACCTCTCCAAACTATAAAAATTTTAAATTCATTCTAAAAATATGCAAAATGACGCTCTCTGTACCTAACCGACCAGTGTCAGATAGAATGACAGTAAATTTCATGTAAGCCTAGCAATAGCAGTACAATTTGACAGCACTGTACTGTGTTACTGCTGATTAATAATTTAAACAATGTTGCAGAGAGTTCTGACTGAATTACATTCATAAAGGTGAAAACTTTTAGAATAGATTAGCACCCATTAAGCAGTGAAATATATCTCCAGACAGTAGTGTCAGTTCAAATATTGTCTCAGACCATTTGTTTCAATACTGCAGAATGAATTAGGGAAAGTTTTCTAATACCATGACAGTAACTTATTAACAAACTGTAACAACAGCATTGATCCACTATCTAAAGTTAAATGACAAACCTATAAAACTCGCATTTCCGCGTCTTCATCCTTCAGCGGCAAACGAAATCTAAAAACAATAAATTCCCGAGAATCCCAGATGTTCGAAAAGTTTTGAAACTTTTAGAACGATATGTAAATACTAGCTACGTTTTCCGGAAACTCCGGTTCACATACACATTTAATGTTTCATATAAGTTTTGAAGAACTCAGGATATTGAAAAATGAATTTTTTATTCCTTTTTCTATTGGTTTTATTGTGTAACGCCAAACTTTGCCATTTCAGCTGCAATCTGAATGAAAACGTTCAAGTTCCGCTTATTCATCAACCCATATCGATTAATCACCTATTAACGACTTAAAATCAAGTCGTTAACTCAGAAATTGGAATTTTATAGTCCAGCATTGGAAACAATATCATCAGCTTTCAATTCACTGAAAGCTTTCGTCGAAGGAATAATGACTTCCAATACACTAGTGGCTTTATTCTTCGGAAATTAACAGCTTATAAAACAGAGCCAATTATAGTGATTTATTATTGGCACTACTGTGACAACTTTTAGACATAATGTTGAGGCAAATGGAATAGATAATCTGAAAATTTATGTAATTTAATCATTTAAATAGCTCAATTAAAATACACTCTTAAGAATTAACGTGACATAATATTTTCCAAAGGCTTGGTGGAACGCCACAATGTTCTTCACAGATTAAATGGTTAAAAGAATTTTGTTGTGGAAACTTTAAAGTTTAAAGCCAGAGAAAGTTGGGGCAGGCTGCATGCACAAAGTGTGCATAAAGTAGCTCAACTTAAACACTGTTTATAAGACTGATTGCAGAGAAGTGGGATTTGAATGCAAAATTAAATAATAGAAGAATAAAAGTTGGCTTTGCATTTACCTTTGCAACTTGTGCTTTAACATTAAACTTAAACAAAAAATTAGAGTATGAATTATATTCACTTCTCTGAGTCACTGGTTATTTTTTAGTATTCCACAAAAGCCTGCAAGATAATACGTTAACAGTAAAAACCTATAAAAGTTTCCTGACGTAAAGCGTCACCAAGTTCTAACAGGAAAAGACCTAGACACTCAATGAGTACAACGGCGAAACTTTTAATTGAATCACATTCTCGTTTAAACTTATCATTAAATTTAATAGACAGAATGGAAATGAGAAAACAGCATCAAAAGTTCGGAAAGTAGATTTTAGAGGCGACTGTTGAACCGAAAATGTAAACTCCGGATTTGCGCAATCCCGCTAAAGCGTCAAAAGTAATTAATTTAGTATAGAACGGGTGAAAAGAGACAATACAGTCAGGACTGCTGAAAAGTTAATGATAGAACGAATCTGGTGTGCTGGCTTTTGAAGACAAAGATGAGAGCATTACACCAAACAAAGAGACGATACAAGTAAATTCAGTTGGAGCTTCGGAAATCTTCTCAATATACGCTATCTTTGTGGTATAATTTAAGTGACAGAAATAGGACGTTATTTACTCTCACTTTATAATCAAAGAAATATATGATCACACAACTCAACTCAAGAGTTCATAAAAATGTATTAGAAGCAATGCGGAAGCAAAAGGAAAGACACTCATTTTGAAAGCAGCTCATTTGAAGTTGAAAGCTCTAACTCTAATAAGTTTCCAAAAAAACTTCTATTTAATAATTAAGTGTCGAAAATACACTTTACTGACGCCCGGAAATTATGCCAATAACAAGATAAAATTTGTCACCACAAGACTTTCCTTACTGGAAAAGTACAAAATTATTTAATATTCCAACATTATCATTTTACTATGAAACAAACAAATTATTCTTTTAATGGAGTATGAATATGAAGACGTACATAATAAATAAGATAAAAGATTCTATATTTTGCGATTCAACCTTCCAGTTTAGACATTTAATAAATTGATCGTCCTTACTCACTGGGTCCCTGATGAATTAGGCCCTCCTTAATAACACGGAACGGCAATTTAACATCCTCCTAGCGAACCGCCGGCTTACTACGTGTCTAAATTCGTCGATTAATTTTTTACGGCCCGTCCGCAAAGAGACACTTATCCCTTTTCCAGCAACAAAAACAATCAACCTAAACTTGGTGAGAAGCAGTGGCGAAAAGCCTTTGTTTCCTGTTATTGTAAAAGGTTACTTTCTCGGATATAATAAAAGTTTGCAAAGTTCGAATTGAAAGAATTCGTTATTTAAAGCAATGCCAAACAAAAAGAAATATTCAACAAAAGGTGAAACTGTTTAATTAACAAAAATAGTGTATTCTACATCGAGGGGAAAGCATAATGAAATATGGATGATCTGATTGGCCAATAACAGGGGTTTCCAAGTTAGATTCACTGAGGTGTAGAATTGAAAATGACAAAAAGAATGAATTAGTAGCAAAATATAATTATTTTCTGAAAATTAATAGTGGAAGGGAGAGTCTTTGGTTGTCTATATTTTGGAAAAGTTAGTAAGTTTGTAAAATGAACTAGCACTACAAAAAATACAACTTCAAGTCGAATTAAGACATTTAACCCACTTGATTACCATCAAAAAATTATTTTCTGTAGGAGACGACTTACAATCCGAACTTTTTTAGGTTGGTTTACTTGACTATTCACATAAATACGTGAGTAAGTCTCTAATCTAAAATATGCCCGTAACAAAACTATTGTTCAAACAGGTTAATTTTTGTTATAAAATCTATTCCTGAAATATGATTCAATTATCGTGGGGACCGTGGATAATTTCAAAACTCTTTGAGCAGACTAACAAATGTTCAATAATGTTTTCGTTTTAAAATATATTGTTTTTGTACCCAATTGGACTCTGAGCGTACTCAACATAACGAATAAATTTAATGAGGAACTTGATGACTATTAATGAAAACTCCATACACTCAACAATAATTGGGCTAATATTGCATGAATTGTAACTACTGTTACGTAGTATTCGCATTTTTGTGGATAATTGTCTAAGATAGCACAAAATACTCGCTACCTCTGTGACATCATTCATGATGATGGTACACTTAGCATTCGGTCATCGAGATGTGAACGTAGTAACTGTCCACAAAATAACTTTAGAACTTATCCATTTAATTGGATCGAGAAATTATTGATGATTGATTTTTTTACTAATATCATTCTTACCTTATACTTATCTGCTTATCTTAGCCACAAATAATTGATGATTTAAGAAAAACACTGTAAGACAGAAAAGACACTTACCGCTACCATATCCTCAATGGCGGACGCATTTTTCGACCCTAACATAACCATTCCCATTGCAATTCCAGCGGCCTCACCAGTGTTTGCATCGTCTTGATACAAATTAAATTTCAGCTGTTCGTAAACGTCCTGCCTGTGTGTACCCATCGCAGCTAAGCCCAAACCAAGACAGCCCCCGTGCCTCACCATCTATTAAAATACAATTTCATTTTAATAAAAAATAAAATTAACAAACAAACCAAAAAATTGTTGATAAATATTTCGGTCTTTTATGAAGCCATGTTGTAACTGTTCACATACATTTTTAAATTAAGCCACATGACCCCAGTGAGCATGACAATGATCAATGACGTTAAAATACGCCTAGAAGACGTTATTTGAGTCTCGTTTTTCGTCACCGTACATCTAGTAGTAACGTTCTATGACGTTGCCTTATAACTTTATATAGCCCTGTAAAACGTTACATTTGCCGTGTGGGGTCGTTATTAGTAACTCATCAACGTTTTATTACGAACCAATTTACGTCACTATTGTTATTTTGTTACGTTTGTCATTTTGTTACGTCTTGAGACGTAATGTTGCTGTAGTCTGTTCAGTGACTTCTGACTGTTGATACTGTGCCACAATCACCAGCAAAAAACGTATGAGGGTGATTAAAAAATGTGATATGAATTGATTGTCAAAATGATTATTAGAAGGTTCAGAACACTTGTAGAGGTCTCTAGCACTTTTAAAAAGGATTTCAATAGAATTTAGACGTCTATGAAACTTTCAAAATGGTCCTAGAGGCATATGGCAATTTAAAACAATTCTAGAAAGGTTTAAAACACTTGTAGAACCTTCTGGCACTTTTAGGAAGATTCTCAGTAGCATTTAGAGAGCTATGACACTTTCAAAATTGTTCTAGAGGCCTCTGGCAATTTGAAACAATTCTAGGAAGGTTTTAAACACTAGTAGAGGCCTCTGGAACGTTTTAAAATGTTTTCAATAGCACTTAGAGGTTTCTGCAACTTTCAAAATGGTCCTAGAGGCCTCTGGAAATTTTAAACAGTTATGGGAAAGTTTAAGACACTTGTAAAGGACTTTGACACTTTTTAAAAGTTTCTCAGTAGCATTTAGAGGTTTCTGACACTTTCAAAATTGTTCTAGAGGCCTCTGACAGTTTAAAACAATTGTAGGAAGACTTAAAACACTTGTAGAACCCTCTGGCACTGTGTAGCAGATTCCTGCTAGCATTTAGAGGGCTGTGACACATTCAAAATGGCCTTAGAGAATTCTGCCAATTTGAATCAAGCTAGTTTTTCAAGTCACTTTTTATTTTTAAAAATAATAGTCTTGATACAAAGGTTTGTTCCTTTAAATTTTTTTAAAAGGTCAGTTACCTGTACTTTAGTTCTTTTTTTTCAGCAAGTTTCAGCAAAGTTGAGCAATTTCAGTAAATATAACATTTACATGATGAATAATCTAAAAGCTCCGTCATTACCTTAGCAGTGCTAAGAGTAATATTTCAGTGTCATGAATTTTTGAATGAAAAACGTTTCATGGTCAAAAGTACTGCAGAAAGCCAATTGATATGACATATTCTAAAAGCAGCTTTAACATTTGAGATAATATAAATATGATAATTTGAATAATGAGACAATCATAAATATAAGTAAAAATAAATCTAACTAATAAATAACCAAACTTACCTCATTTTGCGCATCTTTAAGTTGTGCCAAAAGGTAGTCAATAATTTTGGCTCCATGATTGGCATGAATAAGCCCTAAAGCGTAAAGACCGCCTCCTTCTGAAAATCCGGAACTAGGGCCTACCTCCTTAGGCAAATAGCTTTGCATAAGGGCGAGAGCCTCGTTCTCGTGACCTCGATGAATGACGCCCAGAGAGGCAGTGGCTGTCAGCTTTGCCCAATTTGTTGCTCTCGCTAGCCATTCCAAATTATCTCTGAACCAAATAAACAGCAACGATTATGTAACTTCAATATATTTGTTATAAGATTTACCTCAAGAACTGATCACTGGTGGTGCCGCTGTGCATAAAAGCGTTGGCTATCACTGTTGCTGTGTGACATATACTGACTCTAACCGTTTCTTTTGTTTGTTTCAAAATTAAAAGGTCTGCGTGATTGGACCGGATTAGAAATTGTAAATGGAGTTCTATAGAAACTTCTCCTGATAAAATAGTCTGTAACTTTTCTAATCTCAGTTGATGTTCTTTGTCTTTTTCACTCTACAAATAAAATAAACATTCTATTTATTAATTGAACTAGATTGTCCTGTATTCAATGTTAGGCGTGACTTACACTTCTAGGTCTTTATTGGATCTTAATCATCATTGTCATGCATTTGAAAAATTAGAGTTATTTAGCTTTTTGCATAAATACAATAAAAACCAGTGGTAACACAAGGTTGGTTAAATGAAATAAATATTTTAAATCATCATCAGGGTAAAAACAAGCAAGTAAATTAAGTCACAATTTACACACTAAGATTTTTCTTATGGATGCCATATTCAAGTTCTGCATTTTTAAATTGGTATTAAATAATTTTATTACTTATAATTCATAATTAGTTCACATGAAACAACTTACCAAACTATCCAAACTTGGTAGTTCAACTTTAGGTTCTGTGGTACCCTCTGTTTTTTCTTCCTCCGTGCTCTCTTCAGCCGCTTTCGGCGGAAGTTTCTTTTCTAGCAAACCGGGAATAGGCGCCGTCAATCGTAAGGCTACCATCACTCGCTCCAAAAATTGCTGAGTTGCCGATTCGTACAGATCAAACGAAATTTGATAGCCCATCAATTGACTTTCTTCCGGCCCGATAACCAGTTTATCCAAAATTTTTGCAACGGAATCGGGATCTTCCAAAAATATCAAGCACTGACACATATTGACGTAGTCGGGTGTGGCCAGACCACGGTACAGTCCGACCAACGAACGTAGTACGGTGTTACGAAAACCACGATTCTGGATCAAACTCATAGCAACCTATAAAAAAAACGCAGTGAAAATAATTAATGATTAAGTATTATAGATTAAGTTTTGTTATTTAGAGGTGAACACCCTGGAAAAATATTTTTAATGAGTTGAGACTGATTTTGATATTTTTTGAATAACTAAAACAAATTTTAGGCATTAGTAGAGCTACTAAAGAAGGCACAAAAAAGTGTGAAAATAGGTAAACAAAAAAATTAATAACTTACTAGGAACACAAGAAATACACAACAAACATAACAAAGCTAAGAAGTTTAAATAAAAATATTTCAAAGGCCTATAGGAGAGACAACGTCAAAAAACAGAGTAAAACGCATTTAAACCATAAAGTGTCATACATTATTATTAAAAAATGAGGGTTAATAATGGTTCTTTAAAGAGGAAGCGTCCGAATAACTGATAATGCTACTTTAAAAAGTTTTAAAAATTGCTATGGAAAAGTGTAATTAGTTTTGGATTAGGTCTAACTAATATTAAAGTTACCAAAAAATTAATGTAAACTCAAAAAATTCACATTTTTCTAAATCTTTCAAAAACCACAAGTTTTGAACGTCACTAGACACTCTGTATGGTCTTATCGGTCATCGGGTTGCTTTCAAATTATGTAACAGGTAATATTGGATCTACACCGGATAAAAATGACAAATAAAAAGCTGCTATCATAGCTTAATTCAAAGTTGAACACTACAATGTTGTTATTTTCAGATAAATCAATATGGGACGTTAATTGAAAAACGCTCAAAAAGGTTCCGAGAAATTGATCTAAACAACACTTCCTCCTGTTGAAATAAAACCAAAAAAAAATTGATCGGAGACTACCTGAAAATTTGGCTTTTTTGCAGGGCGCTTATTTCCCACCGGTATAGTACAATTACAGTGCACTAAAGCAAAAGTTTTTCACGTCAGTAAAAAGCTAATAAATCCAACTCAGTGACACTGCAAACTGCATTAAAGTCCCTTGATTAATTTCTAAATGACAAGGTTTTAAATAATAACCAAAAACATCACTGTCCCAGAGGGACAAATAATGGAAACAAGGGGTGTTCAATAATTGTTATGGTCAGGTCGCCTTTTGTATTCAGATACAGCAGAAAATAGTGCCTAGAATTGATTTTCCCTTTCTGTACCACATACCATAGAAAATTAATATTTTGTTTTATATATTTCTATGCAAACAACAATGTTGTGGCTGTGATATTTAAAACCATATACAAACTTATCAACGGCCCTACGTTCATGCTATTATAGAACAAGGAAACCACAAACAACTAGGGCCATAACAATTACTGAACCTGTTATAATGGAAGCAAAACAACTGCTTGAAAATTGATATTAGGAATAAGATTCATGCACAGGGGGAATACATAAATTCTCCCACACTCTCAACCCATTGAATGATTTGGTGTGAGTTACCTAATTGTTTTACTTCGATAATTGTTATTAAATGGTAATTTAAACAAGAAATAAGTGTACTTTATGTATTTAACCTCCAAGTCAATGAAATTAGCGCAAGAAAACAAATTTGTGCAAGAAACCTATTGCACCAACTGAAATTGTATTAGCAACCTAAAATTTTCCAAAACTAACAAAGTTGTTTACATTTATTACCTTTTTTTTATTTCTGTGTAAATTTTTAGTTGAATTTTACACATTTTGTAAATGTTTCTTGATTTAACTGAGAAGCCATCATTCTATCTGCTTTACTATGGTGAAGACAATTAAACTATTGCAAATTGGGAAAAAATATGAAAGTGAGATATTAACTCCCTATTTTAGAAAATCATAAAGTATACTATTGTTGATTAATAAATAATAACAGCAGTAATTAATAGTACTTACAAAATGAATAAAATAAATAAACATTAAACATGTTGCATTTCTTGATAACTTTGGAATCCATTACCTGGCAATAATGATGTGTTCAAATTAATATTTTGTCGTGTGTTTTTTGGTTATTTGTGTGTAAAGAAAGTAAGATTAGTATATTAAAAATTCACAAGTTGATAACTAAAAGTTCTGCAACTTTAATAAGAATAAGTGTCAAGTATTTATAATGCTTCTTTATTCCAGAGAACTTTTTATTTGACTAAAAACACCACTGAAGTTGCTAAAGATAGTGTTAAATAATACTTATCTCTCTCTACTAAAAATCAAAACAAAAACACTTACTTGGAAGGCATAACTCAACATACTGATAACATCATCAGCTTGAGTGATAGATAACTCAAAAATATCCATCCTTCTAGTCTCCAGGGCCAATCCCATAGCTTGACGGTATTGTCCATCATCTAAACACCTTTGAAACATACGATTTACAATAGCTTCCAACCTAGGATCAATTGGTTTTGCTTCTGAAGAACCATCAGCCAATGCAATTCTATGTTGAGTATAGTAGTCAATGCACTTGGCTAAATAATTGAATTTTCCATAGAATTTTAGTTAAACTGTCAAAAAAAAAAGCTTACACAAAGTTGTTTCCACATATTCAGACCGTGCATTAACATCAAACAATTCTCCAGCCCCCAAAGCATAAGTTAGAGAATCTTCAAATGAGCCTAAGTGGTAATAGACTTTGCTGGCTACCAAGGCAGCAAGCTGGTGCTGTTGAAATACTTTATCCTCATGCAAGATTTCACTAAAAGAATAAAAAAGTTAAAATCATTACAGTGTAGCAGTTGAACTTACATTTTTTCAATTGCTTCAGATATCTCAGGCCAAAACTCATCAACAATGTTGTCCAATTTTTTCAGAGCAAAGATTTTCAACTCTGGCCTGGGTTCTTCCAGAAGAGATATCACTCCCGCTACAAAAATACATTAATTATAATAGTTAAAGGTGTTTTAACAAAAGACAGGAGAAATTGTTGGTTAATGGTAACTTCCACATCACTGTGAAAACCCTTCAACAAATCTGTCTGTTTATTTATTGTAGTTATAAAAATTAAAATAGAATGGTATAAAAACCTAAAATGTACAAAAAACAAAGCATTTTCAGAATTTTTAAAAAGTATTTTAAAACTGTGAATAGTGTGAATCATTCAAATCAACTTACCTGCAGAAGTTATATTCATTATGATAACCTCTTTGTAAACTTTTCTTAACTCGACAAACTATTTAAAAACTTTAGAAAACCCAAACTTTTTCTTTATATTTAATTCTCAATGAAATGGGAAAACTAATGATGACCAACAAAAATTGGTTATTTCAGTTGACAGATTGGAGCAGTGACAGCTGTGCGGTACGTCAAAAATTCAAGGTTTTCTGGACTCTTCTTCTCTACTATTTATTTAAAACGGTCAAATAGGAGTGTTTTAGGAATGGGCCGTGAGAACCTGACTGTGAGATTGATAATAACGGGTTGCCTCACAGCTTCAATTATGATGTCAAGACATGAGATTCTTGAATTTTGACTTTTTTTGCAATTAGTTTGTATTTGCAATTCAATTAACTATATACTACAACTCCACAAACAATAAATTTCGCTACCATGTATTTGTTGAATGTACTAGTAATTTCAATTAAAAATACAATCTTTTTTTCTCGGAAACATGCAATAATAGATATTTATACAAGTGACTTAAACCATTGTATACAATGATATTACCATATAATAAATAGGTTTAAATCACGTGTTTCTTTATTAGACGTTAAAATTTGAATTATTAGAAAGCTTGAAAGATTTAAATAGTTATTTACATTACTAGTGTGATATGACGAATTTCAAAGTAAAATCGAACATTACCTAAATCAAAAGAAGCTATGTAATGGATCATTACCGGGCTAGTGGTAGATATATAAAATTATTTCACTCGTGAATAAAACATTGTTTAAATCGTTGCTGCTAGCGGTGACATTGACCCACAATAGAATAAAATTTAATAAAAATGGAAGTAAAGTGAGAAGCTCTTTTGTTATAAGCCTATGCTCATGCCTAGTCACCTCATCTCTATTTTCTTGTCGTAAATGACATTGACAACTGACAACCAACAGGTTGACGTTTCAAAGTTAACTTCACTTGTGAAATTGCTGAATTATAATCATTCCTTTCTGTTTTGGCTTGTGTGACCGAAGGGTCTATTTCGACTTCGATCTTGAAAATCTCCTAGTTTTTTCAAAACTAGGCTTTTCAAGCCAAGTTAAAAATGAGAGCAAAGGTAACTACCGTGTATATTTTAGCTAGTTTTTGTGTTTTTTCCTACATTTTTTGGTTTTCAAATCCATCATGGTGGTGAAATACACGTTTTTACGTTTTGTTTTGTCCCAGGAAGTCTCCAAAAAACCTTTGAATCTGTATATAATGAATACTAAAAGTGTCTAGTGCTTTTCAACAGTTTACTTTTCAGTTTATTACAATGTGAAAACGTGTTTAATTTGCCTTTTCTTGATGCTTGTGCTTACTGTTTATTTTTTTATTACAGTGGAGGAAGAAGCGTATGCGAAGGCTAAAGCGTAAGCGCAGGAAGATGCGTGCGAGATCTAAGTAGATGATGGCACTCTCCAACTGCTATTTTTTACAAAAATGTAAGTATTATTGACCCTGAAGGCATAGTTCTACTAACTTAACCTAACATTTACATGTGTTGTAGTAACTGTTGTTTTTGGTCACCATGTGCAGCATTTGCCTATATCAAGCACTGTGTGTATTTGTATTATATAGGAACCTAGATTTTCAAACACTTCAGACTTCAAAAACCAAGTAAATTGTGACAATTCTTCCAAAAAGTCCCAGCATGTCACTATTTTTTATTGGGCTAGTAGCATATTTCCCTTAATTCATAATAATTATGTCATCAAGATTATTTGGTGCATAAAATGTAATAAAGGGTATATAAAACTTGTGTCTCCACCCATTCTATTTTAATAATAATAGTGATGGTCTAAGAACACAAAACAATGTTTTTAATTACATGGATGCTATTAATTAAGTTGTGATGTCTTAAGGTTCAATTGCTAATGATTTGTTTTCTTTACAGGTATTTTACTTCAGCTGACCTTTTGACAAGTTTGGAAGGAGTCAAATACATTTTCATTAAAAATGTAAAAACCCATTTCGATGGTAAAAAAAAATATAAAATGTTCTAAAATGTATTTGTTTTGTTTGACCCTTAAAATAACTTTTCCTCTTCCTATGTAACTTAATACCTACTAGGGTATTGAAAGAGTATCTTGCATTTATTGTCTTGATTGGAATTCATTAATAAACCACCTTATGTAAAGCCATTTTATTTATAACTAAATTTAACATAATAAATAATACAATCAGTATATGCACTTGACAAATTTATATATTGGCAATACCATTTTTATCAATTTGTTCCAATAAAGCCTTTAAATTTGAATCAAAAAGGTCACACCTTATAGGCATTTCCAGAGAGTAAAATGGATTTTTTAGAGCATAATCTGCATAGAGCTCGTAGACTTTTTTAAGAAACACATCAGTGCCAATTTGATTTCTATCCACAACAACCATTATTTTAACCCCGGTTAAAGTCTGGAAACACTGCAATCGAAATGTATCTGCTTCCAGCACCTCAATTCCTGAACACTTGGATTCAGGGCTTAGCTGACTAGCAATTGCAAAGAGAGGATAAAACATACTAGCCAGGAAAATCTTTTCATTGGTGGTCATTTTGGGCCTTTCAAATTTTAGCATCAGTGGATAATTTTCTTGATTTTCCAGTACATCCACAGCATCTCTTCCATCATCCAGCTGTCTACCAGTAATAGTAATCCCATTTATCGCACATAAAACATGTCCTGCTTGAATACCATCTCTCTGACCAAACTGGACGGACACTCTTTTGCTTTCAAAGTTGAGTTTTAGGTCAAGGGGATATGTGAATCGTCTTTCTGTTTCAAATTTCGGTAGGTTGTGGTCATGGTTAAAAATTAGACCTCCAGATTTCGATACAATATAAATGCTATAGATGACCATAACTTAGTAGTACTTTTTACTGGAATATTATGTTTATATAACGTATAAAACTTGTATTCAAAATAAAAACAAGAAAATAAATAGTTATTTGTATATTATTTTTGATTTGACAATAATTTATAACCTAAAAATTAAGGTTAAAGTGACATTTGTCAACTGTCAAAAAAATTAACTTTTCTTCTTCAGGTAGGAATGTTCACTATAATATCGATGCTCTCACTTGCCTTACCACCATACATAAATTTAAAGTTTCCATTTGCTTGATCAACTGAACTATTGTTTTATTAAATTTTTTTAAAGTAGTGCAAGAATTTAATAACTTTAAATTGATATTTAAAAAAACGCTAAAAAATAAAACTGGTTTTCACCATTTCGATTCGAAAGTATCGGTATTCCTCCATCATTACATTTAGGCGCGAAAACAAAATGACATAAGCTGGCACTGTTGCCAGGTTGTACATACTTCCTCAAACTCAAAACTGATTATTTATTTACAAACCATTAGAAGTTTTGTACACTTAACTCAAACACTAGACGGAGAGCACTAGCAATTGTACTTTTTGTGCGAATTTAGTTTCACAGAAATAAAATGTTTTCCTAACCTAAATTTGGCAATGTAGCAACATGTGTTTTTGAATACATGTTTGAGGTTACAGCTGATTTGTTTGTAAATTAATTTTATAACAATAATATTAAATAAATCGATGTTTATTCAACATTTCCACTCTTTCTGACTATTAAAATTGTTGATGAGGTGGTAATTTAAGTGATTGTTTAAGAGGTTATATAGTAACTTAATTGTGTTTGTGCAGACTAAAATGTGCTAATTATCTCAGTGGGAATGTTAATATGGCTACAAGGAGAGTTACTAGATCTGCGTCCAGAAAAAGCTTGAATCCAACAGAGTCACTGAAATCCAAGAGCAAAAGAAGAGAGCCAGTTCCAGAGTATTCAAGTGAAGAGAGTGATAATGCTGTTGAAAGTAATGTGTTACCCAGTGGAACACCAACAAAAAAGAAGATACACCATACAGATGATTTGAATGAACTCAGTCCAGTAACTCCACCCAAACAAAAAAGACATAACTGTGATAAATCATTACTCTCTACACCAAGTACATTACTTAAAACCCTTGCATTGACTAGTCCCAATAAAAACTCAGAACATCCAACCAGAAAATCATTATTTCCTGGCAAAACAGAAATTGATTTAAACTCGTCTGAGGAGGAAAATGCTTCAAAATCCACTTATCAACAAGCTAGAAAAGCTTTGCACAGTCAGTTTCCTACGGATTTGCCTGGCAGGGAAAAAGAAATTGAGGAAATAAAGGTTTTTATTGAAGATCATTTGAATAATAACACTTCAGGGTCAATTTATATTAGTGGTCCTCCAGGAACTGGAAAAACTGCCTCCTTAAACTTAATATTAGAGAATACAATGGTAAGTAATGTGTTAAAGTTTGTTGCAAAATCAGTAACAGAAAGAAAATAAGTAAAAGAAGTGAATTTTAGTTTTAATTGCTATTTTTTGATTACAGATTACTTCTAAAATTACCAAAATTTATATAAATTGCACTGCAATAAAGTCTGCAACTTCTGTGTATTCCAGAATAAATAAGGAACTTCATATCAAAGTAACAGGAAAGTCAGAAAGGGACAATTTAGCAGCATTTGAAAACTACCTTAAGAATAAACACCACAACCCTATGTAAGTACAGTAAATTATGCAAAGTTGTTATGTTCACAATTGCTTTGTTTAAGCAGACTTTCAGTCTTGTAAAATGTATTAATAATTATTTAATCTGGTCTTTGTAATCATAAAAAAACACACTTGATTTTTGTTTCCAGATTGATTGTTCTGGATGAAATAGATCAGCTTGAAACCAAAAATCACTCCATTTTGTATACAGTTTTCGAATGGCCTTCAAGACATCAATCAAAAATCATACTGGTTGGCATCGCCAATGCTTTAGATTTAACTGACAGGATGCTTCCCAGGCTTCAAGCACGTTGCGAATTAAAACCAAAATTGTTGCATTTTGCCCCTTATTCCAAGTCTCAAATCGTAAACATTTTAACATCCCGACTGAAAGCGGCCGGAGTTTTGGACGTGTTTACACCAGTGGCCCTGCAAATGCTGGCCGGGAAAGTGGCTTCCATTTCGGGCGATGTGCGACGAGCTTTGGATATTGGAAGACGCGTTGTAGAAATGATTGATGAAAACAAAAAGGCAGATGTACTAAAATCTGTAGAGAATTTTGCGAATGAACTTGGAAAAGCACCAACAAAAAAAGTGAATCCTCAACAAGTAGTCTCCGTTTTGAATAACGTGTATGGAACTTCGCAAAATTTAAGTGATGAGAGTGAAGACTCATTTCCTCTACAGCAAAAAATTGTTATTTGTTCACTCTTGCTTTTGCTTAAAAAAGCAAAAAACAAAGACGTAACAATTGGCAAGTTGCATGGAGTTTATACGCTAATTTGTAGTAAACGTAATTTGACAGCTGTTGATCAAGTCGAATTTGTCGGATTGTGTTCATTGATTGAAACTAAAGGCATTATAAAAATAGTCAGAAAAAAGGAGCCTAGAATGAATAAAGTGATTTTAGAGTGGAATGAAACTGAAGTTTCAGATGCCTTAAAAGATAAACAGCTCATGTCTGATATTTTACAAGATGACTCCTGTTTAGGTAAACTGTAATAGTTTTTTTTATATTTTGATTATGTGATGTATGGTATTCATAAGTTTTTTAAACATTAATTAATAGGACTGAAATATACTTTCAATAAATTTTAAGTTATTAATTTTTATTTTGTTTCATTTTTATTCATAAAAGCGTCTGAGGCTAAAATTTGCCACAAATTTTTGTGTCTGACAATCAAAAACAATGAGAGGAAGGGAAAGTATTTAAAAGAAAAATAAGTAGTAATATGACCCAACTATCAATCACGTTAATATTACAGCAACTGACAGTAAATAATAATATATTATACAAGCAATAACATTAACAGACAGTCTTAGAAATTAACATAATGGAAAGAAAAACTTAAGGGTAGAGCAACCGAGCTTCAAGAATACGTTCCCAGGACACTTCTTTTATATTTTTTGTCTCCTGACCTTGCTTTGTATTGGACTCGTCCAGAAACACTTCATCCTTACATAATTCCTCAATACCTCCTGAAATAGTAATAAATAATTACACGCTTTTTTAAATTTTTACTTATTAAGTGCAATTTACAGCCAACAATTGTCAAAAAAAAAAAAAGCTGGAACCTCAAAATAAAATAATCAAATACTTACTTGACAACAATATACAGGTTATATATTTTTCTGTTAAAGAACTGTCACCAATTTTTTTCTTTGCTTATCTAAATATTTGGTAAATTAATGAGAGCTGCTAAATTTCACTTGGCAAAAGCTTTGACATGTTTAAAAATTCTATAAATTGTTGAATAACAAACTACTAAGTTTTTGTTCAGATTTTTAAAGAGAACCAGTTTATCTAGAATTTTCGTAGAACAGAAATTTTGAACACCCCCCCACCATCTTTCTTTTTGAAATAACTGAAATTTTTGTTTAACGAAAATGCTAAATAAACTGGTTGGTTCTCTTTAAAAATGTGAACAAAAACTTAGTAGTTTGTTATGCAAAATTTATAGAAAATACCATTTTTAAATTTAAGATGGCAGTTTTCACCTCTGGTAGTCATTTTAAGAACTGGAAATTATTTTCCACCTATTCTTCATGGCCAATTTACCCAGTAATTTGTGTAACCCGAAAGTCATACGACGTACGGTTTCTGTCTGCCTTATTGGGTCACCCAGTACAGTGATTGGTAAAAAAAGCAGCAAGCTGAAAATGCTTTTTTTACCAATCACAAACTACGAACAGCTGCTGTGATTTACGCAAATAAAAATAATTTACTTAAACCGTACTTTTTGTAACTACTCGAACTGTTTTTACTATCTACTAAGTAGTAAATTAAGTATCTATAAGCCAGTAAATATGAAGCAATACTGAAGTACTTACGTGTTATTTTGAAACGAACTATTTTATTTGGAACCAAATATTCCAATACTTCGCCAATAATGTAATCAGATGGTTGAGGCGTACCGTTTTCTGACAATATTAATATCTGAAAATGTAAGTAATTAAAATTTAAAAGGGTGTCTGTAAACAATGCTTCGAAAAAAGACTCCTAATAAACTCCTGCCTTTATGTCAAAGAAATTCATGAAGCGGCTTCAAGGACGAATTTTATTTGAAGTGAGAGTGAGAGCTGCAGAATTCAATACATAAACACAGTATTCAGGATAATTATGAAATTTCAAAATAAAAATATCAAAAGTTGCAGAAAAACAAGTAGGAATAATCTGTAACTAATACCACCTAAACTCTAAATTGGTTTGGTTGGTAGAATTGTTTTCATTGACAGCTTTAAAATCAAATCACTTTATGAATTTATTTGAGGCATTAAATTTGATAAATGTTTCCAATTTCTTTGAATTAAAACTTTTGGTGTAAAACCTGCTTTTAGAAAAAAAGACCAACAAACACAGCAAACATGTCAACTAATTGAATCATATTTTACTTTTTTTTAGAGCTTAGGAGTGTGTCTTGAAGTTTCAGAATTACGCCTATAAATTCAAAAATTTAAACAGAAAATGCTTGAAAACCATACAAAATTACCAATGCCAAATTATTATTATATGAGTTTTCAAAAAAAAATAGTCCAACAGTTAATAAAACTTCCATAATATAGTTACCTTAAAAGCAACAAAATCACCAATTTTAGGATCCAGCTTTCCGGTCATCAACGGCGACTTCTGGATCATCTCCAATGAAAAAAACGACTTATTTTCAAGAATAACTTTTTCATTATCATCCCCTGTGATGATTGCTGCCTTCATTATAGGTGTACTTTTGATAATTGTTCCACCAGTAAAAACCTCACTAATGGAACTTGAATCTGATATAAGTATTGGTTCCTGCACTACCGACTCAGCGTTGCCACGATCTTCAAACCTCAAATGTGAATTGGAAGTATTGAGAACTGGTGTAATAGGGGTTTGAAATTGATATGAGTTTTGAGGTGAGTTGATTTCGCTGCTTGCATCATTACAATTAGATTTATTGTGGTTTACTTTCCGACGTTTCCTAACTCGTTTTCTTTTAATGTTATTGGAAATTGCAAGATCATTTTCATCATTTTGTGAATCGGATTCTTTTAGCTGTCCCAGCAAATGTCCCACACCTACAAAGCTTTTTGAGCTGTGAGTTATAGGAGTTTTATTCACTTCTGAATTATTATTATCACTCTTAACAACTGTACTATTACGTTCACTGGCTATTTCAGAAGATTGACGTTGGCATACAGGTGTACCATTTTTATTTTCTGTTTTTAGATGCTCTTTATTTTTACAGGAACTTGTTACAATTGCTTTTTTCTCGTCGGACTTTAAACTAACACCAGTATCTTTTTTATTCGCGGATGTGCTGGACAAATCAGTTACTGAGCTTTCTATTTCGATAATTTCTGCGTCTGATTCTGG
The DNA here is from genome assembly GCF_016097725.1 of Ips typographus. NCBI lineage: Eukaryota > Metazoa > Arthropoda > Insecta > Coleoptera > Curculionidae > Ips > Ips typographus. The sequence continues at coordinate 3,896,599 of NC_138430.1, read as the reverse complement.
CTGAGAAGCAAAAGCTGAATTAGCGTCCTTCTGACTCAAATATATTTTCGTGTAGTTTGAGGCTTCAGTTTGACTGATATCAGTATTTTCCTCATCTTTTGTTGGTGTTTCCGATTCTTCAATTGGTTTGTTTGAATCCGGTGATGCAACTTTCTCAAAATATTCCACAGCTTTCTTAACTCTGTCTTCTGTTATGTTGAAGTCTGGTCCAGGAACTTTTTCAGGCTTTCGGTGTATTATGTCAATCTTAACAATATTAACTTTAGCTTTTGATAAATATTTATCAGTATTTGGTTTGGGAGGAATGTATTGTTTAATAGTTGGGGTATCATTACGTCTAGAAAGACGCACTGATGTACTATTTGTGTCAGTATGTGCAGGTGTGGACACCTTAGCCTTAGCAGATTCAGATACCTGCTTACTAGGGCTCAATTTTTTTGTCTTTGTAAAATGCATCTCGACTTTTTCAACTGAATCAAGTGGTGGACTTTCATATTCATATTCACCAAAAAGCCTAATAACCTGAGGATCCTTAGTTTTTGAATGTTTTTTCGGTTTTTTTGTTTTCTTTGAATCTGACTCTTCTTCTACCGTGTTTAACGGCAGCATTCGTTTTTTGGATGATTTTTTTTCAACACAGTTTTTTAAACTGGGATCTTTTTGGGACTTCAGACTATTCTCATTAAGTGGAATAACACTGGAAAGAAAAATATACCATTTTAAAAAACTATAAAAACTTTTTGATTGGATGATCCAATTGATTGTAGGAAGGTGGAAAGTACATAAAAAAACCTAAAAAAAGTACATAAAAACTCCAGGGGTAGATCAACAAGGTAATTTGGTCTACACACTATTATGAGGCACTTTCCCATTATTGCGAAGCATTGTGAGGTATTATGATGCATTTTGAGGCATTGTCTGTATATTTCAAAATGTAGTGTATTAATATAACAAAATTGACTGAAAATTGAATGGAACAGCATAGGCACAAGTAATTATTATGATAAAATCTTTGTTACATGATATTGAGTTGAAACAACATTAATTACAAATAATGAAAATAATTTACCAATTTTTCAACATTTAAACTACATTTTTAAGGTAAATTTCAGCTTTTACAACTGTCTAAATTTAATTTACCAAATGATCAACATTTAAATTACATTTTAATGTCACAGGACTGTTTTTGACAGGTGTCAGTTGGCTTTGCCAGTATTGCAAGCTTTAAAATGGCATAATCAAAGTTACGTGACATGTCTCTTGCAATTTCAGCTTTTACATTGTCTAAAATAGTCTAAATTTAATTGACCAAATTTTTTATTTAAAACCACCTTTGAAAGGTCATGTGACTAATTTTGACAGATTTCAACTGGCCTTTACAGTGTTGCAAGAACATGCAAAATTGGATTTTCAACGTCACATAACGTATATTTTGCAATTTAAGTTTTTACAACTGTCTAAATTTAATTTACCATTTTTTAAAGTTTAAACTGCGTTTTGAAGTTCACGTGACTGTTTTTGGACAATGTCACCTGGCCTTTACAATGTTGCAAGCTCAAATATTGAATTGTCAAGTCATGTGACGTAGTTCTTACAATTTTACTACTGTCTAAATTTAAATGACCAATTTTTCAAATGTTTCTTTTAAATGAGAAGTGATAACCTGCTAACTTGGTTACTATGACAGTAACATTAGTGCAAACGTCAAAATATAACCCATAATTTCAGGCAACCTTACAAAAAATATTTTTTGTTTATCAGAACTGGGAAAAACAGTCACCTGACCTTAGAAAATCAACTTGAAGCTTTTGGCATAAGGTCAAATCAAGTGTCTTGAAAAATTTGGTAAAACCTTTATGTTGTCACCTAACCTAACCTAAAAACTGTCATGTTTCTTTTAAAAAAATTAACTTTAAGTTTTTGGGTCTTCAAAATTTGGAAAAGCAATCAAGTAACCTGAGAAAGTCATTTTTTCTGAAAAGTCAAGTACAAATTGTAAAAGCAGGTATGCTCCTTAATCCAACTTAAAAACACATGATCATAACAAAAAATGTCAAGGGTATATTTCATCAAGATTTATCATTATCTCAATACCAGAGGACTTATAACTAAAATTAAGAATGCCACAAATGTGTAAACATTTGAAGGTATCCTGAGGCAGTTTAAATAATTTAAAGGTATTTGGATGTATTTTGAGGCATTTTAGGCAGTTTTAAGGCATTATCACAATAAGACATTTCAAGGTATTTTGTATGCAAAAATGCATTTTGGTGTACAAAAAATTATCAGCGATCTACCCCTCCTATAAACTGCAGTCAAAAAGTGCCCCTTAGCAGAACTGGGGGCCATGAGTTTGTTTTTGTTTTGGAATTAAAATAAAGAAACTGTTTTTTGGGGACCATTTAATCAAACCCTCTGAATGGTGAAAATGTGCTTATTGAACTGTCTGACAATGAGTTAAATTAAAATGAAAAATATTCAATGAGGTTTAGTATGTGTCTGTGTCTTATAATCTGTGTGTCTTAAATCATCATGTAAATTTGTGGGTTTTGTTGCAAATAACTTATTTTTTAAGTGCCCCCATCAAGTCCTAGAAAAACAGATTTAATAGATACTACTACTACTACTGCTGGCAATGGTACAATTTGTGTTCATTTGATTGTAAAAAAATTATTTAATTCTTATCTAATTTGTGAGGCCTCAGATAAAATCCTACCCCAATTATTGGCAATAACCTAACTTCATCATATTTGAGTAAGATGGTCTTGTGAATGTTGATTTTTTTCATTTAAAATAAGTAGCAATAATGGCAAAAATGATAAACAATTTATTAACTGTTATTTAAACAATAACCAACATACCAGCAAGACAGGCTTTCAAATTCTTTCAAAAACTATATAAAAGAGGTAAGTACAGCAAAATTTTTGTCCAGTTTTACCAGTTTGCTACTTTACTATGTCTAAACTAGATAAATAACTACATAGAAACTGTTTTCACTTACCAAATTTCTTCATTGGGAGTCAACACTCCAATATCTTCTAAGTCTGGCAAGAAATGATTTGGCTCCAAACTCAGAAAAAAGTGTTTTATACCAAACAGGAATGAAATATGATCCTTAAGGTCGCCCACTGTTTTAAATTCCTTTTTAACAAAAATTGTAGCACTTTTTCTGTGATCATTATAGATTCTGCTAAGATCTACCTTGAATCTGGGTCTACTTTGACTACTATCCATTTTCTATTTGTAGTTAATGGCTAACTACTAATTTATACTAAAAAAACACAGTTTAGTCGAAAGCTTTAGCCGTTGAAGTTTGATAGAAAACGGCTACTTACTATATAGGTTTTGAAAAAAAAGTTTTTTTATGAAGACAATTTTCACAAACCACCACAATCCCTTGCTTTTTCATTTCCAACAAAACAAAACAAAATCAATAAAATAAATAGAGACATTTGACATTTGACAAATGACATTGTGGAGTCTTTTATTCGTTTTGGCTCTTCTTTTCGCGAAAATAAGGCAATAGACCAATGATATTTGTGTTTACTTTGTAAGTTCTAAACAAAATGAAAATCCGTAAAACATTATCTAAGTATGCATAACATTATTACATATGCTCCCTGAAAAGTGTTAAATTTAAAGCGGAAGCACTTGTGCTGGGTGTCTTTTTATAAATGAGGATCTACGGAGTACGATGAAAGCATTCTCAGCCTTAAAGTTAAATTATAAAAATAATATAAAACCCAATTACACTGTTGTATTTCATGTGTAATATCTTGGGTATTTGTAACTTGTATTCAGGTAGAAGAATGCCAAGATTACTAGCCACATTTTGACGTTTGAACGAACCTCCTAACAGTCCCAGGAACCAAGTTAGGAGCTGTCAAATTATGACATATTCAAAAAAACTTTACTTGTAAAGCTTGCTCTATTTCCCGGTCAATTTCTAGGTTATTGGTAATGTAAAAAAAATTGACTTGAGATAAAAGAAAGCTGAAATTACGAGCTACATTTCAACGTTTGAACGAACCTTCTAGCTGTAATAGTAACCGAGTTAGAAACTGTCAAATTGGGACATCCTCAATATTTCTGGTACAGTTACTTTGTTGGTATTTCACGTGTAATATTTCGGTTATTTGTAACTTTTGAAAAAAAAATTATTCAGGTAAAAGATTGTCAAACTAACTAGCAACATTTTAACGTTTGAAGGAACCTCCTAACTGTCCCAGGAACCAAGTTAGGAGCTGTCAAATTTTGACATCTTCAGAAAAACTTGTTTACTTGCTTTCCCGGTCAATATCTCGGTTGTTTGTAATTTTTGAAAGAAAATTGTGTTTAGTAAAAGAAAGTCCAATTTAAGAGCTAAATTTCGACGTTTTAATGGACCTTCTAGCTGTCATAGTAACCAAGTTAGTACGAAATAAGATCTTAAAAGAATCTGGCACCACTCTAACTACAATTAACTAACCACTCTAATTACAATTAAAAAAAGTCATACTACTTATATTATACACTTGTGGAAATTTCAAAATTATCCATAACAGAGAACCATGAACCTCTTTTGTATCTGAACTGTTCCATTCCAACTTAACAATAAAAAAACTGAAAAACTGCAAAATACATTGAGTTCAATACCATTCAATAAAATAAACCAGATTGGAATAATTTATATTTATTTTCTCTGTAAACAATAAACAACAATTATTATGGCAAATTTTGGCATTAAATGCTTTGGCATTAAACCCCGTTTAAAGAAGAGAAAAAATTAATGCTCTGAAAAACGAAAATAATTATTTACATATACGTAGTGGTAATAATACTACAAACGCTTATTTGCTATAGTTCTACAGCTGTGAAAATACTCTGTAAAAATACTCTATTCTATGACTAAAAGGCAAACGTTGTTAATTGAATGCATATAACATAGTTGTTATATTTAAGTAATTAAGTTAATTTACCTGATAAATTATGATCACTAGAAGTTTGACTAATTTACTTCCATTTCAAAATTAGTATTTTCTACATTTAAATCACTAACATCTTTCTTAACATCTAATTCCCCTGTTTGTACATTTATTACTTGATTTTCACCTTTATTGTTATTATTAAATTTCTCCTCGTCGTCTTTACTATCTGAAGAATCTTCATAAATAACATTTACATCTGAATCCTTACTGGCCTCTAAATTACTGGAGGTTAACTTTAGATTATCACATATCATGTAGCCATTTATATATTTGGCTTTATTTGGTATAAAATGTAGTTTTTCATGATCTTCCAGGATGTGAGCTTGTGGCACAGAATAATCACAGTGTTTGCAAGTGTAGGCATCTTTGATACCTGAAACACTTTGGTGTCGCTGTACGTGGATTTCAAGGGAGTGTTCTCGTTCATTTACATAGGGACAATGCGGACACCAGTAAGTTTTCTCTTCTTTGATATTATTTTCATCGGGTATCTCACTCTCTGGATCCAGAATTTCTTCAGGATCAGGCGACTGGTTCTCTTCAGATTCGACGCCATTAACAGTCTTTTTAGCAGCTTGAGCGTCATCGCTAAACTTATGCTTGGTCAGGTGTTGCTTAAAGTTTGCAAAGTATTTTACAGAATAGTCACAATCGGTGCAGTTGTATCGTTGGTTTGAACCGTGCAAGTTTATGTGAATTCTGTATTGTTCTCTTTTTTCAAACGCGCTAGGACATTTATGACATTTATAGCGTTTTTCTTTGGCTCGCCCGTTTTTTATACAGGTTTGGTAAGTGAAATCGGGATTTCCTAGCATCAGGTCACCAAATTGGGGATCAGGTGACTTGTTGCTTCTAAACGACGTTACGTTTTCAGACTGCGCTGCTTTTAAAGACTGTCTTTGTTGGGCTTCGGATCTTTGTTGAAACAGATCTGTTCCAGAAAGCGGTACAGTTTGAGAAGATTTCAAAGGTTTACTAAGAAATGAGGCTAAAATATTGTTGCTCTGTTCTAACTTGCTTTTGCCTGTATTGTCTATTATCCAAAATGAATCACCGTCAGATCTAGATACTTGTTTTAAGTTTGAAGGTTCTGGTTGTTGTGGGCTTACCGGGTAAAAGCTTTTTAACATTTTGGTTCTGTTCTGGTAATCATCAGTGTGAGTTTTTAAGTGCGCGTTCAGGTATTGTTCACTTTCTGCAGCATAGCTACAATGATTGCACTTGAATTCTAAATCTTTAAAGTGGAACTCTTTGTGAATACTGTATTCGTTTTCCTTTAAAAATCGGGCTGGGCATTCTTCACAAAAGTAAAGTACGTTCTCTGATGATGTGTCTACCTCTTCCATTTCAACTTCAAGGAATTCTGATGTGTCAATTGCATCCGCTATGCCTAACGCTCTAGTCAACTCTCGAATTTGTTCTTCATCGGACTGTACTGGATCCACCAAACAGTGAACAATCCCACATTGGCCTTGATGTACTTTAACGTGCGATGATAGCACCCCCGCATTGTTACAGACATAATTACATTCAGTGCAACGATGTTCAATTTCGTTGGTTTTTGAGTTTGTCGTACTCTTATCCCGAACGCTATGCATCTTCTCATGTTCCTGTATATTGACTTTACGCAAATTGACATGTGGACAGTACCTGCATTTAAACATTTTGGAAAATTTTCCGCTTTTTGACACCCAAACTAAAGGAATATCGGCAAAATGACACAAATCTAGATTAGGTTTATCCGATAAAGTTTCCTCTGGTTCATTACTATTCTCACTTACTTCGTTAACATCTTCACTGTGCTTAACACTAGGTACGCTAATACCGTGAACTTTCAAATGTTGGTGTAACAAATGTCGTTTACTTACATTATACGAACACTGGCTACATGTGTATTGACCGCCTCTGTCCTTATGAAACTGTTTATGATAAGTGTATTGGGATTTCGAATTGGTTTCGTAAGGACAGAGGGCGCAACGAAACTTTCTCGAATGTAATCTTATATGATCTTGAAGTTCTTTATCGTCAGCGGCTCCAAATCTGCAGAAGGAACACGTTAAGGCACTGTCAGATTGTGTATAGTGACCACTTTGATGGTGCTGGAATTTCTCTTGATTGTCAGTGTTGTATGGACAGATGTCGCATTTGAAGGCGCCTAAATAGGGGGTGTCGATATCGTCTGGCTCGTCTATCTGTTCGTCAATTTCAATTTTTTCTTGTCCGTTTTTAGTGCTTACTACTCTGATATCGCCGCTGTGCTTCAATCTGCAGTGACGCTGCAAAAGAAAAATATATTTATTTTGCTATTAAAAAAAAATTATAATTTACCAGCGTGCAGTAATGTAGCAAATTATTAACTGCACGTAGGTAAACAACACAACACAAATCGTGATGTATGATAAATAAACAAGCAATAACCTTAACCAGAACAACATTTGTGATTTACATACAGCTTCTAATTAGTTTTATAAGCATTCACATCTTGACCACATATTTTAGGCATATTTTTAACGTGACCTTCTTACTTAATACTAATCTTCTGACATCTGATTATGCATTTGGAAGTATACTACATCTGACTGCAGTAGATTATTTTATGTTATAACTGTAATTTAAATTTTTAAGAAAAACTGTAGGCAGTGGATTGCTTTACTTATTATAAGTTTAAACAAATTTAGAGTCAAGGTATTTGCATTCTTTCTTATTCTGACTTGGATGTTATTGCTTGTGACTTATTATCGTAGTTGATACAAAAGACTTCTTAGAAAATCTTGTAACGTTGATTCTGAGGATCCCAGAAATAAATGGTAACGCAAGAATTAATGCAACTTTAAAAATTACAAAAAATCTTTTTTTTGAGTATTAAAGCATAAAAGTTATTCCATTTTTGCCAACAAGCAGGCACTTAGACTTATAAGAAAACTACAAGAAACTACAAGAAAGCTACCAAAAATTCATTTCAAAAAAAGGTAAATACAGTCTTGACCACAAAGAATCAAATTATTTTGTCACGTGGGCATGGGAATAACAGTCAAATTATATTCTACAGTCTGTTCAGTGGCTTCTGACTGTTACGTCACAATCACCAGCAAAAAACGTATGTCGATGATTAAATGTGATATGGATTGATTGTCAAAATGATGGTTTTAGGTTATAATTTTAGGCAGAGGCTTTATATGATATTTATAATCAATGTTTATACACCAACAATTAAACAAATTTTGTGCCTGTACCACATTTTTAGTATATTTTCAGGTTATTAGATAGGAAATTTAATGGAGATTCCAAAAATGTGCTTAAAACAGTTATTTTCTAATTCCAAGTGGGTTTTTCAGACGATTTTGTCCCTGACTATCCTTTCAAAATGTGTTTCTGGCAGTTCAAATTTTGATACCACTTTTCTCTCTGCCTGTACCACATTTTTAGTATATTTTCAGGTTATTAGATAGGAAATTTAATAGGGATTCCAAAAATGTGCTTAAAACATTCATTTTCTAATTCCAAGTGGGATTTGCAGACGATTTTCTCTCTGACTGTCCTTTCAAAATGTGTTTCTGGCAGTTCAAATTTTGATACTACTTTTCTCTCTGACTTTACTAAATTTTGTAGTTTATTTTCAGGTTCTTGGGTAGGAAATTGATTAGAGATTTCAAAAATGTTCTTAAAACAGTCATTTTTTCACTTTAAGTAGGTTTGACAGACCATTTTGTCTAACTGTCTTTACAAACTGTGTTTCTGTCAGTTCAAATTTTAACACCGGTTTTCTCCCTGACTGAACGAAATTTTGTAGTGTATTTTCAGGTTATTGGATAGGAAATTTAATAAGGATTCCAAAAATGTGCTTAAAACAGTCATTTTCTTACTCCAAGTTGTTTTGGCTTTAGAACACTTGTAGAGGTCTGTTGGACTTTCAAAATGGTTCTAGACGCCTCTAGCAATGTAAAACAGTTCTGGGAAAGATGAAGACAGTTGTAGAACCCTCTGGCACTTTTTAGCAGGTTCTCAATAGCATTTAGAGGTCTCTGACACTTTCTAGATGGTAATAGAGGCCTGTGGCAATTTAAAACAGTTATGGTGGTTATGGGAATGTTTAAAACACTTGTAGAGGAGACTGGCACTTTTCTGCACTGGCACAATTAGAGATCGCCGACATTTTCAAGATAGTTCTAGAGGCCTCTGACAATTTTTAACAAAGTTCTCAATAACATTTAGAGGTCTATGGAACTTTTAAAATGGTCTTAAAGGCTTTTGGCAATTTAAAAACGTCATCATTGTCATAGGAAGATTTGACGCTTGTAGAACCAGCACTTTTAAAAGTGCCAGATTATAGAGAGAATTTAAAACAGTTCTGGGAAATTTTAAGACAGTTGTAGAGGGCTCTGGCACTTTCAAAATGGTCTTAAAAGCCTCCGGCTATTTAAAATGTGATACCACGGTATAGCAAGTGTTTCCACATATTTGTTCCCAAAAACAAAATTTGTTTTCTGTCATTAGATAAAACTAAATTAGTCTCAACTTGTTCCAAAACTGACGCTAAACGTTTTTCACTCCAATTACTGAAAGCATGGTAACTAATTGTTTCAATTCGTCTTGTTACTCTTCATAACTTGCATTACTTAAGACTTAGTCATTCTAAATTGCAAAAAAGGTCTTAACCTTTCTATTACTGTATTAAGACTGTAAGTCCATGCAGGCAAAAAATGCTCTTTTTTTAATTTATATGACAGCTTTTAAACATTATTATTATCAAAAAGAAATACAAAAGCTAATCTATGTTAATGCAGTGTACATCATTGTGTATTTTGCCATTGTTCTCTTTAATTGACTGTGACCTATAAAGGGCAAAACACAAAACTTGCATAGACAAATCCACAATTATTGTAGAATTGGTTTCCATTTTTTATTTGATAAATCATTTCAGAGATATTTTGATTTATAATTTCAATGACAATGATCAATAAATTTATCAGATTTTAATTTATGACATTTGCAGTTTTTGATACAATTACTCGCTCATTACTCATTTTCTCTCGTCTTAGTTATTGCCTTTTAAAACGAAGCTAAAGCTATTTGCTTAGAAAAGTATATGAACTGTAAATTTGATGAACTTATCTCTTCCTCCTATTCATTCTTATTCCTCCCCCTCGTCTTTTAGAATTTTTCAACAAATTATTTCTGTTAACATAAAATTTTTTTGGTAATTTGGAATTGATCGCCTAAAACGTCAGACTACTTGAATGCAAAAAATAAAACTAATTTACTAAAAGAAGTTAATTACATAGGAGCAAGGTTTAATGGATAATGATTCCGTAGCTAGGGCAAAGTGCAATTTACCTAAATGCATTAAACTACATTTCTGTCAAGGTATTGTTATTGCGATTAAGGTGATTTTTAAGGATAATCGTTTACGTATCGATAATTCTGTGAAATTTGCTTAGAAGATTATACTTATTCGATTCGATGATTTATTAGTTTTGACGATGTGGCAAGTCGGGATCCCCCATGTTTAAAACTGTACAGAGGAAAGTAATTAAGTTATTAATAGTGTCTAAGATTAAATGATTGAATAAGTTATATTCTTCCCTTTTCCTTAGGTTGAATTTCAGACAAATTTTTGTGCTCTATTCGTGGCATTTTTATTGATCTGATCGGGTTGAGAACAGAAAATGAAGAATGTTGTTTAATTGTCTTTGATCGATACAATACTCCAGAAAAAGATGGGGTCACTTTTCGTTCTATTATAACTTCTTCTTGCCTTTTTTGCAGTAAAACTTTAAATGATGATAACACTAAATTTAGTTATCAATTAAAGCTACTTGCGGTTTCTAGCTACAACTATATTGGTTGTTGAAATGTATCTAATTGTTCATCCACAAATAATAATTAAGTAATAAAATGCTAAAACGTATAACTTCAATGTAATTCATTCACTCTTTTGCAAAGATTACCACACTGTAAAGTCGGTATAACATTAAACGTAAATTTTTCCTTAATTACTGTTTACTGAAGTGTTTGGATGAATTGCAGGTCATCACAAAAATCTGATTAAACCTAGGCAGTGCAAGTAAGCGTGTAATCAAACAACACAGGATACAAAGACGAAACAATGGGACTTAAGGTAGCCCGCAGAATATAATTTTCTTGACGAATGTAATTATTTATAAAGATAATAGTAATATCAAGAGCAAAACAGTTTTCTATTGCATAACAAGAATAAATTACCGGCAATTCTTTTCAAGACGATATTTTTCACATGGTAACCCGTCATAAGTGTTTTTAGCAAGAAAATAAGATTAAACATCGTAAAGCAGATTAAGGACTGATAAGTGATTAGTTGAAATTTAGACTGGGTAAATAATTAAAGAGCCCAAGACAAAGACACGATAACGTTCCATACTATGCAAGGTTAAAACATTTTTGTCATAAAGCAATTTTATCGCAAAATTAACAGTCAAATCGATGGATCTTTGTCACCGTTAATAACCAGCTCACGTCCGCCAATTATCACTAATCTAATGATTGTGCATATAGGGATAAGTTAAAGTACATATTCTGAAGGAATATATGATTTGATTAATTCGGGAAAAATACTTATAACCTTTTCCAGAAACATATAAGTGTTTAATTGTTACTTGCAAGTCCCTAAGTACTTCTACAGTTTAATAGCAACATTTAATGAAAAAGAGTACTTGAACTCTGTATTTGCTCGTGTTTCTTAACTATTTAAACGTCTTGTACACGTCACATTGTAAACGTTCTGCATGTTTTACGTTCATGCTGCTGCAAATCAGAAATCACGGTTAAATTTTATAGTGTCGTATAAATCGAGCTTTAAATCTATGTAATTTTGTAAAGCCAAGCAACCGAAGATAATGTCCAGAAAACGTTTCAATGAATATGCATAGCAACGAACAACCTTTTAATGGTGTATTCAAATTTCTCCTACAACCAACATATTAAATGTAGGTAGTATCGAAAACAGGTGCAATATTGGATGTTTTATAACAAGGTGTGTCAAAGTTTAAACTGCCATAAACAGAGATTGAAAGGACAGTCAGGGACAAAATCGCCTGTAAAACCCACTTAGAGTGAGAAAATGACGGTTTGAAGCACAGTTTTGGAATCCTCGTTAAATTTCCCATTCACCAACTAAAAAAGCACTTACAAAATTTGGTACAGTCAGGCAGAAAAACGGTGTCAAAGTTTAAACTGTCAGAAACACAGATTGAAAGGACAGTCAGGAACAAAATCGTCTGTAAAATCCATTTGGAATGAGAAAATGATTGTTTAAAGCACATTTTTGGAAACCTCATTAAATTTCCAATCCAACAACCTAAAAAAGCACCACAAGATTTGATACAGTCAGGCAGAAAAGCGGTGTCAAAGTTTAAACTGTCATAAACAAAGATTGAAAGGACAGTCAGGGACAAAATCGCTTGTAAAATCCACTTGTAGTGTGAAAATGACTATTTTAAGCACATTTTTGGAATCCTCATTAAATTTCCTATCCAATAACCTAAAAATATATTCCAAAATTTGGTACAGTCAGGCAGGAAAGCGGTGTCAAAATTTAAACTGCCATAAACACAGATTGAAAGGACAGTCAGTGACAAAATCGTCTGTAAAACCCACTTGGAGTGAGAAAATGACTGTTTAAAGCACATTTTTGGAATCCTCATTAAATTTCCTATCCAACAACCTAAAAAAGCACTACAAGATTTGGTACAGTCAGGCAGAAAAACGGTGTCAAAGTTTAAATTGCCATAAACACAGATTGAAAGGACAGTAATATTTTATTTGCCACGCCTTTATGAACCACCCAGTATATTCTCTACACCTTTGGTATATAACATTTTTTAATTTTTTTGAAACTAATGAGAGAATGAACGTTACTGTATCGTTGACTTACCCTCTACAACTGGGGCTAAGTAAACCAATTCCCTTTAACTAGAGATACCCAAGATACCTTCCAAATTACCCAAGACTAAAAAATTATAAAATCCAATACCAACTACTTTCATTAGAAAGAGTTAAACCCAAAAACTTAGACATAAAAACCCTATTTCTGTCTGAAAAACAACAAAAATAATATGGCGTAACAATAGAGATATATTATAAATTATTTAAATATACAGTGCGTTTTTTTTAACGCGCAACATAGGATTTCACGTGTTAAATTTTTAAGCCCATGTTAGACCATGTTATTTTGGAACTACAAGTATAAAACTTGACGGGTGGCTGTTTCGTATCCTGAAGCTTAAGTAAGTTTACCAATTCGGCCTAAAAAGTGTTAAAAAGCTTGCAAAAAATCATCTTTTTTCGAAAAGGTTATATCGTTTCATACTCCCTGTATGCATTGTTGTTCTTTGTTGTTTTTGATACTGGCACGGCAGGTATCAGGTAAAATTTGGCGTAGAAAGTAAAACAGGGTGATCATTAACTTTATATCAAGAAAGTTAACAACAAAAGAAGTATTTTTATAAGTGAATTGTTCAAAGTGACCTCCGTTTGAAGCCAAACAGTATTCCAAACAATCATAAAATGCCTTTTTGACGTTCAAAAGATGTCGGGTCATAATGCAGTCAAAATATGTCACTTTACCTGCTACCTGCCCTGTCAGTATAAAAACAACAAGGAACAACAACGCATACAGGGAGTATGGAACGATAAAATCTTTTCGAAAAAAAATGATTTTTTTCTAGTTTTAAATCACTTTTTAGACCAAATTGGTAGACTTACTTAAGCTTCAGGGTACTAAAGACACACCCGTCAAGTTATAGACTTGCAGTTCCAAAATAAAATGGTCTAACATGGGCTTAAAAATTTAACACGTAAAATCCTATGTTGCGCGTTAAAAAAAACGCACTGTATGATGTTTGCTTCTCTATTTGTCACATTTAAACTTTATTGTTACGTCAACCTATTTATGTTTGATTTTTGACATACTCGAAATGATATTTTTACGTTTCATATCTTGTGGCCGATTGCACCAATTGGTTTAAGTTCTGATGGATTGGAGCTGTTTTTACTTGAACGTTGGTGCAAACGGTCAATTGATCCGGTTAAATTGTATATCACAAATGCATGTTCCTTAACTAACATAAATAATATAACTAACACCTTACAATGCATGCAAAAAATGTAGTTTACTTGAGAGCGTTTTTCTTTCAAAAAATTTAATATACCGTATGTCCTGAAAAAGCAAAAATTGGGTTGTACCATTGTTGCAATTTTAAAGAGAGTATACAACTCTACATAATTTCCTGTTATTTTATTCAAATGACATGCAGGGTGTTTCACGATAAATGTGTCATACTTTAAGGCTTGATTATGCATTTTAAAAACTTGCTATTATATTCAAGTTTAATTTCTTTGCTAGCACCAAAAGAGAAAATGTGCCGCAATTTTGTGATGTGACGTAATGTGCCATGTCAAACTACACCGAGTCACCAAGACGTCACATGTCATAACAAACGTTGCCAGAATGGCCAACGTGGTATATACAGGGTGTCTAAAAAGTCTGGAATATTGCAAATATCTCGAAAACTGCTGATTTTATTTTTCTCAAAATTTGCGTCTTGTTATAGTAAATAACAGCGCATGACGTGAGGGTGAAATGAGGTTCGCAAGTATACAGGGTCAAACCTAACACACTGTATATTACTTCAGATTTTAAGAGTACTTATAAAGGCCAATTCAACGATATACGATTTTTTTTTTTTTTTTTATTTATTTTTTTTTTTTTTATTTTTTTTTAGTACCTACCTATAACAATGATAGGTGTAACAATGACAGCTAACGTCAATATAATGTTAAATTAATTGGCAAATTTTCCTATTATTTAAAATGGTGTTTTTGAGTGAAAAAAAAATAAATAAATAAAAAAAAAAATAATAAAATCTTATAAAGTAGTTTGTGTTTTATTTCTAATGTTAGGCTAGTTTTAATTAATTTACTTAACGTTTAAGTGTTTTCATAATTTCCTCAAATAAAATCGACTAATACTAAGAATAAAGTAGCAATACTGTAGATCGTTGAATTGGCCTTTATGAGTACTCTTAAAATCTGAAGTAATATACAGTGTGTTAGGTTTGAATTAAGAAAGTTGGTATACTTTGTGACTGACCCTGTATACTTGCGAACCTCATTTCACCCTCACGTCATGCGCTGTTATTTACTTTAACAAGACACAAATTTTGAGAAAAATAAAATCAGCAGTTTTCGAGATATTTGCAATATTCCAGACTTTTTAGACACCCTGTACTTTAATGCATAATCACTCACAAAGTATGACGCATATGTAACGAGGAACGCACTGTATAAGGAACGTAAGTGATGACAAAACCTTTTTCCATAAAGCAAAGTACAGGATGTTCATAAATAATTGTTGCAACTAAAAATATGTATGATCTTTATTTTTCATCTTGTGAAATACAGGGTGTCAAATAATTTAGTCAATTTTTTTGTCAATATCTAAGAACTGTTTGAAACTAGATGACTCTACTAGTTTATTGGACTAATTTGACACCGTGTATCTTGAAAAACTGGAAGAGCAGATACTTATTTAGGTACACCCTGTATAACTAACGTAAAAAGCCACAAATCACATTAGTACGGTTAGTAGGCGTGGTTAGTATACCTGAATGACATGCTTCCAGTTAGAGACTTGATTACAATGTCCGCAACGGAAGGGCGCAGCATTAGTAGCGGAGCCGCCCTTCGTCGCGGGGCTGTTATTTACACTTGCCTCGTCTCTATCAGGACTCGTACCCCGTAAACTTAAATCCTGCGACGAGAACATTCCACCTGGTGACGGGCTGGCCAATAGGGAGAGAGCAGCTGGTGTCACTGTGACCTGCGCGGCTGCCACTGCTTGCTGTAGGAGCTGTTCCTGCGAGTCCAGGTCCGGCTGCTCGTAATGGCCCTTCACGTGTTGAAGCAAAATATCTCTGGATGCGTCTCTGAAAATCAAAATGTCATTCATTTGTTTGTTTTTTTTTTAATTAAATTAGTTACTTATAATATGCAATATTCAGTTTTTTTATATAAAGCTACGAATTGAAGAATAACGTCATTGCTGTCAGCTGTCAGTTTTCTATATTTAATTTTCTCTTCTTTTGTTGCAGGTACTCTATATGGAGTCATAGGTAATGCTTTGTTTTAGAATTTAACCATAATTTTCTTTCCTCCTTTAATAAGGGGTATCTGACCAATTTTGAATAGGTAATGTCGGTCACAGCATGGAAGAAATGCCTAGTATTCAAGATGTCGAGAACGTAGAGGAAATAACCTATCTAGGTGCCCACATCAACAGAAAAAGCGGATCAAGTCAAGAAATCAGAAGAAGGATAGCTCTTGCCAAAACGGTCATGATCAAACTCAACAAAATTTGTAAAGGAGGTGGAAGAGATGCAGCAGAATTCTGGATCTTAAAAGCCACAGACATCGCCAAGTTGGATGCGTTTGAGATATGGGTCTGAAGAAGACTACTGAGGATTTCCTGGATAGCCCATAGAACCAACGTAACTCTAGTATTTTGGACATGTCAGCAGGAGGAAAGATGACAATCTCGAAAAACTTATGGTCCAAGGGAAAGTAGAGGAAACACGACCTAGAAGACGTTTTCCAAAACGATGGCTGGATCAAGTGAAGCAGTTTACAGGAAAATCGTTCCAGGACAACATTAGAAGCACGTCACATAGAGAGGAATGGAGGGAAACTTTTAAAAACACAACATGAGACAAACATAGGATAGAGAGATGTCGGTAAAAGTCAAATTAAAGAACTTTAACAGTGTAAAACGAAGCCATAATTAGGCGATACATAATTGTTTCTGCACTGGTCGAAAACGATCTTTGATACTTTAATTTTCTTTTTGCTACAACTTAAGGTTCAAACTGCAATATTCAGGTTTTTCCGTTTCCTTGGTAAGGTTGCAGAATAACAATAATTAATTTAATTTGAATTGGAAATTATAATAACTTGCTTATGGGAACTTTCCAATATTTTGTCAAATAAAACTTTATATTTTATAAATTAAACTGTACTAATTCTTTATTTGAGAAAGCTCTGATCGTGAAACTAAAAGCTTAAGTTTGGAAGTCAACTGTGCCAAAAGTCATAGCTCTAAATGTAAAACTGTAATAATTACAATCTTGTTTATCTGTTTTTTTAGTAATGGTACTGTTATGGTCAGAAAAAATTGAACATAACCTTAAAAGGACAATAGTTAATTGTGCCAAACACAACGTTTCCCTGGAATTATTTTATTTAACTTGAATATAGTGCGGTTTCTTTTTAACTTGTGGTTAGTTAACATGATTTTCGAATTCGTCAATTATTTTTTCGTCAAAAATTTGGACATTGATAGTGTTAAAAATGTGACGTCATAATGAGTCTGGGCTAATTGAACCTAACCTAAGAAGGACATTAGTCAATTGTGACAAAAGTTTTCGTAACATACTGTATTTCCTCTTATGTGAGAAGAAAAATTCAGCAACATTTTGAGCACAATCCTAGAAGAGCATTAGTCAATTGTGCCAAAAATCATGGATCAGTTTGAAAACATCCATTGTTAGTGTACCTATACTTTTTAAAAATGGTTTTTAAGTTATAGTTCTTTAGCATTAACTCATAATTTCCTCAAGTTCAAAAAGAATTATTTTAAAAAATGATCCAAGAAAAACACTAGTCAACTGTGCCAAAACTTAAATAGAAAACTCCAATTTTGAGAATTTTTCTTTCTATTACAAAACCCAGTAAAATCAGTATACAAAAACAGTACCAAAGGTATTTTATAGCTTTACGAGTGGATTTTTGACAGATATCACATTAGGCCGTCAGTTACAGGTTACAGCTCTGTCTTTTGTTCTGTTCTAAACTTAGAAACTGTCAAATTCAATCCCATAGAGGTACAAAACAACGAAATATACTTGAAAAGTAACGAAATCAGTTTGACTCTGGTTGAATGCATTTTATTCTTTCATTAGTTCATTTTTGGCATTTATAACATTTGGTTGTGGGTTTTTGAATCTATTTTTAAATATAACAACAATCAAAATCCTCTCCATAAAGCTGTAAAACGCCAAAACTCTCTTAAAATCAAGTATAACCAGTATAAAGAGTACCAAACGTATTTTATAGCTTTATGAGTGGACTTTTGACAGTTACGATATTTTGCCGTCAGTTACAGCCCTGTTGTAAGCTACATTCAGTTCTAAACCTAGAAATTGTCAAATTCAAGTATTTTACATGCATGTAATGGGTATTACTCACTCGATAATTTACGCAAATTTCATTTTCGTGAGTAATAGCTATCATTACATGCTCGTTGAATAATATACTATAATATAACCTAAAAAGGCTAGAATTCAGGACAAATTCAAGGAATAAGAAATACTAAGAGATCCTATCACTCGTTCATATCGCTATTTCCTTCAATACGTCAATAGAATTCTTCAAATTTCTTATCAAACCGTTGTGCTGCACACTGTAACTTCATGTCACCTTTGTTTGTTTTATTGCTCAATAAACACCTTAAAATTGCGTTACAACTATACATTTAAACCACCTAAATATAGAAAAAAAAGTATGCAAAAGAATTGAAATTTGTTACTTAAATTTGCTGTGTGCTATGTTTTGATATTTCTTTAAGACTTATGTTAGTAATGACTTAGAAAAAGTAAACTATCGCCAATACCTAGAAAAGCAAAAAAAATTCCGTTGATAAGTTCGAACTCCTCAAATGCAGCCAAGATAAGTAACAGTATCCAAATATAATAAAATTAATACTGATAAGCGGTTTAAAGTATCCCTTCTAATAATAATCCTACGTAAGAATCGATTCGATCAATTCAACAACGAATGGCAGTTTAAGTTTCGTTGCATTGTTACGGGTTTTTTCTCTTTATCGTCGAAAACAACCAATAAACTTGTACTTTAACTCTTGTTATCGAAAGAACCATATATTTTTAATTGCGAAATACGTTGGCACTTGTATGTATTTCATTTTCCATAAATTTCAATTCTTATCGGGTTTGCCCGTGAAATCAATGTGGTTTTTCTCGGTGATAACAATAAGTACTTTGGTGAAAACTGCAGTAAAAAATTTTTAACTACACGCTCGGTTCTTTTGCTCAAGGTTTCAATGTATGAATGTTAAACAACGTTAATTAAGCCGCCATTTTGAACGCTTGTGTGTTGCTCATAATAGTTGTCATTCACATATTATTATTTCTGCTTGGAAAGGAAAACCATAGCATTATTCAAAGCACGTGAAATTGTATGCTCATAATTTATTGTCGTTTAAAAATATTCGAACAAAGAAGGAAAGAGTTAGATGATTATAAATTTTGATTGTGATATTCTTTAATAAGTTAACCATATAGTTAATGAACTTACCATA
Source organism: Ips typographus (assembly GCF_016097725.1). Classification (NCBI taxonomy): domain Eukaryota; kingdom Metazoa; phylum Arthropoda; class Insecta; order Coleoptera; family Curculionidae; genus Ips; species Ips typographus. The sequence goes on along the minus strand of NC_138430.1, from coordinate 3,877,228 downwards.
AATGAGCCTACAGATAATTTAGCATCTTTGATTTCCTGTCAATTATTTTAGTTAGAACTTATTTTCGGACACAGGAACTTAACCGAAAACGCTTAACCAAAATTGTTACCATTTTGGGTAACTTTAGGAAAAACTCCTCTCTTAAGTTTTCAATGTTAAGATGCATTTTTTCGAAATAAAGTGTGAATAATTTACCATTTGATAGCCCATCACTATGAAAAACGCTTCCTAAGAAAATCCACACCATATACCAATTTGAATATGGGTTTAAACTAAACTTTTGAACACCCTGTATCTCAATTCTAGGCACGGTTAGCACAAAGAGTGAATTTCAACTGAATTTTCATACAGGGTGTCCTGGAATGAAGCAAAAAAAGAAACAGCAAATTTCAGCTTGCATGATAATATCTACTTAATGAGTGTACCAGTCTAGGGCAATCACCACTAGCTCCCTGGGTTATTGCATCTTTCTAAAATGTTTCAAAAGGATTCAAATCTGGTCATTTCAGAGGTTTACAAGTTAATTTTTGACAAAAAATAGTAAACAAAATATGATTTTTGGACTAATTTTTACTGGCGTTCAATTTTTATGACTGTAGGTAGTGTAAAATTGAACTTAAGACTTGTGAGAGTCCAAATTTGTACTGAATAGTCTAAAAGTTGACTTTTTATGCTAGAAATTACTTTACTAAGACAAAGAGAGTCCAAAAGTCTATTTTTACTAAACTAAATTTTCTGGACTGGAATTCAATTAAACACTGGAAACAATCCAGTCAAATCAATGTTTTGGACTCATTTATTTCTAAAAATTAGACTTTTTAGACTAATATCGTACGATTAAGTGCCAATATGTTTTACCTTCATTACTGTAGAGTCTGAAACTTGACTTTACTAGATAATGACAGAAATAGTGACATAGTCATAAATAATAGAATAACATATTGTTTCCATTGAGATCTAATGACAGATCACATTTTGATTGCTGCCTCTGTGAAGATCATGTTTACCACAAAGTTAATCACATTTGGGTCAAAACAACATGGTGTCATCAAAATCATTTTCAATTAGGTTACCCCACTTATAATCATAGCCAAAAGACTACTTCAAACCTTCAGAAATTTCACAAAGCTGGGTGATAATAAACTGATATCCTTGAGCTTAATCACTGTAAATTATGGTGTTAAAATATTTAAGTTACAAGACGATCAAAGCTAATCACGTGTTTATAATAAACATCCTTCTAGAATAGTACCTTTTTATGACATAAAATAAAGTGACTTACCTGAAATTGCATTTCTTGCACTTGAAAAGTGTCCTCTTGTTGTCGGAATTCGATTTTGACTTCTTTTCTTGGGTGACGTTGCTCAAAAGTTGTTTTTCACTGGCCTTATAATTGGGTTGACGTATATTTGATACTTTCAAAAGCGAATTAAAATCACCGCTTGTAGGAAATTTGTTGGCTTTATCGGATTTGCTTGTAGAGGGTGTGGAATTTTTGTCGTGACTTCTTGGACGTGTCCCCGATCCTCCGCTGGTTTCATTCGACGATTGTAAGCTACTTAAAGGAATTTCCGTCAGGTATTTGTTGTATTTAGTGTAGTTTCTTCTTCCAGTTTCGTCCGTCATCAAAACTTTGGCGCTTTCATGAGCTTGGTCGCGTACAGATTTTAATTTAATATGTTTCGTAATGTCCCATCTCCAATTAGAACGATACGAGCATAGAGAACATTCAAAAGGTTTCTTATTAAGATGACCTACTATGTGCACATGGAATCTTGATGCTGTCGAAGCCCAAAAAGTGCAATGGGGACATTTAAACACCCTTTTGTGTTGCGCCACTGAAATATCGTTCCCGTGAGTAGGAATTTTTTCCGTATGGGCTGGCACAGGAGAATGTTGAACATTAGTTTGTATGTTATGATTAGTGTTTATATTATTATTGTTTTCAGGTCCTACATAACTATTCTCACTATTGGCAGGTGATTGAGTTCGTATAGATAGATCTAATGACACATTGTCGTCAATTCTGTCTTCAGTATACTCGTAATTGGAATCGTCAACGTCGATATCCATAGGAACCATAATGTCGTTCCAAACGAAAACTTTATTTTCCATTGGGTGCGGTTTGTTTTCTAATTCTCCATCGGCGCTGTGTCGGTCCTCGTCAATTTTCAGTTCATTTTCATGTTCCGACGACGTGTCATCCTCCTGTTTAATGTCCTCACTATGAAAATACTTAATAGCTATCGCACATTTCTGTAAATGGTTGTAAAGGTCAGCGCTTGATTTGCATCTCTGTCTGCAATACTGACATCTTGAAGCACTTATGTTATGAACTGGTATAATACTTGATATTTTATTACTTTCTTTACCGCAGATTTTCTTGTGTTTAGCTTGTTCGGTCAAGCATTTACTTTCATGTCCACACAAGTCACAAAACAAATTACAACCAGTACCTAATTCCAATTTCTCCTTAAGATGATCGAAAAACGATGCGTTTTTCTGCTTAAATTCTGTATTATTTTTCTTAGCGGTAAACATAGACGTAGGAATGAGATCAGGTACCTTTGAAGTTGAAGGATTTTTGAAAACCTCTTCGCAAACAAATAAGGAAGCAAAATCTTTCAGAGCGCTGTTGCCCGATCTGCTGCAAATTTCATTTATGTCGGATTGACTCATCATTGGTTCTCTATCTTGGTCTGCCAGTGTTGAACGTTTCGTTTGGAACGGAATAGGTATTAAGTTTGGAACAGGTCTCGAAGCTTTCTTAATCTTTTCACTGTTCAAATCTCTTCCAATGTTGTGAAAATGTTTTTCGTGTTTTGCCATTTCGCTACTCCAAGCTGTTTTAAAGTTGCACAAACTGCACTTGTTCTTAATATACACTTTTCCATTAGAATGTTGAATGATATCGTCGGGATGGATAAAATCCGAATGTTTTCCCTGAGATGATTCACGTATCACACCATTTGTACTTGCTGAGGTGCTCAGTTTAGCTTTTTTGGGCGTTATTTTGATTTTTGGTCGTACTCTTTGCGGCTCTTCTAGGAGTTCCGTTTCCGGCGACTGCACTATCTGAAACAATCACGAACTAAATGAAAACCCGACACAAAATTGGGGCGCAGGAAATCGTCGTCAAAATACAGCAAACCCGAAGAAAAGCACGAATGACTTAAGTTCCGCCCAATAAGCAAAGATCGGAGTGGTCTTATCGCAAACACTGCTTAAACAACATTCATAATTTTACCGGGCTACGATGATAACAGAGGTAGATATCGGCAGGTACGACGCACCTTGCCACACTACGAACTGCTTCAACGGAATCGTAGGTTTTCGCCTGCAGCGCGATGATTTCCTGCACGACCTTCACAGAATTGGAACAAAACGAAATTTATAAACCAAACAAATTGGTGTAAAAATGCCGCCTTTAAAACTAATACTAACAGGGGAAATGTGTCATGTTTTTTACAAGATTCAGCTCTAAACATTCTACCAGAAAGTCAACATTTTGATTAGATTACGAGTTTATGATCGATGAATGTTTGAAGGTTCTTGTACTGTAGAGTTTCTAAATTTATCATTGACAAACACATGTAGGTTGGCACTACGTCAAAAATATTGATTTTATTGATTATTTGTCCTTCTGCGCTTTGCAGTAACCAAACACCAAAGCGTTTTGAAATGAGGTGAGTCAACTTTTGATCCAATTATTAAGGCATTGTGGATATTGATTTAATACACACACTTCCGGTAGGAGATAAATCCACAACCTACAACTATAGTCACTCAGTTGATTATTTTAACTTACTTTGACAAAACGAGACAGGTTTTATTACTACAGCCCATAAAGTTCAGATTAACTTTACTCTTTCTGTTGTTGTCAATCTCATTTTTTAAGAATGTCCACAATTTTAAATATTTTTAAACGAATATTATCGTATCAGTCCTTTGTAAATGAAACAATAAAAGTGAGCAAATCCTACCACCTCCAAAGACATTCAAACTTTTTGACTGAGCCTAATCAAATATCTGTTGCTTGTTCCATCTTGAATGTCTGAAACACTTGAAAACTTTCATGTTAATAAACAAAAATCCTGATCCACGCCAACTTATTTTTTTGAGAGTTTCATGGAACAGAATTTTCATTCACATTCGAATATGTAACTGTCAATCTGACAGCTCAGAAGTATTTGTCAGAAACTGCAAACTGGGCTGAGTAATGCCCGATTTATTAAGAAATTAAATTAAATTTAAATTACCTGCATGTAAAATTAAATGAAAATTAATGTGTTTTTTTTACTTTGACGTATTCTAGACATATTCTAACTTAAGGAGTGTGAATAATTCATAATTTTGTTCATAAAAAAGTTCAGCTACGAGTATAAAATAATCATACGAAGGCGTAGAAGGGCCACAGGCGTTATTTTTCTTAAATTCCGACTTGAAACTCGGAAATTAGTTAAATTCCGACTTCAAATTCGGAAATTAACTAAATTCCGACTTCAAACTCGGAATTTAGTTGAAATGTTGTCAAACTGACAAATTCTACTAATTAAGATCAAAGAGTGTTTCCAATCTGTCCAAACTGACAAGTTCAACTAATTTCTTTGAAGTGTGTTTTCATGCAATGTTGCCAAATTAACGAACTCTTCTAATTTAGATCGAAGACTGTTTGCAATGTTGCCTAACTGACAAAATTTGGTAATTTGGTTCAAAAGTGTCCTTGCAATGTTATCAAACTAACAAATTCTACAATTTTGGTTAGAAGAGTGTTTGTAATGTAACCAAACTGACAATTCCGACTATTTTCTTTGAAGTGTGTTTGCAATGTAGCCAAAGTTAACAAATTTTACTAATTTGCTTCGAAGAATGTTTGCAATGTTGCCAAACTGAAAAATTTTGTCTAATTTGCTTTGAAGAGCTTTTGCAACGTGACAATGTAAATTCTTAGTTCGAAGCCGGATTTTAACTAAATTCAGAGTTTGAAGTCAGAATTTATCTAAATTCCGAATTTGAAGTCCGAACCCAACCTAACCTAACCTAAATTCCGAGGAATTTAAGAAAAAAAATCTTTGTGGCCCTTCTACGCCTTCGTATAATAAATTGTAAAATTAAAAATAATAAACAATGAATACAGTTTTCTTTGACAAAACGATGGAAAAGAAATTAGAGATATGAAATAGTACCGATAAACAGGGACTTAAGGAAAAATCAAATAAATTTTCACATTTTGTCACAACGAAAAGTGACAAAAGGTTCACGAATTAGCCCGAATTTCACCCCCATTTTCAAGTTGAAAGTTGGTCAACTTATAAGTTAAAATTAATTTTAGTTTACTGTAAATTTGAAGTATAGCATGTCATAAACAAACGTGTATCTTTAACTTCAAGAAAGTTAGTTTAATTTTAATGTAAATTTAGTTTAATTGTTAATTTGAAGATGTAAACCGGGCATAACACATCAGCAAAAAAGGATTTCTTGCTTATTATTTTTTTTTGGATTTTTTTTTTAAATAAAGCCAAACATTGATTCATTACTGTCCAAAAAAGGCCATTTTATTATACCGCATTTTAAATTTACCTAGTTTTGACAACTGTCATTAGACAGTTGAAGTATCAGCAATAGACTGATTCGATTTGCGATTAGTTACGGGCTATAACGAAGTTTGATTTACATTACAGTTTCCCAAAATCTAAATATGTTAATAAAATTATGAACAAATTAACAAAATAGTAGGAATAAACGCCAAAATCCGAAAGCAAACATATTAGAATTGGTTAATTAAAGACAAGAAAAAAATTGAGACAAACACAGGAGACAAAAAATAACAACCAATTGCCATTCAAATAAGAATTCTAAATGTGACATTTCCGTACATCAACAATAAAACAATGTCAATGGTAGAAAAAGCTAACAAATGACTAACCAACCTATAAAAGTTATGAAAAGAAAATAAGACAAAAAAATGTTTAGAAACGAAATCACAGGAAAAGCAGATTAACAAGAAAAAGTTAATAGAGAAAAAAAAAGCACTTTGCAGCATTTTTCACATTTTATCAACAAATCTTGTTGCACCTTGTATAATGTCAAATTTTGAATCTTAATTAAGATGGTATAACTTAAAAAATATTCAAAAATGAGTAATGCAATGTATTTACTGACGCAACCGCCCACTGAATTAATGAAAGCAGACTAATTAGTAGTATTACGTAAAATTGACTGAGATGTTTTCAAAAATTGTTTGGATCATCTTTTACACCGCAAAAAACACAAAACAATGATTTTTTAGTAAATTTCTAGCCTCTACATCCGTTTTAAAACTCCTAAAAACTAATTGGCTTGCAAGAAATATAGAAAACAAATAATTTCTGCACACAAACTGCAATTTTACCATTTTAATTCGCCACAATTAACAAAACTAATTCACCACAACAAGCACAACGATAATTGCAAATAGAACACAATTCATGTTTTATTCTTGCTGATAAAACAAATATGTGAAAGACCAGCCGTCAGCTCTTACTAACTAGTGTGTTTAATGTTTCCTTAAGAAACTAGAACGCTGCCAGGCACAAAATTGCTTAAATGGGAGTAAGCGTTTATGAAAAGACATGGCAACCGCATGTAGAACTTCAACTGTTTATAAAATAATAGTTAATTTATTTATACATAGTGAACTGGAAAGAATCTTAATCATTACACTCCCGAAAGGACTTTGAAGGTTAATCGAGTACGTAATTACTGGTGCTGCAATTAAGATTAAAGATGGCTCTGATGTGTGTAATTTTTTTAAACAATTCTGTTTTTTAATGCAACTGATTTCTCATTGTTTTATGCCAATAATACTCATTACACGTTCAATTCTAATCATAATCCAACATTTTAATATATCCAGGAAGGCTCTAGTGAATTAACTTGCAAAATTAACTTGAAATCAAGAAATTTCAGTTTTGTCAACCCTTGAAGGCAAAGAGTGATTTTTAACAAAATTAGTTCGCTGGAAACAAATTGGCAGTTTAATGGGATTTACTATTTTCAATGGATTTAACGCCAAGCGAAAACAATCCTTAATTCAAAAATGATTTTAGAGGCTTCTGGTAATTTTAAAAGAATCTTGAAAGGTTTAGGACACTTGTAGAGGTCTTTGATAGTTTTTAGGAGAATTTGTAGATCCCTAACTTTGCTAGAATGGTTCTAGAATCTTTTGAAAATGTTGAAAAGTTCTTGTAAGGTTCAGGACACCTTTAGAGGTCTCTGGTAGTTTTTAGAGGTTCCATTCTGGAGTTACCAAAATGATTCTAGAGACTACCCTTAATTTAAAAAAATCCTGGAAGGTTTAGAACACTTGTAGAGACCTCTGGTAGCTTTTAGTAGGATTTGGAGGCCTCTGGCTTTGCTAGAATGGTTCTAGAAGTTTTTGAAAATTTAAAAAAAATTCTGCAACGTCTAGGACACTTTTAGAGGTTCCTACTATATATTTCAGAAAGTTTTCACTAGTATTTAGAGGCCGCTGGCGTTGCCAAAATAATTATAGAGACTTCTGGACATATGAAGGTCTCTGACTTTGCCAGAACGGTTCTAGAAACTTTTGAAAATTTTAAAAAAATACTGGAAGGTTTAAGACACTTTTAGAAGTCCTTGGTATATTTCAGAACGTTTTCACTAGTATCTGGAGGCCTCAAGCGCTGCCAAAATGATTCTAGAGGCTTCTGGACACTTGTATAGGTTATTGGTAGTTTCTAGCAGGATATGGAGGCTTCTGACGTTGCCAGAATAATACCAGAAGTTTTTGAAAATTAAAAAAAAAAATCTGGAAGATTTAGGACACTTTTAGAGGTCCCTGATATATTTCAGAAAGTTTTCACTAGTATTTAGAGCCTCTGGCGTTACCAAAATGATTCTAGAAGCTTCTGGACACTTTAAGAGGTCTTTGGTAGTTTTTAGGAGGATAGGCTTAATAGTTTTTAGTAAACTTTTAGAGGTATTTAGAGGCCTCTGGCAAAGAGCAGAATGGTTCAAGCTTCTGGCAATTTTAAAAAACTCTTGGAAAATTTAGGACATTATTCGAGGCTTCTGAACATAAAAAAAAATATTTTAATGTTTAGGATACTTTTAGAGGCCTCTGGTAGATTTTAGGGCGTTTTCAGTAGTATTTAGAGGCGTTGCCAGAATAGTTGTAGAGGCTTCTGGCAATTTTAAAAAGTCTAGGACACTTTTAGAGGCCTCTGATAGTTTTAGGAGCATTTTGAAGCCTCTGGCGTTGCCAGAATGATACTAGACGCTTCTGGTAATTAAAAAAAAATTGAAAAGTTTAGGACTTGGGGATTTGGCGGCCTATGGCGATGCAGGAATGGTTTTAAAAAAATATGGCAATTTTTAAAAATTCTTTAAGGATTAGGACACAAAATCTTGGGAGGATTAGAACACTTTTCTCTGGTAAATTTTAGAAGATTTTCAGTAGTATTTATAATTTCTGAAGATTGTTGCTGTTTGGAATACTTTTTGATTGCAACAGCTCGTATAACTTGAGGTTTTTTCAGACTGCTAACTGACTTAACAATAAAAATAGATTTTCAAGATTTTGACCATTTTACAAAGCCACATTTAAATCGGACAAATGATAGGACACCAAGAAATAAGAAAAAATTGTATACACTATGAGCTATTATAAATAGTCCAATAACTGTCATGTTTGTCGTTTACGATTAATTTCCACTACATAAATCCTGTCTTCATTTTATAAACAATTATTTTAGTGTAAACCAAATGATGCGACCTCTATTATTATAGGAAGCGGTTTAGTTTGGCAGGGCCATCTATATTTTAATTCATAAGAGCTAAGTACAGATGTCACCAGGTGCTACACTCAACTAGGGAAGCAGTTCAAAACCGCATGTTCTGACAAAATAATATTATATGACTGAAAGATTTACAATCCTAAAAATCATGTTTAGATCACATTGAAAATCAGTTTAATTAAGTTATGTTTAATTTATTTGGCATTTAGTATTGAAAAATTTGTAGGAAAATAAACGGAAATTTGATTTTAGTAAAGAAGCTGGGATAACAGATTTTAAAATCATAAACACCCACTACTATTTAGTCAGTGATTTCAATTTTCTGTTATAGTGTCAGTAGGTTAGGTGTTTAATAAAAATGTATAACATTGATGTAATGATAAAATTTTCCTGTAGGAAAAAATAAAATATTGTTGATGTAACTGTTATGTTTGACAGAAAAAGAAAATCAATCGCGCTTAAATAGAACAGGAATTCGTCGGCTAATAACGAGGTCAAGTCCTTCCTAGAATAAAAACAAGCCCTGGAATATTTGGCAAGACATATTCAAGACATCTAATTTTAGCGGGCTAAGAACGTAAGAAGTAATGTATAAATACTCGTCGCTAAAACAGACTACGAAAATAACAGAGTTATTATTAGAATTACAAAGCTACCTCCACTAGCCTACCTCCTCTGCTCGTTCTGGTCGAAAAAAAAATTAAAGAAACCCAGGATTGCCTCAAAATTCACGCTCTTTTATTTTCCAAATAGTTATTTAAATTTAAACATCGAAACACGAGGAAGTGGCCGGTAATACTATTGTATAATGTTTTTCAAATGATGTCAATAAATTTATTCAGCATAAGAAATTGCGATTCGGGAATCGAATCTATCGATAACTAGAGACCTTCGATTTGATTAACCTGGTTTTGAAAGATTAAACATGTATGGCTATTGTTTGGTTTACTTGGTCAATATGGCTTTGAATACATTTACTAGCAAAAAGGATATTGTGTAAGACTTGAGGAAAATATAAATTGAGTGAATGTAGAACAAGTCAGTTTTCAAGGATTCTTTCTAAACAATAGTTTTTGTATTAAACACTTAACATGGTGATCCAGATTAGTACCCAGAAAAATTTCAAAAATAGTCAAAAATAAGGCCTTATCATACAGAGTTAATAATAAAGCATATCTCTTTTATAACAAAATTGCAAATGAAGAGATAACTGGGTGAAATGCACAGCGAGTAGCATGATAAGAATACCAAGAACTTTCATCAAAGAAATTTTTGTGCAGGAGAATGTTTAGAATTTTTACAGGATGTCTTAAGGCTTCAGATGAGAAAAACGATTTTCCTAAGATCTTCTTCAGAAGATTTTAGGAAAATCTAGACTTAGAGAGACTTAGAGCACTGTTAGAGGTCTATGGAATTTCAAAATGGTCCTAGAGGCCTCTGGCAATTTAAAACAATTCTAGAAAAGTTTCAAAGTTTGTAGAAACTTCTGGCACTTTTAAGAAGGTTCTCAGTAATATTTAAAAGTCTCTGACACTTTCAAAATGGTTCTAGAGGCCTTTAGAAATATAAAACAGTTATGGGAAGGTTTAAGACACTTGTAGAGGATTTTGGCACTTTTTAGAAGGATCTCAGTAGTATTTAGAGGTTCATGGTAGTTCCCAAATAGTTCTAGAGGCACCTAGCAATTTCAAAAAGGTATGAGGAGGTTTAAGACACTTGTAGAAGCTTGTGGCACTTTTTAGAAGGATCTCAGTAGCATTTAGAGTTTTATGGTACTTTGATCAAATGACCATAAACCTGTGACCTGTGTTTTGACCAAAATGACTTTGGTCAAAATAACCTGCCATTTATTGAACCGTCAATGTTTTAACAAAGTTCCAAACAATTCAATTCCTAATTATGTTTATAATAAATAATCGTTTTAAAATTAGTTTAATCAATCCAAAAGCAACTCTTAACTAAACTATTGTATTTCTTACAATGGACTTTCAACATGATCGAAGTAAATACAAAATGAGTTTTCATTCATATTGAAATTTTGTAAGCAAGACAGAATAGACTGCATATCAGCTAAACTACAAGTATGTTTAATTAACATGAATAAAATTGCTGTCCGTTTATCATAACAACAGCTCACAAAAGCTAATGTGACGGTCCTGCATATCTGGCTATTTCTTGTGTTGACGTAGCAGACTCGCCAGCCTGCGAAACCACTTTGTAAAATATTCTTGGCCCGTTGCCTAATATCCATAGTTCATCCCACAACTTCTTATTTTAATACCCACGATCTTTCGCTTTTCTTTAGACAAAATTAAACATCCGGACGACCTTCCACGTGCATTTACTGATGCATCGCGCCTAGTTTCGTTTTGCTCCTAGCTCATTCTCCGTTACACAACATAAATTCAAGCTCTGAAAACTTGACCTATTTGGCACCAATATACTTCTTTATTGGGAGAATAGGCTGGTGATTGCGTCGTACTGGCAGTGAAACGTAACAAGAATTTGATCTACTGATCAGTGGCGGAAAAAGAGTGTTTGTTAAACAATATTCATTAGCACGTGTTTAAATAGGAGCAACTTCTTTAATAGCTCGAAGGACGTTTGAATAAAGATACTTCAGCGCAATTAATCTAAACTTTTAAGGAAAGGTCAAAATTATTAGTGTTAGAGCCATAGTAATAGAACCACACAATTTTTTAGTTATATTATATAAAACTAGTTATGGTGATATTTACAATGTTCGAATAGTGTTTTCCCAGGTAAATGGATTAGGAGATTTACATCAGATTGATTTTTTATTGAGCAAAGTTTATTAAAAGCGATCACCCGGTTTCAAAAAGGACCTTCTTCCTTTGTTTTTTTTTTCCAAATTAAACATGGCATCAGAATTTTGGTGACTTTTTTGGTCATACCCAAAAAAGAAGGAGAAAGAAACTAAGTGTCTCTTTTGGATTCTACCGAAAAATGTATCTGGAATCATTTGGTTTCTGAAAGTGTTCTAAATCGAAGAGATCTTGAAACTGTCAGAAACCTCTAGAATCGTTCTGCAAATGTCAGAAGCCTCTAAAATCTAAGTTTGACAGTAACAGTGACATCTATTGGTGGTTTCAGCTCTATAAACCTGACAATATCGCTCATTGCGTGTTTATCAGTTTTCATATACTAACTTATTTTTGAGCTACTCTGTATATTTAACTACTCTGTTCTAACCTTATTACGTATTACAGTCCAAAACAGAACTTTCCTCAGGGTTTGCCAAGGGTCAGCTTGGCAATAGTGTTGACGATGTAAACAAACATTTATAGAAAATTGACCGTGCTGTATAATAGTTTGCTATAAATGACAGTGAAGCGTAAATGAGTTAGTTGTAGGGCTTACCTGGGTTGTTTCCTGATTGGCAGCGGCCGCTTCTTCAGCTGCTGTGGTATCGCTGGCTCCGACCTTATTTCTGCGCCGACCAACACCGAGTCCTGCTGCTTGCCCCACTGGCGGTACATGATGGTTCATTTCGTGCACCGTCAAACTTTGTTTGATGTCAGCAGTAAAATTGCAAGCGGAACAACGGAAAGCACCCTTTCCGTTGTGGTTCTTGCAATGCCTGTCAAGGTTCCACTTGTACGGCGTCCGAAAATCGCACATATCGCACTTGATCATGGGCATAGAATGATATTTCACGTGCTTCGTGTATCTGGCCTTGATGTGAGTCACGTAAGTGCATTTGGAACACCGGAAGAACTTCGTTTTGATGTGTTCCTCGCGTTCGTGCTTACTAAGTTGCATACGATTACGACTTGTAAATTCACACACTGAACACTTGAATACCGCCGGTCTGTCGGGATCTTCCGGGAGCATTTCGTCAATTTCGACTTCTTCGTCTTGATGTTCTTGGAGTGGTTCTTGCGGCTCTTCGCATTCGTCCCCGACGTCGTTTGCGGAGCGTCTGCGCGACTTTCGGGATGTTTCGGCGACACTAACACCCTCACTGGTTCCGTGCACCATTTTCGAATGTCTCAAAAGTTTTTGAAAATGTTTCGACGCGTAAAGGCAACTCGGACACTCAAACACCTTTATTTTCTGTTTGTGCTCATCGCGAAGATGATAAAGGTACAAACGCGGATTTTGCGTGAAGAAGTCACAACTTGAGCACGTGTAGTTGCGCCTTACCTTGCAATCGGGTAACTCTTTGCTACGATCGTTGGCAGCAGCAGGCCGCTCGTCGACGACGACGTCTTCGTCGGCGTCGGAGACGTCGGCGGCCGGTTCGTGGAAAGCGTCGTCGCTTACAACGTTGCGCACTGCCAAGTTGCCGCCTGATCGATGATATACCATCGAAGGCACTGACATGCTAACCTGAACACCTGAAAGAAAAACAACCTTGATTAATAATTAATTCATCTCTTGGTTCAGATGTTTCAAAGTCTTCGCAATGTCACTGCAATTGAACAATAATTCGTTTTCCATCTCGGTTAAAACATCAAAACTTCCTCGCAAATCTACAAATTAACTGGGTGAAGGTTGGATAGTTTTTCTTAGTAGTAATTATAATGCTGCTATTATTTACGAAGAACAAAGTAAACCGCGGAATGTTATACAGGGTGCTACAAATTCGAGGATGAGAACTGTAGAAAGGTTAGTTAAACTAGACCCAAAAAATAGAATACTTATTGTCCCAACCAGGACAGAGGATTCTCAAACCTCATCATTTTCAAATGGAATATTGCACTGTTGAAGAATTCTATTAATTCTACTGATTTGTCACTATTTCTAGGATGTTAGGAGCAAATCGAATAAATTCTACTTCCTAAGGAAATCCTACTTTGTGATTGGTCCAAAAGGCAACTTTCAGCTTTTTTGAACAATCATAAAATGCTGAGATTCTGCACCTCTTTGGAACGCTCTACATAAGGCCTATAGTGAAAATGTAAAATAACACCTGTGTTATTTAATTAAAAAGAACGATTGAACTAAATTGCTGCATGAATTTGGCAGTACAAAACTCAGTTAATTTGACAGTTGCAGGTCTTTTTCTCAGTAGTGTTCTCATGGAATCAGGTACAACTATTAACTTTACTTTTCCATGTTTGTCGGTCCATTGTTTCATTGTTTCAGTTAGCAGGGTTTGTAGTGGTGTATTTGTGAACTTCTTAACTTGAATTATCCATCTAACAGGAGATCTGCCTCTCGGTCGTTTACCTTCCACCTTTCCCTGTACTATCAATTTCTCTAGGTTATTGTCTCCCCCTCTTCTTGTAGTGTGTCCAAAGTAGTTTTACCCTCCCATCGCTGTAGACCAAAAGGAGAGGTCCGGAAGAAGACTCCATAATCAAAACTGATATTCCCCTTTCAGGAAAATCAGAGTTGCAACGACGTCCTGTCCTGGGTAAGGAGATGCCCCGGATGACAACGGGGCTCTTCTGTGCTCTTCTGGTCTTCAAATCTTCTTTCTTCGTCAGCTGGTCATCCTGGTGGAAGTCTTGGCATATTCTTGGATGTTCAAAGCATCTATCCTTCGCATGTCTGATGTTTTTATCGTCCAGGATTCCGCTCCGTACAGAAAGATGGAGTAATGATGAGATGAGAGGGAGTTGTTCAGGTAGATCTGTTCAATATTATCCATTTGACAATACTGATCGATTGGTTGTGCTTGCAAAATACATTATCAAATTGCTACCAATTATACGCAATTTTTTAGTGTGTTTTAAACATAATGTTGTGTTGTTCGCTTGAATATCTTTGGACCTCTTTAGGCTGGTTCTAATAAATGTCCCTTTTTGGGAAATTAACCCAATTTTCAAAAAGAACAAATATCTCAGCAATGAAAATGTTACATAAACACATCCTTCTATAACTACTAGAATATTTTAACAAAATTGCAAAACACTTTGTATTATCTGAAATAGTATGTTAGAAAAGTTAAATCTTTCCACCCAATTGTAAAGCATTTTCCCGTAAAGTAATAAATGTCGCTTCTTTAAACTTGGCGCAATAAACGCTCGACTATCATCATTAATTATTATGCAAAAAAGAAATAATTAACATTTATTATGCCTCGTGTTACGTAAAAGAACATCACTGTACAAACAAAACTGGTGAAGGTTACAGAAACTTCCAATAAAAGATATACAAATTTAGTTTAGCGAGAAATTATGAATAAATCGTTGATGGTGCGAAAGGTGAATACTAAAACGTTTTAATTTCGGCTTTCTTCGTTCTTTTTCAGCCAGAATTCAGAGCTAACGAAAATAAATTTAAGTCTGATTATAGAACGACTGGTGGGCCGTTCCGTAGAGCATCTGTTTATTACTTAAATAATTGCACAGTGTCGGAATTTGGCCCTGAAACATGTATTATCTTCCTCGCTGCCTAGCCTGCCTATTTAATTTTGATCACCGAACAATTTTAAAAGTCTCTCGTACGTAACGGTTATGATGCAGGCTATACATACCCACCGACAATGTATTGGAAATTCTGACATTGATTATTTCATTAACATCGGTTTGCTTACGAAGCGGCGACGGACTGTTTTCAATTATCATTTCGAACCTGTTTGGAAATCCAGACGATTCAATAAATCGGTTATAAAAATTCAAATTCGATTTAATCCAATTACAAACGGGAACGATTCAATTATTAGTTGAACTTTTAACGCGTGCGATGCGATGATAACTTTACTAAATCAACAGAATAATAACTTATCAAATCAATGCGAATTTATAAAGCACATTATTTACTTGTATGATCACACCAAGCTTTCAAAAGTCAAAGTTAAAGCAGAATCAATCACTTGTCACATGATCAATTCTTGATGAAGACTGATGAGGATTGTCAAATCAGAGTAAGAATCATCCAAACAGTCTTTTCTGCTTTAGTTTTCTATTGAGTTGAAAATAACATTAAAACATGAGAGAGTCTGAAAACAAGAATCCATGTTCTTCTGTTCTGTTGAATTCAACGTGGAGGTAATTCTTATAGTTCTGTAGAAAATCTTTTTACTTGACGTTAATTTTGACTTTTACCATCTCAAAAAGTATAATTAGTGGAGGTAATACAACCGAATTTTAATGGAGAAAGTGACAAAACAGGTATCCAACTTAATAAAATTATAGAAAGTGTCCCAGTTTTTGTCGAAAAATTGTTGAATCTATTTTTTGTCTGCCACGGTTTCTGAAATAAATAAGACAAGACACCCGGTATTGTAGAGAAGACTGCCACTTAGTAAAAACAAAAAAATGAAGATCGATCTTTTGCATCAAATTTAATTCATTCTTCAGGGCTAAAAAGAACCAAACAATGCAATGCCAATTAGAGATAACAGTAAGGTCATTAATTAGTATAATGTAAATTAATAAGAATATGAATTTTCTTGAGATGATGTAAATTAATGGAATAAAGAAATCAAAAATTTTAATGTTTAATGGTTGAGCTAAGTTGATGGTTGTTTGCTCCAGAAAAGCATAATTTTAATAATTTAGATTAAAATTTAGTCATAATTTGTGATTGGTTAAACTAAAGCTGCCAGCTGAAAGCTGCTTTTTTTGAGCAATCACAAACTACCCACTGTACTGAGATTAATGCAGATGAGAAGAGAAGACACAAGTGCCAAACTTGATGACAATTCTCGAGGCAATGATGCCAAATGTTGTTTGAAATTAAAAAGAATTCAAATGGATAAAAACTACTTAGGTAATATATTTTTGAAAAGTCTATCTACCAGTTTCAGAGCTATTTTGATTTTGGAGTTATTAAGAGTGAAAGGGTGTCTCAAAACAAAAATTTTACTTTATCAGGAAAATTGTACCTTTAAATTACCAGTAAATTACTGGTAAATTACAAATACTGTGTTTTTGGCAGTTTAAATATTGCCACAGCTTTTCTTTCAGACTGTATCAAATTTTGTAGTGTTTTTTCATGTTATTGGATAGGAAATTTAATGAGGATTCCGAAAATGTGCATAAAATTGTAATTTTATCACTCCAAATAGGTTTTACAGGCAAATGACTGTCCCTTCAAACTGTGTTTCTGGCAGTTCAAACTTTGCCACCGCTTTTCTTTTAGACTGTATCAAATTTTGTATTGTTTTTTCATGTTATTGAATAGGAAATTTAATGAGGATTCCAAAAATGTGCTTAAAACAATCATTGTCTTACTCCAAGTGGATTTTACAGTCGATTTTGTTCCTGACTGTCCTTTAAACCCTGTTCAAATTTCAGACCACAATTTCAACTAATTTAAATATTTGTTGCACCAAAGCAGTTTTTGCTAGATAACTCGAAAACGGTGAAAGTTACCAAAAAATTGCAAGAGATCAAAAATGTTCCTAATCGACTCCTTAACTCAGCACCGTAAATTTGCAGGACCATTTTTGCGTCCAGTATACAGGGTGTGCATGAAAACTAGGGTGATTGGCTGGTTTTGGTCACTCTGTTCGTAATTTTTCAGATAGAATTTTTTGTTTTACACCTATGGAAAGAGAGGCTCAAGACGGTTAATTTGAGTGATTCAACCTCCCTGAACTCCCCAAATTACCGAGTTACAGGGTGCTTAAATTTCAAACCAACAACAACCAAAAAACTAGGCGTTTTATGGGAAAAAAAAAATTTGCAAGATTGCATAATCACACTTTCAGTTTTTCTGATACACACATGGGCTCCAAATCTTGTAAAACTGAGGTGTTTCATTGATAAAAAAAACATGGATAGCATTTAATTCGACGATCATCTTCATCTTCTTGTTATTCGACTCCAACATTTGAGTAATTATTGAAAATGAGTAATTACAATGTAATTAGCAGTTTTTTGCTCTAAAAAAACTAACATAAATAAGTAAAAACTTGTTCACCTTCACTCTTTTGTGGTAGCATAGGCAAAAGGTCAGGAGACACCAGACATTACATAACTGAAAACTGCTCAAACTAAAAGTCTGGTTTATCTTGTTCACTTTGATATTTCGTTACGAACAAAACAGATTTTTGCTTTCGCAGTTAAGAGAAATCCCAACAGTCAGGTAATCGTAAGATTCGTTATAGAGGAATCGATACATCTGGCTTCTGGTGTAGGTTTGCGCCACGCTCGCTCCAAATATATCCACCGGGGGCCTCGGATGTAAAGATCCTATTCAATCCCGACATGCCAAGCTCTTCGATCTATTTTCATCTGCCGGGTCGGCTATCTTTTGGACTAAATAACAAAATCCTCAAGGTGCTTTTGCAACAACACGGATGCCAGATCGACTACCCACGTCCTCTAAACTTCGGCGGAAGCGCACACATTTTGGCAGCCGCATCGGATTGTTCTAAACAGTTTTGCCAGTGTGTGTTCTAGATACTGTTTCTTGTATTGCTAGTGTTTATCTAGCAAATTGTTGACAAAATGTCCATCCAGACTATGAGTTTGAAACCACCAAAAAACAAAAAGATCTTTCACGTCTTGTAATAAGCTGTTATTATATTTCTACGGTAGTGATGAAGGCAAAATCGCACAAACTTAACTTAATAAACAAAGAAATTGCACTTACATTGTCCAGAAGTGGATTCTTCTTCCAACATACTTAAGGGAAGAACGCTACTAAACGAGATGATCAACGGTTTGCTTGGCAAATCATAGAAGAACTGACAGGTGCCCTATCAATGTCAACTTTGGGAGTACCATGCAAGTGTTAACGCCAAGAATAACCAGTAAATAGGTGGCTATGTTGAACTGTCACTGATTGTTGACTCCAATACCTTAGTGACTGTCTGAAGAGTGGATATACGGGATTGTTGGTGTAATACTTTAACAATAAACTAGGAGTAAGGTCAGAATTCACAAAACTTGCGTAAGACCGGTCATGACATACGCTATAGAAACTAGAACGGAGAACACAACAACTAAACGACTTTTAAGAACAACAGAAATACGAACACTAAGAACCATAACAATGAAGAAATAAGGCAAATATGTGAGATCCAAGATGCAGTGAGATGGACAAGAAGCTGAATAAGAGAATGGAGAAACCACGTGGACAGAATGCCAGATGATTGCGAAAGAGATAAAACCAAATACATCTCGACCTCCTGCAGGACCTCCTATAAGATGGTATGAAAGCTGGTCTGATTGTAACCTTATATATTCTGGACTTCGTTTCTATTCCCATATTATGTTTATTTTGCCAGATTATGTTGTTGCTATTCTAGTCGCTTTGTTGGTCTACTTCGGTCTTAACGTTTCCATATCCTGATATCTCCACGCCGAAGTACCTGAATTGCCTTGTGACAACAAGCTTGTTCGGTTAAATACTTGTGATAGGTTTTGCACATCATCTTCACTCTCTGCTATCGAGACTGCGTCATCAACTTAGCACAATATTTTAATCTTCCTGCCGCCCATTCTCTAGCCTCTCAGCTTGCTTGTTTTTTGATTATTTCGTTCATGACGATATTAAAGAAGAAGAAACACATCAACCGAATGACAGAAGAACCGTAAAAATAGAAACGACAAGTCACCCTTGGGTCGTCGAAGCATAGGCAGACCTACAAAAAAATGGAGCGAGAATCTATCACCTGGGTGCGTATTCTTTGAAAAAGGAAATGAATTATCAAGAGAAAGACCTGTAGAATGTGATAGGAACCCGTTATTATCAGCTTCTTCTGTCATATTCTATCAACACTTCTTCTGAGATATCCGTTCCCTCCTTTCAAGAATTAGGCCGCTGAATAGGCATGGTGACAACAACTCTCTTAAAATAGAGAAGGAAGAAGAAGAGAAGAAAAATTGTCTGTTTACATTTTCCACATTCACAAACAGTGACAAAATACAACTATAAAGACATTTAAATACTCTTGACTGTGTACACTTGTTAATGAAGTAGTGTTTAGTAGCTTAACTTACCAAATCAATGACTGGCACCGTAAACATCCGACTCGATACAAGAAAAAGTGATAACAATTAACAACCAACGAACTACGCCGAAGAATTTAATTCGGCATTGACAAGAAATGCTGATTCCATCGGCAGGTCAAGGGCCAAAAGCCAATCAGAGCGAAATTAGCACATAATACTTCAATAGACGACACTGTCGAGACTTCGAATATAAAAAAGTGTGTGACATTCTTGTTGTATTACCATAATTTGCTCTTTGTTCGATGACTGTGCAAAGACGCAAATGATAAGAATGGTTTCCAAATATTGGTCGGAATATGAATTCTTTTGTGTCATGCAAATACGAATGGCAATAGGCCAACAATGAACAAACACGAGAGTATGTTTTGTTGCCACGACTTTTTTTATTTCACTTTTCATTGCCTGACAGTGAAGAGTTACGCAAATGTGTACCACTTTTATTGCTTCCACGTGGAAATTTCATTTCCAATACAACTTCACTGGTACAAGTTTTCGGACGTAACGCTAATGGAGTTAAAATAATGATACTTATTCTGAACAACAAGAACACTTATTTACTTACATAATCAAAGGTCGCCTCACCGTATCAAGGAGCCATTTATATTTTCAAGGTGGTTCAAAGGTTAAATACAAATAATTACTACGCCAAACTTAAGTTGATCTTTTGCTACTTTAGGACCTAAGAAAATTAAAATAACGTCGGTCTGTCAGGTAGCAGCGATAATAATGTCGGAGGCAAAGTCTCAAGGTGCATAAGTGATGTTTTTTACTTCAATCATTAGCAGTACCTAATCATTTTTTTTTTGTCAACCGGAATTGAGTTATCTAGACAGCAGAACAAGTATTTAAAGAGGTTGTTGATTTTTTTATTGAATTTTCTTTCTCGCTTAATTGGAAATCATCTTAAAGACTATTGGTAAATAATTATTTATTTGATTGGTATTTTTTTTAAAGATTTCAATTATTAAAATGCGATGGTCTAGTGAAGCAAAAATGTTGATTTAAAGAAATATCGGTTTTTGGGGAAAACTGAAAAAATTTAAATATGATTTAAAACAAAGTAAGGTTGATGTCAGAAGTCATCATAAAGTCACCCTGTATATCCATTTTGATCTATAATGTCAAATGCAGTGTGATAAATAAATATTAATTATAAGAAAATGTTGTCACAATCAAAACGATGTACCTGTCTATTACATTGTTGCGTGATCCTTTTTTGTGTAATTTTTCATATGTTATACTTCAGTTGAAACAAAAATTTCAGATTTACCTGGTTTGTTCGTTTATGCAACAAACCAGGCAATAATGTGATTATTATAATGTTGGCTACAATGTTGCTAAAGTTGGCAAATGTGGTGCATACACAACTAAAGTCGAAAGGTGAACATTACTTAATTCCAGTGATTGGCAAGGTATAAAATCATGTATTATGCATGAAAAATTTGTATAATATTTCGTAAGAGTGACATGACAAATATGACACATTGTACGTCAATACTGTCACTTTTTGTCTGATTAAAAGGTTGTTCTGTTGTTTTGATTCATTATCAGTTATGATTCTTTGACAGTCTAATTTTATTTTAAAAATGCGTTTTCGAACATGCCTTGTAGGTAACTCCTTAAGGAGACCCTAAAGGGAAAACACATCTTAATACAATCCTGTATAAGATAAAATTTCCTACAAGTTTCCTTATTTACATTTCTATGTAGTTTCTCAAATAACTAGGCTACGCTTAGTCGAAATGGAGTTAGTTTAAAAACAAAACCATTTTGGGCAAAAAAGGGCAAAAACACCTTAACACAATCTGGTAGAGGATGAAACTTCCTACAACTTTCCTCATTTACATTTTTTGACATTCTGAATTTTTTTTACGTTTTTGTAGGTTTTTAGTTTTTTTTGCAATATTTGTAGACATTCTGCAACATTTTTAAGTCTTCTTGAATGTTTTTAGTCCTTTTGCAACATTCCCAGTACTTATTACAGGTCGAGGTCGTTCCTAAGTCTTTTTCAACATTTTTAGAGCACATTGAAAGTTTTGAAGTTTTGCAGTATTTTTAGATTTTCTTCCACATTCCCAAGCTTTTATTTAAAGCTTTTTAGACTTTTTCCAACATTTGTTTAGATATTCTAGGTATTTTTAAACATTACTAGACTTCTTGCAACATTTTTAGGCATTCTGGAAAGTTCCTAGTCCTTTTTCAACATTTCTAAGACTTACAAAGAATTTTAAACAACATTTCCAGTTCTTCTTCAACTTTTGTTTGTTAATAGGTATTATGCAACATTGCAGGGGTTTTTGAAAATTTTTCAGTTTCATAATATGTAGGTACTGTCTGTCATTTTACATTATGACTGAAATAGTCAGTTCATCATTTATATTGTCAAATTTCAGCACTAAAACAGTTTTTTTCATGTTTTTAAGTATCTTTGTTATTTGAGGAGCTACTACAATTTTTATACATAATAATTCTCAATTTTTGCATTGTGTATTTTGTACTAAATAACCCGATTTTATGCAGACGAGGATAGGTTAGTAGTTGAAAAAACATACATTTTCTTAAAACATATAGTTGGCACGGTCACAGAAACCAAATAAACAGCTATTGGCTATGCGCTGAGTCTCTTTACGTGCTCTCCGTTTTGCTGCAAATAAGCGACGACCTCGAACTAATTATGTAGATGACGATTGCTCATGACGCTTGTTTATTTGCAAATTGTCTTCGCGAACAATTTGCAGATTTGCTGAGACGTAGAAAAAAAAATAACCAGAACTAGGCATGAATCATAAAACAAAGCACTGGCCGCTTCTTTGGCGATGGCGACCATAATATATCGTACGCACGTCCCTGCATTCCTTGAACAATTTTATATGCATATAATCTGCATGCGAGCTTTAATTATTGGTAATTGTAGATAGATCACGATAGTTGTTGGGGGTCACATTGAAGAATTAATTAGACGAATATGGGTTCGATATGAGGATGACTAGCAGCAAAGGAGTGGAAATAAATAATCAAACCGATTAACACTTGAAGAGCTCATTATGATTTAACGATATGGTTTTGATTCAAGTAAAATGTAGCAACACAACTTCATAGGTTAGCTTAGAATTGGTCAAAAAACAGCTTTCAGCTTGCTGCTTTTTTGGACCAGTTACAAACTACGAATGCTGTAATTTGCACAAATACTGCTTTGGTTTTCTCAATATAAACTCAACGAGAATGCTTCAGATAGCATTTTTGATTACTAAAACACATCAACCAACTTTTAATTTCGTCACAGTAAAATGCTTGTTTGACAAAAATTTTCAAGAAAACAGCGGACAGTATTTTTCACTACTCAAAGATAGCAAAAACCATTCTGACATCAGCACACACACAAAATTGCTTCCTGTCCTTGATTTGACTATCTAAAGCATTAAGCCGCCACAGAAATATATTATAACTTTAGTTTGACACTTTCGAGGTATCAAAATTGCGCCCTGCCTTTGCTTTGACAATCCAAAGTATTTATACAGCATTTTTGACTATAACAAATATAGAACAACTTTCTTCTCTTTAATTTGACACTTTGGAAACATTCAACCTTTTGTTTTGACAATTCAAACTCTCCATACAGCATTTTTGACTATTCAAAGACATCTAGAAGCATTCTGAAACCAATTTGATACTTGAAGATATTAAAAATGCTTGTAGATGTTGTTTTGACTACCAAAAAACATCAGACTATAGGTATATTATAGCTTCAATTTGATATTTTAGAGATATCAAAAATGCTTCCTGCTTTTGCTGCTTTGATAAGCTGAATTATTTTTTTTTTGACTATCAAAGACATTGACAACGCAAAGTCTTCAGTTTTTTTAACTATTCAAAGACAGCGTGAAGCATGCTTCCATATAACTTTTTAGAAACACTAGAAATGCTTTTGTCTCATTTTTTGACAATCCAAACCCCTCAGGAAAGCTTCAGGCAGCACTATTCACGACAAAAAAGACATCCAAAGAAATTTTAACTCTAGAAAGCATTTTTGACTTTTGAAAAATATCGAAAAGCCTTCTGTTTTTACTTTGACACGTGAGAGTGGTAAAAAATGATTCCAAAACATTTTTTTGACAACCTAAACACCTCTTGGACCAATCGGTGGTGTGCGACACGTTAACTGTCAAATCAACTGTTGACTGTCAAATTGTGTGTCATCATTTTTCTTTAAAAAATATATTTCTGAGTGTCTGAGTTTTCTTTGAACTGTTTCTCTAAATATTGTGTTAATGATTTATAATATTTGTTTGAACCTTTTTCTTGTTTTGGTTGTTGTGCTTCTTGAATAGTACATCTTTAATTAGATTCTTTAAAATTGAATTTTAGTAAAATAACACTTCTTGCAAATAATAAGCTACATTTAGTTATAATGAGATTTTTTTCAAATCGAATTTTGCATCAAATCACAATATTAGTCATATTCAAATATTAATACCATCAGTAATCTTAAGCCTAGAGTTACAGTTTGTATTTTCTGAAACAAACTTGAGACGTTCTTCTACCAATTACAGTCATCAAAATTCGTGTTTCACAAGACATTAAAAAGTCCTGTAATAATAATGAATAAGAATGTAAAATGCGACGTAATAATCCAAGAAACCAATCGCTTGGCGTGCTTTCTTTAGTTAGGAAACCAAACATTTTTAACAGAAATCTGGAGCACTTCCCATGTGAACGTTTTATGGGGAACATCTGTCAGCGCTTCGTGTGGGGGAAGTATCTAAACTGTGGCTAATCGAGCCAAACTCGTCTACTTAACAATTCCACTGTTTTATTGAAAATACTTACAACAAGCTAAAAATGACAGCAATCTTTCTTGTACCTATCAGATTAAGCAACGTTACACAATACAGAACCATGACATTGCAATTAATTGATTTACATTACATGATGAATGTCATCGCATGATTTATGAATTAAACCTCTCTCCAGTGGTAATTATTATCCAATGGTATATACTTACAGTGGTATACTAAATGTACAAACAACTAAGAAAATAGTGTTCTAGAACAGGTACTTTTATGTAACATTTTCATCATTTGAAACATCTTAAGAATTACAAGGATCCCAACAACAGTAATTCACCGCACAAACCACAATAAAATTCTATTCAGAAAATCGTTTAAATTTCTGCTTCAAACTTGCATAAGAATAACATTAAATATTAAACCATTGCAATAATTATTAAAGCTTAATAATTAACTCCAAATCCATTTTATATCCAGTCCTCAGTGATTATTAATGTCGTTGGTGAATTGCAAATTAAATTACTTTTAAATTCTTCAGTATTTTAGGACATGGAAAATTACAGCAAAACGCTCAACAACAATAAACCTAGTTTAGTGAATTAACAAGAATTGCGGAATTGGAATAACGATAAAATAAAAGTAAATAAGTATCGGGATGTTGCTAATGAAGAATGTCCTTCACAAGCAAAGACGCTGGAAGTAAATATTTTTTTTTAATAATAGCTATTATGCAACGAAAACCAGTTTATCATACAGGATGTCCTGAAAGAATAGTTAAATCGTCAAGAACGCGAAGAATTTACGGGTGACTTGGGAATTCCTAAGAGGAATGTTTAAGAAATAGGTCGTAGTTTGTATATTTTTTACTTTTTGTTATGTTTACTATTTTATAAACATTTAAATTCTTGCTTCAGTTACTGCAAGAGTATCATCTTAAGTTTATTAAAAGTTGCATCCACAAACCAGGCCAAACAGATTAAGCTATCTATACTATTTGGGACATGACCGTAAATCAGTGAAGATAACTATAAATATTGATCTAAAGATTAACTAGTGCTAATGAAGAATGTCCTTGTCGACAGTAATCCGTAGTATACATAGCAAAACGTTACGTAATGGATTCAGTAACTAAAGAATGTAAAGAGACGATTTTATGATATTTGCAGGTAATAACTATTGTTGTAATATGACAGTAACTATAATGTTTTGGCCAATTTCGCAAAAGTTAGATTGACTCTTCTGCAACTAATGATTGGCGAAGAACACAAGAATGGTTTCGATTAACACAATAAATAAATTAGCGGTGTTAATGAAGAATAGCCTTCGCGACGGTTTGTTATGAAACGTGGTGACATTCTTCGTTTCGAAGGTCACCAAGTCTTGTACCGTAGCAATGTTTGATTGATAAGGATGGCGTTTTTTTTGAAGCACAGGTAGATTTAGAACCACGCAAAAAATGCATATTTGCAAGCAAGAAATGAAGAAAAGGTGTCAAAAATACGAGTTCTTGTATACCTCATGTTGTAGACTTTTTTTATTCTGAGCAGTACTAAATATATGGAAAATACAAGATGAAGCAGAATGTTGAGGTAAAGTTAAGATTCAAGATCCGTTTTGACGTTAAAATAAAAAAGTCACGTGACATTTCAAATAATATTTCATCATTTAAAACAGTCACGTGACCTTTAAGATTACTTTTTGACGTTAAAAAAAACTGCACCGTTAAAAATGAATTTGATGATTGAAAATCGTCACGTAACTTAAAAGCAGTCACGTGACTTTAACAAAAACATAAATTTAAACTTAGAAACAGTCACGTGACCATTCAAGTAATATTATGACAATTAAAACGGTTTGACGTTAAAAAAATAGTCACTTGACCTTTAAAATTAAATTTAATGATTGAAAATAGACACGTGACCTTTTTCACCTTAAAACCTATTATGTGACTTCAAAAAACATCATCAGTTTAAACTTAGAAACGGTCACGTGATCTTCAGGATTCCGTTCTGATGTTAAGAAAAGTCGTGTGACCTTATAAATTTAATCATTGAAAATCGTCACGTGACCATTTCCATCTTAAAAAGAGTCATATCCGCCTTTGAAAATATCAGTTTAAACTGTGAAACGGTCACGTGACCCTTAAAGTAAAATTTTGACATGAAATCAGACACGTAACCGTTTTGACCTTAAAATCTGACACGTGACTTAAAAAAACAGCAGTTCAAACTTAAAAACAGTCACGTGACCATTCAAATAATATTTTGACATTTAAAACAGTCGTAACCTTTAGGATTCCGTTTTGATGTTAAAAGAGAGTGGCCTTATCTTTAAAAATAAATTTGATAATTTTAACTCATCACGTGACCATTTTTACTGTAAAAAACAGTCACGTGACCTTCAAATTCCGTTTTGACGTGCCAAAAGTCTCACGTAACCTTTAAAGTGACAGGATAAACCAAACTGCATTTTTTATAATTTTATTTTGACAAAGCATAGTTATTTGAAGAGCTACAAAAAAAATTAAATAAGGAAAGTGGTAGTTTCATCTTCCACAAGATTCTATTAAGGTATTTTTGTCCGTAAGAGCCTTCCTAAGAAGTTATAAGACAAAATGTGATAGAGTGCACCAAACTGTTTTTTTTTAACTAACCCCATTTTGACTGAAAATATTTTGGTGCAAAATCTTTATTTTACCAGAATTAGCAGTTGGATAAAATACTTGATTTATGTGATTTTCCACATGTAACGGTAAAAACGTTCATTTCACCCTAGTACCGTAAATAATTATCGAAAATTTAATTTGGTGCTATCAAAAGTATACATGCGACAAAGAACAATATAATTACGTGTTATTATATCAGAAAAACCAGCCCATCACGATATTTTATATTGTTTCTAACTCCAGTAATTATTTAAATAAATAATCCTGATCGTTTGCTTTCAAAGTGCCATCTGCAAGAACCTTGACAACATCCTTTAAACCTTCATAAATGGGCATGGATGCCCACTTTGGGTTTGGTTAATAATAGTCGACAACGTTTCCTTCAAGGTAATTACACATATTATCTAGACTATTTTAGACCAACAATCTTCTAGGCACATTTTTCGTAATAATTTTCCTAGTTTGAGATAAAGTGTTCTGTTTCTTTATCAAATCATCCTGTATATTACGACAAAGAAAGCTTTTTTACGGTTATTCAGAGTTACTTATTAACCAAATTGTTTGTCAATAACAATATTCTCCAACAGACATCATATTTTCCTCAAGAATTGCTGAACAAATGAGCTGAAACTAGCACATTAGAAATTTAATATGCGTGGTATGCCAATGAGGAATTTAAACCATTTAATCCGTCTTAAACAACCTTGAGCCTCTTGAGATGGTTTAATATTGTCTTTATTACACCTAATTTACGTTGCGGTGCACTCTGGATAAGTCAAGAAACACTACTACATTCTGAACGAAATAACGTAAATTATTCCGTCTTTCTTCGCATATGAATAGAGCCCATATTGTTCGGCTCTTATATATTTATCAGTTAATCTGAAGGAACTGTATGCACGAAGAAATTGTAATGTAAAGCGGGCTCGTCCATATAATAAAAGAGGAAGTTGGCAGGGGACCTTAAAGCGACCATCCGAGGATGATGGGCTTTGTCCCGAATGGGAGCAACTCGGATGACTCATTCTTATATCATTCTTTTAATTGAGTTAATATGCAGGCGTTGTCTGCTTTTTTTACAGCAGACCAACCTTCTTTACACTTTCAAGCGTTACTCACACTTATGATTGATCAATGAAGTCAAAAGGCAAGTCATCAGTTTCTGCTTAGTTAAGTTGAAATCTTCTTTGACAGAATTTGCTGTACAAACCAGTTTGAAGTGAAGTGGTAATATTGACTTCCAGAAAGGTGAAGAAAGATATAAATTTACTGAAATTGACTACTTAGGTCACTAAAAGTAAAACGACACTCATATACACCATCATCTATTGATTGGGAACCCCCATTTTTGTTTTCAGATCCTCAATCACTTTCTAATTACACTTTAGTACTATAAAGCAATGTTTTATGAATGATTTCCATTCCTTAATAATTAATTAATTTCACATCAAATAAAAGCTTGCTGTAGTACAGAAGAGATAGAGTACTGCAGGTTTTACACCACGATAGTTAATCAGATTCTTAAGGGACACAATAGAAAGCAATATCATTGCATTTGATTTTTTCCAGATATGTAGGATGAAAACGGAAATTTTGGAAAAACGCCCTCTACAGGAAAAACGATAAACTAAACTGAACATGTATTTTGAAACACTTTAAAGGACAGAAAATGACACAAAAACTAAGTCTCTAAGATCAGCCGTTTTCGAGATATTTAATTTGTTTCAAAGCCAACTTTGGACCATCCCCACTTTGACCACTACTTGATATTTTGCTTTGTTTTGCGTCTCTGTTCCTCGTATGCAATTATCTATGTTTCTCTGTCCGTTACACGGTTTTGGATTTACCATACCTGTATACAGGGTGGTCCAGTTTTAAGTGTCAATAATTCACCATTCAATAACCAATTAAAAAATAAGTTGACTTGCATTATGTCATTTTTCTGAAAAACGTTTCCTAAGGAACTTACAGTCCTTCAAATTTCAATTTAAAAAATCGTTTTATAGTGTAAAACTGAACATTCAAGACTTGTGAGAGTCCAAATTTGTACCGAATAGTCTAAAAACTTGCTATTTACTACTAGGAATAGTCTTATAATTTGTTTTCTCAAACTGCCATCCTGGTCGAGTGTCTGAAACTGGATTTCAAGAACTAAAAACAGTCCGGAAATCAAGACAAAGATTGTATTGTGCATAAAACTCATTTTTTTACTTCTAAAGATAATCTAAAAGTTAACTTTTAAAGCTAGAACTGACTTTACTAGGATTAAAGTCTATTTTCAGGACTTCAATTGGTGTACAACTCAATTTTCTGGACTGGAACAAGTCTAGAAGTAAATTAAATTTTCGAACTATTTCATTTCTAAAAATTAGTTCTCAAGACTAATATCGTAGCATTTGATACCAAAATTTTTTACTTTTATTACTGAAGAAACTTGACTTTTCGAAATAGTCTTAAACTCGATTTTTCAGTCTTTAAAAGCACTAAAAACAGTCTGAATTTCATAAAGATGCTACAATTTATTGCACCTATGATGAGTGTAGAAGTCAATTTAATACTGAAGAAGGTTGAAATAACATTTTCAAAACTGTGGACAGTGTACAAATTGGCTTTTAGACCTGATAAGTCAAAAACTTTGTAAAGATAGTCTTGAAACTCGATTTGAAGTATTGAAAACAGCCTTAAAGCACTAAAAACAATCTAGATTTTTAAGAAATACTCGAATTTTTAGCACTGAGGTGTCTAGAGTCTATGAAGAATGTGAAAATTATTTTTAAGTTTGCTGTGTCAATAACTTGGTAAAGATAGTCTTGAAACTCGATTTTCCAAGCTGAAAGCAGTTTTGAAACACTAAAAATAGTCCAGAATTCTGAGAAAATTTAAAGCAAAGTTAAAAGTAAGAAAAGTTAGTTTTCAAGAGAATTTTCATGAATCTAATGTCAATGTCCTCTATCTAAGACTATTCTCAAAACTAAAATATTGAAATTTGTCTTAAAATTATGAAAACTTACTTCAAATGCAAATTTTAAGCTTCTGCTGTTACTTTTCATTAGTTCATAGTCACTTGGTGTTGAAGTCAATTTTTAAGGTTTAAATGTATGAATTTGTAGTAAAAAATTCTAGAAAAAGTAGTTTTTTATGTCTACAAGTACAAATCAATTTTCAATATTAAAGTCTCTCAATTTGCATGAAAACTAGTTACAAACACAATTTTTAAGCTTCTGAAATCAATTTTTATCTTTTCTCAGTCAATTTTCAAAACTAAAGTCTTTCAGTTTGTCTGGAAACTATGAAAACTAGCTACAATTAAATTTTTTAAGCTTCTTAAGTGAATTTTCTGTTTCCAAGACAATTTTTAAGTTGGGTTGAGTTAGTTTTGGGTCTTTGAACTTCTCGTACAGGAAGTTTCAAATCAGAATTTTATAAGAGATAATTTCTTTTTCATCGTAAACAATGAAATTAAAAAAAAACACGTAATTTTTGAAAAATATCTAGAGACGTAGAAGATAAGGCAAAAACATTAAAACCATCTTCCTGTATGTAGGCTACTAGAGAATTTTGGCAAACGTCATTCATAATGAGTATTAATTTCATAATGTGTGTTCCAAATTTGATCAAAATTGTTCCAACGGTTTGACAGTTGTGACAAAAAACCGATTTTTTAAACAGAAATTTGAAGGACTGTATTTTCCTTAGGAATAATTTTTCAGGAAAATTACATAATGCATGTCAACTTATTTTTTAATTGGCTATGGATTGGTGAATTATTGACATTTAAAACTGGACCACCCTGTATAGTTTGAAAGAAACAGCCAGTGTACGGCTTATTGGAACACCTTTTAGAGACACCCTGTAATACGTTAAATTTTCATTTTTTTTTTCTCATTAAAAACTCTTTTCCAATCATAAACATTTTATTTGTGATGTACAGAAACGATGATATTTTTAGTGTCTAGAGTTGCCAATCTTTTATTTCACAATTTTCTTGTGAGTACATTATTTACTACGCAAAAAATAAAACTGAAAAACTGTTTTGAATCAAAAATCTCCTCTGATTGTCTTTTAACCAAAATCCGGTTAGCGTAACCCCGTAACGATACCCAATTTTAATGAATGACTTATGGAAATGAATGAAAACAAAAGTGACGAATCACGTAACACCAAACCACATTCCGAAGAAAGTGAGGACGAAAACGTAACGGCCCAACGTCTGGGTTAAATGTGTGTTAGTGGTGCTGCTTTCATTTTATAACCTCGAGCAGCCGACAAACTGGTTTTTAGCTCATTTAATTACTATTTACTGTATAAATCGCCAATTAATTATGATAAAGCCTATGTTTACACGCTATATCAATTTTGTGGTGCGAATTTATTCGCTTACTCGTTTAAGAACAGGAAACAAATTTGCTGCTTCCAAAATTGTTATTAATAGATTTGTTGTGGATATTTTCCTGATGAACCATGTTATGTTCATACCAGCTTTCTTGATGAGTTCTTTCAAATCCTTGGTGTAAACGTAGTTAACTCTGATTGATGGCGATAATAATTAATCGCCCACTACTCGCCTTTGACATTGATATTGCAGTTCCAAAAGTGCATATTAGCTTATTATAAACTGACCTGTTCAATGTCGTAGAAACTACGTCTACTTCAGTGCAAGTCCGAGGAAAGGTCAAGTATTAATGCATTTGTTTCATAAATTTAATTACGTATCCGTTACTATAATACAATATAGTTTGTATGAATGCAATCTGTGATCTATAAAGAAAGTTAAACCAAAACCAAAAACAAATTTCTCGACCTATTTTGGTTTCCTTATATTTTGTGATCTGTATTCCTGGAGAGTTTTAAAGAGAATTAAAAATCAAAATGGTTAAACATTTTATTATAATGTAGTGTTATTTAACGAGCATATAATGATAGCTATTACTCACTGGTACAGTCCAGTCGCGGACACCACCAATATAGCGAAAATTAAAGTAAAATGTAGTGACGTAACAGTTACTAGAGACATAAATGATTTGAATGTAACAATTGATTAATTTGGTCGTCGGTGTCTCTCTAATCTGGAAACTGTCAAATTCAGTTTAACAAAATCAGTTTGAATTCATTTCTACCTTCCTCAGTGCATTTTTGGCATTTTTTACATTTGGTTCGTGTGAGTTAATATTAGTGCAAAATGCTTTTCATAAAACTGTAAAACCACAAAATTTAAAAACTCAGTATAAACAGTACCAAACGTATTTTATAAACCTGTTCTAAACCTGAAAACTGCCAAATTCTATTCCATGGAGGTACCAAACAACGGAACATACTTGAAAAGTAACAAAATCAGTTTGATTTTGGTTGAATGCATTTTATACCAATTTTTTAGTTTCATTTTCCTAAGTCAATTATACTTTTTGACAAAAATGTACTTTTTTTTGGTTACATACGGAATATCCTATTAAAGTAATTTATATGTGAATTTGTTTTTCCTGTACTGGATGGTGCCAATCTTTTTCAAATAGCACCAGAAAATTTTGAGGTTGTGAATCTTAAATAGCATTTTGCAAGTAAACATAATCATTTTTTTAGAATGTTTCTGGTTCAAATTGGCCATTTAATTTCTCAGCAATGTAGTTTCGCAACTGCAGACAATAAAAGTGTTTGAATTGATCTTGTCAGCGCTTATATGGCTTGGCTGGCAAAACTTTTTGAATTCAACAGCGTGAAATTCCCACCTTGAAGCCAAGTTTTAAGCGTATATTGTCTATTTTTAGTGAATGCTTGTTTTTCTTCCTTCGCCCATTCGACGTACGTGAAGACTTAGTGTCTTGCCAAAAGACAGACGTAGTTAATGCGCAGTATATTTGCATTACTTTTCTAATCGAGTTAAACCAGTTTTTTATTTTATATTTATATTTCCAGTGAAACGTATGTTTTTATTTAGTCCTAGTTTACAATTATCATCAAAATTTATGCAAATGAAGGCAGCACACAATAGCAAAATACTTTTAAGTTTCATCGTCCATTGATACCGCAAAAACATTATTGCAAGTATTGTAGAAATAAAGTTATTTTTTTAGATTTAAGTTTCACACAAATATGCAATGGTACTTAATGAATATTGTAAAAACACTATTTTTATACCAAAAATTGTCCTAATAGTGGTTATTATTAGTGTCGCCATGACACCATAAGAAAACTAAAGGTTTACTTGGAAAGCTGATGATGAGTATGATGATTGATTTCTAAAGATGAAAGCACTTTTCTAATTTACATTCAGGTAGAAGTATCAATTTACTACTTTATAATAGGACACTATGTGTTCATTTTATCCCTCACTTGTAACATCAAAAGCGCAGAAAAGTGCTAAAATGTCGAGTATAAGATGCATATAACGTCATATCGAAAACGAGCAGCATCAAACGTATTCTGTCGACGATTGATAGCTTAATTGCTATTGCATCTGCAATGCAATATTGCTTGCATTTCCTGCTTTATGACAATAGTCCAACCGCCAACATTGAGCTTGATTGCTATACGAGGCCTGGACAAAAAATACAATAAAATGTTAAATAATGTTCACTATTACAAAGATGTTACGATGCAAGTTCCTACTTATTATTATGTGAAGGTTTAAGACACTTGGAGAGGATTCTGGCACTTTTCAGAAGGTAGCAATGGTAGCATAGCATTTAGAAGTCTCTGTCACTTTCAAAATGGTTCTAGAAGCCTCTGGCAATTTAAAACAGTTATGGGAAAATTTAAGACAATTGTAGAAAATTTTGGCAGTTTTTCTCAGCAGCATTTAGAAGTCTCTGACACTTTCAAAATTGTTCTAGAAGCCTCTGGCAATTTAAAACAGTTATGGGAAGTTTTAAGAAACTTGTAGAGGGCTCTGGCACTTTTTGGAAGGTTCTTAGTAGCCTTTAGAGGTTTCTGACACTTTCAAAATTGTTCTAGAGACTTCTGGCAATTTAAAACAATTACTTAAAGGTTTAAGACACTTGTAGAGGGCTCTGGCACTTTTGAAAAGATTTTCAATAGCATTTAGAGGTTTATGGAACATTCAAAATGGTCTTAGAGGCCTCTGGTAATTTAAAACAGTTATGAGGAAATTTAAGACACTTGTAGAGGATTTTGGCAGTTTTTAGAAGGTTTTCAGTAGCATTTAGAAATCTCTGACACTTTCGAAATACTTCTAAAACCCTCTGGCAATTTAAAACAGTTATGGAAAGTTTTAAGAAACTTGTAGAGGGCTCTGGCACTTTTTGGAAGGTTCTTAGTAGCATTTAGAGGTCTCTGATACATTCAAAATTGTTCTAGAGACTTCTGGCAATTTAAAACAATTCTAGGAGGGTTATAACAGTTGTCTAAGTCTCTGGCACTTTTTAAAAGACACAATAGCATTTAGACGTCTATGGAACTTTCAAAATGGTCTTAAAGGCTTCTGGAAATTTAAAACAGTTACTTAAAGGTTTAAGACACTTGTAGAGGGCTCTGGCATTTTTAAGAAGGTTCTCAATAGCATTTAGAGAAATTTTCAGAATGGTCTTGGAGGTTTTTGGCAAATTAAAACCGTTTAAAGCACCTCTGGCACCTTTAAGAAGGTTCTCAATAGCATTTAGAGATCTCTGACAGTATCAAAATTGTTCTAGAGACCTCTGGCAATTTAAAACTGTTATGGTAAAGTTGACACTTGTAGAGGGCTCTGGCATTTTTAAGAAGATTAATGAAAAGAAAAACACAAATCCTTCTCCATAACAAGTTTATTCAACCTCTAATTAAAGAGGGACGCTCGACATGTTTCGAGTATATAAACACCCATCATCAGGAGTTTATAATGTCTAAAAAGCGCCGACTGTTTTTCTAGACTGTCATAAAATGATTTTCAAAATGTTAGAGGACTTGACAACATCCAAGCAATTTAGCTATATGTATAAATCTGACAACAACGCTCATTCTTACCAACCCAACGAAACGTCAAATTAACTTGAAATCCACATGTGCAGCATTTGCGAAAATCGCAGCACAGTGGTAGTTTGTGATTGGTCAAAACTTGCTGTTTTTTCTTGCCCAATCACAGTTTGTTTGTCAATTACGTTGACGTGGACTTTTGAAGCTATTTAGTTTCGTGGAAATCACAGAAATGTCACAAAGACAATGCAAGAAAGAGAACAAAGACAAGCGTGATACATTCCTTTAACATATTAGTAATAGTAATCACAATGAGTATATTTTCAAAAATGCACCATAAATAAAACTGTACAAATTTTTTCTAATTGGTTAAGTATCTCAAGGATACCATTTTTCAAATGGTGGTGGGAGTCACCATTACTTTGTAAGGAAATGCGTACCAAACTTAGCAGATAACAGAAAATATTTATAGGCACATATTTCCAACGTTGTAAACTCGTAGAATTGGTTTCTTTAGCCAACATTTAAACCTGCTGTGGAAGTTTGTTATCGCGGTGTGGTAATATCTAACCAATTCGGGTTACCTTATCTTCTGATAAGCAGGAAGAACTAATAATTGCGTCCGTAAATTGCTTAACGCAAAGTTTTTGAACACTTTCTAAATAGATTCCTATTTGTGCAGTGTAACCCATATTTAGATTTTAGTAGCGTAGTAATAACATAAAAAGAAGTTATACAAAATAACTAGCAAAGACTTCACTGCCATTGCATTCCAAAGGTACTTTAAACTGATAACTGTGGCGAAATATATGAACGTATCCATCATCAGCAATGAACTTCGATTCGTTCTTACAATCCTCGAGATAAGAGGTTAGCGACAATAAAATAAATCATTAACAAGCATGACTTACCGCTCTTTAATGCAGGTGCACATATTTCAAAATGAACAACACTTTAGCACAATTGGCATTTACTCCAGGAAATCGTTACGCACACTGCGGAAGACTGTTCGGATGGAATTCGAAGACGTGCTGACACAAAAAAGATAAAAGAACGGACAAATATGATGAAGAAAAAGTGTTTATCTATCTTATCTTATCGGCTGAACCGGTGCCTTGCATGTCAATCTAAATT
This sequence comes from Ips typographus, assembly GCF_016097725.1. Classification (NCBI taxonomy): domain Eukaryota; kingdom Metazoa; phylum Arthropoda; class Insecta; order Coleoptera; family Curculionidae; genus Ips; species Ips typographus. Next base: position 3,841,062 of record NC_138430.1, on the reverse strand, counting down.
TGCTCTTGGAGGTCGATATTCAAGCCACGCGTGGAAGAATTTGTCTTGCACTAAGGTGGTTCTAGTTTCCTTTGGAATTTTTACACCACAATGTTTTCCCGTACTAAACTTTGCATTCACAATAGTGGCGGGTGGTGCATAGATCAAGACAAAACAATAATTGACGTATCTGTCAAGCCACCTGAGATCTTGACAGAAAACGAAAAAAATACCAAGTAGGCCATATTTTCAGTACGCTGTTGCCAAAATCCAATACCGTCGACAAAATGCATTGGATTTTGGCAACAGCGTACTGAAAATATGGCCTACTTGGTATTTTTTTCGTTTTCTGTCTTTGTCCCAGGCATGCAATTATCTACGTTTCTCTGTCAGTTACACGGTTTTCCTATGGTCGGTTTTGGATTTACCACACCAGTATGTTAGGTATTAGCACTTTACAAATTCATCTGTTAAACTTTTTGTAACAAAATAGAAAAATGACATTTTTTCAATTAGACGATTTCGTCAGTATACGAGTCCCCTTATCAAATAAATATTAGTGAGATAATGATGAAGACCTTGTTTCAACCAGTATTTTCATTTTTTTTAAGAAAAAGTCAATTCAAGTGCTTATAGAAAAGTCTGTCAAAACAAATCATTTTGAAGAAATTAATGAGCAAGAAAATTCCAGAAAATGTTCCTGCCCTAAATGAGAACCAAAAATTTCTCCCAATAGCTGGACTACAACTAGCCTAAATGGTCTTATAATAGGACAAAAAGCATCAAATGCTGCTTCCTAAAAAAAGTGTTGTTGCATAAATAAAAATAGATTTAAAAGGAAACAATTTAAACCTGTAACTAACAGTGTATTTTTGGACTTAGAAGGACGAAGTGGCCATATTCAGTTATAGCTTTGACTTAAAGTACGTACAATTAAAAACTTATTTTAATTTTGATTCGATTAAAGATGTGAAGAACGAGAATTTTGGAGTTCCAGATTATACCAGAAGAGAAAAGGCAAAAGTTTAAAAGACAGAGATAATCTGAATCACATTTGTGGACAATAACAAATTAAGTTTTATTTGGAAAAAAGTATTCACACTAGAGTGACAGCAAATTTAGATATTTATTTTCCATTCTGATGTTCAAAGTGTCAAAAGTCACGAAATTTAAATGAAACACCCTGTATATTTTTAGATCAGTGGGTTGCGCACACTAAGGGCTACACAGTGACTCAAAAATGCGTTTTCGAGATTTTTCAGTTATTCTTACTAAACCACCGAAATTATTTTCGTTTAAGTAGGTACAGATATTATGACAAATACACATAGAATTGCTAAAAACCCTTCTGGAAAAAATTATGAAAATTACTTAAACAATTTTAGTATGAAATAGGGGCTGATTTGATTGGGCCACAGCAGTGATTTACATGAATTAGTAGTAAAGTATTAAACTTGATAACACTATTCCTGTAACATACTCTCTTTCATCGATCACCCCCTATGAAATGTCAATACATCGTATTTTTTCTGGAAGCATTTTTTTTAATATACAGGGTGTTACAAATTCTACGCATTAGCATTGCTATCTCAGATACTATAGTTGATGATTCTTAGTTAAATGAAGGCTAAGTGGAAAACTAAACTATTTTCTTGAAGAACATAAAAAAGTACCTCCAGAAGGTGTCATTATCCAAAAGAATTGCGCAAACTTTGCCTCCATTTAACTAAAGCTCTATCAACTATAGTTTCTGAGATATTTGTATCACCCTGTATTTAGTTTCTAAGATAGCAAACTAGAATTGATTTCAATTTATTAAAAATAAGGTTAACTGTAGGAGTAAAAGGTAAAAAGGTGCATATGATGACGCAAACTAAAACTGGTTAACTTCTAAAATGTGGTGGTGAAAAATTGGAGCACTTTGATAAATAGAATCAACTGGTAAAATAATGAATACTGATGACCATCTAAAAACGTTCGTTTTAGCTGTAATAGAGTGCTAAAGCTTGCTCAAACACATTTTCCATCCAGATAAAAAAAGATGGAACAGTTTATATAGCTCGATGGTCCAAAGCACTCCAAGCGGCAATTACGGTTGTTAGGAAGATGAGTGGTATTTGCATACTCTCTGTTTAGTAAATAAGCAGTAACTGGCCAATAGAAGAGCGGTGCTGCATTAAAAAGTGTAGTTAAGTGCTGCCATATTATACACAGCCTTATCAACAGGTCATTTAGCAGTGGGCGTCAGTGTGGTTCAAGGTTTTAAAGTAAAGTTTTTGAAAGCCAGGAAAAGTTCCTGAAATCGTGTGGTTTACTGCTAAAGTGCTACAAAAGCTAGATTTGAAACGGGACTGGTACACAAGCCCACAGTCTATTATCAGAGTGTATACCTCGTTATCGGGCTGGATGTCGCAATTCGACGACGACGACGTCCTCGTCGGCAGCAACGGGTGGTGCGTCAGCAGTAGGGCGTCAAAGCCGCGCGCATATCACAAAACTCACCAAATAACAAGAGGAAGGCGTGTTATCCGTCCACCGGCCTAAGGAATACTGGCAAAGCCAGCCTGCAGACTACAGAACCGTTGCCTGGGCGTCCAGCAAGCCATCTTCAGCCTTTAACAGCGCCCTTCTTGCTCTTCGCCTCCTGGCAAACGGCGAGGGGTCGCAGGGACGCTGACAAAGCGAAACCAACAAATCGATGATGGTCTGCTCGAGGGTGATTTAACAATGCTTTGTGTACCACTTCGTAATGTAACGTTTTGTTACCATTCATCATTATACTGAAGCCGTACTTTAGAGTTTCACTTGTCAGCCCAAAAATATGTTGAAGAATATTGATAATCACCAATTTAAATCAATTCAAGATAAACCAGAAAACAATGTTGTACCGGGTGATCAAATAAAACAACACGTCGCCTACTGGTCAATTTACAATTATTTCTAAATATAAAAAAAAAATTGGTTTAACAAAGTTAACAATGTCTAGGGCAACAACAACAAGTGAATACAAGATCTAAAATTTTCCATGCACCAAACTATTTTGTGGACTATATCCTGAATCAGAATACACTGTCAATTCTATAATATAACAGTAGCTCTGATTTGGACTAATTGTGGTGGTGGCCTAATTCTTGAAAGCAGGAAACGGAAATCTCAAGAGAAGTGTTGATAGAATGTGACAAAAAAAGCTGACAATAATGTGTTTCTGTCACATTCTACAGGTCGTTCTCTTGATAACTCCTCTCGTTTCAAGAATACGCACCCAAAAAGATGCAATTTTCACTTAGGAGTTCAATTGTCGCTGTAATCAAGTGAAAATTGCATTGTAGTTTCAATGGACGAAGGATATAGTCCGTGAAATAGGACTAATCATCATAACGATCACACTATTTGATTCATAAATATTTTCTTGTACAAGCAAAGTTGTACAGAGGGGACCAAAAATGCTAAATAATTAATTAGGCAAAAACGCAATAGCTGAGTACATTATCATAAATCGTTTCCTTCCGAAACCTACTTCCTTCCTTCCTTCCTGCGCTTGCTGACAAAGGGCTGTAAGCGAATAGGCAAACGGCACGCAACATTGCTGCATTCGATGAAATGTTAAGTCAATATTGGTATAACATATCCAATTATGATAATAATATAATTGTTTTTACTAAAAAACCACTATAAAAGTAATAAACTACTTGGAAATGTATTAAGACTTTTAACTCGGAATTTAGTTGCAATGTTGCCAAACTGACAGATTCGACTAAAGTGTGTTTGCAATGTGATGATGTAAATTCTGAGTATGAAGTCGGAATTGAACTAATTTCCGAGTTTGAAGTTGGACTAATCTCCGATCCGAAGTCCGAATTTAAGAAAAATAATGTGTGTGGCCCTTCTACGCCTTTGTAAATACATGAATATTGATACAACACTTAGAAAGGCAGAATTTCTACAACTAAATTTTAACGACTTTAGAAATTATGATAGATTGAACTTTTTTTGAAAAACCCCTGGAATAGTATGTAGGACTATGGTAATATTTTAGTTGTGAGTCATCCTGACTGATAAGTTAAACATCGTTTTTGACTTATCTAGATCCGCAAATTGAAGTACAACATTCCGATAAAATAGAAAGTGATTCATAAAGAATGGAAACTGGAATATTGAAAGAGACAACAATGCATTCATTAATTCATGTTTTGATGATTATTTTTAAAATATTTAGAGTAATAAGAAAGCGAAAAGTATCTATCAAGAGCTTTGCCGTATGCTTAACATCACTCCAGCTAATATTAGATTATCCAGCCAAGAATCCAAATAACCTGATTGACCTTATTACTTCTGACATCATTAATTTTCCTAATCCTCGAATAATTTTTATTAATTTCAGCTTTGATGTAGTTTATGAAGATAAACTGAGTGTAAAGGTTCAACGGACAAAAATACCTGAATTAATACTTTTAAGTTAGATAATAAAGTACTGGACTTTAAAATTAATAATGACATTTATGATTCATTCTGCCTAAATGGCAGGTTCTTGCCTGAACTAACTGTTAAAGTATTTGAGAGTCAAATACATTCTGCAAGGAAATTGATACAAAGGATAGACTAGAAGATAAAATTTTAACAGGAGCAGATGAATAATAATCGTGTTCTTCATCTTTTCTAAAAGCTGTCTGACCTCACTCCTGTTTTCTCTCATTACCATTTTTTTTTTTTTCATTACCTTTTCTTCTCTCTCTCTGGGATTTCCTCACGTGTTCCACTGTTTCCTCCTTTATTTCACATTCACACCATCTGCCCTCTTTCAAATCCAAATTGTTTCAGGTAAGAAGATCGAAAAACAACTGGCAAACTTTAAAAATCACTACCAGTCGGCCATTCATCACCCATTTCCCATTCCTCTTTATTTTTAACTTAATGTGACTTCAGATTACTCTCATATTTATTCCTTTCTGTCATCTGCCATTATTTTTTAATATTTCTGTCCGGATCTAAAATGATTTCACGTTCAAAGCTCACCTCCTTGCTCTTCCAACTTGTATCCACCAATATCTTTCTTCCTATTTGCTCCTCGTCTGGAATATCATCTCTCAGAAAGCTCATTCCTACTCTTACACCATTGTTTTCTGTTTTACTCTCTCGTGGCGTCAAAATGCGATAGAGCTATGCAGAGGTCGTCTCTTAAAGGATATCGTAACTGTTTTCTTTAAAATGTTCATTGCTTCAACTGAGGAGGATCAATAGTTTTCGTGAATATACTTCAATCAATCAAATTTTCTCAAATTCCTTCCTTCTTACACGATCAACTTGATGCATCAATGAATACAATTGACAATATTGTCACGTCCACAATATTATTGATTGTCTTAATATTACTTTCATACAACATGCCGGTTTCTCTGACTGGTCCATTTTCTCTTGTCATTCTACTTGTCTGAATGCGTAATCAAGGAAGTACACTTTGAAGAAAGCAATTAATATTCTATGATCAAATTTTAATAGGGTTCCAGAGGATCACTAATTAATTGAGATAATGTTAGTCAATTTAATTGACAATAATATTGATCTTGTTGTCTTTGGAGAAACGAGAAACACAACAGAATGTAATTTGCCATAATTAATTATTTACGAAATACAGCAGAACAGACAGTCGACGATAAATTTCATCTGTTATGTTGGTGTATCAGTGTAATAAGTAGAAACCATTATGTCCCCAAAGCTCGGTCTATTATTAGATCACAGTTAATAAAAGATTCATTGGACAGTATTGATAAAAAGAGTAGTCGACGCTGGCGTATGTTTCATACACTCTTGCGTTGCAAAGGGTTGTTAGGGCTAACCTGCTGCGTTCTCGACAATCGATGGCCTCGGAGGGTCGCACCACCACTTTTAAGGATTCCCAAGAGGGCTACTTTTTCTACGGATCGATAACATATAAGGATATTGTCTGATCGCATCATTACACAATAAAGAAACAGGAAAAACCTGTTAGATGTTTAATCTGTTTAATTCATTTTCGTTGGAGCTTTGTCAGAATAAAAAGCTTCAGTCAGTTCTCAAATTTCTTTCAAAATTATTAATGACGTAGATATAAGACACATATTGGTTGCTCACGTAGCTGTTTCCCTTTTAATCTTATTATCTCTAAAAAATACTGTTAACCGTAAACAGTGTAAACACCACTTGATTGTACAAACAAGCGTTTCCGAAATAAATTCTATTCCTAGAAGGAAAAAACGCAAGACTTTAAGGTTTGGGTAATTGAAAACAAACAGATTAATGTTCAATAAAAGATAAGATATGATCACTCATCGATTCTAAACAAAGAGAATCGAAGAGAATCGTGGCAGGAATCATTCATACCTTATCTGAAGGATTAAATGCGGCCGTGTACAGATCTGGCACTACTTTATTTTAAAGACCTCAATTAATAACCTCAAGCCTTTATCTTATCGTTAGTTCAATATTACAAGAAGTGTACGTTGCAGATTACAACACGTTTTAGCGCATGCATGTTTTTATAACTAAGTAATTTAAAACTATCATTGCTTTTTATTTACCAAGAATATTCTCACTATGGCTGTTCTGATATAGCTTGGCTGTCCATTTGAAATTTACATATCAATTTGTTGTCTTCATTTTGATGAACTAACTTAAGACACACTTAGACAAAATCACTCTTGACTGCAGGTTATACACAAAGTAGTCAGAGACAGTAATTCACAAAATATTTAACTAAATCAAAGAATATTTGGAAATATGAAATGGAAAAACTGAATCCAACCATCATAATTAAAAACTACAAAATATACAATGAATAATTAAGAATTTATCATTCACTCATTCTGTTTTAAGAAGAGTGTTTAGCAGGATTCACTGAATTGTAATCCTAAAAAATTCCACTTATGGATATTTTCTAGAATTCTGGATTACCGGATTATTTTCGTTTCTCACATTCGAACTGAGTTAACTTATAGTTTGCCCTTAAACTTCATTTTGAAGGTTTAAAAATCAAGACAGTCACACTAAATAGTGTATTGTTTATAATGCTATTTATCAGCCAGTCAATTTAACATGATTGATCTTTTTGGGGGATTTTTGATCCCTTGGTACTTGAATTTTTCCGAGAAATGTCGGAATTGCATTGATTGGGTTCATATATTTGTAATATTCGAATTTAGTGACTTCTTCAACATATGGCCAACTGAAATTTTTCAAATTTCTGACGCTGAGCGTTGGGAAAAATGGGGAACTTTTGAAACGATTTATTCTGTTATTTTACGTTACGTACTTTTATTTTTGACCCTAAGAACAACCAAATTTGTAAGAAACAAAACGTTGTAATAAATGTTCGTAGGCACCATCTTGTAAAGCTGGAAAAGGTGCCATAGAAAAGTTTTTTTTCTTTAAATATCATTTCATATAAATTCAAGAATGGATAACAACCAAAATCCGAAAATTCGGATAAAAATTCTTCCTCTTTCGTTTCGACACTCTTACTTACTTAGAATTATTTTAAATTGTCAGGAGCCTCTAGGACCGTTTTGAATGTGCCAAAGTCTTCTAAATGCTACTGAGAACTTTCTCCACAAGTCCTCTACAACTGTCTTAAAATTCCCAGAGGTCTCAAGAACCATTTTTGAAGTCCCATAAGCCTCTAAATGCTAATGAGAACTTTCTAAAGAGTGCCAGAGGCTTCTACAAGTGTCTTAAATTGTCAGAGGCCGTTAGGACCGTTTTGAATCTGCCAAAGACCTCTAAATGCTGCCGAGGACTTTCTCAAAAGTTCTAGAGTCCTCTACAAGTGTCTTAAACTTTCCCAAAACTGTTCTAAATTGTCAGAGGCCTCTAAGACCGTATTGAATCTGTCAAAGACCTCTAAATGCTACCGAGGACTTTCTGAAAAGTTCTAGAGTCCTCTACAAGTGTCTTAAAATTCCCATAGGTCTCTAGGAACATTTTCAAGGTCCCATAAGCTTCTAAATGCTAATAAAAACTTTCTAAAGAGTGCCAGAAGTGTCTTAAACCTTCTCAAACTTGTTTTAAATTGCCAGAGGTCGTTAGGACCGTTTTGAATCTGCCAAAGACCTTTAAATGCTACCGAGGACTTTCTAAAAAGTTCTGGAGTCTTCTACAAGTATCTTAAACTTTCCCAAAACTGTTCTAAATTGTCAGAGGCCTCTAAGACCGTATTGAATCTGTCAAAGACCTCTAAATGCTACCGAGGACTTTCTCAAAAGTTCTAGAGTCCTCTACAAGTGTCTTAAACTTTCCCAAAACTGTTCTAAATTGTCAGAGGCCTCTAAGACCGTATTGAATCTGTCAAAGACCTCTAAATGCTACCGAGGACTTTCTGAAAAGTTCTAGAGTCCTCTACAAGTGTCTTAAAATTCCCATAGGTCTCTAGGAACATTTTCAAGGTCCCATAAGCTTCTAAATGCTAATAAAAACTTTCTAAAGAGTGCCAGAAGTGTCTTAAACCTTCTCAAACTTGTTTTAAATTGCCAGAGGTCGTTAGGACCGTTTTGAATCTGCCAAAGACCTTTAAATGCTACCGAGGACTTTCTAAAAAGTTCTAGAGTCCTCTACAAGTGTCTTAAACTTTCCCAAAACTGTTCTAAATTGTCAGAGGCCTCTAAGACCGTATTGAATCTGTCAAAGACCTCTAAATGCTACCGAGGACTTTCTGAAAAGTTCTAGAGTCCTCTACAAGTGTCTTAAAATTCCCATAGGTCTCTAGGAACATTTTCAAGGTCCCATAAGCTTCTAAATGCTAATAAAAACTTTCTAAAGAGTGCCAGAAGTGTCTTAAACCTTCTCAAACTTGTTTTAAATTGCCAGAGGTCGTTAGGACCGTTTTGAATCTGCCAAAGACCTTTAAATGCTACCGAGGACTTTCTAAAAAGTTCTGGAGTCTTCTACAAGTATCTTAAACTTTCCCAAAACTGTTCTAAATTGTCAGAGGCCTCTAAGACCGTATTGAATCTGTCAAAGACCTCTAAATGCTACCGAGGACTTTCTCAAAAGTTCTAGAGTCCTCTACAAGTGTCTTAAACTTTCCCAAAACTGTTCTAAATTGTCAGAGGCCTCTAAGACCGTATTGAATCTGTCAAAGACCTCTAAATGCTACCGAGGACTTTCTGAAAAGTTCTAGAGTCCTCTACAAGTGTCTTAAAATTCCCATAGGTCTCTAGGAACATTTTCAAGGTCCCATAAGCTTCTAAATGCTAATAAAAACTTTCTAAAGAGTGCCAGAAGTGTCTTAAACCTTCTCAAACTTGTTTTAAATTGCCAGAGGTCGTTAGGACCGTTTTGAATCTGCCAAAGACCTTTAAATGCTACCGAGGACTTTCTAAAAAGTTCTAGAGTCCTCTACAAGTGTCTTAAACTTTCCCAAAACTGTTCTAAATTGTCAGAGGCCTCTAAGACCGTATTGAATCTGTCAAAGACCTCTAAATGCTACTGCGAGCTTTCTGAAGAGTTCCAGAGTCCTCTACAACCGTCTTAAAATTCCCAGAGGTGTCTAGTTACATTTTCCAAGTCCCATAAGCTTCTAAATGCTAATGAAAACCTTCTAAAGAGTGCCAGAGGCCTCTACAAGTGTCTTAAACCTTCTCAAACTTGTTTTAAATTGTCAGAGGCCGTTAGGACCGTTTTGAATCTGTCAAAGACCACTAAATGTTACTGAGGGCTTTCTGAAAAGTTCTAGAGTCCTCTACAACTGTCTTAAACTTTCCCAAAACTGTTCTAACTTGTCAGAGGCCTCTAAGATCGTATTGAATCTGTCAAAGACGTCTAAATGCTACTGAGGACTTTTTAAAAAGTGCCAGATGCCTCTACAAAATGTCTAAACCTTCCCAGAACTATTCTAAATTGTCAGAGGCCTCTAAGATATTGAGAACCTTCTAAAAATTTGCTAGAAGCTGCAAGCAAGCTCTGCAAGTGTTCTACACTTTCTGAGAATTATTTAATAAACTTTGATTGGTTGGTCATATACTATATGCACAATCAATCCATATCACATTTAATCACCGACATACGTTTTTTTCTGCTGATTGTGACGCAACAGTCTGAAACCACTGAACAGACTATAGCAAATAATTTTGGTTACAAATTTCTGCATTATTATTTTCACATTTTGCATGGATATTAGTTTCTTGGAAGAATTCGTGATCAATTAATATATGGCCAAAACCAAATAAGTGACAATGTTATAGAATGTCGTAAATGCATTCTATAACACAAATGTGTTAATTAAACTTATAACAATATTTCAGTACAATTTTGTAGAAGGTAGTGTAATGTATCAAGTTGGTGTATACACAAATTAAGAGTGGCTGACTAAGAATAATGCTCACTTCATAATAACATAACTGACAAATAGCTGACCTTGTCACCAATGAACAAACATCACAAAAAAGCTTTATCAAGAAGTTATTATTGATTGACAGCGTATGCAGGCGAAGTGTGTAATTGTGATTAAGCCCGTAAAGTATGCTATACAAGCTTATTGTTGATAATTATACATATTTATTCGCTTAAATGCCATCATGAAGAACTTGAGCAGACTAATAGTGATGCGTAATAATTGCTCTTGTTTGTGTTCAGATAATGTAACAAAAAAGAAATTCTTCTTGGAAGTGATTTGTAATAAAGAAATGCCTAGTAGATCTAGATTAATAGTAATAAATGCTATTGAGAGTTGTTGAAATTAAGTGCTAATTTTCGCTACAAGACAACTGATAAATAACTATTACATAAATACATGCTAATTGATTGTATAATGGAATGAAGGTCAGGACGTCCTATTGTTGTTTTGAAGATGCGTGGTTACTTAAAAATGCTATACAATCGCATATGGAATCATAAAAAAAATAGCAAAATCATATTCTGGGTACATAATCATTCATTGCAACTAAAATTTAGATAAAAACTTATTTAAAAAACTGAGACAGAAGGAATAAAGATGATTGCAACTATACCTTAACAAAATTGTCGTGGAAGGTTGTAAATTCAAAATTACTATATTGATAGTATGTAAGTAGTAAAATTCATCCTGTACTAGCACAACACTATTAATAGTAAGCTTCTTGGTGAAGAAACAGACTAAAAACTGTGCCGCATGGAATATGGGATCCCTGCAACGAACCGGGAGTGCACTGAATTCGAATGGGTTACGCAAGTGATAAAAGAAAGAGGCAAAGAGGTCGATGACACAGCTCTTGGAACAGAAACCAGGAGATATTCAAATGTAGCTGAAAATCGGTTTATAGGTTCAAATTGGATTTTTATTGTCTGAAAATACATCACAATTTTATAATGCACAATGGTAGGAAAATTTGGGTGTTTTTTCTGAAATTTGTAGTTTTCTCGAAAAAGAGGCAAAAAAGTTTCTAAATTAAACAAGAAATTTGACTCTAAAAGAAATTATTAGTGCACCAGATCAGAAAAAAGAAAACTAACTTTTTCTCCTTGTACTTCAAAGGACAGGTAGAACTTGGGCAGACCGATGACAGACTATGAGCCACCCTGTACATAGGAATGTATATTGTCTAAGCACTATTTACTAGCGAATAGTTCAAACGAACACCGATATTTCCCCTTCCATTGCAACCATTACCATAATGCCATATATTCAACCTCAAACACTCGAGCGACTGATAAGCTGTTATCGTAAAGACTATACGTTCAAGTTTAAGAAGTCTGCACTTGTATAGCAGCAAAAATTAATTTGAAAATGGGTCAACTGGTATAAACGACTACAATAATGCTCCTGACGAATATATAAATGATTTCACTGCAATTCTAGTTTATAAGCCTAATTAAACTATTATTTTTGATTAGGTGTATGAACAGTGTGTGTCAAAAGCTGTTAAGAAGAGTTAAATGTTAAATCGCCCCTGTGTGTAATAGTGTGACAATAAGCATTATTTTCGAACTTACCTAGTTAAAGGGATTTTGGCTTGATCCAGAGGTATTTGTAAAAGACACGCGGGACACTAAAACGCCATCGACTTCTCGATTGCGCAAAGTTTGGCCGGCAATGCTCCTACTCGGTTTGCCTTCGGCTTCAAAATGTTCTTGCGTCACCTCGTCACCACGTCTAGCACCGATATCCAGGACACAAGACGGATTATTAGATATCGGGTATGAAGACCGTCCTGAAAGGGCTTCCTACTACATATTTGTTTTAGATTAGATTTTAAATTCATTTGGAGAAAACCATTACTGCAAGATATTCTATGAAGAATCATACAGAAAGTGTTTTTGCAGCCAAAACAATCAACACAAATTTCTTCGCCAAAGTCTTCCGAGGTGTCCATTATTACTACCAAACTACACGACATCCACCAAGTCGTGCAAAATAGTGGCTGAACCACTATAAGAAATGAGACAAAAAAGTCCTGATGAAGCACAATTAATAGAAGTAACTTGATGAAGATGGTATTACAAGCATCACTGAATTTGTTTATGTTCAACAAAATCAAATTTTGAATCATCCCTCTGATTTGGAATCTGATTAGAGATTATAATAAACATGTCAATTAAAGATTTTTTTGATTATTATAATTGACTGAAGAAAGTGAAGAAAGTTGTACTAGGATAGAGCAATCTTATTTATTATGTATAGGGGATAAACTCAACTTAACGTAACACACTATTTTTGACTTGATATACCAATAGAAAGCGCCAATACTTATTACTTGGTGTACCTACCATATAGGGCCACTGTACCAGTAATTAACCATATAACCAAAATTTTCAATTTTTACCTTGTAAATTTACATGAAAACATTTAGATGAATGAAAGATGAACCCCCATTTGATTTTGTAAATTAAGTTTGCTGTAGACTGTGACAATACACGTGGAAAAAGTCACAGTCTGGACTAGACTTTAACTTAAGCTAGTGATAAGCTATTCAAATAGAGAGAATCTAGAGAGAACAACGCTAATACGCTATTTTTTTAAATTATTTGCTATTTTATTATGCTATTTTTAACGCTCCCAGAAGGATGGGCTCTATTTTCAATACACCATGTAACACTGAAGAAAAAATAGGCGCTTTAAACTGTAATAAATATTTTTTGAAAGTTTACTTAACTGAAAAACGGTTGGTTTACAAAAGGAGTTGCTAGTTTCCCTGTCAATAATACAAAATGTTTATTATATTATTCTTGGGTTATTTGAATTACTTTTTTGACTAAAGAAAAATTCTGTAATCAGTAATAGTGTATTAACGATCGGATTTGTATTTTAGTATAAATGAAAAAAAAAAAACATTATACAAGTGCTATATAAAAATAAAGACGCGTTAATTCCTCGGGTGTTGCTCCGGAGCTGCACTAGATCACTCCAGTAGTATAAGTTTAGCGGCGATTGCACAAGAAGTCAATTAAGTTTACTGATAAGGTGGCCTAACGTTTGCTCTTGTGTAGATTAGACTGTGAAATTAGATAATTCGTAGATCTCGTAGTTAGATCAAATTTCAAAACCAAGGAAATAGTGAAATAGTGTACAATATTTGGAGTATATGAACCATTTACACATTAACTGACAGACAAATGTCAAAAAAAGTCCAAACTGTCATTACTGTCAAAACAAAAATATGTTCCCGGCGTTTTTATCTTTACCTTTACTTCAACATAAATGTGCCCTTTATAAAAACAAGGTTTAAATTTTAGGGGTTTTAAAGACTCACGTTTTACTCGTTTGTGGAGCAAACGCTAGAAGCAAAAAGCAGTTTTTCCTATCAACATGGACTTCTTAGAATACTCGGATATTTCGTCAGAAGTTAAAGGATGTATGGTAAGCCACACTGTCCAAAAACTGGGGGCATTTTGAGAAACTTGTGTTCTTTATTTTTTGTATAGACATCAGGCAAACTGAAAATGACCGACCAAAACATAGTTTTTAAAAACAGCAAGACAGGCAAAGTTGATCAAATCTCAGCTTCAGACTTTGATGCTGTTAACTTTCAAAACTTTGCCGGAACATGGGGCATTAGGGTGTTCCTTAAAAATGGCACCTTGCACAGATACGTCGGGTTCAGGGAATCAGAGAAAGAAAAGATTGCCAAATTCTTTTCGAATACATACAAACTTAATATGTTGGAGAAAGAGCTTTGTTTGAAGGGATGGAACTGGGGCACTGCCAAGTTTAGTGGCTCAGTGCTGAGCTTTGATATTGGTGACAAGAGTGCTTTTGAAATACCATTGAACAATGTGTCACAGTGTATTGCTGGCAAAAATGAAATTACTATGGAGTTTCACCAAGTAAGTATACAAGGTTCAACTGTGAATTTATAATGTCTGATCATGTACCATAGAAGGTTCTTAAACTAACATGGGGAAACCATATAATGGATAATATTTTATTATAAAAAAAGTTTAAGTTTTATATCATTATTAAGTGGTTATAAACAGAAGCAAGGACTGAAGAATGAAAGCATTAAAATAATCCTACAGCATGTTTTTTCTTCTTTACTTACATCAATAATTGTTAATCAGCAGAATGCCATTTTAAAAATATTTGTTAAAATTCTCCTAATATTCTTATTACTGAATAAAATCTAGTTTAGACACAAAATATTTTTAATAGTTGAACAACCAACCATAGTATTTTACAATTTGGTTTTGACTGCTTTTGGCATAAGTAGATAAAGGCACCAACTGATAATTTAGGTCTATGATACTATAGTCAAATTTTTACCCTTTGAGAATGAGGTCATGCAGGTGAAAAAACACACATGGATGGAATTAGATCACAAGTTTTAACCTACAAATGCTTTGAAAAATTAGTGTGTTCAGAAGTGACTGATGATCAATTGGGATGACATCTGGAAACTGTTTCTTTTCGTACTACAAAAAAAGCAGCACATTTAGAACTAGCTTTTGGGCTTGCTCATTGTAGCGCATCATTTTTATACCTTTGATATTTGTTTATATCAAAGTGACAGTAAATGTCAACGTTTTTAATTTGACAGGATGACAAAATTAATAACCTGCCTTTTTTGTTAAAATTGTTTATTTCACATGTTTGATATGCGAGAAACAAAGATGTAAAAAGATGACGTCATTCTCAAAAGGTAAAAATCCGACTATATAATCTGGTTGGGTAAATGGTAAAATTGACAGTAAAATAGAGAAATGACAGCTTAAATGTTTGATTTTTCAAAATTTACTAGTCAATGTTAATTTAGCAGATTTAGCTTAACTTATCCTTTTAAAGTATGAAGAGTTTTCCATCATAAAAAAAAACAAACATTACCTATTTATATCAGGATATTTAATAACAAATTAAAATGTTTGATTGTACACACAGTCTTGACTTTAAGGACCTAAAGTTAGATTAAACATAATTTTAGTGGTAATAACTCATACTCCCCTCCCATGATCTTCCTTCACCAAAAATGTATACACCACTTGAATATCCATTCTGCATAATGTATTCAACTACGCCAAGAACCATGTGAATAATTCCCTAGCAAAATTATAGAATTAGACCATTTGTATCCTGAAGAAAAGCAATTAATAGTGAATATGTATGGAGATATGTACTAACAAATATTAAATGAAGATTATTTATCTAACCTAAACATCAACAAACTGCCAATGCCACCCAAACCAATAAATATAATTTGGGGATTTTCTTGGTAACTTTTGCTTGTGTATGTCAGGCTTCTTCATTCCCTCCTCCTAGTTTTTAAATAGACTATAGTGTTTTTGAGACAAAATGCTAGTTTCTTAGTATTATAACAACCATTTGGGTGCTACATAACTGTCACTAAAAACAAATCAGCATTGGTCTTTTTTTGAGATGTGCAATACATTTTAGAATGATGATGCTCCAGTAGGTCTAATGGAGATGCGCTTCTTTATTCCTGCTAGTGAATTAGCTGGTGATACAGACCCGGTTGAAGCATTCCAAGAACAAGTTATGTCGAAAGCTAGCGTCATCAGTATATCAGGCGATGCCATTGCTATATTCAGAGACTTGCTTTGCCTCACCCCAAGGTGGTTAATTTGATCTTTGCTATAGTCAGATTAACTGTAGTTATCTTTTATTGTAGAGGTCGTTATGACATCAAATTGTACCAATCATTCTTTCAACTTCATGGAAAAACATTTGATTATAAGATTCCAATTACTACAGTCTTGCGACTTTTTATACTACCGCATAGAGACGGGAGACAAATGTTTTTCGTCGTTAGTCTCGATCCTCCCATTAAACAAGGTCAGACAAGGTATCACTTTATAGTTTTCCTATTTAACCAAGAGGATGAAACCTCACTGGAACTACCGTTCTCTGAGTAAGTGGGAGTTTATTTGAAACTGCACCAGTTTTATTAATTGGTTTTTAGTGAGGAAATAAAAGAAAAGTTTGAAGGTAAATTGGAAAAGGAAATGTCTGGCCCAACTTATGAAGTTTTGGGTAAAATTATGAAACATATTGTTGGAAGGAAACTTACAGGCCCAGGTGGTTTCATAGGGTTCGTAAATAGTTTTTAAAAAAATGAAGCAATAAACATTATTATTCAATTATCATATAGAAATTCTGGTACTCCAGCTGTGGGGTGCTCATTTAAAGCCGCTGCAGGATTTTTGTATCCGCTGGAAAGGGGTTTTATGTATGTGCACAAGCCCCCACTTCATATCCGTTTTGAGGAGATTACGTCCGTCAACTTTGCCAGAGGCGGAGGCAGCACTCGATCTTTCGACTTTGAGATCGAGTTGAAGTCCGGCACTGTTCACACATTTAGCAGCATAGAAAAAGAAGAGTACTCAAAATTGTTCGATTTTATCACATCTAAGAAACTGAACATAAAGAACAGAGGAAAAGGAGTAAGTATTTATGTTTTCTGATGGATTTACTTTATTAGTTTTTGGTTTTTTATGTTAATAACTGGGGGGAAAAATCGCAGGAAGTATCTGGAAAATAAAACAAGTATTAATTCAACCTTTTTGAATTAAGTCATTCTAATTTCACAAAAGCACTAAGGAAGCTATCTAGAATTTTTCTATACAGTCAAAATTTTTCTTAGTGGCAGTTTGGAGTTCTGAATATATTAATTGTCCACCAATTTCTCGTGCTACAAAGTTTAGGTTGAATACTGCCATCTTATTAACTTAATTTAATTATTTTTTACAATACATTTTTATTATTAAAACTAGGACAAAACAGCATACAAAGACGACTTTGGAGATTCAGATGAAGAAGCTGCACCAGATGCCTATCTTGAAAGAGTTAAAGCTGAAGGTTAGTATTATCATCATCACTCCCAATAGTATTTGCACTACATGACAGTTGCATTATCTTTTTATGTGAATCTCTTAATATTTAGTTAACCAAGATCTACAGAGAATGGAAAGGTCAATATAGTATTTCAGTTAATTATTTAAACAATGTTTGAATTTGTATTTTTTTGTTAATCGACTTCAGAGAAAACTGCTCATGAATTAATATTGGTGTGTTTTTGGAGTAATTGTGATCGACAATTACAGACCAATCACCACACACAAATTTCAATGCTTATTGGGGTAAAGACCTCTTTCTGTTTCAATATTTACCATTTTGTACTAACTAAAATTCACTGGATCTAATAATAAACATTATTTACTACTTATTATTCCAACTGCATTACTTAATTTTTAAAATAGGTCAAGAAAGGGATGAAGATGATGATGATGAAGATGAAAGTACTGATGAAGACTTTGATCCGGACGCGATAAAGAAGAAAGGAAGCGGTGATGATAGTGGGAGCGGAAGTGAAGTGGCGGAAGAGTTTGATAGTAATCCCAGTACTAGTGAAAGCGAAGGCGGGTCTGGTAAGTTGTACTAGTTTTAGTTTTTATCAAATTTTAATAGCATTTTGTAAACTACTATTTAAAGACCTTTCTGATTAATTATTTACATGTTAGGTGTCACATCCAGCAAAAAATGTAGTGGCGTTTCAGATCAGTTTTAAAAACAGTTTTGGGCATTCCAACTGTCTTTGATTTTGGTTAGCTTTCGAAATGTTCCTAAATGTCTCTGTCAATTTAAAATAGTTCTAGGAAAGTTTAAGACATTTGTAGAAGGCTCAGGAACTTTTCAGAACGTTCTCAGTAGCATTTAGATATCTTTGCCACATTCAAAACGGTTCTAGAGGCCTCTGGGAAGGATTAATACACTTGTAGAGGCTGCTGGCACTTTTTAGAAGGTTGTCAGTAGCATCTAGATGTGTTTGGCACATTGAAAACGGTCCTAGAGGCTTCTAACAATTTAAAACAATTCTGGGAAGGTTTAAGACACGTGTAGAAACTTCTGGCACTTTTTAGAAGGGTTTTCAGTAGCATTTAGAGGTCTTTAGCAGATTCAAAATGGTCCAAGAGGCCTTTGAAAATTTAAAACAGTTCTGGGAAAGTTTAAGACACTGTAGAGGCCTCTGGTACATTTAGAAGGTTCTCAATAGCATTTAGAGGTCTATAGAACCTTTAAAATGGTTATAAAGGTCTCTGGCAATTTAAAATATTTCTAGGAACGTTTAAGACAGTTGTAGAAGGCTCAGGAACTTTTCAGTACGTTCTCAGTAGCATTTAGATGTCTTTGCCACATTCAAAACGATCCTATAGGCCTCTGACAATTTAAAACAACTCTGGGAAGGTTTAACACATCTGTAGAAGCCTCTGGCACTATTTAGAAGGTTTTCAGTATCATTTAGAGGTCTTGGCACTTTCAAAATGACCTTATAGGTTTCTGGTAATTTTAATCCGTTTTTGGAACGATTAAGTTTAATCTCTACAGAAGCCATAGTATATGACCGACTAACCAAAGTTGATATACCGTTGGAAAGTCAATTTTGCTAGTTTGTTGCCTCTGAAACCCTCCTTAAAATGCGACATCAGTGGAAAAGAAAAAGAGCGTTGTCAAACCAAAACTAAACACTGAAAACAGCGTTTAGTAGTAATCTTTTCGATTTTTGAATAAGGAATAGAGAAACCACAAAAACGTCACCTCAATATTATTAAAACAACTTGCTCTTAGATTACAAAATATTCTATATTTGTTCGTTGCGTTCTAAATTAGATTCGTTATCCTTAGATGGTGAAAAGAAGAGTAAAAAGAAGAAAGAAAAAAAGAAGGTCGAGAAAAAAGAAAAGAAACCCTCTTCGGATAAACCCCGTAAGCGCAAAGATAAAAAGGAAAAGGACGATAATAAGCCGAAACGGGCGTCCACTGCTTTTATGTTGTGGTTGAACGCCACCAGAGAGCAAATTAAGAAAGAACATCCGGGAATTACAGTAACAGAAATTGCGAAAAAAGGAGGAGAAATGTGGAGAGAATTGAAAGACAAAAGCAAATGGGAGGAGAAAGCTGCCAAAGAAAAGGAAGAATACAACAAAGCAATGGCTGAATACAAAGCGTCGGGCGGTAAGTTATTTACAATTAATTAAAACAAATTTATTGAGCTGGTACTTACCAATTATTGTTTCAATGTAGGTGGCGAAGAAAAATCTAAGTCTAAGTCTTCATCTTCCTCATCATCGAAAAAACCATCCAGTTCAAAGAAAGTGGAAGTTTCCCCATCCAAAAGTGGCACGTTCAAGAGTCGCGAGTTTATCGAAGAAAGCGACAGCAGTTCAGGCGAGGATAGTAAGAAAAAGTCAAAACCAGACTCTAAGAAGCAGGAGAAAAACGATGATAAGAGCAGCAAACGAAAGAAGGGAAGCGACGATGAAAGTGATAAAAAGAAAAACAAGAAAGATGATGATAGCGAAGAGGAAGAAATTCTTAGTAGCCCCGAAGCTAGCGATGCTAGTGATGAGGATGATGATTAATTGGTTTGTTGATTCAACAACTTTTGAGAGTTTTTTCCATATTAAATGTTGGTTGTATTTATAAGTTTTCATAAAATATAGTTGCTGAAATAAGGTGTAATATGTGCAACCTGTTTGAGAGATAAGAGGTAAATTTCAACATACTCAATATTACTATTGGTTTAAGTACGGATCTCCATTTATCTATCTTGAGGCCTTTTGGTTTCTCTTTCATTTGGCAATTTGACAAATTGTGTTAAGGCCATTTTTTACAGTTGCCTATTTTCTTGCCAGTACTTAAAATTGCTGTAACACCTACGGAATTTTGTAATTTTACTATTAAAAATTTTTACGTTCTCTAGCGACAAAACAGTACCCCTAACCCATCAACTTTTATACGTCAATAGAAAGCTTATTACATTGGCTATACATTGACGTATAAAAGTTTATACAAAGTGTGGAAAATAAGCTAGTTATTGACGATTGAACGAAAAAATGCACCAAAAAAGTCATAGAAAAATTGGTTAATTTTGACACCCTCTAGCGGTCAAACCTTCTAACCTATCCATTCAAATTGGGAGTTAGAAAGCTCATTTCATTGGCTATACATTGACGTATAAAACACTACTGAAAATGGTGCAAATAACCGAGTTATTGAGGATTGAACAAAAGGTATAAAATGATGCACGAAAAAAGTCATAAAAAATGTTGGAAACTGTTTAGAAACGTCATTCCATTGGCTCTCCATTGACGTATAAAACTCTAGCAAAAATAGTGCAATTAAGCAAGTTTTTGAATATTAAACAAAAGGATAGGTACACCAAAAGTGCAATTTTTGTGAAAACGCCCTCTATCGAAAAGACCGAAAACTAAATGGAACATTGTTTTGGGCAGGTTTTGGGACACTCTACAGGACAGAAAATGCTCTTTAAAATGCCGCAAAACCGAAGTTTCTACGATTAGCCGTTTTCGAGATATTTCATTTTTTCAAAGCAAACTTTGGACTACCACCACTTTATTTGAAGAGAAGTTAAATAGGAAAATTCTTCGTAGAGAATAGGGGATTACTTTTATAAGATTTTTACTATACCTTTCCATTTGAATTTTCAGAGTTTTTGAAAATTTTTCATTTTTTTGCGGTATCGAAACGTCTCCTAACCGTGGATTTAGAAAGCTGAAAATTATTTTCAGTATTTTCTCCCCCACATTTACTAATAAAAATTTCTTGTAGCCATGTTCCACCGCGTGCACGGCTTATTGGGACACCCTACAGGGTGCAAAAAACTCCATTACTACTTCACTTGTCCAATATACAGGGTGGTCCGAATTAATTGTAGGATACTTAAAGGGTAGAAAGTACATGAAAAATAAACGCCAAAGTGCCTTATAAACTAGGGTCGAAAAGTGCCACCTAGCGGAGCTAGCAGGCTTTAAAGGTGTGCCCCTAAATAATAATAATAATTCAATTTCTACTTAACTTAACTTTGCGTTACTGTTTATCTTCTAGTTTTAGTTTATCTTTTCTTATTACGATAACATTAATTTGTCATTTTGAAGGTAAAAAAATACAGTTTAATTTCTAGTGCAACTTTTTTTCATCATGCATTAGCTTAAAAAAATGACGATATCTGAAAAACTGTGCAAAATAAAAAGAAATGTCAAGACAAGCTTTTTTAGGACAATGTATGGGCTACCACATGTGCCATATCAGAATGCCAAAAAAACACAACTAAAAGAAATTTGAACTTGTCAAACTTTTTGAACGGCTCTCGTATCTGTTCAGATTATTTTTAAATTGCAGAAGAAGTCAATTAAGTTTACTGATAAGGTGGCCTAACGTTTGCTCTTGTGTAGATTAGACTGTGAAATTAGATAATTCGTAGATCTCGTAGTTAGATCAAATTTCAAAACCAAGGAGATAGTGAAAAGGTGTACAAAATTTGGAGTATATGAACCATTTACACATTAACTGACAGACAAATGTCAAAAAAGTCCAAACTGTCATTACTGTCAAAACAAAAATATGTTCCCGGCGTTTTTATAAGTTTTTATTTAAGAAAAGATTGCCAAATTCTTTTCGAATACATACAAACTTAATATGTTGGAGAAAGAGCTTTGTTTGAAGGGATGGAACTGGGGCACTGCCAAGTTTAGTGGCTCAGTGCTGAGCTTTGATATTGGTGACAAGAGTGCTTTTGAAATACCATTGAACAATGTGTCACAGTGTATTGCTGGCAAAAATGAAATTACTATGGAGTTTCACCAAGTAAGTATACAAGGTTCAACTGTGGAATTATAATGTCTGATCATGTACCATAGAAGGTCCTTAAAACCTAACATGAGGAAACTACATAATGGATAATATTTTATTATAAAAAAAGTTTAAGTTTTATATCATTATTAAGTGGTTATAAACAGAAGCAAGGACTGAAGAATGAAAGCATTAAAATAATCCTACAGCATGTTTTTTTCTTTTTTACTTACATCAATAGTTAATCAGCAAAATGCCATTTTAAAAATATTTGTTATTACTGAATACTGAATTACTGAATAAAATCTAGTTTAGACACAAAATATTTTTAATAGTTGAACAACCAACCACATTCTTTTACAATTTGGTTTTGACTGCTTTTGGCATAAGTAGATAAAGGCACCAACTGATAATTCAGGTCTATGATACTATAATCTGGTTGGGTAAATGGTAAAATTGACAGTAAAATAGAGAAATGACAGCTTAAATGTTTGATTTTTCAAAATTTACTAATCAATGTTAATTTAGCAGATTTAGCTTAACTTATCCTTTTAAAGTGTGAAGAGTTTTCCATCATAAAAGATACAAACACTACCTATTTATATCAGTATATTTAATAACAAATTGAAATGTTTGTTTGACACACAGTCGTGACTTTAAGGACCTAAAGTTAGATTAAACATAATTTTGGTGGTAATAACTCATACTCCCTTCCCATGATCTTCCTTCACCAAAAATGTATACACCACTTGAATATCCATTCTGCATAATGTATTCAACTACGCCAAGAACCATGTGAATAATTCCCCAGCAAAATTATAGAATTAGACCATTTGTATCCTGAAGAAAAGCAATTAATAGTGAATATGTATGGAGATATGTACTAACAAATATTAAATGAAGATTATTTATCTAACCTAAACATCAACAAACTGCCAATGCCACCCAAACCAATAAATATAATTTGGGGATTTTCTTGGTAACTTTTGCTTGTGTATGTCAGGCTTCTTCATTCCCTCCTCCTAGTTTTTAAATAGACTATAGTGTTTTTGAGACAAAATGCTAGTTTCTTAGTATTATAACAACCATTTGGGTGCTACATAACTGTCACTAAAAACAAATCAGCATTGGTCTTTTTTTGAGATGTGCAATAAATTTTAGAATGATGATGCTCCAGTAGGTCTAATGGAGATGCGCTTCTTTATTCCTGCTAGTGAATTAGCTGGTGATACAGACCCAGTTGAAGCATTCCAAGAACAAGTTATGTCGAAAGCTAGCGTCATCAGTATATCAGGCGATGCCATTGCTATATTCAGAGATTTGCTTTGCCTCACCCCAAGGTGGTTAATTTGATCTTTGCTATAGTCAGATTAACTGTAGTTATCTTTTATTGTAGAGGTCGTTATGACATCAAATTGTACCAATCATTCTTTCAACTTCATGGAAAAACATTTGACTATAAGATTCCAATTACTACAGTCTTGCGACTTTTTATACTACCGCATAGAGACGGGAGACAAATGTTTTTCGTCGTTAGTCTCGATCCTCCAATTAAACAAGGTCAGACAAGGTATCACTTTATAGTTTTCCTATTTAACCAAGAGGATGAAACCTCACTGGAACTACCGTTCTCTGAGTAAGTGGGAGTTTATTTGCAACTGCACCAGTTTTATTAATTGGTTTTTAGTGAGGAAATAAAAGAAAAGTTTGAAGGTAAATTGGAAAAGGAAATGTCTGGCCCAACTTATGAAGTTTTGGGTAAAATTATGAAACATATTGTTGGAAGGAAACTTACAGGCCCAGGTGGTTTCATAGGGTTCGTAAACGGTTTTAAAAAAAAATGAAGCAATAAACACTATTATTGAATTATCATACAGAAATTCTGGTACTCCAGCTGTGGGGTGCTCATTTAAAGCCGCTGCAGGATTTTTGTATCCGCTGGAAAGGGGTTTTATGTATGTGCACAAGCCCCCACTTCATATCCGTTTTGAGGAGATTACGTCCGTCAACTTTGCCAGAGGCGGAGGCAGCACTCGATCTTTCGACTTTGAGATCGAGTTGAAGTCCGGCACTGTTCACACATTTAGCAGCATAGAAAAAGAAGAATACTCGAAATTGTTCGATTTTATCACATCTAAGAAACTGAACATCAAGAACAGAGGAAAAGGAGTAAGTATTTATGTTTTCTGATGGATTTACTTTATTAGTTTTTGGTTTTTTATGTTAATAACTGGGGGGAAAAATCGCAGGAAGTATCTGGAAAATAAAACAAGTATTAATTCAACCTTTTTGAATTAAGTCATTCTAATTTCACAAAAGCACTAAGGAAGCTATCTAGAATTTTTCTATACAGTCAAAATTTTTCTTAGTGGCAGTTTGGAGTTCAGAATATAATAATTGTCCACCGATTTCTCGTGCTACAAAGTTTTTTTCCTGAAATCTTAGGTTGAATACTGCCTACTTATTAACTTAATTTAATTATTTTTTACAATACATTTATTATTAAAATTAGGACAAAACAGCATACAAAGACGACTTTGGAGATTCAGATGAAGAAGCTGCACCAGATGCCTATCTTGAAAGAGTTAAAGCTGAAGGTTAGTATTATCATCATCACTCCCAATAGTATTTGCACTACATGACAGTTGCATTATCTTTTTATGTGAATCTCTTAATATTTAGTTAACCAAGATCTACAGAGAATGGAAAGGTCAATATAGTATTTCAGTTAATTATTTAAACAATGTTTGAATTTTTATTTTTTTGTTAATCAACTTCAGAGAAAACTGCTCATGAATTAATATTGGTGTGTTTTTGGAGTAATTCAGATCGACAGTTAAAGACCAACCACCACACACAAATTTCAATGCTTATTGGGGTAAAGACCTCTTTCTGTTTCAATATTTACCATTTTGTACTAACTAAAATTCACTGGATCTAATAATAAACATTATTTACTACTTATTATTCCAACTGCATTACTTAATTTTTAAAATAGGTCAAGAAAGGGATGAAGATGATGACGATGAAGATGAAAGTACTGATGAAGACTTTGATCCGGACGCGGTAAAGAAGAAAGGAAGCGGTGATGATAGTGGGAGCGGAAGTGAAGTGGCGGAAGAGTTTGATAGTAATCCCAGTACTAGTGAAAGCGAAGGCGGGTCTGGTAAGTTGTACTAATTTTAGTTTTTATCAAATTTTAATAGCATTTTGTAAACTACTATTTAAAGATCCTTCTGATTAATTATTTACATGTTAGTGACTTCTGACTGTTGTGTCACATCCAGCAAAAAATGTAGTGGCGTTTCAGATCAGTTTTAAAAACAGTTTTGGGCATTCCAACTGTCTTTGATTTTGGTTAGCTTTCGAAATGTTCCTAAATGTCTCTGTCAATTTAAAATAGTTCTAGGAAAGTTTAAGACATTTGTAGAAGGCTCAGGAACTTTTCAGAACGTTCTCAGTAGCATTTAGATATCTTTGCCACATTCAAAACGGTTCTAGAGGCCTCTGGGAAGGATTAATACACTTGTAGAGGCTGCTGGCACTTTTTAGAAGGTTGTCAGTAGCATCTAGATGTGTTTGGCACATTGAAAACGGTCTTAGAGGCTTCTAACAATTTAAAACAATTCTGGAAGGTTTAAGACACGTGTAGAAACTTCTGGCACTTTTTAGAAGGGTTTTCAGTAGCATTTAGAGGTCTCTAGCAGATTCAAAATGGTCCAAGAGGCCTTTGAAAATTTAAAACAGTTCTGGGAAAGTTTAAGACACTGTAGAGGCCTCTGGTACATTTAGAAGGTTCTCAATAGCATTTAGAGGTCTATAGAACCTTTAAAATGGTCATAAAGGTCTCTGGCAATTTAAAATATTTCTAGGAACGTTTAAGACAGTTGTAGAAGGCTCAGGAACTTTTCAGTACGTTCTCAGTAGCATTTAGATGTCTTTGCCACATTCAAAACGATCCTATAGGCCTCTGACAATTTAAAACAACTCTGGGAAGGTTTAACACATCTGTAGAAGCCTCTGGCACTATTTAGAAGGTTTTCAGTATCATTTAGAGGTCTTGGCACTTTCAAAATGACCTTATAGGTTTCTGGTAATTTTAATCCGTTTTTGGAACGATTAAGTTTAATCTCTACAGAAGCCATAGTATATGACCGACCAACCAAAGTTGATATACCGTTGGAAAGTCAATTTTGCTAGTTTGTTGCCTCTGAAACCCTCCTTAAAATGCGACATCAGTGGAAAAGAAAAAGAGCGTTGTCAAACCAAAACTAAACACTGAAAACAGCGTTTAGTAGTAATCTTTTCGATTTTTGAATAAGGAATAGAGAAACCACAAAAACGTCACCTCAATATTATTAAAACAACTTGCTCTTAGATTACAAAATATTCTATATTTGTTCGTTGCGTTCTAAATTAGATTCGTTATCCTTAGATGGTGAAAAGAAGAGTAAAAAGAAGAAAGAAAAAAAGAAGGTCGAGAAAAAAGAAAAGAAACCCTCTTCGGATAAACCCCGTAAGCGCAAAGATAAAAAGGAAAAGGACGATAATAAGCCGAAACGGGCGTCCACTGCTTTTATGTTGTGGTTGAACGCCACCAGAGAGCAAATTAAGAAAGAACATCCGGGAATTACAGTAACAGAAATTGCGAAAAAAGGAGGAGAAATGTGGAGAGAATTGAAAGACAAAAGCAAATGGGAGGAGAAAGCTGCCAAAGAAAAGGAAGAATACAACAAAGCAATGGCTGAATACAAAGCGTCGGGCGGTAAGTTATTTACAATTAATTAAAACAAATTTATTGAGCTGCTACTTACTAATTATTGTTTCAATGTAGGTGGCGAAGATAAATCTAAGTCTAAGTCTTCATCTTCCTCATCGTCGAAAAAACCATCCAGTTCAAAGAAAGTGGAAGTTTCCCCATCCAAAAGTGGCACGTTCAAGAGTCGCGAGTTTATCGAAGAAAGCGACAGCAGTTCAGGCGAGGATAGTAAGAAAAAGTCAAAACCAGACTCTAAGAAGCAGGAGAAAAACGATGATAAGAGCAGCAAACGAAAGAAGGGAAGCGACGATGAAAGTGATAAAAAGAAAAACAAGAAAGATGATGATAGCGAAGAGGAAGAAATTCTTAGTAGCCCCGAAGCTAGCGATGCTAGTGATGAGGATGATGATTAATTGGTTTGTTGATTCAACAACTTTTGAGAGTTTTTTCCATATTAAATGTTGGTTGTATTTATAAGTTTTGATAAAATATAGTTGCTGAAATAAGGTGTAATTACTATGGGTTTAAGTACTGATATCTCCATTTTTCTAACTTGAGTCCTTTTGGTTTCTCTTTCATTTGGCAATTTGACAAATTGTGTTAAGGTCATTTTTTACAATTGGCTTTTTTCTTGCCAGTACTTAAAATTGCTGTAACACCTCCGGAATTTTTTAATTTTACTATTAAAAATTTTCACGTTCTCTAGCGACAAAACCGTACCCCTAACCCATCAACTTTTATACGTTAATAGAAAGCTTATTTCATTGGCTATACATTGACATAAAAGTTTATACAAAGTGTGGAAAATAAGCTAGTTATTGACGATTGAACGAAAGAATGCACCAAAAAAATCATAAAAAATTTGTTCATTTTGACACCCTCTAGCGGTCAAACCGTCTAACCTATCCATTCAAATTGGAAGACTGTTAGAAAGCTCATTTCATTGGCTATCCATTGACGTATAAAGCACTACTGAAAGTGGTGCAAATAACCGAGTTATTAAAGATTGAACAAAAGGATGCACGAAAAAAGTCATAAAAATGTTGGGAACTCTTTAGAAACGTCATTCCATTGGCTCTCCATTGACGTATAAAACTCTAGCAAAAATAGTGCAATTAAGCCAAGTTTTTGAATATTAAACTAAAGGATACAACAAAAGTGCAATTTTTTGTAAAAACGCCCTCTAACGAAAAGACCGAAAACTAAATGGAACATTGTTTTAGGACACTCTACAGGACAGAAAATGCTGTTTAAAATGCCGCAAAAACAAAGTTTCTACGATTAGCCGTTTTCGAGATATTTCATTTCTTTCAAAGCAAACTTTGGACTACCACCACTTTATTTGAAGAGATAGAAGAAAAAGTTAAATAGGAAAATTCTTCGTAGAGAATAGGGGATTACTTTTATGATGAGATTTTTACTATAGGTACCTTTCCATTTGATTTTCAGAGTTTTTGAAAGTTTTTAATTTTAGTGGTATGAAACACCCCCTAACGGTGGATTTAGAAAGCTGAAAATTATTTTCAGTATTTTCTCCCCCACATTTACTAATAAAAATTTCTTGTAGCCATGTTCCACCGCGTGCACGGCTTATTGGGACACCCTACAGGGTGCAAAAAACTCCATTACTACTTCACTTGTCCAATATATTATCTATTTACTGTGAAAATATTTGTCGAAATATCTAACCCTGCGCACCCGCTTAAGCTTAAACTGAAATAGAAAAAAAAACACCATACCAGTTTATGCTTTATTTAGTATGAACGAATTGTTTTAGTTAAATCCCATTTTTTACATAAAAAATAAATAATATGTAAATTAAAGATCACATTAATGTGTGTAGAGGAACTCTCAAATACAAATCTTAACACTGTTCAAAGAAAGTTACAGATCTTTATGTTCCAACAGCTTCAAAACAATAATTGTTTTAAGGCACTTATGTATTAGGACGTTGGGTTTATACTTTTACAAAGTGCGTTTGATACGGATTCGCTTTGTAAGGGTTTTTAATGTTAAGATGGAATTTGAGTGCCGTTTGATTGTATCTAGAGTAAAAACTAAGTATAGAGTATAATCAGAAACAAATTTCAAATTAAAAATTTTGATTTCCTAGTTGTAAAAATAACTTACAAAAAGCGAATATCCGCTTTTAAAACTGACAAACTAAATGATTATTAAATACCTGTTATATAGTGTAAATAGTTTCCTCGTTTAGAAAAGAGCACAAACGATGCTAGCAACAAGTTACTTAATTTATTTAATTAACACTATTGGTGTACACACTGCATTCTAGGAGCGTCACGTTCCTCATAGTCACCTTCGTACGCTTCACCCCTATTACCAGAGCCAGAACTTCTGTCGTTAGGATCATAATCCATTAAATCAACCTCTTCAACTTCTTCGCCTTCGGGCATCACAAATGGCGTTCTCGGCCCAAGTAACTGTTCGATTTTCTTCAAAACTGGTTCGGTCGCAAAATGATTATCAGGGTATTTGATGTCAAACGTTATTTTTAGCCGGCCCTTTTCAAAAGGATTTTTGTACGTGGGCATACCTTCGTCTGCTACGCATTTGACATCTCCTTGCTTAATCACCTGACCAGCAGGATGTCTGATGAGTAAATCACGTTTGTCTAAATGGCGGACGACGAACGAAAATCCGCAAAGTGCCTCAGTGAGTGTGATGGTTTTTTTCATGTACAAATCAGTGCCGTGTCTTTCAAACGTTTCGTGGGGTTTCTGATGAAGAATTATTATTACATCGCCCGGCTCGTAGCCAGGTTTCTGGTCTCCTTCACCGCGGAACACAATTCTTCGGTTGTCCTCCATACCTTTCTCGACGTGTACTGATAAAATCTTTGTTTCATTGCACACTTTCTTTCCTTTGCATGTCGGACACTTGTCCTTTTCGTCAATTAGTTCACCAGCTCCACGACATCTTCTACAGCACGATTGAACCTTAAAGTAAAAATAATTTTGCTTAAACTTTACTTAAACTATATTTTTTGATTATTGAAAATTGTTATGCGACTTTATAAACTGTAAAAAGAGTCATGTGACCATTTGCACATTAGGTGACTCTTCAAATAATACTTTAGCATCTAAAACAGTCACGTGTCTTAATTCATTGGTTATGTTGTTCAAACACCGCCCTCTATACTAGAAAGCCTAAAATGTCACTTTTAATGGCGGTTTTCGTTTTATACACAAACTTATGCAGATGCAGTAAGAAATATGTATTTTTTTTTATTATTTCGTGTAGTTGATTGAAAGTTGTGAGTAAAACATCAAAAAAAAATTCATTTCTGATCCAGATATGTATAGATAGAGCTTTTTATACACAATCAAGTCCAGCCTAAACAAATTGGTTAGAACATTTGTCCTGGAAAGTACAACACACAGCAAACTAGTTTAAACACTGTTCAATATAAGAAAATCTGGAAATTCTTGTAACTAGGTAAGCAAAATTGGTAAATGGTTCTTATGTTATTACCTAGAACATAAAGACCTTGTAACAAGCATGAAGATGGTTCATTTAAAACCTTTTAAATTAGTAATATTATCAACATTTCCAAATCAATTTTATGATAACAATTAATGTAAAATAATTACCTGTTGCATCATACCATGTCCCAAAGGCCGTAGAGTCACTTCTACTCCAGAACCATCACAACTTTTGCAAGTTTCTGGTTCTACTCCAGTTTTGGTACCCTTTCCACTACAACTAGCGCAAATTACGTTCTTGCTGAGTTGAAGTTTTGAAGTTTTCCCATTGTACATATCTTCTAAAGTCACTTTTAGGGAATGAACAGTGTCTTCTCCACGGTGCCCTCCCCTTCTTCTGCCGCCCCCAAATCCGGCAAGATCGTCGAAAAAGCCGCCACCAAACATTTTTGAAAACAGGTCAGCACGATCGTGGGCTCCTTCTTGCAAGCCTTTCAGCCCCACTTGATCATATAACTGTCTTTTCTTAGGATCAGATAACACTTCATAGGCATAGCTAATTTCTTTAAATTTGTCGCCTGCTTCTGGATTCTTATCAGGGTGGAATTCCTTTGCTAACTTTCGGTATTGCTAGAACAATACATTAATAGTGGAAATAATTTATGTTTCAATGCAATCAATTTAAATTTACATACATTCTGAACATAGGATCAATAAATGTTAATTTTACTATTCAGTGTTCAAAAACACACCTTAAAGTTTGATATAAAGTCTGTGTTATTATTTATTTCAGTGTTTACTAAAGGGAAAACATGGAATTGAGCATTCTATACAAAAGATTTATTTACAATATTGTCCAAATATTTCATTCTGAATTTTGTTAATTCATATAAAAAACCCAGAAAGTCAAGAATTATTGTTGGAAGAAATGAAGCTAGCTATTTTATGATTTTATGTAACAAACACATAATGCATCTTTGAAACAATCTCTCTCCCCTGAAGGATTTCTCTCTCTGGGGTTATCTGAATCAAACATTTATTAAACAACACATCCTCATACTGAAAAACAATAATTAACATGGTATAATCCCACATGGCTGTAAAGTACAAAATAAGTTAATAAACTCAGATCACTTATAAAACCAAGATTAGATAATTGGCTAAAAATTGCAAACTAACCACAGAATATTTTACAAGAATTCTAAGATGACTAATGGACTTTTGAAGAATAAGAATGACTGACTTCTCTAGAATGGCATCACCTAGAAACTTGTATATTTACAAACATAAATCTTCAAAAACTAAATGTACTGTTTAATACTTTTTCTAAACTAACAAATTTGAGCAGCATTGAGGTTTTTTGATCCACTTTTCTAAATGTTTTTCTAAAAACAGAGACACTTTATTTCCATATTTTTGCCACAACAAACCGCATGGTTCAGGGCCAAATCATAAATTTTGGGATTCATTTGTAAAACAATGCTTTCATTTGCATTATCAGGTGGCAGTAGTCAAACCTGAGAGATCAATTTTTAATAAAATTTTAGTCTGGCTTTGCTATTTGTTACCAGTGATTATAAGAACAACAGTCATGAGCAGAATTATCCTTACTAAATACTACTTATTAGAAAAACTACTTAGGTGTTGGGTGCAAATCAGATCTTTTAATTATACCTTCTTTGACAAAGGACATGATTGCCTGCACAAAATAAAAAAATATATTTTAAATGTTCTGCCACTAAATTGCCATCCAAATTTAAGAAATGACTTAATAAAACCCAAATTAGTGTAGAAACATGTTGTCTATCCTTGAAAACTGTGGAAATACATTAAACTTTAGTCCTTTGCAAAGGACGTGCAGAATTATATCACGTGATAATTTTTACAATATATTAAACTAGGGATTACAAAGAATGTTTTCCTAACTTACCTTTTTAATCTCATGGTCTGGAGCTGAAGGGCTAACTCCTAAAGCTTCGTAAAGCGAAACGTCTGCCATCTTTCTAAACAAGGAAACGGAAAATGAAATAATGAATAAGGAATGATGTGAAGGACATGACATGAGAGTTTTGCTGTCATGTGTCAGTGCCCGACAGTTCTTGCGGTTTCACTTCTCTTCTTCTCTGATCAACTTATACAAATATTACACATTCCTAGAGCATAATTTAAGTTAAAGAAAATTAATTGATATCCAACAGTTACAGAACGGTTGTTTTATGAGTTTTAAAGCTTTGTAGTTTTGTTACTTTAGTTAGAAGGTTTTTATTAAATCAGTAATCCCTGTTTAATTCTGGCATAGGCAACCACCAATACTGCTTTAAAAGAAAAGTAGTTGTGTTAGCCCATAACCTTAAAATTTCTGTTTACCAATTTTTTTTTATAACCTATTAATAAATTTTAAAAAAACAATATAAAACACTACATAATAAAGTAACTATTAAACAATACGTAATACTGACTGTTTCAGTTAACAAAATGTTTCTATCCCGAATTTCTGGTCTTTCTTTAGCAACCAAACCCAATAGGCTTCATTTTATAAGATTGTTTAGTAAAACACCTCTTTATGCTTTTAAAGACAAAGGGGATGAAGAATTTGAAAACCCTATACTAAGAACACTGAGAGTTTTAAGTTCGGACTTAACCAATGCGTACAATGTGGTTACAGGAGGACCTGTTGCACCAAGAAACCCCACTCACACAGATGTGCTTATAATAGGTGGTGGTGGAATAGGTAGCTCCATAGCATATTGGCTTAAAGAAAAATCAAATGCTGACTCATTTGATGTTCTTGTAGTTGAGAAAGATCCTACCGTAAGTATTGAATTACTTCAGTTGTCCCAGTTTTCCTCTCATCAATACTGTAGAATTTGTTTTGTTTCAGTATGCAACTAGTGCAACAGCTTTGTCCGTAGGAGGGCTGCGACAGCAGTTTTCACTGCCAGAAAACATTGAAATGTCTCTGTTTGGATTTGAATTTATAAGAACCTTGAAGAAAAGGTTTGGTCCAAATGCGGATGTTTCCTTCACTCCTCATGGTTATCTTGTATTAGCTAGTGAAGAAGGTGCAGAACAGCTGATAGAAAATAGTAAATTACAAAATGAAATGGGAGCTAATAATGTTGTTTTGCAGAAACACCAATTAAAAGACAGGTATGTTGTTGATAATTTAAATAAATTTGTTTTTTTTGGTTTGTGTAGGTATAATTACCTTTATTAAAAAATACCCTAGTTTTTCATTTTTCTTCCACTTTTTGAATCTATATAAGGATTTGGGCATTTTATAAAAAGTTGAGAAATTTACCCAAAACAAAAATGAGTGATTTACTGACAAGTTGTTTAATTTCATCATTTTTCTTTCTGTAGAATACACAGTAAACTTATTTATCCAGTATCCCACAATAAATTGAGACAAAAATTAATATAACATTAAATATAATCTAATTTTGTACTAGATTTCCTTGGATGAATGTGGATGATATTGAACTAGGATGTTTTGGTTTGGAAAAGGAGGGATGGTTTGATCCATGGTCTCTTTTGCTTTTACTGAAACAAGGAGCTGAAGAGAAAAACGCCCATTATGTAAATGGTGAAGTTATTGGCTTTTTGTTTGATGAAAGGCAGGATTTATTTATTGATGGCGTAAATCAACGTACTATAGAACAACCAAATGCCGTTCTGGTAAGAAGTTTTATGTTTTTAATATGTTGCATTAGAAATTCATGTGTAGGATAACATAGGGCAAAGTTAATGTTTATTGTTGATGTACTTATTATATGAAGAAAGTTGGTTTGTTTTGACTGTTGGGTCACATCTTTTATCTCATTTTATTTCAACTAATATCAGATTATTTTGATATTTTTATCAGTTTTGTAAATAAACAGTGTGCTGGTAAAAAGAGGATTGAAAAACAGTACTGCTAAACGCTGTTTTTAGTGTGTATGCTGAGAGCTTTCTGAAAAGATTAACAACTGTCTTAAACTTTCCCATAACTGTTTTAAATTGCCAGAGGCTTCTAGGACCATTTTGAAAGTTCCATAGACATCTAAATGCTATTGAGAAGCCTCTAAAATGTGCCAGAGGTCCTCTACAAGTATCTTAAACCTTCCCAGACTTGTTTTAAATTATCATAAGACATTCAGACATCATTTTGAATATGCCAAAAACCTTTAAATGTTATTGCAAACTTTCTGAAAAGTTCCAGAGCCCTCTACAACTGTCTTAAACTTTTCTAGAATTGTTTTAAATTGCCGGAGGCCTCTAGGACCATTTTGATTCTGCCAGAGACTTCTAGGTGCTACTGAAAACCTTCTAAAAAGTGCCAGAAGTATATCTCTATAAATGTCTATCTCTGTTATCTCTATAACCTTCTTAGACATGTTTTAAATTGCCAGAGGCCTCTAGGACCACTTTGAAAGTTCCATAGACCTCTAAATGCTATTATGAACCTTCTAAAGAGTGCCAGAGGCCTCTACAAGTGTCTTAAACCTTCACAGACTTGTTTTAAATTGTCAGAGGCCTCTAGGACCGTTTTGAATGTGACAAACCTCTAAATGTGGGTGTGTGGTGTTAGTGATAAGAGAGTTAAGCGATAATAAGTCATTACAAAATTATTATTATTTCATCAGATAAAGATGCCAGACGGCAAAGTTCGAAAAATTAGTTTTGCTGTGTGTATACTAGCCGCCGGCGCAGATTCCGGAAAAGTGGCTGAATACCTTAAAATTGGTACTGGTAGTGGCTTATTATCTTTGCCTCTGCCTATAGAAAAACGGTGAGTGTAATAATAAGTTTCAAAAATAGAGTTTATGACAAAGTGCTCTGTTTAAAGGAGCTTCATTCAAATCGTTTTGCATTGTTAAACAATTGTTTATTGCATGTACATTCTAGGAAACGTTATGTATACGTGTTTGACTGTGAAAAAGATGCACCAGGACTGAATGCTCCTATGACAATTGATTATACAGGCGCGTACTTCAGGCGAGACGGTTTAGGTGGTAAATTTGTAGGAGGAATTTCGCCAAGTCCTGAAAACGAACCCGAAACAACTAACTTAGATGTAAACTTTGATTATTTTGACAAACATCTATGGCCAATTATTGCTAACAGGGTACCAGCATTTAATGCTGTAAAGGTATTATATTTATACTGTTATTCTAAAGTAGTTCACAAGTATAAAATTGTTCCTATACTTCACTTTAGGTTAGAAGTGGTTGGAGTGGTTTTTATGAGTATAATAGTTTTGACGAAAATGGCATTGTTGGTCCACATCCATTTTACAATAATGTTTACATTGCAAGTGGATTCAGTGGACACGGTAAGTTATTCACTATTTAAAATAATATAAATGTTCATTGGATGACTTATCATTTCTTATTATAATAATTTTAAACATCAAGTAATAAATTTTTGTTTTAGGAATTCAACAAGCTCCTGCTATTGGTAGAGCCATATCAGAGTTAATATTAGATGGACGGTTCCAAACTATTGATTTGGCTAGGCTAAGTTTCGATCGACTCTTACTGGAAAAACCTCTTTTAGAATCCAAGATAATATGATGGTGACTTTGTAAAATAATGTTTTTTTGGAAATATACTATATTCTTTGTTATGGGTACCAATATAGTACCTAATAGTGATTTTTATATAATTTGTATGTATTTTTTTTTTAGATTATAAAATCACTAATTTGTTTTTACTAAGAACGAGCGCTTAGTTATACCTTTTCAGTTTTATTTACATGTATATTCAAAAATATGTATTCAAAGCAGCTGCAATTTATACCTAATATTGGACATTGACAGATTTCTTACAGAAATAAAAATTCTGTCTTGTTCTGCATTCGTCGGTGTCGGTTTGTCAAGTCCTTAAATTTACATATTTAATTTTAAATTTTAAACTGTTAACATTACAGCATGGTGAAGAAGAGTTGGCGGAAAAGCATATGAGGAGCACAATTTCAGTTGCAAGTGGTCTGGAGGAACCTAGCACACAACTGGTCCAGAAAATGATCAAACATCCAACTTTTAACAACATTGCTTGGTAAGCCCATTTTCAAAAATTTAACCGTACTATTTATTCGAAGAGTTTAAAAAAAAACACTTAGCAAATGACACCTTAAATAACTTGTCGCGTTGGCGGAAACGTTTGTAACGGTAAGGTATCAGTGTGTTTAGGTCTTAATCCTCTCCTAGAATGTCCCAATCCAGCCGCTATAATGTAAATGGCTGCTTCTACAGTTCGTTTCACATCTTGTTCACTGCCAATGCTCGGATTCACTTCCACCATATCTATAGCGCCTAATCGTCCAGTTCTATGAGCCATTTCCATTAGTTGGATTCCTTCTCTAAGTGTCATTCCTCCTCTAACTAGAAATAATTTTATGTAGCAAATCCAAAAGAAACAATGCTATTGGATTTTATTTCGTTCATTTAATAATTTTACCTGCAGTTCCTGTACTAGGTGCTTCTAAAGAATCCAAGGAATCAATGTCAAAGCTGACATGAATTGACTTTTCCTTTTCTGGATCAATTTTGTTTAGGGCCATGTCAACAATAGTGCTTATTCCATAGTTTTCAATATCTTCCATTCCAAAAGCATTTATACCTAAGAACAGATACACAAAAAAAGTTAATTAATCAATCATAATGTCAGAGTCCTCTAAGGCCACTTTGAAAGTTCCATAAACCTTTCAGTGCTACTGAGAACTTTCTGAAAAGTTCCAGAGCCCTCTACAACTATCTTAA
Organism: Ips typographus; assembly: GCF_016097725.1. Lineage (NCBI taxonomy): Eukaryota > Metazoa > Arthropoda > Insecta > Coleoptera > Curculionidae > Ips > Ips typographus. Next base: position 3,804,097 of record NC_138430.1, on the reverse strand, counting down.
ACTTTTTTAAACTGCCAGAGACCTTTAGAACCATTTTAAAAATTCCATAGAGCTCTAAATGCTATTGAGAACCTTCTAAACCTTCCCAGGCTTGTTTTGAATTGTCAAAGGCCTCTAGGACAATTTTGAATCTCTTAGAGACCTCTAAATGCTACTGAGAACTCCCTGAAAAGTTCCAGAGGCTTCTACAACTGTCTTAAAGCTTCTCAGACTTATTTTAAATCGTCGTAGGCCTCTAGGATTACTTTAAAAGTTCCATAAACTGCTAAATGCTATTGAGAACCTTTTAAAGAGTGTCAGATGCCTCTAGGACCATTTTGAATGTGACAAACACCTCTAAATTCTTATTTATGTCTTTACTTCTCGTACGGTTATTTTACTTACCCAGTTTGTCTATAATTAGTCTCTCATAGGGATCAACACTTCGCAGACCAATATAAGCGATATTTCTCAAAGAAATGACGGGTTGTTGCCAGTCCATTCCCGGCAAATACGGCCAGTAGTCGGACAGTTCTTTTGCTAAAAGCGCCAACGGCATTCCATGAACGTTCCCCGAACTGGAAGTTTCGTTGGTATTCAAGTCGCAGTGCGCGTCCACCCATAAAACACAAACATTTTCTTGTTTTGCTTTTATATGGCCGTCCACAGTTCCCAATCCTTTGAACGTTCATCAATTAATAAGGATTAGGTAACGCAATTAATGCCGTTACCTAGAGAATGGTCTCCTCCAAGGGTCACGCATATTCTTCCCTCATTCAGAATGTTTTCTACAGTTTTTGATACTTGATAATTGCAGGCAGCTATGTGAGCGTATTCTTTCATATTTGGGACGTTTTCGTTTTTTAAATCGGGGGGAATTTGGTAGGATACATCACCGTAGTCTTTGATGTCTAATTTTCCTTCTAGAACAAATCAAGTTGTGTTATGGTAGTTACAGTTTGATGATTAATGAATGTTTAAATTAAAGTATAAAAACAATACCAAAGCTCAGCTAGATTCTCTGAACATTAATAAAAGGTTTATTTATGCCCAGGTTTAAATTTCCCTCAATAAGAAAAATAACATTTAAAAGTCTGTTTCTCGACTGTCGAAGAAACGTTGGTTAACAACTAAAATTTGTTTTTAAACTATTAAGGTCAACAAAGAAACAGTTTCGAAACTGTTGGTTTTATTTGTAATTTATCTGATAATAGTATTTGTGCTAGTTATTACAATTAGAGAAAGTCCCGCAGAAATTAATTTCATATACATTTTGTCTGTGGCTGTGTGCTAAAATCTTTGGAAGATAAAAAAATATTAATATTTATTCCCCTCTATTTTATTTACCAAACTACAAAGCTAAACACACTCTGTATAATATATTTTTTTTAACTTTACCAATTTCTTCAAGACGTTGTATCAATCCCAAATTTCTAATAGCAGCTGGTCCATTTCCGACTCCTTTCTTGGATTGTCCTTTATCAAATGGGACGCCTAAAATTCCAACACTCGGTCCATTTCCTGAATTATGGCACCACCTTTTAATTATACCAAAACCGGCTCTAATTTTTGATCGCATTTTCACGGTATTTCTTAATCACTAAAGCGCGGGTTATTACTACTACTCTTGTGCCTTGTAGTATTCATATCAAGACTCATACTGTTATAATGAATTTTGGATAGGTTATCAAGTCAGTGTCACGACAATAATGTTTATTTTATTAACCACCGCGATAAGTTGCGTTCAAGTCATTATCTAAGATTTCTGCATCTTTATTAACTTTGTCCCAGTAAAGTGAGAATGCAGGGTTTCTATACAGAATGTTCTAAGGTTGTTTATTTATCAAATACAACAGAACTTGAATCTTCAAAATTATTTTCTCCTAGAAAACTTCAAACAAAAATGGTTTTTCTTCACTTAACATAAATCAGAAGTTTGTCATTTCTAGAATTATTTTTGAAAGCAACTTAGGAGATTACCAAGTTGTTCGTTTAAAAAGTGTTCGCCTTCTTCAGTGGAGAGGATAATTTTGGCTAAACTCTTTGGAGGTCAGGCTGTTTCAAAATTTATTGAAATTTGCCTGCTAGATGAGGAATTTCTTGTAAATTTAACGTTTTATTTTTTGTTAAATTAAAGTCTAGTAAGGAAAAGAAGTAGTGCATTTTGTCACAGTGCAGGTGTAAGTACGAATGTAGGGGGGTGATTAACCACACCTTCTCCACAATAAATTAATATTTTATTGTGGAGAAGGCTGTGTGGTTAATCATCCCCCTACAAAGTCTAGTAAGTTTCAGCGCAGAGTTGATTGATTATTTTGATTTGAACCTCATTTCTGTCAGTGAGACTGAATGTGTCGGAAATATCACTGACAAAGATAACTGCGCGTTGTTACTTTACCAGGAAAATTTGACCGATAAATTACAAATACTGTGTTTCTAGCAGTTCAAATTTCGACACTGTTTTTCTCCTTGACTATAACAAATTTTGTAGTTTTTTTTATGTTATTGGATAGGAAATTTAATGAGGATTCTAAAAATGTGCTTAAAACTGTAGTTTTCTCACTCTGTTTTGCAAAAAGGTTTTGAAAAGCCACTTCTACTAGAATCAGTGCCGGATATTGTTTGCATGAGGTCTATATTTTGATTTTCGGGGTGCAGTTATACAGGGTTGATAGCTTTTCCACTTTCTACTAAGAAAAGAAATGCACTGCTAATTTACGCTTTGAACAAAATGAGCAACCTGAATATTATTGCTCTACTTGGAAAACGTTATTTCAACACTCAGTTTTCCACTTAGTGCATGTGTTCGAGGATAATAAAACAATTAAAAAGTGCAATAAAATGTATGACTTTAATAAAAAGACAAACTTCACCTTCTATACTCAAAGAAATAAAATCAAAAAAATAATCAACAAATCAGTAACAAATATCATTAATACTTTATTTAGGTCCCAACATTTCCTCAGGTTTCACCCATTCATTAAACTGTTCTTCCGTGAGTATTCCCAATTTAATGGCGGTCGCTTTTAGGGTAGATTTTTCTTTATGGGCCGTTTTCGCAATTTGTGCCGCCTTGTCGTAACCTATGTGCGGATTCAGGGCAGTAACCAACATTAAACTCTCGTGCAACAATTTATTAATTCTTTCTCGATCTGCCTGAATTCCGTCTACGCAATGTACGGTGAAGCTTTTAGTACAATCGCCAATTAACCGTATAGATCTGAGTACGTTAGCGGCCATCATTGGTTTGAATACGTTTAGTTCGAAATGACCGTTTGAACCACCGACAGTGGTTGCCACGTGATTGCCCATAATTTGCGCGGCTACCATGGTTACTGCCTCGCACTGAGTTGGGTTGACTTTTCCAGGCATAATAGAGCTGCCCGGTTCGTTTTCTGGTAGCATCAGTTCGCCTAAACCACAACGAGGTCCAGAAGCCAAAAATCTAAAAAGTAGAAAATTGTTTAGGTAATTAGTCAATTAGGTCACTTTTTTAGGGTTTTATCTACCTTATATCATTGGCAATCTTCATGAGCGAACAGGCCAGAACATTTAAAGATCCGGACACTTCTACTAAAGCATCATGGGAAGCGAGAGCTTCAAACTTGTTTGGGGCCGTAACGAAAGGTAGGCCAGTCAGATCTGAAATTTTAGCTGCGCATTTTTCCGCAAAACCTTTTCTCGTGTTCAAGCCAGTTCCTACTGCAGTACCTCCTAAAGCTAACATGTAAAGTCTTGGAAGAGTTGCTTTTACTCTTAAAATGATTATAAATCATTAATTAATAAGTTGACAATTAATTACAATCTACCTTTCTATTCCGAAACGAACTTGTGTGACATATCCACTAAATTCTTGTCCTAGTGTCAACGGTACAGCATCCTGTGTATGAGTGCGCCCAATTTTGATTATATCACAGAATTCTTTAGCTTTTTTGTCAAGAGAATCGGCCAGCATTTTAAGTCCTAGAATTATGAAACGTTTTCCAAAATGATAAACTCCTTAATTATGTTATCACACCTGGCATAAGAGTGTGTTCAATTTCCATAGCAACTGCAATGTGCATTGCAGTGGGGAATGTATCATTACTGCTCTGGCTTTTGTTCACATGATCATTGGGATGAACTGGTGTTTTTGATCCTAATTTACCTCCTAATATTTCGATTGCCCTATTGCTGATCACCTGATAGGAAAAGAGATTAGGTTTAACTGATGTGTACTCTGGGTTAAGTGATTTCTGACTGTTGGCTCACTAGCATTCTTATCTCATTTCATTAGACGAAGATCAGATAAAAATATGGGTTTTATAACATCACTTATCAGTTTCACAGTTCAACTAACATCAGATTATTTTGACGTTTTTATCACTTTCCTTTTCCCTTCTACAAAGTGCCAAAGACCTCTAGGACCACTTTGAAAGTTCCATAGACCTTTAAATTTTATTGAGAACCTTTTAAAAAGTGCCAAGAGTCTCTACAAAGTGTCCTCAACCTTCCTAGACTGGTTTTAAATTGTCAGAGGCTTCTATAGGACTGTTTTGAATGTGCCAAAAACCTTTTAATTCTACTGAGAACTTTCTGAAAAGTTTCAGAGCTCTCTACAAGTGTCTTACCTTCCCAGAACTGTTTTAAATTGCCCCTAGCACCATTTTAAAAGTTCTTCTGTTATTGAGAACCTTCTGAAAAATGTCAGAGGCTTCTACAAGTGTCTTAAACCGTCCCAGAGTTGTTTTAGAGGAGACCTCTAGGGCTAGAGCCATTTTGAAAATTTTATAGACCTCTAAATGATATTGAGAACCTTCTAAAAAGTGCCAGAGGCCTCTACAAGTATTTTAATCGTTCCAAGAATTGTTTTAAATTGTCAGATGTCTCCAAAACATTGTGGAAGTGTCAGAACTCTCTAAATAATACTGCAAACCTTCTAGAAATTGCCAGAGGCTTGTACAACTGTCTTAAAACCTCAAAAGCTTCTAGTTCCAATTAAGAAAGTGCCAGTGGCTTCTAATTGCTTACAGACAATTGATTACAAGATATTAATAAAACTTTCTGATAAAGTGGTATATGATGAACTGTCTAACTCTAACACATGTCACCAACTTGTTTTCCAACCCTGTCAAAAGCATTAAATTGTAATGATTCTCTCTTTTTACTATTAATATTATAAAATGTCCAAATCTGTATGTTGTAATAGTTGAGTCTGTGGTTATTATAGCTTATCACTTCTATTCAGGTTCAAATAATCACTTTTTAGGGGACATAGGGCAACTTTTCTCAAGTAATGTACTAACAGACCCAGAAAAAATATTTATAACTAGTTTTCTAAAATACCACACATCTGTTACCTTGAGTTTAAGGAGCAAGGCCTTTTAACAATAACGTTAAAAAAAGTAATTTCAAGGTAATCAGTCAAGCAGATTTATGTACATTGTATAAAGAACCATTTTGACTTACCTCATTTGTGTTCATATTAGTTTGAGTACCAGATCCAGTTTGCCATATCACTAATGGAAAATGATCACAGTAGAGTTTTCCAGAAATGACTTCATCACAAGCTTTTGAAATTGCCTCTGCAATTTTTGGGTCTAAACCATAATCCTTGTTCACTTCAGCTGCTGCTTTTTTTAAAATACCCATAGCTGTTATTAATGGATACTAAAAAGATAGGGTTTATAGTTTGCTAAATAACACTTTTGTATGAAGACTTACAGGCATCCTTTCATATTCACCACCAATAGCAAAATTGATAGTAGATCGAACTGTTTGAGCCCCATAATACTTGTCAGCTGGCACCTTCAGTTCACCGAAAGTGTCTTTTTCAATTCGGAAATCCGCCTGTAAACATTTAGTACAAATGTTGTTTTCAGGGGGCCCACAACTACTCATATTTCAAGGTGTAAAATGAATAAAAGCATATTATGACTTTTACAAGATCAGCAAATATTAACTAGACATCAAAAATGACAATCACGGTTTGTTTCAACACAAAGGGCTTTTTAAATCCTTTAAACCTATTTGAAGAAAAACGTAAACAAACCGGTAATCCTTGCCAAATGATGACATAACAGGACTTACCATTGCTGCTTTAAAAATTATGGGTTCTCGATGCAATTTAAGCAAAACCTTTACGCCAGCAGCACTGCGACTGCCGAGAATCCTAGAGAAAGCCATAGTTAGTTGTTTTGTGTATTACTTCTTTGTCTTCGACCTCGACCCCTTCCCTGAATTCTCAACAGCTGCTAAAAGAAAAATTGTTAAAGTTGAAAAAACTTTTAACTGTCATCTGTCATAACCGTGCCGTTGACAGCTGTCATATAAGTGCCAATTTTGATAGACTTAAGACCAATGAATAATAAAATATAGCAGGAAGGAGAAATAGCAATGAAAGAGGGGGACAAAAATCGTTCAGTTTTTGTTCCCCTTTTTGATTGCTATTGCTCCTTCCTGCTATATTTTTTTATTCATTGGCCAACTACGACCATAACAATTATTGAACATCTGTTATTTGGAGTGCAGAAATGTCATTTTCGTTGCTCTTAATACTTAAGCGCATCCATCAATTGTCAAGAAAAAAATTTATGTATCTATGACCGCTATACAAAATCAATGGTCACGCTTAAACCAATCTTAGTCAGGGATTAATAATATAATTTAAGCCTTATGAATTTATTTCAGTAAATCACTAATACAACACGACGTAAGAAACAATAATTTAACTTAAAACTAAATTAAGTACAATTGACGACTTAAATATTAAGTACAAAAATCATAGTTAAGAGTTTTATTTTCCTAACAGAAAACCAAATATTTTAGCTACTGTCATCTGCCACATGTAGGAACATTAACTGGGAAGAAAACGTTCAATTCTACCAGGGTCGCAAACACTAAGAAGGCCGCGTACATGATTAGGCATGTCAAACCTATTTTCCAATCCAATCTAGAAATATAACAAAAGATTACGTAATACGTTTGCAGAATATGCTACACGGAAAATCAAAGTAAATTGGGATGACGTCACAGCGTGAGAGTTTTATTTTTATTTTTTAGTGTGGAGACATGATCATAATTTATTTTGATCTCACTTACTTGAATCGATTAAAGCAGATGCTCACATACAGCAATACTAGAGTCACAAGTAAGCAGGATGTACTGTAATTAATTCCTTGTGAATTAATAGTTATCCAATGCTCTCCGTCTACCTTTGGGTAGTAAGATGATTTAATATACCAAGGTATACCTAAGCATAGAAGAATGTCAAATGTGTTTGATCCAATAGAGCTGCTTATACCCATTGAACCATGACCTAATAAAATTTGATTAATCTTTCTTCAAACTTGTATTATCAAAGACTGTTATAAAAGTTTAGGAATATTTAAATTTTTGCCTTATAACAATATATTCTTAAAACTAACCTTGATTGGTGACCAACACACTAGAAACGGCCTCTGGAACACTACTGCCAGCTGCCAAAAATGTCAACCCCATCACTGAGTCCGGAATACCAAGAGTGTCTCCTGCAATTATCATTATACTTACAAATTCCCTGTATACTTGTAGGCAATGCAAAAATATGTAACTATATTATTCTACATACCTATAATGGTAATCAACCACGCTACAAGGTAAGACAAACCACCAATCCAAATTACGCACATTGAAAATGTTACAATATACAATTTTGGATAACTTCTAGTTGATGGAATCGTAAGGGATAAAATCAAAGATATCGGCCATTTGATGATCCACCATGTTTTGCCGACGGTACTGTCTTGACAAGGCCATTCCCAAACACCTGATGACCCATCTGAAATATGTTTAAATTTAAATAGGAAATAGTTAAAGTTCAGATACAAAATATTCTTCTTTTGGCAACTTTTTAGGTTCCAACTACTTTTTTAAATTTTTCTGTATGCTTACCCAATTCTTCAATGTCTTGCAAAGTCACATCCGAACTCAATATTTCCTCAACATCCCCGTTGTAATGATTAACTTTCCCGTTTGAATGTAAAAGCAACGGCTGATTTTCTGGCCTTAGTTCCCTGTAGTATCCTTTTCGACGTACTCGTACTACAACCTTGCTGACGTAGGCGCAGATACTGTCGTTAAATAGCATTACTAAAAATAATTAATCTTTAAAAATTGATTCTAACTTTTATATTACCCAGTAGTTACCCAAAACGTAAAATACATAAAATAGTACCAAGAGCAATGCTTCGTAACAGTAGATTTTGCCATCTTGTAAGAAAACAATGAGCATAATAACTGAGAACATATATACTAAACTGTCTCGCGTTATGGGGTACCATTCCAAATCTAAAACCTACAACAAAAAAACAGGATGTTTAATAAACAACATTTAATATTTTAAAATTATTTAAAAAATCAGTGAATGAAGTGAATAGACAGTTAAATTAAACTAAAGATTTCCAACAGTTTAGAATCAAAGCCATTTCAAACTGACAAAATTGTACAAACCAAAAAGTAATTTGTTTTAACGTCTTTTAGCGCTCCTTAAAGTTACTTGGAAACATTACACGCGGTTTTTCTTTATTTGAAAAACAAACCAACACCAGTTTAGACTGTAAATGTACAATAGTTCAGTACAAAGGAAATCACAGTCTGATCTTCAAAGTGAGTGTCAGTGAATACGGCCGTTACTGCGCCTCACAGCGCTCCCTCATTTCTGGATTTTAATACATTTCGTTTCCGTTAATCTGCCACTTTTCTTCTGTTTCTTTAAAGATGACAGGTGTCCTAGTTTAACACGTGCTAACTTGGTCACGATGACAGCTAGAAGATTCGTTCAAACGTCAAAATATAGTCCGTAACTTTTAACTAAACATTTCCTTTCAACAATTACAAATAACCGAGAAGAGCTTTTTTAAGTCGCAATTTGACAGCTCCTAACTTAATTCCTGTGACAGTTAGGAGGATCGTTCCAACGTCAAAATGTAGCACAAAAAGAGTTTTTATGAGAAAAAACACTAATAACTGAGAACAAAAAAGTGTCTCTCTCCGCTTCCTTCAAACCTTTATTCTGTTTTTTTTTAGGTGTTTCTTATTTGACACCAGAGCTGGAATAAGTAGTCACCAAAACTACTTTAAGTAATAAGTAGTAAGAAGCCATAATTTCAAATCTACTTGAAGTATTAAACGAATATACGTTGAAGTAGGTAATTAGTAAAGTACTTAAATTGAAACATTTGCAGTACAAGTAATAAATAAGCTATACTTGAAGTACTTTGAAAACATACTTTTAACCGACACTGACTCGCGACTAATCTGTTTGTGCTTGTTATGATTTCTTTCACTTATTTCCTTAAAATTACTTTTACCACTAATCATGTACTATTAGTACTTCTTAAGAGTATGCAAATAATTTTAATACTTAAAAATACTTTTAAATGTACTTAAGTAGAATAAAAACTTTCCAATACAAATTATAAGTAATAAGTATTACTTATTTTAATAGACATTTTTAAGTAATAAGTACAAGTACTTCATTTAAAATATACTACAGTTACATTTGAACAAATATTCCATTTTTAAAAGTATTTCAGTAAACTGCTTAAAGTAGCAAAACTACTCATTACTTTACTTGAAGTAGATTTTGGTACTAAGTAATCCAGATCTGTTTGACATGTTCTAACTTGGTTTCTATGACAGCTAGAAATTTCGTTCAGACGTCAAAATATATCCCGTAATTTCAGCTTTCTTTTAATTCAACACAATTTTCTTACAAAAATTACAAATAATTGAGATATTTGACATGACATACAACAGTGTAACTGCAGTATACTTGATTTAAAAACTAGAAGGAGGGATTGTGAATTAGGTTGGCAATAGTGGTTAAATGTGATTGGCCAGTTGGTGGTATGATTTACACAGCAGTAGTGATGGGCAAATTAGCGGTAAAGTCATTATTTTACTTTACCACGAAAATTTTACCAGTAAATTACAAATACTGTGTTTCTGGCAGTTCAAATTTTGATACCGCTTTTCTCCCTGACTGTACCGAATTTTGTAGTGTTTTTTCAGGTTATTGAATAAGAAATTTAATGTGAATTTCAAAAATGTGCTTTAAACTGTCACTTTCTCACTCCAAGTGGGTTTTCTAGGCGATTTTGTCCCTGACTGTTCTTTCAAATTGTGTTTCTGGGAGTTCAAACTTTGATACCGCTTTTCTCCCTGACTGTACTAAATTTTGTAGTGTTTTTTCAGGTTATTGAACAAGAAATTTAATGAGAATTTCAAAAATGTGCTTAAAAAATAATTTTCTTACTCCAAATGGGTTTTCCAGGCGATTTTGTCCCTGACTGTTCTTTCAAATTGTGTTTCTGGGAGTTCAAACTTTGATACCGCTTTTCTCCCTGACTGTACTAAATTTTGTAGTGTTTTTTCAGGTTATTGAACAAGAAATTTAATGAGAATTTCAAAAATGTGCTTAAAAAATAATTTTCTTACTCCAAATGGGTTTTCCAGGCGATTTTGTCCCTGACTGTTCTTTCAAATTGTGTTTCTGAAAGTTCAAACTTTGATACCGCGTTTCTCTCTGACTGTACCAAATTTTGTAGTGTTTTTCAGGTTAACGGATAAGAAATTTAATGAGAATTTCAAAAATGTTCTTAAAAAATCACTTTCTTACTCCAAATGGGTTTTCCAGGCAATTTAGTCCCTGACTGTTCTTTCAAATTGTGTTTCTGGGAGTTCAAACTTTGATACCGCTTTTCTCCCTGACTGTACCAAATTTTGTAGTGTTTTTCAGGTTAACGGATAAGAAATTTAATGAGAATTTCAAAAATGTGCTTAAAAAATCATTTTCTTACTCCAAATGGGTTTTCTAGGCGATTTTGTCCCTGACTGTTCTTTCAAATTGTGTTTTTGGGAGTTCAAACTTTGATACCGCTTTTCTCCCTGACTGTACCAAATTTTGTAGTGTTTTTTCAGGTTATTGAATAAGAAATTCAAGGAAAATTTCAAAAATGTTCTTAAAAAATCACTTTCTTACTCCAAATGGGTTTTCCAGGCGATTTTGTCCCTGACTGTTCTTTCAAATTGGGTTTCTGAAAGTTCAAACTTTGATACCGCGTTTCTCTCTGACTGTACCAAGTTTTGTAGTGTTTTTCAGGTTAACGGATAAGAAATTTAATGAGAATTTCAAAAATGTTCTTAAAAAATCATTTTCTTTCTCCAAATGGGTTTTCCAGGCAATTTAGTCCCTGACTGTTCTTTCAAATTGTGTTTCTGGGAGTTCAAACTTTGATACCGCTTTTCTCTCTGGCTGTACAAAATTTTGTAGTGTTTTTTCAGGTTATTGAATAAGAAATTTAAAGAGAATTTTAAAAATGTTCTTAAAAAATCATTTTCTTACTCCAAATGGGTTTCCCAGGCAATTTAGTCCCTGACTGTTCTTTCAAATTGTGTTTCTGGGAGTTCAAACTTTGATACCGCTTTTCTCTCTGGCTGTACAAAATTTTGTAGTGTTTTTTCAGGTTATTGAATAAGAAATTTTATGAGAATTTCAAAAATGTGCTTAAAAAATCATTTTCTTACTCCAAATGGGTTTTCCAGGCGATTTTGTCCCTGACTGTTCTTTCAAATTGTGTTTCTGAAAGTTTAAACTTTGAGACCGCTTTTCTCCCTGGCTGTACCAAATTTTGTAGTGTTTTTCAGGTTACCGGATAGGAAATTTAATGAGGATTCGAAAAATGTGCTTAAAACAATATTCTCTTACTCCAAGTGGGTTTTACAGGCGATTTTGTTCCTGAGTGTCATTTAAACTGTGTTCAAATTTCAGACAATTTCAACTGTTTAAAATATTTGTTGCACCAAACCAGCTTTTCTTATAAATAACTTGGAAACGATGAAAGTTACAAAAAAATAGCGGGAGACCAAAAATGTTCCTAATCCTTAACCCAACACCGTTTTTACTTCCAGTATACAAGGTGTACAAGAAAAGTATGGTGGTTCACTATTTTTGTCACCCTGTACGTCTAGAAAGAGGAGCTCAAAACGGTTCTTTTATGTGGTGAAACCACGCTGAACTACGAAAAATAACTGAGTTACAGGGTGTTCGAATTTCAAACCACAATTTCACCTGATGTTGCATCAAACCAAGTTGGGAGCTGTTAAATGTCACAATTTAACAGTTCTTAACTTGGTTTCTGTGACAGTTAGGAGGTTCATTCCAACGTCAAAATGCAGCCCAAAACTTCTGTTTTTTTTAAAAAAAACATTAATAACTTTCGACAAAACTCCAATAACTGACTAGTGGCCTATAGAACACTGTTGTGTACGCCAAACTTAAATAGAAAACTTTAGTTTCTTCCACATATTTTGAAGGTATAGTGCGTTCCTCATAAATTCAAACTGTCCCAGAAAAGGTGGTTTCAAGTGTGAGATTTTTTCCAAAAAAGACCGCAAAGAAACCAATATTACCTGTTTTTGGGGAAAATCCCTCCCCTAATCTGACAAACATGCGTTTTTGGATCTAAATTATGACGTTATTACTAACAGCTGGTGTCTTCTGAAAAGCGCTAAATGTTATAAGACGCGATAAGACAGACACAGACAAAAAACGACGTAAAAGTGTTAAACTTACTGTAAATCGAGCGTAAAAAAAAAATAATTAAATATGCAAACCATAACAAATCTTGTGATTGATTTGCACATTAGTAAATCTCGTATTAGAGTAAAAGGGAAGTGAATAACATCTAAACCAACTTGTCACTTACGATTTTGGCAAAAAAACCGCAACATGCTGGCACTGCTAGTATATTGAAGACAGCGGATCCAACAATGGTACCAACCCCCAAATCGCCTTGCGTAATAAACGTTCCTATACTGTTAATAAATATTTCAGCGCTCGAACTAGCCGTGGCCATAAAAGTAGCTCCTGCAATGTCCTCTTTCAAATTCATAGCTGAAAACAAAACGCAATACTAAATGTTTGGATTAAAAACTGGGTTTATATTAGTCCTTCACTTACAATGGCACATTCTTTTGATGCATGGAACGAAATACTCCTCGCACACCACCGCCAAGAACAGGAATAAATAACATACTAATATCACGTGAATTATCACCCAGCCGTGTTGACGCTGATCTCTGGTTAGGCCGTCCGAAGGAAATTCGTTTATAGCTGGCATAGTGCAGTTTTTGATTGTTACATTAATAGTAACATTCTGGGTATAATTCCATGGATGAATTGTGGTGATGCCAACAGTCGCTTCAGAAACATTCTGAATATTGATGTGGTTGTTGTCATTTTCAGCTTGTACTGCCAGCAAGTGACGAGAATGGAAAGGAGCTTCTTGGTTTTCTGAAAACAGAAAAAGTTAGACTATGTTTATAATCTTGAAAACTGCTAGTTATTTGCGCAACTAGGGAGGAAAGTGCAACAATTTTTCAAAAGTTCAAGGGTGCAAAAAGCAGTGTATTCCAGAGTTGCGCATCTAATTTAACTGCTGCTTTTTTCATAAAATATTACATTGGTAGTAGAAAAACGTAGTCTGGGTTCTGGGGTTTTAAATTAAATTTAAATCCAAGTATATGGCAAAATGTGTTATCCAGGCTCTAAATTATAATCATTTTCAACACCTTAATAGATTTCACCGTTTCTCAGATATTTCCGTGTACTAGACACTAGACAGACATAATATATGCACTTTAAACGATCAATACATATTATAGGTCAAGAGTATAGCAATAACCTTACTAGTGAGTGTTTAAAAGTAAAAAAAGTATCTCAATAGCACTTAAACATCTTAATGAACTTCAACCGTAATTGTTTCATAAAATTTTCCATTCTCATTGCTTTTCAGCGCCAATATGTAACCGTAGACAACCTTTTGATACTCTTGTAAACACTTGCAATTTGAAAGATTATATGCGATTGTGTTGGGAATTGTATTTTTTCTCACGTTAATAAATTAGTATCATTGTTTTTCCTTACCAGAAATATTTTTCTTAAAAACATATTACAAAACTCTATTTGTCGATGATTAGGTGTTATTGTTCAGAAAAATAATAATTACTTGAGGATATAATCAGCGTGTGAAGTAATTACGTATTTTTGACTTTTGGTCTTTTAACTTTAAATTTGAAAATTATTAAGCAATGTAGTAACATAAAAAAATGCTTTTTGACGATTTCACTCATATAATCTTTGTTAGGAAAAAAACATTATAATTACCTCTTAGATTTAAGGTAATGCGGTCTCGTTTTAACACATTGTTTACTATGGACAAGTATATCATTTTCTAAATAGAGGTAGTGGTATAGGATGTTTCAATTCATCTATTATTAGTAAAGTATTAAAATACCGACAACGGCTATATACAGGGTGATTCAGGTTTTAATACACAGTGTTCAAACCACGTATTGTACGTCCAAAAATAATCTCAGTTTGCTCTGTAAACTATCCCGGAAATACGTCTATACCTGGTTAAAATTTGTGTATTAAAACCTGAATCACCCTGTAGATAAAGAGTAACGGTAAAGATGCCCATCTCTGGTAATTTATTACTCAAAAACAAAATTTCAGCTTTTGGTAGCACCGGCAACATCACTAAAATTATATCCATCCTTGTTCTACTTATTTAATAGAGGTAATCTGACAAGACAGTGGGTAGATCTGGTTTTTTTGGAAATTTTCCGTTTATATAGAGTGAATCCTAAAATGAAACTTAATTATACTGAAAAAACAAAGAAAATGTTTATATTTCATACTGTGTGGCTTGGTTCATAACAAACCCCGCAGATTTGTTCTTGACGAACCCATAATTTCGAAACTTGACACTCAATTTTAATGAGGTATTACAATATAGTCACAGAGGTGCACCGTTTATTGGAACACCGTGTACAATAACCGTCAAGTGACAAAATAATCAAATGTTAGCATATTCACAGCTGTACAGGATGTTCAAATTTACTAAGGAGCGTTTCAGAACCAAGTGTGTACAGGGCAAAAACATTCTTTAAGCTTGCTGGGTATATTTATAGTACACCCTGTATTACTATACAAAAACCACTTGATTGGTAAGTTCACTTACCATAATTGTTGTCCAAACTTTCAAACCTTTTACCACTAGTAAAGAAAACTCCGATTATCAAATACGATAAACTAATAACGGATATACAAGCTACTCTAAACAGAAGAGCTATTTCTCTACTCTTAGTCCGTAATAACATGCCGATGAATGAATCTAAATATTTACTAATAACACTGTCAAATTACACTCAAAAAGCTTTATCAAAAAATTAAGTCACCAAACTATAATGTTAACAGTTATACACCTCTGATTGTAAAAGCAGAAACAACTTTCTCATTCAAATATATACCTTCGGTCTTATCATATTTTACCTGCTATTGGCAATGGAAAATTCTTACAATGAAGTGTCAAATAAATAAGCACTTTAACAGATTATCAATATTCTTGTATTGTGACAACAGAATTTATTTACTATACGTGTGTAAACGAATTACAGTGGCGTAAAGCGAAACTATTAAAGCAACATAGTTTATAATTTACACTTCCTTTAACAAAGTAATTTTTTACCACAAATTAACAGAAGAGTAAGGCATTAACGCCAATGATATCAAATGATAAACAATAAAAAACCAATATTTATTCACACCGATATCTAAAGCAGGTTTCTTTTAAAACGCAACTGAACTCAACATATTTTAACGCTATTGTATTATTCTTGTTTATTTTGGTTATTTGGGTGCTCATTTAAATATTTGGTGGATATTCTCCAGATTGCAACAATGTATTTAGTACGCGTTTATTAGTATTTAAAACCAGTTAAATTTTTACCTGTTTATAAAATTTTGATACAATATTATATTATTTAGAATATTTATATGGTGAATTTGAGTTTTAAAGCGTCAGGTTAGTATTCAATGCTTAAGGTTTCTAATAAACAACTCATAGAACTCTAAAACGCACAATAACATGGTTTAGACTGAGTGTATTGCTTTTAAACAGTTTTATAGCTTCGTGGAGTGGGATTTGACAGTTTACAAGTTTGTGACAGATTGAAATAATTATTAAAATAAAAAGTTACACGTCACGGCTGTCCAATTTCATGTCTCATTGACTTATAAACAAGCAATTAATAGAATTTACAACTGTATATGCTTTTAAGTAAGTTTTGTAGTTTTTTAGCTTTATGGAGTGGTGAACCAATTTTACCTGTAAATGTATGGGTCTAATTGATTTCAAAGATATTATTTTCTGTGATTCTTGTACCAAATGAGTAACAATCCTATAACTTTTTTTCTAAAAAAATAACATTTTCAGCTTTTTGTCACTTTTTTTTTATTATATCACGTGGTTTTTGGAAAATAATTTAGCAAGGCAGTTACGTCGCACTGTCAAAATAACTGTCATTAATCTCAGAAACACGTTTTGTATCAAATACTGTTTGACAGTAAGAGACAAAAATTACTGTAAAAACCACCAAACCACTTAGAGTAAGAAAATGACTGTGTTAAACACATTTTTGGCATTCCTATTAAATTTTCTATCCAGTAACCTAAAAATACACTCCAAAATTTGGTAGTCAGTGAGAAAAGCGCTGTCGAAGTTTGAACTGCCAGAAACACAGTTTGAAAGGATAGTCAGGAACAAAATTGTCTAATAAACCCACTTGGAGTAAGAAAATGACTGTTTTAAGCACATTTTTGGAATCCTCATCAAATTTCCTATAAGATAACCTTAAAAACCCTACAAAATTTCGTACAGTCAGGGAGAAAACCGGTGTCAAAGTGTGAACTGACAGAAACACAGTTTGTAAAGACAGTTAGACAAAATCGTCTGTAAAACCTACTTGAAGTGAGAAAATTACTGTTTTAAACACATTTTTGGAATTCCTATTAAATTTCCTATCCAGTAACCTAAAAATACACTACAAAATTTGGTAGTCAGTGAGAAAAGCGGTGTCAAAGTTTGAACTGCCAGAATCACCGTTTGAAAGGACAGTCAGGAACAAAATCGTCTGTAAAACCTACTTGAAGTGAGAAAATTACTGTTTTAAGCACATTTTTGGAATCCTCATCAAATTTCCTATAAGATAACCTGAAAAACCCTACAAAATTTCGTACAGTCAGGGAGAAAACCGGTGTCTAAGTGTGAACTGACAGAAACACAGTTTGTAAAGACAGTTAGACAAAATCGTCTGTAAAAGCTACTTGAAGTGAGAAAATGAGTGTTTTAAACACATTTTTGGAATCCTCTTTAAATTTCGTATACAATAACTTGAACAATCACAAAAAATGTGTTACAGTCAGAGACAAAAGTGGTGTCAAAGTTTGAACTTCCAGAATTACATAAAGGATAGAGACAAAATCGTCTGTAAAACCTGCTTGGAGTAAGAAAATGACTGTTTTAAGTACATTTTTAGAATCCTCATCAAATTTCCTATAAGATAACCTTAAAAACCCTACTAAATTTGGTACAGTCAGGGAGAAAAGCAGTGTCAACATTTCAACTGCCAGAAACACAGTATTTGTAATTTACCTTGGTGATTTACTGGTAATTTACCCATTATTAGTTTAGATACACCCAAAATGATCGTAGTACCTGTCAAAATTGAACTTCTGAAGCTATAAAGTACATATAACGAAGTTTAACACTCATTTAAATGTTTTTTAAGTGTTTGTTTATTTGCCAGTTGACACACGTAACATTAAATTCGAAACATACATTTGCATATCAAAATTGTATTCAGAAACGTATGACTGTTCTCATAGCAAAACCGCCAATCTCCAATTTTTGTTGTTTTGAGGAAAACAGTAAGTGTTTGGAGCACTTTCAAACAAATGTTTGATTTTAAATAGCATTTTATATGGGAAATTGGGTGTTGCAAATGAAGCTTACATAGCTCTAAATAACCTTTCTGTTTCTTGAATGCAACAAAAATGTCAAATTAACTCAAAAATGGATATTGGCAGTTTTGGTGTGAGACCACTCATATAAACATAATCTGCTTAGGAATCGGTAGAAAAAGTTCTAAAAAAATATATAAAATCCTCAAAAGAAAATAAGGATTTGTTGTTTAAATTGCTGAATTTTGTTTATACCTCAATGTAGCAACAAACTAAATTAGTTTAATGAAAAAAAGGTTGGCAGGCTTATGTAATTGATAGAGACAATCCCTTGTGACCCATACCGCAGTAGCACCGACTCCGACAATGATTATAAAAAAAATTGCTGCGAACAAAGACTTCGTTTGTTTACGATTGTGATGACTCTCGGACAATAAGGCAGTTATACATACAATAGAGCAAGTACAGTGCGAGCCAAAGGTCCACAGTAGGTGTATAATATAACTAAGTGGAGCCGATGAGTGATACCTGCGTCACGGATTCCATCAGGACGGTGGTTAATATTCGATTTTGCGCCATTCTACAAGATCAGGATGGATTTTGAGACTCTGGCAGCAGGTGAGTGGCCATTGATTTGTAATCGCTTCAATAGTCCAAAGTTCCGCGACCTACACATCAAGATATCAATTAAAATCCTAAACAGCTTCAACGTCTATCAACGTTTACTAAATTTCTTGACAATTTGACATATTCTTACAATATAAAACAATGATATTAAATTACCATAACGTTTAAATGTCTTAATTCTGAAACAGAATAGGAAACGACATTTTCATTGAATTATTATATGGGCAACGATGAATTAAGTTAAACTCTTCCTACTAAGTGAATGATTGGTCTTACAATACGGTCTAAAGGTACATCTAAAGAACGAGCCTGCGTAAAATAATAATAATTGAACATCTCTTGTAAATGTAGAGAAAATACAATATTCCTCCAAATTAGTCTTAAAGAGACTCTTACTTTAAAATGGAATTCACTATCCCACTCAAATCTTGAAACTAAAGCTTTGAAACGTTCTAAAGTTAATTATGATCTCTCTTAAACTTAACAAATCAATCACTTTTCAGACATTAACTTAAAAATTGAACGATTTTAAATCAAGTTTTCATCCATGTTTCCCTCTTGAAAATTCACTTGTTTATATAAAAATGATTAGTGCTACAGTTCGTCAAAGTGCTACTGCGACCTATAATTCTGGTGAGTGACTGATCACAAAATTACAAGCGGTTGGGTCTGTTTACAAGCGAGAACATATTTCGGGTTAATAATAAAGCTCTTAATAAAAGACATCCGCATCAAAAAAATCTTTTTACTGATGATGTTTGTTGTCGGTTTGACTGTAAGTAAAACAGTTCAACGAACCGCTCAATATGCTGATTATTATAGATATTACAAGAATTTTAGCAGGCAGGGACACAAATATTAGAAGTAGCTATACCAAAATGGTGATGACCTCACAAATCGCAAAAAATGTATCTAGATGTCAAAATACGATGTTGTCAAACTGACGTTTTGTGTATTTATGTCAAACTTAGGTTTTACTGGCATTTTTAAAACGATGCTAGAGGCTTTTGGCGTTTCCGAAATTATTCTAAAAGCCTCTAGCAAATTTTAAAATGTTCTCATAATGTTTTGGCTTGTAGACGCTTTTGGCAATTTTTTTAAAGGTTTCAGAAGTATTTAAGAAAGGATCTGATTAAAAAAAAAATTCTAGGGGCCTCGGAAAATTAAAAAAAAAAACATTGGAAGATTTAGAACACTTGAAGAGGTTTCCAGATAATTTTAATAGGTTTTCGGTACTCTTTGGATGCCTTTGGCATTTTCAAAACGATTCTAGAAGCCTCTGGCAATTTTAAAAAGTTCTTAGAGATTTTGGAACCCTTGTAGGTTTCTGAACTACTTTAGGGCCATTTAAGATTTAGAACACTTGCTGAAGGAAGTACTTCCAAAAACATTATCCAACCCTCTGACCATTTAAAAAATTCTTGGTATAGTTAAAACAATTTCTGGCAATTTTTATGAGGTTTTCAGTAATATTTAGAGGCCTTTGAAGATTTGAAAAGTTTCTTGGAAGGTCTAACCTCTAGCAATTTTTGGGATACTTTTTGGTACCATTTAGAGACTTCTGGCTTTTATAAAATGATTCTAGAGGAATCTGGAAATTTTAAAAAAGTCTTCGAAAAATTATAGGACATAGAATAGCTCTGATATGTCCAAAATTATTCTAGAAGCCTCTGGATTTTTGGGAGGCTTTCAATAGTATTTAGAGGCATCTGGAATTTTTAATATGATTTGTTTGGTACACTTGTAGAAGCCACACAAGTTATGGAAGGATTTCAATAGTATTTAGGGGCCAATTAAAAAAAAATTGGATACTTTGCGTAAACAATTGCGCAAACGCAGTAACAGTTTTTAATAGCCCATGAAAAGCAATTGAAGACAATTAAATAGCGCTCAGATAAATATAAACTACTAAATTGCCGTTGAATTGAACTATTCATTATTAATTCCATGTATGCAGTGTAGCTTATCGTTAGTCTAATTACAAAATTTGTACATTATGGTTTTAGGCCCTAAAACCGGTAAGCAAAAAGATATAGTAAACTTTAATTTAATATCTTAAGCTTTAGCGTTTATTTATTATATTTAAGCTCTCGACAATGGAGCATGTTATTTACCAAGTACTACTTCTTCCCAAAATAATTTTTATGGAATGTAGGTGTTATTAAGTAAACACCGCATGCAACATAAAATTTAATAAAGATGGTTGCGTGATTAGTACTACTAATTCTTAAGTCATGAAGGTCAATCTCAAATTAACAAATAACTTTACCTCAGATAGAATAATTGCTCCAAAGAAGTACGTTCAACTTTGTTGTTGAGAGCTAAAATTTACTAAAAATGATATCGCATATAAAAACAGGTATCTGCAAATAACTTAATTTTCTTTCAAGCCCACATTTACTTATTAAGCTGTTTAACTTCTGTTTTTAGGACTTAATTGTACTCCACCAGCTATTGATGATTTCCCTTCCGACCTTTTAACGGAAGATCAAAGACGAGAAGGAGCCGTCCTAATTCATATACTCATATCGTTATATCTATTCGTTGCATTAGCTGTTGTCTGTGATAATTACTTTGTGCCAGCAGTAGAAAAAATATGTCACGGTAAGTCATCAAATGTTTTACTAATTCTTTTAGATTGATTTTTGAAGTCAATTTTGGTAAATTAATAGCTTTATCAATATTTCAGCATTAAATATGTCAGCAGACGTTGCCGGTGCAACATTTATGGCTGCTGCCACGTCGGCACCAGAACTTTTCGTTAACGTTATTGGCACATTTATCACAGAAGGTGATATTGGTGTGGGAACCATTGTAGGATCTGCTGTTTTCAATATTTTAGCAGTAGCTGCTTGTTGTGGAGTTAGTGCTGGACTGGTATGTTTCTGGTTTAGAACAACATTCAGTTTTTCAACTGATTCTTCTAGTGCGGTGTTAAAGTGATACCATTAGACTGGTGGCCAGTAACCAGAGATTGTCTGGCGTATGGCATCACAGTCTCAATTTTAATTTGTATCATACATGATGAACGAATAGAATGGTACGAGGCACTGATCCTGGTTTTTCTCTATGTGATTTACATATTAATAATGTATTTTGACAAGACAATTCAAAAATGGGTTAAAGGTAAGTTCTGTTACGAATGTTAGTAAAAATCTGTACCTGTGCATTCATTTCAGGATCATTGAAGCAAGTGCGTGAAATCAGAAGAAGGAAAACTTCAACGGAAAACGGGAAAAATAATAAAGGTAAACAAAAATGCAAGACAAATATGATACTTATTTTGCGGTCTCTTGTAGGTCAGCGGCCTACTGAAGAAAACAGTGAAACTAATGTACCAGTGGAACCAGGAAATGACAACAATGTGCACATTATTAATCCATCTCACTTAAATGGGTCGTTAAAACCAGACAATCTTGAAATTTTTGACGATCCACCTAAATTGGAACTTAGTAGCAGGGACGTAGACGAAGAGTTGCCATTTTATAAATGGCCGGTGAATAAAGGAAAGTTTGGAAAGGTATCGGAAAACAGTTTTTTTTTAATTCTATTCTGAATGTTGAAATGTGAAAATTTGTTTTAGTTTACCTGGATTATTACTTGGCCAATTCGCCTAATATTCTTCCTGACGATTCCAGACTGTGAAAAACCCAAGTTAAAAAAATGGTTTCCTATTACTTTTTTGATGTGCATTATCTGGATAGGATCATTATCCTACTTCGTAGCCTGGATGATAACTATCATAGGTATAAAATGAAAAATAACAGAATGTTTTCAAACTACGACATTTTCCGATGATATTTAGGAGATACTTTACGAATTCCGGATTCTGTTATGGGCATAACATTTTTAGCTGCAGGAACAAGTGTTCCAGAGGCCGTGTCCAGCGTAATTGTTACACGGCAAGGTTGGTTAAAGGCAAATACATCCAGCAGAAAGTAGCAAAACATTTAAACTTGCAGGTCACGGCTCAATGGGAATTAGTAATTCCATAGGATCGAACACTTTTGATATTTTGCTATGTCTTGGTTTACCCTGGTTTATAAAGGCAACGTTTATGCCGACTATTGCTGGGAAACAATCGGTAAGATATACATTTTGAAGAGTTTAGTTTTCTGGGCGTACTATGATTGTACTCTAAATAATATTTTTCAGGAACAGCTTTTTTTTGACCAATCACAAGGAGTAAAGCTGTACTAGAGTGGTTTGTGATTGGTCAAAGAATTACTCACATTTTCCTCATATGAATGTATTAAACTACATGAATTATACTCAAATTAACATACTATATTGAAAATACTTAAACTTACCTGGAATTTTAGGTTGGAATAAACTCGGCAGGAATCGAATACAGTGCTATATCATTACTGTCCTCACTACTGATGCTTTATGTGGTATTTGCCGTTAACAAGTTCAGATTGGATAAACGCGTTGGAGTCATATGCCTGCTAATGTATGCGGTGTTTCTCATTTTGGCAAGCTTGATCGAACTGAACGCGTTCTTCCGCGTCAACCTGCCAACATGCGGTAGATGAAACAGTGCGTAATTCTTACAAAAAGGTGGTGCACATTGCTCGATCTGTTGCTGAACATTGAACAATGAACAGAAAGACTTACGAGGTGACATTTGGTGCACCAGAGTGCAGAAGTTAGGACATTGCATACCAATAATTTATAGTAGGATTCTGAACGCTCGACGTTACACCTGATATTTGTAGTCGAAGGATACCTTTACTTAATTACATTATATAGCGGGTCATTACATTTTTGTTACCAGCCGAGCAATAAAATTATCACATATTGCAATATTGTATTAACCACTAAATCTAAGTATCAAGAAATACCTATAAAATGTATAATAGTTATATTAATAATATTTTTAAGTTAGCAGCTAGCAATTTAGTAGAGCCATAGTGTTTAATAACTTTAGTTTATTGAACTTTGGTGATAGTTGTTCAGTTAGTTGAATAAATATTATATTTTCGTTATATTAAGAAAAGAATATTTTTTATTTCCATCAAAACATTTAAAGTAGAAATGCTTTAATATGAAAAAGTGTACGCATTTTAGTTTTAGTGCATTTTACTGAGGATCGGATATTATTTTAGTATTTTGAGAAACAAACATTTGATCTAAAACTCAAATTTTAAGTTTGCGCAGTGTTTCGATCAATTTAAAATATTTCTTTCCAGATATGCTTTCTTCAAGCAAAATTAGTAGGTATACTAATAAGTTAGGTATTTCATTAATTTACGTTTTTGGTATATACAGGGTGCCACAGGATTGTGTATAAGTATGGGAATATCGGTAAGAGATACAGAGTTGGTTGAATTATGCCAAAATTGCGAAATTTGGAGTCTAATAATATGCCGTCTTAAAACCGATTACTTCCAAGATTAGACAAAATTTTGAAAATCATCATCATTATCACACAGCCAATCTTGTTCACTGCTGAACGTAGGCCTCCTTTAACATTTTCCATCAAGTGCGGTCTTGTGCTACGCTCAACCAGTTACTTTCTACTCTTCTTAGATCATCTGTCCAACGAGTTGGAGGTCTCTTCCTCGACTTCTTGACGGAGGCCACTCAATCACTCTTTTTGTCCATCTATCGTCTCTTGTTCTTGCTAAGTGACCTGCCCAAGCCCACTTCACAGTAGCTATTCTTTCGACTACGTCTGCGACTTTGGTTCTTTGTCGTATTATTTCATTTGGTATTCTATCTCTAAGGCCTACTCCCAGCATGGAACGCTCCATAGCTCTTTGGGCAACTTTTTCAGCAGATTTTTGTGTGAGTGTTAGTGTTTCAGCACCATACGTCATCACTGGGAGTATACACACAAAAGACCTTTCTTTTCAGACAGACTGAAATTTCTCTTCAAAGGCAGCCCACGCCAGGTTTATACGTCGTTCAATTTCGCAGGTTTATTTGTTCTGTCCTATTTGTATTTCGTGACCAAGGTATTTATAGGATGTTACTTGTTCAATTTCAATTTCACCACCTTCAAATATGATGTTTGGATGGTCAATTCTAACTGATACCAACACAATATCATCGGCAAAGCGCAAATGATTTAAGTTTTCTCCATTTACGTTTATGCCCATATCCCCCCAGTCAATTTTCTTGAAAGCATACTCCAGCAAAGTGATAAATAGTTTAGGGAAAATTGTATCACCTTGACGAAAAAATCTTTGAAAATCACTTTTTTACTTATTTGGTAAAATAACTGACACTTTTGATTTTTTCATTTAATTACCACAGAACAGTTTATGTAATCGATATATGGCAAAGCTCGCTCAATTTTTTCTCGACAAATTACAGTTTTTTTTTAATTGTAGAGTTTAAACAATATTGTCATGTGCACAAATTTAAAAATGATTTATCTTACATATTATAATATGAAGTCAAATTTTAGTTTTCTTCAAAACAATACTACAAATAGAGCTTAACCCTTCTTTATTCTAATTTATACCAGAAATCATTTTTGATAATCAAAACTAAAATGATTATGAGTAACTTAAGAATGTACTATTATAACTAGAATACAGTATTAATAAAAGTAAAACCTTACTAGATCACAAAATACAAATTTCGGCTTTTTTTGCTAAATAAAAATGGTAAAGTATTAAAAACAGTCCTCCAATTTCTATGTGAACAGATGTTTTGAGTAATAAACAAGTTTGGTCAATTCAGTATAAACAATCATCAAAGAAAGCATAGTCAATCAGTTTTCTAATAGTCCATATAGATCTAATACAAATGTTGTTAATTACCTGGGATGAAATTTAATAACAATAGGACCATCCGGACAATTGATGAGTAAAGATTTTGAATCAAGCACTGGTTGTCCCTTCCATTCAATTTTAAAATTTCTAATTAGCTGAAATTAAAAACCGTAAACGGTTCAACCTTTGCAATACTTAATTAAAATATGACTTACTTTAAGCAGCAAGACTAAAATATTTTGCTCCGCCAAATGCCGAGCGATGCACGATCTAGACCCATGCCCAAACGGTAATAACAGAAACGGATGAGTTTTCTGGTATAATTGATGATTTTTCAGCCATCGTTCCGGTTTGAATTCGGTAGGACTTGGGAAATACTTTTCAAGTCTGCAAGATATTTGGTTTTGCGAAACCACAACAGTCTAAAAATATTAAGTGATTACTACAAAAAAAAAAAATTAAAAAACTCAAGTACATTTTCAGGCACTTCATAGTCTGAAAAAACAGCCTTTTCACTTAGAACTCGTCCAGTTCCTACAGATATCGGCCTCAATCTAAACAATTCTTTTAATGTGGCTTTGGCGTATTGAGCTTCGTTCAGTACGTGTTCCGTAATAGGGCTTTGCTTATTAGGAAGCAGTTTACTAGCCTCCTCGAATAACGCCATTTGAACTGCAGGCGCTTTGCTTACATGATATAATAGAAAACTAGTTGTGTAGGTTGCCTAACAAAAATATAGTGAAAAATGATAAAAAGTGTCGCGCAATCACCGGAACTTACTGTGTCAATTCCTGCTAAAAGAAAGTCACACACCATGCCTATGATATCTTTAAAATCTAAATCGGGATTTGCCAAATATTGCTCAAGTAAAGTCGGTTCTTTATTATTATCCTTTTCTGAGAATAGTGACATTTTAAGAGACAGAAGATCAATGGCAACTCTAAAAAATATATTTGATTGTAAATGTTGTTGACTGAACAGAATAGTTAACACACAGCTATATTAGTAAACTATACACACTAAACACAAAATCAAAAATTATTAAAACAGCTTGATTACCATAAAACCATAACCAGTTAGTTGAGTCCCTCTATAAATATAAATAACCTTACTCTTCCATAAACAGTTGAGATTCCTTTAACTTTTTATATAGAGGAGTGTCAAACTTTTTCCACAACTGTGGACCATTATCCAGTTTCAATATGCAGGAATTGGTAACATAAGCTGATCTAATCAGTTTTGAGGTTCTGGAATATTTGTTTAATTCATCCACGGAAAATCCGTTTAATCGTAAATCTAAGGCTGCAAATCCTGTCACTGAAATTTAAATATAAATTATTCCCAATGTCCCATTCAAATTTATTCATCAATACATTCTAAAAACAATCGCGACAACTCTGGTAGACAATTTATACTAGAATTGCGAGATGATATCCGTTCTAGCCATTCCGTAATTATTTCTTCAGATCCTGGCAGAAACTTCTTAACAGATACGGGTCCACTAAGACCTTTTTGAAAGTTTTTTCGAATCTTAAACCAGCTAGGCCCATTTCTAAAAATACCATTTTTTGCATGCCATCCAGTAAAGTTATAAAGATTAGTAACCTTCTGAACAATAAAGTCAGACAGTATTTACTAATTAAACTTACGTTGGTAGTAGACCACCGCTATTATATACATTTGGTCTATCTAGCCTAAACTTCTCAAGAGCTAGATGACTTCTTCTTTGTGGATACTTGCCTTCATGTCTAAACATAATTTCTATATCACTGGGGTCAAAAAGCCAAACTAAACTAACACCTGGTACTATATCTTCTCTTATCACTGGCCCATATTTTAAGTACTTTTTGAATCCATTATGATGGAGTTCACTAAATTTATATTCCCCTAAAATAATATGAAAATTTTTATTTTCCAGGAAAAAAGGTTTAAGTTTGAAAACAATCATTTACAGTTTAGCTTTACCAGAGGCTTTACCTAACCATTTTACATTCTATTACCTACAAACAGGGTGCGTATTCTTGAAACGAGGGAAGGGAACAAGGGAGTTATCAAGAGGAAGGCCTGTAGAATGTGTCAGGAACACGAAACTGTCAGCTTCTTCTGTTACATTCTATCAACACTTCTCTTGAGAATTCCATTCCGTGCTTTCAGGAATTAGGCCCCTGAATCTTTGACTGCTCCTATTTGCCATAAACAAACACCTATCTTGCCTCAGCTTTACTATTTTAATATGACTCAAAGACAATCTGTAGTAAATGCTATTTATTTTTATATTTTATTTATTGAAATTATTATTTAGAATAAAAAAAAAATATATTTTTACTCTACATTACAATCTGCTCTGACTTATCTGCTGCAATTGTAACTGTGCTACTCATTAGTGTCCCACTCACATGTAGAGAGCAGAGCGAATGTGACGTCACAATGACGTAATTTAACAAGTGGTCAAATTATAGTTATGCCAAATTACGTCATCGTGACGTTACATTCGCTCTGCTTGCTCCATGGAGGGTGAAAACAAATTCAGCCTGCAGAACAAAATTGACGCTATGATGACGTAATTTAACTTTAATTAATTAGAAATTTAGGTTGGATGTTATTAAAGAATAACAGTAACAGTAAAGTAAATAACACCCTGGATATGGCTAAATGCTAATAGGCTAATGTGACAGTACTTGACCGGTTGAGGCTAAAATGGCGAATGTACCTGTAAACTAGTCATACAACAAACACAAGCCTATAGTATTGTAAATATTTAAAAAACAGTAGTAAATGACATAATAAACATTTAAAGCACCTTACTAATAAAAAATTGTGTCCCATACTCAGATAAAGTTATAAAAGATATAAAATGCTGCTTACCTATTACTGGTAAATATTTGTGCAAACAACCGATAATGGGCAAAGATTTGGGTCCAGGAATTTCTCGAAAAGTTTTTAAACCTCGTTTAAAAACAGTAGTTACTATTTTTCTGTTATGAATACTCAGAATTTCCATGATTCCGTATGCTGAATGATCTATGGGCAGAAACTACAGGAACTACACAGAAAATGTTAACAAACGAATGTTCACATCTAACGTGGTAAAAGCATTTTAAATTCTAATTTGTAAAAATGTATTTATGCATAGATCATTTGGTATGCCCATTTTTAAATTCTTTTAAGTTAGGTATCTTTTTTTTTCAGCTAAAAAAACAGTATAACATTTATACATCATAACCTCAACGTGTCAAATAAAAACATTAAGTTTTATCACGTGATTTTGAAACTAATTAGTAATTTTATGGTCACGTGCAATCTACTTATTTCACCATAGACGAAGAGATACCGGTTATAAAGAACCTAACCTCTCTTTTTTGTTATTGTTTATCATTTTTAGTTTTTATCAGTATTTTAATGTTCTTATCTGTTTCATACGTACTTATAAACTTAAAACCTCGTTATATCTCATCTAGTATAATCATATGGCGATAAAAATTAAGTGTACTTCCTACATCAGCTTAAATACATCATATTGTAGGCAGTGATAATATTTTTTTAGATTTTAGTCTAGAAAACCTACCATTCAGTAGGTTTAGTTTAAGTATTTTGAGCTAATATTAAACATGAAAGATTCTGAACGGAATCCTGGATGTGAGTTAGGTAAGTTACATTTTAATGCCTATAATATTCACTCCCATGCAATGTCACTACATTTTTAAATTACTGTAGATTTAGGGTGGTTAAACCAGGTGGCTGTAAATCTCAATGGAGTTAATAATCTAGCAAAAAGTTTTGCTGCCAAAGAGTTGAAGAATGAATACCGTGCAGCATGGATTCTAAAAGCTATTACTTTAATAGATTTGACCACATTAGGTGGAGATGATACTGAAAGTAATGTTTCGCGGTTGTGTTTTAAGGTACCTGCAATGATGATGATTTTATAAGTTCATTGTGTAGCAGAGACATGACATTTATAGGCAGCCAGGCCAATTGCAGAAGACTTATTACTAAAACTTGGTTTCAATTATGAGGATAGTAGCCCCATACACACTGCTGCTGTTTGTGTGTATCCTTCTAGGGTTGCAGAAACTGTACAAGCACTGACCAGACTTGGTTATTACAATAAGATAGCAGTTGCATCAGGTAAATTATTAGTTTGCTACAGTATTGTAGAATATGTGTTTTTAAAGGTCCCATAAAAATGATAAGTAGCAACTTGTAACTTTGCAAATACATTTATCACTAAAAATTGAGTATTAGAAAGCAAATTTCAAAGATACTAGAACATCAAAATTAACTAGAATCACATGTATGGGCAGTTATAAAGTTTACATCCTCTGTGCTTCTGTTAGACTAGAACAGTATATTTATAGTGGCAACTGGATTTCCGGCTGGGCAAACACCACTAAAAACCCGTTTAGAAGAAATTAAGTATGCAGTTGAGCAAGGAGCTAACGAAATTGATATTGTAATAAACAGAACTTTAGTATTAACAGGGCAATGGGAGGAACTTTACCGCGAAATTCAGCAAATGAAAGAAGCTTGTGGACAAGCTCATTTGAAGTCAATTTTAGCCACTGGAGAGTTAGGGACACTGAATAATGTGAGATATATTGAATTTTGTTACCTTAAAAAAAATACTCTAAAATCTAACAGGTTTACAAAGCTTCATTGATAGCTATGATGGCTGGATCCGACTTTATTAAAACGTCTACCGGAAAAGAAGCGGTAAATGCTACTCTGTCGTTTGGCATAGTTATGGCAAGGGCAATTAAAGAATATCACCAGAAAATGGGATATAAGGTGAGAGAAAATGTAACATTATTTTCTACTATACATAAAACAATAAAAATGGCGTTGAAAGTAAAATTGTATGTTTCTATCATTTAGGTTGGTTTGAAACCAGCTGGTGGTGTTCGAAACGCAAAAGACGCATTGGCATGGTTGGTGCTGATTAAAGAAATACTTGGCAATGATTGGCTTAATCCTGAATTATTCAGATTTGGTGCTTCAGGTCTTTTGGGTGATTTGGAGCTAAACTTGTATGAATTTGTCACACAACAATATCCGGCACCCCATGAATTTTCCATGGGATGAAAACCTGTTGAATTAAATAAACTGTTTTTAAATGTTACATTTTTTTTGCTTTTTTGAAGTTTTGATATCTTTCAGAAGGTTATAAGTAGGAATTACAAGGTGTTATTAATTCCCCAAAAAAACTAAGATGTAATTAAATTAAAATCATTGTTTCTCCACACTTGTGAAATAGATAAAAAAACTTTAAATTCAGTAATGTTTTGCTTTATTAGGCAATTCACGGTATGAACGTAAACAAACTTGTAATAAAGAGAAATAAATGATTATTGTTAAATGCACTGATCACGATTCTTACATTATTAAGTCGGTGGATAATTTGTTTTGTTCTAGCTGATTTACAAGGAACCTCTGATCCCATTTAGTTTCCGCGTTTTTTGTATAATTTGTACCCTTATACTGTACATTTTTTCCACGAGTTCTTAATAGAATCAATGTAAAAAAAAAGTTATTGGGAGTATTAAACACCGTGAGCGGGAAGTACTTTCTCGAATTTCTACTTTGTGTCAACGCTTACACTTTTGTTCTATTGTTCTAAAACTGTGATAGGTACTTAAATTAAACGGATTAAACTGAGTTTCCTCTATATGTGCTACTTGTACTAACAATTGTCTACAAAATCATTCTAGCAGGTTCAGATTTGTTTGTTGCAAGGTCTCAATAGACGGTCTATCTAGGTTGCGTTGACAAGTACGCATGTTGCAACGAATTGTAGTTACACGCATATTTAGTGCATAACAAATAAAAAAATGCTTTAAATATATTCATGCAAAAAATGTATAGTTTGAACTTTGTACAAGGTTTATGTACCAAATATTTGATATTATTTATATGACAAATTGAAAATTTATAACGTTATACTTTCACCAGCCAAACTATATTGCATAATATGATAGTCATTTGCTGCTCAAAGTCTACAATACTCTATGTCAAACCGATTTTACAAATTTAGCTTCATTTATAACTAAACCCACTTCAAAGGATTTTCATATATTTTAACTTAGTTGTAGAATTTTTTTTTGGTGTGGTTATTGTAAGCCAAAAAAAAATTTGAAAACTGTATTGTTTTCAGAAATAAGTTTGACTAGCGATTATTCACAATGTAATGGAAATTTGTGCTGCTAAATTACTGTAATACACTACTGATTTTTTCTTTCTATCTCATCTAAAATTAGCACGAGTTTCATTCTGGTGGTCACACGCACCATTAAAATTCAATTTAAAATAAACCGGAAGCAATTTGAAACCCTTATTGCAGTTTTTCACATATCCACTGATGGATTAAACGGTGTTTAATCTATTAACGGATTGCGCAATCAGTTGGGTCAACCACTGTAATGCTGAATGCTTATTTACTGTCTAAAACTATTAATTGTCGTGGTTTTCTATAGATAGACAAATATTTCTCAGAGATTTCATTAACTATTTTTCATTGACCGGGTAAATTATTTTTGGTAGGCAATACCACTTTAAAATTGCTTAATTCCAAATAATTTTTGTTTCAAAATGTGCACATTATTGGTTTAAGCAATTAATTTGCATGTTTTACTAGTTTACTCCAGGATCTAAGAACAAACCAAATGATTAGTATGCTCGATTGCCTTCCCAATAAAATATAATTAAATGTTTATAACGCCCTCACATAGAATGAAAAATAAATTACAATTAAATCACTCTTAAGACTCGGATTTAAATTCAAATTATTTAAAAATTTATCATTTGAATGTAATACATACAAATAATATTCAACGTTATAGACGTATAGTTTTCTCTTTTGAGAAAAGTTTATGTGGTCAGAAATTTTGTATGAAATATGACTGTGTAGAACATACGTGTGAATTCTTTATTTTCTCATAAAACAAATTATACATACGTAGTGCATCACTGACCTCTAAAAAAAGATTATTATTTATGTAACACTACGATCACGACTTTAAATCACGATATATTGCTTGAACTCAACCTTGTATTATTTTTTTTGACATTGAATACAAAAGTGAACCCAGGAAGATTTACTTCTATGTAAATGACTCTTCTGTATTATCCAGTGATTAGAAAAAAATTTGTTACCTAATCAGCCATCAACTGGTAACCGATCAAACCTGACAACATTCGCATATACAGTGTGTCCCAAATTGATTTCAATAGCCAAGTTGAGAGAGTATGCTTTCGAGTATTTCTATCGAAAAAAAACTCATAATTTATATAAAATAGGAGAATAACCGCAAACCCAAAGATAACCCACTGAGATTACATTGGTTTATCCTTGAATTACTTTAAAAACAAAGCAAAAGTGCGATTTAAAAGTACACGGATGGTGCATATAACATTTATTATCCAAGACGAATTTGTATATCAGCAAAAACGTAATTTGGTAAATGTTAAAAACAGTGCTTTTGTTTCAAAATTAGGTAAGGATCAACAAACTTTGTTTCAGAGAACGAAAGAAAAAAAGTGGTTCTCTTTTATTTTTGTAACAGAATTCAACATTTCTAATCCTCGTATATGACAGCAAAATATAACTATTTGAACTTATTAATCCAGTGGCCTTTCATACTAAAAAACAAACTATTTTAAATTTGTGTGATACCTGCACCAAGAACAAGAGGAGAAATGGTAACCGAAGCTATTTAAGACACTGTGGAACAAATAGTTTGGTATTATTGAATTGTACCAGTGCTGTGAGAAACGACTTGTGGGTTACTTGTGATTTAAAATGAGTTTAAGATTAGCATTGGTGAGTGGATTAATTTTTTGTGGTGAAATTATGATTTTACGCTATAATCGAGTGCCCAATTTTTCTGGACTAGCTAGACTTAAACTGCAATAACAATTAAGCAATATCTCATAAGAATAAAAACCTACTTTTTGTACACATTAACAACCGAGCAAATAGTTCATTAAAATTCATCGAAGCAAAAACCCCAAACTAATCAAAATTGCGTCCTATTATTTTTGTTGTGTTTTGGACCGATAAGTTTGATGAAATCGATAATATTGTTTTGACTATTTACTAGTAAATAATAATGACAAATTTAAAATAGTTGATTACTACTGCCACACATACCATAATTGAAGGGCTTAATGTGAAACAATGACTGATTTTTCTAAAGGTTACAATAATTTTATTAATATTGTTGTCAACTATAGTCCCATAGGGTATGATGCATTGACATATCTAAATAAAAAAAATAGAGAAGAAGAGAATAGAAGTCAAATATCTCATTTTTACCTTTTTGAGGATTCATTCAATTGTTTCACATTAAGCCCTACAATTGAAGAAATAAAATAAAAGTGACTAGATTAAATCAACCAACAATATTATCTAATACCTATAATAATTCATTTGAAATCAGGAAGTAATATACATATTAGCATATAGAAACTATACTTTTAGATGTTATAACAATAAACATATGCTGGTACTAATGGTTAATTAATTTTAACAAGCAGTCATACATAAACAGCATTAAAAGGACAAAAATACTAAATTTTGACACTAACTTAAAACAATAATGCTATATAAGTGCGAATATGGTTATCTAAAAACACTTGAAAGCCATTTACTGTTTTTTTAATTCATCTTTTAAGGTCGTTATTGATTAACTCGACCCCCATTTTACAATAGATAATGTCTCTGGTGGTATAAATAGCATTGAAAAGTCATTATATCAGATTAAATGTTGTTTATATCATTATTTTATGAAACTTTAACCCTTTCAATACCAGTTATAAAATGGTGGCATTTTTGAAACCAGATAGAGATCGATTAGAACAATAAAAGTGACTGTTTTAGAACTTTTTTTTCTAAATTTTGCGTTGGAAAGTTGAAAAACATGCTAGAGGAGTACTTGCTACAATAGCATTGTGATTTGGTAAAACATTGGAGAAACTTAAAAGTGAAAAATACTTCTACAAACCAAAATGTTGAAAAAAATTACTGATACAAGTTAAACAATACCGAAAATGCAGAAACTGAAAGTGAAACCACTATTCAACTAATAACAAAAAACCGCAAATGTACTTTTTGACGTAATTTGTAACAATATCAAGTGAAAGCAAAACAGATTTGTTCAGTTAAACCTGTCATCTCGTTTTCAAGTTCACTGCTAGACGTTTCGTTTCAATTCGTAGTGAAAGGCAAACGATTAGAAGCATCATCGGTTACGCTAAAATCACTATGCCATGTTATTACATCGTTTGGCAAATGTCGAGGGGCGTAAGATTTGGAAAAACGACAAAGGTTTTGGAGTAGAAAGCGGTGCTTTTAAAATTCTTCTAGGGTTAATGATATCTATTTTATAACGATGTAGGTGGAGACGTAGTTTTGCATTTTGTTAATGATGTAATAAAGCACCTTTTTAGTAAGTAAGTGCCCATGTTGTTGAGTAAGAGCACAAACATTTTCAGTAACTAAATAATCTTAAATATCATAAACACCACCTGCAATTAACACATTTTATGTATAATTAATCTAATAGCATATTCATTAAAATTTTAAAAAAGCTTGTGGTATTTTAAGTGAAAGTTTTGGACAGTGATTAGCAAGTGCATAAAAGTAAACATTGATTTGAATAGATTATACTTGATTTAATACAGTTAATAACAGTCAACTCTGTTAATTTTTACAACTTTCTTCTATTGATGAACAATTGGTTTTTATAAGTTCACCAACAGATACAGGGCAGGGTGTAAAAATAGGTAGTAATTACTTAAAAAAAAAATAATAATTTGTCAAAGGATATAGAGAAAAACCAACAAGCAGCTTCACTGAAAAACTGTTGTAGATATTAGAGCAATCCATCATTTAATTGGATCTAATCAAGAACACTACCCAAGTGTCCTTGTTTATAATTTATTTGCAGATTTCAGTGATCAAGATTTAAAAACAGCTTGTAACATAATTCAAG
This sequence comes from Ips typographus, assembly GCF_016097725.1. Taxonomy (NCBI): domain Eukaryota; kingdom Metazoa; phylum Arthropoda; class Insecta; order Coleoptera; family Curculionidae; genus Ips; species Ips typographus. Next base: position 3,768,950 of record NC_138430.1, on the reverse strand, counting down.
TATTACGTATTGGTAACATAGGTCAAACTCGTTTTTTCCTTTTAGAGATTTATGCAGTGACTATAATAAGGAATTTCATGCTTACATTAAGAATTGCTTGAAAAAATGCACGACCTGAATTTAATTAACCTTTGGTCACAAATGAGTTTTTGCGCACTGTTGGTTTCAATAATTAGATTGACTAATATGAACACGATCAACAAACGTTTTTTTACCATAATATTGTACCAGATACCTACATACCTTTATTAATTTGGTATGGTAATTTAAACAGAATGCAATAAATCAAATAACCTACCATAATAACAGAAAAAACTACATGACATTTTATTCACCAAACAGTAACCTATAGATGACAATAGCAATTATTCTGGATTCTGGTTTGAGCAAAGGCTAAAGCAGAAGAATTTGACTTGCAATAGTGCTACTACATGCTTTTAAAGAACGCATTCCGGCGCACCTAAATTAGATTTGCAAATATTGCAAAACTGTATTAAACGATGCAAAAAAGAAGAATGAATAATGGTAATCAGAATAGGATAAATAGCCGATTAGAAGGTCGTACGTTATTACCCCATGAATAATACATCAGACTAGTAAAACAACTGAGAAACATAAAGGAAGCGATTTTATCTGCGGAACCCACCAGACATTGTATTTCTTCCAATTCAAGAACCGGTAATTAATTCGTTAATATTAAAATAATTATATGCTGTACGCACAACAATGTAATAAAACTAAAATGGTTTACGATTTTAAACAAAATAATTCATACGGCGTAATAGAGAATAAATTGCGACGACAAGTTAATATGTTTGCTCAAAGTAAGATTATATCATTACTATTTTTTTTTTCTCAGAAGTGTCGAAACCACAATATCAAACAAGGACAAGTGGGAATGCTTCGATACAGGGTGTTTTGCTTAACCAAAAATTGTTCTCCGCACTTTAAAACTAAATGTAAGAAAGGAGCTTTAAAGTTACAAAAAAAAAATATGTAAAATGTCTTTGACAGATGCACTAAAAAGAAAAAAGAAGGCCAAACCCTTAATTGTTGTCTTGTGACGTTTTTCCAATAACCTCTTGTCCTTTGTTGGTTTTATACCCAAAAATACATTAAAATGTTCAGTTGAAAATTGCATTAGACACTGAACCAAACAACACAGTAATTTAGCTACCCAGAGAGGTAGATATAGATAATACATTTATTCGCAATAATCGTTGAAATAAGCATGGCAAAATAAAATAAAAACCTTTTCAACAAATTTTTCTGCTATAAAAGAATTAAGTCATTTTAAACGGTAGGCGAATTGATTGACAAATAAACAACAATGCCTTGAATTTTTATAGATATTACGTTTTCGTAAAAGCAGAAAATTATGTTTATAGTAGTATAGTAGTGCTTTCTATGTTTGGCAGTTTGATTGCAAAAGATACATTAAAATTGTTTGCTAAACCAAAAATGTAGTAACTAATACAAGGTAAAAACACATCAATCATAACATTATTACTGTTTATCAGTCTATAATAAGCAAAAACGTTGTTATTTACCATTCAGAGCAAGTCTGCAGGTAGTATCTAGTTCCGTTATTGAAAAGCTTGTTATATCATATTTCTAATGAAAGTTATGTGCATTCTGAAGCGTTAAAAATCAAATCACTTTCATCAAAGTATAGGTAACATACCTATATCGATAAAGGAAATCCAATTCCCAGAAACGTATCAATTTAACGTAGTTATAATAACTTTCACATTTGTATACTTAGGCAAAGGCGATATAAAATGCAAAACAACTTGTGAAAAATTAATTTAATTTTTGTTTCGTTATTTGACTAGGGATTCTATTTTCCCTTCACTAAAAAGATAATTTTTTATAGTGACGTGAATTAACCATACCTTTTTCTTTTTTAGATCGCTACAGTTGCTTTGGCAACTTTAGCCCTATCGGCATCAATCCCAGAAAAACCAGTTCAAACCTCATCAGAAAGCAATGCTGAAACGTTCGATTCAGCGTCAGTGCGTAACTTGCCACAACAGATGCCTCTAGGAATTCAATTACCAAGAGAGGAACCAAGTGTGCCATTTTACTCAGCACAACCATCGCCATATCTGAGCGTACCACAAGTACTGCCGAACCCTCAACCAAACTTCTACCAAGTGCCAGTTCCCTCTGAGTACTTGACTGCACCAACTGAAGGTTCCTGGAATCCTAACAACGACCCTACATTGTATTTCGAACTGCCTCCATCCATAACGAAAGAAAGTCTGCCAACCAAACAGTTTCCCAAAAAATTCAATAAGGATGTACACCTAAAGATGAAGCCCTACTCGTTTGTGCCCAAACAAGAAATTGTCTTAGAACCTATTAACGAAAATCAGTACATCCAGAAGCAGAAAGACTTATTCAAGACGGTGCAAGAACTGAACAAGAAAGAAAACCAGAAGAATGTTGAAAAAGAAAAGGTACCTATTTACGTCACACAGACACCAGTTAGACAACGAAATAAACTGACATCACCGATAGATAGTAAACCGCGTGCAACAAAATTAAAAGTAGCAGAAGAAATTAACACCACTTTACGGCCAATCAAAAAATTGCGTCCGAACAAAAACGACGATAGACTAAAAAATCACAGAGACTCAAGCGGTTCAGACACGACAATCGAACAACAAACAATAATTGACAGTGAAAAACGCGACTCGAAACAATACAATAAAGGATTAGCACCCCGTATAACTGACTCGCTTGGTATTGCATCGAACCACGAATCGGACAAAAAAGACAGGGTGTTGTTTCACATGGTGGGACAAGACGGGCCGATGAGTTACAAATGGGGATATGACACTGGCTCAGGGTAATTTAGGATTTTTAGAAATGAATGATTCTATTTTTGAGTTGGTTTGACGGGTTGATAGGGGAGCTGGGTTTAGTTTGGAATATACAGAGTGTAAATAATTAAGTGCTCGTATATTTGGGAGTGGTGTGTAGAATCAGAAATCAAATACTCTCACTGCATCTTTCTTCTTCAAAAAGATATTTTCTCGTAGATAATTTATAAAAACCAAATTATTATAGTCAAGCAAAAAGTCACAAAAATGACTCAAACAATTAGCCTATTTTGTCAAGCGCAAAATTAGGTGCTAAACTTTCCTAATTACATAATTTCAAGCCTAATTATTATATATTTGGCACTCCATTAAACGAAATGAATCAAATTTAGTTTTTGCTAAACGTTCAACAAGCTTTTTTGAAAAAGTTAATAGTTGCAATACTTTGCCATGTAAGCGACTTGCCTAAAAACGCTAGTAGCGTATTTACTACATTTGTACAATTTCCTCACTCTCGAAAACTTACCAAGATGGAAAACAGCTTCAAAATTAGGTAGTAACTGTAGTAGTTGTAGTAGTAGTGGTAGTAAGTTTTGGTTCTTGATCCTCTCCCTTATACAGTGTCACCAAATTGGTGTAGCAAAATACATACGCTAACCAAACTGAGTCCTAAGCCCAAATCATTTAGTAAGTTCGGAACAACTAGTTTTGCCTTTTAGACACTAAAAAAGAGTTCAAAACACGTCTCGTCTTTTACAGCCTAGTTGTTGGATAGTAATACCCTACTGTTTCCAAACTTTGATGTGATTTAATCAGGCTGTAAAGTTGTGTTAATACCACAATCAAAACACCCTACTTATTCATGTAAATAAAAGCATGACGCAACCCTGCTTATGATGAAATGTTTGTATATTTTTTTTTAGGCCCAACAGGCAGTTCAGATTTGAAGAGAGAGATAAAGAAGGCATTGTAAAGGGCCAATTCGGCTACTACGACAACGAAGGCAAATTTCGAATGATGAACTACCTTGCACACCCCAAAAACGGTTTTAGCATGGAACCAGCGCCGGAAAGCGAAATTAAAGAATAGTAGAAGTAGTTTAGTTTTTGGAAGCTACAAGAAAAGTGCTTATCGCTTTCAAAATTGTGATTCATGTATATTTGAAGTGAGTGCTCATACGTAGGTAATACACATTAATTACTACATCTTTTTTTAATTTTGCTTTCTGAACGAATGCGTTGTAAATAATAACTACTTGTAAAATACATATTTATGAATGTTAGAATTTGTTTTAAGTGTAATGCAAAGAGATATCTAAAATTACACATGTTTTACTAATAAATTAAATATAGTAAAAGTATACATATTGTGAAGAGAAATATGTACTATAGATTTGTGAGGTATATAATACACATATGTGCAAGGTATTGAAAGTAGCTGCTAGTTTATTGTATTGTCTAATGAATATTTTATAATAACTTTGTCTTATTGTGTCGTTTGTAAACAATTTTACATTAAAATGGTTTCTATTGTTGCTTTATTAGAGTTTTAATCCCAAGACTGAAAGAAACATTATTTGAAATCCTTATTATTATACAGGATGTCCAACATTTTTGATGTAGGCGGCAAAAAAAAAACGTATTTGACAAAAATTACTGAATTCCGTTCACTGGCACAATTTAACAGAAACGACTTTTTAATTAATGATTTATATTATAATATCATAACAATAATAAAATAATAAATATTAAAATAAATCAAGTTATGATGTAGTTTCCATGTCGTTATTTGCACAACTTACAGTTAAGTTTTCGTACGTCCATTTCGGAAAGACTCGCTTATATAAATTAAGCAAAACGGTGTCTTGTGATTTTAATTGCCCATCAAATATGCATTTCATATGACCGTGAGTTCCTGAAAAAAACGGAATCTAAGAAAAGTTTTGAACTGTATATTAAACAACATCGCCCTGATTTGTCGCTCAAGGTTTTCTTTGAATGTACGATTTATTAACCTTCCAAGAAACTGATAACATGATAACTTACCTAAAGGTTCTTTAATGTGTCCAGTTCGTCCCATTTTTGTCCTTAGTTTGCAAGGTTTAAAAAACATAATGTCTTCCCTGTTAAAGAACATGAACCGTATCACGGCAGATCTCTTGTAAATTTTTAGTGGATGACCTAAAATAAGGTTTTCTTTAATTCAAAATGTTCTTTAAAAAAAACATTAGTAGGTGTATACGTACCAGACAAAACAATCCTTTTGATTACAAGCCTGTTAGGGTTGCACGGCATCAATGTTCCAGTAGCGACTAAAACTAGCGTTCCTAATATTTCCTTATAGCATAATACTGGTGCTGGAGGAAACGTAATAGGAGCATAAAACGTAGCCACTGCGGTAGAATCCGGTTGGAAGAACCTCTCAAACTAAACAAAAAATATAATGTTACTCAGATCTTGTTCCATTTTAGTGCGCCAAAAAGCGCTACTCAAGTTTGTATGAGGTTCCAAACAGACACTCCCAACCCTACTTAACATTTTTCACATTTTCACTTACCTTATGTTTTTGACCATTTGTATGTTGACTAAAGATCGGATTTGTGACAAATCTTCTAAATCCACACTGAAAAATTAGTCGTTCTTTTGATTTAATAGGAGCGCCGTGGTTTTGTGTCCTTTTTAAAACAACGTTCATCACCGACATTTTGTGCTCGTGCGCAAACAGTCCTATAAGGACTACGGGTGAACGAGTGTTCTCAAACGTGGACCAAACCAGTTGAGACACGTTTTTAATGTGAACAGTCAAATACCATCCTGGCTGAAAATAAATTGCATATGCCAAATAGTAAACAATACCCAAAAAGAAATAGTGATAATACTAAACTAAAATGAATGAAAAACGTGTAAGGCATATTCTATTCAGATTTTTAATTCATTATCAAAACAAAGACTAACCAATATTATATTCTCAAGATTTGGAACACACTGTATAAATACATATAAAAAGGTTATAAACTCTTACCTCAGCTCCGTCCTTGTTTTCTTCCTGTTGAAGTACTCGCTTTTTAGTTCTATCGAAACTTTCGAATTGGAAAATTCTGGCGTAGTCGCTAGGAAGATTCTCTTTGGGATCCCAAGGCGACGTTCTATACAAACAATAATTGTATAGGTTGTAATGTGGTTTTAAGTAACAAGAAAAACTGACCTAAAACTTTCCAGACCGCGAAACTTTTGAAATCTAACTCTAGCCGGAGTGTCCATAGGCGTATCGATTTCATCGGGAAACATTAAGTCCGATTTCGCAGCCTTTAATTTGTCCAATTCCTCTTTTTCTGCATTTAAATCCATATTCTCGTCATACCTATCGTCATTCGGTGCTGCTTCTGAAATTTAAGTAAACCCTAAGCTGCAGAACTAATTAAAATTGTTCAAATGAGAAACTCATGCGTCATTGTAATAAAGTGGTTGTAGTTCAATACAAAAAAAACATTTTAAACAATTATTAAAGTAGAGAGCATTTCTGCAAACATTTATTTGTATTAAGCTCCTCAGGATACACAAAACATGTTGAACAACCTTTCTTTTTGAAAACTAACTTCATTTAACCTAAAGGCTAAATATAAAGGAGCATTTAGAGATACGTTAAAATAATAAAAAATAATATTATAACAGAACTTGCACATACTTATAGCCCTGGAACTGTTACTACATCTGATCTTCATTTAATTAGTGTTAACGGTGCATATAGGTACTTAATTAAAAAAAGTTATCTTGTAGGTAGAAAAGATTTGAAATAAGACAACTGAAAAATTAACATTACCTTAAAATATGTTGGGTCAAAGGGTCGTTAGAGAGTATTTGTATAGGCCTCTGGCAAATGTCAACTTGACTCTAGAGGCCTCTGATAATTTTTAGGTTTTCAGTTGTATTTAAGAGCCTCTGACTATTTTAAACAATACAAGATTTGGAACACTTGTAGAAGCCTCTGGGACTTTTTAGAAGGTTGTCAGTAGCATTTAGAGGCCACTGACATTTTCTTAATGGTTCTAGAAATTTTTGACAATTAAAAAAAATCTTTAATGTTTTAAGACACTTGTAGAAACCTCTGACAATTTCTAGAAGGTTTGCAGTAATATTTAGAGAGCTCTAGCACTTCCAAAATGGTTTTAAAGGCCTCTGACAATTTAAAACATGTCTAGGAAGGTTTAAAACATCTGGCACTTTTTAGAAGGTTCTGAATAGCATTTAGAGGACTATGGAACTTTCAAAATAGTCCTGGAGGCATTTCAAAAAGTTCACAGTAGCATTTAGAGGTCTTAGGCACATTCTAAACTGTCTTAGAGGAATCTGACAATTTAAAACAACTCTGGGAAGGTTTAAAACACTTATAAAAGCTTCTGGCACTTTTTAGAAGGTTGTCAGTCGCATTTAGAGAATAATTAAGTTTAAACTCTGCAGAAGCCATAGTATATCACCAACCAATCAAAGTTTATATACTTTGGAAAACCCATTTTGCTAGTATGTTTTTTAAAACTTTGTTTACACTTTTAGGCTTAGATTTCAAAATGCTTAAAGCATCTGCTCTTTAAAATATGGCATCAAAATCGATCAGAATTTAGCAGTAATGATGTTTTTCAAGTCACTTTTTCTTCTGAAAATAGTCTTGATATGAGGATTTGTTTCTATTCACTACAAGGTGATGTGCAAGAAAAAAAACTGACATATGGTGACGTTTTTGCCTAAATAATTGGATTATAGTCATACCCGATTCAGTGACCGTATCAAAATCTCGATCTTCTCCTTCCGCATCTGAATAAAACGAATTTTCTTCTGAACGAGCATCCATAAACTCTTCGTCAGAACCGTGACCGTCACTTTCATCATCTTCGTCTTGTTGAAACTCGGCATCGTCATCCGGAATCCAAGCAGCCTGGTACTCTGACCAGCCTTTCGGCACCCTTTTTGCTTTACTCATCTGAAACAATATTTTGTTATGTCAAAATAAAAGTTCACTTCTAATAATTTTTGGTAAACTATCAAATCAACCAAAACCCACCTGTCGATCTTTTTCGGCCATTTCATAATCTTCTTTTGTAGGCCACGTTTGTTCAGCATCCATAGGATCGGGAATATTTTCGGAATCTAACGATTCCTGTTTAGCTGGATCACAACGCTCTAATATCCGGATTGTTCTTGTTGAATTTTCTCCATTGCTATTATCTTTGTTTCTACAATTACTTAATATTAGGTATGTCATTAAGCATTAATGGAAAAAATACCTGGATTTATCCAATTTATTCGGATCTTCCGGCGCATCAATCTGCGACATTTGAAAGTCGCCCAAACCTGGTATATGAACTAGCTGATTCACTGATAATGCTGTACCTCTCAAATAACCAGTTACTTTTAATGTTCCCATCGGCCCTAAAGCGGTATAAGTAAGCAGTGGAATTTCCAATAATGTACATTTATACCTTCATTGTCAGGAACATATTCCAACTGTTCCCCCAGTAAATGTGGCCGGCGATCTCTAAATAAAACCGATTTCCGTTTTTGTTCTCCGATTCGACGTAAAATATTTACTGCGTCCGAATTTTTATCCAGAACCATAAGTTTTTCATCTGGCAACCACTGTGTCACTATTTTTTGCACAGTTTGCTTAAACTCATTACGTTTTTTTGGGTTAATGCTATCAAGATCAGTCAAAGCAACGATTGGGGTTGGCAAACCCTAGAAAGTGACAAATATTTACTTGACTTGTGTTAGATGAAAGATATAACATATAACAAACCAAAATGAGGATAAGATTCACGACTTTTAAAAACAGTTTAATTAGTTTGAAACATATTTGAAAGGGTTGCTGCCAGGAAAAACTTTATGTTTACGAAACTTTTACACAGGTGTTATTTGCTGGTTGGAGTATCTAGTTTTATTTAGAAATTAGAATTGTTTAACAGTTTAGCTATTATTAATAGTAAAAAATTGCATAAAATTGTGTTCTTAGATAGTGTTAGTGGGACATAAAATTCTTGCAAATTTTGTACTATTTGTATGTCCTGGTCAACAAGATTTTGGAAGATTAGTACAATTTTTTATTTTATAGACAGTCTGGGATTTTATTTAACAAATTTGACCCTTCCATTGTAGGCAATTACAAAAATTCTATATTTTAGTTTTTTGTCAATATTTCAAACAAGTGATACGAACTACACAATGAACTTTAAAGTAAATTAGGAGTGAATTACTTTTATCACATATCTCTAAATGATAGATGATAAGTTGTGTGCTCTTAAAATTCTATTTCAAAATGCTTGCATAAATATACACATTAGTACTAATACTTTTTGTTTACTCTTTGGGTTTTAACCATTACCCATTCAACTTTAAAACAGTGCAGTTCCAGTTATTTTCATTCAAATAAGTAACCTAATTATTGTGCCACTGAATTAAAATCCATTTAACTGTCACTCCTCTTAAACTATACATACCTGTGCCATAGCTGACATCAGTAGTTTGTTACCCCATTCATCAACAATATGCTCTATGAATTCTGTTCCATTAATGCTGGACAGTAAAAATAAAACTGTATCTGCAACTTTAAGACTATCCAGCACATCTAATTCATTATCATTAGCAGGAACCACAAATGAATATCTCTTCTTAAATCTTGGCACACTGAAACAATTAATTAAGACGATAATTTATTTATTTAACAGTCTTACACAAACTTACCAAATGTGGGTAATCCCTGAAGGTGATTTTTTCGCAACTGCTTCAGCATCACATTGACTTAGAATTGCCATAGCTGATGTTGGATCAAACTCCCTATTTAGAGGTACCACAGCAACGAGAAAAGGAGGCAAATCAAGACCCCCTAATAATCGTTTTTTAGAAAGGACTTCATCTCTTTTCTTCTGTCTAACTTGAACAGACTGGTGGCGTCTCTGGTCTCTAGTCAGTTCACCCTTCTTTTTCTTTGAAATAGCTTTAACTGATACTTTTCCTAAAAGTGACAATAAAATGTTACCATCAGAAACCTGTGAAAACTGGTGTATGTACCTTTAGTGGCTACACTAATGGATCCTTTGGAACGATGTCTTCCATGTTTATGTTCCTTATTCGACTGTTTATAAGGACCGGGCCTATGGACTTGGACCTTGTCTACTGCCATTCTCAATACAAATTTTATTCACTTTTGAAATTAGGGAAAATGCAAAACATTGGTGATGGAAATCTAACCTCAAATTCTTAACACGTGTGGACCTGCGTAAGAAATGTGATCGGGTATCGATACGGAATAACCCTAACCCATCCATGACGTGTATCGATACAGGACTAGTCAAATAAGAGTATTAAACGAATTTTAGTTAATTTTAAGTTTAAATTTGCAAGTTTATACTAATAATTAACTAAATTAGAAAACCGGGTGAAAGGAAATTGGAAGTTTTAGATTAATTACAAAGGAAAACGAAAAATACAAAAATACAAAAGTAGCCATAACTTTCCCTTCCCAATCTTCTCATCACTAGCATACATACGGCGCCCATTTGACATTTGACATAAGTTATCCTTCAAATTGTCATTTGTCATACAAATTTATTTATGCTATGATGCATCTTGTTTAAAGTGAGTAGTGAGTTTATATTTGAATTTGTAATTTTGTATGCCTCATTGGCATTTTGTTTAATCTTTTTAACCATTATTGGCTGGGATATATCGTAAATTAAAATATTAAAGGTTCCATACAGTGTTGATAGGTTTTCAACTAGGTAAACGTTAATCCTTTCAAGTTGTGAGGTAAAGTACTAACTTACTTTTTTCTATAAAATTTCATGTATAAACGTTTATTTAGAACATGACTTCAGACGTAGAGCCTGAAAAGAAACGCTCGGCAGTTAGCCCCGCACTAGAAAAAGATAAGCAAGTAGAAAAACCTGGGGAAGATGTCAAGAAAAAACATAAGAGATCACACTCAAAGTCTCCTGAGCATGGTCGCAAACACAAGAGCAGTCGTAGGGATCGCGAAAAAGATTATCAAGTAGCACCTCGCTACTATGACGAAGGAAAAAATAGTGATGATGAACATAGGAGAAGGGATAGAAGAAATGATGATCGCTACTGGACAAAATATCCAAAAAAAGATGAAGGGTATGTTGGCAAAAGATACTATGAAGGAAAAGGTGGTGAGTCTGACAGGAACAAAAGAGACCAGGAAAAAGATAATTCAAAGGATGTGAAAGATAAAAGGGGTGCTGAGCAATCAACAAACAAACCTAAAGAGAGAAAAAAAGATATGCTAACATCTAGAACTGGAGGTGCTTATATTCCTCCAGCAAAGCTGAGATTGATGCAAGCAGCAATCACTGACAAATCATCAGCAGAATTTCAAAGAATTGCCTGGGAGGCTTTGAAGAAAAGTATTCATGGTTATATTAACAAAGTGAACACATCTAACATTGGAATCATTGCAAGGGAGTTACTACATGAAAATATTATCAGGGGCAGAGGTTTATTGTGTAAATCAATCATACAAGCACAAGCATTTTCCCCTACTTTCACCAATGTGTATAGTGCACTAGTTGCAGTGATTAACTCAAAGTTTCCAAGTATTGGTGAACTTCTTTTAAAAAGATTAGTGCTGCAGTTTAAAAGGGGATTTAAACAAAATAACAAAACTATATGCATTTCTGCTGCAAATTTTATAGCCCATTTGGTGAACCAAAATGTGGCACATGAAATATTAGCCCTTGAAATTTTAACCTTGCTCATTGAAACTCCCACTTGTGACTCAATTGAGGTTGCTATAGCATTCCTGAAAGAGTGTGGACAAAAGCTGTCGGAAGTATCCAGCACAGGTATTTTTAACATCAAATCAGTTAAATTTTGATTAAAGTACATTAATTCAAACTTAGGTATGAATGCTATCTTTGAAATGCTACGCAATATCCTGCATGAAGGCAAACTGGAGGCAAGGATACAGTATATGGTTGAGGTAATGTTCCAGACCAGAAAAGATGGTTTTAAGGATCATGCAGCTATTATTGAAGAGTTGGATATTGTTGAAGAAGATGACCAGTTTACACATCTTATAAAATTGGATGATGTCAAGCAGACTGAAGCTGAAGATATTTTGAGTATGTATTGTATTATTGTTGAATGTTTCTAGTAAATTATTTCAATGGTGAATTAAATATTAGTTTGTGGATTTTGCATGCTCTTGTGGCTAATTAGATTTGCTGTAATGTGTGCTTTCGTAATTCAGGGTTTTTTAAATTATTTCCAATAAACATAAGGTTCAGTTGCAATAACGTTCAAGGATATCCAAATAAATGGCAAGTCATAGATCTTGTCAATAAAACAATCCAACATGGAATAAAATGCCCTGCTTTTTATATTTATTTATTTTTTATACTTTAAAAGCTTAACTAATAATTATAGGTAAATGTCCCTTTATTAAACATTTTATATTCAACATTTTTTCTGTTTTTTAAAATGGGATAGTTTTAAGGCCTGTTTAGTTTTGTTTGGATATCCCTGTACTGTAATCTGTAACTAAATTTCAAATAAGCTGTTTTTACCAATATTTGTATGAAAATAGTTTTGCAAGGGTTTTGAGTTTGTGAAAATAAGGAGAATTCATGACTGCAGCATTTTCCAATGATTTGAAGTATTTTTGACACTGAAATATTCACAGGGTGTTTCAAATTCTACTGGTAGTTGGTATGGGATTTCAGAATCTTATAAATATTATATTGAAAGCCTTAATACTCTAAATGAAAGGAGCGTTGCTCAGTTCTGTCAATATTCGGTTTAAAAATCAAAATTCTGAATAATTAGAAGGTAGGGTTCTGCATAAAAAAAATGTCTGCACATAAAATGCAGAAAGCTACAGCTACTTATTTAATTTAAAATAACTAAAATACAACTACAAACTAACCAAATTGTAGCTAAGTTAGTAACTAGCTACTGCCTGGCTGCGTATAAGAAGCTAGATCTCTCATCACTGTGAGTCAAAATGAATCCTTGGCTCTAATTCTACAAAAAACAATCTTTTAAAATCTTTTTTATTTATTAAATTGGGCTGAGGCATTTTGGAGATACAGCCCGTTAAAAATTATTGTTTTGAAAAATTTTAGTCTTGATTTAACTTTTAATTACATTTGGCAGTTGGTAGAACTCTAAAACTGAATTTATGGTGTTGTAAAATAGTATATTTCATTAGGAGTACAAAGAAAAAGGTTTTTTCGTGCGCGTATGACCAATTCAGGAAGTCATGCAAGCACGGAAAACCCGTTTTTGGACGTACAGATCCTTCTTCTCAGCCCGTATTTATCCACTCCTGGATGTAGGCCTCTTCCAAATCCTTCCACGCCTATTTCTAGCAGTCCGGGTCCAATTCCTTCCTGCAACATTCTGGATATCGTCTCGCCATCGTCTCTGGGGCCTACCAATGCTCCGTTTGGTCTCTCTTGGGCGCCAAACTAGTATCCTATGTGCCCACCTGTGGTCGTACTGCCTTGCCACATGACTAGCCCATCTCCATTTCAGTTGTGCCACAAGCCTTAGAACATCTGTCACTTTAGTTCTTCTACGAATTCCTATCATAGCCCTCTCCATTGCTCGTTGGGTGGTTTGCAGTTTATTGGCAAATTTTGCGGGTAATTGCCATTGTCTCTAGTCCATATTTGAGAACCGGCATCACGCACGCATCAAACACTCTTCTTTTCAAATTTATAGGAAATTCACTAGATTTAAGAATAAATCCTAGTCTGCCAAAGGCTGCCCAGGAGAGGCCTATTGTTCTTGAGATTTCAAAAGATTGATTTTCTTTGCCAAGTTGAATTTTGTGGTCTAAGTAAACATATTCCAAGACACCTTCAGGGGTTGGTCGTTAACGGTCACCTGGATGTCTTCTGTACTCATGATCTTTGTTTTGTTCAAGTCCAATTTGCAGCGATGCTCAATGAAGCTCCCGAAGAATGTTTTTCAGCTCTTTACCTGTTCTGACAACGACCACAATATCGTCGGTAAATCGTAAATGGTTTAGAGTTTACTCCATCGATATTAAGTGTTTTCTGTTTTCAAAGAAGTATAATAAAAATCCTTTTTTCTGTGCCTGCAAAAATGTGGTTTACAACAATTTAGAATAGAAAATATATTCTAAACCAGTAAAATCAACAGTTGTTGTGTCATTTTTCCCAATTATGAGGCAACTACTACATCATACTAAACCTTCTACATTAACTACTTTCTCACCTATATCAATCTTCTTCTTAAAGTGCCATGCAGATTCCTGCGTAGGCGTCCATTTTTCAATAATTATTTTATCTCTACATCAATCATCCTACTGGACTTAGTTACTTAAAAAAAGCTTTTCTTTGCAGATGTATTTAAATTTGACGACGATTATGCAATAAACGAAGGCAAATACAAAATATTAAGTAAAGAAATCTTACAAAGCGATAGTGAATCAGGATCAGGATCTGACGGTGAGTCAGGTTCGGAAGAAGAATCTGACGATGATGAAGATGAAGAAGAAGAAAAAGGGTCAGGAGCCATAGTGGATAACACCGAGACCAATTTGATTGCCTTAAGAAGAACCATATACTTAACAATTCAGTCAAGTTTACACTTTGAGGAATGCGCTCACAAATTGTTAAAAATGGAACTGAAACCGGGGCAGGAGATTGAATTGTGCCATATGTTCTTAGGTAAACACAACAGTGGTCCACATTGTTTTTAATTTTAAGTAATACTTTTTTGCGTTTTATTTTTTAGATTGCTGCGCAGAACAGAGGACGTACGAAAAGTTTTACGGCTATTTGGCGGAGAGGTTTTGCCAAATAAATAAGATATACGTTGAACCGTTTCAACAAATTTTTAAAGATACCTATGCAACAACTCACAGGCTTGACGCTAACCGATTAAGGAATGTCAGCAATTTTTTTGCTCACTTACTACACACCGATGCGATCAGTTGGGAAGTTTTGGAGATAGTGAAAATGACCGAAGAGGATACTAACAGCTCTAGCAGAATATTTCTAAAAATATTATTTCAAGTTATAGTCGAACATATGGGATTAGTCAAACTCAATGCCAGACTGAAAGATCCGTAAGGTCAGCTTTTATTCTCAAGTGTTGGTAAACTAATGGTTTTGTATTTAGGACGATGCAAGGTCATTTTGCTGGACTTTTTCCAAGGGACAATCCAAAAAATACACGATTTTCAATCAACTTTTTCACGTCGATTGGTCTGGGTGGACTTACAAATGAATTGCGAGAGCATTTTGAGGAACTACCCAAGCACTTACCTGTAGTTGCATCCGAATCAGAAAGCAGTTCAAGTTCGTCAAGTTCTAGTTCCAGTGAAGATAGTTCCTCAGGTTAGTAACATTATTTGTTTAGTGTAAAAGTAAAAGGAAGAAGAAAATTGTTGCTCAATTCTGTTGTTTCCTTGGATATTTTAAAGTGTTGTAAATTGGTAATCATAAACTGGTTGATTATTTCCCTCATTGTACTAGCAGCCAATAAAATTCAATGAACCTTATATACTGAATAAATCCCTAGTTGCTAAAATTTTACACTGAATAAACACCTCCTACCTTTTTCGAATACGTTTTTTTGAAGAACATTTGATATTAAACGAAACGGGATTTAGACACATATAAAATTTAAGCTATTTTCTTCAATATTAACAATTAATAAATCACTATAACGTAGTTTCCATTAAAAAATTACATAAATTAAAATATTATGACGTCTGATTGTCAATCTGAAATGTAAACAAAAATATACATGGCTGAACGAAAATCTGTCGTCTGCTGGGGTGAGTTCAATATTATCATTAATTTCAATATTATCATTAATCACCTTTAGTTTAGTATTTGTGTTCTAACTAAGGTGTTTTCTTGTTAATAAACTAAAATGTGAGTTTTCAGGAAATAATCTTGACATATTATACCCCTCGGCGTTCACGTTTTATCACGTAAAATGTGCATTGGTAATTTTTTTGCAAAATTTTTCTTTTAGGCAAATATGGTTTCGACTAAATAATTCTTTGGAAAAAATTATCGTCGAATTATTTAGTCTCAATCATTTTCCAAGCAAAATTTTGCAAAAATTCACCTATGCACAATTTACCCGATAAAACTTGAACGTCTCGGGATATAACATATAACCTATGATTAACAACTAAATCACAAGTACTTTATATATTTTTTGTAGAGTCGAGTTCCGAAGAAGAAAGTCCAAAAACCGATAAAAAACGACGAGAAAATAAAAACACAAAAAAACCTAATGACAGCCCCAAAAGAAGACCTAGAAGAACTGTAGATGAACGCGATAGGCGTGATCATAAAGATGACTCACGCAGACCAAATAAAGATAAAAGGAAAGACTATGAATGGGTGAAAAGCAGATACGAAGATAACATAAATCAATTAAAAGATCGGAGAAGGGCGTTTGCGAGGTCCCGTTCCAGAGACAGAGACGAAAAAAAGCGCAGTTCTAGGTCAGATAAAGACAGGAGAGACCTTAAGGGTAAAAGTGAAAAAGTTCGAGAGAAGGAAAGCAGGCATAAAGGTGCATAAACAAGAATTGCGTGTAAATATGTAAGTATTTAGTATTTTTGTATCTCTGCAAATTGTGGTTATAAATACTAATTATGTCCAAGTAAGTTATAATAAACACATTTAAGTGTTTTGGATAAATTAAATATGTCTTAATGTTTTGTTGGTATTTTTAATCTTACTTTTGCCTTTATAAAGTTGTACCTGGAAATCCTACAAACAGTTGTGACAGTGCCGAAAAATATTAAAAATTTGTGTGGTTTTCAGTTGCATCTGCTTTGCTTTATTTTTGTTTAAAGCATTTTGTCTTGCAACTTTTCTATTTATGTGAAAAAGGTGGCGTTTTTGTGACAGATTCTTTTCAGCCGCCTTCTTTTATTAAAATGACTCGATTAGGTTTGAATATTTTTTTATTACATTTTATGGATGTACAGTGTGGTCCAGTTTTAAGTGTCAATATGTTACCAATCGATAGCCCATCAAAAAATAAGTTGACATGCATTATATGATTTTCCTGAAAAATGTTTTTTTTTAAACTCGGTTTTTCTGGCTGAAAACCTTCTTAAAGCACTAAAAACAGTTTAGATTTTTAAGAAATGCGCGAACTTTTAGCACTACGGTGTCTAGAAGTCAATTTAATAGTGACAAAGCTTATGGAGAATGTAAAAATTGTTTTTTTAAGTCTGCTATGTCAAAAACCTGGTGAAGATTGATAAGCTAGTCTTCAAGTCAATTTTCATAAACCTAATGTCAATATCCTGTATTTAAGACTATTTTCAATGCTAAAACATTGAAATTTGTCTTCAAATTAAGAAAACTTACTTCAAATGCAAATTTTAAGCTTCTGATTTCACTTTTTATTGGTTCAGAGTCACTTTTTGGTGTCCAAGTCAATTTTCAAAGTTTAAATGAGTGAATTTGTAGTCAAAAATCTTAGAAAAAGTAGTTTTTTATGTCTACAAGTCAAATTTCATTACTAAAGTCTTTTAATTTGTCTGAAAACTATGAAAATTGGTTACAAAGACAATTTTTAAGCTTCTTAAGTCAATTTTCACGGTTTTCAAGACAATTTTTAAGTTTTTATAAGAGATTTTTTCTTTTTCAACTTGTACGAAGAAATTAAAAGTGTGAAATATTGTTTAAATGATAGATAATGAAAAAAATACATATTTATAAGCGTATAACATTTTTATAATTGAATTGTTGCACATTTGTCAAGTTGTTTTTCATCCACTTTTAATTCAAGCGACCCACACTCAGATTGCAATAAGCGTTTAAAAGTATCAATGCATACTAATCCAGTTTGATCTCGCTGCACGCCCATCTCCCACAACTTTTCAAAGTTGTCTCCACGAAAATTGTATCCCAATTTCTCAAACAGGTTTCGAATCAATTCGGGAGAACGTGGCTAACAAATTATACATTAAAAAGGCGAATTTGTTACTAGAGTAGCTTACTAGAAAGAAATCTCTGTAGGACAGTCCATAATTGGTGTAAATATTGGGATTGAGAAGTGCTTTGACAGACGTGTCAGCCCCTAAATTGTCAATACCAGTACGACATTCGCCTTGCGGAACTTCTGGTCGTGGTAAATCATGTCTGATTGAGGGTAGACCAGCTTTAGGCATATCTATAATACGTTAATTTTAGTTTAGGTACTTTGAACGCCCAGTAAATTTGTGTTAACACCTACCACTGTTATCAATAAACAAGTAATCACATCTGGCAGCTTGGTTTGTTGTAATGTAATGTTTGCTTTCCTTTGGAAGATCTGAAAAACGTCTTGTTCGATTAAGTTATCTGTAAGGTCTTAATGATTACCATTTATAGGTTGAAATCCAATCAAGTCTTTATTAATATCGATAAGATTAACAAAACTCTTGTAATCAATTTTGTCGTTTACCAAATAATTCAAGTAAGCACATAAACATTCAAGTTCCTTGGATATGGTAATGTACTCACAAGCGCATAGTTCTCGTAATTCTTGAAGTGGAATAAGTCCCGTTCTTTCCTGTAATTGTCAAGTTATATAGTAATACCCACTATAATAAACACGCTCACCTTATCTAAAAATAACGCTTTTTTATACAAAGCGTCAAGAGAAAATCCTTGATTTTGTCGTTTTTTAACTAACAATCTCAATTTGTTTAACGAAGCCAACCATTCATTTAAGTTTTTTTTGAATACGCACGGCTCGACATTTGGATCTTTCAGCAGGTCCGTAACTTCGTAAAATTCACGTTTCGAGGGATTTCCAAACGCGTGCCCTTTTGGTACACACTTAATATTTTCATTCCTGAAATCTTAATCAAAGTTTCGATTACTTTTAATTAAAACTGCACCACTTACGGAGCCAAAACTTTTCCTAAAACCGGTTTTGTGCGCATCGAGAAATCAGCTTGGAGTTTAGAAGCGTGCGTTATGGGCTCTTTTTTGTACCAGTCGCAAGCGCACTTTACCCAAATTCCACGTGGATCGTATTTGGACTTTCCACCAAGACGCTTGTTTTCATCATAAGGTGGAATTTTGTATCTAAAATGTTGTATAATACTTAATTTTGCTTCAAATTGCTAAAAGAAAGTTGATTGTAATAGAAGAATTGTGACCGTCAATAGTTGTGTGAGACACTTTTTGTGTAAAATAAATCAATCATGGACTGGCACATACCCTCTATTAATTTTTTCAGAAGGATTGTAATCATTATGAGTTTTCTTATACATTTCGTGCCCAACTTGACTGTCTTTCAGAACATCATAAAAGCCTTTCGAAGGATTCACCAACTCTTTTACAGAAATATCTGTAAATGATCGTTTATACTAGCTGCAAAAGAACTAGTGTAATAACCTTTAATTGAGGGTTTTCCAAACGTTGTTTCAACTCGATTAAGTCCTGCAGGTAAGCCTTGAACGGGATCTCTAGGTTTTCCAGTTTCTGCGTTCCAGAATGACGAATATGGTGTGTCCTTAAGATCAGAGATTAGTTGCTGATACCTTGTGAGAACTGGTGGACTCAGAACTTCTTTGATCTATAAAACCAGTATCTGCTGGTAATTATATCACCCCCCGGTTGAAGGATTTGAAAAATACTTCAGTGTTTGTCCCTCTAAATTGTGCATTTTGTATTGGTGGTAACTTTCTTGGTCGCACGAAGCCTTCATCCATCCATATTTGAGCGTCATGTTTGAGGGCATCAATTTGATCATTGATCGGAAATTCTTGGAAGCATGTAGAGACGTTTTGAGTAGGGTCTCCGGATAATTTACCTGCCTTTTGAATTTATCACACACATATAAAATTAAAAGCAATTTTATTAAACCGGTGTAAATGCTTACGGGACAAATTATGGGTGAACGATCTATAAATTTTCCGTAGTTTCCAGCCATTAAATTAATAAATTCAATGAACAAAAATTACTTGATGGACATTGTCATTCAGAGTTTGTCAATAGCAAAATCGATATCAATCAAGTATACTATAGAAGAGCAATCGTAATATAGTTATTACGTAAAACCATAAGTTTTTTTAATTCTTTTTGTATTTAATCTTAAGGTGAAGAGTTGATTTCAGTAGTCATTTTTGAGATATTATGATTTATTTACGTTTTGTAATTACATGAATGAAATTTATTCTGCCCTCTTATATGGCACGGAATCCTGGACAATGGGAAAGAGGATAATGCAGCGACTGGAAGCATTTGAAATGTGGATCTTCCGCAGACTTTTGAAGATACCATGGACCCGAAGAATAACAAATGAAAATGTTTTAAGAATGATGGGAACAGACAGGGAACTTTTACAACATATGAAACAGCGCAAAACTGGTTATCTGGGACATGTGTACAGAGGAGAAAAATATCAACTTTTGAGACTGCTTATGGAAGGAAAGATAGAAGGCCGAAGAGGACTCGGAAGACGAAAATGCTCATGGCTTAAAAATATAAGGGAGTGGACAAGATTAGACACATGCACCCTATTGAGCAGCAGCAAGAAATAGAGAGGAGTTTGCTGGTATTGTCGCCGACCTTCAGTAATGAAGAAGGCACTTGAAGAAGAAGAAGAGAATTACATGAATGTGTGAATGACAAAAATTAAGTTTTCTTGATTTATATTGATTTCCATTGCTGCTGTTCTTAATTGAATCTCCAACTCCATCTCAAGCTGGATTTTTCTAATTTTATTTTCAGCTTTTTCCCAACGAATCATTCAAAAATTGAAGATCTTCTTGGAGTCACAAATTTTTATTCATGACATTACAAAACTTCCAAGGATGAGTTTAGCAGTTCTTTACGAACATTTTTGCTTTCACCGTTTTTGAGTGATTAAAGCTGGAGTTATAAACTCTGGCCGCATTCGTTTTTGCGCTCCATGGAGCGAGCAGAGCTTTTTTGACGTCACGATGACGTAATTTGGCAAAACCATAATTTGACCAACTGTCAAATTACGTCATTGTGACGTCAAAAACGCTCTGCTCGCTCCATGGAGCGCGAAAATGAATGAATTACTGACGTCACTATTAAAATCACCGCAGAAAACGATACCAACATGTGGAGTTTTGTACTCCTAAAAATAAATGAACATTCGGCAACTGGTTTCCAACTTAGAAACAGTAAATGTCAAGTTTCATTGGTTGTATGCTCACGTGACTATGACGTTTTCTGATTTGTGACCAATGGATGTATCCACCGCCTACTATACTAGAAAGCCTAGAAGGTGCTTGTCAAAAATTCCAATATTGCGGGAATAGTGGTGACAGTTCGTATTGTGGAAATTGAGTTTTTTGAGAATTAGATGAATTTTTACGGTTTAAAATCAAGACAAGGTTATTTGCGTAAGTTATTTTTGTTTGCTGCCGTTCATAAGTTTTTCAAGCCACATTGTAACAGCAATTCAGGAAAAAGCCCAACCGTGTCAGTTTTTTACTTTACAAAAAACCGGATCTAACTCAACAGTGGTTAAACACTTTGAAGTGGGATGATTTTACTCCAACACTATACTCAATGGTAGGTACAAGTGGTTTCTAGTACAGTAAACTTATTAGGTACTTGTTACATGCACAGGTATGTGAGTTACATTTTAAAGCATCCTTCATTGTGAGAACAACAAAAATAATTTTGAATGAATGTTCTTGGTAATAATATAAGAACCATTTACCAATTTTGCTTACCTAGTTTCAAGGATTTACAGATTTTCTTACATTGAACAGTGTTTAAACTAGTTTGCTGTGTGTTGTACTTTCCAGGACAAATGTTCTAATTAATAAAAAACGAAAACCGCTTACGCCCCTATTAAAAGTGACATTTTAGGCTTTCTAGTATAGAGGGCGGTGCCAGTCCTGTTATTAACCTTATTCTCGAAGTATATGTAAAAATTAAAAAAATTCGGCCGCAAAAATAGGAAAGAAGAAGAAGACACATGCTTTGATTTTGAGGTTAAGTTTTAGTTCCCTGTCGTAATGGTTTGCGGTAGTTGTATTTGAATGTTTGGTGCTATATTTTTCACTTTTTTGATTGTTTTAAAACGGTTTTTCTATAAACAGTTTTACCAAAATGGGAGACGTTAACCAATTGGTTCACGATATGACTGAGTTTTCTAAAATCAACGAGCAGTTCAACAATGTGTTTAAGGTAAGAATGAGCTGTTCAACCTCACTCAGAATGTTATTTTAATACAATTTCTAATTACTTCTAGCTTATTAATACAGACAAAAAGTTGAGCGATGGTCAGAAAGTTGCAATTCTACTGAATTACATTGCAAAAGAAATTATTATAATACCACAGTATTTTCAGTCAATATTGAAATACTTCCCTAAAGAAGTTCCTTTACTATTAGCTCAAGCTACTGCTTTTACAGACGAATTTCCTTTTAGCAACCCTAGACACATTGTAAACTGCATTTTAATCTCAAAGGTCTGCAAGTATAGACCAGATTTGAAAAGGTAAGTGGTAATAAATCCATTATTATACCTACAGTTTTTATTAGGATTTTTTATTGACAGTTATGCTCTGAAATACTTTGAGCAATATTCAGCTCCTTTTGATGAACCTCAAATAGGTCCAACTAAATCAAAAAGAAGTAGAATAGCACTAGCTGACAATATTTACATTGAAAATTTGGACATTGTAGAAGCTTCCTACTTTTTGTTGAAGAGTGATTCGACATTTTTTAGGCATAAATGGAAATGGAGTGAGTTTGTCAAGAAGTATTCAAAGCATAGTGACTGTAAAACACAATGGTAAGTGTTATTTTATGTATTAAGTTGAAATGAGTTGTTTGCAATTTGTTGTGTGTTCAACTAGTTACTTTCCTGTGTTTTAAATAAAACTTTTTATGTGTATGGTATTTTATTGTGGAAAATGCAAGAAACTACAGTTTATTATGCCTTTTTAGTTATTTTTTTTAATAATATGTTTTTAAAATAGTATGTTTTGTGTCCTGTATAAATTGCTAACTTCCAAAAGAATACTTAGAAAAATTGCAATGCTTTAATGTGTAAAGTGGTTATATGAATTATTTTTTGATTCTTCTGGACATTCAGCCACTTAGGCCTTTATACAAGTCTCCTCTTCAATTAGTAAATGAATGTTTGGAAGACAGTACTGGGGAGAAATCAATAAATTAGCACCATAGATTACACAAAAACTTGCTGCTAGAATTATGGCCTCTAAATTGCCCAATAATGCTTGATTGATATTCATAAAATGATGGTTCAAATGCAGATTCTACTATCTCAAATTATTAGAGACCCACTCTGTAAAACAGTGGCAAGTGCAGTTTTTTTTATCATCTCATTACTCTAATTTAAAACTGCAAAAAGCAGTCATTTTGACACATCATTGACATCACATGACATGACATCATTTTTTGTTAAACTTAAGTGGCTGTAAAGTGTTCTTAATTTTGACCTAGACATAATACTGACATCAGAAAAAATATTCTCATCTCATCATCTCAAAAACCGAAAAAGAAAATGATGTTTTCTAGAAGTAATCTTTTTAAGGCTAAGATTAGGCAACTTTTTCTCCATTTATCCAAATCTGTATGTATCTCTAACCATTTTTGAGATCCCCATAGTCCCTCCTTATCTTTGGACACTGTATAGTCAAATCTACTGGTTTAAAATTTATTGGAATCATACAGGTTGGTTGTTTCATAATATACAGTGTGTCTCATATGGTTTGGTCATCTTTCTAGGTAAATACCCAAATTTTGGTGCAGGTGTGATACTTTGTGAATCATATCTTTTTCTTTTTTAAATCTTTAACTATTAACTCAAAATGGAAAAATTGCAAAGCTCTGTCAGTGTAACAGTATAAAATAATATGGTGCTTTTTATAATAATTATAAGTGTCATTTAGGGAGCTTTGAAGCAAAAATTATTTAGATAATCACACACATTTAATTTTATTTTTTATTTATTTAACAGACTAAATATTATTTTACTAGTAATAATTACCAACTTACTCATTCTTAAATTTTCCCACATAACAAGTATCAAAAACTATATGTTTATTGAACCGGAGAAATCTTTGATCAGCGGTTAACAGTTTCCGAAAAAAATGCACAAAATTGAAGCTAATTTAGTAATTTAGTGAACCTTTTCAGGTTAGCTTGCCAGACAATTGCTATTGTCATGGGACTAAACGAAGCTGCATTAAAATCACTAATATTACAACGTTTATCTGATGAGCTAGATAGAGAGTTAACCATAGAATTTGACCGAAACTGCACTCTAACTAATAACTCACAAGAAACACACTCTTTGGACCAGCATCCGCTTATTCTACAAAAATGTATTGACCTACCTGAAGTAGTCGCGATTTCTGGTATTTACGTTCCTGCTCAAAATGGCCCTAGATCGGATTTGCTAGTAGACGTTCCTTCAACCTATAATAATTTAAGAAAAATAGCTCTTGGTTTGTCTTGCGGCAAAGCGTTGTGCCTTCAAGGAGCCGTTGGTTCTGGCAAAACTGTACTGATTGAGCATATGGCCGCTAAAACGGGTAGAAAGTTGGGCGAATCCTTTGTCAAAGTCCAGTTGGGTGATCAGACTGATAGTAAAATGTTGCTAGGAACGTACCGGTGTTCTGATACTCCCGGTGAATTTATTTGGCAGCCTGGTGTTTTAACGCAGGTATGATGTTATTTATACATTATTAATTATTGTTTATTTAATAAATAATGTTCTCACATGTTGCTTTATAATGCAATCTTAACTTTGTTACTTTTCTCAGTTAATTTTGTTACAATTTTGTCTACTACTTTTTCTAGGCTGTTATGCAAGGTAGCTGGCTGGTATTAGAAGATATTGACTTGGCTAGTATGGACATAGCTTCAGTTATAGCGAGTTTATTGGAAAATAAAGCCCTTACAGTACCAGGATATAGAGACTTAGTTCAAATCTCACCTGGGTTTCAACTATTTATCACTCAAAGGTAAACTTTTTCAGATAGCATTCTACTCATTATCCACGCAAATTAATGGAATATTGCTTATTTTCTAGATTTACAATTACCTCATCTGGCCAACGACAAAAACGCACCTCAAACGCTTTACATTTATTAGAAAAGCAAATGCTCCAAATCACTATTGATCCTTTAACTAGTCCAGAATTAAAACACATTTTACACGTCTTATACCCAAAGTTTGATACAATCGCAGATAGACTAATTGAGGTGTTTGAGATATTTTCCGAACAAAAAAGTGACTTATCGAGAAAACACGGTAGAGTAATATCAACACGTGACTTTTTTAAGTGGTGCGCTAGAGCGGCAATAAATTTTGATGTCAAGAGTCAGGAAAGTGCCCTTAAAGTCCTTCAGAATGCTATTGATGTGTTTTGTTGCTCAATATCTAATTATACAGAAGCTCTTGAGTTGGCCAAAAATATTTGTACCCATTTGGGAATAATTAATAATAAAGCAGAGTACTACTTTGAAAGTTATAAGCCAATGGTGAGGCTTACTACCGACAGACTCATATCAGAGAGAGTGAGTTTGATTAGAGAACATTCGATATATAGCAAACCAGCCAAGTTCTGTTTCACTCAACCTGCCGCCATTTTATTAGAAAGAATCATGTGCTGCATAAAATTAAAAGAACCAATTTTATTAGTAGGTGAAACTGGTACTGGTAAAACGTCAGCAGTACAGTATTTAGCTCAAATTTTGGGAAAGAAACTGATAGTAATCAATATGAATCAGCAGTCCGATTCTGCAGACCTTTTAGGAGGATTCAAACCAGTGGATTTAAAGTTAATCATAGCTCCTCTAAAAAAGGAATTTGAATCGGTTTTCAGAGATTACTTTGATACAGAATCAAACAGAGAGTTTCTAAGTAAAGTGACTTTTGCGTTTAACAAACAAAAATACTTGCACCTGGTATTAATGATGAAAAAAAGCGCATCAGCTGCTTTGACACGTTTAACAAGTTTGGTGAATGACAATGACGATAATGAAAAAAAGGAGAAAGATAAAAAGTTTGTGGAAAGATGGCGAACCGTTAGTGACAAATTGTACAAAGTTGAAGCGCAAATAAAGCACGGAAATGCACTTTACTTTGCGTTTATCGAAGGTAGTCTGGTTAAAGCTGTTCAAGAAGGATCCTGGGTTTTACTGGATGAAATCAATCTGGCCAATGCAGAAACTTTGGAGTGTCTGTCAGGTAAGTGCTTTTATGTTTAGTAACCTTGTTTTGAGTAAGTTTAATTACCTGATGTTTACCTACTAATTTCACATTAATCAATTATTTTAAATAGGTGTATTGATAAGGTTCAATATGCCTTACCAATCATTTTTTTTCTGTACTACGAGCTTGGTTTCCACTTTGTTATGGTACTAGGGGATTTCGGAAATGGTAATAAATACAAACTTGCTGGCTGGTTTGCCTAAAAATAATCCGGGTTAATAATGTTGTGTAATGTATCAGTTTTTACAGTATTTTCAGAATCACTATTATTTTGAAGTAGTAGTCCATTTTCACTCAGTGGAGCTGTACAAATACAAGGGTGGTCTTTGCTTGAGCTTTATTAAAAAAGCAAAAAAAAAAATATTTTTTTTTCTAAACATAAGGTCTGTATTTGTCAATTTCTCTGGACCAACAACAACCTCTTAAGTAAGTCATTGATAATAAAGAAATACGATTGATTTTGAAACATTTCTTGCACTAACTAGAAAACATTATGATAAAATCAAATCTCTTGAAAAAATGTCAAAAGTCCTTGTAAACTAAAAAATATGGATATCAAACCTGGTGATAATACTTTTAGTTTTTACGTATTTTATTTGTAACAATTTTCTGGTATACCACTAAGGCCCAGGTATAAAACCGCAGTTAAAACCCAGTTTAGTTGAACTGCGACTGGCGCAGTGTATTATGCAGAATCTAATTTTTCTATTTATGTTGAAAATAGTCAAATTTATTATTGGTTACTTTATACTAGTTTATACAGGGTGGTCCAGTTTTAAATGTCAATAATTCACCAATCCATAGCCAATTAAAAAATAAGTTAACATTCATTATGTCATTTTCCTGAAAAGTGCTTCCTAAGGAAAATACAGTCCTTCAAATTTCTGTTTAAAAAAATCGTTTTTTTTGTCATAACTGTCAGACCGTTGGAGCAATATTGATCAAATTTGGAACAAACACTTTATTACACGTTATTATGGTCATAGACCCAAAACTAACCCAACCCAACTTAAAAATTGTCTTGAAAACGAAAAATTCACTTAAGAAGTTTAAAAAATATTATTGTAGCCAGTTTTCATAGTTTCCAGACAAACTAAAAGACTTTAGTTTTGAAAATTGAATTAGAAAAGATAAACATTTCAGAAGCTTAAAAATTGTGTTTATAACCAGTTTTCATAAAAATCGAGAGACTTTAATACTAAAAATTGACTTGTAGACATAAAAACTACTTTTTCAAGAATTTGTTACTACAAATTTATACATTTAAACCTTAAAAATTGACTTGAACCCCAAAATGTGACTGAACTAATGAAAAGTGACATCAGAAGCTTAAAATTTGCATTTGAAGTAAGTTTTCATAAGTTGAAGACAAATTTCAATATTTTAGTCTTGAAAATAGTCTTAGATGCAGGACATTGACATTAGATTCATGAAAATTATCTTGAAAACGAACTTTTTGTGCTTTTTACTTTGCTTTTCATTTTCTTCGAATTCTGGACTATTTTTAGTGCTTCAAAACTGCTTTCAGCTTGGAAAATCGAGTTTCAAGACTATCTTCACCAAGTTATTGACATAGCAAACTTAAAAAACAATTTTTACATTCTTCATAGACTTAAAATGGTATTCCAAGCTTGTCACTATTAAATCGACTTCTAGACACCTCAGTGCTAAAAATTCGGGTATTTCTTAATAAACTAGACTGTTTTTAGTGTTTTAAGGCTGTTTTCAGTGCCTCAAATCGAGTTTCAAGACTATCTTTACAAAGTTTTTGACTTATCAGGCCTAAAAGCCAGTTTGTCCACTGACCATAATCTTGAAAATGTTATTTCAAGCTTCTTCACTATTAAATTGACTTCTACACTCATAGGTGCAATAAATTGTAGCATCTCTAAGAAATTCAGACTGTTTTTAGTGCGTTTTAAGACTGAAAAATCGAGTTTAAGACTATTTCCAAAAGTTTCTTCAGTAATAAAAGTAAAAAAATTTGGTACCAAATGCTACAATAATAGTCTTGAGAACTAATTTTTAGAAATAAAATAGTCCGAAAATTTAATTTACTTCTTGACTTGTTGAAAGTTGAAGAAAATTGAGTTGTACACCAATTAAAGTCTTGAAAATATACTTTTGGACTCTCTTTAGTCCTAGTAAGGTCCGTTCTAGCATTAAAAGTCAACTTTAATACTATTTTTAGTAGTAAAAAATGAGTTTCATGCACAATACAATCTTTGTCTTGATTTCCGGACTTTTTTTAGTTCTTGAATGCCAGTTTCAGACACTCAACCAGGATGGCAGTCTGAGAAAGCGAATCATAAGACCATTCCTAATAGTAAAACGCAAGTTTTTAGACTATTCAGTACAAATTTGGACTTTCACAAGTCTTGAATGTTCAGTTTTAAACTATAAAACAATTTTTTAAATTGAAATTTGGAAGACTGTATCTTCCTACGTTTTTCAGAAAAATGACACAATGCAAGTCAACTTATTTTTTGATTAACCATCAAATGGTGAATTATTGACACTTAATACTGGACCACCCTGTATATTACTAAAGTTATTTTTGCTGCTTGCCAAATAATAACCTTAAATCTTCTTTTCAAACTACCTTAAATATCTTATCTAAAATCTTAAATTCTTCCAAATGTCATTATTTTTGCAGGATTATTAGAAGACTCTAAAAGTTCTTTGTGCTTACTCGAGCGAGGTGATAAAGCACCTGTCAAACGTCATCCTAATTTCACACTTTTCGCCTGTATGAACCCAGCAAGCAACATAGGAAAAAAGGACCTTCCAACTGGTCTACGAAACCGTTTCACAGAGTTTTACGTCGACGAACTAACTAACAAAAACGATCTCGTTTTGTTGGTAAACAGTTACCTGGATGCAATGTCTTTAAGGGAGAGCGCAGTTTTAAAAATTGTTGATTTTTATTTACGCATCAGAAAGGAGATGCGGTTGTCGCTTTGTGACGGTATCGGTCATAAACCACATTTTTCGTTACGATCTTTGTGCAGGGCTTTGATGATTGCTGCAAAAAATCCATGTGGCACTTTTAGTAGGAGTCTTTATGAGGCTTTTTGTCTCAGTTTTTTGACTCAGTTGGATTCTGCTTCCTATGCTATTGTTCGAGATTTAATAGAAAGGTATAGTTATTCAGTTTGGGAACAGACACAAGAATAAGCGACTATTTTTCAGTTACTTGTTTACTGGCGAAAAAAAGGTAAAATCTATTTTAAAACAAGGCATTCCCGAACCCAAAGAACCTGGAAGTACCTTCCTTGAATTTGAGGGTTATTGGGTTAAAAAAGGCCACTTAGAACCTCAAACTCCAGATGATTATATCTTGACTAACTCAGTAAGACGAAACTTAAAGGATTTAGCTAGAGTTGTATCTATTGGGAAGTTACCTGTGCTATTACAAGTATTTTTCTTGTTAATATACGCATTGTGGTTGGTATTAAGATAAATAAATTTCAGGGTGACACATCCGTTGGTAAAACAAGTTTAATCACCTATTTGGCTAAATCAAGCGGAAATAAGTGCGTGAGAATCAACAATCACGAACACACCGATCTACAAGAATACATTGGATCTTACGTTGCGGATACAAGTGGCAAACTTGTATTCAGGGAAGGTGTTCTAGTGGAAGCGATGAGAAAAGGCCACTGGATAATATTGGACGAGTTGAATTTGGCTCCCAGCGACGTTTTGGAAGCTCTGAACCGCGTCTTGGACGATAATCGGGAACTTTTCATACCGGAAACGCAGGAAACTGTAAAAGCTGACCTGAATTTTATGCTATTCGCCACGCAAAATCCTCCCGGTGTTTATGGGGGCAGAAAAATGCTGTCGAGAGCTTTCAGGAACCGTTTTGTTGAATTGCATTTTAATGAGATTCCTTCTGATGAACTACAGTTTATTTTACACAAGAGATGTGAAATGCCTGACTCTTATGCAAAGAGAATGATTAGTGTGATGACTGATCTGCAGGTATGTTTTATTAGTTTAGTAGGAAATGTGAATCTTAATAAAAAAATGTAATTTTTCATTTAACTACTGTCTTTAAGTAATTTTTAAATTATTGGTGGTAACTATATGTTTAGTAAAAATGTGTATTTTTCTAAAGTTTACAACATTGAATACAATTTACTAGATAAGACGTAGAGGTTCAGCCGCATTCGCTGGTAAACAAGGTTTCATCACATTGCGAGACTTGTTTAGATGGGGCGAAAGGTACCGATTAGCACGACAAACCTCTAATCTTTACGATTGGAACCAACATCTAGTTGACGAAGGTTACTTGGTTCTAGCTGGAAAAGTGAGAAAGCAGGACGAAAAAGAGGAAATTATTGTTGTTTTGCAAAAACATTGGGGTAGAAAAGTGGAACTAAACAATCTTTTTTCTTGTTAGTCTTGTTTACGTTTTTCACGACACCCACAACTAACCATGTGTATTTTAGTGCATAAAACCACTTCTACTGTAACCAAGCACATTCTAGAAAATATTGAGAAACACAAGTTTCAATATCCAAAAATAGTTTGGACGTTTAATATGCGCAGGTTGGGAGTATTGACGGCAAAAGCTTTAGAGTTTAAAGAACCGGTTTTGCTTGTTGGTGAAACTGGTGGCGGAAAAACTACAGTTTGTCAACTAATTGCTGAAATGAATGGGCAAAGTCTTGTGTCCATCAACTGTCATATGCACACTGAAAGTAGCGATTTTATTGGGGGCTTAAGGCCTGTTAGAGATCATTCTAAAGATGTATGTGCTTATGTTTATTAGCATTGGCATTTACGTATTAAACTTAAACTTGCTTTTAGTCCAAATCTTTATTTGAGTGGGTGGATGGCCCATTGTTGCACGCCATGTCTAAAGGCAATGTTTTTCTAGCTGATGAGATATCTTTAGCAGATGATAGTGTCTTGGAACGATTGAACTCTCTTTTAGAGCCTGAAAGAACGTTATTGCTGGCTGAAAAGGGTATTGATTTGAACAATCCAAACAATTCTGAAACTATCGTGGCCCATCCTCACTTTATGTTTATTGGAACTATGAACCCTGGAGGGGATTTCGGGAAAAAAGAGTTGTCTCCCGCATTACGAAATCGTTTCACTGAGATTTGGTGTGAATCATGCACAGAGAGTGACGATTTGGTTTCAATTATGAACAGAAATTTAACCTTACCTAATGACACTTTATACAATTTTGGACAGAAAATGATGGAATTTATTGAATGGTTTAGAAGCACGGAAATTGGAAAACGGTTTGATGTGAACCTTTTTGCTTTACGTATTATTTAATTTGTCCTGTGTTTTTAGGTATACAATAAGCATCAGAGATATTTTAACTTGGGTTCAATTTATGAATGAAGTCGCATCGGATGATTCTAAAACAATTGCTGCTTACATTTATGGAGCTCAGTTAGTATTTTTGGATAGTTTGGGGTCAGGAGTTAGTAGCACTGAAAAGTAAACTTTACTACTTACAAATTATTTGTAACCTTACAACCTATTAATTTCTAGTATGACATCTTTAACTAAATTTAAAGGCGAATGCCAAAAGTTTTTGAACAAACAAATGGACAATCAATTTAACGGCACTGCACCCAATTTGGGCAACATTATTCGTACCGACTCACATTTTGGTGTGGAACCTTTTTCAATACAACTGGGAGCAGAAAAATCGTCGCGCGATGAGCTTTCGTTTAATGCTCCTACCACAATTTGCAACACATTCAATATACTAAAGGGAATGCAACTACATAAAGCTATTTTGTTGGAAGGAAGTCCGGGAGTGGGAAAAACTAGCCTTGTGATTGCCCTTGCCAAAGTTTCAAGACACAAGATATTCCGGGTGAATCTTTCAGATCAAACGGTAAGTTAAAAATATCGAACAAATTTCAAAAGTAGACAGAAAGTAGGTGCACCGGTAGAGGAATAGAAATTCTGGTTAATCCTAATTTATGCATTTTTTACGGTAGATTTAACATTTCCTTTGACTGTTTGTATAGATATATCATCTGTCAAAGTCAGCCTGATTCAAAATTCAAAAATTTAAAATATATTGTGACTCCGTCAGTGGTCAGTATTTTTTCTTTTCTGATAATATTTCAGTGTTTGGACAGTGACAAAGGCTGTTATAAGCAATATCATTTTAAAGAAAAACCGAACAGAGACTACAAGCCAATTCTCCAACATTTAATGAATCATTAATATTTATTTCTTTATTTAAGGTCATGCTTGCATTACTCACATCCGTGTTATTAACAGTTTCAATTAAACTACCATCTTCTTCCAAAGTATCTAATAAATAATTTTTTGGTGGATTTATAGATGCTATGCAACCTAAGACTTGATTAGTTTAAAATACTTCTAATTTTAATGCTCCTTCTCCATTGCATTTCTGTTTCTTTTTATTGGCTTTGTTTTCAAAAGATTTTTGAAATTTATTGACAATCAATCTTCTGCCTTTAAATTTCTCTCCTTATTTAACTCGGTTTCAATAGTATGCCATAGTTGTTTTTTGCATTTTGGAGAGTTTAATTGCAGCTCTCCAGTTTGCTCATGAGCTTCTGCAGTTAACTCACAGTCTGTATTTTTTGACTTCTGATGATGTCTTTTGTTGGTTTGGGTGATTTAATAAAGTATTTTCTATGTAGCCTATTTCATTTGCTGAAACCACACATCAACTTATACTTTCTCTTTGCGGGACAATATTATTTCCTTAAAAATCCATTTTGATCAAACACTGGTCTCCAAGCCTCCATTTGGTTAGGAACCAGAATTATTGATTATTTTAATTTAAATGTTGAAACTGAATTTAATACGGATACAATACGAATCATTAATCAGCCATTTGTGTCCACTACTGAAGTAGGCCCTCTCCACTCTCCTCCATTCCGTTCTACTTTGAGCCGCGTTTATCCAGTTAAGTCTAAAGTTAATTAGGTAAAAAAATGCTTTGACAAAAGGCTTGTTATTTCGCACATAATGTGAAAAAAAATTAATATAATATGACATCTACACTCCAATTTGACTTTTGTCTTATCTGCCAATTATGAACAATGAGAACCAAGAGAGTCTTTTTCTCTCGCATTTTTCGCACTTTCATAAACTTAAAATATAGGCTGCATATTTTTATTATGCGTATGTGCAGGAACAACACCGGTTATTTAATAACAAGTCGAATTAATTACTTAATATCTTAGGATATTTCGGATCTATTTGGTGCTGATCTTCCCGTTGAAGGAGGCACTGGTGGACAGTTTTCATGGAGGGATGGCCCATTACTACAAGCGTTAAAGGAGGGCAGTTGGATATTACTTGACGAATTAAATCTAGCTTCGCAATCGGTTTTAGAAGGGTTGAACGCTTGCTTAGATCATAGAGGCGAAATTTTTATACCGGAACTAGGAAAAACTTTCATAGTCCAGCCGGGTACGTTTTGATTTAACTTTACAATTGGGCCACTAAAATTGCAATTGATTGATGTAGGTACCAGATTCTTTGCTTGTCAAAATCCTACAAAACAAGGTGGTTCCAGAAGGGGACTTCCAAAGTCGTTTCTCAACAGATTTATTCAAGTTTATGTGAGTCCATTTACTCCAGAAGATATGAGGGTGATTCTAACAAATCAGTTCCCAATCTTACCTACAGAAATGATTAGTAAAATGATTGGTTTTAACTACAAGTTGGCGCTATCGTTAGATCAGCATGCTATAGGAAATAAGGGAGCACCTTGGGAATGCAATTTACGAGATCTGACCCGTTGGTGTCAGGCCACAATTTTCCATTACGAAAACAACCAATCACCAGATAAAGTGCTAAGTCCTGAATACACAGCCGAACTGATTTATGTCAGTAGAATGCGCACTATCTCAGACAGGCAGAAAGTTGAAGAAATATTTAATGATATAATGGGTTGCACTTTGAAAGGAACAAAACCAGTCAGTTATATTGCTACAGATGAAGTATATTTTGGAGAGGCACGCTTGAAAAGAGCACAAGACCAGCTTAACGATCATGTGCTAAATCAGGGACATGACCATTTGCTGCTAAGGGCTCAATCCAATGTTTTGAGAAGCTTGACTTACTGCGTCAATCAGAATTGGATGGCTATTTTGGTAAGTACATGTTCGTATTTATTTTCAAATGCACCGTGTTGTTTTAGTCAAAATTATATTAAAGTCGCGCAGTTATTGTTAGAACACCCTGTACAATATAATCTAAGTTTGTGTGTGATGTGATGGTTCGTTAACAGAATTTGAGAAAAAAACTTTTGCGGTAATGTGGCTATTCCATCATATAAAGAGCAATTTCCCGTTAAAAACTTTGCTGCCGAACCTTCAAACTTTAATAAAACTATTAAAAGTGTATACAATTTTTTTCTTCTCGTTTTAGGTTGGAAACTCGGGCGTCGGCAAAAGCAGCGTGGTTAAAACTTTGGCTAATCTGGCTGGAAAAACTTTGAAAACTTTACCGGTGACTTCGGCTATGGATACGACGGATATCCTGGGCGGTTTTGAACAGGTAAGTGGATTAGTATGAAATAACCATGAATTTCAATTATCGTGCTTCAGTAGGTTATTGCAAATGGTACAATTTCGGCGCGTTTATAGTTTGTAGGAAATAATCGAGTTGTTTACGTTAGAAATTGTCTTCAGTTTTTGGTATGGCAAAAAATACGAAATTATACTTTTCAGTTCTTTATTAATGTCATTTTAGCATCATTCAACATTTTAAATAATTTCTCTAGCTCATTCATTAAGAGCTCTACATTTTTTTACAGTCGTATGTTCCCAAAATAGCTTGTCTTATTTGAGATATGTGAGGTAATATTTTAATTTCAACTTTTCATATTATTTTTCCTAACATTTCCGTCTTGGTAACGTACGTTCAACTTAATGCAAACCTGCCCGCTTCAAGTAGGAATCTTTAAAATTGACCAGGCTTGGACAGTATAGAATGGAACTTTTTACACACTTTTGGCTTTATACATTATGTACAGTTTTAATTTTGTTTTGGAATGGGACGTTTTATTGAAAAACATGTTCTTTTAGGCACAAAGTCATTGAGGAAAGTAAGTAAAATTCAAATAAAAAACTTAATCTCATCTCTAAATTTAGTGTTAGTAGTAGTCACTTTCTTAGAATAAGGAATAGAATAATTAGCAGTCTGATGAACGTGTGATATCCCTTAGATACCAAACATTCAGATAAATTTTGAAAGTAAACGTTCAATATAAAAATATCGAACTTTTGGCAAGTGAAGTGTTAAACAATTCGTTATATACAGGGTGTTTCAGGTTTTATGATCAGGACTTCAGGCAGGGTTAGAAAAGCACATTTAAGGTGATTTGTGTTTACTCCTATAAACATTTGTTGGCAAAGTCTTTGTGTTCAATATAATAAAGTTTTTAAAAAAATATTGTTTTTATTTCGTTATTATTCTTGTGACTTTATGAGAGTATTCCGTGTATCAATTTTGGTTTGAGAATATTTGAGAGTTTGCAAATAAAAAAATAAAAAATTAATTTTTAGCTTTATCACCCTGTATATTGTAAACGAAGCCTTTGCAGCCGTATGTTTATAGGAGTAACCCACCTTAAAATGTGCTTTTCTTAAGTCCTGATCATAAAACCTGAAACACCTTGTATATTGTAGGTTGTCTTAGTTGTAAATTGACAAAATTTAATGGCGAGTAATTCAATAAGGCGTGGTTTTCAAAATACAGAGTGTCAAACTTCCAAAAAATAATGAGGAAATTTTGTTTAGCAAAAATTATACTTTTATTTTTGACAAGTCGGTAGTACCACAGACATAACCTCTGTTCAGTGACTTTTGACTGTTGTTGACAATCAATCCATATCATATTTAATCACCGACATACGTTTTTTAACAATCAGAAGTCACTTAACAGACTATAATAAGTTTTTGTTTGATCTGCTATGAAAATGTCTGTATCGTAGTACTGGCATTGTGGTTAGTTGATATTCGCATTGAGTATTAAAGAATACCCTGAATATGATAAAAAATATTTTCAAAACATTTAAGCGTTTTTTACGTATAAAAACAATTTTAGATTAAAAATAACTATTGAGAATGTGTTTGTTTCTTCAAATTTCACAAAATGAATCTATCAAATTCACATTTGTTTATGTGCTTATTTATATTTGATCACAGAACTCTTATCAAAGTAGTTAAATCTGTTAGGGTAATTCAACTAGTTATTCATAGATTATTTAAAATTATTAACTAATGATATATTTCTCTTAGCAAATGTAACGTTGTTTAAGTCAATTCCGTCTCTTATTTATACTTATATTTACATTATATTGTTTCATAAGTTGATTTCCACCTTAATGAGCTTACATTTTATTATACAACATTAAAGTTAGTTTTAATAGGTTTGCTTTCAAAATATGTTTGCAGTCAACTTTGACTTAAAAATGAGTTCATTCCATTCAATACCAAAATGGCAATTCGGATACAAAATAGTTTCTTTAACGTTCCAGTTTACGAACAAACTAATCACACTTTATCAGTCACTAGATCATTCGGAACTTTGTTTAACTCGCTGCATTTCCAACTATTTCCTCCAAGCATTTATATTTTAGTAGTGCAATTCCAGTCGGTTTTGTTATCTTTTTTGAACGCTTCTGTGGGCGAACGGTCCAAATCGGGACTGCAGAAACGAGGTATTTCAATGCCTCCATTCAGGGGATCCAAAGGCAGCGTCGGGTCCGTTGAGCTGTCCGGTGACCATAAACTCAAATCGGTGTTTCCCTGAAATAATTTCTTAATGTAATGTTAACATTTTATTATTATGTTATATTTGGAAAACATTGTAATTTAAGACGTTACAGAAAATTAGTTTCTTTCAAGCTTTGTCTATTTAATTAATAGTTGAGGATACGTTTAGTTACTGAAGAAAAGAGTAGAGTTCAGGATATATTGTCCTCGTATACCTAAGAACTGCAAATTTTCTAGTTGTGTACCTATAATGTTAATACACTCTGAATTAATAACATGCACACATACGCAGTTTACAATTTTACTACAAAAACTGATGGCATTATGTATAGGTATCTTGTGCTATATTAGTATTATCTGAACATTACAAACGGTTTAAATATAAAATTTCCGTATTATAACAACGTTCTGGAACTACACAGATTATTTCCAAAATGTAATAAAAGCTTCTCTAAATTCTTCATCTAATTTCAAGGGAAACATCCGCTTAACTGGAAACACGGCAAATAACTTAAGTGTAAAAGCTTTTAAATGAAGTGAAAGTACAAGACCAAGGTATCTAAAACGCCCACACCATCTCAGCGTAAAACAGCAAGGCCCACATAGCTGAAATTTTCATATTGTCATAAAGGTAAATGGGTTCGTAAAGGATAGGAATTTCAGTCACGTTTGTTATGTGGAGCGTTTCCCTTTCGGAAATTATAAGACTCGCTAAAAAACCCATAAATTATTCACAGCAGGATATAAATAATAATGATTAAATTATTTTTTGTGTTATAATTGACTGTTTGTTTTTCAGAATAATTATAAATTTGGTAACCTTGTGAAGCTTACACTCATTCAAACAAATCATGTTTTCTCTACACGGACACAATTATATTTGTATAGAAATATCA
Source organism: Ips typographus (assembly GCF_016097725.1). Lineage (NCBI taxonomy): Eukaryota > Metazoa > Arthropoda > Insecta > Coleoptera > Curculionidae > Ips > Ips typographus. Next base: position 3,731,228 of record NC_138430.1, on the reverse strand, counting down.
GCATATTTGATAAATAAATGGATTTTCTCATATCCAATTTTGCCTGGAACAGTTAGAGCAGGGTTAGAGTTAGTTATGCATCGGGAATTTCCTCACTCTAGGAAGTTCATATAAAAGGATATAGATGCTAAGTGAGCTGGAAAGTATTCATACAAATTGCATTGCTTAACTTTATCGAAAAAGGGAATTTCCTACATATAACGGAATATCGAAGTAAACTAGGTACATTGTTGCCATAGTGTACAAAAAGAGAAAATATTTAACTGCTGAAAATACGTCCTTTGGCACCAACGCCAAATCAATTAGTAAACCTTAAAAATTGTGACGGATCCTAATTTAGTTGGTTGGCTAAGTTAGTTGGTTGGCCTAAAATAAAAATATTTTAGTACAAAAAGAACAGATATTTTTTTTAAAGTAAGAAATATTTTTATTAGTATTAAAAATTAATTTGGTTAAAAGTTACATTGGCAGATTAGTGCAATAAATTTAGAATTTACAAATATGGGTTTACTTCCATATGTAATACTAAAAATTGATTTTAAAAGATAATATTTTAAATTATTTGTGTTTTAATTGTAGTTGCTTTTTTAACTTTATTAGAGCGAAAAGTATTGGGCTATATTCATATAGTTCATCAGCATGGTTGTAATAGAAGAGCCGTATTATTACACACAGACGTAACGACAATACTACACATGCATCGCGTATGTTACACCACTTACATATAATATTTAATTACCATTGCACTGTCGGGATGGGCGGGCATGGGCGGCTTGAGGCAAGCAATTTCCGGCACGGTCGTACGTCTGGGTGGATCGGGCGGCGTAGGTACGGGCGGCGGACCTAGCCAAATCGGAATCCACCCGCAACATGCCTCCAATGCTGCTTTTCTTAGACCTCTGTGCAAAACTAGGAATAAAGTGGGGTTTACTATCGCGTGTAGATAGGATATGTGGAGGGTTATCTGAAAGAATAAATTTATGAGGAAAATTCAATCATTTATTTTATGCATGTCAGAGTGATAAATGGAAAGTGGCTCCTTGTTCTCTAAAAATGGCATAAATTCTGGAATGAATGCTTTGTCCACATCAGTGACTTTCAACACGTTTACGCAAAGTGACAATGAATTATGATTAGTCCCTGATAATTGTAATAAAGCTTAATCTTTTTGGACTTATTTCGCTACGAATTAATATCAGTGTCAGTCACTTTGGTGCAAAACACATTAAATAAGTTCTTTGAAAAGATGAGGAAAATATGAAAAATTGTCGTATTAAATATTCTAAATTAAATTCCTTAAAAACTCGTTAGAAATTTGCCAGAATAAACATAATGCAACCTAATGTTTTTTTTTTTTTTTTCAGGTAAGTCCTTTCAGTTAATCAAAATATTCTTGACAATTGGTGAGTACGAATTAATATTGATTGGTCTTTAATGAAATCAAACCACATTTCTTAATATTTTTTGCATATTGAATGAATGATAATAAGCTGGATTTTTCTCTTTTTACATCCCCATTTTATTCCAGTATTAATTCACTCTTTTTCTAACTGATCCATTGTATGTACGATAGATTTAGTTAAAAGCTATTTGACATACTCTGGGCCATAAAAATATCCTTCAAAACTGTTCTGCTGCAGTAAACATATCAGAAATCCCACGATGGTGGTGAAACCCTATACATTTTACCACAAACGGCACTTAAACTGATATTGCCTTGTGTTTACAGTAATTTAAACCATAGTTTAGTTTCTTGGGGGTTTGGGTGTCGCGGATTATGTTACCGAATTATATTTAGAATTTAATAGATTTTGCTTACTTTGTGTCATTATATTTAGGAATTCAGTTACATACAGCTCCTATTTAAATTATCTTTTGTGATAGATGTAACGATGATTAAAAAAACATTATAAAGGGCTTACATTCCAATTTTTTAGTTCAGAATATAATTACTTTGGCCTGTTTGATATTATTAGTATAGTTCAACAATAAGCGACCCAATAAATTAATGGTTATTATGACACGCGGTCAAAACGAACATTTCTCGGAAATTGACGAATTTGGTAACAAGCTTGTTGTGCTTACCTCGTGCCCCAAAGGGTTGCTCCCGACAATAGGGTGATTAATAAGGGTAACAATGAATAACGGTCCCCAAAACAGAACGTAGGCAGCTGTAATGATCAAGAACATTTTGACTCTCTGAACGCCATCTCGTTCCATTTTTCGAAGATATTCTCGCATTCTTCTTTGTTCCTCCACTGCGCCGTTGGTTATCTGAAAAATTAATTTGGATTTTTCTGTTATATCTGGAAAAATCCTTAATCCGGGTGAGTAATTAGTAAAATAGTATAACAACGGCTACCAAAAGTTTAGTGTAAAGTTAAAAGAGTGACTAATTGAGTTGATCAATTTCTGAAGTTTCAGAAAGTTTGAATAGTAAAAGTTACCATGTGACTACGAACAGGTTTATTGATCATATTAGTCGCTGAAAACTATCGTAACTTAGGCAATTAATTGGGCTTAATTTCATTAAGGCTTATTTGATTTTAACGGTTATTGTAACCCATAATAATATTAAAGGTGTGTAGGACAAAATAGAGTTCTCGACAACTGTACTAAAGTCCGTCCACGATAAAATAGTTTCTGCTTTGGTTGTACTTTGATGGGTTTCAGTTTTTTCAGCTGTAAGGATCTAAATCATCTTCCAAAATTATTGCAAGAATATTCTTTTATGGGTATTTTTATACCCATCGCTTTGGTATTATAGGTTTGGCAAAAAAGGGAAAGTTTTCCTGATAAGCGTAATGGAAATTAACAGCCTGGAATGTAACCCCACAAGATGGGTGAAATAGAGCGGACAAAAATTTGTTGCAACCAAAAAAATTGCTAGTAACCGAATAACATTGAGATTTTCGACAAATAAAGTGAAAACCAATCTTGTTACTGAAGATTGCCTCTTTTACTCTTTAAACGTTAAACAGAATGATTTTTGAGATAACTGACAATGCGAATTTTTACTGGTAATTTGATTGGGGTTGTATGTAAGTAATTAGTTCTTGGTAACTAATCTGTGGTGTTGTCTTTTACATAATGATATACACGTAACTCGAATTTCACGTGTTTACAGTTATTGTCCCATGTCTAAGACCGTTGCCAAGTGTATTTGAAACAGAACAATTAAATGTCGTATGCATTAAGAGCCGCAGGGCTTAACAATGTTCTGGTGATGATCATATTTGCCTCCATAATCTAGGTCAAAAGGGTTAAATCGAAAAATTATTGCATTACTTTAATATCGTTTAGTGTAGATAAATGCGGTTGTAAAACGTTAATGATGTTTCGAAACTACTTACCAATATATCCTTTGGTGTTCAAATTCCAATTTTTTCAACCGTTATCAAAGACACTGCGGTCGTAAAATACGTAAAGCAGCAAAACGTCTTTGGAAACTTTCTACGTTATTACGATTTTTATATGCTTTCATGAACGGCAAGAATGGGATATGGTACTTTATATACACTCGGTATAGGTTTATTGCGTTTTTTCCCATTAAAAGTGCTTTTGATTGATTCGATACTCTCATCTCGAATTTTCGCGCAGTGCATACAGGGATTTACCAAACAAAAGAGAAATCGCTTTGTTGAACTGATGACTACCTTATCACCTAAATGCAAGCATTGCATTCTAACGTGTTTGGTAAAATAGTTGATAATTAACATATTTTTTGGTGGTAAAACTACCAGAATAACTTATTTCTTGTTTTTACTAAACAAAGTTTTACTGAAAATAACATTTCTCTAGCATTCCAATACAATCAATGCTCCATCGAAGCGATCCAAAAATGCGGGACGTATTTCAAATTGTTTTGCCATGCTATAATACGATTTATTAACTCAGCCACATTTCCTGTTAGAGTACAATAAAACAATTGCTTTAGATGTAACCGGAGATAAAAATCGATAGGATTTTGGTCTGGTAAACGCGAGGGCGAATGTTAGTCATTTTGAACTGAATTTTCTGATTCTAAATTCAGTTCATTGTATTAAAATGTAGGTAAAGTACAACCTAAGGTAAATGACGGATACGTCATCATTCTGCAACACTGGCTCGTTAATTATCATTTCAAAAATATACATGAGCTGTCAACTATCAACGTGCAACCTGATGTAGAATGGAAGATATTTAGTTTTTATGAAAGAGTATGTTATGATGGCACGATGACGTAACTGCCAATTACAGTATGTGATTCTATGTATAACCAATTTACTTCTTTGATATAAACTAAAAAAAGTCTTACAATGAACTTTGTATTAGTTATAAATTCCAAGACGTACGTAATTTAATGCGCGGCCTTGATTTTCTGTATTTTCCAGAAGGAAACAATATATTTGGTAAGAGGATACAGTATTTCCATGGATTTCGTTGATGTACTCGTAGTTGCCCCGGTGAATTTCTGTTCGCTTGATATAATATTACATTAAATCATTCCCTGAGCGACTTAAGGAAATAGGAGTGATTAATTCTGCTTCCCGTTGGAATCCTTACTAATTTGATCTGAATCCATTTGCAGTACAAAATGATTTAATCCTTGAAAATGTAATTGAGATTCGTTAACAATGGGTTTCTAAGCGTATTGTTCAATTGTTTTATATTGCATTTTCTTAAAATAACAATTCACTGCTATTAATTACATTCATTTTGATGAAATTATTAAATTACCAACTGTAATTTAAAAAATTGGAATCATCTTAGCATTGATAAGTTCGAAAATATCAGAAACTTAAGTAAGACTATTTTTAGTGAAAATGGTAAACGTCAGTTCTGAAAAGTGTTTCTTACGTATAAGTTACAAAACTCTCGTCCTTCATCAATCTGAATTTTCTTTAAATATTTTAGTACTTATTGTTAAATTTTCGAATAAATCAGTATTCATACTAAATATTACACATTAATTTAAACCTTTTCCAGAAGATTTAATGCACAAGGTAACCAAGAATAAGAGCTTGCCTTTTGTTTAATGTCTTTCGCAGACAAAGTGAAATATTTCAGCTAATTAGCTTTTAATGTCACCTCTGGGATAAGGCTATTGACCATTAAAAATAATTTTATTAAGCAACTTATCTCAATTGCTTTCTCGAAGTAAAACGTTTTGTTTTCAAAGGCTGCCACAATGAAAACTTAGGGCTTAGCAATGGCGAAACGACACATTTTACCCTTATTTACAGTTTTTTTAATTGATCCTATCAGACACTTTTCAAAGATTCAATTTTCTCGTTTCATTCCTTAACCAACAATGTAATGGAAAACTTAATTTGTGTAGTCTTCCAGTTTCTCAAAAGTCGTGGGCGTAGGAAATTAAGTGAATTGAATTACTACTGCGCCGTTTTTGTTATTTTAAATTTACGGTGGTAATTCATAACTGAAAAACCATTTCGGAAATTGATTTATTGTTGTGATTTTTTTTTTAAATTGAACTATTTGAATTTAAAGCATCTGTAGTAGGTTTATTGTAACCTCACAATAATTATCATTATTGACTGGTCGTAAAAATGTCAGACATCTGTTTTTCTTTTTCTTATTGTTTCGACAATAAATCGTTTGAAGGGTGTTTTGAAAGCCATTTGTCTCACACTTTTAGGAAATATATTGGATTATTCGCGTAAACAGATAAATATTTAGTAGTCTTGTATTGATATTTTAGTTTTTAGTAGGTAATTGTTAAATGCGCTAAAAGTGATTGTACAGAGTGTCCCATTATAAATCACCAGAAGAACATTGTACTTTGTATTTTGTTTTACTGATTTTATTGTGAAATTTAAATTATTTCAGTTGGTGGAATTGTCTAAGAAACTCAGTCCCAAAAAATACTGATAATAATTGCTACCTTGAAATCGGTTAGGAGTACATTTAGCACAAGTTGCTGTTTGCTAAATCTTCTCTAGGACTCATCTGTATTTAAAATAAAATTTGAACTTTGACGATTCAAACTCTCTAACTTTTTGATTTTGCTATGTTGTCAGACACTGTTTTAATAATCAATTATCTATATTTTATATTTAAACTTCAACGGCCTTCCCATATTTAATATTTAACTATAACTCAGCCGTATCTTTCTAAAGAAACTTTTGGACAATAAATTGAGAAACTTTTCCGCTTACATTAAATTAATGACTCTGAAAAGATTCGACTTAACTTTAAGGATAAAATTAATTAATACTGTACTTTATGCGCAACTTTCTACATCAAAATATCGAAACAGTAATTATGGACTAATGCTCTTTTAGGAAGTTAGTAATGTTCACATTCGCTGGATAAATAATTCTAATGTTCAGGGGTGTTTCAGTTAAGAATGTGTATCGAATTAAGGAGCCCTTTTTCTAACCATTTTTAAGCAGTTTTCTGGTCTAGTGTAGAAAGTAGAATCATTTCATGGAATAATAAGATTCTGTCAAATTAAAATACGTTTACCTGTATTTATTATTTATCATTTAAGGAAAAGGTGTAACAGTGCCGGATTTAGGGGGGTGCTAGTAGTACTAAAAGGCAGTGTAAAGTGGAATAACACAAATTTACTATAAATAATCAGGGAACTGACTATTTTTTATCACCAAATTTAATTTTAAAAGTCACGTGGCTCTTTCAAGATTAAAACTAAAATTCTCGTGAGTCAGTTTTAAATGTCAAATTGTTATTAGAAAAGTCACGTGACCGTCTTTCAATTAAAACTGATATTTTTAAGGTCACGTGACTTTTTAACATCATAAAGGATCACGTGGCCGTTTTTTTTAGTTCTAAACTGATACACTGAACCACATGACTATTTTTAAGATTAAAATGTCATCTTTAACGTCACGTGACAGTTTTTACGTTTAGACTGATATTTTAATAATTACTTACTTAATATTTAATAGAGACAAGAAAATACTGTCATTTTGTTACATAAATCAAAAATTTAAAATATTTAATGTATTAAAACGAGCCACTGGGGCCGCATTCGTTTTCAAGCTCGATGGAGTGAGCAGAAGGTTTTTGACGTCACGATGTCGTAATTTGGCAAATCCATAATTTGACCAACTGTCAAATTACGTCATTGTGACGTCAAAAACGCTCCATGGAGTGTAAAAACGAATGCGGCCTGGATGTCGCAGAAAGTGTACTCAAGAAATTGATTGACAGTTGACAACACGTTTTATGATATTTTTTGTGTTAGCAAAGCTAATATTGAATTCAATGAAACCGTCATTTTTTCCAAAGAGTGTTTACTTTGTTAGTAACGCACTTGATAGCTACCGCTCGAAATTCCCTTTTGCCAGTAGAGGAAGAATGATTGCTCATGGCGTCTTATCGATTGAAAAGCCGAAGTACGAGATAAATGTTTATTTTGTATATCGACAAAATAAGGTCTGGAAACCTTCAGCCCCATAAAATCCGCGAAAAGGATAAAACACTTTGTGGTGAAAAATAACTTTACTTTAAGATAATAAGTTTGCTCTTGCTTGATTTGATGTTTTTAAATGAGCCAGAAAATGAATTATGGATTATCTGGTTTAAAAGTTGCTGGTGTCAGCAGTTTGTAGCTTAATATCACTTTTTTTTTAAATAATACTTACAGCATGATCGATAGAGTTGACCTGATTAGGGTGGTTAGCTCCACCAGTGGCGTTCACTAACGTTGTCACCAAACCAGCCACTCTAACTGCTTCTACGTTGGCTTTTGTTAAGTCTTTATGCAACTTTCTGAGATGGAAAAGTGTCAACGTAACACACACTAAATTTACAGCTATCCATAAGGCGTTTAAGATGTAATGTCGTAATGGTCCGTATATTAATGGACAGGAGGGATGTTTATGGCCTGCTTCGCCTTGAGCCGCTAATGCACCTGGAATATTGAAAAGACAGTTTAAGGTTATAGCTTATATAAATAACATACAGACATTGAAACTATTTTTCTACACCATATACACTTCATATTAACATTTGTAGTGAAAGGTAACTGTGCTGTCATGATTACCAAGTTATTAAAAGCTTTAGTAATTATTGAAGATATGCCAGTTGGAATGTAAATTTTGTATTCATTAATGATTTACTTACAAAATTATTCTTGTTGAAGCTTTGTAACTCGTAATTGTTATTATAAAACTATTCGTTCTTTATATTATATTTTATATAAATTAATACTCCGGATGGGCGAATTTTCTGCTGTATGCCATGATATTAAAAAAATGGTCTAATAACCACACCAGAAACCTAAAAAAATCCTGAAATTCAAATTACTATTCTAAAATCCAACAGAAATTTACAATACTGAAATATAAGTTTCAAATTCTGAGATCTAACTTATACTTTCTAAAATCTTTTTTTTTAACTGCATGCGTAAATGGTGTAGATTGTAAACATTTTTGGGGCTGGTAAACTGGTAGAGAACACCAAAGCTAGTCGTTTGTGAGAAAAAAAAAAACAACTTAAAATCAACCTTTTATGAATTATTAACAACCATTATAATGTGTCAGACACAATTTTTTATTATTCTGCGTATACATTTATTTGTCCATCAAAATCTATTGTTCTTTCCCTCTTGCTGAGTGTCCATTTCAATTTGATAGAGCATCATCTATTGTGTTGTTAACGAAATATTATCGATTTTTCTCCAAACTTATTACCCACTTAAAATGAAATGAATTTCCTTATGGTTTGTATTGAACCTTGGATAATATCTGTGTTACAGTATTTTAGGTTAGGTTAGATAAAAATCTCATTAAATTTTATTCAGTCATTAAAGTCATCCCATTTTACTTTGATTTTCGTTATATACTGAAAGCATAAGTAGTAAATCATTTCTTTATTACCTTATTGATTTGTTTATCAAAATTAAATAATTTGAGAAAACTGTCAGCAAACGTCAAAATTTTCAATGGAGTTTTGTGAAGTCATTGGTCACGTGACACGGATTAATTTTTTAAACATGTTGATCAGATGACACATTGTCAAATTACGTAGTTATTTCTGAAGGGAGCACGAACATTTACGAATTTAAAAAAGTTCAGTGCACAAATAAAGTTAGAAAACTCCCAAACCTCGTCGCTTTAATATTACTCGTAATAATGGTTACTGAGTGCAACAGAAATTCGCTTGACTAAACCTTAAAATCAACTACGTTCAATACTCTTCCTGAAAACATATTAAGAGAATTGAATGTCTGAGTTTCTTGGTAAACGTCCAAACATACAATAAACTTTTCCCTACGCGCAGTTTGCTAACAATTGCACTAGAGCAGCATTCCTGTATTTTTCAATCTACCCCTGCCGTGCAATATCTAAAATTGAAACTTATTTTATGTAATTTATGTTCTTATTTTGAGGAATTTTTGGAGTAGTGCAGAGTGGTCGCAAATGTTGTTTTGATTTATAATTTGTTTTTCACTTTTTCGTTTAGACTTACCAGATAAAAAAGTAGGTCCCAAATTGATCGTAATTGATGCAAACCAAATCATTGATGTGCCAAAAAGTACACATTGAGGCGAATCCATAAGCAATGGAGCGTCGCTAATCATTCGGCTTGCATCTTCATCGTCGGGGAATACTGGTGAATCGTTGAGCACCGTGGTGAGCATATTCACAGTGGCCACTGTGACGAGCAGCAAAAAAGCTGTTTCAACCAGTGAGCATTTGTGAACAGGTTGACAGTGTAGAATCGACGTTCCTAATGGAAGTAGAAGAGCTGCACGAGCACAATCCACTGCACCTTGATGAAATAGTAGTCCTTGTGACCATCTAGAATTCAAAATTATATCAAGGTCTGCAATTCACACAAGATTAAATTAGAAACTGTTATATTGGATTTATTCAAATATAATTTAGATGATAACTGAAACGGACATAAAATAGATGAGGCCGTTTGATTAGAGGAGGTAAACCGGATAGCGTAATCCCAAAACACATTGGTCATTTTATGTATTATTGTGGTGTTTAACGCGGGTTTGCCTATTCACGCAACGGTTTTGGGGAATCAAATTAATTTTAAAGCTCATTGTCAGGAATGGGTTTTAAACTAGATTAACTGGATGGGACATTAGTCCAGGTTAAAGTTGTGATTAATTATCCTTAACTATTACGGCCTATTAATTTTTGTTTCAAATATGAAGTCAAGTTGCTTTTAGTAAACAAATAATGCAATTAGTATCTTCATTTTAATTGTTTCTTCAGGCAACTGGAGTATTTAATGCTGCTACAGTATTGAGCAAAATAAAACTTTGCAATTTTGACAAATTAGGCTACACATACAAATGTCTAACCATATAGATCATTTACGCTCTTTGTGTTGCTTCTCTTACAATTTTTCTTCCTACAAGTACATATACCGAAACATGAAATTTATAACTCAATTTAAGAGTAAGAGAGAAATAATACTTTTCAAAACTCGTTCGTGGTTCAAAGCAGCAAAGGAAATGTTAAAATAGATTTTCTCTTGAATTTTCAAAAGAATTTAAATTCTTTTCACGAAAACCAGTTGAATTAAGCCGGTTAATTCGGGCTGACCTTACGTTTTCTCGCCTGAATTTAACTGACATTCAACGAGCCGGAATTAATAGAGGTAGAAGAAAGGGTGGTTTAATGTATTTGTTGTTCTCAGAACAAGGTTATGAGGGTTTCTATTGAATGAATAAAATCAAAAGGAAAGATAATGCTTGATTATATCATGCTTTTTGGCGTCAGTATAGTCACGTTTGTATTGGGGTACACTATAGCTAATTATGTACCAAGCAGTGTTGCCAATTCAACATATTTAATGACGGTAGATATTTAAATCGGTTATAAAACGGTAGATATCGGTATATCAAAAAATAAACAAAATTCCGGATGTTTTTTAATGATTTCGCAAATAATGCCAATCTGTTTGTATAAATCATACATTTTTCATTTTTTTTTTTAGGTTTTAAGTTTTAACTATTCTAAAAGATAAGTAGCTAGGCAGTCACGTGACAACTGTCATAAATCTGAGAAACACGTTGTATATCAAATACTACAAGAAAAATTTTCTAATTCCTCATTTTTGCAACTTTTAAGCACAGACCTCAAAAAACACTACAAAATTTGGTATAGTCAGAGAGGAAATCGCTTGTAAAACCCACTTGGAGTGAGAAAATGAATGTTTTAAGCACATTTTTGGAATCCTCATTAAATTTCCTATTTAATAACCTGAAGGAACACTACAAAACTTGGTACAGCCAGCTAGAAAAGCGGTGTCAAATTTTGAACTGCCAGAAACACAGTTTGAAAGGACAGTCATGGACAAAATCGCCTTTAAAACCCACTTGGAGTAAGAAAATATCTGTTTTAAGCACATTTTTGGAATCCTCATTAAATTCCCTATTTAATAACCTGAAAAAACTCTACAAAACTTGGTACAGTCAGCTAGAAAAGTGGTGTCAAAGTTTGAACTGACAGAAACACAGTTTGAAAGGACAGTCAGGGACAAAATCACTTGTAAAACCCACTTGGAGTAAGAAAATAACTATTTTAAGCACATTTTTGGAATCCTCATTAAATTTCCTATTCAATAACCTGAAGAAACACTACAAAACTTTGTACAGTCAGCTACAAAAACGGAGTCAAATTTTGAACTGCGAGAAACACAGTTTGAAGACAGTCAGGGACAAAATCACCTGTAAAATCCACTTGGAGTTAGAAAATAACTGTTTTAAGCACATTTTTGGAATCCTCATTAAATTTCCTATTTAATAACCTGAAGGAACACTACAAAACTTGGTACAGCCAGCTAGAAAAGCAGTGTCAAATTTTGAACTGCCAGAAACACAGTTTGAAAAGACAGTCAGAGACATAATCGCTCGTAAAACCCACTTGGAGTGAGAAAATGAATGTTTTAAGAACATTTTTGAAATCCTCATTAAATTTCCTATTTAATAACCTGAAAAAATACTACAAAACTTGGTACAGTCAGGTAGAAAAGCGGTGTCAAAGTTTGAAATTCAAAAATAAAACATGTGGATTTGGTAATTTGCAGTATATAAAATGTTTCGCACCCAAAGTTATTAAAAACGGTAGATAATATACGAAAATACAAATAGGAACTGTAGAAGAACCACAAAAACGGTAGACCGGGCAACATTGGTACCAACGGCGTTACATAGAATACAGTGTGTTTTTGTTAAAATTGTTATGTGGCTATTATTTCAGTGAATTTCAGATAATTCGGTGTCATATGAAGAAGGTTTTACATTTTTTATGTGCTTTGACTCACTTCCCTGTTATCTTGTTCTTAAGATTGTCTGACATATTTTTTTCACATATGTAGGTGATTTTTACAAAGACAGTGGTAAAAAAATCTTCTGTACAAGTTATATATATCATCATATATAGTCATTAATGTTAGCACTTAGTTTTGCTGTTTTGTCAAAGCTTTTTCAATTTTCACCCAATTATGAACACTCCCGACAATAAATTCCATTCAACTTGACACAATCGAAAACAAAGATCGGTTTGATAAAAAAAAAATAGCCGGATAAAGGAATCATTCATTATTCCACCTGCACTGACACAAACAAACAACCTTCCCACTCATTGGCAATTGCTCTCATTTTGTCAAATTATCTGGCAATTCACTTTCGTTTAAACGTTTCCCTCTTGCCTGACGATAAATCATTTGCGGAATTATTCCCTTGGCACCCTACACTGAAGAGGAGCCTTTATCTTCTCATGTAATTAACAGAAAATGGTATGCGCCGTTGATATGAACCGGCATCCCGATGGAAAGTAGCTGCATTACTTTGGGAATGAATTGAAATTTTCAGAACAGCAAGATTGGTTTTCACACAATTACAGTATAATTTGCAGGAAAATTTAGTCCGAAGGTTTTTCATTAAAACTACAAAATTAGGTACATTAGCATACATTAGCAGTTTGGCAACATTTAGACAGTTGTAACGTCATCCTAAATCACGGACATTTTTTTCATTTTCCAGGAATGTTTTTTTAAAGATTGCAGAAATTGTCGATTATGTGGAAGCTCTCGTCTCTCGCCTAAAGACCTGAATTGAATTCGGTCACCGAAGATTGAGCATCGCTTTAAAAATGATAAAAGGCAATATGGGTTTTTATCTGTGGCTGGGATAAGCGCGATCTATTGACAAAGAGCAAATAGTGGAAATATTGCCTGCAAATGCTGCTTTATCAGACATAATTCATATAAATTTTCAGTCTTTTAGCTTATATTAATGTGAAACGCGCTTATAAGAGAATACGTCAAAAGAAAGCATTTTCAGGCCGCAATACGGTTTTCAGCTTGTTGTTCAAAATTTAGATTTAATAAATCAAGCTGTTAGTCCCCTTGAGACAGCCATTTCGCATATCTAACAATACGTGTTGTTCCCCCGGGGTAGCCTTTGGGTAAAATGGAAAAGTAGGGAATCTTAAGTTGAGTAACCTTCGAAAATTGTTTTATCAGGATAAAAATAGGCTCCCCTGTTTGCCTCGAAGTTAAAAACAAGCGAGATCTAAATGCAGTTATTTAGGGTAAAGTTCATAGTTAGACAATCAAAGGAAGCTTTTTAAAATTCAACGGCAGCGACACTGCTTGTATATTCCGGAGGTTGTTGGCGTTTTACCAAATGACGCAACTGAATTGTCCTTGCGGTATGCAGCGAAAATGTCTAAATTATGTGTTGCGTTTTTAGCATTAAAAATCACATAAAAAGCTGTTTTTAGTGATCTTCTCATTTTAAAATAAAGTGAGAGTACGTACCATTTATGGTATTAGAAAGAAAATAACACACTGCAAAAATCAAAGTAAATTGAGTCCCACTGATTTTGTTACTTTTTAAGGATGTTTCGTTATTTTGTACCTCCATGGAATTGAATTTGACAGTTATCAGGTTTAGAACAACAAAAGACAGAGCTAAAGGTATTGTTAATACTGGTTTTACTGGATTTTAAGACTGTTTTGTGGTTTTACAGTTTTATTTAGAAGATTTTCACGGTTATCATATTTGAAAATAGACTGAAAGTGTCAGAAATAGGCAACCAAAGGTTACAAATGTCAAAAATGTAATGATGAAGGTATAAAATGTATTCAACAAAAGTAACACTGATTTTGTTACTTTTGACAGTTTTCAGGTTTAAAACAGAACAAAAGACAGCTATAAAACCTGTAACTGACAGCCAACTGTCAAATTTGCTACATATCAGTGGTGCCCGCAGGTGGACTGAACAGTGAGTAATGACTCATTACTCATTATTATCTAAAGAGATGCCTTCATCAAAATGTCTAAGCTCTTCAAAAGCCATAACCTCAAATTAGACATCGAAGTAAAACTCCTGCGCTGCTATGTGTTCTCCATATTGTACTATGGCATGGAATCCTGGACATTGACCGAAGCTACACAAAAGAAGCTCGAAGCCTTCGAGATGTGGCTATACAGAAGGATCCTTAGAATATCAGGGGTAGGTAGAGTGACCAACGAAACAATACTGGAAAGAATGCGGAAGGAAAAAGAGGTGATGAAAACGATTAAGAGAAGGAAACTGGAATATCTCAACACAAATACAAACTCTTAAAATCCATCCTCCAAGGAAAAGTGTTTGGAAAGAGAGGGCCTGGAAGAAGAAGGATATCATGGCTCAAGAACTTAAGGACAAGGTATTCAAAAATAACCACATAACAACTGTGGTCGCCAATATTCGAAACGAATAGGCACTAGAAGAAGAAGATCTATTCAAAACTAGTAAGAGTAATAAGCATATTATTAAACAGTCATAGAAAAATTTTATTAAATCTCTGTTCGATACTTAAATAGTTATTTGCATCACACAGTGCGTTAATAACATATCCTACGTGTTACGTACAACATTTTATCTACAACGATTATTATTTTAATAATTAATTGAAAAAAAAAATAAAAAAAATAAAAATATTTTCAGCAACTTGTTAGGCATGTCAACATCTGGCATTAATTTATCCAATTGCAAAGAGTTTACCATTAATATTTATCCTAATAATAATTAAGTTTTCATGTAATTGTATGTCATGTTTTTTAATTAAAAAATATCTAACTAAAAGTTACTTTTAATATTAATATTAACAAGAAGCAAGATAGTGAAGGCAACAGAACTCCTGATGTACAAACAAATTGTTCACCGATTATTAACGCACTAGTGCGGTAATAAAGGTCATTATGACACTGAAAATAGTGCGAAATTACGATATTATGTAACTGTTGTAGATAAAATTAGTAAACCTCATAATTATCGACAGTGACTGAATTTTTGTTACAATTTTGTTTACGAAGCAATAACAGTTGCTGGATATAGAATTGTATAATATAATACCCAAATAAAATCACAATATCTGATCCTAGAAAGCAACTTTCAAGTAAAACAAAGAACGCAAAACTGCAGCAGGAAACTTTGCGTATTATTCCTGGTTTGAAGTTGGAATTTGGAAATGAGTTTCTGGTGAAAATCCGAGACATTTGGTTTAATAAGTGTCTACAATTATTCGAATGCGGCCCGTTTTTGGGAAAGTACTAAGAAAAGGAAACATTGCAACGAAGATAGGTTTGTAATTTTGTGTTGCCTTGGAATAGAGTTGGATTTTCTGGAATAACCTACAGTAATAAGAAAAATAACTAATTTTGTTACCACCTTTTTGACGCCCTGTAACGTACTCCAATATGTGGTAATATTCTGTTTCATGTGGCTCATTAAATATCACATAATAATTCGGTATTTTGTGTGGTTTTGCGTCCATTTAATCATAAAATTACGAACGTAGATTAACCGAAATGGAGCGGATTCAAACGCCTATAACCATATAACTGTAATTATGTTTAGTTTACAGATGGTTTTGGCATATTATGTGGGCATTCCTTTACAAATATGTTGAACTCGAATATTATGCTTGGTTTCCGTATAATGGTCTGATTGGGAAAAGCCTATTTAATTAGAGTAGGCTACTAATATGCAAATTAAAGGTTCAATGAATATCCTTTTGTTGGTAGTAAATTATACAGGGTTTGACGTTAGTGTTTGTAGATTTCCTGGGTGTTATAAAAAGTATGTTGTAATAGTTATTTGTATAGTACTATTTTAGGTAAAGAATAATGGTAGTGGAATTAATATTTAAATCAAATTTTTGCTCCAAACAATAATTTTCTCTAGTTGTGGCAGGTTTTAAGAATCTTAATTGTTTGAGAATTTGAGGACAAACACCCCCGAAATAGATTTAATTAAGTTCAATATAAGCTTCCTTAATTTGATATTAACGCCCTAGAGAGCATTATTTAAGTGCCGGCCTAATTCAAAATGTCCGTTGGGAGGGAGAGTTTGGTTTGGAGGGTTTTTAATTCCATTTTGTTTGCGCAAGATAATTACGGAGTTAAAATGTTTGAGAGTTATAATTGCTTGCAACTAGTTTTTAGTTTCGGAATTAACGCAATTAATGGAATAGCTATTTTTGTAGATACAGCTTAATTACTATTCAAGACCAGTTCATATAAAATCTTAATATAAAATGGTAAACCAATTATACAAAATTATAAAAAAAATGTTGGTACAAGTATAATCTAGCCATTTTATCTTCTTCTTTTCATTTACTACAAAAATGGCGCCAAAAATCTAATCCATTGTATTGGCATCATTGTTCCTTCCTTTTTTGAATTATTAAAAAATGGTTCTAAAACTCGCAACCTAATCAAACAAATTACAAAGGACACTAACCTAGCTAAAAAAGAATAAATGGCCCCAAAACACACAAGTTAACCATAAAAATCACTACTCCAATCTAAGAATTATAAGATATTGTTTTTAAATAATAAAATCAAATATGTAACAAAGGAAATGTAAAACTTTACTAAACATCTCCGAAACAGATAAGTACAATGTGACGTGACTAAAACGAAGTTAAATGATGTCCGGATTAAAAAGCAGTAAAATCGTGAAAAAATAAAATAAAATCATGCAAAAAGCATAAAATTCTGTAAAAAAAGCTTTAAAAGGTGAAATCCATTTTTTTTTTACTTTTTTTGAGTCAAGGAAATTTTTTAGACTGTTGTGAAAAACTTTCAAAATTTTTTTGAATTACTTAAGGAGAATTTGGAAGGTTTTTGGACACTTTAAAGATCATATTGAAGGTTCTGGAATGCTTTAGGGACATTTGAAAATTCTTAAATGGTTCTAAAATTTTTGGAAGCTTCTATACTGCTTTGATATCTTTTAACTTTTAGACTGTCTTGAAATGTTTTGAGACCTTCTAGACTGTTTTAAAAGCTTTTGGAAGGTTTTCGACTGCTTTAGAACTAGGCTTTTTAGACTACTTTAGGAGCATTTGGAAGGTTTCTGGAGAGAAAAGCATTGAAGGTTTTGGACTGCTTTTAAAGCATTTGAAAACTTATAGAAGCATTTTCTTATAGACTCTCTTGATATTTTTTGAGAGCTTCTATAGATAAGTTGAAAAGCATTTAGAAGCTTTTAGACTATTTTGAAAGGCTTTCGACTGCTTGAGAGGCATTTTGGAGTTTCTGTAGTGTGTTGAAATGTTTTTACATTTTTTTGGACTACTTCGGAACATTTGGTTGGTCAGTTTATTACATTTTGCAACAGATAATTGTTATGTTTTTGTCTCTCAGAAGCGTTCAATATCTCAATATAGCTATTGCAATTGTAAATTAACCTTTATATTGGTAAAATAGCACAAAAAGAAGAAAATAGCAAAAAAAGCATGAAACCAATCTGTCAAATTACAGTGTTTTTGCGTAAATCGATCACACTAGATATCAAAGGTTGGTTGCTTTTATTATTTACAAAAAGCAAAATTTCTAGAAATCAGATAAATTGCAGGTTGAAACGACAAAACGACAGTGTCGAATGGTGTTTTGGTCACGTGAATGTTTTTGACGTGCCACCATGCGTTTACAGTGTTGCCAGCTCAAAAAATTGCATTCTCAAAGTCACGTGACGTGTATTCTACCAATTAAACCAGTGTCTAAATGTCATTTAGCACATTTTCACAGCTTAAACTATATTTTTGTAATTCAGACTAACTTTTTATGGTTATGTGACTATTTTGGTTAGTTTCACTTGGGCCAGTTTTGCCAGGTTAAAAATTGCATTCTCAAAGTCACGTGACGTTTATTTTACCAATAAAATTAGCAAATTTTTACAGCTTAATTTACCTTTTTGATGGTCACGTGACAGTTTTTGACTAGTGTCACTTTGCCCTTTACAATATTGTCAGTTTTAATTTGATTTTCAAAATAACCTAAAACTGCCACTGGTGTTCCTGTCTATGTTGCATTTTAATATTTTGTTAATTTTGTATGATATAAGACTACCCGTTCTAAATCAGTACTTTGTAGCTAGTTGGAACAGCTTTTTATAAATACAATTTTTATATCTTGTCAGTAATATGACGTACTAGATATTACTCTCGGTTGGAACAAACCTATTATGGCAAACACGAAAGATATAGAACTTCAATTAGGGTTTAAGAGAAAAACTGTATACAGAGTGTCTCATTTATAATAAGTTTCTTCAGGTATAATAATGAGCACACGTAATTAATACTAAATGTTCATTTTTGCTCATACAATTCTACCTCTTCAGTACAGTTACGTATTAAGTAAACAACATTACGTTCAAAGAGTTAAAAGCCTTTAGTTAAGCTAATAATTTTCTACTGATATTGCGCGGATTAGTTCCGCATAGTTAGTTAAAACAATATGACAGGCAGGTATATGACTACACTAAAACAAGAAACTTTAATTGTCTATAAATCCGAGGCATCCCGGAGATAAAGTTGTTCATGAAAAGGACAAGTCCGCATTTTGGACGAAAATAATAAAAATAATTCCACGCTGACGGTGCACCCAGGACTAAATTATTTCCGTGAACAGGTCACTGAATAAAGTCCTTAGGGTTTTTACAAGCAAGTCTGTCTGCTTTTATTGTTCACTGATGATGCTATTTTCCTTTAGGTTTTGTGCTCCAAATCTCCTTTATAAAATTCTTTAGCTAATGTTAGAGAGGAGTTGGCACTGACAATGGCCAAGACGAAATGAATTGATTTTTATGTTTCGGTTAACGATGATTTCTTTGAAAACAGTGTTAATGCGTAATTTCTAGCTTATCATAGCAATTTCTTACCTTCTTAGTTGTCTGTTCGATAATATGACTCCCATCAAAGCCAGATTTGCCGCCATTCCCAATGTCCCCAAAGCGAATATTAACGCAGCTTCAGCTGTGCCTCCAGGGTGGCATTGAAATACTTTGGTAACGTTCGATGTAACATTCGCACTGCTGCTCCCAAAGCGAAGATTCGCTCCTATCATCGCCACCGCCGAACCTGTTAACAGATTTTCCAGTTGTGATTTATTGTTCACAGAAGTTGTCCTATAAAGGGCTGAAAGAAGACGGTTACGCCCGTTGCCAAAGTTTTTTATTCGGTTAAAAGGTCCTTTTTTCAGCCCTGTGAACAATCTAAATGATCTTTCTATAGCAGAGTTGTATGAATGCTGTCAATGACTACCAATCGTAAAAAGTATTCAAAAGTTCTACCTGGTAAACTGCTTCTGCCCAAACCTAAACTTCTGCTTTTGGTTTTGAGCTAATTGCTCTTTTATGGGTAATAGTTGTTATTTTCGTTAAACATAATCGTTTGTGTGACATAAGTGTTGGTAAATTTTACCCTCAACAGGAAGATCCCTAAAAACTAACTGCTTATAATAAGGGGTGATTTTAATGCAAAAGCGGCCAGAAGAAGATCAGGAAACCATATTGGACCCCATGAGCATGGAAAATGCGTGTGGAGAAAACTCGTTTGCAGGAGAAAACGATTTAGTTATAATGAACACACTTGGATGGTACAAAGATATAGAAACAGCTGTAAAATGGCTAAAACTTATTCGAGAGCGGATATAGATTCTGATCACAATTCATTGGTAGCAGAATTTAGGGTACAATGGAAGAAACTGAACACTTATGGTAGAAGAAAGATCAGTGAACCGGAGGTAAGAACTCAGGTCATGAATCTAATAAGTAACGCCTTACTGGATGTAAAAGACAGCTCAGAAGTCGATGAACAAATAGGGAGAATAAAGTTAAAGTTGCAAAAACAATAAAGTAAGAGATACTATTAGCAAATATACAGGATGGTCCAGTTTTAAATGTCAATAATTCACCAATCCATAGCCAATTAAAAAATAAGTTGACATTCATTATGTCATTTTCCTGAAAAGTGCTTCCTAAGGAAAATACAGTCCTTTCTCCCCTTTCCAAATTTCTGTTTAAAAAATCGTTTTTTTTTTTTGTCATAACTGTCAGACCGTTGGAGCAATATTGATCAAATTTGGAACAAGCACTTTATTACACGTTATTACGGTCAAAGACCCAAAACTAACCCAACCCAACTTAAAAATTGTCTTGGAAACGGAAAATTCACTTAAGAAGGTTAAAAAATATTATTGTAGCCAGTTTTTATAGTTTCCAGACAAACTAAAAGACTTTAGTTTTGAAAATGGAATTAGAAAAGATAAAAATTTCAGAAGCTTAAAAATTGTGTTTGTAACCAGTTTTCATGCAAATCGAGAAACTTTAATACTAAAAATTGACTTGTGGACATAAAAACTACTTTTTCAAGAATTTGTTACTACAAATTCATACATTTAAACCTTAAAAATTGACTTGAACCCCAAAATGTGACTGAACTAATGAAAAGAGACATCAGAAGCTTAAAATTTGCATTTGAAGTAAGTTTTCATAATTTGAAGACAAATTTCAATATTTTAGTCTTGAAAATAGTCTTAGATGCAGGACATTGACATTAGATTCATGAAAATTGTCTTGAAATCGAACTTTTCGTGCTTTTTACTTTACTTTTCATTTTCTTCGAATTCTGGACTATTTTTAGTGCTTCGAAACTGCTTTCAGCTTGGAAAATCGAGTTTCAAGACTATCTTTACCAAGTTATTGACATAGCAAACTTAAAAAACAATTTTTACATTCTTCATAGACTTAAAATGGCATTCCAAGCTTTGTCACTATTAAATCGACTTCTAGACACCTCAGTGCTAAAAATTCGGGTATTTCTTACTAAACTAGACTGTTTTTGGTGTTTTAAGGCTGTTTTCAGTGCCTCAAATCGAGTTTCAAGACTATCTTTACAAAGTTTTTGACTTATCAGGCCTAAAAGCCAGTGTGTCCACTGACCATAGTCTTGAAAATGTTATTTCAAGCTTCTTCACTATTAAATTGACTTCTACACTCGTAGGTGCAATAAATTTTAGCATCTCTAAGAAATTCAGACTGTTTTTAGTGCTTTTTAAGACTGAAGAATCGAGTTTAAGACTATTTTCAAATTTCAATAAAAGTAAAAAATTTTGGTACCAAATGCTACAATAATAGTCTTGAGAACTAATTTTTAGAAATAAAATAGTACGAAAATTTAATTTACTTCTTGACTTGTTGAAAGTTGAAGAAAATTGAGTTGTACACCAATTAAAGTCTTGAAAATATACTTGTGGACTCTCTTTAGTCCTAGTAAGGTCCGTTCTAGTATTAAAAGTCAACTTTTATACTATTTTTAGTAGTAAAAAATGAGTTTCATGCACAATACAATCTTTGTCTTGATTTCCGGACTTTTTTTAGTTCTTGAATACCAGTTTCAGACACTCAACCAGGATGGCAGTCTGAGAAAGCAAATCATAAGACCATTCCTAATAGTAAAAAGCAAGTTTTTAGACTATTCAGTACAAATTTGGACTTTCACAAGTCTTGAATGTTCAGTTTTAAACTATAAAACGATTTTTTAAATTGAAATTTGGAGGACTGTATCTTCCTTAGGAAACGTTTTTCAGAAAAATGACATAATGCAAGTCAACTTATTTTTTGATTAGCTATCAAATGATGAATTATTGACACTTAAAACTGGACCACCCTCTAGACAAGAGGAAATCCTGGATGACAGAAGAGATACTGAAATTAATGGAAGAAAGAAATAAGACCAAAATAAATAATGACATGAGCTATAGATCCATCAATAATCAGATTAGAAAAAAAATCAGAGAGGAAAAGGTACAAGAATTCAAAGAGATTGAAATAGTACAATCAAAGCACACACATTTGGTCTATATAAGAATATCAAGGAAATAACAGGAAAATTCAAGAAGAAATCAATAGGAAAAATGGAAATGAACAAGGCGAGAGAGATATCGAACAAATAAAATCAACATGGAAGGATTACGTTAATGAATTGTTTTCAGACACAAGAACAGAAAAACAAACGAGATAACAGGACAGAACAGGAGGAGGTTGAGTAATGCTGACCAAGGATGGAAAAGCAGCTGGTCCAGATGAGGTGCAGTCAGAGATTATCAAACTTTTTGATAAGGATATAAAAAAAATCATATTCAATGTAATATACAACAGTTCAAAAATACCCAAAGAATGGTTGAGATCGGAGTTCATATTCTCCCAAAGAAGCGGGGGGTCAAAAAGTGCAGTGACTACAGAACAATAAGCCTTATGAGTCACTAAACTCTGTGAAAAACAGATTTGGAACAAGAGATGCCCTTTTCATTGTACAGGTTGTATTTTCAGTACTGTTGATTTTCTATGGTTAAAAGAAGATTGGCAACTCCGCTTTTTAAAATATATTTATATCGTCATTTTCTCTATTTGTCTTGTTAAAGTGTTATGTCGAGGCCGATGGTTTAATATATCTGAACTTTTATCCTCTCAATTTTGTGACCCATTCAACATAATCTAACACGAGGAAACTCGGTCAGTTCATCAATAAATGCCAACTCATCCTTTGGAAAAACACATAAAACCTTCGAAACCATTATTGACCATTCGTTTACGACTCTCCAAATGGACAATCCTTTGCGGCACCGGGATATCAATCTCTACCGGTATTAAGTTGTGCAGATTTCTTGCGGATTGGATAAAGGCTGATTGTGGAAACGCGATTTCTTTATGGGGGATGCCATAAATGGGGTAATGACGTTCAAGGGGTTACGAGAAAAGGTGAAATATGAAAGGTAGATAAGTTCTAAGATGGAAAATGTTTTTCGGCCTTTTGAGCAAGATTAATCTACCTATCTATAAGAATTTACCCCGATCAGTTTATGAGACGTTAGGTAATTTATAATTTCTTATTTGTTTCCTGAGTGTTATTTTAATAATCAAACTAAAACAAGTAAATGAATTCGAAACTGTCTGAATGCTTGCTAATACTATTAACGGAGTCACCTAGCGGAAAATGCGATCGACAACCGTTTCGAATTGCAATTTTAAAACTTTTTGCAACATCGATACGTTCATTTGAGAAAACTTGTTTGGAGATGTTTGTTTTGCTACTTTGCTGTTTCGGCGTCAATTTATCACATTTGGCAAACTTTTCCAACTGCGTGTAACTTTAGCTAAAAATAAGCAAAACTTTAAATAACATCTTAAAAAGTTGACACTTGAAAACAACAGGCTCACCGGACTTTCTACACAAGTTGCACCCCTAAAAAAAGCTCTTCCACCAAAGTTACATAGTTGTGACAGCGCTGAGCTTTGTTTCGTTGTAATGGTAAGTCTAAACTGACCAGCTAACACAGATTTCCACTTTCCTACATTCTTTCGGTTCGTATGCTAAAAGTTTGTGACAGTGACACTTTACTATTACACCACGAAGAGGGTTTCTGTCAAGAAAATTAATTCAAGTTATTATAATTTTTTTTTTGGTATTGATACATTTAGGATCAAAATGATTGGCGAACGGATAAAAATCGATATTCGCGACAACGATCATCCATTACTTACGATCCGTTGATTTTGCATAAAGCAAAAATGAGAAATTGCTTTTCTGCGTGTATAGTGAAACATTTTTATTGCTACCATTACTCTTTCAGCAATTTTCAATTTCAAAACAGTTTCCGAAATATCGAGAAATTTTTAAGGAAATATTTTAACGTCTGGCAGATATTGTTTTCTTATCTAGACAATTTTTAGTGTATTCCTTATAAAGGTTATCGCCACAGTTTAAATTTTCGTATTTTTTGAATTGCTCTTTAAATTGCATATTAAAACAGATGTACATGTTTTCCCCTGATTTCTGTGAGAAGAAAGAATTAAGAAATGCAATAAATCTATTTGTATCTTCGGAAACTATTAATTTTCTTTTTTGATATCATAAGAAGCTTTCCTCCATATTTGTTGGGAGCATTGGTTTTCAATTTGTACAGGGTGGCCAACTAAGAATGCGAGGTACTGTATCTAGGAAACAAAAATGATACATGCTTGAAACAAAAATTTTATTAAGCAAGGAATACATCTAAAATATTGTCGTGATTCCAGCGTTGCCGCATCTACATGAAATCAGTGGCAACAATGGATTTTCGTTAGACAACCCTAGCAACATGCTATTTTTTGATTCTGTTGCTTAATCTAGTCTAGATCTATCTCACGGTGGTATTTTCAAAAATACAAATTTTGATTATTTTTTTTTGAAATTTTTTAAAATAAGATAAATCTCAAAAATGTAAGACAGGAACATGTAAACCCTTTTGCTCTATCTTTAACCGTTCGCCTGCTACAGCCTCCCAAAGAGTGAAAATTCCAATGTTTAATAGTCAATATTTCCATAACGACGACTGATTAAAACAAAAACTGTCTAATCAACAGAATCAAGAAATAGCATCAGTTACTACAGGGTTGATTTCATGTAGATGAAGCACGAAAATATTTTAGATATCTTCCTTATAGCCATATTTTTTAATAAAAATTTTGTTTAAAAAATGCATTATTTTTGGTTTTCGAGATTCAGTATCTCGTATTCTGAGTTTCCTAACAAACTCAGACATTTATTTTCAGAAAAACGTTGTACTTTTTTTGGTTAGGAAACACCATGTATAATAATAAAAGTGTATCATAAAGAAACACAAGACATCAAACGGAAAGCTTGTATTATTACCGGAATAAAAACGCATATTCATAAAGCGGAAGAAAAACGTTTTGCCCCACATAAATGTACCGCAATTTAACTCGACATACATTTTTAGAATGAAACAGGAAACAGGATTATCTGGCTGCTCCAAGCTACGTTTAAATTATAATAAAATTTTGCAAAAAGTCTTGATGCTTATGTCACAGCTGTTGATAATAAGTTTTGTATATGAATATGGGTAGGAAAAAAAAACAACAAATCAATAAAAGTTACATATTTTCCAGTGTCACTTATGCGATCATAAAAGACTACAACGATAATTCAGAAGAGTGCTCCATGTTCATATAAGGGCGATTTATGATGTCCATCATCGGATACTCCGTGTAGTAGCAAGATTCCCGGCGAGCTTAACGTTATTAATCACGGAAGAAGATCGAGTACTCTTTCAGTCTCACTTGGGATTACACGTCCATCTGTTTCGCTCTATATAATACTGTTTTTAGATTAAAATGCAATCCGCAAGATTAAATTGAATAAAATCGTAAAGCCACACTTAAGAGAATTATGTTCGTTTTTGGTTTTATCTCGTTGGTTGCGACGAAAAGTATAACTAAAAACGTTATGTAAACAGTTACGAAAAGTTCAATTTGAATGAGTTACAGAAGGTATTTTCCAAACGAGATTTTTCTAATACAAAAATACACCTTTAAACAACCTTTTGTATTTGATAAACTATTCATATATCTCTGGAACTGTAGACTTTTCTACAGCAGATTGTCATTGTCAAAAATATACAAAATTTTATAAATAGGGGTAGATCCAAAAAGATTTCTTCTTATATTAAAAAATAAAATATGTCATATATTTTACAGACAGTTTGAAATGACACCAAAACTGCTACTTTGCTAATGTAAACATGCGTAAATTTTTATGAATCATTTAAATTACCAAAATAGCTACTATTTTAGATTTTATCGGACATTCGGGCATCTTGGATATTTTATAGATCGACCGTTTAGATTTAGTGAGTTTTTTCCCATCCTGTAATGTATATTCAAAACGTTTTTCCTTTCGACTACCGATACCCAAGAAAATGCGTTCAAAATTTACGATCTTAAGTTATAATGTAAAAAAACCCGAGATACATCAAACGGGATTTTTATTTATTACTCGGCGGATAAAGGCACGATTCGCATTTTTGTTCCCGTTTTATCCTTTTCATGAATATAAAATGGAAGCAGTATCGTTCCGCCATTTATTTTGTTTGTTGATAAGGTGGTAAAGAAAGTATCACTTTCGCCTATTTACATATGGACACAAACCAACATCATTGTCACATCTAAATTTAATAGAAATGTAATATTATTTTAATTTACACCAGTTTCATATTTGTAAATCGGTGTAAACGCAGTCAGTTCTGTTCATTTAAGGCAGTTTTTTTTTAATTTTGGACACCCTGTATATGTCAGATCTTATTTTGGTTAGCACGAGGTGAAAGAGCTTTTCAAGACAAACATATCGAGTTTTTTATGGTCACTGACATCCTAAAAATATCCGAGATACGAAATTTTGAAAATTTTTGGTGCAGTATGCAAAAAAAATGTCGAATATCTTGAAAACGGTTAGAGAAACAGAAATTTCACATGAGATCAAAAATGTGTAAAACATCAGGTTTACACCAGTAGCATATTTCTAAAATGGTGTAAACGCCAGTCAGTTTTAACAAAACCATAATTTCTAATTTAAAGCAGTTTTTTTTTAATTTTTGGACTCTCTGTATATGTTTGATGGTATTTAGGTTAGGACCAGGTGAAAGAGCGTTTCAAGATAAACATTTTGAGTTTTTTACGGTTACTGAAATCCGAAAAATAACCGAGATACAAAGTGTTCAAAAAAAAAGTCAAAACAATTAAATATCTTGGAAACGGTTAGAGATTCGGAAATGTAGCTGTTATAACTGTTCTTTTCGTGAATAAACAGTGGTATAAATAACTATTAAACTACTTCATGTTGACCGTTGATACTTCTCTGTGTTTACTGGAAATAAGCTGCAGCAGATGTGATCAGATTCCATCCAAAATAATTGACCTGTACTTACCCTTTACTGATGGAACTGAAAGAGAAAATAAAAATTAATAGGTTTAGTAGTGTAACAAATATACTTTTGTAAACTATAGGCATAGTTTTAAGGTATTATGTTTTGGATATATTGAACTTAAACCTTGTATAAGTTCCATAAGCTTGTAGAATCATCACCAACCACCCAAAAACCTTTTAAATAGGCCAAATCTGTCCAAAAGCAAAGAAATAGTGAACAATCTCTTAAAAATGCTTCTCTAATAATTTATTTTCAATCACATAATGCAATTACTAATTTAGTTCTATTTTGTTTTGCACAACAGTAACCCAGGATTATTTAATTAGAGGAAAAAAATACACTCTTGGAAGAAAACTGCAAACTATGGAAAGAAAAAGCAACATGCTTAGAGGAACAAATAAAGAAAACCAATCAACCAAGTTTAGCAAACAAAAGGACTGATTCATCAGTATCATCACAAAAAAACTCCCAGATTCAAGGCTGCAATAATGATAAGGATTGTAGTGCAGTTAAAACGGCAAATCAAACGTTGCCAAATACCATTGTTGCTAGTAACGCTTATCCCCGACTGAAGCAAACAATTGCCCAGGATAATCTCCCAAGCAAAAATGTTAACAGTGCCAACGTCGCTAGGACTATCTCAAAACCAATCGAGATCCAAAGCGTGGTACCCGATGTAAAATCAAATGCCGATGAATCCGATGTTTTCGACGATCCCCCGGAACAAACTGAATTTGAATTTCAGCGAGCTCGGCGCCGGAGACACGAAAAAGGGATAACAAAGCGTAAACGGAATTTTTTGGTGGGAACCAATGATGATGCCGACAACTGTAAAATGTTTAACATGTCAACTTCTAACAACAGAAAAATATGGCTTTTCATTTCGAAGGTGAACGGAGATGTAGCAGAGGGTACGATAAAAGACTATATCGCAAAGCGAACAAATTCAAAACCTGATTGTATCTCAGTCAAACTGTGCGTTCCAAAGGAGGGCAAATCCAAGAAAAAATGCTTTATGATAGGGGTGTCACCGGACCTTAAGGATGCAATTTACGACGTGCAATTTTGGCCTACTGGAGTGGCTTTCGAACGATTCAACTTTTCAAGAGGAAAAAATTTTTTAGATTAATCTCATCAAACGCCGAACCCGATGATAAGGCAGGTAAATTAAAATCGAAGAAATTAATTAAATCAGTAAAAATATTACATTTAAACGCGCAAAGTATTAATAATAAAATGCTAGAATTAGAAGTCCTTACATCTGTAGAAAACCCCAACCTGTTATGTATTTCCGAGCACTGGCTTAAAAACCAAGATATTGAAAAAGTTTATTTAAATGGATACAATCTCGAAAGTTACTCTTCTCGATCTGAGCACCGAGGCGGCGGTACTGCAATTTTTGCTCGAAACATTAACACAATCTCCACTCGCACTCAACTTGGAACAATTGAAAAATCTTTTGAATTTTGTACTTGTAAATTTATTTTAGGTAATCAAGAATGTATGTTAATATGTGTGTATAGGCCCCCCAGTGGTGATGTGGATGTCTTTCTTTCTAGGCTTGACGAACTACTGCATGAGTCATGTGTCAGTGATGGCGGACATTTGATAGTGTGCGGCGATTTCAATGTGGACTTTGCTGTCAATTCAGAAATGGTTAACACCTTATTGCAACTTATGTTATCTTACGGCTTGACACCCCATATTTCAGAACCAACTCGAGTGAGTGCTACCTCATCCACCCAGATAGATAATATTTTTTCTGGTTTCGGCAGTGAAGTTCTGAACTGTTTTGTACTCCAATCGCATATATCGGATCATTACGGGCAACTAATGATGATTCGCGATCCATCAAGCATCGTGCCCAAGCCTCCAAAGGTGAAAAGGCGATCGTTTACAGACGCAAAGCTTGTTCGTTCAATTGAGCGTCTCAGTACTGTCTCATGGCAGGAGGTCTATGCGACTGTCGGTGTCGAGGCAAAGTATGAATGTTTTTTCGAAATGCTGTTTAACTGGTTTGAAACGGCCTTCCCTTTAGTGGTTGATATTCATAAATACAAACCAAAAAGCTGGATCAGTAAAGAAATTAGAGACTTCTCGGGTCATCTGAAGGACTTATATGTTTGGTACAAGCAGACTAATGACACAAATGTATACTATCGATATAAACAGGAGCGGAAACAGTACAGAAACTTGCTAGCTAATACAAAGAAAGCGCTTTTTGATAATCAGATCTCAAACTCTAATAACAAATCGAAATCAGCATGGAATATTTTTAATCAAATTACAAATAAAATTAAGTGTCAACGCAATTTAACTCTTGAACTTGATAATAATGTGGTCACTGATCTTGAGGAGATATCCAACCTATTTAATGTACACTTCACTGAGGTAGATGATGATCGAGAATTTGTTTCACCTCTGGGTGATGCACGTCAATACCCCACAATATTTTTAGAACCAACAGATCAGGAAGAGATTTTCAGGCTATTGATGAACTTGCCAAATAAGTTTTCGGCCGGATTTGATGAAATTCCTGTAAAGATTCTTAAGTACGTAGCGCAGTTCATTTCCCAACCATTATCTGATATAATTAATGAGTCTTTTTGTGAGGGCCATTTTCCGGATTGCTTGAAGAATGCTAAAGTGGTCCCAATATATAAAAAGGGTGATCCCACAAACATAAAAAATTACAGACCGGTGTCTCTTCTGCCCTCTCTTTCCAAAGTCTTCGAACGAGCAATTTATAATAGGCTATATAAGTATTTTGATACTTTTAGTATTCTTTCAAAACACCAATATGGATTCCTACCTCGTAGATCAACAGAGTTGGCCATATATAATACAGTTACTTATATAATGGAAAACCTTGACAAAAATATTAAAATTGCGGGAATATATTTTGATCTGTCAAAGGCATTTGACAGTATCAACCATGCCCTTTTAATAGAAAAACTGGCAAACTACGGTATACGAGGCATCTGTTCTAATTTGCTCGAATCTTATTTGCAGAACAGAAGACAAGCGGTCTGCGTGACACAGGATAGTGAATCGTACATATCACGGCCGAGAGATATTTCTCAAGGAATACCGCAGGGATCCATTTTGGGCCCGCTACTGTTCTTGGTTTATGTCAACGAGCTTGCGGAGCGGTTGAATGGAAATATGGTCTGCCAATATGCCGACGATACGTCCGTTGTCTTGGCAGATCTCTCTGAGAATGCCTTGTCTGCGGCGTGTTCGTTGGCCATCCAAGATATGGAAAACTGGTGCTCAGACAATTGCTTAAAACTAAACCTACAAAAAACTGGTTTGATTAACTTTAGTAAAAGTAAACCAAATTATTCACTTTATGTCCCCTCTCATGGCAAGGCCACCCCAGTGAGTGAGAGCATAAAGTTTCTGGGGGCCACGATGGACTCACAGCTTGGTTGGGAGGTCAACTGTCAGATACTCGTATCTAGATTGTGCAGCGGTTGTGCTCTGTTACGCAGACTTCGAGATGTTCTCACTATCCAATCAATCCGGACATACTATCTTTCTTGTATCCAGTCATTGATCACCTACACTGTCTTGTTCTGGGGTGCTTCCAGTAGCAGCGCATCAGTGTTTGTTGCACAAAAACGCATTATTCGTGTGATTTTTAACCTTAAACCCAGGACAAGCTGCAGGCCTTACTTTGCTAGGCTTGATGTACTCACCGCCCCATCTTTGTACTTTTTCTCCCTGGTAGTGTTTATGAGAAAGAACCCTCATTTGTTTCCTAAGAACCGTGATCATTACGCCCTAGGAATGTCAATTGAGACTAGAGGTGCAAGTGAACCCCGCATCCCTCAACACAGGTCAACCTTTTTTGAGAGAAGTCCATCATACAGGGCTATAAAAGCGTACCAAATGCTGCCGCCCGCTGTTCGTGGCGCGGGTAGCGTCGCCGTGTTTAGAGAGAAAGTCATCCACTTTTTAAAACAAAAGCAGTTTTATTCTTTTAATTTTACTAGGTAACATTTTATTGATTATTTTATGTATCTATTTTCATATTATAAGTGTATTTTACTATTATTACTGCCGGTGTCTTTTATTATTGTATACTGGTTGGTATATCTGCTGCATGTTTTGTAACGTTATACACGTATTTAGCCATAGTTTAGATCAGTAAGATTATTTGTAAAGGTGTTACAGACACCATTTGACGTTGCTTTGTGATTTGTATATCATTTTGTTGGCAAATAAAGTTTATTATTATTATTATTATTATTATTATTTACAACAAACTCTTCTGATAAAAACAAAATTACTAAATTGAATTTTTTTTTTCGTTTTGTTTTACACTTTTCTATGTTATTAACTACTTAATTTTTATTGTGTGTAAAAGTTTTTGATTTTTAACACTAAATCTCGAAAAACAAGAATCTTTGAGAGATCGAACAGGTGGTGAATAAAACTTTCATTATCCTTGTAATATTGAAACTTT
Source organism: Ips typographus (assembly GCF_016097725.1). Lineage (NCBI taxonomy): Eukaryota > Metazoa > Arthropoda > Insecta > Coleoptera > Curculionidae > Ips > Ips typographus. The sequence goes on along the minus strand of NC_138430.1, from coordinate 3,699,720 downwards.
TGTTTTATAACTGTTCGCTTCAAATTTTCGAATACGGTTCATTGGTTGATTTATTGCCTAACCTCAAATTAATCTAAAAAAAAAATGAGAGGAAAGTTTCTAATTAGGATTTATCGATGGGTTTCTAGTTAAATTGTGATTTACTATTCGAAAGAGTTCGGATTAAAATAGTTGACTAAAGAGATTCGATACAAAAAGGGATTGATGATATATGCACTATATCTTAATTGCTTTGCTTTCTCGCTTGCTTGGGTAATGACAAAGTATGCCCTTTGTTTACGAGAATAACAATCTGCTGATGAATGATGGCTGCATTTCCTAGGCGTCGTAGTTTAAAGTTTTTAGAATGTTTTGTGTAAATTTCCAAATCCTTGTACAAAGTAATGGGTGGCATTTATCGATAGCGGCAAAGGACAAACAGTTACTGCTCTTTTGACAATTTCGTTTGTATTGGACAAACGCTTTCAGCAAATTGCCATAAGAGCAGTAAACCGAGTTCGTCCAGGATCGATAAAAGCGCAGACGTCTGTCGCAGTAAAATCAAACCTTAAGGTCCCTATTATAATCACACCTTGAGAATTATTTGGTCTTTATTATGGTAAGCTTTGCCATTGTCTATCATAAAAGGTTAAAGACCAAAGAGGAACAATAAATCTGCAATGCAAACTATAATGGATTAAGCATTTTTTCCTCATAAATTACAAAAGACTTAATCGTTAAACTGCGATATTACGTTAGAAAATCGCATCACGTAATCCTAAAATAAAAATGGAAAACTTTTTCCATTTGCTGTGCAAACGACCCGCCCTTACTTAGCAAAACTGATCGGACATCACATCTGGTAAACTTTTTCTGCTTATATCGTACGCTAAACTGGACACCGCATGTTTTTGTTCCTTAAATGGTTATAAGCCGCTGCTCTTCCGGTTTTCTGAACCCTATTCTGAGATTGTGGTTTCTTTTCATATGGAAAAACGTTCAGTAAGGCAAAAAGATTTTCACACTCTTTGATTGCTTACAAAAATAGGCCACATTGAAAACTGTTTTTAAATTAAAATTACAAAAATTTCCAGGAACAAATGAGATGCAAAAAAATGCAAATTAATTATTACTCGAAAAGCAATTATTAAGGACGCGCTAACCAAGTTTAAAAACTCAATTAAACTTAATGCGGAATTTTTAATAAGAATTTGCACGCTACAAATAATAGGACTCTCTAGTAAAATGGAAAACTTTAAGAAATTATTATCGATTTGATGCTTTTTTAATTGTGCCATTAAAGTTAATTGTGTTTCAATATTTTAATCGCCTGTTTTTATTGTGGAACAGTTTGAAAACTTCTGATGTTGTAAGGTCATTTTTTATCGGTAATAGAATGAGTCAGAACAAATTAAAAAATGAACTGGAGGAAAAAAGGGGAAAACACAATTGTTGAAGATACTTTTACTACTTACGAAAATGAGTAATAGAATGTATTAGAAAATCTCATTGTTCTTCAAAGTTTTGTGTATTTTTAAAAAACGATTTTAAACGTAAATCTTACTTACATACCTGAAGACATGGTTGAAGTTCTCCTTTCTGTCCAACTTTTCTCGTGATTACGTATTACTTGAGGTTAGAATCGAAACGTTTGTAGGTCTTCTTATTCTAAAGTACATCTCTGCTATATCTGTACCCTCTACTTCTATCTGTAAAAGAGAAAATGATTTGTGATTTATTAAAAGTAACATCAGAATACATGTAAGGGAGTGTATAATATAATAGAGTCTGAGAGGTTTTTAGGAACTTTTTCCATATTCTTCTAAATAATCAATTTCTAAGGTCAATGTTGATACTCTCTATTTATGATGTCTATAAAATCTGCACCTAAATCTGCCATATTCATTACTTTCAATAGGTTCTTACAGAACTGGTCTGTAAGTGGTTTGACATCCCAATTTTTTTCATAGTGACGCTCAGCTCCCATAACAATAATTTCTCATAATCTAAAAATCATGAAGAATTGACCATAAATTAGGTCAGTTCTAATTATTCACCCTTAAAACAATGCTTTTGTGTTGTTTATCGATTACAAACTGATGTGTGAAACGTAACACTTTAATTTCCGCCCAGCTGTGATTGACTTATATGTTGAAATAATTTATTTAGTTTTATTAATCTACTATGACTGATTTGGCATTAAATTAACTCATTCAAACTTCCCCTGGGTTGATATTTTTCAAATTAATTTCAGTCATTTAAATGAAGATTAATCCGAAAAATATTCACTTTTTTCAGCTAGACCGTTGTTCCGGTTTTTACGGATTACCTAGTCTTTTAATTACGGTAAAAATTATGCAGGCCTTCATCCTGTTGGCTTTACCGTAAAGTAAACCAAATTGCAAAAAATGTCGTTCAGTGTTATGTTTAAATTTGTTTTTTAAATCGAGTTTTCCGGAAAGATTTTGTTTGGACAGATTTAATAATAATTTTAAATTTCAATGAAAAAGTTAAATTTCTTTTATACTATTTAAAGCTGAGTAAGTGGAACTTCACATTGTAAACTATTTTATATCCAATTTGCATGGTGAATCCTTCAAGAAAATTTATTAGGCGCGAAGATATAAGAAACCAATAAAACATTGCTGAGTTACAGCCTTCGAATCCTTTCCATAAAATTAATGGAGCAACCAGAAAAGAGCAAAGTTAATGGATAGCGCAATAAAACGGGCAATTGGAGGTTGTTTGGTTATTTGGTAATTGAAGGAAAATTACATTTATATTTTTGTTCCAACGCATTAATGAAAAATTTAGTTAATCTGATTTTGCAGTTTTAGGAATGTTCATGTTATGTATAGGTTTGTTTCGGTTATACAAAGGGCGACCCTTTCAGTACGGAAAATATTTTAAGCATAAGAAATAAAGGGAAATGAATGGTTTTGCCGTTATTTTTTTGGTAAGGAATTGCTTCAATTTATCACTGTCCAGTTTGTAGAGATGATAAAAATATTTTGCTAAGGCAACGCCCCTTCGAAGGCTCCAAATAAAATTGTAATAAATCGCTTTATTAAAACTGATTTTTTTTGTGAAAAACGAACTGAAGGAGACTCCTCAATTTGTCATAAAGAAGTATTGGTTAAACGTTAAATATGTCTGCAAATTCAGTGTATTTTTGATGACAAACATTCAATATAATGATTGTATGGAATTTCTTGTCGTCGATTTGCACCAGGAACTGCACTTGCAGAAGCTGATTATTCACAAAAGTTAAACAAACTTGCAGATAATTGTGGACAGGACGTTTACGTTAACCGATATAACCACTTTACTCGAGCTGCTTCAAAACTTGAGGATCTTCAGACAAGATGGAGCAACGAAATGTTTCGAGACTGGTTTAGTGTAAGAGCATTGCAATTTTGCGGTGCCAACATTCCGTCCTCTCTAAGGACAGGAATATGCATTTACTGTCGTAGAGTGTCGCGATAAGATAGTTTTCGAAGATTCTGTATAAACTGCAAGTTTGGTGACAAGCTATTCGTTCCTTAAAGTGTCACAAAGTAAGAAATTAACTAAATATTATATGGAATGTCAAAGTAAATTGTTGTATTTGAACCAGAGATGTCGCAATTACTCAAAAAAAGTAATTGAATTACAATTACCCACTACTCTAAAATGTATGAATGTAATTTAATTATCAATTGGAAATAATTTTAAATAGTAGTTAAATTATCAGTTACTTCTGTAAAGTGGTTTACTTGAATTAATTTAACTACTTAATTGAAATCGATAGTTGAAAGAAGTTTATAAAAACTGTAGAAAGAGTAAAGATGGCAAAATAAATTTTGGAAATGTTACTGAACAATTCCCTACAGTTTACACGAAAAATGGCGTCGATATCTGTACTGATTCCTAAAATACCCTAATTCAAGTAAAAGTTCAAGTTTTTAACTAAAACTGACACAACAGACAATTTAAGCTTGTGAAAACTCGTGAAGAAGTTAGAAAAGTGAATTTTGGATATTCACCTGCAATTTCTCAACAAAAATGGTGTCGATAACTCTACTGGTTCCTAAAATACCCTAATTCAAGTAAAAGTGCAACTTTTTAACTAAAATTGGAACAATAGACAATTTAAGCTTGTGAAAACTCGTGAAGAAGAGTGAATTTTGGATATTCAGCATTAAATTACCTACAATTTCTCAACAGAAATGGCGTCGATAACTCTACTGATTCCTGAAATATCCTAATTCAAGTAAAAGTGGAAGTTTTTAACTAAAACTGAGACAATAGACAATTTAAGCTTGTGAAAAAGCTAGAAAAGTGATTTTTGGATATTCAGCATTAAATTACCTGCAATTTCTCAACAGAAATGGCGTCGATAACTCTACTGATTCCTGAAATATCCTAATTCAAGTAAAAGTGGAAGTTTTTAACTAAAACTGAGACAATAGACAATTTAAGCTTGTGAAAAAGCTAGAAAAGTGATTTTTGGATATTCAGCATTAAATTACCTGCAATTTCTCAACAGAAATGGCGTCGATAACTCTACTGATTCCTAAAATATCTTAATTCAAGTAAAAGTGGAAGTTTTTGACTAAAACTGAGTCAATTAACAATTTAAGCTTGTGAAGAAGTTAGAAAAGTGAATTTTGGATATTCAGTATTATTTACCTACAATTTCTCAACAGAAATGGCGTCGATAACTCTACTGATTCCTAAAATATCCCAATTCATGTAAAAGTGGAAGTTTTTGACTAAAACTGAGTCAATTAACAATTTAAGCTTGTGAAGAAGTTAGAAAAGTGAATTTTGGATATTCAGCATTAAATTACCTGCAATTTCTCAACAAAAATGGCGTCGATAACTCTACTCATTCCTAAAATATCCTAATTCAAGTAAAAGTGGAAGTTTTTGACTAAAACTGAGACAATTAACAATTTAAGCTGGTGAAGAAGTTAGAAAAGTAAATTTTGAATATTCAGCATTAAATTACCAACAATTTCTCAACAGAAATGGCGTCGATAACTCTACTGATTCCTAATTCAAGTAAAAGTGGAAGTTTTTAACTAAAACTGAGACAATAGACAATTTAAGCTTGTGAAAAAGCTAGAAAAGTGAATTTTGGATATTCAGCATTAAATTACCTGCAATTTCTCAACAAAAATGGCGTCTATAACTCTACTCATTCCTAAAATATCCTAATTCAAGTAAAACTGCAAGTTTTTACCTAAAACTGAGACAATAGACAATTTAAGCTTGTGAAAACTCGTGAAGAAGTTAGAAAAGTGAATTTTGGATATTCAGCATTAAATTACCTATAATTTCTCAACAAAAATGGCGTATAGTTAGTTCAATTTTTGTTTTTGGAAAGTAATTCAATTATATTAATTTATTTACTGGAAAGTATATATTTTTCAATTAAAGTAATCCAACTATCATAAGCTCTGATTTAAACACATTATGAAAGTACAATCTATTTTATTAATTATTTTGTATACACCATTATCCTGAATATTATGTAAGACATGAAAGTGTTTGGATAATTTACTTCACATTTCTTAAATGAAAGCTCCATCATGCAAGCTCTTTTTCTAATGCATTTGTTAGGACTTTCATGCTAAAATCATATCTATCATTTGCCTTTATGTTAAAAGCATTATAAAGTCACTATCAAAGAACAAGAATATTTTTGTTTCAGTGACAAAATTAAACGATTTTTCTCTTCAGCCGAATTTCACTCCAACCTAAAACAGCGGCGATAAATCTCTTAATGTCCGAATGATCTGAGTTCATCCGTAATATCATTTCATTTTAAACCCTGCTATTCGCTAAAAACGTCGCAGTTAATCCCTTTGATTTATTGCCAGTTTTATTTGAAAAAAATTTGTTTCTGTTCAAATAAATATATACAAGGTGTCCGAAAAACAATGGTACAAATTGGTATAAAACCATAAAGCGTCAAAGAAAGTAACCAAGTAATTAGTTATCAATATGTTAAAAAATATGGATTTGGCTTGCCTAGTTCATAAAAATATTTCTGTAAATTTTCAAATACAGTACGTAGAGTGTCTAAATAGTTAAGGCATTCTGAAGTTTGAAAGGTAATTCCTGGCACGTCACCACCACTAAAAACTTTTTCAATCCGAACTCCAAAATAGTCTCCGGTTGCAAATAATTGTAGATCGATACAAGTCGTCCAATCTGTACGCTTTTAATTTTAATACTGAAAAAGAACACACTTTATTAAAAGCTTAAAAATTCCATGGTAGCACATTAATGCTCCATCTCAGAGGAAATACCAATACCAATTCCAAAATGCAATTAAATCAATAGACGCTGTTTAGATAGCGATCACTCGAGATCAATAAGCTAGCAAAAGACAATATCTCCCGGTGCTTTATTAAAGAAATCAAGCACGTAACAAATTGCTATTTCCTTTGGTAACTTTTTTTATGCTAGTCCAATTTTCGGTCCACGCTGTAAACTAAACATGCTAAAATAGTAGGTTAATGTAATCAAGTAACCATATATTTTAGTTTTTTAGGAAGTTTTAATAAGAATATTTTCTTGTATAGAATCTGCTTAAGGTTTAAAAAAAAACACACAAAACAGAACACTTTTCAGAATCTTTAAGGTTTCTCAGTATAATGGGACACCTTATACATACATACAACTCGATCTAGTTAACTAGCATATTTAATTTTGCTCATTTCAATGATATAGGACAGTAAATGTTTTAGTTAAGTGGAGTTTTAAAGGTTCTAGTAATTAATCATTTGGCAACATTGCTAGGGCAAACAACACTATTAATTCAATGTTTTTTGTCATCAAAAGTTCTAACCTGATTTAGCTTGAAGTAGTAAAGTTTCCACTTCAATAAAAAGTAACTCAAGTCACTCATAACTACAAAGTGTAACAGTGGCAGAAAAATAACTATTTTAATTTAAAACGCCACAGTTTTACTATCTCTCCTATAAAAACCATGCTTTCATAACTCTACTTTTAATGGAATTGTTTTTAAACTTACATTGTTGACTTTTGCTCTGAGATTAAAGTACTTGTAATGCTCCGATTTAAAAACTTTTAATTACAAAATTACTTAATCTTAGTTTCCTATTGTTTGCATACACTATGCAACACTCCCTCTTCAGTGATTACGATAATAAACTTCAACATCCTAATCAGAAGAGAAACTTGCCCGTGTGGGTGCTAATTAAATTATCAGGACTAAGTTGGAGGATATGCTGTAATGTACCAGATGAAACCTTTTGATAAGATTAAGCATTCTTGGACCTTTATATGCTTTATCTGGTCCATTTCCCTGGAAGTTTTATCAAGTTGAATGGAGAACGTTTTTTGTTTATGAGCAGAGATCATGCAGAAAAATACAAACATTCTATTAAGGAAATTCTCTTGATCTACACTAACACTCTTTCTGGTTATTTACCAGTAAGGTAAAGTAAAATTCAGTGTGACTCAGTTGAAGTTTGAGCTCCCTGTAACTCGGTTATTTTTGGGGGTCAATCGCCATAGTTTTCATGCAAACCCTGTATACTGGAAGCAAAAACGGTCTCGCAATCTTACGATGCTGAGTAAAGAAGTTGATTAGGAACATTTTTGGTTTCTTGCAAATTTTTCGTAACTTTCACCGTTTTTGAGTTATTTAGCAAAAACTGGTATGATGGGACACATTTTTAGATCACTTGAATTTGTGGTTTGAACAAAGGTTATTTTTGGGAGTTCAGGGTCGTTCAACCACTTAAAAGAAAACGTTTTGAGCTCCGCATTTCCATATGGTATGGAGTAAAAAAATTGTGTACAGGGTGACCAAAAACAGTCAATTACCATACTTTTCAAGCACGTACATATTCATGAGGCAGTTCCAAATTGCTGATTATTCACCAAATGAATTAATTATCCTTTGATAAATAATGAGCTTATTGATGAACTTACTTATATTTCTCTCATTAAATTTTGTTAACAATATTAGTTAATCGGCTCAATTCAGAATTTAAATGGCTTCAATTCAATCGCATTTACTGAACAGAAACCCGCATTATACAATTTTAAGTATTCGGGTACTTGAAAGTCCGCATACTTTTTCCTAAACTATGGAAAAAGGCGGAAAAATCAGGAAATCGATGGGTTTTGCTTTCAAAAGCGGCTTCATAAATTGCTATTTTAGAGAAATATGAGCGTTAGTCATGTTGCATTTTACGCGACCGCATACCAGTAATAAGTTACTGATTACGATTATCGGAAGCGAATAAATTGGTCGAGTTTTAAATTTGCGATGATATTATCGTGCAAACCATGTGTTTTATTTGCGATAAAATAACTAATTTATCATTTTATACGCTTTGTTTTTATCCGCCAAACAAGGTTTTCAATTTTAGTTTGGCTGAAACTTGTTTGTAAAAAATAGATCTACCTCCAAATTACCCTTCTACTTTATATCCAGAAAAAAGCCATCATGTGGTAGTTACTAAAGTTATACATCCAGTATACGCTTACAAAATTAAAACTAACTAGTTTTCCGAGTTGGGAACATTTTCAGGAAGAACTGACCCATATTTGCAACCAGGCCAAAAGTTAAATTTTCCGTCTGAATTAGCTTTTCGCGGGTTGTTTGGCAAAAACTATGATAAACTTGTGGAAAACAGAATATTTTGAAGCTTATTCATCATTTTTTGTAATTAACAAACTGTCAAATAGGTTTGTTCTAAACACTACAGGGTAAATCACGATGAACGTCACTTTTACAGGTGGAATTCAAATTTTTGACAATTTTTGCCTTGATACGTCAAAAGAGTAATGAAGACGAAAGATAGTTAATTTCCCCGACACTTTGAACTCGATTTTAAGTACAACTTAAGCTAAGATGAGGTCTGAATGTGACAGATCAGGTGCAAAATTAAACAGTCTAAAATAAACTTATCTAAGTTGTCCTTAAACTTAGCGAATGTTGGGGAAACGGACTTTAAGACAGAAGATCGTAACTTGCAGATTGTGACCACTAGAGGGCGTCAAAATATTATAAAATATGTTTAGACAGTTGACGTTTTGTCATCTATACAATTTTGTCGTAAATCTAGTAGCTTTTTAGTCAAAAAGGAAAAAATGTCTTTACTTCAAAACTGAAATTGTTCTCATTTAGAATCTTCTCGTTTTTTCGGAAAAAAGTTTAAAGCAAACGGTTTTTGAAGTTCGTCATTAAACACTAAAATTTTCCCCATTTATACGTTTAGTTAGTTTCATACTGTCTTGTGTTATAATTATCACTTTTTCGACCAGTTTTGTAAATGTTAAGCTATTCATTGAATTTACTTATTATTATGTCTGTAACGAATAATAAAATTAAAAATGTTACAAATTATGCAGAAACATATAATAAATTGTCTTTAGTGAATCAAAATCAAATTCTAAGCTATCAGAGAGTCAGTTCATTGACTACTGTAACAAAATATTAAATTTTATATAGCACAATGCTAAGTGTGTATCATACTCTTGCAAATTGTGTATTTAAATTTGTATTAATAAATTTGATCTGGTTTAAGCGTGAAAGTTGCTTTTCAGACAATTTATTTCTAAAAGAATCAGGATTTTGAACAGTTTGCAGTATATTTTTAAAGATAAACGAAATCTTCCTATAGATGATTCAATTATTGACTTTTTTAATTAGTTCAAATAATCGTCCTAAAAACAAAGTTTAAATCAAAATTCACTGATATAGTTGATGTAATTGTATCCACAGTTTTACTATTCCTTACTGACATGACTTCACCAAATGTATCAAAACTTTTATTACGTTAAAACATTGAAGTAACGCCCTTAAAATTGAAGCGGATGAATTAGCACGACTTCTGAAGTAATTATACAGTAATTAGATGGCACTTTGAGGATTTAGTGCTGTTGAAACCGTTTGCCATTGTTTCAGAATTGAAATCTCTTTGTTTACTTGAATTGACGTTTAAACTTATACACTGCACAGTTACATAACAGTAATTCCGAATTTGAATTAGTTACATAACCTACTATAATTCGGCAAACTGTTCATGCTAATTATCTCAAACTAGACTGGATCTGACAGGGTTAATTTATCGAAACTCGAGAGATAAATGTTTACCTTCTCAAAACTAGAGGAAATGGGCGGGTCTTCCAAACACTACACTCCTTGTTTACTTTGTTTCTGTGATTAATTGACTTCTGTTCATATCGGTTTGAACTTCACCAGAGATTCAGACTGATTCACGAATATTTTAGCATAACTTTAATAGGTCATTAAGTAGCACTTGCAAAATTCGAGAAAGGTTTAGCTGAATATTAGAACTTTCTTCATATTTCGTAGCCCGACGTTCCAGAACGGTTGACATTAAACAAAAAAATGTCTCAAGGGAGCGCGTAACTTGGCGAAAACTTTACGAATTTGTGACGTGCAGGAAAGCCGCTCGATTTTCGGATTTCGGGAGTGTCTGGAACGCTTTTCCAACGGAGATCCCGATGATACTGCAATCCTGGATGCTGATTGCCACGCCGGAGCGCGCTCTTTCCAGTTTTCCCACTCTGGGGTTTGGTTAGTCCGTTCCGGAGGTTTTCTAACTTCACAGTGTTAAATTAGTAACACGTGTTTAGAGTTCCAAGTGGTGTATTATCCGGTTATAACAGCAAAGGGAGTTGCAATAGTGAAATTCGCGACACAACCTACAAAGATTGGTTTAGTTTGGAGCTAAGGTTAATGCGCGAAGAACAAAACACCATTAATGCCAACTGCCTAATATGGTAATACTTTTTGTTCTCAATAATAATTGTTTAGTACAATGTTTCACTAAATATTTCCTTCTGTTTTGCCAAAAAGTTCCAAAAAGTATGTTTCCTGGGCATAAAAGATACAATATAGACATAATTTAAATCAAAAATCGTGTTGATCTGAATTTGCCAAACTGTAACAGCGATATTTTATATCCAGATAGATGTTATTTGCAGTTCTTAAAACTTCTCCTGTTGCAAAGTACAGCAATTCCAGGAAACGGGTTCATTACTCCCCCCGTAATAAATTTGTTTATATAGCAGTAATCCAGTTTGGGATCTAAAACTGCCACTTTCAGGATCCCGGGCTAAGGAAACTGTGCTTTTGAACTTTCGGAGACAATGCGCTGCTTCAAGTGCATGTAGGACAGAAGGAGTGGTGCGATAAATTACTTCCGTATGTACTGTGTAAACGTAAATCATTTTGGTTATTTAGTGAAATCTCCACTATATCTACAGGATGAATTTGTTTTTAGTACAGAAATTTACTGCAGATGCAAAAAGGTTTAGCAATCAATAGTAAAATGCGGTACAGCAAATAGAGAAACAAAAAGGAAGTCAATGAGTCAAAGTTTTTAATTTCAATTTTCAAGTTTATGGAAATGTTTGTTCATTTGCCATGACAGATAATAATTACATACAGTTGAACACATTAGTCCAATTCTAACTAGCTATCCAGTGCATATTAGTACATTGTTACCATCAAACAATTCCTAATGTGTTGGCAGATAAAGTTGTCAAAGGTAAGTTTGCAGTGACGTCAAAAGTATGATAAACTACACCCAGGAGGTCAATAATTTTTGACGTCATATGTTAAATATACGTGTAATTTAAATATCTTCTTCACAACTTAGACCCCTTGGTATAGCAGCAGGTTTTGGGTACAGTAGCTAATGATACAAAAAGAGTGCTATTTTTTGACATAATCTTTATTGCAATCGAGATCAGAAATGCCATTACAATTTTTCACACATAAAAAAAAACAAAACCTACATTTACGTAATTATTCCTGATTAGGCTAGATTTATTGCAATAGAAAGAAGACTTTAAGTATATTTCAGATTCGCACGAATGCAATTTATCAAACAGGTTATTATGCATTCGTTGCTATCTCCATTTTGCATTTTGCATGCAGACATTCTTTTCTGCTAATAAAAATTCATTGCTATTTTATTATGTTACGTTAATGTAGGTATGTCTATAAAAAAAGTAGTATACTTGATCATTCATTCATGACATCAACTTAATTTAGTTTGATTTTTCGTATATCTTTTAAACTTACGTAGGAATCATATTGTCATCTGGCTTACACTATTACTACTTTACTGTAACTAATATTAACCGGAATAATTGTTCCCTGTTACCGTAAAATAATTGAATGCGTTTGTAATAAATAAACTTGGATCTGCATTCTTGGTCATAAATTATCGTTCAATTAGGCAAATCAACGCTATAACACCGCGTTTTCATTAATATATGTTTAGTTTGCCAAAGTCAGCGTTAAAATGTCACATACCGTTTATTCGAAAGCTGTATTAGGGCAAACATTATTTATTTTTTGTTAATTGACAGTGTTTAATATTGGCTTGACCAGTTTAAAACACGTGACTTTGATGGATATACCCATATTTGGTATGGAATTTACACACACACATATATTTTCAATTCACGTTTTCGCTTGGATTCTTCCCAATACATGGTTTCCAGTTTGAGAAGTCAGTAAAGGTCGATATTTATGGAAACCCTATTCCTAGTCATCATCCTAGTCTTAAATCCTTGTTGTTAAATACTGGGCAAGTTTGATACCAGAAACTTCCAACTTAAGAAGATTAAACTGGATGACTGGGAGCAAGGCTATGTATATTATACTGCGTGTTACAGAATACAGACTAAAAATTTAGCTGGCGTAGCAAATCGATTTGTTTGGGATTTATGCAAAACGTTTTTTGCTGTTTGTTCAACAAAGCATTATGTGAGAGAAGATTGATGCGATTTATTTCCGATAGTCAGAAACTATTTCGGGGAAATTTTAATTAAAATCTCGAAATTAATCAAAACATTTGGATTGCTGCTATCTGCGCTCTGATGTGGGTCAAGTTTTTAGGGCAAACTAATGGAAACTTTCTTAATTACCGAAAAACACCTTGAAAACTTAGCTCTAGAAAGATAGTTTGAAGGACTTAATAACATTTGTGCGCCAACTGTAATGAAAACTCGACTCGAAATAACGAAAAAGAGGGTAATTTTTGTTGAATTTTATCTTAAACAGAAAACAGCATTTATTTATGATATTGATTTACGTACTCAAACCTTTTATGTTGATGGTTTTCACAGTATTTTTTTAAAGTTTTGTATTATTTTTCTAGACAAACTACAGCAGACATTTAGAAGAAATTGCCAAACAAGTGGAACGTTTGACTTTGATGACTGTGCAAAATTTGTTGTTGGAAGAAAAGGACAGCAAAGCAGTATTTTTGCTGGAGTTTTGGGAAGAATACTTAAATATCTCAGGTTAGTTTTGCTTGAGTTCTTCTGGATAACTTTCACACCTTTATATTTGTTTAAATTTCTTTAATGGCTTTTTATGCTTTTATTAAAAACAGAAATCTTTGCTTATTTGTAATGGGCTATAAATCAATAATTATTATTGGCTATAATGTACATCTGCGTATAATAGTGAACCATCTAGCCTCTACGTGATCAATAAGTAAACAATGTGGATTCAGCCTGTGAACGCTATTAATTTTTCCCGAGCAAACAATAGATATTCATAATAGGATCCAATATAGATGATAGGGGCTTTGCAATCAACTGCCAACCAAGTGGGAAATATTCCATATTATTATATTTTTACTGGGATTAATTTCTGTCCTAGCTTTTCTCGTGGAAATTGAATTAATAGTTTTTCGTTATGAGGGATGGTTAGATTTTAGCCAGCCTGCAAACTTGGTATTTACTCTTAATCTGAACAGCTGGCAAGTGCATAGTTTACTGTGTATTATTGTCTGTGGTATTAGTAAAAGTTGGAAAAAGTCCAGAGAGCCTCAAAATATTGTGTATTGCTCAGTTTGGAAAATTTTTTTAGAGCTAGATAAAGTGCAGTATAATTTGCGCAATACCCCATATTATGTAAATTAGACGTGCAGCAACGTGCAAAGTTATATCAGTTGTTTTATTAAACAGTAAATTAGGAATACCTGATATATTAGCTGTGTATGTATAATATTAAAACAATTCACTTTGTTCAACAACACAACAACGAACATTTAAGTATTATACAGGGTGGTCCAGTTTTAAATGTCAATAATTCACCAATCCATAGCCAATTAAAAAATAAGTTGACATGCATTATGTAATTTTCCTGAAAAATGATTCCTAAGGAAAATACAGTCCTTCAAATTTCTGTTTAAAAAATCGGTTTTTTTTTGTCATAACTGTCAGAAAGTTGGAGCAATATTGATCAAATTTGGAACACGCATTATGAAATTAATACTCATTATGAATGACGTTTGCCAAAATTCTCTAGTAGCCTACATACAGGAAGATGGTTTTAATGTTTTTGCCTTATCTTCTACGTCTCTAGATATTTTTCAAAAATTACGTGTGTTTTTTTTAATTTCATTGTTTACGATGAAAAAGAAACTATCTCTTATAAAATTCTGATTTGAAACTTCCTGTACGAGAAGTTCAAAGACCCAAAACTAACTCAACCCAATTTAAAAATTGTCTTGGAAACAGAAAATTCACTTAAGAAGCTTAAAAAATTTAATTGTAGCTAGTTTTCATAGTTTCCAGACAAACTGAAAGACTTTAGTTTTGAAAATTGACTGAGAAAAGATAAAAATTGATTTCAGAAGCTTGAAAATTGTGTTTGTAACTAGTTTTCATGCAAATTGAGAGACTTTAATATTGAAAATTGATTTGTACTTTTACTACTAAAACTACTTTTTCTAGAATTTTTTACTACAAATTCATACATTTAAACCTTAAAAATTGACTTCATCACCAAAAAGTGACTATAAATTAATGAAAAGTAACATCAGAAGCTTAAAATTTGCATTTAAAGTAAGTTTTCATAATTTTAAGACAAATTTCAATATTTTAGTTTTGAGAAGAGTCTTAGATAGAGGACATTGACATTAGATTCATGAAAAATTGACTGAAAAAAAAATTGTCTTGAAAACTAACTTTTCTTGCTTTTAACTATTCTTTTAATTTTCTCAGAATTCTGGACTATTTTTAGTGTTTCAAAACTGCTTTGAGCTTGGAAAATCGAGTTTCAAGACTATCTTTACCAAGTTATTGACACAGCAAACTTAAAAACAATTTTCACATTCTTCATAGACTTAAAATGACATTCCAAGCTTTGTCACTATTAAATCGACTTTTAGACACCTCAGTGCTAAAAATTCGAGTATTTCTTAAAAATCTAGATTGTTTTTAGTGCTTTAAGGCTGTTTTCAGTACCTCAAATCGAGTTTCAAGACTATCGTTACAAAGTTTTTGACTTATCAGGTCTAAAAGCCACACTACACTGTCCACAGTCTTGAAAATGTTATTTAAGCTTCTTCAGTATTAAATTGACTTCTACACTCATCATAGGTGCAATAAATTGTAGCATCTGTAAGAAATCCAGACTGTTTTTAGTGCTTTTAAAGACTGAAAATCGAGTTTAAGACTATTTCGAAAAGTCAAGTTTCTTCAGTAATAAAAGTAAAAAATTTTGGTATCAAATGCTACGATATTAGTCTTGAGAACTAATTTTTAGAAATGAAATAGTTCGAAAATTTAATTTACTTCTAGACTTGTTCCAGTCCAGAAAATTGAGTTGTACACCAATTGAAGTCCTGAAAATAGACTTTTGGATTCCCTTTAGTCAGTTCTAGCTTTAAAAGTTAACTTTTAGATTATCTTTAGAATTAAAAAAAGAGTTTCATGCAGAATACAATCTTTGTCTTGATTTCCGGATTGTTTTTAGTTCGTGAAATCCAGTTTCAGACACTCGACCAGGGTGCTTATTCTTGAAACGAGGGAAGGAAATTATCAAGAGAAAGACCTGTAGAATGTGACAGGAACCCGCCATTGTCAGCTTGTTCTGTCACATTCTATCAACACTTCTCTTGAGAATTCCGTTCCCTGCTTTCAAGAATAGGCCCCCAGGATGGCAGTTTGAGAAAACAAACTGTAAGTTCCTTAGGAAACGTTTTTCAGAAAAATGACATAATGCAAGTCAACTTATTTTTTGATTGGCTATTGAATGATGAATTATTGACACTTAAAACTGGACCACCCTGTATTATGGTTTTTAGGAAACAAGTAGTAATAGAGTATAGTAAAACCAAAGAAAACTGCAATGTTATTATTCACAATTTTGTCCACAGAATCAAAAACAGTGACAATGGATGAAGAAGTTCAGCTATTCACCCGACGGATAATCAAACTGGAAAGTTTGCTGAAAGAATTGTACATGAAGTGCGCTAGTTCTGAAGAAGGGAACGATTTGTTAGAGCTTATGACTAAGTGTTCGGCAATTTTGGGAAATGTGGAAAATGACAAATCGTTAAGTGCTGGTGGACGCTTTGAATGGGTTGATTCCGTTTTAGTAAAGGTAAGTTGCCAAGTTGGTTTGAACCTTATTTGCCTTTACCTATTATGTATTATTTTATTAACATGTAGCTATCGTATATCGCCAAATTATGGCAAGGATGGTTAAACAGGTTTCATGATAATTAATTAATTCATTATTATTCGTTAATCATCATTATCAACCTGATTTGCTCAAACGACTTGTGCTTTCAGCTGTCTGCTTTCTTGACCAATCAAATTTTTTCACCAGTGCTGCACATGCGGACTCAAAATTATATTAAATACAATAACCCGCAAAGAAAATACGAAGCTATCTCCGTCACTAAATTACTCTTATCGTGTGTAGTCACACTGCGCTCTTAAAATCTGTAAATACCTAACCGTTTTGTTTGTTTTTTTTTTAGTGTTTGCAAGAAGGATCTTGGCTGCTCGTTGATAACGTGAATTTATGTAGCGCCGCGGTTTTAGACCGTCTAAATGGGCTCTTGGAGCCGAATGGAGTGTTAACCGTGTCGGAGAAAGGAGTTGACGAGAACGGTAAAATGTTTATTGTAAAACCACACAAGGATTTTCGTATATTCTTGACGATGGATCCTAAAAATGGAGAAATATCCAGGTGTGTATGGTTGTTTATTGTTTCTGGTTTCATTACATATTGCATCTGTTAATACCATTGTTATATTTAAAACCTACTTAATTAACATTACATTTTGCAGAGCCATGAGAAACAGAGGAGTGGAAATTTATATGTTGAACGACTCAGAAGTAACTGGCTCAAACACCTTTGATATTAAAAGTATGATCCAGTTACAAGGACTCTCAGATCAGAAGCTTATCAAAGCTTTACTAAAAGTCCACCAGTTTGTATCCACTATAATACTGAGTGAAAAACCTGGTGTTAGTGAACTGCTGCAGTGTTCCTCTCTAATATCTCAGCGTATATTGCATGGCATTGATACTACAGAGGCTTTTATCCATGCGTGCATCGAGGTTTACTATAAAACTCGAAATTTATCAGAGTTCAATTGCAATAATGTTTTGGAACTAATGCAAGATGGTATTCGTAGGAATTTAGTTACTGGAGATGATAGTTTGGATTTCTATGCCCGAGAAGTGTCATTGAATACCAGGAACTTAAATAACTGGTCTATACTAGAGAAAGTGAAACAACAGTCATCCATTTACTTACAGTCAGTAGAACTATTTGATGACAATCTCAAAAAAGCACGACAGATTGGAAATCCAACTTCCAGGCAAATACCAGAATTTTTAGGCAGAATTTCTAAAACTCATTCTGGAAGTAGCAAAGAATTGTCTATATGGAATGACATTGAAACTGTAAAAATTAATAATGAGTTTTTCACGAAAATCAACTTTTACACTCTTGCCAACCTGTTAAGTATTAGCTTCAGTCTATCTACTCTCAGTGATGTTGATTGGAAAGAAGAATACATTCAGAAAGTTGGAAAGCAGTCGAAATGGGCGGTGGCCCTCGACAGATTTGTTCGAGTAACAAAGATATTAGGAATACGAGATTCACCCTTGCCATTTGACCATCAGTGGATCAACAGTGTAATGAAAAACGACAATTCCGATAAAATTAACTACACTCTTCAGATAGAAATTTACACTCTGCATGATGCACTGCAAATCAGATATTCCCCAAATAATTCTTTATACAACTACCTACTCTCAGTACAGAAGAACGAACGTCTAGAAGGATTCTCTAATCCTATTTTGTCTAATTATTTAAACCTGAGAGGGAAATATTTTACTTTTGTTAAAATGCTTTTTCGAAGTTTTTCCAACGATATCGAGATGGAAGGAATGGTTTTGAAGCTCATAGAGCTTCTAAGTTGGCGATTAGCACTTCATGGTTTTTTGACTAGCATCCGTATACCAGAGACTGCCCATCAAGCTTTTGAAAGCAAAATGGATATGTTGACTCTTTATTATAAATGGTTTCACAAGTATTCAGTACGAGCGGTGGCCCAACTTTTAAAAATTGATGTAAGTGTTGTTTAGATTGTTGCTTGTAAGTAGTGTGTATTCTCTGTACCAGGATAAGTGACAGTGACGACATTAACTGTGACGTTATATTGAAATTTACTTCAGTCTTAGATTAGTTATTTTTTTTAGATATTTTGTGGGTGCTTTTTTTTCGGTGATTTAAAAAGTAATTTGTGGGACATCCAACGAGGTGCATTTGTGGTACCTCTAACTTGAGGCGTTCCTGAGATCTTCAAGAAAAACTAGAGTCAACTCTGACGACCTCTTGCCGCCAAATGGTGCTAGATCTGCCCCCTCAACGTCTCATTTATTAACTTTCTTTTGCCATATGGAGTGTTTATACAGAATGTTTCAAATTCTTCAAATTCGTTTTTTTTTTGAAAAAGTCCGCAAAATTTTCACTCAAATTTAGGACTTTTGGATTGAATTTTGCTCAGTCAAAGTGACTTTTGTTACTAATTTCAAACTGGGTAATACGAACCTGACATTTTGCTCTAACTGGCACGAATTCGGAGATGAGCTTGAAATTATGGCAATTTTGAGAGTTTTTGTGGTGTAGAATCCTTAAAAAATTACATTTTGACAAATGTCATTCCTCGTCACATTTATACCATTAACATAA
This sequence comes from Ips typographus, assembly GCF_016097725.1. NCBI lineage: Eukaryota > Metazoa > Arthropoda > Insecta > Coleoptera > Curculionidae > Ips > Ips typographus. The sequence goes on along the minus strand of NC_138430.1, from coordinate 3,680,717 downwards.
AGCTATCTAGGCAATTAATCACAATTGTTAAAATTAAAAAATTTTCCAAAAAAATCTATAGGGTGTCCCCTGTGAAAAATGTCACAAACTAATTTTTTTATTTTTTAAGGTCGTCAATGTCATATTTAGTAAAAGGTATTGCTATTGTGGGTACATTTCGATCTGTCGCGATGGTGTTACCGGGCTTATAAGCACCGGCTCTCGGATTTCAGCACTGTTATAGTTAATTCAGTTGTAAATCATGTTAAAAGCTTGTTTAGAGGTCCATGAGTAAAAATTGGACAGTCGTGACGTTTATCTGTTTATTTTGAGTATATTTCAATCTGTCTTAAACTTGAAATCTGTCAAATACCATTTCATGAAGCTATAAAAGTACCAAATTTGTTTAAAAACAATTACAATCAGTGTAAACCATATTATGATGCATTTTATAGTTTCATGAATTATTTTTTTGGTAGTGACGTGTAACTGTCTATTGTGGATACATTTCCATCTGTCACAATGGTAGTAACTGTCAAATACCACTCCATAAAGCTATACAACTACAAAAATTTCTTAAAAGCACTGTTATAGTTAATACGGTTGTAAATCATGTTAAAAGCTTGTTTATAGGTACATGATTAATAATTGGACAGTCGTGACGTTTATCTGTTTATTTTGAGTATATTTCAATCTGTAATATTCGAAAAAAGATAATCAACTTTGGCGTCCTCTAGCGGCCAAACGGTACAACTAAGCCTAGCCCCGTTAATTAGCTTTCTATTGTTATCTGGTGTGTCTAAACTGCTGGATAACCGCCGCCATTTGGAAACTATTCAATTAACACTTAAAATTATAGGTAAATTTGGACGTTGGGAATATGATTCTGCTGTCAAAATGACGGAAAACGGAAATAATTGTATTTGTAATATCAAAATTACAACTACAGCTCCTTAAAATAAAAACTAAATCAATAAATGCGTCTGCCCCAAACATTTGTAAATAAAAAAGTGATGGGAAAGAACACACAGCCTTCTCCACAAAAATTTGGAGAAGGCTGTGTGTTCTTTCCCATCACTTTTACACTTACACCTCCACTTTGAGAAAAAATGGACTACTACTTCACATTTGTAAATAACATACGTTAATGATGCCAAATTTCCATCTCGCTCAGTTCACATGTAATAGAAAAGGAACGACAATTATTACGTCACTGTCACTAGCCCTGGATGCTTGTTGTTTTAATATAAACTTACAAATTATGTGTATATTTCAGGTCACGGAGGGTCTTCAATTAATTTTGGACGACATAAACGAAAAAATGGAATTCCACTTTTCCACCATTCACAAAACTGCCAGCAACTACAAGAAATTGAATAACGTTCCTGATTTTTACACATCGGAGAGTCAGTTGGCAACACTAGATGTTCTACGGAAATATGACCTGTTTGACCCATCCAATAATTCAAGAAAAATCTTGGCGGTTTTAAAAAATAGCCCTGAATTAAGAAAACGGCTCATTAATCTGCAATCTCACCACTTGGAGGAAGATTTACTAGACGAGCTCTCGTTTCTGGCATCGTTCGACATAAATGAAGTCGGAACGAATTTAAAATTACAGGAACTGGAAGTTCTCCCCGTAGCGGACATTCTAATGCAAATGTTCTTACTGTCGATGATTAAATCCATTGGAAGTAGGAACTTTTCCGATGTGACTTCGTTAAATAATAATATCTTACTTAATGCGGATTTTAATGGAGTTTTGCTGAAATATAAAGAGACCAGGGACGTGAAACTGCTGCATGAAATTAAAAAATGCTTTTACTTGGCGGCGGCAAATTCGCCATCTGCTCGCCCTGATCAATTTATAGATGGGACGGATAATTCCGAAATTACTCTGTCGATTGCCGGAGTCGAACCAGTGTTTTTAACTACCATTATTAAGTTATTAATTAGTTTGGATGATAAATCTACAACATTAGGAAATTTCCAAGATGTGGAAGCTCAACGACAGTTTCTCAGAATCGCTTTGTGGGATAATATGCAAGCGTTGTCCGGTGATCAATTTGATTTCATGTAAGTTGATTGATTGATAGTAAAGTAATCTAAAGCTGCTTTTCTTGACCAATCACAAACTATCCACTGTGATGCGATTTACATATTTTTAAATCTAACAACAAATATTTTAATTATGTGTTTTCTTCTTTCAGCTCCTCCAACGTAGCCATATTAGAAGAAAACATAAACAGTTTTAACACTCGCTTGCAAAAAGCTTTAGAACTTCACAACCAAACAGAAATCAAGGATTCCGCCCTTAAGCCCATAATTAGCCGTATACATTCCAAACATTCGGAGCTCAAACAAGGGCACTCGAACGACATTCCCATTTCCGGCATCGGTGATCTTCACATGAATTTAAGCTTTGCCGAAATGTACTTGAATTCGTTGCTGCCCGCCGTGGATCCGTTAGCGAAGAAAGCTATGAAGAAAAACCACTTAGTTTACGTGCTGAACATGTTCGAGCAAATGAAAACGAGTTTTGAGTTGCACAACAGCGTTTTTACGAACGATGAAGAGTGTCAGCATCCGTATTATGCGATTATTAAGAAAAGCATTCGGGAATTGGAAATAAAATTGAACAAATACGGCGATGGTATTAATGCTGGTGTCAAAAACTATACATACAGTTTTGTTGTGCAGGTATGTATCGTTTTATTTTGAAAGCATCTGAATATTGTAAAGTGGGAAATTTGTATTGCGTAAGTTGGGAAATTCTGTTACATTTTTGGGTAGTAAAAATGTGGGAACCCTTTATAAAGAAAGTTTTGAACAATTAACATATTCAGCTTCATTAATAAACAATATTAAACATTTTTCAGCAAATCAAATATGCTTTCGCAAGCATCTTCAAGGCTTCAATACTCACAGACCTGGAAACATGCGATAACCTAATACTTGCTATTAAAACGGAAGGATTGAACGACTCTACTGTAGAGAAAATCCAAAAACACGTCAAAATATTTGAATCGAGTATTCCAAGTTTCGAGAAAATAATCCAAGATTGGAAACAATATCGCGGTTCATACCCCGATATTGTTGAACCTTTGCTGGCCAACGTTGCACAATTTTTGTACGGATTTAAGCTAAAGCTGTGGAGCATTAAACGAGAGTTTGTTAAGCTAACTTATGCGACGTTATATGAGATTGATTTGGAAACAGAATTGACAAATTTAGTTGCTTTACCTTCGATAAATGGAAATACTGCCAGTCTTAATGCTTTGGTAGACTGCTATACTTTACAGCGCACTGGTTCATTTGTAGCTAATATTTTATGTGCACAGCAGCCAAACTATATTAAAGAGGAGACCAACGTAAAGTACGTAATTTAGAATATAAATTAGAGCAGGTTTTCAAGCTAGTTGGTTTTAGGTTGTTAACGTGTGAAATCCAGGAAAGTTTCAACCAGTGTCTTGTTAGGGGACAAATTGGTAGGGGACTTAGTAAAAGCTCATTTAAAAAATTTGTTACTCTGGTTGATCATTTTATTTACATACGGAATAAACAGCAGGAGAGCCAAGAAAAAGAGAAAGCAGAGGCTGAAAGCTTATACAAAACTAGGTAGGCAGTGTGAAGGAGCAGGAGCATTTATTTTGATATGTTGACACATTGCTTATTTTAGAACAAAATGCGAAAATAAAACCGATGAGGAACAATTTGAGGAGGATCTGAATGACCTTTTTCCTAATTATCATGTTAAAGACTTTGCGGACTTTCAGGAAAAGCAGCTTTCGGATTCAATAGCGGAGCCCGTGGAAAAACATCAAAGCACAGCTCAGTTTATTACTGAAAACGATTTGAGGGTTATCGTTGATCTACATACTAAACTTTTTAACAATTTTACGAGAACGGAGTGGCTGGTCCCCCAATTGAATAAAAACGTTCGGACGGATTACGTTACGCCTTTAATGGAAAGATACAGGCTCGTCAGAAGATTACTGGAAAGTCAACAGCATTATTTTCAATATCACACTGAATCTAAGCTTTATCCAAGTTTGGCAGTACTATTGGATGCATCTAGTGATTATAACAGCAGAAATGATTCTGGTAAGTACTCTTTTAATGATCAAATTTGCACATCTAAGAAAAATTACTATTACATCAAGGATGATTGTATTTTAGTTGCCGAACCATCATCGCCAACGAAAGCTAAACGGACTAGACATTTTTATAAAGACCCTGATGTGGATGAGGCCAAGTCATGTCTACCAATTTTACAGATCTTAAAAGTAAAGGTTAAAGAACTTTTACTGGAATGGCCAGATCAGCCCACCCTAAACTCTGTACGTATTTTCAAAGTTTCATAACAATCTGTTTTAATACATTTTTTCTAGATATTAGTTGTCATTGACAGGATTACAAACTTTGATATCAAAAGTCCGCTTTCGCGTTTTTTAACCGGACTGGATATTCTTTTATCCAAGTGTTATGAATGGGAACAAGTAGCCCACAGTGGTGTAAGCTTAACAAGTGCTATTCCCGATCTTATAGCTAAAATTATTGAGTGGAGAAAAATTGAATTAAGCCGGTGGAAGGATTTACTCGACACTACATACACTGAGTAAGTTGTGATGCTCACTAATTCCTAAATAATCTCTTTGTTTTTCAGTCTTGCCAAAACTTACAGCAATTGGTGGTTGTATTTATACAACCTAATGCGACAATACTTGTCAACAGAACAAGTATCATCAACAGAACTAGTCGATACTCTGCAAAAATTCATTACCAAGTCACCAATAGTGGAATTCTTTGGTCGAGTGAAGTTGCTATTACAATTTCATTGCCACGTCCTCATTTTACCAGCAACTGAAAAATCCGAGTCGTTGATCAACATACTTTGGAATTTATACAATTACTTTAATCAATTCCAAAGTTTGATCAGCAATAAAGTGAAAGAGTTGCGCTCTCCAATTGATAAGAAACTCAAGGACTTTGTTAAAATTGTGAGATGGAAAGATGTGAATTATTGGGCAGTAAAGGACACTGTTGTAAAAATGCACAAAGGGTTGCATAAATTTGTCCGAGAATATAAGGTGAGTACAGTTAGTAATAGTTATTTACCGTAAGTGTCCTCGAAATGTTTTAAATTGCCAAACGCCTCTAGAACTATTTATGTGCCAGAACCTTTAAATGCTACTGAGAACCTGGTAAACAACCTTTTCATAACTGTTCTAAATTGCTAGAGGCCTCTACAAGTGTCTTAAAGCTTCCCATAACTGTTTTGAATTGGCAGAGGCCTCTTTAAGTGTTTTAAACCTTCCTAGAATCGTTTTGAATTACCAGGGGCCTCTAGAACTATTTTTAATGTGCCAGAGACGTTTACATGCTAACGAGAACCTGCTAAAAAGTTCCAAAACCATCTGCAAATGTCTTAAACCTTTACATAACTGTTTTAAATTGGCAGAGGCTTTTACAAGTGTTTTAAACCTTACTAGAATTGTTTTAAACTTGCCTAGAACAGTTTTAAAGTGTCACAGAGACCTTTAAATGCTACTGAGAACCTGCTAAAAAGGGTCAGAGCCTTCTACAAGTGTTTTAAACCTTTCCATAACTGTTTTAAACTGTCAAAGGCTTTTACAAGTGTTTTAATCTTTAATATCAGAGGCATCTAGAACAGTTTTGAAAGTGTCAGAGACCTTTAAATGCTACCCACATAGCAAAATTGTATGTCTGGAATATGCCTGGCAGTTAGTTTCAGACCAGTTTACACTTCTCAGACTCTTGTCTGACTTCTCAGGTGAATCCCTTAAACATTTTGCTTTGTCACTTTCAACAAAGCTGCAATCTTGTAGAGATACAGAAAGTTAAAATGTAGAGTTAAAAATGTTGATTTCTATTTACAAAAATTGCGACTACTCTGTATGCAAATGCGTCATTGCACGTTGTCAGTTATGTAAAACTTTCTTGTTAACAAAGTTAGTTGTCCTTTGAACGGTATAAATTAAGTTGAGAGAATGATGCAACTGTATTTTTTTAATATAAACTTGTAGGTAAAAATATTTTGAAAATTAAAGTAATTTAGCATGACGTCACAGCTAAAAAACTTTTTCAAAACAAACTTCAGAATTTTTCAATATAAATTAGATTTAAGTTATTACAGAAACACAATAAAGACACTAAAATGACAACAAGTCAGTATTACTTTTTACTATAATAATAACTGGATTATTTTGAAACTTTAATGCTTTTTGCTGAAGTATGTTAGAGTTTTCTGTATATGTAGAAGTTAATTAATATTGTTCGTCTTTAGGACCTTTTGCTTCAACCAGTAACCCCTTACTTAATCAACCACAGTTCAGACGGTTTAATAGAAAGTGTCGGAATTTGGGATCGACCGCAACGCCAAAACCCCAAAGCTTACCACTATACCCTCGATGTGGATTCTTACATTATAAAGGGGTCGATCAAGAATACTCCGTATTTGTTAAAGGCCCGGAAAATTTGCAAGGAAGCAATATTAGGCGCCAACTACCCGAACTTGGTAACATCTTTAGATAGTTTCGTTTCTGACATTATTGAAACTAGTTCACATCTTGGCAAACTGGAGGTATGTATACTTTAATTCTGTGCTGCACATGCTTAGGCACAAACAAACTGATTACAGATTGATACAGCCCAGCCAAAAGAGAAACAAAAATCACAAGCTAAGAATATTCTGCAGCAGAAACACCGAGCCTTGGCCGATTTGTTTCAAGCACTGTCAAAGATAGGGCTGTCCTACAAAACTGGGATAATGGAAAAGAAACTGAAAGATCCTGTTGAAGATTTCATTGTTAAACCAATCGATTTGTGTGCCAGTTTTGCATTCTTTACTCTGAGCAGAAGTGAAGAGAAGATGTTGACCATTTGGGATTCCTGCGAACTCTATTATTATAGATCGTTAATGAGATTTGATATGTTAGAAAGTGCCCTCATATCACCTGCAAAAGACTTAGGGATGCAGAATGTTCAAAGGTGTCAAGGGTTTGCTTCACATTTATTGGTGAGTAACACATCAATATTACCTATAAGAAATGAGAGTTAATTAATTGAATATTAACGTAAACGTAGATTAGTAATAGGCACTTTAAGTGGCATTCCGTACGTTTTGTAGGATTCTGCGTTTATGTTAAAATTTACTTTAAGTTTTACCTTACACGATTTTCGCTATTTCGGTATCAAATGACACTATAAGTCAGGAAATCTGTTAGTTTTCCTTTGTTTTTTGGTGTTTTTTTTTGTGTGCGGTAGACGTTCTTGTTTTCTTTGTACTACATGTTGCATACTTACAAAACGTATGCTACATAGTGGATGACATTTTTTAAATTGCCATTTTCGATGCCAACTCGGAAAATGAAGAGAACTTAGATGATTTACTGCTTATGCACTTGCATAATAAAAATAATATAGTGATAAGATATACACCTCTGAGAGTCCTCATAATTATGGGTTTTTACCATAACTTCCCTTGTCAAATGTAGATCTAACTTTTTTTTAAATCTGAAGCGCAATTTGAACTACAATTATTTGTTTTTCAGAATTTATGTCAGAAACAAAAACAAAGCTTAATTAACGCCACAAGATCCCACTATATTCTGCGAGGATACGGAAAGCAATTGCATGAAGTCGCCGATTTTCCCGACTTTTTAACTTCCACGATGTTACTCGATATACAAAACGCTCTTTCTTCCACCATAACTATTGCAGATCAGATAGAAATCATATTAGACGCTTGTCCTGCTAATGAAATTAACGATACTTACTTCATTGAAGTGCTTCTGCTGGATGTAAGGGAAGATAAATTCCTCCGGAAAAACGATGAACGTTGGAAAAAAGCCCATGCCTACTTGAACGACGTGAAGTCACTCACAAACAAAATTTTGCATCTCATTCAAAGATCAACGGTTGATCCAAACTTAGGAACAACTGTTAAAGGTTATAGATATGTTCCATTTAACCACAAAAGTCAACTTTTTACAGAACTACATAATTTAACTGACTGTTTGAATAAACTACAAACCCATTTTGCGCCTATTAAAGTAATCGATTCTTTCAGCTGGCTTGCCAGCTTGTTTGATGAAATTATTAAAAAGCACGAAGAAACTTCAACGCCAATAAGTCACAATGAGTTTGAAAAGTCTCTCAGCAAACTTACCAAATCGTTGCTGTTAGTAATGCAAAACATCTATAAAAAATACCAAACTGGTGGCATGTCTTCCAAGCCTAGTTCCGAAGTGGATGCTGCTGAAGATATGGGACTTCAGGAGAATCACCTCAAAGCCCTTTTAGCCGACAATTTATCTTTAGATATTGCAACATTAGATTTAATGCAAATTTCCAAAAATGCAGGAAAAATTGTTAAAATTCTGCTAGATGGAGCAGCGTATGCTGATGAAAAAATGCGCACGCAAATCACTCGTACGATCCCTCTCTATGATCAGATTCTTCAATTATCCCAGTATTTTATTACTCAGCAAGTTGCTGCTTATAGGACTACTTGCAAGTTGACTTCAGTGTTGCTCAACATTTTCATTGATCTTGCTTCAAAGGTAACTTAATGCACACTTTAGTGTGCATTACAATTAATATAAAGCATTTTTAGGGCTTCTGCATTCCGCCCGAATTTTCAGACGAGTTAGATAAAGAAGGAGTGAGTAAACCTTCAGATGGCATGGGCTTGGGTGAGGGAGAAGGCGAACGGGATGTGTCCGATAAGATTGAGTCTGAAGACCAATTGGATGATGCACAACCTGCAGGCAAGGAGAAAGAGAATAACGAAGATCCGGATTGTAAAGAAGAAGATAAAGGCATTGAAATGAGTGAAGATTTTGACAGCAAACTACAGGTTTGATGTTTATTCCAGTTGTTTTGAAATTACCTAATAATTTTTTGTTTATTAGGATAAAAAACCTGGGGATGAAAATGAAGATGAGAGCCAAAGTGATAACTCCGATGCAGAAGATCAAATGGGGGAAACTGAAAAAGGGGCTGACCGTTTGGATAAAGAAATTTGGGGTGATGACGAGGAGAAAGACGCTGATGATGAAGGTAATTTTATGATTCAGCTATTGTGTAACATACATAACCAAATTGTCATTTTGCTGACAAGTTAGCATCATTCAACATTTAACAGTTCTATTCATCACCAGTCATTTTGAAGATTTCAGTTCAGACTGTGAATGTTCAATAGTATGGACTACACAGAACATCACATTCTGAACTTAGACCTTCAAAATGACTGTTTGTGCAACCTAAATACTTTCATTGCGTACAACGGTCAATATTGTTGAAATTTAGCATTGATTTTGTCACATCTATGCAGTAGTATAATTTAGAAAAAAATAGTGTCCGCGAACGACAAAGCTAATATAACTCACATCCTAAACGACGTAGAACCTCGATTTATGGTGTAAAGACAGTTGACCAAAAATCCAGGCAGAAATTTGAAGTAAAAACGAATAAGGAGGGAAATCGTGTCTAGCAACGGCAAAAGTTGCATAAGTCACATTCTAAACGGCTTAGAAATTGGAAATTTTGGTGTGAAAGGTGTTCAGAGTGTACTACAAACGAATCAAATCAATCGGTTCTAGTACAGGTCCGTAGCAGGCTTAGAAATCCAAAAAAAAATTGTGGTTAAGAACGGCAGATTTAACTCTACTTACTCACATTCTAAACTCTCTGAATTCATGATTTTTGGTGGGAGTGTAGTTAATACTGTAAAGAAGTCGTGCCTACCAAATCAGGTCCGTAAAACTTACTACAGTGTAGTGTAGTAACGTTTGAAAAAAATTATTTTACGTTTATATTTACTTGTTTTTTATGTTAACGTCCCTTGTGAAAGAGACACCAACTTTAAAAATGTGTGAAATTATTATAAGTTAGTTTGATTTTCTGTGTGTTTATTCGTCTGTAATTTAGGCGACGACAACACTGAAGAAGATGGTACTGGAGGGGAGAAAGATGGCGATGATCAACTGGATGCCAAAGATGAGGATGTTAAACAAAAACCGCAAAACAAGGATCCTACCCCGGATCAGAAGGGTGATTCTGAAGAAAATAAAAAGGAAATTAACGAGTTAAACGAGCCAGAATATGACGATGAGCAAGTCGACCCTTATCATGGAAATCAGGCTGAATTACCCGAACCGGAACCGATGGATCTGCCAGATGATCTTCAACTTGATGAAGGTATAACATTCACTATATTCATTATTATGCACAGATAGAAAAAATGGTTTTATTCAAACTACTAGGAGAAGAAAAAGATGGTGAACAACCTGAAGAGAATCCATTTGATGTAGACCAAATGAAAGACCAAACAGTTCCGGAAGAAAATTTAGAACTTCCGCCAAGTCCCAAGGAACAACAGAACGATGAAGCGCAAGGATTTAGTAGTGACGACGAAGATATTGCGCAAAATGACGAGAATGATAAAACCGAAGACTCGAACGAGGATTCTCAAAATCAAGAGGAACCGACTGGTCAAGACAATGCTGAGGCAACTAATCCTGAAGAAGAAAGTGCGATAGAAAATGATGTAGATTTAAATGAGAGTGCGTTAGATGAGAATCCTTCCAATCAGGAAAATGTGGAAGCAATGGACGTTGATGATGTCACTGCTACTGATAAGGTAAGATTTGTAGTCGCTAAAGGTTTCAATTTATATTTCTAGTCAATCTTATTTCAGACTCAAGCCACAGAATCTGAAAACTTAAAGTCGAATCAACCTATTGAAGAAACTTGTCAAGAGGATAAACCGGACAAAGAAGGCGTAGGTCAGTCGCAAATGGAAGAAAACCAATCAGGACACTCCGCACAAACAAACGCTCCTCAAGATCTTCGCAGTTCTCATGAGGAAGAAAAAGCTGAACAGAATCAAAAAGAAAAACCGGGACAGTCTGATTCACATCGCAGCTTAGGTAAATATACTCCTTATTTTATAAAGATTTTAGTTTTTTGACGTGTCAACGAGTACAGGTGATATAGCCGAATCTGTTGAGAAGAAGTTAAAAGCGTTAAATGCAACAGACGACAACACCACGGAGCAAGAACGAAACGCTGACATGTACCAGCATATCAAAGAGGCTAAAGAGGAAAAGTCCACTCAGGTATATTTTTTTATTACGTCTTTTTAGTAACACTTTCTGCAAATTTATCGTTTTTTATAGGTTCTTGATGCGGCGACCAAAGAACAGGCGGAAGAACAAAATAAAGAGATCACACACAAAGACGATGAAATTGAAGATGAAACCATGGACGTAGAAGGTGCGAGTGACGTACCAGAAAGTAAACAAGAGGAAATGGATGTGGACGTCACCGATACTGAAAACCAACAACCTCTAAAGCAAGATCAGAACAAGAATAAGTCTGAACGATCGAAACAACATCCTGATGGTAAGTAACATTTCTTGATTTTTTTTGTTGCTAAATGTATTTTTGTGGTTTCAAAATGTTTTATTTAATTATTGAATTAACAATCAGAAACGCCGTTGACTTAATTGATAAAGAACATACTAATTACCGATACTGCTCATTTTCTATTTTTTGGAGTGGTCGCAAAATGGATAAATACAAAGTTTTTTTTCTGTGATTCTAAAAGTTAAAAAGTAAATTTAATTAACAAGAAATAATTGAGATCAAAACTCAAACTGAGGAAATAGAATTTTTATGTTGCCAGATATGTTTTCTTAGATATTGAATTAAAAGAACTGAATTGGTAGTTTTTTTTCTATTTTGTCTGTAATGCATCGGTAATGTTATCTTCTGGAAATAAAACTAAATTATTTCTTGTTATCTAAAATAACTTATAATAAGGGAGAATGGTGGAAACTCTCCGAACTTTAAAGTTCATATAGTAGGTAGGCAACACATTTTTATTGTTTATGTAACTGTGGTTGCCTACCAAGGTGCCCAAAGTAAAATGTGATGACGTAATAATCTAATATTTTGAATGGGTACGTTTACCCGGCGTCAATGTCAGCGGCTTAGGAGTTAAGTATGACTGCTTTATTAACTTTTAAGCCGCAGTTGTACTTATTTAAAATAAGCTCTGTTCAGTGACTTCTGACTGTTGCCTCACATCTCTTATCTCATTTCATTAGACAAAGATGAAATAAGAATGTGTTTTATAACATGATAGTATAGTTTATACGAAGTCAGTTGGGACAGGTCAAAATACGGGGTTCGATCAACACACCACATAAAGCATAGGAAAAAACGAGCAAATTTGTATGTGATTGTTCCTCATAGTAATTTACGAGGAGTAAACGTGGACTTGACGAGTAGGTGTCACAAATAATTTTACGTGTAAGCACCGTAAGACCGTTTAATTGGTCACCCCACAGTTCTTATTGGTCGGCGGCTTAAAATCTGTTTTTAGTTTCTTTCTATGCTTTAAAGGCAGTGCAGTCCGGTGTTTATAGTTTGCATTGGAGTAAGCAATAATTAATAAGCGTTTATGTACAGAGTCCCTCATTATTTTTTATTTTCACGCCGCCCATGCTCAACAAAGACGCCGACTATTTTGGTTTTTTCAGTTGTTTCAACTGACTTCGTATATACTATACCAGTTTTTGTCAGTTTCGAAAGTAAATAGCCTGAGTCATCTTATATAGAGCAGTTCTGTGTCCAAAATGCTGTTAGTATAGTGAAAAGGAAGAAATCCATATATTAAGACTTTTCATAGACTATTTCCAGAAGAAGAAAGTGACTTACATTTGCTTGATTTAAATTGCCAGAATCATCTAATGCCATTTCCTCTAATCATCTAATCATCATCATAAAAATCATCTAATGCTACTGAAAACCTTCTTAAAAGTGCCAGAGGCCTCTACAAGTGTCTTAAACCTTCCCAGAATTGTCTTAATTTGTCAGAGGTCTCTAGGACCATTTTGAAAGTTCCATAGACTTCTAATTGTTACTAAGAATTTTCTAAAAAGAGCCAAAATCCTCTACAAGTGTCTAAAATCTTTCTAGAATTATTTTAAATTGTCAAAGACCTCTGAGATTATTTTGAAAGTTCCATAGATTTATATATTCCTCTACAAGTGTCTTAAACCTTCCCGTAACGGTTTTAAATTGCCATAGACCTCTAAATGCTACTGATGAGAACCTTCTTAAAAGTGCCAGAGGGCTCTAGTACCGTTTTTAAAGTTTTATAGATCTCTAAATGTTACTGAGAATTCTCTAAAAAGTGCCAGAGTCTTCTACAAGTGTCTTAAACTTTTTGAGAACTTTCTTAAAAGTGCCAGAACCCTCTAAAACTGTCGTAAACTTTCCTAGAGATGTTTTAAATTTCCAGAGGCTTCTAGTACCATTTTCAAAGTTCTATAGACTTCTAAATGCTACTGGGAACCTTCTTAAAAGTGCCAAAGGCTTCTAGGACTATTTTTAAAGTTCCATAGACTTCTAAATGTTACTAAGAATTTTCTAAAAAGAGCCAAAATCCTCTACAAGTGTCTAAAATCTTTCTAGAATTATTTTAAATTGTTAAAGTCCTCTGCGATTATTTTGAAAGTTCCATAGATTTATATATTCCTCTACAAGTGTCTTAAACCTTCCCGTAACGGTTTTAAATTGCCATAGACCTCTAAATGCTACTGATGAGAACCTTCTTAAAAGTGCCAGAGGACTCTAGTACCATTTTTAAGGTTTTATAGATCTCTAAATGTTACTGAGAATTCTCTAAAAAGTGCCAGAGTCTTCTACAAGTGTCTTAAACTTTTTGAGAACTTTCTTAAAAGTGCCAGAACCCTCTAAAACTGTCGTAAACTTTCCTAGAGATGTTTTAAATTTCCAGAGGCTTCTAGTACCATTTTCAAAGTTCTATAGACTTCTAAATGCTACTGGGAACCTTCTTAAAAGTGCCAAAGGCCTCTAGGACTATTTTTAAAGTTTTATAGATCTCTAAATGTTACTGAGAATTCTCTAAAAAGTGCCAGAGTCCTCTACAAGTGTCTTAAACTTTTTGAGAACTTTCTTAAAAGTGCCAAAACCCTCTAAAACTGTCGTAAACTTTCCTAGAGATGTTTTAAATTTCCAGAGGCTTCTAGGACCATTTTCAAAGTTCTATAGACTTCTAAATGCTACTGGGAACCTTCTTAAAAGTGCCAGAGGCCTCTAGGACTATTTTTAAAGTTTTATAGATCTCTAAATGTTACTGAGAATTCTCTAAAAAGTGCCAGAGTCCTCTACAAGTTCTTAAACTTTTTGAGAACTTTCTTAAAAGTGCCAGAACCCTCTAAAACTGTCGTAAACTTTCCTAGAGATGTTTTAAATTTCCAGAGGCTTCTAGTACCATTTTCAAAGTTCTATAGACTTACTTTTACACTTTTACTAAATGCTATTGAAACCCTTCTAAAAAATGCCAGAGTCTTTGACAATCAATCAATATAACATTTAATCGGCGACATTTTTTATTACATTATTACGTCATATCATTTTACTTTGGTTTTTGGCATACACAATGCCTATGTCGTGCAGTCCTAGTAGACAACCACAGTTGATAACAAACATCAACGTAAAGTTATGTAACTGTAAAATCTCAATGCTAATTTTATTGTTTAAACTGTAAATTAAAGTAAAACTGCACCTATATAATTAACTCTAAACAGTAAAACATTTTTTCTTGTTACAGGTGAAATCTTGGAAGAAATCGACAACGTTGATGTAGAAGGTGACGTTATAAAAACCTCGACAGTGTCACGAGAGGTAGAATCATCTTACCACACTCAGTATCACCTGCTTCAAGAAGCAGCCGCTTCGAAACTGACTCAAGAAGAAATTAATAACATGCGAGAGCAGGTGGAACAAGAACTATCTTGCTGGAAATCCCGTCCGTCTACCATAGAAGCTGAACAAACCTGGCAGAAGATATCAGCAGTAACTTCAAACCTGGCACAAGACTTATCCGAACAACTTAGATTAGTTCTTGAACCGACCAAAGCAAGTCACTTAAAAGGCGACTTTAGAACGGGAAGAAGAATCAATATGCGAAAAATCATTCCTTATATAGCGTCCCAGTTTAGAAAAGACAAAATTTGGTTAAGAAGAACAAAACCTTCAAAAAGAGAGTATCAAATCGTACTTGCAATTGATGACTCCTCAAGCATGAAAGACAATCACTCCAAAGAGCTGGCGTTTGAGAGTGTAGCTTTGGTATCCAAAGCGTTGTCTTTGCTCGAAAGTGGACAGTTAGCTGTGGTTGGTTTTGGAAAAGACGTTGAAATTCACCACAAATTGACTGAACCATTCACGGATAAAAGTGGAGTGGACTTACTTCAAAACTTCCAATTCAACCAAGACAAAACGCACATAGGAAAGTTGGTTCACTTTGTAACGGAAATGTTTGAGCAAAACAACATTCAAGCGACCGTTTTAAACGCGAAACTTTTGGTAATAGTAAGTGATGGACGTGGAGTATTTTCGGAAGGGAAGACTTATGTTATGCAAGCTTTAAGACAAGCGAAACTGGCCAATGTTTTCATAGTTTTTGTTATTATCGATAATCCGGAAAATCAGAATTCAGTTCTGGATATTCGTAGTGTTACTTTCAATGAAGGAAAAATGCGTGTGGAAAGCTATATGGACGAGTTTCCGTTTTCTTTCTATATTATTTTAAGGGATATTAATTCGTTACCTGGTGTTCTAAGTGATGCGCTAATGCAATGGTTTGAAATGGTTACTTGCGAATAAGCTTACTTTATACACTATATTTTTTTTATTATTATGTCTAGTTTATAATAATATGTTTTTTTACTAAAATAAATGTTGATAAGTATTTGTTTAATTTTTATTTTCTCCTGTAAGACTCCTTCACCAATTGTCAAGAAATCTTAATTTACCTTCTCTCATTGCTGTGTTCCTGATATAAAATTCAATTATTGCAGAAAACACCATTTTTGTACAAAATTAAATCTTATTAGCAGAGCTGAAACGCAACGAGGTAAATTTCAGTTATTCCTAG
Source organism: Ips typographus (assembly GCF_016097725.1). NCBI lineage: Eukaryota > Metazoa > Arthropoda > Insecta > Coleoptera > Curculionidae > Ips > Ips typographus. The sequence continues at coordinate 3,664,738 of NC_138430.1, read as the reverse complement.
TACTTGACTCCTCCCCCTCCGCCAATTGTCAAGAAAGATTAATTTACCTCGTGTTACTTCTGTGCTCCTGATAGACCATCTAGGCATTTACGAATATTCTACCGGTAGATTTTAAAGATTTTTGCAGAAAACCATATTTTTACCGAAAAATCGAAAATTGTATTAGGAGAACAGAAACGCAAGGAGGTAAATTTCAGTTAAGTGCCAACTTAACTCCTTCGCCAATTGTCAAGAAATCTGAATTTACCACTTGCCATTTCTGTGCTCCTGATACAAAACTGAATTATTGCAGAAAATTACCATTTTTCGACAAAATTGAAAATTTCATTAGGAGAGCGGAAACGAAAGGAGGTAAAATTTTAGTTGCTCCTGATAACTGATTCATTCACAAATTGTCAAGAAATCTTAATATACCTCCTGTTATTTTATGTGTTCCTGATACAAAATTAAATCCCTCAAAAAAAGGGAACCGAAACAAAAGGAGATAAATTTTAGATGTTCCTCACATAAGATTCATTCACCGAATTGTCAAGAACACTAGATACATTCACCAAATGTCAAGAAAATCTTTGTTTGCATAGTACACAAGGTTGACTACAAAAAAACGCTATTTTTTCATAGAATAAAGTTTTATTTTATTTTTCTCTCTGTATATTAATACAACGGACGTCAAACAGCAAATCTTTCAACCTACAATCTCGACTTAAATCTACCGAATCGATCCTCGACGTCGTCCTGTCCATTTGCATGTCATGCTCGTCGCATAAAATTTTCCTGGAATAATCGATATCAATTCGGTTACTTTCCACTTATCGGCAAGGGTTGAAAATTAGTACACAAACATTCACGACATAAGCACGTTACGTCCGTGGGATTGCAAGTTTAACGTATTTTGCGGTGAATTTATTTTGAAAATTATTATTATGCTTACCTACATGATTACAAGCAGCAACAGTTATGGAGTTTAGTCATTTGGCCGGCAAAGCAATGGATGGCATCGACTTGACGATATCTTACCATGAGGTGTCAGGCAGGAAGACAAGCGCAGAAATTATTAATGAAGCCCGGTTAGCTATAAAAGGTAAAAAGGTTAATTATTTATATAATAAATTTTAGTGCCAAATGGACATTTTATTTATGTACGACAAGAAAAGTTGATATTTTATAATTACGTATTAAAACTCCTTACTTTTTGAATATAGAAGGTAAATAAAAATATACAAAGTGTCCCATTAAAGAAAACTGTCCTCACCTGAAAAATTGCCACGTCAGTTTTTTAGAGTTGGAGGAAATATCACCAACTATGCTAATATTTAACTCTCTCTATATCTAGTATAATGAGACACCCTGTATATAGTACATGACAGAGTTCATAATTTCAGAAACTGAAAATTTGGAGCCAAGTTTCGTGTCTCCGGCAATAAAGCCTCTTCAGACGCAAAGACCATTTACACCTCGAGACAAGGAAAGACACCTATTTGGCAATAAAAAGTCAAAAACTGACAGACCCCCCAGTTCATTCAGGTAAGCACGTTATAAATCAATCACTCTGTGTATCTAATTTAACGCTATATAATTAACAGTCTTTGAAAAACAGCAATTGCAAATATTAAACGGTTGATGTTTGTGCGCCCTTAATTGTTTTTTTGTTTTGTTATTAGGCCTATTTATAACACTTAATTTGATATCAAATACTGCGCAATGTATAACCCTTTTAACCTAGTTTTTGAAACCCATTTGATCCACTTCAATCCATCAATATATGTCAGGTCTAATATAACAAATGGAGGGCTGACTATCAATTCCTAAATTTAGTACAAATAAGTTTCCTCCAGGTAATTCAGATCTAGGGCTTGGATTAACTTTTAACAACCATCGACTGATTAAATAATAATTATTTTGATATTTACATTTTTGTTATTCAACCGTTGTTTGTCCACGACCAAACAGAAAATTGTTTACTGTGCCCTTTGTTTTAGCTTAAGATATCTGCAAAACGAACCAGATTTACCATCAACACCACCAGAAAGCAAACTCTATATTCCTTCTCCGTATGTCTCAAAACAACCGTCCACACCACGAATTGATGAACTCAAAAAGTACAGTCGGTCTACTTCATTGACAGAACTAAATGGCAACATTTTTAAAATTGGAATTAAGGAGCCATGTAAGCTCAGGCTTCCTTCATTAGAAAATCGACCTTTACAGAAAAGAAAGATTTTTAATAACACCACTTCTTTGGACAATCGTAAGAAAATATTTTCTTTGAAACTTGTCTCTTAAATTATGGTTTCAGTTCCCGAAGAAAGTGAATACAAAACGGAAATTTCTAATGTGGAATCGAGAAACGCATTCAGCTCACCGCAAGAGCGTACCAACTTCGAAAATCACACCACTCAATCACTGTTTGGACGATCCTCAGCAAAACAATCAAACCTCTCAGAATGTCTACTTCTCGGCCCCCAAAACCTAACAAAAATATTCGATAACCGCCACATAATCGAGCATTCCGAAACGCTTTTTAGCAGCACAGGTTACCTCACTAAACAACATTTTCTGCACAAGCAGGAGCGCACAGATTCAAGAGCAAATTCGATTTTAGTTGACGCGAAACAGACAAGAACAATCGATGATATTTTAAATGATCTCAATAAAACGGACCTACAAAACTATAACGATGACATTGTGCAACATTTACTGGATGAACTGTACGCTTATATGGAGGAACAAGGAATGTTGAACGCCAAGATTACTTCTAAACTAAAGATTGTTATACTGAAAAGCTTGTACAGATTTGTTGAATCAAAGAATGAACAGATTTTGATTAACATAGCTCAGATTATTTTGGCTGTAAGTCCATGAATGCAGTATTTAAGTAAATCCTAGCACTGTTTAGTTAAGCAACCAGCTTTTTTGACCCACTAAGATTTACACAAATGCTGTAGGCATAAGTTTGTGACTTATGGCCACTGATAACAACACTAATTTAAGCTTAAAACATAATAGCACAGCTAAACAACTTTTTATTTTAGCTAAAAGTTACTGGCAATAACCTAAGTGGAGTATGCAAGCTCATCTTTAAAATATCCAAAAACGATGAGAATGACAAACTATTTTTAAGAAAAAACTTTCTGGGTAACTCAAGTTTTATGATTAAAACTAATTAAAATTTAATAACAACCGTTGCAGAGTTGTTTTTGGATGCCCTAGGCCGATCAAGCCCAATTGAAGACGCTGAAGCTTGCGTCTATGCTTATGGAGCCATAAAGTTTTTAACAATGAACACAAAAGTGTTGCAACAAATTTTGGATTTGGGAATTTTACCCCTTATGGTGCTTCACATTAAGCTAATCAACACGGCAGTAAGCAGTTTTTATTACAGCTTTGTACCGTTTGATGGCAAAAAACATTTTTAGAAAACTGAGAAACAACCTCTTCCAAGACAAACCAATCATGCTCTTTACCAACTAACAGGCGCTTTAAGAAACTTAGTTTCGGAGGATCAAATCTACGAGAATTTTGTGTTTTGTGGCACAATTGCACAGCTATGTCAAGCACTAGATTTGTTTTCTAGTGATACGGATATTGTTACAAATGTATCACGTACTTTAAGGTAAGTTTAAAATTGTTCTTTGTGGAGGTTACCGTTTGCGTAAATCTCAGCACAGTGAGGACAGTTTGTGATTGATCAAAACAAGCAGTAAGCTGAAAGCTGCTTTTTTGACCAATCACAAACTACCCACTGTGCTGTCACTCTCACTCAAACCTACTAATTAGGTAAGTAATAAATACCAACAATTTAGCAAAATACTCCACCATGTCCTTAGAGGTGATTCTCCTGTGTGAGATCACTCGCAAACCTAATAGCAAATCCCATTAAATTAGAATTATTTGTCATGCAAATTTAGAACGTTTTATCAGAAAAATGTAAACAACATGTAAGCACAGTGAGGACCAATCACAAACTACCGTCAACCAGTGCTGTGATTTACGCAGATACTGCACAATTGCCTACCTTGTTAATTAAAAAATTGTAATCTTTAAGCACAATTTCAACAAACGAAGTATGTTGTGATAGTCTGGTAGAAACAGACCAAATTTACGTCACATTCATAAAACTATTCGAACTACATGAAGAGAATGAGGAAATAATTGTTAGACTCACTTATACCCTTGGGAATATTGTGGCTAAAATTGACAACAGCAGAGTAAAGGTAAACTGTAAAATTAATGAAAAACTATTATTATTAAAATCATTTCAGTTTTTCAAAGCTGACAATTCAATCAAATCTCTTTTAAATCTCTGGAGGACTTATTTGGAAAGAACACTCCAAATTTGTTCATTGAAAGTAGAAAATGGCAACATTGCTAATAATTCTAGTGAGGATGTTATGATTAAGGTAATAATTAAAATTTTTAATAAAATATCATGCATAAAATGGTTTGCAGGTAATTCGAGTGATAGCCAATATTGTCATAAATCCCGACATTGGCAAAGCAATCAATAAACAGTATGGTGGAAGGCTTATTGATGAATTTCTCAAAGTGATTATTAGTAACCCCTTTAAAAAGAATCAAGAATTGGTTTTATCAGTTTTGAGTACTCTTAATAATCTCTCCTATTATTACTCAAGCGAAATGGAGTATGATATTTTTCACATGAAGCAAATTGACATAGTTGAAGGTAAGTAAAGCACCTTGAAGTCAGATATTTAGTAAAAGGTGTTAATTCAGCAATTGTGGAGTATTTCCAATCAAAAAGCAATGATCTGGTAATTGAGACCATGAGAATTTTAGGAAACCTTTCCAGGTCGAAAATTACAAGGAGTTATGTTACAGAAACTGAAATATTCCGCACGCTCATCAATCTCTTGGATACTGGTAAAACTTGCGTTTTTATGTTACTACAGTTTGACTAATCTTGCATTGCAACAGCTGAACCTACACTGTTAAAAACAACAATCGGCGTTTTCGTCAACTTAATGTCCGATAATAAAGCCAGAAAGTTATTCAAGTCTTCTGGAGGAGTTTCAAAGTTAGCTGCAATTTTAAAAAAGTACTGCGAAAACGATTGGCTTCTAGGCAGTTTAATATGCCAAGTACTTTGGAACTACTGCATTGACACCACTGACTTATATCAGCTACTTAATGAAGACGAAATAAATCAATTACTGGTCCTGTTAGCGGATTATTTAGGTAACTACATATCACAATAATAATAATCATTCATTTTAAACAAACTACAGATGAAGAGAAATTATTTGGTATTGATGAAACATCACAAGAAATGGAGGTATTTGTAACTCAAGAATACCTTATATGGGAAGAGTTTGCAAATGTGGCAACTAACCTTTTGGAAAAAATTGAATACTTCTTGGATACTTTTGACCAAATACAACTCAGTGGAGATGAAAACTCTACCATAAAAGAAGGCAGCACAAATATTAGTTATGCAGCTTGGTAAATTTAAATTAGTTGATTGTGATTAGATTTTAGAAATTATTCTGTTTTTTGTTGTTGTGATATAAAGTAGTTGCACCTGCTTAAAAATGTTTATTTAGAATATGTCAAGGTGTATAATCCATAAAATAAATTTTCTTGCTTTACTGAGATCTTTTATTGTTCCCATTCCAAATCTGGAGAAAACATGTTTTACCAGTTTGTTGGAAAAACACTTTTGTAAAAAGAAAGTCCTCTCACTGTATTTTATTCAACTTATTTATATAGATCTTACCTTAATTAAACCTTACCTCTTAAACAAAATCGCTTGGCATTAAACTAATAATATTCCTGATCTTCTCCAAGATAATAACATTATTACATATACAATTATCTAAACCATAAGGAGGCATAATAAGTAAATGATCATCAATTTTTAAATACACACCTACTTCATCAACATTAATGTACATTTGTTCCAACCACTTTTTTAATCTTTTCTTCTCATCAACTGCTTGACTGGTATCCATAAAGGTATCCTCTGTTTTTATATAAGTTTCATCCAATTCACCCGGATCAACTTCTAACGACTGAATTGCATGATGAAGAACAAATACAGTGTCAGGTTTACTTGGAGCAGTCTCTTTTGTGTGTAGTACTATAGTTTTGTACACTGGATCAATGACATACACAGTTCCACAAATTAACTGATTATTAGCAGTTGTAATTTTTACAGTTCTCCCGATCAGACTTTTCATATAAATAACGTCGTTTTTGAAAATGTTATCCTCAAAAAGATCCATTAGGAAATATTTGTGTTTATAGTGTAGTACTTAAATTTGCACCTACAACAAACAATTTAATTAATACTTGAGGTAATAAATTAATGTGTGTTCATTTGTACTTACATATATTTCTGGTGTTTGTATAAATGTGATTTGGATTATTTATAAATTAATTTTTATAAAAAAAAATTGAATTGAAAACATTGAGGTTATGTTCACTGTTCACATCTCTGATTGTCCTGCTGGCTGCTGCCAAATTGTGTCAAATTATTTTCTGTTTTTGCTTGATTTATGACCGAGTCCAGAAGAATCTTTGGATAGTGGATAAAAGGGGCTAAAAGAATATACTGTATATTGTACCGCATGTGTGTAAAAATACCTGTCCTGTTTTATGTTTATGTACCATTTATTTAGCCTTTTTTTCATATGATCAGCAAATAGTATTTGGCATATTGGCAATTATACACTAACATTAATGAAAAATGACAGCAGATAATTTTGACTTTTGACATCTAAATCAAAACAAAACCAATTTGGTATTCTTTTGCTTGGGTTTATGTTTTTGGGGGATTACCCTGCTGGTTAGAGTATTTCTCAGATCAGAATCTAATCATAATCTATCAACTATCATTTATCAAGAATTAACTGGTTAGAACTAGACCATTCTGTTCAGTTTTTTGTTAAATTGACACACCCAGCTTTAAAAGTTATAGTGCTGTTAATTTGAAATAATGAATACTTTCTCAAATTTCAATCTATTTAAGAATTTAAATCAAATACTGGAAGAATTATCCAAAGTAAGTAGATATTCTGTTTTTATTTTAATAATAATGTATTCGGCATTACTAAAAACCATTGTGACAAGCCAGAATTAGGAGCGACCATTTTCTGGCAACAAAAAATATATTGGAGCCCCCTGATGCATAAAGAGTTATTAATACTTTGATTTTGAGCAATTTGAAGACTAAATTGAAATGCTCCTATAGAATTACCTCATAATCTTGGGCCCATGTAATTAAACTTAACCAATTGTATTTGCAGCATGAAAGCCTAAGACCAGTTCAACAGTTACTCCAGGTATACAATAATGCAAAAATAAATTATGACAAACAAAAGGAAGTGGCCAAATACCCCCTAATTGTTTTGGAAGGATTGGATGGTTCAGGTTGGTAACAATTACTACATTTCAGTATGTCTCTATAAAGAACAGTAATAAATTAACAAGGTAAAACATCTATGAGCAAGAAGTTAGCGAAAAAATGCAATGCTGAAAGATGGTTAACTCCGCCTGAGTCAATCAGGTTTTTGCGCGAATACTTTGACACTAACGCGGATTTAAGGACGGCTTATTACTCTTTGGGCAATTATATTGCTGCTCTGGAAGTTTCCTGCATATTGCATCAGCAACCTGTTGTCATGGACAGGTAATGACAATAAACTTTATTGTTGTTTCATTTCAATTTATACTCCAATTTTTTTCTGTTTTGTACAGGTTTTGGCATTCCACAATGGCATATAATCTTGCGCAAAGTGTGGCCGATAATCCGGAGCGTTTAAGTCTTCCTGAACCTTCTGATGAGGTTTACAACTGGCCGGATGATCTTCTGAAGCCTAACAAAGTCATTTTATTGTATGTAAGTGAAGAGGTCAGATTGGAACGACATTCACGAAGGAATGAAAACTTGGTTACTGAACAAGAAAGACTTTTGAAAAAGAATGACTCTTTTAGACAAAAGTAGGTTCAAACAGTGTTGTCAAATTTAGAGCGAATTGCAGTTACTAATGATTTATTTTTTTATCTTTCAGCGTTATTCAAGCTTACAAAAATATGCGAGAACCCGGTGTAACTATCGTCAATGGAAATGAATCATTTCCTAAAACTGTGCATCTTCTTTATGATACTGTTAAACCTTTGTTAAACTAAGATGTAACTGATTAGTTATGGAAATGGTAATAATTATAATACCAGAAATAAATATTTAAATGTGTTATTGTGTTATAGTTTTCCTCTCAGTTCCTTTTAACTATTAAAAATAAGATTAATAACATGTTTGTCCTCCACAGTTTAAATCAGCTGATTTTGACATTTCCCCACTAGCCATTAAGCACTCCAATGAAATGTCAAATACAATCAGCTGTTTTTGACATTTTATTTGAAAAAAACAAACAAATTTTGAGTTTGAGGTGATCAATTATTACATTAGATTCTGTAGTGTTTTAGTTATAAACAAATTTAATAGAAACAATATAACTCACCTTAAACTAAAGTAGATAATTTCAATAAGTGGAAGTGATAATTAAAAAAAAATGACACAAAACCATCTGTTAAGAGTAACACAAATGAATGCTGTTTATTTAGATAAGGAAATAGAAAAATCTTTTCAATTAATTATTCAGGAAGTAGTCAAACACCTTCCGGTAGGTATAAATCAATATTACCAAACCAAATTTTATTAGGGACTACTAAATTTCAGCCTGGGATTGCAACCCCCTTCAATGAAGAATTGAATTTTCTAATCAAATTGGGAATTTTAAAGCACTCAATATTTGATCAAGGAGCCACATTTGGCCAACAGCTTATGAACATCCAATATCAAGAAATTTCAACTTTTAAAAAGTATTTGTACATCCTGTTTGGGTGTTTAAACTATATTAAATCAAAGTCAGAAATGTGTTATCCTAATCACAGAATGCATTCGACAATCTTCAAATTTGTGGTGCTTTTCAAAATTTTTAATTTTATAAATATGTTAATGTTCTTAAGGCGTGGAGAAAAACCGTTACTTGTGGAGAGGATTTTAGGGCTTAAACAAGTATACAAATCGACCACACCACCTAGAATGTTTGAGAACAAATATCTGGCTAGAGAATTGTTATGGAATGGATTTATTGTAAGTAGTGTGACAATCATTTTATGCATTAGTTACTGAAATTGTTAGTGATATCTCATTTTAATTCATTCTGACAAAACAAGATGGCCTATTGTTAATTATACCCTGATTATTATAACTTTAGTTGCACGTCATCAAGGTGAAAATGGGCGGCGTTGTCAATGTTAAAAAAAACGAACCGAAATTCAAGAATATGATTTATATTATTTTAAATTGTATTTGCAGAAATGTCTGAGTGGTTTTTGGTATTTTGATTAAACTTTTGGGGTATTGAGAGTGAGGGAAGCTTAGTTTAAGCGTGTTTAGGAGACCCTGAGTTGAGGGGTTTGAGATCTGATGTGTTTTACTTGGCATTTGTGTTTAAACTTTGAGCAATAATGGAGAAATGTTTATTTGCGTAGATTTTCAGATAGTGGCTTAACAATTCAATGTTTTGTATTGCTTGAATAAGCTTACTCATGTTAGTAAATGGTAATACTTAGCTTTAGTACTACAGACACATTTTTAGATCAAACTATAGATGTAAGCTTCACACAAAAATTTAATAGAATAAAGTTGCTTGGAGCCAGTATTCGACGATATTGGTATAACAGACAGCTACGTGGCAGGTTGTTTGTCCACAAGTAAACCGTTTAATGACCACAGGAACGTAAAATAGGATCACAAGTCACAACAAATTTCGAAAACGCTGATATTTACCTCAAACTTTTACACTTTGAGACGTATAACAATCGGGTGGGATAATCGGAATAGCTCGGTAGCAAGGAAATCGAAAAACAGACGACAACATTGCGCACTATTGCCAACATATTTTCAGTTTTAAGAGTTCGGTTGGCAATAGAATCACCTGTGTTATGACATGCAACTAAAGTGATTGGCGTTTCAAGTTAAGATTGCAGCGCCAGTTGCTCAAATTCCAAAAAGTCCCTTGCATTTGAAACATTCTGCCGATTTTTGTTGGCAATAGATTTTTAAAAATGGTTTCAACTTTATAATCTATTTTTTTCTATCTCTAGGAAGTTTTAGTGCATATAATTCCGTTACTTAACTACTACAAATTGAGAAGATTGATAAAACAGTATAATCCATTATCATCAAGAAAATTGAAGGTTAATGTGGTTTCTAAGCAGCAAAATATAACCTTAGATTGGAAATGCGCACATTGTGGCGAAAGCCCCATACTTCCACGTCATATGGGCTGCTCTCATGTATTTTGTTATGTTTGCTTAAAGGTATAACTTATCATATAATTAGGATAGTAAATATATAAAAAAAATTACTTTCAGGGTAATCAAATGGCAGATTCAGAGTATGAATGTCCGAAATGCGAGCACCAAACTCCAAACGTCACATGTCAAAGAGTAATCAGTACCTGACCAAATAAAAAATGTTGATTTTGTTATAAAAATTTGAAGTTTATTGGCTCCCAAAAATAATAAAAGTAACACAACATTTTAATATATTTTTAAATGCACTTTTCTAAGTTCTAACAACATTAAATTGTAATATTCGGTTCTGCAAATAATGTGCTAAAAGTGTTTGTTTAAAGCTCAATAGTTATTTTTTAAGGCATGCGGTATGTTTTCGTTAGTCTTTGATGTGGCGCTATAGCCCAACAATTCGGGACAAGATTTAGTTCCATCTTGGATATCTTTTAAGGTCTTTAACAAATCGTAATTTATCCCTTCTGAGACTACGGAATCATGACTGGAAAAAACCAACATGACTATTAGCAAATAAAAAAACTCTTTACTTACTTGTAATCAGGGTGTTCAGTAACAAACTTTCTGATAAATGAGGCTGTGGTAAAAATTTCTCCAGACGCTCGTTTCTGAATGAATTTTAAATACTGTTGGATCGTACAATGGGTGTCTGCGTCAACGTCCATGCCGTTTAAGTAACTGTTTATTAGTGGAATTAATCCAGGAAATTCGCCAGCCTGCAAACACAATTTGAATGATATACCATAATAGTTATTTAAATACTTGAATATTTGCTGTTTTGGCAGATCAGACATGTTTGCCAAAATCACTTAGAAACACTAATTGCGTCTGAATTGAATCCTATTTAAGTAAAAAACCAAAATCCAGATACTTACTAGAGGTACTAGACAATAAAAAAAATGTAAAGAACTGACTTCAGCTGATATCTGTCACAAATGACACCCTCACACAGTGCAGCAATTCTAAGTGGTAAAAGTGGTAATAATGACTTGCTATATTGAGATATTGAAAAACAAAAACTAATACCAATTATATAATAGTCCAAATAGTCATTTACCTATTTTTTAAATAAGAGTAAACCTGTTGGAAAATGTATTTAAGCAGCAATTTACAAATTAATGTTTGATAAGGCAAAACTATAACAGCCACACTGTGCCAAAGTTATATTTTTATTGCACATAAAAGATCCATCAAATATTGCAAAAATGCTTTTGGGAATTTGCGATTTTTTGCGCTTATAGTTATACAGAGTGTCTTGTAAAAAACACATGATCAAGAGTACTGTGACATTCTTTAGATTGAAAGATAACGACTTGACGTAAATGTCATTAAAAAATCTATCTGGTTCCGTTGCGATCAAAGAAGTTTGAGAACAAGTTCAAAATGCGTCCAAAGTAGTCAAAAATCTTCCAAAACAGTCTAAAGCTACCAAATGCTCTTCAACTAGTCTAGAAGCTTTCAAAACCGTCTAAAAGCTTCCGTATGATTCTAGAGCAGTTTAAAAGCTTCCAAAAATTTCTAGAACAGTCTTTCAAGATTATCAAATTCCTCTAAATCAGTCCAGAACTTTTAATATGCTCTTTAAATTGTCCAAAAACCTTCTAAATACCACTGAAGTACTCCAAAAAGATTTCAGAAACTTCCAAAACACTATAAAAACTCCAAAAGAGTGTCTAGAAGCTTCCAAATGCTCTTCAACTAGTCTAGAAGCTTTCAAATGCTCCTGAAGGAGCATAGCAGCTTCCAAAAGATTTCAAAACAGTCTAAATGTCTCCGTATGCTCCTGTTTTTATAGATCTTAATGAAACTTCCTGTAAACTTATTTTTAAGTAATAATATATGAAGGTATATAATAATAATGAAGATACCACTCAACTCATAAAGAAGAATATTGCAAATAGAATCAATAAAAGTCAAAGTTATAAAATGTACCGTTAATCAATTTTATAACAAAAAATGTTGTTAACTTCTAGGGTACAAATTTTTATTGCGTAAATTTATATTTTATTAGTAATATGGGTTTTTTTACTTGTGTGCATTTTAATAACTGAGTTATAAATTTTCTTTAAAACATACAATATTCTCTAAAATATCACTTTGTATTATGATTGCTACTGCAAACTGGTGTATCTACAACAATGGTTAGTTAAATCTTAAGTGTAAATAAGCTTTATGAATTTTATGATCAGACTTTAACACAGACCAAGCTTAAAAAATAATGATCAGTAATATTTATTAAAACTAAACAATTAATTAAAATTAATACTACTGACCAATTTTAAAGACAGAAAGGAAATTCCAACATTCTTTCCAGCTAGATTATAGCTACCACTGTACGTCAGTGGATTATTAAATTGCATCAGGAAGGTGATTAACCTCAAATTCTCAATTATTGTCAAAATCGGTAAAAACATGATCTTAATTGATATACCATTCCTCTCTATTTTCTATTATCTCCTAAGTCCTAAAATTGTATTTAACTTCAAAATATAATTATTATAAAACTCTTATTCCTCATAGTGGTTTTCGATAATACTTACTTACTATCCTTTCATAGGTATGTGTCAAACCAAATAATTATTTTTTTACTACCAAATGAAATAGAAAATAAAAGCATTTTGTCAAAGTACAGTATTTTGTAAACAATTGAATTAACACTTACCTTTCCATTAATAATTTCATTTGCTGTCATTAGTCCTACTAAATCACATTCTTTTGGATCACAGCTTGTTCCGGCACAACACCGATTCGCTTCAGGAGGACTTACGTCCGTTGTTATATCTTTCCTGAACCAAAACTTTTGTTCCTTGCAAGCGTCCCGTTTTTGGGCGTTTTGCATGTTTTCGTCTACCTAAAAATGGACACGACCTTCACAACTAAAGTAAAACTCTAATGTAAAGTTGCGTTTAAAAGCAAACTTATGTGGAGTACTAACCTTGCTAATAGGAATGAGAAAATTTAACTGATAAGACAATATGACTCTAGTCAGTAAGACAACGAAACAAACTATAGCGGCATTTTCAAAATCAGTGACCTGGACCTCGCAAGGCCTAAATTCAACTCTCCATCCGATCGTGGAGTGCGGAGGTGGTGGTTTGAAACGCATTGTTTGCCAATTAGTAGACTGAATATTCTGTAAAAATAATATAACATTATTCATGCAAGATGATGCAGACAACAGAATTTTTCTATCAAAAAGTCATAACATAACATAAACATAATTCCAAATAACTCATAGTTTGTTTTCCTAGAACTACTCACCTCAAAATGATCTGTATCTTCTTCATCGTTCTGATTTACCTTCTCAGAGAACAGCGACACCGTATCTCTAATAAACAAATGAGCAATATGTTGCGCTAGCAAATGATCAATTCCATTATCCCTAAGTTTCCTGTAATCTTCTTCATTGAATAATACTGTAATGTCGTTATACTTTTCACCTTGTGGTGATAAATAGGAATCGATAGAATCATATCTAGACTTTTTTATCACAAATTTATTTTCTTTCAATGGTTTAAGGCCCCTTTCTTCTTCTGTACGACAGTCAACAGAACCGGATATTACGTTCCAACGACAGTCCACATCCGTTAAAAAGCCGCGATGTATGGGCGATGCAGCGGTAAATGCCAACTGAATGTTTTAAAATATTAACTTGATTTGATTAATAATTAATTAAAACAATTACCATAATAGGACACAGAGGTGTAAGCTGATCATACAAAATTCTGGCTTCCTCAATATTGCAAGCTTGAAAAGTCAATTGTAAACAACAGCAACCCATTCCAAAACCCATCGCGTCCAAATAAACACAATCGGGTTTTGCGGCTTTTCGAATTGTATGAGAATCGTCGACAGGGATTTTTGTATTTTTGTCTCTGAAAACTTTTGGAATTTGGTAAAGTATGAAATTTAAAACTTGCTGGAAACTTGTTTTTGACTTTTTGTTGTTGTTTTATATGTATCAAATCTGTTTAGCAGAACTTGTAGGAAAATTATTAGCTCTCAACAAACATAAAGCGTCCAAATCAAGTTTCAATCAGTAAGTGTTGGAAGAAGTTAGAATTTTAGATCAGTAAGTCAGATTTAAGTTAGAAAATGACGAAGTTTAAGTCAAAAAACTTGAAAATTGACTTCTTGACAGACAAACTTAAAACGTCCAAATCAATTTTCAACGTTAGTGTTGGGATTTGAGTCAATATACATGGAAATTGGAATTTTAAGTTAGTAAGTAAATTTTCTAGCATAAAGTCAATTTAAAACTAGAAAATAACGAAATTTGATTCCAAAATTCCCAAACTGTCACTTTTCTTCTGTTTCTTTTAAGATGACTAACTTGGTTACTATGACAGTTGGAAATTTAGTTTAAACGTTAAAATGTAGCCGTAATTTTGACATTTTTACCTGAATACAACTTTCTTTCAAAAATCACAAATAACCAAGATATTTGACGTGAAATACAACTGTACTAGAAATAGTGAAGATCTTACAATTTCAAAGCCCCTAACTTGGTGCCTATGACAGCTAGGAGGTTCATCCAAACGTCGAAATGTAGCTTGTAATTTGAATTTTATTTTATCCCAGCATATATATTTTTTTAATCATAAATAACACAGATAGGAAATAAAGCAGTGCATGTAAACAAGTTTTATTAAAACTATCATAATTTGACAGTTCCTAACTTGGCTAGTGACAGTTAGAGGAGATTCGTTCAAACGTGAGAATGTAGCCCAAAACTTCTGCTTCCTTTTGTCAAGTCAAGGGTTTTATGGAAAAACACCAACAACTAAGAAAACTGTCTTAGAACACTGTGGTGCACACCATCAGTTAAACATAAAACTTACTAATATATTCTCTTTCACAGATTTTAAAGGTACAGTGTGTTCCTCATAAACTCAAAAGGGATGATTTTCCCACTTAGTCCCTTGGTAAATATTTTTTCCCCAACAAAAAATATCCCCAAAGAAAAAAAATCCTACTTTTTGGGGAAAATCCCCTAGTCTGATTACAAACCAAAATCAGGTTACAAAATAAAAACAATTACTTGGCAAGTTGATGGCCACATGTTCACCGCGACGTTTCCGTATATTTCGAACCAGATTCATGAATCGTGGATGACCGGGAAAAAACTGCTTCATCAGGAAAAAATAATGATTTGGTTCCTCCTGCATTAGGAGTTGGTTTTGATGGCGGTTCTGTAAAATCTGGACAGCCTAATCTAAAACCAAAATATATTGTTTAAGTCAATTGAATCCATTAAACAAAGTTTTTAGCCTACAAGGTTAAACTCATTCATTCAAATCATAAAAGCTGATTTATTAGCACAAGTATTAATTTCATAACATACAGAGTATTTTAAATAACTGTGCAAATAACAATTTGATAAACTGCAGTTTATTAAAAAAGAAAATCAATGCCATGAGATGATTATATTATATTATGAACCTTGAAGTACTTATAAAACATCCTTTTATGTAGTATTTATTTTTGTAATTGATGGTTTGGAGAGGATGGAATAAATAGCAAAAAAACTGTATATAAAATACGCTAGGATATATTGTTTTAACTAAATGGTTGTAATGGTGTTGACAGGACAGTCTGAATAATAAATTACAAAATATAACAACTGATTTTAAATGCAGCAAACAACTTAAAAACATCCAAATTACCAGTTTTAAGAGTGAAATAACACAGAATACCACTTTTTAATGTTAAGCCAACATATTGAAGTGATTTTAAAACTTTGTCCACTTAGAAATCTCATCTTCAAGTCAAGGTGAATAAAACCTTTAAAAAATCTAAAAATCTTATTACCTTGGGAAACTTGTGATTGACATTAAACACTCTTGCTCCTGTAGCAGTTCACTGGCTTCCTGTCTCCTCAGTTTCATGTTAGATTCCACAATATTAAAATGGGCTAAAGTTCCTCCATAAGGTTGGCCAGGTGTCCCCTCAATCATATAAGCAGCAAACTCTGGCCTCCACAAATATTTTACAGTGTTTGGATTTTGGTGTTCCTTTTCATTGAGAATGGCTAGAAGCTCTTCAGCTCGAAGACTTACCTTTGCTTCCTTCTTTTCATCATTGAACTTTACAATAATGTACTCAATTTCGTCACCCCACTTTAGTACATCACCTTTTCGTTCTTTCAATTTCTTATAGATGTTAATAAACTGATTTATACCATGTTCTCTTACATGAGAGGCTAGTTTTTTGGTTTCTTCCCATGACAATGGAGTGCCTTCGGTAAGTAGTCCCATATTGTCAAAATGCTTAAGCGTCGAATGAGTAAGTAAGCAAGAACTTGATTTTACACTACTTCTAGTACCAATATATAATAGGAATGCTTATCTATACAAACAAATATTGCGCAAGAGTTATGACATTGCAGAAATCACATAGAAATAACCAATGAATCACAATTTATCCTCGTTGAAAAAGATTATTAAATTAAACAAGGTCATATTACAAAGCAGGAAAGGGGGACAAGACAAAAACTTTGTTTTTTTTAAATAAATTCAATGGTTTAAGATTTCAAATTTGTCATTCTGTCAAAGAAATGCATGAAATTTCGACAGATCCCAGACAAACAATTTGGCATGTTGCCAAACATAGAATAAAGTATACAAATAAAAGTTCCGTCCCTTTACCATTACCGACAGTAGATATTACTCAAAATTAGCTTAATCGGAGCAGGGTACTCATGTTTTCGGTAATCACATATTACAGACCTTATTTCCGAAAGATTTTCCTATTATTTACGCGTTATTACATTCACCGTTAACAAATTGAGCAGAAACCATTGACAACACTGCATATGAATTGCAGGTTGCAGCCGAAAGTTGAACCGCTGTCAACAATGTCAACTATCATTCCTAACATAACCTAATTTCATATTTGGTGTTATGTTTAATTTCAAAACAGTTGTTTCTTGCTGCATTTTCTTTGTGTTATTTGGATATAAATCAGGTAATAATTAGTTTAATTGCATTAAATTCATTTTTCTTTAAGTTAAAAACATACATATGTATATTTGGCTGTGGTGATTTACCTATGTACACCTATTTCTTTATAATTTATATTGTTATAAAGTGTTAATAACTCATTACTTTATACTAAACTTAATTTATATATTTATTAATATTACTGTAACACCCTCCTTTCACCCTTTTAGTTTATAATACAATACTTAAAAGTTAAGGCAGCATTTTCTATTATTTCAGAGATCAAATTAAACCAAAAGCTGTGGAAAACCTAAATTGAAATAGGTAGGTAAGTCTCATACTATTTGAATTATTAATCTGATATTTATCGGTTATGGTTATTCCCTATTTTGTGTATGTATAGGGCAAAATGAACTCCAACAACACTGGCAGTTTACAAAATGTGGTCAACAACACAAATAACAATAAACTTCAGAGCCAGAATGACACTTTCCATTATACTTTAAATTTTGAAGGCATTTTAATTAATGTTCAAGAAGTGAAAGAAAACCAACCTTCAAGTTCCACAGTAAAAACTCTGGATTGTCCTAATACTGAAGAGAATGTCAATCATACCATCAAAAAGATTAAAACTGCGCCAGACCCAGAAAAATTGAAAAAAATACGAGCAAACTTGGATAAAATTTTACAAACTGATCGCCCAATAAATGGTCTGCAAGGTGTTACATACCCAGCTCGTAATAAAAAGAGAGAACCTATAATTAATAACCTGGAAGAATATAAAGCTGCAGTCCTAAATGAAGGAAAATTGCAAAAAATGCATACTAATTTAAACAGAATATTACAATATGACTGTATTTCCCAGTCAGCACCAAAAAATCAATTTTCAGAAACTGAACTAGACAACTTTTTGTTGAATGAGATTTCAGACATTAAAAAACTTGATGCAGTATTAAACCAACAAAGTGAAGATGATTTTGATGAAATTGACAAATATTTAACTGAAGAATCACTTTCAATACCAACACCAGAATCTCATAATACAAATGTGTATGAATGTTCTTCATCAAATGATTCTGGCACTAGTTCAATTGATTATTCCATAACTGCTGATAGTGCTAAGGCAGTTACTGTCACTTTAAATTTCGATCAAACTGAATCTGAAATTCCTGAAACTCCAGTCCCCAAAATTAAAACTTTTGCCCCAAAACCAGAGTTTAAAAAATATTTTGCAAGAAAAAGGCAGTTCAAAGTAGTGAAACCAAAAACTAAGAAAGTTCAACAAGTAATTAAAACTGAACCAAAAACTGTAACAGTTGAGGTAAAATCAGATCCTGAGATAAACAAAATGGACTCAAGTAATTTTGAGTTTGTAAACTGTAATGTAGGCAAAATCAGTGTAAAGCCTACTTCAGTATTGGTGCCCCCTGAACGTAAATTTCCAGTTGTTGGTGTGCAGAAAAGGCCTAGGATGATTAAAGATTCAGGCGAAAAGCCAAACGTAAAAGTTTCAAAAACTGAGCCTAAATCTGAGCTGATTATGTGCACAGAAGTTGTAGGTAATGTGCAAAGGCTGACCGTGAAAACAGTGGATATGTTGAACTCACTCTGTGATAAAGACGAAATCGCCCAAGCTCAAGATCGAAAATCATCTTTAAGGAGCAGAAATACTAAAAACAATATAGCAAAATGTTAATGGCTGCATATTTGTTTTTGTTCTCATGTAGCAGTCACTTTATAAATGACAATGTGTTTTTTGTTTTTAATTTATGTGTGATTTTGTTCCTGTTTTTAATGTAGTTTTAAATTAATTTCTGGTATCGGTCCATTTTGTTCACCATTGCTTAGGTTAGTGTTAAGTTTTTTAAAGTTAAATACAAGAGGTGAATTACAATAAATATTAACGCCAAAATACATCTAAGGTCAGTCAACAGATCAGTTGTCTTGTAGCTGTAAATGTATGTCCAAATTGCAAAAATAATGTCCTAGTTGGGAGAGTTAGAGAAATGCTTTTAATACACAAAAAAATTAGTCAGTTACATTTAACTTGTTAACTTCCATGTTAATATAATCACTATTTTTTTTTATTTTTTATGCTCATTCAATCGCATTGTCATTTATTTTGTTGATTTGCAGCTTAGAGACTCTACCATGGAAACTGACCAAAGCGCCACTTTGGGCAACAATGACGACTCAACATTCGATAGTAAAATAAACATTCCACTTGATACAGGTAATTTAGACACTGATGTGAAAAATGCTAAACGGAAAAGGGGGCGACCACCAAAAACCACAAATAGTAGGAAAGCAAGAAATACTGAAAACAAGGAGGATGATAGCTGCCAACCGCGTAAAAAAAGAAACGTCACCCCTCACGTACAAAATTATAATGATTTACTTGGTAAGGATTCGAGTGATGGGGACGAGTCAGATTCGCTTTACTGTAAGATCGGAACTAAACCGAAAAAAGTGTCAAATGTGAAGAAAAGACGGGGTAGACCTAGTAAAAATGCTACCTCAGACTTGTCGAGTTGCGTGGAACCAGAAGCAACTGAAACTGTGGAGATTCAACCGCAAAAACCTCTCGCATCCGAAGACGTGGTGTTAGAAGATGTCAAACCTGAAGCAACCCCTTCTGAAGAAAACGACGCCGTTGAAATTGCTTCCTCCAAGTATAAGAAGACAGGGCAAAAGGCGGTGATCATAAAACACCTTTTCAGGGGTTTACAGGGAAAAAGCGCCAGTGACGAGGTGTAAGTAACATAAAGTCACTTTTTGATTATATTTATTATTGGGGTTTTGTTGTGCAGGGTCGATACGGATCTAGGACAATCCAAACGTAAAAAAGGCAGGCCTAAAGCCAAGTAAGTATAACTAGAATTTGTAAAGTGTTTTAAGCTTTTGCGAAAAGGAGACTGCGTTCTAAATTTTAATTTCAATATTACTAATGAAATTCAGACCAGACTGTAGCAGTGAAGAGGGAGAAACTACCTGCATGATTTGTAATGAGACGATTCAAATGCGCGATTGGTGGACGCACAAACGTAAACTTCACAACAATCTAGCCTGGAAACAGGGAGATTTACCGATGGTATAACTCGAAATATGTGAATTAAGTAGTATTTTACTGACGTGCATCCACTATGTAGGACTTACAAGACCGCGCCATAGTTCAGAAGACTTTAACGCAGCTGCGCAAAGAACAAGGGTACCTCAAGTGTCATAAGTGCGAAACAGAGTTCACGGCCGTCAAAAAATTCATTGATCACTTTGAAATTTGTATCGGCATTGAGGATTCTAATGGGTTTGTTCGATGCGCCATATGTGAAACGCAGATGGTGAAAAATGATTGGACGTATCACAGATATAGAAAACATAACAATTTGGCCTGGAGAGTCGGCGATACGCCACTGGTAAGGGATTCACTTATGCAATGTATTCTGTTTCTAAGATTTTTTTTTAGAATTTGGCAGATCAAGACACAGTAATGCACATCTTATCTGCATTGTACAAATTGCGAAAACCGTTATACTGCGAGATATGCGACGAGCAAAAAAAGTCAGTTTTGGGATATTTGTCCCATAAGAGTGTGTGCCAATTGGGCGGAGCCGCTTTGGACGTTTTGAAAGTGGCCTGCGAGGTGTGTGGCAGAAAAGTACTGCCCGTTAGTTTGGACTTTCACATGAAAATTCACAACAAACCGAAAGAGGAATTAACGTCAGTGGAAAGCCAAATCAGTGACAAACCAAGAAGAGCGGCGACCCAGTAAGTTTTTGATTATTTAGTTGATTTGTTTACCTCATTTCTCCTTGATCTACTACTATCTTTGTTGTTTACTGTATTCTCCTAGTGTTTTTCATTATAATTTTCAGGTTATTTTTTACTATTTGTCATCTCTATATCTTTTCTAATGGTTTAAGAGAACTTTAAGAATTTCAGTAGGTTTTTATTAATTTTCAGAGCTTTACAAGTCATAAAAGGAATTACTGATGAACTTGGCAGTAGCAATAAAGTAAGTATTCTCTGTCGGCTTTAAAACTTTTTAAAACTGAGAAATATTTTATTCATAGTACTATTCAGCACAATGTGATTTCCAAGAAAATTTTGTTGTAACTGTTTTGCAAAAAACCCAACACAAACACCTTGATTTGTCCTGCATTTTTACGGATTGCACTTTTAAATCGATCAAAGTTGAAAACATGGTGGCCCACTTAAAGTCTTGTGATAAAAAGCCAGCCGAGGTAATAACAACTTCTCTCTCAGTTATTTTGGTTATAACCTAAATTTTTGTTATAGTATTATGTCTGTAAAGTATGTCTGACGTGGAATAGTAGCGAAGAAGGGATGTGGCAACATGTAAAAGCAGCTCATCGAAAAGTTAGCGAAATGGATGGTGAATTTAAGGAACCGCAAAGCGACAAAGACGAGTCTGGGGAGGATGAAGAGTACTACGAAAGCGAAGCGCATAAAAAGAGAATTACATCTAAAACTAAAACCCAAATGATAAACAAGGATTTCACCAGAGGTAAACAAATAGTGCAACTTACTAAAAATCTATAACAAAATGTTTTTTATTTCAGTCATTCCTCTATTTCTACTACATCCGATTAGAGAAGACTATTCTAAATTGGTGTATCCGCACGCTTACCCTTGGACTTTATGTTTGTAAGTTCTTGAATAATCGCAAAGTGAAATCATTCAAAAGCATTTAATTACAGCTGTGAAAAATACTTTGCTAAAACCGGCCTGTTTGACACATTTCGTAATGCTACGGCTTGGCCTTTATTAGATTGTGATATTTTCGATCTTTATTTGCCCAAGACTCAACAATCGTGTGACGTCACTTTTGTGTCACTCGAACAACCTTCACCATTAAACAAAAGCGAAAAATTTGAGTTTACTTCCATAGACTTGTTTGAAGTTCGGCGGCATGATAACGGTACGTGACCCACAAAAATGTGTGCATTAATTAATAAAATACATAAAATTTAGATGGGGCAACACTGTTTTGTGGTGGACCAATCACTAGTCTTGCATGGCTTCCCACTCCATATGCAGAACAGAAAAACGATCAAATTTTGGCCGTTGCCGTTCTTAATGATTGTGACACAGAGTATTCAATCAGGCAAACCTATAATGAACGTTCTGTTGTGCAATTTTGGAATTTTGGACACCTATCATCTAATGAGGTTGTAAATAGGCTCCCTACCATTTTCAGGCCAAAATTCTACTATTTGCTCTGTCATTTAGGAAAACGACTTTGAGCCTTGTCTTCTTTACGGATTAGCCCTAAATTCCGGTCCAGTTTGGTGTCTAGAGTGGTGCCCTTCAGGTTGTATAGACACAACCAAAACTGTTACTCCTAAAAGGTTGGGATTACTGGCAGTAGCGACGTCTGATTCGTTTGTATACATTTACAGCGTGGATACTGTCGGTGATGATACGTAAGTGTGTTTTTTTTTTGTTTGTTAAAGTTGTAATAAAAATATTGCAGAGGATTAATTTACAAGGGAGAACCAGTAGTTAAGTTGCAACTTTCTTCAGAATTCAGCTCAAATGAGTGCTATGCTACGAAAATCTCATGGACAAAGGTCTGGTGTGGGTTATATTATTGTGCCCAGTGTAAAAACATGCTTTTTTTAGGCTGAAGGACATCGATATATTGCTGTGGGGTATACTAATGGAGTTATAGCCCTTTTTGATCTCGTCAGCACTTCGGCCCTTTTGCGACAAACAGGTTCGGATGGAGTACAAATTATATTTCCCTCTAATTGTTTTCAAGGACATTTTACGCAAATAATAGGTAAGTAGAGTATACTGTTCTCGCGGAGTGAGTTTACCCGTGCGTCACGAAGGCTACGTCATTTCTAATCATATGAATCAAATCAAGTTTTCGTCAACAAACCTGTTGTGTTCATATTATAGAAAAGGGCGTGTCTAAAGCTTCGTCACGTTTAAAATTTTGCGTGTATTGTCAGTCAGAAAGTAGAGATCTTTGGCTGCAAATTTGCACACAAAACAACCTTATACCAAAGCAAATCAAAAATATCTTGACCGAAATAACATTTTTTATTTATGAGAAGTCCCCGTTTGGATCATAGAATTCCGTCTAAATTTGAAACCTAATTTATTTACCAAAATTCGCAGAGATGTATCACCAATATGTAGTATTTCTTTAACTTTAAGCTCTTGATTTAGATTCTGGATGGTTACATGTTTCTCTAAAATAAATACAACAAATTAAAAATTCAATAAGACATTCTGAGTGATGCTGTAGTATCTCATATCTCATTTTCAGGTTGCAATCCACTAATTTTATTTTAAGCCCGCTGGAAAACATTTTAGACGCTTATTTTATTTTTTCTATGACTTTATTATTAATATGTTTGAAGAAATTTTTATGAAAAATCTATAATGCAACCCAAAAATCTCAGTCTCTGGAAACAATGAAATGTTAATAGATGTTTCTTACAAAAGTAGATATATTTTACTATTATTAACATACTATCGTTGTACATATCATATAATGTATTTCAAACATCCATTTTAATGCTTTCAGATAAATCAGTGGTCTTGACCCGTCGATAACGTCTCGATTTAGGTTTTCTAGGTGAGGAAATCATAAGATTACTTGCTTGCTTTTCCCGAATCGAATAAACAGTTTCGCGGGAAATTTTCAAAGCAGCTGCAACCTTCTAGTATCAAAAAATACATCAGTAAGAATATGTAAGGTCTTAAAATTTCTTATTTTCTTCCTGAACAGATGATAAAGCTTCTAAAGGTCCTCCATTAGTTTTTTCCAATTCAAAATATTCACAAAGGTTAAGAATTAACTGCTGGGCTTGTCTGTAGAGAATTTTTCCAGGCATTTTTTAAAAAAATACTGTAATAGTAAGTAATTCCGAATTTAGGAAAAACCAAATGGCTAAATAAAAATCATAATAGACACTCCCACTTTTTTTTTTCAAAACAGGTTAGTAATTGTGCCAATTTTGATTAGATCGTGACAGCCGACATAAACAAATAAAAATATTAATAATAATATTATGAAAGTACTTACAGAATGTTAAAAGCGTAGAAACAATAGCTCTTAAAAGAACTGTGGTGGTGTGGTAAATAGAAAACTTTATAAATGATTAACAACCCAAAGAAACGGAAAAGAATTAATAGTAAACAAATCAAATAAATTTCGATGGTTTTTTTTTGGAAGACATTCACTTAGATATTTACCCTTTCTGAAAGTGAACAATAGACAAGGATGAAGTCAATAATGCATGTCTACTTCTAAAACTCAGACCGCGAGAACAGTAATATCTCTATGGAGCGAGCAGAGCGAATTTGACGTCATGATGACGTAATTTAACAAAACCATAATTGAACCAACTGTCAAATTACGCCTAATTCGCTCTACTCCCACCATGGAGCGTCAAAACCTTTTGAGAATAACGACATTTTTACATCTTCCGCTGATACATTCAGAGTTCGTCCAAATTCCTTTATCGTTTTCACAAAAACTATTGACTACACGGGAACGAAATTGGAAGTTTTGTTTCTCTGTCCGCACTAAATCCATACAGTTCCGGATAAACCAAACAAAACAGAAACCCTTTGATGTTTACCGACAAGCCAGGGGACTGAAAATTGTTGGGGAATAAGGGGACAAAACAGAGGTGCGACAAAAAAGTTACTGAAATGTTCCAACTTTGTTGAAAAACATAAAGTTTGTGTTATGTTTCTCCTTTGTCGGTTTAATGTGGACCCGGCATAATTCAACCATGCGTGTTTTTTCACCTGCTTGACGTCATTATTAAAACCAAAACCAATACAATTTCTTAATTTAATTTTATATTATTTTGTTCTAGGACTTACCTTAAGCCATTTGGACGGCGGAAATCGTTTCTGTTGCTCCTCGTCACATGACAAGATGATCACTTATTGGGATTTGTTCAACAATAGTAAAGTGTTCAGTTGGCGCTTGAATAGCGTGGTGGACAGCTTATGGCCTACCCATTGGCCTATGTGTATAACCGGCGAAGACGAAACCACTTTTACTGAAATACGTAAGCATTTTGTTTCGATTTAAAAAAAATGAAAATTTTGCATTCATAAATAACTTTAGTGTCAGCTCGTACTTACCTCACTACACTGAGGCACAGTCTAACCTCAACACAAAAAACTACCTGTACCAGTTCACCTTCAGGGATAAATTCAGTGGGTTTTAGCGATTGGTTGAATTTGATTTTGCATGGCGGCAACGCTGGAGAAGTAATGGGTATGTTTGCGCACCGTCTTTTCGCCAACATGGAGCAGAAAAGATTCAAAAAGAAATACACCAAATTTGTAAGCTTTACTAATTTAGCTAGTTTACCTTGGTTAGTTAATTTAAAAATTTTCAGATTTTTTCTACCAATCATTTAATTAAAAAGAACCAGTCTGACGAAGATAAAACCAACCAGTTTACATTTCAACAAATCTCCAAGCACTACGGACTAGCTTTAGTCGATTATAACTCAGTAAGTAACTTTTAACGATCATCATTTTTTGTTATACAAACTTTTACTTGCAGGACAATATAAACAATATACCAAACTCGACGAATGAAAAAATCACAGACATCTCCAACACTTTAGAAACGCTCAACATTAGCAATTACCCCTTGCAAGCTGTAAGTAAAGTGGTCCCTAATCCAAATCAACAAGCGTACAGCTTTTACGCCACTGGTCTTCAAGCCGGATTTGTTAGAATTAGAAAAATGCGATTTTTAGATAATGCCTTTCAACCCTTATTATCGTTTATGGATCAAAGTTTCACCGAACATTTATGAGAAATGTTTTGTTGTTTACTAATTTATTTTGTTTTGTGTTTTACCAAATGATTTTTGATATTTTCGTAAGTGTAAATAAACGTTTTATTAGAAAATGCTCACTTTATTCAACCTCATCAAAATTTCTGGGAACTATAGATTATGTAGGAGTATCCGTAATTTCAATGAGTTCAATTTCATTTTTTACAACTGTAACATCCACTTGTTCAAGGTTTAACAACTCACCAGGCTGATGAATTAGTTTCTTTTCCATCTTTTCGAGTTTGTGGATGTTAGTTTCGTTTTCTACCATAAGTTTCATATTAGCACTTTGCTCTTGTTTCAAACGTTCTGTTAGCGCAACCATAATTTCGTTTTTAGCTCGGATTATTGTGTTGTAGTGCTGACTAAGTTTTTTACACTATACAAATCAGCCTAATCGGTACTACTTTTTTCATTTTACTTTTAGAACTTACCTGATTTAAATATGCCCTTGCCTCTATATTTTCCTCTTCCATTATAAGGTTGTGATCCGAAATGTATGTTTCTAAATGTTCAGCTTTAGCTGCAAGCAACATGAAAAATTATATTATGTGTACAGGTTGTTAAAAATGCAAGAAACCTTTTTGTTTGACACACTCTTCTTCTAGTTCCATCTTTTCTTTTTTCAACTTTTTTACAACGGCGGACAGTTCGTTGCATTTTTTAGTAGATTCCTGGATTAAATCCACAGTTTCTGTCAATGTTTTAGCGTATTGTAAGTCAGCATTTAACTTTTGTTGCTCGCTGAAATGATTCTTCAAATAACTCAAGTAAACTATGTAGAAATTTAGAAAAATACTTGGTCAACAATGCTACGACAGCCTGAAGTTGTTCCAGTTTGTTCAAGATATCTTTAGTGTACATAAAGTGATGTTTCTTTTCCTCTTCGAGACCGCTTATCTTGCGCATCAGCTCCGCTCTTTCTAAAGATATTTTTTGAACTTGATCCTTCAATAAATTCTTATTTTGCATCTAAAATCAATCTCAATTTTTGATTTTTAATTTTTTTTCCAATAATATCAACCCAACCTCCATTTCGTATTTTAATTCAGCTTTAACGAAAGCGCGTCTGGTTTCGAAGAATTTCGGTTCAATGTTTTCATTTCTTTGCTTGAACATGTCTTGGTTGATTTTCATTTCTTCTGAAGATTTATGCAATTTGTCTAAGGACTCTTTCAGAGTGTAGTTTTCATGTTGAATCTGCTCAAGTTCTGTTTTCAGTTTTTCCACTTCATTCTGATGTATTAAACAATGAATGAGTCAAAATTAAAATAGGTACCAGTGTGTCCGTAAAGTCGCGCATAAATTTTATTTAAAATCAGGGATTTAAACAAATCTCTCTGGGAAAACGCTCGGACACGTCAATATTTATTTTTTATTGCGATTTTTTTGATAATAAATTCATGTATACCCAAAAATAAGTTACTACTGTCAAATTTATTTTTTCAAATAGAAACCTCTATTTTTTATTTCATTTTTAGATTCTGCATCGAATTCCAAGTATAACCTAACCTAACCTAACTTAATCTAAATATTAATTGAGTTATTTTAACTTATTTTTGGGTCACCCTGTATACATACATGTATACAAAATCGTAATCAAACGTATCCGAGCCTTTTCCCAGAAAACAAATCACTGATTTTTAATAGAAGTTGCGCGTGACTTTACGGACACAGTGTATAGAGTTGAAGGTAATTTGCAACACACCGTTAATTGAATAGCAAAAACCAAAGTCCACTCACCCTTTTCATATCGAATTCAATTTTTAGTTCTCTGAAGGCTAACTCAAACTCGGTTAAGCTACTGAACGAAACCGGTTGACATTCGGTCGGTTTATTATTATCGTTTTCCTGCATTTAAACGTCTCTTAAAATGATTGATAATTCAAAATTAACTCAATTAAGGCACTTTGATCTGAATTCCGATTACGCAAAACGAAGCAATAATTAAAGAAACTCTTTTTTTCAGGAAAATGTAAAACGCAAATTACAAAACAAACGCCATTTTGTTGTTTGTACTTGAAATTTGACATAGGTATATGTTGACAGATGACAATCAGCAAAATGTAAAACATTTTTATATTTATTTCTAACAGTCAAGTGATCACTTCCAATAAAAACACTTAGAGAGCACGTGATACTTCAAAAAGTTGACTTGTCACGTGACAATTTTGTTTCTACAACAATTTAGCCAATATTTGTTTACAGGTATAATTTAATAACATATAATTAAACAATAAATTCTATTTTGTATATTTATCCAGTCTCATTAGTATATTTGATAAAGTACCCTATCCTATATGCAGGTTATCCTCGAAATATACATTTTTTTAATATTACCATTACATTCGTTTATCAATCAAATTTACTAGGAAACAAGTAACAATACACATTAACTTCTACTTCAGGAATAAAAGGTTAAAAAATATTATTTGGAACGGAACTGAATCTCAACTACTAAAGATAAATGATCCGAAGGATAAACGTCATTAGGCAATCCTACGTACTGTTCCAATTCCGTAGGTGAAGGAACTGGAATCGTTTTGATAACCGAAAACATTAAAGTATCCACAAAAATATAATCTAAACACCCTTTGTAACTTGAAGTGTAATTGGTAAATTTTGGAGTACCACTGGCGCTAATCAGCCTGAGTTTATGGTAAATCACAGCGTCTCCTGAGGACGAAACTAAAAAAAAAAACATTTTATTCATCCCACTGTATTTATTCAAAGTCAAACTTACTCTTTAAACAGTCTTTATGTTGCGGATCCATAGTTCCGATTATCATAAAATCATACAGTGACTTACTGACGTCACTATTAAAATCACCGCAGAAAACGATACCAACATGTGGAGTTTTGTACTCCTAAAAATAAATCAACGTTTGGCAACTGGTTTCCAACTCAGAAACAGTAAACGTCAAGTTTCATTGGTTGTATGCTCACGTGACTATGACGTTTTCTGACTTGTGACCAATGGATGTATCCACCGCCTACTATACTAGAAAGCCTAGAAGGTGCTTGTCAAAAATCCCAATATGGCGGAAATACTGGTGACAGTTTGTATTGTGGAAATTTAGTTTTTTGAGGATTAGATGAATTTTTACGGTTTAAAATCAAACTTGCTGCCGTTCATAAGTTTTTCAAGCCACATTGTAACAGCAATTCAGGAAAAAGCCCAACCGTGTCACTTTTTTACTTTACAAAAAACCGGATCTAACTCAACAGTGGTTGAACACTTTGAAGTGGGATGATTTTACTCCAACACTATACTCAATGGTAGGTACAAGTGCTTTCTAGTACAGTAAACTTATTAGTTACTTGTTACATGCACAGGTATGTGAGTTACATTTTAAAGCATCCTTCATTGTGAGAGCAACAAAAATAACTTTGAATTAATGTTCTTGTTAATAACATAACAACCATTTACCAGTTTTGCTTACCTAGTTTCAAGGATTTACAGATTTTCTTACATTGAACAGTGTTTAAACTAGTTTGCTGTGTGTTGTACTTTCCAGGACAAATGTTCTAACCAATTTGTTTAGGCTGGACTTGATTGTGTATAAAAAAGCTCTATCTATACACATCTGGATCAGGAATGAACCCTTTTTTGGTTTTTCACTCACAACTTGCAATCAAGTACACGAAACAATTTAAAAAAAACATATTTTTTACTGCATCTGCATACGTTTGTGTATAAAACGAAAACCGCTAACGCCGCAATTAAAAGTGACATTTTAGGCTTTCTAGTATAGAGAGCCGCGATGTATCTATTTCTCGAACAGACATTTAATTGATAGGCAACTCACCTTTAATAGTCTATTTTTCAAATATCCTAAATGCTGAGTGGCCATGCAAGCTTGAAGTATCCGAATATGGTCCGCATCCGGATGATAAAACAAATGCGTGTTACCCACAATAACAATTTTCTGAGTGTTTTTATCTTGTAACACAGTAGTCTGTAAAGAGGTGCTTTGTTTTATAAATTCGTTTTTAACTTCCACATTTGACTCTAATAAATTCTTAACAATCTTGAAATGATTACGGTCAATGCAGTTCCTGAAAACTAGCTGTTTACTCTCTAAAAGGCTACAAAAGATGTTTATGAAAAACAGTTTGAAAATAAGTAAAAAACATTTACTTGTATCTGTTGGCGTTAAAGGCGCAGAGCAACCCTTCAGGTATGCAATTGCCCTTCCTATTAAATACACTGTTGTAGCCTCTATCATAAAAGGCTTTTTTGTAGTATTTTTTGTACTGTGTTTCATCCACTTCTTGCATGCATATTATGTCCGATTTAAAACCTGAAAATTGTGTCAATACATAGAATAATAGGATTTTAAAAACTCACCTTCTAGCTCTTTCATAACCAACTGTTTTCTGTAATGTATACCCAAAGCTTTTGGGTTACAATAGTCATACTGGATATTATCAACATATCTATCAGCCAAGACATTGTAAGACACCACTCTAAATCTAATAAATAAAATAAAAATAAGTTAAAAATGTAATTTTTAGTTTTTTTAAAATTACAAAATAATATTTATCTTTTAGTATTTTAAGTAATCATATTACTTTCAACTCTTTATACTTACTTATTTCCATTTAATTTCTGATTTATCAATTTATGCCTTTCCTCAAAAGGACACTCTGGAAATTTGTTAATTATTTCCACTGGATATTCAGAAATGCATTCATAAATTGGACCTTTAACTATAGAGTTTTTACTGTAAGGTATACAGCAGAATTTTAAAAAATGTCCCAAATCACTTTCCTGCACATCATATGAAAACCCTTCTCCCACTTTATTCCATTTGATTTGGTCTTTTGATTTTGACCATATATATTTTGAGATATCTTTATCCAAGAAGTAGCTCCTAAATATTATAGGCTCAACTGAGAAGTTTGCACATATGGATAAAGGTAATTTGGCAATGCGAACTATAGGTGCATTTTGGACAATTCTGAAATTGTTACTTAAAACTTTAAGCTTTCTTTTCCCAGTGAGTTTAAGAAAGTCCAGAATTGTTTTAGTATCAGCATAAGGCTTGTTTTCACCATTAAGAAATGCCACAGGAATATCAGCACCAGACTCAGGTAAATCATACAAAACTTCCACATTATCTTCAGTTTTCTTTAAATTAAGTTCTAAAAGTCGGTCTTGAATGTCTTTCTTCAAAACTGCCAAAGTATCAGTAACTTTGCAAAAACCAAGTGATTCTTTAATAACAGTTTCTCCAGCCTTTGTTTTCAATGTCACATTAAATCTGATATCACAGTTCTTGGAGTCATACTCGCACAGGTATGCTGCTTCTTGCTGAAGTTTCAACATGATTGCTAATTACCTAGAGAAAGGTAGTTGTAGTCAGTCAAATCTATGAGTCAAATTTAGAATTATTTATTTCTTACCTTGCACTTATGGGATTTACTACTGACTCACCATCCTGATAAAACTAATTTTGATGTACTTAAACTATGAGCTTTTATTAATAGATTAGATTAAATATTTAAATAGGATAAATACTCAATTGGTAATAAAAAGTAAAGAATTTTAAAATTTACAATAATTGATTGCTAAAGTTGATAGAAGAGCTCCAAATGGAAAAGCACCAAAATCAAAATAATTATCCGTTTTTTACAAAGTCGAATGTATTAAAACAATCAAGACTAAAACAAAAATGCAAGCTACCTATACAACAATAATAATAATAACACAAAACACATGGACAGTATGACAGTAACCTGGGTAACCACAGTTAACACACCTTAGATTGGAGGTTAGAATTTTGACATAAATCGTATGTTTGACAGGCTGAACTACTGTTTCCTGGAACAGTCAGATGCTCACTTCAGCGTGCTCTCTCTCTCTCGTACTTGTGAAGGCAAAGTGAAAAACCTATAGTCAGGCTGTATTTTTTTTTAAAAACGAGTTTTGACCTTCAAATGTTTAGCACTGCCCTAACCTCAAATTATATATTGATTATTTTCATTTTATTGATCTATTGTTTTTGAATTTTTAACTTATTTATATTAAGGTTTTATCAAATATTTATCACTTTTGACTGTTCTCCACAATTGTAATGAATTTATGCAATTAGTTTTATTAAGTGTTTTTTTTTTGGTAAGTGGCAACATTTTCTTATCAATAATACCATCATAAAATTTGCACTTCTCTTTCAATTTAAAAATAGAAAAACCTACTTAGCTTGCTGTTCCCGGTGTATTTTTGTAACAATTACTTGTCGTATGACAAAGCCATTTAGCTGCTGAGAATCACACTAAAAATTCATTTTTATAACCTAGATTAAAAGCACAAAATATATGTCCAGAAGTGGTTGTGAATTTAAACTTGTTGTATGCATAAGCTATTTTTTTAATATTTATGTTTGTAATCAGGAATGCACCGCAATTATAATGACTTTAACCATGTTGGAAACAAAAATGCATTATTACGAAGTTTGTCCACATCTGCAGTTGAAAAAGTTGCAAGGGCTTCCGCACAGAAGTAAGTATGAGTTTTACATACTACCTAGATCAAATGTCGGTTATATTATAAAGAATTTTAAAAGAGTACTTTTTGCTTGTTTATGGTGATCTGAGCCAGTGTACACAAGTTGACACCCATTTTTATTCAATTATTGCTGGCTTTGAGTTTAATAATACCAATTGCAATGTACTCCTTATTATAGGTACCTATCTAATATAAAAGTAAACTGTTTAAACTGTTTAAAATTTCATAAAGGTTTAATTATCAATAATGTAAGTTTATTAGATGTTAAAGGTTTTGTGATTAAAATTTCAGTTTTTTTAACTTTAAATGACAAGTAAAACCTTAATAAATAAGCTTAATCTCACTTTGAATTCATGATAAATAAGGCTTTACTGCCTCATATTTCAAAGTGATTAAAGGGATTATTATGACACTAGTGGAAATTTAAAAAGCTGGAACATAAGATAGGTACAGGGTGCCTCATTATAAATGACTAGGTGGATAGTAAAATGTAACAATTTACAATCAACTCAACTTATACAGAGGACTGATATCTGCTGCCCATTTTAGAGAAAAACATCGTCATTCATATTCCCTTCGTGAGTGGAATACAATAGCAAATCCTCTGGACATGCCAAAGATAAGTGAGACTGATGAGGTCAAAAATCAAAAAATTTTAGAATTCGAAAATCAAACTTATAATTGTGGCTGTGATACCTCTAATCCTGGAAATGATCTTTCTGCTATGTCTGTGATCAATTTGTATGAAAGCGGCGAGAATCTTGATCATAAAATGGACACAACTAGGTAAATGTTTTCCCATCTAATGTTAATTAGTTGAAAGCGTGCCAATGGCTAGTTAGGCGTGCTAATACAGATATTGCAAATATCGATTTTTCTAGCACTAAATGAGGTGTGTGATGGTAAATTAACAACATAATTAAAGTTCTATTTAGTAGAAATTGTATTTGGGTAACGTGGATATTTTAGGGATGTTGATAATGACAAAGGTGATTTAGAAGTAAATCGTTTAAACCTAAAAGGAGGCGGTAGTGCCTCCAAAGTGTCTTTAAATGTGATTGAAGAACCGTTAAACATGTACAATAATGTCAGAAGGGGAAATTGTCCTAAGCCCACTATATTTTTTAAGGATAACATCAGGTGTGTATTACAGAGTTGAATTGAATGTTTTCCGAAACTGTTTTATATAGATCTGTAGATTTTGTTTTGGTATGGAATTGTGCAAATGAAGACGCTTTCCCTGAAGAAGCGCGTCGAAAACGGGAAATTTTTCAGAAAAACTTGTGCGCCAAAGGTTTAGAACTGGAACGTGAACAGGGCGAATGTGGCATATTAAATTTCGTGAAGGCAAGTTTAAGTGATAATTGCAAGTAAAACGACTGTCAAGAAATTGAAATTTTAGATCCACGCGCCTATAGATGTTTTAAAAACATACAGTGAAATACTAAAGCTCCGAATGCCGATGAAAGAGGTAAGTCTTTAGGCGAAAAATGTTCGCATTTTAGCACCATCACGCACCATTATAATACTCTTTTCCACTAATACACATTGTAAATCACTTTTACTTTCTTTAGGGATTATGCGTAGTGCCAAGCGAACGCACTCTGAACATGTTTGATACACCAACTTCTTATTTTTCACGGAAGGTACATTAACGTTTTTACTGAATTGGAGTAGAGTGGTTTTAATACTAAACTAATTTAATAACTGTGTTGGTGCTTGGATTTGTTAATGTAGCTTGGTGATCCTGTGTTTTTTTTTGTATATGTCTATTTACCTGGCAATTTTAAATGTATTGACAGCTATAAAACGTAAATTAATTATCTTTGTGTTGGAAACTGACTTAAATATCATTTATTGCTATTTGGACCGTATACAACTGCTGTACTTTTGTAACATAGCTTTGTATTGTTCTTCCCATGACTATCAAACTAACAAACACAAGTTCTAACTTTCTTTCTCTCTCATATCTGCACTTAGATTCCCGCAATAAGGCAAGTATCTCATAGAACCAATATGTTTGTAAGAGCAATCTCCGATCAGTACCAGAAACTGCGTGAGCGCATTTTTATTGATAAGGAAAAGTTTCCAGAAAAGCTCAGCCATCGTTTCACTGCCATTTACCGAAGGGATAGGGAATATTTGTGAGTTTGCCGATTTGTTGTTAGTTTTTGTTTTTGTGATGAGTCGTTTTGTACAGGTTTGACACTGAATCACCTTGTTTTTTTACTCCCGCTATTCATTCGCGTGTAGTTCAATTTATTTTGGATCGGACGCGATTTGAAGAAGGTTTGGACAATAATTTTGCATTTGGTATGGAAAGACTGA
Organism: Ips typographus; assembly: GCF_016097725.1. NCBI lineage: Eukaryota > Metazoa > Arthropoda > Insecta > Coleoptera > Curculionidae > Ips > Ips typographus. The sequence continues at coordinate 3,629,775 of NC_138430.1, read as the reverse complement.
TCGCTGATAATGTTTATGAAGCGGCTTATCCTCTACATGATGTGCGTATTAAGCTCGATATTTTTTTTGTTTTTAATATAATTTGTAATCTTATAGGGTGACTTAACTACTGTAGGTTCCACTAGGAACTTTCTCTACAACGAATGGTCGTCTCTACAAAAATGGTACAAGTACCAACCTTTAGACTGTGTAAAAGAGTATTTTGGTGTTAAAATTGCCTTGTACTTTGCCTGGTTAGGATATTACACTCACATTCTAATAGCGCCATCAGTTGTTGGAATCGCTTGTTTTATCTACTCCTTGTCAACCATGTATTCGAATAAACCTAGGTTTGTTCTGTTTTGATTGGGTAGCAGTTTTTTTCTAATTTTTCTTCCAGTAATGATATTTGCAATTTGGATCTCGGGACTAAAATGTGTCCATTATGCGACTCGTGGTGCGGTTATTGGAATTTGAATGAGACTTGCGTTCATTCAAGGATAACTTATTTGTTTGATAACCCGACTACAGTGTTTTATGCTGTTTTTATGTCGATTTGGGGTACGTTTATGACAGGGTAGTATTTGCTCCTACTGATTTTTATACGTTTAGCAACAACGTTTTTGGAAATGTGGAAACGTTATTCGGCCGAAATAACTCATCGGTGGGACTTGACCGGTTTTGATGTTCAAGAGGAACATCCGCGACCACAATATTTGGCCAGGTTGGCTCACGTTAAAAGAAAATCGTACAACCATATTACCAACACACAGGAACCGCACGTTCCCTTTTGGAAAATTAGGGTACCCATGACAATTTTCAGTTTTTCTATGGTGTTGCTCTTGGTAAAAATAATGTTCTAGAGTGGCTTGTTGTTGATTAGAGTGAAATGTCTAGGTATGTATGGCACTAGCAACTGTGGTCGGTGTTGTACTATACCGAATGTCAGTTTTGGTGACGCTAAAATTTTATTCGGACAAAATTGACACTAGCTCGGCCGTTTTGATTACAACAGCAACCGCAGCCTCAATAAATTTAGTTGCAATTCTGATTTTCAATCAAGTGAGTTTTAAATAAGTTAACAGACAATAAGATATTCATTATCCATCAATTTACAGATCTACACTTATGTAGCAGAGCGTCTGACTGAGTTTGAACTACTAAGAACTCAAACTGAATTTGATGATTCCCTCACACTTAAAATCTACCTCCTTCAATTTGTAAACTATTACGCTTCAATTTTTTATATCGCCTTTTTTAAAGGAAAATTTATTGGCTCTCCAAAGCGTTACAACACTTTTTTTGGGTATAGACAAGAAGAGGTACTAGATACCAATAAACTATATTCTGATTTAATACTAAAACTAAACTAAATTCTAGTGTGGACCTGGTGGATGCCTCTTAGAGCTATGTATTCAATTAGCGGTAATAATGATTGGTAAACAGGCTATGAATACAGTTTTGGAAATGATGTTTCCGTTGTTTTTCAAGTGGTTGAATACCCTTAAGGTAAACGGTATAGTGGGATCAAAGTAAGTTCGTTCAATTTGTGGGTTTAGGTGAAAACGGGGCTCACGAAAGAACAACAGTCTTGCAAGGGGGCTCAGCCGCAGTGGTTGAAAGACTTCAAGTTAGTCGAATGGGGACCGAGGAGTTTGTTTCCGGAATATTTGGAAATGGGTAAGTCCAAACCCGAATAATACCAAGCAAAATGTAGACGTATTGATTTTGTAGTGTTGCAGTACGGGTTTGTAACAATTTTCGTGGCTGCCTTTCCCCTTGCCCCGCTTTTTGCTCTTTTAAACAACATCTTGGAAATGCGTTTGGATGCCAAAAAACTAGTAACCATGTACCGAAGGCCAGTGGCGCAACGAATGAGAGATATCGGTATTTGGTACCGAATATTGGACTCTATTGGGAAGTTGTCTGTGATTACTAATGTGAGTTTTATGAAAAAATAATAAAATTCTTTGAAGGTTAGGACACTTGTAGGGGCTTCTGGCAGCTTTTAAGAAATTTTTAGTACTCTTTAGAGAACTCTGGTGATTTAAAAATTATTTTAAAAGCCTCTGGATCTTAAAAGAATCTTAGATCGTTTAAGACACTTGTAGAAGGCTTCTGGCAGTATTTGGAATATTTTTAGTAGTATTTAGAGCTCAGGCAGGTCCCAAATGAGTGTCAAGGCTTCTAGCAATTTAAAAAAATTCTTTGAAGCTTTAGAACACTTCTGGCAGCCTTTAGTTAAAGTTTTCTGGCAATTCCAAAATTATTTTAACTCTCTTTCAAATCTCTTGGTACTTCTAAATACCAATTTATTATTGCCATTGACAATAACAAATTTGTTTAACTTATTTTCAAGTAGTTCAACAACAAAACGATTTGTGAGTAGTTGGATTAAGTTTGAGTAGTTCAACAACTACTAGTACTACTTTATTTTTTAGAATTATTTGATACTGATAGTTGGACTACAATCACAATTTAGTAGAAGATAATTGTAGTTAATTTTTTACTATTTGCAGGGGTTTATAATAGCGTTTACGTCAGATTTTATTCCCCGCCTAGTTTATCGACTGTACATCAGTAAAGATGGCAGTCTGGAAGGTTACCTCAACAATTCCTTGTCTTACTTCAATACATCCGATTTCCAAGCTAGTTCTCGTCCCAAAGACAACTCTGTAGAACTGTGCAGGTACGCCAAGTCAAAAAATTATCGATTTCTCTGACTGTAGTACCTAAGACTAGAATTGACAGACAACAACTTGCAGGTATCCGGAGTATAGAAGTCCACCGTGGGAAAGCGACAAGTACGAATACACGGCGTTATATTGGCGCATTTTAGCCGCCCGACTATTTTTTGTAGTCATTTTCGAAAATGTGGTCGTGTTCGTAATGATTGCGATTAAATGGGGGATCCCGGACATGTCCAGCAATTTAAGGAATAAAATACGACGTGAAGCTTACCTAACTAATGAGATTATAATTAAACACGAACAACTTAGGGCGCAAAGTGCACGTAAGTTCCTTCTTTTATATCTCTAGGGTTTGTAGGTATAAAACGTCTGGTTAAGCAGGTCCTAAGCCCGAACTATCCTCACCCGAACAGTGGGACAAATACATTAGTAGGTCTTTATCTAATTTGGCATGTGACAGTGATGATTCAAACAACGGAAACGATGATAAACCCTCACTTTCTTAAGTTCTGAGTAACGTTGATAAAACTGCCTTTAAATATTTACGGTTATTTTTTATGTATAGTACTGATTTTTTCCAAGTGGTTAACCTCATTTTAATGCAGATATACTTAATCTTATAGAAATTATATGTGTGTGGTTCCTAACGTATTTGCCAAAATACCAAAATAAACCAGAAATGCTTACCTTGTTTAGTTTTCAAAATAGTAATTTAAATCAAATTTATTTGAAAAAATCAAGCTTTCTTGAGGAGTTCAGCTGTATTAGCGCCATCTCTTAGAGTTTACCTACAACTGAAGCGGCCGAAATCATCTTTTTTGGGTGCCACTCAATGAGGAAAAAGAACAAGTATCAGGAGGTAACAATAATACAAATTATAACCCGTTTGTGCATTAAGCGAGGGGGACGGAAGTTGATTGCGCATTCGCCTACTGCGCAGTTGAATTGACGCAAAGTCATTGTCAGTTTGGAGTTTCAAACCCGCAAAAATTTGTTGTTTGTATTTAGTGTTAATTTGTTTTGTTTGTTTGTGGTTCTTTAACAGTTGAGTTTTGCAAATTTAAATTAAGTTGTACAGTGGACAATAATAATAGTGTTTTATAGTGCCAAACGAAAGTTGACGGCCGCCATATTACTCCCCCTCTCCCCCTTGTTTCTGTCACCCCCTTTGTTTGCTATTGCTCCTTCCTGCTATATTTTTTTTATTCATTGGTGCCACTTTAATTACATTTGCGCTGGTTGGCTGTACTTGTTGAACTATTGATAGAAATTTGAAATCTTGGAATTAAAATAATTTCCAGTGGTGCTATATTTTAAAATAATTTTCATCTTTCTCTCACTTCCTTAATTCCAAAATTTCAAATTTCTATACATAGTTGATCCTAATACATTTTTAACAAACTGAACTTTAATGAATTTCTATTACTCCAACTTATAGCATAATTTGGTTGCTCTATAACTTTCTCTCTCTCTGTACAAATGGTTTATAACTTAATTACAAACTCAATTGATGACCTAAACCTCTCCTTAAAAGCATTTCTGGCCAGAATCTCCCATTTATTATATCCCCCTGTGTTAACACATTTTTGTGATTTTTTAATTGTGCTCTTCCTAATTATTAAATATTTTATTAGGTTTGCTTGTGACATAGTTCCTATACAAGTTTATTTTTGACTATATTATATACTTTTTAAGTTTTTCTTTTTAAAATATATGCTTTGTTACCAGATGGACACTTATTTCACCACCTAAAAAAATAACAAATGAATATAAACACAAAGTTTGAACAGTATCACAATAAAATAATATATTTTAAAATCATAATAAAAACATTTTTACATAATTATCACAATTAAGTGCAAGATTGGTTAGGTGAGCAACACTGGACTAAATTTAAATGCAGTCTACTAAATGGCTGCAAATTCTAATCAATAATCACAAAAAAGTACTTTATTGCCTGTTCAAAGCTTGTAAAATACGCAAAATATACAAAAACAAATTAATAATATCCATGTACAAGTTAATAGTTGCTAAAATGTACTCTTCTGGCGACAAAGTCTCCATAATCAATTTAGTGTCATAAATTATGAACAAACAGAAAAGGAAAGCCCCACCAAATCCAATCAGTAATTCAAAAATGGGTGACTGTAAGAATACTTGCAGAAATCCACCAATTATCAAGATAATCAGTCCTGCAAACAAACTAAAAAGAAAACTTGTAGGGTCAGTTTATGCTGTGTATAATGTAAAGCTTACGCTGAATGCATGGCCGAAAAATCGCGCTTAGTTTGAAAAGTGTAGGCAGTCAGCCCACCCAAAACCAGCAAAGTCAATAAAAGAGCTTCCAGCACTATGGTTTTTGAGTAAAAAGTTACTATAACCCCAACAGTGTAGGCCTGGATAACAGTCTAAAATTTCTCTAATAAGAAATAGTTTTCTTTAGAAAAAGTACTACTTACAAATGCAGTCAGTAAGATCAAGTTGGTGGGAGATTCTCTGCGCTTGATGTGCAGGGGGATGAGAATGATTATACCAGCAAAAAAGCTCAGCATAATCATCCAGTCACTAAAAATACCATATTATAAAGGAACAGCGCACCACTGCTAAGTGAGACTTACTTGGTTTGAACAAACCCTTTAATTGGTGGCGTAAACATGAAAATCGCTGCAATTATCATAGTCAAAAACACCTGCATCGTTAACAGCCCATAAACTTTGCGAAGGAAAGCCAAACGTATGTTTTTTGTAGCTTGGGCTACATTATTCCTGTAGGCAAAGTCATGTTCAATGCCATCCTCTCCATACTCTTTGCCACCTTGTTCAACGTCTTCAGTAAGAATCAAAGGCACGGTTTGAGACATTTTGAATTCACACTAAAAGTGAAAAGTAAAGTTTTTCCCCTGTAGGATTTTGAGAGATATTTTAGGTGCTAATTAGGGAGGATACCATTCACTGTTTTTCACCTACCTACACTGCTGACAGATGTTTTTATATGAATCCTGTTTATAAATAGAAACAAACACCAGACTTGTTGTATAATTATTGCCAAAAAGACTTCAATTATTACTACTTATGTTGTGTTGTAATTTATGATAATTTTTATAAATATTTTTCTTGCAAAAGTGGTTGACAGTGACGTATGCCACTAGCAGCTGGTCGTGGTCACGTGGTTCTTAATTGCCATTCCCATACAAAACCTTGTGACCATTAAATTTAACCTGAGAAATGTTAGGATTGGTGTTTGGAGCAGCATGCCATCTTTCTCTATTGCTGTATACTAGAGAGGGCACACAATACAATTCCAATTTAATACAAAAAATGAACAAATTAATCCCAAAATTACCATGTTTTATTCACATAACTACACAGACAGACATTTGAAATGGATCTAAACAGTCAAAGAAACATTTGTAGTAAAAAACAAATTATTTCTCTTTGCGCTCACTCAACAGTGAATTGTGCAGTCTTGTAACTTCATTTTCCACTAAATCTTGACACACAACCCCATCTACAGTAACAAAGTTTGCGCAGCTTTTCTTAGACTCAGTGCTTCTCACTGATCCAGTTTTAGGGTCCTTAATACTCAGGTGCAGTTCATATTTGTCATCATACCTTAAAAACCATTATGAACCATTTTGAAGCTTAAATAATTTCCAGTGTTACTTTTCCATTGAAGAACTGGCAATCCAGACAGTGCCCTTTCTCTGTCCTTCTTTTTGTACGCAAACAGCAAAAATACCCTTTTCTTTGTAGGTGGTGTAAAGGGTTAAAACTCCCATCATAAAAAAGTAAGTGGTCACACTGAAGATCAGTACTGGCCTGAAATAATAAACAATTAGAATGCTCCAGTAAGATTGAGGTAAGTGTGCTCACCTAGATTGAGGGAACGGATAAAAGTAGTCCCACAACAGTGCAAACATAGCAACACCTACAGCTATAGTACAGATCGCTAATCTTCCATCCATAAGGGCAAAATTTTCCACATAGTTGAACTTCTTGGTGAGCACCTGTTTATGTTCAAAGCTGTAAGCATAAAATACCTACTTAAATGTGAGTTTTTACCTCTTTAACTGCGTCGTCTAGTGAATTTTTTACAGCTGAACTGTCCCATTTATTAATTTTCACAGTCTCCTGAAAAGTTTATAAAATCCAGTTGTTTTCTTGTATTTTCTTTGAAGTTGTGACTTACCTTTTCGTCTTTGCTTTTAGGGTCTGTCTCTTTAGGAGCCATATTCTAAAATGTGCTTTAATATGGGATATTTATTATAAACAGAAAAACGGTGTTTTTCCAATATTGTTGCCCCAAAAACACATCAACAATCCGGCCAAGACACGTCAGAGCAAACTAATTGTCAATGTCAATTGTCAAAAATAAACTTCTTAGATAACAGCCAGCAAAGCAGATGAATCTTTATTAGGATAGGCAACCAGTCTTACTTCAGTAGTAGTGCTAAATTGAAACAGTACATGATTTTTCTTGATGAGTTTGAGTAATGTATTTAATAAGTGTATTTTTAATTATGCGGTGCCGTACAATAACGGTTAATAAACAGGTACAGTACGAGAAATCACTTCAAATGGACTTAATTGCATTTATGATTCGGTTAATTAAAACGATTGCTTCAATTAAAAGTCTTCATTAAGTCTAACCTGAATGGGTACTTTTTAATATTTGCGACAGTGGTAAATGGTCATTAACGGTGGCGTCCACTTCTATGATTTTTTTTTGTTTGGGTTGACCAATTTTAGTTCATTTATCATTTTATCTGTCTATTTTTCATCACAAGACTTTGGAGATGATCTTACAACTTTGCCATTTTGGTTTAGAAGTTATTTGATTTTTATATGCTTCAGATTAAATTGGGTCCTCCCGCAACAAAGCGGTTTTCTTCGGTTTTCAAGAGAGAAAGTACTGGTTTTAGGTCGGCTTGGTTTGGTACCCAGTACCACTAAAAGTGCTGGGTCATGGGAGAAACGCGCTATAAAAAGCCGGAGTGGAAATGAAACACATCAGGCAGGACGGCTAATCTATTACCTATTCTATCGGTTCGATTTGATAGAGTATTGAAATCACCCATTGAAACAGCATTTGAATGGTTGTGGTCGTTGTTGCGGTTAAACTATATCACCTATTATTTATTTTCGAAAAAATTGTTAACTCCGAAGAGGCAAAAGAACCATCAGGAGCCGCACCGTGACCAATTTGGTGTTTTTTTACTCAGTTGCGGTGTAGAAAGTTACGTTTTCTCCCCTTCTGTCTCTTCTCATTTCACGTATAAAAGTGTCACAGTATTTTTGAACATTTTGACTGGTCATCAGTTGATAACATCAATTTATTTAAGACCTTGAAATGTTCAGAATCATAAAGCGTTACATGTAATTTTCGACGTAACATAATGATAGGAAAGGAAATGGTACATCAACGCAAACGAGTTTTGGACCAAATCTTTGTACACCGCATAACTTTCGACTTCTTTTTATATAAATTGTGTCATGTCACAATGTTATTTTATACCCGGAGGAAAATTGTATTGTTTGAGTTTTGGCAGGTACATAACATGTTGGGTGGCACTGGACACATATCAAATTTAATAACATACAAATGAAAAATGTTCAACTAATTGTACCATCTTTATCCAAAGCACAATGAAGTGCTTGCGCCCATATGGCCGAAGATTCTTTTAGGTCTAACATTTGCAAAGGAAGCAGCATGCAGCAACAGCGAACACACATTCTTCTTTCTTCGATTAGTGCCGTTAGCGTCGTCGCAAACCTGAGAGGAGCACATCTTGTCTATAGGAAGACCCAGGCCAGCTGACACGGTACCAGCCGGTTCCTATATTATATTTGCACCACTCCGCAATGGTACTGGAATGCGAAAAATATAATCTACAAATGCATTAACAGAGTTAATTGAGTCGTGTAGAGAGGCCTCCTAGATGGATTATGGAATGTCTCTGAATGCAATAAGTATCTGTTTGTTCGCCTAGTGGCCGATGTAAGTGCATTAGGAACTTATTTAATTTACGGGGTAATGATCTTCGTTATGTCCTTCTTTTCGTTAGCTGATTGGGTTTGACACTGTTTTAAATTGATATCATTTTAAAATGAATCAAATTTTATTACAATGACAAGTTTGTATGGTTGCCTACAATGCAGCCAAAATGACTGGATAGGGGTGGATTCATTTCAGGTGTTTTTTACCCCGGAGCAAGTCAGCCATGAATCTATTTGGTTATTTAACTAAAATATCTCTTCGTTTGATTTTTAACTAATAAAAACCTGCTTATTGCACCTACCAAGAAGTCAGGGTAGCAGAAAAAACAGAAACGATAAAGGGCTGTAAGAGAATTTTTATAGAATAATGGGGCCTTTTCTCATTACTTGGTTCTAAATTTAATTTAGACTCATAAAATATAATGGGTTGGGCGTAAGGGCCTAGATATTTTAAGAACTTATAATTCAAAATTTCAATTTATTAATATCTTGATTGGCTTGTCACGTGTCACGTCACGTCCAATTTAAACAAATCAAATTTGGCACAAGCCGGCAACTCCGCAACAATGTAACATGCGCTTTCAATTTGACGTCCATCTTTGATTTTTTGACATTTCAACAAATAACCAAATTTTGTTGTTTTTTTTTTTGGCTTTTTGTGCTGCGTTTAAGCTTTAAACTATATAGTTTTCGGTTATAATGTGTCTAGAGTGCAAACTGTGGTAATATTCGGTTGGACTGGCATTCTTTGAAGCTTCTTTACGAAGAAAATTGCAATCCCTGTTGGATAATTTAAGGTATGTGGTTTTGTAAATGTAACGAACCAAAACTAATAAAACGTTTAAGTATGAATTATTTTAAGTCAATATTGCAGCATTTGCATAAATCTCAGCTCAGTGGGTATGGGGTTTGAGATTAGTCAAGAAAAGCAGCTTTCAGCTTGCTGTTTTTTCGTGACCAAACACAAACTACCAACTATGATTTACGCAAATACTACACTGTAAACTTACCATAATTCGCTACTTAACTATTTTAAAGGCGCTTGATTTACATAGACAATTTCAAAGATGATTGCCATATGCCATTATAAACATTTTCATCAACATTGAGTGCATCATGTGATTTTAAAATGGCCTGCAGTGTTTAAGTCACGTGCTTTGAGTTGCACTTCCAAGTAAAATCGAACGGTCATTTTTTAAAAATTATCCGACGTTGCCATATATCCGCTATTTTAAATAGTGTCCCTCCAAAAATGTAAAAACCTAATTTTACGATTGAAACAGTTTACAAAAAAGGCAATCTTCTATATTAGAAAATTACATAAAAAAATATGTTAAAACCCCATTAAGCACTCTCGTACAGTACAACAAGTAGCTGTCAAACTGTAAGCAACGTTGCCACGTGTTGTAAATTATTACCCAATTTACAGGCAGGTTTTGTAAATTGCAATTAACATAATTACCACATTAATTGGCTTTATGTTATAAATATTATTGCCTGACTTCATACGCGAGCAAAATAATAATAAAAAAAAACTGGAAAATCATCCTCTAAATTTTACACTGTATTTCATGAATATCTAAACGCATTTGGATGCGGTAGGATAACAAATGTCCGTGAGTTTAAAATTGTAAATTATCACCATTCAGCCGTAAAAATCTTGGAAATAATCACAGACCAGTGGAGGACGTATCGAAAAGTTGACGGTTTCATTTTTGTTTTTCGAAAAATGTGCAACCTTTACGCACTCCGGCTAATAAAGGGCCGAACCCGCTATAGTCTACATGGTTCATCGGTTATAAATAATTTATTAGGCCTTCTACCTAGGCTGTGTGGTTCTATAGCAGGTACATACAAGGGGGAAATCGCTCTAGTCGAAGCACGTTCACCTTTGCACTATACAAGCAGTTGCGAACTAAAAACCCTGACGATGGTTTTGCGGTAAGAAACCGGCATAATAGAATCAAAAAAAAAAAAAATTTGTATCTGGTGCTTCTCGTAACTAGATTTAGATGGGAGCGTCACATCGAAAGTGTAAAACGTGGTTGGATGCTGAAAATCCCTTTCTCTTCCACTTCGCAGATTAAATCTCAGGCACGATTCTTCTATCCGTCTTACCTTTTAAATGCTTTCCTCAACAATGTTGCAACTATAAAACGGTCCTTTAAGGCCGTTTTAGACTATTCATTTTTATGCAGAAGTTTTTGGATTATAGTAAAATTTGTGGTTTTACAAGACAAATTACTTACTTTAAAGAAGATAAAATAGTGAAAACAACTCAAACTATATAAGTATTTCATACTTTTACTGTTACTGCCAGTGTTGATATGACTTACTTAACATCAGCCTAGTAAATGTGTCTTGGACTACTTTTACTCAGTTCAAAAACTGTTCCAAAGGAGATAATAGTGTATTAAACCCGCGTTACCTATCCAAATTTTTCAAGATTATGAATAATGCACTACGTTGTAGAAGTAAGTCCGATTAGACTTTCAAATGAACTACACACGGGCAATAAAAATGTTAATACATTTCAGGTTTGATAAAGTAAAGCAAAATATGGTTCCAAATACTACTAGTACGAGTTTTCTTTCTCTGACTCTCTCGGATTGAAGTACAAATGATTCGACAATAATACTGTCGCTTGTTAATACATAATTCATTTGGACGGTATATGGGTGGTAGTAGCAAAAAGTAGCCGGCTTCCTGTTACGGATGCTAGAAAATCAAAGTCACTACGCCAATGACCAGCGGTTTGAAAACCCGACCATTGCGTGTCTAATGAATTTGTAATTACAGTTTAGAAACCGGTAAATAATATTTTCCCAGCTTTAATTCCAACTGGCACCGTCATAGATTTTACTCGTTTTCGACACCAAAACAACACAATGTACAAAATAAAACTATTTCGTATTGAACGAGCATTACAATAATAATGGAAAAAAAAGGTAATAGGAAAATCTTTTTAGATAGTGGAACCGGCATTATTCATGGTCTGAATTGCAACAGGTTTAGTGGTAAATCAATTAATGGCTTTGAAATTAACTATGGGGTCATGATGATGCAGATATTTCTGGTATATCTCCCTATCTCTTTCTATCGCCATGAAGTGCATTTGGTTCTCAACTCAGGGTACAATGAACCTTTGTAGTGTAGCTGATCCATGGTACAGTTTCGGTTTCGTTAAAATGGACACTTTTACTCTTTTGACCCATCCGAGTTTACGCCTCCAATCACACAGCGTGTGTAATTATTACATTCACGTGACGACTTTTAAGAATCCGTTACTATATTTGGTGCGTCCCACATTTTGCTCAATGACTATTGTTCATTTCGAAAAATCTTTTAAAACCATTTGCATGGGACATTGTCTGGTTTTCGTTTGCGTAATCGGTCGTAATAGGTTCCGATACAGTTTAGGTAATAGAGAATGTTGCAAAAACACTGCAGTGTTTTAGGTTTATGCAAACAGGCTGTAAATAATTTTTTTTTGGCTTCGTAGAATTTAAAGTGCTGTGTAAAGCTTTTGCTTGGCTTATTTTTGTCAAACCCAAACCAAACTGAAGCCATCACTGAGATTTGTAATTTTTCTGATTGCAATCAACTCAAGACTCTTAAGAAGCCATTTTTGGACCACCCTGTATCAACAATTTTGACCTATTTCTGCATCCACTTTTAGAACAAACCTTGTTTAACACGAAAATATACAAACATCCAAAAAAAAACTGTTTCTATGTGTAAATTAATTAATTTTTCGAAGCTGAAAATATAAAATTTTGCATAAAATGGTAAATATCTCAGAAACGGAGACAGGAACGTATGACATTAATACACGAAATAGGTTTAGAATTTTAGGTAGAATCGGAAAATACAAAAAGATAAAGGGTGTCCCATTTAAAATAAGTAGCAGTTGATAACTACTTCCGGTTAAGTTGTTGCATGAACATTTTCATTTTTTTACTTTTTTTTGATTAAAAAAGGTTTTTTAGGCTCTCCAGTTGTGGTAATTCAGAAAATTAGTGGATATTGATAGATGTTATTGGAAATAATTAGGAATTACTGGGCATTACGAGGAATTAGTGGACATTATTGGCATATTTGAAACTAGTGTACAAAATTTTAATCAGCGGTTTACCCTTCGCCCTAAGACTATTTCAAAGACAGGTTTTTTTGGTTTTCTGGAGTAAAAAGACACTAGCGAATACTAGAAGCCATTTTTTGACCACCCTGTATCAACAATTTTGATCTATTTCTGCCCCCACTTTTAGAACAAACCTTGTTTAACAAAACAAAATAAAAAAACCCAAAAAAAAAATTGGTGAGACTGAAAATATCAAATTTTGCATAAAATGGTAAATATCTCAGAAACGGAGCCAGAGAGGTATGACATTAATACACGAAATTAGTCTACAATTTTAGGTAGAATCGGAAAATACAAAAAGATACAGGGTGTCCCATTTAAAATAAGCAGCAGTTTATAAAATCTATTTACTAATATCTATCTACTTTTATCTACTTCCGGTTAAGTTGTTGCATGCATATTTTCTTTTTTTTACTTTTTTTAATTAAAAAGGGTTTTTTAAACCTTCCAGATGTGGTAATGGGTTCATCCCAAATATTTTTTTATTTAATTTTTGATTAGGGCGCAAAAAAATATGAAATACATTTTTTTATTATTTTTCAAAATACCAAGTCTAACATAACAAGAATTTAAATTAGTCTTGACAAATTAGAAACGATTAAAGACGGTCTTTATTTCTATAAAACATCTCAGTGTTTACAGTTTTTAAGTTTCTAACAATCACTACACTAAAGACATTATGTCAAATTGACATCAAATTACTTTTTGTCCAGTGAAATAAAAAAGTTGTCGTGTCGTGCTATAAAACGTGTTATTTGGCAACATTGCACTCTACGGTTATAAATCAGACATCAGACAGCCATAGCCAATAAAACTGCTGAAAGTCGTCTACGTCATATACGCGGCAAAACTGTGGATTTGAATTTATTTACGCATTTTCAAAGTCCTGTAAATTACCAAAAAACCGTCTTTTTTGTAAGTAAACTACAAATTCGGACATTTTAGACTAAGCTTTCCTATAAATTGTGGGATGAACCCATTCGGAAAGTTAGTGGGTATTGTTAGAAGTTATTGGAAATAATTAGGAATTATTGGGCATTACAAAGAATTAGTGCGGTTTACCCTTTGCCCTAAGATTCTTTCAATGATTGCGCAAAAGAATAATTAAACTTTGTTCTAAATACGACAATTTTGTACTATTTTAGATGAGTTAGACTTAGAAACTCATCCTTGTTAGTGCGTTTATTAAAGTACTGGGCAGCATCCTGATTCATGTAAATTAAGCGCCAGTATTTATGTTTCCCCGCTTTCTGATGCATTAGGCTGTCTACAGGCAAAAGATATGATCTCCTCGCCAATCGGTATCCACAGAACTAATACACAAGAAAAGGCAGTAGAATTTAACTACTTCCTTTTCGGTCCCGGGGAATAATATTTGAATAATTTCCGATGAAAATTATTTACATACCCACTTGCGGGCTGATAATGCGCCCGATACCTCGAAGTTAAGCGACCTGGGGCGGCCACGAAGAAGACGGTATCGAGGTTATTTATTGGAGTTATCGAGTTGCTCCAGTTGTCTACCATAATGTTAAGTTTCAATTTGGTTTAAAGTGTCCTCCATTATTGTAGTTTGTGGCAGCTTTTTCTTAACCTCCTAAAATTTGTTAAACTTAAGTACGTTGTGGCAAATTATATCCGTTTTATGTTAATGCAATCAATATTTACTTTGATATCACAAGCGCGACTCATGTGTAATTTGCGTTATTTAATGCCTTCTAGTACTTATACAAATTCCAGCCATTATGATCACTTTGTCCGTGTGTAGTGGGTATTCAAGCCAGATTAGCGACGTTATTACTGTACTACACACTTGATACAAGCTTCATTTATCATCATTATGTACAGTTTTCCTATGACTTGAATAGTTGCAGAGGCTAGTTACAAAAAGTAATGTTTTAGCCGAATGGTCAGATGGATTTCAGACCAAACTCCGCTAGATTTTTATTGGATAAAATTAATAACAAAAAAAACCTCATTAACATGCTTTAAAAGAGTCTATCAGAACGAGTTGGCAAGAACAATATCGTGGTCAAACCGGAGTCTTTGGTGAGGAACTGTAATAAGTTCGATAATCCGAAATAATCGAAGGAATTCACGGAAAAACTCGTTCCGCGCTTCTCACTAGATTGAACCTATTTCATAGTTTAGAGAACAAGAGCGTACAAAAGAAGAAAAAAACGATCACAAAATCACAGCAATCTACGTGAAATCAATTTCTCGTCAAGAAGCGATAAAAAGTAAAAAAGACACGCCGAACGAAATTAGTAACAGGATTCGTGAAGAGCTGAGGTTTTTTCTTAACTTGAAGAGAAGTGGAGAATAATGACTTTGCGATCGCTTTTGCTTCAGTATCAGTTCGTTCTTCGACTATTTCCTAGGCCCCGATGTTTGTCAGTGGCGTATCTTATAGATAGGATATCGACTAACGATTCTCGGACTTGTGGATGATAATTGGCTTGTTAGCCATTATCCGCCTGCTGCTATATACGAGATACAGAAATGCGTGTTTCTTAAATTAAACTCGTTTATTTCTAGGACTTCAATAAATACATCACTAGTGTCGATGTAAATTACTACTGAAGTCTAAAATCATTACTATGTTACTTTAAATCATTGTCTTGCCGTTAAACATGGTAGAAAACTATGCACTTCAGTGTAAAGTCATTAGCATGCGTAACAAGAAAATCACTAGAGTGTTTACAGTGTGTCTATCTCATTTTAACTCATTCTGACTAAACAAGATGGCCTCTCTACAACTTGAAATTCGAGTGTGCAGTATTTGCACTGTTTGTAATTTGTGATTGGTCAAGAAAGAGCAGAAAGCTGCCTTTTTTGACCTATCACAAACTGTGCTGGAAATTATGCACATGTTACAATGACTTCAAAATAATTTAATTCAAACTAAATTGTGTTTTATTGTCTCAAAACTCATTGACCAAGCTTAAAGACAGTTTACTCATTCGTAATTCTCAATTTGTTGTGATTTTTGTTTGCTCAAAATAATATTACTTTTCATTTAACTCAATGGTCTCAGAGTCTTAGACGTATATTGATCAAAGTATCAAAGTATGAACCTGAGTTTTAAGCTGTAATAACACTGTATCTCTTTTTGTCAAAATAAGTTAAAGTGAGATAGACATAGTAAACACTCATCTCCAAGTTAATAGTTGGCAATCATTTGTCAGATGTCAAAAAATTTGGATGACAAATACTGAAGGTAAGAGTTATAAGATCAGTGTAGGTTCTACACTGTTGGTTGGGAAATATATGATGCAATTTTATAGTTGTACATAATTAAAGTGTGGTCTTTATCAGGGGATCTCTCAGGGTAAATACAACTACAATTAGACACTTCAACATAACAATTAATTTGATGTTTACGTAGGACAATCTGTCATTATAACGCATTTTGCAACTAACCAAGTCAACGGATGGGATGAAGGTCTTACTTAAATTACACTTAACAACTCATTTTATATAAAAAAAAAACACATAAACGCTGTTAAAATGTACAAACGAATTCCGACAAATGGTAGCTCTAACTCAATTTTGTCCTACCAACAGTTTTACTTGTCACGTGACTTTGTACGGAGGTAAGGTTAGGTTTGGGTGCAGTTGGTAGCATTATTGCATTCTTCCTGTTTAAAAAAACTCGTTTAGCAAAGAACTGTCCATCAAAAACATTATAAATCTGGATTTACATGTCAATGGGACTGTTTGAAGTCACGTTTCGACAGATTGGACATAGCTGTTATGATAGTTTCTCCGCGAGAGGGCGTTTTGCATGGCACACTAGATATGTTTCGCTAAGCCGATTATATTTGGTTTACATAAACCAATAAAAACTCTAGAATAGTTTACTCCCTTATTTGACAAGTTACGTCAAAATGTCATAGAAAATAAAGGATAGAGCAGATTTCAAGCTTCCCAAAAATATCCCCACATGATTTGATTGATCACCGTTTGGCCACTAGAGAGCGTCAAAGTTCCTTCACCATAAAATGTGCGAAATGTTTTATTGTTTTTCTATTATATCAGGTTTTGAAAAAAAAAGGTGTGTACTATAGTAAATAAGTAGTAAGTCGTACCATAATGCTTTTACCAACGCCAATTCAATAATACTATAGATAACACCACAACATACTATTTGTGAAAGTAGTTTAAAAGCTAGGTCATTTCCTAAAAAGGTTTTCATAAGTTGGGGTTTTTTTCGGGATTAGGAAACTTAGGAAACCTCCTGCTGCTTTGGTTCATAATCTGACACCATCATATCACTCACAAAACTCACGAACAACACAAATATGCAACTTTTAACACCTTTTAGCACTTTAGTAAAAGATATTCAAATTTTAAATTCAAAATAGATGTCACAGTGACAACAACAATGACAACTAGGAAATTAGTTGTTTTCTTTCGGATCTAAACGCGATATGATCCAAAGGTCACGTGGCCTGCGTATAATTTTGTAATCATGGGGTCACGTGGTGTTTAGAAAAAAATAAAGTGGTTCCCTCCGGCGGCGGATTCTATCGAAATAGCTTTTGATCAAATGTCAAATTTTGTGTCTTCATGGCCTCCTATTCTGTATTTTAACAATACTTTCTATCCAGTTTAAGTAATTCGGATCCTGGCTTGTAAGTGACCAGGGGGACTATTCTTGAAAGCAGGGAACGGAATTCTCAAGAGAGGTGTTGATAGAATGTGATAGAAGAAGCTGACAATGGCGGGTTCCTGTCACATTCTACAGGTTTTTCTCTTTTTAATTCCCTTCCCTCGTTTCAAGAATACGCACCTAGATGTTTCCATAAACTTTGCGGTGTTCCTGCTCATTTGCCTAGAGGCAAACCATCATCTGTAATTTGTATTTTGAAGTCCAGTTTTGAGCACCAGGACACAATTAAGTTAACCTTAAAAATATATTCAAAAATCAAAACTTTCTTTCCATGAATCATAATAATTGTATTTCTTCATCACACAATTTAAACCTTAATACTTCTGTACAGTTACACAACTTGGTTATTGTTAAATATATGATCGAGAGAGTTTGTAATTAGTTACTTACATTCGGTCTACCTTCAGAATAGTTATAATAAATAATTCGAAATGGGCGCGTTTTTAGTGTACCATCAATCAAATCCGATGACTTCTTTAAAATGCTGCATTGCCTTCATTATCTGGGCAACTGTTTAGTATTGATTTACAAAAGTACAATTGAATGAGAGATAGTAATTATCTCTAGTTTGATAACAAGTTATGGGGGTTTTACCCACATAATGGCGGTTTGTACCGTTAAAGATTAACCGGTTTGTGTGCATTTGGCGTTTCGGACAATGTTTGTATTGAATTTAGAAGAAAAATTATTGCTTCAATGCAATTTTACGCTTTAAATACAACAAAAACGAACAAACTCGTAAATTTAATTACAACATTGCCACATTTATGTATTATGATAAGTCTGTCACTGATCGTAGTTTGTGATTGGTCACAAAAAGCAGCAAGCTGAAAGCTGCGTTTTTGACCAATCACAAATAACTAACCACTGTGCTGTGACTGTCATTCAAACTTACCAATCAGGTAAATACTAATTATTTAGCAAAACGTTGTTCTTCTTTGAACAACATAATAATAACATCAGCTTAATAAATAAATAATAAACATCAGAACCCAGAACTGTTTGGTTCTAATATTCCGGTACCATAGTGCGTTCACCTACAAAATTCTTTGAACTGTGACGCAATAACACCGGCTCAATTAGGTACCAACACCGAGCTTGCTTGTTCTTTATTGATTAACATTTTATTATTATTGTTTCGGTCATTTTATATTATTAATAACAATCGTAATTGGCTGATGGTGCCTTATGGCGATGATGATCATGGTTACGGTACTATTTATGATTGCGTCAGCCCAATGTGGTGAGTAAGAGGTGGTGTACCTTTCACATTTCTACATTAATGTGTTTTAGAAGTTTATGGGAAAGGGCAAGGACTTAAATGGGCGTCAGTGCACTTTTAGTGATGATTTATACTTTTATTGTATTGATAAGTGAGCAGTAGATGGTCAATTTAGACAGAACAGTTAAACCTACTATCAATTTGGTTGGAATTGACTTGGCAATGTCGCCAAACTGACATTCTCTACTAATTTGGTGTCAATGACTTGGCAATGTTCTCAAACTGACAAATTATACCAATTTGGTTTAAGCTCACTTGGCATTGTTCCCAAACTGACCAACATGACCAATTTGGTTCGAATTGAGTTGCCAATGTTGCCAAACTGACAAATTCTACCAATCTGGTTGGAAATGACTTGGCAATATTGGAAAGTCATTTCGAACCAAACAAATTATACCAATTTAGTTCTAAATTCATAGAAATTGTTAGGAAGAAGGAAAACAGTTTAATAGATTTGATTGATCCAGCAACTTTGTTTTTCCTGTGATTCGCTTGTATTTAATGTCAGTTCTGTCATTTTGCTTGAGTAGTTAGGTGTCACGTGTTTGGCTCTACCGTTAAGCAACCGTTACTTGTCACTGTCACTTCTGTGACATTGCGATGACATACTAAAACTCTTTCAAATCGCTAGCCATCATAATTTGAATAATACAAGTATGGAAATTTCCAAATTAGAAATGGAAATCCAATATTAAAGAAAAGAGAGTGCCAAAGTGTGCCAAAACGGATGTGACGTTATTTGACAGCTGCCATCAGACATCCTAGTGGTCACGTGACCAATTGTTGAATGACGTAGCACAATGTCACTTACAAAGTTATGCTTTATTAGAACATCGATTTGTAATAGCTCTCTTCTTCTTATCATGTAATTTCTATGTATGTATAATATTATAATATTCAAATTTCATGTTACAATTTAGGCTTAACATGATTATAGTCATTGGTGTATCATACTTTTAAAGATTATGAGTAACTCTTAGTAACTATCTAAATTAGTATGTAATTACGCTTGGTTGAGTACTTTCCAAGTATATTTTTGTGGTGAATCCAAAAATTGAATCGACGATTGCATCTACCCCGGGGATGGCACCGAAAGAACACGGGATCCAAAAATAACCCGTGAATTCTTCTAGTGCCATTCACTGGTTGATGAAAATCCCAATTCTACTCCGACCATCTGCATTGAACTTTTCAATATTCCGTCCGCTGAACAATAACAATATAAACCTCCGGAAGTGTTACATAAAAGCTCATGTCGTTGTTATTAAGCCTAATATACACAGGTACATAACGGGATTGGCGGACAAGATGAAACAGAATCAATTTATCCGATCCTATTAAAAGCTACACAACATTAAAACGATTTTGTATGATCGTAATTATGTTCGTCATTCCGGTTTTAATTTCTTACTAATGTTGTATTATGACTAAATGACGAAAAAAAACGGTCATGCACCGTTTCATCTTGCTCGAGACTATATCTATGGACTATAAGCTATAATAATACTGAAGGGGTTAATCAATCTTGGTTATAATAAATGGTTCGGGCCTAAATAACATACTTAAAACCCGGCATTTGTATTACAAATAAAAACTTGTGACACGTGTTTTTGCTGATGATTATAGACACTTACTTTACTGTTAGTAAAAATTAAACACTGACTTATCATAAGGAATTAATCTGTAATCTTGTGACTATACACAGTAAGAGAAAAATTAAATTGTGGCACAAACACATACTTTAAAGTCTTGGAGCTTTATCCAAGATCTTACTATTATTCAAATTGACTAGAGTGTACAAGAATGCGGACATTCCAACACTTCTTGCAACCTTGTTACGCAATAAATTGTATTCCACCTACTCTAATAAACACAAAAAGCATATCCGTTCTTAATATTAACGGAAACATCGAAAAACATATACAAGTTCCGCAACATAAATATGTATATTGACCACGAGACCAGTTCTTCGGCATTCTAAATCAGCCATCAGTCAGTTTGATTTTTATTTCCTCAATTAAAAACGAATCGATCATTGAAGATACCAGTCAGGAAGTAAAATGCGGTTTAATTAAATTGGTTAGGCGAAAGAAATTAACTATGTTAACATAGCGGTGCTAGGAACGGTCACTGTCGCCATTTTAACATGTTTCGGTACCCTTAAGTAGGTTTTGCGTGTTTTAGTACCACGGTCATGTTAGAGCAGCACAGCTAAATGGGTAATGAAGTTATTGTTCAAATATCTAGCTATGCAAACTCATTATTTCAACAGTTCTGCAAGTGCCAGCACTAACTGTGAATAGTAAGTAGTTTTGTTGGTTTTTGTTCATTACACCATTTTAAACTTTTAAAGCTGTATTTACAGTGGGAAAGTACACCACAAAACCAATACAAATCGATTTTTATTTATGTTCTTATCCTTATCTTTGAACTTGAAATAAACGCCGGCGCCGTTTATGTCTGATGATGGCTTTTAAGTAGGTATCCAAAACGGTAAAAAAAAACTTATAACGTAATACCATTGTATTCATTAATGCTAAGTTTACATGTACTCTTCTACATGAATGTAAATGTAATGAAAAAAATGAAAAAATAAAAATGACCCAAATCTGGACATTTTTGACATAAATAAGTTGATAAATGGAAACATACTTAAAAACAGATTTGAACGATTTTGGATGACACATCAATCAAAACTGTTAAAATGAATAATACTTTTTTTTGGAATTTTAATTTAAATTATTTTGTATTGTTGTTTAATAAATCACACAGTTCACCAAAAAGACGATCAAATTGATACAAAAACAGGTGAAAGTAAAAAAAAGTAACTAATAAAACAATTTCACTAATTAAAATAAAACTATCTTAAAAATAACAGAGACACCTGTTAATGTTGGTTACTTCCTGTTTGGTTTTTGTTATTGAAATTGTCTTTGTGTTTCGTTTTTTTTTTTTTAAGCTGACTTACCCATGCGGATGTTAATTGTTCCGCAATATCCACTTTATATTATTATGATTAGCATATAAGTTCAGCAAATTACGCTAATTGGTTCAGATTTTTCCCAGAATTGAATAGACCAAGATAACTAGGCGATTGCTCATTTCAACGATTTAGTATGATCGTAAAAGTTTTACAATAAACCTGTACACGTCACTTGAACGTAAAAAAATACTAAAATAATTACTTATAATATAAGTTATACTTACAGAGCATTGACACCCAAAGCGACAACGTGCTGTTATGTATATGATATTTTATTATAAAAATAGCAATAACCTTACATCCACAGCAAAATCAGCGTTAGTAGTACCAAAGCGATCGTGGCTTGGTAACCGCGTACCAAACAAATTGAATAACTCATCGAAACCGGTAAAACAGTAATTGGAAAGCACATCAAACAAAGGCAGATCAAAGTGGTTCTGATCGTACCCCGGGTATATTAAGCACCGGTACCGGCGGTACCAAGTAGATTCGCGTGCGTTTACCAACGCCGGTGAACTCGAACTGCAAACCATGGACGGTGCTCGTCGACAGGTAGTACCCCTACCTTAACCCAAAGGTCTTTGCACCTGTGGAACCGTGACAGTGCTCTGATGGGCAGCTATTAGTCATAGTGGGAGCTCACTGGTTGTGACAACTGACTCGGAACGTTCGCCCAAGCTATAGTCAACGGCGAAGATCTAGACCATTTTTATGTAACTGTAACGCCCCTGTATTTAACAGACTTAATGCGGTTTTCCTTGTTCTGGATGTAAATGCAGTCCTACAGGATCAGTGGCTCTAGGACTATTCAGATTTTCAACTTTTAAGATAATATGCCAGTGTCTTTACGGTTCATTTTTGTTTGCCACCAGTTTTAGTATTTAGGGTAAATATCATTAAAGAAAAGATTGGTTTGAAACTAATTACGACTCTGTGGATTGCAGTCCATTTCCGCTTTTTTTTTTAATACAAACCTTTGTAATTAATTGGAATTGTCTACTAAAATGTAACAGAACCGCGAAAGGTAACTAAAATGAAATTACCACTTGTCTTAAACTGTCTTTGATTTGAATTGAGACGATTTACAGTGACAGAACTGTATATGTTTATTTAAAACAGAAAAAATCAAAAATAGAGAATGGTTTTTGCCTTTTTTTAAACTCTAAATTTACCTAAATAGAATAGTGCAAGTGAACAAGCTTTTTAGAGATGTCACTATTTGACAGCTCCTATCTTGGTTCCTGTCATAGTTAGGAGGTTCGTTTCAACGTCAAAATGCAGCTCATAGTTTTTCTTTTATCTACACCATTTACATATGTAATTTAGAAAGCATCAGTTGAATTTTAGAAACCATGTGATGGATTTTAGAAATATCACTTGTATTTCGGACACGGTACATTTAATAATAGAATAATAACTTTGATTTTAGAAATTGCAAATTGTATTTTAGAACAGTTTCTTGAATTTCAGAAAAGTTCAGTCAGATTTTTGACACGGTTATTTGTAATTTGGAAAATTAAAGTTGTATATCAGAAATCTTCATACTAACATTTGTGAAAGGTAATTGTGCTGTCATTGTTACAAAGTTATTAAAAGTTTTAGCAAATGAATGCCAGTTTGGATGTAAATTTTGTATTCATTGACAAAGTTATTCTTGTTGGCGTTTTGTAACTCGTAATTGTTACTACATATAGAACAATTCGCTGATATTAAATTTAAAAAAATGGACTAATAAACACACAGAAACATAATAAAATTCTGAAATTAAAATAACTATTCTAATATCCAACAGACCTTTTCTGAAATACAAGAGACTAATCTGAAATCCACCTCACGCTTTCTAAAATCAAATTTACGATACTGAAATACAATTTTTAAGTTCTGAGATGCAACTTATATTTTCTAAAGTGATATTTGCTAAACTACCTGTGAAAATGGTGTAGTGATGTAAGGTAAAGTAAAATTGGAAAAGTAAAGTTTGGTGTGACCAGTAGAGCTCGAATCAGATGAGAAAAGGCCACCGCATCATCAATGACGCAGTTTTTAAAACTATTTCTTTCTCCTTCTACAGTTGCCGTCGCATTAGATATAATCAGAGGCGTCCTATTAAAATATTCCCGAAAATATATTGTTAAGCGGTCAAAAAGCCACTTGGCAACGTAGTACGGTTTTTACTTGGACACAATTAAAACAGATGCGGCAGCGGCCAGGGACATTTGGACCTTTTTATATGCTTTTTCTAGCCGGCACTCTAAACGGTGTTGCCAAGTTTAAAAAAATGTAGTGGCGGACAGGGAGACTTAGGGGGTTAGGTTAGGTTCTGTTTTAGTCTGGTGTTTTGGTTGTATTGTTGATGGTCGCAGTTGAAGTTCACATAGTGTTATGAATAAAAAACGTTATTTTGTCAAAATGTCTTTCAAAAAGGTTGGAAAGAAAGGTGTTATCATATACAGCCAAGGCCGTGAAATCGTCAGTAACGTCTTACAATTTATGAAGAAAGAAGCAGAAGGAGTTTCCATTCCTTTGAAAAACTTTTTGTCTTTTATTTTCTTTATTAAAAACGACGAAAATGTTTCATTTTACTGATAAAATAATAGCACGCCACTGACTGGCTGCAACAACTTGGAAAGTAACGAGAGCAGCAATATTTAAAGCGAGACGTACAGAGATCGTGACATCATCGTTTGATGACGCCTGTGGCCTTTTCTTAGCTGATTCGAGCTATAAATTCCAATTTGATCAGTCAATTTACGAGCCTAATTAAAATTTGCTTGAATGATATCACTTTTCTGTCATGGCTGTCGTTAATTTAATTAATGAAATATTTACTCTTCAAAATAACTGTAATAAATCTCAGAAATGTCTCGTTTTGAAAACTGTGTTAAACTGTAATTATTGCAAATTCTAGGTTGACTATTTTGACATTAGGGACAGATATCACGTGACCACTGTCATAAATCTCAGAAACTTTTCCAAACTCTGATTTTTGCAACTTTTTGACAGTTTTATAGTTAGAGACAAAATTGCTCGTCAAATCCACTAGGAATGAGAAAATGACAGTTTTACGCACATTTTTGGAATCCTCATTAAATATCCTATCCAACAACCTGAAAAACACTACAAAATTCCGACAAGATCATCAAAATGTAATTGGTTGATTGAAACCGTTTACAAGATCAGTTTTCATCTTCTTTTCTTTAAAACAAAAAATAAAACATTAGAAGAAAAATAAAAAATTACGTACTTACCCCTTCCTGTTACAAACTGGGTGGTTACGTTTACATCTTACACCTTGGAACTTGGTAAAAACACACACGTTGAACGAGATTGATCGCGCCAACTATAGAGAAGAAGAACCGCGCTATTGTTCCACGACTAGGAAAAACAAGTGGTGGGAACAACACAATAGAAGGAAGAATTTCTAGTTAAACCACCATTTCTTGGTGCTTGCTACACTTTTTTTTCTCAATGACCGTTTTACTTCCTCTCTGCGTTTCGTTTCGGATAAAGCGCGCAGGCGATTTCAGTTTCCTCAATGAGAACCAAGCTGTTTTTTGTGTTTCAGTTCATTTAAATTATTAAAGAAAGTCACCGGAGTGTGGAACCAATAGATTTAAACAAAAACACATTTAAAAAATAGCCACCAAGAGTTGGTTGTTCTAATGAAAGCAAAATATCCAGGAAATGTTTCAAATTCTCCTGGTTGGAACTATCACTCGTCCTGGGTGCCATTCATCTCAGCCTAAAGTACCAAGTCGGATGTACGGCCTATTATACATATCCTGTAATTACCATCATCATACAGGCGATAAAATGGCGTGCCCCAGGTTGAAAATCATCATCGGATATTAATATGTATTTTATTATTATATTATTGACAACGTCTCGAAATTGCCTTCTTCAGCTTGGCGAAATGGAAATTGATATAAAACCAACAGAGACGATTGAGATTAGCGAGAAGGCGAAAGGAAAGCAATTTCGAAAAGGAAATATTATATACCAAGGCTGTAATTATTGAAGGTTTTTACCACTTTTTCTTTCTGAATAAATCAGTTGGGCAAACATAATTTGTGCCGGGAAAATGTAATGAGGGGCCAACGTCCTTACTAACTTATGAAATAAAATTTGAAGAATTCGAGCAGTAGACGAACGTGGTTTGACGAATCATGTTGGAACCGAGTGAAACAAGCAGGGACAATCAAGAAATGGTCGTTTCTCTAAACTGTTATTCGAGGAAAACGACCAAAAAGTTCAAAGGGCGTGTGATCGTCCACTTTAAGCCAGATAAATGGGTGAAATAAAGTTACCAGACACGTTAATATGCCCAGTATATTTATTTAGTTGTTGGTTAAGTATAAATTGTAGTAGGAACGTATTTTTTACTTACTTAATATCAAATTTCTAATTTGTTTCCTCATTGTATTGCTTCCACACACACATTTTAGATAATTATTAGTGATGGGTGTTCAAACTTCAGAAAAAGATCAAAGCTAAAAATTTGGATCATATTATCTGTTTGAATTCAAATTTCTTCTTCTTCCACTTGTAGAAGGCCTGTAATTCACTGATTTTTTCACTGCCAGCTGTCTCTCCATCTCTTTGATGGTCTTCCCAAGGATCTTCTTCCTGTTGGTATGTCATCCCTGACGATTCGTTGTAATCATTACAGTATCTCCGTCGAGCTCTACACCGTCTTACGATATCACTGGTGTCAGTTGATTTTCTTAGGTCTTCGTTCCTTTTCTTATCCAGAAAGGTGTTGCCTGTTATTGCGCGTATTGTTTTCATCTCTGTTGTTCTGAGCATTCTTTTGGTTTTTGATGTATCGGCTTTTCTCTCTGCTCCGTAGGTCATTACTGGCCTTACGCAAGTTTCATAGATTCGTGACTTACTCTGAATGCTTATCTGTTTGTTTTGGCAAATGCTTTTTAGATGGCCGGAAATTGATGTAGCTTTATTCACATTTCGTTTGACTTCTTCCTCCAAATTTCCTCGATAGTCGAGATCCATGACCTGCTCTATCGGTACATATTTCCTGGCTTCCTTGTTGGAGGCAGATTGGTTATTAGAACAGCGTCATCTGCATAGCAGAGAACTTTGAATTCCGTATTGCCCATTCTGTATCCGAAAGCGGTCTCCTTGACTCTGTCTATTATATTGTTCATTATAATGTTAAATAATAAAATGTCCCCTTGACGTATACCAACTGTATTGTTTATTTCTCCAGATAATTCGGAGTTGATTCTTATTTGGGTGGTGTTGTGAGTGTTTAGTTCCAGTATTAATTGTAGTTGATTTGGTACATTTTTCTGCTTCAATGTGTTGATTACATCCTCCAATTTTACTTTATCAAACGCTTCTCTGCTATTTCTCTGAATCTATTTTTGCGAAAGCCTTGTTGTTCTTAATTCAACGGTGTGTGGGGACTTAATTTGGTAGCTAAAATGATGGTAAATAGTTCCATCTCTGATCCTATAGGAGGGTAATGCCTCTATAGTTAGAAGGGTCAATTCTTTCTCCTTTCTTAAATAAGAAGATTGTTGTGCTTTTTCTCCATTCGTCAGAAATTTGTTAAATGTTGTTAGTTCTTGGGTTAGTAGGTCTCTTCCATATTTAATGAATTCATTATGTATCCGGTCTTGATTTAGTGTCTTTCGATTCTTAAGTTTGCTGCTTCTACTTCCTCTCCTGTTGTAATTATTGTAGTTTCCTCCCCTTTATCTAATACCATATTGGGTGTCGTCTTGTTTAGGTTATATAAGTTTTCAAATTAATCAGCCCATTGTTCTTTGTTAATGCTTTTGATCTCTATGTGTTCATTGACTGCTTTCTTCATCCCTCTTAACATTTTCCAAACTCAAACGAGTTGAGTTCCGTAAAGGTCGTTTTCCATTTCTCTCCCTAGGTTTTCCCAGTATTTCTGCTTAATTATTCGGACTCTGTTATTGTCTTTATTTCGTTTTTGTATATATTTGTCTTGTCTGAGTTCTTGTGCCTTATATAGGCTCGTTTTTTCTCTTTTGTAATCTATTTTACTTCTTCTTCCTTAGTTTAAAGTTTTTTTGAAAAAGTATTGTTGAGCTATCTGACACATAAAATTTAAAAATAAATCACAACTGTTCTTCAAAAATACAGATTTTTATTTAATTTTTTGACCAAAATGTTAAATTAAAAATGAATCTTGACAGGTCAAAGGCACCACTCACTTAAATCGCAAATGGTGAGTGATCTTATGAGCAAAATTATATTATTGTGTGCAAATGGGGCGGTACTAATCTCATGGGAATATTTCCTGCCAATTACTAACTTTTTCTTGGTGGTAATGAGTCCATTCTCTCCAAGTTCATACACACCATTAAACTTATTTATGTCCTTTTTATATGTACAGGGTTGTAGTGCAAAATTAACACCACAACTATCAGTACTAGAAAATTCTATTTTGGCGTTTCTGGGGGGAAACTAAAATTCCACCCTTGTCTATTCTGTACGAGGGTGACTCGCTTGGTAGCCCAAGGGTGAAATCAAAGAGTACAATGCACCTGTTGCCGTTTCGGATCAAATTAATCGGTGCATGACGAAGACGAGGCTACGAATGGGTTTGATGGCGTGCGTGTACGCGAATTACCATTTTCTTCTATGGTACTGTTGCCTGTGTATATGACGTGTCTTTTACGTGACTGATGGTATTCTTTAGGATGGCTTATCTTTACGCAATTATAATTTGTAATAATACACCTTTCTAATGTTTAAAGCAATTTATCAAAATTAGTTGCTGTGAAGAAGGTATAAGAAGAAAACATTTTGTTTCTCTGAACTGAAAAAACTCCTATAAGATACACTATTCAAAAATCACAAAAGCTGGTTTTACAAACTCGCTTCTCATTATGGGCGTTTAGTAGAACCGAACGTAAAAATGACCGATCATGACTTTTTAGTCAGTTTCCTGTTTTAAAACGAGAAATCGTTGAAAATCGCTGATGTGTAAATGGAACCACGGTACCGGCGGTTTTTAATTCGGTATTTTCGTCACCGCAACACCGGTACCGGTTCACAAATCGCTTTGTTTTGTTTTAATTCCACCTTAAAAGACAAACGATGAGAACATTTCCAAATTGTCTTTTTGTTATTTCATCACAGTTTCCTCGTTTCTCCCCCCTCTCACAAAATCTCCAGCCTTAATTCGGATTTCATCCTTCCGTTATGCTCATTTCTCCTTATTTCATGCCAACACACGTAACAGGGACGGATTCGTTTCTAGTTGTCGCTTAATTAAACTCTTAGATTAAACGTTATATAAATATTTGATTCGATTGGACAGGCCCGTAGGAATTTGTTTCACGCTTTTTCGGCCACCACAACGACCACAAATCAAAAAGTTTACTATCTTCAAATTCAATTACAAATCGTTTTGATTTTATCGCCATCTATATCAGTTTAAAACCTGTTAACAGATGCAAATGTTTTGCATATCTGAGTATAAATAAAGTGAAAAATTGAGTTAACCGGTCTCTATAATGGTTTTAAGATTGGGTCGCAGGGTTGTCAGATTATGGGATTTTTCCCACAAAAATAGGGATAATTTTTTGTGGCAGTGACGTAATAATTGTCGTCCTTTTCTATGTCATTTAAGAATTTTTAAATTCGTTCAAGTTTGGGGTCTGTTCAAAAGGGCCACGTTTAAAAATAAGTCCAGGTCCGTAATTTGACAATAGCTTTATTCCGGTTCATGATTCTGAACTGTTCTCGAACTGATTTGGACCATCTGCATAGATGGGATAAGTGTTGCTGTATACTGATTTACAGCACTATAAACAAATTATTGTGCAAATGGTCCAAACCCATATTTCAAACCAATTCAAAATCAAAAACCCAAACAAAGCTAATGTATCATTTGATCAACATATTTAATTAGAAATTGTGTTGTGAACCTCCTAGCTGTTATAGTAACCAAGTTAGCTTGTGTCAAATAAAGAGACCTGTAATCTTTAAAGAAACAGAAGGAAAGTGCCAATTTGAAAGAAGAGGAGAGAACGACTGATAAAATGTATCAAAATCCAGGAATACCAAATTATATCTTAAGATAAAGTGATTCCAATCCTCAAAGTGGCTAATGTTTTTACTCAGGAAAGGGAAGAAAAAAAATTGAGTCGTTGCCACAAAATTTTTATTCCGGTTTCGGCTCTTAAGCCATCACCAGAGAGCAAATGCCTGTAAATTTACAAAAACGGTCCAATAATGATAAGCAAATTCTTGTACCATAAAACGATGAATGTTAACTTTAGATCGCCTGACACTCTACACTGAACAATTCTGTGGTTTTAAGGGAAAATCAATGGTTTTTTTAGAGAAGAGAGAGATATTTACTAGTTTTGTATTTAACGTTTCTTGCTAAAATCAAAATTAAGGTAGTTAAGGGGGTGGTCAAAATTCAACCAATCACCCTGTACAATGTTCGTCTTTGTGTGATCCTGACCACCTCTTACGTTAACAACACTCTGTACCATATAGGTCTGATGATGGCTTAAGCCGAAACCGGTTTCCTTTTTTTTTTCTCTTTTCCTGAGTAACAAATTGTATAAAAACATGTTTTGAGGACTTTCTTTATTTCGACTGAGAGGAAATCGATTCGATGACCATGTCTTTGGTCGATATCAT
Organism: Ips typographus; assembly: GCF_016097725.1. Classification (NCBI taxonomy): domain Eukaryota; kingdom Metazoa; phylum Arthropoda; class Insecta; order Coleoptera; family Curculionidae; genus Ips; species Ips typographus. The sequence goes on along the minus strand of NC_138430.1, from coordinate 3,599,374 downwards.
CTGACAACCCTGTGTCATGGACAACATTCTGGGTAATTATATAAACGCCATGGAAATGCCGTAATTATACGACCAAATTGAACTATTTTTGTTTGTATCAAAACACTCATTTGAATGGCTTGAAATTGCTAGAACATCTTAAAGTAAAAGAATATTTAGACAAACTTGAAACAGATAAACAACTCCATAAACCTCACATACGAAGATGACGGTCTGGTGCGTGCATTATCAGATAGCGATGCGCAAAAGGTCCCTCGTGGGCATCGCTCCCTCTATCAGCGGACCGTAGATCCGTCCGTGAGCTCATTACCTTCGAAAATTGCGCCAGCCAAGATGTTGTATCTCATTTTTTCCTACTGAAAACTTACTTTATTATACCAAAATCAGAAACGCGTTCTGGCCGTACCGTACTGTAAATCGTAACGCTCCTGTGATTTGACTGAACGTTACCTAACTAATGGGCACGAGCTCGTTATGGGTGTAATTAACGTGAACGCTAGTGCTTTTGTTTTTTATGTGGATGTTAATTGTTTAAACGTTTCTAAACAAGTTTCTGGAAGAAAATTCTGTATTCAATCCTAAGTAATAACAACAATTTTCAGATGAAAATTACATTGTCCAAATAATGTTGATGCATCAAAGCAAGTAGTAGCTTTCGTCGCCTTGTAACAAGAATTTTTCAATTAAGTGCAGTTATTAAACTCTTGTCAGGAACCCGAACAACACGACGCCACTGGATTGTTATCCCAGATAATTAAATTAATTCAAACTATTCCAATTCCTATAACAAAAGTTTACAGCAGAACTATTTCAATCGCGTGTTTTTTTAAAATTTAATTCTAATAAATTTATGCGAGGGCGACACGCTTGATATGTCAAGAAGAACGTGCAAGGTGCATCGGACCTACGGATTTTCGAGCTGGTTTCATTCTTACGTTTCTAGTTTAATACTTTCATGGTTTTTTTAATAGTGAACGCTCCGGTGATTATTACGCCGTTAGTGGCTTGCATTTGACAAACAAAAACAATTTTTGTACTAAATATTTAATAGAAAAAATAACAACGACCTATAATAGACACTAAAACAGACTATAACCCCTTAATGCAAGTAATATAAAAGCAGGGGGAGCTTTCAAAGTTCCAATCAATGTTTTCTAAAAACACCCACATATTTTGGAACTTATGGAATTTTTTGGCAAACTACACAGATCTCGCAGTAGTAAAAAAATCAATCAACCAAAATCACACAATTCACTCATTTTGTACAGAGTTTCTAAGCGTCAACCTTAGCAAGAATGTCAGTTTCACGGTAGAGATGGTACTCGGTGTTTTCCGCTACTTCCACCTTGGTGCCTCCGTATTCTGGTAGGAGGACTGTTTCCCCAACTTTGACCGAAATTGGAATATGGCTACCGTCCTGACACATAATAAATCATTACAAAAGGTTCAAATTAAGTGCTAGTTACATACTTCCTTTCTTTGTCCAGGTCCTACTGCAACTACAGTTCCCTGTAAAATTTTGCCTTGCGCTTTTTCAGGAATGACAATTCCACCCTTGGTTTTGGTTACCGCCTCCGCTTTTTTGATGAGGACGCGGTCAAAAAGAGGCACTAAACGTTTCAGAGCACCACTCTAAAAAGTTTTTCAATAGGTAGTAGTATAATAAACTCAAAAAAATTTTGTTAACTGTGATTGAGATTGATTGCAGGATGGACTTTGGAACTTGCATTCATTTATTACAATATATTAACTACAAAATTATTTAATATCACTGAAGCCTTAAAGACAACTTAAAATATTATATTTTTTGCAAAACCATGTGTAAGCTTGGAAAAACAGGATTTGATAATTCTTTAATAGAGATGATAAAGCCAATTTTGTTAAAGGATTGGGTTCAATCAATTGATTCTTACCATATTTATTGATTTTTTCTGGTCTAAACTGGACAGTAAACCGCTGAATTAGTGTGAAAACTTGAAAGAGAATAGAAATGAAGAGAATTTTAATGAGAATTTTCTGGAACCCGGTTCTCCTTTCTCGTGCACACAGCACACACGACCAATGTTTGAGGTTATAAAATTGATATTTGCCAGTGACGTTTACAACGCCATCTAATGCTTGCCTAGATCAACATGGCCGATTGCAGTGACCTGTACCGATCGGTTATGATTATAGAAGAAAACTGTATGTAACTTCTAGATTTTGTCGAAAATATCTTGATGAAGTACAGAAACATAAATAAATAAATTGAGTGTAATATGAAATAATAATGTTATACATATAAATACGTATTCAATAATTTTAGTTCTACTTGTCTTGGTCTGTGCAGTCGCCATCTCCCAGGCAAAGGGTGTACTTCGAACATCCTTGATGATTGCGAGGTTGCCACTTTGTCAACTATGTACCTATAAGATATGAGTGCAACTGGTACACTTCGAAAAATACACGACTGCTAAAGTACAATTATTTAATATAACTTACACCTCTAGACCTTAAAATGCAGGCTGATCGATTATTTGAAAAAAAAAATGTTTATACTGCATATTGTTATGGAAATATGAAATCCCATTCCAATGAACTTTATACATCATTTTGATAACATAAAATGATAGTCAACTTCAGGTTAGCCTCCCTAACAATCCTTGTTAAGCCACTGCATGTGAATACGTCTGTAACATTATAAGAAAAGTCTTATTTGGGACAATAATTATTATAACAGTTATTGCCAAAACTTTGTATTATTTCAAGAGGCAACGTCGCAAGTGTGGACTTTATCCGAGTGGCCATTGTAACAAGCAAACTGTCATTAATTAGGCACTAAAATGAAATGTCAAAAACAGCTGATTGAATGATTGAAACTTTTGAAAGAGCAAACACGGCCATTCGGGCCATTAAATCACACTTTCTAGTTTTAGCTTAAATTTAGCGATTGTCTAAAGACTTTCAGTTGATATTTCATAAAATGCTTGCCAAATTCATAAGATAGTTGTGATTTTGACATTTCATTGGAGTGCCTAATGGCATTGTTCTAATGGTCATTATCAGTTCTTTTATAGAGGAAGTAAGACAAAATTAGGTTAATCCTGGTTTAATTGCTTATTTTCCTAGCTCTTTGATTAAAAAAATAGTTATTTCGCCTAATTTAAAGGAGACCTTGATTGACAAAGCTTCTGTGTCGTGATCGATAGTTTTAGTAGCAAAATGCACTATAAAACCGTGTTGTCCTACGTAAACTACCAGTCAACGGTTTTCTTGAAATACAAATTGCCTAATATAAAATTCCTCATCACACGAATATCCTGTACGGAATTTTATAAAATAAAGAATTATCCCAAATTTTAACTTTTTGTCAATTGGGTGTTTATTACTAATCCTAGATATAATTGATGTATTAATTTAATAAAATAAACGAATTAAATTAAGTCACAGAAAACCCAAAACAAAAATTACAACAATAACTAAATAAGTACACAAAATTATTATAATTTGGACAAATTTAAATAGGTAAATATATTCATGTCTTATAAACCCTCTTATTTTATGTGCTAGTTCATTTAAGAAGAAATTGTATAATTACTATACAGTAGGTCGCAACAGTAGATATAATGGAGCCCAAGATCCCCCAATTCAAATGGAAAAAACCTCCGGCGTGAATGCAAATCTTTCTTGATTTACTCATCTCTAACAAGAAATTTATATCACTAATTAGATCCCGATCACTCTCCTTCTTTGGATTTCGGTTCAGTTTGTTCAGCATTGAGTAACATATTGAAGTCGTTCGCTGGCTTTCTTCCTGAAGGTATTCACCTATCATAGCTGGTAAAGCTGCTTGACCCTGCAAATAAAATCGATAAATTGATCATTATCAATTATCTTCAGGAAATCTTGAATATAGACTTTGAGAGAAGAAAGAAAAAAATTAATGATTTCTTACCACTGCGATAATAGCCATCATACTTTCCACGATAAAAACAAAAACCTTCGTCTCGGTACCATTAATAACTCTTGGCTTAGCCCCATACTGTATTAGCGTTGTGCAATCATACAAAATATTAACAATGATACACAACACCGAAGCAACCAGATAAGGCTTTACAAATCGATTAAATTTGTCCAATAAGTTACACAAATAATCATAATGCTTAATAATGCCTCTCAACTCTACAGAATCAATAGTAATCTGGTTTGAACTCAAATTTGATTTATTAATAAGCCGTTCTCCCGCTGATGGTATGTAAACCAAATTGCTGTCGACTGGTTTACCAAGACTTTCCAGATGATCATTCGTAGCTACAAAATGACAGTTTACTTTGTTGGTTAAGCACGAAAAGCTGCAAAGCTGCAAGTTGAATAAATAGAACCATAAGTCTCGAGGAAGAAAGTATCTGTAGATATTCCAGCCCACTTTGTAGCCAAAATAATAGAAGTCGATGCACAAAGGAATTATCGGAACCACACGCAGCAAGCGAATAAATCTAGCGAAGCCTTTACGACGCTTCTTCTGGGAAAATTTTTCTTTTGATACAAATGTCAATAATTCCAACATAAATGAATTCCCAGCGAAATAGAGTACTCCCAAAATATTCACTACAGCAAGCACTAAGTCGTCTAAACAATTTATAAACATTACCACATCGTTGTTGAAATGGTCAAAATTGTTGTAAAGGATCGATTTGCCGATAATGCAATAAATAAATCCTGAAATATTTATACTGGTTAATACAACTTTCACAAGATTTGAAACCCTTTTGTGGTTCAGACTGAAAAGGAGTAGTTTCAGTTCGAAGGGCTCGTCTCTGGCTAGTTTTAAAGGTTTTATAGCAACTTTGTCTTTTTCAACGTTTTGATGCAAGTCAGACAACCCGTTACCAATCGACATTTTTGTAGTAATAAGCTTATTAGCCCTTAATAACGTGGAAAGCCATTAATTAGGAATGACAGTTTATTATACTTAGTGAAGTTTGTTTAAGAGCATTGTGTACGTAGATACTAATAGAACCGTAGTATAATGAGGAATGAGTATTGTCTTTGTTGGTTTGCATGCAACGTTAATTAAATAGGGCGTTTATAACTGGTTTTATTAATTGGGGGGTTTATACAGGGTGTTTTGTCATAACAAAAAAATCACTCGCATAAGGCTAAATTTAAATATATTGAAGAATAAAATAGGAATTCCAGTTTGCAATGAATAATTACTTATTACAACATTACTTTAATTACACTAAATTACTTTATTTCCATGAAAAAGTGTTGCAGTTGGAAAATCCTGTATATAAGATGAAAAGTAGCACAATTTTTAAAACAAGTAATTTACTAAATTAAAGAACTTTGATCAAATATGCTGTGTGCACTTAATTTAAATTGCAAGTACTTATCTATATCATCTATTAATTTATGAAATATTCATTTTAGGATCGATATATTATCCTGTTTTTATAAGCGTCATGAGCCACGTCCTAAAAATTTTCCTTCGAATTATACATTCAAGAGTATATGCCAAAATAGAGGAACAAATTAGCGAGACACAGTTCGGATTCCGCAACAATCTTGGAACTAGAGAAGCACTTTTTTGCATCCAAGTCCTTGTTCAAAGATGCAGAGATGTCGATCACCCCGTCTTTATGTGCTTTATTGATTTCGAAAAAGCATTTGACAGGGTAAAACATGATAAATTGGTTGCGATTTTGCGGGAAGTGGGCATTGATGATAAGGATCTCCAAATAATTAGAAACCTTTATTGGAACCAGCAGGCAAGTGTTAGAATTGGCAAAAATACCTCGGAAACAGTAGCAATTCGTAGAGGTGTGCGACAGGGATGCATTATGTCGCCACTACTTTTTAATCTTTACTCTGAATTCATCTTCAGGGAGGCGCTCGAGGAAATCGATGGCGGTGTCAAAGTGAATGGAGTTAATGTCAACAACTTAAAATATGCTGACGATACCGTTTTGTTGGCCAGTAGTCCGGAAGAACTGCAGTTGCTGTTGGATAGAGTTACAAGTACATGCGATGAGTATGGGTTAAAACTTAACACTCAAAAGACTAAGCTTATGACCGTTAGTAAACAACCTATAAATCCGATACCAATAACAGCTTATGGAGTCGACCTTGAGCAAGTTGATAATATCGCCTACTTGGGCTCTAACATTAATAACGATTGGGATATGAGCAAGGAAATCAAGCAACGTATAGAGAAAGCTAGATCGGTGTTCTACGGGATGAAGAAAGTGTTATGTAGTCGAAATATTAACATAGAACTAAAGTTAAGACTTACAAGATGCTACATATTTTCCACCTTACTCTATGGGGCGGAAAGTTGGACACTCACAGAGACATTGCTAAAGAAACTCCAGGCTTTTGAAATGTGGGTGTATAGGAGATTGTTGCGGATAAGTTGGGTTGACAAGGTTCGTAATGAGGAAGTTTTGAGTCGCCTGTCCAAACAACCCGAAATAAATAAAAACATCAAGATCCGGAAGTTAGAATATTTTGCGCACGTTATTCGACACCCTGAACGATACAACGTCCTCCATCTAATTATGCAGGGTAAAATAGAGGGTAAGAGAGGACCTGGTCGTAGACGCACATCGTGGCTTCGAAATTTGCGGGATTGGTTCCAAAAATCAAGTGCAGCACTCTTTAGGGCTGCTGCCAACAAAATTATAATAGCCAATATGATAGCCAACGTTCGTTGAGGACATGGCACTCGAAGAAGAAGAAGATAAGCGTCATGTTTGCATGTGAATTAATTTCGGCCGTCTATTGTTAATACATTAAACGTATCGCTAAACAATTTCATTTTGTAATTGCCTCTATACCTATACTTATTATAGTAATTAAGATACCAAGGGCATTATAAGGACAATAATGTTTCAGGTCGATAGGGTAGGGTCTACTTCAACCGTGGGCATTATTTCCTATAATGCCTGTGGTGTCTTCAATGTTTAATGTCCGACTTTCATTCTGTAGATATGTATTTAAAAAATTTTCAGAGGGCATTATGAATTATGAAAATAATGCCCTCACCTGAAATAGGTGTCATTATTGATAAAATAATAGCCCTATCGGACATTAATAATTTATTGCTTTATGGTTAGACTGGATAATTATCCTGCAGCTATGCATATAACACATCCATGATGACGTCATTTGACACCCTGTGTTTCTGGATGTTAGCTTTTTTCGTTCCCTCTTATATTAGAATTATCGACACTTTAAATGACTGCTTAAAAACGATAATCGAATAAACTACAATAATTACTTGTGGGTTTCTTACCCAAATCTACCCTATTTTCAACTAAATTAAAAATTGAAATTGAAGATTATGATGGCACGTCTACAAAAAAATAATAGAACGTCCCGTAACTACATAACCACCACGCCCTAATAGGTAAAATATGTTTCCATAGAAATGCCAAATTGTGACATTTTATTAATGGACAGTTTAAAATAGTGATAAGTGAAAAACGCTAGGATTTTGAAAGTATTAAGAAAAAACTTGCAGAACTTGTTGGAAGAATGACGGTAAGAAACGTAAATTAGCTTATGTTTGAGTATTTCACTCAGTTGCCACAAAGCGTACATTGTTTACAAATATATTAAACTTTCCAAGAAAAGTTTAATATAACTACCAATAACCATCCTTATAGAATCAATTGTAAACTGCGAGAGTTTTAAATTCAAGCTAAAACCAGAAAACCTCTGGCAGCTCTGGCATACAAACTGAATCGATATCGACAATCGCAGATTTGCTTTGCTTGCCCACGTCTATAATATGTCAAATGTCATAATTGCAGTGACAGTGACACTTGCAGTTTGCAGTTGCATTCCTAACCCTACATTTGTTAAAATTTTCCTGAGTTCTTTTTTTTTGTGGTGTTGCAGACTTTCAGTTCTGCGGCTTCGTTGAAAATGTCTACGAATTCCTTAGAGATTGAGGTAAATATTCTACAACATTATAATTTGATTGCTTTAAACTAGCCATAACTCTAGCCTCAAAAGGTACCCTCCTTTGAGGTCATAGTGACATAAATGCTGAATTTAGGTTTAGCCCACATATGCCAGCCATATTAGACTCAATTTTAATGCTATTTTAGAATGATGAGAAAACGGAATTTAAAGATGAAATCGAAGTGATAGATGCCCCAATGGACTACTCAGTCAAACATCCACTTCAAAACTGCTGGACCCTTTGGTATTATGAAAATGATCGAAACCAGTCATGGGAAAAGAACTTAAGGGAAATAGCTTCATTTCAAACAGTAGAAGATTTCTGGAGGTAAATTTTGATGAAATTGTGTTGTTAATTAACATACTTGATGAGGTTAGTTTATTTATATTTTTCTTCTGATAATAAAAACTTGCATTGAAACCTATCAGACCACAGCATTGTCTGACTAAGGAAGGAATTGAAAATTTAGTTCAACAGTTTTGTAAATTATTTTTGAATGATTAGCAGTTAATACAAGACATTTTATTATTCTAAGAAAATAGATAACAGAAAATTCTCAGGCAATACTAACACCTTTGGCATACTATATCTGTTAATTACTAGGAGGTAACACCACTTAACCATTGAATTAACAAATGGGAGTTTAAAAAAGTGAAACTAAAAAGTCATTTTACATTACAATTTTTCTTTTATGTGATTTGAAACTTTGATTTAAAAAAACTTAAATTTGCTAATCCACATTTGATGAGGTTGGATTAGTTTGGAACTGTAAATCATGTATTTTTTACAGCCTGTACAATCACATTAAGCCAGCCAGTGAACTGAAACAGGGCACTGACTATTCCCTTTTCAAAAAGGGCATCAAACCTATGTGGGAAGATGACGCTAACAAACAAGGTGGAAGATGGCTGATCAGTTTAGAAAAGAAGCAAAGAAATAATGACCTGGATATCTACTGGTTAGATATTGTAAGTATTACAAACCTTTTTATCAAAAATAGTTTAGAAATTCCAAACAAAACGTTTGTTCTCATATAGTCTGTTCAGGGACTTCTGACTGTTGTGTCACAATTCATTTCATTAGATGAAGATGGAATAAAAATGCCTGTTTTATCAGTTTTGTGTCCAAAATGGCGTTTAGGTATAGTGAAAAGGAACAAATGTGCCAGAGAGTCCATAGACCTCTAAATGCTACTGACAACCTTCTAAAAAGTACCAGAGGGTCTACAAGTGTGTTAAACTTTCCCAGAATCATTTTAAATTGTCAGTGGCCTGTTTTAAATATGCCAAAGACCTCTAAATGCTACTGAGAACTTTCTAAAAAGTACCAGATCCCTCTACAACTCTTCTAAAACTGTTTTAAATTTTCAGGGGCCTATAGGGCCATTTTGAATGTTCCATAAACTTCTAAATGCTATTGAGAACCTTCTAAAAAGCGTCAGAAACTTCTACAAGTGTTTTAAACCTTCTATGTCTTGTTTTAAATTGTCAGAGTTCTCTAGGACCATTTTGAATCTGCCAAAGACCTCTAAGTGCAACAATCTTCTAAAAAGTGTCTTAAAACCTTCCAAGAGTTATTTTGAATTATCAGATGCCCTTAGAACCATTGTGAAAGTGCCAGTGGCCTCTGAATACTACTGAAAACCTTCTAAAAATTGTGTTCTACACTTTCTAAGAATTGTTGGTATATTAACTTTGATTGGTTGCTTACATGCACATAATTTATTGTATCCTCTGCCTGAAGTTATAACCTGAAATATAAAAAAAAATTTCTTTGTTACTAATGGGATCTTCTGTCACACCACAAAAAAAAAGGTTTGTTGAAAATAGAGTGAAATTCTATGAGTAACTCGTTTCAACAAACATATAGATCATATCTCCTATAATCATTTTGACAATCAATCCATGTCACAGACATACGTTTGTTGCTGATGATTGTGACGCAACAGGTTATCCACCATGGAAAATACTTTTTATCTCTTTCTAGATTTTATGCTTGATTGGTGAAGCCTTTGAACATTCTGATGACGTTTGCGGTGCTGTAGTCAATATAAGATACAAGGGTGACAAGATAGGTAAGTACAATTTAGTATACAAAATAATTATTACATTAAAGAAAATTACTTCAAACCATGAAGACAAACCATGTCAAATTTGTTGATTGTTTGATCTCTACTACATGGTGCCAGAGGTCAAGTTTTATTTTAGGTGTTACATAAAAACTGTTTTTAAAGCAATATTAGCAAATAATGGGCTAACAAACAAAAATCCAAGGTTTTATGAAATTTTTTTTATTAATTATTCAAAGTAAGATAATTGAATAAGAAAATTTGAATGTGATAGCCACATCATAATGCTCTCTGTAATAGTGTTGTAGTATTCCAAACAAACTTTTGTCACAGGCGTCTGGACCTCAGATGCAAATAACTCTGCCGCAGTTTTGGAGATTGGACGTAAGTTGAAAGAAAGGCTCCGTATTTCTGCCCGCACCGTTCTCGGCTACGAGGTGCATAAAGATACTATGGACAAGACTGGTTCTAGCTCCAAATACTCTTACACAGTCTAAAATTGGGGTGTCTGTGTTATTGTTAATTAGTTCATAATTTTGTAATATTAATTTACAATATCTGATAAAAGTGAAACAATGCTATGGCATTGTTTTGCTGTTATTTGTATTATAACTAAATAAAAGCTTTTTCTAAGCTCATTCACTCATTTCATCCAATTTTACATTTGTAGGGTGTTTCATGTGGGAAAAACGTTACTGGCCGGGTAATATTTCATTGAACTGTCACATTCAAATTTTAACTTAGGTTAATACACTTTTTTTTTGTCAAGTTTAATGAAAATTAATAGTCTTTCCTATTTTTTGAAATTTGATTATCCTGTTACCATTTCTAGCTAAATTTGAACTCCTTGACACCCTTCCATACCTTTACAAAATAATAATTTACAGTTTAAACACACCAAACATAATAATTACAAACGATTTAAATTTGAGTGACTTACTCATATCAATTTTACAGAAGATAAGAAAAAATAACTGATCTGGGGTTTACCATTGAATAGAAAATTCATTTAGTTAAGGAAAACTGTTATTAGTTGGTTCTAAAGATTGTGTGACAGCAGGTAAGATTTCATTAGTGTGTAATAACAGTCAAGTAAAGCTGTTGTAAATAGCATCTTTTAAAATGCAGTTATTAACAATATATTTTTTATTCATTCTTTTGGGTTAACATTACACACTTTTTTACAGCACATGAATTTAAAACATATGATTGGTGACAGCTAGTGCTCCAACTGAAGAATCCTGTCTATTCTTTCACTTAAATCGGTTCTGCGCGCTTGAACTAAAGCTCTTTGCAGTACCGATCGCCAAAGTTCAAAATTGAGCCCGCAATTTTCTTTATGGTAGAGCAATATTTCGCGAGTGTATGCTCTTATGCTTCTTCGCGCATATTTATCTTCTAGTTCGTCAATCATACCCTCTGAAACCGAAAGGGCACGCGCTAGTTCACGCCATTTTACGCCTATCTCCATCTGTATTATGTCATTTATACGGTCCACAACGTTTGGGAGGGGAGGCGGCAACACTGAAAAAAGAACTATTTATGGATTTACATAAAACATTGCTGCCATGTTTTATGTAATTTTAACATAGTTGTGTCATGAAAAATGTACTATAGAGTGTCCCAAACTTTTTAGCCATCAAACTTATACAATGCTAGGGGTGCAATATCACCCCTTTTTCAATAGGGTCTCTCCTCCAAATATTTTCAAAAATCTTGTACAAAAAGAATGGGAAAATTTGATGTATTAAAAAAAAAATGTTGATACAGCAAGATTTGCTTATACAGTGCGTTTTTTTTAACGCGCAACATAGGATTTTACGTGTTAAATTTTTAAGCCCATGTTAGACCATTTTATTTTGGAACTGCAAGTCTATAACTTGACTGGTGTGTCTTTAGTACCCTGAAGCTTAAGTAAGTCTACCAAATTGGTCTAAAAAGTGATTAAAAACTGGAAAAAAATCATTTTTTTTCGAAAAGATTTTATCGTTCCATACTCCCTGTATGCATTGTTGTTCCTTGTTGTTTTTATACTGGCAGGGCAGGTAGCAGATAAAGTGACATATTTTGACTGCATCACGACCCGACATTTTTTGAACGTCAAAAGGGCATTTTATGATTACTGTTTGGCTTCAAACGGAGGTCACTTTGAACAATTCACTTATAAAAATACTTCTTTTGTTCTTAACTTTCTTGATATAAAGTTTATGATCGCCCTGTTTTACTTTCTACGCCAAATTTTACCTGCTACCTGCCGTGCCAGTATTAAAAACAACAAAGAACAACAATGCATACAGGGAGTATGAAACGATAAAACCTTTTCGGAAAAAGATGATTTTTTGCAAGCTTTTTAACACTTTTTAGGCCGAATTGGTAAACTTACTTAAGCTTCAGGGTACGAAACAGCCACCCGTCAAGTTTTATACTTGTAGTTCCAAAATAACATGGTCTAACATGGGCTTAAAAATTTAACACGTGAAATCCTATGTTGCGCGTTAAAAAAAACGCACTGTATTAACAATGTATTTAACTAAAATCTTTAATTTTCTGTAAGCTTTTAAAAGGTCAAGAATGATATTTTACCATGGTGGAACCACTGAAAAGTGATCTTATGTTCTCCAATTGCAGGATATTATTTGTTGAACTTATACTGTTTTTATTATAAGGTGAACTTAACTTTGCACAATTATCACATTTTTTTCTAAGTAATTGTACTTGTTTATCAACATATAAGCCTTACCTCTTTGATTCAAGATTTCTCGCCCTGTACTTGGTATAGGATGTGGGTTTTGAGGTTCTACATTTATCCTTCCATAAGTTCCATACATAATTTCCAATGCCCTCTGATTATTAGGTAGAATCTCATCAACAATAGTTCTTAATCTGTCTTCATATTCAGGGCCCAATACATCTCGTTTTTCCAGAACTTTCCATAGGCTTGTTATGGATGTTATGGTTTCAAAAGTTCTTTGTGAGTTAATATCTTCTCTAAATCTTTCTTTTAAGATTTGAAGTTTATTGGCTGAGCAGCTGTGTTCTAGCAGTAGAGTGTAAATATGGTTGTACTGTTTTAAAGTGAGGACCATAGTTGTAGTAAATGGTTCCTGATTAGTCAACAACTTACAATAACATCCAAATTGGGTAAAAAAAATTAACAAAGTAATATAATTATAGATAACAAATTGATTACATACAAGATAAACTAATCACCCTGAATCCTCTTACATTTCCATTTATCAATTGTGTATAAAAATAAAATAACCAAATGTGCAAATGTTTATTTACAAATTATTTTATTAATTTCAATTGAAGTTCCTAACTTAACATTTTTGACATTCGATACTTGATCACATGACTAATCTGGTATATCGCATACTCATGGGCACGTGGTCGGGTATAAATTGTTATCTCGTTTTTCGAAAACTCTTATCAAAACTAATCAGCTGTCAACAGAATATTTGAAAAATGACATTTGATTTTTGCCATTTGTTTTGTTTACTTCTGTCTGTAGGGGTTTGTATGTTTTCCATTTAAAATTTTAATTTATGGTGCTAAATATCAAAATTAATCTATAAAAGTAACTAATTATGGATTTTAAAGTTTGTTATAACCAGTGGAAAGAGTTTTTTGACCAAGAGGTTTTTAAAGTTTGGAAAGAAGAAGCAACACCAAATTTGAAAAACCTTTCTATGCTAATGTTCTGCTTTGATAGAGAATTGGAGAATCTACAAAAATCAACAAGAAATAATGTAACCACGTTAAGAAAAGTGCTTAATAGTTCTGATTCCACTTTACTAGTATGTGATAAATCTGAAGTACACAAAGATGACAGTGCTGAGATAATATCCATTAATAGCACACCAAGTTTGGAGTGCTCATCTGGTCAATCAGATAGAACTGTAAGCAATAATGACATTCTTGAAAGTAGTTTGAAAGTAAGTACTAGTCCGGAAATTAAAAAAACACACAAACTAACTCACCATAAAAGAAAGAAGAAACTACTGCAGCCAAAACTAGAAGACAGTGCAACTCCAAGTGATTCTATAATCAGAAAATTAAAAGAAAATTTACAGATCAATAAAGAACACAATGGAAACAAGGAAAGAAGTAGTGAATGGTCATTTCAGATTTTTCATAGTCTTAAAGATGACAAACAGCCAAAACTACTGTTAGCCAATTCTCCAGCACCACTACAGGAACAAGTAAAGTCAGATGATGATGTGGACACCTCAATCATACAAGGCACACCAATATTAAAGTTAAAAAATCAATCAAAGAGTTTCTTAAAAGTACACCAGAAAAGCAAGTTGTCAAAACGCCTTGCACACCCAAGTAAAAGTCACACTCTTGCTAAAAAGCTATGTGAAAGAACTGAAGAAACTTCTAATAATACAGATTTTATTAATAAGGAAAACACTAACAACATGTATGTGACTGATATGATAAATTATTTGAATGAAGATGGTAGTTGTGCCAGTAACATCTCTCTGAATAGTGGGATGTTAGAAGATGACTTCAATTTATCTGAAGAAAATTCCACTAGTAACCACACTCCTGTCAAACCAAATGCAGATGGGGGCAAACTTGATAGAAGTTTAAATAGTTTTCTTGCTGAAGCACAGAATGTTCCTAGACAAACTGAAGCTGCTCCTAAAGTTCTTGGAAAACAACGCCAAAAACTACCAGGTTGGGCTTGTAAAGTATGTGAAAATTTGTATTTACACAGTGATTTAAATGAAAAACAAATACTACAGTTAGCTAAGTGTTCTAAACATAGAGGATATTACAAACCTAGGGAGGAAACTTTACCTGGTTATTGGGACATGAATGTGCTCACTCCAGATGCCTAAAACTGAAGAAAAAGTGATATTCTGCTTTAATTTTACTTAATAGGGCAACCAATTTTTGTTTAATTTTGTAATTTTATGTATTATGAATGTTTCTGGCAACTAATGAATACAAATACTGTTTAGTACCTGTTCCTATTACTATTAGTTATAATTTTATTATTAAGTTAAGTAAGAAAATGGTTCTGTTTGTAGTTTTGCTTAACTTAATTATTATGTAATATTAAAACTTATTTATGATATACTTATTTGACTTTACCCTTCAACTTTAGATAAATATAAGTGTTTGTGGCATTGGCTAGATTTTTGCAGCTCATCTCTAAACTGAACCCACACTTGGATAGCTGTGAGGTTGGGCAATATAAAGCTCTCTGATTTTCTAAACATCACCAGATGGAATACAAAGATAAAGCACATCAAATCTGAAAAAGCTTTGCAATAGGACTTTTTGGGCTATGTTTATATTCATATGCGCGTATTTCTCTATTTTTCTCCAGAGCATCGATTTTAATTTAATGGTCGCTTTCTTGTTATCGTAAATTTCCTAGAAAAGATAATTGTCCTGTATATGCTATTAGGTACTACTTATTCAATAAATATTCTCTTAAAGTTATATTCCTAACACAAACAGTTTTTGATTAAAAGCATAAATGCTTGCATGTCTCCAGGCAATTTAGATATTGATAATGGTAAGAAAACTTATAAATTTACAAATATATGCGTAAGAAAGGTAATAAATTATTATTATTATTAACAGATAAGTATGAGCATGTATTGCAGAATTTTCTGACTAACTTTATTGGGCAGTTTCTAGAAAATATTTTTTTATACGTAGGCAATGACTTCGTTTCTGAGTTACAGGGTGTTCAAACTGAAAACAACTTATATATTATTTAGCGCATCGGAATGTCGTTGTTTATGGGACACCTTGTACTCTTAATACGGCAGACAATGACGTTTTTGGAATATTTTATGTAAAAAATGTTGGTTTTGCGTAATAACACATAAAAGCCTTCCCAATCGAAAACAATTTTCATTGTATTTTCTAGAATTTAATTTACATGTTGATGGGTAACCGAATTCCACTTGCAATTATGTAGTTTGGTTTTGTGTGCGGAATATTATTTCGATGCAATTTTTATCACAAACACTCTGTAAAAAAATGTTAAAGTAATAACAACGTGAACGTTGATCAATGACTTTAATAAATTGGTAGTAACAGGCTGCACTAACGTGACTGTCCCATTGAAAGTGGTAGTTATTTTAAAAAATGCCAAGCTGGATCAGTCAGATTCAGAATAATTTTTCAACTACCAGATAAAGATATAGCTTTCCTATAGAGCGAACTGTAAAAATTGAACAAAGAATTATTATCCTGTGAAATCAGCTAAATATTTCCATCTCTCCAAGCTAACAACATTCTTAGAGAGTTGGCATCTGGCAAATGTGTATAACTAAAACAATGTTTCAAAGGAATCTGACAATTGCAAATGGCTTCTCTAAGCTTCTGACAACTGCAAAATGATTCTTAGAGACTTCTGGCAATTCTGATGAATATAGAACGCTTCAGAAGCTTCTGGCAATTACAAAAACTTATTCTGACAGTTGCAAAATAATTCTTAGAGACTTCTGGCAAATGCAAATGACTAAAACAATATTTCAGAGGCATCTGGCAATTGTAAATGGCTTCCCTAGATTTCTGACAGTTGCAAAATTATTCTCAGAGGATTCTGGCAATTCTTAATGGCTGAAAAAACGTTTCAGAAATCTCTGGTAATTGTAAGTGGCCTCTCTAAGCTTCTGACAGTTGCAAAATGATTCTTTAAGGCATCTGGCAATTGAAAATGGTTTTCCTAGACTTCTGACAGTGGCAAAAATATTCTTAGAGGCTTCTGGAAATTTTTAGTTGTTGAAAAAACGTTTAGAACCATCTGACAATTGTAATGGCTTCTCTGTGCATCTGACAGTTCTAAAAATGATTCTTAGAGGCTTCTGAGAATTGTAAAAACGGCTTCTCTAAACTTCTGACAACTGCAAAAAGATTCTTACAGACTTTTGGCTAGTGTGAATGAGACATCTGGCAATTCTAAATGATCAAAAAACTTTTCAGAGTCTTCTGGCAATTGTAAATGGCTTCATTTAGGCTTACAACCCCAAAATGACTCATCTGGCAATTCTGGATGGCGGAAAAGACCTTTTCAGAAGCTCGTGTACAATGATTTTTGGAAACTTCTGGCAATTGTAAATGGCTCTTAAGTCTGTAATATCTTTTAAAAGTCAATTTCTAACCATTTGGAAGTTAACCCACAAGACTACGTTATACCTAATAGACTTTTAAACAGATTTATTTGTTTCTTTTCTTTTTAGATTGTGGTTGACGATTTCCTCTTCCTCACAAGCTTTTTCCTATTCTATATAACCATTTACAAAGCTTTAACGGTTTATTTTGACTTGAAATAATAAAATCATTTATTAGAGATTATCACTTTTATATTTCGCAGCTTGTAACAATATGCACCAGTAATTACAAACATTGTTATGTATACATTAATAAATGTTTACATAATTATTTAATTTGTCACGATTAACGAGGTTTGCTATTGCAACTAAACGTTACAATATAGATAAACTGAAGGCGATAGGCTAGAAGTGGTGTACCATGGAATGGTGCGAACAAAGCTTGATAAAATAAACGTTTTCTTTAATGTCATAACAATTAACTAATTATGAGAATCAAATGGAACGCATTGATCCAAATAAAAAAATACGTGCAATCGAATTACCGCCGCTACTTGTTTGCAATGACATAATTTGTATAAGTGATAATAAATTGTTTGGTAATTTTTTTTTCTTAATTGAGGTACGTACGCAATTGTATGCGTAAATACCGAATTTGTTTTTATTTTTGTGTGCCTTAATTATGGTGATATTTGATTGAAAAATACTGTTTTTATCGCTCCATTATATAATGATAACGTGCAACTACAGTTATACTGGACGTTCTATGCTTTATTACATTTAAATAATATTAAATTGCGCATCCAATTATACAGTTATTAACATTGATAACCAAATTTTTTCTTGCACTACATAAATAATTACAAATTACATTGATTATTCTTTTAAATAAAGTATAGACGAAGTTATTTAGGTCATTTACAGTATGAATTTTTCTTATTTATGAAATTCAGCTTTTTTCTTTGTTTGCCAGTATATTAATGATAGTAAAACTGAAAAAATTGAAAAACAATATAAATGTGAAACACCAGACAAATTAATCATTAATTTAGTATAATGGCAAACTGTTGTACATACACGTAAAAGTTAAGTTCCCGTCTACAGTATTTTTTTAGATGTGTAAATTTAGTTTTTTTATGTCATTAAATTAATTAATTAGGTACATATGAAAAACAGCTGCAAAGTTTTTTCCATGTCTGGCAATGTATAACAAATTGATCAGCAATTAAAGTTTAAACGTAAACCAATCGCACCAAAACGACAAATTTCGGTAGACGTCACGAGGCACGTTTCAGTTCGGCGCTTGTGGTATTGGTCTGTTTTAGTGTGATTGTTTATTTTCCCTTTGCTTGTTTCTCAATTTTTTATTGAGGGGAAAATGGTTTGTCAATACTAAATGGTGTCAAAATGCACAATTTCTATAAGAGCACACATGGAAACATTAATTAAAGTGCTCAAAAAAATAAAATATTTAGAAGCTTCTGTCCATTTTAAACAAGTTTAGGACTCTTGTACAGTCCTCTGACAATTTTTAGGTTTTCGATGGTATTTAGAGGCTTCTGGCCCTTATAAACAAATTTTCTAAGATTTAGGACACTTGTACAGTCCTCTGACAATAATATTAAAATTGGACCGGTCGCGAATTCGCTGAGTAGGAACTCTAGACGACGGGACGTGCCTTGTGACGTAGGAGTTTTTGCTTGCAGAAAAGTTACTAGACTTAGTACAAAACTCTTATTGAAACTTTTTTCACATAGTTTTCACAAATTTATTAATGTAAGAGTCTACTAAATTCAAAACAACATAATTTACACAGTGGTCCATTGACATTAGTCAGTAAAATCTTCATTCGTAGTCATTCGATGCATCTCCATAATTGATCGTGTAGAAAGCGATTGATGCCATTGTCAATCGATTTGCTAGATAATTACAAATTTTCCATACTTTTATATTTACTACCTTAACACGATGCATCTACGTAACGATTTAATTAACTACTATTGACGTCCAAGCTCATAATAACAACTATATTGATGTAAAATGTGATTGGACCACGATTTATGGATATTACAATATACTATAAATTACAGTATTGAATTAAAAACAGATTTATTGCCGCAATGCGTATCTTATCAAGTAATTCTAAAAAGCAATAAAGAAACCATTTAAAATAAATTCAAATAGCATTATTTATTGTTATGTTAAAACGTTCATACGACACGTAAAACATATGTAATTAACTTGGTTAATTGACTTATACAATTAAATATTACATGGATTCCTACTATTTTTTTTGGATATTCAATTTTATTCACTAAATTGTATGATGGTTGTAATTTGTGACAGTAATCACATGGTTGGCCTCATCCAAGTGTGTCATTATGTATAACACAGTTTTAGACTATTTTTTTTTACAGCAAGTCAAAATTTAAATTTAAAAATTAATTCTTTAAAAATATTCAGAAACGATTGAGCTTCTGTTTTGTGTGGTTTAACGTGACGTTTAGGTTGTTTCAACATATTGTAATAAGCAGGTAAAAGCATATATTTAAAAAAAAATTAAATCTTGCCTATTGTCCAGCAGATATGACCTACTGACCCACCTGTGTGTGCTGATGTTTGATAAAAATATGAAAACCCGTTTTGTTCAATTATTGTAGGAAACAGCTGTGAAGTTGACATTGTCGTTCAATTTTTTCTAATTATTGCAAAAATAACAAAATTAAATACCTTTAAGGGTTATCTGCTGTTTTATTTGTTTGGTGCAATTTTAACGTATAATTGCATTTCAAAGATGAAATTGCATGTCGAACATTGCAATAGAAGGTAGGACAACTGCAGATCCTTTCGGAGATTTTGAAAGAATTTAGTTTGTAATTTTTTTGCTCGACAGGAAATACCGGAACAAGGAAATTGCGATTCTTTCCAATAGCCAAGCAGCCATCAAAACGTTGAGCTCATCTAACATCAACTCGATGATGGTTCTGGAGTGCCTAGGAAAGCTCAATGATCTAGGAAGGAACAACAAGGTAACCCTCCTCTGGGTTCCGGGGCACGTCGGAGTAGAGGATAACGAACAAGCAGATACTCTGGCACGAAAAGGAGCATCAGCGCCACTGATCGGGCCAGAACCATTCTGCGGCCTTGGAAAAGCATATGTCCAGGAAGTACTTAATAAAGCTGAAGAAGAACTGAGAGCAACGCCCTGGCAAGGACTTCCATCAGCAAAATTAGTCTCAAGGCATTAACGGGGTTTCTATTGTCGACTCAGAGAACACATAAGGAAGCTAGGCCTAGAAGAGGACAGTACCTGCAGGATTTGCGGAGAAGAACCAGAAACACCCCACCACATATTGCTGGAGTGTTATTATGTACGCCACAGAAGATTGGGACACACTGGGATTACCCCAGCTGCCTGTGGAAGAAATACTTCGAACAGACCCACTCAAGATCCTGAAATTCTTAAAGGAACTAAATCTTGAGGGGCTGCTATGAACAAGGAAACCTTGAGATAGCAGAAGAAGATGGGGTGCAATAGATCTAATCAGGTCGCAGTATATCAGTCACCATCCACACCTACCATTACCATTACCATTAACGTATTCATATCTACATCATAACATCAACATGGAAATTATCATGGTGGATCTCCTTTCCTGATGAACCGATCATGACGAAACTTACACTAGTATAACACATCTGCAAATCCTGAGAATTTAATTAATAGTTTATTAGTACCCTATTAAACAAAAATGTGGGTTAATGACTGTAAGTCTTATTTGGAAAACAATTTTCACACGCAAAAAATTATTTTCTAAATATTCAAATGAGTTTTGGATAGAAGTGTAAATTTGACAAATTGCTGCTATTTGTAATTTGTATTAAATCTTCTGGCAATTGCTATAACTATTATAAATATTTGGCATTAGAAACTAGTCTGAACAAATTATGTACAATATATTAATAATTAAAAATAGCTATGAGAATTTCCAATGGTAAAAATAGCACCTCGTTGGATAATTTACTATTTTGCTGACAACAAACTCAATCTTTGACAGCTTTTTGTTAATTGCTGTATCTATATTTAAATTATTGTCAATATAGGTATTCTTAGTTGCTTGAAACCTGTTGTAAATTTCTTTAACTTTCACCTATCGAACCACATGTCTATATTAATATCTTGGCAGAAATAATTAACTTATTATGTAATTGCTCAAACTTAATACTAGTTTGGTTCACTATTTTGTTGTAAACTATCTGCTGGAAGTAATTCTTTTGCCGAATAATTTTAAAAAAATATATCCTTAACAGAAACAATGCAGCAATTAACGGAAAGTTAATTAGCGTAACGATGAGTTAATCACAAAAAAAGTACTCAAACTGCTAGCAATAACAATAACCTTTACAGTGACAATGATTGTTGTAGACAAAACGCTATTTTATAGTAGATTGCAATTTGAAAATTGTGTAAGTGTAAGTATTTAAAGAGAATGTATTGTAAAGTCGAATATAATAGTAATATTACAACAGTTAGTAGAGAGATTTATTGCTCTAAATAGCAGAGAAAATATGAAACTATATTATGTTCACTTTTAAAAGACAAATTTACTAAACTAATGTAAGTATTAAGATCAGTTTAGCGAGTTGTAAGTTCAACTACTTTCAGAACTAATTTTAAAATTATTGATAATTGTAATTTAATCACATTTCTTGTTGTTACGGTTCTGCATACAACTTATTATAAGCATTAGATTGCAAATCATCTTTAACAAATGTGTCTGTCAAAAGGCCAAAACAACTTGCATATTGCACCACCCAGTATGGAAAAATTATTATCAAACACTCTAAAGTTACACAATATTTAAATAATATACTTATATGCAATGTACGAGTATATTATCATTTAATAATTATAAAAATATGAAAATATTGTAATAACTGCAGGAAATTACATGTTTTTGTGTGGCTTAATAGCAGTCATTGATAGCTTTTTAAGTGCATAGATGTATGAATGCTTAAAAGTCAAGTTGTTCGATATAATTGTCATAAATTATGACAACAACGATAACTGAGTAGTTAAAGATAATTAAGATAAGTTAAAATGAAGGATTTTCATAATAGAAAAATGATTTATTTGGTAATTCTGCCAAAAAAAGGATGATAACCCCATAGTAGTAGGTAGTTCAATTTGTATTTTGAATAACAGTTTCATACAAATCTTGCAGTTAGTTTCAAAGATTTTTCACAATTTCAAAGTATTATAATAAACTGTATGTTTACTATGTTACGTCTTATCAAAATAGCATGCATCATAATTATCTGACTATTCGATATCTAGTGAAGATTAAATTTAGCCTACCTATTGTGACATATTGTAAATCAAATTTGTTTTTCCAATTAGCGAAATATGCACAATATTCTTCTTCCATGCTTTCAGCCTTAAACAAATTTTTAGAGTAAGCTTTTCAACAGAAAATTTGTTTTGTTTTCTTTCCTGTTCAATATCTGAAAATTACCTCTCTAATTTTCATTCAAAATTAGGAGTATATGTCTTTCCTTTTTTTCGTTTCTGTGATTTCAACATGTTTCTGTATTTCTTTGATTTGTTCCCTTTTACAATTCATATGATTAATTGTTCTGATATCTGTTGTCAATTTAACTAATTTTATTTAATGAATTTTAGGTTCAAAAAAGTCCTTATTGATATCATTATCTGATAACTTATTCAAGCGTAATTTTATTCTTATCCTTTTACTATTTGGTTAACAAACCTTTTTGTTTCCATGTCTTCCAATTCTACATTCGTATTCGTTTATTTCGTGTGATCAAATCATAGAAAGATAATAAATGCAAAGAACACTTTAAATGTTGATTTACTACATAAAACTTATAAAAAACAGTTTATCATCAGCTTTCTAATTTCGATTTTCTGAAGAAGTATAGGTATTGTTACTAAATATTGCATATTTATATTTATCATTAGTAAAGCAATAAAAAAAGGTATTTCAAAGTGTTTTTGATGTAAATCGTGAAATCAATCAAATATTTTTCTTAGTATTAGCAGTAATTAATTCTACTGTACGTTGTAGTAACTTGGGCCATTAGATTTTTAATAATTATAAATTGGACAGTTTTGTTTCAAAATATCTCGAATATCACTCTGTACAATTAAGGGAAAACTTTTTTTTTAAATCAATAACTCAAACGTTTTGACCTAGTTTAAGTCAACTGGATATTTACGTTTTGTTGCAAGAGACATTTAAAATAATGCTGGATTACTGCATCCGGGTGTTTTAATAAATTTATTCAATTATTTAAGGTCGACCCTATTAAAACCGGCCTCTCCTAGTTTTATCTGCATTAAACGCAGACTGTTCTATCTATTATCTATTCCAGTTGAGCCAAATAACGCAAATTGAAATCAGTGGGGTGTAGGAAGCTGAATTGTCTCATAATTTAATTCAATAATCCGGGTAGACATTCTGGAAGGGTTTCAAATTAGCGTTCCAACAATTTTTTTCTAGTCCAACATAGATATTAGTTAATTAGAAAAGATAATTGCCACTGATGGCTGAAAGAATCTGGAATTACAGTCTTATGATCTAATCCTAACTGTGAGATATGAAATAAACCAATTACAGGTAATTCTTTCTGGTTGTCATCAAAAAATTGCATTTTGGACCTTATAATAATTTGAAATGTTAGTGCTCTTTTATCTCATTTGATTAGACAAAGATCAAATAAGAGTATGTGTTTTATAATATGATTGATGGGACATTTAAGATCATTTTGAAAATTCTTTAGACTTCAAATGCCACTGAGAACCTTCTAAAAAGGGCCAAAGCCCTCCACAAGTGTTTTTAACCTTCCCATAACTGTTTTAATTTGTCAGAAGCCTGTAGGACCATTTTGAAGGTTAGATATAGACCTCTTAATGTTACTGAAAACCTTCTTAAAAGTGTCAGAGGCCTTTACAAGAGTTTTACGTAATGGTATATGTAACAGAATTGATTTTAAATGCACAAGTAACGTTAATTATACGTGTTTGTAAAAGAAAAGAAAGTATACTTGAGAGTACTGAAAAGAAAGTGAGTTACATATCAATAAGCATAATATTCACAACAATTATTATTAATATGTGTACCATGCATAAACCACGTAATAACCAATTTTTGTAAAGAACCGAGTCTAATTAACTGGTAAACAGCGGAAACGCAACAATAATTTTGAAAACAATGTTCTCTACGGAAAAACACCAAATTGTCCGTGTTTATATTGTTTGACCGTCCAACAAATCAGTCCAGTGTTTGATAAAAATCCAATTTAGATTGAAAAAGCTTTGGACAGACCTTTTCTGAATTGCAATCAAACGAGACACTTGCGGAAGGAAACGGTCAATCCATCTTCCCTTCCTAAATTGATGGTTTATTTCTCTATCAAATAAATCTGGGATTGACATTGATGATTTTTTCTTCTACGATGTAAGTTGGTAGTTGTATTCTTCTTATAACTATACTTTTATCAGCAATCTGCAGATTAGTATTGTTGTAATAGTCAAAATGTTGAAGAGTTCTATCTTCAACATTAATTATCATTTAATGTTAAAAAGTGATGTAATAGTTCTAGCATAACAATTTTCGTTTATTTACAAAATACCATTATTTTCTTCAACTTAAGTGTTTTGGTTGTGAAGGCAATAAAACAAAATACAGTCAGAACAAAAGCTTTAATTTTTGCTTTGTAAATTTAAGTACATCACTAAAATAAAAATAAAAATGTTGTTGGCAGAACATTAAAAACATTATTTTGTTCAATTCTGATTTATACATAAAAATCACACAATGCCATAAAACAATTAAGTGGTTATCTAATTGAAATCCATCCAAAGGATTTGGGCGATTATTAGGTCTGTTCGCAGAGACAATCCCTGACTGGTTTCTAACTCAGAAACAGTAAATGTCAAGTTTCATTGGTTGAATGCTCAGGTGACTATGACGTTTTCTGACTTGTGGCCAATGGATGTACCTATTTCTCTGGTTACTAGTTGGAGATTCTCTCTGCGAACAGACCTATTGAGTGCGGCAGACCATGTGATTATTATTTGGATAAAATATCGGCAAATACAGTACTGTAAAATTATCGGTACTCGAAAACACACCTACTTATTTCGTATGAACTAGCAGAGGCCAACGTAATGTTACAAAAATAAAATGTGTGGTACATGACTATGGAATGTTTTCAAATGAACTATGTATTATAATGATGTTCACAAATTGTCCAGTAAAAATATACCATAAAGGTTGTGCAGATGCAAATACAACAGAAGAAAATAATTATTAATGTCTATGGCCGGGTACGTGATTATTTTTAAATTTTAAGGAACAAACCATTAAAACTTTGTTTTCTACATAATTCCACCAGTTGCTATCAATAAACAAGCTTTTAGGAATACATTATCAATTAATTCATTACAAGCAGTAATTTGGAAAACTACTTCTAGATGCAAGTTGACCGAACCACCACTAAAAACATTTTTAACTTGTTTATTATTTAAATATTATTACAAAAATAATGTAATTATGGTTGTATACATTTGGCATTTTTTTTTAAATTGAGATTTGTGCCAGAACGTTCCACCAAACCTTATAAAAGCAATTCTTATTAACAATGGTAACTTTCTTCTATCCAAATATTTAATTAAAGCAAGTCGTGATCGCATTAATAAATACATCTACCAACAATGTAATAACTTTCAATTTTACATACCCTACTTAGTCTAGGCTATTGTAATTTGGTGTGAGATTTGCACATGTTATGCAGGTCGCAGTTCAATGTAACGTTAAAATAAAAGTAACATTTGGCATTCAATGTTGTTTGGATGACTGGAAAAATAAGGAATGAGATTATACTTAATAATAACAGAACTAAAAGGTGTTACAGGTAAAACATAAGCTAACACATTTTAACAACTAGTGACTAGTCCGCAAGTAAACATAAATATAACACCATAACAAAACCATTTCCAATATATAAATAGAAAGTTAAGTAAAATCTTTATTGTTTTGAAAAGTAATACTACATTCAATATAAATAATGTGCCGTAATCCAATTTTAACTTAGTAAAACTAAAAAAAAAACGCTCACAAAGCAAGAAAATTACAACTATATACAAAGTGAGTCACTGGTATCAATAATGTTATATATTAACAACTACTCAGAAACGTGTGCGTCAATTTTAGCAATTTTCATGCAATAACATTGTAATCTTTTTTTTTCAAATATTAGAGAGAGTAGTACAAATTATTACCAACAGGAAAAGACAGTTTACCGGAACTACTACAATGAATTTAAAAGGAAGTTCATTAAGGAAGCAACAGTACAGTAATTTTAATTTGTGTGAAAACATATACCAAATTAGCAGCAAAGTCATCTAGCAACTGTAAAATTAATAATGTTTCCCAAACTTGGATCAAAATAACCCAGATGATTAATGGGTCTGACTTTTGAATTAAATAAATAATTGGTTCTTGGTTATTACCTAACGATTTCCGATTATTCATTGATGATGATGAAAAAAAGAAAGTTGATACTGTGTGCAGTGCCACCAGAAGATTAATCAAATTCAATATTTAACAATATTCCTGGTTTATTTAATGTTAAAAAAATGCTGATAACTGTAAGATATGAATTGTTAACTCAGGTGTTTAAAATATCAACAAGGTTTTAGTTTTAGGTAAATATTTCATCAAAACTTAACTAGGTAAGAGCGTCCATACAAACTGATAACAGTAAACCATAACAGTTCTTTATTTATAAACATTTTAAATAGGTCATGCATTACATAAAATTAATCAAAAACATTAATTCCTTTTGTTTATAAATATTTTAACTCGTTCATGACCTTGCCTACTTAAAACTGCCTTGAATGATATGCTTAATAGAAAACCTGACACTGATTTTATCACATAGTATACTGACCTGAAGTAAACTTTCAGTTCATGTAAAATGTGAAGGTAAGTTTCAGGTTTTTTCTCCACTGACAACCAAACAGGAAAAATATGATAAAATCTGAAATTGAAAAACTGTTATTTTGGTTACAATCTTGTTTCTTTTGTGTATAACTCTAATGATGGATGTAATGTATAACCATTATAAAGTTTTCACTTGAAGTTTCTCTCTCTCTATTGCTTTACTTTTGGTTTTAGTTAAATGTCTAAAAGTTTTATAGACATCTGCTCTTTAAACATAATGTGAAATTATCATAAATCCTCAACACAAATAAGAAAATAAGCAACAAAAGTTGCATTTGTAACTAATCGCTGAGTTCCTCCATTTATTCAGCACAACAGTGAGTGCACAATTTTGATCCATAGCATTTAAGGGACAAACAGAAACAGACTAAGAGAGGTTATAAAATCTAAGTTTTTTAAGGCCACAAAACGTCTAATATCTAATAAGGAACACTTTTAAAGCTTCACCTAATTGCAATGCTCTTAAAAACAACAAATAATCTTAAAGGATCATTACATACTAGATAGTATGTTCTTTTGAGAGAAGGCCAATAATTATATCAAAATTTTAGGGGATTTATTTTTAAGTGATGCGGAAAACATTGACTTTTACCACAGAAACTGAAAGGCATAGATAGCATTGATCTTATTGAGGATTTAAAAAAATCAAGTTAATATAATTAGCTGAACAATATGCATTATTGTGGATTTATGTTTTTCTAGCAATTTTTATGCTCAAACAATAAATATTACAAATAAGTAGAATATGCCATAATTTGTAGAGATCCATTAAAATTACAAATAGTAGTATTTTCTTTACAACACAATAAAAGAAAATCCAAACACTACCACTTGCCTAAGTGTTACACATCACCATGTTTAGGTTGCAGTTGATCAGCTTCAAGATTACCTCACTTACATAATCCGACTAAAATTAGTCTTGATTTGCTTTGCTTAGCATTTGGTAAATGTTCTCACTACAAACTTTTGCTTTTTGGTTATATGACCACTAATAATAAATAAAAAGAAAGTGACTGCAGAGTAAAAAACGTTTCACAACAGAAGCTTAAAGAATTTAGGACATCACACCTATTAATAAATAAATTTCAATGTAACATGGAAAACTGTTGTAGGAAAATATTGCATCCTGCTTTCATAGGTAAACAACTTTATATAATCTCACATTTAAAAATGCAATCAATAAGTCTCTAAAAAGGAATGTACTCACATTGGTTACCTTAAGAGGTCCCATTACTGAACTTTGGACTTCATTAATGGATAATCTGGATTTGGAGGGCTGCTCTTCCTATTGCCTTGTTTGCTAATGTAGGCTTTATAGAAAAATCTTGCAAACAGTACAAAATAACTGAAATACATTGCAATGGAAAGCTTAACATTGATAGGAGTTACGTGGCATTCAATTCCTCTTTGCAATAATTGGTGTGCCCATAAATTAATTCCACACCCAACAACCATTTGTAATAATTGCAAAGACGTTATAACCAATGCTACTTGTCTAGGAGGTGAATACCCCCATGCTTTCAGACCATAGTAGGAGTACATAAGTGAATGGACACAATAATTCATCACAATAAACCATCTGGCACTTGAGGTATAGTCTGTATAACTGAACCATGAATACAAAAGCACTGTAATGTGATGGTACCAATGCAGGAAGATCAGGGGCTGCTTTCTAAGCACTATAAATATGGTGTCACCTAACTCAGGCAGTTTGCTTAACACAAACATCCATGTCCAGAAGCCTGACACTTTATCTTGCTCAATAAATGAAGGCACACACACTGAGTGGTATAGCCCATGGTGAGTTAGGGTACAAATAAACTCTGGAACTGTACGGCAGGCACCCATTATACTAAAGGTGGCAAGTAGAGTGTTCCATAAGCACAGAGTTCCTCTCAACTCAAACCTTGGCCTTTTCTGCATTAGGTACTGTCCACCAAAAATTAAAATCATGTAGACACCTACATAGTAAAAACCCAAGGTCCAATTGTCTTGCATCCATGTTCGCGTTTTCTGATGAATAAAATCTGATTCGAAATTGAAGATATAGGTATAATTTGGCAAGGTAACTTGGTTATATTCTTTCATTTTCACTAGGCACTCACTCTCACTTCTGTTTTCTATTCACTGTCTTGTGTTTACTGTAGAAACGTGTTTCACTTGTGACGGCTTAAAGTAGTGCCGGCACACTTTCCAGTGTACTGTATCAAAAACTGTAAATTCCTCGGCCGATTTAGCAATATAAAGGTACCCGACCGGACTGTTCTGAGATCATCGTTACGTCTGCCTCTGTTGAATCAAAACGCACGCCCAAAATGTGATTGTGCCACGGCATATCGCGCAGGTTTTAAGTGGGCTAACCTCCGCGCTTTTTGCTTTGCTCTAGTTATTTAAAATCGTGTAACTTATTGCAATACTGACTATTTTTAATACCCTTTTAATTGTAGAAGGGTTCTAATTGGTAGGACTCTAAAAATTTGTTCTTTTGTATTCTCTTGCTAACCAAAGAGCCAAACTACCAACCCGCTTCTAAAATAAAAAAGTATGCTTGTTTTGTAAAGTGTTAAATTTGTGTGCTTTCACTTTATTATCCAAATTAGTTTTTAAAAAAATTAGAAAAAATGCAGTTTTATTTTATTTTTCCCTTGATGCTACCGGAAACGGAAACGCAAAGCAAAGCATCTGACACTTTCATTTTGACACTTGACAGTTATCACGTGATTGAATGTATTGGCGATCAATTTAATACCCGATTTGAACGAAAAAATCAACAAGCCGAATTGTTTTTATTGCTTCTAACGAGCCATTAATCATTAATTTATTTTACTCTGTTCTGTTTAACTGTTTTCGAAAGCGGCTGGTAATTTGCTTTTTGACAACTGTCACTTCTTTGTTTTGACGTAGTCCGTCCCGTAATCGATTATGTGTAATCGACTTGATCGGTCGGCAACTTGTGCGGATTCACGTGATATTACCTATTGCAAAGTTAAGTGTGCCACGTGACAACAATCAGATTAGTTTTTTAGGGTTTGTTGTTGACTTGTCATTTGCTTTAGACTTTGCCTGTGTTTTGTGTATTTTCTGATTAGATTGTGTTGTTGGTGTGTTTAGTATTATTATTAAAGTGAAAAGTATCTTAAGCTATCTAGGAACCAACAAATTCACTGAATTTCGGTTTAATATGATCACTAAACGCTGAGAAGCAAATGTTTTCTTTTCCAATCAAAAGAAAATTTTGAATCTATACCACAACACATTGGAGTATCCTTTGAGCCCCCAGTGATTCACTATCTTGCAATCACTGATAATAGTGTTTGTTGGGGTGATTTTGAATAATACAGTTATAGAAAGTTTACCCTTAGGAATCCACTGGAATTGAGGCTACTTAGACTTCAGTTCAGCCCTTATTAACATGGATTCTAAACCACCAAACCCTAATTTTAGTTTACCACCTCCAGGATTTTCTGTAAGTACTTCTGCTAAGTTTAATAGATTATGGAGCATAGTAAAGGTAGGAATGTTGTTAATATCATTTAGGGCATATGCAAGCACAGTCATTTTGAAGATTAGAGTGTAATTTTCTTTGTAGTGCATGCTATGTTAACATTCACAGTCAAAAATGATTAGTGGTGCACAGGGTAGGTATTAAGAATTACTTCTATTCACCACCTTAAGGTATGGGTCCACTGGAAACATGAGTTTCCAGCATGTGTACATTTAAAGTTTTTGAGTCAGGGTTAGGATAACTCCACTTTGGTTTCCAACATTATAAATAATTCAAACAGTCACAAGAGTTTAGATTAGTACATAATTATGGCCCACTCACTTGAACATAAACAAAGTATTGGCTCTATTTGGTGTAAACAAATGAAAACAGGAAATAGCAGTCCATTTTTTTGCAGTGGAGCAAGGCTCTTATTGTGGAGAAGGCTATGTGTTCCTCACCCTTTTTAAAAGAAAAAAATGTCTAAATGTGCAAACTTGAGTCCAGTTTAGTCATACACTAATTTACAAAGAAATTATGTGAATTCTTACAGAAGTACCCACTCTACTAGTTGTTTGTGTACTACATTTTAATAATTCTCATTGTTGATATGGTTTCTGTTTAGTGTAGGTAAAGTAAGTTGTGGTTTGTCAGATGATCCTTTAATTCAGGAACTAGAATATAAAAATAACTCATTAAATATGTTTTTTTTTTATTTACAGAAACCTATTCAGTCTAATGATGCTCAGCAGCCTCCACCACCACAAGGCAGTGGGAACGTTAAATATGTATCTATTAAGGAAGAATTTAGTAAGTAGTGGTTGCTCTTATACAAAATGTAAATAATTGTATGGTAAATGAAGAATTGATTTTAAGGCAGATTAAATTTGGATAAGAAATATGTACAACTTTAAAATGTCCATTTTAGTTGATTTAATTGAGAAATCATTAAAAAAGGTGTTTTCCTTAAAAAGATGGAAATATTTCTATGCAAACATTAAGAGACTTTAGGTGCAAATTTAAACTAATTCAGTTGTTCTGTTTAGTAAGCCTATTTTCTTAAATCACCCTTCAAAGCAAATTACACAAAGTGTTCTTTTACTGTGGTCTATAGGTAAATTCTATACTCTATTAAACTAATTTCTGAAGACTAAAATAATATAATATTTGACAGCTCTACTGTGTGAACATGGACCTCTTAATTCTTGGCATTTGTATCTGTGTTTAATTAAAATAAATTGGATTGTTTATTTGTATTTAAATCTATTTTATATGAAGATCTAACATTTGAAATTGTTTTTTTTCTCTTTCATTAGATTCACCACCACCTAGGAAGGCTGATTCCTATAATCCATCAAGGTTTTCCTACTACCAAGGTTCAAATATTCAACCAAACTATTCAAGGTAGGTTTGTGTCTGTATTTACATCAGTAGAGACTTATGTGTGTATTAGTATTTCAATAAAAAATGGCTTATGAGCATCATTTTTTCTTTTTATGATATTTTGTGGATTATAGCCCTCAGAGTAATAATAGTAAACTAATAAAAAAAACATGACCAAATGAACGTTTAACATGACTGCTAAAAGGAAAAAAAGTGTTAAATGCTGGTTGTACTATTTAAAACTGCTATTATATTAAAATGTGTTAAAAGTTTTACATTTAATGTGTATATGCTATTAAAGTATGTATAATAGTAATTAAACAATTACAGGTATAGAATGATGCAATAATCATAACTGATGTACAGTTTTCAAAAACCAAGTGAAAAAATATCAAGTCCACTAATTATGGTTTGGTATACTCTGTTTTTGACAAAAATGTATGCTGATTGACTTTTTAGACATTTCAAATCACACTTGTTTACTTTTATTGGGATATTGCTCTACATTACTGGTGTTAGTTTTTCAATTCCCACTGAGGAGAACTAGGTTATTTGAACAGATAAAATATGGATTAAAGTTTGAAAAATTTGGACTCTGAGAAAAAAAAATGTTATGTCATTTAACACTTGTTCCTGTGATCATTGTCATGTAACCAATTCACTTTGTGACTGACTCATCACACTCTGTGCAGCATTTTCATAAATTGCAGCATAATTTGCGGTTTGTGATTTACGCACATGTGGACTGATATTATAAATTATATAAAAAAAATGTAATTTAGGCTTGCTGGTCAAAATAATATGGGTATGCCATTCATGCACGGATCTCCTGGTATGGCAATGGGCTCAAGAAATTTTAGCATGCCACCTCCGCCCTCACCCGTTGGTGATTCTATACCACCTCCTCAGATGGGATATGCTATGCAGAATAACCCCTACTATGGAATGCCATCCACTCCACCACCACCAATTATAGGTACGTTGTTACCATACAACATAATAATTGTATTTAATTCTTGTTTATTTATGAGAGGTATGATTTTTTTTGTTTTTATTAAATTTTTCATTAAAACATTTTTTTATGCTTTACTCAATACTGTTCCTGAAATATCCATCAAAAATCCACTTTTTTTTTAATACCTGGCTATTTTATGTAGTTATGTAAATATGGTATTAATATGAATTTATAGTTCATATGAGCAGACCACCCCAGTAAATATTATAATTTGGTACAGGGGCTGGACAATATGCTACCAGCAAACATGGAAATTACCAGCAGCACCACAAGCATGGAGATTATAATCGTGGATATGACAAACGAAATGCCCATTATGCAAATGTCAATAGAAAGAGAAATAGTTCAAATGAGGTGAGTTGTTCTGTTCAGTGTTTCTTCTTGGTTTTAATGTATAGGTTCATTGTTATACTGTTTTATTCATATTATTATCAGACAAGAAAGGGCTTTGGAAAGCCATGTTGACCAACCTTGTTATTGTTTATTAATTAGACCTAAGCTTCCCACAATAATTTAATAGAATACAGTTCTTTGGAGCCAATATTCGACGGCTTTGGAATAACATTCAGTTATGTGGCAACGTTGTTGTCCACAATAAACGTCAAATAGGGTCACAAGAGACAAACATCTTTGAAAACGCTGCTATTGACTTAAAACCTTAGATCCTTAAGGTGCATTAGATCCTACTTAAGATAAATTATGGTTTGACTGTCACAGGTTATGTGCAAAATGTCACAGTCAAATGTAAACTTAGCTTAGAGTGGCTTTAAATATGTCAGTGCAAAGGCCCCTTAGTGACTGACATTTGTATAGGCCTCTGGCAAATTTCAACATGACTCTAGAAGTTTCTGGCAAATTTTTTTCAGTCATATTTAGGTGCTTCTGGCAAGTTTAAACAATACAAGGTTTAGAACACTTGTATAAGCCTCTGGCACTTTTTAGAAGGTTGTCAGAAGCATTTAGAGATCGCTGGCACTTTCTTAATGAGTCTAGAAGCTTTTGCCAATTTAAAATAATTCTTGGAAGGTCTAAGACGGTTGAAGAAGCCTCTGGCATTTTTTAGAAGGTTCTCAATAGCACTGAAAGGTCTATGGAACTTTCAAAATGGTCCTAGAGGTTTCTGGTAATTGAAATCTTTTTGGAACCTTTAAGTTTTAACTCTGTAGAAGCCATAGTACCAACCAATCAACGTTTATATACTGTTGGAAAGCCCATTTATCATCAACTCATTAAACGTCGAAATAATATGACATTAGTTGAACCGTCAAACTGACAATAGCTGGTAGTATGATGTTATAAATGAGATAAGGGATGTGATCCAATAGTCAGAATGAATCACTGACAACAGACTATAATAATCGTACGTACATTAATTCTTAAGACATAAAAACAATGAAAAGAAAGCGGAAAAGGTGGTGTAAGGATGGCTATTGAAAAGAGAAACTGTCAGTTATGTCAACTTATTGAAAGAATTGTGAATTGTGAGTGAATTATCATTCCTTTCATTAAACTTTGGGGCACCAATCACATTGAATTATTATAATTTTGATAGCAATTACAGAATTGACCAATAGTAGCGTTTTTATAGAAATTATCCTTAAAATAACATTATTTTGAAGTGAAAGTACTGGTCCTTAGTTACTGATAAAAAATGTTATTGTTAATATGCTCTGTATATATTTTTTGTGTTTTTTTTTACAAAATGGCACTACTTTTCAACCTATCAATGTCAGTATTTAATTTTAGAACGATTATGATGGCCCAAGAAAGCTGACAAAAAAGAAGAAAAAACCTTTGTCACAAAATTTGCCAGCAAGAAAAGAATGGACAACAGAGGACGCCGAACGCGCCTTGGCAGTTGAACGCGAATATAACAAACTACACAAGAACCCATCATTGATAATTAAATTTCCGGATTTGGAATTAAATCGGGACATTGTGAGCTCGTTCAGTCCTTTGATTGAAAGTGTCCATTTTCAGCAACCTTCAACACCCCGATTCTGCTTTGTCACATTATCTGTAAGAATGTGTTTTATTTCAATGTTGTATCACAAATTGTAACTGGCTTTGACGTAGGATTCTTCACGTATTAAAGAAGTAATTGAAACCCTGAACAAAACTAAATTTGGCCTGGGATATTTGTGCGCTGAACCGAAAAACACAAAAGACGAGGAGTCGGTCAAAGGTCCGGAAGATATTGATCCGTTGACACTCTATGTAGGAAATTTAGCTCAAGAGGTATTTTTAGCAATTTGCTCTAAGTGTCAATATTGACAGCGAATTTAAAGGTGACCGTCGACGATGTGGTTAAGGCATTTCCAAAACACAAAAGAATTGATATTGGTTTTGCTAAAAAAATGAAGTACACCCGGTACGCTTTCGTGGGATTTCGCAGCGTAGATGATGCAATTGAAGCATTTCAGACTACCCACTCTACGGAAATGTACAGTAAAAGTTTAATTGTCAGGTTCAGAAGATTGCATGGAACAGTTGGTGAGTGTCTTTTTTACTAGTTGTGTAACTTATTCTTCTTACTGATTGAGTCGCTTCATTTTCTGCCTGCAGGTTTACCGGGAGATGCAAAAAGCGTTCAGGTTAATCGCAAAGAAACAAAAGCAACAGAAGGAGAGCAGGTATGTAAATGCAGAAAAAATTGAATAGCTTATTTTATGTTACATACGGGTATGAAAATTTCGTTCAGTTCAGTTCAGTTTTCTTTTACAAATTGCTTTTTTTACGAAAAATATGCAGCTAATAAAAATGCAAAAGTTTAAAAAGACAATTTAAAGTCCTGTTGATTTTCTAATTGTTTTAACCGCCAACCGTTGCAATCTATTAAAGTTGTGTAAACAAATTGAATATAATTAATGCCAGAACAGAAAGCTTAATTAATTGAAAGCTTAATAATTAATAAAAACTGATACCTTGATGGCAAAAATAGCACTGACATATTTGGTGTTATATTGTTCTAAAATTGAAAACTTTGCTCCCTGTAGGTAATACAGGGTGTCATAAATTCGTGTGTAAGAATAAGGATCTCAAAAATGGTGGAAGATGCGGATACAATTAAAATAAACGTATTATTCATAAACTTATCCAAAATTTGAGTTCATGTTATGCAATTTTAAACTATATTTACTTAGAACATTTGGTTGGTTTAGTCAATAATATTACTAGAGGAAACTTAGTGGTTTACCTTATGCAGTGCTGTTTGCAAAGAAGCACTGCAGAAGAAATTTGATGTATGTGAAGTGGAAACTGGTATGAAACTTACTGGCATGTTAAAGGGATTTGCATATCATTTAAGATTGATGATAGGCAGTTTTGGTCTTTATTTTGCTTTGTGATGAGTAAATGCTAAATGAGATGTACATATTCAAATTAACACTTTGACTGTAAAATTGGATGATGGAAAATATGGCATAAAATATGAATTTGAAATTACAATAAGATCCATATAGTAAGCGATTTTGGTCTTTAGTTAGATGAATCTGTTTTTTTAAATTAATAATTTATCCATGGAACTTTCCTGTTTAATAAAATGACAAGAAATCTTGAAGCGTAAAATATACGAGGGGCAAAATGACAAAAATTCATGGATGACATGGCATAGTTATGAAAAGATTAGGATCAGCAGTTTAGTAGTACAGAAATTAGCAGTGTAGACAAGTGTGTCTTGAAACTATGGCAAAATAGGTTGGGTAACATATTTTTTCACACAACCTAACGTTACATTTCTGCAAACACACAATAACAACAAATAAACATTTTTAATTATCTAATTAAAGAGTTTGTTTTAAGTATCTCCGCAAATCTTAATGCAACATGTTATTGCAACTCTAAATTGGATAATCTTACTCCAATTTAACAACTTTTCTATTTTTTAGTCTCAATTTCCCTTACTTACACCCGAATTTTGAATTACTGGTTTCTGCATTCGATTAAGCAAATAGAAACATTTTCTTACTACGATTATAGCAACTAAATGACGCGGTGTTTGTTTTCTATAGCAAACTGAAAGTGCTCCATCTGACGTATTGAATACAACAGCTTCATGCACCTCTTTGTTGAAAGAAGCGTACGACAAAAGTGCTCCAACTGGACCGCCAATGTTTGATCCGATTAAAAGCGCTAACAAGGTAGTGATCAAGTCAGAATTTCCGGATGAAAACGACCATGTGTAAGTAAACTTTATTTATTTACCGTATATTAGCAGCGGTAGCAGTTATTAACATTACTGTAAAAACAAAGAAGCATTATTCTTAAAATTCAACGAAAAAAATTTTTTAGACCTTTGAGCGACCCAAAGGCCGAACCTCAAGAGGATTTTCTTGAAATGCCAGTGATAAAACAGGAAATAAGTAAGTAGAGAAGGAGCTTATACTTTATTGTATTAAGTCTAATAATTTCAGGTGAGGAACCTGAATCAGAGTATGATTTTATGAAAACTTTTGTTGACAAGATTGAAGAGGTAAGTGAATAAAGTAGGTAAGGTTAATAAGGTAATAAATAATAAAAAAAGGTAGGGGTCTGTTTAGATTTGATATTCTACTAAAATAAGAGAAAGTAAGCCAAACAGTGGTTGGAAAATGCATTGCCGCTAGTCAAGTATTGCGATTTTACATTGGATATCCATTTCGAAATAATAATTTGCTTATTGTTTTACTCAACGTTTGAATCATTACTTGAATTTTATTAATAAGATATAATATAGGTATACAAATTTGGACAGAAAAGTTTTCTTAATGTTTGTGAGTGTATTTTCCGGCATATGAGATGCTTATTCTGTCACTCAAATCAAATATTGTTTCAGAATCTTTGACGCTCGTCAAAACCTGATCCATCGAACATAAAAAGAGATGAAAGTGATTGAAATAGAAAAGTCTTGGCACCGTCATTGTAAAAGGCTAGTTTAAGGTTAGGAAGGTGCCTAAACGTATGTAGGTAAACGTACGAACTAACGGAAATTGTTAGACAAACATTGTTAGAGATTACTAAACCCAAAGTTTCTTGGTGTTGTTCAAAATGTATGTCATTTATTCCACTGACATACGGAGAGTAATTTATCAATATCCTTACAACCCCCTAAATGTTAAATATTTGTCGTCAAATCACGTTAACTGTTTTATAACATACGGTTAACTTTTAATTTAATCATAATTGGTATACGTATAGATATTACATAAGTACAAAGGTAATTGAGCATAATGGACTTCTTCAGAGCCCTACAGTGGTTTACGTTTGGTCTTAATCGCGTAACGTACTTATGTTGCGCAAATGATAATAACATTTGTCCTGGTTATTATTACAAATTAAGATGCGGGGTAAAGCACTTAATTCTCTAGTGACAATATTCACTAATTTTCAAATCTCTTACTTGACTGATGGTTTTTTGCGAGTAATATGCCATCTGTCTAAGAAACGGCAGCACTATGAATCACCTTGTATATGTAGTAACTCCTTGGAATCTAACTTCTCAAAAACCAAAAAAAAAAATGTTGCTTAATGACAAGTCAGTGTCAAGAATCAAAAACAAAGAGAAGTCCACATGTGCAGCATTTGTGTTAATCTCAGCACAGTAAGTAGTGTGTTAAAAGCAGCTTTCAGCTTTTGCTGCTTTTTTTAACCAATCACAAACTACGAACAGTGCTGTGGTTTAAGTAACATTCACAAGTCAACCATGCAGTGTGCTTATTGTTAATGGCAAGTGCACTGCAAGAAGTATACAAATGACATCATTCACAATAAACTTAAAATTAAAATCAGAAAATATGAATCAGGTTAGGATATCAGAAACACAAGACATAAACGTCATACTAATAATAGTAACCAACGACTATTTTTTCTTTATGCACTTCTTGATTGATGAGGTACAAACTGAACAGACATTCACAAACAAATACAAAAAGGTTTTGCACTACTATTAAGTTATTAATTCCACAGTATACAACTATGAACAGTACATTAGTTTATAATGTACCTAACCTTTAGCAGTACACATACCTTACCGTTGCAATAGCCATAAAGTTTATGTGAATGATGCTTAACGCATATGGACTTAGCACAACTTCACTGCTTTTAATAAAAATGGTGATGCTCACGTCAAAGGTGCTATATTGTCATATTTTTGATCGAAAATCTTGTCAGATCTCTATAGACGGTTTAATGTGCTCAACAAAAACCCATTTCACTTTTCTTCTAAGTGTCTTTGATGTCACCATATTAACCGTTAGATGTTTTTCTCAATTTGAAGGTGCTTTAATTAAATGAGTGGCTTAGGCCGGAATGTTCCAACTTGATTTTTGTCCATAACAGCATATCTTGGTTACATAAAGTTACTTGTTCACTATGTGTTGTTATGGACAAAAATTAATTTTATTGCTACGACTATAACTAAGAAGTTGGGTAAACCCGGCCTTATTCTTTTCTATTTTTGTAGGAAGTGTAATTTATTTTAAATATAAATGAATTAAGTACCTAATAGATTGATGTCTATAAACATTATTTATTCTATTTTATATCTTCAATGTCTTCTATTGTAGGTTTTTTATTTTGTTATACAGGGTGTCCCTGAAATGACTGTACAACGATTAACCACAAATTTCTTGGCTAAAAATAAGGCGATCTAGGCAGACTTACCTATATCCAAAATTGCTTAATTTTGCCGCTACTGGGTGCTAAGTGCTTTTTCGAAACAATTTATTATTTTACGAGATTTGGGATTTGGGAGTAATGTTTGGTTCTAAATTACGTAAAAATCGATCGATCGAAAAAACGATATTAATTTGAGAACTTTGACGCCCTGTAGCGGCAAAATTAAGCAACTTTGGATATAGGTAAGTTTGCTTAGAGAGAGAAATTTGTGATTAAGCTTTGTACAGTCATTTCAGGGACACCCTGTATATTAGTAGGGAAAACACTTTAGTTTTGATAAGTTTAAAGAAAGGAAGAGAACACTATAAAAACTGATATGCCCGTGTATTGTTTATAATTATTAAGTAATTATTGTATTTTTCTAGTAAATGGTGTTAACAAAACAAGGCACTACTCTGCATAACATGATATTATATAAAAATATCCTTTTAATAACTTTCCTTGTCTCAAAAGTTAACTTAAAAATTAAATTACTGTGTATGGAAAAATTACTGAATATCCTTTTTTGTAAACACCATGTATATTTTTAATTAATTTCGAACATTGTATTGTGTAGTAGTAATTTTTAATGATGCTGGCGGCTTGCATTGTATATTTATTTTTTTAAACGTTAAAGACTCGTTTTAATTTTATATTTTGACATTTCAGAAGACAAAGGTTGTTTTCGGCTTTTGTCTTCTAAAAATTACAATATTGACAGAGAGAGAGAGAGAGAGAAGACAAGAGCTCATTTTGAGCTGTTTTGTCATTATATAACTACCAAACTTCACGTTAAGATAGCTTAAATCATTTATTGACACATGCAGCCTCTTTCAGGTACCTACTTCAAATTGTTGACGTGCATGAGCTTTAGAATTTCTGATATTTATTTGAGGTTTATTTCTGTAAAGTACTGTATAGTGTATTGCAATACTTAATAATGAGAAATAAAGAAATAATAATAATAAAAATAGAGGTATCTTTATGTAATACAGAAATACCATAAGCCAGAATAACTATCTCCTTACCTTCTCACGTTTCTGATCTCCTTTCTTCTTGACAAATGTCGAAGCAATCAAGAACAAAAAAGCAAAAAAAAAACAAACGCATATTTATTGTAAATTGTTTATTAACAGCCATATTCAAATTACTTTAACAAAACGTATAACAAAAGTTAAAAAATCGTTTTAATACACACATAATATTATTTTCTAAGATGTTTCCGTTCCTAGCGACAGAAGGGACTCTATACGATTTAATTAATTAACTGGATGTAGCTTTCCTTGTGTTGTTACAATAATTATTATTACCTATATTATTGTTTTCCCAAGCAGTAACATTCAAAATGTACAACTTTGTTGACAGTATGCCGGAAACAAATTTTTTCAGCTGGGAAAAGAGAGGAGGTATATTGTATTCGCCTATAGATACAACAGTTATGACTTAGTATTATGATATGTCGGAAAAGTAACATCTAACATTTAATTTACAAATAGTAAGAAATTGGTCCATCAATATTTCACAATTTCTAAAAAGTTCTATACAACTGCACAGGTATGGTAATTTCAAAATTGTCCTTAGGAAATGAATGGTAAGAGGACTCTGTAATGGTTTTCTCTTACCATTCGTTTTCTAGAGAATTTTTAAATTTATATACCTGTAAATGTTATTGCAATGTACATTTAATCAACGATTTTTACAAGTCTTATAACTACTCAAGTAAGACTAAAAAGTTAAAGTACAAATTAGTAGAACAATCATGGTAGAATGTAACTACTAAAGCAATTTTGTGTTAATTTTCAAGATAAAGTGAGAAAAAAACAAGTATTTAGTAACACCCGTTCACTGAATAAATCAAATGTCAATAATTTGTCTGTAATTTTCTTTTACTATTAAAGAAATCATTTAATCTACTGAATAAAACTTTCGACTCATTGCTACCAAGAAATGAAACTTAAAAACTTATTATAAAGAAAAACTAGAAATCACTTGACCCCTTTTAGCCGTTTGTAGTGTACGAGCACACCTTGGGACCGTTAAAAAAGCGTGAAAAACCAGAACGTTTTCCTGTTTATACAAAAGTACGGAAAATGCAAAATTTATGGCCCTTTTACTGACGCTTCCAACCCGGACAAAACGTTTTAGACATTTTACCTTCCACCGCCGTGCGTTATATGGAAAGCTCGTAAAATGTTTTAGATATCCGAATACGACAATCTCTTATGAAAAATGCATAAAGTCT
Organism: Ips typographus; assembly: GCF_016097725.1. Classification (NCBI taxonomy): domain Eukaryota; kingdom Metazoa; phylum Arthropoda; class Insecta; order Coleoptera; family Curculionidae; genus Ips; species Ips typographus. The sequence goes on along the minus strand of NC_138430.1, from coordinate 3,557,482 downwards.
GATGTGGAGTACGGCACAATGCACATATTCTAAAAATCGTTTTCTGCATCTTGTTTTATCTGTTGTGGCACAGGATGATAATAATGGGGGCGGTTTGATTTTTACATGTAAATGGAGAACATGGAGCGAAGTTTGATTTTTAACTTAAATCAGAAGAAAAGTTTGATCATTTCTATACATATTCATATAAACGTGAGTGCTTTTAGATTTCAAATATCTGTACAAGTCTTATTCTACATAAATGTTTATACATGAATGGATTTGCTATACGTCAATGGTAATTGTAACATTTCTAGTTTTTTGTTGTATAAATATTTTCATTGCTTGAAATGAGAATTAAGTTATGAACCTACAGTGGCTTGCCACTGTTTTTTAATTAAAAAAGGCCAGTAAAGTGTTGATAGGGACGCCACTGGCAAAATGCAGTGGCAAATGCCTGTATTAGTGTAAAATTGTGACCACACTAAGTGTTGCAGATAATTGTGGCATGGTAATAAAAAAAAAATTGAAAACCTTGTATTATATTTTTGGATCTTCTGGAAGGCTTCTGAGAGACAAAAAGATACCAATTATCTGTTGCAAAATGGGTAAGTATCAATTTACAAATTTAAACTAACCAAATAGTTTCCAAATGCTCCTAAAGTAGTCTAAAAAACATATAAATGTAAAAACATTCCAAAAGACTATAAAAGCTTTTAGAACCGTCTACAAGGTTTCAAATGCCTTAAAAGCAGTCCAGAACCTTTAATGCTCTTTAAACTGTTCAAACACTTTCCAAATGCTCCTAAAGTATTCTAAAAAAGTTTTAAAACACTACAGAAACTCTACAGTCCTTCTCAAGAAGTCGAAAGCCTTCCAAAACAATCTAGAAAAGCTTCCAAAAGCTTTTAGAACACTCTAAAGGCTTCCAAATGATTTTCAACTAGTCTGGAAGCTCTCAAATGCTTTTAAAAGCAGTCCAAAACATTGAATGCTTTTTAAAATCTCCAGAATTCTTCAAAATGCTTCTAAAGCAGTCAAAAGCCTTCCAAGAGCGTTTAGAACAGTTTAGACGCTCTCAAAATATTTAAAGACAGTCTAAAAGCTTCCGTATGCTTTTAGTGCAGTTAAAAAGCTTCCAAAAGTAATTAGAACCGTCTACAAGGTATTTTTAGTGCTTTAGAGTCATAATTATAATAAACCATTTCTAAAAAAGTTACCAACACCGCAATAAAATTCAGGAGGTTCCATTTAAAAATATACAACTTTACTATACAATTTTCTTCGACTCCCTGTATACCTAGAGTGTTACTTTTTTAAACATTATCAAGATCAGTGTTACACTCTGTATACCACTAAAAATATCTGGATGTCAAGCAATGTTAAATTCTAATTATGCGGAAAACAAAGAAAGTTAGGATGATAACAATGCAAATGCTTTGAATGTGACTGTTTGCTTCTACTATTTGTCACATTCAAAATTAATAGCCTTGTACAGGGTGGGCCAAATTGGACGCCTCTAAATAAAGCTTGCTGAAGCTCCTTTTTTAATAGAAATTAATTTCTTTATATCGATCGTGGGACGCCCTGTATAAACTATATTCCAATATCAACTGTTTTTTGTTTATTACTAAAATTAAAATGCCAATGTTGCAAGATATTATACACATATACGAGTAGGACTAAAATAATGGGCTTTCTCTAGCAGTACTAGATTGGTGCACCCTGTATACGTATTTAGTTGTTGTTGGGAAGCATTACTTGCTTAAGTAAACCAATTCATTCATGTATAAATTCCTTATAAATGTACGTATAACAATGTTATAATAAAGTATCTACTATGTTCAGTTGTGATTCTTATATTAATATGTCTATAACTATATTATCTAGAATTAAAGAATGCCATTATGTACAAAATTTCCAACACCGCAGCAAAGGTAGAACTTACGGCATTCTTTTTTTTTACTAATTATTTTAGAATTACCCACATAAAACAACTCTTTTTCTTCGAGTCGGAAAGATGCAAATTAAGAAAAAAATGTTTAGGTGGTAAAAACGTGTTTTTGCAACAAACGGGCAATAATCTACAGAGAGTAAAGATTTAAAAAAATTTTAAAGCAAAATTATATTATTTTTACGGTAGTTAAACAGTTGAAAAAAACGTAGATATAGTCCGTTATAACTAATACACGATTTCTGTCAAAAACTCGAAGTCAAAGTCTCAAAATTTAAAAAACAACAGACAGCAGACAAACAGGCTTAAATAATTTAAGCCTTCCAGATTTTAAACTCAATAAATTTTCTTTTAAAGATAATACATTCCTGCTTTCGTTTAGTGAAAAAGCTCTGGACGAATAATACTATTCAATGTTAATAGTGACTTTTTTGCATTGCCATAAAGTGACTGTATTAGCCTTCTTAGCAAGTTTGGCTTTGTGAGCGTTCTAATCACTTTCAAAATTGTGAAATTTTTGAAAACTCTCAAGGTTTATTTCTAAAAAAACCTTTCATTAATTTTATACCCAATCTTTCGTTGTTAAAAATTCTCCAAACAATTTTTTTGTTTAAATGTTCATAGATTTGTTAGAAACACAAAAATAACCATGGATTTTGAATCAATATTTTGTGTAACTTTATGGAGTTAAAGTATCTCTGAACTACGTATGTCAAGAACCGTTTTTACCACCTGAAACACGATTTATAAAATTAAAAGTCTTAGTACTAGCTTACTCTACACTTATTCTAGGTTATACTAAACTTCTGCCCTTAATCAACTTACAGAAAAACCTTATTTTCGCATTCAACTTTAACTATTTTGTTATGATTAACGTGTTCTGTAATGATTTGTCACATTTTAATAATATCCTAATTTCAATGATTTAGCACCATATTTTCCTTAAAAAACACTATATTATTATTTATATGATATTCTATTTAGCTGTTATTTAAATATTATACTCTACTTGATTTTACTATTTTTTTTCTTCATAAAATTTTGTACATAGTACATAACCAACTTTAAAATATTATACTTGTACACCTAACATTAAACTACCGCTTAAAATGTAACAATTATCATTAGAGTCCGGATTTATGGAAATTTTCCTTTTTGTAAATGTAAATAATAAAAGCAACCAAACTTTGACATCTAATGTGAAACGATTTTCGCAAAAACACGTCATTTGACAGATTTTGTTTGATTTTCTCTTCTTTTTGTGCTTATTTGCTGCCATTTTTAGTATGGTTTCATGTTGTATAGGTTAATTTACCATTGCAATAGCTATATTGAGATATTGAAGGCTTCTGAGAGACAGAAACATAAAAATTATCTGTTACAAAATTGGTAAGTATCAATTTACAAATTTAAGTTGACCAAATAATTTCAAAATGCTCCAAAGTAGTCTAAAAAAATTTAAACACATTTCAAAACACTATAGAAGCTCCAAAATGCCTTGCAAAATCTTAGAAAAGAGCCTAGAAGATATATCTATAGAAGCTCTCAAAAGATTTCAAGAAAGTAGTTTTAAAAGGTTTTAAAACACTACAGAAACTCCACAATATTTTAAAACAATCTAAAGGCTTCCAAATGATCTTCAACTAGTCTAAAAGCTCTCAAAGGCTTCCTTCCGTATGCTTCTAAAGCAGTTTAAAAGCTTCCACAAGTTTCTAGAAGCAGCCATAAGTTTTCAAATGCTTAAAAGCAGTCCAAAACCTTCAATGCTTTTTAAACTGTCCAGAAACCTTCCAAATGCTCCTAAAGTAGTCAAAAAACATTTCAAAATACTACAGAAACTGCAAAATGCTTTTAAAACAGTCTAGATGCTCTCAAAACATTTAAGGACAGTCTAAAAGATTCAGTATGCATTTAGAACAGTTTAAAAGCTTCCAAAAGTTTCTATACAAGGTTTCAAATGTCTTAAAAGCAGTCCAGCACCTTCAATGCTCCTAAAGTAGTCTAAAACGATTTCAAAACACTACAAAAACTCCAAAATGCTTCTAAAAGAGTCAAACCTTTCAAAACCATCTAGAAGGTTCCAAAAGCTTTTAGAACAGTTTAAAAGATTCCAAATGCTCTTTAACTAGTCTAGAAACTTTTAAAAATTAGAACCGTCTAGAAATTTCCAAATGCCTCTAAAACATTCCAGAAACTTCAATATGCTCTGTCCAAAAACCTTCCAAATACTCCTCAAGTAGTTTAAAAAGATTTTAAAACACTACGGGAACTCCAAAATGCTTCCTAAGCAGTCGAAAGCCTTCCAAAACGGTCTAAAAGATTCCAAATGCCCTTCAACTAGTCTAGAAGCTCTCAAAAGGTATCAAAACAGTCTAGAAGCTTCCAAAAATTTCTAGAACTGTCTAAGAATTTCCAAATGCCTCTAAAGCATTCCAGAACCTTCAATATGCTCTTTAAACTGTCCAAAAATCGAGCCAAAAACTTTCCAAATGCTCCTTAAGTAGTTAAAAAAAAATTTGAAAGTTTTTTAAGAAAAAATGAGAAAAATTACATCTCTGAAAGAGTTTTGTTCTTTTTTTAAAACTTTTTATGCTTTTTTAAGGAAAATAGTTTTGCTTTTTAAGCGCATTTTTTCATGATTTTAGTGTTTTTTAATCCGGACTCTAATTATCATCAATATTAATCTGTATAACATGGAAGGGATTGCTTATTCACTATATTTGGCTAACGTATCAAAACTTCTTGGAAAATTTCGCAAAGTCTTAGGTGGTACACCCTGCTAAAGGGATCAGTCTATAACAAATTGATTACTACTAATAAATCATCATTCCATTACGAACATTAAAGGAGTGTTACGAAGCAGTTTAATTGAAAATTCAAAAAAAGATGCCTTTTATTAAAACTTCAAAAATAGTAGGCGTTAACGTGGCAGTTATACAGGATTTTCGTTAGTAGTTATTAGAGATTTGAAAAATTTTAGGTCTAATAAAAAAATGTGTTAAGCATTTGAGTAACTCCATCTAAACCCCGAAAAAAACCGACGATCTGCAGTAGTAACAACTATAGTAATAATAATATATTAATATAAAATATATCTCTTTTCTTACACAGAACTTTACAAATCGTTTGTTTGGTTAGTAGTTTGCTTGTGACGTACAATTACTAATGCCCTTGGGCCGCGGCATAACGTCCTCGAAAGGAGGGACACCAGCTTTCTTTAATTCATCCCTAATTCTCTCTACCTTTTGCATTACCCTTAAAAAATTCAATCCAGCTAACTTCTGTAAGTCCTCCACCGACCATTTTCCCGTACCCATCAGTTCCGCGAAGAGGGTGGGATAGGAAGCAACATCTTCAAGTCCTTGAGGAACGCTAAAAAAATTGTAAAATTATTTGTTGGATTGCTTGATTTGTTAGTAAAATTTACTTACTAATTAATTCCGTCGTAGCCAGCTCCGATACCGACGTTATCTACTCCAGCTATTTCTCTTATGTGGTTAATATGAGCTAGAATAGTATAACAAATTAAAAGTTTAAATAATTTTCAAAGTAAATTCAAACTATTTTTTTGGAACTGAAGAATAATCAAAATAAACATTTGAAAAGGTAGATTTGAGACCAAAATAATGCAAAAAAAAAACAATTTTATTTACAACCATATATGTAATGCTGTCATTACTAACGTCATTGAAGGTTAGGAAGTATCATATTGCGCACCTTTACTTCCCGCCCTCACTTCCCGCCCTCATTTCCCGCCCTCTAAAATTGTGATTGTTAATATTTTTAAAAAAAAAAAAGATGATTGAATCAAATTTTTTAAATGTCAGATAGTCGGATCGATATTCAGTTCGCAAATAATAAATTGAGAAAAATGTCCTGGATTACAACTCGAATTGTATGCATTCTAACGGTTATAATGCCTATAATACATTACAATACTAAAATTAACATGATCTAAACTAAAACAAACTACTTATTGAAATTAATGGTTACATTTGAATTATTATAAGTGTTTATAGAAATATTTAGGCCAGTACCAGCACTGGCGTCTCCAACAGTTGTCTCTTTGGTCGACAAATTAATTTGCTGCTGAATGACTGAGGTTTGTGAACTACTTGCAACAGCTTCAGAAGACATGGCACGTTGGGACAGCATATGTTCAGAATGAAACAATGATTTGTAAATTTTGATAGAAATATGATGGTTGTAAATAAAATAGTATACAAACCTCGGTAGGAAGTTTCATTCCTGTCTCGAGATCCTAGCTAAACCTCGACGCTTCGCGTCTCGGCTATCTAACTAATCTCTCGACAGTAATGAAACTCTTCCCACCCCGGTGTGTAATATACTATTACTTCTACCATTGTGTCACAATTAGACTTTATTTGCCTAGTCAGCAGTCAAATCTACTTGTATGGAAACACCTCAACAAAGAGTACCTTACGACAAGCTAAGGAACAACAAAAAAATTAACATAGTAAAGGGTATTCAAAAACACCCTGTATGCGAAAAATCAAACAAAAATAAGATGATCTATTACGGTAAGTTTCCATGTACTCATACGTACGGTGTGTCCATAAAGTATGGAATAAATTCAATTAAAATTCAGAAAATTATCTTTCAGAAAAATGCTCGGACACGTATTCGACCTTCCAGTTGACATTTTCAAATAAGAACCTTCATTTTTTGTTGCATTGCAAGAAACCAAACAATATAATTTCTTAAATGGGATGGCCCATTTTTTATTTGATTTTTGGAATCTACGGCTAGATGAAAAATGAGACTGTTTTTGCTCTAGCAGTCTTGATTGGCCGCCCCTCAAATCGAGCAGAAATTCCTAATTTGAGCAAAATTTTCGTGCACTTATCTAGAAAATTGTGAATAACTCGCTTATTTGAACCATCCTGTATATACGAGCCGTATAACAAAAGAAAGCTAATTAATGGTGCTCTCACGTGGCGTTGAGCGAACACGACTAAGTTGTCCGGTTCGGCCGCTAGAGGGCGTCAAATTTAACCCAGCTTTTTTGTAGTTTTTGCTAAATATCTCAGGAATGCTTCTTCAAAGTTTTACTTCCAATGCTCTTTTTTGGTACCAGGCACCGTTTGTCCTTGTGTGGTACCTTTGAATTTATTTAGAGACAGATTTTGATTTCTTAAAATAAACTTCCACTGCCTAAATTCCTTTAGGTTGATGATACAAAAATGACGTAAAGTGTCATTTGTAAAAATGTAATTTTTTAAGGATGCCACGCACTGAAAACGGTCAAAATTGACATAATTTTCAGGTTATCCCCAAAACCGTGACAGTTGGGACAAAATGGATCTCAGGGTGATACAGGGTGTCTCAGATTAGCGGCTGAGTACAGGGTGTCGCAAAAAAGTGAAAAACAACTTTTAGTTTCCAAAAAACAAAAGTCAAGTCAAAATTGTCAAAAAGCTTGATTTTGACAATTTTGTGATAGTTTGACAGACACAGCAATGACCTTTTTTGAAAATATTGTTGAAAAACCTATGGTCTGGACTATATTTTACCTTCAGTGACCTTTTGTTGTAACTGTTGAAATAACTATTTTAGGTTAAAGCAAAAATGGTTAGGTTTGTGAAGCTTGACTTAGACGCCCTCTAGCGGCCAAACGGTGCAACCGATTAACTTAAATGAGCATATTTTTGGAAAGCTTACGACTTGAGCTATCTTTTCACTTCAATCGCTATTAGTCGTCAACTGTCAAATAAGCAAGTTATGAAAAATTTTTGGAAAAAGTGCACGAAAATTTCGCTCAAATTAGGAATTTAATTTAATAATAAAAGAAAAAATACGTTTTTGTTTTAATTTTATTAAATTTAATTTTTTAATTACTGTTTTTTAATATTATTGAACACTATTTTCAATAAAACATGTTAAATTTTTCATGTTATTTTCTCGAAAACAGCTGAATATCGACATGGGATATGACATGAAAAATACCCACAACTATACGTAGAAACCATAATTGCAACAAAAAAGTCTCATTTGAAACTGTCAATTCTCTGTATCTTGATTTTGGAGCACCCTGTATATCAAATTTTTTCATCAAAAAATGCGCGTTAATACATGTCCAAGCATTTTTCTGATTAGACAGTTTTTTCCCAAAAATGAAATAGCACAGCAAAGTAACAATGGAATGTTCAAACATTTTTTGTCAAAAGAATTTGAGATTATGGATCACTTTGTATATTTTGCTATCTAATTATTTAAAACCATAACAAAAACCAAGCTGAAGATTGATTACAATTTTCTGTTATAATTAAATAATATACAAATTTCTGAGAACTTACCAACAGCGTCAGCAACAGAAGCAGTATCTCTGCAAGTCAAAAAAATTGAATAAAAATTAACCATAATGATGCCACCATTCAGAGCCAATTTCCTTAAAGTATCATCTGCCACATTCCTAGTGGAATTGCACAGGGCGTGTGCGGAGGAGTGGCTGAAGATGACCGGAGCTTGCGAAACTTCGAGTGCATCGCGCATAGTACCCACTGAAACGTGCGACAAGTCGACTATCATTCCCAGACGATTCATTTCTCTTACAACTGCCTGAAAACCACACAGTTTTCTCTAAGATACTTAATTATTTTTATTTTCACCTTTCCAAAATTTGTTAAACCTCCATGTTCAGGCTTCTTGTCTGGCATATCAACATGGGAACAGTCGGCCCTAAGAAGAAACACAATTTAAAAACATTTTTTTTTTAAGTATAGAGCAACTCACCAGGGTGTATTACATGTAGATGTTAACGTAAGATATCTAACTCCTACGTGATACAAAGTTCTTAAAACTGCTAAACTTCCAGCTAAGGAGTGTCCTCCTTCTACCCCTATTAGTGAACACATGTGGTGATTCTTGTGAGCTGTTTCTATATCTGAAAAAATTATATCAGTTCTAGTACGGTGTGTTTTTCTTTAAAAGTTACCTTCCGAAGATGTACAAAGAACGAGGCGTGGATGGTACCATTCTGTAAATCTTCTAATAACATCAATTTGCTCTAAGGTGAGTTGGACAGCGTCCTTGTGTTGTGAGTCGCAGGGCACATACGCCGCCCAAAACTGAAAGAGAAAATAAGTTTGAGTTGTTGTTAATTAGTTATAGAAATATACTAGAAATCAAAAAAAAACTTGAATAAAGTCATAAATTTCAAAAGTGTACCCACATCGCCTACTATACTAGAAAGCCTAGAAGGTGCTTGTCAAAAATTCCAATATGGCGGAAATAGTGGTGACAGTTTGCGTTTGTTTGTATTGTGGAAATTGAGTTTTTTGAGGATTAGATGAATTTTTACGGTTTAAAATGAAGACATGAAGTTATTTTTGTTTGCTGCCGTTCATAAGTTTTTCAAAATTGTAACAGCAATTCAGGAAAAAGCCTAACCGTGTCAGTTTTTTACTTTACAAAAAACTGGATCTAACTCAACAGTGGTTGAACACTTTGAAGTGGGATGATTTTACTCCAACACTATACTCAATGGTAGGTACAAGTGCTTTCCAGTACAGTAAACTTATTAGGTACTTGTTATATGCACAGGTATGTGAGTTACATTTTAAAGCATCCTTCATTGTGAGAGCAACAAAAATAATTTTGAATGAATGTTCTTGGTAATAACATAAGAACCATTCTCCAGTTTTGCTTACCTAGTTTAAAGTATTTACAGATTTTCTTACATTGAACAGTGTTTAAACTAGTTTGCTGTGTGTTGTACTTTCCAGGACAAATGTTCGAACCAATTTGTTTAGGCTGGACTTGAATGTGTATAAAAAAGGAGAAATGAACCTTTTTTTGATTTTTCACTTACAACTTGCAATCAACTACACGAAACAATTAAAAAAAAAAACATATTTTTTACTGCATCTGCATACGTTTGTGTATAAAACGAAAACCGCTAACGCCGCCATTAAAAGTGACATTTTAGGCTTTCTAGTATAGAGGGCGGTGGTACCCAACATAAGGGACAACAGAAAGGACTTTGCCTTGACGGTTTTTGGCAAAACTGCAAATGTCACAGTACACAGTCTTGTCATCCAAATTTTGGTTGTTTTTCGAATAATATTTTTGTTGTCGCCAAAATTACTGTGTGCTCTAATCTGCATTAACTTTTTCTTCGATATTCAGTACTACAAAAAATTTATTATTTAAGTCTATCCCAGGGCTAGCGGCAGTAACGTTACAGTAACGTAATAATTGTCGTTCTTTGTCTATTAGTTGTGAACTGAGCAAGACGGAATTTTGACGTCATTAACGTATGTTCTTTAACTAATCGTTAAAATCCGGCGTTAGCGCTGCCGGCAACGTCATTTAAAATTTGTAATTTTGGTTGTTTGACGTTTATTGCCACTTGACAGTTTCTTTTGTGCGTTGTATTTGTGCTTTTCATATTTTGATATTTTCGGTAACCGAAAATGTCTAAACAGTACAATGAGGGCGAACAGCGGCTGATTGTTGTTTCATGTGACACACAGAAGGTTGGTTGTTTGCTTACCTTACTTTGCAGGTTTACCATCAAGAAAAATAACACACACAGTACAGAATCAGTAGCAACACCAGCCCGCACAATTTAAGTAAAATAATAACCCAATTTTTCCCAAATTTTTCCCAAGGTTTTTAAATTTTGCTGTTTCCAGCCTAACCTCACTCTTGTGAGTCTTGTCAAATCGGTAAACAAAACAACTGAAGCACTGTCAATGTCAATTGTCAACCAATATGTTTCTATCCTTTGCTAACCCTAAAATCACACTAATGCCATGTTGCCAAATACTAAATCGTAAAAGAGTATTGATCCGAACTTTACAATATGTCTGTCTTAACGAAAACAAAACTTTTTAAATCAAGTTTTTGTAGTTTTTGTTTTGAAACACCGTATAACAAAAGAAAGCTAATTAATGGAGCTGTCAGGTGACGTTGAGCGGGCAAGGCTAAGTTGCCCCGTTTAGCCGCTAGAGGGCGAAAAAGTTGACTATCGTTTTTTGCTCAATATCTCAGGAACGTTTCAGGTTAGAGGTCTGAAATTTTTACCACAAATGCACCTCGATGGGGCACCGTTTGACTTTAAAAAATTAAAAACTAGAATTGTCAAGAAATTTCAAATGAACATTTTTTTTGTTTCAAAATTAACCTCAACTGCCTGAATACCTTCAAGTTAATAGTACAAAAATGTAAAAAACGAGTAATTTTTCAATTTTCAGATTTTCCAGTTTTTCCGTAAAATTACCGAAATTTTTCTGCGGCTGGAATGGAGAGTACATATATTTTACAATACAATTTGAAGTATTAAAAGAATATCTTTCGTACAAAATTCGATTTGCACGCGAACTTAACGAGGATGAATTATTCTGATTGGAGGTTCGGTGAGAGATATGCGGCAAATCATAATGTAAATTTACAGTTTTACCGCATCCGCTGCAGAATAATATTTTAATCTGCGGACCATCAAACAAAAATGAGATAATGTGAAGTAACAATGTAATAGAGAGAGAAAATATTTTTTTCTACGACCCCTATAGGAAATAAAATTATCCTCTCTCATTTGATAGATGAAAAAACAATATTTTGTTTTACAAGACAAAGTCTAATAGATGCTTATTTTTTTTTTATTAGTCTAGGTTTCATGTGACAATTTTATTCAAATAAATTCAAAAAAACTTATTGCTCAAACGCTGTCCTCTAGCGGTTGCTTACAGTAGTATAAAGAGAAATCTGTCTGTAGTGCGCATATCACATCTGATGTTTAATCTAATCAATAGATGGAGCGGCATCCACATCGCGCAAATTCAAAATGGCAGACATAAACATTTGCAAAGAGTTCTCACCAATCTAATTTAATACTAATTGTAGTCACTTGAAAACATCAATTTTCACTCAACCACTTTTGATTCAATATTTAAATGTACATTTGTAATATTCCATTGAAATTTAAAATGATAAAAACTGGTGGAAAGTTTTCAGCACATGCGCATTTAAAGGCTTGAAACGCAGCCAAGCCTACGTCGATGTGTTGAACTTGTGAGAAACGTCATTGTCCATTGTGTTTGCGCGCTATTTCCCATACGTTTTACGTCAAAACTCCAAATACCAAACATCCTGAGTTATTTTCAATTAAATGGATTGGCGCGTCTTTAACAATTTAATTTAAGTGCACACTGCGTCGCCCAATCCGGGACAACCTGTTGGTTTATCCAGCTGCTGCAATTATGTCTGGCCTCCCAAAAGTGAAAGGACCAAATCTGAATTTACAAGAAAGGGTGTTTACAGGCAATTTTCCCAAGGAAGCCCTCAGCAAAATGAATCGACCGCGATTAGAAAGGTTTGTTTTGCAGTTGGTTGAAAGTACTTCCGGTGTGTCAGCTAATGAAGCTCAAGATTTTGAGGGGCTTTGCAGAAGATTGTTTTTGAAGGAGGTGGACAAGCCACAATGGTGGCCCTCTGACCAGATTATATTCAGAACTATCACACCGGATGGAAGGTACTTAATGGATTTGCTGAAATTTTTAGTTTACAAATGCTGTGAGTTTTTCAAAAAACCAAAAGAAAACCTAAATACTGAAGTGTTTGTTACCCAAGTGGATGAAAGCTTGAGAAGATCAAAGAGAAAACTTCACAGCTTACATAGTGCAGAAAGTTATGACAGTGAGTTTACACCAGCAAAGCGACGAAGAACTTTACTGCCTAGAAACTACAGTGCTCAGGTGAATAAAAAAAACTCTGAGATACTCAGTCAAATCAAAAGTCCAGTCATAAATTTGCAAGACATTTTATACAAACCCAAGTCACTTGATCAAGGCCAGTTCTTAAAACTGTTTAAACTAAAAAGCATATCAAGCCCCATTACTGAAAATCTCTCAGGTTTACCATGGACATCATACAGTTCAGTTAAATTTAACATGTGTACACATATACCTTTTTCCTCTGATCTTGGTATGGAATTGATGAGACGTGACAACCACACCTGTCCAGAAATTACTAAAACTAGAAAATTGGATAGGTTGGAATGGCACCTAAATAAACCCAGCATGAACCCTGAGCCTGCCAGTTCCTTCCCAGTTTCTTACCAAGAAAAAAAAAACACCACATTCCACACATATAAAATGCCAAAAAGACAACACTACCAGCAACCAGGACAATTCTATTATGGGGAAATTGAAGACTGGCATCGACGCCACTTGACAGTTTCTGTAGTTTGTGATAACTTGAAACAGTTGCAAAAAACTCATGGGAAAAAATCCAACTCTAAACTACAGGTGGTTTTGTCAAGAATCACTCAGAAGAGAAAGTTAAATGGAAAATCTTTAAATAAAAAGAAGAAAAAAAAGAGAGGAAAGGGAAAGCTTTGGTCCAGGAGGAAAAAGAGCACCAAATCTACAAAAAGAGTTAATTAAGTTGGTATGTAAAAATAATGTTTGACAACTGTCATATGGTTGATAATTTATTAGTTTTTTTTTAACTAGTGAGTGAAGTTTTAAGTTAAGCCTTTCAGCTCGCCTTTCAGTGTCACAGATTAAAATCCAATTGATTTTATTCAGAGTATCTGAAATATATCAGAGTTTATCCTTGAAATGTCTGCAGAATATGAGAGAATTTATCCATTGATGACTAATTTTGTCACATTTTATTGTAGCAACATTTTGTTTGATTCCTGAGACAACAGGAATGAGATAATTATGAGTTTTCACTTTAGTTTACCTATTCACAAAAAATTTAAATTCAAATTCAACTTCACAGCCTGTAATTTAATGATTTCTGATATGTAACAGAGTTAGGTATAAAGTTTTTTTGAAACAACCTTTTGTTTTGAACCGGATATTCTTGAATTTTAGGGAGAAACAAACATTAAATAGCTAACTAATGCATCAAACTTGAACTTTTATTTCTAGTCAAAAACTAAATTTAAAACAGTCTAAATTAAATAGATAAATAATTCTAATACCTTCTTTTTGATTTAACAGATTACCAAAAAAAAAATTACAACACTTGGATGCTATTTAATAGTGCAGTTGCAGAAAACAAGTTTATACGAAATAAGTGATAAAATTGTTCTAACATAAATGATTTAGACACTAAAGACTGAAGACAATATCATAGTTTTAGGTCAAAAATTTGTTGTTTTGTTTATTGTAAATTGTTTGTTTGGTTTGTAGCCTTTACTTTTTAGCAATACCAACAAACAATAAACCACCTTGTAATCTCTGTTATTCTTAAGGTCTGTCCAGATATTCCTAATAATGTCCAATATAAAAGCCAAGCTTAGATTTTTAGGAACAATTGCCTAAGTTAAACAACATTGTTTTTTGATTGATCACAAAATCAAGACTTCCGGTTAAACCGGAAGTGACAGAAAGATGAAAATCTTTTTAAAATCACACATCGAATTTACCTTAATTTAAAAATTTCAAATCTCTATTAGTATTTGGTTCTAATATATTTTTAAAGAAAAGTAGTAGTCCATATTCACACAGTGGAGTAGTGAGTATAAGTGAAATCAAAACTCAGAGTCGATCTCCACAAATATTTATTAAAAAGGTTGTTAATTGCCTAACATGTTTCGGGCGTATTCAGACACCCATCTTCAGAGGCTTAACTAGATCACTAGTCTGCTGACTGTCATTCTAAAAGGGGGGACAGCTGAACCCAAATGTACCAAGGTGGTTTTTTATTCTGCACGGGGGAAAAAACCTTAATCAAAAACCCAGTTCTGGTACAGAGGTGACAGGTTGCTCCGTTTTTTGTTCTCAAAGGGGAAAAAAACTTAATCAAAACCCAGTGTTGATGTCAAAAAGTGAAGTTACTAGCTCAGTTTTTATTCTTAAGGGGGAAAAAACTTAATCAAAACCCGAAGAAGTTGAATGATGTAAAAACTGCATGTCTATCTGAGGAGACCAAATGGACACGAAAGGGACGTCACACAACAAAAAACCGCGGTGGACACTCACAAGTTCAACATTAAACAAATTAAAATGAGGGCGACTTTCCCTTTGTCACTGTGGAGGTGTGACCGTGCAGGGCAACATGGCTTGGGTGCAGCAGGACATGGAGTGTCACACTTTTACATCATTCAACTTCTTCGGGTTTTGATTAAGTTTTTTCCCCCTTAAGAATAAAAACTGAGCTAGTAACTTCACTTTTTGACATCAACACTGGGTTTTGATTAAGTTTTTTTCCCCTTTGAGAACAAAAAACGGAGCAACCTGTCACCTCTGTACCAGAACTGGGTTTTTGATCAAGGTTTTTTCCCCCGTGCAGAATAAAAAACCACCTTGGTACATTTGGGTTCAGCTGTCCCCCCTTTTAGAATGACAGTCAGCAGACTAGTGATCTAGTTAAGCCTCTGAAGATGGGTGTCTGAATACGCCCGAAACATGTTAGGCAATTAACAACCTTTTTAATAAATATTTGTGGAGATCGACTCTGAGTTTTGATTTCACTTATATTTTTAAAGGTTTGGGTGGCTAACTCAAACTGTAAGGAGAATCTGTGTATTTGTTACGTCATCCCATTTTAGTAAGTATTATAAAACTAAATTGTAAGAATAAAATTATAAAAAAAATTCTAAAGTTCCAGTTCTTCTAGATAATCAAAGTGTCAAACATAGTATAAGAGATAAGTCAGTAATTTTTGCTGTTTGTTATAATAATTGTATCTCTATTTTATTTAGAACATAAATAAGTAAAAACTATATTTTTACTGTATCAAAATAGTACTTTGGTTATTATACATGCATAAGTGACAAAATATTATAAGGGAATAAATAAAATGCTTTCGCTGATTGTAGCCAAATCACAAATTCATTGAATAAGTAATGCAACAATTCATTACTAAGCTTGTACAATTAATAAATTTGCCAAATGTGTTATGGTAATTAATAACTAAAAGTTGAACATTGTAATATTTTTGTTTAGAGGTTATATTGTTTATGCGTTATCGAGGGAACAAGAATAAAAACTTATTTTTTCCAACAACGTTTTATTTCTTCAAGAAAACAAATAATTGTCCTATATGCATGATTAGTTATAAATTAATGACAAACAAAAGTAATAATACGTTGTTTTTTGTAGCGTTGCTAATTCCAGAAAAAATCCAGTTAGCTGTTAAAAAAACATCAAATCAAATTTTTCTTTCTTCTGGAAATCCTAAATTACATTCAAATTTATTGTTCACAATGTCGCTCATCCCCGCAAACAATCCAACATTTTACGGAAGGGAAACTTTCATTACGCCCACATATCAAATGCTTCAGTTTGTTTTATTAGAAATGTCTCACAAGCCCCTGTCGGGACAAATGAGAACGATTAAAACGGTTTAAACTGTAAGAGGCCGCTGCAACTAAGTTGCTACTTCTGCTACCAACATTTGGCTACGGCTTCTCAGCTGCAACCGTGTTATGAGCATATAAATCTTTGCTTAATCCAATGCATTTGCGCGAGTTAAAAGGAATTATGCAAGGGCTGGCGTATATGGATATGACTATTCACCCATTGAGTTCGTCGGCTTTGCAAATTGTTCCCGTTTGTTATTCTACCGGCTAAAGTACATTTGAAATGCGGAAAGAGAATGCACCTCGTACATTTTACTGCAGTCGAAACTGTAATTTATGTTTTTTACTTAGTGGAACTAATTATAAAATGCAGTGTTTCGTTTTTAGCGTCTATTGGAGACATTTATTAGCTCTAACTTTACTCCTCTACCATTTAATAATGAATAATGCTATTAAGCGGAATATGACCGCTGTATTTCAGATTCAAGATTTTAAAAGTCTAATTTTTTGGTTTTTTGGTTATATCTCGGAAACTATAAGTGTTTTAACGTCATCCACTCTATACAAAATAACACAGCTAACTAATATAGAGTGCAGACCTTTTCTAATCTTAGTGTATAGTTGTATTTAGAAAATCATATAATTTTGTAACAAAAAACAATATTTGTCACAATCTTAGTAAATCACTCAATACAATTTTTATAAAAGAAATATTATGACAATAGAAAACTACTAAAGATAATATCTTTATTGAACAAAATCACCTGCGTGAATTCTGACTTTCATATAAAAGTATCACTGAATAATACTATTATCTAGGTCAGAGACTTAATTTGCATTTTTTGTTCTGTTTCAGCTGACAATCTATTTAAATGCAGAACTAAACGGTAGCGTAATATAGCTTTTTATTAACACGTCCTTATCTGCCTTTATTACTCCATAAAGCATGTATTTAATGGGCATTGAGCGCCATCGCCAGGAGTCCCAAATTAGATTATAAAACAGACAGGTATTAAAGTTATAGAGGCTAGCGAATATTAAGCTGAAATCCTAAGCTTTAATCGCAGTTCTAATATTGCGACCCTTATTGTTCAGGGAATTTAGATACTAAAATCGAATTGCACTATAAGAAGTTATGGATTCTCGATTTGGTATTCGGGAGCATTTATACACAGAACTTCTGATTGTATATGTCTTTAGAGTACGCCTCAAATTTGATTACTAATTACTTAATTTAAAACAAACAATCTACTCCACAACATAATGACATTCTCCTCTACCCTCCTACAACGTATTTTCTGTTTGATGCTACCTGAAGTAAGTGGTTACGATCTCGGACCCAAACATCAAAGCTAATAACGATGGAAAGATCCTATGTCAGGATACAAGTTTCATTCTTATTAATGGAAGGGTAGGAATTCCATAAGTGGGGTTTGGCAACATAAAACGTATATCCACAAGAGAGTTAAAGCAAATATTTGGGAAGGCATTCTCTGTAAATATTAATTCGTATGATCCCTTTTTTTTGACCGTATGGTCAACCTAGAAACACTCCAGCTGGTTTTTCAATACGGATATTCAAATCCAAAGATGTCATCCTAATTTTCTTTGATCTTTGCTATATTTTGTAACTGAACATAAACGGTCTGTACTTATGTTTCCATGAAACACCGTTATATTTAGTATTTTTCCAATTTCTGTACATGAAGTCGACTTGTATCAAATGCAGAACATCAAACTAGGCCAGCAGAAAATGTCTACGAAACCAAAGGTCAAAAAACGGTGTCAAGTCTGTTTCAATAACGCCTTGATATTAAATTAAATACGCGGAATTCTGTCAATGGTTTTTGAAACAAAATACAGTGCTTACACAATGATACAGATAAATGCACGTAAATTATGCTGAAATCTGTTATATGGCGAACAGTTGCAACTCGAAATATTAGAGACACGAAGAAGTGGAGAAATCCTATACTTACTGAGGAAATGACTTTTATTGCGTCATTTAACGTTCTATGCGGCATATTACTCTTTTAGCTTCAGATATTCGTTTAAAAATGTTCTACAAATATATTTCTAAAATTTTTCCTCACACTGATTGTTAAATACTGTTTTTTAACATCATTACTAAAATTTGAACTAAAAAGTGAACTTTTAAGCACGCGAATAGAAAAAGCGTATATTTCCAGCATAAATGTCCAAACATACCTGCCATATTATTATAAAATACAACAATTTAATGCAATCATGGTAAACAACAAGATTTTTCGCCGGCAACTGTGGCATAAAATATGGAAAAAAACGAAAAGCTTTTATAGTACCACTTATCATGAAAATTGAATGTCTTTTATTCTCTGGTTGGTCGTCCGGGAATATGCCTTTGCGGTCTGGCCTTTATCTTGACACGACCTTATGATGTTGTTTGGCAAGCTCAACCGCACTCTAGGCGCTAGATACCGGCGAATCTCAAATTGAAAATAATGAAATTGAAACTAGAACAAAAATATTCGTTTTTATTCCGGTTTAACTGTACGATAATGTTGATAAAATGGGACTTTTTTGGGTCTGAACAAATCTAAAAGAAGCACACAAAATTAATACTGGATGTTTCAAATCGTCTCCACAATAAATTTATTAGTATTTTAAAGTCTTTAAAAAATGCCCAACGTGTTTCGAGTGCAGTAGCAGCTCATAGGGCTAGAAAAACATGTTGAATGTTAAAAATGTATACTAAAAATACAAAAGAAACTTTTAATGACAGTGGAGACATGTTAAAAATGTTCTGCGCAGCAAACAAAATGAAAATCAACAACACCTTTTTTGATCATTATATGAGTTATAAATACACTTGGCAAAACACAAGAGGACAGCAATCGGTGATAGACTATATTATAACTAACAGAGCGTTTACTCTACAGATGATACTAGATGTGAGAACACTTAAAGCTGCAAACGTGGGCGGTGATCACAAGTTGCTGCTTTGTAAAATTAGACTAAATATACCCCCCACACCCAAACCTAAACCACATTACATAGAGAAATTCAACATAGAATTTCTGGAAGACGAAAGCGTGAAGCAATTGTACGAGTACGTAAAGTAGGCTGTCACAGAAGATAACACAAAACCCAATCAGCAGAGAAGACAGTGTAGACGAACAATGGAGAACCCTAAAACATAATATCCTTAAAGCAGCCAACTAAACTCTAGGAAAAAGACAGGTAGATGTCAAAAGGACAAATAAAACACCATGGTTTACACCGGAAATGAAGGAACTATCAGAACACAAGAAGAAAGCACACATAAAGTATTTACGCAACAGAAACCAATAATATAAGTAGTAGAAGAACCAATAATAAAGATAAAAGAAGATTACTGGGAAATATTAGTACGGAAGCCAGAGAAAGATATCGGGAATGCTAAGAAGGAACAAAAAACAGGCAGACCTCCAAAACGCTAGAAAGAGTGCTGGACATCAACGTCCGAAGAGGCATAGATAGGACAAAACAGGCATTAGCCTCTCATATTAGATAGAATGAAGAAGAATTGTGAATATTAATAGACTTAAAAACTCTCTAATAATTTTATAATTTTTGTTGAGTTGGTATCTACTTCCTATATGTAACTGGATTTATACTATTACACGCAGTATACACAGTGTTTCTGTTGAATTCTCAGTATCATCAAATGAAATATTTTCGACCGCTATGCAACAAAAAATACACTGCACCAGTGTAATTTTACTTTCTCTGCAATGGTGTAATTACGGAATATACAAACGGCAAATACGCTTTCCATCAGACACCATCAATATTACAAAGGAAAACTTGAACCGATACATGCCAATCTCGCTCTAACCATCTAGGTCACTGATTCACAATAGAAAATACTTTCTTGGCAGCCAAACAACATTTCGGCAAGGGCCAAAATATGTTTATCTATTTTATTTTGGGCGGGTTACAGACCAAACACAATTATAGTGTACACAATACATTTTCGATTTTAGAAAGTTCCTTTTAGTCTGTTTTCAACTAAATCGAATTATTTTGATTTCGTGTTCACATCAAAACCAGTAAATTACACATTACACCAAACAGGTCTAATCGATTTGAACTTTTTAAGATTGCGCCCGTTGCCTCAATCTCAGTTTAACTTGCCTGCCCTATAGAGACTTATCACAAGACATCATCTAACTTTGATGTATAGTTTCGAGCTAGTTTCCGGAAACACATTACATAAAGTAATGATTTATATACGGTCATATCGGACTTGCAGCGGAGAAACTGTCGCCAAATGTTACCGTCGTCGCCTTTGGCATAACGGCCTTTTGTGGTTAATGCCGATGTTTTAACAAATTACTATTGCAAAAGTTACGTTAAAACGCTGGTAACTGTGATATCTACTATGTATGAAGGCTTTTTTATGGTAGGGTAAGAAAAAGTGAGCGATAATGACTGCCTGCGGTTATTCCCCCAGCACTCTCGAGAACTTTTCACTATCAAGTACTTAAGTGTTTCAGAAGTGTTTTCGGTCTGGGCCGCTATGTATGCATTCTTAAACGGTAAACATAATCTAAAAGGGTGTGATTGACGCTTAAATATTTAATGAAACCTAAAGCTTTTGTGGTTTCTAGTGTACAGGCAACGTTGAAATTACTTTGGCGAACAGGAATTTGGATTACTTACCGCGTTTGTAGATTATATATATTTTTTGTACTACGACACGGATCGGTTGGTTTCTTAACAGCTTAGAGAACAGCTAACCAAACCAGCAGCTTGAACCCATATGGAAAATTGTCAGCATGTCAGTTAGTTTTTGAACCTTTTTTCATGTAGATAACAGAAACACGTGTTAGTGTTGAAATGTACAGAAACTAACAAAGTTTTACAAGATATTAGGCTAATCAGAAAATTATGAAGCAAGTTTAATAATTTTTTTGTTTTTATTGATATACAGGGTTAAACCTATACCATGTCTAGAGAATTGGATTTTAAGCAGAAAGTTGTGTGTCCGAAAATGCGTCGTTACAGGGTGATAAAGCTTCAGGTTCTTTAAAGGTTTTATTACATAACTTAATTCATTTTTGACAAAGCCAGATTAATTTTTCTCCATACACTATTCTTGAGGATCTCTACAATTACAGTGTACACATTGCAGTGAAAATGTACAGGGTGATACTTTTTTTTTGTACTACAAAAAAGTTGGGGAACATGAAATGAGGATAGGACCTATAAAAAAGTATCATCCTGTACATTTTCACTACAATGTATGGTCCATTTATTTTCCCGTGGCGGTTACGTCATCATTTGCCTTTCTTAAGAATGAATCAGGATGACAAGGCTTGGAAAATCGGCCGCCATTGATGACAAAAAGTAAACAAAGAGACATTTTTTTATGTAAATTTTACAATATTTTAAAGAGTATTTTGATTTAACTTGTTTTTAACTGCGATACTACGTGTGAGACTAGATAATGTGTGTGTGTTTCGGTAGTCAGTTTTGAAAATGCCACCTTCTTAATACACTTTACAACTATCAAGGGTCCCAGTGAAACATTCTGAAGGAACTAGAGTTTGTGGAACAGAAAAGGATGCTTTTTCTAATAGAAAACACTGT
This sequence comes from Ips typographus, assembly GCF_016097725.1. Taxonomy (NCBI): domain Eukaryota; kingdom Metazoa; phylum Arthropoda; class Insecta; order Coleoptera; family Curculionidae; genus Ips; species Ips typographus. The sequence goes on along the minus strand of NC_138430.1, from coordinate 3,535,655 downwards.
CACAATGAAACAGCCCATATATTTACTTACTCCCAAGAAGAGTTTTTACAAGAACACTACAAGACCCAAGTTTATTCAAGCCAGTGGTTCTCGAAGAAACATGGATATAGAGTAAAGGTGTATTTAGCAGAAGCTGACAAGGTGATTTACCTAATACTATAAAAAGGACTCTGGTAGAGGTATTAATGAGCTGCTAATACTAAATAGCTTATGTTTCAGGTATCTTTGCTTATCATGCTTTGAAAGGGTTCAAATTTAAAAAGTCCCATTATCAATGGCCTGTCCCACAATTTTTTTTTATTTCATAACTACAAAGACGGATTGAAAATATTATACCCGTATTTTTTTGTTTTCAAAAATATTAAGTCTAAATAGAAAAAAAATGATGATAAAAACTACATTAATCTCATGTTTAAAACGCCCGCCGCCGGTGACGTACTAGACTATCAACCAATCAGCGACAAGAAGTGAAACAGTTGGCGTGCAACAGCCAATAAAATCGCCCAGAATTACGTACGTCACATGCGCGCCAAAACAGATTTTTTAAATTTAATGGACAAATTCAAACTAATGTAGGAACATTTACGACCATAATTTTTTCTTCAAGTATATGAAAAATTAGTTTTTTGATCCTATTCTTTCGATTCCAGTCATTAAAACAAAAATTTATGATATGTGGGATAGGCCCATTGCTCTAAAAGACACTAAACAAAAGGTGTTTGAAGCTATGGTTATAATGGTGTTGTCAAAATCCATATGCAGAGTGTTGAAAAAACAAATTTCTAATAAGTTTCAGGTAATATTAGAAAGATACAAGTTACTTAATACATAAATTTGATCAAATGCCATTATTTTGCAGAATTAGCCCTTATTAATTTTGCCGTATCTTCTCTGACTATAAGGCTAGAAACAGATGGTGCTACTGTTAAATACTTTTACATCAGATAGTAGGTTAAATTACTATTTTAATTGTATTATTTACACATTATGAAATATACAAATAAAATCTTTAAAAAGAACACTCAAGTTTCTTTTTTATCTAAGAAGTCTAGTTTTCTTCATAAACAATCATAAAATTAGATAATTTCTTTAACTGAGGTACCTACCTGCTCTTACAATAAATTGAACTGAAATTGAAAAAACATGTTAAATAAATCACACAACAAAACCAAATTTAATGCTGGGTAAATTTACGGAAATAAATAAGCAATCTATATGACAAAACCAAGAAGCAAGTTCTTAAAACACCAACAATTCTGTTTTAAGTTAAAACACTGCTTTAGGATTTAATAGTCCCCAGGATACACACATTGCCTTTCTTTTCTTGCAAATTTTATGGAATAATTCTTGAAACGTTGTTATTGGGCTGTAAATGACTCGTTTGAATGCACCTATATGTGATGTTCTTTCCAGATAATTTAAATTGAATGTGGTTGTTGTTCCCAAGCCAAAGTTTGATTGGAACTTTCCCTCTTTGTTTATCACCAAATGTTGCAAGTTTTCCAGTTTGGTAAAGAAAAATCTTAAATTCTACGAAGATCTCGCAATAACAACACTAATTAATAAACTTAAACAACCCTAAATTAAGTTTTTATTTCTTCTGTTTGTAGTTTTTGGTGTTTTTCAACTTCAACAACTTAGGATTGCAGTTATCAAAATTTCATTGTTAAGGCCCAGTTGTACAATAATGGTTCAACCTTTGAACCTGGTTTAAGTCAGAAATGTCACTTTGACAGCAATGCATTTCTTATAGGAAAGTTCAACTACCAGTTGCAGTTCAACTGAACCGGTCCTTGAACTGCGATTGTACAACTGGGCCTAAATCTGACATTTTAACCTCCTGGTGGTATCGAATTAAACTATTTTATGTGTAGAGAAAATTAAACTAAAGTGGGATGACGCCTTAGCCCAGTATTTCATTTATAGCTCAATGGGACGAATTCTGACACTTGTCACGTTCAGTGTGGCAGTTTCGTGTAGAGCAAACAGCTAAATGTCACAACTGTCAAAATAACAATCATAAACCTATAACAAGCAATTCCGTTAGTTTACCACCTTGCAAGTATGTTTTTCTAGTTTTACAGCCAAATGTAATTGGATTCGACAGTCGTCTAATTCATGATACGTGTAATGCAAAACAGTCAAACATCACAATTGTCAAAATTGCACTCATAAACCTATAAAATTCAACTGAGTTGATTTTCACTCATTTCCAATCTTTAAAGTAAGTTGTTCTAGTTTTATAGCTTCATGGGACATATTTGGACAGATAAGGTTCACCTAGACTAAGTGGTGATTTGACTGTGACAGATCATGTACAAAATGTCATAGTCAAATTAAAACTTAGTCTAGGGTGCCCTTAAAAATGTCAAATGGCCCTAAGTTTCTTTTTCTACTATTATAGCTTCATGGGACACATTTTCACAGTTTAAAATACACAACAAACAGCCAAATTCCCCATTATGCTTTCCCAGTCAATTTTCTTAGTAAATCCATTTAAAAAATAGTTTATCGTAAATAGAAACATTGTTTTTGTGTCGCTGCAATGTTACAGTTGAATAGTGAGGCCACTAAACCTAAGAGAATAATAAATTACTGCAAACAAGCTGTAAAGTGACAGTTGCGGGACTCAAAGGCTTCCGGCCATTATAAGCTGCAACTGAAAGTCCGCGTGAATTATCGCAAATGGCAAGATAATAATAAATCGCCTTTGCATTCATGATAGATTAGATGATTTATATTGAATTATCCACAACAAGACTAATTTCACTCCTACTTTTTTTTTCTGTCCTGCCTAATTAATAGTGGACCTAAAAGCACAGGATAAATAACAGAAACAGTGTATTCATTTGGATAAACCTTTGAAGTAATGCTACAAAAGAAACCGCAAAGCCGATGGTCCAAGCTGTTTACAACGAGATGTTAGTTGAACTTGTGAATAGAAAGGCAATAAAAGCAGAGCCTTTGAACATTTGTCTTTGACTTTAACTGTTAAAACTTTAAAAGTCAATGACAATTTACTTAAAACTTGAAACTAGAAAAGTCTATAGTTTTCAACCAATATGCTCAACTATAATAACATGGACATTTGTTTCATGGAAATTTGCTGCTTTTTTATCTTAGTTAATACAACAATTTCTAAATAATAACAATTAAATCATAAATAATAATCAACATGTACTTACCTGTGCGGAAACATGACCACGTTCAAGCCTCAACAAATCGGTGTGACTCCAAGCACTATTTGACCATGGAGGCACTTCCCTCAAATCGCTGTCAAACTTGAAGTTTTTCAGCTTGTTGTGCATGAATTTTCGAATATTCCACGGCAGATCATTATGTCCGTCAATTAGTGGTGTTTCCTGTGTACAAAAATCACGTGAAACTAATATTTACGGTGGATAATAAATTACCTGTAATAATCTAGAAGCTACTTCCAGTCGTTCATCAAAAGGTGCCCCTGCGGTGATTTTTAGAGCTATTGGTACCCCAACACCTACGGCAGCTGCCAGTAAGAGTACTGTGGCTATGATCCACCAGTGTCTGGATGTTAAGTCTAAACCTCCTAAAAGATGTAAACATTTTGTATTAATTACAAAATTAAGTCAGTTATTAGTCAGACAGGTTAACAATCATTTTATTCCGAAAATGTTCAAAACCAGATGCATTAATTACTTGAATGGTTTTGACATTTCGGATGCGGTACCCATACTTTACACTCACGTATTATTTATGAGAATATAATAGCCCAATAATAATTTCAACCTGTATTTGAATTTACTTTATTAAATTCCGTTGAATTGCGCTTAAATGTCAAGCGAAATTTAATAATATTCTCTGGCTACCGTTATTATGTAGTTGGATCATTTTCCCGCAATAACTATGCAAAATCCATAACAAGTTTAGCAGAATAGTGAATTAGTACACCTCTATATGTATAAAATTGTATAATTCACTTATTATGGAAAAATCTTTTTTTTTTGTATTTAATTAGGGCAACAAATTAAATGTAAATATTTTCAGCCTGTATGCACAATATGTTATTTTTTTAACTTGTTTGGTAATTTTTTCCAAGTTATTTCTGTTTTATACAAGAGAATTTTTATAAAAGACTGCTTAGAGAGTGTAAAATTAAATTTAAAATTTAAAAGTTTAGTATTTGATTATTTTTAAATATACAATTTATAGTACAAACACTGCCTCTTCGCTACAATATACAATCATTTAAATTATTTTTAAATACTGTTATTTAAAATTAAATACCTGACATAGTTCAAACCTTTTTGTTTACAGAATAATTTTATTTTATCCATTTTTCTGCTATTAAACATCAATGATTGAAAAAAAAGTAGAATACAAACATACAGAACATGTAATGGAATGGATAGGTACTGACAAATGGCTATAATGGGAACGGTTTTCGCAATTTCCATTACGTATCCACTTTAATATTTCCACGTGAACACGTTACTTTGATGAAAAGAACACGGTATATTTTAGTTGGGGCTGGCAACATGCACCTTTATAGAGATTTAATGTCGTAATTTTTCGCTCATCAGTTTCCACAGCATATACCGTTTTAGAGTAGCATCAATCAAATCGAGGGAAAATAAGCATGATAAAATGTTCACTGGCCCGATATTATAAGTCATGATATTTCATCCGGAGCTTCGTTTCGATGTTGCAACCTTATTTGGGGACGTTCCGTGACAAATTATCCAATTTCTCATACTAGCGAAGCCACTTTAATAAATTCAAGCAAATCGTTAAACTTGGTTTATGGTCAAAAAGAACCAATCAAGTTTTTCGCTTGGAAATTGACCTAAATTGATTGCACTGTTGTATTGTATGGTTCTTCTTTGACAATTTATTTTAGAGTCTGTGGAGAGAATTATGTTGTTTATCGAGACTTGCAGCATTAAGATAAAACTAATTCTCACAAATATTTTGATCAAATAGCATTTTATGTATGTAAATTAGTACAAGTACAATAGTTACAATAATTGGCTGTAATGACATTGCATGAATGCATGATATTTTTGCTACACAATTTTTGAGTATGGAGAATGGAAAATCGGGAGTATCACACAGATAGCTTTGTTATCAAATTCCTAACCACATTCCATGATTATAGCGAGGGTTGCTTCGACCCGATCCTGATTAATCTATTGAAAATACAATAGGATGAATTCGATCTATGAAATTCTCCTGTAACACTTAGGCCTTTATACGACTACATGCAATTCATAGGTAATGGATTTGTGCTGCTTACAAATGCTCTTCATTCAGACAAGCGCACCTAACAGAAGCATCGGTAATTTATCTTCTTCAGTGAACCTCATAACATTCACCTATATTTCACAGCAAAGTGTTTTATTGACTTCTAGCCGCGTTCGGCGTGTTCTGAAACTATTATTACGAGTTCAGGTCCTTTATATTCATTAATAAATTGAATTTAAATTGAAATTATCGTATTCGAACTGGGAGAATTTCCTGCAGCTTGCTTGAGCACGAGATGCTCTTGTTGTTCGCCAGTTAATTGCAGAAGCTGGAGGATTTATTGCGGTTACATTCCACGTTATTGTCTGTTTCGATAGATAAAATATTACCCATAGAATATAGAATGAATGAAACATATTGGCCAGTTAAATGGCATATTGTCACGCCAACAGAAATTCGTATTAGTAAAAAATTTTGATTGATTAGCGCATATTATTGTGGAGGACACATTGAACTTTCATTGAAAAACATAAAAACTTGCTAAAGAGAAGAAAGAAGCTTACTTAAAATACATTAAGACCGGAACACAAAAGATACAAAATAGCTAGAAATCGAACAAAGAAAAAAAGAGTACTGGGAGAGATTCTCAGCTGAAATGCAGGGAGTGGTCAAAAAAGTGTGTAACAGGCTACAAAACAGGAAAAACAGATTACTAAAGAGGTGAAAGTGAAAGAGATTAAATTGAAAACATGGATGAAACATGATGGAAAGATCAACAATAGAGATTCTACCAAATGACGATAATATCAGTGATGCCACTTCTTTCGAATCCTATTGCCATTTCTTATATTTGTTTAACAAAAAATATATCATCCGTTATTGTTGATATATTTCTTCTTAACCCCTGTTGTTCTTCACGGTTTCCCATGTGTTTTTCTGGCTTATTCTGTAGAATTGCTTAAAACAGTTTCTAAAAAATACTTTATAATCTTTTGCCTGACTTAAAAACGAAAATATTGATTACTTAACAATAGCTGAACTAAAGAGCAGCGTCTGTTAGCTTTCCATCACAAAAACGAAACCTCAAACAAAAATCTTGCTTATCTACTTATTGCCATCGATAAAACTGAATGGCTCTATTTATGTATCTCCACGAAATATATTGAAAATTATTTGAGGAGACGGCAAACACACCAAACAATCGATGAGCAGGTTTAGTTAGCTTCAGGCGTATTCCGAGAACTTTTCACATTGGAAAAAGGAACGGTAGCCAATGCAGTGGATCTGTCTGTCGTCAATACAACGTAATTTAAGTCTTTGTGTACGTTAATACGTCCAATAGACAAGGTCAATTGATTTATCCCCACAAGCGTCCTCCATTACGTTCCAGGCCACTTTCATGGAATGTCGATGAAGTTTTATTGCTGGCAATATCCGCTTTCTGAAACACTGAATACCTCCGCAATATGTGGCTTAAATATTATGTACGTAGACGGTGGAAAAAGGGTGACAAGAATGGAAATAAAGCCTTTGGAGTGTTGGGAATTAACCGAGCATTTATTTGGTTCACTGCGTGAATTTAATTCTACTGGTAGTTAGGATAAAGGAAGTTTCTGAGCTCAGCAGATCAAACTGATTAGTAGAACATCAGGTAATTCTATGAAATTACTATCACGTCGATAATAATTTGAGCCTCAACTAACTATAATAACCATATATTAGTTGAGAAACAACGGCTTCATACTCTCTACAAGATTACTTATTACGTGTGAGTATCATGGCCTGGAGTGGCTAATTTATGACTACCTGAGATCACGACAATTTAAACGATGCCTGGAACTGTTTTCCTTTTGTGTTCATATGCGTTGGAAACAATAAAACCCAGTTTCCGCTTTGGTAAAGTGGCGCTCCCATTATCCTTCGAAACAACTAATGCGGCATTGGCCTTTTTAGTATGAATATTCAGAAGTTGTAAATTGCAGTATACAATGTAGTACTTTCTATGTAACTACTACTAATTTTCTGTAAACTGTTGCAAATAGAAGACGTGTTGATGATGTTTTCTGTTTAGATATTGAATTGCGGTCAAGGACTTTCTGCAAATATACAGGAAGGTCCAGTTTTAAGTGACAAATTTCAGCATATGTCCTGCAATGAAGCAAATTCTTGGATGATAATAAATCCACACTGTAGATTTACTTAATAAGTTTATTACCAGTCTGGGGCAATTACGTCTACCTGGGTTATTGTATCTTTTACTTTGAAATGGTTTAAAAGTATCTGGGAGGTTTATAACCTAACTTTTGACACTGAAAATAGTCAAAAAAACAGGATTTTTGGACTAATTTTTACTGGAGTCAATTTCTTAGACTATAAGTAGTGTAAAACTAAACATTCAAAATTTATGAGTGTCCAAATTTAGTATAAAAACGTGTTATTTACTACTAGAAATAATTTTAAAGCTTGTTTGTTCAAACTGCAATCCATTGTCGAGTGTCTGACACTGGATTTCAAGCACTAAAACCAATCCGGGCATCAAGACAAAGATTGTTGCCCATAAAACTCTAAAAGTCTGAAAGTTTACTTTTAAGGAAAGAAATTTTACTAATACAACTTAAAGAAAGTTCAAAAGTCTATTTTCAGGACTTTAATTGGTGCACAACCAAATTTTCTGGATTGAAACAAGTCTAGAATTCAATTAATCACTGGAAACAGTCCAAATAAAATTTTCGGGCAAATTCATTTCTGAAAATTAGTATTCAAGACTATTATCGTAAGCATTTAATGCTAAAATGTTTTACTTTTATTAGTGAAGAGTCTGAAACTTGACTTTTACTAATACAAATAGTTTTTCAGTTTTAAACTACTAGAAACAGTTCGAATTTCTTATAAATGATCCAATTTTTGGCGCCGATGAGTGTAGAAGCCAATTTAATAGTAAAGAAGCTTGAAATTACATGTTTCCTTCACAAACTGGCTTTCAGGCTTGATAAGTCAAAAACTTTGTAAAGATAGTCTTGAAACTCGATTTTCAGGCTGAAAACAGCCCTAAAGCACTACAAACAGTCTAGGTTTTTAAGAAATTCTCGAATTTTTAACACTGAGGTGTCTAGAAGTCAGTTTAATAGTGACAAAGCTTGAAATGATATTTTTAAGCCTATGGAGAATGTAAAAATTGTTTTTTAAGTCTGCTATATCAAAAACTTGGTAAAAATAGTCTTGAAACTTGATTTTCCAAGCTGAAAGCTGTTTAAAAACACTAAAAATAGTCCAGACTTGAGAAAAAACTTGAAAAGTTGGTCTTCAAGCCAATTTTCATGAACCTAATGTCAATATGCTGTATTTAGGACTATTTTCAATACTACAATATTGAAATTGGTTATGAAATTACGAAAGCGTATTTGAAATGCAAATTTTAAGCGAGCAAGAGTAACTTTTTGGTATCCAAGTCAATTTTCAAGGTTTAAATGTATGAATTTGCAGTCACAAATTCTAGAAAAAGTAGTCTTTCATGTCTACAAGTCAATTTTCAATACTAAAGTATTTCAATTTATTTGAAAACTATGACGACTGACTTCAAAGACAGTTTTTATGCCTGTCAAGTCAATTCTCAAGACTAAAGTCTTTCAATTTGCCCGGAAATATCGTTTCCAAAACAATTTTTAAGTTGGGTTGGGTTTGTTTTTGATCTTTGAACGAAATAACTAAATTTGAAGTAAAAAACTGTAATTTGAAGGACTGTGTTTTTCTTAGAAAGCATTTTTCAGGAAAATGACATAATGTATGTCAATTTATTTTTTGATGGGCTACAGAATGGTGAATAGTTTTTGTTTTGGTTGGTATTTAAGTCGAACACATGTTGTGTCAATTTTTAATTATTTCGGATTGAGTTTCAAAAGTTGAAACTGACTATACAATTTCCTTAAAATTCAGTTTGGAGCCAAATCTTAATAATTTATTACTTTTTGACGCTTTCAAAAATTCACTTTGCATGTCAAAAAAAATTAAAATTCGTATTTAACTACTTTAAAATTATACCTTCCAGATACGACTAAGACGAGTCAGTTGAAAGCAGAAAATGAAAAAAGCATCACTTATTCATAAAATGCGTCTGAGAAACTGCCAATTTTAGAACTCATTTCCTTTTGGAACATATTAAATGATATGACAATGAAAAGCGCTGGCAAAAATCGCAAATTGAAAGAGTGAATTTGGGGCACGCGAAATGGAAACCGACTGCAAAATAAAGTAGACGTCTCTGGCCCGGTAGAGAGCTGTAACTAACGCATAAATAATTAAAATTAATCGTGTTTTGGTCGTTCCCTCAACGAAACTATATAAATGACGAGAAGGATTTTCTAAATAAAATTGGATTTTTTTTCTTTTCATGATTTATAGCATTTTTTATTAAAACAATTCTACTTCTTTCTCTGCAGACTAAGAAATGAGTCAGGAGCGACAACTTATGGTAACACACATAAATCACTAGTAGTTATCTTTGACAGATTTTTGAAAAAAACATTTTGAAATGATTTCATTAAGTTTATGTAATTTTATTATCACCGAATCGTTATACATCATTTAATAAAACACCAAGTTCTAATTAGATATAATCATAATAATTAATCCCTTAAGGACGACAGATCATTCCTTATTAATAACTGAACATACTTCGTCTCAGAATTATTCCCACTGGGAGCATTACGCAAATGAGTTCGTCCTTTGCTGGATTCGAATTAATAATATTCCACAATCACGTTTTGCAATTTAAATGAGCGATTTTGTGTGAAAAATTACGTATGAGACAGGTATATTTAGGCACTGTTTCCAAAAACTGTATACAGGAAAGTTTTTAAACCTTTAATATGTGATTGTGTTTATATAAATTTAAAAAGAATACAGTGTGTCAAGGATATGGGGATCTTGGAAACGGTGAGAGATACAGATTTGGTTAAATGGGAGAAAAACTGCGTAATTGTGGCCTTTAATAAAATGACATTTAGAAAACATCAAATTTTTTTTTGGTTTTTGAGATATTTTGAAAAAAGTGACACTTCTCCACTGCAACTAGTAAAGCTCTTTAAAGTGTCATTATCAGTTTTTCATTCCGACGTTTCGTATTTGTGGAACCATCATCAACTTCATTTTTTTAAATTCGATCATTGGTTTTTAATATCAGATTCTGAAAACCATTTTTATTACAAATTCAATGATGTATGACAATTTACGGTTTAAAAGCGTTTTACTCTGTTTTTTGAGCTTAATAAGGAAATTTACGAATTTGAAAATTATTTTTGTTATTTTTTTAAATTAAAAATTGTTTATGTTAATTAATTGTTTAGGTAATTTAGATGGTTATTATTAATATACTTAAAAACAGGAAAAAAAAACAGTTTTCACCAATTCCAAAAGTAAAAATATGAAAAAAGTTTTATACATTATTGTATGGTGTGGTCATTAGTTTTGGTCTAGGTCTAATATTAACTGATGAAGCCAAAAAGCAGAAACAACGTGTCGCCGGGTTATCATCCTTGTTCCTTTCTGCTTCACTTTTTTTTGCGGAATTTACCCAAAAAAAACACTTTCCTGTCATTCATTACATCCGCGTTAAACTCATCCATCTAATATTAACGTCACAAACAATTAAAACGTAAAACCAAAAAATTCACTTTTTTCAAAATATCTCAAAAACCGAAAGGAAAGTCGATGTTTTCTGAATGTCACTTTATTAAGAACATGATTACGCAACTTTTCCCTCATTTAACCAAATTTGTATCTCTAACCGTTTTCCAGATCCCCATAGTGGCTCTCCTTATCCTGGACACACTGTATGTGATTGTCAAAGTGTAATATATAGAGTACGGATTTCTAGACATTTAGCTTTTTGTAAATAATAAAAGCAACCAACTTTTGACACCTAGTGTGAACGATTTATAGAAAAACACGTCATTTGACAGATTTTGCTTCAAAGCAGTTCATGCTTGTGTGAATTTTAGTGCTTATTTTAGTTTTTGTGCTTATTTACTGCTGTTTTTGTATGGTTTAACTAGTTTTTAACAAGTTTTCAAGTTTTTAAAAATAAACTAAACTAATAACTGCTTTGACAGAAAACGCAGGAGTTTTGACGTAATCTTATTGGTTCTGTAACGAAACAAATTTAAACTGACCAAAAAATTTCCAAATGCTTTAGAACACTCTAAAAGCTTCCAAATGCTTTTCAATTTATCTAAAAGCTCTCAAAATATTTCAAGGTGCATGCGTCTAAGCCATTTTAACAGTTTCAAACGCCTACAAGGTTTCAAATGCTTTAAAGGCAGTCCAGAACATTCAAGGCTCTTTAAACTGTCCAAACACCTTCCAAATGCTCCTAAATTCGTCTAAAAAGGTGGAGAAACTCCAAAATGCTTCTGAAGCAGTCTAAAGCATTCCAAATAATGTTCAACTAGTCTACATAGAAGCTCTCAAAAAGTTTCAAGAGCAGTTTAAAAGCTTGCAAAAGTTCAAAGTAAATGTCTTAAAATCAGTCCAGAAACTTCAATGCTCCTAAAGTAGTGTAAAAAGATTTCAAAACACTGCAAAAACTCCAGAATACTTCTAAAGCAGTCGGAATTCTTTCAAAACAGTCTAGAAGCTTCCAAAAGCATTTAGAACAGTCTAAAAGATTCTAAATGCTTTCCAACTAGTCTAGAAGCTACCAGAAGATATCAAAACTAAAGAGCTACCAGAAGATAACAAAAATAGAAGCTTCCAAAAAATCCTAGAACCGTGTAAGAATTTCCAAATGCCTCTAAAGCATTCCATAACCTTCAATATGCTCTTTAAACAGTCCAAGAACCTTCCAAATGCTACTCAAGTAATTAAAAAAATTATGAAAATTTTCAAAACAGTTATAATCTTCCGTATGCTTCTAAAGCAGTTGAAGTTCAAAAAATGTCTAGAAGTTGAACTCAAAAAAAGAAGAAAAAAATTTTTTATTACTGAAAGAGTTTTCTGCTTTTTTACGGATTTTTATGCTTTTTAAGCGCTTTTTTCACGATTTTAGTGCTTTTTAATCTGGACTCTAGTAATATGTTTACTTGCAGTTATTTGTTTTTATTACAGTTGTCACGTGATACTGGAACACTATTTACCTAGACGCTATAAAACACATGTTTCAAACAGTATAATAGTTATTTACATTACTAGTGTGGTATGGGCATTTTTATAGTCAAGAGTGGGAAGTATTGGCACGACGAGTTTTTTTTAATTTGCCATACCACACGGGTAATGTACAATATTTTATGTACGAATAACTCAGAATTTGGTCATTTTTTACTTTAACTTTGAGTTACGTAAAGAAATTTTACAGTCACTAGTGCGATAATAATTGTGTTATTGTACTCTAATGGTGCTTTGGTTTAAGTTAAGAAGTCTCTCGTAGATAAAAAAAATTAGTAAACTTTGATTTTTGCGGCTTCATGTTTGGATTGAGTAAACTTTGACGTTTGTGACAGCATTCACGTGATACTGGTAAACTATTCAATTAAACAATCACGTGACAATTAAACTGCACTAACAGTATGACAACACTGACGTCTGAAAAGTCTTTATCATGAACTGAAACACATCCAACTAAACTTACTCTAATTCTAATTCTTTAACTAGGTTAAATTGGATTTTCAATTCGGCTATTAGATTATGTTCTGGGTAAAGAGCATGCGAGTTTCATTTACTCGAGTGAAACGTTACGGGATAACAAAATTATCCAGCTTTGAGTTCTAATCGATTCCGTACAATTTAATTACATAATATATCCTAATCAAATTTAGATAATTGCACACCCGCAAACTTTCAGATTTTATCGAAGTTTGCATAAAATTTCGCTGCGAATCGGAGAGTGATTCTATTAAAACTTCCCCTTCTTCAAAACTAGGAAAGTTTCGTTTGCTGCCAACATCGAGGAGGAAAAGGCAATTCTCGGGTATTTTAAGTTTAATCAAATACGGGCCATTAATTCTTTTCCATTTGTAAAAATTAAATTAGTAGGTTTTTTTTTTTGATCCCTAGAATCGTTGAAATTGGAATCCGTGTCGGCGTTAGTATGACAATAACCTTTTTGGTACATTTAACTTAATTCTACAAACGTGTTTTTTTTCTTTTCATTAGGTTTTTTATTGTTTTGATTTTTTTGTATAAATGGAAATCCTGTCGTATTTGCAAGTGATGTACACTGTTTATATGTATTCAGTCAAATAAAATAGAGAAAAATTGGTAATATCAAGAATCAACCATAAATAAAAGAACAGTACAAAATAACTACATCAATAATAATTATAATTTAGCTCATAAACTAGTTTATGTGAGATAGAAAATTCCAACAACTTTGTCAAGTTTATTGCTTTGTTTGCTCTACAAATCTTCCGATCTCTTTACGGTAAGGGCACTTATATTTCCCCAAATCCAATATTCTTTATCTTAAAGAGAGATTGATTTGGAAACCTTTTGTAAAATTTTCCTTGACATATTTCAGGTAGGAATAAGCCGGCTCTCTAACAATTGCAATATTTCTTTAGTCTTTCAATGATTACCTATTAATATTACCCTGTAAAAACCCTTCAATTAAATGAGTAATGAGTCCATTAGAGCTAGAGCTCAGTCTACTTTTGCTGGTTTTTCTTTCCTTATTAGCAGTAAATCAACCGTGTGCCAGCGTCTAGAAAATTTCTAAACAGGCGGCCAACAAAATTAGTTCGCTTTTATAACGTTCTCAGCAAAATGTTTGCCCAAAACTCGTTTCATCGACCAGCAAATGCATTAATTTTAGAGGAAATTCCTTTCCTAATAAGCAACCGCCTACGTGTTTCTTATCTCGGCTATTAGCAGTCTAGGCAGCTCAGTCTCAAAATTATTAGGACAGTAACCCTGGAAAATAGATGATTACCTGACTATGATGAAATCAATCGACTTTTAGTTTACAAAATTAGATAGATCACACATGATATACAGGGTGGTCCAGTTTTAAATGTCAATAATTCACCAATCCATAGCCAATTAAAAAATAAGTTGACATTCATTATGTCATTTTCCTGAAAAGTGCTTCCTAAGGAAAATACAGTTCTTCAAATTTCTGTTTAAAAAATCGGCTTTTTGTCATAACTGTCAGACCGTTGGAGCAATATTGATCAAATTTGGAACAAGCACTTTATTACACGTTATTATGGTCAAAGACCCAAAACTAACCCAACACAACTTAAAAATTGTCTTGGAAACGGAAAATTCACTTAAGAAGTTTAAAAAATATTATTGTAGCCAGTTTTCATAGTTTCCAGACAAACTAAAAGACTTTAGTTTTGAAAATTGATTTAGGAAAGATAAAAATTTCAGAAGCTTAAAAATTGTGTTTGTAATCAGTTTTCATGCAAATCGAGAGACTTTAATTCTAAAAATTGACTTGTAGACATAAAAACTACTTTTTCAAGAATTTGTTACTACAAATTCATACATTTAAACCTTAAAAATTGACTTGAACCCCAAAATGTAACTGAACTAATGAAAAGTGACATCAGAAGCTTAAAATTTGCATTTGAAATAAGTTTTCATAATTTGAAGACAAATTTCAATATTTTAGTCTTGAAAATAGTCTTAGATGCAGGACATTAACATTAGATTCATGAAAACTGTCTTGAAAACTAATTTTTCGTGCTTTTTACTGTGCTTTTGATTTTCTTCGAATTCTGGACTATTTTTAGTGCTTCAAAACTGCTTTCAGCTTGGAAAATCGAGTTTCAAGACTATCTTCACCAAGTTATTGACTTATCAGGCCTAAAAGCCAGTGTATCCACTGACCATAGTCTTGAAAATGTTATTTCAAGCTTCTTCACTATTAAATTGACTTCTACACTCATAGGTGCAATAAATTGTAGCATCTCTAAGAAATTCAGACTGTTTTTAGTGCTTTTTAAGACTGAAAAATCGAGTTTTAGACTATTTCCAAAAGTCAAGTTTCTTCAGTAATAAAAATAAAAAAATTTGGTACCAAATGCTACAATAATAGTCTTGAGAACTAATTTTTAGAAATAAAATAGTCCGAAAATTTAATTTACTTCTAGACTTGTTGTCCAGTCCAGAAAATTGAGTTGTACACCAATTAAAGTCTTGAAAATATACTTTTGGACTCTCTTTAGTCCTAGTAAAGTCAGTTCTAGCATTAAAAGTCAACTTCTATATTATTTTTAGTAGTAAAAAATGAGTTTCATGCACAATACAATCTTTGTCTTGATTTCCGGACTTTTTTTAGTTCTTGAATGCCAGTTTCAAACACTCAACCAGGATGGCAGTCTGAGAAAGCGAATCATAAGACCATTCCTAGTAGTAAAAAAGTTTTTAGACTATTCAGTACAAATTTGGACTTTCACAAGTCTTGGATGTTGAGTTTTAAGCTATAAAACGATTTTTTAAATTGAAATTTGGAGGACTGTATCTTCCTTAGGAAACCTTTTTCAGAAAAGTTACATAATGCAAGTCAACTTATTTTTTGATTAGCTGTCAAATGGTGAATTATTGACACTTAAAACTGGACCACCCTGTACAGGGATCGGTTTTCAATATGGCAGATCACATGATGACGTAGCTGCAAACTAGAGTAGGTTGTTCTATACATATCTACATCTGTGTTTTAAGCCATATAGAGGGAAGTGCTTGGAACACAACTTTTGATTTCGTAACTGTATTTGGACTCTCCGTCCGTAGCCCTTGAGCCAGAGAGGAGGGGGTTTTTGAAAGTTTTACTTTCCAGTTTTTTGTTTATATCTCCGAAACTGTATATTTTACCGACATAATGACTCTATACAAAACAAAAGCTGATTAAATTTGCTACTTTACTCAATCAAGTATTTCGATATCTTTTATAGTTTTCGAGATATTCGCTCTTAAATGTATGCAAGCCTCACAACTAACTGCGACTTTGTAGAGCAAATATTTTGAAAACTGGCCATGTCGGTAGTAAACCTCAGATTACCAAAATGACCAAAACCAAAAACTGACTGAAATAGCATTTCCTTGCATTCCTGACTTTCCTTCATTTTTAAAAAGGATTTGATAGAGGATTTGAGGATTTTGGAATAATGATTACAGTTTCAGTAAAGTAAGGTTTGTTTGAACGTCTCTGGATTTTAAGGTCAATTTACTTATCAAATTTCATTGCTGTAAAATTGTGTTTTATTGCATTTGACTTGAATAACTTTAAACCTATAAACAGTATTAAGCCTATATTTTATAGATATTGTTAAGTTGTATTGTGTTGACTATATCAGCGTATTTTTTAAACCAGTTAATAATTAATGCAGCATAAAAAATCACCTATATATTTTTAAAAACCTACTAAATTAACTACTGCTGCCAATTTAGTTCACAATGGTCTATTTATTAACAAACACGCACTGAATCGGATATTTGTAAATATTGCGAGCAGTTTTAAACATTATTTACTTTTACGCTTACAAAATGGTAGAATATTTTAATTGGGTTTTACCGAATTTTGAAATATTCTTATTTGCAAATCCACATAAATTCTGAGCTGAATTCGGTAAGCTTAAGTAGAATAAATGAAAAACATAATTCCGGTAATAATCGTTTGCGCTAGGCGGTGCATCATTTTAATAATTTGGGGTTGCTAGACGCCTGCAAAATAATTTGAGATAAGGAGACACCGGGCTGCTACTAATTAAACAAGGAATTTCCTGTAAATTTAATGCAGTTTCTCTTTAAAGTGGTTTTACTTAGCACACTCAACATGGAAGGTTAGATAACGCCAGAGCCGATTTTCCTGTGATGAAAATCTGGCTTGTGGAGTTTGGGAATGCCACAGGAGCAGCATAATCTAAAACAGTAAAGAGAATGTGTATGTGTAAGTTTATGGTTGCAGCCTGTTAGCTAATTTTGATGGTTTATAAAATAATTTTAGTAAGAAAATAGCCAAATTTCCTAAAAACTCTTCAATGTTGCGAGCTTTATTTTATATGAATTTGTGAGAGAACTAGTTAACAATGGCAGGTTTCTGTCACATCCTATTTACATTTTTCTTGACAACTTTCGTTTTATGAGTGATTTGTTACTCATGAATACTTGCAAATAACTGTTTGCACAAAACTTGTATTTCCTGTACTTTTAGTACCCCTAAAGAATAATATAAACAAAATACTTATTGTCAAGTATAATCAGTTTAAGTGTTGGGGAAATTTATTAATTTATCAATAATAATTCAAAAAACAATCATAATTTTAGATTCCAGTATTGTTCCAGGTTTTGACTTGTTTGTTTTTTACTTAATCGAATGGAATGTCCATAATTTTCAAGCCCCTCAAATTGCATATCAACAACTTGATGCACTTCAAAACTATAATCATGTCAAGATACTTTATCGTCATGTATTTTCCAGTATTTATAAACAAAATAATTCGAAAACTGATCAAAGACAGCTAGATAGACTCATCTAGCAAACATGTCTACTTTTACTCTTTTTTTAGGGACTGTAGTATTAGTTTTAGTTAGTGGTTCCTTTAAACTAATCGAAGCTGAAGACCTACCGACCAATTACGAATACTACACTAGTGATGGTATTACCAGTGGTTTAAATGCAGACCAAAAGTATTTTCTTTTGAACGAAAAAAATATAACGATATTCAGTGGGGCTTTTCATTACTTCCGCGTTCACAATTCTCAATGGAGAGATCGTTTACAGAAGCTACGAGCTGCTGGACTTAACACTGTCGAGACTTATGTTCCTTGGAATTTACACGAGTACCATTCAGGTATGTAGTTTTTCGTTATTTATTAAAAAAGAAGATGTGTAATAAATAGGAAAAGGGGTAAATTGTAAGTAATACATCCGTCAAGGTCTGACAAATTTTGTTTTCTCTAACATTATGTTAATGCAGGGTGGGTCAGGTTATACCAGCTGGATTCTAATATTTGATATAGCAGCTCGATTTATGATCGACAAATGCTTCCTTTCTGAAATAAAAAAAAAATTACAACAAAATTTCAAAAACAGGGGTTTCCAATATTTTTTTGTTATCGTCAACATAGAGCCGAGTTTCTCTCTCTCTATATCCTTGAAACACTATAAACAGAAAATCATTTCTAGCTCCTTATGAAACAACGGTATTTTACAGGTGTTTTCGATTTTGGAAGTGGCGGTTCGGATTTTGAGGACTTCCTGGATATTGCCAAATTTATTCAAATTGCCCAAGAAGAAGACTTATTTGTCCTGGTAAGGGCAGGACCTTACATATGTTCCGAATGGGAATTTGGAGGTATACCCAATTAGTTATATTTTCTGTATTATACAGGGTTGGTCCGTAAATTTGTGACCGACAGCTTGTGGCGACTTTATTCTTGCAGATAAAAAGAAACTGTTGTACAAAAATTATAGAGCTTTTTGTAAATCACCAAAAAATCTTCTTGAATGAAATAATAGACCAAAGTTGAAGAAAAATTCTAAATTCATAAATGTTTAATGGAACACCCTGTATATTGTAGACCTTTTTCTTCTGATTCCAAAAATATAAGTTGACTTTTGATTTCAAATTGTCTGATTTGAGCAGTTTTCAAATTATTGGCATTTAAAAATTGTGATTTTATTGTTTTAAGTCAGTTGCCATGGATTTGGATGATTTTTAGGTTAAAGACGACATTTTTCAGATCACATGACTGTTGTTGACAGTTGTCAATTTAACCTTAATGTGTTGCCAGCTGCAAATTTAAATTGTCACAATCACGTGACGTGCTTTTATAATATCAGCTTTAAACTGTTTTAATGTAATTTGCAGACTGTTCAATGTTAAAGATGATATTTTCCTGGTCACGTGACTGTTTCTACCAGCATTAGCTTAACTTGCGAACTGCGAATTTGAATCGTCACAAAGTGTTTTTACAGCTTTTCCAACTGTTTAAATGTAATTTGCAGATTTTGGAAGATTAAGGACAGAACGTCACTATGACGTAATTTGACAGTTTTTCATGATTTAAAAAAATAATAAAATCACAATTTTTAAATGCCAATAATACGAAAACGTCTAAACCAATTGTCAACTTATTATATATTTTTAGAATCAGAAGGAAAAAACCACATCAAAAAATATACAGGGTGTTTCATTAAAAATTTATCAACTTTTGTATTAACAGTTTTTTGTATATCTGCCAACACTAACTATCTAAATATTTTTTTACTTTGATTTTCGCTTTAGGGTTACCTGCTTGGTTATTGCGAGTCGAAGGAATAAAGGTTCGCACCAATCATGAAGTGTTCGTAAATTACGTAAGCAGATTCTGGAAACAACTACTAACCATTTTGGAACCGTTGCAATTTACAAACGGTGGACCAATCATAGCTTTCCAAGTTGAAAATGAATACGGCAACACTGGAAATAGTGATCCTGATTATTTGCACGCCCTTGTAAATGTACGTTTTTTGCAAGAACTTTGTTTTAAAAATTCTACATTTTCAGTTATTTACAGATCTACAGGGATAATGGAATTAAAGAACTGCTTTACACGTCAGACCCTCCTAGTGTAGGTACCAGAGGTGCTTTACCAGATGAATTGTTAATGACTGGTAATTTTAATAATAATCCCACTGGAAATCTCCAGCAATTGGATTCCTTACAAACCAATAAACCTACTATGGTTATGGAGTTCTGGTCAGGTAAGTGCTGATGGTCTTAGTATAATTTAAGTAAAATACGCAGAATTCAATTTTAGGATGGTTTGACCACGTCACTGAAAATCACCATACAGTTTCGATAGAAACATACAGTCAAGTGTACGAAGCTATTGTTAGTTATCCAGCTTCTGTAAACATTTACATGTTTGTGGGTAGCACCAACTTTGGTTTCACGAATGGAGCGAGCAGTTTGTATTCTGGACTTGATAACTCTGGCCTACAACCTGATATTACCAGGCAAGTTCATACAATTAAATATAAAATAGTATTTACTAATCAAATTTGATTATAGTTATGACTATGATTCACCCATTTCGGAAGGTGGCGATCTGACAGATAAATTCCAAGCTACTTTGGATATTATAAATAATTACAATCCAGTCAAAACGAAAACTCCAGAAGCTCCTGAAACTCCAGAAAGAGTGACGTTTGATGATATTGAGGTAAGCTTGTTCATTCATTTCTTGCAAAACCATACAGTGTTCTTTGTCAGATTAAAGAGCAAATTCTGCTTGAGGAGATAATTGATGCTTTTTCTGACAAGATAGACAGTGAAAATGTGGTTTCGATGGAGCAGTTGCCTATTAATGATAATTCAGGTAAGATTTTTTTTTTCTAATAACCAGATCTCTGAGAAACAATTTGTGGGTTTTAAACTGCAGCTGCGTGATTTTAAGAGTGTATTCTACATAAAAAATAGCTCTTCAGGAAAAACTAAACTAAATTAGGATAATATTATAGTTAAAAGTGATGCATTGTTGCTAGACGCTTTAAAAAATCGTACATTTCCTAAGAGGATTTAAAAACTAAACGATTTTTGAGTGCAGGAACTATTTCTTCGATCTTGATCACGTGACGTTACCAATAAGCAACTTCTTGCAAGTTAAGCTACTTCTAAAATTGCAGAAGATAGTATTCTGAGTGAATTTAGAAAAAAAATAATACCCAGTTTTTCTTTGTCTACCCTATTTACCACGAGGACTTTTCGATTACTATTTTTGGTCATCCTTAAGACTTAAATTTGAAAAACGTTTTTGGGTGCCGTTTAAAATATTAGGATATTAGACAAACATCAATTACTGAGTCTTCATAAATACTGTTGTTTTTTTATTACTTTTTGATTTAAAGCACTTTCTATTATTTCTCTCAATTATGGGAACGTTTATTTGGATACAAAAATGGAATTTAGTTTAAACCATCCTCACGTACACACAAGAACAACAAATTTCTTCTGATGGCACAGAAAAGTTTTCAGTAACATCAATCTGGCAATAACGCTTAATGCTACCACAGTAATGGGTAATGCTGGTTTAATTGTTTAAATGGTTATTTTCTTTCTATTTTTTATGCTTTTTCTTATCCAGAAAATGTTTGCATTCAAGTAAAAAATCCCTTTGGACCAACATTTCATAACTGATTACGTAAATATCTAAATTGTTAAATAAAATGTTTTCTTTTGTAGGACAAAACTATGGCTATATCGTATACAGGAAAACCAACTTGGACTTGAACAGAAATGCCCTTTTAACCATTACTGGTTACGTTCGAGACACTGTTTTAGTACTGGTCAATGGAAAATTGTTGACTCCAGTTCTGTCTAGTAAAGACGATTTAAACCACTTTGGGTAAATATTCCTAACAGTCTTTTCCTAACAACAACCTGACTGAGTAATGTTACAGGTACTGGAGAGTCCAAAATTCATCAATAACTTTAACTGAAGAGGAGCTAAGGAATGCTACTCTAGATTTAATAGTGGAAAACAATTCAAGGAATAATTATGGAGGGTTGGATCAGTTTCAACAATTTAAAGGTTTCATAAAGGTTAGATTAGTTAGCATTACAATAGTACAAGACAAGCGTAATTGTAGGTTTAATTGACGATGTGCTAATCGATGGTGAAGTAATATACAACTGGCAAATTGTGCCACTAGAGTTTAAAAGGTCATGGAACAAGCAGTTAAGCGGTTGGCATGAAATTAGACAAAAAGAAGCCACTCCTGCACTGTATCGCGTAAGTGCAACTTAAATACCTCAAAAGCATTTAGTTAATTCAGTAATAAAATTTACAGGGTACGTTTACTGCTGAAGCTCCATTAAGAGATACTTACGTTAATGTCCAGGAATGGAGAAAAGGAATAGTGATTATCAACGGATTTGTGTTAGGACGGGTATTTGCAGTTGGACCTCAACAGGCTTTGTACCTGCCAGCTCCACTAATGCAAGAAGGAGAGAACGAAATAATAATTTTCGAGCACTTTTCGGCTCCCGACACTATCAAGTTTTCGAAAGACCCTATCTGGGGAGTGGGAACTCACATTGAATAAGTTATGGACTGTGTAATTAAAACTGACTTTGCTCTACTGACAGGTTATATTATTTCAAACAGCGTCGTTTTAAGCCGTTAAATTATGAAAGCAAAATAGGAGCATAAATATAAATCACCCGTTCTTGCCATGAAGACTGTTTTAATAATATGAAGGCGAGCTTCTCGCCTAGACTGCTAATAGTTGGAGATAAGAAAGCATGTAAGCGGTTGCTTATTAGAAGGCGAGTTTGCTGAAAATTTAATGCAGCTGCTGGTGTGTGAAATGGTTTGCCTCGGAAGATTTAACTGGAAAGGTAATAAGCGCAAAGCTGATTTTATTTTGCCAGCAAGAGACGACATCGAATAATTGTTGCTCCAGTTAGACCAGGATTGCAATTAGCCTTTTCGTTTGGACTACAAATTACATCAATTAGAGTTTTTAAAGAAACTCTTAGTGTATGTTTCCAGTCAATTAGTAGTTTTAAAAGCTTATTTAACGTGATTTACATTTTCATTATTAATCAAGGGAGTTATTATTGTTAAATCTCGAGTTTGTTTTAACTAGACTCATTAAACGCCAGTTGAAAATGTCAGTGACTGATACAAGTAGCTTGAATGTTTATCACATTTTTTAGGACACTAAATTATTCAATGTAAGAGATTTAAACTTTTTTCTACACTTTGGCAATTAGATTTTGCATTAGAGATATAGAGAAAGTTAGATCTGTTTTGGAGCTAGTGATTGCTAGTTGGATATACAGTGCCTATACTCTATTCAGTGACTTGTGACTGTTGCGTCACATCCCTTATCTCCTTTTATTAGACAAAGATCCAATAGGAGAATGTCTTTTATAACATGATAGTATCAGTTGTTGTCATCAGTTTGATGGTTTATAGTAAATGTCAGGCTTTAAACCTTCCCATAAGTGTTTTAAATTGCTGAAGGTCTCTAAGACCATTTTGAAAGTACCATAGACCTCTAAATGTTATTAAAAACCTTTCAGTTTTAAAGGCCTCTACTAAATATCTCAAACCTCCAAAAATTGTTATTAATTGTCAGAGGCCTCTAGGACCATTTTGAAAGTTTCCCAGACTACCTTCTAAAAAATGCCAGAGCCCTCTACAAGTGTTTTAAACCTTTCTAAAATTGTTTAACTTGCCAGATGCCTCTGTAGGACCATTTTAAAAGTTCTATAGACTTCTAAATGATACTAAGGACCTTCTTAAAAGTGCTAGAGGCCTCTACAAGTAATTTAAACCTTCCAAGAATTGTTTTAAATTGTCAGAAGCATCTAGGACCATTGTGAAAGTTTCATAACCCTCCAAATGCTACTGAGAAAGTTCTTAAAAGTACCATAAACCTCTAGAACTATTTTCAAAGTTCCATAGACTTCTAAATGTTACTGAGAACCTTCTTAAAAGTGCCAGAGGCCTCTACCAGTGCCTTAAACCTTCCCATAACAATTACAAGTCTCTTAAACCTTCCAAGAATGATTTTGAATTGTCAGAAACCTCTAGGACCATTTTGAAAGTTTCGTAGACCTGTAAAGGCTATTGAGAACGTTCTTAAAAATGACAGAGGCCTCTACAAGTGTTTTAAACCTTCTCATAACTGTTTTAAAATGCCAGAGAGCTCTACAAGTGTCTTAAACCTTCCAAGACTAATTTTAAATTGTCAGAGGCATCTAGGACCATTTTAAAAACTTCCACAGACCTCTAAATGCTATTGAGAACCTTCTTAGAAGTGCCAGAGGCCTCTATTGGTGCCTTAAACCTTTCCATAACTGTTATAAATTGCCAGGAACCTCTTTAAGTGTGTGAGGCTTCTAGGACCATTTTGAAAGTTTCGTAGATCTCTAAATGCTATTGAAAACCTTCTTAAAAGTGCCAGAGGCCTCTACCAGTGCCTTAAACCTTCCCATAACAGCTACAAGTCTCTTAGTAGTCTTCCAAGAATGATTTTAAATTGTCAGAAACCTCTAGGACCATTTTGAAAGTTTCGTAGACCTGTAAAAGCTATTGGGAACGTTCTTAAAAGTGACAGAGGCCTCTACAAGTGTCTTAAACCTTCCCATAACTGTTTTAAAATGCCAGAGAGCTCTACAAGTGTCTTAAACCTTCCAACACTAATTTTAAATTGTCAGAGGCATCTAGGACCATTTTAAAAACTTCCACAGACCTCTAAATGCTATTGAGAACCTTCTTAAAAGTGACAGAGGCCTCTACAGGTACCTTAAACCATTCCATAACTGTTATAAATTGCCAGGAACCTCTACAAGTGTCTTAAACCTTCCAAGAATGATTTTGGATTGTCAGAGGCTTCTAGAACCATTTTGAAACTTCCACAGACCTTTAAATGCTATTGAGAACCTTCTTAAAAATGACAGAGGTTCTACAAGTGCCTTAAACTTTCCAAGAATGATTTTAAAATGTCATAGGCCTTTAAGACTATTTTGCAAATTCCAGAGACCTCTAAATATCAGTAACAACTTTCTAAAATTGCTAGAGGCTTATACAAGTAGTAAACCTTCTAAGAATTGTCCAAATATTGGTATATAAACTTTGATTATTTGATCATATATTATATAATTTATTCTAGCCCCTGCTATAATTTATATCCTAAAACTATACAGCTACTAACATTTTGACAATCAATTCATATCAAATTTCATTAACGCAACAGTCAGAAATCACCAAACAGACTAAATCTTATTTGATTTTAACAAACCTAAACTGCTGGGCAATGGGCCTATCCCATATATCATAATTTTTTGTTTTAATGACTGGAATCGAAAGAATAGGATCAAAAAACTAATTTTTCATATTCTTGAAGAAAAAATTATGGTCGTAAATGTTCCTACATTAGTTTGAATTTGTCCATTAAATTTAAAATATCTGTTTTGGCGCGCATGTGACGTACGTAATTCTGGGCGATTTTATTGGCTGTTGCACGCCATCTGTTTCACTTCTTGTCGCTGATTGGTTGATAGTGTAGTACGTCACCGGCGGCGGGCGTTTTAAACATGAGATTAATGTAGTTTTTATTTTTCTATTTAGACTTAATATTTTTGAAAACAAAAAAATACGGGTATAATATTTTCAATCCGTCTTTGTAGTTATGAAATAAAAAAAAATTGTGGGACAGGCCCATTGCTAAAAATCAAAAGTAATCCACTTCGCCTATAGAAATTAAAAAAAAAAATATGTAAACCTGGCTCTAAACCAATTTGAGCAACGTTGGTCAGCTAACACAGAACCACAATTCCACAATTTAAATGCGGCATTTAACGGTCAGGGCTGCCTTGTGGTTTCATGGTTTTAGAACGAATCAGCTGAATCAAATGCGGTTTAATAAATACAAAGTTGGTGTTATCACAATGCGAATACTTGACAATTAACAATGCAACAAAAAGTTCAATAAAACTTGATCTGTCTGTATGTTTTTCTTTTTCATTTTCCACTCGAATAAATCAATCACTGAGCAGTCGAAAACTCTTACTCGAATCGAATTGGATTCATACCATTCAACAGGGCATTATTGAATCCAGGCTTCTTTTTGAAACGTTAGCGGAATTTGCAATTATATTTGCTTTTCGCAACAATTGTTCAATATTCCAGAAAATATGAAATGTTTTTAGTAAAGTACAATTGAAAAACATACTCGAATAATATAATATGTAAACAAACTTACAGATCAAGTGGGGTTTTAAGTATTTTATTTGCTAATAAAATCGTTTCCAGTGCACTCATTTGGAAAATCACAAATTCCCAAACATACAAAGCAAATTCCTTCCGGTAAATCAAATAACACCACATTGACTTTTGCACCAACTTTCATTACTCGCAGCTGGGATTAAATCAAGAAAACAATGTAAACCGAAATAAATCAATCACCTCCTGGCCTGGATTTTTCAGGTTGTTTCATCGGAATTCGGAATTTTTAGTAGTCGGAGTTGTATAAATCTTGAAATGGACGGAAACTTTCGCCACATTGCATTTGGTAAATGTAATACAAGGATTGATGACACTGTCGATCGGTGAAAAAGGAAAGACAAACAAAAATCCAACGGACTGTTTGTATATTGAATGGGGAATACTTTTGCCTAACATGGTGCCATACACCTACGTGACGATCGTTGCAAAAGCAAATGCATGTAAATCATTAATTACGCCATAAGAGCATACACGAAGTCGCTCTAAGACAAAAGCTTTATTGTAGAAGAGCTTAACAAAACACGAAACGGAAAGACTGCTTATGAATTTAAATTAGACATGAGAAATGATATTTGCGGAAGCAAAGAATATTATTTTCGTTTAAATTTGCAAAGCGAATTTGCCAGTTTTCAACTACTGTACAATAAAATGACCTTTGGGGTTTTGGAACTTTGCAAACTTTACTTTTTGGATATTGGCGTAGTTTTCCGCATTTCAATGCGAACAATTTGCAGTCTACTGTATTAAATTAGTATACAAGTAATCTTCTATCGTAAAAGTTTTAAAAGCAAACAGGATTAAGAAAACAAAATTGTGTTAAAAATTATTATGTGAAACCAAAGAAACGGATCTCAAGGGGTTAAATAACCATAAAGGCCCAAAATATGTTCCTCTATATGTAAATAACTAGTAACACAGTTTTTGAACTGTTATTGCTAGAGTCTAGAATCAGTGCTTTTGAAAATTGATTCCCTGATTGTCTGGGCACAACAGAAATGTTTTCAGACACTTTCATGAAGATTGAAATTGAAAGACAGTTTGAGAATCGCTTTTCTTAAACGGCATGTTTTAGTAATTCGTTGTCAGTGTAAAGTATTCCACGTAGACAAATATCACATTACCTTAAAAGGTCAGAGACTGACGGTATGTCAAAGAGCCAGGATTCCAGAGAGGAATGATTGATTTATTCCAATCCAGGCTGCGTTATGAAAGCTGAAGGAAAAGGACGAAAGATGGAGCACTTTATAAAACAAATTTGATTTTCCCAATTGCTGAGTCTACATAGTTTAATGGATCTCAAGGCGGACAGATTTACATTCTGTAAGCTAAAAATTACGTGTCCAATTATAGTACCCGAGAAGAATGTTTTTAATGTTGAATCATTGTTGCTGATAAAAGCTGTATTAAGTCAGTAAATAAAGTTTATTAATGTTGTTAAGCTTGTTAGCACATATTTTTTATGAAATTGTTTTCTTAGAAAGGGAAAAATCGTTCTCATCAGTAGAAACACTCTGTATAAAAAACCGGTTTCGACAGTTTTGACGTTATTGACAGTTGTTACTTAACAATGTAACTGTCAAAATAATTGTAGAAGAGCTGAAAATCTAGTCTAGAATATTGCAAAAAAACTGTTCTAAGCTGAAATTTTGACCAATTCTGAGTAATGATTGACAATTTTGACGTTAATGACAGTTCTCACGTGACACACGATCTGCAGTTACCTATAAGGTCATGTTACTACAGTCGAAATAAGTGTGAAAGAGCTGAAGAACCAGTCTAGTTTAGAATATTAGAAGTATACTGTACTGAACTGCAATTTTGACCAATTCTGAATGAAAATTGACAGTTTTGACAGTTATCACGTGACAACAAAAGAACAATTGTAAAAGAACTGAAAACCAGTTTTGTGAAAAGTAAGTGTAATTTTGACCTTTGCTGGATAAAGATGGACAATTTTGACGTTAATGGCAGTTATTACGTGGCACTCGGCCAGCACTTACTTATAAAGTTATGACAACAGCCAAATAATTGTGAATGAGCTGAAAAATCAGCCTTGTTTAGAATATTGCAAGAAAACTGTTCTAAACTGTAAGTTTGATCTTTTCTGGGTTAACTTTGACAATAATGACAGTTGTCACGTGACACTTGATCAGCACTTACTTATAAAGTAATATGAAAGCAGTCAAAACAATCGTGAAAGAGCTGAAAAATTAGCATTGTTTAGAATATTGCAAGAAAACTGTTCTAAACTGCAAGTTTGATCTTTTCTGGGTAAACTTTGACAATAATGACAGTTGTCACGTGACACTTGTGACGAAAACAATTGTGAAAGAGCTGAAAAACCAACCTTGCGAGAAAACTGTTCTAAACTGAAACAAGAGAACTAAAAGTAACCACATTTTAAAAATTTTGTAGACGGCCTTTAATTGCCAAACTGGCAAAAACGTCAAAAAAAAATAGTATGATCCAATATCATTAATTTCCATTAAAATTATTGAAAATTCTAACTTTTTATGATAAAACATAAAAATTCATTTATTTTTAAAGTTTTTTACTTAAATTTAAAAATTTTGTAAACGGTCCTTAATCGACAAACTGACCACAAGACTCGGTTAAGGTTATTGTGAAATCCAAAAAATATTTTTGCGAGAAATGGCGTTAAACTGAATTTTTCATTTTTTGACTACACCTCAGTCACACCCTGTATACTCTGATCTGATCTGAACTTTCATAAAGATCATATAGGTCATCAGAAAGAGAATTAATATATCTTTTAATCATCAAAAAAATTATTAAAATCGAGTGACTCAATTTGAAGTTAGAGCCGCTCAAAAAAGATCAAAAATTTTGCTGTCCCATTCTTTCTGACGCGCAGTTGAGTGTCTTCTGTACTATTTCAATATTTCTACATACTCAAGAGAAAAATAATGTGAAATATGTCTAACATTTAACATACTCTAATAAAGTGCTTTTTACAAAGTGCATTTCACTTACAAAAACAATTTTGTCAAATTTTATGTTCAGGTATGGATTCTAGTTCCTCTTTTCTCGGGCTGTAAAAGTTATTTTTCTTAACGGGTAGCAAAATGTTGCTTATTTTCCTTGCATTTGGTAAGGGTATAGCTTTTACATTACTTTTTTAAATAATAAATATTACACAGTTTTACCTCCTACTTTATGGCACTTTTTATTTTCCTTTTTCCATGTATAAACAGACTTTTCATCGTAATAAATTCTTGTTACTCTAAGCTTAGTGGCTGAAGCCGCATAGATTTAGAAGCGGTAAGCCATTACTCGGTTCTTAATAAATAAATGACCGGGACGTCTTCTTCTTTGCACCAGAGTATGAGTAAAAAGTAGTAAAAGATGTTATTTGAAAAAAGAGTGCAATGTTTAAATGGTCCAGTTTCGATATTGACCCATTTAGCGGTGTTTGACGCCAGAATATGGGCACAACGCCCTCAGGGTAATTGTAACAACAATGTTCTTAAAGTACAGGAAAAGGCCATTAGTGTTTACTTAATGTATACTTTGTTTTTAAACCAGAGGAATTAAAGCATTTTTAATGGTTCATTTGGAAATTCAACTCAATTGTCTAAACTAAAACAAAATAAATTTTATATTAGATAATTAGGTATTTAATATTTTAACAATGTTGCATCCTAAAAGCAAAGTCCCTAAACATTGTTAGACCATATTCAGTTAGCACAGATGTGGCGGAGCTTTTAATGCAGTAAGTAATGATACAATTAAAGCATGTTGCGTAAGCGGTGTCTCTCTCATTGCAGGTAGTAAAAAACTGACAAATTGCAAGTACTTTGTCACTTGGCAGAGCTCCTACTTATAATTAAAGCAATTTCCAGGGCGCACACACACAGAGCGTGAAGGGTTGCGGAATTGCTGGCGGGTCTATTTGAACAATTAGATACTTGTTCAGCGCCTCTCTCGTTTTCAACGCGCTTAAATTGCCCGGAATTATCTTGACCGGATCCCCAACGTCGTTTTATTGTGTTTCCAGTTGGCGCATATCTTTATATTAAATCGAGAATGGACCCTTTTAGTTGCGAGTCATTTCAAATGGTTTGAATGTATTTATGCCCTTTGCTTTTTTTTTTTGGTTATATCAGTCACAAACACAAAATGGTTTACATTCTTTTGTATTTTCCTAAACTTGGAAAGTTAATTGTTTGATTGTAAGATAACTTAACAGCAGTATATGGTAAGAGAGTAACAATCAACTACTATGAGCCTCTACAATTTTTGAATAGTTTGTCTGAATATGTCTTAACATACGAAACTCGTAACCTTTTCAATAAACTGAAGCTTAACCTTTGCTTTAAATAAATGGTTCACTTTTATTATAAGAGTACCAGTAATTGACCAGCAACTAGTTTTTTAAAAGTAAAGTTCCAAAAAACAAGATTATTTATTAATTCTTCAGTTCTACAGGGTGTATTGATAACAGTGCCACTACTTTTTCCTCTAGATTTGTTTATTCATGATAGTTTACGCATATTTTGTTTAAAAATATTGATGAATGACCAGAAATTAAAGTAGTCGATATCCATGTAAATAATCCAATAACTGTGTTATTCTTCACTTCTTAAATGATCATTTACTAGTAAATCAAAGATCGACACTTCATGATCAATTATTGGAAAAAACTACCATTTTGCATGAATATAATGTTTTGAACAACGTTTGTACAATGTTTGAAATAGCTAATCACTTTACTAACATACTTTATCCAGTAGTTAATGTTTTTCATGTAAATTTACAGATTATAATACTAAGACACTTTGGTAAAGTGAGAATTTTGATTAGATGGTCAATAATTGGTATAGTGGCTCTAATTTTAGTTTAAAAAATTTCGTATCCAAGTATTCGAGTTGAGATGCACCAAATTGTATTATTCTTGAGGTAATCCTTGCTTAAAAAAGATGAATGTTTACTTACCCCTTGATGATACAGAATTTGAGCTAGATACAGATGTTGATCTGTAGTAAGGAGGAGAACCTTGAGGCTCTGGCTTTGATAAGTTCATCGTAGAGCCCATTCCTCTAGTTACGTCCGGAGCAGGAGCGAACATTCTATCATCCTGAAATGAAATAACGCTTTTGTGAAGAAGATGAAGAACTGACTTAAACTAGTAAAATACACTTATTTACAAATTTAGGAATTATAACGTTTTTATGAGAGTTGCTCCTATGAGATCTTAGAACAAAATGAAAATGTAGCAGTTTCTATGGAAAATTAAATTCCTCGGAATTTAGTTAAATTCTGACTTTGAACTCGGAATTTACATTGTCACATTGCAAAAGCTCTTCAAACCAAATTAGACAACATTTTTCAGTTTGGCAACATTGCAAACATTCTTCGAAGCAAATTAGTAAAATTTATTAACTTTGGCAACATTGCAAACACACTTCAAAGAAATTAGTCGGACTTGTCAGTTTGGCTACATTACAAACACTCTTCGAACCAAAATTGTAGAATTTGTTAGTTTGATAACATTGCATATACTCTTCAAACCAAATTAGTAAAATTGGTCAGTTTGGCAACATTGCAAACACTCTTTCACAGCAACTAAATTCCGAGTTTGAAGTCGAAATTTAGTTAATTTCTGAGTGAAAAATTGTAATTTTAAGAAAAATAACGTCTGTGGCCCTTCTAGGCCTTCGTACTTTACTAATGTTTCAAAATGTTCAAAAAGTTGGTATTCAGAAGCTGTTAAAGTGTTGTAAAGGCTTTCGGAAGATCCTAAGCTTTTAGCCTGTTCCAAAAAATTTTGGACGCTTCTACGATATTTCAGAGCATTCGGAAAGTCGTAGAAAGTTTTAAAAGCTTTTGGTTTTTACAGTACTTTAGAAAAATTTGTAGATTTCTAGGCTAATTTAAAACAATTACAAAATGAATGTCTCTGTTGGCAATGATGATTAAAAGTGTATTCTTAATTGAGAAATCAAATATACAGTCATTGTTTTTTAATTTAAATATATATGTATTTTTGAAAAACAAAATGAGTGCGGAAAGTAACTTTACTGCGTGCTATGGGGAAAAGTGCTTTCGTTTCGGCAAAACAATCATACTTTTCTAAAAACTTTGTTTGAAGTTATTTTAAGAATTTTTTATAATACTATTTAAATTTTTTTCTATTTTGAATCTGAAAACCATTGATCTTTATTTATTTTTCAAAATAACGTTATTGCTTCTAAAATGCAACTTCTTCAATCACACTTGTATGTAATTAATATCAATTTAATTATTTAAAATTTAATATGATCATATTTTAAGTTTTGACAAAGTTACTAAAAATTGTCAGAATAAATGATAACTGACAAAATTAACACAAGAGGCATTTTCAAAAACCCAAATTTAGAGGTCAAACTATGATTTGCTAAAATTGTAAATTTTGACAATATTCAATTTAAGAAAAATTCAATTGTGTGTCACTTTTCCTTGAGATTTTAACCTGAAATAATCATTTTGGCACCATCGATTTGACTCATTCTCCAAATCCAAAATTGATTTCTTGAAGTGGTAGGTAATTTGTGGTAGGATATTGAACAGAGATTTTGCAGACACTCTAAAACTAAAATATCGTAAACATTAACAAAATCTTAAAGATATTACTAATTATTCTGCAGATGAGTGAACTATCTTCTTTTGAAAGTAATTTGTTTGTGAATCAGATTAGGTTTCCTTAAAGTTAGTTCAGTATGAAACAAGTGATCACAAACTATTTTCTACACTTGTTTCAATTGCTGATTAGAAAAGTTTTGGAAGAGACTCTTGTATAGTCATAACATACAGAGTGTCCAACAGTGGATGGTACCTTAGAGATTTAAAATTTTTATTTGCGTATTTAGATAATGAGTAAACATCTGTTTCGTTTAAATTTTTTAGAATTGAATACACATACACACCTACTTTTCAATACCTGAATTAAAAAACCTACACAGTAACGCAGTCAGAAGCTTTTGGAAAAATCATTTAATAGCATTATCTGTTACATAATCTGAGTACTTTTCAGGACAAGCCCCATATTTGGTAAGACCTTACAGGGTGTCCAGCGACAGTAAGTGAAACTTGAAATTGTTTGCACAAGTGGTTCTTCCACTTAACTGTCTCTAAACACCCTGTAAGGTTCTATCGGTCAAGGGAATTGACTTGTAATTATGCAACACATAATATGGGACCTACACGTGACTTAAAATGACAGTTTAAAGCTACTGCCTTAATTCGAGATTGAGCACTGCTATGTCGCATTTTTTGGATAAATCGATTTACCCAAATTTAATTAAAGTTACCCAAAAAATCACTGTCCCGGTTGAGGATTTAAATTAATTAACTATTCGTGCAGTCTTCACAAATTCACGTAATGTAAACAAATTTTGAAGTTTTTAAATTTTTTCTAATCTTTTTTTTTTCCATCCAAAAAAGTCTGTCAAAGATAACCTTTTTTTGGAAATGCAGTTTATTTTAAAATCTATAACGATGTATGTGGTAAATCTAAAACTGGCCATAGGAAAACCGTGTAAATTTGAAGTGAAGATTTTAACTACCTACCTATCGACAGAAATCAAACACTTTCCACCTGAGTATGCAATATACTACTAATTAATTTTTTTTGGTATTGATTTTTAATAAAAAAAATCAGAACATGTCTACTATGATGTACGTGAGTGTCTGGATTAGAGGAATTTGATGTTATGACAAAAAACCGAGTCTAAAACAATAAAAAAATTTTAATTGCCCTCAATAACACTTAAAAAAAAGACTTTCGAAAATCCCTAGTGACATAAATTGCCGATAAGCGTATATTCCAGCTGTCGGAGTTAATCGCGTAAAAAACTCCGAAACTGTCAACCATTAGCGAAGATAAAATCATAACGGAAATAAACTGTTATTACGCTTTGGACACGACCGAAACTACTCCATTACGAAAGTTTAATTTATTGGTTCAAGCACCAAAATATTGGAAATATTAATTAATGCTCGAATTATTTGCGCGAATTTAATTAACTCTAGTTGACTAGTTACGGACGGAATGTCGAAGTTTTCGAAATTAATTTGCACAAAATCCGCGGCTGCTTGTATTTAGAAACTAAAGTGAACTGACCAAACTACAAATTAAAATCAACGAAAAAAGGGTTATTCGATGTTTTAAGGGCATGCAATTTTAGAAAACATGGCTATAGGATAATAAAATACATTAACTGTTGGGCCACCAAGCTTTAGTACACGAAAAACGGTTTTATAAAAATATACAGGTACAATGATTTTGATTATACTGAATGTGTTTTAGTTTAGTTTTGTTAATATACCAAATCAGTTTTAGAAAATATCATGTATTTTGTGAATATAATCAAGTTATTTTATCATTTTTTTTTACCTGGTAAAGAAAGCTATTTTTGAGTCGTATTTGGTAATTTGATGATTCTTGAATTATTTACAAGTTAACTAAGATCATGTCTTAAATGTAAATGAATGGTTTAATAACACCCTCCACTAACAACTCTGTCTAACATAGAAATTTGATTATCATAATATTATTATAAGCTAAATCCAATTTTGTAACAATTGGCGACAATAAATCACAGCTCTACCCACTTCGAAAATCCTGAATTCGGCGTTGCAACACAAAGTTATTGCTGTTCGGTATACAATGTCGTTATACGACATATCTCAACTGTGCATACAAGTATAATAACTCTAAACCATTTTCCACCTGTTTTCAGAAAGTGTCAGTGGGTGAACGTAAACAATTTATAACTAGGAAAGCACATAAGTGCAGTTATGTATGCATAGAGGCAAGCGACAGCCATACGAAATTTGAATTGTTGTTAAATTGCTTGAAAATAAAGTTGAAAGTATTGTTAAACATAATATGACGATCCTAAAGTACAGTATGAGTTTTTAGATCTAAAAATTATTTTCTCATTTTTTGACATACGTCAAATTTTCATTTCGTTCACTGTATTATAAAAAGGGAATGACAATTGATACGTCGAACGAACTTTATGTAAAATATAAACTTTTTTCAGTTTATTTTTTTAGCAAAGACAAAATCTATACATAATTTGTGTTTTTTTGTCATTTTGGTAAAAACTAAACTGTAAACTGACAATGGTAAACGTTCGCAAATCCAACAGAAATGAATATTTGGTGAATATTTACCGTTAAAATGGGATATTTTACACGAAACCCGTTCTTCCACTGTCCGGGTTATCAATTATTCGTGACAACGCAGGCGGCTGACAGTTCATAGAAATTATCGCCATTGTAATGACTGACATAATGTTTTCTTTTTTTGTTTGTTCATTTTTATTCATATTCGTTATTGATTTCGAGCTAACGCTCAACTATTTTGGTAAAAGTTTGTCAAATTTATGAAATTTTATCAATTCAATTGGTGTAGACAAAAAAAAAAACACTGAAACTTTACTACACACAAGAAACACACTACACTGAAAATTTAAGTATTGAATTGACTAAGGAGGTTATGAAGTTAAGTTTTGATTAGTTTGGTTTTTAGTGAATTTTTTTGTCTTTATACGACAGTTTACATAGCTAGAGTAGAGTTGTAAGAAGAATTCATTCTTGTATTTACTTCTTCTTGTATAATTTCTGTTCTGTTAGCATTGCTGTCTGCAACAATGCTTTTACTGTAATTTTCTTCTGTATAAATTGGTAAAATATTTGGTCTATTGTTTCTCCTTCATTCATGTCCTTTCTTTGTCTCTGTATCTTTTTCCACACTTTCTTCTGAGATCCATATAAGTCCTCCTCTATATCTTTTGTGAATTCCTCTGAATGTTCTCCCTTGATGTTGCCTATTTGTTTCTGAACGTTTGTTTCTTTACTTTTGTCAATGTTTTCACTCTTTCGTCGAACCATGGTGTTTTATATTCACGTTTGTTGATAATTTTGACTATTTTCCAGCTCTCTCCTATATCTTTAATTATTTCTCAATGCTTTCTTTACAACTAACTTTATCCATCAAAATTAATCTATTTTAGTTGTTTTTAACTAAACTAAAACCGTTAAACAACATAAATTCTAAATTTTCCATGTAAAATTAAAGCTGTCACTTGTGAGCAGTGTCAAATTAACAATTGTACTAACCACAGCGTTTCCACATAAAGTAACACAAAAGCCAAAAGAAACATAACTTTAGAACACTAGAAAAAAGAGGCAGAAGACAATTCAGGACCAACCAGCCAAGAAGAGGACCACAATTCCCCCCAGACCTTCCCCCGGGTGACAAGAATTTTATTCTCAAAATCTGGGTAGAACCTTTCCGCAGTTATCTCGGTGCTAACTGGGTTCTAACTGCACTCCTGGCACTTTCCCCCCTTTGCATACGCAAAAGGGGAAAAACCATCCCCCACTCACCAGACAACTCACCTAACCTAACCTAACCTAACTCCCCAAAACTTTAAGATGGACATCCTATAGTTTGCCAGGACCACCAGATATGGACGAGCTGATGAAGAAAGAAGAAATGGCGCCAGAAGAGCCCCTCCGTCAGCGGGGGCATCCTTCTCCCAGGACAGAAGATGCCGATGCAACTCTAGGAACTTCCCGAAAGGGAAAATTCCTGGACTTGTAGCGACTTCCTCTTCCAGACTTATCCTTTTGATCTACAGCGATGGGAGGGTAGAAAGCAGTAGTCTTGCTTGACCCATCTATCTGAGGCCGCATTCCTTGCCAAATAATATTGGCGGCGTAGAAAAAAAGAAATTACATATAAAGCAGTATTTTTAAATGATTATTTATTCTAATTTGGTCAATCATTTTAACACAATCTTATAAACTCAACTTTTTCATTAGGCATAATAAACCACTGATTATTCATGTTTGTTTGCTTTATTCCTTGCAATACAAACTTTTCATATTCACAATACAATTAACATAAATTAAAATATCAATTAATAGAAAAATGTAACTAATAATCTACACATTTTCTTTGTCGATATTCGAACTATGAACCGTCAGTTTAAATGAGCAATTTTCAAATTTACAATTCTGCCATAAATGAAATTCCTTGTGTGGGTTTGTTGAAATTACTGGTTCTCTGATATCATCTGTGGTATTGTTCTCCATTGGTATTAAATTACAATCATTTACATCCAGAATTTTCATTGCTGTGCCATTTTTATTTCTTAAAGAATCGTCAATGTAGCCTTCTGCTACAGTTGTAGCCCTCCAACCACCGTGTCTTTTCAATGAGCAAATGTCTCCACCATTATCTACAAGAAGAGTTGCAGAGGTTCGGCGATGGCAGTGACCAGTATATTCTTTGACATCAGCCAATTTCAAAAACAACGCTATTTCCTTGGGAATACTTGAGATTTTGTGAATACCCATTACAACTCTGTGGTAAACTCCATTTTGATATTTAATGAAAAAACGATCTGTATCAATAACATCTGGACGAAGAGACAAGTATTTTTTACAAATATTTATGTGAAATTCTCCAACAATTGTAAATGTTCTGGGCTTGTAATTTTTCGTGTTTGGAATTTTAACCAGAATTAATTTTTCCATGTATTCAATATCTTGAATTCTCAAGTTTACCAGTTCATTACATCGACATGCCCCTGATATGCCGTATATTAAAACAACCTAAAAATGTTGAATATAGGTATTAAAAAAAATCATAAATTCATTTTTGTTTCGGATCTTACCTTCATGGCTAAATACTTTTTGTCAGGTGCTTCTGTTAAAAAAGTGTCTACTTAGTTCTTGGTGAAAGTTTTAGACTTTTTAGCTGCATAGTTTTCACTTTTTTGCTTTAAAAATGCTTGCACCTTTTTATACGATAGAATATTTATACTGTCTCAGCTTTAAGCATGGAATATTGCGCCCACATTGTCGAACTCTTCAATGATTTACTTAAATGGGCAAAATAGGCCAATACAACATTTTCGGTAAAATTGACCGCTTGGTAGTGTTCTCTGGCCCAAGTGGTGAATTTATTGTACGCTCGTTCATACATTTCGCGGGACCTGCCAGGAGTCAAATTATTTAGCGTATTTGACGCTATTTCTGCTAAAGCAGGTGGTGTACAACTTATTTTATCACTATCACTCATTTCGGCGATTTAGGTCGCTTTACGGGTTTACTGAAACTTTATTTGACAATACAACAACGCAATTAGTAAGTATTAGTACAAGGTGTTTGAATTTTGAATTAGTGTGCCATGGACATCACGATTTTTGACAGATGACACAGTGACAGCGTAATACCGTAAACAGGATGTGTATCGTTTCCTAGCCAGGTTAACCGATTAATTCGGACTGGTAAATGTACACGGTTACTGAAAAAATATCATTCTCATAGAACAACGGAGATTTGAAGCCAGAAAACCAGAGCAAATGGCCGATAACATTTTTGAAAGCCTATATTCAAGAACCGCGTTCCCTGTAAATTCGGAGCGCGTAACCGTAATCGACAGATGACGCTAGACAGCCAAGATGCGCCCTCTGTTAGATAACTTTGGAAACAGCTTCGTGTTGTTATCGTATTAGCCGCTGTTGTGAGAATCAGTTTTTGTCTTTTTGTGTCAGTCCGTTTGTTTATGTTTGATTTTGAATTTGATCACAAATTTAGCCCTGACACCTTCAGGAAAACTGTATTTCAGAATAAGAACATGAAAGGATTGTATTGCAGAGCCAAGCCTGACAAGCCAATCAAAGCAAAGTAAGTGTTAATTGCATTAATTTCATCTGCTTTTTTCTAAATGCATTTTTTTACCTCTTAGGATATGAAATAGCCTTTCTACGCCGACAGTACAGGTACGTAATAGGCTTATTTTAGACCGCTTGAAAAAAAAATAAATTTCTTATATTCCCTGATTAGGTCATCATAATTTTTGAATGTCTCCACACTAAATCCTATGTTTTATTGTAAACTAACCTCATCAGCATTTCTCTATTTCTGTGTGTTGCAATATTTGTTATGACTTACGTTACGTTTACTAAAACTTAGTAAACACTATTTTCATAAATCATGGCTTTAAAACAACCAGCCTAATGATCAAAAATCAAAGTTGCACTAGTTTCTCAAATCAGTTATTATCAATCGTCGACGACTATAAAACTTCTTTGTATAAACAACTTGCAAACTTTTCCAAAGCCAAAACTTTAATGCAGCCATAAAAAAATTAAAGCTGCTTTCAGAATTTTATAAACTTTCCCGATTCTCTGCAATACAGAGAGTTGATATTCCATTATACTTCAGAATAATAATTATAATTGAATGACTGCTTTTGTTAAGTTTCCTAATTAAAGGCATTGTTCAACTTCAACAAGGAGCAACAGATTATCCAATGTTCGCCTAATTAAAATGATGCACAGCCTTTTCATTACAGTGTAGGATGCTAATTTTGAACCTTTTAATTTCTGCCTGTGTTATCGTTAGGCCTACGTTTTAGCAAGAATTCATTGATGTCAGAAACAATAACAACTTCAACTAACTTGCCTAATTTGGTACTACTTATTCCAAGTTTTAAATGTTGCTTGTTTTCAGAATTGCATCAGCTAGTTGATTTTCCCTCTATAATACTGATTTTAAAATTAATTATCTTCTATCGACATAACAAGTAACTTTCAAAAGGAAACTAGAGAAAGGAAATGATTTTTTAACGTAATTAAATAAAATAACGATTATTTTCCGTCTTGGGAGTTGCAAATTTCTCATTACACCATCATTACTTTCCTTTCTATTAAACGTTGTCAAAGGTGTCCAAAGAGATAAACAATTTGCGAGCTAATATAATGCGCTTCGTTGGAAAGCGGCAGTATCCTAAAAGCCGTGCCATAATAACAAGGGTTTTTGCTCGCCGGGAACTTTTATTTAAAATTCCATTATTTAATGTGCTCTTCAGGAGATTCAGGAGATTTAATATTAAGCTAGGATTATTAAAACGCTTTCGGTCCTTCGAAGAGATATGATGGCTCTTTAATTAGACTGGATCATTGTGGAATATCATATTTCGTCTTAAGACTCTTTAGGAAAGATACACATTTTAGGTGAAATTAAAATTTCTGACTTGAATTATGTGCACTCTGCTAAGTTACTTTTGGATCTTTCTAGTGGTTTACTTAAGTTTTTTTTTGGGTTTCATGAAGATTGTTTTAATGGTGATTCACTTAATTGCATATGATGCCCAAACCCATGCTAAAGTTGTCTGTTTAATTTTCAGGTAGTGTTTTACTTGAACTAAAGTAACTGCCTTATTTCAACCACATGGTATGAACTTTTATATGTCGATAGAAACCCAGTAAAATAGTGATGCACGAACCCCAAAGCTAAGCTGTCAAGCGACCCGTGGCGATGGCTACCCTCGCGAGGGTTGGTATCAGGGGTTATTGATACCGCGAACGGAGCCTTCAGAATACCAGGCGACCTTCTGGAGTAACCAGCCTTACTGCGGTATGAGGCTCTACCGTAGCTGACATTTCATCCTCAATACTCGTGGGACTAATATGGACAGAGTAGAAACAAAAGAAACAAAAAACCTTCAGCTTGAGCAAGAGATGTCTTCGGACATGGACTTGCCAAGCACCTCAGAGCAGACGTCTAGCAACGAGACTGCTGAAAAAACTGGGACAAGTGAGAAAGACTTGGTGGAAAGGGTCACCTCGATGAACCTAAAAACCAAGAAGCTCTCGGGGGCCCAGCGAAAAAAGCTTACCAAGCAGAAAAAAATCGCTGAGGGTACGTGGACCGCGGAAAACCCGCGGAAACGTCCTCGCAAAAAGGAAGAAATTCCTAAAGAGAAAGGTGAGGAGGTGGCGAGTGGAAGCGGGGCTAAAAAGAGACCACTTTCAGACTCGACCACGCCGCCCTCGCTTGGGAGGAACGCCAAAAAGTCCAGGGGTTCTCACGAACGGACTGGTACTTACAGTGACGTAGCCTCCGGGCACAAGATGGCTGTTGTCCACAGGCGGCACCCGGACGGGACCCTTACTCAGGACCAGGCGGACCTGATTCAGGGGAAGGTTCTGGAGGCTGTTGACAACATACAGCCAGGGGAACAACCTCCACAATTCCTGGGGTCAAAGTTTGTGTGTGGCGTCATCACGATGACATGCGCAAACGAGACAACCCGGGACTGGCTATTGGGGACGGTGCAAGGCCTGGGACCTTTGTGGGAGGGAGCTGAACTGACTGTGGTCAAGGCAGCAGACCTTCCTAAGAGGCCTAGGTTCACTGTCTGGATACCAGAACTTGTGGACGAAGACAAGGTCAGGAAACGCCTCAGTCTCCAAAATCCAGGGCTAAATACGGCAGACTGGATGCTGCTTAGTAAGAAGCAGGCAGAGAAGGGGCAAACCATGGCTTTTTCGGTGAATCAGGGATCTGAAAAGAACCTGAGGAAAAATGGCTTGAAAGCGTACTGGGGGCTAGGAAGGGTAACCTTTAAGCCTCTGGAAGCCAGTAAAAGCGCAGAAAACGTGGGCAGAGCTGAGGGTAGCTCAGATAAACCTGCAGCACAGTAGGGCGGCAACAGCAGCCCTTCAGGTGCTGTTGGTAGACTGGGACATAGCACTCATCCAGGAACCATGGACATACAAAGGTGAGGTTAAAGGTTTGGGGGGGACTGGCGGAGAACTAATATACTGTAGATCCAACGAGGCTCCCCGAACCTGTATTTATATAAAAAAAGGCATAAAGCTACTTCCACTGACAGATTTCTGTTCTAGGGACTTAGTAGCTGTTAAAATAAGGGTATCACAGGGAGAGGGGCCGAGGGAGTTAACTCTTGGATCAGCCTACCTTCCCTATGACGACCCTGAACCACCTCCAACCAGAGACGTTGAAAGGCTAGTGATGAGATGCAGAGGTAGTGGATCACACCTCATCATTGGTTGTGATGCAAACGCACACCACACGTACTGGGGCAGTACCAACATCAATAAAAGAGGTGAGTCACTTTTAAGATTCATTATGGCAAATAACTTAGACATAATGAACGTTGGTAACAGACCTACCTTCGTAAATACTCGAAGGCAGGAAGTGATTGACATTACACTGGCTAGCACATTTGCAAGCAATATTGTAAGCAAGTGGCATGTGTCAGAAAGGGTAAGTAGTTCAGATCATAGATACATATGCTTTGAGCTTAGCGGCATGCAACGAACTACTGAAACGTATCGCAACGCTCGGAAAACTAACTGGGAATCCTTTAGGACAGACTTGTTTTCAAACATTCAAAGCGTTGAAACCAAAATAAAAAATGTGATAAGCCTAGAAAAAGCTGCAGGAGATTTACAGACTGCAGTAATAAAGGCATATGAGAACAACTGTCCTCTTATCCATAGGGTATCCAACAGAAATGTTGTCTGGTGGAATAATGACCTAGCGGCTAAGAGGAAGAAAGTAAGACAACTTTACAATAAGGCAAAAAAGACAGGACTCTGGGAACAGTACAGAGAGTGCTTAGTAAACTACAATAAATCACTCAGGAAGGCTAAATATGACTCCTGGAGAAGGCACTGTGAGGATATTGATAGCACTCCAGAATGCGCCAGACTTCAACGAATCCTATCTAAGAACTTCCAAAATGTGATAAGCAATATAAAAACTCCGAGTGGAGAATACACAAAGTCAGGCAAAGACACCTTGGAAGAACTTTTCAGGGTACACTTTCCTGGCTCAACAATCACAGAGGAACCTTCAGTAACTGAAGGCCTGGAGACTTGCAAAAAAGCCTCCAGAAGCGACTGGAAGGTAGCCTCACAAGTGGTGACCTATGACAAAGTAAAATGGGCAATAAATTCGTTTGAACCGTATAAATCACCGGGACCTGACGGAATACTACCCATAATGCTACAGCAAGGAACAGACTTGCTCACTAGCAAACTAACCAATGTTCTAAGAGCTAGCTTAGCACTAGGACATATTCCAATGAACTGGAGGCAAGTTAGGGCGATTTTCATACCCAAAGCAGGGAGACCATCCGACCTGGCTAAATCATTTAGACCAATCAGTCTCATGTCATTTATTTTAAAAACATTGGAAAAACTGGTGGACAGACATATAAGGGATGGTGTTTTAGTAAATAGACCACTACACCAAGACCAATATGCGTACACAACAGGCAAGTCAACAGAAACAGCGCTTTTCCAGGTTGTACATCGACTGGAACAAGGCCTGGAAAACAAAGAGATAACATTGGGTGCCTTCTTGGATATAGAAGGTGCTTTTGATAATACCTCTTTTAAATCAATCATCACGGCAGCCAAAGAAAGAGGACTTGATGACACCTGCTGCAGGTGGATCAAGGGCATGCTCAAAAACAGATTGGTACACTCTTCACTCATGGGTGAAAGTCTTTCAGTGCAAGTAGCTGGAGGATGTCCCCAGGGTGGTAACCTATCGCCTATCCTATGGAACCTTGTCGTTGACGGACTGCTCAATAAGCTGAGCAGGGAAGGCTTCCATGTTAATGGATATGCCGACGACATAGTTATCATGGTGAAAGGGAAGTTCACAAGTACAGTACGGGAAAGGATGCAGATGGCCCTAAATACTGTAGCAAGATGGACTGCAAGTGAAGGGCTGAATATAAGCCCCACAAAAGCCACCATCGTCTCATTTACCAGAAGGAAAAAATTGGATGGAATTGGACCAATTTATCTTCATGGTGAAGAGTTAACATTCAAGGGAGAGGTTAAGTATTTAGGAGTCATCCTAGACTCAAAACTAACCTGGAACCAGCATCTGGAAAAGGTCATAAACAAATCGGTAACCACATTTGCAATGGTTAGACGAATGTATGGAAAAACATGGGGTCTCAGACCTGGTATGGTGCACTGGGTGTACACCAGGGTGATCAGACCAGCAATAACTTACGCAGCTGTAAGCTGGTGGCCAAAAGTCATGCAAAACACTGCGATACACAAACTAGAGAGGATTCAACGAATGGCCTGTCTAGGCATAACTGG
The DNA here is from genome assembly GCF_016097725.1 of Ips typographus. Taxonomy (NCBI): domain Eukaryota; kingdom Metazoa; phylum Arthropoda; class Insecta; order Coleoptera; family Curculionidae; genus Ips; species Ips typographus. Next base: position 3,491,754 of record NC_138430.1, on the reverse strand, counting down.
TGCAATAAAAACCACTCCTACTGCGAGCATGGAAGCTATATTAGACCTGCCTCCACTGGACCTAATAATTTTAGGGGAGGCAAGATGTGCTTACCAAAGGCTCCGGGACTTGATTGACCTGCCGGGGAACATAACAACGACAGGTACAACATCAATTTGGAACACAGTAAGGGATCCAATTCTTGAAATGAGATCGGATTACATGTGTCCTAAATATCACATTCAGAGGAAATTTGAGGTAATACTGGATCAAAAATTCTGGGTAAATAATGCGAAAAAACTGACCCAGGACTGTCTAATATGGTTCACAGATGGATCTAAACAGGAAAGGGGAAGTGGTGCAGGAGTTTATGGCGAGAGACCTAAGGTAAGCATCAGCATACCACTAGGAAAACACGCCACAGTTTTTCAAACGGAAATATATGCTCTGTTATGGTGCATAGAAGAAAACATTAGAAGGACTTACAAAAATAAGCAAATTCTAATAATAACTGATAGCCAGGCGGCCTTGAAAGCACTGCTTACGTGCAAAACATCGTCAAGACTGGTAGATGAGTGTCTACAGAGAATTACGGAACTGGCAGAGCATAACAGGGTAAAACTTGTATGGGTACCAGGTCACTCAGGCATTCCTGGAAATGAAAAAGCAGATGAACTTGCCAGGCAAGGCTCAAATGCAAACATGATTGGACCAGAACCATCTGTAGGCATACCTAGATGCTCAACAAGACGGGTCACTGGAGAATGGATCAACACAAAACACCTGGAACGCTGGAAGACGTACCCAGGAAATAAGCATGGGAAGCAAGCTATTGCAGGACCAAATAAAAATAAGGCTCAAGAACTGCTAAAGTACAGCAGGAAAGAACTGAAAGACCTAACAGCGCTTCTCACAGGGCATGGACCTGTGAGACAACACCTGTCCACCATGAAACTATTCGATGATAACCTGGACTGCAGACTATGCGGGGAGGAAATCGAAACGTTTGAACACATCATATGTGAATGTAAAGCACTTGGTCAAAGGCGACAAACAATCTTCGGGAAAACTAAGTTAGTACTGAAAGAGATACAAAGAGCACCAAGCAAGGACCTTCTTCACCTCGTACGGGAAACAGGGATAATGGACTGGTGTAACTAAAGTACCACAAACATGGGGACAGTACAATAAGCCATTAGGCTTACGTGCTATCTGGAGCGGACAGCCGACAGACCCATGGAGAAAGAAAAAAAAAAAAAAAAAAAAAAAAAAAAACCCAGTAAAATGAGCTTTCCGACGACATGGAATATATAATACCTAACTTAACTTGTCAAACCTGTGCAAAATTAGTAGAGTTTTTATAGTTTATGGCTTATACACATAAATGATTAAGTTTTATTAACCTGATCAGAACTATACAGAATAAGTACTGATAGGTAAATTATCGGTAAGGTAAATATTTTAATTTACCACGAAAATTTGACCGAAAATTGTATCATTAAATTACTACTGGTAAATTACAAATACTGTGTTTCTGGCAGTTCAAATTTTGAAATCGTTTTTTTTTTTCTGACTGTACCCAATCTTGTAGTGTTTTTTTATTGAATAGGGAATTTAGTGAGGATTCCAAAAATATGCTTAAAATAGTAATTTTCTCACTCCAAGTGAGTTTTACAAGCGATTTTACCTATTCCTAACTGTGTTTTTGGCAGTTCAAATTTTGACACCGCTTTTCTCATTGACTGTATCAAATTTTGTAGTACTTTTTCAGGTTATTGGTTAGGAAACTTAATGATGATTCCAGAAATGTGTTTAAAACAGTCATTTTCTCACTCCAAGTTGGTTTTACAGGCCATTTTGTCCCTGACTGTTCTTTCAAACTGTTTTTTGGCAGTTCAAATTTTGGCACCGCTTTTATCCTTGACTGTATTAAATTTTGTAGTGTTTTTTCAGGTTATTGAATAGGAAATTTAATGAGGATTCCAAAAATGTGCTTAAAACAGTCATTTTCTCACTCCAAGTTGGTTTTACAGGCGATTTTGTCGCTGACTGTTCTTTCAAACTGTGTTTTTGGCAGCTCAAATATTGCAACAGCTTTTGTCGTTGACTGTATTGAATTTTGTAGTGTTTTTTCAGGTTATTGGATAGGAAATTTAACGAGGATTCCAAAAATGTGCTTAAAACAGTCATTTTCTCACTCCGTAGATTTTACAAGTGATTTTGTTCCTGACTGTTCTTTCAAACTGTGTTTCTGGCAGTTCAAGTTTTGACACCGCTTTTTTCACTAACTGTGTCAAATTTTGTAGTACTTTTTCATGTTATTGGATAGGAAATTTAATGAAGATTCCAAAAATGTGTTTAAAACAGTCATTTTCTTACTCCAAGTTGGTTTTACAGGCGATTTTGTCGCTGACTGTTCTTTCAAACTGTGTTTTTGGCAGCTCAAATATTGCAACAGCTTTTGTCGTTGACTGTATTGAATTTTGTAGTGTTTTTTCAGGTTACTGGATAGGAAATTTAACGAGGAAGCCAAAAATGTGCTTAAAACAGTAATTTTCTCACTCCAAGTGGATTTTACAAGTGATTTTGTTCCTGACTGTTCTTTCAAACTGTGTTTCTGGCAGTTCAAATTTTGACACCGCTTTTTTCACTGACTGTATCAAATTTTGTAGTACTTTATCAAGTTATTGGATAGGAAATTGAATGAGGATTCCAAAAATGTGTTTAAAACAGTCATTTTCTTACTCCAAGTGGGTCTTTCAGACAATTTTGTCCCTGACTGTTCTTTCAAACTGTTTTTGGCATTTCAAATTTTGGCACAGCTTTTGTTCTTGATTGTATTAAATTTTGTAGTGTTTTGCAGGTTATTGGATTGGAAATTTGATGAAGATTCCAAAAATCTGCCTAAAACAGTCATTTTCTCACTTCAAGTGGGTTTTACTAGCGATTTTGTTCCTGACTGTCCTTTCAAACTGTGTTTCTGGCACTTAAAATTTTGATACCGCTTTTTTCACTGACTGTATCAAATTTTGTAGTGTTTTGCAGGTTATTGGATAGGAAATTTAACGAGGATTCCAAAAATGTGCTTAAAACAGTCATTTTCTCACTCCAAGTGGATTTTACAAGTGATTTTGTTCCTGACTGTCCTTTCAAACTGTGTTTCTGGCAGTTGAAATTTTGACACCGCTTTTTTCACTGACTGTATCAAATTTTGTAGTACTTTTTCAAGTTATTGGATAGGAAATTTAATGAGGATTCCAAAAATGAGCTTAAAACAGTCATTTTCTTACTCCAAGTGGGTCTTTCAGACAATTTTGTCCCTGTCTGTTCTTTCAAACTGTTTTTGGCATTTCAAATTTTGGTACAGCTTTTGTTCTTGATTGTATTCAATTTTGTAGTGTTTTTTCCGGTTATTGGAAAGCAAATTTAATGAGGATTCCAAAAATGTGCTTAAAACAGTCATTTTTCACTCCAAGTGGGTCTTACAAGTGATTTTGTTCCTGACTGTCCTTTCAAACTGTGTTTCTGGCAGTTCAAATTTTGACACCGCTTTTTTTACTGACTTTATCAAATTTTGTAGTACTTTTTCAAGTTATTGGATAGGAAATTTAATGAGGATTCCAAAAATGTGCTTAAAACAGTTATTTTCTTACTCCAAGTGGGTCTTTCAGACAATTTTGTCCCTGACTGTTCTTTCAAACTGTGTTTTTGGCATTTCAAATTTTGGCACAGCTTTTGTTCTTGACAGTGTTAAATTTTGTAGTGTTTTTTGAAGTTATTGGATAGGAAATTTAACGAGAACTCCAAAAATGTTCTTGAAACAGTCATTTTCTCACTCCAAGTGGGTTTGACATGCAATTTTGTCCCTGACTGTCAAACTGTGCTCAACGGTTGCAAAAATCAGGGTTTAGAACAGTTTTCGTGTACAAAACTTGTTTCTGAGATGTAAGACAGTTACTTTGACAGTGGTCACGTGACGGCCTAGCTAAATTCTTATCCTCCAACGACGTGATATCTGTCACTAATGTCAAAACTGTCAAAATTGTGGAAACAAGATTTTCACTTGTAAACTAAACTGAAATAAAAATTTTATATCTCAAGGTAAAAAGTTTTATCTGAATCATCAACTATAATACAAGAGCAGTCGAAATTATGTTCCGATGTAAGAAACGCAACCTCATATAACTGTAAAATGGATGATCTAATCAAGCCATTCTATCCTGTGCGCCATTTAGAGGTTGAGAGACAAGAAAATAGCATTTCGGGTAGTAAAATTTACGATGGTTACCGTTGCGAGACTAAAATCCTATTTGCATATTTTTCACCTTAGAGGAAAATGCATAATGCACATGGCTTAATTACAATCCATTTGACTTTAAGTGTTCGTGAAATGGTAAAATTTCAATTGTTTCAGACGGTGTTTTAAAGTTGGTTACATTTAATAGTGATGTTTTAAATTGAACTTAAGAATTATCCTAAAACTTTATTAAAATGGTGTTGTAAAGCTTTCATCGCAACTCATAAAAATTCCTAGGAGAGAATTACACAATTTTCATTTTTTTTTAAAACGCTTGACAGATATAAGATAAAATAGCGCGAAAGCCGTAATAAAAATGCAGATGAAAAATCTCCTCCAATGAGAAATGGGCCCTCCAACCTCGGGCGTTGCAACGAGATTATTTACTTTTTCCATAAAGCCGGGACACTCTCAGCCAGGTTAAATGACGCATATAGGCGGCACTTAAAACTAAAAAGTTCGAATGGAGTCTAGATAGGAGAAGTGGACGGTGACAAACGAGAACTCGTTTCCGTTGATATCGGCTACACGTAGCCCCTTATCCCCAACAGCGGAACACTTTCTATATTTTTCAGATTTAACAAACTTTCTTGAAATATTCATGACGACCCTCAATTTTTCTGTCCTCTGTATATTGCCTCTTGTGATTGTTACTGAATGTACAAGGTACAGCATACAATAGACATGAGTCTCAAATAAAACCTGTACAACTAATGAACAATTTTTGTTGTACTTTTCTAACTAGTATGGAAGCTGTTTGACAAGTCAATCAACCTTAACTAGTAGTTATCTCCAATTCTCTAAAAAAAGTTACTAATGTTTAATTCTGGTGAACGTGCAGGCCACTCCATGACATCCTCAAGAGTTGAGCTCCTTAATTCAATACGTTTCTACATTTTAAGGGTTTGTATAGTAATTTTGATAGGCTTTCTCAGTAATTATTTTTTGTTTTCCTTTCCTATTTTTTGTGTGCCTAATGACACACAAAATTTTAGCTATTTAGCTAGTTTCCAAAAAACAATTCAATTTAAAAACAGACCAAATTGCCTGAAGCAAACTAAATAAGTTCATGTTATTAACTTTGAGTATTCCAAATAAAAACAAACACATGCCTATTAGATATTCACTTACTTTTTCTGCCTTTCAGACGATTCCAACGCAATCTTTTGCATAAAATTTTAGAGTAGCTCTTCGCAATTTGCCTTTTGCATGGCAAGCAGAAACACTCCGAAGAAAACTGTTTCCAAGTAGAATTCCCGCAAACTTTATAGATAATTGAATGGGAGAATTTATTTAATTGCAGTCATAATTGGTATTTTCCTTCGAGGTATTTACAAAGTCGTTTGACTGTGTTCGTATCCAGACAGAAGTTTATTTTTAGGGATTACGTTTTAATTGAGTTATATCCAGTTTTAAAACCAGACAGTTTAGTTTGATGATTATCTTTTTCAATTTGTTTTATTAATGGAACTGAGCAAATGAAATGAGAACTAAAATTTAATGACTGACTGGTCATTATGATCTAAATTGTTATGATTATAGCTCTATGATTAAATCATATTAATCAGTGGAAATTGCATGTTGGATTTTGGAAAAGTCTGTAAATTACATTTAAACTAAAAGCACGTCATGTCATCGTGACAGTTTAAATTCGTAGCTGGCAACACTGTACAGTTAAATTGACACCTGTCAGCAACAGTCATGTGATTCGAAAAATGTCGTCTTTTTACCTAAAAAGTCTGTAAATTATATTTAAACAGTTAGGAAAGCTAAAACTGTAAAAACACGTCAAGTGATTGTGACAATTTAAATTCACAGTTGGCAACACAGTAAAGTGAAGTTGAAACTTACGGACAACAGTCACGTGACTGGGAGAATGTCAAATTTCACCTTGAAAAGCTTCTAAATTATATTTAAAGAGTTGAGAAAGCGAAAATTGTAAGTGCACGTCACGTGATCGTGACAATTTAAATTAGCAGCTGGCAACACTGTAAAGTTATATTGAAACTTGTCAATAACAGTCACGTGGCCCGGAAAATGTTATCTTAAACCTCAATAACTTTGTAAATTACATTTAAACAGTTGGAAAAGCTTAAATTGTAAAGGCACGTCACGTGTGTTTGTGACAATTTAAATTCGCAGTTGGCAACATTGTAAAGATAAGTTGACACCTGTTAAGTGTTAATATCAGTCATGTGACCTGAAAAATGTTGGGTTTCCCCTAGAAAATTCTATAAACTACATTTAAGCAGTTAGGAAAACGAAAACTGTAAAAACACGTCAAGTGATTGTGACAATTTAAATTCACAGTTGGCAACACAGTAAAGTGAAGTTGAAACTTGAGGACAACAGTCACGTGACTGGAAAAATGTCAAATTTCACATTGAAAAGCTTCTAAATTATATTTAAAGAGTTGAGAAAGCGAAAATTGTAAGTGCACGTCACGTGATCGTGACAATTTAAATTAGCAGCTGGCAACACTGTAAAGTTATATTGAAACTTGTCAACAACCGTCACGTGGTCCGGAAAATATTATCTTAAACCTCAATAACTTTGTAAATTACATTTAAACAGTTGTAAAAGCTTAAATGGTAAAGGCACGTCACGTGTGTTTATGACAATTTAAATTCGCAGCTGGCAACATTGTACAGTGAAATTGACACCTGTCAGCAACAGTCATGTGATTCGAAAAATGTCGTATTTTACCTAGGAAAGTCTGTAAATTACATTTAGACCCTTGGAAAAGCTAATATTGTGAAAACACGTTACGTGTCATTGTGTCAATTTAAATTCGCAGTTGGCAACACTGTAAAAATAAATTGACACCTGTTAAGTGTTAACAACAGTCATGTGACCCGAAAAATGTCGTCTTTCACCTATAAAATTCTGTAAATTACATTTAAACAGTTAGGAAAGCGAAAACTGTAAAAACACGTCAAGTGAATGTGACAATTTAAATTCACAGTTGGCAACACAGTAAAGTGAAGTTGAAACTTGAGGACAACAGTCACGTGACTGGGAGAACGTCAAACTTCACATTGAAAAGCTTGTAAATTGTATTTAAACAGTTGAGAAAACGAAAATTGTAAAAGCACATTACGTGATTGTGACAATTTAAATTGACAGCTGGCAACACTGCAAAGTAATATTGAAACTTGTCGACAACAGTCACGTGGTCCGGAAAATGATATCTTAAACCTCAATAACTTTGTAAATTACATTTAAACAGTTGGAAAAGCTTAAATTGTAAAGGCACGTCACGTGTGTTTATGACAGTTTAAATTCGTAGCTGGCAACACTGTACAGTTAAATTGACACCTGTCAGCAACAGTCATGTGATTCGAAAAATTTCGTCTTATCACCTAGAAAAGTCTGTAAATTACATTTAAACAGTTAGGAAAGCTAAAACACGTCAAGTGATTGTGACAATTTAAATTCCTAGTTGGCAACATAGTAAACTTAAGTTGAAACTTATGGACAACAGTCACGTGACTGGAAGAATGTCAAATTTCACATTGAAAAGCTTCTAAATTATATTTAAACAGTTGAGAAAGCGAAAATTGTAAAAGCACGTCACGTGTGTTTATGAAAATTTAAATTCGCAACTTCCAGCTGTCAACAACTGTCATGAGGCAAAAAACTTTTTTCGAGTGGTGATGACATAAATCAATCCTCGAATCAACCTAAATGATTATTTCACCTTCAAATCCCCACACAAAACTACAGTTTTAAATTGACACATAACTGTCAAAACTTACCAAATAAAGTAAATATTTACCAAGTCACAGTTTGGCCTCAAAATCTACATATTGTCAAAACATTATTTTATTATATTATGACAATTATGTTACAAATAATAGATGAATTACATTTTTTTTTGTTTTAAACTTACTTACATTTTTTTGTACTTTCTTGTGATCACGTTTACTGCAGACTAAACAGAAGCTGTTTCACTAAAATATTACTCAGCAGTCGACAATTTAAAAAAAGCAAAACACAGAAAATATCTTTGGCAAACTACCGACCTTTTTACCCAACTTTAAGCACTTGAAGCCGTTTAACAATATACTAGATAAACGCTTCGCCAATAGACTTTTCCATTAGAATTAATCCAATTTAGCAAGCAACAAACTTGAATGGATTTAACTTCTTTATTCAACGTTCACCACTAAAGCCGTATAAACACTTTTACGGAAGACTAAGTAAGCATAATGAGTGTAGGCAAACTAGTCACCCTTTGAGATCATTATTCGAAGCAACTTTTCACATTAATATAAATTATAAGAATTAGGAACACTTGGTGAGAGCCCACTAACTGTAGTCCACAACTGAGTCTCGATGCTATAAACTATGGGATTTAAAAGTTCCCTTATTACTACGTTAATGGGAAACTGGGACAAAGTTTTCAGAGTCTGGGCAGTTTTAGCACAAAGTTCTTTTGAAATTTTTACGTCGTTAAGTAAATCATAGGATTTTGTATTGTTTATAGTTTAAAATTCGGTAAGCAGTATTGAGATCTGTTGCTGTTTAAATGGAGTGTTTATTGCATAAACTCGGACAGGGCTGTATAAAGGTAGGGTCAGAAAACAAATGCTTGTCGGTAACAAAGAACATAATTAAGGGAAAAAGTCCCGGGGCTGACCTAATTCCCAAGACCCCAAGCTCAACTTTGCAGTTGGATTTCGGTTATGTTCAAAGAGGGCACCGAAATGGCAATTCCTACCGTATTTCACTTAAAATAACTGACAAGCTTCTACAGGGTGTCTCTAAAAGGTTTGTACAAAATCCTGACATGAAAATAGCTTTATTTAACACCTGGCTAATAATAACTTTAAAGGACATAAAATAATTAAAATATTATTAAATTTATGACCGCACACAGGTACAAATAAAGTAACAATACATAGCTGTAATTAAATAGGACAGTTCTAGTATTACTAAACTACTTTAAAACAATGAGCTATTAATCATAAGAATAAAAACACATTTACAAATGTCAATATAAATCAGATCAAACCATTATTCCCCATGAATTGAGTCCCATGAGATTGTTCTTTAGCATCTTCTTAAAATTATCTAAATTAGGCACAGTTTTTATTGGGGAGTTTATTAAATTTTAGTGCATTTCTTGTACTTTTTGTTGTTGCAACCCAAAAATTATCTTTATTTCTGGTATTATATGTATGCACACAAACGAAAGTTTAAACCAAAGACATCCTCCATCGAGGACGAAAACGGTAATGTTTTGTGGGAAGTCAAAGGTATACTGCAACGATGGAAATAATACTGCTAAGTGTTATATAAAGAGGAAGCAGGCCAAAATAATCAGGAGTGAGGAGCAGACACGTCTCACGACAAATGAACACAAGAAGCGAAGTGGAAGAGGCCATAACACACCTTAAGTCAAACAAGGCCCCAGGAAAACTACTGAGAAATGAAGGAATCAAGATCATGACATATGCAACAAAGTGTAGCAGACTGAACAATGACCTAAAGACTGGACTAGATCGGCTTTTATTCCAATCCACAAAAAATGATCTACGAAGAAATGCCAAAACTACCGGACGATAGCAATAATATCGCACGTTAGCAAGGTTTTACTCAGAATAATCGACCGAAGACTACAAAAGTATTTGCTACCTCAGATGTCTCCTGAACAAGCCGGTTTCGTTAAAGGCAAAGGGACCAGAGACCAGATATTTAATACCCGCCAACTAATAGAAAAATCACGATAGTTTAATGTCCTTATGCTCCTATGCATTCTAGACTACGAGAAAGCCTTCGATTGTGTAAGATGGGAGAGTCTGTGGCAAGTGCTGAGTGAGAAGGGAGACCCAGGTCACCTGGTAGCCCTCATTACCAGTTTGTACGAGAATAATGACGCAATTGTCAACCTGTATAATAAATAAAACATCGGATCCTTTCAACAAAAAAAAAACTACTACTAAAGAGGACTGCGCCAGGGGTACATATGGTCACACAGACTGTTCAATGCCTATGGCAAATACATAATGAGACGCGCCCTAGATTTGGAGGAGGGAGGAATCACGATCAATGGTAAAATGCTAAACAATCTTCGATACGCGGACGATACCACTCTAATAGCAAAGAATGAAGAAGAAACGGCCCGAAGGCTTGGAAGTGTGGCTGGTGAGAGTCGGACTCTTGGTCTGGAGATTAACTTCGACAAAACCAAATTCATGGTAATTGATAGGTAACGCAGTACAGATAAACAATTTGCCTCCAAATATCGAAACGGTTAATGACTTCATCTATTTGAGGTCTTTAATAACGAACACAGGAGAGAGAGAAGAAGCTATGGTAAACCTGGGAAAGATATGGACAGACAGAGGGATAACCAAAAAGACAAAATGACTCTGGTGAGATCTTTGGTGGCTGATACCCCCCGCATAGACTCATTTGAAATGTGTTGCTGAAGAAGAATGTTGCGCATTCCATGGACGGCTAGAAGAACAAACGTGTCAATTCGTAATGAACTCGACATATCGGATCCACACCTTTGGAAGCGTAAGGTTACCAGCTGCAAGTAGCCATAGTGTCACGTTTGCTTCAGACATGATGATACGAAGAAGAAGAAAAAGATGTATGCACTGCTACATGGTTACTTAACTTATTAGTCAAGTAAGCTGGTGTTAAGCCATTTTGTATTTTATATATCAAAATCATATTTTGGTAAATGAGAAACGTATCTATAAGTAGCCAATTAAGTGTTTTTAGCACACACGAGACAATAGAAGTGTCTCGTCTTTCTTTGAGAATGATCCTCATCGCCCTATTCTGTAATTTCTGTAGCCTATTCTGGTCATTCTTATTGCTCAAGTGCAATATTGATGAACTAAAAATGAAGTAGGGCAAAACCAATGTGTTGTAGATGGTAACTTTAGTCCACTGAGACAAAGTGGACGTAAACCTAGACATAAAATTTACACTTTTTGTAATTTTACCAATCATATGTTCTGAATGTTAAAAAAAAATAATCTCGGATATTTATGTTCTTGATTAAGGGCAACTTAATCAGCAACTTACTTAAAGCAAAAAAAGCTTACCTTTGTTCGAAATTGCTCCGTCTTCGAGATACAGGGTGGTAAAATTCAAAAATAGTAATCGATTTTTTTAAATATAATGTATATTTGTACGTATTACTTTCAAATCTGGTACTCAGGGGTTTTTTGAGATACGAAACCCGAATTTGGTTTGTTCAAATTGTAAGTGCCCAAATTCGGATTTCGCATCTCAAAAAACCTCTGGCTACCAGATTTGAAAGTAATATGCTACAAAATGTACAATAAATTTAAAAAAAATTAATTTTTGTTTTTTAATTTTACCACGCTGTATCTCGAAAACGGAGCAATCGACTTATTTTGATGTCATAGGATTTTGTACAGACCTTTTAAAGGCAAATCTCCAAATTAATTTTTAATTCAAAACAATAATTATTTAGTAAACGTGAGTTTGAGAAATTTATTATGCAACTTGTCTAGATACATACATTTTTTATGAACTTCTTGCTAGACTATTCATTATTTCATTCATTATTAAAGTGTTAATAACTAACCAAATAATAACTCTATACCAAAAGTTGGTACCTAGACAAACAGAGGCAAAAAGCCATCGATTATTTTTAACAGCAAATCTATTTTAGAGCAATGTGGAGCAAAACAAAGAAGTTCCGACAGAAAGAAAATTAATCGCTACCTGGACGTAAATAAATCAGAATTAACAACGGAAACGACAATCAATCATTCTGTAAATGTGCTAATGGCAACAGGTATTTTCCAGTTGGAAAAAACTTATTAACCGACCATACCTCAATCTTTTAATATTATAACAATTTCCGCATAAATGAGCAAATAGAACAAAAATGCAGTTCAGGGTGTATCAATTATTGATTTATTTCGAATGAGGAAAAATGCAAGAGGGCAGATGCACTCGACATAAAGCTACACGTTCAATATTCAATGCGTAGCCAACGCGGATAAAGCATTTACCATATGCAAGATAAAAGTTGTGCAATAATTTTTATTCTCCACTAAAAGTCGATATAAATCTGAATTGTCGGTTTGAACCTATTTTTTGAACCGAGTTTATGGGAGGGCTCCACTCGTAAAATGTGTTACTATTGCGATTTTGGCTGGATAATCTATGGGCTTACTTGCTAACGATTTTAGTCTGGACTGTTTTATTACATGTCCTTATTTCTGTACATTAATTACAAACAAATCTAGATTTCAGTGAATCAAAAATGTACAGAAAACAAAAACCCCGAACAAGCAAGTTCTTGAAACAATAAGTGAAGAGTTCTATACCGGATGTAGCAGAATGGAATAAGGATGTTGATAACTTTGACAATAACTATGATTCTTCAGAAGAAGAAAATGACTGCCAAGTGATGATGAATTTTCTGCATCGAAGATAAGACATGAGTCATTTAAACTCTGAAACTTTCTTTGGAATGGGCTCAAAAAATTGTTTGGATATTGAAGACATTTTGACACTTAAGACATAAGAAAAGCTAATAACTCATTTCTGGCTCTTTATTGTTCAATACATTCTTTGAATATCTCTATTCTGTGCTTAGTTTAACACTTATTATACAGGGTGGTCCAGTTTTAAATGTCAATAATTCACCAATGGATAGCCAATCAAAAAATAAGTTGTCATGCATTATGTCATTTTCCTGAAGAAACGCTTCCTAAGGAAGACACAGACCTTCAAAATTGTTTAAATGCGTCGATATAGGGGATAGTCTTTATTTTCTACGCTCACTAGATATTATTCAAAATTGACAAAAATGTCTACTTGGGTTATTGTATTTTTTACTTTAAAATGGTTCAAAAGGATTCAAATCTGGTCATCTGTGAGGTTTACGAGTTAACTTTTGACACTGAAAATAGTCAAAAATCAGGATTTTTTTTTATTCAATTAAACACTGGTAACAGTCCGAATTTTTGGACTAATTTAATTCTAAAAATTAATGTTTATGACTAATAACGTAGCATTTAATGCCAAAATTATTTACTTTCATCAATGAAGAGTCTGAAACATAACTTTTACTATAAAAAATTGTTTGAAATTCGATTTTTCAGTTTTAAAGCAAAGTGAAGCGTCTAGAAGTCAATTTAATACTGACAAAGCTGGAAATGGCATGTTTAAACCTATAAAAATGTAAAAATAGTTTTTTAAGTCTCCTATGTCAAAAACTTGGTGAAGATAACCCTAAAACTCGATTTTCCTAGCTGAAAGCAGTTTTAAAGCCCTAAAAATAGACCAGAGTTCTAAGAAAATGAAAAGCAAAGTAAACTAACCTGAAAAGTTAGTCTTCAAGTCAATTTTTATGAATGTAATGTCAACATCCTGTATTTAAGACTATTTTCAAGATTAAAATATTGAAATGTATTTTCAGAGTATGAAAACTTACTTCAAATGGAAATTTGAAGCTTTTGATGTCACTTTTCATTGGTTTAGAGTTACTTTTTGTTGTCCAAGTCCATTTTCAAGGTTGAAATGTGTGAATTTGTACTAAAAAATTGTAGATAAAGTAGTTTTTCATGACTACAACCTAATTTTCACTACTAAAGTTTTTCAACTTATCTGAAAACTATAACGACTGACTACAAAGACAGTTTTAAATTTTCACAGTTTTCAAGTCAGTTGCCAAGGCTAAAATCTTCCAATTTGTGAAAACTGGTCAAGAGAACATTTTTAAGCCTCTCAAGTCAATTTTCACCGTTTCAAAGTAAATTTATTCGTTTCTGTCAATTTTCAAAACTAAAGTCTTTCAATTTGTCTGGAAACTATAAAAATTGGCTACAAAGACATGTTTTAAGCTTCTTAAGTAAATTTTCACTGTTTTCAAGACAATTTTTAAGTTAAATTGGGTTGATTTTGGGTCTTTGAACGTAATAACTCAATTATCTCGTAAACAAAGCTTCAAATCAGAATTTTATAAGAGGTACTTATTTTGTCAAATTGGACAAGTAAAGTAAAAAAAACTAAATTTTTTGAAAAATATCCAGTGACGTAAAGAATCAATCCATCTTCCTGTATTTACGCTACTGGAGAATTTTGGCAAACGTCATTCATATTAAGTATTAATTTCATAAGTGCTTATTCCAAATTTGATCAAAATTGCTACAACGGTTTGACAGTTATGACAAAAAACACGAAAATTTGAAGGACTGTATTTTTCTTAGGAAGCATTTTTCAGGAAAATGACATAATGCATGTCAACTTATTTTTTAATGGGCTATGGAATGGTGAATTATTGACATTTAAAACTGGACCACCCTGTATATTGTATTAAAACTTAAAAACAACAACACAACGAGAACACACAAAATTCGTATTTTAAGTAGACGGTTTGCATATTTCAATTTATACTTCAATTTTACTTGATTTCTAGTTTTATACAAACTTACCGCAGGTCGTGAAATCTTACGCCATCGAATAGCAAACTGCCGCTTGTTAGAGTTTGAAAACTTTCGCCAACTATCAAGTTTACAATCTATTCCCCTTAAGATTACGTTAACTAGTTACTTGTTCATTAGTTTGGGGCTGTTAAGAAATATTACTTAGTTTCGTGATGTAGATGACGAATAGAAAGAGTTTTCTTCAATTAGAATTCTCGGTCCGGAATAAGTGAAAAGTCAGTTTGGTTGTCAGCTTTGCTCGAGTGGGAGACGTTTTAAAATTTAATATCTTTCATGGTCCATCTGCAATGTCATTCCAATACATGAAAACGTGGAGTACGCGAACTAACAGGCTTACATAGCACCATAAATAAATGTTTGTAGATTTGCTAGAAATCCTATATTCCCTTACGAATGGTCGACACAACATATGCGCCACAGTGGCAAAAACTATCTGAACAATGTTGACACAACTCGTAACAAAACGAGCAAAATAAATCTGGAACAAACTTTCCTTTTCCTAATATAAATAACACCTTAGAGCCTGTTTGTTTTTCAATTTGAGTCACTCCATTTTCTTGTTTGTTCAACGTGGGTCTAGCTTATTATGGGCGGAAAAGTAAAGAAAACGATGAAATTGGATCACACTTTTAGATGGGTCTAAAATCTCATTTGCCAGTGTTAGTTTTTACTAATTATTCTTTAGTCAAGACTGTAATTTTTGTGTCATTAATAGTTTAATGTAATTTTAAATTATTCATTTTGTTCAATAATTATTTATCTAGATCTGTATTATGTTACCAAAAGATTTCGAAAATGAAGTGAGCTATATAAAATAGAAGTTTCCAAACGTGTTCCATACATAATTTTGTCTAATTTAATGGGTAAAATAATTATTAGCCTTAGTAATGGTAATTATTGAAACAACTTTGGCAAACTGTTGTAAAGAGTGAGTCAACGATAGAGTAAAGCTCATTATCCAATTTGTCTCAAAAATACAAAAGTTTTACAGAATATAGATGCATAGTATAAAATTTCTTTTGGATATACATCAGAATCAACATGGTTCATCAGAATCCCCTATTTTTTAACTAACATTTACATTTTTCTTAAAAAATGACTTTTTACTATGATGGAAAATATACATTAAATAATAAATAATTTACTGTGAGGTTTTGTATACAGGTGTGGTAAATCCAAAACCGACCATAGGAAAACCGTGTAACTGACAGAGAAACGTAGATAATTGCATGCGTGGGACAAAGACAGAAAACGAAAAAAATACCAAGTAGGCCATATAACACCGCCCTCTGTACAAGAAAGCCAAGAAGGTGCATGCCAAAAATTCCAATATGGCCGAAATACTGGTTGACAATTCGTATTGTGGAAATTGAGTTTTTCGATGATTAAATTAATTTTTAAGGTTTAAAGTCAAGACTTGGGATTACTTGCCAAAGTAATTTTTGTTTGCTATTATATATTGTTGTTTATATGTTTATTGTTCTAGTGAAAGTGTAGTTTGTGTTCATTTTATTGTGTTATCACTATTGTTATTGTTCCTTCATTGTTCTATAATTTGTTGTTGGTTTTTTAACTTAAATTCTATTGCCTCTACAATATGCCGTCTACTTGTTGTTTGCCAAATTGTAAAAGCAATTTGTTGAAAGGCCCAAAAGTGTCAGTCTTTTACTTTCCAAAAGACCCTGCTCGAACCCGACAGTGGTTGAAAGCTTTGAACTGGAATGATTTTACTCCAACACAATACTCAGTGGTAAGTACAATATGCTTTCTCATTCAGTAAACTTATTGCCTCTTACATACATAGGTATGTGAGTTACATTTTGAGGCCGCCTGCATTTTGAGAGCAACAAAGGTTTACTCTGAAGAAACAGGACAGCTTTTAGAAGTTCCATTGGCACATTTACATTTTAAAAGAAAGGCCTTGGTAATAATATAAAACCCATTTATCAGTTTTGCTTACCTAGCTTCAAGGATTTCCAAATTTTCTTTGATTGAGCAGTTTTCACATTAGTTTGTTGTACTTTCCAGGACAAAGGGTTCTAACCAAACTTGCTTTGGCTGGACTTTATTGGGTATAAAAAGCCATATCTATACATATCTGGATCAGGAATGAAGCGTTCTTTGATTTTTCACTCACAACTTCTAATCAACTACACGAAAAAATAAAAAAAAAACATATTTTCTACTGCATCTGCATAGGTTTGTGTACAAAACGAAAACCGCTAATGCCGCCATTAAAAGTGACATTCTAGGCTTTCTTGTACAGAGGGCGGTGCATATAAACATTATAAATCTAGATCTCCATTTTAAATAGGAGGCCATGAAGACACAAAATTTGACATTTGATTAAAAGCTATTTCGTAGAATCCGCCGCCGAAGGGAGCCACTTTATTTTTTTCTAAAAATCACATGACCTCATGATTACAAAATTATACGCAGGCCACGTGATTTTTAGATCATATCGCGTTTAGATCCGAAAGAAAACGACTAATTACTAGTTGTCATTGTTGTTGTCACTATGATATCTATTTTCAATTTAAAATTGGAATATCGTTCACTAAAGTACTAAAAAGTATAGTAAAGTTGCATATTTGTGTTGTTGGTGAGTTTTGTGAGGTGATATAAGAGTGTCAGATTATGAACCAAGAGCAACGTCTAGCAGGTTTAAGTTTCCTAATCCCGAAAGAAACCCCGACTTATTTAAAGGTTATGAAAACCTTGTTGGAAATGATCTAGTTTTTAAACTCTCTCCATGAAAATATTTATCAAGTGAGTATTGTTGAATTACTTTTTTGTTGCTAAATAACTTATTAGCTGGATATACAGTATAAAATAGCATTGCAAATAGCATGTTGTGGTGTTATCTATAGTATTATTGTATTTGCATTGGTAAAAGCAGGTTCACCATTATAATCCGACTTACTAATTATTTACTATAGTACACACCTTTTTATCAAAACCTGATATTAGCAAATAGAAAAACAATAAAACATTTTACAACTTTTGTAGAGTTTCGGTTGTTTAATGTGAAAGCACACCAAATATAACCAGCTTAGCAAAACATATCTAGTGTGCCATGCAAAACGCCCTCTCGCGGATAAATTATCGTAATAGCTATGTCCAATCTGCCAAAACGAGACTTCAAACAGTTCTATTGACATGTAATTTGGCATTATTATGGCGTAAAAAGGGTCAATTCTTTTTGTTGTTTTGCCAAAATCTTACAATATTGAGGTATAATACTTGCTTATTATTATGATTATCACTGGTACTGCTCTGTTATTGTTTTTTTAACTAAACAAATATGATAGATTGTAATCTTATTTGACAGTTGAAGTATGCCACAATAGGGAGGGGTTGCAATGCAATAGCAGTTCGTGAGTTCGATCAGTAAACGAAAAACAATTATTATTATTCTTAAGTTTTAAAACAAATTACACAGAAACCGAAATAAATATGTTATAAAAGTAAATGGAAATGTTTAGGAATGTTCTAATAACAAAGTTATCTAAATAATTATAATTTAGTCAGTTTGACAACACTAAGGCAAAGTTATGGCCTACTTAAAATTTTTGGAGGTGTTTTGTCTTTGTCACGCTTATGCCATTTTTACCACACCTGTATAATAACACTCAACAGACCAGTTTAAACTATACCAATCTGCTGTAATAAACCTAGAATTGCAAATCGAACAACCCAATAATAAACCTTATCGGATGCAATTAAACTGTTAACGTAATAGACTTAAACCGTTCGTACTGTTTAGATACGGATGATCCTGCTTACACAGGTTGGCCTCTATACCTTCCCAATGCAACGCGTATTCTCCACGTTCCCATTAAGCACTGATTCAAATATAAATGTTCCATGTTAACAAACATTTGCGATGCAATGTTTCGCCACGGCGGTCGTGATTATAACGCAAAATGTGTTGTATTTCGTTGTCGGGACGTTTTGGTTGGAGATTTACAATTGCCGTTCAAAGGGATTTCATTAAATCGTAACGTTAACAAAATATTTAGATAAATCAGGGATTGCGTGATAATAACACGAACTGGTACACAAGTGCATTTTATTAAATTGTAATAAACTGTGTTTTTCATTAGTTTCAGTATGCTTTAGTTAAGCTAAAATACTCCTCAAAAATTCTTTATTTTTATGTCAAATTGGTACAGTGCTGGATTTATCTTTCAAAATTGCATTATAGTTAAAGTACAAAAAAAAAAGTGCAAATATTTATTGATTTGATAAATATTTGCACGTGGCATACGCTTTTTACTGAACCATCCGGTGTAAAACATATTATACAATTATGATTAGAATATGATGAATTCTGATGACCTAAATGATCTTTTTGAATGTTGCAACGGGACCGAGTATACAGGGTGTGACTGAGTGAGAATCTCTTCATTCCTGCTGAAATCCAGCAAGAAGCAACTTTATACCAGCAAAAAGTAAAAGTGAAACTCAACAACTGGAGAAAAAAAGGGGTATAGAAGAAGGAGCAGTTACAGAAGAAGTTCTATTATCCTATTTTTTTAATGTGAAGAAATGGTTTGGTGCTTCTTCAATGTGGACAAAACATGTTCGATGTTAAAATCTATGTTAAAAGTGCAATTGAAGTGCAAATTGAAGACCTTTTACAGGTTGCAACAATCATGGGAGTCGCAGGTGCTTGTCGATGCAACGAATTAACCTTTTTGGATATCAGCCAAGTCCAAGACAAAGGCAGTTACTTCCATAATATACATCCAAACATTTTAAGAAGCTTTCCGAGAGAGAGAAATCTGAGATAGAGAATCTTCTTGCGATATTTGGATGGAAAATGTACTACTCAACCTATAGGTGTCAAAAGTCAAAATTGGCGTAATTTTTTGGACTCTCTGATCCAGAAAGTTTTACCGGACATGGACTGAGGCGCTCTTCTGCAACATTATTGGTCAATGCTGGAGGCGATATTACCACTCTCAAAGCGCCATGGAGGTTGAAAGTCGAGTACGGTAGCGGAAAGTTATATCGAATATTCATTGTGCAGCAAAATGGCAATTACTGAAGAAGAATTGCAGAAACTCCAAATCAAGTGGATTTGAAAACTGCTGACCAAAATAAGTTTGTTTTTGACATAAATGTTAATGTTAATAACAATTTCAAATCAAATACTATATAATCGAAGGGTGGTATTTATTGTGATTCCGACCACAGCCTAAACTGTCTAGGATCCATTATTCATTCCGCAAGCAGCTAAGACAGACCGGGACAAAATATTTCCAAGTCTCCTATCTTACTGGTTTCGACTTGTTCTCGGTCTTAACCTTCATCATCCCCTGACCAGTTTAGTTTACGCCCGACCCTTTATCAAACAATTATCGGAGCCTCCCCGGGCCAAATGCTTAAACCCAAGTGTTTTAACGATTGGGTTCACCCCTGCTGCAAAGACCATTTATTTTCGAAAGGAAAACTGCTATTTTTGTTTCGAACTGTGGAGCTTCAGGTCGTTTTTGTTTCTACCCACCAATTTCTGGTTAAATTAAGTATGTTTACTGGTTTCATTAAGATGGAACGAAGGGCGGTAAATAAAGTGTGTTTTTCACTTGGAAAAGGGACTGAAAGTTTTCAGTCAAAAACTGTGCTAATTACTTTAAAGTTTCACGCAAAAAATCGTGAATCTCTACTGTCTCCAAGACTGGAAATTCATCAATCTCATGTTTGAATATGATAAAGCTTATTGTACATCAGCTTGGCAGCTTATTTCCTGTCGGATCTTAAATGGAAAATGGGAGGAAATAATTAAAAGTTTCGGTGGCTTATTAATATGCGCGCTGTTTAATCGCATATTTGTGTTGCTTGTTTTGTTTCAGGTACATAATTAGAACAACTGCTGCAAATGATCTTACTGGAAGACTAATCTTATTTAGGTGCTATTCAGTGGTATTGATGCCTAATTGTTGAGCAATAAATTAACCTGGCGGGCTAAAACGTAGACATTTACCAGAACAATCCGCTTTGTTTCAAATCTGATTGTTGTGGATTTTGTTTATTTGAGCTATTATCCAATTTATTCAACGAATCCTTTCTGCTTTTTCATTTTAACACAAAAAAAATAAATTTCTAATAAACATTCCATGTCTGAAGAAATGCCGATTTATCGAAAAATAACGACATTACAGTGTTCAGTCTCGTTTTCCCCTAAAGCAACTTTGTATCTGTCATCCTGAAACTGTTATATGGCCATAAGTTTCAAAATAAACTTTATGTTTGACAAGACAATACAGTACGTTTGGAACCAAATGCCTAGCTCAAAGAATATTTGATATATTTAGGGCTGGTATTTCCATATCCTTTCATTCAACAATAAAAGGATAGTTCTGCTAGAACGATGGAAAACAACCACAATAGAATATAAAGAAGTAAACAAAACCATTATAGGATGGTGAGATAACACTCACTCTGAATCACTTACTACAGAAGAGTTACAAAGAATGATGGAAGAATTAGATCGAGAATCGACAAAGGTGGGACTGAAAATAAATTATAGTAAAACAAAAACCATGACCAACCAACAGGAAGAACTAATAATTACAGTGGCGCAAGAAGAATAGAAGAATAGAGAGACATGGAGGAAAAAGAAGAGGTTCCATAGATGGATGTTTAGGGCTAATTAGATAGATAGATAGATTTCCATCTGCAAATTCTATTATTGAGAGAAAGACTAAGGAGTTTCTAAAATGTATTAGAGTGATTAGGACAAGGAGTTCTCTAACAATGTTAAACAATTCCTGTTGATGTTTGTTTTTGCTTATTACTGCACCATTACAATATTTTTTCAAAATTTGGGATATAATCATTTTAAGCAAATTAAGAGAACATTGTTATGTACAGGGTGTTTCCTAAAAAAGTTATTTTGTGACCAAAATAATGAATAAACTTTTTGCCAAACTGGCATAATTTTTTTGAATGTTAATAAATCTGGTCATTTTTCTTACGCCTAACTTTACTGTTTGGTATTTAATATGCAACAAATGATTTTGGAAATGTCTAAACTATCTTGGACAAGATGTATCCTAGTGGAATCTTCGGCTACGTAAACAAATGATCCAATAACTACGGCAAACCCAGATGCTGAAACAGTTGGGGCAAGGCATTTAGAATAGGCGGACCCGATAATTGTTTGATAAGGGATCGGGCGTTAACCAAACTGGCTAAGAATGACAAAGGTCAAGAAGTGGAACAACCAGAAACTGTCTCGAAAATGTATCGCTCTTTCGTATAACTTTATTCTAGTAGGAGTTATTTGGTCACAAAATATGTATAAAAAAACCACCATAAAAATCTCTAATCTTTATTAGTTAAATATTTACTGCTAACTGTGGATTAGTAAACCTACGCCCAGCTACAAATATCCTACCCACACACTGACCTAATTCCATATTTGTCCCAAATGCTAATTAGGATTTACATTATTTCCTGGAAATCTTGTTTTAGTTAATACGTTCTTGTTGATTTATTTCGTTTTCATTTCAAATACAGATAAAGTGTGCAAATAGAACTGTAATTCTGATATTAAATCCTCTTCGAACAAACGAGTTAAATCCAATTTTATCTATTTAAACAAAAGAGGAAATTGACGTTTTAGAATAAATATGTAATATGATACTTCCAAAATGTTCTGACTTTTTTTGTTTTGTATTAAAACTACTGAATGTTTCAAAACTTTATTAAAATAAGTTACAATTTCCAACAATTTACCGGTAATATGTCTCGAAAAGAACTTTTTGTGCAAAAAATAAAATATTAACACGTTGTGAAGTTAACAAACTAATTATTTAAATTTATTCGTTTCTTTGTTGCTTCAGAGTTGGCCTCTGAATACAAAATAAAAACTTTGTCACTGCTTACAGGTGGATTAAACTTTTTAACACAAAATCTGGCAAAGTTTTAGCCGTTCTATTTAGTTTTAAAGTAAATTTAGTTAAGGGTTTTTAAATTATTGCGGTTTATTGGGAGTTGGCTTAAACGCAGAGAAAAAAGCAAATTTGAAAAGGATAATAGTAAATATTTGATTTTTTAATAACAGTTTACTAAAAGTGTAGAAGTCTAAGTTTTACTAGTCAAATTTTTTTTTGCTCCTGGTAGAAAAATCAATTTTTGCCAAATTGTGCACAAAATTGGATTTTGTATCAGGAGAGCAACAGTTTACTAAAACTGTAGAAGTTTAAGTTTTACTAGTCAACATTTTTTTTGCTCCTGGTAGAAAAATCAATTTTTGCCAAATTGTGCACAAAATTGGATTTTGTATCAGGAGAGCAGAAACGCAACAAGGTAAATTTACCTCGTGCATTTTCTGTGCTCTTGGTAGAAAAATCAATTTTTGCCAAATTGTGCACAACATTGGATTTTGTATCAGGAGAGCAACAGTTTACTAAAACTGTAGAAGTTTAAATTTTACTAGTCAAAATTATGAATCAAACAGTTTGACAAATTTTGTCAGAACAAACTTCTTGTAGATTTGTGCTTTACTATTTGAGTACTGTAATTACTTCGTCCTTATAAGACCTATCAAAATGTTAAATATAATATGTAAATCGTGAACTACAAAGTTATGTTAAACATATGGCTTTTCCGTTGACCCTAGCAGCGTTTGCCGTTCCCGGGATACTTCGTCGTTATCTTGAGCCAAGTTGGCCTCCCATTATTCACATAAATTTGACCTGAGTTCTTTAACATGCAGCCTGCAATCGACTGCAGTAGACATTTTGCCAAATTACCGTACGTGTATAGAAAAATATTCGGACTTGGAACTGGTAACAAATGTTCCCCACTTTTTTTTTGGTACGCTTTGATAAGGGGCTCCGGAAAGTTTCACTTCCTACATGATCTATGCGATTTGTTTCCCTTGTTCACTGGTTCCGTGGTTCATACTTCTAACTGAATAATATATTGTTCAATTTGCGAGTGGTGTTAAATAAAAACAATCCGGATTACATAACATTTTGAATTTATTTCCTTCAGGCAGAGGTAATTCTGATAATTAAGAAATGTCCTTGTGAAACTGACGAAATTGTACCAGGTGATTTACTAAGACAAGCCTTGTTGGAAAATAATAACGGTTTGAAACAAAATAGTATATTATTCAACGAGCATGGAATGATAGCTATTACTGACGATGATGAAGTTTATCATTAAGTGAGTAATAGCTATTAATAACATGTGTGTAGAATAACATACTTTTTCTACGACTAGTAAGTATATTCATAGAGAAAGAAAATAACACTCCATGGGATTGAATTTGACAGTTTTCAGATTTAGGACAGAACTGTAACTGACGGCCAAATGTCATAACTGTCAAAATTTTACTGATAAATCTATAAAATATCTTTGGTACTGTTTAAACTGATTTTAAGTGTGTGTTTTAGTTTTACAGCTTCATGAAAACGATTTTTACGGTTGTCATATTTAAAAATATACTATAATTAAGTCAAAGTTAAGATGAAGGTATAAAATCAAACTGATTTTGTTACTTTTCAAAGATGTTTCCTTGTTTTGTACCTCTATGGAATTGAATTTGATAGTTTCCAGGTTTAGAACAACAAAAGACAGAGCTGCAACTGACGGTCAAATTTTATCTGTCAAAATATGACGTAAATATATTTCCTTTTTGTGTTTAAATTTGACAGTAAAAATGATGAAATTGACGGTATTAGTGGTCAAACTTGAGAGAAAGATTTATGAAATTAACTGTTCTAGTACTCCAATTAGCCAGTAAAAATCGTGAAATTCACTGTTTTACTACTCAAATTGGACAGAAAAAATTGTGAAAATGACGAGTTTAGTAGTCAAACTTGAGAGGAAGAATTATGAAATTAACTGTTTTATAGCTTTAATTAGCCAGTGTGAATTATGAAATAGACTGATTTAGTGATTTAGCTTGACAGTAATAA
Source organism: Ips typographus (assembly GCF_016097725.1). Taxonomy (NCBI): domain Eukaryota; kingdom Metazoa; phylum Arthropoda; class Insecta; order Coleoptera; family Curculionidae; genus Ips; species Ips typographus. Next base: position 3,467,088 of record NC_138430.1, on the reverse strand, counting down.
TGGTGAAATTGACTGTTTTAGTGTTCAAATTTAACAGCAGAAATGATGAAATTGACGACTTTAGTGATCAAGCTTGAGAGAAAGGTTTATAAAATTAACTTTTGTAGTGTTCTAATTTGACAGTAAAAATGATGACATTTACTGATTTACTGCTCAAATTAGACAGAATAAATGGTGAAAATGACGGTTTTAGTGGTCAAACTTGATAGGAAGAATTATGAAATTAACTGTTAAATTGCTTCAACTAGCGAGTAAAAATTATGAAATCGACTCAAATTTGATAGTAAAAATGATGAAATTGACTATTTGAGTGTTCAAATTTGACAGCAAGGCAGGAAAATCAAGTTTTAGGAACTACGGACTCCACAGGAAGGTAAATATTTTAAATTTGACAAATGAAGTAGCAACATTCAAAACATTTATATTTCTATTAACTGTTACGTCACTCCATTTTACTTTGATTTTTGCTATATATTGGTGGTGTTCTCGGGTGGAATGACTGAGAGAAATGACTCATTACTCACGGGTAGGTAATGGGTGTTAATACCTCTAAAACTAGTGAGTAATAAGCATATTATTAAATAGTCATAGAAAAATTTACCCATTAAAAAAACGGTTACGGAAATTATCTAAAAAATAATCTAAAATATGATGATGAGTATTGACTACACCTACAGTTTAATACAGAAAGTTGACTGTAAATATCTCAGAAACGGTACAATTTTAGTACATTATACAGTTGGCAATTATGTAGCTTTTAAGAAGCAGAATCGATGACTGTAAAGTATACAAGGTTTCACATTTTAAGTAATTTGTGGATTTAAAGACATTTTGGTAAAACTTATAGTGCACCATCTTCAGCAAAGTATGGTTTGCTTCCATGTGGCTAGTAAATTTGTTAATCTAAGGAGTAAATTTCTCCCTAACAAACACTGATTTCATGCATTAACTTAATACAATCTGATCGACCCACACCATACAACCACGAAGCTGTAAAAACGAGAACGATGTCCGAATAATAATAGCACGTCCTTTTGTGAATGAACAAAACGTCTAATATCCACTGCGCACGAAAAAAGCGTTTTAAGTCAACAAAAAAAATTTTGCTTCCCTGCTTTATTCCGAGAGCAAGCCATAGAAAGGTTCTTTTACAACAATGTCGCAAAATAACTTCTCCGCCTACGTTACATGAATAAAGGAAACACATGGATGAACGCTAACGAGATACTATAGAGTTCCTTATGGGATTTGTTATTAAAAAGACGCTTTATTACGGCACTAGTGTTGGCAAATTAAAAATAATATTTACTCTAGGCTTGACTCGGGGGGTCTCTTTATGGATATTAGGTAAACAGAGTGTCGTGTTGACATTTTGATATTACAATTTATCAGAGAACTGATACATTCTAATGCTCTGGAAAGTTTCAAAGCCATTTTATGACGTATAAAATAAAGGGCGATGCCCCTTTTATGAACCAATCTAGGTTATTTTACAGTGCAGTGCATCGAACCTTTCCGTTTTGCATTTTATGTGCATTTCATTTCTGGAGTAGTTGTTGAAAGGAACAATCCACATAATAACCAAGCAAACTCTTGCAGCAGAAGTTGTTCTATTTATCACGTCATATAGTTGGTATCAGGGAGCATCTGGTGAGAAATAACACATAAGTTTCTTCAGGATCGTAAATTTTACGGAGATTTACGATAATACATTTTTAATGTGTATGTCTTGTAATAATCAACAGAATAGTCGAGTCGAAGTTGGAACAAACTAGAAGTTTGTTCTAAAAACAAAGAAGCTCTCTTATTTCATCTACTAAGTGCATATTCTCATTTCCTATCAGAATTATGCAAAAGTGTTTCTCACTGACAATACATGTTTCAAACAAAAAAATTACAAAATTCAAAATTACAATTTTTAATTGGTTATATCGAAAAGTTCCTTTTCCAAATTAACTTTTGCATATCCAATTGCTGTAAATTTTGTTCCTCTCGAATATGCGCAGTTAAAACAGTTTTGCAAATTTACATGCATTTCCGGGAAAAAAGCGGATTAATTTAAAACTTCGTGCAAAGGATAAATGCGTGGATTTAAATAAATTAAAACCAATCGATAGAGAATGTTTCTTTTTTTTCCTGTAAAGCCGATAGAAATGCAGGTCTAATAATTTCAATGAGCATATCAAAGGATTAAACTGTTCATTTATTACAATAAATCCTCTTACTATTTAATATTCATTTCAAATACACAACAATACAAACTCATTACAGCTTGATATACCGCCTTCAGCTCAAACCAAAAACAGTTTCCCTTCCGTCGGTTTAACCCTAAACAACCAATTTTAACCATGTACAGGCATACATTTGTTGACCTCGGGGAATAGAAGGGCTATTAATTCAAAATGTTAAACGCACCACGGTAAAAATTCACAACACTAATTTTTTCCACAAATCGGGAATCAATTCAGGGTTTTTTGGTTAAAACATGAAAACACTGCAAGTGTGTTAGTGAAATGTGAAATTTGTGTTTTTGACCCAGTGCGGTTTAACATTTTGAACGGGCTTTTAGGAAACAAAAATATTATTCATAAATGTGTTACAACTTAGAATGTTAAAGAACTACATAATTTTGCATATTATCTTTTTTAGCATTAAACAAATATAAAAAACTGAATTAAACGATATATGTGTATATATGTTTGAAAAGAAAAATCTAAAATATTTTAGGCACAAATGGTTCTGTAATATTTGTTTACCCTAAAACTGAAACCTTACTAGTTGGTCAAACATTTCCATGCAACCATCTTTATATTAACTGATAATTGCACTAGTGCAGAATAATAAAGAAATACCAGTTTTTTATTGTTAAAACATCAAATTTGACAGATAAATCAATTCTTTAGAATAGAAAATTGTTAGAAAGCTAAGATTAATATCAAGTACAAGAAAAATTTAATGAACAAATGTTGAAAAAGAAAGTATAGAAGGAAAGGTATAGAAGGTAAACATAAATCCCGGAAACTATGTGTTTTACCGATAGCAGATTAAATTTACTACAAGTTGCACTAAGTCAAATTTTTCAATATCTTTTATAGTTTTTGAGATATTGGCAATTAAACTTCGGCAATTTCGAAACTTTTTTTTTTAAATGTTTGGTCCTTTTGGCCGGATAACTCCGACTGCTAACTATTTAACAACTAACTATTTCGGAGACTATGCGTCATAAACTAAAATCCTTTTGAAAATGAAAGAAAGTCAGAAATGCAATGAAATGCCATTTCTGTCAGTATTTTCGAAATCTGGAGGTTATGGCCATGAAATTTGCTGTGTAACCAGTAAATTGACCTTAAAATCCACAAGCGTACTGTATTTTTTCCATAAACAAACCTTACTTTGCTGAAACTGTGATAAATACCATCAAAAAGTAAAGAAGGTCAGTTAAAATGGAATGAAACAGAATTTCGGTCAGTATTTTCAAAATTTGGGTATTACGGTCTTGAAATTTGGTCTGTAGCCAGTAAATTGACTTTAAAATACAGGGACGTGTGGCACTTTTTCCACAAACAACCTTTTCTTCACTGAAACTGTAATAAATACCATCAAAAAGGAAGGATTGTCAGTTAAAACACTATGAAACACAATTTCAGTCTGTATTTTCGAAATCTGGGGTTTACGGCCCTGAAATTTGCTGTGTAACCAGTAAATTGACCTTAAAAATGCACAAACGTACTGTATTTTTTCCATAAACATACCTTACTTTACTGAAACTGTGATCACTACCATAAAAAATGATGGAATGTCAGTTAAAATGGAATGAAACAGAATTTCAGTCAGTATTTTCAAAATTTGGGTATTACGGTCTTGAAATTTGCTGTGTAACCAGTAAATTGAATTTAAAATCCACAAACGTACTGTATTTTTTCCATAAACAAACCTTACTTTACTGAAACTGTGATCACTACCATAAAAAATGCAGGAATGTCAGTTAAAATGGGATGAAACAGAATTTCAGTCAGTATTTTCAAAATTTGGGTATTACGGTCCTGAAATTTGCTGTGTAACCAGTAAATTGACCTTGAAATCCACAAACGTACTGTATTTTTTTCCATAAACAAACCTTACTTTACTGAAACTGTGATCACTACCATCAAAAATTAAGAAATGTCTGTTAAAATCAAATGCAACACAATTTCAGTCAGTATTTTCAAAATTTGGGTATTACGGTCTTGAAATTTCCTGTGTAGTCAGTAAATTGACTATAAAATCGAGGGACGTATAGAATTTTTTCCTTAAACAACTCTTATTCGACTCAAACTGTGATAAATCATTTTGAAAATGAAGGAAAGTCACAAATGCAATTTTAGTCAGTATTTTCGAAGGTTACTATCGACATATCTTGTATAGTTTTTAAAATATCCGCTCTAGAAAGTCGCGTGTCGTCTGCTAGGCTTACAGACAGTCATTTGCATATCTCGAAAACATGATGAAGCTTATAGAAATTTTAACCAGCTTTTATTCTGTATAGAGTGGTCATGCCGGTAAAACACACAGTTTCCGAGATATGAACAAAATCCGGAAAGTGAGATTTTTAAAACTCCCTCCCCACTGGTTCAAAAGTTACACGCAGGAACAAATTACCCCAAACAAAGTTACAAAATCAAAACTTGCGTTCCAAGCATTTCCCTCTATACTTTTTTGTTGACTGGGCTAAAAGTACTTCTTTTTAATATTTATTTATAAATGAAAATTCAGTCTACCCTTTTTCAAAAACATATTTTTCTTTGTGACTTGGAGATGAATGAAACCGTGAATGGACAATACCAAATGTAGGTTAATATTGGCCAATGTTTGCGATATCTATGCAAACAGGATATTTCAAACCGTGTCAACTGAGCTGTAAACGAAAATGATATGCCGACAGTAAATTGAGTGAGTGAAATTCATATCGACATCGGATTTCAACAATTTAAAATTTGCACAATTGAGTTTGATTTGACTGTTATTCTTACGGTTTTTACAATTTATTCTAGAAAACTAAATATTTGACAATAGCATAAAACACAGCAACAAAAAGACTGAGCTTGAATATTATAATTCACATGTTATCGACATTTAATTTCTGAATACCAACATTTCATTAACATCTAACCGAATTAATTGAATGAGTAATCAGCTTGCAACTGGAAATTTGAAGTAATTCTGCACCGAAACCTTCATATCAAACCGAGTGAGTTAATTGAAACTTCCTGTTTATTGCCTCTAATAATATTCGACTAACGTCATAAAAGGAAATTTGCAACTCCGGTTGATGGTTTAGCATTTCTCTAAAATTTAGCTTCCCGTCTTAAGGCAACGCTGAATAGAATAAATTTCATTTTTATGCAAACGCTAATTACACTTCCAGTTAATAAATAGTTACAAGAAGACTTTTTCGTCGACAGAATTCAGATGGTTTTTTTCGTTACGTAACGAACCGCGGAAAATTTTTTGAGCTTTCATTTGCATAGTCAATGAAAATTTACTTTCTGATTAACACGGTTCACAACACTTTCCACTAATCACGTTATGCTGTCACAAAATCCAAATTGTGCTACTCCGTTTCGAGTATGCCCTTCGATAATGAACTGAGCTAGGTAGGCATTCAGATGTGAAAAATTCAGCAGTTTTTTCTTTTAAGTTACCAGTATACACAGTTTCAGGAAATTAATGATGATTGGATTGCATTGATAGAAGCAAAATGCTTAAACATAAGCTGTTTTTTTGTTAATATTTCTATATTTTGTATGCATCCAATTTAGCTTTGGCAATTTTGTGCCGTCATACAAACTGAAAGTAATATTTCATCAAAACGTTTTAAAATTTATATTTAAAAAAAATGCGACGTTATCGGTAGCGACTTTTAAAAATGGTCGCAAACACGACAAGCCACGATCGACATGACGGCAGACATAAATTTAATTGCACTATGATGCCTAGCCATACGTCATTCGGTTCAATATTATCCAATTATGGCTGTCAGGTGCTTTATCTATGTTTAATTTAATGCATGCATTATTGACAGGCCGTAGATTACAACACGCCCAAATTTGTGTTTGTACACTACATTGCAAAACTCTCGTTGCTATTCAGTTCTCATCAAAATAGCACAACATCCGTCTTCCCTCACACTTTGACTCAAAACTTTGGATTATTTGAAGTATTGTGGTTTTAGATGGCACGCTGAAATTCTCTACAAACATTCTATACAGGAACGGCAACAGCCCCAAAAACTTTTACAAAATATCTAATTTAATACCCGAGAGGCTTCGAAATGAACTTTAGCGATTGGAAAACAGAGGGGTAGAAAATGTGAATATTCAAAGTTTCTTCTCTGCCGAGAATACGCAATTGGACTTTAAATTAGTCTCTCGAATTTGTTTTCTAGAGACACGTTTCATTCAGCGTAATTATTACACGAAACTTGGTTACGTTCGTAAACAATATTGTGTTTGCCGCAATTTGTGTAATTAATACTGACATCACGGTTTAGGTATTGGTTTATCATTCGGAGTTAATTAAATACTTCCAGTCAAGGTTTAGTCTATGTGACATTCTAATGTCACACATCAAATTAACAACTCACACAAATATTTCAAGATAAGTCAATTTGCTTAGCTAAACACACATTTCTTCCGGCATGGAGTTATTTTATGAGTTGACTGGAACTTTGCACTGCCAAATTCTGGAAATTTAACGAATATTTTAGTGGTTTGTCGGTTTGTTTATACTTTAGCTTGAACGAAAGTCAACACCATTTGAATATTAAGTAGTTTGTCATGTTTCTTGCCCTCAGGTTGGCCATTTTCAGTTCAGAATACACAAACTTGATTTTTGACGTTTTCCATTTTTAATCATCAAAACTCACGTGATCTTCAGGATCCGTTTTGACGTTAAAAAAAAGAGTCACGTGACTCTTTAAATAATATTTCGCTATTTAACACACATGAACTTTAAAAAAGTCTCACGTGACGTTTAAAATTAAATTAGGAGCCTCTTTAAGTGACAGGATGCACCAAACTGCTTTTTTAAACTAACTTTATTTGAGGAGTTACAAAAAAAATACAAATAAGGAAAGTTGCAGAAAAAATTCCTCTACAAGATTGTATTATGGTGTTTTTGGCCTTTAAGACCTTTTTAAGGGGTTACAAAACAAAATGTGATACTATTTATTTGTCAAGCGCTCACTAGAAACGACGGAACTGCGATGCCTTTTCCGAGTCAAATGTGCACGTGCTACATTTAATATGCTTGCCACAAACTTAATTAATTTCTCTTTGATATACCTAATAATAATCATAATAATTTTACTAGAGTATCAAAATTATATGTATGAAATATATTGAAAAAACACTCTTTGCTTCAATATAAATCACAGAAGACACAAACTTAATGAAACCGTTTTGAGTGGAGCACTAAATAACGTAAAATTGCCATCGATCTCAAAGTGCAACTCAATATAAGAAGTTTGCAAAATTATGACCGATAAATTTTTACGATTCTCCGGTCCAAAGTGAAACTGCCTGCCTTAAGTGGCAAGACGATCAAAATGGAAATTCGGACATATTGTGCACTAAATTCTAGCGTAAACCAAGTTTCCCTTAATTGAAACTTTTGGTTTATAGCTGCAAGTGATGTTTCTTGTAGTAGTTTGCTCGTTATGTTTAACGCTAGTTTTGTTTTGTACCTGATGTGCTTGAATTAATAATGTCACTTTCATTTGTTGTTAATTGGTGAAGCTAGGACTATTAGCAGGAACAATATAATCAAGCCTACAAATTCTAAATTTGTGTCGTAAAATCACTTTTTAAAAATTAACACTTGGATAGATTCCAACAGAATTAACCTAACAACGTAATAGTCCGTTACAGCGACGGCTTAACACGGCTTTAAAACCTTTCCATAGTCCGACGTGCGAAATAATTTTTCAGGAGAGTTAACAGGGATCTCATGTGGAAAATGGAGGGTCAGCCTATGAAACTGAAAGCGTAATAATTTAGGAATTTTTGTATAATGTTATCTCTATTTCTTGGGTCAAGAAAGGATTTTTTTGATAGTAATTAAACGATGAAATTTACTTAAATATTGAAAATTGTTTGTCTGGAAATTTATCTTAAAGATACAGAAAGAAAATGTTAATTTGTGCGATAGTACAGGTGAAATAGAAATGTTAATAAAAAAATGATTTTAAGATGTATAAACAATACTAACTTCAAATTAGTGTTTTAGCTCATTCATACCAAATGTCTGGATTTTAACGCTCCTAAAAAATTGCTATTAATACGTAATTATGGATTCGTTAATGTTGTTAATTAAAATGGAGCAATATTTCAAATTAGTCTAACCGGAAAATAGTAATAATACTTTTTTCCATGGCAAATTATTAGTTATTTTACCGCAGAATGCATTTTGTGCCATAAAATTGTCATCACTATCATTTTATAGTTTTATGGAGTGGTATTTGACACTCACCACCTTTGTGACAGATTTAAGTATGCTCAAAATTCATGAAAATATAAAGCACATTTAACGTAGTTTAACACTAATTTAAACGCTTTTCAACTGAAACAGAAAAAAAATTAACACATTACCTTCTGTTCTAAAAAAAAAGTGCACTTTACGCTTAAGTTAATCTAAAAAGAACGACAAAAATCAAAGTCACGGTAATTTAAACCTGAACATAACCACCTTGCACAGAAGGATATAATCACGGTAATTCTGAAATAGATCGATCTGTACGTAAAAGTAATGTTTCAGTGTTAGCCAGCCCGAATTAGGACGTCGTTGAGCAAATGTTCTATGTAACGAGCCAGACTGCTGAAGCGTTCAAACGTAAAGTTGGGAGATGTACCCAATTTTTCAGGAAAGTGTCGAAGAAGGTGACATATTACAGCACTCGGGGACGTTTTTTAAATTCCTCACAAATTTTACTATCAAGTTAAAAAATATATTAGATTGCTTTACCTGGTTAAGTAGAGTGAGATTATGAGGGAAATAAAAGGAACAACATAACACAATCACTTCTAGTCAAACATACATCTAATTAAAGAAATGATAGAGCTGCATAATTCCAGTTTATGAATATTTGTTTTAGCAGAATCGGAAATTGCTGAAAAATTTAGAGTCCACATAAATTTATTCGTTTTTCATACAACAAACACGAGTTTGAGTATATTGTTGAATTATTAAATTAAAATAGATATGTACGTGTAAATATCGATTTTCATGCTTGCCGGATTATAGATTCAATTATTATACCGTTTTAATAGGATTGGGTTGGTAAAACTTGATTAGTAATTTGGTTTTACAAGGGATAATAGTTTGCTATAAAATATGAATTTAAATGAGAAATTCGAGCTAGTAAACTTTCATTTTAGTCGGTTGGACTATGTTGAGTGGCATTTGCATATTTGATATTTTACACTGGCAATTTATGCTTAAGTATTAATGTCAGTTGCTGGTTTTCAATTAAAAATTACCATTAGGACATTCTACGGAGATGGCAAATCAGTTTTAGCCAAAACATTTCCGGTGTTCTGATAAAATGAGTGAAAGATAATTTTCAGGGTGAACGTGAAATCAAAAAGCATATTAAAACCAGCAAATGACGTTTTTGTAGAACAATTTGGAAAGTAAAATAAATATTTTTGTTAGGTTTCCTGTAATATGGAAAATCTAAGTTTTCTGAATATCCTGACTGTAATAAAAAGAGAGGATACCTACTGCTGAGTACTTTACTACTTGCTAAATCTAAACTAAATAGGAAAGATTTCTAAGCTGACAAAATAATAACAGAAAGTGGACTTTATTCTTCAAAACACAAGTGAATTCAAGTTGAAAATAGTAACAAAAATCATTTACGTTATAAACCATAATTTTTCGAAAATGTCCTAATATTTCGTTTCTTGGTGCGCAAGAATTTAATTATCTCGTGCCCTAAAATTTATTTCCCGTTTAATTTTCCTGAAGTTCATATAAATTTAAATTTCATTATTCTGGACAACGTTCTTATGTATTTACATTTCTGATTTCCTGTCTGACTGCGGCTTCCGACTTGACGGCAGCTTTCCGGCGATTGTTGACTTGGAAAGAAACTTTTTTAATATTCTCAAAGTCAAAGAACATATTTTCATGAATAATAATCGTTTTTTATAATACAAGACGTGACAAAGTAGTTGCAATGCTTTTGATATCCATAAAGTTGTTATACACATTTCAGAAATAAAATATAGGTCAAGTAAGATTTCTTAATAAACCCAGATAAATACAGGGTGGTCCAAATTGATTGTAGGATACTTGAAGGGTAGAACATAAAAAATAAACGTCAAAGTGTCATATAAACTATGGTTAGTGCCCCTTTTCGGAGCTAGCGGGCCCTAAGTATATGCCTCAAGAAAAAAAAATGGTTTTTAGTGGCTCACCTTTAAGGTGCTCTAACTCCGCTAGGGGGCACTATTTTTAATGTACTTTCCACACTTGAATTATCCTACAATCAATTTGAACCACCCTATATAAAAGTATATTCATTAACCAAACCAATACTTTAGTGTCATCAAAGGTCTGAAAGTTCCATTATAACAAAAAGAAAATGCATTCATTGCTTATTTAATGTCCAATTTTATAAGTCAAATTTAGCATTAAAATTGTATTTCCTGCCGGCTATACAATAAAATCCAGCACTAAATGTAGATCGGAACCAAAACGTCCCCTAAAAGCATTTTTTAAGCTTTGTAGTTTTTAAAGCAAATTCTCCAGGGTGTCCCCTTTATAAAAATGATAAACTTAACGGGAATTTCCACTTTTCCTCAACAAAGGCTCCTTTGAGACTGTGCAGTAGCTCTAAATCCATTTAACATTACCGGCGCTGTGTACCGTAATAAAGACCCAGTTAAAATAAACACTTGTGTAATGAAACAGCACCTTTAGCTTTTAAAAGTAGCTCTAAAAAGGCGTGCGAATAGAGCATTTCAACGCTATTATAACATAAAACACTTTAACTTTTATCTACACATGAAGTACTCTCAGAGGAGCTTTTAATGAAATCCTCACATTTTCAATTTACATAATGAATTTGGTGGTTACATTTGGTGACAATACAATGTTTTGATGACTGATTACTTCTGGTTGAATTTTTATTTTTATTTTCATTCATAGTATAATAAATATAGATTGAGTGTCCTACTTAATTTTTGGATTTTTATGGAGTCTTCCATGTGGTTGTTGTTGTTTCATAGAAATTAATTATGCCACGTTGTTTAGAGTAGTTTAGACTTTTCATAATTTTTAAATTGTCTTAATGTATCAGGCACATAATGCATTCTAACTTTATGTGTTGTAGCAAACTAAGATTATATTCTCACCGTCTATAAAATCAGCAGCCCACTTACATTTTAAACTAGGTCTAGCTAGTAAGAGGATTACCAAAGTTTGAAACGCTTTCGCTGTAATCCGTCTATTCGAAGGGATAGGTAAACAATTATTACACTATAAATCTGTTATAAATATTAATTATAAGGTTTTAATACATTTTTCTCGAGAGAAGAGACACGCAATTCATATCAGCTATAATAATTGGATTTGCCTTCAGAAATTGTTTAATTAACCTTTTATCAAATAAATGAAAATTTAATTATATAATGTGGAAAAAACTGTGATAAACGTAAATGCTGATGTTTGAAACAAACACAAATTAAACAACTGGCTAATCGTGAGCACTCTAAAAATCAATCAAACACAATAGCTTTCAATTTACTGATAGTTAAAAGTAATTGGGACTGAATGGTCTTTAATTTAATAATTTCTAGCAAATTGCTAATAAAATCATTTTGTTTTTTGGTCAGCTAAAGTGCAATTTTAAAAACATTGATAGAAAACGGTTTAAGGAATTTATAGAGCAATTTATAATGAATTGAAGGCAATTTTAACGATCCATTCATCTCCATTAATGTTCTGCTATATTAAGTCGCAATGATGTATTAGTTGGAAGCTTTTAAAATGGAAGCAATGTAGGAAATTTATTTATTACGGCTTATGTTAAGAGGGTGCATATTAATAGCCGTTCAGACCGAAATCGGGTCATCGTTATTCCCTAGAAATAAAAACCTCGAAAGTGTTTTATTACCCACCATTTCTTATTCTTCCTTTTACCATAAATTTTGCTTTCATAGCTATATTTTTGACTTCAAAGGGTAGGCCCATTCAATTTAACCCGTTAAAAGGAACATGCGTGCGTGGGTTTTGAAATATGTCGTAACCTTAAACATTTGAGAAGCAAGATTAATTAATGAGGCGTTTTACTTTTAGTTTGACTTGTTACATGTCTTCGAGCTCTTGTCAAATGTAGTAGTAAACTTAAACGTAACTCTGGTCGTAAATCTAAGCTATTAAACAGTTATGGCTTTGAAGATTAACATGAAACTGTAGGGATTAATTAATTCAAGCTAATTTTAATACTGATTTGGATTTCCAAGTTACGATATACTGAAAGTCGAGTCGTTGACATTGTAACACAAATCAATAACTGATACTTGTAGCTATCTAAATGTTGTATTCAAAAACTACATGCGATTAGAACGCAAAATTGCGTTCGAAAACTAATTAATATTGTTTCTGCCTCTTGTAATCGATCAAAATCGAAATTAGACAACTAATTTCGGAATAACTTATTGTGGAAACAGCTGGTAGCGCTAATTCAGTAATGAAAATCGACTTTGATCAACAGCCTGAAACAAGGTTGTTTGTACGAGTTTAGTTCTCATGGCAATATCAACCTTAATCTTGTTGGATCAACTGAACCACATACAAAAAATTATTAGTTAAAGTATACATTAGTAACAAACCATAAATACTAATGAACGGTTATACATAATTTAAGAAGATATGATACCCCAGTGGTTTTCAATGCAATTTTTTTGGTTTAAACCACAATAACTAATTAATATTTTATGCTGTCTGGAAAGGTAAATCAACTCATTTCGCATCAAAAGGATTGAAAGAAAGCTCCTAACTTTATAATGCGATTTAGAACGCAGGATTGCGTCGCGAATTAGTGTGGTTTGTGTTCCTTGTTATCAACCGAAATAGGATCAAAACAATTAAATTAGGATAGAATTATTGTTCCAAAATTAAATGTAAAAAATAGTAAATCCTGCTTTACACAAAGTTTAAATATTCAATATGTCCCAGAACTATTGTAAATCTAAGGCATCCACTCTGTACTTTTTACTCAATATCTAAAACATTTAGCTTTGTAAAAATCTACGTAAGAAGACAGAAATTAAGGTTTTTTAACTGAATATTTTATATACAAAAACCGCAAAATTTGACTTTTCAGTAAACTATTAAGTTCCTGAACATTGATTTTATAATTCCAGCTTAAATATATCCTGGAAGCTTTGAAATTGACTTTGAAACATTGAAAATTTACTCAGAAACTTGTGATTTGAGAATAAATTCAATTTTCAGCGTTCTGACTGCAATTACCATGCTTCTAGCTTCAAAAATCTAAGTTAGAAAGCAGAAACTAATGCTTTTATCGCAATTTCAACGATTTAAACATTTCCAACTTAAAATTGACCTTAAAAGCTTTGATTTTGACTTTCCATGCTTTTAGCAGTAAAAATTTACGGTAGAGGATGAAATTTTAATTTTCCAAACGTTTCCAACTTAAAAATTGACTTAAAGCTTTGATTTTAAGTTTCAAACGTTGAAAATTTACTTGGAAGTTATTTTTTGAGTCTAACGAGATAACTTTTAGCTTCTGACCGCAAATTTCAATTTAGACTCAACGGCGAAGTTAGTTAGTCTCAGAAAGGCAATCAAAATCTAAATTAAATTTACTCCCTTATAAATGTAGGTTTGGATTGAAAGCGTTTTTCTGAGATATTTCTGATCCAAATTCAAACATTGAAACTCAAAAAGGCGAGGTAAAGTTAGGTTAAATAAAATTCTGACAAATTATCAGAAATTTTTGTTGTGCAGATTCAGAAAGAGTTTCGGAAGATTAGATTAGTTTAGGCTCGACTCAGAAATATCGAAGAGATTTTGTTCTGACCCGAAACTGCCAGATTTCGAATGGTTAACATAAAACAAAATTAGGTTAGGTTAGACTCGTTGTCCTGAACCACAATTTGTCCATTAGAACTAAGATTCAGAAATGACATCAGAAATTTAGGTTAGGTTAAGTGTTTCAGAAGAAACGAGATACCAAGAAAGTAGAATCATTTTAAGATTTTTAGAGGCTTCTAAATACTACTAAAAACTTTCTAAAAATTGCCAGAGGCCTTTACAAGTCTTAGAAACTTTCCAAACAGGTTTAAAATTGAGCAGAGGTGTCTAAAATAATTTGGAAGTGCCAGAAACCACTAAATATCAGTGAAAACCGCCAGAGGTCCCTGCAACTGTTTACTACTTACTAAGAACTTTTAATAATTTACAAGAAGCCTTTAGAATCATTTTAGAATTGTTAGAGACTACTAATACTACTGGAAACTTTCCAAAAATTGCCAGAGGCCTCTACAAGTCTTAGAAACTTTCCAAACATGTTTAAAATTGAACAGAGGGTTCTAAAATCATTTTGAGAGTGTCAGAAACCACTAAATATCAGTGAGAACCGCTAGGTTAGGTTAGACTCAAAAATAATCATCAGATATTCGGACAGACTCCCTTTTACCAATGTAAAAGGAAGTCTGTCCCTTTTAGGAGGACTATTCTCTGCCTTGATTATAAGTGAGATCCATTAAATGGTGAAATAATCTGAGGTCAGTGGATCATGTATAACTTTAAAGTAATCATTTTCAAAGTTGTTATTATTTATATTTATACGATGTAAATCGTACGAAAAGCAACAAAAATAGAAGCAAATATCTTAAAAGAAAATCTCGATGTCACATCATAATATCTTTAAAATATTATTATACGGAAGCTAAACGGGTATCAGAGCTGCTTCATAACATGCAGATTCGAAGCGACACGAAGTGAAAATTGCCATCGAAAAGCGCCGAAAAATGAAAATGCGAAAGCACTGCATTGGTAAGAAGTCTTGAAATATGTACCCAGAAGTAATTTGACTGCGACCAAATCCTAATAAATTTCGCGGTAGATTCGGTAGTATACGTTCGGGGCCAAATCTCCATAAAGAATGTATAAACAAGATGATGTGGAGATAAAAGAGCGAATTTGAATTTCCATTTAAAGTATACGACAGCAGGTCGGTGATATCTATCTACAACAGATAACAAGCCATTTTTAGGTATGTAAGAAAACAGAATGTAATAATTGAGTTAAAGAATCTCCATTTATGCTCTGCTCTGTTAATAGCTTGACAATGTTCGTACAAATCTGTGTAATTATTAGCTTCAGTTTCCGTATAACTCTCCTATTTGAATCATTCGCTTTTGTTTCCTAATCACAAACTCACAGCGAAGCTAAACCGATTTGGATATATCTGATTCAGCAGGAAGGAAATGTCCTTTGGATCAATTAATTCAAGTATAGATTGGATAATTATTTTGAGTTGTTGATCAATCCTGACAAAAAAACTATCAAATCTTTGTCTTTGAGTTGAAATTTCCTGTAAAACTTGTTATCCAGATTAAGGTTTGAAGAACAAATTAATAGACTGAACTTTGTTTACTTGTTTCTGCTCTATGTATATTCAAACTTCTTTAAAATTAAAACCAACATAGTCACAAACTTATTTAGATATCATCCTCGTTGGTTAATTAATTGGTAAATTAGTAAATTTGTATAAAAAAGATTTTGATTTTTGGAATCTTAGCTAGACTAAATAATTAACAACTGCAGGTTAGAGAATATTAGTTTTTCTCTGTTTCTGTAATCGGTTTATGTATTATTTTTGGTAAAATTACTAATTCCAAATGTTTTTGTTTAAGAATACTCCTGCAGCCTTCTGTAAATTCAAGGCTTTTATTAAAAACCGCCTGTTATATTTTCATGTAGAAATTTGTGCAGGTTTTAACATTAACTACGCCACTACATGGCTTAGTTAAAAGCTCGTACAACAGAAAATAAAATAAAAAAGTCATACCCGCAGCAGATTAAGAACGCAGATAAAACAAAGCCATCATTACTTTTATTCCATGCTCGTAATAAAACTTAATACCACTTTGTTCCAGTAGGAGAAATGGAAGAACGGACACAAGTAAAACGCATTAAAGCGCCATTTTATTTCGTTACAAAAACCGCACTCACCGAATCGTTAAACAAAGCATTAAAAATGACAGCTCTTTACTAATACTTCTTTTTCTATTATATTTCAAAAAATGCTTGATTGATGTAATAAATTGATAAAAAAAATGTATACTTACGTAAGTGGTCAACAGTTAATATGCAAAATTGGCTCTGTTAGTTAACAAAATCACTAAATTAAATCAATTTCAAATCCAAAAACCATCCAAATTGTTCCGTTATTAAAATATGGAAAAAGTCAGATTTGCGTTCAACAAAAGCAAGCGGAAAATTAAACGATACAAAAATACAACTCAGTTTGGTTTATTCTGACGTTGCAGTAAAATCTCATGTTAGATTGCTGTAAATCGTAACTCTAGATTTACTGGAGCGGACACAAGTAAAATGCATTAATACGCCATTGTATTCCGGTTGCAAAACAAAATCCAACGAATCGTTAGACAAGCATTAAAAACCAAATCGATCCATGTATTTTTGTTGGAAAATGGACTTCGATATTTCACTATTTTCTTTTTTATTGGTCGAACATGGTTAGGGGAAAAAGAGTGCAGAACTTTTACCCAAATTTCAAAACTTTTATTCTCTAAACTTTAATGGAAAAAAAAACTTCCAGACGAAACATCAGAAAGATTGATCCTCCCCAGTCCAACCCTACATATTTTCATAAGTTAACGTACCTGCTCTTGTTATTACAATTTAAAGTTTCAGTAAACAGCATACAAACTGCAACACTTTGAAGTTGGGCAAATAGCTCTAAAGTTGTGCATCTACAGTAAGCAAAATTATGTTTGAAATATAGCCAGCACTTGCACTTATATTTTGAACTCGGCGAGATTATGTTTATCTCCACGGGATTTGATGTAAAGCGGGTTATCATTTGGATAGCCAGCCTCCGGCAATTTAAAACCTTCTACTTGAAACCGTGTTTTACGGGATATTTATGTTTTTAAAGTAATTACACTGGAAGAAGCTTCACTTATTTTGATTTTACAGAAATAGGATTTTGTTATACAGGGTGGTCCAAATTGATTGTAGGATAATTCAAGAGTGGAGTTAGTGAACTGTAAAGGTGAGACACCAGGACGAACAACTATGGGAGCCGTTCAAAAAATAAAATTTGACAGCTTCAAATTTTTATATGCTATAATTTTAGGGAATTCTGATGTGGCACATGTGATAGCCCACACTTTTTCCTAAGAAAAGTTTGTTTTGACATTTCTTTTTATTTTGCATAGTTTTTCAGATACAGTCATTTTTATACACTTGTGCGTAAATCAAAAAACTTTCCGGAATATTTAAAATTTTCAAATTGTCACTTCAAAATGGTGACAAATTTGCCAAAATTCATTTGAGTTTTTGTTGATTAGGAATTAAAATAAAAAAAAGCTGTTTTTTGAGGCACATATTTTAGGGTTTGCTAGCTCTGCTAGGGGGCGCTCTTCGATCATAGTTTATATGACACTTTTGAGTGTTTTTTTATGTACTTTCCACCTTTTAAGTATCCTACAATCAATTTGGACCACCCTGTATTTTGTATTATAAATTACAGAGGAGGTTCGTGATCATTATGGCACTTTTGACATGAAGAACACGAATCTGGTGTGTGTTTTCCTGTAGTTGCCGCCATTTTGTCACTGACCTTGCATTAGAACATTTTTGGCAGTTTTCAAGACGTAACACCCATAAAAAGTATCAATGACACTTTACTTCACACTTCTACCATAAACCTAAATTAATTGAGCAGTTAGAGACAATTTTCAAAATTCAAGTTCATGGAGTCCCTTAAAAAATTTCAAAGATCTAGTTTTTTATTCACTGAAAGTTGTTTCAGGAGCATACATGGTAAAATTTTCACACTGCTAACTCAAACCGTTTTCGAGATATTTAGAAAAATGTCCGAAAAAAGATCATTAACTTTGACGCCCTCTCAGTGCCCACTTAACGTCACGTGATAGCTCCATTCATTAGCTACCTACGATCACATGATGTTTCTGTATGAAAAATTTCAAATAATCAAGTAAATCGCGGTTTTTTGGAAAAATTCACCGAAATTTTGTCCAAAGGAAGGGACTACTATACTGACCGCTGTCATATTGGATTTAGACGTGTCAAAATGGCCATTTTAACTAGTTTAGGCATAGGGTCTGTTCGCAGAAGGAATTTCCAACTAGTAATCAGAAAAATAGACACATCCAATGGCCACAAGTCAGAAAATGTCATAGTCACGTGATCATTCAATCAATAAAACTTGACATTTACTGTTTTTGAATTGGAAACCAGTCAGGGATTGCCTCTGCGAACAGAACTATAGAGAACACAAAACTGATGTCCATTTTGTCATTGACCTTGAATTAGGTTATTTTTGACAGTTTTCAACACATGGCAACAGTCAAATTTTGATCTTTATTTCATATTATTAACTTAATATCAAATTTGTGATAGAGTTTTATAATAATATTACCTCGTTTTTCTTCCAACCAATGGCGTGTGACAAGTTCACCAATTGTCAAGTAGTGTTTATAAAACATACATATTATGACATGACTTTATAGCTTCATGGAGAGGATTTTGACAGTTGACATTTTAATGACAGACTAGACTATATATCAATTAGAGTGTATTGTTTTGAACACAGTCAAAACCCGACTCATAAAGGTCTTAAAATATCTTTTAAATACTTTGAATTGAGTTTTCTATATTTGAAGTATAATTTATGGCTTTATAGCTTTGTGGCAGCTGACATTTTAATGACAGACTAGACTATATGCTAATTAGACTGTTTTGTTTTGGACACAGTCAAAACCCCACTCATAAACATATAAAATACCTTTTAATTATTTTGAAATGACTTTTCTGTATTTAAAGTATGTTTTGCTTCTTAGCTTCACGGAGAGGATTGTGACAGTTGACGTTAATGACAGACTAGAATATATGTTAATTAGACTATTGTTTTGAATACAGTCAAAACCTCACTCATAAACGTATAAAATACCTTTTAATTACTTTAAATTGACTTTTCTGTATTTAAAATGAAGTTTATGGCTTTATAGCTTCATGAAGAGGATTTTGACATTTTAATGTTAAACTACACTACATATTAAATAGACTACCTTGTTTTGGAAACAATCCAAACTCCATAGAGGTCTAAAATGGTTTTTAATTATTTTGAACTGCGGTTTCGGTATTTATAATGTATTTTATGACTTTATAGCTTCATGGAGAGGATTTCGACAGTTGATATTTTAATGACAAAACTAGACTATATGTCAATTAGAGTGTACTGTTTTGAACACAGTCAAAACAACACTCATAAAGGTTTAAAATAAATTTTAAATACTTTGAATTGAGTTTTCTATATTTAAAGTATTGTTTATGACTTTATATTTTTATGGAGAGGATTTTGACAGCTGACATTTTAATGACAAATTAAATAACATGTAAAATAGACTGTATTATGATGATACTAAAATAAAACTATTTTGTCATTTATAAAGCAAATCATGAGTTTTCAACAAAAGCTTTGAAACAGTATTTGGTTCAGCTTTTTCGTATCTCTTATAATTCTCGAGATTTCAATGGTGAGGGAGAATTTGAATTACTCTGTTTACACTACAATCAGATAAATATACAAACAATATAAATATGTCAAGTGTAAGCACTCGATTTCTGTATAATTCGTTTTACAATATTGGTGTACTGAAGAAAATACTTCTCTTTTTACAACCAAATTTAAATTGTAAAAAACCTCTCAATTTGTATAAAACTGTAAAAATCTCTCTCATGAAAAACCGTCTAACAAACTAGGTTTCGTTTAATTTCGTTGAAGAAAAACGTGAACTTTTCCCAGTTGATTAAAATTTACATCCTCGCCTAATTGAATCAAGAGAAGCCGCCAACTGAATAAATTTAATCATGTCCCGACACAAATCTTAAGAGATTACGTTCTATTAGGCCGCAAAAAAATCCCATTCGCCAAAAAATTACTCCTCCCTGAACAGAATTATAACCGAACGGAAAAAAATAACATTCTTAGTTCTTACATCTGTTCAGCCTCGGTCCTTAAATTTTTTTTTAAATCGGTCCGGAAACCATAAGCCCTAGCTTTTGAAACCGACCCCTGGCGTACTTTTTCTCCTTCTGACGTTTGACGGTGATGGACGACGTTTTATTTTTGTGGTTTCATTTCGTGGCCCAGTGTGTTTATAATACGACATGGGTGGACGTTAAGGTTTGCTAGAAACGAGATGTTTTTGAGACCTATAAAAACGTTTTGATGGAAAAAGGGCGAATTGTTTCCTACACCGACGTAAAAATCTGGCTTGTGTCTTTGGTTGTCCTTTAATTTAATTTTTACATTTTTTATGTATTAGAGTATCATTTTACTGGACAATAAAAAACGCAGGAAGTACATTTTCTTTACTAAGTGTCTAGACTACTTGTGGAGGTTGAGATTTCTGAAAAATCGTTAAAACCACTTCCAGAAATCCTACCTAATAAAGGATTCGCATTGACCTCGTGACATTTCCCATTAATGCGGGATAAAGAGTTCTTTTTAGAACGATTCTATCTGGCGCGGTAAAACAGTTCTAAGAATTTTAATACCTAGAGAACTAGAGATTGTCGCAGATTTAGGGGTGTTATCTAAATTGTTTCAATGGCTGGAAAATAGAGCGAAGAGGTGCCGGTAGAAAAATTTAGAAAAACTCATTAACCGAGATAATTAACTATTGTGGTATCTCTAAAACTGTAAGAACTATAAAGCAAAAACTAAAAAATATATAAAACTTTAACCCCCTGTATTTCTTTAACGAAGCTTTTCTCGAATATAGTTTATAATGCAAACTCATATTATTTTTCGATTCTCTATCGCTCTCTGAAGTTTCCATGGAAACTGGACCACCCTGTATACGAAATGTAACACATATTGCACAAATTATTCATATTTTATTGAGGCGCACCTAGTATTGTTGTTTATTAAAAAGATATATTAACAAGGTCAATTTATTTTCAGTTGGGTTTGACCGAAAAGTACTTTCTGCTTATTAGTGGGACATGGGTATGGAAAAAAATTTCAAAGTAGGCTAACCATTTAATGTGTCTTTTATTGTTTGTAACCGATTTGCAAGCGGAAATTTAAATTACGCCCCTTAAAATATGTTGGCAATAGTGCTCAATGTTGCCAATGTTGCCAATTGGTCCCGTGACAGTTGATTTGATTTCTAAGGTCAGGTGACTGTTTTTCCAAATGCTGACAAACAAAAAATATGATTTGCACGGTTGCCTGAAATTACCGGTTATATTTTGACGTTTGCACGAATCTTCTAACTGTCATAATAACCAAGTTGGCGCGTGTCAAATAAAGTTCACTTATCATTTAAAAGAAACCGTTAAAAAATTGGTAATTTAAACTTAGACGGTAGTAAAATTTTAAAAACTACGTCACGTGAGTTGATAAATCAATTTTTGGGCTTGCAACACTGTAAAAGCCAGTTGACATTGTCAAAAACAGTCACGTGACCTTCAAAACGCAGTTTAAACTTGGTAAAAATGGTAAATTAAATTTAGACAGTTGTAAAAACTTAAATTGCCACATACACATTATGTGACGTTGAAAATGCAATTCTGCATGTTCTTGCAACACTGTAAAGGCCAGTTGACATCTGTTAAAATTAGTCACGTGACCTGAAATTGTAAAATACACGTTACTCGATGTTGATAATACAATTTTGAGCTTGCAACACTGTAAAAGCCTGTTGACATCTGCCAAAATTAGTCACGTAACCTTTAAAATGTGGTTTAAAATTTAAAAATTTGGTAAATTACATTTAGACTATTTTAGACAGTTGTAGTGACTTTGATTATACCATTTTAGAGCTTGCAACACTGTCCAAGCCAACAGACACCTGTCAAAAACAGTCACGTGACCTTTAAAATGTAGTTTAAAATTAAAAAATTTGGTAAATTACATTTAGACTATTTTAGACAGTTGTAAAAGCTGAAATTGCAAAAGACGTTTCACGTGACTTTGATTATACCATTTTAGGGCTTGCAACACTGTCCAAGCCAACAGACACCTGTCAAAAACAGTCACGTGACCTTTAAAATGTAGTTTCAAATTTAAAAATTTGATAAATTACATTTAGACTATTTTAGACAGTTGTAATAGCTGAAATTGCAAGAGACGCATCACGTGACTTTGATTATACTATTTTAGAGCTTGCAACACTGGCAAAGCCAACTGACACCTGTCAAAAACAGTCACGTGACCTTTAAAATGTAGTTTCAAATTTAAAAATTTGATAAATTACATTTAGACTATTTTAGACAGTTGTAATAGCTGAAATTGCAAGAGACGCATCACGTGACTTTGATTATACTATTTTAGAGCTTGCAACACTGGCAAAGCCAACTGACACCTGTCAAAAAAAGTCACGTGACTTTAAAATGTAATTTAAATGATCAAATGATCATTTGATTATTTGATAAATTAAATTTAGACAGTTGTAAAAGCTGAAATTGTAAAATACACGTTACGTGACGTTAATAATACAATTTTGAGTTTGCAACACTGTAATAGCCAGTTGACATTGTAAAAAACAGTCACGTGAACTTCGAAACGCAGTTTAAACATTGAAAAATGGTAAATTTAATTTAGTCAGTTGTAAAAACTTAAATTGCAAAATACATGTTACGTGACGTTGAAAATGCAATTCTGCATGTTCTTGCAACACTGTACATGCCAGTTGACATCTGTCAAAATTAGTCACGTGACGTTTAAAATGTGTTTTAAAATTTAAAAATTTGGTAAATTACATTTTCCAAACCAAACAAACAATTTCCGCCATGGAAACTGGACCACCCTGTATATGAATTGTAACACATATTGCACAAATTATTCATATTTTATTGAGGCGCACCTAGTATTGTTGTTTATTAAAAAGATATATTAACAAGGTCCAGTCAGAAGCTGAGTTAGGCAGTCAGTGCCTAACTGAAGACGGTTCTAGAATTTTTTGGCTTCTAGACTGTTTTGATATCTTTTGGGACCTTCTAGACTAGTTGAAGAGCAGTTGGAATCTTTTAGACTGTTTTGGAAGGCTTTCGACTGATTGGGAAGCATTTTGGACTTTTTTTAGACTACTTTAGGGGCATTGAAAGTTCTGGATTGCTTTTAAAACATTTGAACTGCTCTAAAAGCATACGGAATCTTTCAGACTGTCTTGAAATGTTTTGACAGCCTCTAGACTGTTTTAAAAGCTTTTGGAAGGCTTTATTAGCATTTGAAATCTTTTTAGACTACTTTAGGAGCATTTGGAATGTTTCTGGAGAGTTTAAAAAGCATTGAAGGTTTTGGACTGCTTTTAAAGCATTTGAAAACTTATGGAGGGTTTCAGAAACTTATTGAAGCTTTTAAACTGCCTTAGTAGCATACTGAAGCTTTTAGACTGCCTTGAAATTTTTGAGAGCTTCTATACACAAGTTTAAAAAGCATTTGGAAGCTTCTAGGCTGTTTTGTAAGCTTTTGCAAGGCATTTTGGAGCTTATCTAGTGTTTTGGAATGTTTTACATTTTTTTAGACTACTTGAGGGGCATTTGGAAATTATTTGGTCAGGTAGGTATAAAAGGATGTTTGTGATTAACCAAATTTACAAATATTAGATTTTTGGTACTATCTGCCACTCTCTGTGTTATGTAATTCTTACAAAGTCATCTGTAGAATAGTACTTGGAACGTGTTGTTTCAACTCATTCTATCAAAAAGAACTAATATCCATGACACTTCCATGACCTAAATTATGGTAACTACTAATGCACGATCCAAACACGAAAAACAAAAATGCTATACATAAAGGAATAACTTTGGAAATTGTTTTGGTTTAGTTAGAGTAACCGGGTTTTAAACGGGCTCCCTTAATTGTCAACTTGGAAATTTGTAGCTTGGGTATTAATCACATTATAATCATCATAACACAGGGCTAATGCCATCCGGTCCAACGATTAAATCACATTCCACTACATTAATCAGGCGTGCCCCATGCATTAACGAGTGTGCAGGTTAACAACGAAATTACCAATAAATATTATTGCATACAGCTTTATCGGTGGTTGAATACTCTGTAAATACGAACAGGATATTCTCCAATATCTAATACTAAACGGTTCTATTTGCAGTAAGGTAATTAGTCCGCCGGTTCTAATCAGGAAACCGAATCAAATAGAACTTTATCGAGTTGAATAGTTGATGATTGGACGATAATTGCTACAGAGAGCACTTCAATTTAATCATCTTTTAGGTCACTTTAGTGCAGTTTATGGGGTGTTATAAGTGGATAGATAATTCACTTGCAGATATGAATAAAGTTGAATTGTCAGTTATTGACCAATTAACTTTTGTTTATTTATTGTATTTATGTTTATAATAACGTTTATTACAGTAGCAAATCTCGCCCTTGACTTTCCTTTAATATGCAAATATCTATTTTCTGAAACCCAATCTTATTTTCGGTCTGAAAGCTATTTTTGGGGATACAAGACAGCTGTCAAGGAAATGCAGTCGAAACTTGGCTGACTGGAATTCCAAATAAACTTGTGGCTTTCAAGCTACTGAAGTTAACTGACTTGTAAATTTTCAGACAAATTAGAGAGATGCGATTAACTGTTAGTACAAATACAAACAGATTTATTTAATTGTATTTGTAGACAGTGATTAAATTTTATAAAACAGTGTTAAGCACAATTTGTTTACAATTTCAGCTTTTAGAACTGTCTAAAATAGTCTAAACGTAATTTAGCAAATTTTTTAATTTTAAACCACATTTTAAAGGTCACGTGACTAATTTTGACAGATGTCAACTGGCCTTTACAGTGTTGCAAGCACATGCAGAATTGCATTTTCAACGTCACGTAACGTGTATTGTGCAATTTAAGTTTTTACAAACTGCGTTTTGAAGTTCACGTGACTGTTTTTGACAATGTCAACTGGATTTTACAGTGTTGCAAACTCAAAATTGTATTATCAACTTCGATTAACGTGTATTTTACAATTTCAGCTTTTACAACTGTCTAAATTTAATTAACCAAATGATCAACATTTAAATTATATTTTAAAGTCACGTGACTGTTTTTGACAGGTGTCAGTTGGCTTTGCCAGTGTTGCAAGCTCTAAAATGGTATAATCAAAGTCACGTGATGCGTCTCTTGCAATTTTAGCTTTTACAACTGTCCAAAATAGTCTAAAAGTAATTTATCAAATTTTTAAATTTTAAATAACATTTTAAAGGTCACGTGACTAATTTTGACAGATGTCAACTGGCCTTTACAGTGTTGCAAGAACATGCAGAATTGCATTTTCATCGTCACGTAACGTGTATTGTGCAATTTAAGTTTTTACAACTGTCTAAATTTAATTTACCATTTTTCAAAGTTTAAACCGCGTTTTGAAGTTCACGTGACTGTTTTTGACAATGTCAACTGGATTTTACAGTGTTGCAAACAGTACAGTGTTCAAAATTGTATTATCAACGTCGATTAACGTGTATATCACAATTTCAGCTTTTACAACTGTCTAAATTTAATTTACCAAATGATCTGTCTAAATGTAATTTACCAAATGATCAACATTTAAATTATATTTTAAAGTCACGTGACTGTTTTTGACAGGTGTCTGTTGGCTTGGACAGTGTTGCAAGCTCTAAAATGGTATAATCAAAGTTACGTGATGCGTCTCTTGCAATTTTAGCTTTTACAACTGTCTAAAATAGTCTAAATGTAATTTATCAAATTTTTAAATTTTAAACAACATTTTAAAGGTCACGTGACTAATTTTGACAGATGTCAACTGGCCTTTACAGTGTTGCATAAACATGCAGAATTGCATTTTCAACGTCACGTAACGTGTATGTGGCAATTTAAGTTTTTACAACTGTCTACTGGCTTTTACAGTGTTGCAAGCTCAAAAATTGAATTATCAAGTCACGTGACGTAGTTTTTAAAAATGTAAATTTTTCTACTGTCTAAATTTAAATTTTTTAACTGTTTCTTTTAAATTCGAGATTCGAGCAAACGTCAAAATATAACCGGTAATTTCAGGCAACCGTGCAAATCATATTTTTTGTTTGTCAGCATTTGGAAAAACAGTCACCTGACCTTAGAAATCAATTCAACTGTCACGGGACCAATTGGCAACATTGGCAACATTGAGCACTATTGCCAACATATTTTAAGGCGCGCAATTTAAATTTCCGTTTGCAAATCGGTTACAAACAAAAAAAGAAACATTAAATGGTTAGCCTACTTTGACATTTTTTTCCTTACCCATGTCCCACTAATAAGCAGAAAGTACTTTTCGGACAAACCCAACTGAAAATAAATTGAATATAGAAAAGTTAATTTTGCGTAGCCGTAATTAAAGCGCTAAACTAAAACCCGAGACCCTTGGGGTGTATAGGAGTAATCCACATTATCGCCTACCAAGTTAATTTCTCTTTACGTTAAGGCTGGCGGACATATTACGGTTGGTTGGTTTCCAACACATAGTTCCATGTGTGGTTTAACCAAAGGTAAAGCGATCATATATTTCGGGATGATATTAACTAGTCATTAAAAAGAGCCGTACTGAATTAAATAATACTTAACACAATATAAAAATAGTTTTTTTTTTATTTACAAAACTCAAGAAAACATATGACCACAACTTGAATACTCCCTGATTTAAGAATTTACAAAGTTATTATTATCATCCATCGTGTTCTAATAATGTCAATTTTCCGGAAAACGGTGGAAGACAATTCAATTTGGAAACCAGAAATAAGTTTTACATAAAATTCTCTAAAACTTTCTCTATTTAACCGACTTAAATACATGTGGAACCAATTTGGGACACACTGTATTTTCCAGTCCTTCTTCAAGGAGTTTTTGCTTTCATTTCAAAAGACCTGCTAAAAGTTGCAATTAGTTTTTGTGGCAATTTACTGTTCTAATTTAATTACAGAACGTCCATTTTCTTTAAGAACGTCTAGAGACGCAAAGTATGGGTTGTATTATGTTGATATGCTGCGTTAATCTGTAAATCCCAATTCCACTAATAAATCACTAATAGTTTGTCATTTTCATTTATTTTTATTTTCACTTCATTCAATATCGAGACAAAGTTCAATAACTTTAACGTTTTCTCTTCATTTTTATTAAATAGCTTATCTAATCCTTATTTTTAACAATATTTTTTAGATAGTAGCACTTTAAATTTTAATTAGGGATCCATAATCAGACCTTCTTAAACACTTATAATCCTAAAATGTTACTGTTCCATTTATTCAACAGATTTACATTAAAAACTGATATGGTATGCATTTATCTTTCTTTAAAAAGCCACAATGACCCCCGACATATGTTACGTTGTCTGGTTGAAAAATCTCTTTCTGAATATTTTACTTCCATAAATCATATGGATTTTAGGATTATGTCTTATTATAAAAGCTCGAGTTTTCCTGTTGATATTTCTTTATCCTATAAATTTAATATTTTCTTTTATAAGTAGTATTTTCGCCATATACGTATTTATAGGAGGTTACAATGTTATCAAAACATTTTTACTACATTAATCAAAATTTGCTGTAATTACCTTTTAAATACTCTCTATACTAGTCAAATTACTTAAATCTAAAATAATTGAAAAATATCTAAACTTACAAATTAAATTCACCATGAAATGTAATTACCAGTTACCAAAACTTACACGTGTTATCATAAAACATCTCCACAATTCCACCGAAAATTTCGAATCCTAAAAATGGTGTGTGGATATTCTCAAACTTTCTGTTGGGGAAATTGAATATAA
The DNA here is from genome assembly GCF_016097725.1 of Ips typographus. Classification (NCBI taxonomy): domain Eukaryota; kingdom Metazoa; phylum Arthropoda; class Insecta; order Coleoptera; family Curculionidae; genus Ips; species Ips typographus. The sequence continues at coordinate 3,439,008 of NC_138430.1, read as the reverse complement.
TGTACGAATTGTGGAGTTTAACTTTCAGTCTCCCTCTATATTTTCCTTCTGAAAACAAGCTCGTAAATTCTGGTTTCTGTCCCCCGATCCTACATGAAAATAAGGACATTTTTCTTTCGAAAACGGTTATCTCTTTGTTTTGCCTTCGGTTTAGCGAATACGACGGGTAATCCCTTTTAGTGTTCGGTTTTGGACAGTTTTGGATTTTGTGCTTATGAAGCTTGAACTTAACAAACAATGATTTGAAACGTAAACGGAAATAGCAGACATGTGTGTACAATATAATGGTTTCCATCAATGGAAATACTAAATATTTAGTAAAATTTGGTTAAACAATGATGGTTTTCGTTGTTTGTTACATTTCCTGGTATATGAATTATGAGAGTATATTCGAATATTTAGTTAGCCAGTGGAAATATTAGCTTTTATTGGCGTATAGTCAATCATACCATCTAATTATTGGTGTTTCTAGCATTCTATTTATTATATTACGTCACTCTTTTATTGGATTTATCTAAACTAGGTCTAACCTAGAAGATGCAGATTTATACAATCCCTTACGGGATGGAGCTGTAACGCAGTCTCATCTTGGCGTATCACCAACATCTGAACGAATGTAACGCTACAAACTATTTTTGCTTCGGAAACGAGGCAGTTCGTAAGCAAAGACTTCATTTCGTTATCGGATTGTTGGCTTTTTGCCATACACGGTTTAGATAAAATGAGATCAGGATTTAATAATGCACGCCGGATCGAGGTGAATGTTGACAAGATTCAAACGTGATTTAGGCCAAATATTCGAGATTTTGGAAACAAATATCTAGAGTTTAGATTTTCAGATTGACAATTTTATTATGTACTTCTAAATATACAGATTTACAATATTTTTGCAAAACGTGCTTTATCGTTAAAATTTCACACCTACAAAGTTTTATAAAAATATCTGTAGCCATTTTAAAAAAATTTAGTCATAATAGACGCATTTGTAGTAAAACACCCTGTATACGTTAAACGTCAAGAAATATTATTTGAAATTTTTTGGAATGACAACCTAACTGACCTAATAACTGAGGTATTTTTCTCATTAACTTCCATCCTAATTTCAAAAATTAATTTGGTTTTATAAACTACAACAATATGTTTTACCAAACAAAATCGTGAGCTAAACAATACGAATCCAAAAGAGCGATAAGATCCCCAACGGAACTTTTCATTAGCAGAAAAATGAAAAATTCTGGAAAATCCCAATAGTGCCGTAAACAGACCATTCCTTAAATGATACCTTCCGTGGTGAAATTAATTGTTAAAGTTCTGGCCAACTGAAAGAATATAATCTGATAGGAATTAGAAGTTTGGTTTTGGAGACCAAAAATAATAAAGCTGGAAAGTTTGTATTAAACGCCGGAATTGGACGACGAGCAAATTGGTCTATGATTAGTTACTGAAATTATATTAAATATAGTCATATTGGTGAAAGTATACAGTTCAATCAGAAAATGATTCAAAACTACTGAAAGTATTGAAAATAAGACAGATTAAGCATTTTCTTAAAAATTGTAAGCAAGCAGTCTAATTATTTACAGAATTTTCTTTATGTTAGGAAAATTAGTTATAAACTTCTTTCAGGAAACAGGTAAACTTTAACAATGCAAAGGACTATATCACGTTATTGAATCGTTAGTTTTTGGCCATAACGATACGCCAACCGCAGGTCAACATTAAATAATGCATGGGATTTGGAAGCAAGCACGGTGGAGATTTTAGATATAGATAAGTTCCGAACCTGGGCTCGAGAAAATTATTTTTCGTTTTTCGATGTTTGGCTATCCCTTTTTGCCACGAAGATTGATCGTCTCGAATTAATAATGTATTTTTTTGCAAATATTTATCAAAGAAACTACAATTTCCCAGATTTTAGAGTCAAAATTTCAACTACAGATAATTGTGGTGTCTCAAAGCCCAGATACTCAACAGTTTAACATGGGACCTATTTAATGTAGGTGTCTAAAAACATGTATTTGGGCAATATTATCAACAATCTTGAACCAAAACAGACTAAATTGATCAATGTTTCACAACTATGTCACTGTATTTATTTTTCCCACATTAGTTGAGAGAAGTAATTTCCAGTGCATTTCTATCTTTTCCTTGATTGACTTGAGTTTACCTACTTGTACAAAAAAACATACTTTTTAAATTTAAAAGCATCCTAAATATTTTACCTTTATTGCAAATATAAATTGCAACATTAATCCTTTTTGGACTATATCCAATTTTTGTTACAATTTACGCATTTGTTCAGATTTATGTGATCACAGTCATGATTCCTGAATACTGAATATTCATTGTGAATTACCATATGTTAATAATCGACCATTGTGGAATGTGGCCAATATATTTTACGTGTTGTAAAGATTATATAACATTACTGCACATTTGAAAGCTTAATTCCGATTGGTTATATGAGATAACGCGTAATGATTTGTTTAAAAATTAGTTTATTGTATGCGATGCAATTTCAGTGTAAAACGTTCGAATTTCTGATTCAATCGTTTTGATTTTTAGCTGAAAAACGTCAGAAGCAAAAACGGGATTAACTTAAATTTCAAAACAGTTAAATTAGCATCCCAGTTCTTTTAATTGACTCTTAATTGCAAAGTCCTCAGGAAGGCAAGATAACCCTTATCTTTATCGAAAAGCAAGTCGACCTAATTTTCAACTGTTAATGGAGGGTTTCGAAACACGTGGTGGAATTTCTTTATTGCAAAATTCATTATTTTTCGGGTCTGCTTTTGCTTTGTTACTATTCAGTTTCGTTTATTTTGAAACAAACAAAATGTAATGCCACCATTTGAAATTTTAACATAAAAAAAGCGAACTACACATAAATTACCTAGTCATTTTTTGACTCCTTTTTGAGGAAAAAATTTGATGTACAGGGTGTCCCAAAATTGAGATATAACCATCGAGTTGAGATTTTCAAATGAGAACACCCATTTTTTGTTACATTTTAATTTTTTTGTGCACTTTTTCCAAAAATGGTCGTTAACTTGCTTATTTGACATTTGACGAACCAAAAGTGATTGAAATTAAAAAGTATGCCCTTTGAGTCAATCGGTTGCACCGTTTGGCCGCTAGAGGGCGTCAAAGTCAAGTTTCACAAACCTTCAAAGTGATTTAACAACTTTTGCTTTAACCGAAAATAACTCAATTATTTTAACAGTTACGACAAAATGTTATTGAAGGTAACTTTTCAAAGGTATAATCAAAAAAGGTCATTAGTGTGATAGTTTGAGTGCTAGAGGGCGTCAAATTCAAGCTTTTTGACAATTTTGCTTTTAACGCAGTTTTTGAGATAATTCCTGGAAACTAAAAATTGTTTTTCACTTTTTTGAGATACTTTATACTCAGCCGCTAATCTGAGACACCTTATATCACCTTGACACCCATTTTGCCCTATCTGTCACGGTTTTGGGGATGTCAATTTTGACGGTTTTCAGTGCGTGGCACTCTTAAAAAATGACGTTTTTACAAATGACACTTTACGTAATTTTTGTGTCAAGGTGAAAATTTTTGTTTTTAATTTTTTAAGGACAAACGGTGCCTGATACCAAAAAAGCGTATAGAAGGTGAAAGTTGCACCCCCTCAAGGTGCGTTTGTGGTAAAATTCCAGACCTCTAACTTGAAGCGTTCCTGAGATATTTCGCAAAAACTACAAAAAACTAAGGTTAACTTTGACGCCCTCTGGCGGCTTAACCGGGAAACTTAGCCGTGTTTGCTCAACGTCACGTGAGAGCACCATTCATTAGCTTTCTTTTGTTATGTGGCTCGTATATACAGGATGGTTCAAATAAGTGAGTTATTCACGATTTTCTTGAAAAGTGCACGAAAATTTCGCTCAAATTACGAATTTCTGCTAGTTTTGAGGGGCGGCCAATTAAGGCTGCTAGAGCAAAAACAGTTGAGTATCGATACAGACATTTTACATCAAGTAGCCTAAAATTTGACGTACATTCCAAAAATCAAATAAAAAATGAGTCATCTTATTTAAAAGAAATTATAAGTTTGGTTTGTTGTTCAAATTTGAGACACCCTGTATACTAACATATATCTCTTTTGGACATGTCAAAGGTCGTACTTCAATGGTGGGACACCCTGTATATCCAATTTTTGTCTCAAAAAATGGGCGTTTAAAAATAATAACATACATCCGAGCATTTTTCTGAAAGATAATTCCCTCAAGTTTAATCGAATATTCTCCATACTTTATGGACACACTGTACATTTTAGTTTCACCGATGTTTTGATTGGAAAATTACGATCCAACTTATATTGAATTCTAAAGTAAAAAAGCTTCTTCTCTTCGTTTTTTTATCTCTTTCCCACCCAATATATCAGTAACCTAAATCTCATTTCACATGTAAAAAAGCCTTTATCCTCAACGGTCTGTTTTCAATCTCACCGTAAAGATGGATAATTCGCTAGGTTATCGATCAAGCCTGCAAAGATTATGCAAAGTGCTTATTCGAACTTCCATTAAACTGATTCCTCCGATATTCCCAGGCACTGTTTTACGTTTTACCATCTCTAACCCTTGCAGTCGTATTCATAATCTAGAATAGACACAGTCTACTTATTCCTGTTGTGTTTCGCTACTCGAGTTTAGTAGTAAAGGATTAAATAGAAAATCATGCGATAACATTGACCACCTCGGCGGTTTACGGAAATGGAATCGCTGGTGGAGACGATATTGGTTCGTGTCTTCACGAAGTAATCTGATTAGAAAACCCTAATTTAGTTTTGACATCAGCTAAGAGAGTGTCACGACAGACAGCAGATTAAATTTGAACTATCTTACCACTTTTTCTACATTTATGTTCGTTGACATCCCCTCAAACATGGATTAGTTAACTGCAGCATCCCGTTATTATACAGTGCGTTTTTTTTAACGCGCAACATAGGATTTTACGTGTTAAATTTTTAAGCCCATGTTAGACCATGTTTTTTTGGAACTACAAGTGTAAAACTTGACGGGTGTGTGTTTAGTACCCTGAAGCTTAAGTAAGTTTACCAATTTGGTCTAAAAAGTGTTTACAAACTAACGAGAAATCATCTTTTTTGGAAAAGATTTTTATCTTTCCATGCTCCCTGTATGCATGGTAGGTGCTTGTTGTTTTTGATACTGACAGGGCAGGTAGCAGGTAAAATTTGGTGTAGAAAGTAAAACAGGGTGGTCAAAATGCGAATATTAACTTTATATCAAGAATTAAGTACAGAAGAAGTACCTATTTTTTAAAATAAATTGTTCAAAGTGACCTCCGTTTGAAACCAAACAGTATCCCAAACGATCATAAAATGCCCTTTTGACGTTATAAATAAATATGTCACTCTACCTGCTACCTGCCCTGCCAGTATAAAAAACAACAAGTACCTACCATGCATACAGGGAGCATGGAAAGATAAAATCTTTTCGAAAAAAGATGATTTCTCGTTAGTTTGTAAACACTTTTTAGACCGAATTGGTAAACTTACTTAAGCTTCAGGGTACTAAACACACGCCCGTCAAGTTTTACAGTTGTAGTACCAAAACAACATGGTCTAACATAGGCTTAAAAAATTAACACGTAAAATCCTATGTTGCGCGTTAAAAAAAACGCACTGTATTAATTGAGTTTTATGTACGGTTTTGTGTTAATGGCCTCTATTTTGGTCACATTTGTCATTTGATGATATATGGTCATTTAAAACCAAAATTATGCGGGCAAAATATCTGATTTCATCTGAACAATGAGAATTAATTGCTCTGGGGTTCCTCTGTGAGGTGCAATTAATTATCTGCAATTAAATTTCCTAATATTTTACAAAGCTATGTGTGGTTAGTATTAATTAGTAAAATCGGCCAGGCTTAGAACAAACTAACAATAATTTAAACACTTTAAAATATGGTGATTAAACTAAGATATACTAGTTGATGATGTAGTGACAAAAGAATTAATAAAATTGAAAGAAAATCTTAGTTCTTCCAGATGACTTTACCAAATCATTAAGGACTCAAAAATTGACAAAATTATATTAGAAAATTCAAACCCCAAGAGTCAAAATTTGGACTCTGTAAATCAGAATTTATACATTTGCTAAATCAAGTTTAAGCCTAGTTTATAAAACAAATATTAATTTTAGAAATAGTATTATTTTTATTGCTAAGAATAGAATCAATGCTTATGACCGAAAGAGTTTATAAAAAAAATAATTTAATTTCACTTTTAGTAATAATTGAATTTACTTAAAATCCAAAATTTCTTATAAATAATACTAAAATTAAATCTTTTTGCGTTTTTGTAACTTGTGCTATTGAGAACCCAGCATTGACATATGTCATATAATAATCACCATAAGTTTATCATTTATAAACACCTTCCATTTGTACAATTAAGACTAATATTACTACTAATACTAAAATTACATTTTGTTTGATAAACCAGGCTTTAGACAGTTGTAAAAATCACATAACTGTTAAAAATGTAGTATAAACGTTAAAAATTTGGTAAATAAAATTTGGACAGTTGTAAAAGCTGAAATTGTAAGATACAGGTCACGTGACGTTGATAATCCATATTTTGAGCTCGCAACACTGTAGAGATTAATTGAGACCTGTCAAAACAGTCACGTGACCATAAAAAATAATTTGACCTGTAAAAATTCACTATCTCACATTTAGACAGTTTTACAAGCTAAAATTGTAAAATACACGTCACGTCAATGCAATTTTAAGCTTGCAACGTTGACACCTATCAAAAAACACGTCACGTGACTTACAAATGTCAATTATTTTTCTTCTTTAGTTACACCAAACATTTAATTAAGGGTTGGCGTTACAAGCGAAGCCTGGAACTGCGAGTTAAAATCTATCGAGTGTAAAAATGGTGAGGCCAAAAAGGCCGATACTTTTCGTAAACAACACAAAGCCGTTTTCCACTTTGTAAGCTTTTCTCGTGATTGGGTAATTGAACAATTTTCAAATGCTTTTTACCTTATATCGTTGCCTGGCTATAAAGGACCGACCAATTCCCTTGATGTTTCAATTAATTGGACGTCATACGTGCAGTCATTCAGTGGATACAGTAGCTTTAATATTTATATGAAAATTCCAAAAAATATTTTTTGGGACAAGTTTTTTGGGCTAACGTGCTAAAACTTGGAAGATGGTTAAAACTCTTAGAAAAACCAAATGTTGTCTCAAAACTTGTTCAGAGACCACAGTAGCTTTAATATTAATATGTTTTGTTAAGAAGAACTTATTATTTCATGTGGTTGTGTGTATTATTGCGGTAGTGGAGGGAAAATCTTCTGATTCAATCAAGTGGAGAGCACAATCCCGGAAACACGGTTTTTACCGAAATAAAATATTTCAGACAGACGAAAATACCGGCGTGCTGATGTGCTCGCTGTTGAAAATCCGAATTTATGTATCGTATAGAATTGGAAAAATCTCTTAAAAGCAATTTTTCAGGTAGCTTATATTGCTGCTTCGTATTTATTCCCGTTATTAGCTGCTGCATCCGAGGATATGTTGGGTCAACAAAATTTAATGTTTGCGATTTCTGCTGATATTACTCGAGAAAACACATTTGCTATGGATTATAAGAATGTGCATTCAAGTGCAGTTTACTGAACTCCTAGAAGAAATTCTGAACTGTAAGAAGTCTAAAAGTTGTGTCTATGGTTTATTAATCTTTATGAGTATGTCAGTAGACTTTGTATTAGGATATTACAATAATTTTGTAGGTACACCTATTGAGATCTGTGTTTTATTACACATTTTATTTAGTAAGATTTATAAAAGCAGCTAAAGAAAAGTCACTTTTCTTCTTCGTTGAAAATTTTGGGTAATTTTGACTGCTATTTTAATTAAAAAATAAGTAACTGGCTGGCTTAGAAGTTAGTATTCTAAGTATTTTGCGCAATATACACCTAAAGAATTTTCTGAATACTACTTTGGCTTGCCAAGAATTTAATATAAACCACTAACCAAAAATGTGGTTTGAAATTTCTAGCCACTGCACTAATGGCATAACTATAATAATAATATTAATCGAGGATTAATATTCAGTTAAAATAAATTAGAATAAAACTACCACCCACTGGGACTTTGAAAAGTCTATAATAAACTGAATATTCAAAACGGAAAAAATCATCACAAAAGTAAACAAAAGCTCCAAACAACAATTTCAGGAAAAATAAACACGCAAATTATAAAGTGATCGCGGACAGGAGTTTGCGAAAAAAATATACACAAACTCTTGAAGCGCATGACACCTTTCGGGTGAAAATGACGAGGGTCCAGGCTCGCTTCGGATATTAGGGAGCAAAAAGTAAATTGGCAAAGGTCTGTAATAAATTCGGCAAGAAAATGTTTTTGATATCAGAATTATGGATTTAAGTGGTTATGGTAGCTCCGGAAAATGTAGATTTTTTGCTCCGGTTCCAGCTTTTTGTTTTTGATGCATTAGAGGGTGACGAGAAGTAAAAGAGAACATTTCTGGGGTCAGTTGCTACTCTAAATTAGGAAGAAGTTTAGTTATTAACACACAAAGAAGCAATTGCTTAAAAAGACGTGACTAAAAGTCCTATTTACCAAATGTTTATAATACTTTTCTTGTCTAAAAGTTATATTAAGGTATGTATCATAATACTATGTAACTATTTGATACAAGCCAATTGTATACACTTTATTAAGTTTTACGACCAATGCAGGCCTGATTGCGGCTACACAGAAGAACAAATAATGATACTTGCTGAAACAACAACTAATGTCAAATAATAATGGAGCGAAACATAAATCATGGATGACACCAGTTTAACAGAAGACATTTTGTTACTCATGCAAGAACAGAGAAAACAAAAGATCAGTTTCTCAACAAACAAAATCATACAAAGGGACATACGTAGAGAAAAATTTGTGAGACAAGTTTCAAGAAAATTCAAAAAGGTTTGTAAATTATGTAAGAGATGATTGTGGATAGAGAAGATATTAGAGAACGATATGAGAGAATTAAGAAAGATTTATACACTATTTAATTTCAAGTCAAGTAAAGGAATTGAGGAATTGAATTAATAAAACATAAATGTAAAAACTTAATTAACAAATTCAAAGCTGCACCAATAAAATTAGAAAACTCTTGGCCCTGATCGGTCTGATATATTATTAATATTGATTTCATTTAATCTGGTTTTCTGAATAACTCTTACTTTTCATATGTTTAGCTATAGAAATTCTTACGTATTCTTCAGATTTGAATGTTTAATTCATTGTATACACCAAACCAAACCATAAATTGCATCATCCAATCCGAAACGCCTATAAATTTCCATCATTTCTCTACCGACAATCTTATTAGTTTCGTCTAGAATTTGATCTATCAATATCGCAGGCTCTAATACAAAATAGGGATTATCCTGTTTCAACGCGAGGCCTGAATATATCTCACTTACCTGCAAACAAGTGTAGGCGGTTGGGCTGTAGACCACGTGGTCGCAAGCGCATTGACAGTCGCCCGTCAGGTGGCGCTCCGGGACTTCGAGCCCCGCATCCTCGACGCTCGAATCCATGCCGTCGCCGTCGGGACGCCGCTTATTGCTTGGGTGTCCTTGGCTCCTGGAAAAAAGAAACGGAACGAAAGTGAAAAACCCCGGAAAATGGGATATGTTCGAGATTACGATGATTGGAAGTTTGCGGTCCGTTCTGATGCGGAACGGAAGCAACAAACATTAGATTATGATTGACAATCCAATATATTAAATGAAAAAGCTTTGGAATTATTTGTTTCAGGCAATACAAATTTTTTGCTTTCTTTATAATCCATAAAAATTATACTTTAATTTTGGTATGTAACCATTTTAACTAGCAACTCTTATACTAAACAATTGTTTTCTCTCTGATAACTCGGTTATTTGACATTTTTAACAAAACAAAGAAATATTTTTAGACTGGATTTTGCAATATACTGGAAGCTTTTTCAGTTAACGAGTTAAAAAAGTTAGTACAAATGTAGCTACAAATGTTCAAATTTTAAAACTAAGAGAACTTTCAAAGTTGTGTCCTCCACACTCCTTGAAACTCTCCCTCAGGACACCCTGTATAAAAAATAATCTAAAATGTATATCAAACTTCAAAAACGTAATAACATAACTGACTTGGAAATTATTAATTAACCAAATACAGTTTTTGTGTTCCAACAGATTCTTCCATAATAATTATAAATTCGGGAAACATAACTAAAATATAAATTAGAATAATTATTGTTCCATGCAATTGACGCATTAAATTTAGTTTCGATTAATAATTTATTAGTGTATTAATTACACTAACACTTAGGTTAATTAATGATACTGAACAAAAAGTGAAAATAACCTTTTTGTATAGCATAAATTCTTGCAAAAAATATTCACATTATTGATAATCAGAAAATTACCATAATTAAAAGTTATGTAAAAAGTTAAATACGTAAATAACTAATTATCAAATTGAAATTCATCGCCTTTTCTAAAATAACTAGGAAAATTTATTGTTACAATATTGTTATATACCCTGTACTATTTGATACATATAATAGAAACAATTTTTTTTACGATTCATATAGAAAATTAAACTTTTCTCCTTCATTTGAGGAATCAAAATGTCACTTTTACTGGCTAGGGAGCCACCAGTAAAATCAAAATCACTTTCTTGACAAATTGTCAAACATATCCTTGATAACACCATCTAGGTATACAACATTAACATTTAAGTATTTAACTGCTGATTTTATTCATAAAACTCAATACTGGTTGTAGAAAAAATTAGATCAGCAACTCTAAAGTATCAAAAGTTGCACTTTCCTCCCTTTTTGTCCAAATAACTAATAATTCTGTGCTGATATTTAATATTCAATTTAAATCAAAATCAATTTATCCAACAATAAATAGTTGAGTGAAACGTTCCATTCCTCTAGCGGCACTGAAACTCCCTGGATATTGTTAACCTATCCTCTATTCCATTTAGTGCGCCGGAAAGAATACGCTTTCTAGGAAAATTGATACGCTTTCACTATATTTCGATACCGAACTCCATTATAATGTCGTGCGATTACGCCTTACTTTACGGAAAATGGGCCACAGGGACTTAGGAAAAACTACGCTTTTATATTTGCCATAATAAAGGCCATCAAAAACTTGCTTTCCTCCATTTTCCTTTTTCAAAGGTCAGACCAGAGACATTTATATGCTAATACTCGGCAGTGATATCGGCCACTTTTTGGTCTTATATTCTGTGAATACCACTGAAATTTTATCCTACTTCAATCAGCTTTTTTTCAATATTACGAAGGGTAGATACCAGATACATAATTTATTTCCACTCTGTTTCGAAGTGGATGTTGGAGTGAATTAGCATAGTTAATATATAAGTTTTCGAGACAGTTTTTGCTAGGTACCGGTTTCGGAAGTTCAATAAAATCATTAATCAAATTTGCGTAGTCTGAACATTACGAGACGCCATTAGACTTAACCATTTACAGGTTTTCTTCGCAGAGTTAAAGTACTTTATGGAAGGGATCCTTCTGCAGCTGCTACCCTCCAACTTCTACACTTTCCAATAAGCTGCAGTTTTGTTTTGGTAATTAATTACTTTTCGGCTAAGCAAAAGCTTTCAAAAAACTACGTAGAATAGGCTGTTAACTAGGCTATACTTGGGTATAAGAAATACAATTTATTATAAATTTTTTAGAAGATTTTGCTCGTAATTTTGTTGGTAGCTACTTACAGTTTTGCAACCAAAATGTCAAAACTTGTTAGGTTACGATGAGCTTTCCAAAAAAAGTTTTTTTTAAATTCAGTTTAAATTCGTTTTCAGCTAATTTGGACTCAGGAAATCCACTCCATCTAACTGTCTGAATTCGATATTAAAAAACCTATCTAATACTGTATACACTTTTTTTCGGTCCACATAAAAAAAAAATATAGTTGATGATGATTTTAAAAAAACGAAACGTAATATATTTTAATAGACACCATCTTGTAGAAGTCGAAAAGGTGTCATAAGAAAGTATTTTTGGTTTTTTGATATAATTTGAAATAACTTGCATAAAATAAAAAATCCAAAAAGTCACTTTTCTCTAAATCTTTAAAATAAAAAGAAGTACTTGATTTTCAAAGGCGCTATGTTAACCGACTTTGTATCTCTTAAAGTTTTGGAGATCCCCATACAAATCTTGGTCACCACAAATTTATTATTTTTAAGATATTTCTCAATATATCATCTAGTATTTTTAAGAAAGGCGACAATATCCTGGGAAATAATTCCAATCGTTTTTAAGCAAATTGTTGGAAAAACTAAAATAAAAAGTTAGCGCTTTTCCCAATATAGCCATTATCTAGTTAAGCATGTCTTATTAATTATTATGAAACAAAATAACATTATTTGGCTTAAAAGTCGTATCGTTTGAATTACGATTTTTGAAATTTTAAAACGCAGTATCGATTTAAAAATTACTAATTAGTGCAAAACATTATACAAAAGAGACTAAACCGAATCCAAATGTTCGGTGTACTTTGCCAACTTTAGCCAAAATCGATTTGAACATATTGCCAAGCTGTTTTATACGTTACGCTGCGGATTAAGCTGCTTTCAATAGTTTGCATTCTTGTTTCTCAAATTGCCATACAAAACGGCTTTTACTACTTTTACATTTCAATACAGAATTGGCATTTTATGCAGCCGTTCCCTATCCAAATAGAGAGAACTCTACAACGCTTACTGACGTATATGGTAAATAGCTATTGTGGTTGGCTATAAAAGCCACGAAGACATGAAAGAGTCGTTTGATGTGTTTGATATAAAAATTCACTACTTATTTATTGGATCCCTCAGTCAAAAATTGATAAATTTGACTCTTGTCCATTATTCCATCAATATTCAGATTATTGACCGATTAGTAACTTGAGAAATTAGTTTTCTCTACCTTAATGGTCATTGTTGTCAAAATAGAGTCTAATCTCTAGTTCTAGTCTGGCACAAACACAACCAAAAAGGAAATATTACTGACCTAGCTAACTAATAATGTCAATATCTATTAAGACATATGACATATGAAATATACTTGATATGACGGAGACAGATAAATTAGGTTGTCTCTTCATGTTGTTGTTTTGTTGTTATCCTAAATTTTTTATTTTTCAATAAAAGAACCATCAAAAATATGATTAATATTGGAAAAAACGCTTTATTATACACGGTTTAGACAGCTTTTATTGACCTTATGTCTTAAAACTTTGGTTAATAATAAAGTACTGTAATCTATATTCTTAAAACATTTATAATTTGTAAACATATTGAGATGATTTATTGGGAAAAACTATAAAAATTATTCAATAACAACGAAAATCACTTAGGTAGATTTGAAATAATAATTGAACTATGCAAATTGGTTGGTAAAACGGATTACCGAATAATAAAGGATTGACCTAGTTGTTGTGCTCGTGACCAAATGTCGATAAAGTTTAAATACGTTGTTTGTCACAAATATATCTGTACTTCTATTTTATTTGACTTAACTTAATTTCACATCGCATTGAACACAACGACAGTCAAGGGCGATTGATTCAATTGAAAAGCAATATTATGTTACTCAACGATATGTGAAAGGTTGCATTTTACTGACGAGATCGGGAAAAAAACTCTTAGGTACAGATTTGTTTTTAACTTGTAATTTTAATTAAATATGATATAATTTTTGTTTAAAAAAGGCAGTGTTTTTGTTTATTAATTTGTTATGTTATGGGTATATTAAAATATTTTCTTCTCGTTTATTATTACTAATTATACTAGTAGTGTAAACTTTAAATAATTCATAATTTGTACGTGTGAGTAAAAGTTCTGGCTATAAAAATTTGAGTATTCTGGACGGGCAAAGTACCAGAAAATTGCGCCTCCCATTTCCCTGATCCAATTTGAATTTTAGCAGAAGAGAAATTGGCCCACGAATAACAAAATATTCGTAAGTCCTAAAAGGCGCACTTGTCTCCGGAGGCCTACGGAGGTTTGCTGAAATCAAGCAGTAGAAAAAGCGAAGAAAACCAAAATATTTGCGGCCTGGGACGTTTAAGACTGCGAACAGTTGTTTCCAGGCAATATTGCGTTATGGGATTTCCGCATTTTTTTACGCGCACGATAAAATTAATATTTGAGTAAGACGGCTTTTCGAAAAGTGAAGAATAAAATGAAATTTCTCTACTGGAAATCCTCATTTATTTTTCATTTATCCCGAAGATTAATACGTTTGGTTAGCCACTCGAACCGTTTATTAAAAGTTTATCAAGATCTAGTATTTATAGAAATTTGCAATTTTTGAAGTAAGTGCTTTCATCTTTCTGTCACTTCCGGTTTAACCGGAAGTAGATGTCAACCTGCTTATTTTATATGAAAACCCTGTATATCATTGTATTTTTGAATAGTCCTATAGATGTATAGTACGTCACACGTGATCATTTGGCATTTTACGCACCCATGGAATTACATTAACTTTTTCCATATCGTGCGTAAAATGCTTCTTACAGCACTAGTTACGTAATATACTATTAAAACATAGCACTTTCTTTTAATTCCAAAATTGCAAATTTCTATTAATATTGTATCCTAATAAAACGGTTTGGGTGGCTAACCCTGTATTAATATTTATGCAAAAAGTACATTTTTTAACATACAGAATTTTCAAATTAATGTTAATGGTATTACACATTAATAACTCAATGACTTTCATTGACTTAGAAATATAACTATCTTGTCTATTTCTTCAGCTTACAACATTTTCATCAAGTACAAGTAGTTCATATTTTTTTAGGTTAGGTTAATATGATAAAAACAATTTTTTTACAAAAACATAATAAAATTTTGGTGTTAATTAAACCAGACAAAAGGACAATCTGTGGTTGTATAAATTTCCAGGCTTTTAGTAAAACTTTCATGTTAACCGCGTCGTACTAACGGCAATAATTTCTGTTAATGCAGACTAGTTTCGAAAATATATTACCTAAAGGTGGCTGAAATTCTGCAGAGCAAACTCGCATTTTTTCTTGGACTCTAACCGAGCCAAAAGTATGTCCCAAACTTGCAAGTTTTAAATTTTCCTTAATTTAATTTTGGTCTGTCGGAATATATATCGGCCACTTTACGCGGCAGCTGAACAATTTTGGCTTGAAACTTTCCAACTTTTACGTTTCGAGTTATTTGCCTCTCCTTCTCTACCCCTTAGGGCTCTAATATGTATATATCAGTATTAAGCTTGGCTTGGTATGGCCGGAGAAGCGTAAAGTGATATCTTCGGAGACACGACTTTTGAAATAAAACTAGTTGAAATGCTAAACATAAACTGCAGGACGTATCCGTCCAGAGCCATAGATATTATTTATTGCCTTACCACTGGATTTGAATACCCGTTTCGGTTGGTTTGTTTTTAAATTTCAAATTTAATACACATTAATTTATAGAGGGTTTTCAGTTGAACACGCTTAGAGTTTGTAGTTTATTAATTTTTAAATAAAGAATACCGGAACTGCAGAAACATAAATGAAAAATGGTGCGGAATTAAATCAGCCGTATTGGAACCCTCAATAGACATGTTAAAGAAAGAGAAGCCCGCAGGAAGGAAAGAATGGATAACAGGCGAAATCCCTGATCTCATGGATAAGAGGAGAAGCTATAAAGGAAAAAATGAACAACGATATAAAGAAACACAACGAATACTCCGCTCAAAAATCAGGAAAGCAAAAGAAGACTACTATAAACAAAAATGCGAAGAAATTGAGAAATTACAAGCCAAACATGATAGCTTCAACATATACAAAAAGATCAAAGAACTCGCCGGCACCAATAAACAAAAGCAACTCAATATATTATACAACAACAACGGAAAAATAGTCACAGAAACAGTACAAAAACTAGAAATATGGAAAGACTACATTACACAACTATTCGAAGATGAAAGACGACAAACCAATCTTGATAATATAGAAGGGGATTTAGGCCCGGACATAATTAAAGGATGAAGTGACATATGCACTTTAGATGCTGAAGAACGGAAAAGCTGCAGGTCCGGACCAACAGCCAGTGGAGATTCTTAAGCTGATAGAGGAAGACCGGATTCATATTTTGGTAGAATTAATCAATACCATATATAGAACAGGAATAATACCAAATGACTGGTTGCTATCAACTTTTATAACTCTTCCAAAAAAGAAAAATGCCAAGCAGTGCTCTGACTACCGTACCATTAGCTTGATGGCTCACATATTGAAAGTCCTGCTGAAGGTGGTCCATGGTAGAGTATTCAGGAAAATAGACATAGACATCGGCGATACACAATTTGGATTCCGTAAAGGCCTAGGAACAAGGGAAGCGCTGGTTTCACTCAATGTCCTGTCACAAAGATGCCTAGATATAAATCAAGACATATATACATGCTTTATGGACTACAATAAAGCTTTCGATAAAGTGAGGCATGACTTGCTCATAGAAACATTAATAAAGAGAAGAATAGACCTCAGAGACATAAGAATAATATCAAACTTATACTATGGTCAAAACGCAGTAGTTCGAATAGAAGACATGACATCAGAAGAAATAGAAATACAGAGAGGTGTTCGTCAAGGGTGTATACTATCACCAATCCTCTTTAATCTGTATTCGGAGGACATAATAAATAGGGCACTTGATGATCAGAACATAGACATTAAGATCAACGGCATGACAATAAATAATCTGAGGTATGCTGACGATACAGTTATTCTGGCTGGAACATACGAAGATCTGCAGACGCTAATTAATAGAATGGTCACGGTAAGCGAAGAATATGGACTATCACTGAACATAAACAAAACAAAATATATGTTGATGACAAAAACAACTCAGGACATTCGTAGGATATACGTAAACAATCAACCTATTGAGAGAGTAAGAGAATACAAATACCTAGGCACGACCATTAATGAAAACAACGACAGCTCACAAGAAATACGAATCAGAATCGAACAGGCCAGAAGCACATTTATAAAAATAAAAAGGCCTTTCTGCTGTCGGGATCTAAACCTGGAACTGTAAATACGACTAATGAGATGCTATGTGCTGTCCGTACTGTATTATGGGATGGAAGCCTGGACGCTGAAGGTAACCGAAATGAGGAGACTGGAAGCGTTTGAGATGTGGGTATACCGAAGAATACTGAGGATTTCATAATTAGACAGATTAACCAACGTGGAAGTGATGAGACGTATGAATAAGGAGAGAGAAGTTATTACGACAATTAAGGCCAGAAAATTGCAATATATGGGACATGTCATGAGGGGGGAAAAGTATCGAATATTGCAACTTATTATGCAAGGAAAAATCGAAGGAAAGAGATCTGTGGGGAGAAGACGTAATTCATGGCTGAAGAACCTTAGAGAATGGTTTGGTTGCAATAACAACGAACTATTTAGAGCTGCGGTCTCAAAAATAAGAATCCGGTCTCAAAAATAAGAATCGCCCTGATGATTGCCAACCTTCGAAACAGAGACGGCACCTGAAGAAGAAGAAATAAATTTAGGAAGAAATATCAACAATCAAAACAAAATGTAAATTAAAAAATAATTCAATTTAATGTTATCCAATTAAAAAAAAACACTCGTCGCAATGCGTACGAATACAAGTAACGCCAGCCTCGTCTAAAGAATATTTATTTTGCAACTCGACACTGTCAGCTAATGTTCTTTCATCTTTTAACTAATTAGGCCAGCGTGACAGAGAAGATAAATTGAAACTGCTGATATGGGAATTAACTTTAGTGAATCGAGTGAATTTGTTGGGATACGTTTCGGCTTAATTTACCATTCGGATGTTTCGTAAATTGGTACAGTTTCTATCGACTACTTCAGTTAGTATTCATTTATAGTAATTGCGTGAATGTTTAATCGATTTTATAAGGGCTATTTCAATAGTTTATTGACTATTTAATTGAAGAATGGCATTGTCGATTCAAAATTTAGGCGATAGAGGCAATACAAGCCAGACTGAACTATACTCTGTTGAGTGTTGCGTCTGAAATAATTTCATTAGAAGATTAGAAGACATTATTATCGCTAAACGCTGTTTTAAGTGTACGATTTTGATGCTGATGTCACATTTTAAAAAAGGTTTCAGATGCTTTAAGTCTTTCAAAATCTAACGTACAAAGTCTAAGCCTAGACAGGGATTAGGTGAAAATAAAGATGAAAACTGCTACAGAATTTAAACTTAAACGAACCAATTTAAATTACCATTTTAAATATCATATTAAAAGTGCGAGGAACCACTACAAATGTCTTAAACCTTTCCAGAATTGTTTTAAATTGCCAAAGCCTCTAGGATCATTTTAAAAGTTCCATAGAGCTCTAAATGCTACTGAAACCTTCTTAAAAGTGGTCAGAAGCCTCTACAAGTGTCTTAAATCGTCCAAGAATTGTTACAAATTGTCAGATGCCTCTAAAACCATTTCGGAAGTGCTAGAGCTCCCAAAATAATACTGCAAACATTCTAGACATTGCCACAGGCTTCTACAAGTGTCATAAACCTTCCAAGAATTTTTTTAAATTGTCAAAATCTTCTAAAATAATACTCCTGAGAACTTTCTGAAAGGTTCCAGAACCCTCTACAACTGTCTTAAAGTTTTGTAGAACCGTTTTAAATAAACCACAGACCTCTAAATGCTACTGACAAACTTCTAAAAAGTGCCAGAGAGCTTTACAAATGTCTTACTTAAACTTTCCAAGAATTGTCATGTCAGGTGCCTCTAGAATCCATTTGAAAGTGCCAGACTCCTCTAAGGGTCATATTAATAATCATTCCTTAAGGGTTCCTTGAAACTTTTAAGGTAGCCATAATACTTGTTGTTATTACTCCTTGAGGCTCGCCTTGAGGCTACCTTAAGTGTCAAGGAATGATTATTATTATGACCCTAAATGCCACTGCCAACCTTCTAAAAAGTGTCAGAAGCTTCTACAAGTGTCTTAAACTTTCCCAAACTTGTTTTAAATTGTAAGAGGTTTCTAGGATCATTTTGATTGTGTCATAGACCTCTAAATGTTAGGGAGAATTTTCTGAAAAATTCCAGAGCCCTCTACCACTGTCTTAAACTTTTCCAGAGCTGTTTTAAGATGCCAGAGGCATCTAGGATCATTTTGAAAGCTCCATAGATCCATAGAAACGGTGTCAGAGGGCTCTATAAGTCTCTTAAGCCTTCCAAGAAATGTTTTAAATTATCAAATGCCTCTAGAACTATTTTGGAAGTGCCAGAGCTCTCTAAATAATACTGCAAACCTTCTAGAAATTGCCAGAGGCTTCTACAAGTGTTTTAATCCTTCCAAGAATTGTTTTGAATTCTCAAAATCTTTTGGGTCCATTAAGAAAGTGCCAGTGGCCTCTAAATATTACTGAGAACTTTTTGAAAAGTTCCAGAACCCTCTACAACGGTCTTTAAACTTTCCCAGAACTGTTTTAAATTGTCAAAGGCCTCTAGGACCATTTTGAAAGTTCCATAAACCTCTAAATACTACGGACTACCTTCTAAAAATTGCTAGAGGGCTCTACAAGTGTCAAACCTCTCAAAAATTGTCTTAAATTGTCAAATACCTCTGGAAACATTTTGAAAGTACCAGAGACCTTTAAATGCTACTGACAACTTTCTAAACATTGCTAGAGGCCTCTACAAGTGTCTCAAACCTCTCAAAAATTGTCTTAAATTGTCAAATACCTCTAGAACTATTTTGAAAGTACCAGAAACCTTTAAATGCTACTGACAACCTTCTAAAAAGTGCTAGAGGACTTTACAAGTTTAAATTTGCCGAAGGCCTTTACAGAAAATTTTCTAACCTCCAGTTGCATTGTCGTAATTTAAGCCAAGCTTAAGTTAAGTGAGGTTCAGACTGTGTAGAATCCAGTTGTATAAAGTTATAGTCTAAACCGCGCTTAATTTAAACCGGGCTTGAAATTCGACCGTGATAAGAACCATTTGCACCGACATATTTAAAAGCACCCTAGGCTAAGGTTTCATTTGACTGTGACATTTTGTACATGACCAAAATATAATTCAACGTTACAGACTATATCCAGTTCATCAATTTTATACTATTCTTTTCCAAAAACCTTCTGCGTCTTTCAATGTTTCTCAGATAAGACCTATTCGGCCCACTTAATAAGTAATGTTTGTTGGTTGTATCATCGGCACAACTACCTCCACAAAGAAATGAAGAACACCTAGTTTTGCTAAAAAACTTGTGAATTGAGCAAAATAAACTCACCTTCTTGAGCTTCTCATGGTCTGTCCACGTTTCAAACTCGAATAGTCCTCGCGTTGCATATCACAAGATCTCATCGGACACTGTTCCACTCCGTATCCGTCGTAAAACACACTATTCGGACCGCGATGAATATTTATTATTTCCGGGGACTGCATCCTACGTAACGAAGCAGTCTTTATCTCCCTCAGTATTCGCTGGTTTTGTTCGCAGATAAACGTATGCCTTGGAGGAACATGATAGCTGGCTTTCCGATCCAAAGCATTTGGATCCACGTTGGCTAATCGCGGTAATGACGAAAACGAACGATTCAGAACCATCATTTGTTCAGGTGGTACCTCGTCCACAAATCGAGTTTTTTGCCGGCACATACTCGTAGGGTCCTTATTTTGAACGCAATGACATAACGTGTCTATGTCCGGTTTGTGTTTGTGTTGACGCGTTTGAACTTGATCCGGCGGCGGCGGAGCGTTTTTGAGCAAAAGTTCCGAACTCTGATTGACGTTGTAAAATACACTTTCCGCATAGGTGACTTTATCACAGTCATCGGTGAATGTTCCTTGTGGCGATAGAGGTATGATGGTTTGCCCGACATTCTGATATTCTATAACGTCACTGGGGGATGCTTGCGTGTATTTGGAGCTCTTGGTCACTTTTTGACTCTTCATCTCTGAAAGAAAAAAATCTGGTTAACTCTAATTCTGTTCATTTGATGTTGATCATCATGGTTTAATATTTTTCTGTCATTTCTCCTGATTTTTTTCACAGAACTCATAGTTATTTACACAATACTAAAAAAACTATTGTCTTGACTGTATGTATAAACATACTAAAATGAAAAGAAATCATCTATCTAATTTACAAACTTTGCCAGTAAACAATACTCTTGAAGTAGCAACCTGAGACAAATCCCGATACGAAAAAGAATTACATTCAAAGCTCTTTTACAGTCAATATTATTCAGTTCAATTATGGAAAGAATCAACAAGCCGAAAATAAATTTTGTTTTCGTTCTCAGAGAAATCAGAAAAGACAAATGGCCATGGGCGTCCTGGCTGTGAATGATTTAGGACAGTTTCTTTTGTATTTGATTTTTGATTTAGTAGACGAGTAGTGTGAAATCGATACTAATTCACAATCAAAGAATATAACGAGGCTGTTGTGCAGGCCATAACTCTCTCTTCTTAATGTTATACAGGGTGCACGTTGGAAATCTCAGTTATTTGAAGAGATACAAGGAAGTTTAAATTGGGGCAAAATTGAACAATTAAGAGTCGATTAAAATACCGCTTTAAAAATTTTGGAAATTTGTTTTTATTTTTTTACTAATTTATTTTTTATGATAACTGGAAACAAGAGATATTTTACCATTGACCTTTTTCCTCTTCTAAAACGAGTCATTATTATTTTTGATATTCGACGTTACGTTTTTTAGTTACCATCATCAACTTTCATTTTTCTTACGGCCGCCATATTGAATTTTTGCATATTTCAATAGAGTCTATTTTTCTGATTACGATGGTGTACCAGTGTTCAGTCTTGGAATTTCGTAACATAAAATCACAAAAATTATGTCATTTGGCTGTCGGTCTGTCAAATGACACTATACTCCACGTGATATTACTGCCATTTGCAAAAGAATGATCATGTGACAAGATGATGACACAATATGCACTCTAATCTAATAAATTGTTGATTGTTATCATGTATGTAAAATGTACTCTTTGTGATATTTTAGCTAAACTATAACAAAATACATTTTAACTAAGTAAAATTCTATCTAATATGGTTTTTCCAAAACAAGAACCTAAAAACTGATGATGGTTGTCAAAAACTGAGACTTTTTATGTCATTAATGATAATGCTACTTGGAAAAAGAGGAAAAATGACTAAATAAAACTTGAACAGAATAGTGCAATAAAATAACATTCTATTAGAAAGTCAGAGGGGATTCTGTGACGTCATTTAACAGTGTCACATGCTCATCGGTTTGAAAATGTCAATAATGTCACGTGAAGAAGAGTCAAGTGACTTAACAGAGAATTGTTGAGTTGTTATTTTCAAGAGGCCCTTTATTAAAACAGTTTTCAATAAACTGCCAATTTGAACCTTATCATATGACACATCACTGTAATCAGAAAAACTAGCCCAGTTCAAAAATGTAAAAAGCCATTATGGTGCCCATAAGAAAAGTCAAAATTGATGATGGTAACTGAACTGAAATTTGATATTGTCACACTTTTTAATTTTCAAAATTTCGTTTTTTTTCAGATATCCCGGAAGTACCAAGAATTTTTAAATCGGTATTATCATCGACCTTTAATTGCTCAATTTTGCCCCAATTTAAACTTTTTTGTATCTTTTTAAATAATCTCCATGGTGAGGCTCTTAAATGGACACCATGTATAATCATACATACAGTGATGAGGGTTGAGAATTAGTAAACATAATAAAAAGTAGTACTATTCGCGAATAGTTTATTTACGTAATTCTGGAAACAAGAATCGAAATTACAAAACAAATTACTCCACAGGGGACTATTCGGCTATCACTTAGTTTAAGGTAAACGCCATCTAAATCTAGAGCGGACCGTATAATTTAACTTTCCGACCCTCGATTCTGCCATTGGTGAGAGAAATAAAGGAGAGTATATTTGATTTCACAAACGACAAAATAGGCTTTTGTGAGCTGTTAAATTAAACAGACGCTTCGAGTAAACAAAGCTTTTGCTTTTTTCATCCCCTTGGGGATTGTCACTTTCTTTGATTTTGGTATGAAATACATAAGAGAAAAAATGTAAAATATGGTTTACAGTAGATGATTTTCACCAATACACGGGCAATTTTTTTTACGAAGTCCGCCTCTAACAGGAGAGCAAAAATAACAAGTTATATTCATCAACTTTTTCTGACAGCCTAATCCCATTTATCGTTGTAGGGCTATGGTTTTTGTCTGCGCGTAAGCTATCCTTCATCCGTTATCCTTCAGCCAGTTTGGGGTAGATTAAATCGTTGATATAGGCTCGCTACATGTGTTCCCATATATAATTTAGTGGCTCGTTTTTGCTGCTGAATCCCATAGATTAATATTCGCAATTCTCAAACGCCGAGGGCAAGAAATGAGTTTGCAAATTAGGTTTAGATGATCATAGAACTAGGGCTTAAGGCGAACAGAGGACGATGTATTCGAAACGTGATTGCGTTGTTAACCACATATTTCGTGTGATTATTGTCTTGCATACAAACTTGTTTCTTCAACTCTAGATGTCCAATACGTAAAATTTGTTTTGATCCAAATATAACGTGTATTAGTGACAAAAACAGTTTTAATATCATTTTTATATTTTTCTATATTGTTTTGGCAGTACTGATGATTTTCACTTTTTACCATTGATTTCGTATTTTTGACTTTAAAATTTCCGAACCTACATGAAAACTACTTCTTTCCAAGAGGGTTTAATCGATTTTAGAATATACTACCAAGTCAGATAAACTGAATTTAAAGTTGCAAGTCATACGGTCCAGAAGAAGGGACATGAAAGAAATTTCCACCACAAAAAGTCGATCGCAAGCAATAAATAACCCCTAAACTACTTCCTATTCAACATAAATATTAAGCAACAAAAACTTCAATTTAGATTTCGTATCTAAGTTTTCGGCCTCCATTATCGTAAAGCTCCTTTTGACCTTCGGTACTCACTTCGGAGAAACACTTTATAGCTTCATATATTATTAACGGCTTTTCCCAGATATTTGCCAGGGAAAATAACTTAAAAATGATGTTTACAAAAGTGATTCTCCTCGTAAAACGCCTAGGGAGAGAACGAGATCCCAGGGCAGATCAATAGTAATGTGGCTTTCATCGTCAACGTACGTTTAAACGTAAATACAAATTATGATATTGTGTTTCTAAGATCTGTTACCTTGGAAATATTTTATTTACTTTGTCACGACAAACTCTGCTGTATTCTGTTGTTTTCAGTTTTACTTCTAAGAAAAACTAAGCAGTTTTTGACAGAGTAAACCTAGACAAAATTCAAGCTAAGTTAGGTTAACATTTCCAATTTAAAACGTTTCGAGCGGTTTTTGCAAAATCCAGTGTATCTCAAATCAGAAACTTCCGAAGTTCAAAATTTCTAAAAGTTAAGAGGTTTATTGTTTAATTTAATTTTATCAGTAAATTCCAATCTAACCAGTAAATGTATGGGTCTAATTGTATTGTTATTTATTGTTTTAGAGATTTTCTTTTTTTAGAGATATTTAAAAAAATTTCTTTATTTTTAAATAAAGTAAAATGTTTCTAATAAATTGATTCTTGAACCAAATGAGTTTCAGTGTCATAACTTTTTTATGAACAAGTAGCCTTTTCTCAAAAAATATTATTTTCAGCTTTTTGTCACTATTTTTTATTAACTCATGTTAAAATTATGACAAATAATTTGTTTTTGAGAAGAAAAAATGGGCTGTCAAAAAAAAAACGAACCTCAAGATATTATTTAAACAATTTATAATTTAATGACTAGATTATACCGACAAGTGAACTAGATTTACAACAAACAGTCCAGTAAGTAAATTTTTATAAAATTTGACCGTTTTTCAACGTTTTGGCGTTGAAAATTGACTAGAATCACTAAAAATGGTCCAGGAAGTAAATTTTAATGAAATTTGACTGTTTTTCAAACGCTTTGTACTTGATAAGTGACTAGAATGACTGCAAATTGTCCAGTAAGTAAATTTTAATAAAATTTTACTGTTTTCAAAGGTTTTGACGTTAGAAATTGAATCAAATGACACCATATGGTCCAGTAAGTCAATTTCAATGAAATTTGCCTGTTTTTCAAACGTTTTAGCATTGAAAATTGACAATAATGGCTGCGAATAGTCCAGAAAGTCAATTTCATTAAATTTTGACCGTTTTTCAATGTTTTGGCCTTAAAATCCTTGAAAGTATAAACTAGATTTACAACAAATAGTCCAGTAAGTAGATTTTAATGAAATTTGACTATTTTTCAAACGTTTTATCCTTGAAAATTGAGTAAAATGACTGAAATTTGTCCAGTAAGTAAATCTTTATAAAGAAAATTCGTGTTTCTGAGATCATAAATCTCAGAAACACGTCTTGTTTCGAAAACTATATGGAAATTATGTTAAACTGTAATTCTAGCAAATTCTAGGCAAATTTGGTCGGTTTTGACATGAGTCGCAGATATCACGTGGTTTTTGGAGTCATAGATCAGTGGCAGTCACGTGACCATTGTTAAAATCTCAGAAACACGTTTTATATCGGATAATACTGGAAGAAAACTTTTCTAAACATTGATTTTTGCAAGTTTCAGACAGTCAAAAACAAAATTGCTTGTCAAACCCAGTTGGAGTGAGAAAATATTGTTTTAAGCACATTTTTAGAATCCTCATTAAATTTCCTATCTAATAATATGAAAAAACACTACAAAATTTAGTACAGTCTGGAAGGAAAGAGGCGTCAAAGTTTGAACTGACAGAAACACAGTTTGAAAAGACAATTATGGACAAAATCGCCTGTAAAACCCACTTGAGGTAAGAAAATTATTATTTTAAGCACATTTTTGAAATTCGTAATAAATTTCCTACCTAAAAACATGAAAAACCACTACAAAATTTAGTACAGTCAAGGAGAAATGCGGTGTCAAAATTTGAACTGCCGGAAATACAGATTGAAAGAACAGTCCGAGACAAAATAGTCTGTAAAACCCACTTGGAGTGAGGAAATTTGTATTTTAAGCACATTTTTGGAATTCTCATTAAATTTCTCATAAAAAAACACTAAAACACTGGAAAAATTGGTACAGTCAGGGAGAAAAGCAGTGTCAAAGTTTGAACTGACAGAAACACAGTTTGAAAGGACAATTAGGGACAAAATGGCCTGTACAACCCACTTGAAGTAAGAACATATCTATTTTAATCGCCTGTACAACCCACTTGGAGTAAAAAAATGGTTGTTTTAAGCACATTTTTGGAATCCTCATTAAATTTCCTATCTAATAATATGAAAAAACACTACAAAATTTGGTACAGTCAGGGAGAAAAGCGGTGTCAAAATTTGAACTGCCGGAAATACAGTTTGAAAGAACAGTCAAAAACAAAATTGTCTGTAAAACCCACTTACAGTGAGGAAATGACTATTTTAAGCACATTTTTGGAATTCTCAATAAATTTCGCATGAAAAAACACTACAAAATTTGGTACAGTCAGGGATAAAAGCAGTGTCAAAGTTTGAACTGACAGAAACAAAGTTTGAAAGGACAATTAGGGAAAAATTAACCTGTACAACTCACTTGGAGTAAGAAAATGTCTATTTTAAGCACATTTTTGGAATCCTCATTAAATTTCCTATCTAATAATATGAAAAAACACTACAAAATTTGGTAGTCAGGGAGAAAAGCAGTGTCAAAGTTTGAACTGCCAGAAACACAGTTTGAGTTTGTAAGTAAAGTAAAATATTTACTTTACCGGTAATTTACCCATCACTCTTTTAAATATCTTAAAATTATGTTTACTCTAGCACTGAGTACACTCATAAACAGTTCAAAATCATAGTTTTAACTTATAGGATATCTTATCTTATATCTCTTTCCTTAAATATGACACAGTCTTAACTTAAAATGTTTAAATCATTGAAAAATTTCAAAAAAGCGAAGTTTCTCCAGCTCAGAAGTTAATAAGCTACTAGATATTTTACGCTTTACTCCGAAAAAGCAAACATATCCAGCATCTTTCTTATGTACCTTCCTTTTGTAAAAGAACAAAATCCCTGGAATCAGGCTCGGTGAAAAGAAAGTCTGTTTCGTAAATAACCGCAGTCAGTTTTAAAGCAATGGGAAATTTACGACGTTCATATAACACGCTAGAACTTATAACCTCAGACTTCGCAACCCCGCTTTTACCACTTTTGAAGGGGCAAAAAATCTGTTGCATCAAAACGTGCCGTATTTTTCACACCGAGTTCAGTTTTTTTGTCGTCCTCAAACGACCCTTTTACCAAAGTAAAGTTAAAACGACACTAAAGTGATTCTTCTGGTAAGAGCGGAAAGAAACCAGTGATCGTCAAAAGATCAATAATACATAAAAGACATTTCGGTGTCGAGATGAATAAAATAATTCAGACAAAAGCGTGTCAGTATATTGAAACGGAATTCCATTTCGAGATGAGGATTATATCGGGAAAATATTTCCGGAAATGGGAAACGTGAAAGAACTTCTTTAATATGAGATTATACATGCTGATAAGAGTAAGTCTTGGATTTAATTCAATTAACTGTAGAATTTCAAAACGTTGTTTATACAATACATAATTTAGAATAGAGGAATAAAGCAAACTCACAACACTTTAAAGCTGAATTTCAAATTAATTATTAATACTCAAAAAGCATTTCCTGTGAACTTTTACAACGTAATACTCTAAAGAACTCCAGTATAAAGTTAGAAAAAAGTCGAGTAAAGTATACCGAGAACAGAAAGCATTCAAATATTCATAGAAGTCTTCTTCTCAAAAACTAATTTCTTTTGTCAACAAACTGTTTGTGTAGAACTTTACTTACTTTTCATTAAACCATTAGCGTTAGTTGTTTTGAATGTAAATCGATCTCGGGAAAAAACAACCATTTTTTAAAACCGAGTTTCGTATTTTCAGCGCGTATACATCATCACAATACACAAAGCGTAGAAATCCCGGAGCTCTGCAAAAGCATGGCCATAAACATTGAATATCCAATTTTAATTCGTTAACGTCATGAATAATCATTGCCAAATTTCAGAACATGAGGCCATTAAATACTGGATTAATGCCGCATAATGGCAGTATTTTACGGATGATAACATAATTGAATTACTGTTTTTCTGTAGTTGGTGCATTATAACCTAGTCAAGAATGTTTAACTGCGCTGTAGTATAATAATTGTTTGTCTAACGCAGAAGTTGTGATTATAATAGAAACCACAAATTTTCAAATCAAATAAAAAGTATATTATTCCACGAGTATGTAATGAGAGGTATTACTCACGAAGGTAAAGTTTGGGACACGAGCCGAAGGAGTGTGTTGTAAATAATTATCAAGTGAGTCAACAATCACAAAAAACATGAAATTTGAAGCCTTAAATTTAATTTACACGAATACATTTTAAACTGCACATATTTTGTGAAATACAGTAATTGTATTAACGATATATTAAAAAACTATTAAGGGCCGGTACTTTTACCTGTGAATAAATGTATTTTTAGGATAATTTCTATAAAATTACGGAATTAATAAATCTGATTTCACGGTTTCTATTCAGACAGTGGAATTTTGAATCTTAGCTCAATGACAGGCTTATAGTCACCTGACAACTGTCAAAATGTCTAATAATCACGTGTCTTATTTTCACTTCAGTCAATATTTTCACAGAAAATTCAAAATCGCGGCCTGCAACGCCATTTTGTTTGTCATTTCTTGAAACTACGCAATATTTCCTTTAAAATAAGGTGAAAATATTTTGACAGAAAATTTAAAATGGCACCCTGGAACGCCATTTTGTCTGTCATTCCTTAAAACTACGCAATATTTCCTTTAAAATAAGGTGCAAGTCAATATTTTCACAGAAAGTTCAAAATCGCGGCCTGAAACGCCATTTTGTCTGTCATTTCTTGAAACTACGCAATATTTCCTTTAAAATAAGGTGAAAGTCAATATTTTGACAGAAAATTTAAAATGGCAGTCTGGAACGCCATTTTGGTTGTCATTTCTTGAAACTACGCAATATTTCCTTTAAAATAAGGTGAAAGTCAATATTTTGACAGAAAATTTAAAATGGCAGTCTGGAACGCCATTTTGGTGGTCATTTCTTGAAACTACGCAATATTTCCTTTAAAATAAGGTGAAAGTCAATATTTTGACAGAAAATTCAAAATGACGGCCTGCGACGCCATTTTGTCTGTAATTTCTTAAAACTACGTGAAATTTCCTTTACAATGAGGTGCAAGTCAATATTTTGACAGGAAATTCAAAATGGAGGCCTGGAACGCTATTTTGCCTCTCATTTCTTGAAACTACGTGTAATTTCCTTCAGAATGAGGTGCAAGTCAGTATTTTGACAGGAAATTCAAAATGGAGGCCTGGAACCGTCAAAAAATACAACTTTTGTATTTGTCAAGTTACAGTTGACGTCTCGGTGTCATTTTATGTTAAAATTTCGATTTTCGATTTTTTGATATCTCAAAAACTAACAGAGTTAGACCTAAAATTTAACATTCTAACCATTTCTTTGCCAGGAACTCCGCCGGATTAAAAGATACATGAAATCTGACTAAAAAAAGATTTACAATCTAATATGTGATATTATGGTAAAGGAAATTTGACACCCTCTAGCGGCCAAACGGTGTTACCAAACAACTCATGTGGAAATATTTTTGGAAACCTTGAAATCTGATCTATCTTTTGTTTTCTATGACATTTTGACGTAACTTGTCAAGTAAGGGAGTAATTTAGGGTCAAAGTATTTTTACAGAAAGTGCAATTTTGGCAATTTTTAATTTTGCTCCAGGAGGGAATTTCAAAAACAACGCTATTTCCTTGGGAATACTTGAGATTTTGTGAATACCCATTACAACTCTGTGGCAAACTCCATTTTGATATTTAATGAAAAAACGATCTGTATCAATAACATCTGGACGAAGAGACAAGTATTTTTTACAAATATGTATGTAAAATTCTCCAACAATTGTAAATGTTCTGGGCTTGTAATTTTCGTGTTTGGAATTTTAACCAGAATTAATTTTTCCATGTATTCAATATCTTGAATTCTCAAGTTTACCAGTTCATTACATCGACATGCCCCTGATATGCCGTATATTAAAACAACCTAAAAATGTTGAATATAGATATTAAAAAAAATCATAAATTCATTTTTTTTTCGGATCTTACCTTCATGGCTAAATACTTTTTGTCAGGTGCTTCTGTTAAAAACGTGTCTACTTGGTTCTTGGTGTTTTTGTGTGTTTTAGACTTTTAGTTGCATAGTTTTCACTTTTTTGCTTTAAAAATGCTTGCACCTTTTTATACGATAGATTATTTATACTGTCTTTAATATTTAGCTCAGCTTTAAGCATGGAATATTGCGCCCACATTGTCGAACTCTTCAATGATTTACTTAAATGGGCAAAATAGGCCGGCCAATACAACATTTTCGGTAAAATTGACCGCTTGGTGTTCTCTGGCCCAAGTGGTGAATCGTTCATACATTTCGCGGGACCTGCCAGGAATCGAATTATTTAGTGTATTTGACGCTATTGCTGCTAAAGCAGGTGGTGTACAACTTATTTTATCACTATCACTCATTTCGGCGATTTAGGTCGCTTTACGGCTTCACTGAAACTTTATTTGACAATACAACAACGCAATTAGTAGTATTTAGTACAAGGTGTTTGAATTTTCAATTAGTGTGCCATGGACATCACGATTTATGACAGATGACACAGTGAAAGCGTAATAAGGTAAACATAGGATGTGTATCGTTTCTTAGCCAGGTTAACCGATTAATTCGGACTGGTAAATATACATAAATAACGGTTACTGAAAAAATATCATTCTCATAGAACAACGGAGATGTTCAGAAAACCAGAGCAAATGGCCGATAACATTTTTGAAAGCCTATATTCAAGAACCGCGTTCCCTGTAAATTCGGAGCGCGTAACCGTAATCGACAGATGACGCTAGACAGCCAAGATGCGCCCTCTGTTAGATAACTTTGGAAACAGCTTCGTGTTGTTATCGTATTAGCCGCTGTTGTGTCAATCAGTTTTTGTCTTTTTGTGTCAGTCCGTTTGTTTATGTTTGATTTTGAATTTGATCACAAATTTAGCCCTGACACCTTCAGGAAAACTGTATTTCAGAATAAGAACATGAAAGGATTGTATTGCAGAGCCAAGCCTGACAAGCCAATCAAAGCAAAGTAAGTGTTAATTGTATTAATTTCATCTGCTTTTTTCTAAATGCATTTTTTTACCTCCTAGGATATGAAATAGCCTTTCTACGCCGGCAGTACAGGTACACAATAAGATTATTTTAGACCGCTTGAAAAAAAAAGTAATTATATACATGAGAAAATTTCAGTATGACGTAACCGCCAAGTACAGTGGCTTGTTCACTTAATATCTCTACATCTTGTTTAAAAATATTAAATTTTACGGTAATAACACGGTAAAAGCCTTATCGCCTACTCCAATATTATTCCAGGTTAGGGTTGTAATACCTTCCCGAAAGAATGGAGATGATAGATTACCTATAAAAATATTTCTTCATCGACTGAGGTGTCAAGATAACTTGCGAACACTCTTAATGGTTTTTTTGTCTTGTTGAAAATAGACCTTTCTCTTAAAAGAGGACAGTGTTGCGGAGAATGGAGACGGTTGCTTTATCTCAAAAACTATCAGTTTTGAAATGAGCTTTTTCGTGGTTTTCATATTGAAAATGTCTAGAGCTGCGTTTGATTGATTCCAGATTTCGTTGTTGTTGGGGCCTCAATTCTTTCTGCTTTCCACTACAAAACTTTCATTATAAAGTTGCGTTTAGTTTCAATGTTTTCTATACTCACTGTGACAATCCATATAAACATTTAAGAATGAAATATTACAGTCTCCCAAAATCCCTTTGTCATTAGTCTCTCCACGCTTTTTCTGTTAAAAAAAGGGAATTTTAGCATAATAATACAAGGAGATTATTTATAGTTGCACAAGAATTATATGAGAGCGTTAGCGCTGTCATATTTTATAATAAAGTATTACAGTCGTGTATAAAAAACGAGACGTGGTTTTGCTTCTATTGGAAAAACCAATAATGTTCTCCGATTTGCAGAAAATACAATTTTCCTTATTATGTTTCTTTTTTGTTAAGCTTTTATTGTTTCGAACCGAAGCTCGGGAAAGTATCGCAAGCTGTTCGTTATAGGTAATTTATTTTTATACCTTTTTCAAGCTCTATGTTTACTTTGTATTAGGGATGTCTGGGGCGTTGTCAAAAATAACCAACATCTTTATATTACCAACACTTTTTATAGAATAAAACCGATGCGAAAATAAAGTACAATAAAGTAAACGAGAGGAAGAATAGATAAAAAGTAGATTTTTAAGCTGATTATTGATAGTGCTTGTTACAGTTATGATGCTTCTAACGTTTACGCAAATTATTATTGAAAAAATATTCCTTGATTTTTAAACGAATTTAATTCACAGTATAATTGTCTTGTCAACTTTTTCATAACGAGTAACAAATACGCCAATAGGCCCTCGTACAGAACTAATTTATCCTTTCCCGTTAAAAGAGATATTTACTAGAGCTAGTTACACATTTATGTATCCTGCTGTGAAATTTGTTAACTGAAGCAATATTGTACTTTGTGGGAAAACTAAAGTTAACTCGAATACAAAACTATATCAAGTTAAATTGTCGATTAATTTTCCCTGTCGGTAACGTTTCTAACTAAAGCAAACATTAATAGGTAACTAGTTGGAAAGTTAGTTTCCACTATTTTACAAAAGGCAAACTGTCGGCAATATAATTAGTTTGGACAAAAAGTGAACGGTGATGTTTGAGAAACAAGTACATTACATTATTACATTTTATTTTAAGTACGAACGTTAAAACAGATATTTATTGTTTAGGGTGGCTTAAAAAAATAAACAATTATTAATCCTCAGGACAAATATCAGTGAGTGATTATACTACAATCATGAATCGAAAATTTGGCTTTAGTTTACTAAATGAATTACAATCAAAACAATTTTTTTTTAATACTAAATAATCGTTTATAAATTAGTCCTGTTAATGGTTATTATTGTTTGGGTATTGACTGAACATTATAAGTGATTTTTGAAACCTTTTCGTAATTGGAAATTGGCTGTTGTTCGTATGGCAAAACCCCAACAAA
This sequence comes from Ips typographus, assembly GCF_016097725.1. Classification (NCBI taxonomy): domain Eukaryota; kingdom Metazoa; phylum Arthropoda; class Insecta; order Coleoptera; family Curculionidae; genus Ips; species Ips typographus. The sequence continues at coordinate 3,405,730 of NC_138430.1, read as the reverse complement.
CAGTGGAAGTTTGTCCAATATTCGCCAAGGGCTTAAATAAAAGTGTTTTGTTTTATATGCCCGAGTTTTATCTGATGTTTTTGGTTTTAATGGCAAATTGAGTAATCTTGTCTGCAGGCAGGTACTTGTTTAACGTTACTACTAAGTTAACATTGAAATTATAACCAAAAGTCCTACTTTTATTTCTGTCTTCTCTGATAACGAATTTTTTAACACACTTTAGTAATTACTACACCATTTACATATGTAATTTAGAAAGCGTCAGTTGAATTTTAGAAACCATGTGATGGATTTTAGAAATATCACTTGTATTTCGGAAACGGTACATTCAATATTAGAATAATAACTTTGATTTTAGAAATTGCAAATTGTATTTTAGAATAGTTTCTTGAATTTCAGAAAAAATCAGTTGGAATTTAACACGGTTATTTGTAATTTTGAAAATTAAAGTTGTATATCAGAAATCTTCATACTAACATTTGTGAAAGGTAATTGTGCTGTCATTGTTACAAAGTTATTAAAAGGTTTAGCACATGAAGATATGCCAGTTTGGATGTAAATTTTGTATTCATTGACAAAGTTATTCTTGTTGGCGTTTTGTAACTCGTAATTGTTACTACATATAGAACAATTCGCTGATATTAAATTAAAAAAATGGACTAATAAACACACAGAAACATAATAAAATTCTGAAATCTGAAATGGAAATCACTTTTTTCAAAATACACGTGACAAATTCTGAAATTAAAATAACTATTCTAATATCCAACAGACTAGAAGAGACTAATCTGAAATCCAACTTACGCTTTCTAAAATCAAATTTACGATACTGAAAGACAATTTTTAAGTTCTGAGATGCAACTTATATTTTCTAAAATCCAAGTGATATTTTCTAAACTACCTGTGTAAATGGTGTAGATGAGTTATTTGCTTGGTAGAACTCATTAATACAATCAAGGCGATTCTAATTGAATCTCCTTGTCTCCCTGTTTAGATTTGATACACAATTGCGAGTAATTCCCGTATAATCTAGTATAGAAAAGTAATTAATCTCCTAATACCGTCGACTGTTCGAAACATCGCTAAACTCGATCAGTGCAAAACCAGCCTAAAATATTTTTCTTTTCCTCCCCCAGACTAATTATCTCCGGGCTGGTATCCGCCGAAACAGCATCGCGCCTGCCGGCCACCCCATGAAAATTAAATTAAAACGTAATTAATTAAATTTTTTATTTTGGGGGTAATTAGTGACACCGGAATTAAATGGGGGATGTGGCCGTGGCGGCGGATGGTCACCGGCCAGAAAGGTTTTCCAAGTTGCCTTTTTATAGATTGATATATTAAAGGGTTTTCCTGGTATTTACGTAGCAAAATCTCAAGCCTTTTAATTTTAATTACGATCAAAATTTATAAGTTGTGATTAAAATCAATTAAATCTACCATTCAAATTTACGTGGTAATTTCAATTAAATCCGTTGGAAAACAACAAATAATTATGAATTTCGTAATTTTTATTAATAACTTTTAAAAATTTTGACGCTCTCTAGTGACGAAACCGTATTTTTAACCAATCAACTTTTATACGTCAATAGAAAACTCATTTGATTGGCTATCCATTGACATATAAAAGTTTAAGGTTAATAAAGTTATTGACGATTGAACGAAAAAATGCAACAAAAAAAATCATAAAAAATAAGTCAAATTTGACGCCCTCTAGCGACCAAACCGTCCAATCTATGAACTTAAGGTACAATATTTTTAGAAAACTTATTTTATTTGTTATCCATTGATGTATAGAATTCTACCAAAAATAATACAATTAAACGAGTTTTTGTTGACCAACGAAAATTGGTCAACGTTGACGCCCTCTAGTGGCCAAACGGTACTACTAACCAATCGACTTTTATACGTCAATGGAGATTCCATTTAATTCGCTGTTCATCAACATATAAAAGTATAGACTACGATTTAAGTGCTCCTGAAACACTTTTTGACTGATTAAGGGCTAATTTGACTCTGGAAAACGGTCAACGGTTACGTGACCTACTAGATTTAACGATGTAATGCTTGGAAATTCCTTAAAAAACTGTTTTGGCAAATGAAAATTTTCGTAAGGGTCAAGTTTGCTTGAAACACCGCCACTATATTCTAAGGGGTTTTACGATATGTTGGCCACTTTGTGCAAGCGAAATTCGACCTTAATAATTTTGCTGTGGCTCTAGATTTGACAATCACAATCATGTTTGTGCAAAATATCAGGGCCGTACTTGCCCGATTAAAAAAAAAAAACATCACAGAAATCAGAGTGGTAAAAGTAAAGGAAAATATTTAGTTTGCTTAGGAGCCCTCTGGCGGCCAAACAAAGCAACCTATCAACACAAGAGGCCATATTTTTGGAAAGCCCATTTTATTTTCTATCCATTGACATATAAAAGTCTATATAAAGTGTTGCCAATAAACGAGTTATTTGACAATGAAGACAGTTTGGACTGAATTTGACAGCTACTATTTTCACCTTCAATGACTAGGTTACATTTATCAATTTAAAGAATGCTTTTTTTAAATAAGTACGAAGGCGTAGAAGGGCCACAAACATTTTTTTTCTTAAATTCCGACTTCAAACTCGGAAATGAACTAAATTCCGACTTCAAACTCGGAAATTAACTAAATTCCGACTTTAAACTCGGAAATTAACTAAATTCCGACTTCAAACTCGGAATTTAGTTGCAATGTTGTCAAACTGACAAATTCTACTAATTAAGATCAAAGAGTGTTTGCAATGTTGCCAAACTGACTAATTTTACTAATTTGGTTTGAAGAGTATATGCAATGTTATCAAACTGACAAATTCTACAATTTTGGTTTGAAGAGTGTTTCCAATCTGTCCAAACTGACAAGTTCAACTAATTTCTTTGAAGTGTGTTTGCTTGCAATGTTGCCAAATTAACAAACTCTCCTAATTTAGATCGAAGACTGTTTGCAATGTTGCCTAACTGACAAAATTTGGTAATTTGGTTCAAAAGTGTCCTTGCAATGTTATCAAACTAACAAATTCTACAATTTTGGTTACAAGAGTGTTTGTAATGTAACCAAACTGACAAGTCCGACTAATTTCTTTGAAGTGTGTTTGCAATGTAGCCAAAGTTAACAAATTTTACTAATTTGCTTCGAAGAATGTTTGCAATGTTGCCAAACTGAAAAAATTTGTCTAATTTGGTTCGAAGACGTTTTGCAATGTGACAATGTAAATTCTGAGTTGGAAGTCGGAGTTTAACTAAATTCCGAGTACAAAGTCGAAATTTAACTAAATTCCGAGGAATTTAAGAAAAAAAATGTTTGTGGCCCTTCTACGCCTTCGTAAATAAAGAATGTTTTTTTAGAACTGATTTTTTGAGCCCATTTTTTTGACCACCCTGTATCATATATTTTGACGTTTTTCTACATCCACTCTTAGAACAAATCTTGTTTAACACGACAAAACGCAAAAAGTAAACATTTTCTGATATTTTTTCCAAAACTAATAAAAACTTAAGTCAAAACTAGTTAGTGCTAGAATTTTTAAAGTAAATTGTCAAATATCTCTTAAGCTAGTGTATACAGGATAATAAATGGTTATATTGTTAAGAAATTTCACTTTCACCTAGAATCTAGAATAACTTTCTTGGATTATTCTTAACTATATCTAGGTAAAAGTTTATTATTATAATTACTACAATGAAATATTAGCAAAATTACTATAATAAATACTTGAAAAGTTGATTTAACTCAATTTTGTCTAGGTAACTAAGATACTTCTCTGAGACATCAGGATAATGAATTGACAAAATAACACATACTGTATATCTTCTACGAATATAAAGGCTATAAACGTTTCCTGATAGTATTCCAAATATTCAGCAAAGCTGCGTCTAATACTGGAATAACATCTCCATGACCCTTATTGATGTTGCAACTTCGATTTTATTGAATACTCGCCCGGAAATCGAATAAATACAGTGAAACTGTTGAAATGAAATTCTTCTAAATTTCCCTCGCTACTGCAGCGAGTCCTGATAAAATATTACTCTGCGTAGTAAAAACTTTCTCTCAGTAACTTCTCCAAAAGAAATATTTCTCGCAAATTTGAGAAAAAAAAGCTAAAACAATTCGTTCTTGTAGCCAAAGAAATGAATACATTTAAAGTTGTTTTCCGCTAAGGTTCCGTTACGGTATATTTCTAAAAATACTACCACTTTATCACGGTCGCAGTTGTGGCAATGTCGAACAACAGAGGAAAGTTTAACTTTAATTAAAAACCACGCCGGAAGTCCTACGTTCCTCCAGAATTTCCTGTAAAATCTCGTTCGGTCTTAATATTCGTTTTTTTCCCTTGTTTGAAGCTTTCAAAGTTTTGGGTTGTTGTTGCAAGAGAGTGAACTGTTATAAATGGTTGGTTGGTTCCATCCGGAAAACAATTATCTTTTCAACGCATTGTAATTTTGTCTCTTCAGTATTTATATGAAAGTTAAAATTAAAATTGTCCCACAATCGGGTTTCCGGCTATGAAATAATGAAAAGAATATTGGGAGAAAGAAAATGACAAAAAAAAAACTTTAAAAACCTTTGCAAACGTTGTTATTCTTTTCTGTATTTACGAAATTAATAAGTTAAACTTTTTGGATGAACTAAAGCTTAAAATAGTTATTTATGGGACAAGTGTGTTATGAAGCAATTAAGTAACGATAGAAAAAGATACTTTTCTATGTATCATACATAATTTTATTCAACAAGTGGAAAAAATTGTTTTTATTAGATAGATAATTAATTGGGGTGTCAATACATCAATGCTACCCAAATGCCAACCTCACCAGTTCGAGTGGTGACCCTGCTATAAATCGAACAAGGCAATGGCGACCGATTATGTAGAGGAAGGCAACGGAATACCACCTTCACTACTCATCCCAAGAGAATCACATAAAACACATGAAATTCTATGATGAATGCATTTAACCCCCGAAGTTATAAATCGTTCCCCAATCGGATCTCCGGGGTGAATTCTGTTAAATGAAGTCAGGAAGTTGAGAGTCTACGAGGTAAAGTAAGGGTTGGTATTTGGAATGTGCGTAGCTTATATGAGGCCGGAAAACTGGCCAACCTACTAGAGGAAGTGAAGAAACTGAAGATGGACATTCTGGGTGTCGCGGAAACGTGGTGGTCTCAGGCTGGAGTGTGTCACTTTTCTGGAGGGGTCGTGTACTATTCAGGAAATAATGACAGTAGTAGGAATAGTCCTGACTGAAAAGTTATCCAGATCTGTGATAAATGTTCTCCCTTTCTCAGACAGAATCATATTATTTAAACTATACTCCAAACCAGTCAACATAAATGTTACAACAGATTCAACAGAAGATGAGATAGAGATTTTACGAAGAATTAAAGGAAGTACTCAAACAAGATAAAAATCATGAGATAAACATGATTATGGGTGATTTCAACGCCAAAGTGGGAGAAGGAGGATTTGAAGCATTGGTGGGACCTTATGGACTAGGTGGCGAACGTCTTTGCCAATTCTGCCAGGAGGAAAACATGAAAATAACAAACACATGGTGCAAGCTGCCACCTAGACACTTATATACGTGGAAGGCTCCGGGAGATCGCCCAGAGAACATAATTCGCAATCAGATCGATTACATACTCCTCAAGAAACGTTATGGGACATCGGTAAAGAGGAGAGTATGCACCTATCCGGGCGTTGATGTGCCCTCAGACCATGTTCTCTTGATGGCAATAATCAAAATCAAATTTATGACAAACAAAACCCATGTACCACAGCGAAAGATAGACTTAAAGATGAAGAAGCAAAGTTAACAAAAATCGTAATGAGAAAATACTGACAACCATAGATCCACAGATGATAGAGGAAGCTAACATGGGTGACGTATGGGAAGAAATTGAGGCTGCCATCACCAATGTTGCGAAGGCAGAATTGGGACATAAACAAAAAGCACAAAAACACGATTGGATGACAGATGAGATACTGGGGCTGTTTGAGGAACGAAGAGGGTCAGCCACAGATTAATCAGCCTCATGAGTCACAAACTGAAGATATTCGTTAAGATTATCCACTACAGAATATCAATAAAGTGCGAAAGAAACATCGGATCCACATAATTTGAATTCAGAACTGCAACGATCAGAGAAAGGGCATAATGCTGAGTTCCATCGATTATGAAAAGGCGTTCGACAGTACAACATTATAAACTGATCCAAATAGTAAGTAATTAATAAATACAATACTACTTTAGATATGAACGTGAGTTGTAATCCATAACTCACTAGTGTGTTTTTTGATAGTTTACTTGTCTAAAATGACATTAGTCATAACTGTGATGTGTTGGATAAAGTAATTATTCACAATCAACGCATTTATCGTACGTGATCGAGTGACGAGCTTTTAATCGAGTACCTACACCTCAAAAACGTTTTCGAAAACAACTGATCAAATTAAGTTGAGAGCCCTATTTAATTTTGTTTGTCCGAGGGGAAATGCAAACACAGCGGGCCCCAAAGTTGTGGCATTTTAATTTTTCCACGTGCTAATTATTTAGTCTCCGGTTTTATGTTAGCTTTTCGGTAACATTTCACTTTTCGCCGTATTCAAACAGAAAACACGCATTTGTTTCAATTTATCACGAGGTGAAGTCAGGGTTTTTGTTTTGCTTATTTGTTTTAATCCCTACAAAACTCATTATGGTTTTTTTTACTAGGTTTGGGCCACCACATTGTAGTAAGTTGGATTTGGGTCACCAAAACCACACTTTTAAATTTATACCACCAAAGTTTATTCCTATTGTTTTGTAATAAATAGTTATTTGCGCAACTAGGGAGGAAAGTGCAACTTTTGCTCCACCTCAACTAACGTCAGAATTGAGCAGGATTCTAGGACTATTAACCGCATCTCACTTTTAGTAATTTGCGGTAATTGCGGTTGTGTTATTTTGTTTTGCGGTTTTAATTGATCTAAATAGTCTAAAGTAAAGTATACTAGTTTGTAATAAATTGTTTTGAGTAAAATATTCTCTGAAAATTACATTACCATAAATTGAAACAATATAGGATGGATGATTTTTTTGAATTTTTGGATTATACAGGGTGGTCCAGTTTTAAGTGTCAATTTTTCACCATTTGATAGCTAATCAAAAAATAAGTTGACTTGCATTATGTCATTTTTCTGAAAAACGTTTCCTAAGGAAGATACAGTCCTCCATATTTCAATTTAAAAAATCCATCCAAGTATATTTTCAAGACTTTAATTGGTGTACAACTCAATTTTCTTCAACTTTCAACAAGTCAAGAAGTAAATTAAATTTTCGGACTATTTTATTTCTAAAAATTAGTTCTCAAGACTATTATTGTAGCATTTGGTACCAAAATTTTTTACTTTTATTACTGAAGAAACTTAACTTTTTGAAATAGTCTTAAACTCGATTTTTCAGTCTTAAAAAGCACTAAAAACAGTCTGAATTTCTTAGAGATGCTACAATTTATTGCACCTATGAGTGTAGAAGTCAATTTAATAGTGAAGACGCTTGAAATAACATTTTTAAGACTATGGTCAGTGGACAAACTGGCTTTTAGGCTTGATAAGTCAAAAACTTTGAAAAAATAGTCTTGAAACTCGATTTGAGGCACTAAAAACAGCCTTAAAACACTAAAAACAGTCTAGTTTATTAAGAAATACCCGAATTTTTAGCACTGAGGTGTCTAGAAGTCGATTTAATAGTGACAAAGCTTGGAATGCCACTTTAAGTCTATGAAGAATGTAAAAAATGTTTTTTAAGTTTGCTATGTCAATAACTTGGTGAAGATAGTCTTGAAACTCAATTTTCCAAGCTGAAAGCAGTTTTGAAGCACTAAAAATTGTCCAGAATTCGAAGAAAATGAAAAGCAAAGTAAAAAGCACGAAAAGTTCGTTTTCAAGACAATTTTCATGAATCTAATGTCAATATCCTGCATCTAAGACTATTTTCAAGACTAGAATATTGAAATTTGTCTTCAAATTATGAAAACTTACTTCAAATGCAAATTTTAAGCTTCTGATGTCACTTTTCGTTAGTTCAGTCACATTTTGGGGTTCAAGTCAATTTTTAAGGTTTAAATGTATGAATTTGTTGTAACAAATTCTTGAGAAAGTAGTTTTTATGTCTACAAGTGAATTTTCAGTATTAAAGTCTCTCGATTTGCATGAAAACTGGTTACAAACACAATTTTTAAGCTTCTGAAATTTTTATCTTTTCTAAGTCAATTTTCAAAACTAAAGTCTTTCAGTTTGTCTGGAAACTATGAAAGCTGGCTACAATAATATTTTTTAAACTTCTTAAGTGAATTTTCCGTTTCCAAGACAATTTTTAAGTTGGGTTGGGTTAGTTTTGGGTCTTTGACCGTAATAACGTGTAATAAAGTGCTTGTTCCAAATTTGATCAATATTGCTCCAACGGTCGGACAGTTATGACAAAAAAAAAACGATTTTTTAGACAGAAATTTGAAAGACTGTATTTTCCTTAGGAAGCACTTTTCAGGAAAATGACATAATGAATGTCAACTTATTTTTTAATTGGCTATGGATTGGTGAATTATTGACATTTAAACTGGACCACCCTGTATAAAGGATGACGTTTTATTTTCTGTTTTTTCTTAGGACGATTTTTTTGTTATTACTCAAAGTAGACAGGACACCAACAAGTAATTTTAATTAAATTTTAATTAAATGCAATAGAATTGACTCGCATTTCACAATTCTCATCAGTGGATAGCTACCGATTAAAAGGCAATATTATTTATGTAAAATCCACCTCACAAATACAATAACCAACAATTAAATCTAATTTTAATTTGTTAGTTTCATGAATAATCATAGGAAAATTTCATGGGCCCGTTGCGTATTAAATATCGTAGAACGCTGGTCGGTTAAATGAGCTAGTTTTGTGTAAATGGAATGAACAATGGAAACTTCCCGAGTATATTCCGGCTACAACCGCGCAGTTAAATTTAATTTCCTATAGGAAATTATTGTAAATCTGCTAGCGGTTATCACCGTTATGTTAATGAGAAATTTTATTATTGAAACGCTTTTCTTCGTTTGCCGTAATTTATCGTGGTGCGCTATACGAAATACTGATGAGACGCACAGGTTCATTATCGGGCGTTTCTGCCTGGATCGCTCTCTACGTATATTCTGACAAAATTTAATCGTACAAAGCAAAGAAAATTATATTAAAGTGTATAGCAAGTCTGAAAATTATACGGCAATAATTAAGTCTGGCATTTGTTTTGATAAATCATTTAAATATGGCAAACTTTGCAATGTAAACACACATTTGAAAAATTACTGCTAAGACATAATTCTTAAACTTTTGAAGGGTTGTCACTTTTTTATTTGAAATCCTATCAAATTCTAGTGATGGGTAAATTACTGGTAAAATAATTTTTTTAATTTACTAGGAAAATTTAACTGGTAAAATACAAATACTGTGGTTCCGGCAGTTCAAATTTTGACACCGCTTTTATCCCTGACTGTACAAAATTTTCTAGTGTTTTTTATGATATTGGATAGAAAATTTAATGGAGATTCTAAAAATGTGCTTAAAACAGTCATTTTCTTATTCCAAGTGGGTTTTGCAGGTGATTTTGTCCTGACTGTCCTTTTAAACTCTACTGGGAGTTTAAATTTTGACACCGCTTTTCTCTCTGACTACCCAATTTTGTAGTATTTTTTCATGTCATTAGATAGGAAATTTAATGAGGATTCCAAAAATGTACTTAAAACAGTCATTTTCTTACTCCAAGTGGGTTTTACATTCGATTTTGTTCCTGACTGTTCTTTCAAACTGTGTTTCTGGCAGTTCAAACTTTGACACCGCTTTTATCCCAGACTGTACCAAATTTTGTTGTGTTTTTTCAAGTTATTGAATAGGAAATTTAATGAGGATTCCAAAAATATAATTAAAACAGTCATTTTCTTACTTGGAGTGGATTTTACACGCGATTTTGTTACTGAATGTTCTTTCAAACTGTGTTTCTTTTAGGTCAAAATTGACACCGCTTTTATACCAGACTGTACCAAAGTTTATTCTGTTTTTTCAAGTTATTGAATAGCAAATTTAATGCAGATTCCAAAAATATGCTTAAAACAGTCATTTTCTTACTCCAAGTGGGTTTTACAGGCGATTTTGTTCCTGACTGTTTTTTCAAACTGTGTTTCTGTCAGTTCAAATTTTGACACCGCTTTTATCCCAGACTGTACCAAATTTTGTTGTGTTTTTTCAAGTTATTGAATAGGAAATTTAATGAAGAATTGAAAAATGTGCTTAAAACAGTCATTTTCTTACTCCAAGTGGGTTTTACAGGCGATTTTGTCCCTGACTGTTTTTTCAAACTGTGTTTCTGTCAGTTCAAATTTTGACACCGCTTTTATCCCAGACTGTACCAAATTTTGTTGTGTTTTTTCAAGTTATTGAATAGGAAATTTAATGAAGAATTGAAAAATGTGCTTAAAACAGTCATTTTCTTACTCCAAGTGGGTTTTACAGGCGATTTTGTCCCTGACTGTTCAAACCCTGTTCAAATTTCAACTGATTTAAATTGATATTATTGCACCAAACCAGTTTTTCTTAAATCTGGAAAACGCCGAAAGTTACAAAAAAATGCAGGAGACCAGAAATGTTCCTAATCAACTCATTAACCCAACACGGTAAGTTTGCAGGATCGTTTCTGCTTCCAATATACAGGGTGTGCAAGAAAATTATGATGGTTCACTATTTTTGTCACCCTGTAAGCAATTTTTAAGATAGAATTTTTTTCTTCACATTACTGGAAAAAGTAGCTCAAAATGGTTCTTTTAAGTGGGTGAACCACTTTGTACTCCCAAAAATAACAAAGTTACAGGGTGTTCAAATTTCACATAATTTTAACTGATTTTTCAAGTGAATAATTCAAAAACGATAAAAGTTACAAAAAATTTGCAAGAGACCAAAAATGTTCATAATCAACTCCTTAACTCAGCACCGTTAGTTTGCAGGACCATTTTTGTTTCTAGCATAAAGGGTGTGCATGCAAATTATGATGATTGACTGTTTTTGTCACCCTGTACGCAATTTATTAGATAGAATTTTTTGCTCAACACCAATGGAAAAAGGAGCTCAAGATGGTTAATTTGAGTGGTTGAACCACTCTTAACTCCCAAAAATAACCGAGTTACAGGGTGCCCAAATTTCAAACCACAATTTCAACTGATTTGAATTTTTTTTAATTATACCAGTTTTTGTTAAATAACTCGGAAAGGGTAAAAGTTACGACAAATTTGAAAGAGAACAAAAATATTCGTAAAAAAATGCTAAATTCATCTTTGGAAGTTGCACAGTGCCGCTACTATACAGGGGGTGCATGAAAATTGTAGTGATTCAGATTATTGACTTTTCAAATGAATGATAGCCCATGACAGCAAAATGTACGCCGATCATTATCAATTTTACTAAATCGCCATTAGAAAAGAGATAAAAAAACACTAGAAAATGGGCCAAAATTCGACTCTCTACAGCTCTAAATCAATGATGTTACTGAGATATTGAATCTCAAAAAGTAGTTAATAAAGATCTCTATCACCCGCCCATTATTTTAATTTTTTTGAAAAATATAAACCTGTATATCGGCCAAATTCAATTATGGCATTCCAAAACTTATATTTCTTTTGCTTTAGTAATCTGTGCTAGTCCACATTTTTGAATCACAAATTTGTTATGATTGATACATGTTATCAAAAAATAATCCAACGGATCGATTGGCTAGATAACTAAAATTGACTGGATTGAATATATCAAACGAATTTATATATTGTTATTTTTATAGCTTTATTTTGATGCGATTGTAACGTAAATCGAATAGGCGTTAACCCGAATGAAAACAAAAATTACTGAATCGGACAATGCAAATCAAATTATTCAGGCTAATGGTTGATGGATATTTTCGAAATTACCTAACAAAACTTATAACAGTATTTAGTGACAAATTTAAATAACTTCTGTAGCCTTTAAAATCTTCCATTATTATTTACTCCACTCACTTTGGCTAATGCAATATTCTGTTAAAGATAGACAAAAGCCCACTTCAGGTTGAGGGGCATTACCGTCGATAATGCCTAAAAGGCTTATATTTATTTACCCGATCTGAGATTAACTCGATAGAGTGTTCTCGAACGCTAAAGATGCCCCGAAGGGATTAAGTGATAATTGTAAAGCAAGGAAGGGTTCGCAACCGTTTTTATTGTTGCAAAGCATTGTCAAAGTAATCTCTGACAGATTTTCAAAGAGAGATTATGTTTTGTAAGTATTATTAGATATTTAAACGAAAGAGAAAAATATATTTCTAGTTTCACAAGAGGTACTTTTCAGACTTGGTCATCTAGGATAAAGGTTCTATTATACCTATGTCAAATTGCCTTTTTTAATTTCTAAAAGTACTATTTGGATGTAAATGATGAATATTCAAAAATAAGTACCAGACGCAAGGGTTCTAGAGGTATACCGATAATCAAGCAAAATTAGGATGACATCAGAGCTAAAAAAGTAGGTGTAGAAAAAATAAAAATGTTCTCAAAATGAAACTCCAAGCCATAGGCCACTCAAAACTATATAAACTTACCAAAAATCATTTGTCAGATGTCTGGCAAAAGAGAAGTGTTCCCTCTACAATTATTTTACTAATAATCTCTAAAAGTGTCCTAAACCATCCAGGATTACAAGTCACATGAATAATAACTAAAAACCTCCCTCTTGGGGCCCCTCTAAGCATTACAGAAAACTTTCCAAAAATTGACAGAAATTTTTGTAAGTAAAACTGAAACTTCACTCAAAATTTGTTTTTATTTGCCGGAATCCTTTAGCTATATTTTGGAAACATAAGAAGACTTGGCTTTTTGCTTGAAAAGTTAAGAACCATATTCTTTTAAACCAAATTAGCCTGGTTTTGTTTATAGATAAACTAGATAAATGTTGTATCACTTCTTCACTAGACAAAATGTATCTAGCAAATTTACTGCATGGATTAAAGATATGTTATCTCGTGAAAGGAAATAACGCTTTTCCTGTAATATTATGATCCATCTGCCCAATAAATAAGACGTTGCATTCTAGTTATGTCAGCTGTGAAATATTAAACCTTCTATCTAGCCCGATTACCGACTATCAGGATGGACCGTCGTCATGTTAAACAACTGCTAATTTTCCTACCCTTGTCACTATTGTCGCAAACTTTCCCAAGAAAGACTGCCATAACTTCCTGGGGGTCACGGAACTTTGGCTTGTTAAGTTTACAGACCGGTTTATGCAGAAGAAAATTTTAAATTATTCAGTTCGTCGTTGTTAGTTTGTTTTCTGCGATCCACCTGTGGCGCTGGGATTTAAATAGTTTTAGTTTTTAAAGTGACTAGTAAAGACTAAATTTTAAAATTATACAATGTACCCTAATTCCGATGTATGTTAATTCACACTGCAATGAACTAATTATGAAACTCCTACCGTTACTTGATCAGATCTTTCAATCAGCAAATTTCTTTTTATGGAAATTTGCTCAAAGTGACCGTTTTTCACTAATTTCCACCTGGAGAATACAAATCTGACGTCCATTTTGCTCTAACTGGTACGGTTTCGGAGATGATTTTCAATTTACTTTAGTGGCCAAACGGCACAACTTAGCCTGGTCCGATCAACGTCACGTGAGAGCCCCATTAATTATCTTTCTTTTGTTACATGCTGGGTTCAAATAAGCAAGTTATAGACAATTTTTTGGTAAAGTGCACAAAATTTTGACTCAAATTTTCAATTTTTGGATCTAATATACTAACAGCGGCCATATGGAATTTTGCTCAATCAAAGTGATCGTTTTTCACTAATTTTCACCTTAGAAACACAAATCTGACGTCCATTTTGCTCTAACTGGTACGGTTTCGGAGATGATTCTCAAATTTGATGAGACACCCTTAAAAAATGACATTTTGACAAATGACACTCCATGTCACCTTTCTACCATTAACCTAAAGTTATCTAGGCAGTCAAACACAATTTTCAAACTTAAAATTTCACACCCCCAACTCACACCGTTTATGAGATATTCATGAAAATATTCGAAAATTAATAGTCAAATTTGACGTCTAGCGGCCTCTAGCGGCCAAACGGGACAACTTGATTTGGTCAACGTCACGTGATTGAGCCCCATTTATTAGCTTTCCTTACAGATTGTTACAAATAAGCGAGTTATGAACGATTTTTTGGAAAAGTGCACAAAAATTGACCTAAAAATGACTTTTTCTGAGAGTAATCCATACTACTGAATTTAAAAGGGAACATGATTCTGCTGTCAAAAGGATACAAACCGAAAATATTGGTATTTGCAAAATCAAAACTACAAATATAATTACAGAAAGTAAAAACTAAAACAAAAAATTTAAATTACAGCTGGAAAAAATTCGAGACAAACATCAAAAAATCAAAATTAATCATTTTCAACAGCGTCGCGTTCAGAAATATCGCCAGTGCACCCTCCGTTTGACAGTTCGTCACGTGACAACTGTTCGTTTTGTAAATATGTTGATCAGATGACACATTGTCAAATTACGGACGTGGACTTCTGAACCTGGCAAGGCCCGAAAGAATTTAAAAATTTGTAAATAACTTACGTTAATGACGTCTAATCTCCATTTCGCTCAGTTCACAAGTAATAGAAAAGGAACGACAATTATTACGTCACTGCCACTAGCTTTGGGACGGACTGTACCTATGAAAGTATGTCTAATACAAAATGGTTCTTTGGTGAAACAAACAGTTAAATGCTACTTTTAACAACGTGGTAGTATTGTGTTGATGATGTATCATATTTATTTACATTTCGACGTCATTGAAATTGATGAAATATTTTAATAAAATAACATGCAAATAGTTTTTATAAGAAGTGCCGAAAGTAATACTTTCCCGTATCATTTAATGGTTAATTTTTGCAAAAGTTAGTAACGCAAGAAAGCAACGTAATTGGAAATTATACCAGAAGAGTCGATTGGAATTTATATATAAAAACGGCACAGAGACTATTAAGCGAAGTTTAATTAAATTGACCCGACTCCTGAAAGTAACCGGAAGTATTAAAAACACCTAGCTCGATAAAAGCGCTTTTAGACAATTAATTTCAATTTCGGCTTTTAACTCAATTGACATTTTGATGCACGACTCACTTAAAGCCAGGAACTTTCTACGAAAAACCACCTTTGCCACCTTTTATTGGGATTTGTTCCCGATCACAAAAAGAGTCAGTTAGAATGTTAGAAACTAGACTGTCTGACATTCGATCGGATTCTGCCAACTCGGCGTGAACTTCCATTCAAATTGCATTACGTAAAACTCGAAGAGGCGCAATCAACGCTAAATTGAGAATTAGTTTCCGTTACGAGATATCATTATAATTTCAATTCAATAGAGTAATTGTGGAAAATGTAAAGTAATCAATATTCATTTAATGTCCTGTCAGCTAAATAAATTTTGGTTTGTTAGAAGCGAAGCTACATACTGTAAAATGTAAACATTTTAGGTTTTCTAAATCCATTTAAGGTTGAATTCATTTGTCTGACAAAAGTTTGATAGAAAACTCAAATTCGTAGTACACTAATAAAACTAATATTTTGCCTCCATTTTTTTCCTCAACTTTGAATCGATTTTTGCTAAAATTTTTGTAGCAAAGAGTCTGTTAGAGCAAATCGAATTTTTCCCAGAAAAACTGTAAAACCGTCCCGCTGTGGACCAGCAATTATTTTATCTTTGCACCCGCCTCAACCGGGCTGCAATTTTACTTATGAGCAGTTTCCTGCTCTTGGAATAGTTGGAACGTAAATTTCGGTAGCAAATCTTATTAAACGACCGCCCACGGCTATTTTGCTGTACACTGACATCAAAGTAGAGATGTTCGATCAAAAACACTGAAATATTGATTAGTTAAGTAGTAGAAAGCTGTCCGTGATAGACTCATATGATAGAAAACCATACATGTCAGTTCCATTATTCTTAGTTTGGTGAATCATGTGTTACCTCCTTTAATAATGTCTCTTTGACATTAAGATTTTTTTTTTAAATTAGTCGTTTACTGTTTCACCTTTTTGAAAAGAGTTTTTGTATTATTAGCCCAGATTTAATCTGAAGAACTAGCAATTATGAAGTTAAATACAGGGTGGTCCAGTTTTAAATGTTAATAATCCACTAGTCTGCTGAAAAATTTAGCTGAAAAATGCTTCGAAAGAAAGATACAGTCCAGTTTTGAACAATTACTTATGAAATGAACCCTCATTATGTGATGGGTGGACAGTTTTTTCATTTACTTGTTCAATTTGAAGAAAGATGTAAAATTTTGATTCAAAATGCCTTTTACGAGATAACCGAGTTATTACGTTTTAAAACCCAAAAAAAGAGGAATATCCGGGCAGCCAAAAATAGTTAAATTTTATTTTATAAAAATAAATTTACAAGAAGTACTTTCTCCTTCAAAAAATAAGTTGTCATGTGTCATTTTTTAAAATACCTCATCCTAAGAGAAATACAGCCCTCTAAAGTTCAGAAAAATTGTTGTTTTTTTTGTCCTCTTACCGTTGAAAGTGAAAACCGACCAAATTTGGTACATTTGTTTTCATAGTTTCCAGACAAACTAAAAGACTTTAGTTTTGAAAATTGAATTAGAAAAGATAAAAATTTCAGAAGCTTAAAAATTGTGTTTGTAACCAGTTTTCATGCAAATCGATAGACTTTAATACTAAAAATTGACTTGTAGACATAAAAACTACTTTTTCAAGAATTTGTTACTGCAAATTCATACATTTAAACCTTAAAAATTGACTTGAACCCCAAAATGTGACTGAACTAATGAAAAGTGACATCACAAGCTTAAAATTTGCGTTTGAAGTATGTTTTCATAATTTGAAGACAAATTTCAATATTTTAGTCTTGAAAATAGTCTTAGATGCAGAACATTAACATTAGATTCATGAAAATTGTCTTGAAAACGAACTTTTCGTGCTTTTTATTTTGATTTTCATTTTCTTCGAATTCTGGACTATTTTTAGTGCTTTCAGCTTGGAAACTCGAGTTTCAAGACTATCTTCACCAAGTTATTGACATAGCAAACTTAAAAAACAATTTTTACATTCTTCATAGACTTAAAATGCCATTCGAAGCTTTGTCACTATTAAATCGACTTCTAGACACCTCAGTGCTAAAAATTCGGGTATTTCTTAATAAACTAGACTGTTTTTAGTGTTTTAAGGCTGTTTTCAGTGCCTCAAATCGAGTTTCAAGACTACAAAGTTTTTGACTTATCAGGCCTAAAAGCTAGTTTGTCCACTGACCATAATCTTGAAAATGTTATTTCAAGCTTCTTCACTATTAAATTGACTTCTACACTCATAGGTGCAATAAATTGTAGCATCTCTAAGAAATTCAGACTGCCTTTTAGTGCTTTTTAAGACTGAAAAATCGAGTTTAAGACTATTTCCAAAAGTCAAGTTTCTTCAGTAATAAAAGTAAAAAATGTTGGTACCAAATGCTACAATAATAGTCTTGAGAACTAATTTTTAGAAATAAAATAGTCCGAAAATTTAATTTACTTCTAGACTTGTTGTCCAGTCCAGAAAATTGAGTTGTACACCAATTAAAGTCTTGAAAATATATTTTTGGACACTCTTTAGTCCTAGTAAAGTCAGTTCTAGCATTAAAAGTCAACTTTTATATTATTTTTAGTAGTAAAAATTGAGTTTCATGCACACTACAATCTTTGTCTTGATTTCCGGACTTTTTTTAGTTCTTGAATGCCAGTTTCAGACACTCAACCAGGATGGCAGTCTGAGAAACCGAATCATAAGATCATTCCTAGTAGTAAAAAGCAAGTTTTTAGACTAATCAGTACAAATTTGGACTTTCACAAGTCTTGGATGTTCAGGTTTAAACTATAAAACGATTTTTTAAATTGAAATTTGGAGGACTGTATCTTCCTTAGGAAACGTTTTTCAGAAAAATTACATAATGCCAGTCAACTTATTTTTTGATTAGCTAACAAATGGTGAATTATTGACACTTAAAACTGGACCACCCTGTATTTTTTAAATTCACCATTGGGCTCTCAGAAACTATTAAAGATACGAGAAAGTTTAATTTGGGTCACAGTTGCGCAATTTAAAGGTGAATTAAATAATGTTTTGAAAATTTTGATTTTTTGAGTGGTATTGGAAAAAAAAGTTGATTTTTTGTTTTTATAAGAAAAAATAAAGTTGTTGATGACCAAACGTCCGATCAAAAATTTGAAACCAACATCGTATAGCTAGAAAAAAGTGGCAATTATAAGGTGCTTTCAGTTTTGTGATATTTCTTCAAATAAGGGTAGAAATAAATAAAAATAAAAAAAATTCAGTTTTTTTCCCAAAAAATCAAAATTTTTAAAATGGCATTTGGTTCAGCTTTAAATTGCGCAACTTTGTCCCACTTTAACCTTTTTCGTATTTCTTAAAGTTTCTGAAATCCCAATGGTGAGGGTCGAGTTTGAATTACTCTGTACATTCAGATTTCGTTTCAAACAACCAAAATGTTGTTACAGAAATGTTTATGGTATAATAGCCAAATTATAATAATTTACGTACCCACCTGAACAAGAGCTATCTAATTGTCACTTGTAATTTGGTGATTGAAAGGCACTATTTGCAGTAAAATTCTCACTGTCACGCAAAGTTTCAATCAAAATTCATCTCATTTTGAAATTGTTAATAATAACTAATGCCACTGAAGTCCTGTAGACCCTTCTTGGCACAAATCTGAATAACGTTATTTAACTGCAACTAACCATAATTATCGTTAAAGTAAGTGGTAGTCAAGCAACAGCAGAATGCATTTTGTTCGGGCCATTAACCATTTTCGCACCCTGCAAGTGTCAATGAGCAATTTGGGTTTCTTGCTCGCGTGTTCCTAAGCCAGCAATAAACTTGAGCCTGACTAAAACCCCAAGAAGCGGTCGCAAAAACCACCGAACTAAGTCCGAACTAACCGAATATGTAGTAAATAAGTTTGGAAAGTTCGTAACCTCGTTAAGCTAAAGGTTTGGCACTGAAGGAAAATTTTCTCTCACTTTTTAGGAAACCTTATTAATCGTTTTTAAAGTCAAACCAATAACCTCAAAGCCATGTTGTACATTAGTGGAATTTAGTTTCCCAGGATTATCAACAGGTCTCCTAAGCGTCTGTTTGTGTCACGCAATAATCATATATCACGTGTAAAGCTGATAGGCACATATCCAGGCTGCTAAGTTATTGTTAACCACAATTTACGTAATTGAGATTAGAAATTTACTTGAAGACTTAATGCTTGTACGAACCATTAGATTTCTAATTATTAATTGTTTTTGAGACATTTTAAGTGTAGGTGAATTAATGAAACTTGTCCATTAAACATTTTTCTAATAAATTTGAAAGCTTTTACGGTTCAAGATAATGGAGCGCTAATGACAAAATATTAAATTTTGTCTCGCTTTGAAAATTAATTTTAGGATCAGTGGCTATGAGCAGAGAAATCCACGGGTCATGAATAATTTAGGTCTTAGAATATTATTTCGATAAAACCCGGTTTTAATTAATATGAAACGAGATTTTGATTACCTTGCAGGATGGCCGTCGGGAAAAAGGGTTAATAATAAGGGTCCGTTATCCCTTTTTATATCGCTTTTTCTTCTGCACAAGTATTTAATATTTCGGAAAAGCATCAATGCGATCCGTTCAAAGTTAATTAATTTTTGAAATTTTCACGGTAAATATAATCACATTCTGTACAACGTTTTGTTGAAAATATTTCAATACTTTCCAGAACGATCAACATTGAATATTACAAATTAAAGCACGACGTCAATTATTGCAAATTTTACATTATACGTATACGGTCAGGTATTTTTGAATTATTCCACATTTAATGGTCTAAAAGTGTCGCATGTCAGGAAAATTTGTAAAGGGTTAGATGTCGCTCCAGCTGACATTTTTCGTGAATCAGCTTTTATTTTTTAATGATGGGTCTGGTTAAATTTAGAATGTTAAGAGCAATCCAGAAGAAAAAAATGCCAAACCGAAAAAACCAAATTGTTTAATTTCATCAAACAATACAGTCTGTCCAGAATAAGGAGGACCACTATAGGAATCTTGAAAACGGTTCCACAGGCCATGATTATGCCACTTTTCTACCATTTAACCAAATCTCGTTTTTAAGATTCCTGGACACACTGTATTTCAAACAAATTTTAGCTCTTTCATAACCAAACTCAAACTAATTTTTACTACTTTTATTTCGGTAAGTATTCTTTCACCCTTTTGCCCAAAATTGTAATAAAATATTATCATAACAGCAATGTAGCCACAGTCGCAAAATCTCAATTTAACTTTTAGGCAAAGTTTTCCTCGGAAAAGGTATTCGAACTTAAACTTTACTAGAACTTCCTCTACGCTACTGTCTGTACTTCCATAAAGTTGCAAGGATGTATGTTCAGTCGAGTGGGCTTGGAACAAAAGTTAAATTCCTACGAATAATCTAGATCCCATTTAAATGTCTGCAATGATATATTCGTGTACCGTTCAGATATTCTTGCTAATTTTAAAATTGGCTGAACAATAAAAAGTAGAAAACAATTTATCACAGAACAAGGCAGTTTATTTTGTTGCCAAAATATATCCGCGGTTAATTGCTCGTACAGAACAAAGTCGTTATAACATTAAGGTTACAAAAAATCTTAAACGAGTATAAGCTCTATCTTTCTTATCGGTGTTTTTCCCGATTTCGCTTCCGAAGATAAATTATTTCAATTTGGCTGGATAATTGGCAGTGGGCAAAGTGTTTCATGGCCTAACGGAAACAAGGAGGGTTTGATGGCAAATTTAACAGCATTTCCAAAAATGATGTGATTATTTATTAAGGTAAAAACACTGTTTTCAATACACAAGTATTTAATTTTAATGACAATTGTTTTAACATTAGTCACAGATATCACGTGGTTTTTGGAGGATAATTTAGCTAGGCAGTCACGTGACCACTATCAAAATAACTGTCATAAATCTGAGAAACACATTTTTATATACTGTAAGAGGTTGCTACTTTTGAGCACAGCTTT
Organism: Ips typographus; assembly: GCF_016097725.1. NCBI lineage: Eukaryota > Metazoa > Arthropoda > Insecta > Coleoptera > Curculionidae > Ips > Ips typographus. The sequence goes on along the minus strand of NC_138430.1, from coordinate 3,384,535 downwards.
ATAGTCAGGAACAAATTACTTGACAAACCCACTTGGAGCGAGAAAATCACAGTTTTAAGCACATTTTTGGAATCCTCATTAAATTTACTATCCAATGACATATAAAATACTACAAAATTGGGTACAGTTAGGGAGAAAAGCGGTGTCAAAGTTCAGACTAACAGAAACACGGTTTGAAAGGACAGTCAGGGACATAATTGCCTGTAAAACCTACTTGGAGTAAGAAAATGACTATTTTAAGTACATTTTTGGAATCTTCATTAAATTTCCTATCCAATGACAGGAAAAAATACTATAAAATTGGGTACAGTCAGGGAGAAAAGCGGTGTGAAAGTTTGAACTAACAGAAACAGTTTGAAAGGACAGTCAGGGACATACTAGCCTTTAAAACCTACTTGGAGTAAGAAAATGACGGCTTTAAGCACATTTTTGGAATCCTCATTAAATTTCCTATCCAATGATATGAAAAAATACTAAAAATTGGATACAGTCAGGGAGAAAAGCGGTGTGAAAGTTTGAACTAACAGAAACGCAGTTTGAAAGGACAGTCAGGGACATAATAGCCTGTAAAACCTACTTGGAGTAAGAAAATGACGGTTCTAAGCATATTTTTGGAATCCTCATTAAATTTCCTATCCAATAACATGAAAAAATAGTACAAAATTGGGTACAGTCAGTGAGAAAAGCGGTGTCAAAGTTTAGGCTAACAGAAACACAGTTTGAAAGGACAGTCAGGGACATAATCGCCTGTAAACCCTACTTGGAGTAAGAAAATGACGGTTTTAAGCACATTTTTGGAATCCTCATTAAATTTCCTATCCAATGATATGAAAAAATAGTAAAAATTGGATACAGTCAGGGAGAAAAGCGGTGTGAAAGTTTGAACTAACAGAAACGCAGTTTGAAAGGACAGTCAGGGACATAATAGCCTTTAAAACCTACTTGGAGTAAGAAAATGACGGCTTTAAGCACATTTTTGGAATCCTCATTAAATTTCCTATTCAATGATATGAAAAAATACTAAAAATTGTGTACAGCCAGGGAGAAAAGCGATGTGAAGTTTGAACTAACAGAAACACAATTTGAAAGGACAGTCAGGGACATAATCGCCTGTAAACCCTACTTGGAGTAAGAAAATGACTGTTTTAAGCACATTTTTGGAATCCTCACTAAATTTCCTATGCAATGACATAAAATACTACAAAATTGGGTACAGTCAGAGAGAAAAGCGGTGTCAAAATTTAAACTAACAGAAACACAGTTTGAAAGTACAGTCAGGGACATAATCACCTGTAAAACCTACTTGGAGTAAGAAAATGACTATTTTAAGAACAGTTTTGGAATCTTCATTAAATTTCCTATCCAATGACAAGAAAAAATACTATAAAATTGGGTACAGTCAGGGAGAAAAGCGGTGTCAAAGTTTGAACTAACAGAAACACAGTTTGAAAGGACAGTCAGTGACATAATCACCTCTAAAACCTACGTAGAGTAAGAAAATGATGGTTTTAAGCACATTTTTGGAATTCCCTATAAATTTCCTATCCAATGACATGAAAAAATACTACAAAATTGGGTACAGTCAGGGAGAAAAGCGGTGTCAAAGTTTGAACTACCAGAAACACAGTTTGAAAGAACAGTTAGAGATAAAATTGCCTATAAAACCCACTTGGAATAAGAAAATGACGGTTTTAAGCACATTTTTGGAATTCTCATTAAATTTCCTATCCAATGACATGAAAAAATACTACAAAATAGGGTACAGTCAGAGAGAAAAGCGGTGTCAAAGTTTAAACTCACAGAAACACAGTTTGAAAGGACGGTCAGGGACATAATTGTCTGTAAAACCTACTTAGAGTAAGAAAAGTGCGGTTTTGAGCACATTTTTGGAATTCTCATTAAATTTCCTATCCAATGATATGAAAAAATACTAAAAACTGGTACAGTCAGGGAGAAAAGCGGTGTGAAAGTGTGAACTAACAGAAACACAGTTTGAAAGGACAGTCAGGGACATAATAGCCTTTAAAACCTACTTGGAGTAAGAAAATGACTGTTTTAAGCACATTTTTGGAATCCTCATTAAATTTGCTATGCAATGACATAAAACACTACAAAATTGGGTACAGTCAGAGAGAAAAGCGGTGTCAAAATTTAAACTAACAGAAACACAGTTTGAAAGTACAGTCAGGGACATAATCACCTGTAAAACCTACTTGGAGTAAGAAAATGACTATTTTAAGTACATTTTTGGAATCTTTATTAAATTTCCTATCCAATGACAGGAAAAAATACTATAAAATTGGGTACAGTCAGGGAGAAAAGCGGTGTCAAAGTTTGAACTAACAGAAACACAGTTTGAAAGTACAGTCAGGGACATAATCACCTGTAAAACCTACTTGGAGTAAGAAAATGACTATTTTAAGTACATTTTTGGAATCTTTATTAAATTTCCTATCCAATGACAGGAAAAAATACTATAAAATTGGGTACAGTCAGGGAGAAAAGCGGTGTCAAAGTTTGAACTAACAGAAACACAGTTTGAAAGGACAGTCAGGGCCTAAATCACCTGGAAAACCCACTTGGAATAAGAAAATGACTATTTTAAGCACATTTTTGGAATTCTCATTAAATTTTCTATCCAATATCATAAAAAACACTACAAAATTTGGTACAGTCAGGGAGAAAAGCGGTGTCAAAATTTGAACTTTCAGAAATACAGTATTTGTCATTTTACCGGTCAGTTTTTATTTATTTTACCGGTAATTTACCTTTTTTTTAGTTTGAATCTATCACCAGGCGACGCAAGAAAACTTCCAGCACACTTTCGATAAATTTCAATATTTATTAAATCTCATCTCAAGTTTAATATGAAAGAAAAATTCAATTTTAAAATAACAACAAAGTTTTCTATCACGTCAAATAAAATGTTGCAGGAAATTTTTCACTGAAAACTTTTCTTGTTTACCGAAAGATATATCCTTGCATAAATTGCTTACGTTCTATTATTGAAAGTCAAAAGAACTTGTGTATTCTTATCGAGCTTACGCTCAACTCTGTTCCCTGTACTAAACGTCCGTAAGAATAACATATTACGTCCTAAACCAGGTGCAAAACGATTCAATTTTGTAGAAGAATTGAATTCTCCATAACCCTCGGTTTTATATGCGAGCAGCAACTTTAGAACCGTCTAGATCAACGCCATCTTAATTTTAAAATGGGAACAATGAGATTCAATAAAATTTATCTTTCAATTTACGACCGTAACTTAATAAAGCAAATCGGTTTCAAAGTTTTTCCACAATCTGCGGCAAAATGGCACATTATGCTAAAGTTGCCCAGCAGTCTAATCTTCATAATTATTTCCACAGAGTTAATTTAAAATTTAAATGAAAATAATCTACTCTATCAGTCTCAGGACGCAACAGAATTTGTTGCTAATTTTGTTTTAAGATTGACTCATTAATCACAGGCAAAAGTTAAATGTTGGAAGCAGATATAAGGAACTTTTTATGACAGCGCTGGATTTAATGTGTAAATTTCCAACTTTTGTCCGCTAAACACTGTTGAAATAACTGACAATTTATTCTTGTAAGCTGCATACGAAATTTAACAAATTTAATGTAATCATTGTAGCAAATGCATATTTCATTTTCAGTTAAAAGGGTTCGTTTTCATCAAATTTTTTTTCTCTCTTGTGCGCCAGAATGTATCGAATTTTCACCTATTTTACATAAAAAAAATATATATGGGTCGTGAGTATCTTCCCGATTCAAAGCCCAACGTAAAAATGATGGATCGTAGAGATATTTAAATGGCATTGTTGAACCTGAGAGACAAAAGTGTTTGCCTGCTTTCAGAAAGTGGATATACGTTTGGTTTAAAGGGTCTATCACTTTTTAGTTCAGTTGAGTTCTTATGTTAAACATCTCCCAAAGGATGATGCTTTTCTTTCTATAACTCGTGGTTTTAATAACTATGTTTTTCAGATTGGTGATAGATTATGCAATAAATTAATTCGAATGTAAGGATTTAAGATCATCTCAGAAAGTAGTTGAGTAATGAGAACTGGAGGCCAAAAAGCAAATTTATTTTGCTCTGCTTATTAAAGCATATAAAGCATAAAATCATAGAGTAACAGGCTCTTTTTGGAGAACTCGTTGATACTTAAGAATCAACTTAAAAATGTCGTGTGGGAGAATATATTGAAACAATTTTACAAACAAAACATATCATTTATTCAAATTTTTCACATTTCTCGTTAAAACCACTGGATTTTGTTGTATGTTCAGTATATTTTACTGTTTTTTAAAATTATTTTGTCAACTGTCTAAATAATTCTGTTTGGAAACCAAAGTTGGTAGAACTGTCTGGGTTTATATGCGTTACCAACAATCAAATAAAACATGTTTTCTTTAAGTTGTTAGTTATTAAAGAGGCTGAAAACTGAATCAAACTAGTTTAATTTGAAATAATCATTCTAAGTTAAACTATACGTTAATACATTTTTAGTGGAACACCCTGTATATTTTCTGGTAAGTTTATAGATCTTTTTCCTCTGATTTTAAAAATATATAATAGGCTGATATGACATTAAAAGTTGTTTTCTAAAATCTAAAAGACTAAACATCATCAATATTCGAGTTGATACTACATCCAGGGTGCAGAGCAAATTTGACGTCACGATGACGTAGTTTAATAAAAGAATATATTGACCAACTGTCAAATTACGTCATCGTGACGTTCGGTTCCTTGATGACGGAAAAAGTCAAGTTTAATTTTGAAAAGTCTGTAAATTACATTTAAACAGTTGGAAAAGTCACGTGATTGTGACAATTTAAGTTCGCAGCTGGCAAAGCTGTAAAGTTAAGTTTAAACTTGTCAACAACAGTCGTGTCATTCAAAATCATTCAAATCCATGGCAAGTGTCATTTTAAAACACAATCTTTAAATGCCAATACTTCAAAAACCAAATGTCAATTTGTTATATATTTTTGGAATCAAGAAAAAATATAGTGTGTTCTATTAAACTTTGATTTTTTTTCATTTTTGCCATGGTCTATTGTTTCTTTTCAATAACCTATTTTGGTAATTTAGGAGAAGCCCTGTAACTTTTTTAACTTTTTTTGTTTTAAATAACAGTTTGTGTCTTTCTACAAGAATAGAGTCTCCACAAGCTGTCTAAATATACGGACCAACCCTATACATTTTTTGTTTACGGTTTTGTAGGAACATAATTCATCATGGTTTGGAGTGTGAGATAAGAAGGATCTGCAATTATTGTTCTCTCTCTTTACCGTTCATTTATTATGGATAATTCTAAAATTTCCATTCCTGTATAAACAGAAGAAAGTTTGAAATGCATTTTCATCAAGAACAACTGTACACTAATTATATTAATAATAATAACGTGTGACGTTGAATCTCTATTTAAATCTCTGTTTAACTAGTAGTAGATTTGATTGATCGACATTAACCCAGTTGCTGATTTGCAGAAATAATCAAATCGATTGAACAGCACTTAGTTGAAACGATAATATCCCATATAGCCAAAAGCACAAAGCATCCCGCACTGAAACTTTATTAGTACGAGAATCAGTTACGGTCAAACCCATCAACCACCATTACCGCCGTACATTTTAGACCCTTCAATGTTCGAATAACAAATTACTTCAGTTCAGGTGTTCATTATACGTGTACATAAAGTAGCTGCACACAAGATGTGCAACCACTTACGTTTAAGTGTATTGATTACTTACATATTTCAACTCAGTTCTAAATTTCAATTCAAACCTATTCGATATTATGATTTGTAGGATTAAAACAAATCCAGATTTTTCCTTCTTTTAAAATTCAATATTTAGTAAAGCAATAAAATTTTGAGCGCCCTGAAAACGGCTACAGCTGCAAAATCAAATAGGAAACTAAAGCAAACTGAGCAGAAATTAAAACACCCCAACAACGGAAACGAACCCAACATCCAATATCGTAAATGTTCTATTTTCTCTTTTGATTCGAGTATATGAAATTCCGTGATTTCAAAATCGAGATTCAAGGCGATATATTATTTTCCAGGTTCGGAATGTTATCGACCATTTTTCACTTCATATCTTTTAATAGAGCTTTTTCGAAACGAAATTTCAATCTCCTAGAGACCGGTTTCATTTCGTACTAATCGATTCAAACGAAGATGGGTACAACAGAAAACATAACTATTTTACAGTGTTAATTGCATTTCGATTTACAAATGACGGGAAAGATTTTTGTGAAAGCGAGTTGAAAATTAAATTTGCTGCAAATTGCAGTTTTTTATTTAGTTTTCTGTTGAAATTAATTGAAAAGCCAAGTCTTTGGTTGTAATGTGTTTTTACTGTGCAAACAGATTGACTAGAGGAGAACAGTGTACTAAATTAAAAAAAAAACATCTATTGGAAATCTGTTGAAAACATTTTTTCTTAACAAGTACGGAAAGTGATACTATCAGTCGAGTGCGGGGAAGACACTTTCCGCACGTGATAGAAACATCATTTTTTCTTCGAGTGTTTTCCAATAATTGGAAATAAATGGTAAATTAAAATTGAAAAATAAATTTTTAATAACAGTGGATTTAACAATATTGTTCTTTCATACATAAATTAAAGTACAAAAATTAACCTTAAAAACCTACAAACTCAATTACCATAAATGAGTTATTGATCTAATGAATTACTTCTAATCTACTTGTTGCTATGCTAATATTAATAATAAAAGAACGGTAATTATATAGAATAATAATTTTGAATATGATACATAAATTAACATTAATTTAATTTTCCCACCCTGGTGCGGGAAAATGATTTCTTTACGCACTAGTGCGGAAATGTTATCATTCGCTCACGCTGGTAGAAAAAATATTTTTTTAATTATACAATAATATAAACAATATTAACAAAATTGGTCCATTGTGTCATTTTATTAATAACTTTTTCCATATAATAAAACGTTAATTAAATTTTAAATCTAAGGCACCCATTGATTTTCAAAGCAAAGTAGACGTCAACCATTATTCATTCTTAGCCTGATTTATTTTCTTTTTGAACAACGCAGGTGAGTTCTCCTATTAAATTGTTAAAAATGACCTCGTTTCTATTTTCAGTCCTTCGGATTGACAGTGCTAGAAATATTGGATTTTTCAAATGAAACCTGACGCGTCGAATGCTGATAAATTAGTGTTTGGTGTATTCCTTTTTGCGTCAAAGTTGATTCGCCCCTTTTTCCATGTTAAACGAAAAGGTCAGAAGTTTTTACGATGCTTTGCGCTTCTACGTAAACGAAAAATAGCGCCAACGAATAATTAAAACGGACCCGTCTTTTCACTTAGTGGTTTAAATTGATCGTTTGTAATTTTTTTAGAAAAACGTTATTTAAAACGATAGACTGAATATTGAATGAAATGGCAGCGTTAATAATTTTAGTTTACTTTGCTATTTTATATTACATTTGCACTACAGTTTTTAAATAAAAGAAAAACATCAACTAGAATCATTGTTAGTAGTTAAAGTAAATTATTTTATTTATGTATGTTTTTGGATCATAAAAATACTTGAAAATATCACGCTGATGAACGAAACGAATTGTAAAATAAGAAACTACTTTATTGTTAATAACTAATAATTTAACTACACTTTGAACCGTTCAGTCTTGGTACACTTCCTTTAATTACTTAATGTCATATTTTCCAGATTAACGTCTTAAGTTATAAAAATACGGGCAATGATTTCATTGAACTTTGCTATAAAACAAGCAGAAAGACGCGAAGAAAAGCGTTTAACCTTATTATAACTTTGAGGTACTTAGAAACTTCTCTTAACTTTTAAGACTTTAAAACGTACGGGCAAAATTTAAACGGCAAAAATTCCTGAACATCTTCTAATGTAATAATAGTTCTACACTCTTTCAACTCAATAACAGACACATTTTTGTCTCACATCTTGAGTTTTAATTACTTAGGTAGTTAAACAATCAGTAAAACCTTCCACCAGTTAATGATAGTTTAAAATAAAAATGCAATTAGAAATGTTGGTAGGTTCGGCAATTTATTGCCATTCCAATAACATATTCTTTATTAGGGAGCAGGTGTTTATTACAGATTATTGCTCGTCCTATGTCAAAGCAATTAATTTTCCCCTTTTGCAACTCGTTATTTCGAACAGATGGCACAGATACGTTAAATCGTAGCAAATTAAAGTTCTTATTACTATTTTATCCGGTCATAATTGATATGTTGCTATTTAACGGCCGGATTTATTAGAATCGCTACACTCGTTTTGTTTTACTGTTTTATGTCGATCGATATACGTTAAATTTAAATTTTTTTGTATTTTAGGTCCAATTTACTCCAATTGAGTCAAAAGTTTATTTGTTACGGACCAAATTGACCAATTTTGCTTTTAATTAGCACTAATCTGATTTAATGTTTACCGTACTAAATACCAGATTTACAATTGTTTTGGTTTTTAGTGTACAAATATTAGTTTTAGAATTTTTTAATACTAGTATATGTTGAAGTCTGTTCTAATTATAAATTTTCAACAAAACTAGAATTAAAATCCATAATGGTTTATAATAAAAAATAATTACTGTTAAAATAGTAGTTTTGGTTATTTTTCTTATATGAACACTTTTGTTAACGTTTTGACATCTACCGCAGGGTCAAAGTGTCAATTTTTATTATTAAAAAATTTAACTCACATAAATTTAAAAAACATTAAAATACAACAATGATAAAATCCGTTTTCCCCAATATATTCCTAATCGCAAAAATGTAAATAATACAAACATAAAAAAGATTTAAAAAATAATAATCTTGACACCCTGTATAGTAGACACGAAACGCCTGCTGACAATTATTTCACTTATCATCTTCACAACAACTTATTCAAAACTCTGTATTTTTGCAACAACTTTTAAAGTGAACTATAATTATTTATTAATTACTATAGATTACCACCTTAGTAACTAAAGTTAAAGTTACTATAGACAACACCAGTAAAAACCAAGAAATAAACTGTTATCACAGAGAGTTCAACAGTCAATTAGGCCGGAAACCTTTGTGTTTTCAAACTAGTTAAATCACATTCATTTTCAGGTAATTATACAGAGTGTTCCAAAACTCAACTTTTTAGTAAGCTGGTCAGTTTAAATCAGTTAAAAAAATTTTATAAAATATAATTGTCACAATATCTCAAAAACTGTCGATTGAAATGAATTTCCTCACAAATCGACAAAATCTATTATTAACAGCTTGCTTTAGTTAGACTAATCAAACTTGCATTAGTACTAAACATGGCCAAAAATACGTTTCTGCGTTTCCTTTCCTGTAAGCTAAGAGCAAAAGGAATCATCGTCTTTTATCTGGAGATAATCAAATTTGAATTACATCTAAATCTCGAGCCGGAACGCCAAGCGAACAAATATCAATTTCCGTGAGCGTGGTAAAATCAAAACGACAATTGTGATTCTGGCGTATGTTAATGAAAAATCAATACCATCCGAACAAACGGACGGCATATCTAATATGGAATTGGAGAAATAGTGGAAAAGGCGAAGATTGGAAGCCACCCAAGTATAAATATCTGCTAGTTCCATTTAAATAAATTTTATCTCTGTAAGAGAAATGAAAATATTTCTGTCAAGTAACCAGTTAAAATTATATTACTTAAAACATAAAAATTATAAATATTAAATAAGATATTTGTGAGCGCCATACCGCAAACCAATATTTCGAGACATCCAATCTAAAGCCGATAATCTCCATCCGATTGTAGTTTTTGCTAAGTCCCATATTTCATCACGTGCTCATGCCAAATCGATCCGTATCTTCGTTTGCTTTATAATTTGGGCCATTTCGTATGAGATAAAATGGTCCATTAGGTCGGGAACCATCGATTTTTCATTAGTAGCAATTTCTACGAGCATCACAATGGCCTATATTTGTAAGGGCAAAATTTATTACCACCCTAGTATCGTTGTTTATTTGTCTTATCAAACATTTTTAGATAGGGGTTTAAACGGTTCATTTCAAGTCATTATCAACTTTTTTAATTAGTTACAGTCAGGCAAAATTATGATTTATTTATACATTAAAAGTGTTAATACTCCCAGTCGCCCTTCTTGACAATTTCAAATTAGAAGTCGTAAAAGAGGCCCTCCAGCCTTGCCCGTTTTATAGCAACATTTTATTAGCTAATATATCCTTTGCAGTAGCTGGCTCTTTAGTAAAACATCTTCCAAGCTACTCCGAGTTCTTTTGAGATAAATTTTAATATCGTGCACTAAAAGAGCGGTTGAAGTTAGCAAAAACTGGCCAGACGTTGTAATCCGCACTTCCCAAGAAAAGCTTTTCCAAGATCTTCCACGTGATTAAACATTAAATTTCAGTAGAGAGTTTGGTTTTGCTCCGTTTGTTGTGTTCTAATTTTATTTATTGTAAGTACTCTCACGAGTAAACTAGGTCGCTTTAGAAGTTAAGACACTTAAGTGGTTATTAAATACTTAATTTTTGTTTTCGGAAAGTTTTTACAGAGGTTAAACGGCGAATAGTACATCGTGAATACTAAAACAAGTTCTTTTTAAATATTTTTCGAAAGTGAAGATAATTATTTTGCATTATAATCTGGTTTTTTCGTTGGAAAAATGTTTAGTTGATCATAGTAAGTTTCATTACTATTATTAATATCTGTTGGTAAAAATTTGGTTACTTTTCAGATGCTTCCCTTATCGCAGAATAGCTATTTATGTAACCAGTTACGAAAAGATCGATTTTGTGTAACGAATGAATGTTTGTACACAACATTCATTCGTTACACAAAACACTACAAATTGAATGAGTTACACAATAAGACATTTTCGAAACGTGTTGCATACATAATTTTTTCTATTTTTGACCAAAAAGCGATAAAAACCATCTTTTTACCGCTTTTTGGTCAAAATTAGAAAAAATTATGTATGCAACACGTTTCGAAAATGTTTACTTTATGTAACTAGTTACATAAAGTAAAACGTTTTGTCACTCTAATCAGTTTTGAAACGTGTCACTTTATATGCCATAATTAGAAAAAAATCTTTATACACACCCATACGTATTATAATTCCAACCATATTTTTCCTTTATAAGAGATAAATTATTATTGCAGTTCAAAAATTACTGGTATAAACACATGTACAACATACATGATATACAAAATAGTGTATTTGTCAGACAAAACAGTATTTGAAAAATCCCAATTATTATTTTTAATGAAAGAAAGTGCGAAGGAATTGAAGAACTGCACTAAAACATGACACTTTTAACCTACATAAAAAGATAAGATAAAAATTACCTACATAAGAAGATAAGAAAGAAACGGAAGTGTCCCAAGAAATAATAACCGATTTACAACAAAATTTGGCCTGGACTTGGAGGAATTATGTAGAAGACGAAGGCATTTTGCAATGAAGCAATTTTGTTTAAATTTGGAACAAGTACTTAAGAAATTAATACTCGTTATGTGATATGAACAACGTTTGCCAAGAGAGAGTCCGAGATAATCGGGTTATTACGTTTTAAATCATCTGGGAGGTTTGTTAATTTTTGACACTGGGAATACTCCAAGAAACAGGATTTTTGGGCTAATTTTTACTGGCGTTCAGTTTTTTAGACTATAAGTAGTGCCAAACTGATCATTCAAGACTGGTGAGAGTCCAAATTTGTACTGAATAGTCTAGAAACTTGTTATTTACTACTAAAAATAATCTTATAATCCGTTTATTAAGACTGCAATCCATTGTGGAGTGTTTGAAATTGAATTTCAGCAATAAAAAGTTTCGGAAATCAAGTCAAAGATTGTTGCGCATAAAACTCTTTTTTTACTACGTACTAAAAATAGTCTGTTGACTTTTGTCAATGTTAGAAATGACTTTACTAAGACTAAAAAGAGTTCAAAAGATTTTTTCTGGACTTTAATTGGTATACAACTTAATTTTATGGACTGAAACAAGTCTAGAATTCAATTAAACACTGGAAACAGTCCAAATTTATTTTTTTGGACTAATTCATTTCTTAAAATTAGTTTTTAAGGCGAATATTGTAGCATTTGGTTCCAAAATTTTTACCTTTATTACTGAAGAGTCTGAAACTTGACGTTTACCATTATAAATAGTCTTAAACTCGATTTTTCAGTCTTAAAGCAATAAAAACATTTCGAATTTCTTAGAAATGCTCCAATTTTTTGAACAGGTGAGTATAGAAGTCAATTTAATAGTGAAGAAACTTGAAGTGACATTTTCAAGACTGTGGACAGTGTACAAACTGGTTTCAGGCCTGATAAGTCAAAAACTTTGTGAAGATAGTCTTGAAACTAGTTTTTCACGCTGAACAGAGTCTTAAAGCACTAAAAACAGTTTAGATTTTTTAGAAATGCTCGAATTTGTAGCACTGACGGGTCTGCTTGAAATGACATTTTCAAGCCTATAGAAAATTTAAAAATTGTTTTTTTAAGTCTACTATGTCAAAAATTTGGTGAAGATAGTCTTGAAACTCGATTTTCCAAGCTGAGAGCAGTTTGTTTTAAAGCACTAAAAATAGCCAAGAGTTTTAAGAAAATGAAAAGCAAATTTATTTTCAAAACTAAAATATTGAAATTTGGTTTCATATTATGAAAACTTACTTCAAATTCAAATGTCACTTTTCAATGGTTGAAAGTAACTTTTTGTGGTGTCCAAGTCAATTTTCAAGGTTTAAATGTGTGAATTTGTAGTCCAAAATTTTAGGGAGTTTTTTATGTCTACAAATCAATTTTCAATACTTAAGTCATTCGATTTATACGAAAACTGTGACGACTGGCTACTAAGACAGTTTTTAAGCCTCTCAAGTCAATTTCTACGGATTCTAAGACAATTTTCAAGACTAAAGTCTTTCAATTTTTCTGAAAACTATGAAAAATGGTTACAAAGACAATTTTTAAGCTTCTCAAGTTAATTTTCACCGTTTTGAACTCAATTTACTGGTTTCTATATCAATTTTCAAGACTAAAGTCAAATTTTCAGCGTTTTTGAGACAATTTTTAAGTTGAGTTGGCTGGTTTTAGGTGTTTGAACGTAATAACTCAATTATTTCAAAAACAAAGTTGCAAATCAAAATTTTATAAGAGATACTTTCTTTTTCAACTTGAACAAGGAAATTAAAAGAAACTGTAATTTTTGATGATCTAGTGACGTATAGAAAATAAGACAGAAAAATTAAAACAATCTTCTTGTATCTACGCTACTGGACAATTTTGACAAACGTCATTAACATCACCATTTCATAAGTATTTGATCAAAATAACTCTAACGGTCTGACAGTTATGACAAAAGTTAGAAAGTATTTTTCAGTAAAATGACATAATGGATGTCAACTTATTTTTTGATGGGCCATCGAATGGTGAATTATTGACATTAAAAACTGAACCACCCTGTAGATAGCATACAAGGCAACGAATAGATATCTGAAGTAACAAAAATACGCATAGCTTTGATGATAGAGAAACTTTGGGACAAATACGGCACCTAAAGAAGAAAATAGTAATTTTAATTTTAATTCTAACCTATCCTTACCAGTTTCCATCGTACATTAAGCAGTTTCTCGTATAGCAACGTTTTCCGACATCTTGCGTAATCCGAAAATGGATTAAGTTGTTAAAGAAGTAACAATGTTTAAATAACAAAGTTTTAGAGCAACCTTGCTAATTTACGTATTTACCCAAGGTAACTGATGTCATAAAACTTTTGCAATTTCGTGAATATGAGTAGAGAAGTGTCATTGAACTGAAAAACAACTTGACTGAAATTAATCAGCCAGATCCCCGGCTTGAAATATAAAAGCGTCAAAAATGGCTTAATAAAACATTTTTCTACAGCGTATTCAAAGTCAAAAGGTCCACGTAATTTTTCATATTCCACTGATTAGCATCATTAACATCAAACGCGGAGGGTTAGGAAAGCGGGACGCTGACGATTTATTTTCAATCTCGATTCGTTCGATTTTCAAGTGAAACTTACAATTCTATAGAAGGGGCGTGGATTGTAACACTTTCGGGATTTGTGGGCCCACCAGGAAATTACTATGTTTAATGAAAACCGAGATAAAATGTGGCGATAAAATCTGTCCTCAACGGCTGATGAATTTATCGCTTTTAGGGTTTCATTATGAAGCTAAATGGGCCGATTTTTCATGTTGACGTCCTATTAAAATTATAGGTAGGGCAAGGATGGTTATACTACCCTATAAAGTACTAATCAAAATATGGAGGATAACAACACATCTTAGGATAATATGATATGCTATTTTTTCAATTGTAAAAAGAAGATTTGCAACGTCACACTGTTCAACAATAACTCAATTTGCACCTTTTCAGAATAAAAGCATACTTTTTTTAAAAAATTATCAAAAATAGTCAATACTGTTGTTTGTCTGAAAACAATAGAAAGTTTGGCAGCGTCGAACTACTTCTCAAATCTCAGTCTCTCTAGTTTCGCAATATTAGGATTTTCATCCCTTCAAATGACTCTAGGAAAATCCCTTTGAACGTGTGATTCCAACTAACATTTTGGCAACATCGTACTATGTATTTTTAATAAAGTTTTTACTGTTTAGGTAAGTCAAGAATTAAACGATTTACTGTTTAATTTGAAATCTAGTCATTTTTGTATACTTTGACTCAAATAGTAATTACTGAGATTGTCATAATTATTATCATCCTGAAGATGAGATTTACTCAAATCTCCCTCACCTCCTAGTTGCATGATAATATCATCATAACTGGCATCAGATTCACCCTGACCATTCATTCCAATAATCTAGTAAATAAAGAAAATTGAAATAAATAAGCTTGAATAAAAATTCTATAATAGGGATGCCAAGTTATTTTTAAGGTAAATAACTAAACCTATCTAACTTACTTTCTACCTAAAAATCCTGCTTCTAAATATATCATTGAAACTACAAATGTCTTTAATACAAAAAATTACAAACTACTTACAACTAATACTCTTCGTCAAAGAGTCCAAATTGTCCAAAATAAACCGTCAGTTGACCAATCTTCTTCTTTTCCGTTGAGGGGGATTTTTAACTGCAAAGGCTGTATCTCGGTAACAGCCGGGAGGCCTCCTCGGTTATCGATTTAACCACTTCTGGAATAGGTCCTCTATCACAATCTGCTCCATGTCATAACGTGGACTAGACGGTACAATTGCTGGTAGCACTCGGTATTACACCCAGTAACTTCCGTTCCGGAAGGAAAAAGCTTTCTAAGATCCCCTGATCTTCAATAGTCCGATTTTTGCTCGAATTTCTCTTTTTTTAAAATTGACTTTTTTTAGCTCTCTCAAAGTCTCTCTGACAATCAACCACCATAAAAACAAAAAAAAAACCTTCCCACCTTCTACCTCCACGTACCACCTTTTTCACCTCCTTTGAAGTTCATCAAGTAATACTGTTAATTTTCTTAATAACTACATACAATCCTACTAAAACTAACTATAATGGTAAACACTTGACATCCCTACAAAAATGTACCTTTTCTATAAATTAAATAAATACCTTTTCAAGACAAGATCTTCAAAAATATGCCTACATGAGACTGTAGCTTGTTCGTCCACATTGAAAATATTTTTAGACAGTCTTATTTGCAATATTTTGAGTTTTTCTAGCTAATACATGGAGAAAGAATCCTCGAAGGGTCATATTATATCATCAATACTATTTTTAAAGTGATAGTTTCCAGGCTACTAGGGTGCGCTTTTCCGTGTTTCCACACCAAAACATAAAATCATATCATTTTGAGAGTCTTACTCGACACAATTTACGATAATTGTCATCAATTATTTAGTATTATAATTGCCGCAAACATCAATACACTTAACGGAATCGGGAAACGATTTTCCCTCAGGCTTTTGGAGTTTGGGATACAATTTCCCCTTAACTCAATTAAAAACTTTAAGATTACGAGAACTTAACAGCGAACGGGACATTAAGCGTCCATTGACTAGATAAACGACTTCCATTCCCAGTTTTCAAAGCAGCTCTACTTACTGAATCATTACTCCACGGATTTCAACGCATAACAAACGTGTATGATTAATGGACGATTGAAATTCTGAAGGACAAATGAAAAGTTAGTCTTTTACTTTCTTTTTCGGCACTTTGAATCTCGAGAGGTTTGCTCGGTTAATTGCTTTTCATCGAGGAAAGTTCCAGTCAGTTTTTTCGACGCAATCTTGTTTAGAAGTATTGAAATAAACTGAGGTTTGGTTGCTATAAATATGCGAATTAATCACTGTCCAAATGTATCCAGACATGAATAACAGAATTTTTCAATGATAAAATGGATAATAAAAGCGTTAGTCCCTCACGTTGAAATTTATATAATATCAGATAGCATATTTACGACCATCAATCACGAGAAACGAGAGAAATTTGTCTAATTTAATGACGGCATTAGAGCGAATCCCAGTGCGGGAGATTTCTCACTTTCGAACGAAAATGCATGTCAAAGTTATATTAATCAAATCAAATCAAATGATCTATTGCCTTCATCATGCATGTTACACGCTTTTTAGGAAACATACATTGATTTTCAGAACAGATTTATTTTACGTTTCAACTTTTAAATGTTCTGCACCAGCAGAAATTGTTATTTTTGTATTATATTGCATAGTTTTGAGAAAAACTTGAATGGAGACAAAAAAGTTCTCTCTGTTTTTGTGTACTTTGATAATATGGGAAAAACGTAGCAGAATTTCAGGAATAAGTTGAAAGTTTGTTAAGCAAAAATGTTAAAAAATATACAGGGACGTAAAGCAAGTAAGGAATTTTCGGTGTTTTATGAGACACCATGTGGATTAAACAACTGGCAACTAACATCACTTTATAACATAAAATTGTGACCCGTTCATTTCTGAACATTTTCTTTTTTTACTCGTTCTGATATCTCAATTATTAGAAAAAACACAGGGTTTCGAAGAAAAGGTGAATATTTTTCTTAATTTCACCAAAAGAATGCTTAATAGTATACAGGGGTAATTAAAAAGTCCCTTTTTTGCATTTGGTTTAAAGTAATTTTTAATGCTACCTTCACACTTTGTCCAGGTTTAGGACTGGTCCAATTTGTGCTTCATAATAAACCGGAGGGGTTTAGAAGCCAACTGGTTAAAAGAATCACAACAACAATAAATTAACGAACAATATGTATGAAGATAAAGATTCAAAACACCAAGAATACAGGGTGGTCCAGTTTTAAATGTCAATAATTCACACAGTTGACTTATGTCATTTTGCTGAAGAACGCTCCCTAAGGAAGACACAGATTTCCAAATTTCAGTTTAAAAAATCGTTTTTTTGCTACAACTGTCAGACCGTTTGACCAATTTTGATCAAATTTGGAACAAGCAATTATGAAATGAGTACTCGATTATATGATGTGAATGACATTCTTCAAAATTGTTTAGATGCGTCTATATAGGGGGATAGTCTTTATTTTCTACGTTCACTGGATATTATTCAAAATTGACAAAAATATCTACTTGGGGTATTGTATTTTTTACTTTAAAATGGTTCAAATCTGGTCATCTCTGAGGTTTACGAGTTAATTTTTGACACTGGTAACAGTCCGAATTTTTGAACTAATTTAATTCTAAAAATTAGTGTTTAAGCCTAATATCGTAGCATTTAATGCCAAAATTCTTTACTTTCATCAATGAATAGTCTGAAAGTTAACTTTTACTATAAAAAATAGTTTAAAATTCGATTTTTCAGTCTTAAAGCACAGTAAAGCGTCTAGAGGTCAATTTAATACTGACAAAGCGTGAAATGACATTTTTAAGCCGATGGAAAATAGTTTTTTAAATCTGCTATGTTAAAAACTTGGTGAAGATAACCCTTAAACTCGATTTTCCAAGCTGAAAGCAGTTTTAAAGCCCTAAAAATAGTCCAGAGTTCTAAGAAAATGAAAAGCAAAGTAAAAAAACTTGAGCATTTTCAAGTTAGTCTACAAGTCAATTTTTATGAATCTAATGTCAATATCCTGTATTTAAGACTATTTTCAACACTATAATATTGAAATGTATTTTCAAATTATGAAAACTTACTTCAAATGCAAATTTTAAGCTTTTGGTGTCACTTTTCATTGGTTCAGAGTCTTTTTGGTGTCTAAGACTGACTGAAGTGAGTTTTTAAGCTTTTCAAGTCAATTTTCACCGTTTCAAAGTAAATTTACTGGTTTCTAAGTCAATTTTCAATACTAAAGTCTTTCAATTTGCCTGGAAACTTAGAAAACTGGTTACAAAGACATTTTTTAAGACTCTTAAGTCGATTTTCACCGTTTTCAAGACGATTTTTAAGTTGGGTTGGGTTGGTTTTGGGTCTTTGAACGTAATAACTCAATTATCTCGTAAACGAAGTTTCAAATCAGAATTTTATAAGAGATACTTATTTTGTCAAATTGATTGTCCCAAATTTGATTAAAATTGCTCCAACGGTCTGACAGTTATGACAAGAAACCGATTTTTTAAACTGAACTTTTATGGATTGTATTTTCCTTGGGAAGCATTTTTCAGGAAAATGACATAATGTATGTTAAGTTATTTTTTGATGGGCTATCGAATGGTGAATTATTGACATTTAAAACTGGATCACCCTGTATAAGAACCTCTAGAGCTTCAAAATTGGTTTAGTAACGCGTGTGCCCTCCACGCGCCCTTATAACGGCCGTCATCCGTCTCTTCATGCTTCTGAGGATATTATCAATCATGTCTTGAGGCAGATTGTCCCAAATCTGAACCAGAGCAGCTGCTGTTTGTTCGGAATTTTGAATTGCAGGAGTTATGGACCTTAATCGTGTAACTAACATATTCCAGATATGTTCAATTGGATTAATGTCTGGAGAACATGCCGGCCACGCCATTGTTCTTATTCCGACGACATTCAAAAAGTCGGAGACACAACGAGCCTTGTGAGAGCGGGCATTGTCGTGCATATATGAGTGGCGAATGAGACGATATGTTCTTGCAGAACATTGCGAATGTATCCATCTGCATTTAAAGCTCCATTAACAACCTCTGTACGTGCCCCTAAGCATATTCCACCCCAGACCATCACTGAGCCTCCACCATAGAAGACAGTGGGAGTAAAATTAAATTGTTCATCTTGTTCTCCTCGGCGGCGATATAACCTTTCCCTGTCATCGATGCAATTAACACAAAATCGACTCTCATCTGTGAACAAAACATTGGCCCTCTGATCATTTTCCCCATTTTCATGCTCCCTAGCAAAGCCTAGTCTGGCCACACGATCACGTCGCTGGAGTAATGGAGCTTTCTTGGTTCTATAGGCCTTCAAACCAACTTCCTTAAGCCTTCTGCTAATGGACTTGTTCTTCTTCCAGTTCACTTCTTAGTTGTTTGACCGTTTTCTTCCTTGACCTCGTCTCCTCACATACTCTCCCGTTTGTCTCCAACGTTATATTACGATATATCGTAGACTTTCATTTTCCTAACATGTCAGCAACACCGCTGTAACTTGTACCAATTTCAATCAACGCTACAGCCTTCAAAATGATGAATGTTCTTGTCTTTTGCTTGACAAAAACTAATGACGTATAGCAAATTTGATTAGGAAACCATGGCAATAGATTACCTCCAAAACAGGTGTGGAAAAATAAGATCAATATCCACATTTTCTTCGAAACCCTGTATTTTCTTTAATAATTGAGATATCTGAGGGAATAAAAAAGGAACATTCAGAAAATAACGGGCTTCAATTCGATGTTATAAACTGTTTTCAATTCTCAGTTGTTCTCTCCACAAGGTGTCTCAAAGAGCACAGAAAATTCCTTACTTCCTTTTCGTCCCTGTATGTGACATAAAGACAAATTATTCATTAAGAATCAAGCTACAATTCATAAAAAAAGGATTGAAGAGGAAAATGATGTTAAATTAAGTCTAAATTTTGACCGTTCCTCTAATTTTGCTGGTGTGTGTATTTTGGGACATACAAACATCAAAATAAAATACGAAAAGTATCTTCTTCAAAGTTCAAATTCTTAGAAAAGCGATTTAACATTGAAGACTACTAACAACAAAAATGTAACCCTTGCTGAAAAGGGCTCCAAAATTGACATAAATGACGTGTATTTTAAACTTATTTTTAGTTTTCATGTTCTTATATTGACACGTCGTAATGTTGTGCTCTTCATTTTAAGTTAACAACTTTTTTGTTATCTTATCAAGTTGTGTAAATATTTTCTACAAAAAGTTCAGATAATAACACGAGTCCGGAACAAACTCATATAAAGAGAAGGACTAAATAGTATCGGTCACTAACGAGAGTTGCCACCAACTTCATTACTTTAAGTATAATATAGTAAAAGTTGGAGAGAGGACAGTCATTACGGCTAACGCTAACAGTCTCGATACAATAAAACGAATGAGGGCACGTAGGAATACTCCTTCCGTAGTCAATCTGGAAATGTTCACGCGTAAAAGTTATTTATTTTGGGATTACTTGTGGAGGAAAGCCAGTTATTTAGTGCCAAATTTATGAATAAAGTTCCTTGGCTACTAAAATGTGTGTTATTGTGACACAATAAATCAATAACTTGCATCTTCGTAAGCGCATTTCAAACAGTCTGTAACAGAAATATCCATTAAATTCTCATTATTTAAAAGTACAGGTGTGATAAAACAATAAACTGGAAAGCTCATTCACCGTAGTTCTCCTTTTTGTATTCCAGGTAAGCTTTATGATTGATGATGTTTGCGATCGCGATTTACATCATGGAAATTCAACAGAATACAGGAAGCGAGTTTACTATTTATTTCACTGTAAATTACCTGATTCTTTCTTCCGAGAAAAGATCATCTGAGACAGTGACGGATTACGTTTACGATAGCATTGTTGAATACTTTTCTCTCTCTACGTGATATAACCAAAGAGATATAATCTAAAATTCCCTCAGTTATTATGACGCTAATAAAAACCCTTAAAACACAATAATCCGCGAAAAGGGTCTAAAAAGTGAAAACCTTAACTGCCGCAAAGCTTGAAGCATTACCCATAAAAAAATAAATAAATTCGGAATATTTTATGTTGGCGAATTTCATTTCTCTGCCAGGCGCAAATTTGCATCATATCTTCTTTACCGCCCTTACTTAGGTTTTTTTCAGCATTAAATTCTGATTTTTATGGGACGATAATATATTTTGGACTATAAGAGAACTGGGGAAGGGAAGTTAATAAATTTTAGCTCCAGCACACCTAAAAATCCCAAATAATAAAAAATTAAATATCTGCCCGGTTTTAAACAATTTTTTTCAGAAGAAATAGGTATAATTTTCAATGAGTGTATTGTCATGATTATTATCATCCTGAGGATGAGAGTTACTCAAATCTCCCTCACCTCCTAGTTGCATGATAATATCGTCATAACTGGCATCAGATTCACCCTGACCATTCATTCTAATATTCTAGTAAATAAAGAAAATTTAAATAAATAAGCTTGAATAAAAATTCTATTATAGGGATGCCAAGTTATTTTTAAGGTAAATAACTAAACCTATCTAACTTACTTTCTACCTAAAAATCCTGCTTCTAAATATATCATTGAAACTACAAATGTCTTTAATACAAAAATTACAAACTACTTACAACTAATACTCTTCGTCAAAGAGTCCAAATTGTCCAAAATAAATCGTCAGTTGACCAATCTTCTTTTCCGTTGAGGTGGATTTTTAACTGCAAAGGCTGTATCTCGGTAACAGCCGGGAGGCCTCCTCGGTTATCGATTTAACCACTTCTGGAATAGGTCCTCTATCACAATCTGCTCCATGTCATAACGTGGACTAGACGGTACAATTGCTGGTAGCACTCGGTATTACACTCAGTAACTTCCGTTCCGGAAGGAAACAGCTTTCTAAGATCCCCTGATCTTCAATAGTCTGATTTTTGCTCGAATTTTTTAGAAAACTGACTTTCCAGCTCTCATTAAAAGTCTCTTGACAATCAACAACCCAAAAACCAAAAAAACCTTTTTTCCCACCTTCTACCTCCACGTACCACCTTTTTCACCTCCTTTGAAGTTCATCAAGTAATACTGTTAATTTTCTTAATAACTACATACAATCCTACTAAAACTAACTATAATGGTAAACACTTGACATCCCTACAAAAATGTACCTTTTCTATAAATTAAATAAATAAATTTTCTTTATTTTCTTCAAAAAAAAAATCCTTTTTTTTTGAAGACAGTATATTGATGGTTATTATTCCCGAAGATTAACCATTAAGTGACTAAAACGATCATGACTTAAAACGTTTTTAAATTTTTGCAATGATTGTTGTAATAGTACTAAAAACTTTCAAAAGATGTGCCTCTAGGCTTTTACAAGTATTCGGAACTTTTCAAACCTTTTTTTAAATTGCCAAAGGCCTCTATTATTCTTTTGGATATGATCACTAAATACTACTGGAATTCCCCCAAAAATGTACAGAGGTTCTAACCTGACAATATTTTTTTTAAATGCTAAATAATTCTGGAAATGCCACAAAACTTGTTAAAATTGTCAGAGGTCTGCATCTGCAAGTGTTTGCTATTTCTAGTGCAAGTTTTTATAATTCTAAATCGTTTTACACCCGCTTATAGAATCGTTTAGGAAATGCCAGAGACCTTTAAATACTATTAAAAACTTGAGGGACTTCTCGCTTTAGAAGCTTATTAAGCGTTGGTCAATTATTTTACTTTTAAAAGAACAGGTAGTTAAAAGTTTGTGAGTTTCAACTTATAAAAACTACTACTCTACTGTTAATTCAACTAAAAATCATAAAATTCTAAGTTAATTGACCGAATTTATACTGCGTTATCGCTTCCAGAAAACTAATTTCTCTAAGTGCGTTTTGGCGGAGCCAACAAAGTCCTTTCGAAGTTTAGAATTTGCTTTGAAACTGTTACACAGTAAATATTATATAGCAATCTAAAAGTTTTTCCATTTACGGCAAAGGCCATTTTCCAGTAAGTGCAGCAATAATCTGGTAAAGATATTTTCCGATATGTATTGTATAGGAATTTACGGTTTTTGGAATAACATAAAATACTTTTAGTAGTATACAGAATGTGCAAAGTTAATGTGGTAATTTGATTGAAGATATTTTGTTATCTACTGTCAACTATTCTATTTGTACCATGTACCATTCCAGTTTAATTAGAAATCATAAAAAACTAACGTTCCTGCTAATGATCTGCGAAGAAAAACGTCCTAAAGACGTTTTCCACGTAGAACATTGGAAATTTTATACTACGCTTGGTTAATAACATGGAACTGCAACCGTCTTCAGTTCCACTTCCATTATAAGGTTCAAAATACCTTTGTCGGAATGTCTATAAAGTGCCTGGATTCTAACAAGACGTTAAGCCAGAAATTCTTGCGGTAAAGTATCTGTATCCGGCTTAAATTACATTATCCTTTATGTGCATGTTATCTGAGAAACTCAACCTCATTTTTAACTAGATAGCGAAATACGACAAAGTCGTAACTACTAAACAATCTCTCTCTCTCGAATCGAGTTTCGGAGAGCAAATCTTGATTTTGAATAACTTGGATAGTAGGAATCATATACCAAATTGTTATACAGTGGGGTTGGTCATACAACACACGTAGCTGTATACTTGAAATAAATGATTGTAATGAATAGGTTTTTAAGGTTTCAAATAACACTACCTACACTGCATAGGGTACGCAGATGACATCGTCATAGTAGTTATAGGAACACACTGACTATAAATTCAGCCAAAACCACTGTTGTACCATTTACAAGAAGAAGGAAGATGGCGAATCTGAAAACAATCCAGATACCTGGAGAATTCATGGAATTCAAGCAAGAAGTTAAATTTCTAGAAATAACACTAGATCACAAACTTATTTGGAAGAGGCACATACAAGTAAAGCCAGAATGGTGTGTAGAAGTCTGGCAGGAAAGACCTGGGGTTGTAACCCAAGCATTCTGAGATGGATGTATACCACCATAATTAGACCCATTATTAGGTATGGGGCGGCTGTTTGGTACAATAAAATCAGACAAGGTACTGCTAGGTAAACCCTTAGCAAAGTCGTTGTGGTAGGTAGGAGAGCTTGGATATCTCTATCAAAAAACATTCCACATCTGATATATCCGAAAGACGAAACTATCAGGAAATGTAACTTTGGAAGTACGTTTATCACTAAGTTAAGCAACAAGAGAGAGTGGACCAATGAATATGTTACTTATCGTCTTGGCAAACATACCATATGCAGATGACCAAAACCAAATACTCGAAGCCAATGGGTAAATACTCCAGTATTTTTCAGGCGGAAATTCACGAAGTAGAAAGATGCGCTCAGTTCAGCATTCGCAAGCAGGATATTGCAATTCTTACCGATAGTCAAGCAGCCATAACAACGCTGAGCTCACTCATAGTCAGCTCTAAAATGATATGGGAATGTCTAGGCAAACTCAATGAACTAGGCAGAAATAATAAAGTCACCTTGTTCTGGGTTCCAGGACACAGAGGAATTGAGGAAAATGAGAAAGCCAACATTCTGGCTAAAAAAGACGGGACCAGAAGCGAAACCAACACGAAGGAGCCAAGATCTGAAAACAACTCACTGGACTGACGCACTCTAAGAAACTTCTTGGAAGTTACAACAGGGAAAGGAGTAATGAATTGGTAAAATTAAGCAAGAGAAACCTACGCTTTCTCACAGATTTCCTCTCAGGATACTGTCGCTTGAGAGGCCACCTGAAGCGAATAGGCCTAGGAGACTATCAACATCCAATTAAAATCACTCAACATCCACTAAGTAAAATTTATAATTAAGCCACCCTTAAAACCACAAATTTAAGTAACGACGAAATAAAAAACCGTGAAAGAAACGAGTCTAATTAACACGGACGGTTTGTTTTGACAGAAAGACGAATTCGTCTAAAGGTTAAACACAAAAAAATCGGAATGATGAATGTACTAATTGCAGTCTCTCAGTGTCTTTTCTTTTGTTTACAGTCCGCTCTACTCAGGCAGCTTCCGTTACAAGCTGAAATTTATTATCTCCGGCTTTGAGGGAAAACCTCAAAAAATATAAAGGACGATCATTCATTAGCCGCGAGGAACCCCAGAAACGATTTAGTTAAATCCTAGCCTACGCTAGTGAAACGCTATAAGAAAAGGGACCCTTAGACAAAAACGGGTCGAGATCCGGTATTTGCACGTCGAAATTATGAGCCCCAAATAAATTATTTACAGTGGTCCGTAACTCTCGAGTTTCGTTTATGGTAACTGTTAAGTATTTTTTGCTTGAGTGCTTTCAATTTTTTTGGGAAACAAAAGACAATACGCTTTTCTCTTAGACTGGATACTTCCAGATTTTTTCCTAATTTAGTAATAGGTTTCCTTAGTTTATGTATTTTGGCAAATAAGCGTCTTAACATATTTCTTAAAAATGTAGCAAAAAGTTTCCTGACGAATGCACCAAAACTGTACATTTTAAAAATCTACATTTGACCACCCTATAAAATGTCTACAGTCTACTACCTGTCAAACTAGCTAGAGACAGTTTAGTCTGGATTTTGACAGTTGTCATTGTAACTCAGTTATTTTTCCACCTGCAGTGTGGTTTGGAATGTCATTTTAAAACTCTTTGGATCCTCTTTTGACACGTCTATCTAGTATCAATACAAAAACTATCAAATAACCGAGTTGATGACAGTTAAGGAGAGTTTAGTTTTAAAATTGCTAGTTGTCAATTGAACACTCTGGTGACTCAAATCTTGAGAGTGGTTTAAAATGTCAATTTAAAACCTCTTTTGACAGTTCTATACAGGGTAATTAAAATAAAACCCCATATATTGGAAAATCGTGTTCATCTATCTTCATTAGTTTAGGTTAATAGAGGAAATGTGTCGTAAAGTGTCAGTTGTCAAAAACTTATTTTTTAAGGTTGTCATGTTTTGAAAACTGCCAAAAATGGCCTAATTTTAAAGTCAATGACAAAATGGTGGCAGTTACAGCAAAGCAGATTCGTGTTCTTCATGCCAAAATTAGTAAAAATGGTCACCTTGACAAGTTTAAATTCAGTATCTCTTTTAGTTTCTGATACAACTTCAGAATTATTATTATTAAAACAAACTAATTACTTCTAAAGAAACTACCTTCTGGCTTGTTTCTTCACTATTTTGTTAATATAATTTCAGGGTTTACGCAAATTTTTCATAAAAGCATTCAAAACTATCTTTGGAACAGAGAAAAGATGAAATAACTATTACAATAAAACTTAAACATTTATAACCCCAGTTTATGGCTTCAAGTAAGTTTTCAACAAAGCGCCTTTCTAGACTTCAAAGCATAAGCAAAACTTTGATGAAACGAATTTATGGATGCAAATTGGTTCAATCCTACCGATGTCCCGAAATTGAATCAATAATTATTCGCGATGGTCACGTTTTGTGGTTTTCATAAGGTAGAGAATGTGAATCCAGATTTCTAACCTAACATTTTATGTTTGGATACAGAGTGTTTATGTTTGAGACATTTGGTTTTATAAAAAACAATTGAATTATATTATTGTAATATGGAATTTAGATAGAAGAAAGATTAGACTTAGAGATAATACAGGGTGGTCCAGTTTTAAGTGTCAATAATTCACCATTTGATAGCTAATCAAAAAATAAGTTGACTAGCATTATTTCATTTTTCTGAAAAACGTTTCTTAAAGAAGATACAGTCCTTCAAATTTCAATTTAAAAAATTGTTTTATAGTTTAAAACTGAACATCCAAGACTTGTGAAAGTCCAAATTTGTACTGAATAGTCTAAAAACTTTTTTCTACTAGGAATGGTGTTATGATTCGCTTTCTCAGACTGCCATACTGGTTGAGTGTCTGAAACTGGCATTTAAGAACTAAAAAATCGGAAATCAAGACAAAGATTGTATTGTGCATGAAACTCATTTTTTACTACTCAAAATAGTATAAAAGTTGACTTTTAATGCTAGAACGGACCTTACTAGTACTAAAGAGAGTCTAAAAGTATATTTTCAAGATTTTAATTGGTGTACAACTGAATTTTCTGGACTGGACAACAAGTCTAGAAGTAAATTCAATTTTCGGACTATTTTATTTCTAAAAATTAGTTCTCAAGACTATTATTGTAGCATTTGGTACCAAAATTTTTTACTTTTATTACTGAAAAAATTTGGCTTTTTGAAATAGTCTTAAACTCGATTTTTCAGTCTTAAAAAGCACTAAAAACAGTCTGAATTTCTTAGAGATGCTACAATTTATTGCACCTATGAGTGTAGAAGTCAATTTAATAGTGAAGAAGCTTGAAATAACATTTTCAAGACTATGGTCAGTGGACAAACTGGCTTTTAGGCCTGATAAGTTAAAAACTTTGTAAAGATAGTCTTGAAACTCGATTTGAGGCACTGAAAACAGCTTTAAAACGCTAAAAACAGTCTAGTTTATTAAGAAATACCCGAATTTTCAGCACTGAGGTGTCTAGAAGTCGATTTAATAGTGGCAAAGCTTGGAATGCTATTTTAAGTCTATGAAGAATGTAAAAATTGTTTTTTAAGTTTGCTATGTCAATAACTTGGTGAAGATAGTCTTGAAACTCGATTTTCCAAGCTGAAAGCAGTTTTGAAGCACTAAAAATAGTCCAGAATTCGAAGAAAATGAAAAGCAAAGTAAAAAGCACGAAAAGTTAGTTTTTAAGACAATTTTCATGAATCTAATGTCAATGTCCTGCATCTAAGACTATTTTCAAGACTAAAATATTGAAATCTGTCTTAAAATTATGAAACTTACTTCAAATGCAAATTTTAAGCTTCTGATGTCACTTTTCATTAGTTCAGTCACATTTTGGGGTTCAAGTCAATTTTTAAGGTTTAAATATATGAATTTGTAGTAACAAATTCTTGAAAAAGTAGTTTTTATGTCTACAAGTCAATTTTTAGTATTAAAGTCTCTCGATTTGCATGAAAACTGGTTACAAACACAACTTTTAAGCTTCTGAAATTTTTATCTTTTCTAATTCAATTTGCAAAACTAAAGTCTTTTAGTTTGTCTGGAAACTATGAAAACTGGCTACAATAATATTTTTTAAACTTCTTAAGTGAATTTTCCGTTTCCAAGACAATTTTTAAGTTGGGTTAGGTTAGTTTTGGGTCTTTGACCGTAATAACGTGTAATAAAGTGCTTGTTCCAAATTTGATCAATATTGCTCCAACGGTCTGACAGTTATGACAAAAAAAAACGATTTTTTAAACAGAAATTTGAAGGATTGTATTTTCCTTAGGAAGCACTTTTCAGGAAAATGACATAATGAATGTCAACTTATTTTTTAATTGGCTATGGATTGGTGAATTATTGACATTTAAAACTGGAACTTTGTAATGAACATCTTTAGAAACATATAGCTTTTAGTTACTTCAGAATGTCAAATATCAAAATTTGCAGAAGTTATAAATATAATAAGTAAATATAAGATAAAAAACTAATTAAAGCTTGTTTGTCCGGTATTTGGTTAGCATCCAACAGACTAAGCTTATTTAGGCTCCATTTAGTGCAAACAGTCAATGGTTTTAAACGAAAAATAAAAGACCGATCAAAGAACTATCCGTTTCTAGAAAATATTTACATTTACTTTTCTTCAGTCAATAGCAAACAAAAATATTGGATCTTAACCGCGGAAATGTACGGCTCAAAAGGAAGAAGGCAGAGAGTTAAAGAGAAATCAAAAACGAACCGTTCGTTCCGGCGAATCTAGAGAGTTATGGCCCTCTGGAAATATTTATTTGGGGTTCGCAATTTCGTTCTACAAACGCTGTGTTTCCAAAAGGTTTACACTTTTTACTGCCCTCCACTACCGAGGCACTGGCATTAACCAAATCCTTTTAAGTCTGCCTCCGGTTAATGAATGATGTTTCATTATATTTCTGCGGTTTTACTTTAATTTTTCGAATAATATATTTGGACCATAATGGGATTTATACCGGCAATATTTTGTCTAAAATTCATTAAGCGTGAAAAATTACTCTTTTAAGGTTTTAATTATTATTAATTATTGAGTTTGTTGTGATCCTGCAGACGATGTATCATTTTGATTTGACTTTGGCTGTACACGAATATTTGCAAAATGTGAAAACCACAATTACTTTGGCTGAAAGTGTATAAAAGATAACGAAAATGTCGGTTAAAATTAAATTTAATTAAAAAATATTTATTTTCTGAATTTCACGTTAAAGTAGGTCTAAATAGAATCAGTTCACGTTTACTTAATCAAATCCTTAACATTTTCCTATTTCAATCACAATAACGGGTCACTGAAACCAGAAACTTAACTTGGTAAACTCCGAATACCGCAGTGCCGCTAAACTCACCAATTAAAATAATTCGATCAAGCGCAAAGCCTGTTTGAAGTCCGAGGCTTGGACAAATTCATTGTTTGGAAATGAAATGCTGCAGAAGTAATAATTATTGCTCAGCGAAACGGAATATTCAAACGGTCACATAGAATCGGAAGTTATGTAAGCTCCTAAAATAAGCCAGGCACAGTACTGTATTGGCAAATGAGCGAGTGGGAACGTTAAAGGTAACGCAAATTCATTGATATGAGAATGTCAAACAGAGTTTGGTTTACATTCCAATAGACCAAAATACGATAACAATCTGTTTCCTATAAAGGCAGTTTCGTATTTTGTGTAACTCAAAGCGCTCAGTTTAAATTTCAGGTTAAGTCAAATATAGTGAAATCATAAACTGTTTTCTAAAATAATTATTTGAATTAACTCACCAAATCGCAATTAGTCAATGATTTTATAGTAAAAAAAGTTTTAATTTATTGGAAAATTGGTACTGGATGGCAAAAACAAAGTGACATTTTCTCAATATTTTTCATTTGCTTAAACATTCTTGTATTTCTTGGTACAAAAAAAAATTTAAAACCCTTTATAAACTTCTTTAGATGTAGTAACACTCCATCCTCGTATATTATGTATAAAGTGTCTTATTCTATGATTTCAAAGGAGAATGTTACAAATTATACCAATTCAGCAACAGCAAGAGAGACCTGAGAGACAATGCCGGGGCAATCGTTGTGTTATTGCTGCATGAATATTTTAAGCAGCAAATTCTGAATATTCGGGTCGGTGTGTTCTGAATTACTATTTACACACCATTTGCTCTAACACTGAAGCTTTGCACAGATAACTAACACGGCTTTCATGCAAAATTAAGTTTAAAGACGAAAACATTTTCTCGTGTGCAGGAAACACGCGAATTTTTCGAATGTAAAATCGCGAACAGGGATCTGGGAAAGAACTTGCGATAAAATCCTTTGCAATTGGCCTTGGAATTTAGAGCCGGAAACTTTAATAATGTCTTAACTTTAAAAAATCGCTTCTGTTCGAATGGAGTCTGGGCAAATTGTGATGTCATTAAGACAAGGAAACTTTATTTAACTGTTTTAATGAAAAAACTTTCGGCGAATTTTAATTAATCACAGACTTTTTTTTTTTGATGTTTTAATAGAATCAACACTGCTGGTATATTAATTGACTGTCAGATCACACAAATTTACAGTTAGGAGCGTGTGATGGGCGTAAATTTACCAGTGAGGTAAAGTAAAAGTAAGTGTGGCAGAAAACCTTAACAATTTTACCAGTAAATTTGTGGGTCTAGTAAAATTTGCTGGACAGATCACTTTCCTGTCATTACTGTAATTAAATTGGTCAACAA
The DNA here is from genome assembly GCF_016097725.1 of Ips typographus. NCBI lineage: Eukaryota > Metazoa > Arthropoda > Insecta > Coleoptera > Curculionidae > Ips > Ips typographus. The sequence continues at coordinate 3,353,722 of NC_138430.1, read as the reverse complement.
ACACAAAAAAAAATCCTGAAAAATAATGACTAAATAAAAGGCTGATTTGATTTATTGTTTATTGTTTCAGATATTTTGGTTTGTCAATAACAATAGTTATTTATATCGCAACTGACTTAAACCATTTCTCATTCACGAAAAGAACCATGTTTTTTATTCACCAAAAAGCAAGAAGATCAATGCCCTATGTTTTATACTATATTTTATTAAATTTCGACGTCATCACACACGTCATTTACACCTATAAATAAGCAAATATCATTCAGAGTGATTTAAAAAAATTTTAAACTAGTGAATAAAACATTGTTTACATCGTTGTTAGGCGTTGAATAATTGACTAATAATAAGACGAAATTTAATAAGATAAACAAATTAAAACTTTTTTGACAAAGTGATTCTTGCACCAAGTGAGTTCCAATCTTTTTTAAAAAAGTTAGCATGTTCAGCTTTTTGTCACTTTTCTTTATTATCTCAAATTTAAATTATGAAAAATTATTTAAACTATTTGTAATCTATTGTCAATTTTCAAAATAACTGCCATAAATCTCAGAAACACGTCTTGTTTCCGTAACTGTGTTAAGCTGTAATTCTTGCAAATTGTAGTGAAATTTTGATAGTTTTGTCATTAGTCGCAGATATCACGTAGTTTTTGGAGGATAATTTAGCTAGGTAGTCACGTGACTACTGTCAGGAACACATTTACATGTCAAAAGTAAAGAAATGACAATTTTAAAATTTATATTTCCTATCCAATTTGGTACAACCAGGGAGAAAAGTGTCAAAGTTTGAACTGCCAGGAACATTATTGTTTAAAAGGACAATCAGGGACAAAATAGCCTGTAAAACCTACTTGGAGTGAGAAAGTTACTATTACTATTTTGAAATCTTGATTGAATTTCCTATTAATTAACCTGAAAAAATACTACAAAAAATTGTACAGTCAGGGAGAATAGCAATTTCAAAATTTGAACTGACAGAAATACAGTTTGAAAGGACAGTCAAGAACAGAATCGCCTGTAAAACCCACTTGTAGAGAGAAAATGGCTGTTTAAGCACATTTTTTAAATCTACATTAAATTTCCCATTAAATAACTTCAAAAAATACTACAATATTTGGTACAGTTAGGGAGAAAAGCGGTGTCAAAGTTTCAACTGCCAGAAAATTTGTAATTTACCAGTAATTGATTGGTCAAATTTTTCAGGTAAAGTAAAATATTTACTTTACCGGTACTATCACTAGAATTAATGCAGTTTTGGATTAAAATTAGGATTACATAAAGCTTTTCGAAAAGGTATCAAAAATCCTGTTTTGCACGACGTATTTATAAGGAAAAACTTTTTCTGCATACGTTCTGTTCAATCAAATCGAAAAAATTGGTACTGTCTCATATTAAGTTAAAAATTTCAAATGTGAATCATATCTCAAAAAATTATGAAAATTCGTCATATAATTGCATATTATTTGAAGTTCTTAGCAAATACAATAATTACATATTATTTTTAAATAGCAATATTTTACCTTTTTTGTAAAGTACTCGTCTTTGGTGGTGCCTTACTTTTGGGGGAAACAGTACTTAAAACAATTGTTTCTAATTTCTAAATAAATTTTGTGGTTTTTCAGACGCGAAATCATGATAATATTTATTATAGGTAGATACTTTATAATGTGCATGTTATGAGATATGGACCAAAAAAATATTACATTATCTCCAACTAGTAAGCAGAGAAATAGATAACATCTATGGGCCACAAGTCGGAAAACGTCATAGTCACGTGGGCATTTAACCAATAGAACTGCTGTTTCTTACTGTCATTTACTGTTTCTTAGTTGGAAACCAGACAGGAATTGTCTCTGCGTCTGCAAACAAACCTAAAAGAAACTATATAAAAAATACTTTTTTCCTGTAAAAGTATTGTATTTTCTTTTTCAAAGTATGCGTAGGCAGTTCATCTAAAAGCTAGAATAAACCGAACTACCTACTAGAAAAATATTATTGTATACGAAAACACTCACGAGAAAATTACAATTCTAAATATTCTTCAACCCTTCCTGTATAATGTGAATGAACAATATTAATTTTAGATTAATAGCTTTACTTGGTATCTTGTAGGTACCATAGTTTCAGGGATACCATGTACAAGGCCAATAATTTATTGCAGCAAGAAACTCTGGATGGAATCATATTACCAGAGACGATTTTGCCTCACTTTTGGTATCTTGAAATAGTTAACCAATTGGTTACACTGGTGGTTAATATTACGTCATGATTGTGACGTTACTGCGCTTTAAAAGCCGAAATCAACTGGTTTACAGTTTTCTTCAAATATCTCGAAAACAAAAACTGCTGGGTTATTTTTCAAAAGAGATTTGAATTAGCCATGTAATTCTTTAAAACTTTTCTAATTTAAACATTTTTGTACCTTCGATAATAATTTGGAAATTTCGAATTTGGGACAGAATAAATAGTAAAATTCATAAAGTTAACTATGGCAACGGAGCAAAAATTTCCAATTTTGATAATTCATGATGGTGTAATATAATAATAATTGATGGAACTACTTAGCTTAATTATCTCAATTAAAGCACTTTGGTTTTATTTAGAGCTAGGCATAAACAGTTAAAGGACTAATAAAATGTAGGCCTCCTTAAATCATTCTGTCAGAGTTAACTCTTTTCTAGAAAAATGCGTAACTCACCCAAAAACTCCAGTTGTCTCCGCTTAACACATTAGGGTACTATTTACATAGTTAGACACAATAATTATCCTAAAACACCAGAAACACCAACAGCAATTAACACTACGTTCACTGCACAAATCCGAGTGAAAAAGTTTCCAGTTTCCGTTACGAAACTTGAGCGATTTCGCGAGTTTCGCAACCCCAGCCTGATGCAGGAGCGTACTCGTTACCGCTGCGGGGCTACTGACTTCTGCGGCTGCAGCAAAATCTGAGCCTCCGCACGATCTCGCAAGAGAGATGGCGCACGCGTTTTCTCCTGCTACGCTCTATTTGACACCTCTGCTCTCACCAACCTGACCCATTGGACTTTTTCCCGGTATGTGACGACGACTATTTACCTGGAATTTGAACTTTTCCAACTCCAACCGAATACCGTACCGGAAACTGAGAGTTACAAAGGGTCAAATCAAAAACTTTTAAAATTATGAGCACGTTGACGTTTTACTTCGTTTCTCCAGTTCAGTGAGAAATTTACGATGTGGGTGGTTTTACTGTGCTGTCAGAGATGCAATCAAACAATGATAGAAAATTCCAATATGGTTGTGGTTTTGCATCAGATTGACTAAAATACATACGCTATCCAACTGCAAATTTAATTTTCTCCAACCCATCATAATCGTTTTATGTACTGTAAGTCACAAAAACCTTAGTACGACTCTTTACAGGGTTATTAATTATAAATTACCCACCCCTTATCATCGTTATTCGTCTTATTACGATTTTTAAATGGTTTGTCTTTATGTCATATACAGGGACGAAAAGGATGTAAGGAATTTTCTGTGCTCTTTGAGATACTCTGTGGAGAGAACAACTGAGAATTGAAAACAGTTTATAACATCAACTTGAAGCCCGTTATTTTCTGAACGTTTCCCTTTTTTATTTCCTTTGATATCTCAATTATTAAAGAAAATACAGGGTTTCGAAGAAAATGTGGATATTGATCTTATTTTTTCACACCTGTTTTAGAAGTAATCTATTGCCATGGTTTTCTAATCAAATTTGCTGTACGTCATTGGTTCTTTGTCTTCTAATTTTTACCAATTTTCGAAACCTTATATTATATTACCTCTTCTGTATTTCAGTTGCTCATAAAGTTACCAAAAAAAGAAGAACGGTTTTCGGTAGAAGTTTTCATGTAGAATCCAATAGCGTAGTCAGTTTTTTTCTATTCCGTTTAGTTTCTGACATATGACAGTAAGTTACATTTTTTTAAATGGAACATCCTATATATTTTTACGTCATTTAATTCTGTTGATTTTTACCTTTTCAACGGTGTGTTACAACATATAAGTTTGTAGAGGTTAATCCTGTTATTTTAAAAAAAGACCTTTGCTAAGCTAAAAAAAGGCCAATATCTAAAATACCAAACAAAATTGGAAATCATATAAACTAACACATCAGAAAATTAAATATTTTTAATAAATCTTATTAAAAATCTAAGTTACAAACAGTTCTACCGTCACTTTAATAAGAAAAGTGGCCATTTCTATTTTCTACTATTTTTAAGGTAGAAGTTGAAAAAACTGTTTACAAACGACATGTAACCTACAGTGTGACCCATTTAGAATGGAAACACCCCTATAAAATTTTAGGTTATTAACCGATTTCAATGATTTTTTTTTTGAAATAATTAGGAAGTCTATTACGGGAGAAAATTTTAAATATTTATTTCAGTTTTCAAGTCATATTACGATACTTTTTCTTGATAGAAAATGGAGAATTTTTATTAGCGATTTTTTTATTGAAAAAATTACTACGCCACTGGATCTATAGTGCTTTCAAATAGCTGTGACCAAATTTTTTATTTATTTTTTTCTTTTTTTTTTTTGTTTTTTTTTATTTTATTTTTTTTTTTTAGAAATTAATCAATTAATAATTAATAATAAACAAGTAAATAGTAACACCATTTCTATGGCAACAGTTGATACAGGGTGTTCTTTTGTGACCCTTAGCTTAGAGGATTTTTGAATTTTAATTTGTCATAACTTTGTTATTAATGAATGGATTTTCATGAAATTTTGGTCACAGCTATTTGAAAGCACTATAGATCCAGTGGCGTAGTATTTTTTTCAATAAAAAAATCGGTAATAAAAATTCTCCATTTTCTATCAAGAAAAAGTATCGTAATATGACCTGAAAACTGAAATAAATATTTAACATTTTCTCCCGCAATAGACATTTCATTCCTAATTATTTCAAAAAAAAAATCATTGAAATCGGTTAATAACCTAAAATTTTATAGGGGTGTTTCCATTCTAAATGGGTCACACTGTATTAATAAGAACATAGCCAAATTTTGTTTCGACTGTGGGTATTTTTATACATCTTATTAAGCACTTTTTTGTTAAGGAAACGCTTTTTTTCTAATTACCAAGATTAACGTTTACAAACTTATATGTTTTAATACACCGCTAAAACAGTAAAATTCAACAGAATTAAATGAACTAAAAATATATAGGGTGTTCCATTTAAAAAAATATAACTTACTGTCATATGTCAGACATTAAACGTAATAGAAAAAAACTGACTACGCCATTGGATTCTACGGCAAAACTTCTACCGGAAACCGTTTTACCTTTTTTGATAACTTTAATAGCAAATGAAATACAGAAGGGGTTTCTCAGGTCAGAAAAAGAGATCAGAACACGTATGCTACTTTTTTTCTATCTATTACCGTTTTCTCTGTACCCCGTAAAACCATCGAAAATGCATCACCCTGTACAGTAGTATACAGTTCTTACACATATTTAAATATTACATTGAAATTAATAAAAACAAACGTGCTGCAAAACGAGCCTACAGAGTGTTGTATCCTAATTGTCCTAAACCATCAGATCGTACGTTCTTTAATATCTACAGAAAAGTAAATAATACCTATAGTTTTAGTAGGAAAAAACGGACAGTTAAAGTTAACAAAAATTAGCATTTGGATATACGCCTTAATTTTGAAGGTAACTCGATTCATATTTACATAATAGACTTTTTTAATGAAAAACGCTGAAGTTTTGTCATTTTTGTATCAATCCTAATACTCTGACGTGTTTCGCTGCGGCTTATCAGAGAGTCTATAGGGCTTGATAATCAAAGAACTGTCTAGCTAGACGAATTATATTACTTTTAGAAAATTCCGAATCTTTTACAAATACCGCTGCTGAATAATGAATTAAAAGTTATTTAAAGATCCAAAGGATATTAAAGAAAAATAATTACAGACCGTACAAAATGTTACCAATGCAGACTAATGCTCAAAAAAAGTAAAGGCTAGATTTTTGTCAGGATATGCTCCACAACCTAAATGAAGATTATTTTTCCAGAATAATTTGCACTGATGAGTTATTTACATTTTCTACGGCAGGAATATTCAATAGAAAAAATCCTGGGAAAATCAAAAAATCTGGGAAAGTTCAGAGCATCAGTAATATTTTGAAATGTTAATTTAATGTAAGTTTGTCACTTATCTTTCTAGATTAGCAGGTAATGCTAAGTGTGCACGGTGAAAAAGACAGGATAGTTCAGTAAAAAGCGTATGCTACGTGCTATTTATGCACTATAATTTGCACGTAGCATACGCTTTTTACTGAAATACCCTGACTTATGTTTCTTATCAGAAAAGGTCATAGTCACATGGGCATTTAACCAATGGAACTTCTGTTTCTTACTGACATTTACTGTTTCATAGTTAGAAACAGATTTAAGTTCGTTTTGCTTTGGTTTGGTGTAGAATTATCGTATTGCTGTATTGTTTGATCAGATGTCTAGTGTGATTCTGACTTTCCACATTTTTGATTTTTCATAATTGAATAATCTACGACGCACATTTTATACCTAAAAAGTACGACTTAAGAATAATTGGGTTGTTTGGAACCGGAAATTCAATTTTTTAAAAGAAAAAGCAATTACTATTATAATAAGCATTCTCTTGCAACCTTTGGTTTTGATTTCACTTTATTTTTAGTAATTTCAGCAAAAACCCTCACATTAACTAAAAGCACTGTTAGACATAATTCACTTTCAGCAACTCTACATGTCGCTGGCAAGTCGATTGCAGAGAGTTATCTTGCGGGGTTTTTGTTTGTTTAATATCCGCGAACAATCTATACTTAGTCAAGTTGATAAATGCCGTTGAAAGCCTTTATGTTCCGATAAACCCGCCTTTTATCAATTTGTTTCGGAATCTCCCCCACTAACTTTCGCCTTGAAAAATACCAGTTTATTCGTTCAAATAAAGTTTATGTCCGATTTTATTTCACATTTTTTTTTTCTCACCCCGATTTGTATTTAAATGATATTCGATTCGGTGTCGTGAGGGGTCTCCAAACCGTCAGTCTGAATAACGTTTAGACTGAAGGAAATTCCAAGTTTTATGTTTGGTTTTATTGATAAAATGGCGTTTCATTGATGGTTAAGTGAAAACTGATTTTCAACCAATTGCTAAAAGCTTTTTGTTGTATTTTTTTAATTAAAAATGTTAGTTTTTAAGCTATTATTGGGTGATTTTGTTGTTCAAAGTGATTTGCTATCCAACAACATCAGAACAGGGCAGTTAAACAACAAATCAATGACGAAAACGTAAATGAACGTTGTTTTGTTTTTTGATAGGTAACATTCTAAAAACAGGTAGGTAAACGTCAGAGCTGTCAAAATTTAACCTGTAAATTCATTTCAGCAAATTTACACACATATCTAATCATTTAAGCATGTTTTTTTTTAATTTTACCTAACCTGCAGAAAAAAATCTAAAATGCATTTTATAGCTCTATAAACCAAATTTTGTCGGTTACGTATGTATCTATCAGTTGTCAAACCACGTCATACTCCAATAGACATATAAATATTCCATTATAGACGTATAAAATACTGCTTACAGTGTGTCTTGACTGTACAGTAACCAAATATTAAATCGAGTTGTTTTTATAGCTCCATGAGCTAAAGTTTGACAGTTGCTCTCTACCTGACAGCTATCAAATGACATTCCAACTATTTAATGACGTCACGACTGTCAAATAACTATCCATAAACATTTAAAATGTGTTTTTGTGGCATTTTGCTTAAGCTGTACCAAAATAACACTAGCTGAACTTTAAAGCTCCGTACATGGAATTTTTGTCGGTAGCGCTATATGTGACAACTGTCAAATTACATCCTAAGTACAGAAATATGGTGCAACTGTCAAAAATGCAACCTATAAAGTATAGTTTTAGTTGCGTTTTACCTAATCTGTAAAAAGTGTTTTTCTGATGAATGTTTGTGTACCTAACCTGACATTTTGCATGTAAACTGTTAAAGCTTTATATTTTGTAAGCTAAAATAAACATTTCTTAGATTCTTGTATGTTTGCTGTTGATACATGCGTAAAACAAATCTTTACAACGAAAAAGTCACGCCATCCAATACCATTTGTACGATAAAAGAGAAAGCTACAAAGTTGGAACATAAACAAATTTAACAGCCGTTGGCCTCAGCATGTTATCGTGAAAGAAATACACGCGTCGGTGCTATTGAGCCTTATAAATACGACTCTGGAGAGACATACCTTCCGAGTAGATTGAAAACTTTGTAGTTATTTATACAATTCGGAAAGTTGATTGCAAAATATTACCTCCGAGGTTCAACGGGAGAAGTGTCACCTATTTTGAGCCCGCCTCCAGGCCAAGCTAAAAACCATATCAACAAAACTTTTCGTGTATATGAAAGATGGGGAGAAATGTTAAGTGGTTGGAATTGCCCGAAGCTATGCAAAAATGTTTTTTTTTTAGGTAAAAATTACAAGATGTTGTTTGCCTCTCGTGTAATATTGTCACTGAAATTCAAATTATGGAAATCAAACCAATATGTCATTCAGAAGAAAATAATGCAAATTTCAATTTTCTTATTTTAAGTTTTATTTAAAAAAAAAACAACAAAACTAACTAACCTAAGCAAAGCTTTTCCGATCCGTTTTTTATCTTTTTTATTAATAATTTTTAAAAGAGCGTGCGCGAATGATACCATTCCCGCACTATTTTTGTTCTCGAAATATAGACTTTTCCGCACTAGGGTGGAAAAAATAAATTATGTTAATTTACGTATCATATTTTAAACTCTTATTCCATAATAATTGTTTATTTATTATTAATATTAGTAAGAAGTAAGATCAACTTTGAAGGTTGTACTTATCTTTTATTTTTGTCCTTAATATTTATAATGTGCCGTCATACAGGGTGGTCCAGTTTTAAATGTCAATAATTCACCAATCCATAGCCAATTAAAAAATAAGTTGACATGCATTATGTCATTTTTCTGAAAAATGCATTCTAAGGAAAATACAGTCGTTCAAATTGCTGTTTAAAAAAAAACAGAAGAAAGACTTAGTTTTGAAAATTGACTGAGAAAAGATAAAAATTGATTTCAGAAGCTTAAAAATTGTGTTTGTAACCAGTTTTCATGCAAATTGAGAGACTTTAATATTGAAAATTGATTTGTACTTGTAGACATAAAAAACTACTTTTTCTAGAATTTTTTACTACAAATTCATACATTTAAACCTTAAAAATTGACTTGAACACCAAAAAGTGACTATGAACTAATGAAAAGTAACATCAGAAGCTTAAAATTTGCATTTGAAGTAAGTTTTCATAATTTTAAGACAAATTTCAATATTTTAATTTTGAAAATAGTCTTAGATAGAGGACATTGACATTAAATTCATGAAAATCGTCTTGAAAACTAACTTTTCTTGCTTTTAACTTTGCTTTTAATTTTCTCAGAATTCTGGACTATTTTTAGTGTTTCAAAACTGCTTTCAGCTTGGAAAATCGAGTTTCAAGACTATCTTTACCAAGTTATTGACACAGCAAACTTAAAAACAATTTTCACATTCTTCATAGACTTAAAATGGCATTCCAAGCTTTGTCACTATTCAATCGACTTCTAGACCTCAGTGCTAAAAATTCGAGTATTTCTTAAAAATCTAGATTGTTTTTAGTGCTTTAAGGCTGTTTTCAGTACCTCAAATCGAGTTTTAAGACTATCTTTACAAAGTTTTTGACTTATCAGGTCTAAAAGCCAAAAGCCAATTTGTACACTGTCCACAGTCTTGAAAATGTTATTTCAAGCTTCTTCAGTATTAAATTGACTTCTACACTCATCATAGGTGCAATAAATTGTAGCATCTTTAAGAAATTCAGACTGTTTTTAGTGCTTTTTAAGACTGAAAAATCGAGTTTAAGAATATTTCCAAAAGTCAAGTTTCTTCAGTAATAAAAGTAAAAAAAATTTGGTATCAAATGCCAAATCATTTTTAGAAATGAAATAGTTCGAAAATTTAATTTACTTCTAGACTTGTACCAGTCCAGAAAATTGAGTTGTACACCAATTGAAGTCCTGAAAATAGACTTTTGGACTCTCTTTAGTCCTAGTAAAGTCAGTTCTAGCTTTAAAAGTTAACTTTTAGATTATCTTTAGAAGTAAAAAATGAGTTTCATGCACAATACAATCTTTGTCTTGATTTCCGGACTGTTTTTAGTTCTTGAAATCCAGTTTCAGACACTCCACCAGGATGGCAGTTTGAGAAAACAATTTATAAGACTATTCTTAGTAGTAAATAGCAAGTTTTTAGACTATTCGGTACCAATTTGGACTCTCACAAGTCTTGAATGTTCAGTTTTACACTATAAAACGATTTTTTAAATTGAAATTTGAAGGACTGTAGGTTCCTTAGGAAACGTTTTTCAGAACTTATTTTTTGATTGGCTATCGAATGGTGAATTATTGACACTTAAAACTGGACCATCCTGTATTTGAGTTACATACATATGAATATGTATAAAAGATTGTTAAATTTACTATTATTGTAAATTACTTTTTCAATTTTAATTTATCATTTATTTTTAGTTGTCGTTCTTTCCAATTATTGAAACCGCTCGTAACTTCCAAATTAAATTTTCTTTTTTCGTTTTCCGGAAAATTGGGAAAACGTCAGAAGCTACATTTTAAACGTTCGTTTCGTTTTGACTTAAGTAAAAGTTTTGGTAAAGTTGCTATATCAAAAGTATGTTGTAGTATGTATGTTATCACTTTTTTTTCTCTTTATTTAGATAATTTACAACCCTTTAGATAGCAACTTCACAAAATCGTACTTACATCAAAACTAAACGTAATCGCACAGTTTTTTGTTTTTTTCCATAATCTCAGCCAAATTTTACATTATTCTGTAAGCAAAAATTAAATAATGGAATCAACAAATTTGGCATACATTTTTTTGCGATTTTGTAAATTATACAAAATTAATAGCACAAAGCACACTGATTGTCATTTCTTTTGCATAATGGCAACAATAACAAAGGTTTAAAAAGTGTTTTTCTGCCCTTTAGAAACTAAATAACACCATCATCAAGTAGATCATTGAAAAGGATTTTTAAGCGCTTTCTAAAAATGCAAAAATTCAAGATTGCGGCCAAAAGCCTTATCCACCGCAATTCCATATCTCGGAAACCAATAACCATAGATTTTTTCTAATTACGTCATCGTGTTCTACGTGCATTAACAATGTCTTAGTTTCTCTTTGGCTTTGTTAAAGAGCTGTAAGCAATTGTTTAAAATGCAGCTTCTGACATTTTCCCAATTTTCCGGAAAACGGAGAAAACCGACTCTGTAGTCGACGAGATTCCAATACATGTAGAACCAATTTGGAACACACTGCATACTAACAATATAACGTTTGCTTTTTTATTTGTTACATTTGTATGACCACCAGAGGCCGTAACTGCCATCTTAAATTTTAAAATTGCATTTTCTATAAATTTTGCACAATAAATTTTTTTCCTTATTCTTAAAGCGAACCAATTTATCTATCATTTTCGTATAAAACAAATTTCTGTTATTTCGAAAACAAATATGGCGTGAGGTGTTAACGGTTTGACCAATTTTAACAAATTCGGTATTGTTGAAAAGAGGATTTCTTGGGCAATAAGAATCAAGCAAAATATAGTTAATTTAGTGGAATCTTTCTACGCCAGGGGGCTACTTTTGACACCATGACTCAAATTCCAAAAAAAATGAAATAATATGACTTTTTCTTTATGAAAAAGTAGCCAAATAACATCCAAATAGGCCAGTGAACCCCTTTTTTCAAATTCTCGTTCCTAACCTGAAATATTGAGAAAATGAGATTATGAGATATGGTAACAGTCTTATTGGGTCACCCGGTACTTTACGGCTTGAATTTTTTATTAAATTTTGTTAACCAACTAAAATATTGTGTTGACTGTCATCGTAGTTGAACTAACTAACAAGAATTTAATTCATTTTCTAACAAAAAAAAAATCAATTTACCTGTCTTTTGTTCAATATGTGATACGTAATCTAAAAAAGCTTCGAATGAATTACTCAATTACACGGTCCCCTTCAGTGTGTTACGAGTGGCAAATTTGCAATGGTTGCCATAGTTCCAGCCTCCCTGGAAATTAAAAAGCAATCAACGGCCTTTAAATTGCCCTTTAGTTCGAGGGAGCGGGAGAAAATGTAGCTAATTTAGAACAGCGAATGCAAATTTACGCCCGACATTGCTTTGTCTAACAATTCGTACCTGCTAGATACGGCTTAATTAACTAACGATATCTGTCGTGTGGTGAGCTTTTTGTTCCCTGACAGTCGCATTCAAATTTAGATAATTTTTTGGCAGGAATAAATTATTTATTTAAGCAAAACGCAATTTTAATTGCTCTTTAGGTGTTCTGTTGGTTTATCCCTTCTTTCTACTCCATCTCTTGGAAATAATTGACAAACTTCATTAAATTAGGCACATGCCGACCCGTTCCGGCAATAGCATTTTCACAACTCATTTAAGCTTGAGAATCGCCTAATTAAGAGGGACGTAGTAAATGAAATGTGGATTCTGATTCGTATTTCAGACTGTTCTACTAATCTCGTAGAGCTAATGTTAGTAGAAGACAAATTTTGAGCAATTTTACATAACTTAGTTAAAGTAAGTAACTTATTGCAGAAAATCAGCGTAACTTATTTTGTATAATTGTACATTAAAACAAAGTGAAGCAATTACTAAACCATTTCTTCGACCATTAATTTCGTATCAGCAACACGCCACAATTTGCCATTGGAAATTCAAAGCATAAAGCATGACAAAAAACGCTTTTCCCAAATCCATTAGCTTAATATATTTGGTTTTTATGGCAAATGGTTCGCAAATGTACCTTCTATTTGACTCGTTGCTGTCTGACATGTGTTGCCACCAGAGTTGAATTTTAAGTAGGTCGGACCGCATCACGTACACGTTACGAAAAATTGAACATTGGTATTATAGTCTTCTGGACTGTCTGTCTGAAACAGGGATACGATGAGAAATAAGATTTGGGAACGACTGGCAAGATGTAGGTAAGCTTGTGACAGAAAATGAATGGCTTTTTACTTGTAGTGAACGTGTCTAACTTTATTGCAATTCAATTTGTTTTTCATATTGAACATTAAAAATTATGATGAAACAAAATCCAATTCAGTATTTTCTATCACAACTCCGTGGAAAACATGATTGTATGTTGGAAAAATTGAAAAGTGCCCTAATGCATTTCCTCTATAGAAATATGAGCGTTGCTAAAAGCCATCATTGCTTTTAAAGACGGAGTAACACAAAGAGAACAGCTTAGGACCTTGTCAATCTCAGCTCTCGATGAACTGAATGGAAATAGAGTAATACTGTCATTGTCATTTTATATAGTATAGAACCCATTTATTATTATCCGTTATTGGACTCGAATGTCATTAATTGCTTGATTATTCACCCCTTGAATGAAAATTGAATCACGTTTGCAAACCAATTTTTTAATTTTCTATGCAATTGCAAAAAAGTACCACTTTCCGCACTTGTTCGATAACTAATAATACAATTAAGGTAAAATAATATCAAAATTATGCATAGAAATGTCAAGTTAAGTACAGAGATACTATTGCAAATCAATGCTTTAGAGAGACCAAGAGATAGACTTTCTAAATGACATGTGTCAGTGTTTTAAAATTACTATGTGACGTCATTGAACAGTTGGTCACGTGTCCAAGTCTGACTAGAGTTTTCTGACCCTCTGTCAAAAAGTGTCACATCCATTTTGGCACCTTGACACATGTCATCTACAACGTGTTTAGAGCACAGATTTGCTATAGTTGTCTCTCTTATTCTCATATATAATTTTAAAGTTTCCATACCTGTATAGTCTGAGATTGGCTCTCAGGAATTATTCCTAATCCTAATATATACAGTGTTTTTGTAAAAGTACTGTCTATCGACAAAAATGTGCGCTTTCATTTTTTTCAACAATGCTTGGACTCGTCAATTAATATTTTCAACTTCTTTTTTTTATCATTTTGAGTTTTTTTAATTGTCACACAAAAAGGAAAATAGAAGTCATAAATAAATATTAACGTGTTTTTCCGAAATACAGGATGGTCCAGTTTTAAATGTCAATAATTCACCAATCCATAGCCAATTAAAAAATAAGTTGACATTTATTTTGTCATTTTCCTGAAAAGTGCTTCTTAAGGAAAATACAGTCCTTCAAATTTCTGTTTAAAAAATCGTTTTTTTTTGTCATAACTGTCAGACCGTTGGAGCAATTTTGATCAAATTTGGAGCAAGCACTTTATTACACGTTATTACGGTCAACGACCCAAAACTAACCCAACCCAACTTAAAAATTGTCTTGAAAACGGAAAATTCACTTAAGAAGTTTAAAAAATATTATTGTAGCCAGTTTTCATAGTTTCCAGACAAACTAAAGGACTTTAGTTTTGAAAATTGAATTAGAAAAGATAAAAATTTTAGAAGCTTAAAAATTGTGTTTGTAACCAGTTTTCATGCAAATCGAGAGACTTTAATACTAAAAATTGACTTGTAGACATAAAAACTACTTTTTCAAGAATTTGTTACTACAAATTCATACATTTAAACCTTAAAAATTGACTTGAACCCCAAAATGTGACTGAACTAATGAAGTCAGACAGACATCAGAAACTTAAAATTTGCATTTGAAGTAAGTTTTCATAATTTGAAGACAAATTTCAATATTTTAGTCTTGAAAATAGTCTTAGAAGCAGGACATTGACATTAGATTCATGAAAATTGTCTTGAAAACTAACTTTTCGTGCTTTTTACTTTGCTTTTCATTTTTTTCGAATTCTGGACTATTTTTAGTGCTTCAAAACTGCTTTCAGCTTGGAAAATCGAGTTTCAAGACTATCTTCACCAAGTTATTGACATAGCAAACTTAAAAAACAATTTTTACATTCTTCATAGACTTAAAATGGCATTCCAAGCTCTGTCACTATTAAATCGACTTCTAGACACCTCAGTGCTAGAAATTCGGGTATTCAACTAGACTGTTTTTAGTGTTTTAAAGCTGTTTTCAGTGCTTCAGATCGAGTTTCAAGACTATCTTTACAAAGTTTTTGACTTATCAAGCCAGTTTGTCCACTGGACTTGAACTGACTGTCTTGAAAATGTTATTTCAAGCTTCTTCACTATTAAATTGACTTCTACACTCATAGGTGCAATAAATTGTAGCATCTCTAAGAAATTCAGACTCTTTTTAAGACTGAAAAATCGAGTTTAAGACTATTTCCAAAAGTCAAGTTTCTTCAGTAATAAAAGTAAAAAATGTTGGTACCAAATACTACAATAATAGTCTTGAGAACTAATTTTTAGAAATAAAATAGTCCGAAAATTTAATTTACTTCTAGACTTGTTGTCCAGTCCAGAAAATTGAGTTGTACACCAATTAAAGTCTTGAAAATATACTTTTGGACTCTCTTTAGTCCTAGTAAAGTCAGTTCTAGCATTAAAAGTCAACTTTTATATTATTTTTAGTAGTAAAAAATGAGTTTCATGCACAATACAATCTTTGTCTTGATTTCCGGACTTTTTTTAGTTCTTGAATGCCAGTTTCAGACACTCAACCAGGATGGCAGTCTGAGAAAGCGAATCATAAGACCATTCCTAGTAGTAAAAAAGTTTTTAGGCTATTCAGTACAAATTTGGACTTTCACAAGTCTTGAATGTTCAGTTTTAAACTATAAAACGATTTTTTAAATTGAAATTTGGAGGACTGTATCTTCCTTAGGAAACGTTTTTCAGAAAAATGACATAATGCAAGTCAACTTATTTTTTGATTAGCTGTCAAATGGTGAATTATCGACACTTAAAACTGGACCACCCTGTATAAGAATCCGAAACTGGTTACATAAACTGCTATTTCATCATTGAATGGCCAATTCTGTGCAGTATCGTTGCATCAAACCAAATTTCCAATTTTTTCCATTGATCGGCTTTTTAGCCTTGTCAGCAAGTGGCGAAAAATATCAGTGAAAGTCGGAAGCGATTTAACAAAATGGAGGTGACTATCAATGTGGAAAGTGGCTATCCAGTGAAATGGGTTTAATCAGGCATTATCGGAATTAGGGCCAGAGAGACAGCTTGTAAACATGTTTCTGCAAGGACGGTGTCGCTCTAAGCGACATAAAATCAATTACAGTACAAACCAATGTGTGGTTGATTTTAGGGCATTAGGCAGTAACGATTTAATCCGTAATAAAACTTAATCTAAAATACGATTAATTTATGTTGATAAGTTTTTTCTTTAGTAGTATGCAAATTTTAATATAATATACAACATTAAACCAATAACAGATTTAAACTCCAAAAAAACTATTTTGTTCAAAAACTCGAGTCCTTCGTCACTTTAAAAGTAAAATTACGGTTAAGTGATTTTTTAAAATTAGAACACTTTTGAAATAACATAATATATTTTCTCTAGCTAAACAAATCTCAAATTTAAAATTTTTATGCATACCTGTACTATATGAATTGTTATTTGCCAGAAAGCTTCCATTAGGATTAGTCACAATTTAAAAAATGTGCGTAAAATCTGGCTTGATGATGTGGAAACACATTATCAAATACGCCCGATAACCACATAAAAAATAGGGCATTTTTGTTTTAAACACAGAAAACAAAGAAAGGTTCCATTTTATTTGCAAAGTTTGTGCTATTTGCATTTCAGTTAGCTAAATCTAGTCATAACGGCAGTTTTGTTTGAAAATAAATCGTAATTCAGGTTACCATTTAATCTGAATTTTTGCATTTTTCTCTTTAAATCTGTTCGAAAATATTCAGCAATTCCTGATAAATTATTCGCTGGGACGTGTAACAACATGACGACGTGATTTCAGTTCATGAACGATAACTGAAGTTAAACATTTTTACTGTATGAACATCAACCGATGAAATAAGGTGTTATTAAAATTCGTTTGCAATAAAACAGTCAATCAATACAAATAAAAGGTTTTTATTAATACCATCAGCATTTATTTTAGTGCCTTGGATACCATTAAATCGGTTGATTTTATTTGTGTTTAGATACGGTAAGGGAATCCTTGCAATAAAGTCTTGACGATTCCAATTTTCTTTTTCGGACAAAACGAAATGGGATGGACGGTCAACCGCACAAATTAAACACTAAATCGGTGGTAGTAAATACAATATTACATCTTCTAGCAAATAAATTAAAATGTATTTACCATGTTTTGATTCTATTTTTAGTTGATCACCCTTAGGTGCAGTTTTGTCTAATTTTGCTGAGTTCACGGAACGAAATTTTCAATTTAAAATTTCAGAATAAATTTTAAAAAAAGTAAGTAGACTTATACTTCAGGATTTTTACTGAACATAATATTTCTTAAATAAAATATAAAAATATTATACATTGTGGAGAAAATACATACTTACCTCCTGGTTTAGTAACGGTAAATTGTACTTTACTGCACATTTCTAGATAAAACAGTTTATTACTTTCATAAAACTTAATAACTGATTTTCCCACTTATTGTAGTTTACTGCATATTCTTTAGTTAAATTAGAGACATAAAAATACACTCTATTCCAGTAACTATTATTATACGTCATCTTTTAATTTTCTTCGAAACCTTATCTATTTATTTTAACACCAAAAACGACATTAAAACTAAAACTGTCATAATATATTTTTACGCTCATTGTTAGAAGGATTCGCTTCAGTCATAAACTGAACAATAAAACTAAAACTTTACGAGAATAAAGAATAAATTCTGAGTGCGAATGACTTCTTGTGAGAAAACTTAATTAAGTCGTTTTTATTTCCGGAAACTTTTTCTTGAACAAACGTAATTTGCAATTATTTGTTCTCCCTAAAAGTGAATTTAGTTTTACTGTCGCTGAGCAAATTAAAAGAGCAGTATATATTTAGTTTGTTGTATTAGCACTATGAATACATTTCAGTTTTTCTACAACTTTCCTTAAAAAGTTCTAAAGGATTGTTGAGTAATCGTTCCATTTGCTCGATTTTCTTGTTATATTCTTCATCAACTACTTGAATTATGTGCTCGACTTTCCAGACTTCTTTCGGTTCTAATCTTATGTCAGAACGAAGGTGTCCACTACCAACCTTTAGTGATTTTATGGTAAACAATATTGATGTGGACGGTAATAAAACTTACCAATAAATAATTCAAGTAATTTTCTCCATACACATCAGGATCCACAGTGCTAAATCTTTGGTTTTCTCCTGAATTATGAATTAGTACATCGGTTGAAGGTGAATCTATCGATGTTATTTTTAGTTTCAATCTGCGTTTGTCGATATTGTGTATTTCGATAGTTGAAGGAGCGTCGACAAAAAGCTGTAACATGAATAGCAAAAAATGAATAATAAATACTGTATAGTTATCTAAATTGCAGATTTTTTTGTATGGTCTTTCCTATGGGATGATAATGACATTATGTCAAAGAAGATGTAATAAAATAGACATTAACTAGTCGTTGGCACTTTTGTTTTGAAAGTTGTCATTAACACTTTTCTGGCAGAATTTAAAAGAATTCTTGGAAGGTCCAGGACACTTGGAGAAGCTTCTGGCGATTTCTCGAAGGTTTTCAGTATGATTACGAAAGCTCTGGCATTTCCAAAATGGTTCTAGAGGTAACTGACAATTTAAAACAGTTCTTGGAAGGTTTAAGACACTTGGAGAGGCCTCTGGCAATATCTAGAAGGTTTGCAGTATTATTACGAGAGTTCTGGCATTTCCAAAATGGTTCTAGAGGTATCTGACAATTTAAAACAGTTCTTGAAAGATCTAAGACACTTGTAGAAGCTTCTGGCGATTTCTAGAAGGTTTGCAGTATTATTACGAGAGCTCTGGCATTTCCAAAATGGTTCTGGAGGTATCTGACAATTAAAAACAGTTCTTGGAAGATCCAAGACACTTGGAGAAGCTTCTGGCGATTTCTAGAAGGTTTGCAGTATTATTACGAGAACTCTGGCATTTCCAAAATGGTTCTGGAGGTATCTGACAATTTAAAACAGTTCTTGAAAGATCCAAGACACTTGGAGAAGCTTCTGGCGATTTCTAGAAGGTTTGCAGTATGATTACGAAAGCTCTGGCATTTCTAAAATGGTTCTAGAGGTATCTGACAATTTAAAACAGTTCTTGGAAGGTTTAAGACACTTTGGAGAGGCCTCTGGCAATATCTAGAAGGTTTGCAGTATTATTACGAGAGTTCTGGCATTTCCAAAATGGTTCTGGAGGTATCTGACAATTTAAAACAGTTCTTGAAAGATCCAAGACACTTGGAGAAGCTTCTGGCGATTTCTAGAAGGTTTGCAGTATTATTACGAGAGCTCTGGCATTTCCAAAATGGTTCTAGAGGTATCTGACAATTTAAAACCGTTCTTGGAAGGTTTAAGACACATGGAGAGGCCTCTGACAATGTCTGGAAGGTTTGCAGCATTATTAAGAGAGATCTGTAATTTCCAAGATGGTTCTATAGGTATCTGACATTTTAAAACAATTCTTGGAAGATCCAAGACACTTGTAGAAGCTTCTGGCGATTTCTAGAAGGTTTGCAGTATTATTAAGAGAGCGCTGTCATTTCCAAAATGGTTCTAGAGGTGTCTGACAATTTAAAACAGTTCTTGGAAGGTTTAAGACACTTTGGAGAGGCCTCTGGCGATTTCTAGAAGGTTTGCAGTATTATTACGAGAGTTCTGGCATTTCCAAAATGGTTCTAGAGGTATCTGACAATTTAAAACAGTTCTTGAAAGATCTAAGACACTTGTAGAAGCTTCTGGCGATTTCTAGAAGGTTTGCAGTATTATTACGAGAGCTCTGGCATTTCCAAAATGGTTCTGGAGGTATCTGACAATTAAAAACAGTTCTTGGAAGATCCAAGACACTTGGAGAAGCTTCTGGCGATTTCTAGAAGGTTTGCAGTATTATTACGAGAACTCTGGCATTTCCAAAATGGTTCTGGAGGTATCTGACAATTAAAAACAGTTCTTGGAAGATCCAAGACACTTGGAGAAGCTTCTGGCGATTTCTAGAAGGTTTGCAGTATGATTACGAAAGCTCTGGCATTTCTAAAATGGTTCTAGAGGTATCTGACAATTTAAAACAGTTCTTGGAAGGTTTAAGACACTTTGGAGAGGCCTCTGGCAATATCTAGAAGGTTTGCAGTATTATTACGAGAGTTCTGGCATTTCCAAAATGGTTCTAGAGGTATCTGACAATTTAAAACAGTTCTTGGAAGGTTTAAGACACTTTGGAGAGGCCTCTGGCGATTTCTAGAAGGTTTGCAGTATTATTACGAGAACTCTGGCATTTCCAAAATGGTTCTGGAGGTATCTGACAATTTAAAACAGTTCTTGAAAGATCCAAGACACTTGGAGAAGCTTCTGGCGATTTCTAGAAGGTTTGCAGTATTATTACGAGAGCTCTGGCATTTCCAAAATGGTTCTAGAGGTATCTGACAATTTAAAACAATTCTTGTAAGATCCAAGACACTTGTAGAAGTTTCTGGCGATTTCTAGAAGATTTGCAGTATTACGAGAGCTCTGGCATTTCCAAAATGGTTCTAGAGGTATCTGACAATTTAAAACCGTTCTTGGAAGGTTTAAGACACATGGAGAGGCCTCTGACAATGTCTGGAAGGTTTGCAGCATTATTAAGAGAGATCTGTAATTTCCAAGATGGTTCTATAGGTATCTGACATTTTAAAACAATTCTTGGAAGATCCAAGACACTTGTAGAAGCTTCTGGCGATTTCTAGAAGGTTTGCAGTATTATTAAGAGAGCGCTGTCATTTCCAAAATGGTTCTAGAGGTGTCTGACAATTTAAAACAGTTCTTGGAAGGTTTAAGACACTTTGGAGAGGCCTCTGGCGATTTCTAGAAGGTTTGCAGTATTATTACGAGAGTTCTGGCATTTCCAAAATGGTTCTAGAGGTATCTGACAATTTAAAACAATTCTTGGAAGATCCAAGACACTTGTAGAAGTTTCTGGCGATTTCTAGAAGATTTGCAGTATTACGAGAGCTCTGGCATTTCCAAAATGGTTCTAGAGGTATCTGACAATTTAAAACCGTTCTTGGAAGGTTTAAGACACATGGAGAGGCCTCTGACAATGTCTGGAAGGTTTGCAGCATTATTAAGAGAGATCTGTAATTTCCAAGATGGTTCTATAGGTATCTGACATTTTAAAACAATTCTTGGAAGATCCAAGACACTTGTAGAAGCTTCTGGCGATTTCTAGAAGGTTTGCAGTATGATTACGAAAGCTCTGGCATTTCTAAAATGGTTCTAGAGGTATCTGACAATTTAAAACAGTTCTTGGAAGGTTTAAGACACTTTGGAGAGGCCTCTGGCAATATCTAGAAGGTTTGCAGTATTATTACGAGAGTTCTGGCATTTCCAAAATGGTTCTAGAGGTATCTGACAATTTAAAACAGTTCTTGGAAGGTTTAAGACACTTTGGAGAGGCCTCTGGCGATTTCTAGAAGGTTTGCAGTATTATTACGAGAACTCTGGCATTTCCAAAATGGTTCTGGAGGTATCTGACAATTTAAAACAGTTCTTGAAAGATCCAAGACACTTGGAGAAGCTTCTGGCGATTTCTAGAAGGTTTGCAGTATTATTACGAGAGCTCTGGCATTTCCAAAATGGTTCTAGAGGTATCTGACAATTTAAAACAATTCTTGTAAGATCCAAGACACTTGTAGAAGTTTCTGGCGATTTCTAGAAGATTTGCAGTATTACGAGAGCTCTGGCATTTCCAAAATGGTTCTAGAGGTATCTGACAATTTAAAACCGTTCTTGGAAGGTTTAAGACACATGGAGAGGCCTCTGACAATGTCTGGAAGGTTTGCAGCATTATTAAGAGAGATCTGTAATTTCCAAGATGGTTCTATAGGTATCTGACATTTTAAAACAATTCTTGGAAGATCCAAGACACTTGTAGAAGCTTCTGGCGATTTCTAGAAGGTTTGCAGTATTATTAAGAGAGCGCTGTCATTTCCAAAATGGTTCTAGAGGTGTCTGACAATTTAAAACAGTTCTTGGAAGGTTTAAGACACTTTGGAGAGGCCTCTGGCGATTTCTAGAAGGTTTGCAGTATTATTACGAGAGTTCTGGCATTTCCAAAATGGTTCTAGAGGTATCTGACAATTTAAAACAATTCTTGGAAGATCCAAGACACTTGTAGAAGTTTCTGGCGATTTCTAGAAGATTTGCAGTATTACGAGAGCTCTGGCATTTCCAAAATGGTTCTAGAGGTATCTGACAATTTAAAACCGTTCTTGGAAGGTTTAAGACACATGGAGAGGCCTCTGACAATGTCTGGAAGGTTTGCAGCATTATTAAGAGAGATCTGTAATTTCCAAGATGGTTCTATAGGTATCTGACATTTTAAAACAATTCTTGGAAGATCCAAGACACTTGTAGAAGCTTCTGGCGATTTCTAGAAGGTTTGCAGTATTATTAAGAGAGCGCTGTCATTTCCAAAATGGTTCTAGAGGTGTCTGACAATTTAAAACAGTTCTTGGAAGGTTTAAGACACTTTGGAGAGGCCTCTGGCGATTTCTAGAAGGTTTGCAGTATTATTACGAGAGTTCTGGCATTTCCAAAATGGTTCTAGAGGTATCTGACAATTTAAAACAGTTCTTGGAAGGTTTAAGACACTTTGGAGAGGCCTCTGGCGATTTCTAGAAGGTTTGCAGTATTATTACGAGAACTCTGGCATTTCCAAAATGGTTCTGGAGGTATCTGACAATTTAAAACAGTTCTTGAAAGATCCAAGACACTTGGAGAAGCTTCTGGCGATTTCTAGAAGGTTTGCAGTATTATTACGAGAGCTCTGGCATTTCCAAAATGGTTCTAGAGGTATCTGACAATTTAAAACAATTCTTGGAAGATCCAAGACACTTGTAGAAGCTTCTGGCGATTTCTAGGAGGTTTGCAGTATTATTAAGAGAGCGCTGTCATTTCCAAAATGGTTCTAGAGGTGTCTGACAATTTAAAACAGTTCTTGGAAGGTTTAAGACACTTTGGAGAGGCCTCTGGCGATTTCTAGAAGGTTTGCAGTATTATTACGAGAGTTCTGGCATTTCCAAAATGGTTCTAGAGGTATCTGACAATTTAAAACAGTTCTTGGAAGGTTTAAGACACTTTGGAGAGGCCTCTGGCGATTTCTAGAAGGTTTGCAGTATTATTACGAGAACTCTGGCATTTCCAAAATGGTTCTGGAGGTATCTGACAATTTAAAACAGTTCTTGAAAGATCCAAGACACTTGGAGAAGCTTCTGGCGATTTCTAGAAGGTTTGCAGTATTATTACGAGAGCTCTGGCATTTCCAAAATGGTTCTGGAGGTATCTGACAATTTAAAACAGTTCTTGAAAGATCCAAGACACTTGGAGAAGCTTCTGGCGATTTCTAGAAGGTTTGCAGTATTATTACGAGAGCTCTGGCATTTCCAAAATGGTTCTAGAGGTATCTGACAATTTAAAACAATTCTTGGAAGATCCAAGACACTTGTAGAAGTTTCTGGCGATTTCTAGAAGATTTGCAGTATTACGAGAGCTCTGGCATTTCCAAAATGGTTCTAGAGGTATCTGACAATTTAAAACAGTTCTTGGAAGGTTTAAGACACATGGAGAGGCCTCTGGCAATATCTGGAAGGTTTGCAGCATTATTAAGAGAGATCTGGAATTTCCAAGATGGTTCTATAGGTATCTGACATTTTAAAACAATTTTTGGAAGATCCAAGACACTTGTAGAAGCTTCTGGCGATTTCTAGAAGGTTTGCAGTATTATTAAGAGAGCCCTGTCATTTCCAAAATGGTTCTAGAGGTGTCTGACAATTTAAAACAATTATTGGAAGGTTTGAGACACTTCAGAGAAAGACGGTTATTAGCACTTAGAGGTTTCTGGAATTTCCAAAATGGGTCTGGAAGCTTTTGACAATTTAGACAGTTGTACAATCTTCTGGTACTTTTTAGGTTGTCAGTAGCATTTAAAGATATCACTTTCATTTTTTCACAAAAATTACTTTAAATAATTACCTCTTTTGACATGAAATGTATTGTAAGCAACTCGATACTCTTTCAAATGCTAGCCTTTAGTTCGACTAACTTTTTTGGCAAACTCACAAATCGGAAGGAAAGTTGTCTACAAAAATTCAGATTTCTAAGAACTTACGTCGAAGCAGGATCGGTCGATTGGCAATTTTTCCTGATCCAGCTTAAACTCAACAGGCGTTATCAGCATATCCTTATCCAGCTTGATATATCTCGCTCCGGATAAACCGTGAACCTCGCATTCCCTAACGTCGTGCACTTTAAAAACCGAATGTCTCATTATAGTGAAACGGAACGGAAAATATTTGCTGGTATTTTCAACCTTCACCTCGATCCTCAGCTCGTTAGAACACAGTGTTAGCTGGAACAAAACGCTTGTTTAAACTTCGTTTCAGTCTACAAATAACTTTCAAATTAACTAAAAGCGACAAATTCAACTGATTCCAAACTGCGAGCAAGGTATTTAACTTTTATATGAAAACTAGCGCAAAACTGAGCACTATGTAATTATAGTTCGGTGAGGTTAGTGAAGATTTCACGAGTTACGAAATTAAACTGGACGGGACTTTCATTCAATTAACTAAATTAAAAAAGTTGGTATAACTTAAATTAATGTTATTTGAGTAAAACCAAGTTGTATTTAGTAAATCTTCTAGGTTTTTACCTAGTATTTTAGTTTTTCTCTTTTACATGTGCAGCATTTGAGTAAATCATGCCAGTTAATCGTAAATTACCAACACTCTTGATACTATATCTAGATATTTTTTGTTTTTGTTTTAACATTAATTGAAATCATCCGGAAAAAGCATCACTGTAGTTGAAAATATTTATTATGCAGGTCATTACGCTTAAAATAGGCTGCATCAGTGCTCCAGACAAATTCAATCTGGTTTTCTGTCTGTAAAAGAAAGGAGAAGCTGGAAATACATAATTTGTTTTAGGAATTCTCTTAGGGAAATTGAAAGACGACGTGACGCTATTCCGTTTATCCAAAAAGGAAACATTGCGAGTTAAGTGTTTTGTTATATTTTATGTTTTAGAGCTGTTGCGAACAGAAGTTATGTTTGTTTTAAACTTTTTGCCGTTTTACCTTTTATGATACGTTTCGTAAAATTTGACGATAGCATTCAACGAGCTTTTTACGAGGGCCATCATTCATAAATCTTCCAGGGCATAGGTGGCATTATTTCCCAGTTGGTCATGTGATGCCTCAAGCGTTATGCATATGAAGTGGCCATGTGATTAAATGTCAATTTTGTACTACCTACCAGAAAATATTAAGTTGACGGATACACTCATGCATAAAAACTTATTATTCTCATCCAATTAAAAACGAAAAGAAGGTTCACAACAGGAAAAGAAATCCTACCTCATATACAGGAGCTCACCAACGCCAGAAAAACACTCCGAATATACAGAAGTGAGAAATAGAATAAATGCCAGAATCAAAGCCATAAAACGAGATTACTGGGCAAAATTTACAAGCGATATGGATCCAGAGGTACGAAAACTACCAGATAGCGAGATCTTAAATATGAATAAGAAGAAGAAGAGAACAATAAAGCTTGTAGCCAAGGTAGTATGTATTCAGTCATGAATATAACTTGACCTCAGATTTTCTCTGATAAATTTTGTCTATACTATAATTACAGTTAATAATGGTTTCTTTAAGCCAAAACACTTACCTTCAGCACAACTACTACAGGAAAAGTTTTTCCGATAAAATTTGAGGAAATCCCTTGAGTTAACTAAAGTCTTCTAAAAATAACTTACTCGAAAACTGATTTTGAACCTATAGTTCCATATTGCTTTCGTGTATTCGGATTCTTGCAAAGAAAACAATGCTTGCACATTTCCATTTTTTAAGGTTACAGGCCCTTCCTCTAAAGTCCACGGAACGTACCTTGCAAAACCATGTTTAGGACCATTTATCTGATTTGCGAAATATGGAAAGGTGAACTGTATTCCACCCCTACAGCCAATAGAGTAAAAAAATAAGGAATTAATAAAAAACCACGCACCTGATTGGAGAAAATGTGTTAAAAACCGCTTTTTTGCCCATGTACAGCAATTCCTTATTATTCACTCTGTATGAAAGGATGGTGCCTCCGTGCAGATGGACGGTGCATGTGGTGTAATTTCCTCTATCCAGAATAACAACTTTTTCATTTATTTTAGACATGACATTGCTGAAATGTTTGGAATTTTTGGCAGCTTCAACCTAATTCATGCTTTTTTTTAGACAATTATTAAAAAAAAATTTAATTATTTTTTGACACAGTAGGTGATTGGTTAAAAAATTATCCACTGTGTTGTAATTGACGCAAATGCTGCAAATCATAACTTGTTACATAAATAGCAGAAAATTCACATTTTCTAAAGACAAACAGAAAATAATCTTGATCCACGATAGCTTCAGGCCCGCAGACAACTTTTTTTAGAAGTTGGCAGCAATATGCACCCATTTCACGAAAAATATTGTTTTCAAACGATGCGATTTTATTCTTCCAGTGCCCGAGGAATTTTAAGCAACTTCAAAGATTCTCCAAATGTTATGAAAAAGACGTTTAAACTTTTTCCCGTTGCACACATTGCACTTTATGGTCCTGCGATTTAGAAAACTTTATCTATTTATACAAAGTTGCATTTTACGACAACCTGTCCAATAAAAGTTTGATTTGCCTGCGATTCTGATTCAATTTCGGTGCTAAAATAAAAACTGCAATAAAGCCATAAAATTGTGTAACCTAATTGATCAATATTCTTCACAAGGCAAAACCTTAGCAGTCGTAAATCGTATTTCTTGCGACATACATAAGGACGTGATTCTCCTTTACATTCCCTTGAGTTTCACAGTGTCTGTAATATCTCCAAACGAAATCTGCGAAATGTACAATGCTATATTGCAGGATCTGGCTAGTGCGTTTGTGAATTTTTAAGTATATTACGAATTTCAAAAGCCTAGTTTCAAAGTGTATTATCTCCCAGTTTCAGAAAGCAAGATGAATGGTAGTTTTTAGAGGTAAATTTTTTACTCTGTGTAGAAACAGAGAAATGAAGTATAAAAATTTAATGATTTTTGTAGCATTTTAGACAATTTAGTGATAACATATCTGTTTACGAGTCTTATACAGGGCGACCCTAATATACTTCACCAAATTGGTAAAATAAGAACTTTTGTTATGTTTCGATTTCCCAGTTTGCAAGTGAAAAACCAAGTTACAGAGATTAAAAAAAAATTATCTACTACTAGCACGGTAATGATTCATTACGTAGCTTCCTTTGAGTTACGTAATGAGGGATATATAATTGATTTTATCGCATGTGCGGTAAAGCACCCTAAGAATACAATAAAACAATCATTATCACACTAGTGACTAAAAAAAATCTCTCATTACGTAATTCAAAGTTGGAGTAAAAAATTGATAATTTCTGTGTTAATCGTAGATAAAATATTGTACAACACTCGTGTGGTATGGCAAATTAATGGACTGGTGAAGCTTCCCACTCGTGACTATAAAAATGCTCACACCACACTAGTAATGTAAAGAACTATTACAGTAAAACAGGAAGCATTTATGAAATTATTCAATGTTATTAGAGTCTTTACATGATCAGAACAGCTCATTAATGTCAATGATATTACAAAGTCTCATACAAATTAGTGCACAGGGTGACTGACTGACAGAAAAACTTTATTAATGAAGGAACGTTAATACCCCACAAGAGTAAATTTAATTTTCCCGTAGGAAACTATAAAAACTATACAGACAAGTTCCGTTTACCGTACCTGAGCATGAGTTTGACAAAAACATGTAAATTGTGTCCATTAATTTTATCTTTCCGAAAGACGACCGCACTTCTTCTTTAAACTATTCAGTTTTTCCTTTACATTTTACCTCCGCTTTCGCATGGAAAACAACAAAAGAAAATTGAATTGTCTTTTAATAAAGTGGTTTTCCAATTTAAAATTCAATGTTTTCCTGCTTTGTTGAGACCAAATTTTCTTATGCAGTGTATCTCAAATCCGATGGTTTTACGGGGTATCTCCAAAAGTAGTAAAGATAGAGTAATGCGGTTTTTGCGAACCTGTGCTTTCCAAAAATCTGCTAACCAAACAACGCCCTTCCAGCTTCTTTAAAGGTTTCGGCCCAAATGTCTGAATTAGTGGGGGAAGTACAAACTTGGAGACACGTTTTCCAGCCTCTTCAGAGCTTCTTCCAAGTTTTTTCTTTTCCTTTTACTATTTTTTCTCTTGACAAGTTTTTTTTTCAATCTGATTGATTTTCAACAGTTTTTAACGTCTAAAACTATTTATAAAATAAAATTTAATTTAAAACTAAAAAACCTCGACCTAGAGGAGGAAACAACAAAGTCTCTATCCGTACGACAGTCATATCAAAGAAAACTGAAATTTTTTGTAATTTTGTTTTCATTATAAAATCCACTTTTCACTACAACAATAGAATAGATAACCTTTCCTATTGGAATGACAAAAGTTAAAATTATTGTAAATTTTTATTGACAAATAACCCTTCTCGGAGTGGGTCTGGTGCGATATAGGTGCCACCGTATTTTTGTTTTTTTTTGATAAAATTAATGTCATATTGTTTATTTAACTTAGTTCTACCCAAAAAAAGGGTGGATGAAACTGTTTTTTACGAAGGCGTAGAAGGGCCACAACATTTGTTTTCTTAAATTCCTTGGAATTTAGGTAAATTCCGTCTTCGAACTCTGAATTTAGTTAAATTCCGACATCGAACTCAGAATTTACATTGTCACATTGCAAAAGCTCTTCAAACCAAATTAGACAACATTTTTCAGTTTGACAACATTGCAAACATTCTTCGAAGCAAATTAGTAAAATTTGTTAACTTTGGCAACATTGTAAACACACTTCAAAGAAATTAGTCGGACTTGTCAGTTTGGTTACATTACAAACACTCTTCGAACCAAAATTGTAGAATTTGTTAGTTTGATAACATTGCAAGGACACTTTTGAACCAAATTACCAAATTTTGTCAGTTAGGCAACATTTCAAACAGTCTTCGAACTAAATTAGGAGAGTTTTTTGTTAATTTGGCAACATTGCAAGCAAACACACTTCAAAGAAATTAGTTGAACTTGTCAGTTTGGTCAGATTGGAAACACTCTTCAAACCAAAATTGTAGAATTTGTCAGTTTGATAACATTGCATATACTCTTCAAACCAAATTAGTAAAATTAGTCAGTTTGGCAACATTGCAAACACTCTTTGAGCTTAATTAGTAGATCTAAAATAGTAGAATTTGTCAGTTTGACAACATTGCAACTAAATTGCGAGTTCAAAGTCGGAATTTAGTTAATAATTAATACAAATAATGTAAAAAAAAAACTGAAAAACATTAATTTCAATGTAAGAGATGTTCAAAATGTCCGCGAAAATAAGTATTGAGTGTAATGTAGCGAATTTGTGAAATAAAATAATTTTCTTTTTTTAATGTTAATTTTTGTAATACATCTGAAAACGCTTAATATTTCCGAAACAGTTGAAGATAGGTATGGGACATTGTACATGAATTCTGTCTAGAATTTTCTGAAGAATCCAAAAAACTAATAATATACAGGGGGCTGTATTTAAAACAAGAAAGTTGGTATCGGCCACTGCCACATGACACAACCTGTATACTACATATACTGACTAGGTTAATGTTATTTTCAACTTAGTTGAAAATAGTGCAAAATCCCATTTTCCCAACAAACCTTTACCCAAAACCAAACGTAGAAATGAGTAACTTATCTCAACAAACATATAGAACATAGATATGTTCTATATGTTTGTTGAATTATTAGCTTAGGTTTTGCACTAATTCAAAATGATCAACTTATCGTAGTATCCTGGCGTGGGTGTTGCAATAAATAAGGAAAATCGATACATGTATTAATTTCCGAATAGCTTGACCCTTTTAAAGCACCACTGGAGGAATCGTACCATTACTTTCCCGTAATATTACCGTTCGCCCTATAAATAATCATTTAATCTCACAATGCTTTCCGTGGTCTACGACATGCATCGCGACTGTTGAACATCAATAAATCTTAAACGGCTCCGGGACACATAAAAGGAACTTCTTTACGTTCGCACAGGTCAACGCAAACTCGATATTTTTCAATAGTTTAGAGAGTAAAATAGTCGCTTTCTACTTCGAAGGCGGTTTAGTTTATGGCATCCAGCTAAAACGAATTTTATAGAGCATTAGAATTGCATTTTCCTTATTTATTCAACTCGCCTTTGAATGTTTGAATCTTATGGATTTATGACTTGTTCTGTTCGCTTTTTGGGCTTGCCCAATGTTTTTATAATAATTGAATGTTTTTTGATACATCCAAATTTCAAAAAATACTAGCAGAATTGAGTCCTGTGCAAAACCCACACGACTTAGAGTAAACCATGTTGAGTATTAAAATGAACCATAAAATAATAGTATGCAAGAGGAAACGTCATAAAGTTGGAGGGTAATTCCATTAAGGCCAGTTTAAAAAACAAACGTAACTAAATATAAATTATTCAGGCTCTAGGGACTTTTGAATAATTTGGCTTCGTTTACACATTCAATTTATGCCCCCGACTCGCAGTGCCGTTTTCTGGACCCCTGACATTCTGCTCCACCGGTGTGCCTGTTTAATTACGACGCGACAGGCCCATATAATTTAATTAGAGCGTGATTACACAATCGGCTCGGGTGCCAACTCACGGCAAACACTGGAGTTTCGACTGTTTCGAGCTGTCCTCAACCTCTACGCTTCTATTCCCTGGTAAGCACTTATCACCAATCCACAAGTTTACGTATACGATGTGAGTAGTCTCTAAAATGCAACTAATTCATATTATTTCTCCAGCTGTTGCCAAGTTAGAATTTTCTGAGAACATATAGAGTTTAGAATATTTTCTTTTTAGCAATCAAACAAAATAACGTAAAAACACTACTAAACATCTTGTAAAAGCTTCTGGTAATTTTTGAAAGATTTTCAGTAGTATTCAGAGGCTTCTGACAATTCCAAAATGTCTTCAGAGGCTTCTGGCAAGTTTGATAATTATCAGGACACTTGTAAAGGTTTCTGGTAATTTTTTAGAGGTTTTCAGTAGTATTTAGAAGTTTCTGACTATTCCAAGATGTCTCCAGAAGCTTCTGGCAAGTTTGATAATTATCTTAGAAGTATTAGGACACTTGTAACAGTTTCTGGTAACTTTTGAAAGGTTTTCAGTACTATTTAGAAGTTTCTGAGAATTCCAAGATGTCTCCAGAGGCTTCTGGCAAGTTTGATAATTATCTTAGAAGTCTTAGGACACTTGTAAAGGCTTCTGGTAATTTTTTAGAGGTTTTTAGTAGTATTTAGAGGTTTCTGACAATTCCAAGATGTCTCCAGAGGCTTCTGGCAAGTTTGATAATTCTTAGAAGTCTTAGGACACTTGTAAAGGCTTCTAGTACATTTTGAGCGGTTTTCAGTAGTATTTAGAGGTTTCTGGCTATTCCAAGATGTCTCCAGAGGCTTCTGGCAAGAGTGATAATTATTTTAGAAGTCTTAGGACACATGTAAGGGCATCCGGTAATTTTTTAGAGGTTTTCAGTAGTATTTAGAGGCTTCTGGTAAAAAAAAAAACAAATTTGGTAATTATCTTAAAAGTCTTAGGACACTTGTATAAAGGCTTTTGGTAGATTTTGAGAAGTTTCCAGTAGTATTTAAAGATTTCTGACTATTCCAAGATGTCTCTAAAGCCTTCTGGCAAGTTTGATAAATATCTTAGAAGTATTAGGACAGTCAGGACACTTGTAAAGGCTTCTGGTAATTTTTGAGAGGTTTTCAGTAGTATTTAGAGGTTTTTCACAATTCCAAGATGTCTCCAGAGGCTTCTCTGGCAAGTTTGATAATTATCTTAGAAGTCTTAGGACACTTGTAAAGGTTTCTAGTAATTTTCGAGGTTTTCAGTCATATTTGGAGGTTTCTGACACTGCCAAGTTGTCTCTAGAGGCTTCTGGCAAGTTTGGTATTAATCAAGTGAACATTTTACGTGATGATACTTTTCTGGACCACGCTGTATACATAAAAATATGTTCCTGAATACGACCCTCTCGTTTAATATGCTAAAAAGTTGAAGTTTTTTTTTTACTCAACGAGTTATAATAATTTCTCTTTCCAGGTCCTTCAAGTTGGTGTATCTGCACTTCTGACTACAACACGACCTTTAGAAACATATTTGTGATTTTAGAAGATTTGTGCACAAATTTTTTATGAATAAAAAATTAAAAGTAATATACACTTAATATGGTTTTATTTCTCTTATTTAAATATTCCTGACATGGTGGATTTTTTCTCAGTTAAATTCGCGTTTCTATCAACACCACAGAAAGAGCCGAACGTACTTCCAATTTTCTTGACAATTTGGTGGATTAAACAAGTATTAGGAGTAACTAAAATTTACCTCATTGTGTTTCTGCTCCCCTAATACATTGTTCGATTTTCTGCAAAAATTTGCTCCTTAATTTATGTTGAATTTTCTACCAAAATGGAACATTGTATTAGGAGAGCAGAAACGCAAAGAGGTATAAGCTTTCTTGACAATTTTGTGAATAAAGGAAGTATCAGGAGTAACTAAAATTTACCTCATTGTGTTTCTGCTCCCCTAATATATTGTTCGATTTTCTGCAAAAATTTGCTCTTTTAGTAAATTTATGTCGAATTTTCTACCAAAATGGAACTTTTGTATTAGGAGAGCAGAAACGCAAAGAGATATAAGCTTTCTTGACAATTTTGTGAAGAAAGAAGTATCAGGAGTAACTAAAATTTACCTCGTTGTGTTTCTGCTCTCCTAATACAAAATTCGATTTTCTGCAAAAATTTGCTCTTTTAGTAAATTTATGCCAAATTTTCTATTAAAATGGAACTTTGTATCAGGAAAGCAGAAACGCAAAGAGATATAAGCTTTCTTGACAATTTGGTGGATTAAACAAGTATCAGGAGTAACTAAAATTTACCTCATTGTGTTTCTGCTCTCCTAATACAAAATTCGATTTTCTGAAAAAATTTGCTCTTTTAAATTTACCTCATTGTGTTTCTGCTCCCCTAATACATTGTTCGATTTTCTGCAAAAATTTGCTCTTTTGGTAAATATGCTGAATTTTCTACCAAAATGGAACATTGTGTTAGGAGAGCAGAAACGCAAAGAGATATACGCTTTCTTGACAATTTGGTGGATTAAACAAGTATCAGGAGTAACTAAAATTTACCTCATTGTGTTTCTGCTCTCCTAATACAAAATTCGATTTTCTGCAAAAATTTGTTCTTTTGGTAAATTTATGCCAAATTTTCTATTAAAATGGAACTTTGTATTAGGAGAGCAGAAACGCAAAGAGATATAAGCTTTCTTGACAATTTGGTGGATTAAACAAGTATCAGGAGTAACTAAAATTTACCTCATTGTGTTTCTGCTCTCCTAATACAAAATTCGATTTTCTGCAAAAATTTGCTCTTTTGGTAAATTTATGCCAAATTTTCTAACAAAATGGAACTTTGTATCAGGAAAGCAGAAACGCAAAGAGATATAAGCTTTCTTGACAATTTTGTGAAGAAAGGAAGTATCAGGAGTAACTAAAATTTACCTCATTGTGTTTCTGCTCTCCTAATACAAAATTCGATTTTCTGCAAAAATTTGCTCTTTTGGTAAATTTATGCCAAATTTTCTAACAAAATGGAACTTTGTATCAGGAAAGCAGAAACGCAAAGAGATATAAGCTTTCTTGACAATTTTGTGAAGAAAGGAAGTATCAGGAGTAACTAAAATTTACCTCATTGTGTTTCTGCTCTCCTAATACAAAATTCGATTTTCTGCAAAAATTTGCTCTTGGTAAATTTATACCGAATTTTCTATCAACATGGAACATTGTATTAGGAGAGCAGAAACGCAATACGATAAATTAAGCTTGGCAATTTGGCAAATGATTGAAATATCAGGAGTAACAATCAAAAACCATATTATATAAATTACAAATTTATTATCTTTAGTGGCAGTATTTTTATACTCTAGTCACAAATATCATTAAATAATATCTGTCTGATCTAATCATTATAAACTGAAGCTTATTTGTATTTAAATTATAAATTGCACATTTTTAATTAACTGCGACATTTAAACACAGTGCGTGAAAATACTTCCCATTAAAACGAAACTTACACAACTATCCTTGTTTTATAATAATCATACCTAATTATTTACTATTATGTACACAACTGCATTTAATTATGAAATAATTGAACTAAACTCAGTTAATTAATAAAGCACGTTAATAAAAAAGTACACTAATAAAAGACACATAATATGTACAAAAATGTACAAGGACAAGTATCAAAAATAATAAATTACCTACTGAAAACTTTGAACAAGTCCTGAAACAGTGTCCTTTCCCATTGAATTAGAGTTTAAAAAAATTAAAAGAAAACTATAAACTGGTTGACTTTTAATTTTTTTTTCTTTCATTGTGTTTTGGATGTGACTTCCAAATTTATGGGACTGACAGCCTTGAATGTACAAAAGTCTTGTAAATTCTGCAACCATATACTAAAATCGCAGTAACCTAATATAACTAGCTGTATTCGAACCGTTTGTATTTAACATATTTACATTATATACCAGTCTTAAATTTAAAAGTCGAGATTAAACAAACGTTTCTATAACTAATTAAAGTGTAATGAGATTACTGTTGTTTGGGCGGTTCTTTATCTATCCTCATATCGTCGATTTTGGCCACTATTTTCAGTGCCGGACCCAATTTCATTGACATAGCTGTCATAAGATGGTCCTCTTTTAGAAGCATCAGAGCTTGACCGTCGATTTCCTGTATAAGGAAGTCTTCAGCGTAGTCGGAACATCCGGGAAGGTTCTTGATAAATTCGAATACTTCTTGAACCTGAAACAAGTTGAAATTGTTACATTTTTATAAAGAAGTTAGTTAGTACTTATACAGAAACAATTAATTAAGTACGCACATTTAACCACAGAAGATTATTATAGTATAACATGTGTTATTGAGATCTTCAAATACAAACTTACTTAACTTAACTTAACTTAAAAGTTGAAAACATAAACACAAAATATGGATTTCACAAAAAATTAAAGTATAAAGCCCAAGTGTTCAATTATCTTATTGTTTTCTCTAAGTAAATGTTTTCGTGAAGAAATTTTTGTCTCTTTGGGTCCAAATCTCCTTAACGCAATGCAAAAAAATTAAATCCTTCAAAATTATTTAGGTGGTTTTTCGTTGTTCTAGGTGTTTCTACTTAGTTCTCAGTTTCATCTTCAGAAGAGACGATATTAAGAAAATAGTCTAAAAAATGTCTTCACATTCCTTCTGGAGAAAATTTTAGTTTTGCAGAAAATCAAAGTCTTCAAATACTTCAATGTCTGTGACTTTCCAAGTTTCTGGACGCTTATTCGGTTTGGTCAATAAACATGGATGTACCAACAGTTCTCCGAGGTAACCCTTTTAAAATTTAGGCTATCTCGGAGAATTGTTTGGACATTCAGTCAAAACAGGAACAATTCTGAAAGCACTGCAAGACACTAAATTTAAACCTAAAAATGTAATAACATGATGGTGAAAATCATACTTTTGAGTCATACGTGAGATTGTAAGAAGATATTTGTCATCAAAACTTGGTAGAAATGAAAGTAATTTCTAGAGACAACTATTTTGTTAATAATACAAGCTTTTACTATAACATTTTATAGAATAATCTAGTCTCAACGCCTTCTTAATATAATGCTTCTTAGCTTGTAACCTTTGTTCAGATTCCATCATTTGGATCAGAAAGCTCTTATACACCAAATTTCCTCCAAAGACTCACATGTTTGACGCAGTTAAAGTTATCTTATCTTAAAGTTTCCTAAACTTCACCCTTGACCAGATTTTTATAATTTTCGAATCCAAAAGAAGGAATTTCGTATTTTCCAAGAGATTTTTTAAAATCGTTTTCGAAAATTCATATTTTTTTTGTAAATATTTCAATCTCTTAATGGCTTCTTAAAACAAGTTCTAGATTTTGCAATGCTGTGACAGTGTCTGTGCATCTTTAGAAAGTTATCTGGTTTTATAACTTAACTTTGTCTTTGAGAGTCTTTTCTAAACTCTCACAAGGTAGTATCTAAATTTGTAGACCTTCTTAAATGACTTGTTCAGGTGAAGTTGGTACTGGTTGGTGCTGGTACTTTTTCAGACAGTTCTAAGTTTCTGATTCAAAATAATTACACCAGCGAAGAGTGTAAAATTTTTGAATAAGACAAATAATTAAAAGATACTGATACAATTAATAGCTAGTGTCATTATTACAGCTATTTAAATTAAACCTAATACAAAAGACTGACTCATTAGATACAAGATTTCGTATTCCCTATTTATTTTATCTTAAAGAGCCTTTACCAAAGATACTTTTACAAAGGTAAGCAAAGAAAATTGATTGGTTACAGTTGGATTTTTACCTTTAGAGAATGACGTCATCTTTTTACATCTTTGTTTCTCGCATATCAAACATATGAAATAAACAATTTTAGCAAAAAAGGCACGTTATTAATTTTGTCATCCTGTCAAATTAACAACGTTGACATTTACTGTCACTTTGATATAAACAAATATCAAAGGTACAAAAACGCTGCGCTACAATGAGCAAGCCTAAATGCTAATTCTAAATGTGCTGCTTTTTTTGAGTACAAAAAGAAACAGTTTCCAGATGTCATCCCAATTGATTATTCCAATGTGTATGATAGAGCATCACAGGCTTTAAAAGTGAGTACTGCTACCCTATGCTGAATGAAAAAAGCTGGAATTCAAGCTGAGGACTCCTATTTCACCAACATTTCTAAGAAAATGTAATATTTCAGTAAAACCAAAATAACCGCTTTTATGAAAAGCAAACAAGTTGATAATGTTGGTACGTCAAATTACTATTTTCGCCTTATTGTGCAAAGCACAATAACACAGCACAAAATCAATGAACATTAATAATATATTATGTTATTAGGAGTAAAAGAGATCTTTAAGTGAGTGCAAGCACACCTATTCACTGAATGAATGATGATTAAACTGAAACTCTCATGATCATGTGATTTTCAAGACACTTGATCATCAGTCACTTCCGAACGCACTAATTTTTCAAAGCATTTGTAGGTTAAAATTTGTGATCTAATTATACACATACGTGTTTTTTCACCTGCTTGACGTCATTCTCAAAGGGTAAAATTTTGACTATATCAAAGAAGTGTTCTTATACAGGGTGGTCCAGTTTTAAGTGTCAATAACTCACCATTCTATAGCCAATCAAAAAATAAGTTGACTTGTATTATGTCATTTTGGTGAAAAACTTTTCCTAAGGAAGATACAGTCCTCCAAATTTCAATTTAAAAAATCGTTTTATAGTGTAAAACTGTACATTCAAGACGTGTAAGAGTCCAAATTTGTACTGAATAGTCTAAAAACTTGCTATTTACTACTAGGAATAGTCTTATAATTCGTTTTCTCACACTGCCATCCTGGTCGAGTGTCTGAAACTGGATTTCAAGAACTAAAAACAGTCCGAACATCAAGACAAAGATTGTATTGTGCATGAAACTCATTTTTTACTTCTAAAAATAATCTAAAAGTTGACTTTTAAGGCTAGAACTGACTTTACTAGGACTAAAGAGAGTCCGAAAGTCTATTTTCAGGACTTTAATTGATGTACAACTCAAATTTCTTTTTTAAAAATTAGTTCTCAAGATTAATATCTTATTTTGGTACCAACATTTTTTACTTTTATTACTGAAGAAACTTGACTTTTGGAAATAGCCTTAAACCCGATTTTGATGCTATAATTTATTGCATCTATGAGTGTAGAAGTCAATTTACTAGTGAAGAAGCTTCAAATAACATTTTCAAGCCTATGGACAGTGTACAAACTGGCTTTTAAGTCTGATAAGTCAAAAACTTTGTAAAGATAGTCTTGAAACTCGATTTGAGGCACTGAAAACAGCCGTAAAGCACTAAAAACAGTCCAGAATTCTAAGTAACAGAAAAGCAAACTAAAAAGCACGAAAAGGTAGTTTTCAAGACAATTTTCATAAATTTACTGTCAATGTCCTGTATCTAAGACTATTTTCAAGACTAAAATATTGAAATTTGTTTTCAAATTATGAAAACTTACTTTTAAGCTTCTGATGTCACTTTTCATTAGTTCAGAGTCACTTCTTGGTGTTCAAGTCAATTTTTAAGGTTTAAATGTATGAATTTGTAGTAAAAAATTCTAGAAAAAGTAGTTTTTTATGTCTACAAGTCCATTTTCAATATTAAAGTCTCTCGATTTGCATGAAATCCGGTTACAAACACAATTTTTAAGCTTCTGAAATCAATTTTTATCATCTTTTTTATCAAGTCTTTCAGTTTGTCTGGAAACTATAAAAACTGGCTAGAATGAAATTTTTTAAGTTTCTTAAGTGAATTTTCCGTTTCCAAGACAATTTTTAAGTTGGGTTGGGTTAGTATTGGGTTTTTGAACGTAATAACTGAATTATCTCGTAAACGAAGTTTCAAATCAGAATTTTATAAGAGAATGAAGATGAAATTAAAAGAAACTGTAATTTTTGAAAAATATCTAGAGACGTAGAAAATAAGGCAAAAACATGAAAACCATCTTGCTGTATCTACGCTGCTGGAGAATTTTGGCAAACGTCATTCATAATGAGTATTAATTTCATAAGTGCTTGTTCCAAATTTGATCAAAATTACTCCAATGGTCTGACAGTTATGACAAAAAACCGATTTGTATATAAGGACTGTATTTTCCTTAGCATTTTTCAGGAAAATGACATAATGCATGTCAACTTATTTTTTAATTGGCTATGGATTGGTGAATTATTGACATTTAAAACTGGACCTGGTATGTTGCAGGATTCTAAAAAAAAAACTTAAAATGTGTATTTTGACACTTACCCCCCATTTAAGTGGGTCCACTTTTGGCAAACTGTCATCGACAATGGAACCACTTGTGCATTCAGCCTTAATGTCAGTTGTATCCAAATCGTCGAATTTCTTTTTGTCGTCTTTCGTTTTTCCACTGAAAACCCAAACCATTAGTTAATAAAGTGAATTGAGGTAAAAATGATTAATGTCTCAATAAAAACGTAATTTTGCATACCTTTTAGAGCAAGCAATAGAGCAGAATCGCTTGTTTTTCTTGAACTTAGATTTGTTATCGACAATACCGCACGCTTCGCATTTAGCCATATCTCCTTTTGGTGATAGCGAACCAGAAGAGAGTATCGACTTTTTTCCTAAAAGAAAATGGTATTTAAGTATAATTATTTATTATGCAAGTAAAGATCATTAATATAGGTAATGTGTTGTCTAACTGTCATTGAAAAAGGAGCCCAAGCTCTTCATTACGCTGTTGGAAGTCTTTTTGTGATCTTTGACTATAAACATGAAGATTTTTTTTTTTGAGACACAATAATATTCAAAAAACCAAAAAATTAGCTTGGGTGCCATTTTTAATACTTACCCTGTATATGCTCTAGATAGAAATAGAAAATATAAACACGATTGAAACCATTTAACAATGGGAATTGTGAAAGTTTTGAAATCTACTGTAAAAAGGCTACAAATGTGCCATAAGTCAAAGTTTTGGTCTTAAAATTAAACTTTTATACGTGTTAATGTTGCAATTTGCTTCAAACCTATTCAGAGCGCTTGATAAATGTTGGTTAATTGTATACCAAAAAGCGCTTTTTGTTCCTCCTTAGTCTAAAAACTGCTATAAATGTTTGTAAATTACCCTTACTTAAAGGTTCATCATCTTGATCACTATTTGTCGAATGGGGCCGCTTCAAATCGCTTAACATGCCACTTCTCGTAACTGGAAACGGTTCAGACGATTCTTGTATCACAAAGTCTTCAATGACGTGAGTTAACACCTAAGATAAGAAAATAAATGTACCACTGCCCAAACGCTACGATTTGCAACCAAAATGTAATAACAACAACATAACTCACTTTACTAAGCTGAGGCTTTACCATGGCCTTGGGAGGACAACGTTCTTTGACTTCTTCAGCAGTAACAGCAACCTGCATACCACCCTCAGATGACGTGGTAGTCGGTTGGGCGGGCGCAGTTCCCGGTAATGGAGTTGGCTGGACACATGAACTATCACTCGAAGAAAGCAATTTCGAGTCTTGAGCATTTAAGGTACTTGAATCTTTTACATCAGAAGATTGGACTGAAAATTAACAATTGTATGTGAATTAGAGAAGAAATTTACTGAGTTGTTTAGATATCCGGTTAAACAAAAACAAACATCAGGTTAAGAAAATGGTTAGTTAGTGTCTTTCAAACTGGGTAGAAGATCTACATTAAAACAAAACAAACAGTAACATTGAATGAAAATTTCCCCAAATTGCTTACAGTGATAAATACAGAAACATTTTGCAGTAGCAGAACACGACTGCAAGAAAGTTCCGTTATGATGCATGTTTACGAATCAATCGATGCTCTAAAAAAAACCCATGAAACAACAATTTTGCGTAGGTAGCAGTAAAGTTACGAAAGTTACGCCAGCTATATTTGCATGTAATCTTAAATAATGTAAATATTAACTCGCTTAGATTAGACAAAAGCGTCGTTATATCGATTGAAATGGTTATTTATGTATCGAACCAGCTTAAATGCAGG
Organism: Ips typographus; assembly: GCF_016097725.1. NCBI lineage: Eukaryota > Metazoa > Arthropoda > Insecta > Coleoptera > Curculionidae > Ips > Ips typographus. The sequence continues at coordinate 3,312,836 of NC_138430.1, read as the reverse complement.
AGTGTCTTATGTGCACTAAGTACACATGGGAAATAATTAAGTTAAGTTTTATTAAACTGATTTTTTGTAGTTTAAATTAGCTTTGTTCTTGGATTTTCGTGAAATTAAACTGTAGATTGGTCGTTGGAGTTTGGGAGTGCAAATTATTAATACTGCTGTCGCCAGAACAACAACAGCAAAAGAAGGTTACAAAGTAGTTAAATAAAAAACGTTTCTAGAGCATTTGACGATAAAAGCATTTTTTTTAATTTGATTATTTCCTTCATTGTGCTGTGTCTTGAAAACAAGGATTTTTTTTCAAGAAAATAAAGAAAATTTATTTATTTAATTTATAGAAAAGGTACATTTTTGTAGGGATGTCAAGTGTTTACCATTATAGTTAGTTTTGGTAGAATTGTATGTTATTAAGAAAATTAACAGTATTACTTGATGAATTTCAAAGGAGGTGAAAAAGGTGATACGTGGAGGTAGAAGGTGGGAAAAAAGGTTTTTTTTGTTTTATTGGTGGTTGATTGTCAGAGACTTTGTCAATTTAAAAAAAAGAGAAATTCGAGCAAAAATCAGTCTATTGAAGATCAGGGGATCTTAGAAAGCTTTTTCCTTCCGGAACGGAAGTTACTGGGTGTAATACTGAGTGCTACCAGCAATTGTACCGTCTAGTCCACGTTATGACATGGAGCAGATTGTGATAGAGGACCTATTCCAGAAGTAGTTAAATCGATAACCGAGGAGGCCTCCCGGCTGTTACCGAGATACAGCCTTTGCAGTTAAAAATCCACCTCAACGGAAAAGAAGAAGATTGGTCAACTGACGGTTTATTTTGGACAATTTGGACTCTCTGGACGAAGAGTATTAGCTGTAAGTAGTTTGTAATTTATTGTATTAAAGACATTTGTAGTTTCAATGATATATTTAGAAGCAGGATTTTTAGGTAGAAAGTAAGTTAGATAAGTTTAGTTATTTACCTTAAAAATAACTTGGCATCCCTATTATAGAATTTTTATTCAAGCTTATTTATTTAAATTTTCTTTATTTACTAGATTATTAGAATGAATGGTCAGGGTAAATCTGATGTCAGTTATGATTATATTATCATGCAACTAGGAGGTGAGGGAGATTTGAGTAAATCTCATCTTCAGTATGATAATAATCTTGACAACTGAAAGCCAATCAAATTCAGAAAACTTTGCAATCCTGCACCCAACTTTTAACCTCAGTTTTAGTCATAAGACTGCAATGCTAATTTTAAAGTTACTTCAATACACCAATATGAGCAAAACTTCTCACCATCAGATCCTCCATTTTCTTTGGAAGTTTCGGTAGTCGTGGTCGCCGGCAAAGCTTGCGACAAACTAGCCGAATCTTGCGGTAAATTTGAATTATCTTCCTTCTCAGCTACTGGTGGAACTACAGGTGGCAAAGGAACCTAAGAGACCACCCAAAATATTGAAAAAACTAATGCTAAAAACGAAATAACTGATTGAAATACCTGTTGCTGTGTTTGCTGTGGTTGTTGCTGTTGTGGTTGGGTTTGCTGTTGCTGAGGTGCAGAGCTAACCTGGATCTGTTGCAGCTGTTGCATGGGTTGACCTTGTTGCGCCACAACTTGCGACACAACCGCCTGACCAGTACCACCTGCTTGCTGAATTTGGCTCGTTATAATGGTACCGGGTGGAGCCATCTGAGCAATTTGTTGCTAAAATAAAACACAAAAATAGAAAATTTACAATATTTTCTTAAGATAATTTTTGTACCATAAATTAACGTTTGAAAAAATGACCACCAAATTATCAGACTTACCGGATGTAATTGTTGCATATTCATTGGTTGAGTGACCAAGTTAGGCTGTAAAGGAATGCCCTGTTGTAAAGTACCAGGAATTTGCTGTTGAATTTGTTGCTGGACCTGCTGCACCGGCATAAGTGACCGGTTGTCACCTGTCACTTGGATTTGTTGTTGTGGAATGCCTTGTATTGTTTGAACTGCAAATTAATTAAAAACCCAATTAACTATAACCATTAATTAATTGAAAAACATAACAAAAGCGATAGAATTACCTTCGTTTGATGGATTAGGTTGGGTCGGATGCATTAAGAGAATACGCAACTTCTTTGATTTGTTCACCATAAAGTGTTTCGGTAAGGCGGATTTGGAATTAGTTTTTTTGTGCGAGTTGGTGATAATACGAAAACTTGACATATCAAAGCATCAATTCTGTGAAACTCGAAATAAGTTGTCGAACGAGTGTTTTTTAAAGCCGATAAGCAAAAATACCAAAATAAAATTGTTTAAACTAGCCCGCTGTTATTGACACAATGACAACCACTAAGTTTTGATTGTCACTTGTTCAACTCATGGCCACGTGAGTTTTTTAAACTTAAGCAGTGGTAATTGGGCTCACGCACCGCCCTCTATACTAGAAAGCCTAAAATGTCACTTTTAATGGCGGCGTTAGCGGTTTTCGTTTTATACACAAACGTATGCAGATGCAGTAAAAAAATGTTTTTTTTAAAATTGTTTCGTGTAGTTGATTGCAAGTTGTGAGTGAAAAATCAAAAAAAGGTTCATTCCTGATCCAGATATGTATAGATAGAGCTTGTTTATACACAATCAAGTCCAGCCTAAACAAATTTGTTTAGAACATTTGTCCTGGAAAGTACAACACACAGCAAACTAGTTTAAACACTGTTCAATGTAAGAAAATCTGTAAATCCTTGAAACTGGGTAAGCAAAACTGGTAAATGGTTCTTATGTTATTACCAAGAACTTTCATTCAAAATTATTTTTGTTGCTCTCACGTTAAAGGATGCTTTAAAATGTAACTCACATACCTGTTCATGTAACAAGTACCTAATAAGTTTACTGTACTAGAAAGCACTTGTACCTACCATTTAGTATATTGTTGGAGTTAAATCATCCCACTTCAAAGTGTTCAACCTAATTGCTGTTACAATGTGGCTTGAAAAACTTATGAACCGCAGCAAACAAAAATAACTTACGCAAATAACCTCAGGTTTTGATTTTAAACCGTAAAAATTCATCTAATCCTCAAAAAAACTCAATTTCCACAATACAAACAAACGCAAACTGTCACCACTATTTCCGCCATATTGGAATTTTTGACAGGGACCTTCTAGGCTTTCTAGTATAGTAGGCGGTGGCTCACGTGACCAGCCACCGCCCTCTGTACAAGAAAGCCAAGAAGGTGCATGCCAAAAATTCCAATATGGCCGAAATAGTGGTTGACAGTTTGCATTTGTTTGTATTGTGGAAATTGAGTTTTTCGATGATTAAATTCATTAAATTAAAAAGGTTTAAAGTCAAGACTTGGGATTACTTGCCAAAGTAATTTTTGTTTAGTAGTTTGTGTTCATTTTATTGTGTTTTCACTATTGTTATTGTTCCTTCATTGTTGTATAATTTGTTGTTGGTTTTTTAACTTAAATTCTATTGCCTCTACAATATACCGTCCACTTGTTGTTTGCCAAATTGTAAAAGCAATTTGGTGAAAGGCCCAAAGGTGTCAGTCTTTTACTTTCCAAAAGACCCTGCCCGAACCCAACAGTGGTTGAAAGCTTTGAACTGGAATGATTTTACTCCAACACAATACTCAGTGGTAAGTACAATATGCTATCTCATTCAATATTGCCTCTTACATACATAGGTGTGTGAGTTACATTTTGAGGCCGCCTGCATTTTGAGAGCAACAAAGGTTTACTCTGAAGAAACAGGACAGCTTTTAGAAGTTCCATTGGCACATTTACATTTTAAAAGAAAGATCTTGGTAATAATATAAAACCCATTTACCAGTTTTGCTTACCTAGCTTCAAGGATTTCCAAATTTTCTTTGATTGAGTAGTTTTCACATTAGTTTGTTGTACTTTCCAGGACAAAGGGTTTTAACCAAACTTGCTTTGGCTGAACTTTATTGGGTATAAAAAGCCACATCTATACATATTTGGAACAGGAATAAAGCGTTCTCTGATTTTTCACTCACAACTTCTAATCAACTACACGAAAAAATAAAAAAAAAACATATTTTCTACTGCATCTGCATAGGTTTGTGTACAAAACGAAAACCGCTAACGGCGCCATTAAAAGTGACATTCTAGGCTTTCTTGTACAGAGGGCGGTGGACCAGCAAAAAATTAGAATCAGAACATGTTAACATGATAAGAGTCACAGAGTTAATACACGTTGTGCTGTAAAGAGTTGTAATGTAAGAGTAACAAAAATGTGCTTTACAACAAATATCAAACTGCCTTCAGAGAATTAACTTTTCAACCAATATTTGTATGTAATCCTCGACCTGAATATCCTTCACTAATACATCCATCTATATCAACTTTTTAGTTTTAACTTCCACGTGTTTTACTCTTCAACATTTTATGTAACTTCAAAAAAAATACTTACTCATCATGGGTTTGGCTTGAACTTGCTGTTGAGCGTGTTGGCCTTGCTGAATTTGATATTGTTGCATCGCCTGTTGCTGTTGTATCACTTGCTGTTGCTGCAGCGTGACAGTTTGCATTTGTTGCTGGTTGTTCGCAACTTGTTGTTTGTTTTGTTGATTTCCCATTTTGTCGTTCATTTGAGAGTTTGGGGTCATTGTGGTGGTCATTCCTGTGGATGTGTTCATCACCAGCATCCTGTTATAAATACTTGAAGATATTAAACAAGTTTCAACTTCATGTGACTTCTAGCCATAATGATAACATCGTTACTGTTGTAAAACAAACGAATTGATTTAAACTGATTCAGATTTAATACTTGATATTAAAAATGGTTTGGTAGGAATTTTTACACATAGATTAGATAACAGCAGATAAACACAACAGTCAAATTAACTCTGTGCTTATTATTAAAAAACTTACTTGTTTCCTCCAACTAAATGATGAGGCTGTAGATTTGCGTAGGTGGTTTTCATTTGAGTTTGATTGGCCGCATCTGCTTTGGGTGCTGGAGACCTAATTTGGGGTGTTTTCGTCCTAATTTTAGCGGTAGGTTTGTTTCCAACTCCCTGAGAAGAATATGTCTAATTACCAAAAAGGTAATTATACATAGAACAAAACTGTAGTGTCTAAATGAAATTGTTGGGTACAGAAGATGGTTTGATATAGGTATGTTCAACGAATTGTGATGAGTTTCGTGATAACATAATTAAAACAAACTGAAACATCTCTTTCTAATGTACTTACGGGAGTTTGTGCCCCAATAGTTTGAGTTGAAACTGAACTGGCTGGTCGGATGGTGGCGTTGGACGGAAGAATATTCAATGGCCGATTAGGCTGCTTCGGTTGGATATTCTCGTTAATCGGCCTGGTACTTTTGGTAGCTTGTGTTACAGCATTTTGGGCTGCCATCGCTGCTGCTTCTACAATTTTTTATTGAAGTAAAACTCACTTCTTTATAGCAAGAGTTTCTTACGGTTTTGCTGCGTTTGAATCGTGGTTTGGGGATTTTGCTGTATAAACATTCCTGGAGTACCATCAGCCTGGGTACCTCTAATGAAAATAGGTGGTTGTGCCAGCAATGTTTGCGACTGTAATCCGTTGGTAGCCCAAACTTGTGGTATGCCATTTGTAAACTGCCAAGGAAAACTGTTGGCGGCTAGTTGCATTGGTTGTCCACCAGGCTAAAAACAAAAAAAAACGAATGTTTTAAAGCTAAAGTTTGTATGTTTTTAAAGCGTGTTAACAATCAAATCGTTTAATATTATTTTTTATGGTGCGTTTTTGCAACAATATTAGTGTGTCCAAGCGTCTTGTCTCATTTTTCCTATTTTTTTGTCTTCTTTTATAATGTCTCTTATTTGATATTTCTCTCAGCTTTGTTGTTACTTTTGTGGTCGTACAAAGAAATTCATGTAAATTTAGACAAACTCTCTAATTCTAAACTGAATTGTTTCTAAACTTATATACGCTCTGTATAACGAATTAAAATATAAAAACCAGACTACAAATTTAGGAAAACGATTATTCATGCTAAAAGCTTGTTTACTCTACAGTTTTGCGTTTTTCCAAGTTTATTACATTTTCTAGTCTACGAAATAAACTATCTACGAAAAATAAAGAATTTCTAAAATTTCTCGAGCCACTCTTACTTGAATAGGACTGATAATTTGTGTGGTAGGTTGCGTTCCAATCATTGCTTGAGACACTTGAACGCATTGGCCCTGTTGTGGTTGCGTTTGGGCTACCGCGCCAGTACTACTTGCAACCTTTTGCATTTGAACTTTTTGGCCCATCACCTATTTGACAAAAAATCCAAATCTAATTTCATCCTACACCAAGAAACACATTATGCCAAAAAATGAGACGATGACCAGTTTCGATTTTTTTTTACAGAGCTAAACTTAATATCAACTAGTGAATAATTACACAGCTACAACTAGAAGCAAACTTAAATATTATCTACAACTATTTTTATTTAGTTTTCATTAGGATTTAAAATTTTATGTGTCTAAATAGCTAAACTCTAAAGCAGGCCATTATTTTAAACACATACTTTCAGACAAAAAAGTGTTTTTAGTACTCTCATGTAATGATTGTATGGTAAAGAGTTAATAAAGGGAAACCACACTTATGAGCTTGTAGAGCTGGTTTAGAGCATTGAGGAGTTCCAGAGTTGGTAATTATATCAACGAGCTTTTTAGGAGCCATTATTCCCTAAATCTCCCATGGAGACAATTTTGTTTTCAACAAATTCAGAAACTTCAAAGTTATGCTAAAATGTATGGATTACATTTGGAAAAATGAGTAAAATCGAAACTTTGTTTTAAGAATTTAAGTTTTAAAAATAACTTTTTTAAGCTTGATCATAGATTGTATCACAACTCTATTGCTTATTTCTGTTTTTAATACATATTATTCTGCTACTTTACAACGAAACCAGTCATCAACTAATTAATTCATAGGTATTTCAGGTTTCAGGCCTTGTTTTATTATTTATTGTTAATACCTTTTAGAGAATGAGACCGCTTTTCAAGCCAGAAGATAAAGTCTTCACTATTTCAATCAATTGATAGATGCAAACAACCAATTTCTTATATCTTTGTCATATTTTCTTAGATGATCAACTATTTAAAAAAAAAAATATTCTGAGTATTCAATAGGTATAGTTTATCAGCGACATTCAGATCACCAGCAAAAAACGTATGTCGGTGATTAAATATGATATTGATTGATTATCAAAATGATTATAGTTTTATCAAGAAATTAGCAATCAAAGTTTATATAGCAACAATTAAATAATTCTTAGAAGATGTACAACACTTGCAGAGGCTTCTGGCAATTTTTATAAGGTTGTCATTTAGAGGCCACTGTCACTTTCATAATAGATCTAGAAGCTTTTAAAATAATTCTTGAAAGGTTTAAGACAGTTAGAAGGTTTACAGTAATATTTAGAGAACTCTGGCTTGGAGCACTCCAAAATGGTTCTAGAGGCCTCTGACAATTTAAAACAAATCTAGGAAGTAACATTAGAGTTATTTACGCATTCATCTCCACTTTCAGGACATGGACTTCTACTTCACTTTGAAATTTAAGACACTTGTTGTTTATGAAACTTTTAAAACGGTCTTAGAGGCCTCTGGCAATTTAAAACAGTTCTGAGAAAATTTAACACAGCTGTGGAAGGCTCTGGAACTTTTCAGTAGCATTTGGAGGTTTTTGTCACATTCAAAAAGACCTCTGACAATTTAATACAACTCTCAGAAGGTTTAAGACACTTTTTAGAAGGTTAGTTGTTTGGTTTGTTAAAGGTTGTCATATAAATAGTATGTTCATCAGTTTTTGCCTGTCTCTATAATAAGAGAAGTAGTTCCCATTTAAAAGCGTTCAATTTGGTCCAGTTATAGAAACTGGTACAAAAAGCAGGTCTAGTTGGGACTATACAAATAAAAAAATCTAAGCAATCAACCATTCCTGCATCTTTGAGTGGATACAACGTACACAACAGGGCCTATAAAATGATCCGATATCAGAAAACCCAAAATGACAAAGAAACTCGGGCAAAAATTAACACACAAGCTTTCTACTTATTTTGTCATTATAACAATCATATACCTTATGCATTTCCTGAGTTTTTTGTTGCGTAACTTGAGCGTTGCCCTGGGCGGAATGAGTGGGCAAAATGTTGGGTTGCGAACTGATTACACCCAACTGACTAAAAACCAAAGTTTGTTGATTCTGTGTGGTGGGAATGGTCGGAATGGTTGTGTATCCAGGAAATGTGGTGGCTTGACTTCCTTGTAAAACTTGCTTTCCTTGAGTGGCAGTGATCATATGCGGAGCTCCTATTTGATTGCCTTGGAAAGGTTTAGTAATGACCTATATCAGTATAAAATGCTAGTCTAGTTTAGTTTCAGGGGTTAAAGTTGTTAATACCTGTATTTGTTGCGGATTAAGACTAGGGTGTAACTGAATATTTCCAGGCATAAAAAGCTGTCCTTGATTGTTGTAGAGTTGCTGAAGGTACATTGGATTTTGTGTCGGTTGTTGAATCACTTGCACTCTACCATGTGCCCAGTCAACCTAAATTATGGCATTATATTGAATGTGATAGAAACTGAAATTCTTTAAAATAACAACCTGTTGAGGATGCGCCGTCTGTTGACTTTGTTGTAAAGGTGACATGGTTGTTATGGTCGTACTGCCACTTTGAGCAGTAGCAGCCAAAACTTGTCCATTTTGAGTCTGAATTTGCACTTGTTGTCCTTGTTGAGCTACTTGTTGTTGATGCATTGGAGATGCGTGTTGGTTTTGTTGTGGTGGTCCCATATTAGTCTGAATGCACTGTTGCCCTAAAACCAACCAAATAGAATCAAATATTTAAAAACTTGACAACCCAACTAACCTTGTGCATTAACAGTGACTTGCTGCAAGTGAGGACTTTGCGCTTGCACTAACTGTTGCTGTTGTTGCTGCTGCTGTTGTTGTTGTTGTTGTTGCTGCTGCTGCTGTTGCTGTTGCTGCTGTTGTTGTTGCTGTTGCATTTGCTGTTGAAACTGTTGTTGTTGCTGATCTTGCTGTTGCACCTGTTGGTTTTGTTGTTGAACGGGTTGGCCGTTGGCATCCACCATCTGCTGATGCAAATTAAACTATATTGTGTTGGAGAAGATCAACGAAAATGCACATGGAAACTTACTTGTTTGTTGAGATCGGCCATTGTTGCGGACATTCCCGCGTCTACGCTTTGTTTGATAAACTCGTGTCCTCGATCCAAGTTTAGTAACGTGTTAGCCACGTCATACTTGCAATCGTCGGCTGTAATATCGTGAATTCCTGCCTTTTGGGCTAGAGTTTCTAAACACTGAAGAGATCTTGAACCTGCAACCAAATATTACTTATTAAACCATTCAATATGCATTACAGTATTATAATCGTGACTTTTTCCTCGATGCGCAACAAAACATCATCACCACGAAAATGCCAGCACATTTTCAAAGGACATGAAGACTTTATAACGCTATTCCCATTGGAGAGCTTATATAAAAATATCATTTCTTTTACGATAATGGAAAGACCGCGGTTGCCCTATCGCTTTGGTGAACATAACCATATCAGACCAAAATAATGGAAAGCTCGTATTTAGAGCTTTCACCTGAGATGCATCAAAAAGTTATTCATGACAATTTTTTTCCTCTGTAAATTAAATAATAGAGAGGGAATTCATATATTTATTAAATTTCATATTTATTTGCCCAAAATGTACATTAAGAATATTGAACTACGCAACGTCCTTATTATTGATAATTAGCTTAAACTTTTAATTTTTTTTTAGCAATCACAGACTGCAAATAATGCTGACCATTTTCTGAAATGTTGCCGGTGTGGACTTGTAATTCTCTAATTGGATAAGTTCTGTTTGACAGTTTAAAATCCTTTTCAATTTACCTTGTTGATTGTTATCACTATCCTGTGTAGATGACGGTTCTTGATTATTTAATTGAGCCTCTTCGTTGTTATTCAATTTCTGCTGTTTATTTGGAGTATTTGTTGTGTCTTTCAAAGGCTGCTTATGCTGCTGAGAAAGAGTGTCAGCGTGCTGTTGCTGTTGTTGCTGTTGCAAATTGTCGTAGTGTTGGGACCTGAAATATAGAAAAAGTTTTAATGGAAACAAGGAACAAAAAAACAAGTTATTTTCTTGTCACAAAAAATGATTGACGTTCCCCCATAATTCGCATTCTTAACTAAGAAGTTTTTCGCACATTATTCTTCATCTTTGTTCGAGATGACGTCTTATCAGATTTACATAATACAATCATATTTAGAACTGGAAATTCCAGACACGATCTTTTTTTGCAATCTACGTGACTTTCAGATCCAAAATGCAATTATTACATTCCCACCAGGGGGGATCGTTCTCCTGACGCTTCCCGTCTACTTCCACTGGGAATAGTGGATTTTTTTCCATTTTTACGCAACGATTGCTCCCTATCCTCGGAAGGGGAGATACACGATATACTGTATACAAGGGAGGGAGAAGGGCACTACAGTTAGTTAAACCTTTATTAAATTTATCTAGAGGGAAGATTATCCTGCATTTAGATGGACTGTTTACTATTAAATTTGGATATTTTTTTGCAAAAGATCGCTATGGAAAATTCAGCCTTGTTTCTCAATCCCGACACTCTGCGAGGAAATTACTGAAATTGAAGCCATAAATTTTACAAGACGTGCTTTTATAGGGAAAGTTTTAACGGGAAATTGTCGAGTGCAGTCCTACCAATTTCTTAGAGCCCTTGTTGACAAGTTTGAAAAATATGAGCTTGTGTGTCCTTATATTTAAAGTGATTAATTTTGTTTTTAAGGAATTGAGGTGTAAAAATTTAATAATTATCGCGAGCTCAGCCTAAATTAATTAGGAAAACTGGCGCAAAACGAATCGAGGAGGGTTCCAATTAATTTGAGCGTCATTTCCTAGAGGTTGGTCCTGTTTTTCTTTCACCCCCTTCCGCGAATCGTAATTTTAGACGCATCCGGCTTAGATTCGATCGTTTTCTTGTACACCCATTGTATAATTTTCAACCTAAGGCGGAAGCCAGGTTCATTAAACGGGCATTTTCAACGTGGATCGTACTACATGCATGTGTATTTATGTGGGAGCGCCCGCAAACTAGTAATTTTACCATCCGGGCTGGGAATAATATCTCTATTATCATTATAATACCAGTTTTTTTAGGAAAAGTGTATTAAGCTAAAATTTAACATAACTTGCTTCTAAAATTTAAAAACACATATCAAATTATGAAAAATATCAAATTGATTGAGCTTGAAATAAACAATCTTACTTTAGGCTTGCCAAAAGTCGAATTGTTGTAATTTCAAAGAATGTCAGTTCATTGAGGGGGGTTTTGAGCATTTCTGAGGAATTTTTAAAAAAATTGTCAATTTGGTAACATTGCAAAAACTTGGCAATAGATAAGAAATTGGTCAGTTTGGAAACATTGCCAAGATTGAGTACTAAATTAGGAAAATGATTATTTATGGTAATTTTAAGGAAAAAATCAGTTCCTAAAATTACTACAGGCCATTCTATCAATTTGGTACTAAATTAGAAAAAAATATTGTAAACAGTTATTTTCACAATAATATTAATTTTTTTGTTAAATAAAATTTTGTAGTTTTTGACACTTTGAATTAAAAAAAAAACTCTTGGTAAGAAAGCATTTGCGGACCCATGTTCATAGAAGATTTTCGACTCGAATTTACCTAAAGAACATGAAGTGAAATGATGAAAGATTTTTAACAGTTTGCAGCTTTATAACCTCTTTTTTGAAGTTAATGACCCACTTGTGAATTTGCCTGATGTCTTGAAACCTAGGTAAACATCTCTACCATCTGATATGTAAAATATCTTCAGAGTAAATATACATATTATCACTGTCATCGGCACATACAATATCAATTGTTGCAACTATTTTAAGAAATTAGACAAAAAAGGTAGGCAATTTCACCTAACCAAACTCTCTCTGACACCACAAAAGTACAATTTATGACGGTACTTTGTAAAACCGGTATTCCGGAGAAGAAGGAGGCATTCAAAGGATGTTTTAATTGTGTTTTTCAAAGGTCCGACAGCCTACCTGACCGGAATACCCATCTAGGTTTAAGGGGGAGACTTTAAAATGTTGTGCTGGAAGTAATTTAAGTTTCGGTTCACTAAATTAGTGTAGTGATAGGATTTACTGTGAAGGTCTGTGTTTTGTGTTCTATCAGTGACCACCAAGTTTTTTTTTTAATTTTCAAACTTCCATACACTTAAATAAATTGTTTTAAATTTTGTTAATAACACAGTGAAAAAACAAACAAACCTGCTATGACTGTTCCAAAGACCATTCTGTCGTAATATCAGTTTCTGCCTCAGTCTGTGGTATTCTTTTAGAGTTCTGACCTTGACTGGTTTTTTGTACTTTACCCTGAACAGTCCTTTCGGGGTATTCAATGTCATTATCATCACAAATCACTTTTGTTCACTCTGACAGTTTTTCTGCTCCTCTTACTTTCTAGACGGTGAATAGAAAGCAGGTAGGACGCTGCAAGAATTTCGTTTTATCGAGACCGAGCCTAGTTTGTTCTGCTGTTAAGTTTACCAGTTTTAAAGGTATAACATTTGTAAATAAACGCGTTGGGAAATACCTAATTTTTTTTACTATACCAATTAATTTGACCAATATACAGGTCAATGTTTTTAATTTCATCAAAATAGCTTTGCAACAGTCTCGTGTACATTGGTTTATTTTGTTTTTCTGGCAGATAAAGAAAGTAAAACTAGAGTGAAATAAAAAAAAACATACAAAAGACATATTAGATTGTGTTTCAAAACATAATTAACAATTCACATACATTTACTGTATGAAATATTGTTAAACCCCTTTTTTAACAACAAATATCATGGAATTAACAACATATTTGTCTTTAAGTAGTTTGGCAATCATTAAACTGCCTATACTCAAATGAAATAGACAAAAAATCGACCATTTTGACAGTTTTAAAGTAGTGATACAAACTGTAACATGGGATTAATGATTCTAGAACATTTTAAGGTTTCCAAAACACAATTCTGGCAATATGCAAAACAAAATTACCATTCATTTTCTTCGATAATAAAAATTTTAAGACAGATCCTGATTTTCACATTACTTGACAATTATAGAATTGATTTATTATAACGTAAAATTTGACAATTCTAAAACAGTGAGAACACACAACAAAGCAACAAAACACCGTTTTGTTGATTATAAAACACGAATACGGTTTTAAACAACATTTGACAATTCAAAAACTGATGATATTTGAAACAAATGTACAAATGTTTGTTAAAAAAGCTGAATGACAATTGTTGATGACAATTGACAATGATTTCTAAGCCAACCTAACTTTCACTTCACTCAGTAAGTTCATAATTTAGCTCTAAAAGTAGTCATAAATGACTATTTTGAAAATGACTATGACAATAAGAAAATTGATAACATTTTGACAAGCTGAGGGTAGCAAAAAATTCTTCTAACCTCAAAATTCTACGACAGTAAGATAAGACATTTTAAAATCTTCATTTGAGAACACACCAACATTTCTGACAACCTGAGAACAATAATTCAAGTATTTTTGACAAAGAGACAGTTTCTATTATAATTTGACTTTTTTTTGTATTCAAATGTAAATTTTAGAATTTTTAACCATCATACAGTTATGGAAGTTTCGAAATATTTTTCAGATTATTAGATAGAAAATTTGATCATTTTTATTTTCTCACTCAAAGTGGTTTGTACAGATTGGTGGTGAAAACACTAATAAGAATGTTACTCATTTGGTACGAGAATCCTTTGTTAGATAAGTTTTACCAAGTTAGTGATAAACCAAAATGTCTAAAACACTGAATAACAAATCAAAACCACGTTTTATTCAGTTATTTTTCAGTTCTTAGTTTAAAATACAGGATTTTATTTCGACAATATTGACAGAGAAGCCATGACAGGAAAATCTTTCAAGTAAATTTCAATTAGACCCATAAATTTACTAGTAAAATTGGTAAATCTTCTTGTCACACTGAAGTTTATTGTTCTAGTTTTTCCTGCATTCGAAAGTGAATTTTGAAAATTAAAACCCATGGTCAAATTTCTAAGCCATCCCATATGAAACCACTTGTGTTAATGACTATTGTTAACCACCATCTGTTTGCCACAACCGGATATTCAACGTTACTCACACTTATTTCTTAGATATTCTATTACATCCAGTTCAAATTTGATTATTTTGTTACTTAATAATGACAATTTTTCAAAGCATTTTTCGCTGGAAGAGTTAAATCGATTACAAACCCACTCAATTTAGTTTATAACAATACCACATGCAAATTGACTATTACTGTTTCTGGTTTTTTTTGTTTGATGTTCTAAACGAGTAAAATAACAAAAACTGAACAATTCGATTTAATATTCGAATAACCAATTGGCAGCAAATTGTCGGTTTGTGTGTCCTATTTGTTTACAATCAATTGCCTACCAAATGTTTAAAGTGGAAGTAATAACTTGTAGTTTGTCTATTTTTGTCCAAAAATTCTAGTATCAGTATATACAGGGTGATTATACTTTACTCAAGGGCTGTTTAATTTAGCAAAGTTGTAGCATTTATCTAGAATCGTTAGAACCTGCGTATATATTTTTGAATCAATTGATCGATTTTAAAAATATATTATATGTTAACATTTAAAAATTGTATTCATATCGTTTTTCCTAATGGCAATATCAAACACACTGAACCTTATCAATGTTAACGCATTTAATATTTTTTCACAAAAATTGAAATTAAATCATCTAACAATTGATTCCATTTAACAGACAAAATAATAGAAATACGTAAAAACAAATAACTATTAAGAAAATTTAAGTTGAAAAAGTAAAGGTAATTATGTTCTTAAAGCTTCTTTACGGTAAGCTTAACAGCAGTTTTTAAAGTGTAGAAGTGTTGAAAAAAAAAGAATTTACACATTAATACAAGAGGATATGTTATGGCAACTAAATTCGATCGGTTGTTGCAAAATCCAACCTCCATTCCAATCGAAAAAGAAAAAAATTGTCTGGAAATCACTTTCACAAATTATCCTGTCCACGTAATTTATGTCCGACCGAGACACGGAGAATGCATGTTGACCGAAAGTCCGAAAACCCTCAACTGAGAGGTACCTAACCTTCCCGAACCCAAAAATGTTAATCTATCTTCCTTTATGGGGGTCTATATCGGCCCAGAGATCATAAATATCTGAGTGACGTTTTGTAGAAATATGGTCGATGGCTGATGTCGGAACACATGGAACGACCCTTTGTTCGTGTCTTGGCCATATTGAAATGGGAGGGTGGAATGTTAGACGAGGCGTGCTTTTCTGACTTGTGTGAGACCCCTTCGAAAAAAAAAACCAAAATGATTGGAAGAGATTAAATAGTTCTTTGGAATAGTTTGAACGAATACCTACTTTCGGAACGGCAAAGGGGTTCCCATTGTGTGTCTAAACATACCCACCAATTGTCACTTTTTTAAATAAGTTATCCACGTTCAGAAAATTTGATTTTAAATTCCTAGCTCTGTTACTAAAAAGTTGATTTTATTGAGAAAGATCATAGCTCAGTAATATTTCTTAATTTATTTTTAAGTAATAACTAACAATTAACTCTTTGACGAGCTTAGATACTGTAAAATCCAAATTAACTTAGTTATAAAAGACTTACGATACCATTTAACTTGATTCTAAATGAAGATATCTCTGGAAATTGCAAAGCAAGGTAGAATTGTCCTAATAAACTATAAGACCAATTTGAATTATCATTAAACTTTTCCTGATTTTTACTACTTTTGGACGAGTAGATGTCTCAATAAAATCTTGCACTTAAACTAAGAAAAGGAATTTTCAAACTGGGATAATTTGACTTTGATTTTGATTTCAGTCTTAAAAATTGTCTTATACAAGACCACCTCGTATAATATTTGTTTATAGTATAATTTACCAAAAACTGTATTATTCTTCTGTAAATTAGTTCTTTCTTGTTTAGTGGCTGATTTTACACATGATTATTTCCTTCCTATCAATTTTGACCAATCGCTATCAAGAATTAGTTTAACAAATGTAAATTTTAAGTGGAAAAATCACTTAACAACTGTCAACTTAGCTGTCAGCAGTTTTTCCGGAAAAAAATTCGAAAAAATTTCACACTCCTCACAGCAACATAAAGAATAGTGTTACCCTTTCTGGCTTGAAAGTTATTGCTCTTATTAATTATTGTTCTTATTGTTTTAATTAAAATAAAATGTTTATTTAACTCAGGAAATAATCTTACCAAATATCCCTCGTGCATCTAATTTTTCCTGTGAAAAAATTGGAATACTCATTTCTAAGTAATTTGTTTTAACAAATAGCATGAGCGAGAGTGGTTTTAAAAATCATCCGAGTCGAAGACGAAACAAAAATGAATTTACGGTTAAAAATTGCTTTTAAAACAAAATCTGCCAAATTCAGTCTGTAATAACATAATTAAATCGTTCGTTCACCTGACAAGTGCAGACAAGACACTTTGCACAAGAGTTGGGAACAATATTTTTTCTAGGAGGAATCACAGACGTAATTTTGTTGATGTAGTATGTTTTTGTTGTAAAATAGGTAAATAATACTGAAGCCAGTAAAACTTTTAGTTTTGACAAAATTGGAGTTTTCTCTATATTATTAAATTTGTTAAAATATCTCAACAGCGTTTGTATACGATAACTACAATAAACTAAATTAACTAACTAACTCTAGTTTTAAAAGTACGATTTTATGACCGTTCTAAACAGCTATTATAACGACCATGCAGGAGATATTCATTAGGATTTCCATTATCTCAAATTACACGCTTACTGGCATAATTTTAGAAGACCAACTGCAGGACTTTTTGGTTACTATATAAAGGGACTTTGTCGGCACTTTAAATATTTACCACGACTGATTATGTTAATTACAGTTTACACTACGAAACACTTGGCAAAGTCTCATCGTGTTTGTGAAGCCCGCGGTTGTAAAGAAAGTCACGAACAACTTACCGGGCATAACCGTGAACACTTATACGAATCGAAAGCCCGAAAAAGCGGATTTGTCTCAAGATACACACCAAACACGTATCCGGAATACAAAACGAAGGATAAAGCCATAAAAGCATATCCAATCTGCAAATATTTGCAAGTTCAAATCCTATTGTGAGGCCAATCAGTCATTGGCAGGTACAAAATATGCACCCTTTAGTCGATTGCCTTTCACCCAAAGTTAAGACCTATTTTCCAATATATATTTTGTCGGGACATCTGCCTACTCCTGAAGCATTATGAAAGCCATATATTTGAAACCATCACCATTTGTATTGCCCTCAGAACGGCCATACTTCCCCTCCGTGCATGGTTTACGTCGTTAACGGGTCCGGACTGGGGAAAAATTTTCTCATTTAAAAACCCCGCAAAGTTGTCATAGAATATTGTCGAGAACACTCGAAATTGTTGATTGAATATGTGTTTTTGTTTAGTGTCAATCTAAAAAAGTCTCCTCGTTAGTGATATTTTTGTAGTTCCAATTTGGTCTAACTCTGGAACCTTAGAATTGGATTACCATGTTCACCTAATTCATGTGACAATTAATAGATGAGCCTTATTAGTAAAAGTTGAAAATTTAATTGTCTTTTCGTAGCTTGCAACCATAGTTTTCAAAATTTGACTTAAGCTGAGGGTATTGTCACGTTTAACTTGTGTTGTTCCAAGATATCACCATATTATGGGTTTAAACTGGGAACTCAAGTTGTAAGAAGGTACTTCTGACGTCTTTTCTACAAAAGTCAGGCTTATGATGCATTTTTGAAATATCTCGAATATGTGAAAAGTTAGAAGAGGATTCAGTAAGGTTCTGTTGAACATGAATTTGTTGACAAATTGTCATCTATCCAAGGTTACTGGAAGATGACTGAAAGTTTAAATGACATTAATACAATTGGTTCTTTAGTACAGAATAATAGGAAGTAAAAGTGAAATGACGATGAGGGGGACAATCTCATGATCGTGTTAGATAAGCAAATGGCGCATCGTGCTGAAAACCATTCTATTGAATTCCGACAATACCTTTATTTTGGAATTATAATCGCAAAGAGGATTTGCGTAGCCGACCATTGTTGCCGAGGAAGAAATATTCAAGTAATTCCCTAACTTCGGCTCTGAGTGCCTACAATGTCGGCAACAGGGGCAAACCCCCCCGTCATTTTCTGTCGGGAGCAGCCGGTGCAAGCCGACTCGACCCCTCTCCACAGTCACGTGACCCACCCTCCAAATCATCTGTCGATTCGTTCGACTATACAAAAGAAACGCCCGACCAGCGTGCCGTCTTCGTCTAAGCCCGCCTATCGGACAAAGAGGGCGAGAGCGGATGTTAGGGAACCGGGCCGCTTTTGAACGACCCTCGGATAAAATTCTGAAGGGGGATATACACACACAGAAAAAAGAGGGAGATTACCGAAGTTGGTCTCCCTAAAATTTGTGAAAAACGAATGTGATGTGTTGGATGAGAGGGATTTTTGCCGTTCCTGTTCGCCACCGGCGTAGGCAATTGCTATTTGCATATTGCGATGGCGGAGTTCATTAAAGTACTGAAGGGATGGCGGTTTAAGTTAGGGCAATAACGCCAAACACATCGTTAGGGGTAGGACGATCAATGTTGAGGGTACATGACAAAAAGCATAATATCACCTTGGAGTTCTTATCAGATTTCAGAGTGTTTCACGCAGACAATTCCACTCATGTACAAAAAATGCCATATATACGTCATCAAAACACGGTTTGCTATCGGCTAATAAGGAAGGAAGAGAGTTTGCTAGCGGATAAAAAAATCGGATAAATTTTGCTGTTGATTTCATCGTTTCCACGGATTTTCACTACACTTCTATTGTTGCAATGTCTCACCTTGAGATTTTTGCTGGCACTGTCAATTTTGACTTTGTTCGTATTGTTTTGGTTATGGCTCGCTTCGGATAGAGTTCTACTGCAGAAAATCAAAAGAACCAGAAAAATGTATTTCTGCCAGTACAAGGCAGTCGCAGTTTATATTCATGGAATTGTCTTATCAAATACCATTCGAGCTCAGATTTTGAACAGGATAATTTTTCCGCTTGTCTTCTCATACTTTCTTTATGGTACAAAACTCGACCTATTTGGCCAAATCACTCGAGCTGGGCTCTCGTGATTTAGTTACAACAGGTCTCGTGCTGTTTCACCAAAAAGAAAGTGTTCTAAGACAAGCACAAAAATTATCCGGCTAAATCTGAGCTCTTGTGGTATTGCCCCCGATAGTTTTGAGTTTTTATTATTTCCTCAATAAAAAGTCGAACTGAAGGCCAATTTTGACCTGATCATAAAACCCAGAGACAATTTTAGGCCCTATTCCTTTTGGCGAGCAACCAAATAAGTGAATGTGACGTCACGACGAGGTAATTTGACAAAACCATAATATGACCGTTAAATGACGTTACATTTACTCCATAGAGCGTCAAAATCAACAAGGTCCTAAAGTTTCACCTCGAAATTAATCAAACTCTCCTTAAGTTACAAGGCAAACAGTGACAGGATGCCCTAAACTGCTCTTTTTTAACTAACATGAAGGGGGTGACATAACTAGGTAAACTTTGACGGCCTCTAGCTTCCTTATCCCTAAAGCAATTTTATCATGTACACCCACTTTCAAGAAGCTCTCACCTTCAGCTATCCACAAGTTTTTGCCTTCACTTTGTATCTCATCAAATAATCGAGTTATGGGTAGATAAAATAATAACCAAAACCTTCTGGGGGGTGAAATAACTTTATAAACTTTGACGCTCTCAAGCGGCATTACCCCTGAAGCGATTTTAACATGTAGTCCACTTTCAGAAAGCCCAAACTTTCAGCTATCAACCACTCTTTGCCTTCACTCTGTATCTTTTCAAATAACCGAGTTATGGAGGGTCAAAGTGGTGGATGTCTATTCCAATTTCTTATAAAGACATGTAATGTAATTATATTTACGAGATTAGAACAATATCATTATAAGTAGTTTTCTGAAATTTTAAAAAGGTATATCTTTGAATCTTGACCTCTGTTTTACCTATATCATCACTCAAATCGATGATACCCTAAAGTTCTTAAATGTAAGTAGTTGCATGTAGTTTTGGACAATTACTGTTTTACGAAAAGACATTTTATTTTGTGGTCTTCTTTAAGTATCTGAAGAAAAGCTTTAATAGGGAAGGTTTCAAGCGACACAAATTCTGATTTCTAATAGAAATGTTTGTTTTTGAGATATTGTTCAAATTTTTGGCTTATTCCAAAGCTTATCACATAAGCTCTGATTTTGAAGCAAATTTATGATTATTTTTAATGCTAAATTTCAATTGATTTGAACATATTTTTGCACAAGCGACTTTGCAAGAGTTTTTTAATATGTAAGGTTGACAATTAACGGTTCAATTAAACGGAACATTAAAACGCTTTTTTACATCAAAACGTTTCAAAACGTTGAAAAGATTCACATATTTGGATATCTATTTACTGAATTAAATATCTAAATGTCAAATTCTAGATATTTAAAATACTATAACGTTTGTATCATATTTTTGTAATTCAAAGTAATTGAATGTAACAGTTGCAATTCCTTAGTAATTACGATTATCGCACAAATTGCAGTTTTTTTCCACTCTTACTGGTTTTTGAGTTAAAGTTTAAGGCATAAGATGTAAGCTATATTATATTGATTGTTAAATTCAAAACACCTAAAATATTTCTGTTCAGAACGCTTTAAAACAACTTACCACATAAAACAAAAAATTATAATTTCAAACTAACAAAATTCTTCAACAACATACACCAACACAACAACCCAACTGGATTCATGCAATACCCGACCGCTACAACACCATGGTTATGGCTGAATGTGCAATTTCTACGGAACCGTAGTAACGCGTATATTGTTAGCGTGGTAAAAAAATAATAAGTACACCTTATTTCGAAAAATTACAATATAAACAAGGTTTATTAGAATGCAAGTGGCACAAGTTTGAAACGCTAATGATATTTGTGGTTAAAAATGTAGTAATTTCATATAATAGGTAATAAAAAAGAGAAAAGCTTCTTCTTGTCTGTACTGATCCTACGTGGTGTGTGTATCATAATCTACTAATTTTCAACTAATTTGAATTAGCAAAATCAGTAGTTTACAGTGCAAACTCTCCTTAACTTATAGGGTGATCTATAATAAGCAATTTGACAATTTTAATTTAGTCAAAATGAAACTAGTTAAATCATGTATTAGTCTTAACTAATATGTGATTTGTTACCAAAATTCTCGGAGATAATCAAACGTTTCCATCTAGTATTGTCATAGTTTAAATTAATGAAAACCAAGTGACTAATCAATTGATTAGTATCATATTTAGTACCCCAAATAAGAAACCGATTGAAGTATATTGAACCTCATACTAAAATGTGAAACAAAAAATGTGCCAATTGGAGACATTGATGAGAAATGTTGTAAATTGGAGAGAGATTATGGACCAAATATCAAAAATGCTAATCAATAAAGTTATCAGTCAGTTTAGTGTTTTACTTTCAAAATTGTGGTGTTTGAAGGTTGAAACGACCCTAAATTGACAATTGATGATAAACTGCATTCACAAGCATATTACAGCAGTAATTTCCATTATTATGCACTCGTATTTCTTTCAAAAAATGATTTTAAGTGAGTCAAATCTATGGTCATTTGCTAATCATGAACAGACCTTCTATTGGACCACAAAAAAAACATATACAGCAGCAAAAAATGATTGTTACCATTATTTAAAAGTAAAACTTATAAATAATGGTAACAATCAGTTTCTGTAAAGTAAATTTTGTAGGGATGGGATAAAGCTGTAAATTCTTCATTTTACAGACAGACAGATTAATTTATTATGAAAAATATGAACAAAATATACGAAATGAAATTTGTAATGTAAAATCAAGGGTAAAACTTTCTAATTGTAATCTTACCACAATTACCAATCCAATCCAAATTATGTCAAACAAAAACTTCTCAAAATGGTTTTGTATAAGCTGGAAAATTCCAAAATATGTGAGAAAACTTGGATAACTTACCGAAATCCTTGTAGAGAGATAGATGAGCCAACTTTTATAAAAACTGCTGAAATACAATATTGTCACGAATAACATAAGTTGCACCATGTTCCGGTACCTAGTCTGGCCCCGGTCTCCCCCAGTGCACTGCCGAATCAGCGAGACCGGCAAATTGGGGTCATGAGACGAGTATTTAATCGGCGTCTCAAGCCATCGACGACCACCGAACTCTGGGGTCATCCCCAGAGGGAGGTCACGAGCGACAGTCCGAACTTTCTAGTGCCCGGACGGCTCGTTACCCTGTTGCAGTACCTAAAGTAAGTCCTTTGGGCGTGTCGGACATAGGGGCACCCTGCTCGTATCGAGCGGGTACCGCTTGGCGGCACTTCAGAAGGCCTTACGCCCATACCCCCACACCCACGCATCTACACACCCCCTCTTGGACAGTGTTCAATACTAAGAGTTATGCAGCGCCGAATAAAGAAGTCATGCTTGTACTACGTTTGTTGTTTCTGTTCCTGCGCTACCCCCAAAACGTGACATGGTGGAGGCGCCTCGTTTGATCTCGGACTACTGATCTTCATATCAGTAGTCACACCCCAGCTCTACCCCTGACGCTACGACCCTCCCAAAAAATGAAGATGTTGAAGATTTTGAAGGACCAGTTTACAGACTCGCATTTGCCCGAATCGAGTAGGGTAAAGTAAAGAGCGACCTGGAGGACGCCCTAAAGCAACAGAGTCTATGCAGTGCAGATGAGCACAATAATAAGTATAATTTATATTAATTTAGTAAAGGTAAAATTTAACTGAGTAATTGGGTATAGTAGAAATAAGTATATAATTTGCATAGTTGCAGTTTAGTAATAACATTGTCTCAATTTTCTAAGCCAGTGACCTAGGTTCCTTGCTGAGACAGCAAAATAGTGCAAGTATCGTGTGTTTATTTAAAACTAGGTCAAGTGCAAGTACTTGATATAGGATTCTTTGTTTATTAATTTAAAAAATATATATATATTGTTTATTTCAGTGGCCACCGGACGACCTTGTTGCGTCTATCAACGCATTGCCATATCATTTAAGGAAGTAAAGCAGCAAGTCTTGGAGAAGCTGACATCTTCAGATGGGTCCCGCCACGACGGTTCTACTTACACCCGTGTGCACCCAGAGTCTTTTAATAAGTCGAGCTGAAGAAGCATCTCCAAATGTGCTCACGTTAATTAAGAAGAAGTATACATGTCCAATGATAGGTGTGCTAAAGGAGCACGCAAAAGGACACAATAGGAAGAAGTGAAGCTAAGCGATGAAGTTTGCCGCTTAGAGAATACAGTGCCAAGAGACGGCACTACGAGATGAAGCCTAGGTGAAGCGTTTCCACTTAGATGATGGTGCCCAAAGGAGTATACAATACAATGTGCAGTTGACGTAAATTTTGGCCAAAATGGAGAGCAAGAAGATAGACGCAACACAAGGTTGAAAGGTGACCCAAGGAAAGAATTAATTTTTTTGTGGCTGAAAACATTATCTAGGAATCTAGAAGTAGTTTTAAGAGAAAAGTGTTTATATTTTTGGAATAAAGTTTTTCCCATACCCTCTCTAGCAAATAAGCAACATCGGTTAATTTTAAGATTCATATGGAAAAAGGAAAGACGAGAAATTTATTTTGTAATATAGAATTTTAGTGTTCGGGGCGAACACTTGTTGGAAGGGGGAGATGTCACGAATAACATAAGTTGCACCATGTTCCGGTACCTAGTCTGGCCCCGGTCTCCCCCAGTGCACTGCCGAATCAGCGAGACCGGCAAATTGGGGTCATGAGACGAGTATTTAATCGGCGTCTCAAGCCATCGACGACCACCGAACTCTGGGGTCATCCCCAGAGGGAGGTCACGAGCGACAGTCCGAACTTTCTAGTGCCCGGACGGCTCGTTACCCTGTTGCAGTACCTAAAGTAAGTCCTTTGGGCGTGTCGGACATAGGGGCACCCTGCTCGTATCGAGCGGGTACCGCTTGGCGGCACTTCAGAAGGCCTTACGCCCATACCCCCACACCCACGCATCTACACACCCCCTCTTGGACAGTGTTCAATACTAAGAGTTATGCAGCGCCGAATAAAGAAGTCATGCTTGTACTACGTTTGTTGTTTCTGTTCCTGCGCTACCCCCAAAACGTGACAATATTTCTGAGTGAAATACAAAAAATCTCTAAAGAAAATCTCAAGAAGATCTCAAAAGAGAAAAACAACTTTTTAGAATCCATGGAACTTGGATATTTAGAGGAGGTACCCTGCCTGTGTAATACTATTACGAATCTGTAGAATTTTGCTTCTCTTAATTCGTCGAGAGGACACCTTTCAGCATTACTAAAAGAATTAAGGTAATCACAAAAATGTTCGTAATTGTTCTAATTTTTGTAATTCCAGAAGTAATTTTAGCAGTTTTATCTGTTTTTGTACTTATGAATATATTTACGGTGGTTTCATATTAGTTTCAACTTTAACCTCAAATATCTTGCAAACGGGATACTTTTTCTATAGCACTTTTTAGGTCACTGTGTAGATCTGAGTGTGCGCATCTACTGATTTAAAAATGAACAGGGTGTCCCATTTTAATTCCCTAACTTGTGCCACATTGAAGCCGTAATGACGTTACTTTTCTAGAAATTTCATCATCGAGCTAAGTCCAACTTTGACCTCAAATATCTCAAAAACGAGAGTCTTTCTTATAACTCTTTTTGAGTCACTGTGTAGCCCTGAGTGTATGCAATCCATTGACGTAAAACAGTGCAGGGTGTCTCATTTGAAATTCTTGACTTTTGGCATTTTGAACGCAGTGACGTCAGTTTTGAAGCAGTTTTTCAGGAGGTTCAAATCAACCTTTTTGCAAATTTTCTTTGGTAATTAGGTACTAGTCTAATTTGTAGTTGTAAAAGTCCATTTCAATGAAGTCTACCAACAAATTTTATTTGTGTGGTAATTAGTAGTACTCGTAAAAATATGGAACATGTTTTTTCTTTATCTGCTAAAAGTCCCATGTGAGGTAGAAAAGGTCAGTGTGAGAATTGAGCGAAACAAAATGTGTATGGATGTCTTATACATTTTCACCAAATATCAAAGTTTCAATTTTCAAAGTGTCAACTGTCAATTTTTAGGTCTGCAATTTAAAACAAAACATACCCAAATTAACAAAAATTAGTTAATACAGGACATTATTAGGCAAGTGCGGCAACAATGCACTGGTTACATGAGTATTTCGCCTCGACTCTAGCTTTCCACATACGTTATGGAATTGAAGAGTCTCTAATTACGTCACGGGTGATCGTGCTAGGCTCATTTTAACATTTTATTTTAACTATTTATAAAAATACTGGCAATTTAATATTGAAAAGCAAGACTTAACAGCACATCGTAATAAAAAGGAATTAAGTTTATATTTTGAACTTTTTAAATTCCACTATGGTAGATGACCCCATTATTGTTTTGAGTTGGGAAATAGGTACACTGTTTTCAAAAAAAATTCTAACTTTAGAAGAAATTTCTGTTATTTGTGCAAAGAACTATAAAGGCGTCTAGGCCAGGTCAACTTTTTTCTCAGTTTTCAATCATGGTTGCCAGCGTTCAACTAGAACAGCCTCACGTCTCTTGACATTGTTGCAATAACCAATCAATTACAATAGAAACTGATTACTTTTTACCGACCTGGGGAACCGCTAACCTTGACGGTGCCAACAAATCTGACCTAGTGATGAAGTTTGTTGCATCTGACCTAGAAAATGCGCAGAGGAACAAAAAAATACATAATTACCTCCAATGCATATTAAATAATCCTCCCCACCCCAAAATTTTTTTTTCTGAGTTCGGTCCCCCACCATTTAGCAGCGGGTGCTCATTCAATCAAGCAAGAACCGAACAGTTCCCCTTTAATGTTCAGCCTCTTTTTCCTCGACCGGTTTTACTTTCCGACCGGTCCCCTTTAAGCGCCGCTGTCGTTTGTAAACTGTTAGGGCGCACAACGTTGCCACATCCTCCCAGAAATCCCCCCTAGCCACCACAACCCTCATAATTTGCTTAACACTCATTTGTGTCAAAACTAATTTCTAATCTACCACTTTTCACTGAATTTCAAATAAGATTGTAATCAGGTAACTGTAAGGGTTGGAAAAAAATCAAACGCACAATGTGGCATCGTGGCCTCAGTTGTTGGGTAAACGTGCAAGACAGGAGACGTCCTCTTTTATCTTTTTACTGTTATTTCCTTCTATAAAGTAATTCCAGGAAAGTGTAAATTGTAAATTCACTTTCAAATTGCAGTTTTTGACCGATTGTAAACCAAAGACATTTAGTGCGGAAAGTTGATGCGTCAAAGTGTGCGTGCAGTGCTGAATTGTAAACTTAGTTAATTGTGAGGTAAAATTGTGGCAGTTTTCTTTGTAATCATGTTGGTTTAGTAGTATTAAAAACACATTTTCTGCATAATATTTTTATAATGGCTTTTTCCTTTTAAGTGCAATTTTGCAGTTGGTTTACAATAAAAGATAATCGATAGAAGAAATGACAGAATTGACCAATAGCAGCATCTGATTTCACGGTTTCCATAGATGTTACCCTTAGAATAAAGTTATTCTAGAGTATTATTACCAACTACCTGAAACGGCAGCTTTCATAAGGTTACTAGAAGAAAATTGTAATGCCTTGTGTCTATGTTGTAATTACTGATTGTAAGGCAAATTTACAGTGGTTTTAAGTTAGTTGTTTTAGAAATTTTGAAGTTTCATATTTGCGTTTTCGTTCTGCAATTTTCTGCATTAATCCTGATTCATTTAATTTTCTGTCTTTTCACCACTTCCAATTGCTGTTGCTTGATTTTATTATTATAAAACAAAAGTGATCGTTGGGTCATCGATTTTTTTGGATTTTCACTGAATTGCTCTGTAAAAATGTATGGATGTTGGAAATATATACAGAAAAGCAAATATTTCTAAAAACATGAGAGTAATCATTAAACTGACAAAAAATCTAAAGATATACAGATCAAAGTCCATATCCAAATAGATATCTTTTAACAGGTTTTTTCAAACTGAAATTGGTTGGCCAAAACAGTAGATGTTCCATGTATTTCTTGATCTGTGAAGAGTAAGTGGTGATAAAATTGATTATTATTTATAATCAATAAAGCAAAATAAACAATCATGGGCATATTTTCTGATTTAGTAAAACATTCCATTGTTTTGTATTGTGAATGTAAAATCAGTTTTTATTTCAAAATTATATTAACCTAGAAGGTTTCAAAAATATCTTTCTCTTTATTTGATTCTTAAAATTAAAAAATGTATTTTGTTTGTTTGTAAACTTATAACTAATAAAACCAATTTTCTGATTAATTTCTGGAATCCAATATTGTGGTAAATGACCTACATAATCATTAATTCTAAGGAAACTAGATGCTTTTTTTGGAACTAAATTTATCTGCTTTTGCTATAACAACACATTAAGATTGGTTTAAATACAAAAGTTTGGTTAAATCTGTTAAGAAGTTAAACAAGCATAAGGCCAGCTGTTTGCTTTTCAATTTTTATGTGTTTCGAATTAGGGCTGGGTTTTATTTCAACTTTCACTTAACCTTTCGCATTTTCAGGTGTTTCCATAATTTTAGTGCTTATGCAGCGTTTTTGTATACGGGCACAATATGTCATTTTAACTAAAAATAGCCACTTTCACTTAGGAAATGTCGATGAGTGAATCAAAGGCATTAATTTGTTTGTCAGAAAAGTTATATTTTTAACGGCATTATAAAGTCAAGACTTCAATGTAAATTCACTTACTGATTAGAACTCAAAAGTATCAAATGTTGTAACTTACATAATAATGTAAAAATCCTCATGGAATTTCTGGTGATTATTTTCATAATAACTCTTATATGAAATTGGTCTTGATTTTTGGAGTTTGGACAGGTAGTAGAGTAAAAATACATGCTCCCCACAGCAATATAACTTAAAAAAGGATACAAATATTTAAAAATTATTGAGGGCATAATTTCCGGTAACTATTACAATAAAGTCAAATCAATCAGGTCAGAGGTTGTTCTGATTGGTTGTTAATGTTATGCTTTAAATGTAAATACAACCCGTCAGGCAAATTCCATTTGTCTTGTGAATAAGTCTTTCACAATGAACGTTAACATAAGAAACGTAATTTTCAAACTTTATGTTATGAGTAATAGGAATCTGTAAGACAAAGCAGCTTTTCCTTAAAGATTGCAAAATATACACAAATAAGGATTTGAAAAAAAAAACCTTATGTTATGTTAACTTATGTTAACGTTCGAGATAAGTTTCTATATGTTTGTTGAGAGGAGTTACTAATTTATTTTTTGCTATTTGGGTCTTCTGCCTCACCGCACGAAAAATGTTTGTTGGGAAAATAGTTTTACACCATTCTCAACTTATTTGAAAATAACATAAAACTTAGTCCCTCGCTTAGTCCTCCCAACACAACACTGAAAACAACAACTTAATAAATATTAAACTTGATAATGTGCAATTTGGAACTCTTTGGAGAATTTATGACTTTTCTCATTCCAATAGGAAGGGTTATCTATTGTTGTAGTGAAAGGTGGGTTATATGATAAAAACAAAATTTTCAGTTTCATTTTGATACGACCAAGTGTTATCTTCTCTAGAATTTTTAACTTAAAAGGTTGGTCAATATTAATAGAGGATGTCCCAACATAGGAGTCAGGGTTTAATCTAATATATGGACTTTCTTTTATTTTATGTCTTTTTGAAAAAGTTTCTTTCATCATTGCTGGTTGGCATATATTAGATTTGTGATAATCTCCAGTTCTGAAATAATTTTGGGTGTTCTTGAATTAATTTTTTTAAAGGTCTGGAGGTTTCTCCTACATAAAATTGATTCTTTCATTTCATTTCACTTTCTTTTAGAACCTTTTTAATTTTGGCTCTATCAAATAAACTTTTTGCAATACCTTTTTTTACCATTATTGGATGATTAGATTTGTGGTTTAAATATCTATTTGTGTGGGTTCGTTTCTGTATACTTTTGTTTCAAATTTGTTTATGTTTCTTTTGATCAGAATGTGTAAGAATGAAAGTTCGTCAATTTTTTCAGTTTCTGTTGTAAATTTGATTGTGGGTTCTATTGAGTGTATGTGTGTTAGAAATTGGTTGAAAAAGAAAGAAATGTTAACATTCATTGTGAAACAGGGATTAGTCGTAAATTTGTTACAAAAAAGTACATTCTTACAGACCTTGATCAATGGAAGAGATTGTGGTTTTAATAAAACGCTGGGCTTTTTTTAAATTTGAAGAGTTTGAATTGTCCACAAAAAAGATGGAGAAACCAAAATTATTGTTGGTCATTTTCAACACTCTGTATCTCCGAAATGGCTGAACCGAATTTAATTATCAATTTTATCAATATATCAAAATCGAACTTTGTCAGAATTGTTTAGCAAGAGATACAAAAAATTACCATAAATTTGACCAGTTTCTTAAACCTAAACGAAAGGTTGAAAATTATGTTACAAACCAAAATTGATTTATTTTCATATCTAAATTTAACATTTTTATAAATAATTTTTCTTGTTTTCTTATTTATTGAATTATCAAAATTCCAAAGTAATGTTAATAAATGCAGAAGTAAAATTTATTATTTTTATTCTTAAGTCATATAAAAGCATGTAAATGTGCAAAATACAAGGTGCCACAAATTCGTGAAGTAGGTATATGGGGATCTCGAAAACGGTAAGAGATACAGAGTTGGTTAAATGGAGGCAAAGTTGAGGAATTTGGAGTTCAATCCTATTAAGCCGTTTTAACAGTTAAAAAAAATCCGATTACTTACCGAAAAGTCGGAAAAATGTTTTTATTTCATCGTAAGCTTATTTGATGAGATAATTTAAATTTATTGACACTTTTTGCAACTTTTTTCCTTCTAAAACGTGACATCGTTGAAATCTGACGTTTCGGTTTTTGCCAGCCATCATTTTGTTAAATTTATTACATTAGCATTAGTATGTATGCTGTAAAATTTCAAAAGAAAAATAAATAAAATAGGTGATACCTATTTTATGTTCAATAAAAAGGTTAAGGTAGTGTTGCACGTTATTTAAATAAAAAAATAAAGCACTTTCAAATTATGTCTTTAAAAAACAGGGTCGCATTTAAAAAAATTAAGTTGTTGATGGCTGGCAAAAACCGAAACGTCGGATTTCAAATGTAACTGTCAGGTTTTGGAGGGAAGAAAGTTGTAATGATAAAGTGTCAATAAATTTAAATTATCTCACAAATACGCTTACAATAAAATAAAAACTTTTTTTCGAAATTATATATTTTTTCGGATATTTCTGGAAGTAATATTGAAACGGCATAAAATTGCACCCCAAATTGGGCAACTTTGCCTTTATTTAACCAACTCTGTATCTCTTACCGTTTTCGAGATTCCCATACTTGTTTACCCAGTATATTGTGCAAAAAAGAATAGATTATGTATATGCATAATTGTCGTTACCTAATTCATTTCACCAATTGAATTGAAAAAATTAATTTGTGCTAAATTACCTTGAAGAACACTTTAATATGATTAAATTAATGGACATGATGATGTTTTGCAAGGTCTTATTTTCCAGATTTAATTAATTTATAATAATTGTTAAAATTGGAATTGGAAATAAATAGCAGGTAATAGAAGGCACGTTACGTTGAATGTATCACGTAGGAGCCATTTTGAATTTATGTATAAATAATCCTCAAGATATAAATAAAACTAAAATGGAAGAAAACTTAAGTAATTAAATGGTAAATTTAATGTTAATGGTCAAAAAGTAGTACAGTTACATTGTAGAAACGTTATCTCCTATACATGCCAGTAACCAATAACGGATATCATTGACTCGACCGGGCATAAATGATTAATTACAATTGCGAATGTGGAGTGTCTCGGGTTTGAATAAATTGATTGGACCGAACCGAGTCTCCAAACAAAAATTACGTACATCCTGCGCAGCTGCCGCTTTCACAAGAGTCCGTATATAAAAAGGGTAGGGTATCGAATAGCGTCGAGGATTCGGAACAATCAGAACAAAGAAATACTGTAAAACTAGGGGGCGCTGGAAACGAATAACAGGCTATAGAACGGGGATCTATTTTCGGACGCCATTTTAGATTTACACAGCAAGGGGGCATGGCTTTTAAAACACATTGCACGACACAAAACACATAAATTAGACGTACCGTTAACTACTGAACAGGTTTCTTCCTCGGTTGACGCACACGGCAAAGTACTAAGGCAAAACCAAAAACTAAAAAATTAAATAATCAAACAAAAACTGACCTTTTCGTAAAAAAACCGAAACCCCTACTACGTTCCATATCACGACGAAATCCAACTAAAAATAACTGAAAGTAACGGCATTAAAGCAAATAAAGCGTAAAAGCGGCTGTTGAAAATGATATAACGAAACACTTTTGCTGCACCGTTGCCGTTGATAAGCTACGGTTGGACCCGTTTACCCGCGTCAAGCTACGCTACGATGCTACGAACGAACTATAGGTGGTCCCTGGAACTACTGCTACGAACATTGCGTCCAACGTAGCGCGTCCTTCGACACGAACCAATCAGAAACCCGAACCCCCCACCACCACACTAGATTGGTTGGGTGCGAGGGGGTGAGGGGATGGTCGTCCATATTAATTTCGAGGGTTTCCCTTGTCTGGCGTCCAAGCGAATGAGAAACAAGTTTGCTCGGCTCATGTCGGACAGAATCGGGTAGCTTTTGTGCGATGGCGTTGCCTAGCCCAGACATCCAGGACGGGAACGGTAAAGCTGGTTTTTCTATCCTTGTTCACCCTATCTTTTCACATTGTCTAATGGCTACGTTTAGGCTATCATAATTTAAATATTATATGGCGCACACTCAAAGATAATATGGAGGATGGCATCTTATCAACCTATAAAAGGAGCGCTTCTAATAATCCAATTTTAACCTTTCAAGGTTTGGCTTTTTCATCTCTTCACCTATTATAATGGGTAACGCCATCAAGAATGATAAGCTTCAAAAATGGAGATAGTCCACTAACATATCTTTTACTTTTTATCTTTGATTTCATGGTATGTTACTGACATTCTTGCACAGCGGTAATTAATAGATAACTACTGTTTTCCTCAAGACTTGGACTAAAATGACCTATCATGGATAAGCAGCAATCTGTCCCTGTTTGGAGAAAACAACCACACAACTCCCGATTACCTACATTAAACACTGATTGATTAGGAATTAAGAAAACTGCGTAGGTTTGTTAAAATGTGCACACATACACTACGAAACACGTATACAAGTCAAGAATACTGTAAAGTTATGTTAATTTACGCATTACTAAAACACATAGCTACCTCTAGATGTCGCTAGGCAATATACGTTATCTCTATCAAACTTTAATGGTTTTTGAAATTCCAAATTTACAAGTTGACCTTGGTAAGACAATTGTAATCTCTTATTAAGTGATAAACAATAAAAAATATTATTTACAGTTGACTTAAAAGTATCGATCATGACATAAGCTATAGAAGCTAGAGCGGAGAACAACTCAACTACACGACTTTTAAGATCAACAGAAATGCCAATACTAAGATCAAAACAGGACTATTTGACTGGAAGAAATAAGGAAAATATGTGAGATCCAACTGATCCAAGATGTAGAAACCGAAGAAGAGAATGGAGAGACCACGTGGACAGAATGCCAGATGATCGGCTGCCAAAGAGAAAAAACCAAATACATCTGGACCTCCTGCAGGATAAGATGGTATGAAAGCTAGTCTTCAGCATCCCAACTACTCCTGGCTAATCATTGAGGAAAACATATAGCACTCAGTGCTAACGTAAGGAGAAGAAGACATAAAAGTACTGAGCAGGTTTGCAAGTGATTCTGGAAAAATTCTCATTCAGCCCCTGTATTATCTCAAAATAGAAGTAATATTGAAGACCAAAGAGAAAAAACATCTTTATACAAGGTGTCCAGGGTTTTTGCAGCAAAACTTGCAACTCTTCAAAAAATGTACAACTCACGTATTAATTGTATCAATCAATCAATCTTAACCTTAAACTTAACCTAAAAAGTAAATCTAAAAAAACATAAAAATAATGTATGTGTGTAATGTTATTGAATTATAATCTTATTATTATTAATTAATTATCCATCATCAAAACAGTATGGTATTAAACATTAATATACAATTTGACAAACAACAAAAAAAATTGTAAAAACCAATAATTATTTACGTCCTAAAAAGTAGTTGATGTTTAAGATTGATTAATTAAGTTACAACGGTAAATTAAAGTGAAAATGGCAACAGCGCTGCCTTATATTGTCAAGTGTCATACGTTCCTCTATTGAGGTTTAGGTTAGGTTAGGTTAGGTTAGGTACCTAAGTATCTTAAAAACTGAATTATGCAAAAATATTGGAAAAAATCTTTATTCTGCACCCTGTATTTTAGGACATAGAAAATGTGAGTAAAGTCCTGATGCTATACAAAATGAACACCCTGTAAATAGGAGTAAAAAGTTACCATCTGACCAACTGTCAAAATGACGTTATTATAGAATGACGTCTTATTCTAGACATATTTTTAAAAGTTATAGTTTCTGAACAAACACAAAAGTCTGGGTTATTGATATACAGGGTGTTCTCTTCATTAAGCATTTTAGAGTTACCTTGAAGTAAATTATCTGAACCTTAAAAATCATTATATTTTTGTAAAACTTCCTTGACACCTCCATAATTTTTTGGAAGTACTTTTTTTGAAAAATGCGTAAAAAGTGAGCTGTATGTATAGAGTGTTCTATTTTCATCACTTGGCCATGTTAGGAAAGAGAGGATTGCAGTTTTGGTAACAAGAATGTGTTTTTTCATGATATTGGAGCCATTTTCTTTTTTAACGATTTAGGGAAAACCTAAGAATGATACTACAAATTAGGAAGAAAATAATGATTATAACCTTTATAGTATGGGGTTTGCTTCTGAAGCTACTTTTTTCCTAAAAGTCTGATATTTTCCTGTACTTTTCGTTCTTTAGTTAATGGAAAATGTGAGTACTGTTGTTTTAACGACCTTATTACACAGTAAGTGCAATTCTGCAAAAAAAGTTTATAAGAATGGAAAACTATCCTGATTTGTATCATATTGTTGCATAATCAATAATATAAACTTATACAATACAAACAAATTCATTTTGACTTTTAACTTTTATATTGAAGTGTTAAAACTGTACTGTAAAGATAAGATAAAGTGGTCCTTTATTAATAGTAAGTTAATTTGAAAAATTTCACTCAACTTCTCAAGAACTGGTTAATTATTATACAATTTTATCAAATTTAATCAATTTTGTATAGATTACGTGAAAACGATAACAGATATGAGAAAAATAAAAGAGGCAAAATAGTTTTAAAACTGTACAAGCAACACAAATTTTAGAAAAGGACCCACCACAGATAGTTTTAAGGGGTAAAATAGAGCACTCGTAGTTACTCCTCCTGACTGAAATCAGTTTAGAAAAACGTGTTTAGAGAAAATACGAAATATTTCATATAGATCCACTTTTTTGCATATTCTTCTTGTGAAGGTTCTTTGAAACACTTTGTATTTGGCATCAGACAAATCATTTGCTGTGTAAAACGTGCTTTTGAAGCACAATTACTAAGAAGGTTTCAGAAAATAAAATAATGTAGGAGAAAGTTTGTTGCTCAGTGGCGGACACAGTGTGTGGGCAGTATTGCAGTTGGTATAATAACATCAACGCCACTGTTTTAGAAACTTTTTTATGTCCTTGTACAGGGGGCAGTAATTAAAGTAGACTTACACTACAAAAGTTGGTAAAAATCATGTGGGAATGTGGTTGTTTCTGTGTGGTTTTAAAAAAATCTAATTTACAATCATTAATGTATTGAATTTTGTGAAAATTAGCTTAATTGTATTCATAGTTTATTAGTGATTTAACAAATAAAAAGAAAACGTGTATGGCAACTGGTTTTAAGGATGACACTGTTAAAATGGTGAAACCCAAACAAAACAGGTGTGCAAAACTGCGATAGGCTTGGCGAGTCGCCTAGAAAAAAAAAATGTCGGTCGCTTTGAAAATCCATCATGATTGGCCTCGCTGACATATCCAAGATACACGCATACGCCGTGAAAAGGCTTTTTAATTCGACATTAGACAAGTTATCCCCTACTGAATCGTCGTATGCAAATAATCGACGTCACGGCCATTCCCCCATGCAGCGCCATTCCGGTCCAAAAATAAAACCGTTTGCGTCGCTAAAAATGGGCCGCAGGCGCATCGAATGGTAGGGCAAGTGGCAATTCTCAGGCCGGCTGCCCGCAGATAGTGGCGAGCGCCAGGGGCTCGGTGGGAGGGGGAGGGCGAGGGTCGAGTGGTCGTGTCGCCGACAGGTGCTGTCGACGGTTCTCATCTTGGGGAACTTTGATCTGTGGCTTTGATTTTCGATGAGGTTGTTTTCGGGGAAGAGATAACGTTTTTATAGTCGCCTTTGAATGCGATTCTCGGGATTGGGTGTTTATTACCGGTCCGCGACAGAGACAGATGATCAGTTTAGCGGGATCATGTTTTTGATAGAAATATGGGACTTTGCTTTATCAAGCCCGCCCACTGGGTAATATTGGAAAAAGGGGGAGAATTCCCACTATTATTTATCACCCAAGATTGGAAAGCATTATGATCAAAGGAGGAGCAAAACAAAAAACTTTGTCGATCAGTGAAACTTTCTGCTCTATCTCTATTTCTGACAATAAATAACTGTTAAAAAAATCACCACTTTTTTGATACTCTGTATCTCAATTCACAAGAAGAGATTAAGGTTGGTTTCAGCTGAATTTAGAAAGTGACGGGTAATAAGCAAAATGCCAAAAAAACAGCTGTTTTTGACACATTTAACTATACTTTTTTTTATAAAACGTGACAAGAAATGATCTCTTGAAATTAATGCCACCATTCACTTGTCACTCTGTATATTCCTAAACATGCTAATTTCAGTCAACAGAAAGTAGTATTAGCATTAGCTGTTCTCGAACTGATTTGGATCATCTGCATGGATGGGATATTGCTGTGTATACTGATTTACAGGACTAGGATATGTATACAAATTGTCATGCAAATGGTCCAAACTCATATTCGAAACAGTTCAGATTCTATATAACCCAAACAAAGCTATAGAGAACTTATATCCTTATTATACCTGAAAATCAGAGTTAGGAGGGTCAAGAGAAGCCAAACTTATTTCTTAGTTCCTGATGCGGTTACAACTCTCTTATTTTGTCTTTGTTTGGTCGAATTCGAAAATGTGGTTAATAAAGATATGGAAATAAGGTCATGCTCCTGATGAACTAATCACGCCAAAACTAAGTACATATTACAGCACTGTGAGTACGCTCTTAAGAATCACATCATAGCTGCTTTCCTGATTAACTAACCACTTTGACAGATAATGAAGAGCAAACATATTTTTTTCAGTTTCCTTGTTAATCGTTCCGTTTCTTAACGTTTTTTTGTTTTTTATGGCCTACCCTGTTTAACTGTTTTTTTTTCACTTTTGTTCATGTTTTAGTTTCCTTGCTGTAACTGTTATCCCCCCTATCTTGGCCTCCTTCCTCTTTCTTTAGCTTGTCATTTTGTTTTTGTTTTTTTTTATGACTGAGTCTTGTTTCTTTATTTACTAATCTTGAATTTTTTCTATTCTAGACATTTTATTTTACTCTCTTTCTCCTAAATATTTGCTATTGCCTGGTCTCTGTTAGTTAATATTGTGCTTATACTTAACATAATATTTCTTTAAGAATAAAAAACTTGGGTTTTTGGTGTTGGGCGGTTAAAGAAAAGCATTCGTTAGTATTTACCAACTTCATCAGGGTGCTACTGTTTTTACATAGAAGGAGGTCCCCAAACAAAAAATAAATAAAGGTTGGTTAGAAATATTGGTTAACAACATACAATTGAATGATCTGGAGGCATATAATATAAAGAATGATGTTACAAAAGAATCAAAAGATGTTACATTAAACTAGACTGCTATACTGAATGTAACCTGCCATTATCAACCATTTTTGTCACATTCTATCAGCACTTTTAGCAAAAATGACCATCAGAGTACTATCCTGAAATGCTATTATTGATAATTTTTGCTGAAACAACCATTGCTTTTTATTTCAATCTTCTTCTTTGGCTGGCTGTCATTAAAGCTATACGTATTTTTGATACTGCATCAGATCTAAATAGTTGGCAGTTGTTGTATTTATACCATTCTTTCCAGTTCTTCCACCATGGATTCCTTCTTCATATGGATCGTTTGCCTATTATTTGGATAAGATGCAACAACTGGTATTTATCTCCCCTCATGCCTTGTTCGTAGTTGGCATTTCTTAATAGAAAGTGTCAATTCTTTCTCTTTTTGAAGCATCCACATTTGTCACTCCTCTGTCCACGATATTCTTAATATTCTACGGTGCATCCGCATTTTAAATGCTTCTATCCTCTTGGTATCGGTCTTTTTCAGTGTCCACGATTCTATTCCATAAAACAGAACAAACAGTATGAGATCTCGTCTGCAGAACACTTTCTTCATTTTAATCAATGTGACTGATTTTTTCCACTCTGATCTTCTTCTTCTCTTTCTTGTTTATTTCAATAGAAAAACCAATTAGCACGTTATTTTTTTTTCAGGTAAGCCTGACTTTTTGAAAGGTTACACTTTTATCATTTATAATAAATATTATTTCAGAAAATATGTTACTTTCTAAAGAAATCAATGAGGTAGATAAATATGACCACCAACTTAAGTGACATGTGTCAGTGTGCCAATCTGTGGTGATCATGTGATTAACTAAAATATTCATCTTGACAGCCTGACACTTGCTATCTTATTATCAATCATTTCTTATGTATAATTGAGACATTTTTTAAAAACAATTCTGTCCCCTATTACGTCAATAAGTAATAATTTTCATAAAAAGATAATAAGTGTCTCTATTTCCTGGGCCTTATAGAAGTCATGAATAATAAAACATTTCAGTCGACTCCCTTTCATCCCTAAAAAATAAATTGCAATGGCGCCTGCAGGTTGAAGGGTGAATGCTCACAGGTACACTGTATTTGCATAACACGTTGATACATATTCATCGTGGAAATTAAAGCAGTTAAAAGGCATAATTAATGCCCCAAAGTGATCACGTTAACTCAATACAAGTTTAGCTTTTTACTTTACGAGCTTTAGTAGCACATGTAGGGAAAGTTTTGCTTAAACTTAGTTATCTACTTAAGACGCGCCAACTTTGTCCCCCCCACCGAATACCCTCGTACATTACTGAAAGCCTGTCCTTAAAAACATTATATTTGCTTCCCCACAAATCCGGAACTCTACTTTCCCCCAAACAGTGACGTAGACCAGCGAACCGAATTAGCCTGGTCCCTTCTCTTTGGGGGTGCGCCCCGTTGCGTCCCCTGATCGATACGCACTCTTGCAATTGAGATTTCGGTTGGGGTTGGCTCCCTCTATTCCCATAACGCAAAATAGCATAAAAAAGGGGGTAGTGATCTTATGTGCTTATTGGAAATAACACTAGGATTTTGGTAATAATATCAACTCCAAATGGGATTACATTTGATTTAGTTAAAAAAACGCCAATTTTAACATAAAACGTTAAATATCTCAGAATCTTTAAGAAACATTATAAATGAAATATACCTAGAAATAAACGTAGAATCCGAAAATTTGGTAATATACAGGATGTTGTTAAGGCGATTTCCTCAACTGCTGCCATCTTTTGGTGGTTTGCCAAATTTTTAGAATTTTCTTATCTGATATTCTCCTATAATCGATCAATGCAGTTCGCGGATGTCCACTCAGTATACACTCATTAATGGTATACACTGTATACACACTACTATTTAGTTTTTTTTTTAATAACCTACACAAAACACAAGTTTACGTAAATACAGTTTAAAATTCCCTGGAATTCATTTCAAGTAAAACAGCAAATTTCGTTAATTATGTCAATTTTGACAATACTTACATCAAATTTTCAAAATAATGAACTTAGGTTCATCAGAAGTAGTTCACGTGACTTTGACAGATATTCTCCATTTTAAAACAAATAACGTCTTTGTAAGTCTATACAAGGTGAGTCAGGTTATTTTTGAATCACTCTGTTTTATGTAACCCAGAAATATTTTCTACCCCTATCAAAATTTCAACATTTACCTTGTTTCTGTTAGATCCACAAAACAAAACATATATGACTTTTTTACGATGCTATAAAGTCTTTACGATCCCTTTAACTTCCAGATTACCATCGACCGTCCCTGTTGCAGATGAATTGTATGTACAAAATTTACAGTTAGAGCTTTCTCTTATTTTTTTCAAGCTGTGAAATATTTATTAGCAAAACAGTTACCCTAAAATCACCTATTGACAAAAGTGGAACCTTGGGTTTGGACTCCCATTGCGTCCGACAATAAAGGACTTAATGGTATGCAAATATGCCCAAGTCTAAAAAGTCCTTCATTTTGCAAACCAATCGGGTTTTCATAAGAGCTATTCCGGTTTGTTATGCTCGTAAATATTGTAAACGATAGCTAGTTGAGTGGAAAATGTTGCTAGATTAGGATGTCTTTTTGAATTTTGTTGTGTTTGCAAGTTTATCCTAATTTGCTTTTAAGATAAGAAAAATGATTTTAGGTGTAAAATTGGTCTGTACTTGCTTTAATCATTAATAAAGTAAGTCTTCTTTTACCATTTTTGAGAAATTGGAGAAATCTAAATTTAAGTTTTTCTGAGATAAGCTGTAAAAACTTACATTACAAATTAAAAAAAGTTCAGTTTGGTAACATTGCAAAAATTAGGAAAATATACAGTTTGACAACATTGCAAAATTTAGGATAAATGTCAGTTTGGCAACATGGTAAAAATTATGAATAATTACACTTTGGCAACATTGTAAAAATTTGGCAACATTGCAAAAATTAGGAAAAAATTACAGTTTGGCAACATTGCAGAAAAATGACAGTTTGGCAACATGGTAAAAATTAGGAATAATCACAGTTTGGCAATATTGTAAAAATTACAGTTTGGCAACATTGCAAAATTTAGGATAAATGTCAGTTTGGCAACATGGTAAAAGTTAGGAATAATTACAGTTTGGCAATATTGTATAAATTAGGATAAATATCAGTTTGGCAACATGGTAAAAATTAAAAAATTACAGTTTGGCAACATTGCAAAAATTAGTAAAAATTACAGTTTGGCAACATTGCAAAATTTAGGAAAAGTCACAGTTTGGCAACATTGCAAAAATTTGGAAAAGTTACAGTTTGGCAATATTGCAAAAATTAGGAAAAACGTCGGTTTGGCAACATGGTAAAAACTGAAAGATTACAGTTGGCAACATTGCAAAAATTGGAAAAAATTACAGTTTGACAATATTGCAAAAATTTGGAAAAGTTACAGTTTGGCAATATTGCAAATATTAGGAAAAACGTCGGTTTGGCAACATTGCAAAAATTAGGAAAAACGTCGGTTTGGCAACATGGTAAAAACCGAAAAATTACAGTTTGGCACTGTGTCTTTAAAAATCAGTTTCAACCGAAAAACGTTCACGTGTTCCATTAAATAACATTTTGACATTCAAAACTGTCACGTGACGTTAAGAATGACATTTTAATCTTGTGCTAATAGTTACGTGATTCAATGTGTATCAGTTGAAAACGAAAAAAACAGTCACGTGACGTCATAATCCACCATACGAAATTGGCAAAAAAAAAATGGAAAGTTGGCAACTATGTCTGCAATGACGAGCTGTATTAGCGCCATCTCTAGAGTTTACCTACAACTGACCAGTTTTAAAAACTTAAACTTTAAAAAAATTAATAATTTAAATATTTATTTAGTAATTGAAATTTAAACTTTTTTTACAACTTTTTGTTGCTCTGGTTATCTGTACTTATCATTTTAGTCTGCATACAGGGTGGTCCAGTTTCCATGGCGGAAACTTCAGAGAGCGATAGAGAATCGAAAAATAATATAATTTAAACAAAGTTACATTACAAATTAAAATTTTAGCAACATTTGTTTCGGGAGGAAATACAGTTAGGACCTGTACCAATCTGCTACAAGTTTCGGTATTTAGGCCCTTGTCTGTACAGGGTATTTTCAAGTTTTTTTGCAGCTCAGAAACACCAAAATGGTTTAGTAGCACCAAAACTGTCTTCTGATCCTTAAAAAAGTCACTAGAAGCTTTCAAGGAGTTTTTTCAGCTCAGAAACACCAAAATGTTACCAGTGTCTTTCAAACTGTCTTTTCAAGAGATTCTCAAACGATTTTTGCAGGTCAGATACCAAAATGAGCAAAAAATCTATTTTTTTGGGTAATTCTTAAAAAGTATGAAATAAAAATAATGTGGTAACCTCCAAGTTTAGCCAAACGTAACTCGGTTTTCACCCTTTACCAAATGGCATTATGGCACTTTTGTTCTAAAGGGCCTCCTTAGGGAGATCTTTCCTAAAACTATGTTAAAGCACAAAAAAAGTGTTTTAAAAGACCCTAAACAAGTTTAACCAAGCGCAGTAAATTAGTTATTTGGAAAAATATCAAAAAAGTGTAAAAGGGGAATTTCTATGTTGTTTTTCAATTTAACTCCATAGTGTTATATATTTTTGAAAAGGTAATTTTTAGCTTATTCTAAATCTGCATAAATATATAGGATGTCCCATTTAAAAAAGTATGTTTTTAAAATATAAATATGGCGTAATATTATCATTGAAAAACACCCCAGTTTACGTTTAGAATTATAGTACAAAATAATTCACAGTGAACAAAAAGCGTCATTTATAAGAAACCTGTCGAAAATATTTATCTACACCACTGGAGCAGTATTCCTCTCAGGTTACTTCTAAATCACTGCTAGTTTAGGTGCATGTAACGTTTCCAGAAAACAGACATCATTGTTAAGTGCAGCTTAAAAAAACCGGGGAAGCAAAATGGTAAAAAACATTAACAAACCTCAATTCGAAGCTATCTCCCCCAGCTCATTAGTTTTATGAACTCGTTTTCGTCACCGACTTCGTTTGGATCGTTTGTGTTTTATTGGTGATCAGGTAGCAATCTGAAAACAGGTAAAAGACACTATTAGGAAAAATGCGGATAAAAATGACTTGAAATGTTTACGAATATGTCGTAGGTTGGCAAAAATTCTAATTACTTTAGATATCAACATTATACGATCAAATTTCACAGCATGTGACCGCAGTTTTATTACGATCCACTCCCATTAGTCACAAAACGGGCAAGTAATTGAGAAATATAAAAGAAAATGAAAACCATTTCAAATACTTAAGATATATATTCGAAACGGTTTTAATGAAAACGGACCCCTGCCAAGCATAATTGCTTAGGGCAGGCCATCGGGGCATTATAGTTTTCTCTCTCCTCACCGTAACGAACCAAGCATGATCCGATCGCCATATTTAATGATTGACGCTCTGGCAAGCATGACAAGGGTTCGGAGGAAAAATGATTATTATTGTTTGTTTATCACGCTCCTTTTTGTGAACCTTTAGTGATGTGCGGCGATTAGAATGGTGTGTGTCATGTTATATTAGAATTCCTTTAATTTCATAATTTTTTACTTTTCTAAACCGTCCCTAAATGACTTAGGAAAGATTAATGTTCTGTGTAATATCAGTGTTTAAATAAGGGTCAAATTTTAGACCACAAAAATGACTCTATTGCGTGATTTGCTGCTGTTTTGCTTTTTTTAAATGCCCTAGAAGCTTATCATTTAGAGGAGTTGAAAAAATTGGTTAAGTCATTATATTTGCACCAAAAATGTGTGCTTCAAATGGGTGGCCGACAGACATTTTATACAGCGGACTCTCTGTAAGTACAATGTGTTATCATCCCTGTCAATGTTTTGTTCACTTATTCACCCTGTATCTTTCATCTATTGTAAACATTTTGTTTACATCCTTCTTCCTCATTTCTTAATCTTCTTCTCTTTTCGGTTGCTCTCCTTCAACTCCTCTACTTTATGCAGTCTTTTCTAGTGTTTCTCTCAGTAACTTTTGATCTCACCATCTTCTATACTTTCATTTCCGTTATTTCCTTCATTGCTCTATACAGGGTGTCCCACGACGGAAGACATCGATTGATATTGGAAAAAGTATAAATAGGAGAGTTTTGAAAATTAGGCAGGATACTGATGTCGGCATGCCCAATCTAACTAAAATATTTTCAAGATATACGTTTATACCGGAAGTCGATCACAACTTTCTTATTTTAAATAGAACACCCTATATATTATTACATATTTGGATTCCTCACAGAATTCTGACCAACTTTTGTGTACAATGCCCTATGCCTATCTCTAGCCGTTTTCGAAATATTTGATGTTTTTCCAAAAAAGTGACAGTTGCAACGCTCAACATCTTTTTGTACCCTGTCAAAACCGTATTTCATATTGCAATAAAACTTTGGGTTATTGTAAATAAAGGATCGTTTTATTAAACTGAGGATGCGTAATGACTCATTTGTATACAGGGTCGTCAAAAAAAATCATAAACCTG
This sequence comes from Ips typographus, assembly GCF_016097725.1. Lineage (NCBI taxonomy): Eukaryota > Metazoa > Arthropoda > Insecta > Coleoptera > Curculionidae > Ips > Ips typographus. Next base: position 3,269,054 of record NC_138430.1, on the reverse strand, counting down.
CCACTAAAAAAAATGAAAAATTTCAAGTTTTTTAAATAGAAACCCACATTTTTTATGACGGAATCATTTTGAGCATTAAAAATTACTATACGTTTCAATTTTCTTGCCTATACCTAAATCCAACCCATTTTGTTTTATTTGAGAATAAACATTTTTTATTATTAAAACTCCAGATTTCTTGAAAATTTCTCTCTTTAATTACGTGTGGATTTATGTCACATCAGTAGTATGAATTATGTCTATTGAACATTCCATTTTTAGTGAATTTGGCCTCGTCGCTCTAAATAATATTAGTCAAAAATAATTCTTCTCCATAGTGACTAGTCAGCAAAAACTCACTAAAAACCACAGTCTTCGGAAAGTCAACCTCTTTTAAGTGTTGCACTAATTTAAATGAAAAAGGGTGAAATTTATTTTTCTTCAGGATCCTTTGAATTGAGCTTTTGGATATGCCTGATTCTACAGAAACTTGTCTTATTGACGAAGTTGGATTTGCAACAAAATAGCCCAAAATTGCAATTTCTATATTTGTATTGTTAAGGATTGGTTTTGTTTTAATAGCTTTTCTCTTCACAGATCCCGTATTCTTAAAATTTTCAATTATTTGCTTGACAGCTTTTCGTGATGGCTTTGATTTTTCTGGATAACGAGCGGCAAATACCTAACATGTTCTACTCACAACTTTATCACATTCTCCGTAAATAATAAACAGATTTAAGTAATCTTGGTTGGAATAACGTAACCGCGACAGCATATTTGCAGTTGTCAAAACACTCAAAATTAGTGTTAGCTAATCCCAAACCATGCAGCCTAATAAAAAAAGGTTAATTCTCAAATAAAATGAAATGTAAAATGTAAAAATAAGAAAGTTGTGATCGACTTCCGGTATAAACGGAAGTGCAACAATCTTGAAAATATTTTAGTTAGATTGGGCATGCCCACATCAGTATCCTGCCAAATTTTCAAAACTCTCCTATTTATACTTTTTCTAATATCAATCGATGTTTTTCGTCGTGGGACACCCTGTATAGTTTTCTTGCTGTCGTTCGTAAGTACATTTTTAAATAATAAACTGTTCTCAAATTGTCCTCCCTTGGAGTGCACTGGGTGAAACAAATTTGCAGAGCACTTTTGCTTATCTGTCATTGAATATCAATCTGCGGACTTACTTTCCTGTCTTGATTTTTTCTGTGTTTGCCTTCATCATGAGTTAGTATCGTCCAAAAAATACTGTATGAATTACATTTTTAACAACTTCTGTTGACTGACACAGACATTGAATGTTTATACATAGATTTATAAGCAAAAATTTTAAAATATTAAGTACCTAATTATTCTTGTTTTTGGTCCTGCGTAGGTCTACCTATTTGACTGTCAAATTTTCATCGACAAAACAAAAACATTATTTATCGCCGTTAATAAAACATGCGACAAAGAATTGATAAATCCTTTAGCGCAATTACGGTGATTTATTTGTAATAAGTCCCCCATTGTTGTACCCCGTATTACCTGATAAAGTTCATAAATCTCATTATTCATTTCCCCACACACGTGTTCCCTCTTATCTCCCCCAATTGTGTTTGCTCATGTCACGGGTCTGGCAATGTTGCCGATATTGATGTCATAAGTAAAAAATGTATTATACAGATATTAACTAGAAGAAATTAGCAGTATGTCTATCTAAAAATTCCTCCCAGAGGTAGGAGAAGTGACGTAATATTTGTCTTTCTTTTTCTATTACATGTGAACTGAGCGAGATGGAAATTTGACGTTTTTTACAATTTTTTTTAATTTTTGATTAACATACCTCAAGTTTCCATCTCACTCGGTTCGGATCTGGCGCAGGGCCACATTCAGAAATAACTCCACGTGTTAGTAAACGAACCGGTGTCACGTGACAAACTGTCAAATGACTTGATATTTCTGAACGCAACCCTGTACGCGACGCCATTGCAAATTATAAATTCTGATTTTTTGACAGTTTTCTCAATTTTTTTCCAGCTGTAATTTGAATTTATTGATTTAGTTTTAATTTTGTGTAATTATGTTTGTTTTGGCTCATTTTGACAGCAGAATCATGTTCCCAAGGTCAAAATGTAGTTTTAATTGAATAATACCAAAATGAAGACGGTTATCTAGTAATCCACGCAGACTCAGAAAAACTTATTTTCAGGTAAATTTGGGTTACTTCAATATGGGAATATTTCTTAAAACCAATTGTATAGGTTTTAGGGAGTGACTTATATTGTTGGAGGTGTCTAGCAAGATTTCCTCCCCCGTATAAAGTAAAGCTGTATAATTGAAAGATTCTGCTTTGATTGCTTTTGTATGAGTGCGCACTGTTCCTAGTTTTGAACGGAGGATTGGAAATTTATTTTTTGGAACAAGTTGTTCGCATGTTCCTCCTCACAACTTCACATGTTCCTAAATCAAATTTTGCACAGAATGACAAGGTGTCACCCTGTATCTTTTTGGATATACCAAGTGAAATCGTCAGAAAATCTACAGGGCGAACACACCATTAAATGGTATGCAGGTCAAAACTGCTAAATTTTCTTGTTTTTGAACAAGTTGAGCAAGTACTTGGTAGTTGGTTTCACCACAAGTTTTACCATATATTTTCCTAACCTGGTCGAATTAAATATGTGAAAGGAGAAAAGGATAAAAAAACCTTCTGACTATTATTAGTGCTAATGCGAGACAGAAAAAAAATTAATAATTCAAAAAGGTGCACAATATACAATTCAGCAAGGCTTACAGAAACGGACCATATTCCCCCATTTATTACGTCCCCCTATATAATCGTTTCGACATAAATTATGAAGAAATCCAAAGTGTGTTGGCAACATGGCCAAGGATTTAAACTTTGATAAAAACAGGCAAGTTCATCGGCCATTTCCGTCCCTGTCTCGTCACTAGGTCATTGGCCTCCTCAGCTGATCGATGACGATCGGCTGTGTTGTGGCCATTTGCTTTATTTATTTATTTCATTACGATCTGTATCATCTGATCTACGTAACGTCTCGACTGCTTCTGTTTTGTGTTTTTGTTGCGTTGATCTTGAACTGGCGCCCAACGTGTGGTTTTGCTCCACTAATTAAACTTGAAATGTTCTTATTTGTTGCTTACAGAAAGTAAAATTTAAAATGTTTATGAAATTAGTTAAAACTAACTTCTGAAATTCTATTTTACTACCTCGGTAAATAGTTTCTACCAATAACCACCTAAGACAGGAAATTGAAATACCATATGTACGTACTACTGTTTATTATTACCATTTTGGAAAATGGGATGTTCAAGAGGTACAAGGAGATTTTGGCAATTTGAAGATGAAATTTGATATTTAAAAAATTATACAACAATGAAACAATAGTTTCATAATCTTTAGATGGCGCTGAATTGCTCCACATTATTATTCAAGGAAAAATAGAAGAAAACCGTGGTCCTGGTCGCCAAAGAACATCTTGGCTCAAGAATCTTCGCCAATGGTATGGAGTAAACACCACGACACTCTTTAGGTCGACTGTGGACAAAGTGAAGATCCTGCAATTGATCGCCAATGTTCTGGGAAGACACGGCACTTGAAGAAGAAGAAGATCCTCATACCATCAAACCAAGTAATTTTTTCCCAGTTTTTAAAAAAAATCTTATTTATAAATGTATGCAAGGGTATAGTAATCTGATTTAATTGAACAGATGTTCTATATGTTTATTTTCAACCAGGTATGTAATAACGTTATTTCTTATGTGTAAACCAGGTACTAACTACCTAATTTCTCGACAGAAATCAAACACTTTCCACCTGAGTATGTAATATACTATTTCCCTTCTGGGCTGTCACAGTAAAAACTGTCAAAATCAAACTTTACAACAAACAATTTAGTTTTAACAGTAAATAACTCAGTTTCAGGTAAAAATGCTATACGGTCAAAAGAGAATTTCAAGGGCTACAAATTGGTATATTGAACCACCCGATAGTTGTCAAAATAACCGAATTATTGACAATACAATGTAGTAGTTTACAGGGTGATTCATTGATTTTTTAACATCCTTGTAACTTGTTTTCATTTTATAAAAAAAATACCAAATATCAATCTTATAGATACTTTTGTCTACTTTATTCCTAGATAATCCATCAGTATACAGGGTGTCCCAAATTTGAGCAACCAACCAAACTTATAATTTTTTATTCGATTTTTAAAATCTAAGTCGAATTCTAGACCTACTTGATGTAAAATGTTTGTATCGATATTCAATTGTTTTTGCTCCTACAGCCTTACTTTGACCACTCTCCTCGAAGCAGAAATTCCCAATTTGAACGCAATTTTGGTGCACTTTTACAGAAAATCGTCCATAACGCGCTTATTTAAAACACCCTGTATAAAACCATCGTATAACAAAAGAAAGCTAATGAACGGGGCTATCACGTGACTTTGAGCGGTCACGGCTAAGTTGCCCCGTTTAGACGTTAGAAGGCGTCAAAGTGACTCTCGTTTTTTTGCAGTTTTTGCTCAATATCTCAGGAACGTTTCAGGTTAGAAATCTGAAGTTTGTACCGCAAATGCACCTCGATGGGATGCAACTTTTACCTTCTATACATTTCTTTGGTACCATGCACCTTTTGACCTTGAAAAATTAAAAACTGGAATTGTCAAACATTTTCAAGGGTCTACCTTCTGATTTTTTTCATAAAATTTTTTATTTTCTAAATTAACCTCAACTGCTTAAATACCATCAGGTTAATAGTACAAAAATGACGTAAAGTGTCATTTGTCAAAATGTCATTTTGAAAGGATGCCACGCCTTAAAGTGTCAAAATTTACATAATTTCAAGGTCATCTCCGAAACGGTGACAGTTAGAGCAAAATGGACGTCAGATATGTGTTCCCCAAGTTGAAATTAGTTAACAAAATTACTTTGATTAAGAAAAATTCAAAATGGTCGCCGTTAGTATAGTAGGCCCAAAAAATCCCTAATTTGGAGTAAATTTTCGTGAATTTTTCAAGCTTATTTGAAACATATTGTATAAAACCATCGTACAACAAAAGAAAGCTAATGAACGGGGCTATCACGTGACGTTAAGCGGGCATGGCTAAGTTGCCCCGTTTAGCCGCTAGAGGGTGTCAAAGTTGACTCTCGTTTTTTGCAGTTTTTGCTCAATATCTCAGGAACGTTTCAGGTTAGGAATCTGAAGTTTTTATCACAAATGCACCTCGATGGGATGCAACTTTTACCTTCTATACATTTACAGTACCACGCACCGTTTGACTTTAAAAAATTAAAAACTAGAATTGTCAAGAAATTTCAAGTAAACATTTTTTATTTTCAAAATTAATCTCTAATGCCTAAATACTTTCAAGTTAATAGTACAAAAATGTAAAAAACGAATTATTTTTGAATTTTCAGATTTTCCAATTTATGGAAGAACTTTCATTAATTTTCCGAAAATTGTACATCCCTGTACATACAACCCTGCATTATTGTTTGTATATTTGCTAAAATCTTATAATATCGATTCTCAATGCTTGTGCGATAACTTTCTTCACTCTCGTCTAAATCTTACTGACTAGTGAGTGCAATAATACGTTTCAAATAACTGTCTTAAATTCACTTCCTTCCTTCCTATTAAATCAATACATTCTGTTAAAATTAATCATTAATTGAACCATTTGCGAGTATAATAAACGCCTTGATTTTGGATATTCAAATGCGGAAGGAATGAATTTTTGGACACAGTTTGGCAAGAGTGTACTGTGTCCAAATAATCCCTGAAAACTAGAGAAATTCCTGAAATTCCTTAAAGAAGAGAAAACAGTGTATTGCTATTAGATATATGCAATGAATTTTAGCACATTTAGCAACATACATATTGTCATTATTGCCACGATTGTTGTTTTTAACCTCTTCTTAAGCACTACCTCAAAAATTAGTTTGCTTCCGACTTCTTCAAAGAAAAAACTTTGCGGGTAATTAAATATTGAATATAACTTAAAAATTCAGTATTTATAAAATAATTACAATTTTTTTGTGCAATTTTTTTTCATATTCTTACGACATATGGTCCGCCACTGGTAAATAACAAAGCAGCAGTGGGGTCGACGGTTTCGGGCACGTAAAGGACAAAAGGGACGAATCCCATGGGTCGCCTCACGGAGAGGATAAACGTGAATGTGCAGATGTTACCCCCCGACAGGGCCAGGCTAAAGTGGGTCTTCCTAATGCCGATGCTAGTTAACTTTGACATGCTATGGGTGGATTCGATCATTCTCTTTTTTTCCTTTTAGTTGTGACGTCGTTATCATGACACAAAGCTTTTTTGTGTATTCCATTACAATCTGTTAATAGTGAGATTTGTAATGAATTGTTGTTTAACTCACTATGAAGACAAGTATCCAATCCAGATTGAGTATCACACTACTCGAGTTTTGAGCCACTCAGTTGTGCTACAGTTTTTGTTACTCTCAAACTAACAACAACGTCAAAATAGGAGAATGAAAATGGAAAGAAGTTCAAGATTAAATTAGAAGAGGAATCAGAACATGGTCAACCAATTAACATTAAAATAACTCATTTTGATTACAAACAACAAACTTTATCACATTTTGAAATTGTGTTCTAATGTTTCAACAACAACTCTCAGCTGACAAAATAATATAATTTCTTTTGGAAAATTCTAATTAAATTGCTTTGCTTCCTGCGGTTATCAGGTATCTACTACAATTTTACCACATCAGTCAATTAGTAGGTACCAACTGGAGAATCCTCCAAGTTGCAAGTTTAATTCCCCAATTAGAACTCGCTTTTCAATAAGCTGCGAACATTCGGTTCTAATGGAAACTTTACACAAACACAGTCGCACCCAACACGAAAACTAATCACGTGAAGCCTTGTGACGTGCATCCTTAGAGTTCTCGTTGTCTAGGAAACCAGTTCGTTCTATGGAAAAGTCCCAGAAAGCTGATTAACTAAATTGAAACTTTCTGGCAGGCCAGAATTAATATTTTCCATAGGCACACATGGAAAATTATGGTATTTTTGTTTTATCCGGTGTTATTTATTTATCTCCGGTTTGTTTTGTTAGTGATCATCGTACGTAGGAATTCTTTACTTAGAGATTGGTCCTTTGCAAATAAAACTGAAATGCCCGGTTTTGTTTGTACAAGTGTGGAATTTTAAAAGCGTTAACCCTACAAAGGGTTTGCTTTTAGATTATGAAGCTCTGGTTTTTTAAGACCACGTGTTATTTCTAATCTTGTTAAAAATACTCTTTGCTTTTGGAGTGATGTTAGATCTAAAATTTGTATTTTTGGTTTATACCATCTCTAGCTATTTTTGCTAGCCATCCTATCCACGTGATCATTTCAGGCTCTTCTAGGGGGATATTAGGGATATTAGCTCTATAGGAATGATATTTTTATTATACTTAACAGAAAATACTACATTTTCAACTGTTTATAAAATACAGTAAATATGCCATTTTCGGAACAGCGCACGGAAATGTTTTCCCGATCCCTCTTTCCGTGCGCTTAATAATAAACATAGATATCCATGATACTAGATATCCTATGGCAACCCGAAGAAAAAAAAGAAACGAGTAATGTGTCTATAGCAACGATTTATTTATTAATGACAAATTTTATTTTCTGTCAGTGAAAATTAAGTATTTATGTATTTATTACATTTTGCAAAAATGAATTCAGATTGTGAAGAAAATCGGGATATTCCCGAAAATATCTTACAACGAGCGGCAGAAGTGAGTGCAGATTTATTACCAGTGAAATCCAGGTTGAGATATGAACAAGAATATAACAGTTTTACCGAATGGCGGACTCAGAAACGAATCAAAATTGTGAGTGACGATATTCTTTTAGTATATTATTCTGAAAAAGCCAACACTATGAAATCCTCCCCTTTATGGAGTCGATTCTCTATGTTAAAGAGTTGTTTGGCAATAAAAGAAAATACTCACCATCAATATCCAAAAACGATTGCTTTTTTGAAACGACAAGCTGTAGGATATATACCAAAGAAATCCAAGATTCTTACAGAAGAACAAGTAACCAAATTTTTATGTGAAGCTTCATATGGAGAATATCTACTAGCAAAAGTAATTTTAGTGTTTGGCATCTTCGGTGCATGCCGCAGAGATGATTTAATACGTTTGAGTTTAGATGATGTGGAAGATAACGGGCGTTTCCTTGTCGTGTTCTTACGAGATGGAAAAACTCACAGGTCAAGAAGTTTTACCATTACCAATGAAAATTGCAAATTCGATCCCTGTACAATTTACCGTAAATACGCAGATCTCCGCCCTAAACATATGGAGAGTAGAAGATTATTTGTTGCATACCGAAACCAAAGATGTTACGCTCAACATGTTGGGTGCCATACTATCAGTGGTATTCCAAAACTTATTGCAAAATACCTAAAACTAAAAAATCCCGAAGAATATACCGGACATGGGCTAAGGCGCTCTTCGGCAACCATGTTGGTGGAAAACGGCGGTGATTTGCTCACTTTGAAAAGACACGGAGGATGGCTTTCTTCCAATGTAGCAGAAGGATATATAGAAGAGTCCATACAAAGAAAAATTGAAGTATCACGGAAGTTGTTTAGCCCTTGTAACTTGGAAACTACAACATCTGTAACAGTCAATCAAGAGAACCAAAGCACACACGAACACTCCGCTTCAACATCTTTAGCAAAGTCTTTAGTTCAACAAAAAGAAATGCAAAAGGGATTGAGCTTCAACAATAATACGAATTGTACAATAAATATTACTATTAATAATAACGGTTCTGTCCAAAATTAATTTTCTTAGAATTACCTACTTGTATTTTTTTTGTTAATTTGAGTTGTATGTACTTACATTTTTACTGTTTTAAAAAATAAAATAAATATTCCCGATTTTCTTAATAATTTTTTGCGATATTTTTTGTTTATGTTGATTTCAGGTACCTAAGTATAATAAAAAATATCGTTCATTACTCGTCCAGAAATGGATTTTCCGTTCTTGCATGACTTCCCGTGTTCGGCTGCACCTCACACGAGAATTTGTCACGCGCGCACGGAAAAATCCTCATTTCTGTACTGGTAATGAAATATACTATTTCAACACAGGTCTAATACAGGTTTTGTATATTTTAATGTTTGACCTTTTATTCATATTGGTGTTATTCAAGATGGTGTCCTGAAGTGTGTCTGATATCGGCTGGCTTTGTTGGCTTGTTCATTTACTTCATTCGTTTTATTTTGACTTGAGGTAATTTGTATGCCTATAGGAAGTCAAAGGACATAACTTTTCGTTCGATAATTTTGTATTCCAGAGAAAGTTTACATCTGACTGATTCTTTGGAAACGACGAGGGTTTTGGTTACAAAAGTTATGGACACTTGCATCTTGAATGATTTAGCTCTTTCTTAGGAGCCCTTGCAAGTCCTCCTCGTTTTCTGCTATAATTAGGGCGTCATCGACGAAACAGAAAACAGATCATTTTGATTCTGTCCGTTGTGAGTATATATCCTCCTTCTATATTTTTCCCATATTTTATTAGTTCACCCATTATTTGATTGAAAAGAGTCTCCTTGACGAATTCCTGTTAATTATTTTTATTTCCTCTGACATATTACTAATTCAATGACTACTTTGTCCTGTCTATGCACATACAAATTTTAAATTCAACACATTCAAATCGCGTACGCCTATGTGACCAACGTGCTGCCAGTTTGTTTGAAAATACCAGGAACTAACCCAAACAGTTATGGGTAGAGGGGTAAGGAGGGAGACACGAAAACAGAGGGGCAAAATAAAGCCAAGCTGAAAAGATCGGAACTCACGTTTCGAGGCGAAGGACGAAAGACGAGTAGTTTAGTAAGCCGAGAACAGAGGACGGATTATTAAAACTGTGAAGTCAGCGTTATCGAGAGTGTAGACGGAGCAACGCGGTGTAGTAGTCGGGCAAGAAAGCGAGTTTTGAATTTACTGGCTCAGTTTTCGTGGAAGTTTGAGTTTCGTGTCGTGCTCGGAGTAAGAATTTTAGTTGCGCCCCTTTTTTTATCTCGTAGAACTGCCGCTGGCGATTTGAAATTAACTAGTTTGGAAAGTGCTGTGAATCTTTATGAAAAAAAACCGGCTAGGGACTGTTGGAAGTTAATGTTGTTTTTTAGTGATAAAACTTTTCGGAAACTTTTTTTGTAAAAAAATATTTAGGTAATTTACTTAATAAAGATATAAATTTTCTAAAGTAAGACAATTTTATTTTACTTCTATTATGATCACAAACTAGAAAGCAAACATGGTAAGATAGAAATAATTATACAGGGTTAGTCACTCAAACCATTTCTTAGAATCATTTAAAATATTTTCATCTTTCTGTCATTTACGGTTTAACCAGAAGTAGATGTCAACTTGCTTATTTTAAATGGGGCACCCTGTTATTAATGTCATATACCTATCTGTACCCGTTTCTGAGATATCTACCATTTTTAATTAATTTAATTTTAATTTACACAATTCAGAAATAATTTTTTCTAGGTTTTGGTTTTGTCGTGGTAAACAAGGTTTGTTCTAAGAGTGACTGCAGAAACACGTCAAAAATACTAATACAAAAATTGGCCTCAAAAAATCAGTTCTAAAAATGGCAGAAAGGCCAATTTCAAATGAAACTATTATATTTTTTATAAATTATATTTTTTTCCAAAATTAATTCTTAAAATTAAAGGCATTAAATTAAAACAAGATTTGATTTTTTTGATTTTCATAATTTCTTGTTTGAAGCTGGAGAATAGACTGGAGCACTTGAACAACAAGACATTATTCCTGTTTTGACATTTCAATACTTCAAGTATAACTTGAAAAGTTCATAATTTGATAAAATTTACATTTCAAATATGAAAATTGAGTTGAATATTTGACCAAATAGGACATTTTCATAATTTCTTATTTGAAGCTGGAGAATAGACTCAAAAGCACTTGAACAACAAAGCATTATTCCTGTTTTGACATTTCAAACTTGAAAAGTTCATAATTTGATCAAATTTACATTTCAAATATGAAAATTGATAATTTGACCAAATAGGGAATTTTCACATTTTCTGGTTTGAAGCTGGAAATAGACTTGAAAAGTTGATCATCTGATCAAATTTATATTTCAGATACGAAAACTGGCTTTTTCCAAAATTAATTCTTAAAATTAAAGGCATTAAATTAAAACAAAATTTGATTTTTTTGATTTTCATAATTTCCTGTTTGAAGCTGGAGAATAGACTCAAAAGCACTTGAACAACAAAATATTATTCCTGTTTTGACATTTCAAACTTGAAAAGTTGATTATTTGTTCAAATTTACATTTCAAATATGAAAATTGACTTGATAATTTGACTAAATAGAGATTTTTCACATTTTCTGGTTTGAAGCTGGAGAATAGACTTGAAAAGTTGATCATCTGATCAAATTTATTTTTCAGATACGAAAACTGGCTTTATAATTTAACCAAATAGAAAATTATTATATTTTTTTGATTCAAGCTAGAAAATTGATTTGAAATTTTGAACAACAAGGCATTTTTCATGTTTTGAAATTTAAAATTTGAAAAGTTGATTTTGTTCAAATTTACATTTCAGATATGAAAATTCACGTGACAATTTGACCAAATAGGGAATTTTCACATTTTCTGATTTGAAGCTGGAGAATAGACTTTAAAAGTTGATCATCTTATCAAATTTATATTTCAGATACGAAAACTGGCTTTATAATTTGACCAAATAGGAAATTATTAAATTTTTTTGATTCAAGCTAGAAAATTGATTTGAAATCTTGAACAACAAGGCATTTTTCATGTTTTGACATTAAAAATTTGAAAAGTTGATTATTTGTTCAAATTTACATTTCATATATGAAAATTCACGTGACAATTTGACCAAATAGGGAATTTTCACATTTTCTGATTTGAAGCTGGAGAATAGACTTTAAAAGTTGATCATCTTATCAAATTTATATTTCAGATACGAAAACTGGCTTTATAATTTGACCAAATAGGAAATTATTAAATTTTTTTGATTCAAGCTAGAAAATTGATTTGAAATCTTGAACAACAAGGCATTTTTCATGTTTTGACATTTAAAATTTGAAAAGTTGATCATTTGTTCAAATTTACATTTCATATATGAAAATTCACGTGACAATTTGACCAAATAGGAAATTTTCATAATTTCTTATTTGAAGCTGGAGAATAGACTCAAAAGCACTTGAACAACAAAGCATTATTCCTGTTTTGACATTTCAAACTTGAAAAGTTCATAATTTGATCAAATTTACATTTCAAATATGAAAATTGACTTGATAATTTGACCAAATAGAGAATTTTCACATTTTCTGGTTTGAAGCTGGAGAATTTACTTGAAAAGTTGATAATCTGATCAAATTTATATATCAGATACGAAAACTGACTTTATAATTTGACCAAATAGAAAATTATTACATTTTTTTGATTCAAGCTAGAAAATTGATTTGAAATCTTGAGCAACAAGGCATTTTTCATGTTTTGACATTTAAAATTTGAAAAGTTCATAATTTGATCAAATTTACATTTCAAATATGAAAATTGAGTTGAATATTTGACCAAATAGGAAATTTTCATAATTTCTTATTTGAAGCTGGAGAATAGACTTAAAGCACTTGAACAACAAAGCATTATTCCTGTTTTGACATTTCAAACTTGAAAAGTTCATAATTTGATCAAATTTACATTTCAAATATGAAAATTGACTTGATAATTTGACCAAATAGAGAATTTTCACATTTTCTGGTTTGAAGCTGGAGAATTTACTTGAAAAGTTGATAATCTGATCAAATTTATATATCAGATACGAAAACTGACTTTATAATTTGACCAAATAGAAAATTATTACATTTTTTTGATTCAAGCTAGAAAATTGATTTGAAATCTTGAGCAACAAGGCATTTTTCATGTTTTGACATTTAAAATTTGAAAAGTTCATAATTTGATCAAATTTACATTTCAAATATGAAAATTGAGTTGAATATTTGACCAAATAGGAAATTTTCATAATTTCTTATTTGAAGCTGGAGAATAGACTTAAAGCACTTGAACAACAAAGCATTATCCTTGTTTTGACATTTCAAACTTGAAAAGTTCATAATTTGATCAAATTTTCATTTCGAATATGAAAATTTACTTGATAATTTGACCATATAGAGAATTTTCACATTTTCTGGTTTGAAGCTGGAGAATAGACTTGAAAAGTTGATCATCTTATCAAATTTATATTTCAGATACGAAAACTGGCTTTATAATTTGACCAAATAGAAAATTATTACATTTTTTTGATTCAAGCTAGAAAATTGATTTAAAATCTTGAACAACAAGGCATTTTTCATGTTTTGACATTTAAAATTTGAAAAGTTGATCATTTGTTCAAATTTACATTTCAGATATGAAAATTCACGTGACAATTTGACCAAATAGAGAATTTTCACATTTTCTGATTTGAAGCTGTAGTTGATCATCTGATCAAATTTACATTTCAGATACGAAAATTGGCTTAATAATTTGACCAAATAGAGAATTATAACATTTTTTTGATTCAAGCTGGAAAATTATTTTGGAAACTTGAACAACAAGACGTTTTTCATGTTTTGACATTTGAAACTTGAACAGTTAATCATTTGATCAAGTTTACATTTTAGATGAAAACTGACTTGAAAACTTGAACAACAAAGCATTTTTCATGTTTTGACATTTGAAACTTGAAAAATGGACAACTTGATAGAATTTGCTTTTCAGAGATATATGGAAATTGACATGATAATTTGCCCAATCACATCACATGTTACATTTCACCACATCAACAAGGTTTCTTCATATTTATTCAAGAGTACTCTTTACCGAGAAAAAATAATATTTGCGCAGGCTTTGTGGAAATAATTCTTTTTTTTTCTTAATTCGTAGCTCGCCCACTTACTTCACTCTCCTTTGTGAGGCTGGCACACTAATCGCATTTTTTCTCCAATAAAGCACGTTTTTCTTTAATTTTTTTCCTTTTGTATTCCAAAGCAAACCGGCAGGACCGCGGAGCTTGTAAATTGAACCTTAATGAAAGAAGATATTAGAAAGAAGGAGAAAGATTAAAGAAACAGGAAACGACTTCCTCTTGCTTAATTTCGGCTTACTTGAGAGTGAAAGTGCCATTACAAGTGTAATTAAGTAAAGGAGAGAATTATTACGCCCTGGGGCGGTTTCAAGTAAATAAGGTCGGTTTGAGTGTCCTTAGAAGAGAACCCTTAATTAAATTTACTAAAAAGTTAAACCAAAATCACAACAGTAAAACCAACAATGATTTAAAAATAAAAAGGTATATTTTTATTTCGTTCAAGTTAGTTGACTGTAAAACTCCCTGTGTAAATAATAGAAAATTCTGTGTGGTCCTTGGAGTGTAAATAAGTAAAGCTCGGGATGAAGCCCTGTACAGACCGAGGGTTCTAAAATAAACAGGCCATTACAGTGCGTTTATTTTTCTCCGGTCATATTTCACGGTTAGTGCGTCTTTCAGCAAGATATACCCGTTTATGTAGCTATTATAGAACCTCAGCAAAATTTCTAAATATACAAACAAATCCGACCTTATTTTTATACCCATTATCCCAACCATATTGTTGTAATCTGGACGAGAATCTGTTAGCATGTTTTATGGTGTACAGAACCAAATTACAAAAATAATTGAAGCAGAATATGAAGAAAGAGATTCTTTATCCTACATTTTTATTTTCTAGGTTGATTCCATATGAAATATTCACAACTTTGGTTCACATTACCTTTATGACTGTTGACTAATTGGTTTGGACAACTACTAGAGTCAGCCATAATGGAACTTTACAGGATGTTTCAGAAAAAAAATCACCAACTTTGTTCTTTTAACTGTTTTATTGTATGGAAACCAGGTAATTATACTTATTTGCGACAATAGCAAACTCCATTAGAGCTACAATGTCCTCCTTTCCTTTTGAGGGCAAGGCAATGTGCAGCACAAGCAGCATCGTTCACTTTCACTCCAGCTATTTCAAAACTCAGCAAGTCGCAGGTGGCTCTTTTTACAATCACGTGATCTACAAAGTGAATCAGATCAGGTCGATATTTTTGCAAATTTCATTTTATAAAAAAGTCAAAAAACTCAAATAACTCGGAAACGGTTAAAGATTTTTCAAGACAGCAAAAATGTTCAGAATGCTTTCTGCATTCAGTGAACTAGGTTTACAGTGTTCACCCCACTTAGAACCGGGTAAACGTGGTCACAACTGGTAGAGGGTTAATTTAATTTTTTTTTTGTTTTTTGAACATCCTGTGTACGTGCAGTTAGTACGTGGTAAAATAACAGTTAAAAAAGAGCTTTTTACAATCGCTAAAACCCCAAAAATAACGAAGATAAGAATTTAAAAATTTAGATACAATTTTCAAAAAAATGTAAAAATTTGTTTTTTTTTTGGCGCTTTTATTTTTTTTTTAGTTTATATTTTTTCAGCTAGATGACGTAATGTCAAATACTGACAAAAACCCCCCACCTTTCAGTTGTCTGAAGAAGTCTCTTTTGTGTAACTCTCTCTCTTATTAAATGACAGTTTTTAGCTAAAAAAATTAGAATATTTCAAACACCAGTGATAAATATATTTTTAATATAAACTGACTTTAAGAAAATATAACACAAAAAACGGTTTACTTACCATCATCAAGTTGTTCTTCATCAACTGGAGCAGCAAATGAACCAATCACAACGCACGCAAAAATTGCTAGAAGAATCACTGCTTTAACCATTTTGAGTTGTGAATTTAGCAACAATTATTGTAAACTGTAGTACTTGTACGAGTATGCTTTACTGCATTTTGTTTCTTTCTTTATACTCTCAGTACCAGGTACCAGTACAGGTCTGGACTGAAAGTTTTTCCAGTTATGTTAGTGTGGTGATGGATAATAAACTGAATAACTACTTTAATTAGTCGACTTCGACGAAAAATTAAATCCGATCCTGTGTATTAAGAAACAACAAAGAAGAATAAACTGAGGGACTTCACAGTGCAAGGGGATTTACTTTAGATAATTACCAGTTACCACACGTTCTGGATATGAAGTAAACAACACTTAATCTCTGCATTTGTGTTAATATCTGGAGTACCAGTTTTAATTGCAAATACAACAATTAAAAAAAAACATAAATATTGTTTTAGAGTTCATTTGTGTGTTCAGTTGTGTTCAAAATGTAAACATTTCTCATTATGTATGTCAAAAAAGATTAACATTTTTCTGTCATTTTCGAGGCTTTCAGAAGACATTCCCTTCGCTAAAACCATTCTCCTAACATTCTCTCCTTTTGCCGCGCAATATTTCCATTAAGAAGCATTATGTTTCCATTAAGGGCTTTTTACGAGTGAATAAACCTGAAAAAGCTCAACCTTAAAGTTCTTTTGTGTCGCACGATGATAAGGTGCGAAATCTAATACAGTGGAATTCAGTGTAGCGTGCATATTTTTTATCCAAACGACTAAAACGTTCTTTTGTATGGTGAACATCTGACCTGTTGCTTGTGAGGCAGAAATAATGGAAAACCGTGCTTTTGGATATTTTGTGATAATTATTCTTTTGCAAACAATAATAGACTGGAAAATATACAGGACGCACTGCAAATCATTAGCAAAACGTTACTAGAAACCAATATTATATTTGTTTTCCATATTTTCAAATTTAAAAAAAAATAAAATAAGTGCTAAAAGTGCCTGTCTATGATAAATTCCAAATAGCCTCTAAATCAAGATAAAACATTTTTAAACATTTCTAATGATCACAAAATTTATGATTTTGTGTTGAGATACTGAATTATTCTAGTCCATAAAGTTATCTTCAGAGAGTTTTTTTTATCTTCTTGACACTTTTATTATTTGATTTTAGATGTTCTGTAAAAACTGAATGTACTGGATTTTGTAGTGTTTTTTTATGTCTTCACATAGGAAATTTAATAAGGATTCCAAAAATGTGCTTAAAAACATGATTCGATCTACCCAAGTGGGTTGTACAGGCGATTTTGTCCCTGACCGTGTTCAAATTTCAGATCAAAATTTTCCTGATTTGTAAATTTTTTCCACCATTTGAATACTGAAAAACGGTGAAAGTTACCAAAAAATGAAAAAAGGCCAAAAATGTTCCTAATCAACTTCTTAATTTGACACCGTAAGTTTGTAGGTCTGTTTTTGCTTCCAGAAAACAGGGTGTGCAAGAAAATTATGGTGGTTTATTATTTTTGTCACCCGGTACGCAATTTTGAAGATAGAATTTTTTACTTTACACCATTTGAAAGAGGAGCTCAAAACGGTTTGTTTAAGTGGTTGAATCATTCTGAACTCTCAAAAAGAACTGAGTTACAGGGTGTTCAAATTTAAAACCGAATGAATCGATCTTTGGGGCACACCTCAAGCACAAGAAACATTCACCCATTTTCGATTTAACTTGGCACACTCTGTAGACATCCCACACAATACGAAGCTGGAAATTGTAATTCCCCTTTACTGTAAAGTACCATTTCTTTGGTTTATTGCAACCACAGGTCAGGGCTTATATTAAAATAACAATTAACCGAACTTTGAATTGCATAGTATTTAATCCTCAAGTTTTTCAAGCAAAATGTGCAAAAGTATCCCCAGTGATAAATTGTTATTATTGAATTTATTAATAAAGGAATTGTTGAGAAAATCAATAAATCCGATCCTGACTCTCTTCAGAACAAACTTATCGCCGTTAAGATTATAAATACAAAACTGCCTGTTGTAAAGTTTTGTGAATATTACCAACATCATGAACAAGTTGTTATTATTTTCTTTTAGTATTCTACTATTTTTTATCAGCTCATCATGGTGTGCACCTTTGGACGATCCATTTCTAGAACAGTTTCACGATGACGTTGGGAAAGGTATTTTAATTTCAAACCATTTAAATTAAACACGTTTTTGTATAATAATTAATTTTACTGTTTACTTCCTAGGTCACGTTATCACAAAACGAGCAACTTGTGACCTACTTTCGTTCCAAATTGGCGGATTCAAGCTAAATCATGCCGCCTGTGCCGCACATTGTCTTACTAAACGCAAAAGAGGAGGCCACTGCAGTAAGAAAGGGGTTTGCAATTGCAGAAAATAATATCTTTTTTTATTTATTTTCTTAAAATTGTGCTATTTATTAATATATTTTTTTAGTATTCTATAGTAATTTTGTGAATTGTATGCTAATACTCGACTTAAGTCAAAATAATTCATATATGTGCGTGTAACATTTCAAAAAGTATTCTAAAGCTATTTTGAAGGGCGTTAATATTTAAAAACAATAAAAATAAAATTATTAATTAATTAAATGATTCAAAGTAAGAAAGTAAAAGAATGGGCATTTCTTGATGGTTTTAGAACAGAAATACCTGTTTCTAGGTTTACAAAGGAGCTTGCCTAACCATATCAAATAACTCTTCATTATAGTTTATTTTAATTATTCAAAATAAATCTTTTAGCTAGTTTTGTACAAGAATCACAACATTTGGTACATCCTGTAGACGTAGACCGTCTAAAATCTATTAGCAACCAACTATTATAGATGTTAAAAAGGAACTTTACTGTACTGGGGAATTACACTGTATAGATTGGACTCTTAGCATATGATTATTAAACACAAACGCAAACAATAGCATTAATTCAAAGATATAAAAGCATATTGACCTTTAGCGACTTAATTATACTGTGTGTTGTTGTAGACTTAACAAAAGCTCTGATGGGTTCTAAAAACTTATAACCATCCTGTAATGGCCGTTTTTAAGATATCTGTTTTCACTAGACTTATGCAACCAAGCTTACAAAGTGTACAGTGAAATAACCGTATTTTATATTCCAAAAGCTAGACTACTTTTTTCTTGACAACCTTTATAGTCCTAAAGTTAATGATTAAACTGATTAGAGGTCCTACAGATTTAGACTTTGGTTAAAAGGTAAAACTAGAATTGAACTATATGCGCTTTATGTAAGTAAAATTCTACCTGAACCAGAAGTAATTATGCTTGAGTACAATGAGATAGATTGATGGCGCCCTTTCTAATTTATTCCCCATTTCGCATCAGGACGCCTAAGGGCGCGATATACAATATCATCCGCCCTACTGCTGTCTTGCCCCCCGGGGGCCTTTAATCCGAAACTCACTACATTGGCGTACAAGCAAAATAAACCTAAAAACCAAACCTCTCAAAACTACAATTCTGAGTGTTCCAATATCCTAATATTAATCCATACAACGTGGTTTGCAGTACCTACTGCAATAATTATATGGCACGCCACTGCGTTCGGGCTTATGTAGGGGGACGAATGCAATTCATAGACGGCGATAGCAATTTGGGAGGTGGCAGGTTTTCGTAATAGCAAATTAATAGTTATAATCAACGGTCGCTTTAATGATCAAATATGGGCCACGAAGGCCTTGTCTTTCATTACAGTTCATCTATATATTTCATATTTTGCATTAAGTTTTGACGTGAAGATTACCCTTTTTTTGGTTTTTTTTAAGAAAGCTAAATTTAAAATGTGATTTATTGATTACTAAAATTATTTTGTAGTCGTAAAGTAAATGGGTATTTTTGATATCAACCCTTTTGTCGATAACCTTTTTTGGTAGTTAATTGGAATTTTAAAAGGTTTACACTTTTAAACTTTTTTGGACTTCTAGACAAAAATCAAAATACAGGGTGGTCCAGTTTTAAATGTCAATAATTCACCAATCCATAGCCAATTAAAAAATAAGTTGACATTCATTATGTCATTTTCCTGAAAAGTGCTTCCTAAGGAAAATACAGTCCTTCAAATTTCTGTTTAAAAAATCGTTTTTTTTTGTCATAACTGTCAGACCGTTGGAGCAATATTGATCAAATTTGGAACAAGCACTTTATTACACGTTATTACGGACAAAGACCCAAAACTAACCTAACCCAACTTAAAAATTGTCTTGGAAACGGAAAATTCACTTAAGAAGTTTAAAAAATATTATTGTAGCCAGTTTTCATAGTTTCCAGACAAACTAAAAGACTTTAGTTTTGAAAATTGAATTAGAAAAGATAAAAATTTCAGAAGCTTAAAAATTGTGTTTGTAACCAGTTTTCATGCAATCGAGAGACTTTAATACTAAAAATTGACTTGTAGACATAAAAACTACTTTTTCAAGAATTTGTTACTACAAATTCATACATTTTTTTTAAAAATTGACTTGAACCCCAAAATGTGACTGAATTAATAAAAAGTGACATCAGAAGCTTAAAATTTGCATTTGAAGTAAGTTTTCATAATTTGAAGACAAATTTCAATATTTTAGTCTTGAAAATAGTCTTAGATGCAGGACATTAACATTAGAGATTCATGAAAATTGTCTTGAAAACGAACTTTTCGTGCTTTTTACTTTGCTTTTCATTTTTTTCGAATTCTGGACTATTTTTAGTGCTTCAAAACTGCTTTCAGCTTGGAAAATCGAGTTTTAAGACTATCTTTACCAAGTTATTGACATAGCAACCTTAAAAAATAATTTTTACATTCTTCATAGACTTAAAATAGCATTCCAAGCTTTGTCACTATTAAATCGACTTCTAGACACCTCAGTGCTAAAAATTCGGGTATTTCTTAATAAACTAGACTGTTTTTAGTGTTTTAAGGCTGTTTTCAGTGCCTCAAATCGAGTTTCAAGACTATCTTTACAAAGTTTTTGACTTATCAGGTCTAAAAGCCAGTTTGTCCACTGACCATAATCTTGAAAATGATATTTCAAGCTTCTTCATTATTAAATTGACTTCTACACTCATAGGTGCAATAAATTGTAGCACCTCTAAGAAATTCAGACTGTTTTTAGTGCTTTTTAAGACTGAAAAATCGAGTTTAAGACTATTTCCAAAAGTCAATTTTCTTCAGTAATAAAAGTAAAAAATTTTGGTACCAAATGCTACAATAATAGTCTTGAGAACTAATTTTTAGAAATAAAATAGTATGAAAATTTAATTTACTTCTAGACTTGTTGTCCAGTCCAGAAAATTGAGTTGTACACCAATTAAAGTCTTGAAAATATACTTTTGGACTCTCTTTAGTCCTAGTAAAGTCAGTTCTAGCATTAAAAGTCAACTTTTATATTATTTTTAGTAGTAAAAAATGAGTTTCATGCACAATACAATCTTTGTCTTGATTTCCGGACTTTTTTTAGTTCTTGAATGCCAGTTTCAAACACTCAACCAGGATGGCAGTCTGAGAAAGCGAATCATAAGACCATTCCTAGTAGTAAAAAAGTTTTTAAACTATTCAGTACAAATTTGGACTTTCACAAGTCTTGGATGTTCAGTTTTAAACTATAAAACGATTTTTTAAATTGAAATTTGGAGGACTGTTTCTTCCTTAGGAAACCTTTTTCAGAAAAATTACATAATGCAAGTCAACTTATTTTTTGATTAGCTATCAAATGGTGAATTATTGACACTTAAAACTGGACCACCCTGTATAGGTGCACTGTGTTCTTCTTAAATATGAAATAATAACAATCATAAGAGAGATCCATTTAAAATACTCTTGTCATCTTCACACTGTAACAAAACAAATTTATTTTTTTGACAAAAGAAAATGATTCTCTTAAAAACGAGCTTTTGAACTTAATCCCGTACAAAGTGAACAATTCATTACAGGATAACTTGGGAGGATGAAATTTGTCACCAGTTGACGCGATATAACGAGGCTTTGATACCATAGAAACCGCGGTGGTTAGTTGGGGGATAAATCCGATAGACAGAGTTGACAAACCTTTTGTGCCCCAACCGACAGTATGAAGCGTGGTTCGTTTTCTCCCGATTTCACCCTCTCCAACATTTAATTAAGCATACTTACAGGATGGCTTTTTAATTAAATTGATTATAAGCCAGAGAATTAAAAATTACTATTTGCAAGACATAAACATTACGTCACTTGTGAATCCTTTATTACATAAAGTCTGATATAACAGCGTAAGCCAGGAAATTAGAGGATTTACTGATAAAGGCTTCTTAAGGAATTCATCTCGGCGAAAGAGGACTTCTTTAGACCAGATAAGAAGCCCTCAAGATTTACTTGGGACGTTATCTATTAAACTACACTCAACTGGGGAAATGATCTTAACATGAATATGATTTGAATTCATCCGGAATGGCGGTCATATCTGCATATTGTATGAATACAAAAGACGAAAATTATTTTAAAATAAGCAGGTTCACTGAAATGAACATGTCGTAGGAAAACTCACTCACGAGATATCTAAATAGTACAGATTTGTATTATAAAAACCCCTTGGTGTACACACTCGAGGTAATTCGAGGTATTATGAGGCACTTTGCCAGTATTACGAAGCATTTTGAGGTATTGTAAGGCATTACATAGAATTTTGAGGCATTGACTGTATATTTCAAAATGTTTTGCGATATTTTCATGGGAATTTTGAGCGAAATAAAGCCTTAATAAAGTAAATTTTGCGATATTTTAAGGAATACATTGTAGAAGACCAAGCAGTAGACAATATCAGAAAATTGACCGCACATGTAATTATTATGGTAAAATTTTTGTTACATAATATTAAGTTGAAACAATATTCATTACAAATTATTATAATAATTTACCAATTTTTCAACATTTAAACTACATTTTAACACAGTGTTGCAAGGTCAAAAATTGAATTATCCAAGTCACGTGACTGTTTTTGACAATGTCAACTAGTATTTACAGTGTTGCAAGCTCAAAAATTGAATTATCAAAGTCACGTGACGTAGTTGTTACAATTTTACCACTGTCTAAATTTAAAATACTTTATATTTAATTTTTCTACTGTTTCTTTTAAATGATAGGTGTCTTTATTTGACACGTGCTAACTTGGTTACTATGACAGTTAGAAGATTCGTTTAAACGTCAAAATATAACCCGTAATTTCAGACAACCGTTCAAAAAATATTTTTGTTTGTTAGAATTTTGAAAAAACAGTCACCTGATCTTAGAAAATCAATTTGAAGCTTTCGGCACAAGGTTAAATCAAGTGTCAAACATTTGGAAAAACCCTTTACATTGTCACCTAACCTAACCTAAAAACTGTCATGTGACTTTAAAAAAAATGAATTTCAAGCTTTTGGCTTCTTCTTCAAAATTTGGAAAAGCAATCAGGTAACCTGAGGAAGTCATTTTTTTTATTGACAAGGGTCAAAATGTCAAATTGTAAAATCAGATATGCTACTTAATTAATCTGACCTAAAAACTGCCACGTGACCAAACAAATTTAAAGGGTGTATTTCATCAAGGTTTATCATTGTCCCAATAAATAATTTAAAAATGCCACAAATGTGTAGGTAAACATTTGAAGGCATTCTGAGGCAGTTTAAATAATTTAAAGGCATTTTGAGGTATTTTAAGGTAATATGAGGCATTTTAGGCAGTTTTTTTCTATAATAATTTAGGCCTGGTCATCATGAAGCACATTTTTTAAATAATAATGAAAAGCCTTTATTGAAAAATGAAATACAGGGTTACTCAAAAAAGTGATTTGGTTTTAAATGTGTACAAGGTGTCACATTTTACAAGAAAAATGAGAGCAAATTTGGATTTTTCATACCACGAAACCCGTCTTAGCCAAATTTTTTGACAATAAATCAATTAAAAAAACTAAACCCAAATTGAACTTTTGACACTCTGTATCTCCAAAATGATCAACTTTTGGACTGAGATAACTTGGGTTATATCGTCATATTTAAGCCTCAAGAATTTGTGGTACCATTTTTCCGCACCTTTCAGGGACAACCTGTAAGTTAAGATTGGATTTCTTATATGCTTAAAGCTGAGTTTTAAAAATCACAATGCATCATATTCTTATTGAAAATTCGATTTTTAATATTTCTCTCAAATTTATAACATTTTCTTTGTTTCTCTCACACCTTTTCAAAAAAGCCGAGAGGTTCTGTCAGTCGTAAGACCAAAATAACAAAACATGTGTTAAAAGTTTACATTTATTTCAGAAAATATGGTTTATTAAAAGTGGAACAGTTAATAATATAAACTTCAAATTTGTTACAAATAAATTAAAGCACAACCTCGTTGAGCACCAAATATTCCAAAAATAAGTTTTACTTCTACCAAACATTACTTAATTAGTTTAAAAAGCTTAACCTACAGAAATTAAATAGTAAGTCAACAAACTAAAAAAAAAAAAATGCTTTCAAATTTAGATTCTAAAATTCTTAAATAATACACCTTACAGCTAAGCATATAAAATATTCGAACAAAATATCAAAAACTTGAAAGAACTAATCTTCGAAACGTTATTAAATGAGACCAAACCTGGCATTTATGGGAACTACTACATGACATATTTTATGTCATAATTTGTATTTAAATCGATATGAGAGTGAGGTTAAAGTTGTTTTCGGAAAATTTAGTCTTAAGCCTAGTTTATAAAAGAAATTTTATCTTTACTTGTAACTTTAGCATTAGCAGTAACTTTAAGAAAGAAAAGTGTTTATAAAACTTCTAAAAAGTAACCTAACTTTGTGTTATTTTTTCAAGTTTTGCTACTTAATGCCACATTACTGCACTAAATCAAAGGTAAAAGGATCTTATTTTAATTTCTGTTTAGAAAATTCATAAATAAAACACAAATTTAATTTTAACAGGATGTTTAAACATTGAAGATTTAACTTGTATTAGCTAGTTAAATTTTGTTTATCAACATCACAACTTAAAGCTCAATACTAAAGTTAATGCTAAAGTAAAATTTTGTGAAAACCGTGTAAACTTAAACTTTCCGAAAAACAAACTCTAACCTCTTCTTCTTGGACGCGTAGGAATTAATCACTTTGTGATTGAAGTCATCAATATCATTCAGGAAACTTTTCTCAACCGACATGCAAACTAGAGCGTTTAGTTCACTGGACTTGGCCGCACTCCTCAAGAAAGACTTAATTTGTTTCAGTATCGCAAAGCATCTTTCTGTTTCTGTCGTTTCCATCGGCATTGTACTCAACACTCTTAAAAGTTTAACGAGTTCTAGGAATGTAGGCTCTATTTCAGGGTCGGTAAACAACGCCAACAATGGAACGACCCCCGAAATGACTCGTAGTTCTGGCCTTTCATAAACCACCTGCAGTTCGCCGGTGATTTTAGTTTTGTCTAGGAACGGGAATTGTTTGATTGTTTCGTCCAAGTATTTTGTGGGGAAATTCATCCTGTAATCCTTAAAACTGCTCACTTTAAACAAATTTGTTGCGTTGAGGTATCCGATTGCCTCGAATCGGGTAGCAACGTGGCGGATGATGGCGTTACACACTTCCATTGCTTCTTCCTTCCTTTTTGTGTGATTTAAAACTAGAATACGAGGTTTCTTAGCTGGATGCTCTTCTTCTTCATCGTCATCATCTAAATCAACTGTGGTGTTGATATCGTTTTCTATTTCGTTAAGTAAGTTGTCCAAATTCTGTTGGATTGAAAACACAGCACCTTCGAATCTCTTCAATTCTTCACTGCGTTTAGCTGAATCAATACCCTCTTTTTGGAGTGTACTGAACGTTGTCACTACGTGAGGAATAATTTGGTTGAATATTCCCAGCCAAAAAATGAAATGTTTGTCTTGCAGTCTGAATTTGTAGCCACCTGCCTGATTTACGGTGGCATCAGTAGCGGATTTTTCAAGAAAATCCATAACCACAATGAGGTCTTTTCTGTGACGGTGAATGGTTTTTACCCCAAGTCCAGACGCGTTGAAATCCCACGTGGTTTCTGCTCCATTAGAGACACTTTTGTGCACAATCTCGTTTAGAATGTTAATCACTTGAGGGGAATTGGTAATGAACGAGCACAGGCTGCACAAACTAGAAAAGAAAATTTTTGCTTGCTTATTCACTGAAGCTGCACTGGAAATTATTAATTTCACTGTGTGTCCATAATAGTGAACGTATTTGCACGCAGTGTACTTTTGTCGAATGTTTGAGGTGACAATGGATAAAGTACCACTGACAATTGAGGGCCCATCGTAGCTTATCGAGACTAACTTTTCTGGTGCTTGCCCAATTAGTGGTTCAATTTCCTGTCGAATTGAATTGGAAATTGCGTCAGCATCGTATGCTTCCGGATGCAACAGTTTCCAGAAGTGTTCCACAGGTCTCCCATTCAATATATACCGTATGATCATCACTAATTGACATTTGCTTCCAATATCATAGGCTTCATCAATGATAACAGACACATACTCTGAAGACTTGACTTGTTTAGCAATTTCATCACGGTAAACGTTGAAAATTGACTCGGTTAACTCGGAAATTACAATTGCGGAAGCTCCTTTGAAAAATGGAAACTTTTCAATCTGATCCTTGTTTTCCTTCTGAAGTTCCTCGCTAAAGTTAACAAAACCTTTCATTGTGACGTTTTGTGCGGACTCTGACTGGTCATGTCCGCGCAAGGCCAAATCAAAAGCCCCAGAAAAACGGATATTGGTTATGATTTTATCCAAGTCAAGTCTGTTTTGTCGAACTTGATCGTTTTGCTTCAACAACTCACTTCGCAATGCACTGTTTGATAGAATCTTTATATCGACTTGCCCCAGCATATTAAGACTTAACATATTATGCATATGCCTGGGACTTCTTTCGTGAGATTTGATTTTCTCCCATATGTGTATCAAATCGTCAACGCCTTTTTCACCCCAGTGCTCCTCACCACCGTACAAAACACACGGGAAACAGTACATTCGGTTTGTCACGTCACAACCGCAAATCCACTTATTTTTGTTGTACAGAACCGGATTGAACTTACGCGAACGTGAATTCTTATCACTTTGCGTCTGTTTGGTTATGTTCAGATCGGGCATTTCACGGCCCAAAGCCTTGATTTTAAGCTGATCCTCCAAACAAAACTGACTGAATTTGTTCTTTAACAGGAAACTGACCTTGTTCATTGTGAATCGTTGCGTTGTTCGACCGTAAAAGGGAAAACACGAGACGCCGGTTTAGAATTGCACGTTATCGACCGGTCGGGCCTGGCGCAAGGTTCACGCCACGCAATGCAAAGCTACTAAAACTAAAATTAGACTGAATGTCCTTTCTTCGTCCTCCGTTTCGTCGGTTGAAAACGTGAACCGACGCGAACCGAGATTGTGGCACAGTCAGGGCGTTGACGCGCTATTGCCAACTTGTGGACTTGTTCTTGAAACCAAGTAAAAGGAAATTCGATCAGTAGAATATTAAAAGCGCATTCCTAAAGACGCAATTGACTCTTAAGTGAGATTGGACCAGTAGATTGTGTCTTATACGGGATGGTATACTTTGTTGGGAAACATAACACAGAATCAAAAAAACATCCTGCCTTAATGATAAAAAACTAAATTTGGCAAAACGTCGGCTAAACTATGAAGTTTCATTTCCAGTACCACAGATCCATACGAAGGCGTAGAAGGGCCACAGACATTATTTTTCTTAAATTTTTACTTCAAACTCAGAAATTAACTAAATTCCGACTTCGAACTCGGATTTTAACTAAATTCCGACTTCGAACTCGGAATTTAGTTGCAATGTTGTCAAACTGACAAATTCTACTATTTTGGTTCGAAGAGTGTTTTTGCAATGTTGACAAATTAACAAATTCTACTAATTAAGATCAAAGAGTGTTTGCAATGTTGCCAAACTAACTAATTTTACTAATTTGGGTTGAAGAGTATATGCAATGTTATCAAACTGACAAATTTTACAATTTTGGTTTGAAGAGTGTTTCCAATCTGTCCAAACTGACAAAGTTCAACTAATTTCTTTGAAGTGTGTTTGCTTGCAATGTTGCCAAATTAACAAACTCTCCTAATTTAGATCGAAGACTGTTTGCAATGTTGCCTAACTGACAAAATTTGGTTCAAAAGTGTCCTTGCAATGTTATCAAACTAACAAATTCTACAATTTTGGTTCGAAGAGTGTTTGTAATGTAACCGAACTGACAAGTCCGACTAATTTCTTTGAAGTGTGTTTGCAATGTAGCCAAAGTTAACAAATTTTACTAATTTGCTTCGACGAATGTTTGCAATGTTGCCAAACTGAAAAATTTTATCTAATTTGGTTTGAAGAGCTTTTGCAATGTGACAATGTAAATTCTGAGTTGGAAGTCGTAATTAACTAAATTCCGAGTTCAAAGTCAGAATTTAACTAAATTCCGAGGAATTTAAGAAAAAAAATATTTGTGGCCCTTCTACGCCTTCGTAGATCCAACTTCCAAAAACCGTAAATCACAAAACCAAAAAAATACGTTGGCAATCTATCTAACTTTGACACTCTGTATCTCTGATGTTGAAACTTACATGGATCGATGGAACAGTTCATTAGAAACAGTTTTGTTATCTTGCAATTTTCCTGTAACTTTAACCGTTTTCGAGATATTGGCCAAAAACTGTTTTAATGCACTTTTTTAAGTTTCACCCAAAATCGAGTCGAAAATTTTGACCTCCCTGTATCTCGGTTATTTTGGGAGTTCAAGGTGGTTCAACCACTTAAAAGAACTGTCGTAACGAGCTCTTTTCTGTGGTGTTTACCAAAAAATTCTATCTTGAAAATTGTCTACAGGGTGACCAAAAACGTTGAATCACTACAGTTGTGGTGCACGTCCTGTATAGCAGCAGCAATCACTGATGTTGAAACTTACTTAGATCGATGGAACAGTTCATTAGAAACATTTTTGTTATCTTGCAATTTTCCTGTAACTTTAATCGTTTTCGAGATATTGGCCAAAAACTGTTTTGATGCACTTTTTTAAGTTTCACCCATAATCTAGTCTGAAATTTTGACCTCCCTGTATCTCGGTTATTTTTGGGAGTTGAAGGTGGTTCAACCATTTAAAAAAACCGTCTTTAGGAGCTCTTTTCTGAGGTTTTAACCAAAAAATTCTATCTTGAAAATTGTCTACAGGGTGACTAAAAACGTTGATTTATTACAGTTGTAGTGCACGCCCTGTATAACAGCAGCAATCACTGATGTTGAAACTTACATGGGTCGATGTAACAGTTTATTGGGAACATTTTTGTTTTCCTGTCATTTTCTTGTAACTTTAACCGTTACTTATCATTTAGTCTATATGGTATCACCAAGGCCCTGTTGTACAGGGTGGGCCAAATTAGACGTATTTAAATGAAAAGTGCTCTTATTAATAGAGATAGGCAAAAACTGATGTCGGTGTTTCGGTGAAATTTGATACAAAACTGAATGACGAAAACCGTTGGTTATTATACGTCACCGTTTGACAGATACAGGGTGCTGTAATTTAATAATTTTTTTGTTTCTTGCACACGTTCTTGTCCCACTTTGATTGTCTCTAGCCACCCTGTATGGTCTTATTGGTCATGGGGTTGCTTTAAAATATATGTAACAGATAATATTAGATCTACACCCAACTCAAATAACACACAAAAAAAATATTGGTCAATTGGGGATTACTTGAAAATGTCACTTTTTTCATACCCTGTATAAGGCAGGTTGACGTGGCGAGCAGTTTAGTTCCGGAAGCAACTTTACAATGATATTATTAGTAGTTTATTAGAATTCAGTTTCGGATTCAAAGAGTTCATAATAAATTACCACTACAAAACATTTGATTTAGCAAGTTTTTATCATTAAGCATAATCTATCTCTGCCCCAATACATTTTAGGCATTCAGCTTAATAGTCTTTATCAAGGGGTCTTGTGCGTTTCCGCCCATCCAGTCGATCAATAAACACCCTCCGTCTGGCCTTGTCCCCCTGTAACAAACCTACGCAAACGACCCTGAGCTTGAACTGCTTTGCTGCTTTATTTTGCTTTACCCTTATTCTCTCCATGTTCATCTAGATAATATTTATTATACGAAAAGTTATGTTCAAAAACCTTCTCGTAGGTCATTGCCGATGTTACAACTTAGTAAAACCAAAGCAACTGTATAACCAACTTTAAACTTGTATTCCAAGTAATTAATGTAAAAGTGTACTCATTTCAATAAGTCTTACCATTCATAATATTAAGAAGTGAAAAATTACTGAAGAATAAATTCATACCTTTTTATATTATTTTTATAACTAATAAGTTGTCCAGCTAAAATCTACTTTGTATGATTCCATACAGTTTATTTGTAAGGACAGGATTACCCTTTAACGAGCTTTCGCAAATTCTGTAATCCGTTGTTAAAACGGGACTATTTAATTACATTTCAGAGTCCCATCCTTGTTATTTTACATTTAATTGTAGTCATAGTTCAGTTGTGAGGAAAATACTTTTTAATCCTCAAAAAAAAATTGTTATAATCGAGTAAATCAATTTGAAGACAAACATGACCAAAAATTTTGCTGTCACATTTGTTGTGACTAGCAGTTTAGTTAATTATCACGTTAAGTGACGAAAAACAAACGTTTGTTTTCTACAACTTTGAGAAATCTAAAAATACCCGATAAAGAAAAATAAAATCAAGCATAAGGTTGTTTGTTTTCAGTATTCATGAATACTGGAGACAAATACGAATTTATAATCTTGCGAGACATCTCAATGTCGGTCGACTAACCGCTTTCTCAGTCTGCTTCAGCCTGTGGTTCCAATGTCGGTTAGGAATCGTTAAGTTCCTATTTTAAGCTAGAGTAGGTAATATGTAACACAGATACACAAATAAAAAAAAACACTGGAAGATCAACCTAATTAATCCATTGTACTATCAGCTTGTGCCGCATTAGTTGTAGAGTGTTGTTTCAGTTCAGCCTTGATGGATCAGTAAACAATCGTAGATGCATTTGTGTAAACAGAATGTTCGCAGCAAATACCGATAACAGAACAAAACATTTAATAACACCTGAATTTCAAGCAGCAGTTTATTAGTGAGTGACCCACAACTCTGTAAGTATGATTGTTACAAATTTTTATGTAGGAAGTCATTACATCCTGCTTTATTAAGGTGTAAACACCTTTCTTATCAATTTGATTAGATAGGATAAGACAATAAACAGCTGTAGTAAATAACGATAATTTTAAGTTTTTTTTTAAATAAAATGATAACTTTGTAAAAACTTACCTTCATGTTCGCTGACATAATAACGGAAAAAGTCAACCTTCTTCAGTCCTGAAAAAAAAAAGAAATACTGTAAATCATTTGACCAATTTTGTTGTGATACTTACAATGAAGTTTTGGCTTCACGTACTAATTATAAGAAGTTCTAAAATAGCATGCAATTTACTGTTTCCTATGCTATTAATTGCGTTTCAGCTTTTCCGTAGCTGCTTCCAAGCTAATCCAAACCATTTATCATGATTTTGTTTTATAAATTGCTTGTCACATCAAATGGTAAAAACACAGGACCAGGTAATCCCTAAAGAACTGAAATTTCAGTCTAGGGCTGATTTATCGGCGCCATTTGATGTCAAAAATGTTCATTTATTATAATCACATGTGTGAATAGTGTGTAATAGGTGTTCAGGTTTTAGGTGACTTTAACCTGTAAGGCTTTTAACCTAAAATCCTTGTTTTTGGTCATTCATTGGACATCATGTGTAAGAAGCTAAATTATTTCCACTAACAATTTCATAGAAAAATTGTTATAAATTACAATTAGATTTAATGCAATATGGTAGGTAATGAGGCGATAAAAAAAGTACACAAATGCAGCAATAACCGGATGTGTCGTAATCCCCTAGATATTTTACAGCAAATTCATGATACGCTACTAAGCACAGTAAAAAAAGGCATCATCATTCATTCTAATGTCCTTCGCGCCCTTGAAAGTGGCATGGAAAGTGCTTATAATGTACGCTTTATAGGTCAACACCCCCAGCTGTCTGCTTGCAAAGCAGCGATGCCACGTCTTCCAAATAATATCACAAAGTAAGTTTCGTACATAATTAACACCATAAGTCTGTTCGTAGAGGCAATTTCAAACTGGTTTCCAACTGAAAATCGGAAATTGTTGGCTTTTATTGGTTGAATGCTCACGTGACATTGACGTTTTAAGGGTAATGGCCAATAGCTGGACATATTCCTCTGATTGCTCATCTTCTTCCTTCATGACTTACACTTTGTTTACAAATTACAGTTTGAGGTTATGCCTATAGTTAGTCTTATTATTGTAACCTTGGTTCTTGGACCTGGCCTTTATTCTATTGCACTTTTCTCCTTCTTCTGTCAAGTGTGTCTGTCGGCTTCTGTCTGATTTTGTTCAGAACTAGTTTTTTATTCTATTTCCTGTTTTTTGTGTAACGTGTGTTCTGGAAGAATCAGCTAGCTTCGATAATTCCCTGTCCCGTTTCCGGATGTCCACTGGCTATTTAAGCGCGGAGAGGCCATTTTGATTCTCTCTTTGGTACCTTGGAAGTCAATTCAAAGCCGCTTAGCGACTTCTACATTTATTCCTCAGATACCAGTATCAAAAAATGTGTGTTATCTTTTTCTTCTATTGCCTTATCCGATTACGGACGTTGGCTAGCATCATGGCTATGCGGATCTTATTGGCTGCGCAACAGTAGATATGGCTCCAAACCATTTTCGCAGGTTAGCTAGTCATGAAATTCTTCTTCTTCCAGGCCCTCGTCGGCCATCAACTTTGCCTTGGATTATGTTTTGGAGAATTCTGTATTTATTATTTCTCATGATATGGCCACAATACTCTAATTTTCTACGCTTCACAGTAAGCATGATTTCAGGCTCACATCCCATTCTTCAGAGTACTTCTTCGTTTGTAATTCTTTCTATCCAAGAGATTCTAAGAATTCTGCTGAAAATCCACATTTCAAAAGCTTGCAGCTTTTTTCCATAGCGTCTGACAGCGTCCAATCCTCCACACCGTACAGAAGAGTAGAGTAGTCTCATCTGCATAAACGTACTTCTCGCTATTTCAATTCTATTGATCCCAGTCCTCGTTCAACGTTCTTCTCAACTGGCTTATTGTTTATATACACGCTACCTAGTTGGACTGG
Source organism: Ips typographus (assembly GCF_016097725.1). Lineage (NCBI taxonomy): Eukaryota > Metazoa > Arthropoda > Insecta > Coleoptera > Curculionidae > Ips > Ips typographus. The sequence goes on along the minus strand of NC_138430.1, from coordinate 3,236,043 downwards.
ATTTTTACTAATCGCCATATATTTGATCTTATTGACATTTAAGTTCAGCACATATTCCTCACTAGTTTGGTTGACCCTGTCTAACAACTCTTGTAGCCCCTCTATACTGTCCGATAACATGACGCTGTCATCAGCATAGCGGATATTATTGATGAGTTCACCGTTAACTCTGATGCCTCAATTTGTGTTTTTTAGAGCCTCCTTGAAAACGCTGAATAACGATTGAATCGAACGAAAGTTAATTACTTTGTCAAATGTTTTATCTATAGAATAGGGTTATATACTGTGATTGTAGAACGGGGCTTTAAACTGAAATTGCACCATTCACTTATAAGAAGTTCAGCACAATAAACCAAAATTTGGTGATGAAATATAGGAATGTTTTTGAATCAATGATATTTAACAGATTACATAAAAATACAGTTTTACTGTTAATATTTTTATTTTCATAGCAACAGCTAAACACTTACGAAATGAATAGATTACAATATATTACTTGTTGAATATAATATTTGTATATTATATAGCCATTCCTTAAGGGAAAACAATTTTATGCCAACCTATATTGTAAACTCTTGTCCTAATTTGCTTGAGGGACAGAAACACTGTTCCTGTAGAGGGATTGATCGAATTTTGTTTGGTTCTTTTGGAGGCTAGGAGAGTTGTCAGTCACTCTATCTTGTTTTTTTAAAGAATTTAAAATCCATCTGCCATCAAAATTGATTATTAATTAATTTTGCTACCATTGATCTGACCGATTTTGTTGCTTTTAGTTTACCTTATCTTAAATAGTTAATTCTTTCTCCTTTGATTTACTTGCATTGTAATAGTTGTGGCCGATCAAGCCAGTTTTGTAAACTAATATGTTACTGAATTTTACCTTTAGCTGTTTTAATGCCCAGGTCACACACATCAGGATTCTTAAAAGGGTCAATTATCAACATATAATTATTAGTTCACTTTAGTTCCACAGCTGCATTGTTAACAGTATCAGTAATTAAATTTTGCTCTGGTTATTCTTTGGGTCAGAAAGCAGATCATCTGAGGTTTCCGACTAGTTCTCGCTCTTAAAGTCGGTGGCTCTGAACCCCTGAGCTAGACGATTCTAAAAGAGACTGGACCAAAGTTTTCACTGTAAATTAGATTTTACGACTTTCTTTACCTTTTTTTTTATTTTAAAATATAATCTCAAGCTGCAATCTACTTTTACGTGTAGCATAGTTTACACTGCACTGTTGCAGAACATTGAAATATCAATAAAAGTTTCCATTAAATTTTTATTTTAGTTTTTTGAGATTTTTAAATAAATAAGTTTTTTGAAAGCGTTATTAGGGTTTTTCTAGGTTCAGACATTCCTTCTCTATTTTTTTTTCTCTAGTCTTTTTCAATTTCTTTCTTCAGGCTCATTCTCACGTTTTCCATATTTTTGCATGATGTTTTGTTTTGATAATTATTTCCACTAAAAAAACAATGTAATCAATGGACTCTTAAAACTGCAATGGTACAAACAGATTCTCAAAAGGTATTACTTAGGTTAAGTATCTTTTTTACTTATTTTCTTTACCTCTTCAGTGACTGAAGTTTTATTTTTGTTATATTTTTCGTATTTGGGCCCACTTCTGGAATTAACTGGTAGTTTTCATATTTTCAGTTCATTCCTCTAGTCTAGCCTAGCCTAACCTAATCTAACTTAACCTAACCTAACTTAACCTAACCACTGCAACCAAACTGCTGATCTTCTTTCTAAGTTACAGTGTTCAAATGTTAAAATCAGATTGGGAAAGAAAACCCTTATTACAGAACTTGCAATAATAATCATCTTTTTTGACTTTTTTTAAATTTTTTGTAAGTACCGTTGCTCTATGTGTTGAAGTGTGGTATGCTACTCCATTCTCTTTTCACACACTAGAGTAATATAATACTTTCTAACCGACTATCTGATGAAAACCGATCTTAAACGTGGCAACAACGCGTTGTGCGTAAAGCAAACGATTCCCCACTTTCAAGGTCAAATCCTATTGACCCAGTTCCGTAACGGATCAGAGACCCAACAAGAATAGAGGCTTTCTACCTGCTTTGGGATTTTGCCCGTTATAAAACAGTTTGCTTTTATATCGAAAATTTCGGTTAAACGAACTAAAAACTATACATTGTTCTCATTGTAATGTAAAAAAAAACTAGTTTAAATGGCATTTCCTAACGAATTTTTTTTTGTTTAAAAAACAAAATTGGTAATAAACTTTCTGAGAGAAAAGAGGTATTGGATACCTTACTTTCAACACAGAGTATTTTGCAAAAACAATTTATTCAGAAGGTTATACATTTTACAAATAGAAGAAATAGTTTAGAAGCTCTGTTGTTAGGTACTGGGGGCTTCTAAACTATACTATACTTGTCTAAGTAAAACTGATGATGAAAAAAAACGTATATAGTATTTTTTCAATGATTTTATTCCAAAGTTCTATGAAATTACAATTTTTTTCGTCAAAACTTCACAAAATGTAGTAATAATTTCCAAAAAATATACAAAATATAGAAACAAACTCAAATCAATTTTAAGAAGAAAATGTTGTAATGAATCTCAAATTTTCAGATACAGAGTGATTTGAAGGCTATACAGGGTAATTCAAATTCGACTCTCACCATTGGGATCTCGGAAACTATAAGAGATACGAGAAAGTTTAAATTGGGGTAAAGTTGCTCAATTTAAAGTTAAACCAATAAATACCGTTTTAAACATTTCGATTTTCCTAGTACTTCCGTAGATTTCAAAAAAAAAAACTGAAATTTTGATTTATTGTTTTTATTTATTTCTAACCTTATTTGAAGAGATATCCCAAAACGGAAAAAAACATTTTCATCAGCTATGCGATGACGGTTTCGTATTTGACGCCCGACGTTTCGTCTGTCGGCAGTCATCAACAACTTTTTTTTTTCTTATGGGCGACATATTAAATTTTTAAACGTCAAAATAGTACGTTCAATTCTGATTTCAGTAATGTATGACAACTTATGATTTGCTTCATAAATGACGAAATAATTCAATAAAAACTTCAAAAAGTTGGCTTTGAATTTATGAGAAGTTATATGAACATGACTTGACAGGACCTGTCAAACGCGATTATTTAGACTGCACTACTTTCAATGACGTTAAGTGCAAGTCAGATTAACCTTGTTTTTTTTTTAAAACACCAAATTTTAACAAAAATGAAACTTTTTCCTAGGATACTATACTGACCGGCGCCATGTTGGATTTAAACCTGTCAAGGTAGCCATTTTTACTAATTTTGGCATGACGAACACGAATCCGGTGTCCGTTTTGCTGTTACTGCCGCTGTTTTGTCACCAACCTTGAAATTATGGCAGTTTTCAAGACATGGCACCCATAAAAATGACATTTTGACAAATGACACTTTATCTCACATACCTACCATTATTCTAAACTAATAAAGGCAGTTGAAGATGATTTTCAAAATTCAAACATTTTCCAAAAAAATTAAGGGGTACCCCCTACAAAAACATCAAAAAATCTGTTTTTTTTTTATTTTTTAAGGTCAACCGGTGAGTTGTACGGAAAAATTTTATATTTAATTAAAAAAAGCGTATCTTTGAGGGACATACATACTAAAAATTGCCACACCGCTCACTCAAACCGTTTTCGAGAGATGTAGCAAAATCCATAAAAAGGTAATCAAATTTGACGCCCTCTAGCGGCCAAACGGAGGCAACTTAACCGTGCGCGCTCAACGTCACGTGATCCATTCATTAGCTACGTAACGCGTGTTCAATAATTGTTATGGTCGTAGTTGGCTGTGGTTCTCTCGTTCTAGCATGAACGTAGGGCTGTTGATAAGTTCGTATATGGTTTGAAACACCGCCACCTATACTAGAAAGCCTAAAATGTCACTTCACACTCACAAACGTATGCAGATGCAGTAAAAAATATGTTTTTTTTTAATATTGTTTCGTGTAGTTGATTGCATGTTGTGAGTGAAAAATCAAAAAAGGTTCATTCCTGATCCAGATATGTATAGATAGAGCTTTTTTATACACAATCAAGTCTAGCCTAAACAAATTGGTTAGAACATTTGTCCTGGAAAGTACAACACACAGCAAACTAGTTTAAACACTGTTCAATGTAAGAAAATCTGTGATTCCTTGAAACTAGGTAAGCAAAACTGGTAAATGGTTCTTCTGTTATTACCAAGAACTTTTATTCAAAATTATTTTTTTTGTCTCACAATGAAGAGTACTTTAAAATGTAACTCACATACCTGTGCATGTAACAAAAGTACCTAATAAGTTTACTGTATTAGAAAGCACTTGTACCTACCATTGAGTATAGTGTTGGAGTAAAATCATCCCACTTCAAAGTGTTCAACCACTAGATCCGGTTTTTTGTACAGTAAAAAACTGACACGGTTGGGCTTTTTCCTGAATTGCTCTTAGAATGTGGCTTGAAAAACTTATGAACGGCAGCAAACAAAAATAACTTACACAAATAACCTTAAGTTTTGATTTTAAACCGTAAAAATTCATCTAATCCTCAAAAAATTCCACAATACAATTAAACGCAAACTGTCACCACTATTTCCGCCATATTGGAATTTTTGACAAGCACCTTCTAGGCTTTCTAATATAGTAGGCGGTGTTTGAAATCAAACCGGCGTATTGACAGCTGTCATATAATAATTGTTTGCAACGTTTTGAACTAGTTTAGGACCTTATCCGCAAATAAGAACATATACACTATAGGCGATGCCCTTATAGGTTCACCTACAATCGACCAATAACATGAAAGTATAACAGTTATTGGGCATGCGTCAACAATTTGCTGTTATTAGTGTGGGAGAAGTGGTAAAACTTATTCCCCTATAAGCTCTGCCCACCGTAATAAAAAAATGTCCCAAACACCACTTACAGTAATCGTTCATAATAATCCTGCGTAGAAGGAAAACGAACGCAGCGCCAGCTGAATCGAGGCTACCGCACCCAACGTTACGTACGAATGGATTCGCCCACTGTGGCAATGCCGCCTTGAGCCATGCCCAATTAGGCATAAGTCACGTAGCAAGTAAAAAACCGTAATAAAAACTTACCGTTGTTCATTAACACAATAAAGTTTGCAGTAAAAGCGATAAATCCACGTATACAACACTGTACTAATACACTGTCACCAGTTTAATCCGGATTTTATTAGAAAATCGTTTGGCGAACAAGAAAGCACGATAACTGAACTGTCGACGTTCACGACGTGCGGTCGGTGTCTTTGCCCTGTAAAAAGACCCTTTCAAAGACGGTTACGTGAATCGCGATTGGAAGTACAATTCAGCCAATACGCACATGGAGCGATGGCATATTCGGAGGCGGGAGAACGCTTTACGAAAAGTACAGTGGCGCCACTTGGGTTTATTATCTCAACGAGAGTTAAAACCCCAGAAATTATGTTTGTTTACGGAGGCAATCTGTAACACAGAAAACCAGAGAAATGTCGACTTTCATTGGTTAAATGATCATGTTGCCGATCATCACGTGACTATGACATTTTTTGACTTCCGGCCAATGGCTGTACATATTTTACTACTAGTAGACTTAATGTAATCTAAGTTTTGGCCACTAGACCTTCAAACAGTGCCGTCAAGTCAAAATATTTAATAATCAGTCAAAAATATACAGGGTGTCTTTTAATAGTTGCCAAAAAGTTTTGCTATAAATATAAAAACCGTACTTCAAAAATACAGATTTTTATTTTTTTTTTATTAATAATGGTTTTCAAAGTTTTGACATTAGTGACCGATATCACATGATTTTAAAGGATAATTTAGCTAGGCAGTCACGTGATCATTGTCAAAATCATAAATCTCAACTGCAAGGAAACTTTTCTAAGCCCTGATTGTTGCAACTTTGGACCACAGTTTGACAGTTTGTCACGTGATTGTAGAACACTATTTAGCTAAACAGTTACGTGACAATTATCAAAATAACTGCCATAAATCTCAAAAACACGTTTTATATCAAATACTACAAGAAAACGTTTCTAAACCGTGATTTTTGAAACTTTAGAGCATAGTTTGACAGTTTTGACGTTAGTGGCAGTTGTCACGTGATTGTAGAACACTGTTTAGCTGAACAGTTACGTGACAATTATCAAAATAACTGTCGTAAATCTCAAAAACACGTTTTATATCAAATACTACAAGAAAACGTTTCTATACCGTGATTTTTGAAACTTTAGAGCATAGTTTGACAGTTTTGACGTTAGTGGCAGTTGTCACGTGATTGTAGAACACTGTTTAGCTGAACAGTTACGTGACAATTATCAAAATAACTGTCGTAAATCTCAAAAACACGTTTTATATCAAATACTACAAGAAAACGTTTCTATACCGTGATTTTTGAAACTTTAGAGCATAGTTTGACAGTTTTGACGTTAGTGGCAGTTGTCACGTGATTGTAGAACACTGTTTAGCTGAACAGTTACGTGACAATTATCAAAATAACTGTCGTAAATCTCAAAAACACGTTTTATATCAAATACTACAAGAAAACGTTTCTATACCGTGATTTTTGAAACTTTAGAGCATAGTTTGACAGTTTTGACGTTAGTGGCAGTTGTCACGTGATTGTAGAACACTATTTAGCTAAACAGTTACGTGACAATTATCAAAATAACTGCCATAATTCTCAGAAACACGTTTTATATGAAATACTACAAGAAAACGTTTCTAAACTATAATTTTTACAACTTTTGAACACAGTTTGGCTGTTTTGACGTTAGTGGCTTTTGTCACGTGATTGTAGAACACTATATAACTAGTCGCTGAAGTGACAATTGTCAAAATAACTGTCATAAATCTCCAAAAATCGTCTTGTTTTGAAACCTGTGTTAAAATGTAATTCTTGCAAATTCTACTCAAATTATGACATTAGTGACAGGCATCACGTGGTTTTAGAGGATAAAGGAACCATAAAAACGGTAGTTATACCTTACTTTTCAAAATGTATGCATTAAGTAATTTTACAAAAAGCTTAAAAAGAAAGTTAAAATGAACCGGACACGACTCCCTGTGACGTAGTAAGAGACATTTTAATTTTATAACGTACGTGGAAGTCTAAAGTCAGGACACGACATACTCATTCCATAGGTTTCTGTATGTCTTACTATTGTATGAAGAACACAAATCACTATAAAATAATATAAAATAAACATAAAACCAGAATCTACACGCTCTTCCTTAACGGTAGACGTCATTAGACATACGTTTATGGGTTCCTTTTCACTCAACTCAGTATAAACAGAAGGGAGATAAGGCACTGTCTTCTACGTCACAGATATATGGTGTACTTATGGTTTTCACTGACGTGTTTTTTGCAGTAAATATTAGTATATTTCATTTATTTTATTTGACGCTTTTTCTTATTTTGTAAAATTAACCTAACCTAACCTAATGACATTATAATATGGATTAACACATTAGGGACATTAGAGTACAAAAAACGTAAAGGCAAGGGCGTCGCCACGGGGGGTTAGGTAGGGGCAGCTGCCCCCCACTAGAAATTCAAAAAAGGAGAATCTATAAAAATGTACAGGATTTTCATAATAAAGTAGTCGAGAAATTTACGAAAAACCCTCAGAGATTGTGTTTTAATTAATATAATCAAGAAACGGGTTCACTGAACAAGTTTCTTGCAATTTTAAATAAAAACTTCTCATTTTCTATTCCATATATCAACATTAAGTAAGTTCTCAACCAATTACCAATAAAAGCCAACATTTAGTTGGAAACCAGTTTGAAATTGCCTCTGTAAACAGACTTTTAATGGTGAGTTCACATGGTTTGTGATTGGTAAAAAAAAGCAGCTTGAACAATCACAAACTACAAACAGAGCTGTGATTTCCGCTATTACTGCACATTTAGACTTAATATTATATGCGCAAAATCCCAAAATCTTACCACTCTTCAAATAGCTGTTTTATTATCATTAATATTAAAATGTAAACTTAATAATAACATAATATTGTCCATGTATGCCTAATACTCCATCTCTAGAAACTTTGGTTCTTCAAAGTGTTTTTGAATGTTTTTCAGGACACTTTTAATTAATAAATGAATCAGTAAGTAACAATTTATAAATTATTTTAGGCTATAAATTGTGACGATATCTACATCTAAACCTAATAATTTATAATATTATGTATATAACATGAGATCCAAACTGGTCTTGACGGACTGAATAGCATTATATGGTATAATGTTTTAAATGTTAATATTTCAGCGGTTCAGTTTAAGTTAATCATTTTTTGTTGAAAGTTTGAAAGTGATCAAAAATGCCTATGAAAGCAGCATTACTGCATCGCATAGATTATTGAAAAAACAAGAAAAATTAACGTACAACGTTGCCAGTGTCGTTCAATCGAACAAGTTATTGAATATTTTTGAAAAAAAATCTAGGTATACGCCACTGTTTTTCTATAAAATTAAACCATTTCTGAGCTCCTTATTCAATTTAAAATAAAATTATTTCAATTTTAAAAATTTAGATATTTAATAATAAACATAGTCGACGATTTAGTATTGATTTTATGGGTACATTTTCATGATTTTTTATTGGAAAACAGAAAGGTGTTTCGAAAAGTTGCTAGATAGCTTTTCTGTTCTAAATTAGATGGGAAATCCACACGTGATTGGCGTTTTATGGAAAAACAGTGGCGTACATATATTTTTTTTTAAATATTCATGAACTTAAATAGTCTGAAAATATTTAAGACATAAATAAATTTAGATTTTTTAGCCAAACTTTAACACCCCGTATTTCCACAATGAAACATCTTTGGGCCATAGTTTACTTAGCAAACTAGGGTTATTTTTTGATGTTTAAACCGTTTAACCAAAAATATGACTCATTTATCGTAAAACACCCTGTATAACCCTATACCTATCTTCAACTGTTTCTGAGAAAATGGCGTTTGTATAAGTTGGTCAGATAATAATAAATAATAAGAAGCAAAGTATATTTTGCGTGGTAGTATTCGACATCATCATCATTCATCTAAGTTTACCTTACTTCATCAACTTAAATGGATGCATTTTCTTACAAACAGTTGAAGATAGGTTAGGTTAGGTTTATAAGATGTGCTTCATAAAATATGTATGGATTAAGTATTAGTAGAATCCAAAAATCCAATAATATACAGGGTTCCATTAAAAAATCTACGTTAGGTTAAGATCTTTTAAAATCGTTGGTTTTCTTCTTTAAATCAGAAACAACATTTCACTTATTTCATGTAACTTCTTAGTTACCACAAAGTTTTGTGACCAAAAGTGGTTTGAATTCGAGAATTCAAATTTCCTATCCAGTTTAATTGTATAACAGTTTTAGACTTTAGAGGGCGCTAAGTGCAGTACTCTAAAGCTGGTTGAAACGAGAGCAGCAAATTTATATTTAGAGGCCGCAGAATGACCATCATTAACAGTATAGTCCAAACCTACGTACAGACTTTCAGGTTTGCCATTAGCCACCCTGTATATAAAAACTTGTAAATTATGTCTTGGATCCATTCACACCTCTTCGATAATCATCATCAGGATCTAATTACAGGTGGTAATCACGTGTCGATAAATTGCTTTTTTGTAAGCTGCACATGTTGTATACATAACATAACTCACATGGTTATACATAGTGTCCATTTCTTTTTAACCATCAGGTTGTAATTTTTTGGCCATTCACATAATGCTATTTAACAAGGACAGAGAAACATTGGTTTGTATTGGCTGACGGTAAATATGTACGTTTTACTTCATTATCTTATTATCACATTGAACTTGATTGGGAAGGAGCTTTTGGCAGAGAGGGGTAAAGGGAGTAGGATAGATTTGTTCCCCTCGAGGTCCGCGCATTTGCCCGTAGGGAGGGGCATGGATAATGCGCATGATTAACCATGCCACCGGCCATGCTCTAAACTAGGAGGCGAAACCTTTTGTCGTTGGCGCGATTTCTTTCCAGTGACGGCGACATTTTATTTTTTACTTTCACACACCTGTACGAATTATTAAAATTTGTTATTTTGGTTGTTAATACAATAATAGTTGTTTACCTAACAAGTGCGGAAAGTGACACTTTCCGCATGTATTAGGTTAAGTTAGGTTAGGAAAAAATAAATAGGTTCTTACATTTAATAATACAAAACCAAAAAGTGGAAAGTAAAATGTTTAAATTTTTTTTGATCCACCAGCAAGCTGGTGACCATTATACAAGAGGAGACTACCTCCCAGAAAAACTCTATAACAAACCTAAATTTCAGGTTTGACATTTTTGTTTTATGCAATGTTGCCAAGTGTAAAAGGAAATACCCATATACCCATACGGACCTAATATAGGTATAGTCCTGGTTGAAATGGAGAATTTCTTTGAGTGAACAGTTTGATAACCTTTTATTTATAAGTTTTGTTTCATTTTGTTCAAAATCATTTCTTTAGGGTAACTTCCTCAGAAACTTAATTACTCAAAGCAAGAATATTGAAAACATTCAAAGATATAGGGTTAGGTCAAAAGTTAATCAAAAGCACGTCATAAAACCATACTTTGCCTATAAAGTCTCTTTTAGGTTGTTATATTATTAACAGCATTCTGACAAATAAACTAAAACGATTTTACAGTTTAGGGTGTCTCATGAATCTACTGACTGTCAAAATATATAGGGTGTGTAACAAATAAATTTTATATCGAAAGACCACGTTTGTTTCACCGACAGTCCACCCTAGATTTGAATCTTTATCGTATCTCTCTTCTGCTTTTAGCGAACTGAGCGAAACAAAATATGTATGGACGTATGTCTTATATGAATTTTTAATTGAAGAGTCTCTAATTACGTCACGGAGGATCGTGCCAGACTCATTTTAACATTTTATTTAAGCGTTTTATAAAAATACTGGGGATATTATTGCAAGATTACCTATTTGAGTTGTTAGTAGTTATTTTCGCTTTTGTCTTTATTGGCTAGCAGGATATCAATTAACAGATACTTAAAACCAAATATTATTACTTACATTGTTGTAAAATTGTTAATGTTTTTATATTTCTATTTCAGAATTAGCATTTTCTTCGTCACCATGTTTGCAAAAGGATTGTTACATAGGAGCGAACTGTCTGGTGCGAGCTTTAAACGGTTTGTAAGAAGTTTTTCCTCCAAAGCACTGGAATTTACCAAGGTAATATCAGAAAAGTATTAAAGGCTTTGCTTACCAATATAATTTTAGAATCGATATCCTGTAAAAAGAGGAAACTACGCTCAAATTAATTCTGAGCATTTGAAGTTTTTTACCGATCTTCTTGGATCTCAAAGAGTATTGATCGACGCGACTGAATGTGAAAGTTACAATATTGACTGGATTAAAAGTGTTAGAGGTATGAATAGACAATCTACACTTTAAAATTAAATCGGTTTAATTTTATTAAAAAGTTAATTTGATGAACATCCATCAAAAGCTTTTTTTTACAGGGTGAAAAGTTTTTCTTCAAAGCCCTGATAATCTCAATTTGTCATTCTTTTATATTTTTTGAATTTAGCATAGTTTTTCTATTATTGCAAATTACTAATAATCAATCAAAAAATTCTGAATTTGTACCATCTTGACTAAATATCTCAATAACTCTAAGAAATATAAAGAAACAGTTGAAAGCAACTTACAATGTCGAAGAACTCTTATACAGTGTCACAAGTTTGACAAGTCCAAGAGTTAAAGAAATTAAATTGGTTGAATTTCTTGAGATAATATTTAAAAAATACAGTAGTTTTTTTTAAATATTATCTCTATTTTTGTTAATTTTAATAATCTCAGTTTTTGAGTGAAATTTGAAATATGACGGTTTGAACAGTTAGAAACAATCCATCAGTTAAAGATCTGAAGATTCACACTGTAGTCACAGAAAACACCTCAACAGAAAAGTACTTCTTCCAAACGACCCTAACAGTTCATAACATTATGAAACTTGATATGATAAAAAATGATTCAACATTTTAGGTGATAGTAATTGCATTTTAAAGCCAAAAACCACTGAAGAAGTTTCGCAAATTTTGGCTTTTTGCAACGCTAACAGAATTGCCGTTTGTCCTCAAGGTGGCAACACCGGACTTGTAGGAGGATCGGTACCAGTTTTCGATGAAGTCGTTGTATGCACATCATTAATGAACCAAATTTACAGTATTAACGATACTTCAGGTACTTACCTATAAGAATTACTAATAGCCCAAACCTGTTTGAGTAGCGAAACCAAAACACTTTTAGGGGTTTTAATATGCCAGGCAGGTTGCATTCTGGAGAACTTGGATAACGCTCTAGAAGAGCACGATTTAATGATGCCCTTAGACTTAGGAGCAAAAGGATCGTGTCATGTTGGAGGAAATGTATCGACTAATGCTGGAGGACTTCGACTTTTACGATATGGCAATTTACATGGAAGCGTTCTTGGTGTGGAGGCAGTAAGTAATGATGATGATAATAGTAATCTTTGTAAATCTTAGTTGGATAATGAAAGTATACTGAGATCAAAAGAATCTTAAGTTGCGATGGTTGCTGTACCAGAATAGCATTTAATTAAGTATACTTACACAGTTCCTAATATTTTGTGCAGTTTACTACAAATAAGCTTCTACAATAACTTTATAGAAGAGTCGCAGTGTTTTGAAAATTATTACAATATACTTAATGCACTACTTCAACTCTTCATCATTTGACAAGGATCAACACAAAAATTGATGTAAACTGTATGAAAGGTATAAATTGAATCTGTTCCATTTGGTTTGCTCAAAGAATTATGGATCAGAACCATTCTAGAAAGAAAAACCCTTTGTTTTGAGTACAGTTATTAGTATAACTGTTCCAAAAATCTGCAATAAGAATCTGCGCTAATTGCTGTCCATATTCAAAATTTACTTTATGCAGTACACCTTTTTGGTTGTAAAAATCAAACAATAAAATTGTCTACAAAAAAAAGATTTACCAGATTTTCTCAAAATCATTTTAAAGAAGGTTATTTACCATACCTTATTTCAAAAATGTTTGAATACTTTTAATATGTATATTTACTTTCAGGTATGAAAGTTTCTAAAACCTCTAAGAAAGTATTCCTATTTGTTATATTTTGATAATATTCCTCAAGTATCCAACATTTTCTGTAAAAAAACTTTATACAGTCCAGATTATAAAAGTGCCAAAAAAGGTCTAGTTAAAAAACATTTGGTTACAGTTTATATGTAGAATTTTCATATAGTTACACATGTTTTAAATGTTGTTAACACCTTTGTTAGTTAATCTCACATCTACAAACATTGATTGTACCATTAATTATTACTATTTGAATAGGTGAAGGCGGATGGACAAGTTATTGACCTACTTAGTACACTAAAGAAAGACAACACCGGCTTTCACTTGAAACATTTATTTATTGGTTCAGAGGGAGCTTTAGGCTTAGTAACGAAAGTGGCTATCCAATGTCCGGCAAAGCCGAAAGCTGTGAATTTAGCGTTTTTAGGTAATTTATATGCAACATTGCTATGAGAGATGTTTTTCAGTGAGTTTTCAGGTCTCCCGTCTTTTGAAAGCGTCCTCAAAGTACTTAAACAAGCGAAAAGAGACTTGGGAGAGGTTTTAGCGTCTTGTGAACTAATCGATGAAAGCACTTTGCACGTCTGCACAGAAAATTTGAAGTTAAAATCCCCTTTACCAGAATACCCCTTCTACATGCTGATTGAAACGCATGGCAGTAACAATGATCACGATCAAGAGAAATTGAATAAATTTTTGGAAGAAGTGATGGCAAGTGGTTTAGTACTGAATGGGACTGTTACCAACGAACCTACCAAAATGAAGGTATATACTTATTTAATTTTTCCCTTAGCTCTCAAACTTTTTAATCTTGATTGTGTAGCACATTTGGGAGTTACGGGAAAGGATAACCGAAGGGTTTCGGTTAGACGGGTACGTTTTCAAATACGACCTGTCACTTCCTATAGAAAACTTCTATTCATTGGTACCTGTAATGAGAGAAAGACTTGAAGGGAACCAAGAAGTAGTTAGAGTTTCAGGATATGGACATTTAGGTGAGATTTTTGTTCTACCAGCCCTTTGGTATTCATTCTTCTTTTCAAGAGATCCTCTCTTTTTCTTGTCTTTATTTACTGATTGAATTATTTCAGGAGATGGCAATATACACTTCCAAGTATCCTGTCGTCAATTTTCCCAGGATATCCTCAAGAAAGTTGAGCCATTTGTATACGAATACACGTCAAAGTTGAGGGGTAGCATTAGCGCTGAACATGGTATCGGATTTCGCAAACCAAAATATATCCATTACTCCAAGAGTCCTGAAAGTGTCGCGATTATGAAGCAGTTAAAGGATATGTTCGATCCTAACGGAATATTAAACCCTTACAAAGTTTTACCTAGTTAATTAATAAAAATTATGTTTTATGATTGTTTTGCTTTCTTTTTAAATATGATATTGTCACGTTGAGAGAGATTCTTTGGGAATATTTAACAATAGTACACCCTTTATAAGCCCTTATTACTGCTGCTTTTATCGATATAGAAAGTTGACCTCCCTAAGACGGTATCGACCATTGACGTATCGACTGTGGTACCGATTGCTCATCGACCTTACTGACTGTCAAATGTCAAAAAATAATTTATATTATTTATCGAATTAAATAAATTATAAAGGAAATTTTAAACGCATCTTATAATACAAAATAATTAAGTAATTTATTAGTCAGGTTTATTAAATTTAAAATTTACTATTTTATATAAATCGATAAGCAGTATATTCATATTAATCATTAATGTCAAAAAATAACTTAACCCCACTTTCTAAGTTTGTTTTGTATTTTGTTTACATTGGACAATCTGTTGTTTTAGCTCAGTTTATTTTTTATTATCTGTTCGTATTTGTAACATTGTCTCCGTAAGTGATGCGTAAAGATAACAGTAAGTGCATTTTTTAAGTTACCATGGTTAATTACCTTAAATTTGAATAAGTAGACTCCAACTGAAATTATCACTTTCATGTTGTGTAGCAAGGAATGATTATAATAAATTTGTATAAAGCAGTTTAACAGTTGGAAACACTTAGAAACAATATGTTCTACTATGAATACACCCTACTTTTGGCTGCTTCATTACTAGCAATATCTTCAGCTGATTGTGGTTGTAACAAATTGAATCGCAATACAATACCTGACATTTCTGGTGATTTCTCTGATGATTCCAATGAAATCAGCCCAAGCAAGAAATACTCAAGGGAGCTGAACAGCAAAACTTACAAAGATATGGTGCTAATTAGAAAAGGACAATTTCTTATGGGAACTAATCAACCACACTTTCCTGCAGACTATGAGGGCCCAGCGCGCATTGTAACTATTGAAAATGATTTTTATATGGACATTTATGAAGTGTCCAATCAAAAATTTTATAATTATGTGAAAGAAACAAACTACAAAACTGAGGCTGAAAAGTTTGGGGACAGTTTTGTTTTTGAGATGACTTTGCCAGAGAATTTGAGGAATGATTATCAGGATTTAAGGGCTGTACAAGCTCCATGGTGGATTAAACTAAAAGGAGCCACATGGAAACATCCTGAAGGACGAAAAACTAATATTGCAGGTAACAAGATTCATAGCTAATAATAATATAGTCTGTTCAGTGACTTCTGACTCCTCTTAGAAGGTGCCCTAAGTCCCACTCAAGCTAAATTATCTTTTGACTGTGACAGGTCATGTGCAAAATGTCACAGTCAAATCAACACTGTGCCTCTGGCAATTTAAAACAATTTTTATGCAACATTTAGAATATTTGTAGAAGCTTCTGATACTTTTTAGATGGTTGTCAGTAGCACTGGTATATTTCTGAATGACTCTAGAATTCTAGAAGCTTTAGACAATTTAAAACAATTCTTGGAAGTTTTATGAGACTTGTGGAAGCTTATGGCAATTTCTAGAAGGTTTGCAGTATTATTTAGAAAGCTCTGGCACTTCCAAAATGGTTCTAGAGACATCTGACCATTTAAAAAAATTATTGAAAAGTTTAAGACACTTGTAGAGGCCTCTGGAAATTTTTATAAGGTTTTCAGTTGTACTTTGAGGTCTCTGGCAGATTCAAAATGGTCCTAGAGGCCTCTGGCAATTTGAAACAGTTCTGGGAAAGTATAAGACAGGACAGAACAGGGCTCTGGGAGTTTTTATTAGCATTTAGAGGTGTTTGACACACTCAAAACGGTCCTAGAGGCTTCAGACAATTCAAACAACTTTGGAAAGGTTTAAGACACTTGAAGAAATTTCTGGTAATTGAAATCAAAGTTTATATGCTGTTGGAAAACCCAATTAGCTAGTTCGTTTTTTGAAACTATAATCTTGAAGTAGGAAGTGATTGTTCAAAAAACTAAACAGAAAAAAGAAGGAGAGCAAAACAATTAAAAATATGTGTATTGGAAGTAATAAGCTGCATCAGTGATATATTAATCTATTTATTCTTTCGCTGTCAGACAGAATGAACCATCCTGTTGCTCATGTTTCATGGAATGACGCTGTAGAATACTGTAAACACTTGGGAAAACGCCTCCCTACAGAGGCCGAGTGGGAGATGGCGTGTCGAGGAGGCTTAAAACAGAAACTTTATCCATGGGGAAATAAACTCCACCCTAAAAGTAAACATTGGTAAGTTTGGCATAGTCCCGTAAATAATTTTTTGTATGTTCTATAGTATTTATTGCAAAATATTATTTTCACTTAACTGCAGCAACATTTGTGAGAATTTAGTATTGTCTTTTCTTACTTAGGACAAATATTTGGCAGGGAGATTTTCCCAAAACAAACACAGCCGAAGACGGATACCTTTTTACCGCTCCCGTAAATGAGTTTCCGCCAAACAACTTTGGTCTCTACAATATGGCTGGTAATGTGTGGGAATGGGTTCAAGACGATTGGCAAGATGATCCTCAGGTAAATTAATCTTTACTGAATTTGTGCTGTTAAAATTTGCAGCAATATTTTGCTTAACATACTTTGGTGTATGTTAATCAATACAGTGCGTTTTTTTTAACGCGCAACATAGGATTTTACGTGTTAAATTTTTAAGCCCATGTTAGACCATGTTATTTTGGAACTACAAGTATAAAACTTGACGGGTGGCTGTTTCGTACCCTGAAGCTTAAGTAAGTTTACCAATTCGGCCTGAAAAGTGTTAAAAAGCATGCAAAAAATCATCTTTTTTCGAAAAGGTTTTATTATTTCATACTCCCTGTATGCATTGTTGTTCTTTGTTGTTTTTGATACTGGCACGGCAGGTAGCAGGTAAAATTTGGCGTAGAAAGTAAAACAGGGTGATCATTAACTTTATATCAAGAAAGTTAAGAACAAAAGAAGTATTTTTTATAAGTAAATTGTTCAAAGTGACCCCGGTTTGAAGCCAAACAGTATTCCAAACAATCACAAAATGCCCTTTTGACGTTCAAAAGATGTCGGGTCGTGATGCAGTCAAATATGTCACTCTACCTGCTACCTGCCCTGCCAGTACCAAAAACAACAAAGAACAACAATGAATACAGGGAGTATGAAACGATAAAATCTTTTCGAAAAAAAATTATTTTTTGCCAATTTTTAATTACTTTTTAGACCAAATTGGTAAATTTACTTAAGCTTCAGGGTACTAAAAACACAGCCGTCAAGTTTTAGACCTGTAGTTCCAAAATAACACGGTCTAACAGGGGCTTAAAAATTTAACATGTAAAATCCTATGTTGCGCGTTAAAAAAAACGCACTGTATAATGCATGTATATCTTGGCGCTTTAAATGTTTTGACAAGTAATACATTTGAATTATTAATTTAAAACAAACTAAACTACAAATATTAATAATTTTGTAAATGTTGACAAAAATTCTCCATTCAATTTAATCATCAGCTGGTTCTCAATATAGTAATGATGTTTTGCAGAACTCTAAAGTAAAAAAAGGCGGCTCTTTCTTGTGCCATCAATCCTATTGTTGGAGATACCGATGTGCTGCTCGATCATTCAATACTGCAGATAGTAGTGCTGCCAATTTAGGTTTTAGATGTGCGGCCGATATTCGTTAACATAAAAGTGATGTTATGGCTGTAAAAAAACGAATAGTATATGGCTTCCTATTACTCTTTCCGGTTTCCTGTCTCAAATATTCTGCCTTCCTCATATCCTGGATTACCATGTTGTGTTCAGTTTTCCTCTTTAGCTCTCGCGAATCTTCATTTTATAACTAGTTTGTGAAGCTACTGTTTGTCACTCATTCCTTTCCACTATCATGTCAATTGTCTCTTTTGAATGCAAATAAATAGGTTTAGGGTAACTATGTATATTTTTTGAAAACTTTTCTGTTAAGAATAAATCTACAATTTTTTTAGTGTAAAATTTATTCTTTATTGAAAGTCAATTATTTTAAATGGGACCTTCTAGATTTTTATATCGCTAGATTGCCCATATACAGGGCTTGAGAAAATCGAGAAGGTTAAAGTTGGTGTTAACTTATTTAGCGGATTGTTTTGAAAGTAATCAGCGTTGTCTTTAAAGTAAGTCAACTATTTTAAGTGTAATACCCTGTGAAATTGATTATCTATCTTCTACAGATTAGTTTGCACAGTATAGTAACAAAATCCTCCAAAGTAGTTAAGAAAGCATTACTTACAGTCAGAAAATTACTTAATGGTTGGTAAGAAGTTACTTGATCAGTGGAAAAGATGACTAGAATGCAGTATAACTAGACTGGATATCAAATAAAATTAGGATGTCGTCATAGCGGAAAAAAATGTACTGTTGCCAAAGTATAGAAAAACTAATTAAAGATATTTTATAATTAAAAAACATCTGTCACTTTCTCACTAGTTTTCGTCACATCTTGAACAAAGTCCCTGGATTTAACGTGGGCATTTTCCAGTTCTTCTTTTAAGTTCTTCTTCTTCCTTTAAGTTTTCAGCAGTTTTGTGAAAGTTTTGGTCAAAAATCCTCCAGTTTTCTTTTAGCCATCTGTAGATTCATCTTCAATTGCCTTATGAGCTTTTTCAATACTTTGACTTGCAACAGCTTTAAGATCTTCTTTTCTATCTTCAGTTGCTTTAGATGCACCATCCAGTGACTTTGTTTTGTTGTATCTTCCGCTTGTTTTGGAAACTGGACCAAAACTTAACTTAACCTTAAACTTAACTTTTTCTTATGAAAGTCACTTAATGTTCACTTCTTGCAGGAATAAAGGTTGCATCTAAAGTTAGGCACAGTATTTTTAAATATGCATTTTATTAAAAACTTTTTTTTATAATTTTGATAATAGTAAACAAGTAACCAGACATAAATATATTTATTAGAGTTTAAAACTCCCGGATGTTTTTTTTTAAATGCAAATCTTATGAAAATATAGAAATGGCATTAACACTGAAAGGTGTTTAATACGTTTATAAGACTATTTTAATCCCGTGTCCCAGATGTACAGATAAATAGGAATGTACATAAAAACTTGAGCTTGATGATAGTTAAGACCCCAAAACGAAACGTTTATAAAACACGTTACTACCAGCTTTTTGAATAAACGCTTGCACATTTTCCTTGAATCCAACAGGGAATGGTATAACTTTATAAATTATATAGCCGCCAAGGCCCAAGAGGCCGATTCTAAAAGACAATTTCACAATTTTTGAGCTTAAAGACGGTGGAGGAACTGCCATTATGTTTGGAATGAAAGATTCCTGGTCCACAGGCCAGAGTCTTATGATACCTGGAGTGTGACCAATTCCAACTACTCCCACTATTCTCAGTGGATCAGCTAAGGAATGGTTGTTTTCACTTTAAATACAAACAATAGCAGAAAAAATAACTAACCTGACTTTGGTGTTAGTTTTGCTACAGTTTGAAGAGTATTGGTGAGATAGATATCTCTTTCGTCCAGTAAAACTTCCCGAAACGCTGGATACTCTCCCGCCAACTCCTCCAATATTTGTTCCAACATATCGCGATTTTTACACTTCTCTATATCTTCTACACTGCGTACAAATGTTTTAGTTAGCACAACAACGGGAAAAGAGAAGAAAAAGTATAGTTACCTAATGGGATCTTTGCTAGTAATCAAATGCCATGCCAGCTTAATGGTTTGGAACCACGTTAGTTTGGATAATGCTCTTCTTAAAGTGATTTCGATTGGCCGATCACCCAAGTGGACTATGCAGTTTTGTAGTTTAGCAGCCTACAACATGTTTTAACTATACCAAGTAGTAAAAGTTTTCGTTTTGATAGTTAGTATTTGAAAATAACTTGTAAGAACACATTATTTGTTCTAAGCGCTCATTTCATTTTCATTTCACGTTTTGTTTTTAATTTTCCAAGTCCTAATTAGGTCACACACACACCACTTATTTAACACTTTACCTCTCTGTTTGCAACTCGAAATTCTCCGCCAGGAGCCATTCCAGTTTCCTTAGTTATATGTGCGCTCATGTTCAATAACAAGATATACATGATACCATTGATCGCTCCATTCGCTTTAATTAGCTGTATGATATTTGAGGTATCAATCTTCTTGGCTTCTTCCAGAATGGTTTTTTCATCCAACCTCAGAATACTCGTACGTGAAGGGCATAGTTCCACAACAACAATGTGCGGTTCGACTTCTCTAATTACCTAAACAGATTTATAATATTTAGCCAACTTTTTGAGATCTGCTAAAACTTATTAAATGGTTTATAATTGCTAATGAAAATTTAAATATCATAGTTCAGTCCTGAAATATAATATGTAGGGTTATTCACGTTATTTAACACAGATAATGGGCTCATCCCTCATTTTTTTATTTCATATTTGAATAGAATGCAAAAAAATATGGAATAAGTATTGTTTTTATTTTTAAAAATATTAACTCACACAACAAATTAAATAAAAAGATTCGAATTTTATAGTAACATTTAAAACACCCCTCAGATATGACCTAGACGATTTTCAACCAATTAGCTGGCATGAGCCACTTTTATCATCAGCTTTTTCTAAGCTTGCTTTTATGTTGGCAGTTCCTGAAGTTTTACCTTAACAATAACTCTAGACTTAAAACATTACGTCAATTTGACATGAAATTACTTATTGTCGAGTGAAATAAGAAAGTTTTCTCTGCCAACCGCTGGAGACTTGACTTTGAAGTTATAAATCGGCTGATCAGAAGATGCTGTCAACCGTCAGACGGCCCATAGCCAGTAAAACTGCTGAAAGTTGTCTACGTCATATACGTGGCAAAACCGTCAATTCTAATTTATTAACGCATGATGATGATGACCCATTGACCACTAAACTACTCTGTTTGAAAAACGTTTTCCTTTTACAATGGATCATTTTCTTAATGTAATTATTTGCTTATATATTATAGTTTATTAAATTTATTATAAAGGAAATTGGCCAAATGGCCACCAAACACAAACTTTGTGCTGTCTAAAATCATTTAACAACAAACAAAAGCAATATTAAACATCTCAGGGAATATACCCTTGAAAGCTTCTCTAGTTCATTATTCAAAACAGGTTGACTGTCTAGATTACTCTAGATAATTAAATTTTGTAATGTATAAAAGTTGTAAATGTCAGGTAAACATTTTGTATGAACTAGACAATTTATCACCTATAAATCATGAAACTTGATCAGTTAGCAACCCAAATTTTGATAATAAAACTCAAAAGAGTGTTAAAATTTGTCCTAGAATTTTACAAACTAATGAATATCTCAGCAACTGTAGGGTTTAGATGTATCAAACCTCAATTAAATTACCTTTTAATTGCAATAGAGATACTGAAACTAAAGTGATAATAACATGGTTAATACAACTTTAATTCCTTTCCTGCTTTTGGAACAACCTTTAGTAATGTCATTTACACATATTTGCAAGAAAAAATATATTATAAAAAAATGTTTGACAATTTACTAAAACATGGTCTTTTGATTAAAGTATTTTGAAAAAATGATGACACCACAGTAGCTCTTCTACAAAAAAGACACCTGTAGATTTCTATCTTTTTGGATTCTTCACTAAATAATTTATTATAAGCAACTTGAGAGTCAATGAATGAATTTGAAAGCACTGGTAACAGGCTGAAAATCACATAAAACAAATTATCTTTTATAGGAAAGAACATTGCTTATAACAAACAAATAACAGCTAAAAGTAACTTTCTTCCAAGTAACATTTTAGACTTTTAGAATTTTGTATTTTCTTCTTACAATTTTTTTGAAACAATAGATGCCCATCAGGCAAAGTATACCCATTTGCTTAATTGTAAAAAATGAGTACTTATACCTACATATTTGCTGACCAATGTGTTTTTTTTTTGTCAATTCATTTCACATGCAAAATTGTTAATATTTCACTGAACTATAACTTACAGTGAGCTGTAACTTTAGAGTAGTACCTACATATTGTAATAGTGTAAACATATATAACAAACTATACCTTTTCCACATCTGCTTGTGATTCTTTACTGAAATGAGCAGTGCCAACCAAATACACTTTTGCACCTGTTGCATTATGGGTCAACAAAGTGACTGTTTCTGGAAGATTGTTATCAAAGTTTTCTTCAGCCTTTGTCAAGTTTGCGCCGAGGTTTGCACCATTTGCACCCACCACATCTCCATAACCCACAATCTCTATAGTTTCACTAGGGTCGGAGCCGCTTTCCGAATCTGTTACGGACTTTATGGTGCTATCAGTCAGCTCTGGAACAACGTATTTTTTATGGGGTTTTATTTTGACGATCTCCTCTTACCATAGTTTGAAAGTGACCTGTCCATTATTGTAGATTCGTATAAAGTTTGTAAATTACGGAAAAGTGTTTCAGTTGAATTATTGTGAAGCTTAACAAAAATATGTTGTGAACATATGATAAAAGATTAAAACGATAACTAAACAGATAACCAAATAGAAAATTAAGAAATTGGGAATTAAAAACTGAAAAAAAAATTGGGTTAAGTTTCTAAATTAAAAAGTGAAGTTTTGACGTAAACCGGCTGTTGCTTAGGTATGTTTTATACACAATTCGTCGATAGTTGTATTATACACAAATCTGTTCAAATTTGGTTTAGTTTATTGAGTTTATTAGAAGTGGCATACTGTCAGAGGCTGATTAATGAAAAAAAACTGAAAAGTACAGTTTGTTGTCTGGTTTTTCTGTTCCGTCTTAAAAATATAAAAACAGTCAAAACGATGAACGAATTATCGACGTATTCATGTGCCTGGCTTCCATCTCTACTTTATTTTAAAACTTTAGAGTTGTCAATCTCAGCTGACTATTGATTTTTCCTAATTTTGCCTATTTCTCAATTTATTAAATTTGTTTCTATAATAAAGCTATACTTGTTATTTATTTGTTGCTCATATATTTCGAAAATGGTTAGAGGTCTGGTAAGTTATTTAAAAAAATACTTCTTCAACCCATAACTGTTTTTTTCATTTTCAGCTAACATTTTTAGTTGGTGTTTACACAGGAATTTATGTTAGTCAAAACTATGATGTAAGTTTGTGTTAGAATATAAAAGGTAGAAATTTCCTTATTCATTCAAATCAAGAGCAAACACTATTTTGTAGAGTTTGAGAACAAAGAAGTAGGTATACCTAATTTTCTTGAAAACTTTACTATATTTAAACTGTTGGAATCCCTGATTCAGTTACAAATTTATTTTCAGATTCCAAGAGTGGATGATCCTACAGCCCTTTATGAGAAGATCAAGGATTTTGCAGACAGTCATAAAAAACCATAACTGCTACACATATTTTTATTTAATAGTTTAATAAACCTAATTCAATAATTTACTGGGCTAATCAGTGCAATACTACACCCCCACCTAAATATTCATTCCTCAATGGAGGCTCTACAAAAGCTAACCAGTCACTGGCATGAGTTGGTAACAACCCCATACTGTGACACTTATACAAAGCCAAAGCCATATTAACCAAGTTTCCAAAAACATAAACAATCATTTGCAATATAGCACTTGATGTTTCCATCATTTTGAAAGTGCTTTTGGTGGCCCAAATTGCTTGAACAGGTCTCATCAATAACATTCCCACCATCATTATTGGAAATATGGATATTGAGTTGCCTGCCATATAAGAAATGAACAGGTTCATGGGCACCTGTTTTAAGGGTGCAAGGGCAAGATCCCAGGACTTTTTGGTGATAAGGCGGGAAACATTGGTTTTCTTTGATACTTCTGCAGTAGTACTAACTGCTGATGAAGAATAAGCTGGAGGTGATGGTAGATCTGATGTTGCTTTAGACCTAAGGAAGGTTAATATGATGACCACAAAAAATTAGGATGCTAACAAGTAATACTAACTTTATATTCTCCAAACTCCATTTTTGCCTCTTGTTTGTAGGTTTAGTGGCCATATTAATATAAAAAAACACTTTTCAAGGTTAATACAATTCTGTGTTTAGTCAATTCGATTTTTGGAAACGAAGACAAATTTAATAAAAACAATTTTTGGTTGATACAAATTAAATAACCAACAAAACAGAGCAATTGTATTTTAATGTCAAATGTCAAATTATGACAATGTGATTGTGAATTACATGATCGATCGATAACTTCATTCGTGACGTCATACTCATCTAATTTTTTTTTAACACTAATTACTATTTATTGTAATTCTTTTAAAATTATTTCTTCACTTACATATAGTCCTAATATATATATTTTTTTCGAACTTTCGACTAAAGAGCTTGTCTCTGCTTTTATTGTATTCGAACAAAACATCGAAATTGTCACAGCTGCACAGCTCTATAGTTATGACAGAACTCCTGTCATGTTTAACCGTTAACCTAAGTTTTTAAACTAACCTAACCCTTTTGTCTTTGGTGTTTTTCCAAAATATTATTAAGTTTTTTCTGTATCAAAAAATAACATTTGTTGTATTTTTGAGTTAACTGTAAATGAGTTGAATTACCATTTTTTTAAAGATATTGTAGGTGACAGTTTTGTTTCTTCTTAACACTCGTTTTATTTACTAATTAAAAATGTCTGATGAAGAACTGGTATGTTTCTGTTTGGTTTACTTGTAATTTTTTTTGTTAAATACGTATTTTTACTTTCATTAGGTGGTGGAAAATATCAACAATGTCCTTATTAGCTATCAGGCTACTGAAAAGGTTCAGTATCTGGCAAAAATTAAAGAGTTGTTACTCTATAAAGCACCACATTTGCTTCCGAAATATTTACCAAATGTATTAGGATTTGTATCTGACAAGCAACAGGAGATGAAAAGAAACTTAGTTGGGTTTATTGAAGAGTTATGGTAAGTGAAACTTGATTTGAAAAAAAGTGTTTAAGTTCTTCTTTAAATAAATCTGGTGTAAAGGTTTTGTTTTATTTTTTATATTAAAATTCTATTGCACTTTATGCTTATTTCATCATTGTTACATTTGTTTTCACATTATTTGTTGTACTTGTCTCATGGTATTTGCATAAATTGCAGCAAGCTGAAAGCTGCTTTTTTTGATCAATCACACACTATACACTGTGCTTAAATTATGTGAATGCTGCACAGGTAGACTTAGCATAGAGCATTGAAGGAACATGATATTGATATTTTTTAGAATCACAGTCACTAACCAATGTCAGACAAACCCATTCATTTTCTATAAAGATTATTGACATTACTTTTTTTACTAATACATACAATAATGAAATTCTATTTTTTCAAAAGTAAGCTTATTTTATATAGCTTGAAAATAATAAATTTTTAAGGTATTTTTTGCTTTCTATTGTAATCCTTCACAACTCAAAAACAAGTTTTTCTGATAGTTCCACTTTTAAAAAAGGGTCTTAAGAAAAACTGCTCATTTCAAATGCACTATCAAACCAGAGAATTTATTAGAATTTCATTTTGAATAGAAAAATTGAAGGGAGAATTGGGAAGTTGGCTTTCACTGGTATGGAGCTTGAGATAAGCTTTTTTTAATGAGAATAACTTTGGGTTAATTGGTGTGTTACTTTACTATACAGGATGTGGGAAAAAATTAGTTTTTACTGTTTTTTTAATGCAAAGATGCTGTTTAGGTTAGGATGTTTGTGGTTCTTTTCAATAAACATCATCCCTAGCTTAAAGATTGATTGTTGTTAGAAAAAAACTGTATTATACTACCCAATTTTTAATTAAGCCATGATGGATCAATTTTACATCTACCAATCTACCATGCTAAAGCAGACATAGGTCTAAAGGACCAACATTAGTTTTACATAATTTGAGTGCTTTTAAAGTTTATATAGGTTTTTTGATAATCAAATTTGTCATCCTCAAAAATCCCCGGAATATCAAATTTTACCAAAAAACTCCAAGTTGATCCTGAATTAGTTAAAAAAGACCATTTTAAATTACTTTGACTTTTGGTATTTCTGTTTCCCTAGACTTTTTGCCTGAGGTAAGTGGTGGTAAATCGAATTATTTTTGTCTTAGAAATCGGCCAGTAAATACTGTATAATTTTGTAATACTACTAATTTTCAGTAAAGTTCGGGAAAATTGTATACCAAAAATAATGGTAACCTTGCACATGTTGTTGTGTGACGAATCTGTACAAGTTCAAAAACGGGTTATACAAGCTGCTATCACTATCTACCGTCGCACTTTGGCATGGATATGTAGAGCTCCGACCATTACTGAAGAAATGGAAGAGGGTTGGAAGCAATTGCACACTATTAAGCTGGAAATTGCCAATATGATCGACAGCGACAATGATGGAATACGAACAAGCTCGGTGAAGTTTCTAGAGTGTGTGGTTTTACTTCAAACCTATCCTGATGAGTCGGAGAATAAAAGACAAAATGACTTCTCTTTGGACAATGTACCTTTAACGTTAAAGATTGCTCGTCGACGAAAACTGGAAGAAGAGGCTAGGTAATTGTGATTTCCATGCTGTATTCACGTGAAACAGTTAAGTTTTCTAGTAATTTGTTTGAATTGCTGGTGAAGTTCCATGGTTCCCCACATATAAGCAGTGCAAACTTATTAGCATGCATCGGGGTTTTGACTAATATAGCAAAAAATCGGGCTGAATTTATGGCTAGGGTTGTGGAGGCTTTGGAACAGCTCTATAACAACCTTCCTCCAACTTTAACAACTACTCAAGTGAGCTCCGTAAAGAAAAAGTTAAAAACTGAACTTTCTGGTTTAGTCAGACATCCTGGAGCTTATGAACACTTGAGCAGATTAACTCCACTTTTGTTAGAGCTAGGCAAGTAAACATCTCCACCACTACCATACAAATTAACTGGTTAATTTTAGGATGTTCACAAAACGAGATAAACAAAATGATTCCAAAATCTGAGGAACGACGAAAGTACCAAAAACGCACACTTTCAAGAGATCCTGATGAGAGGCCTTTGAAAAAATCTCGCACTGAACGTGTTCAAGAAGTAGTCTCATTAGAAGATGACTCAGAAACTAGTTTGCCGCTTCCACGTACTGCTCAAGAAGCTAACGAACGATTTATAAAAGATAACATAACCATAGAGAAAGCAATATATCTCATATTTACCCACATACCAAAATTACCTTTAAGTATGCCAGCAAGTTTTGTTAAGGATTATGGAAAGTATGTGTCAAGTGGTAGAATAGGAAAAGACTATCTGGCTGAGGCTTTGGCCGCTCAATTTGTTGAAGCAAAAGTTGGCCCAGGAGTAGAGGTGGTTGAAGAAAAGCTGGAAGCACCCAAACGGAAGAGAGATCCGGAAGAGTCAAAAAGGGAAGATGAGAGGGTATGTTTTTCCAGCATGCTTTTAATTTTATCCGCTATTTAATAATAATTTCAGCCAGCCAAGAAAGAAGTTCCAAAACCACCAAAAACAAAATCATTGAAACTAGCTGAAGTTACTAAACCTTTAAGTAGAGACGCGAAAGAAAAGCTGTTAGTGTCCGCAGTGCGGAGGCTTATACGTTGTGATAAAAGCAGAAATAAGAATTTACAGCAGAAAATTATCACAACTCTGGCTTCCAGTTTCAATTCAACAGTTCGCGAAACTATTCTGACCCATTTACTGTCTGATCTACGTTCGAATGTTGACACTGCTTTGGCTTGGCTGTTTGAAGAATACAGCATTACACAGGTAAGTTGGTATGGTCAGATTTCAGATGTTCATTTATTTTGCAAGGAAAAGACGAGGTTTTTCAAAATGTTCTCCTTCCACAAGAATACTTGCTTCATATTGACAAACTAAAGAAATTTTGAAACTAGCTGAAATCTCCGGACAATTTTTTAAAATTATCAGAAACCTTGTGTATTCTGTCTAACTGCTTCCTTGTTTTTTTTTTTTGGTATTTAATCGGTTTAATTTTTATATGTTCCAATAAATAAAATCTCAAAGGATCTACTTAAGTTGGGTTCTGAAAAGCTTTGAAGCCGTCTAGCTTTCTAACCGTTGTATGCACCGATCGTAATTAAGCAAGTCTAGGGAAAATGTTACTTCGACTGTGACATGCACGATCTGTCACAGTCCAAGTATCATTTTTCATTCTACCTTACAAATTCTAAGCCTAAATGGTGTAAATAAAGATGAAGTTTTTCCAACGGTATATATACTTTGATTGGTTGGTTATATATTATGGATTCTGCAGAGTTTAAACAAACGCTTCAAGTATTTATTTAATTAAATGACCAGAAACTTCTAGAGCCATTTTGAAAGTGTCGGAGACCTCTAAATGCCACTGACAACCTTCTAAAAAGTGTCAGAAGCTTCTACAACTGTCTTGAAACCGTCCCAGACTTGTTTTAAATTGTCAGAGCCTCTAGGACCGTTTTTGAATGTACCAAGGACCTCTAAATGCTACTGAGAACTTTCTGAAAAGTTTCAGGGCCCTTTACAACTGTCTTAAGCTTTCAGAGAACTGTTCTAAATTGCCAGAGGCCTCTAAGATCGTTTTGAAAGTCCCATAGACCTTTAAATGCTATTTTAAACATTCTAATAAGTGCCAGAACCTTCTACAAGTGTCTTAAACCTTCCCAGACTTGTTTTAAATGTTCAGAGGTCTCTCGGACCGATTTGAATGTGCCAAAGACCTCTAAATGTTGCTGAGAACTTTCTGAAAAGTTTCAGAGCTCTCTGCATCTGTCTTAAGCTTTTCCAGAACTGTTTTAAATTGCCAGAGGCATCTAGGACCATTTTGAGAAGTCTATAGACTTCTAAATGCTATTGTAAAACTTCTAAAAAGTGTCAGAGGTTTCTTAAACCTTCCCAGACTTGTTTTAAATGTTAAGAGGTCTCTAGGACCGTTTTTGAATGTGCCAAAAACCTCTAAATGCTATTGAGAACTTTTTGAAAAGTTCCAGAGCCCTCTACAACTGTCTTAAACCTTACCAGACTTGTTTTAAATGTTCAGTTCACTCAATTAAGATCCCTAAAAAAATCACAAAATAGAAACAAAAATATTTTTTTAGGGATTTGCTAGAATTCCACCACTTCGTAAAGGAATGAGGCCCGAAGAATGTTACAACGTTCTCCTCTGCAGCTTTATCCAATCATCATCGCATGATGCTTTAGTACTCTCTCGACTATTACTGGAAGCTCCCTCAGTAACAGACGAGGCCCTTCAGGAAATTAAAATGATTTGCCGGGATGAGAAACGTTCTGGTGAGTTTCATTCTTAAATCTTGCCTATACTTTAATAATAATTGTCAAACACACCTGACACAGGTTGGGCTTTGGGACTTCTCAGGGACTTAACGTTGCGAAAACCACCAAAACAATTAACTTTCCTTAACACCTTATTGGCTTATACTACATACGAGTCTAATGTAGTTCGCGACGCGGCTATCGGTCACGTTTTAGATTTACATAAAAACTTTGAATTGAAACTCATCATTGAAGAGTTTGCCAAAATGAATATGGAGTTCCTGAAGGTTAGTAAAGTGTCAATATTTTTAAGGTTGTGGTG
This sequence comes from Ips typographus, assembly GCF_016097725.1. Classification (NCBI taxonomy): domain Eukaryota; kingdom Metazoa; phylum Arthropoda; class Insecta; order Coleoptera; family Curculionidae; genus Ips; species Ips typographus. The sequence continues at coordinate 3,206,074 of NC_138430.1, read as the reverse complement.
ACGTGGTGATTTTAGCTTTCAAAACCTCCAGAAAGTTTATGCGGAGATAATCAGGGCAGAATTAAAAGTGAGGTTTGGAGTGACGATTTTATTAAAGCGTGTCTTTTGCCGTACGTTTCGTTGCTTCCAGTAAATACTTCACTTATTCATGATTTGGCCAAGGTATGTTGAAAATGATTGATTTTTTTTAGAATTGAATCAATTAACATAATGTTCTCTTTTAATTTCAATCACAAATCAATTCTTTTTTAACTAACACTGAATTCAGGTTTACATACAAACTAGCGCCGAAATTAAACGTATTATACTTCGATTGATTGAAAATCCTGTAAGATCAATGGGAATGGACTGTCCCGACTTAATTAAACTAGTCGAAGAATGCACTAAAGGATCGGAAACTCTTGTGACAAGAGTAATTCACATTCTAACCGACAAGGGAGCGCCTAGTGCTGAGCTGGTTGACAAAGTTAAACAGCTGTACAACACTAAAGTGTCTGACGTTCGCTTCCTTATTCCCGTTTTGACGGGATTGCCTAAACAAGAAGTAGGAGCACTCGTAGAAATTGCAGAACATTTTCAAACTTCCGTGTTTTAGATTATAGCGGCTTTGCCGAAATTGATCAAACTGAATCCTGTCGTGGTTCGAGAAGTATTTAATCGACTGTTGGGACAGCACGGTGATAGTCCGATTTCGCCCACTGAATTGTTGGTGGCTTTGCATTTGATTGATCCGAGCCAAGCAGATTTGAAGACTATCATTAAAGCGGTGTCGTTGTGTATGCAAGAAAAACAGGTAAGTGTCTAGATCTCGTTTTTAAACTGCGTTTACTATTACTAAAATCAGTGTAAATCATATTATTATGCGTTGTTTAGTTTTATGTTGTTTTTTTGGCAGTGGTGACGTGCAACTGTGGATTTACTGATCTGTCACAATGGTGGTAACTGTCAAATGCCACTCCGTAAAGCTATATAACTACAAAACTTGCTTATAAGCATAGTTGTTGTTAATACAGTTGTAAATCATATTAAATGCTGGTTTATAGATGCATGAGTAGAATTTGGACAGTCCTGATGTGTATTTGTTTATTTTAATCTGTCTTAAACTTGGAAATTATCAAAATCTTTTCCCTGAAGCTATAAAATGACAAAACTTTCTTAAAACTAGAACAATCTGAAAATACACATTAAATCTTGTTTAGAGCTGCATGAGCAGTTCCATGTTCACATGTCAAAATGTTGCACTCAGTTTAGCACCCACTGAGCATTATCAATACTATTAGCAGTAATATTACTCCATTATTTTATTTTTTTTATTCTTCTAATGAGATTAATTAGTGATAAAAAAGGAAAGTAAATCCCTAGATTATTTAACATTTGATACAATTTTGGTTTAATAGATGATATAAGGTCTTGTACAAGAAATTGGATACTAGTCCAAAACGGGCATTAAAATAAATAACATTTTACTAAGTTCCAATTAGTCCTCATTTTAAACGCTTAAATACTTTCTGCAATAGAACCATTTACAATGGTCATTTGAGTATCTTGTTGCAGGTTTATACTCAAGAAGTCTTAGCTGTAGTTTTGCAACAACTGATGGATCAAACTCCACTACCTACACTCTTAATGAGAACGGTTATCCAAGCACTAGGAAGCTATCCAAGGTTGTCTGGTTTTGTTATGAATATTTTACAAAGATTAATTGTAAAACAGGTGAGTGTCATTTGCGTTCAGGCTTTTATAATTCACAGTACGATTCTGTAGTACTTTAGGATTGGCAAGTAATTTCAAAATTTACTTTCTTCTAGATTTGGAAACATAAAGTTGTTTGGGAAGGTTTTATCAAATGTTGTCAAAGAACAAAACCGCAAAGTTTCGCGGTATTAATGCAGTTGCCGGCCCCGCAGCTCACTGAAGTGTTAACGGTGTGTCCCGACTTGAAAGTTCCGCTACAAGATCACTTGAACACGTTTACCGAACCGCAAAGATTGCACGTTCCTTCGGAAGTTCAAGAAATTATTCTAGGCAAATTGAATGCGGCTTCGTCGAGTCTAAAACCATCTCCCAGTTTAAGCGCAGCGCCCGAGCCTAATCAAGTAAAAATATTTTTATTAAGTTCACTTGAGAAACCAAACAACTTTGCGAGTTGTTCTCATATTACTCCCCCTTTAAATTTGTAACATCCAGTATCATTTTATTTCAGATCCCTGAAAATCTGGGTAAACCTCCACCAGTTCACCCTCCAGCGAGCATGCCTCGAGTGGAGCCGTTACCTCCAGGAATGGAGTGAGGCCAAAAACATTTAGAACTAAGCGTACGTAAGTTATAAATAATTTTATTTGTCTAAGGTGTTAATAAAACGGTAAATGGTAAACCATCATCAGATTTTACAACAATAATTATTGCACCTTACATTTTTGTCAGACACTCTAGCCTTCCTTAATTTCCTAACAACTCGGCTGGTATAGCAGTAATAATAAAACAAAACATTCAAAAAAATGTATAATATAATTGTAAAATACTGACATTAATCAACAGCGGTAAAAGTAAGTTAACACAAAAACATTAACAGTGAAATATGTAACATGATCAAAGTAACGAGAATTATATAAAGTAAACACTGAACAAGAATATGATTTATGGACTTAAAATTACTAACTAAACTAATTAAAGAGGCTGAAATCCTCGAAAAAATGCTGCTTGAACCAACCTGAAAACGATTGAAACGTATTAACTCAAAAAATGTCGGTGTTTTGGAGTAAAATTTTAGTCCGTAAGTGGGTTTCAAAGTTTGCAACTTTAGGGTAGATTAGCCAGTAACTGACCAGTTAAGCAATTTTTTTACTTAAAAAATCTAAAGCTCATTTGGTAATTGTTTTAATTCTAATTGAATATTACCAGCAACCAGGGACGTCCTTTATACTTGTAAACATACAGTCATTATGAAAAAAATAAATTAATGAAAAGAAAAAGTACTATAGGGTTGGTGTGACCATGAACCCTATATTTGACCACAGTTTTTACCACTAATTGACCATATTTAAAAAAATATATAAAATTAACTTGGCAACTTGGTTAACTTGCTTTTTTCTCATTCATTACCGTCAGGAGTGTTAGAATCTTCTAACTTAGCTTTCTTACTCTTTTTTTATTGCTCTTTTTGAGTTTTTCTTCTTTCTTTTAATAATGTTCTTTCCTGTTTTGCCTTTTCTTTTTCTTCATGATTTTGAAGCCAAAACAAAGAAAGTCCACTAATTGACCACAACTGTTTATGCGGTTAAATATCGTGAAAACGTATAACTTTATCAAATATGTTATCAAACCTGACTCTATTCTTTTATAACTAGTAAAGTATTGCTTGTAAAAAAGTGAGACAACAACGTGCCAGTAATTAACCACCAGGGTGGACAATTACTAGGATCTTAGGCATATTTTATTCAAATAATTGACCACTGTGTTTTTATACAAAAAAAATACTTTTAAAGAATTTAAAAACTGAAAAACACTTTAGTTCTGTATGTTCTGTTACTACAAAGCTCCAAATAATTAAATGTTTTAATGTTGTAATAATGCATGTATACTCACTCACCTTGCATATACTAGCACTAAACGGTTGCCAATTTTACTCCCTATTTTACGGAATGGTCCCACTATAATAATGAAACGCCGCAAGCTATTCTAAGTTGACTTATTACTGTTTTTTGAAATGTGTTTGGTCAATTACTGGCTAATCTACCCTACATCAATCAAGAAGGACGTTATTTAATGTCACAAATCTTTTTCGATTCTTATTATCAGGGTTTGCGGATAAAATTCTTAATAATGATTCTTTTAAGTAAGGTTGGTAGACAACAGTCTGGACAAAAGCCATCTGAGACTCCTACTAGATTGTTGAAAATTAAAAAAATATAATGCTTACCCGTAATTAACATTTTTTAAAGAGACTCAAACGGGACGTACTAGCGAAACCTCAAAACTGGTCTGCGCCTCTCAGTTTTAGGTGGTGCCGTCTCGACAAATATCCCCAAATCTTCGGGCTTTTCCGGCATTTCGACGTCGGACTCTGAGTCTGAGCTGTCTTCGAGCTTAATTTGTCCTACCAAAATCTCCACATCGTTTAGAACACTGTCGCTAAACGATGCGCTCGTATTCTTCTTATTTTTCCCAGCAGCGCTGTCGCACAAGGAACAGTTTACGTCCTCGTCAAAGTCGCTGTCCGTTTCACTGCACAACATTTTCAGTCTATGACCGCAGGAAACTTCGATGTAGACACTTTCCAGACAACGGTAGTCGCGTTGCTCTTCCATAAAACAGCGCACGCGATGTCCGCATGCGAGTTTCTCTTGCAGTAGGTGGGTACAAACGCCACAGGATTGGTAGCACAAGTTGGGGCATTTGTGATTGGGGTGCGAGCACACGGACCTGAGGAATAATAAACCACATTGATGATGTAATCGCGCTGAAGACGACACACCACATACTTGGAGCACCGTTCCGTGCATCGATAAGTCGAATGATCGTTCAGGTGGCAGATCATTTTACACTGATGGCCGCAAGTTAAAATATCGCCACACGGTTGGTCACAACCACCGTAGGGAGACATCTGGTCGAAATCGGTGGCGTTTTCTACCAAAGTGATGAGGCCATGTTTGGTACACTTTAACGGCAGTTGAGTTCCCACTGAGTTTTGTTCCTCCAATGATCTGTTTATTTGCCTCCATAGCTGTTTTGAAATTTGAGTTAGTTGATTCTCCAATTTAGAAAAATGCGTTACCTTGGTTTTGCTCAATATTGAATTATTACAAGTGAGCTTATTAGCAAAAGTTACGCTTATTCGTCAAAACCAAATTTTATGAGTAATATCACTGTTTCGGAATTGATTTACCTGAGAATGTCTAGTCAACAAATTAATGTTGCCCATTATGTACATCCCTTCTCTAGCACGGCTCAGTGCTACGCACACTCTATTATGAATTGACAGGAATCCAATATTGCCCTGTTGATTATTGCGCACCAGACTGAGCAAAATGATTTTGCTTTCCTCTCCTTGAAAATTGTCCACGGAGGTTATTTTGATTTTTTTCACTTTGCCGTCAGGCTGATTAGCTTGCTCATGCGCCAGCGCCCCCACTTGACCTAGGTAGGCAGCCAGAATGATAATGTCATCAGACTGATAGCCATTTTCAAGTAAGTAGGCGGCCAGCCTGATTAGAAATTCAGCTTCGTGAACGTTCTTTTTGCTTGTGTCTCCCGCTCCGCTTTCTGGATGACTACAAAAGATACAGGGCGATTCAGTCATGTAAAAAATAAAATTGGAATTGCACAGGGAAGCATATTGGGACCTATTTTATTCATTGTATTTCTTAATGACCTGAGCAACATTCTGCTTTCAGAAAATGAGCATGTGACGTGTTATGCCGATGATACGAATTTATTGACAGGGGGAAGAAATGTAGAAAGCCTAGCACCATCGGGAGAAAACTTATTTTGCAGAGCACAAGATTGGTTTAAAAGTAACAGATTATTACTTAATAATAATAAAACAAAGGTTCTTCTCTTTAGAACAAAACAATTTAAAATTGAAAAACCTGGAACACTAACTTTTGGACAATCAAATACAGAGCTCGTAGAACATACCACATTTCTTGGAATTCATTTGGATGAATTCCTAAACTGGTCAATAAAATCATATTTTAGAGTTAAACAAAGAGCTTAGTTCAGTTTGCTATGGCATACGAGTTACTGCGAAATACATGAATGAAAGAACATTAAAAATCCTATATTACGCAAACTTTGAATCTGTGCTCAAGTATGTGATAATATTTTGGGGTTCTAATAGCTTAATGGAAAACATTTTTGTTTTACAAAAACGAGCACTTAGAATAGTCAAGAAAATGGGATACAGTGAGAGCTGCAGGGGGGTTTTCAAAGCTAATGGCATTCTGACGGTGTGGGGACTATATATTTATGAATGTATAGTTTTCTTTTTCAAAAACAAAAGTATGTTTGATCTGGAGGTACATCATAGTTATAACACTCGAAGCGTAAATGTAAATTATCCGATACACAGATTAACTATAACCGAAAAAAATCCATACTATGCCTGTTTGAAGCTTTTTAATACATTACAAAATGATTTAAAATTAGAAAGAAATGAGAAACTTTTTAAAAGGTAAAACAGATGTTAATTAATTTAGAGCCATATTGTATCAGGGATTATGTAAGAGACTATTAGGTGTACGCTCACCTTAAAATGACGTTGTTTCCCTTTGTGTTTCATGTATGTTTTTTGTAGTTACAGGAAATATATTGTGACCATAATTAGAAATAAAGAAGACTAACTAACTAATGACTCGAGTGAATGACAAACTCTACTTCAGGAACAACAAAACTTACCAATGACTGACGAAATACAAGTTTTTGCTCATTCCTACGATTTTCGGGTATTTGGTTACGCTTTCGTGGTTGAGCAACACTGGATAGATACTGGGTGTGACCAAACTGGAGATTTCTGGTCGCATGCGATGCTGAATGTTTAGAGTGTAAAACTGCACGTTGTTTTCGATCAGCCTCTCGAACATGCTAACCCCCAGTTTGTGCACCGTTTCGATTTCGTAATCGGCTGTAGTTGGTTTCAACTGTTTATGGTCCCCGATCAAAATTAAATGTTGGCAATGTTCTGAAAGACTTAATTATTGATGTTTCTTCCCGAAGTATTGCGGTGGGTTACAACCTGTTAAGACCGGGATTATGTGGGCTTCCAGCACCTCTGCAGCCTCCTCCACGATGACAATAGGACACTTGACTTGTTTGAGAACCGAATGCATTCTGGCCGCCATTGTGGTAGTCATGCCGATGATCTTTTGATGTCTGAACAATGCTAAATTGTTGTCTTCTTGAACTTTATTGAAATTTTTGTACAAAGGTAAATAGTTCAAAATCAGATCTTCCATTTTGTTTTTCAAGTATGACTCGTACTGGTTCAACCAGTATCGATAGAGCTGCCAGCGCACTCGTACGGTCATTTTGAAAGGATCGGCGCGGTTCAGTTTGTTAGGTTCTAACAGATCTCTTGAGGGCGTTGTCAAACAAACCTAAACGTAAAAATGTAGCTTAAACTCGAAAATGTATTTGAAAATTGGCTTTCTTTTGACTTCAATTAATGGTTTACTTATTTGGTTTTGCTCCCCTTTGGGGGCGTTAAGTTTGTACTTCTAAAGTAAAAACATACACTAACCTTCAAGTAGTTAATCTTGCGCAGTAAATAGTAGTACACTGCGGACAAGCCTTTCAGCTCGCGTTTTTTCTCCCTGAACTCCCTAGTTTGCGAGTTTTTCATCTTCATAGCTTCGATACCCTTGTTAATTTCTACCATTTTATCATAGATCGCGTGCAGGCTTCTACTCATTACAGAAACAGATAGCATACAGTACTGCGACAATTTTCTACTGTCCCTTTAATTAAATAATATAAATTTTATAAAAAAAAATATTAAACAACAAAAAAGGGCTTACTTTATGTACTTGTTATACAAGAGAACGATATTTTTGCGATCCTCTGGTCCCGAGAATGTTAAAGGTTCCTAAATAAAGAAGTAATTTTAACTTTCCCAAAAGATTTTTAGCAAAATCGTTAAATTGCAATACGCAGGGTGTAGCAAATAACTAGTCTTGATAATTTGCTGCTAAATTAAGTACAAAGTACAAGGTATCACAGTTTTGTTACAAATTCTACAGTAACAGTTTCTTTAAAACACTTGTATCAAGATTTATTTCTTATCTTTCTTAGTATTGATAGTAAGTTTAATAATTAATATTTTATGGTATGTAGATTTGTTATGAGTGTACTAACAACACAGATTATCGTTCAATGACTCAGTTACACATAATCTGTATGTAACGTGTATTTTTCTTATTGATCACAGTTGCTTACCTGGAAGACCTTGACTAGAATTTTGGAACTAAACCTGACTCATTGTCATTGTCAGTAAGTTGCACAATAACTAACAATATTGTATTACTACTTTTGAAGACCAAAACCTTTCATAAAGGAGCATTGCTACGCCCTGTAGAATTTAAAAGAAGTCACTTACTTGACCGATTGATCCATCCTCTTCCAACAGCCAAGATATTATATGGGCGTCATCACTAACATGGAACCAACCAGAAATTTCTGGCACCCCGATACTCAAAACATTAAAGTAAAAAATGCAAGTGGGTCGTAACGAGGCTAAATTGTCCATTTGGTTTCCTAATGAGTTGATGGTTGTCTCCGTTGATCGAAATTCCTGTTTTTTACGTGTATATAATGTATTTCGTTAAAAAATATAAAGAACTGACCTTAAAAACTCTTCCCATCAATTGTCTTCTGTACCTTTCATTTGGTTTCTCATTGTAATATCTTCGGCGACATTCTGCTACAGTGTAGTTCTTCATTTTGGAGTTTTTTGACTGCCCACCAAATCTATAACTCACCACATTATTTAAACACCCAAACCGTTCATTAAAGTTTCTTGCAATCAAATATTTATACAAATTTGAAATCTTAACTGGAAGTAGATGTCAACTTGCTTATTTTTAATGAACATCCTGTATATTATTGCATATTTTTTGGAGAATTGACTTGAAAGCTTAAACAATAAGGTTTTTTTTGGCAATTTAAAAAGAATTTTAGACAGCCTGGACATAAGCATAAAGTTTAAACTGTAGGTTATTATGTTTGTCTTAATTCCAGATTTTCAAATTTTTATAAATAATTGAAAAATTACAACATTCACTGTATATATATGACAGTTAAACTAACCTTAATATGCGATTAGTACTGTTTGTCAAGTTTTCTAAAAACTGGTCTAAAGCATGATTAGTAAAACTGATCACCAAGATAGGACTCCCATCCCACCATTGTTTGCTCATAGCCAGTAATTGCTTGGCAATTTTCAGTCCTAAAAACGTTTTACCCGTCCCTGGGGGTCCTTGTATCATCACCAGTTTTTGGGACAAGGCTGCATTCATTGCAACCAGTTGGGATGGATTCAACTGGGAATCAGACACCCGCACTTTAACTCCTTTTAAGTATTTAGGCAGTCCGACTGAAGTTTCAGCATGAACTAAATGATCAGTTAAAGGAAAGTTTAAACTGTCAAGTTGCTGTATAACTTTCAGAACTTGATAGTATGGTTCAAAGAAATTATTGCACTCAATCATGTGATAGGAAATGTTTGAGTTTAGTGTGACTAGTAGGTCAAAACTGACCAAAATCTTCCTGTATAATACATTATGGGCGTCAGCTACTCGACCACAGAAGACAGTTTTGAAGTTATCCTTAGAAAAAATCAGTAAAGAGCCCAACATGAAACGTTTTTGGTTAATTTCCCAGGATGGATGGGTGATTCCCCGTTTGATTTCCACAGACTGGCACAGGTCTTCTCTTTTCACTCCTCTGCGAATGAAGTGCACTTCATGAATTTTTATGTTTTTTAGCCTCGTTTCTGGATTCTCTAGGTAGGCGCACAAGTCTTCCCTTATAGGTTTAAGAAAATCTTCCCTTAGTAAAGTGAAATGAGTGGAAAGGTAGTGGTCCAAATCATCATAGGGCCCTTTCACTTTGTTAATGGGTAGGACATTTGTTTGCCTCTGATTAATTTCTTTAGCGCTTGGATACAGGCTTATCCCTCGAAATGACATTTTTGTTATCTAGGAATTTAGTTACTATTGTTTACAACATTTATTTGGTACAATTAATAGGTTTTTTTTGGTATTTTTAGCGCAAACTAGTAGTGATTACTAAAAATGTCACTGAAAACTGAAACAGTACAGTTTTGCTCTAAAATTACCAAAAAAAATTGATATAAGATGAGACTTACCTAGATTGCACAAGGTTAGAAAATTTTGTAGTAATACACTGACCGGTGTTTCCCAGACATATAAAATAATTTTCTAAATAAGTAATTACCGACTTACTTTACTAATCTTATCACTAGATAAATCAGCAATTTTAAATCATTTTGCATTTATGGTGTTGGTTCGATCACTTAAAACCTCGGACTCAGCACTTTTAAACTGGAATTTCGTGTGATAAGTGGACAACAAAAAACTGGCATATTTTCAATTCAATAAAGTGCGTTCCCTACTATTCACATGCAGATAAAGTATTATTTCTATCACATTTCTTGTAACGCGAATGAAAAGAGAGAGCACTAACAACGAATTTTGTTGTTTTGTTGTTTTTCTTTCTGGCCTCTTAAGATATAACGCATTAGTAGAGAACGGCTACAGAGATAGATAAGAATCAGTCTGGTTTCAGTTGGAGTACGTTCCGAAGTTCACTGGTACTACCCAATTTCAGAAAATATTCTAATTTAACCAGTTTTGTAATTTAACTGAAGTTATTGGCCTTCATATACCATTTTTTTATTAAATGTTATGCTTTTTTGTTATTTTTTTTCAGTAATTTACCAGTAATCAAATCAAATCAAATGTACTAGGTGGTTCACCGAATATGTCTACTACACCATAACCTACAAAGATATGAAGTCAGGGTTGCCAGATCTGTCGACTCGATTTCCTCAGTCGAAATCTCCAAACTGTCGCCTTTCCTATGTTTCTTTTAAGATGTACAGGTGTTCTTAATTGACACGTGATAACTTGGTTACTATGACAGCTGTTCAAATCTCAAAATGCAGCTCGTAATTTCAGCTTTCTTTTATCTTAACACAATTTTTTTTTAGTTACAGTTTAGTTTTTTTACGTACAAATAACCGAGATATTTGATGTGAAATACAACAGTGTAACTGTACTAGAAATATTGAAAGTGTCACAATTCGACAGCTTCTAACTTGGATTCTATGACAGCTAAGAAATTTGTTCAAACGTCAAAATGTAGCTCGTAATTTTGACCTTCTGTTGGCAGAATACAACCTGATACAACTTTCTTTCAAGTAAGTGTACTATACAGGTGTGGTAAATCCAACAGCGACCATAGGAAAACCGTGTAACGGACAGAGAAACGTAGGTAATTGCATGCGCGGGAGAAAGACAGAAAACGAAATAAATATCAAGTAGGCCATATTTTTAGCGCGCTGTTGCCAAACGCCGTAAGTAAGTTTGTCGAGGGTATTAAATACTTACGGCGTTTGGCAACAGCGCGCTAAAAATATGGCCTACTTGATATTTTTTTCGTTTTCTGTCTTTCTCCCGCGCATGCAATTACCTACGTTTCTCTGTCTGTTACACGGTTTTCCTATGGTCGCTTTTGGATTTACCACACCTGTATAGAAATAATAAAGGTGTCATAATTTAAAAAAACTCTTGGATCTTATGACAGCTGGGAAGTTTCTTCAAACGTCAAAATGTAGCTCGTAATTTTGACTTTTTCCAACCTGAATACAAGTTTCTTTCAAAAATTACAAATAACCGAAGAAATGGTTGTTAAATAGAGCAGTGAAAGAGAATAAGTGTTTTAAAGATGTCACAATTTGTTAGCTCCTAACTTGGTCCCTTTTGCTTTCGCAAGGCTGAAAAATCTCTATTTTTTGGGAAAATCCCTGTATAGCATATTTACTCAATGATTTCGATTTACCGTTTTGTGTGGAAGGGATTGAAATATTACTACAATTTTACATTGTAAATTTTCTGTTGAATATTAATTATTTATTGAGAAGAAAATATATAATTAAAACATTCTCAGTCCCTTAATTGAACGATATATTAACTTTTTTCACCATCACAGGATTCATTTGTACCGAAATACTTCTAGCGCTAGAATCCATTGAGCTCAACGTGGAAATCGATGAAAACGAGCTCAAAGTCGACTGAGACTTGGCTAAATTGATACTGCATTCCGTTGTGTATTTTTTGATATTCGGGGCCATATCCGTATATTCGGCTATCATAGATTTTAATCTTTTCAAAACAGTATTATTAGCATCTTTGAGATGGTTTACTTCCAAGTCTTGCTGCAAGAGAATTGACAAGATTGTAAGTTAACTAGTTATTTTTTAGGTAAAATTGCTAACTTCATAAAGGCTGGTGTCTCTGGAACCTAATCGTTTCATGGCTTTTCTTAGTTGGTACTGGGTTCTATTTAGTTTCTCCTCTTTGTCTCTTTCTTGTTTTTCTATAGATAAGTTTTCGTCCTCCAGTTGTTGCACTACTGCTTTCTTTTCGGATTTTCTTAGTTTTAGTGACTCTGTCAAGTTTTTTGTTAGGTCTACGCAAAAAAAAAGATTAATTAAAAATACCATTTAGTTATGTTGGTAATTTTTACCATCATTTTCACTTTGGCGAGTAGCTAGTTCCTGTTTTGCCAATCTACACTTCAAAGTCCATTCTTTATGCAAGTTCTCTAAAGCTCTCATTTCCACTACTTCTTTATCTAAATAAATATTAAAATGTACTGATTAGTTGTAATTTTTGTCATTTTCTTAAAAAACTATTATAATACTAATCATGATGCTGGATGCAAACTGTGTGTTTGTTTCTTCAATTTGAGATTAACACTGTACTTACCATCGTCTTTAAGTTGTGATAAATTGCTCTTAAATGCCACATTGGTCAAATTAACCATTTTGAGGGTATTTTCAATTGCAACGATTTCCTTTTCTGCAATTTTGATTTTTTGATCCAGATCGTCGCCTTGCTGCTGAAGCATAAACTTTTCTTGGGCATTTTTTATTTTAAAGTGCGTTATGGATAAGGGTTGACCGTCATCATCTTTGCCTAGATTCAAAAATTCTAAATCAATATTTACACTACACATGATGCTACAATTTCACCGAAAATGACTATACAGGGATCTCAAAAACCGTAATAGAAAGAAGATTGGTTAAGATTATAGTCAGATTCAACATGAGTACAGAAGCATCAGGTATTTTTAAAAATAGTTAAAAGATTTCTAGATATTTGGTATTTTTAAATGGTTTTTACAAGTTTCTAGTTGATTCAAGAAATATCTTGTGAGTATGATTAAGAGACATCTGGCAAATTCAGAAAATGATTGGTAGTTTGAGTAGAAATATGGAGTTTAAACAACACTGGATCTCTTACGGTTTTCGAGATCCGTGTACTCAACAACACCTTACATCGTAATTGTAATACTAACCTAAGGACGTTATTTCAATATAATACTTCTTCTGAAACTGTTCGATTTTTAACTTTCGAATGGATATATCGCCCTTCAGGCGACTTCTTTCCTCTTCTAGGTGTTTTCTTTTGGCCATAACAATGTTTTTCTTCGTTTCTATCTCTAGATTTCGCTCTTTCATGACCTACAATTCTAGCCTAGACACCTGTCCTACAACATTAAAAAAAAATTACCTGATCAAGAGCTAGTCTGAGTTTCTGAAGATTATAAATCCGTTTAGTTTCTTTACTCATTTGATTTTCAATGTGATTTATTCTTAGTTGCATTATGTTTTCTTCTACTTGTTTTTCTTGACTTGACTTCTTAGCATTCGCAATTTGTTTTCTACCTAAAATCCACTTTATTCAGTTTTGTAATTGCCGCGTTTTTGTAAGCCAACCTATTTCGTAAACCACCAAATTGTTCTCGACTTGGTTTTGTAAGTTTTCCAAATGTGCTCTATCACTCTCAATAAAATTATTGAGTTTTCTCATCTCATTTTGCAGGTGGTCAACTTGGTTTTGTAGTGTATGTTGGACATCTGCATGTTCACTTAGTGTCTTCTCTAGTTCTTTGATTTTGTCCTCTTTCTCATCAATATGCTCGTCCTGTTTATTCGAACCTTCCAATTTACACAGACGTTGCTCGAATTCATCAATCCTGAATTGCTGTTAGAACATGTTTAGTAAATCCAACAAGATATGGTATAACAGGAAATTACCATGTCATATACAACTTCTTTGAGTTTTTCCAACTCTTTCTTCTCGTCACTGATATGTTTCCTCAACTTATTGGAAATGCAATAAGTATTGTTGATTTGGATTTCTAAGGTTTTTCCGATTTGTTGCTGTTCTTTTAATAGCTGGTCAGTTCTGTATAGGTTACTATTAATTTTTTCAGTGTCTGCTAATAGTACAGAGGAACGTTTTTCTTCAGAATCGATCATTTTCTTAATCCTATTCACTCTTTCGCCTGAAGAAATGTTGGAACCTTTCATTTCATTTAGTTTAGTTTGTAGTGTTTCCATGTCTTCTTGGTCTTTGATGCATCTCCTGAAAGTACGTGTCAGGAGTTTAATTTTTTTGAATTTTTAGTAAAAGTATTAAACAGGATAAAGAAGAAAATTAGAAACGTTTGAATAGTAACTTTCAATGTTTGAAGAGAGGTAAACAGGATGTGGAAAAAGAAAATCTACTACACCATTTCCAAATGTAGATCAGAAAGTCAGTGACAGGGAAAAGAAATAGATAGAGACTTCAAAAATTTTAAAAACACTCTAGTCAATTTTCAAAGCCAAAATGTTTGAAAAACAGTCAAATTTAAAAAAAAAACACAAGCAAAAACCAACAAACTTAAATGGAAGAGATGAAAATAATGTAATAAGATCAGATTTTTTTGTTTTAGAAAGAGATTTTACTTACTGTTCTTTGTTTTCAATTCCTGCATCTAACTGTTTATTTTCCATTCTTAACTTCTCCAAATTACTTGCCGATGCTGTTACTCTTCGCTTCAAACCTTGACACTAAAAATGCACTCATAAATATTCAAAAGTGTTTCTTCTTCTAAAATTACCTCGTTTGCAATGGTATAAACATCCTGCTGTAAATCACTGAGTTCTCTACGCATTCTCGAGTTTAGAGAATTTAATTTTTCAATTTCCATTAGAAGTTCACGATTGTTCTTCTGCTCGTTATGAAGCATCTCATTCTCTTCTTCCAAACATTCGTTTTGGCTTTCCAACACCTTTTCCGCTTCCAAAATACGTTCTTGACCAGCTTCTATATCGTCGTCTCGTTGTTGCAACATTTTTACTGAATCCTTCCACTGTTTTATTAGAGCTTCGCGTTGGGTTATTTGTTGTTTTATTGCTTTTCCTTTAAATATGTTTTATTTTATATGGAATTAGTGGTTGATTGAAATGGTTACCGGTTCTTTCAATAATCATTTCGCAGCTGTGCAAGTCGCAGACCATTTTATTGACTGCGATGGTTTTGGAATCGAATTCTCCTTGCAAATATTGCCGTCTGGCTTCCAAGTCATTGAATTTTCTTTCATCTTCTTTGGAGAATTTTTTAATTAGTTCGTTGTCGTCATCTCGTTTTTTTAACGCTTCCTCCCAAGCTTTTAAAGCTTCAATATCCCAACCGGTTTCTTGCTTTATTCTATCCACCTTTAATCAGTAAATTTAGTTACAAATTTTAGATTTGAGGAAGAAATATTACCTTTATAACAGCTTTCTCTAGATCCTTCCTCTGTTGTTCTTTAGCCTGGTCGAGACATTTTATTCGTTTTTTTACGTGAGCAATATCCTGCTCTATTTTATTTTTCTCTCCTTTTAAGGAATGATATTGGTTGCCTTCACTGTCGTATTGTTGCTTATGTGCTGTTATCAGTTTCTGTCAATTTATATATATTTTTTTAATTATTTTCGTTAGAACTGTAGAATTTACCTGTGTTTGTTCGTTTTCCTGATTAACAAACTTAAAATGTTCCTTCAAATTATTCAGTCTGGTTGTGGAATTGCCGTGCGCAGTTTTGGTTTTAATTTTTTTCAATGTTAAACTGGCCAGTTCTTGTTCCAGTGCCTGGTTCTCTGCATTGGTCACTGGCATTTGGAATCCATCGTTCCATCCGAGTTTTTGCAGTATTTCTTCTATATAGGACATTTTTTTTCACAGTTATTTGTCTAGACAAAATCTCATTTGACTTTAGTTGACAATTGAGCATGTTATGTCGATATGTTTGTTATAACAACGGGTATTGTTAGATCGATACTGCTCGAACAGCTAAATTAGTAGGGGAGTGTGTGTAGCGCAGCTTTTATTGATATTTCAGAGTATGTCATCAAAAATGCAGTTATCATAAGGAATGGAATTGTCGGGTTTATCAGAAGCTCCACTTAGTAAAATGTGGATTGGATTGGAAGTAGGGTTAATTCGAAAAATTCAATGTTAAAGAAAATCTAAAGACAGAAGTGAATTTCACTAGGACAGAGACTAGAAACTGTTTGGTCAAAACAAACTTCTAAAAAGTCCCCAATAGCTAATCACAGCCTTTCCATCTCCATAATGTAATATACTATTTCTTGGCAGTTTTTTT
Source organism: Ips typographus (assembly GCF_016097725.1). Classification (NCBI taxonomy): domain Eukaryota; kingdom Metazoa; phylum Arthropoda; class Insecta; order Coleoptera; family Curculionidae; genus Ips; species Ips typographus. Next base: position 3,189,856 of record NC_138430.1, on the reverse strand, counting down.
ACGTTGAAACAACTGGATGTCTACTACTACTACTACTGGCAACAAAATCAAAAACATTTATTTTAAAAATACTTAAAGTAACATGAACTGACCCAAAATTATATCATCCTTTCGAAAATATTTAATTCGAGTTGTGCATACGACAGTCAAATCAAAAAAAAATCTTGGCAAAATCATAATCCAAAATTCAAGCGGCTAAATATAGCGGACTAACCGTCGTTTTGCCCGTTCCCATTACGCTTAAAAATAGCATAGAAAATTAATAAACAGAATCTCTCGTTTCACGGGACGAGTTTCCAATCCACCTCCATGAACGCTGTTAAGTTTTTCGTTGTTTAAACAATAATGTTGTTATCGTGCCCCTTGTGTTGCAAACCGCATTTTGAAGGGGTCGACTCCCTCAGAACGACGCTAATTAATGTGGCCACTGCTCCGTTAAAATGCCCAGTGTGTCAGGAAACTTTAAAAGGTCTCGACAAATTGACTATACATTTGTTTGGTCACGTTAATGCCAATCAGTGCAATAGTGGGAAAAGTAGTGTTGGTGATAGTGTTTGTGATAAGCAACAGTGCAGTAGTGATAAAGAAGCTGTAATGAAAAATGAAATTGATAGGAGTATTAAGAAAATATGTGCAGACAGTGTAAGTGACAAAATTAATTACTAAGTTAAAAATCACCTATTCATAAATTGTCTGTGCTCAGTATTATTATTAGATGTATGTTAACATGGATTTTGTTCGTTGATAAATTTAATATTTTTTAGTCTCTTTTCCAAGTAGAACCTCAACAAACTGTGGGAGAATCTGAAAAACATCCAGAAGTAATAATAAGCTGTGACATATGCAATTTCACATTTACGGACAGAAACATCTTGGAAATGCACCAGAAACTACTGCACCAGACTTCTCCCGATGAAAAAACTGGAAAGTACAGTTACCATTGTCACTTGTGCAGCAAACGATTCAAAATGAGAGGCAGTCTAATGGTTCACTTACGGGTAAGATATCAAAGTTTTTCTATTTCTAAGTGTTTTTAAATTAAAAAAATCTGTTGCATTTTGCACATACTTTGAGTCACTCACATCAGCTCATTTTGAACAAAAAGTACTATTTTGATACCATGTATGGGAAGAGAGTAGTATTAATTTTCATTAGAGTCTGAAAATTTAGTTGTGTATTTTTATTTTAGGTTGCCCACTATGGTTTCAACAGTCATTTAAACTTACCACCTCACATGCTAAACAATAACAACGGCACAACAACAAATAATTTGGAACTTGATGTTATGGAAACCGACAAAGGTAATAGCTAAATTTGTTTATTCTCTATTATTATCAACGAGTTATTTATGATTTATATTATTCAGAAATAATATAATAAACATTTTTAGCTTTTAAAAAATCAAATAAGGTGCAATTTTAGTCAAGTGACGGTTAAGACATCAAAATTATTAGTTGTGGGAGGTCTATAGCTACTAAAAAACGAAATCAAAAGTCCAGGTCCATAATTGAAATTGCTTCCAGAAAGTGCTAATAATTTTCCAAAATAATCAATCATAAAGTGATTTGATTTGTCGGATATTTCCGGATGTAATAGACATTTTTTAACTTTTACCAACTTATTAAGCAATAAAATACCGAACTATGCCTCTATTTTTTACTAAAATTCAACTATAGTTTTTCAGATAGCATGGCTAATGCATCGAATTTGTCACACCCTGAATTTGCATTTAGCATAAACTTTCAATAGTCTTGTATGCTCTTAAAATAACCATAACACCATTTTTAAAATGGTTTTCTTATTTCAGGTTTAACCAAAAGTCAGGATTGCAAACAATGGAGTTGTGATGTGTGCGCAAAAATGTTTACAACCAAATATTTTTTAAAGAAACATAAACGATTACATACAGGTAGGACGTATTTGAATAATTAAATGATCGTTATTACAACTCTGAGTTTAGTGAAAATTACTGGAAAGTGAAAATGAAGATTTAAACTGGAAAAATTTCCAATTTCTGTAAAACCTTTACAACCTTTGAGGTATACTCTTCTTGATACAACCATTATCTGATAAGTGCTCAATTCAAAAGTCATATTTGAGAAAAATGGATTTTACCAAATTTTCATCTTCGTTAATAATGCAGTTAGTTGCTTTTATATTCAAAAGATTTAAAAGGCCTTTTTTGAACTAATTTTCAAAATTGGAACTTACTAACTTTAATTTTGGAATTTGAATGATGGATACTAAGATATACTGATTAGTGTTTTTATTTTAGGTGAAATGCCTTACTCCTGTACTATATGCAACAAATCCTTTACATTTCAACAATCCTATCATAAACATATGCTCTACCATTCTTCTGAGAAACCGTACCTGTGCACAGAGTGTGGTAGATCGTTTAAGGAACATTCCACTTTACAAAACCACGCCAGAATTCATTCTGGTGAACGACCTTTTGGCTGTGAAATTTGTGGTAATAGCTATGATAACACCATCATTATCACTTCTACTTTAATTCATTTTTTCTTACAGGAAAGCGGTTCAGACAACGAGTTTCCTATCTCGTACACATGCGAATTCACACCGGTGTAATGCCCTACAAATGCACTGCCTGCAATAAGAGTTTCAGATACAAAGTGAGTCAAAGATCGCACAAATGTCCAATGAATCCTCCCGGATCGGTTATACGAATTACCGATTCGGATAACACTGCAATCCAACCAAACCAACCTGCTGCAGAAATTACTCAGGTTCAAAATGATTCAACTGAATTGAGTATGGAAAGTTTGCAAACCAATAAAAAATGTATAATGTCCGTGGATTATAATACCGGGAGCATTAATTTGATATCAGGCACTGAAAATGAAATGATTAGAAGTGATGGTAAATTGCCAGTGAATCACAATATTGGACAAAGTATAGCAAATGTGGCTGAACCACTCATGGAAATAGACAGTTCATTAAATAGAGGTATGTTTTGTACATTACGTATAAAAGAAATTTGTTTTATTTGTCTCTAAAAAGGTGAAACTGAAGAGAATTATTTTTAGATTCGTTAATATCTCAAAGAGACATTTATTCAGTATTGATGTCACCAATTATACCGGAAGTGGAGTCACTGTGCCTCAATAACGACTCACCAATAAGTCACCCAACATCACCAGTGGACGAAAACATACAAGTGATAAGAGAAAAGTGTCTACAAGAATTGTTTCAGTAAAACATTGTACGATTACCATATTTGTTTGTTTCATTTACTTTTTTTAAATGTAGTTTTCAATTTTTATATTTTTTACGGAACAGTGGCGTTGATGAAATTAGCGGAGATCTGGGCGTACGGTCATTCTGAAAATTTGGGTGTTTAATATACAAAAGTAGCAGCAACTTTGTTATTTTAAACGGAACACCTTGTAGATTCTTATAAATTATTGTTAATATGACTTTACGTTTATTTGTCGTAAGGCTAGAGACTTATTAGTATTTATTTTTGTTGATTCCTCCTCTAGGTCGTCGAGGTTTTTTAGTGTTAAATTCAAGTTCAATTAAATGGCGTCATTTGAAAAAAAATGTTGAAAATCAATCAGATCAGAGAGAACTTGTCAAGAGAAAAAATAGTAAAAGAAAGAGAAAAAATTTGGAAGAAGCTCTGGAGAAGCTGGGAAACGTGTTCGACTGGTGGTGTCTGTCTCCAAGTTTGTTCTTCCCCCAGTAATTCATCCATTTGGACCGAAACCTTTAAACAGGCTGGAAGGGCGTTGTTTGGTTAGCAGATTTTTGGGAACAGCTTACGTTTGAGCTATTTTCCAAAGAGAAGAAGTTCGTGGAGTTTGTCCTGATCAGGCAACTGGACACTGAATTGACAGCAGAGGAGGATCCGACACACAGGCAAAGAAAAGATCTACCAAAAAGGACTGTTGGTACCCATAATGACTTTCAAGTTTCTTTTCTGGTAAGTAGAATATTATTAGTTTTTAAGTTTTGTAAATAAGATAGGGTAGAAGATTGTCTAGTCTATTATGTTACACTAAAAATTTCTTGGCATCGCTTAGTAGGTAACATGTCAAACGAACATTTGGTTTTGATTGCTTTTGAAAATTTATCTGATGATCTAGGGGCAACCTTAGGGACCTTTGGATACAAGAGCAAAATTAAATCGGGATTCTTATAGGGATAACAGAATTCACGATATTATTTTTTGTCTGAAAATTGGTACTTGTTCTATTTGGGTCACTGTGTTGTTTAATTAGTTTGTCTTAAGTTAAATGCCATCAGAATTTTATTGAATGTACTGACATTACTGTTAACTGGTTAACAAAAGATTTCTAACAATTTTATAAGAGTCTGCAACTTGAACGTTCTTTAGGACGATAACTAACTCCTATTCTGACAGCTTCTTCCATTACGTCTGTCAAACCAACGTTTATCTTCGCCGAACACTCTTTGTAGCCTTGAGCCTTAATTTTTTTCATCAGTTTCAGGCCATCTTTGATAGTGAAACTGTCTTTTGCTTCTGCTCGCAAGTCTATTTTAGTAGCTGGGAAATAAGTAAGACGGAATTAGAATTTTTGATCAATTTAACCAAATTTCACTTACCGACTAGTAATACAGGAATAGTTGGAGCCAAGTGTCGCAACTCCGGAATCCATCTTGTTATTATGTTCTCATAAGAAGCTTTTTGGTTTACGGCAAAACAAAGCAGAAAACATTTGGTCTGCAAAACGGTAATAATTATACTATGTTCAGTTATTGGGAATAACTTACATTAGGGTATGCTAGAGGCCTAAGTCGGTCATATCCTTCTTGTCCAGCTGTATCCCATATACTGAGCTCATACAAATGATTGTCCACTTTAATTCTGTGACCATCATACTGCTCAAACCTATTAAAATTGCAATCATTTATTGTCATTACGAATAATATTTAGTAAAGTATATAATTTTCGAATATATGACGACAGTATAGGTGACAATTTCCAAATATGGGTTTGATTCGAAATGGAGGATCTAAAATCAATCAAATGCACTCTGGTTTAATACAGGATATCCTGTATGGATATTCAACTTGTAAATGTGTAACTATAATAAAAACCAAAGCACTTACACAGTTGGGATGTGTTCTGTTGGATAGGTACCGCGAATATAAGTGGACAACAAGCATGTTTTTCCCACAGTTCCGTCACCAACCACGGTAATTTTTATCGACTGCATCATAGTTTAGAATTAATTTGATCTAAAATACTTTTTTACACCCATACAATTGTTTCAGCATACACATTGGAATAGTGATGTGACCCTTGTTAAGGGATAGGCGTTAGAGGTTTGTTCAAAAAGTAATAAAACCAGATTAGATAAAATGATTTTCTATATTATTGATTGGGGGTTTATAAAAGGGATTTATATTTTGAATTTCTATTGAATTATTGTTTGAATAGTGAAAAAAAGTGGGAGGTGGGGTTTTATAGAAAACTGTGACAATAATTGGCTGCAGTTTAAGATAAGGTACAACTTAACAAGATTATTGCAACATAAAAGATGATACTGGTAGATTAAGTTGCCTTCCTAAACCTTTTTAAGGAATGGATGAAATTTTCGTATTAATCATTTGCAAGCCAAAAAGTACTTGTTTTTATAATGTATAGTTAGTAATATCACTTTTACCGATGATATAACTAATATAAATAATATTCTTAAAACGTTTTGCCACCAATAACTGATTAAAATTTTGACACCCTGTATTTTGTATGAACAGTATAGGATTTGTTTTATCCTTTAAAATACATTCCTAGTGTTTGAGTCTCCTTCTTGTATATTGAAAAGTAATGAAAAAGTGCATCCATTAAGAAAGTAGATACTACAGGGTGTTTATATTAAGATCGTGACAAAACAGCTATTGTAATCAGGGAGAGACAAATGCAATAAAAGTTTGAGTTTTAAATTTTTTATATTAAGTGAACTTTATCTAATTTACAGACAAATATACATATTTTATTACAATTATTGGGCTACTGATATTTTAAGGCGCTCAAAAATTGTTACAAAGTTTTAAAAAATCATTTTGACAGCAGGCAATATAGTAAAATATGCTTGTATGTCAGTAAAAAGTTAAAAATCTTTGCCTACCTAACAACAATAAAGTTAGCATATTCAGTATTACTTAATATCTAAAAGGGAATTACATCTGTTTGCATGTTTACAACAGTGAAAAATTCTGTACATAAGATTTAAAATTTAAGAGAAGGAAAACACTGCAAAGTTTAAAAATTATCCTGTTGCTTTTATAGCAGTTTAGAATTTACTTTTAATATATTTTTTCAGGAGTAAATAGGTACAATAATATTGTTTTTCTCAACTCGTCTTTTCGAGACAGCAATAATGAGTGCTTTTCTGCTCTTAACATTTTACCTCTACGAACAGTTATTATTTTATATATCATTCAGGTAAATAATAAATAAAATACATTTAAATAACCGTAAAAAGATTAAGTCTAACTATTTAAATAATTTGACATACTCCGTGGGATTTGGGAGTCTTCCGATTGGTCGTTACTCGTACTGCTTCTTCGATAACTTCCCTCAATCCTTGATTCAGTAGGGCAGAACATTCCTTATAGCTTTGCGCTTTAACTTTCCGTCTCAACTTTTTGCCTTCTTCATGTGTGTAGCACTTAGTACCGGGATCGTTTCTTAAGTCTGTTTTGGTTGCTACAAGAAAATATTTCTAAAATAGCAGTTAACTATAGCATGTTTGCGTCACTTACCTACTAAAACTACCGGAGCATTGGGACAAAAATGACGGATTTCTGGTATCCATTTTAGTGTTATGTTATCGTAAGATGCTATGTTTTTGTCCACGCAAAAGCAGGCCAGAAAACAGTCAGTCTGAAGATTTATTAAATTATTCGGTGTTGACAGTAAAAAGTGAAAAATTGTTTTACCCCGGGATAAGATAATGGTCGTAGCCTTTCATAATCCTCTTGGCCCGCAGTATCCCACAACGTAATGTCATGTTTTATACCATCCACTTCAATTTTGTCTCCATAGTGTTCGAATCTGTAATAAACAAACTTTAGTACTTTTAGTCCAGAAAACAAATTCTCAAAAAAGGAAAGAGGGAAATACTTGAAACACATTAAATTTGCTACAAACTTCACTCAGTAAAGTGTTTCTATATATTTTATAGTTTTCGAGATATTCGCTCTTGAAAGTCTGCAAATTTTGATTTGAGTCACAATTTAAGTGATATTTTCAGCTTGGATGCAACCTTTGGTCACAGTATACGACATTGTTTTTAGTAGTAAACTATGAAATACCAAAATGTTGCAAAAAATACTTTGCAGTAGAAGTTGTATTTACAGCTCCATGGATCTAAGTTTGACAGTTGTAACGTTTGCTAACAGTCTAGGACATTGTTTTTGATCACATCTGACAGCTGTCAAAACCAGCTTGGAAGTGCTATGAAGCTATAAATTATCATAATAGTGTAGTCTTTGTTCAGCGACTTCTGACTGTTGCATCACAATTACCAGCAAAAACGTATGTCGGCGATTAAATGTTATATTGGCTGATTGTCAAAATGACGGTTATAAATAAGGAAGAGCAGTGCTGTTACAGCTTATAGATCTAAGTTTAATATTCAAGTTTAGAACAAGCATTTTTCTCTATACCTTTTCGTTGACTGGACCATTAATGATAGTCATCATGTACAATGAAAGTATTACAAATTAGGTAAATAACTATTTGCACATTTAATTTATTTTAAAATTTGGATGTTTGGCGTGATAAGTTCTAATAATAAAAAGTTCGCTAATTCGATGAATTATGAATGTGATTCCACAAATCACTGTGATCTGTATCATTCTTATTGTAACTTTAATATTCAAGTCTAGTTTTATTTTGTTTGCTAAAATTTGTAGTTTTACATCTATGTAGACGTACTTCTGTGTTTAGAGATAACATATCTTTAAAGCTAAACGTTGCTGATAATGTTATCAATTATGTATATTAGGTAAAGTGGTATATACCTACACTGTGGGAACATACTCCTTAGGAAAAGCCCCCGTGACGTAGGTACTGAGAAGGCAAGTTTTTCCTACCACGCCGTCTCCGACAACTGTAATTTTCAGGTTTGGCATGTTTATCAGTCCTTTCCTAAAAATAATTTATGAATTAATAAAGTAGTACAGAAAATCTGTAATTTCTTTGCAAAAAAATTGTTTTTGGTAGCCATTTTTAATAACAGTGAAAAAAATACTTAAATTCAAACATTTACTCATCTGATTCAAATTAATGCAACCTTATATTTAAGGTGAATGGAATTTATAAAACTATCTTGAATTTAACTATACAATACATATTATTTTTTTTTTTTAATAAACAATGTCATATTTTAATCTACTACCCAAATCAGACAGTCTTTCTTTGGCTTATCTTAAAGCTCGAATCAGCTAAGAAAAGGCCACAGCCGTCATCAAACGATGATGTCACGATCTCTGTACGTCTCGCTTTAAATATTGCTGCTCTCGTTACTTTCCAAGTTGTTGCAGCCAGTCAGTGGCGTGCTATTATTTTATCAGTAAAATGAAACATTTTCGTCGTTTTTAATAAAGAAAATAAAAGACAACAAGTTTTTTAAAGGAATGGAAACTCCTTCTGCTTCTTTCTTCATAAATTGTAAGACGTTACTGACGATTTCACGGTCTTGGCTGTATATGATAACACCTTTCTTTCCAACCTTTTTGAAAGACATTTTGACAAAATAACGTTTTTTATTCATAACACTATGTGAACTTCAACTGCGACCATCAACAATACAACCAAAACACCAGACTAAAACGGAACCTAACCTAACCCCCTAAGTCTCCCTGTCCGCCACTACATTTTTTTAAACTTGGCAACACCGTTTAGAGTGCCTGCTAGTAAAAGCATATAAAAAGGTCCAAATGTCCCTGGCCGCTGCCGCATCTGTTTTAATTGTGTCCAAGTAAAAACCGTACTACGTTGCCAAGTGGCTTTTTGACCGCTTAACAATATATTTTCGGGAATATTTTAATAGGACGCCTCTGATTATATCTAATGCGACGGCAACTGTAGAAGGAGAAAGAAATAGTTTTAAAAACTGCGTCATTGATGATGCGGTGGCCTTTTCTCATCTGATTCGAGCTCTACTTCCGGCAGACACTGGTGTCCTCGTCTATTGTAATGCAAATTTATCTTCGGCTAAGTTAGTATAAACAACGATTAGAATCCGTCTTTATTATAATTTGACAGCATTTTTACCACAGTCTTTTTTACATGGAAAACTTTTTGAAATGGCTGTTATAAAAAACTATGTTCTCAGCTGTGTGGAAATGTACTTCCTACACCCTATAAAATCTTTCTAAGAACACATTTGTGTGTATACAGCGTGGACCAGAAAACTGTGAAGTCACGTAACGTAATATTTTTAGAATAAAATTAAAAGATTCTGTTGTTAATTTTCTCTGAAAATTTAACTTTCGAATTTATCAGACCGAAATTTAGTAAAATACACTTTGTCTCATTTAGAAATATTATGTTACGTGACGTCAAAACTATACAACTTTCTGTTTACATTAGTTATGCAACCACTCATACAAAACTGGATCGATATCCTTGTGAAATTGTCATGCTGCCCACTGTCATGCTATACCAAAAATGTGCTTAAAACAGTCATTTTCTTACTCTAAGTATGTTTTACAGTCCTTTTTGTCCCTAACTGTCCTCTTAAACTGTGTTTTTGGCAGTTCAAACTTTGACACCGCTTTTCTCTCTGACTATACCAAATTTTGTAACATTTTTTCAGGTTATTGGATAGGAAATTTAGTGAATATTCCAAAAATGTGCTTAAAACAGTCATTTTCTTACTCTAAGTATGTTTTACAGTCCTTTTTGTCCCTAACTGTCCTCTCAAACTGTGTTTTTGGCAGTTCAAACTTTGACACCGCTTTTCTCTCTGACTATACCAAATTTTGTAACATTTTTTCAGGTTATTGGATAGGAAATTTAGTGAATATTCCAAAAATGTGCTTAAAACAGTCATTTTCTTACTCTAAGTATGTTTTACAGTCCTTTTTGTCCCTAACTGTCCTCTCAAACTGTGTTTTTGGCAGTTCAAACTTTGACACCGCTTTTCTCTCTGACTATACCAAATTTTGTAACATTTTTTCAGGTTATTGGATAGGAAATTTAGTGAATATTCCAAAAATGTGCTTAAAACAGTCATTTTCTCACTCTAAGTGAGTTTTACAGTCGATTTTCTCCCTGACTGTCCTATCAAACTGCATTTCAGACAGTTCAAACTTTGACACCGCTTTTCTTCATGATTGTACCAAATTTTAAAGTGTTTTTTCCTGTTATTGGACAGGAAATTTAATGAGGATTCCAAAAATGTGCTTAAAACAGTCATTTTCTCATTCCAAGTGGGTTTGTCAAGCAATTTTGTTCCTGACTGTCAAATTGTGCTCAAAAGTAACAAAAATCAGGGCTTAGAAAAGTTTTCTTGCAGTAAACGTGTTTTTGAGATTTACGACAGTTATTTTGTAAGTGATCACGTGACTGTAGCTAAATTATCCTCCAAAAACTACGTGACATCTGTGACTAATGTCAAAACTGTCAAGATTCGCCTAGAATTTGCAAATTACAGTTTAACATAGTATTTCTCAGATTTATATCAGTTATTTTGAAAATTGTCAGTGCTGGTAAATTACAAATTGTTTAACTAACTAACTGTCAAGAAAATACATACATTTTTCTTAAGACCTTGTAAGTTAATTTTTGTTATTTTTCCATAATTTATGCGATTTTCAAGATAACGTACAGAATCATCACTAGGGCACTCTGTATTCTTGTTGAAGTATTATTAATAAGAGACAGTCGCTTTATACACTCGTTTTGTAAAACCTATATCTCGTTAACGTTTCGTTACAGAAATACAGGGTGTTCAAGTTTTATTTAATTTTTTTTTCAATATTTTATTTATTTCTAAAAGTCAGTATTGGTTAAATAATGTCCGTATATTTCCCGTACTATATCAGTGAGTATCTTTATTTATTCCGGTCAGTCTTAGGAAGAAGGCATCTGTAAACCATACAGACCACTTAAAATTGATGGCGTACCATTATCAGAAAGATCCAGAGATCGCACGTCTATGAGAAAACTAAAATCCCTATTTTTAATATAAAATTTGGTACAACTGTGACTCTCTGTATTTGTGAGATTTAATGAAATTAGAAATATTTAAAGTACCGGTATTAAGTAATATGGACCTAATTAGGTACGTAGGACTCCAAAATGACCTTGTTGTTTAAATGTCGAAATTATAATCCAAAATAGGTATACCTACCTGTTCGATACTCTACATCAATTTAGGTGATTTAATTATTAATCCTTTTTATGGTACATAATTATTAGCACTACGGAACAACCACTTTCTACGCTGTAAAAACTCACACGTATATTATTTTAGTGGCTACCAATTTAGTCAAAATATAGCGTACTTTAATAGATGCACATTTATTCGTAACTAAACTTTTGCAATTGAAAACTCGTTATCTAAACGAGAAAGAGAGTGGATGACGTTACTAGACTAGGGCGTGTTTATTACTCAGAAGTTTTGGTCACGATAAATAATAAAAGATCAATAATGATAATTAACTTACCTTGCAAGTGAATATCCACCAAATCACAGTAAAATCTTCCCAGTATTCACATTTTATTCACACGAATATCGCTCATCACCTCGACCCAACCATCACACAACACTTTTAACTGTTTAACATAATGTGAAACGAATTTACGATCACACGAACTCCGATATTATCAGGAATGTCTTATCAGAATTGTTATCACAGTATACGAAACTCACAATTCGAATCTTGGTGGCAGACGTAAAATTAACTTCCGTCACTTACCAGCTTGGTAGGCAGCTTTATCTCGTTTGGGCGTTTTTTTTTCTGGGTTAACGCGCTTAATTTAATTCATCATCATTTTGTCGCATTATTTCTTAAACAGGCCTATTTTAATAGTGTTTTAAATTCTGGATGTGTGTCGTTTATTAGCACGCACGGTCACTTTTGTTTTGCGGATAAAAGCAGCACATTGTCTCGAAAAGGAAAACGTACTTGGCGAGTTGCTAACATTGAATTTTAATAGGAAACATATTATAATCGAGTAAGGATTATTTGTTTCTCGACGACTAATTCGTTGTTTATACAGATGGTTAAGTGTTGACGCAATGTATGGGTGTGCGCGATGGTCTGCTAATTTAATTTATTTCATGTGGTGGTGGTGTAATCTGGGGGTTTTACCACGATATGACAGACAATTTAGTGTTATCTAGTTGGTATTAGGTTTGGTTGACACTTATACAGTGATCCAAATTCTTAATAGAGCAATCTGTATGTTAGTTACACTACAGTTACACAATTAGAGAGAAGCTTAACTAATAAGCTCGAATCAGATCCTCAGCAAATTCCTTCAAAAGTCATTGAAGAATTCTACTAAGAGATGTATTTGTCTGGAATGTCTTCTGCGGAAGCTAACAGTCGTCGGGTAACTGTAACAAATGTGAAGACCTTCCAGGAATATCGCTGGAAGAAGAACGGTAAATGCCCGGAAGAAGACAATGGGGAAATTTGGAGGACGTAAAACCCTACAGACTCAACGTCTACAGGATGGTAGAATACCGAATCCCTGGAATAATGCAGAAGTTGTGCTTTTGTTCAAGAAGAGATATAATACAAATCTAAATAGTCAGCGTTGTTGTCACCGGCAGAATGCATTTATAGTGGTATAGTGGTCAATGGTATAAGACCACTCACAAATGAGTGAAGAGAAGTGACATCTAAGTAGTGGTTAGTTCCAATTGGTAGGGAAATCAGCTGGTTCATTGAGTGAGAACTGCCATTTAGTGACTCTTAATAATTTGCCTCGTTCACAATGACTGTCCAGTCCAGAGAGATTATCACTCATTTAATGAAGCAAAGAAAGATAAAAAAAGGTACACTTGGAAGGATTTGGTATCAGTTTGGCCAGGATTGAAGAAAATGTAATAGATCATCTGACAGACAAGGAAAAATCTAGTAATAACAAAGTTAACTTTTGCTTTGAATGTATGGATGGACCATATACTTATGGTTAGGAAACATAATAAGAGCTCTAGATTTAAGAATGGAAGTTTATCTTAAAACCAAGGAATTCATGGAGAAACAGTTGAAATTATTAACACTACTGCAGTTACTAATGATTCACATCTTTAATTTTCAATCGCTTAATTTCTTAGTATATCCAAGCTACTAGAGTTTCTACTTCTTCTAACAAAGGACGTCGACTACTATACAGGAATGGAAATTTTGGATTGTTCTATAGAAAATCAATGTAAAGTAGAGAGAACAATAATTGCAAACCCATGTTCCAATCAGGTTACAGGACCACTTCTTCAGAAACTTATAACTTGTCGTCTATTCTACCAGCTTTGGCAGACTTATGAAGCTTTATGCGATCTTCGTCTGAAACATTGGTTTGCAATTGTTTCCTCTTTTTACCATCAAATTCCTATGAAGAATTTTGAAATATTCATAACTAAACCTGGAAAACTGTTTAGCGTATATACTGTTTTCTTCTCAGATATTAATTATTACAAAGTTTTTATTAATCGTTTCTGTTTTTTTTGTTTTATTTACACAGATTTTAGAACAAAAAGCCGTAATATGTACTAATAAACTATCCTTAAAGCGCAAAAATTTTCATTAGGTATATTCCTTTCTTTATTATCAATTTCAACTATAGAAACTAGATGCAATTAACAGAAGATGAGTTGTCTGGTTGGCAAAATATTCAAGCACATTTAATATAAAAACATAATTATTAAAATCCAATGAAAGTAAGAAGATTTATATTAATTGGCATTGTTGTGGGGGCTTTTTTAGATTGGCGGCTACCCGTACAGCTTCTTCGACAACTTCTTTCAATCCTTGATTGAGCAGAGCAGAGCATTCCACATACTTTCTTGCTTTAACTTTTTGTTTCAACTTTTTGCCTTCTTCCGTTGTGTAACACTGAATAGTGGGATCACTTCTCAGATCCGTTTTGGTCGCTATGACGAAATGTCAATATAGGAGCAGTTAACTGGCTAGTCAGGCTTGTCTTACCTACTAAAACAATTGGAGCATTTGGTAGGATTTTCTTAATTTCAGGTATCCATTTCAATGAGATGTTTTCGTAAGAACTTGAGCCTTTTGCTACACTGAAACATACCAGAAAACAATCGGTCTGAAAAAATGTTTTTTTGTTAAGAACAGTTGATAAAAGAGCAATGATGACTTTACCCTAGGATAAGCTAAGGGTCGTAGCCTTTCGTAATCCTCTTGGCCAGCGGTATCCCACAGCGTAACGTTATAACTTACATTATCGATTTTAATATTTTCTGTGTATTGGTCGAACCTATAATAATTGGTTGGAAGTATATTAATATAAAATATTAAATACATACACTGTATTCTGATACTCCTGTGGAAAATACCCTGTAATATACGTATTGAGTAGGCAGGTTTTTCCGACCGCACCGTCCCCAACAACGGTAATTTTGAGACTCTGCATGTTTATCCTATAACAAAATCTAAATTTTGAATGATCATTATCTAAAATGGTTTACGAGAGGAGGAAGATACACTCCTAACATGATCAGCATTGTATTATACACAGTTTAGGTTTGATTTTATGTAGTTACTTTGTATCACGTCATATCATTGTGTGGTTCGCCAATAAGAATCAAATTATGATTAGTGTACAACTCAGGAATAGCAATGAATTTAAATGCCAGCTTTTACTAAAAGAAAAACTTTAATAACCGCAGTGTATTTAGGGCTCTGGAAGAAGAAGCTTTCAAATTGAAACACTTCTGGAAATAACTAACAGGGAAATAGTTCTTAGAATGGCTCAGCCCTACAGAATCTAATCTACAGGAACACCACCAGTAAAATTTGAAGTGGCGAAAAGAGCACACATACGGAAATATGAACGAACTAAACAGCACTTTCCTTTGCTGAAAAGAAGGGAGAAACCTCTGAGGTCTGGAAAGGTAAGTTAGTTTTCCTACACTCCAAAAATATGTGTTCAGAGCTTTACACCACTTTCGACTAGAATGATACTAGTGTCAGGACGTGCACTATCGTGCTTTTTGATAGACTAGCTGACTAAATCAGAGGCCTGGACGCTGTCAGCAGTAGAAACAAGCTGGAAGCATTTGAGATGTGGGTATACCACAGAATACTACGCATTCCATGGACCGATCATACCATCACCAATCAAAAGGTGTTACATAGAATGAACAAAGATCGAACAATTCTCTCCTTGGCCATGTCGTGAGAGATCCTGATTATGGAGGGAAAGATTGAGGAAAAACGTGGTTCCGGACGTAGACAGTGCTCTTGGCTGAAAAACAGAAGAGATTAGACAGGCTTAGATTCAAACTCAAACCCAAGACAGAGACGATTTTGCCAGAATTGTTGCCGATCTTCATTGAATGGAGAAGGCACAAGAAGAAGAGAAGATGACCAAAGAAAAATTATGGACTCAACTTGCTGCTAACTTACCTCTCAATCTCAATAAGCTCAACAGCTCTGTTAACCAGTTTCTTCAGTGAGAGTCACAGTTTTACGCACATATAACTTGGAACCACAGTTATATTAATTAATATTTAAAATGAACAATAATATCAGAAATATCTTTTATATTAATACGCAAAACTTAAACATTACAATAACTTTCTTTTAGTGGAATATTTTTTGAGATTGTGCACACTTTTTGATTTGATTTTTTTTTTAATTTAGGGTAGTTACTACTGGCAGAGTCACGAAAAACTAACTTGACGAGTGACACTCTTTGAATTTGAGCGTAGTATATTTAAATAAAAAATTATTTTGCGCACTAATTTGCGGTTGGAATTTGCGCTAATGCTTCACTTAGCCTGTGTTATTGTTTGCTTGGTTGGTATGCGGTGAAATTAGAATACCTACTGGAAGTGGTAAACTAGGAATCATGCACTTATAAATATTTTTCACATAACGTCTTTTATGTAAAATTTAAATTAGTAGGCAAAATGGTATTAAAGCTGGTTATATACTTTTTCGGTATGACCGGAAGTATATTAATTGTTTTCTTAAAGTGTTTAATAACACCAGAATTTATTGTATATAAATAGCAATATTCATCATTATGACAAAATAAAAATTAAAAACACTCAAAAACAAACAATGATAATGTCTTCTCCCTAGCAGCGATTAATTTCCATATCTATCACGCTAATGTCATCTGTGAACTGTCAAACAACACTCAGTTGTCATTAACGTCAGTATATATTATAACAACAACAAACAATTGCAAGAAAACAGCAAAGCCACCCTAATTTGTTAATAGTTTAATACAAGTTGTGGACAAATTGCGTTTTACAATAATCTTTAATTAACATTTTAGTAGTAGATAGGATTTGTAGAACCCCAGTGAAGTGATCTGTAAGGTAATTATGGGGCGTAAGTGCAGCGTCAAAAGTTGTACTTCTCAGTCGGCCAAACCGGAGCATGCTGGAGTCACCTACCATAAGATACCCTTACACCCAGACGTTCGCCCCAAATGGCTGTCGTTATGCCGCATTTCCACCGAAAGAATGGAGTCAAAAATGCTATTTGTGTGCTCCAGACATTTTTTGCGAGCTGATTTTTGTAATTTTAAAGGCAAGAAATACATGTTGAAACAGGGTGTATTGCCCAGTGTATTTCCATGGGACAAGTCAAGGTTAGAGGCTATCAAAGCAGTAGTGGGTAGTAAGAAAGATGAGGATCAAGTTACAAAAAAATCTAAAGTATCCAAAGAAGGACCTACAGAAAACGATACTGGTGGAACAGAGTCAGCTGCTGAGACTTCTGATGATGACAAGCTAAATGAAATTAAAACTGAAGTTAAAGAAGAAGATCAAGAAGGTAAAACAGAGTCAGGATCAACAATTGAACCAGAAGGAAGCCTGACAGGTAATTTATTTATATTAAAGTACCTAGCTAAATGTATGGTAATCAAAATGAGGATCACTTCTTTAAGTTATCCTATCTTCAACTGCTAATAAAATGAATAAATGTGTGTTTGTTAGTATCTAGCCTTTAGAGCAATCCTTCATCAGTTATAGAACATAAAACATAAAATTACACACAGATCATATGACAAATAAAAAAAATATAACAGTTCAAAGTTTTCTATTTATTCCTAAACAGGGATGAATAATTTTTTCCTGAAATGTATCACCCTATCTGTATAGGTATCTATGTGTCTACAAAATACAGAAGATCCCAATCAATTTACCCCCTAAGATACTGTCGTTTTAAAAATATTAAAACACTTGGAACATGGATTAGTGGTGTCTGCTCAATACCAGAGTTCATAAATTTTATAATGTATCTACCTACTTACCACCTACCAGATTGTTTTTTTTTTCTAAATATGTAAGAAAATCTGTAGTTAATAAGTAGGAATGAGTTGTATTAAACTACTGCAGGCAAAGTAATAATGCATTAATTAAGGGTAGGAACTAATACCAAAATCAATAGATTCTGGTTTGTAAAGTTTATAGCTGTTAAATCAATTCTATGCAACTAAACAGCAACAGGTAGTTTGTGATTGGTCAAAAATGCAGCTTTCGTTTTGCTGATTTTTTGATCAATCAGAAACACAATACTGCTCTGGTGGACTTATTATTAGGCCTTCTGATTCAATGTGAGTATTCACGCTTATTTTCTGCATGGTTTTATAGTCAGTTAGTCAAGTAAGAGAATAGCCAAATTTCATTGGTTGTCAGTTGTCGTTTGTCAATGTGTTTTGGTTACAGTTAACAAGTTGATCTGTAACTAGTGTGTATCAGATATTATTATTAGTAAATAAACAAAAATTTTACAGATTTCTAAATAAAGAGTATTTTTTTAAACCATGTTGAAGGCAAATATACCAATGCCTTTACAAACATGGAGAAACACTTTATCAGTGACATGTGTCTAAGTCATATGACTATTAAAAATTCTGATACCTTATGAGCAAAATACATCAAATTCACATTGACCCAGTTTTCAAAATTTACCAACACTGTTTTTGTTTGGTGCATGTTTATGGTGCAATTGCATGTCCTAGCACTCCTAGCTCAGTGTAGATTGAGTACATGTGTCAATTATTATACAGATCTGGAAATTTCAAAAATATAATATACATAAGAGTCCCATGATAAACAAGCCAATTCTCTAAAGAAAGATGAAGACAATTTTTGTAAGTAACATCTGTCACTATTGTGTAATGGATGTGACGTAATTTGAAAGTTGGTCACAAGACTTAATTCAGACTTCCTGATAAAGTGGTCATGTGACCAACTGTTAAATGACCTCACTCCCTTTTGGCACACAGACACATGTCACTTACAAAGTTTTGCTTTTGCAATTACAAGTCGGACATGCAATTGTAAGTAATTGTACTGTCAATGGTACATGGTAGTTTTGACGTCATTGACAGAAGTGATGTAAAAATGATTGCAAAACCTAAAATTCAAAAGTATTACCGCCATTTGCACTGTGATACTTTAAGCTTAATTTAATATTTAGTTTGAGTGAGAACAAAGTGTTTTAATTAAACTTGCCTTGAAGTTTGATAGTGCAAATGGCAATGCTACTTTTACTATAGTCAAAAATCATTGTTCTCTTAGAGTACCATCGATTTTTACACTGCAAGATTTGTCTAACGTTACTCATAATTTTCGATAGTATGGTAGAATAAAATCAATATGGTCAAATTTCAATAAATCATATTTTAGAAGTGGTTACAATTTCACTCATTTCAAATTACTTTACTAGGTACCTACCCAAACTCCAGTTGGTTCTCTATTCTATTAATCTTCTGTATTTTTTACTTAATACATTATTCATTATTTGGTCCCAATTATTTAACATTGACTTTTAAATGCATAGCATTTTTGTAGATATAAAAGAAGAAACCAAGTCAGAATCTCAAATTTCTATCGAAGATAACAAAGTTCAGGATGTGCTCGATAAAATCGACCCATTTGACAAGCATCAAAGATCACAAAATGCTTCTCCAGTTAAAGTACCAATTAGTTTTAACATCAACTCTCGAATCGAAGTTATGGACAATAATAATGTCTGGCATTTGGCTAAAATAAACGAAGTGGATTATGAAGAAAGCGAAGTGCTCATACACTTTGAAAAAGCAGTTAACAAATGCGATGAATGGATATCCATGTCTAGTCCTAGACTAAGACCGTTTCAACCGAAACCTTTGGAAAACTTTGAGATAGGAGACAGGTGTATGGCTACCTGGACTGATTATAGGAAATTTCCGGCTACCATCACCAAAAAACTGTCCAATGGTGAGTAAGTGGTTTTTTTTTTTAACATTGTACCGAATATTCAACTTTGGTGAATCAGCTGAATTTAGATTCAACATTAGTAGGTCCAAATGTTATATTGTAAACTCTCAACTACACAGTGCAAATTATTACCTGCTCAACAGGAACAAATTAATATGATCAATATGCTTATGCAAAACAGGTTTTAATGATTATTGATATCTCATTGTCATTGTTATCAGATGATAACTGGGGAAACAATACATTCATCATTCAGTTAACTGCAGCCATAGAGATGCTTGCATAGAGAAAGGTGTATTTTAGTTTTATATTTATTTATCGAATGATACTAAGCTATCGCATATTTTATCAGGTTTTTAGTTAAGTATTACCTACTAATGACTAAGTTGATAACAATTTCAAATTGCGATAATTCTTATATGCGGTTTTAATCGAATAAAGAAAACATCAAACCTCCAGTCTATTGTCTTAGATTCATACGAAGTATTGTTCGACGACGGATTCGTTAAAGTGGTTAAAAGTCATAAAATGATGAAGATCAAGGCTCCTCAATCGTCTCCGTTGTTTGAGCCGGCAAAAACGACAAAGCAAGAAAGGCGGGACAGGAAGCGAAAGCTGAACGTTGCGGCATTGTTTTCCAAGAGACCAAAACTGAACCATATGGAGGACAAGAAACACAAAAACGCGGCTTCTCATGCAAAGCAGAGCCAAATTGATTCGAGTCCAGCTCAGGATGATCAGTCTCAAGATGAATCTCACATCACCGGTTCAGGTGAAGCTTCTTCAACGACTTGGCATCCCACGTAAGTGGATTTCCTTACTTTAGTTAAAATAAACTTGGATGATATCATGAAAAGCATAGATAAGCGTTGCAATGCTTGAGATATGCATTGTAGTTTTTAGAAGACGATTTCAGTTATTTTTCTCCAAGAGCTTAAACACACGTCATTATCAGAAATTGAAATTGAAATTGGACATGAAATGTCAAAAGATTTCAGCAATATAAAACTGACAATGGCTTGCTGTTTTTTATTGAAGATTACTAACATTTAAGGTCATGAGATGGAAATTTGACGTATGTTATTTACAAATTTTTAAATTCATGAATGTTTTCAGCTGTAATTTGAATTTATTGACAGTTTTAATTTTGTGTAGTTGTATTTGTTATTATTTTGCTTTTGCGTCATTTTGACGTCAGAATCATGTTCACAAGGTTAAAATTTATCGTGCCTAAGTTTCAATTAAATAGAACCAAAATGGCGGCAGTTATCCAGTAGAGCTCGAATCAGATGAGAAAAGGCCACCGCATCATCAATGACGCAGTTTTTAAAACTATTTCTTTCTCCTTCTACAGTTGCCGTCGCATTAGATATAATCAGAGGCGTCCTATTAAAATATTCCCGAAAATATATTGTTAAGCGGTCAAAAAGCCACTTGGCAACGTAGTACGGTTTTTACTTGGACACAATTAAAACAGATGCGGCAGCGGCCAGGGACATTTGGACCTTTTTATATGCTTTTACTAGCCGGCACTCGAAACGGTGTTGCCAAGTTTAAAAAAATGTAGTGGCGGACAGGGAGACTTAGGGGGTTAGGTTAGGTTCCGTTTTAGTCTGGTGTTTTGGTTGTATTGTTGATGGTCGCAGTTGAAGTTCACATAGTGTTATGAATAAAAAACGTTATTTTGTCAAAATGTCTTTCAAAAAGGTTGGAAAGAAAGGTGTTATCATATACAGCCAAGGCCGTGAAATCGTCAGTAACGTCTTACAATTTATGAAGAAAGAAGCAGAAGGAGTTTCCATTTCTTTAAAAAACTTGTTGTCTTTTATTTTCTTTATTAAAAACGACGAAAATGTTTCATTTTACTGATAAAATAATAGCACGCCACTGACTGGCTGCAACAACTTGGAAAGTAACGAGAGCAGCAATATTTAAAGCGAGACGTACAGAGATCGTGACATCATCGTTTGATGACGCCTGTGGCCTTTTCTTAGCTGATTCGAGCTCTAATCCATGCAGGCAGTATCAGAAAAACTAATTTTCAGGTAAAGTCAAAATGTCATTTTTAAGGGTGTCACGCCCCAAAAGCTGTCAAAATTGTCATAATTTCAGTTCAGTCACAAAATGGACGTCAGATTTGTGTTAACCAGTTTTAAATTAGTAGAAAAAGGTCACTTTGGTTGAGCGAAATTCAATATGGCTTCTTTTAATATAGTATAGCCAAAAATTCCAAATTTGAGTAAAAATTTCGTGCATTTTTCTAAAAAATCGTTTATAACTCGCTTATTTTAAACATTCTGTAAAGCCACCATACGATAAAAGAAAGCTAATAAATCTCGGGACCTTGACTGAACTAGGCTAAGTTGTATCGTTTGGCCGCTAGAGGGCGTCAAAGTTGATTATTTTTTTTCGGATATGTTTTGTGTGTTTCTGATATTTTTCTGTACATCGCATCATTTGACCTTCAAAAATAAAAAACTCAATTTGGGACATTTTTCTCAGGGGGTACCCCGTGGATATTCTTTGGAAAATTTTTGATTTTTAAAAATTGTTTTTGACTGAATCAAAATTGACATCATTTCAAAATCAAACTGTGCCATCTAGAGCAAAATAGATGTCAGATTCGGGTTCCTTTGTTTGAAACTAATAAAATAGATCACTTTGTTTGAGCAAAAGCCAACATGGCTGCTGTTAGTATAGTAGGTCCAAAAATCCCAAATTTGATTTGATTTCAATTTTAATTTCAAACATTCTGTAAAGTTACACTACCATATGACAAAAGGAAGGTAATGATTAGAGGTAGGGTAGGGCTAAGTTATACCGTTTCGTCGTTAGAGGTCTTTCCTCAAGTTCGACTCTAGGTTTTCGTTGTTTTTCTTGAATATCTCAGTGATGCCTTAAGTCATTTATACTTTTTGTCTGGTCTGGTCCAACCAAAACAAAGAGCTTTTTAAATTATAAAAAGAAAATCTTGAGAACTAAATCTAAGACATAAGTGAATTTCAATATTTCTCTTCTCCTGGGACAGAGAGGACACAGTTTATTTTTTAAATATAAAGGTCTCTACAGTAAAAAATGCAACAATAACTAAAATGTATAAAATATTTGATTATATTTATTTTAAGATCTACTGTTGGGTAGCGCAAGAAAAATCTGATGATTCTATTTGGTGGAATTAATAATGTTAATATATTATTAATAAATAATGTTTTAACTTTGTACTAATCTCACTTGACCTTATTTTAGTTGGGAAAATGGAAAACCAGTCGGCATAGAATCTACGATTGAAGGAGCAGATGGTTTCAGAAAATCCACCATTGTTCCAGATCCTCGTTTGCCCGCTGGTTGGACAAAACATCTTACGCAAAGAACGTTCGGACAGTCTATAGGAAAATGGGACGCTATTATATTAGCGTAGGTTTAGTTTTTCTTTTGAAGGTAGTAATAATGTATTTAAAATATACAGGGGAATTATTTTTGTTTAGACCTGATGGTAAAAAATTCCGAACTAGACAAGACATTCAAAATTATCTCGATGTTCATCCGGGAATTGTGGCTTCAATGGATATGTTCGACTTTAGCGTATATCGAGGCCGACGTGGTGGTAAAATTAAGCAAAAAATGACAACAGAAACACCACCACCGCCTCCACCTGCCTCGGTTTCTGAAACTGAAGAACAAACCGAGTCGGTAGTGGAAGAAACGCCTACCAAGCCAGGTAGTTTATTTTGCGCATAGTTTGCTCAAAAATCATTCAACTATCCATAGAAGAGCCACCAATCAGCTTGAAGATCATATTCGAAGATGATGTTTACAAATGTCCAATCGAAGGTTGCGACAAAAGCTTCAGGCGTGAAAATTTGGCATTAATGCACGTAAAACATTACCATTCTGAATACACCAAGTATTTGGAATCTATGCCGAACGTTGCTGATTTGGCATACGCTCGTACAGTTGGTGAGAACTTGGATCGGTCACCTGGTCCGCAAAAACAGAACATTATTCCAAAAACAGAAAGAACTCCAGGTAATGGCCTAACTCTTAATAAATCAGAGGCGCAAATAATTCAAACCTTTTTTAAATCAATAAATTCCTAATAATTAAGTTTGTATATGTATTTTTCTTTTTTTCGTTGATAGTAGCTCCAAAAACGACAAAACTTACAACTACGGGTCAAGAAGCATTACCGGCGGGAAGTTCTCCAATTCCGGATAAATCTCTGCGAGATTCGGAGATTATAAAATTGTTGAGTCAAAAAACGACAGATGTTACTAAAGAAGTTCAGCCTTTACCAGCAGGTAGGTGTTGGTTTTTTTAATGCATCGTGTAACAGAGTTTATAGAGTCTTTGAATAAATGAGGGTCTAAAATGGATGAATGGTAAAAATGCAAAAATGTTGTCATACAA
The DNA here is from genome assembly GCF_016097725.1 of Ips typographus. Lineage (NCBI taxonomy): Eukaryota > Metazoa > Arthropoda > Insecta > Coleoptera > Curculionidae > Ips > Ips typographus. The sequence continues at coordinate 3,166,025 of NC_138430.1, read as the reverse complement.
GGTGTGATTAAAAAATAAGGTGACTTTATTTATATCAAATAATATTTATGTTGTCCCCTTCAAAGTTAAATAGAATCTACATAATTAACATTTAAATATAGTTTCTGTGCCTTTGCATGCATTTATTATCCTGTAGAACATGTAGAGTTTAATTTCTTTATTTTTTGTATTGTTTTTGGACGGTTGGATCCTATATGAATCCTTTTTAGGACTACCGTCGAACATGTATCCAGATATTAACTTAAAAGACCTTCTTGGAAAAAATGATGACATTGTTATGCGCGACGATGTCCACATCAAGAGTTTATGCTCTTCAAGGCCTTCTCAAGGTAGTTATATCAAGTTAATAGTGGGCTGCTTGTATTGTCTTGGTCTCAGTAGTTTAATAATCGTAAAATGTTGAATTGCCATTGTAGTAGCTAATAATGACAAATATACTTGAGAGCTATTTAACTTGACCTCACTCAGAAATGACGCATATTTTCACCAAAGATTTTGTATGTATGGGCGGGTCTGTGTTTTTTTAAAATTAAATTATTAACAGGTTAAGTGACACTAAAAATTCACTATTCTTGACAAGTTGTGTGTAAGTAACCTAACCTAACCAAAATGTTAACTTTACCAAAGTATCTTGGTATTTCAATCTGTAAATTTGAAAAGTATTAACTGTACTAGATGAATTAATACGTTAGTAAGGTGATTAGCTATTTCAAACATTGTAAATTACAATTTTTGCATTAACACTTATTATATCCATGCAAAACTGTAGTTTTTCCAATAATTGACCATGATGTGTCGATCTTTGATTTACTAGTAAATAGCTATTGAAGAAGTAACAGTTCTTTAATTATTTATGTGGATATCAATAGACTTTGACCCAATTTCTGGGCTTCAATCAATATTTTTTTAAACAAAATAATCACAAAAATATGTGTAATCTAACATGAATGAAAAAGTTTAAAGTAAAAAAATTAACTATTATATAATAATTAACATTATATTATATTTACCAACTTTGATTTCTGCAGAATTTTTACACAACAAATCTTATTGTGTCAGTGGAGGTTTTCTGAATTAATCTTATTATTAAAACCCTCTTCAAAAAATTTATTAGAAGTAATGTTTTTATGTTTCAAGGTATCTAAATACATATTTGTTTGTAGGTATTAAAACTCTACTGCCTGTACGTCACTCAAATAGAATAAGTGATTTGAATGACGAGAAAAATTCATTAAAACGCAAGAAAGGATCAGCGCCCCCAATTTCTGAAACTCCTGAAGCGTTGAAAGGTAAGTTTTTATCAAAAAGTTTTATTACTCCTCGTTTTTCCTTAAAGGCTTTTTTCTAAAAATTGCTTTCATAAAGATATAATTTTTTGTTTCCTAATAGCTATAGAGAAACAGAACATGCTTACACACACTCAATTACTTCTATTAGGGAAAGTTTACCAGAATGTAACTCAAAAAGCGCAGAACGTTATTGTATTGTATTTTGATCGTAACCACGTTGTATATTTAAAACTCGTGTAGTTAAATTTATAAAATAATAATAATAATAATAATAATAACAGTCTTTATTTCGAATTGTGATTAGGATAGAGTACAATGTACATTATCAACTAATACAAAGGAAATAGCGTCATGGTAAACTATGAACTATGTAGTACTTAAAGATACTTATATATATTTTCAGCGATTTTTCCCCCTAAATACAGATTTCAGAGAATCTTTATTTAACAAAATAATCCTCTATAGTGTAGGGTTCTAATTCAATTAGTAAATTTTTTACTTCTTTTTTGAAACTTTTGTCCGTCAATATTTTCAGCCTGTCTGGTAGGTTGTTAAATAGGCGAATACACATATATTTTGCATTCTTCTCAGTGAGTGTTAATCTATGTTTTGGACAGTTTACATCTTTTTGTCTTGTGTTGTATGTATGATGGACTTTGATGTTAAATAGGTTTTGGTTCTTTTTAAGAAAGATGAGACACTCATATAAATAAATTGCATAAACTGTCATTATTTTATTTTTTTTAAAGATGGATCTACATGAATCTTTGTATTTCATTTTGAACATTAATCTAATTGCCCTTTTTTGAATTACAAATACATTCTGTATTGAAGTATTTCTACTCCAAAACATAATTGCATACTTCATAATTGATTCAAAGTTGGCAAAGTACAATATTTTAAGGGCCGCCAGGTTCAGATAAAAAAGACCATGGTCTTTAAAATTTACTATTTTCTGTTTGTTTGGACCTCTGCAGATTAAATGTCGCTCTGAAAATAGGTTCTATGTTTTTCTGTGAAGGCATTCAAAATTAAACTCCTGTAAGTCATATTGATACAATAACAAAACTAGTGAAATTTAATTGGTTGATCATATACTAGTACCATTTTGAATGTTCTATAAACCTCTAAATGCTATTGAGAATCTTATAAAGTCCAGAGGTCTCTACAGGGTGGTTCAAATTGATTGTAGGATACTTGAAAGGTAGAAAGTACATACAAAATAAACGCCAAAGTGTGATATGCCCAAAAGTTGAAAAGTGCCCCCTTTCGGAGCTAGTGGGTCCTAAGTATATGCACCAAGAATAAAAAAATATCTTAATTAATAAACTAAAATAAAACTCATATGAAATTTGGCATGCTTGTTCATCATTTTGAAGTAATTATTTGGCGTTTTTTTTTCCAATTTTTTAAAATAATCTGGACAGGTACTATTTTTTTTCATTATGGATTAGCGTATAAAAATGATGGTATCAGAAAAACTATGCAAAATAAAAAGAAATGTTCAAACAAACCTTTCTTAGAAAAAAGTATGGGCTATCACATGTGCCCCATCAGAATGATCTAAAATTACAGTTTAAAGAAATTTAAAGCTGTCAAACTTTTTGAACAGCGCCCCCGTATTTGTCCAGATTATTTTGAAAAACTGAAAAAAATTCTAAATGATTACTTCAAAATGGTGAACACGCATGGAAAATTTAATTTCAAGAATTTTTTTCGTCTGGGAAAAAAAATAAAAAATTGTTTTAGTGGTTCACCTTTAAGGTGCTCTAACTCCGCTAGGGGGCACTTTTCGACTAGTTTATATGACACTTTGGAGTTTATTTTTAATGTACTCTTGAATTATCGTACAATTAATTTGAACTACCCTGTATAAGTGTCTTAAACCTTTCCAGACATGTTTTAAATGGTCTAGGACCATTTTTAGTCTGCCTGAGATCTTTAAATGCTTTTAAAAAGTGCCACAGTTGCCGACAAGTTGCCAGAGACCTCTAGAATTAATTTGAAACTGTCGTAGACTTCTAAATGCTATTGAAAACCTTTTTCCAGAAGCCTCTACAATTGTCTTAAACCTTCCTAGCCTTGTTTGAAATTGTCAGAGGCCTCTAGAAGCATTTTAAATCTGCCATATACAATGTGTGTCTTATGCCTGTTTTCCCGACACTTCTAAGTCAATTTTAAGTACAACTCAAGCTAAGTTGAGGTTTGAATGTGACAGATCAGAGGCACTTATCTAAGCTCTCCTTAAACTCCACTTAACCAATGTTGGGAAAACGTTTTAAATTGTCAAATCTTCTGAAAAGTGCCAGAGGCCCCTTCAAGTGTTTTGAACCTTCCTAAAATTGTTTTAAATTGCCAGATGTCTTTAGGGCCATTTTGAATGTGCCAGAGACCTCTAAATGCTACTAAGAACCTTCTAAAAAGTGCCAGAGTCCTCTACAAGTGTCTTAAGCATTCCCATAACTGTTTTAACCTAACCTAAAACTATAATTATTTTGACAGTCAATCAATATCACATTTACGCACCGACATACGTTTTTTGTACATTGAACAGACTATATTGCCTGTCAGACTATTCAGAAAATAATAATTTAAATCATTTTTTATTAGTATATCTGATTCTACATGTAACTATCAAACATTTTTATGGCTTTAAAAAGTCAAATTTGATTAATTTTTAGTAGCAGAATGGATTCTTCTCTATTTATCAAATATGCTGTATTTTTATGTGTTCTCTGTGTGTACTTTTTTGTAAGTTAGGCCAAACTGGTTTCCAAGACTTGACCAAAAAAAATAACCTAATTAAGAAAATAATAAATTATAAAATCATTTGTGTTTGTTTCGTGTTCTAATTATAAGCTTTTAATTATGCGCATTCAAGGTAAAACAGTTCAACAAACAACGCCCGCTTCAATACTCGAATCTTCACTATTGCACCAATCACCATCTTCACAACCAACTTACCAGGTAACGCCTGTCAACAGTCAACCACCGTTAGTGAGAGATGACGCGCTTACCGACGTTAATCCAATACCGTCCGCCTTCGATCTAGCGCCGCCACCGGCGGGGCTTGAAACTACTCAAGCACCCTCGGTGACGCAATACGATGGCGTTATCTTTGAAGGCGGAAAAATCATTAAATTAGAGCGCATGAAGCAAGAAGAGATCATCAACTGCACCTGCGGATTCACCGAAGAGGATGGTCTGATGATTCAGTGCGAGTTGTGCCTGTGCTGGCAGCACGCTTATTGCAACAATATTCATAAAGAGAGCGAAGTACCTGAGAAGTATGTCTGTTACATTTGTCAGCATCCTTTAAGAGAAAGACAGTCGGTGAAGTATTTGCATGATCAGGATTGGCTTAAACAGGTAATTGTTTGTAATAATCAATTTAATACACATGTAACACATGTTATTATAACACATGTAGTTTAGAAAGCGTCAGTTGAATTTTAGAAACCATAAGATGGATTTAAAAAATATCACTTGTATTTCAGAAAAGGTACTTTCAATTTTAGAATAATAACTTTGATTTTTGAAATTGCAATTTGTATTTCAGATTAGTCACTTGTATTATAGAAAAGAGCAGTTAGATTTTAGACATGGTCATTTGTAATTTGGAAAATTAAAGTTGAGCAAAAAAAGTAAATAGTTTAACGAATATTTTTAATAACATTGTGGTTTAAGCAGTTCAATGAAAAATCGATTTATCTCGAAAAACCGTTTATTTTATCGAAATAAAGGAAGAGTACAATTTTTCGATAACAATGTCAAGAGTATACATTAATGGCGTTTGCAGCTGAAAATAATGACAGCTGTCAAAGCAAATTGTGTCCAGTTAGTTTCTGCCTTTCGAAGACGAGATACCTGGTTTTTATGTCAAATAGAAACTATCTTTCAATATAACATTAAACCCAATAATCCTTACAATATACAAAAGTGTTTCAAAAGTTACGGCCAAAAACGTTAATTGGAAGGCAGTTCTTTGGGGCTCGATATTTCCCTTGGGAATGACTTTAAAAAAAAATATATGAAAAATCGTATTATTTTGACCTCCCCTGTATGCCCCCGAGAGATTGTCATATAGTTACGGGACACCCTGTATATTTTATATAAATTAATACTCCCGATGGGCGGGTTTTTTTGCTTTAAGTGATATTTAAAAAAAAACAATGAACTAATAACCACATAGAAACACAAAAAAATCTGAAATTGAAATATCGCGTTCTAAAATACAAGTGACGAATTTGAAATACAACTTACGTTTTCTAAAACCAAATTTACGATAATGAAATACAAGTTATAGATTCTGAAATCCAACTTATATTTTTAAAATCCAAGTGATATTTTCTAAACTACATGTGTAAATGGTGTAGAAAGTTTTGTTTTTAAAATTTTTGGTTTATTTCAGGGAGTTTTACCTGTAGCTTCCTATCATTGCAAGGACAAACCTGCATTGGAAAAACGTTTTGACTCACTGAAAAAATGTAATGACGTTTCTGGGGGATTGTTAGAACTTCAAGATTACATGCACACTTTAGCTATAAAATTAAAAATTGCAGAGTGAGTTCATTCCAACTGTAATTAACTCAATATTTCAGACACTTTATTTCAGAGCCAAAAATCATCCAAAACTGTATCTTTGGTCTAAACCCTGGGAAAAGCGGCCTCTACCCGAAAAACACGTTAAAGACGAATCCGAGGACTTAAAACCCAAACTAGAATCAGACGACTATCATCAAAAAACCGTATTGGACCTCAATAAATCAGAAAGCACTAATGATGCTATGCTGATGATGATGTTGAAGTCCGGTAAAGAGGAAATGCCCATGCTGAACATGCAAGCTAACATGGCTCCAATTATACCGAGGCCTGAGGCGGCTATTGATTCGAACGATTGCCGATTGAATTTGCTCGATCATATTTCGCACTCGGAATCTTTAGTCGAAGAGCGTTTAGACGATTTTGAAAGGCAACTGGACGCTTTGGAACAAGGGATGAACCTGGAAGAAGACGAGGATTATCCGAAAACGAGGCAGACTTTGCAACTACTGATGCGAGATTTGGACTCACTGAAACGGTTTAGTGAACTACCATCGATGTAGGATCGAGTTTTAGTTGAAAGGTTAGTGCCATTAGTAAATTATATTTATTCTTATAAAACCTGGTGAATGGTGTTTTATATTAGTTACAATTGAAAAATCTTCAAGCAGTATTTACAAACAAACCTGACACTATCTCAAACTGACAACTACTGTTAACAATCACAACAAGGGCCGCATTTGTTTTGACGCTCCATGGGGCGAGCAGAGCTTTTTTTGACGTCACAATGACGTAATTTGACAGTTGCTCAAATTATAGTTCTGCTAAATTACGTCATCGTTACGTCAAAAACGCTCTGCTCGCTCCATGGAGCTTGAAAAGGAATTAAGAAAAAGTTTTTAAGGTCATTTAAAACCACTTTGGACCCTTTGACAGTTTAAGGTTAAAATTTCCTCCAAAAAGATAAAATCCTTTCCTTTGATTAAGTAGCATTCCAAGAAATTATCTGTCAAACCTATACGGCTTTATGGATTAATATAAGTATTTGACAGTTATGACAGCTGTCTAGCTTAAAATGTTCTTTTTTTACATTTCAAATTTAACAAACTATCAAATTTATGACAAGTTTTTATTGTTAACCGTCCGTCGTGGATTGTTTCATTTGTTATTAATTTTGATGAGCCTGTTTGAATGTGGCCAACAACTATCACTTTTAAGGGAAGTATTTGCCCTCTTTTGTGGTCCCTGTATAGTAAAGCAACTTATCTTCAAAGATCTGCAGGCCTTCGTTGCCCACTGTTTTCATCACTTTAAATCGTTTGAAGTGTTATGAAGAGGCTTGAGGTAGGGATTCGGTTGTCCTTATTAAATATTTGCAAGCAAAACCAATGTTTTCTTAGCTACAAAGTAAATAAATTGAAGGAGGTTATAAATGCAACATACCAGATTTTTGGTCTGTGGCTACTGATAAAGTATCTTTATCACGATTTTTTCCGACGACCGCTTGGCGCGAAAGTTTACTGAATAACGGACCTTTTCATGTTGTTACGTCTGTTTTTGGAACACCCTGTATATGTTAAACAACTCGAGTATTTTTTAAACGAAGACATTTTTGCAGAGTACGTCCTCCAAGGTTCTTCTTCGTCCTCTTTAGTTTATGATTGGTGAGTATCTATAATAAAATTCATAATTTCTATTTGTTGCTTACATTGTAAATACATATATTTTATAAAATTGATATGTTATTGTAAGAAAATACAATTTTTAGTGGCCTTAATGCATTTACATGAACCGATACTAATTGCTTTCCTAAGTGTTTTTACATAAAAGTAAAATCCTAAATTTCATTTGAAAACGTTTTATTGTAACTAAAACAGACCGTACTCAGTTATTGACTTTTTTACGGGTTAAAATTAGTTTCAACTTGAAAGTAAAAATAGTAAATATAACAGAAGTAAACCATAAATAATGTTAGTAAAACTAATAATTCATAATACTAAATATAAGTAAATAAATAAAAATCAAACTACTCCATGTAGAGATACAAAAAACTACTCATTGGTATCATTTAAAAATATATAGTTATTGTGATTTATAGTTCATCAAGAATCTTTCTGCTTCTACCCAATCTCTGAATTTCATTACTTGAAGCGTTTTCTGGTGCTTCGCAAATGTAACTGTACCTAACTGAGCAATCAGTTCCCTTATAATTGTACGATCTCAGTGCAGGATTGTACGCTAATCGCAAGCACCTTCCTTGGCCTTGAATCGCTGCAGATGGATTGTCTTTGTTGTTTTGAGACCCGGGAGCGACTATTGGTCGGGCAGAATTGCTCCAAATCCAAAGAAGACCCGGATTAAGTCCGCCAACCCAAAAGTCTTTACCTGAAACACAATAATTGGTTAAGCTGTCTTTATTTGATACACTAAGGAACCTCTTAAAGCTGGATCATTTTGAATGTGTGCTATGACGTCTTGGTTTTCTTCAATTGACTCCATTTCAGCCAAAACGGCTCCCAACTTTTTGCAGTGTTTACTTGCCACTTTCCAGTCGTATTCTCTGCCTGCCATACTTGCGAACATGTAGCACATTTGACCAGCTCGTGTAAAGTTATCTGGACAGGGTTCTAGAAACACTTGGTTATCCATTTTGTTCTATTTTGCAGTTTTTAGTCAATATCTTACCCACATCTACTCGGTTACCAGCCATGACGTAGTAAAGCATCTCTTCGACTCGTCTCAGCCGCTTTTCCATAAAATCAACTTTATAAACCAATTTTTCTATCGCTCCTAGTAGGTACAAGTCAGTTTCGGAGACTTGTCGTGGTGGAGGTTTAGAAGAGACTGCTGATGGTCGTTGGTTTGATACTATTTTTCCGGGGATGCTAATTTTGCTTTCTTTAGGGGAAGTGTCTTTTCTTTCTTCGATTATGTAGGTTTGCTCGGATATTGGAATTTGCATAACCCTACTTTGTCTAAAATACAATTTAGAGCTTAGTTGAAAGCTTTTTTGCTATCAACAAAAATAGGTACATACCTTACTGTTTCACTTCTCAAAGCCCATTCCTCCATCACGGGTCCCCATATTCCTTCCTCTGTCCATATAGCCGGGTTATTACTTCTTTTTACATGACTGGTATTAGTCAAATAAATGGCATTACACTCACGATGATATAAAACACTAATTAGAACTGTAACAAAAACCAGTGCGCTTTTCATTTTCATATTATTTGATAATAGTGAAAACGCCAATATTTTCGCGATACGTCCGGTTCGAAGTGTGTATCAACTCTCTCTTATTTAGTTTCGGGTGGTTCAAGTTAACTTTCTGACCGCAATTGTTTATTGTTTTGCGATCTTCGAATGAAAGAACCTAAGAACTATCTGTTTTGTTGGTTATTTGATTTTAATTTTCTGTTTGGTAGGACGTTTTTCGGAAAAGCTTATGTAATAAACTTACTAAGGTCAAAGAATCTTAGTAATTTTTGACCTACTTGAGAAGATTAACGGGAAATCCGTTAGTCGCAACCGGTCGTATAGTGGAGAAAGTACTTTTTATACCAGGGACTGTTGTAAAGTCGTCACTTCTGGTCATACTGGAAGTAGGTGTGCTTATTTTAAATTCTGTTATATCTGTAAATACGATTTCAAAAATCCAGTTCTTGCAACCTTCCCTATCTTTTTAAGTAGTTTAAAAAAAAAAAATGTTTTTATTTTTAATTTACTTTTAGTGTGTTTTTGAAAAAATAACTTATTTGTTTATGTAGGAAAAAAAATTATTTTTTGACACATAACGAAAGCTCTTGATGATGGGTTCTTACAGGCCCGAAACATGTTAAGCGTTCTTTTTTCCTGTGTGTTTTCAATTTGGTATTCATACACCTCCATTGTAAGATAATGGACCTCTCTATACATTGATTTCATGTTCAAATAAGTAATTGAATTTAATAATATTAAATAGAATTCATTACAAACTGGTATCAAAATATATGTAACAGCTAAATAGCTAAATTTGTCTACTTATCGACGAAACTTCACTTTTATGGTGCCATCATCATCATATGGTGTGAGGTGTCCTTTCTTCTTGATAAGGCTTGTACCGTTTTTGGAGTAGTACAGCCATCTATTGATGAAAAGCACTACTAATACAACTTTAGAGGGTTTATTAAAATTAAAATTTACTGGTTGTCAGTGTTTTGTTGTTTAAATATTGACGTTTGTAGATGTATTATTATTTTTTTGTAAACACCGTTTTTAAGTTGTATTTATTTGAATAAAACAATGTAAAGCATTTCCCTTGTTTTAATTATAAAAAATTCCTGACCACCTGTGCCATTTAAAATTTATGTTTTGTGGAGTTTAATAATTAAGAGCAGAAACGCAACGAGGTAAAATAGGGTTTCTTGACAATTGGTGAACTTGCATTGGGAGCAACTATAAATAAAACTCAAAATTACATAAAACAGTATATTAACTTAGTATACAAGTACATACATAAGTTATACTAGTATTTAAATAGTTTCATGCATCTGCCGGCCATTATAAATAAATCATATTTTGTACACTAATTAATTATTAATTTCCCTAATTATATTTATTACCGTATTTTAAAAAGAATAGTAATTTGTATTTACATTAATTAAAATCATTTAAAATTGAAACTGGACTATGTTATGCGTTAAAAATATACTGTTAAATTACTATTTTCTAAAGCTTTCGGAACCTGATCTAGTTGATTGAGGTTCTCCGTGTTCTCCGAATCAGTCTGGAAAAGTAGTAATAAAAAAACACCTAATTATTTCGAAAATTTAAAATATGTGAAGAAATTAGTGCAGGAAATGACAAAACTATCCGTGAAAAGAGAGAAAAACATCTATAGTCGTCGGCACTAATTCGGCCGTTGTACATCAGTGATGTGTTTGATGTTTTCAAACTGCATTCGTTTTGCTAAGCGGTCAGTTGCCGGCTATTGCGTTCTCTTTCTCACACGCAGTTATTTAACGGACACATATCTGATAGGAACGTGACCTACTTAACGAGTTGTGCATTGTTGCCAGATTACCAGCATAGCTTGCTGTTTTTTATTCAAGTGTATTTACACTTAGTACAAATATAAAAACTTATGAAAAATGTGTGTTGGGACGCTAAAGAACAACATCTGACAATTCAGCACGTTAAACGTCAATGACATACATTGTTATTTTGAAATTTTCATATTTGTATACTGACCTTGTCGTCTCCCCAACTCAGCTTCTTTACTCTATCAGCCGAAGACCATAAAGTATTAATAGGAGGCTGTGGTGCTGGATGAATTTTTGGACTTGGTATGATTTTACTTGGAATACCACCCAAAGCCACTGCAGTGCCTGGTCGCGTTTTATCACCGCCAAAAACTGGATTACTAACCTGACTTTTTTGCGATTTGTCATCGGCTACGCCACTGGATTCCACCGAATTGCGTCTTCTACAAGCCAACTTGTTTGAGTTTTGGTTATTAAATATTCAAGTAGACACCTTACACTTTACAAATATAAGCTACCAGAACCGCAACTACCAAACTCAAAACTAACAGAATTGTTCCAAGCCCAGCTAGTAAGATCGGTCCGCTGCTCGAATTTTTACTGCTAACAACGCCATTTGCTGTGGTGGCGCTTGCACCAGGAAAATGCACTGTAACTGGAACGGTCGTTCTTTTAGGAGGCTTTCCACCGTCTGTCGCAGTTATACTTAATTTGGCCTCACTTTTTTCCAAATCTAAATCACCGCACAATAGGAATTATACTCTATTAAACTAAAACTAGGAGAAGTGATTGTGAATTAAGTTGGCAGTAGTGGTCAAATGTGATTGACCACCGCCTACTATACTAGAAAGCTTAGAAGGTGTACAAACAGACCAACATCAACAAATGTCAGCCAAACCCATAAATAAATAGTTATTTGTTTTACAAGGCGAAAAACTAGCACATTTACTGCCGCAGCGCTATTACGAGGCCATGAAGAAAGATGAGGCAGTAAATGTGCATTTTCGCCGAGTCAAACACATAATTTTTTCACCGATTATTGTCAATCAGAATAACTTTTTATATAGTCAAATTTTTACCCTTTGAGAATGACGTCAAGCAGGTGAAAAAACACGCATGTCTGGAATTAGATCACAAATTTTAACCTACAAATGCTTTGAAAAATGAGTGATCATGAGAGTTTCAGTTGACATCTGGAAACTGTTTCTTTTCGTACTCGAAAAAAAGCAGCACATTTAGAATTAGCATTTCGGCCTTCTCAGTGTAGCGCAGCATTTTTATACCTTTGATATTCGTTTAAATCAAAGTGACAGTAAATGTCAACGTTTTCAATTTGACAGGACGACAAAATTAACAACGTGCCTTTTTTGCTAAAATTGTTTATTTCACATGTTTGATATGCGAGAAACAAAGATGTAAAAAGATGACGTCATTCTCAAAAGGTAAAAATCCAACTATATTTAAGTAGTAATACACCTCTCCTATTTCTAATAATGAAAACTGTCCACTTATGATGTACCTACAACAATAATTATACCTGTTTGGTTGCTATGATTACGATCTTAAATAGACATCTTAAATAAGCCAAAATTGACATCTAAAAGTTTCGTCAAATTTATAAGTTGTTTCTTCATGATGGAGACTATGGAGAGTGACGACGATGTACCACTAACGCCTCCGGAGGTGCGAGAAGCAGCCAGGAATGTAGAAATTAATCTCCTACCGTAAAAATCGAAAAAATATATGAAGACACATACTGCCGATTTATGGATTACCGGAAGAACAAGAACATCGGTTCGTTTTCAGAAAACGTGTTAATCGCATATTTTGCTGAGCTGTCTCAAAAACTAAAGTCTTCTACATTGTGGAGTGTATATTCTATGCTCAAATCCACCTTAAGCACTCATCATAATGTAGATTTGGCAAAGTATTTGAAACTAAGGGCTTTTTTAAAAAGGCAGAAAGATGGATACCAACACAAAAAATCTAAAGTGTTTGAGAAGGAAGAAGTTATTAAATTTTTATCGGAAGCTCCAGATGCCAACTATTTATCAACCAAAGTAAGTTTCAGAACTTTGGATCCAATTTTAAGTGAATTACCAAGTATTTTTGTCTAGGTTGCGGCGGTTCTTGCGATTGCCGGAGCATGTAGAAGTGACGAACTTGTGCGAATGCAATAAGATATGGGCAATAAGCTATTAGTTTCCCTTCCTGATACCAAAACGAAGAGACCGAGATCTTTTGTGGTATCAGAACACCTGGACATGTATAGAAAATATGCTTCTTATCGTCCTTCTGGATTTGAAAGCCGAAGATTTTTCTTCAGATATTGGAGGGGTAAAGCATTAAAACAAGTTATTGGAATTCATAAATTTGGTGCTATGCCACAAGAGATAGCAACTTATTTAAAACTACCAAATGCTCAGAAGTACACTGGACATTGCTTTAGAAGGACGTCTGCTACTTAGCTTGTTAATTCTGGAGCTGACATCACAATGCTAAAAAGACATGGAGGATGGAAGTCCACAAGTGTTGCTGAAGGCTACATAGAGAATTCAGTCGAAAGCAAAAGTGTGATTAGTGAAAAAATTCTAGCGATTATTTCCTTCCTATCAATTTTGACCAATCGCTATCAAGAATTCGTATAACAAATGTAAATTTTAAGTGGAAAAATCACTTAACAACTGTCAACTTAGCTGTCAGCAGTTTTTCCGGAAAAAAATTCGAAAAAATTTCACACTCCTCACAGCAACATAAAGAATAGTGTTACCCTTTCTAGCTTGAAAGTTATTGTTCTTATTAATTATTGTTCTTATTGTTTTAATTAAAATAAAATGTTTATTTAACTCAGGAAATAATCTTACCAAATATCCCTCGTGCATCTTTTTTCTTGTGGAAAAATTGGAATACTCGTTTCTAAGTAATTTGTTTTAACAAGTAGCATGAGCGAGAGTGGCTTTAAAAATCATCCGAGTCGAAGACAAGAATCCAGATTCCAGATTATTTACCGAATTTTTCCGGATAAATTAAATGCACTAGGGATATTACCCCCGAATATTCCCACCTGCAGTGACAGTGGGAAGAGAAAAGATGAAACTTCTAGTTCATCGGTGTATTTGAAAAATAGTTCCAACGAAGTGAACGACAAATCAATAATAATAATGTTAATGTTTATAAATAATTATATATACTTTTGAATGTTTGACTCCAAAAATGTTATAGTGTTTGGTGTTTTTTCTTAATAAATGTTAAATTTTATGTTGTGTAAACGATGTCATATTTATATTGTCCCTGCGCCAGGTAAGCGGCAGTAAAAAATGTTTACTGCCTAGGCAGTAAAAGTGGTTGTTTACAGCCTGTCGTTAGGCATTAAAACGACAGGTTTACTGACAATCGGCGAAAAATGTGATTTTTTTTGATAACTTTTGATTGTGTATGTCATGCTTATTCTCATGTCGATTATATAATGAGAAAATTCGCAAAAAAAGTTGGATTCTTAACAAGGATTGGGAAAAATTTGTCAATGAGTACAAAATTAATGTTGTATAATGCCATTGCGGTTCCACATTTGCAATTCTGCTCAACATTGCTGTTCAATTTACCCCAATACAAGATAAATCAATTGGAAATAATCCAAAACAGAGCAATGAGACTGATTTTAAAATGTAATCATTATACTCCTGTGAAGTCTATGTTGAGTGTCCTAAATATGCTGTCTGTCAACCAAAGAATTATGTTTAGTGTTTATTTGTTTATTTTTAAATTAAAGAAACGTTTTTTACCTGACTATATCTGCGATAAGTTAACAGTTTTTGAAGATGTACACAAGTATGGTACAAGAAATCGTACAGATTTTATACTGACAAACAGATGTAACACGAATCAGTTGCTCAACTCTGTGCTGTATAAAGGCTTAATAGAATTTAATAAACTACCTGTGATTATTAAAACCTGCGATAATTTGACACAGTGGAGGAGGCTTTTAAAAAAATGTATTATAGATAGGTTGTAGGATTTGTTCATTTTATTTAGTTTTAATGTGTGAGTGTGTGTTTTATTTTATTTTTACATTGCTTGTTTAGTTTTAGACATTAGTGTTCCCATTTAGATAAGACTCAAAACTTTTAGTTTATTCTTATAGTTAAGTGACCTTTTTATAACATGTATCTTTTGTAGCATTGATGCTAAATAAATACCTACTTACTTACTTACTTACTTATTCGCTCCTCCTAGTTTTTAAATAAAGTATAACTTACCGTTAGTTCTAATTAATATCAACTCCCCACTTGGAGTAATAGTAAACATGGAGGCGTCTGGACCACTTAACGTGTACGCCAATGCATCATTACGATCACCATCAGCCGCCTCAACTCTGCCAACTAAATTGCGCTGACCCGCGTCAATTCCAGCAAAAAATTCGTAATGCGGATATCGAAAACGTGGTTCCCATTCGTTAACGTCTTCAACTGTTACATTTACCACACTTGAATCGTTCTACAATAACATCTTAAAGGTAGTTGTTAGATTAAAGGCCGGAACTTTCACTTCAGGATAATTTATTCGTCTACCATAGTGGAATTTAAGGTTGAAAATGTAAACTTAATACAGTTTATGCCGTACAATGTGCTATTAGTTCTTGCTTAGAGAACGAAAAGACTTAAATAAAATGTTAAAATGACTCTGGCACGATTTATTCATTAGTGCATTGTTGCCAACATTTTTTGTTAATTTGGGTATGTTCTATTGGAATGTATTTGGGTTTAATTTAAAACGATGAAACCCTGAAACTAAAAAACAAACAGTTAATATGGCAACCTGCCGCCTGTAATGGCAATAGAATGTGATACAGTGAATGACACTTTGAATGATGAAACTTCATATCCATACATATTTGGTTTGTAACTGGCCTTTTCTACGTCACATGAGACTTTTTCGTATATGGGGTACCAAATAAGTGTGGTTTTTATTAACTTTTTATGCAGTTAAACAGATCTAGAGCAAAAAAGAAAAAAACATGTCTCATATTTTCCCAGTACTACTAATTATTACAAAAAAATATTTTTTGGTAGCTTAAGAATAAAATTACCGGAGGTGAAAGGACCGGTTCTAAATGATCCACTGTGTAACTTACCGTTTTACCGTCGGTGACAAACACCTTAAAAATGTACTCAGATTTTTTCTCGTAATCTAAATCGTCCTTCAGTGACAGTTCCCCTAAAGTGTTGATGGCAAATACGTTTAAAATGTCGCGGTCCGAGACAAAATACTTTAAATGGTGACCAGGTCGGTTATTGGCTAAAGTCCCTAAAACAGTTCCGGGAACTAAACCTTCCGACACTCGAAAATTAAACATTGAGTGGTTGAAACGGATTCCTTTGGAAAATGAACGAGTAACCGTTAGCGTGGCTAAGGCGTACCTAAAAAAATTTGGTTTGATAAAATATGGTTGTAGCAATTTGTTTTTTAAATGTCACTGTTTATATCTAGAACAATACCAATTCTAAAGTGGAGCTTATTAATCGTGTAGAAAGCTATTGAGGCAAATTGTCGATCGGTTCACGGAAATTGATTTTATAAGTGGATTAATGAGGACTATTAATGCATCCCATTCGTTTTTTGTAATTAAGAAAAGACACTTAAAGCAATTAATATTATAGTGCATTTATAATAAGAGACACAGAATACTTAGGTATCAATTCTAAGAGCAAAATATGGATTTACTTATGATCAACACCGAAAAAGTTGCAAATAACGATAAGGCTGAGCTGACAGGCTAAATCTGGGAGCAAATATGACGTAATTTGACAGTTGGTGAAATTATGAACAAAATTAAGTCATCGTGACGTCACATTCGCTCTGCTTGCTCTATGGAATGTGAAAATGAATGCGGCCAAAACATGCCTAGAATTTGTACTAAAAATGTAATAAACTACAGAATGTTCCATTTAAAATTAGTATACATTAGCAAATACTGTTCTCGCGGAGTGAGTTTACCCGTGCGTCACGAAGGCTACGTCATTTATAATCATATGAATCAAATCAAGTTTTCGTCAACAAACCTGTTGTGTTCATATTATAGAAAACGGCGTGTCTAAAGCTTCGTCACGTTTAAAATTTTGCGTGTATTGTCAGTCAGAAAGTAGAAATCTTTGGCTGCAAATTTGCACTAAAACAACCTTATACCAAAGCAAATAAAAAATATCTTGACCGAAATAACATTTTTTGTTTATGAGAAGTCTCCGTTTGGATCATAGAATTTCATCTAAATTTGAAACCTAATTTATTTACCAAAATTCGCAGAGATGTATCACCAATATGTAGTATTTCTTTAACTTTAAGCTCTTGATTTAGGTTCTGGATGGTTATATATTTCTCTAAAATAAATACAAATTAAAAATTTAATAAGACATTTTCAGGTTGCAATCCACTAATTTTATTTTAAACCCGCTGGAAAACATTTTAGACGCTTATTTTATTTTTCCTATGACTTTATTATTAATATGTTTGAAGAAAATTTTATGAAAAATCTATAATGCAACCCAAAAATCTCAGTCTCTGCAAACAATGAAATGTTAATAGATGTTTCTTACAAAAGTAGATATATTTTACTATTATTAACATACTATCGTTGTACATATTATATAATGTATTTCGAACATCCGTTTTAATGCTTTCAGATAAATCAGTGGTCTTGGCCCGTCGATAACATCTCAATTTACGTTTTCTAGGTGAGGAAATCATAAGATTACTTGCTTGCTTTTTCCGAATCGAATAAACAGTTTTGCGGGACATTTTCAAAGCAGCTACAACCTTCTAGTATCAAAAAAAATACATCAGTAAGAATACGTAAGGTCTTAAAATTTCTTATTTTCTTCCTGAACAGATGATAAAGCTTCTAAAGGCCCTTCATTAGTTTTTTCCAATTCAAAATATTCACAAAGGTTAAGAATTAACTGCTGGGCTTGTCTGTAGAGAATTTTTCCAGGCATTTTCTAAAAAAATACTGTAATAGTGACTGTACTGTAATAGATCGTGACAGCCGACATAAAACAAATAAAAATATTAATAATAATATTATGAAAGTACTTACAGAATGTTAAAAGCGTAGAAACAATAGCTCTTAAAAGAACTGTGGTGGTGTGGTAAATAGAAAACTTTATAAATGATTAACAACACAAAGAAACGGAAAATAATTTAAACAAATAAATATAAATAAAAATAAAATGTAAACAAATCAAATAAATTTCGATGGTTGTCAAACTGACAATGACTGAAATAGAAGCGCTAATCAGTAAATGTTTTTTTTGGAAGACATTCACTTAGATATTTACCCTTTCTGAAAGTGAACAATAGACAAGAATGAAGTCAATAATGCATGTCTACTTCTAAATCACACGGGGATGACGCACGGGTAAACTCAGACCGCGAGAACAGTACTTTCGGTATAACTGAAAGTACCATAATATGGACACAGTGTGTCCCAAATTGGTTTTACATGTATTGGTATCTCGGTAAACGTAAAAGCTACAAAGTCGGTTAAATGGGGAAAGTTTTAAACAATTTTATGTGAAACTTATTCCCGGTTTCCAAATTAAATTATCTTTCTCTCTGTAGCTCTTACGGTTACCCACATCCCAATACATTTAGAACCAATTTGCGACAAACAACTGCGGGACATTTTTTATTGAGTACACCCTGTACAATAAATTAAATAACACAATTTACTCACCGGTCTGCATTATCAACTTGAGTGGCGCGTATCACTAATATTGCTGGATTCTGCAAATCGTGGTCGTTCAAAGTACGCGCCAGTGTAACTTTCCCCGTTTGCCTGTCCAATAGGAACAAAGCGTACTCACTACCAATTGCATTCCAGGTATAGTAAATGGGCGCGCTTATCCCTTCGTCCTGGTCAAAAGCACGAACTTCCCTGGGTTTGATCCGAAGAACTGTATCTTTGAGCGCGGGTTCGTTAATAACTGCAGTGTATCTATCATCTAAAAATCTGATCATTCGATTAAATTGGTTAAAGTGAGGTTAGTGTGGGAAAAAAATTACCGTGGATTTTGATCGTCAGCATCTATTACATAGACTGTTAGAACGGTATCGGCGCTTCTAGGAGGATCACCATGATCTTGCGCACGTATATTCACTTCGAACTGTCTTAATGTTTCATAGTCTAAAGGTTTTTTTAGAACCAGAGTACCTTCGAGCTCATTTTCAAACTCGAAAAATTCAGAATTGGGTCCCGATAGTACAGAGTATCTGTAATTTGAATGTTTTAGTAAACTACTAGTTGCATGATTATCAGCATTGTTTGTAGTTTGTGATTGATTGACTAATCACAAACTATTATAGTATTTCCCTCTGCTAATAAACTTTCCTATAAATACATTAGACAAAAGTTAGTTGTGTATATAAAGTAGTTTATTTGAAGAATTTTTTTGCGTCTTTCTTATTCGGTTTGAGTCTTCAAATCAAAAATGAGTTATTGAAATAGAAATTTTAACTACCCTTCTGTTTTATACGGATCTGGATACATATTACTTCACTGAAAGGGGATTTTGAAGAAATCAATTAGGTACTGGGAAAGCAAGTAAAAGTAAAATTACATTTGTTTACTCCCAACAGAAAGTTAAATTGCATATTCATAATGATGTCAATCATCATTCAGTTTTATAGTATCCTAATTTGCTGCTACATTTTTTCTATTAAAAGAGAGGGTTACCCTCTTCAATACATCATTCTTTCTTTCCAGAACTTAGTAATTAATTACAATTATGATTATAGAATTCTAAACTGATTTTTCCTCAAGCTTCATTTTTTAGTTGGACAAGTAATGTGTCTCTAATAATTACATAGAGACATCTGATAACTCTTTCTTGTTTGTTTTTTTCATTTTATGATCACAAAAGACGAGTCTTTCAACTTTTCAAATAAATTGTCTTAACAACCAGAAATTCCGAAAAAATGACAAATCAGACTAATCTGACAATGATAAAACCTTCTTTTTAATACCAATGACCAAATAACAATTCGACAAATAAATTTACCTTAAAATACAATTTATTCGACAATTAATTTTTGGGATACACTTTAGTGGTAGTTATTAGACACTTTATAAGGCAGACCCTGAGATACCTAATCATATTCTACTATTGCCGACCTTTCTTGCTTCTTATTTTCATTTTATGGTCACAAAATACGTCCCTTCTGCTTTTTCAAACAGATTTCCTTTAACAGCCACAGATTCCAAAGGAATGACAAATCAAAGTCAGCTGACAAGACCTAGTTTTGAAATTAATCTTTGGAATACACTTTAGTTGTCAAATACTTCTTAACTACTTTATAAGGGGATGGAAATATCGACCATTATACAAACTACAAACAATGCTGTGATTTTCCACATACTTTACGCTTGAAAATGGACCTTGCTGATCATTATCAACTGCATGAACACCTTGCAAAACTCTGGTTCCTACTACTGTCACCTCAGAAATATTAAGAACATACGGAGCATTAACGAACACTGGAGCATTGTCGTTAGCGTCTGTAACTCTGATAACAGAAACAATCATTTTTTGTTCGCATTACTGGTTAACACTCACCTAATATTAACGGGAATAACAAACTCAGGATCTAAAGTCCCTAGTCGTTCGCAGATTAAATTCACGAACACAGAAGAAGGACCGTCAATTCCTTCCTTATCTAAAGGTCTAGTGAGTGTAAGGTTTTTCGATCCAGGTGCAATATCGACAGGACTGTCGGACTCTTTAAGTCGAAGCAGTATAGAACCGATGATCGGTCGAGGATCACCAACAACTCGAATTCTCCCTAGGATTTCTCCTACTGGAAGGTCTTCAGGTACGAAAATGGTTTCTGAAGGCGCTCCACTTTCTAAGAAGCATCGATTATCTTGAAGAGCTGTTGAATGAATTGTATTTAATGATTTTTTGAATTCGAATGTGGAATCAAGTAAACTAAAGCGAAAATCGCACCAGTGCTCGTAATTTGTGACCAATCAGTCACTGTACTGAGATTTACGCCATGTAAATGTAGCCTGCCATTACTCCAGAAGATAAAAATAGGAAGTTTTAAAATAGGGTTCAGTAAATTAAATTTAGATAGTTGTAAAAGTTGAAATTGTAAGATACATCTCATGTGAAACACAGTAAAGGCACAAACGAAGTGCAATTGTGCGTTGGCCTTCGCGATCAACAGACCTAAATCATTTAGATAACGTTTCATGAAGATATTGGCACATACTTGTCTAGAGAAGTAGTTAGCAACCATTTCCTCGTGGTAACATTGAAATCCACCCTATTTTCGTAAACCTTTTTCAGCTTATTGTTTGGTTCACTGGATAGATTTAAAGTAACCAATTCCGAGGCGGATGTAGAGACACAAAAGGACCTACCTCGGATCGAATGAAATAATTATAAAAACATTGCCGTTTAATAGCTACTGGCTAAGGGTTCGCCAAAGAACCCGAGCAAGCGTAATTCCGCCTTACATACCGACCAACCTTAACATGTAACTTTTGCGTTCAACGTTTCTTTAAATTTGACAATTCCTTTGTTTATTCAGATTTGAACCTGTTATAGTTCAAACTTCAAGGTGTCTGTAAAATTAAATTTTAAATACTCTACAAGTCTATCAATTAAATTTTCTAATCCTTTAATAGTGAATTGACAAGTGAAAATACAGCATGTAAAAAGAAATCCTACTGGTTATCCTGTACTACTGACAGACTTTAAATTATATCATTTATTTAATTTATTCTTATCATTTCCTCTCCAAGTAGTAAATTAAAATTTAAACAGCTGCTTTGAAAGCGTTATAATAGAGGAAACACGACATTTTTAAATGCAGATTAAATTATATTTTAGAATATACTCAATTAGTAAAAGATCTAGTTAAATAAGAATAATTTTTGAACTTGTTTAACTTGCTGTCAATCATGTATAATGTCATATGAATGGATTATGACTACAGTTAAATGGATTTCTTAAAAAGGTGGATAAAACGACTTGGTCTGTGGCCACCTCGACAGACTTTACCTCACTAGACTTATTTTTGAGTAACAAAACAAACAACTATGTGGAAAGTTAATGAAGAATTCGTATGTTTGCACGATTGGCTTAGTGTTAATACTAACAATTTTAAGCACTTATTTCTCAGTTGTTAAAAAACAGTATTTAGAGTTTCTATTTTCTAAATACCTGAGTAATCTGTAATAAAATTCCTTTCATCATTAATAATAACTTTCAAAACATGACTTATGAAAAATTAACAAGCAAAATCAATTACTAAATCAACACTCCATTTTAAGACCGAATTATCTAGAAAATATCCACTCAATGGAAAGTTATTTGACCACAGTAATCAAAGCAGTAAATTGATCTTATCAGGTTAAGTCGAATTCCCATGAAATACTGGCCGTACCGACAAAATGAAGCGTGCTTAAGCCAATCAGCTCGAAAAAAATTCTCAAACCGGCTTTATTTACCGTGATGTTCAGGAAATTAATAATTGGTTGATCAAATATTGACATTAAATTAAAGCGTAACTGAAGCAGTCAGCGAATGTTGAAGAGATTGGTTTAATTTACGCATAGAGTACCATAAATCCCCAAATGGGTAAGCTGTAGTGGTTTTCTAGGTTTTGAGCGGTACTGTATTACTAATTTTATGGCAAACAATTCATAATTATTTGCGCTGGTTACCTCTGAATTGGGTAACGCAACGGTACTCTAAACTTGCTTCTGTTCTAACACATGTAAAACCAACCGAGTGGTTTTTAATATACTGAATGTGCAAATAAGGGCAATTACCTTGTGTGAATATCGAAAGCTGAATAAAAATGGACAGACACAAAACGGAGGCTTCTTGCCAATTTGCCATCGCCTACATTGCATCTGAAAAAAAAAAATTGTAAAATTAAAATAATATCACATAATGTGTAAGAGTGCAGATTGTTTTTCAAATTTCAAACAAAAATCAAACTTGCTGACGTTTTTTATCTAACTTTATTATTTTAAAATGAAATGACAGTTGGCTAAACATGGAAATTGACTTAAAAACCTGAAATTTGACTATCAGTTCATTTTCATGATAAATTGCCCTAAAATGTTGATAATTGAGAGTCTAACATATTACTTTCCAGTCAATTTCCACAGTTTATTGCTTTCTTAGTTTTTTAGCATAAAAATTAATTTGAAAACCTTGAATTTTCATGATAAATTGATCTAAAACATAAACTCTTCTGAATTAATTTTGCTGTATCATAAAAATTGACTTGGTTGTCGAATTTCAGTCAATTTTTGATTGAGAAAGTCAATTGACTAAAGTAAAACTTAAAAAAAAAGAATATGTAATATACAACTATTTTTGAAAGTATATAATATATTATTTTTCCTATCTAGCCGGGAAATAGGGTTTACCTGTCAAAATACACTAAATCTGGACACCCTGTACAGGGCAATCTCTTGCCGTTCATTGGCGAATGACTTCCTACGTCATACTAGCAGCCCTTTTTGAACTTAAAGCGAGTATTTTCAAAAATAAAAAAATACGTGTATTATTCTTTTCTGTTAAGTTATTATTGACTTATTAATCGTTTTCTCATGGTTTTTAATTCCCAGAATATTTAAGAATCCTAGATAGCTATTCAGATCAACCTGTGCAAACCAAGCCCTAGACAATAACTTTCTGCTGCTTTTATGATTGCACTTTGTTCATATAACAAATTTTCATGGTGGTTTATGGCGGAAATCAAGTACCAAAGAAACACCAGCAGAAACAGACAACTTCAAACCCAAAACGTACCGCATACACCACTGACTACACTAACAGACATGCTTTCGTTTTAATTAAGCATTAATAAATCCTAACCAGCACGTAAACCTTATGATAATCCTGTTATATCGAAACTATCTGAAAACGAATAAGGATGAGAATAGATGGTACTTAATCTTCATCATTATAATGTCTACTTAGACATGGTTTAAGCATTGTTATGCTTAAACGTCCTATAATAATTAATTTCTTGCACTTTCTATGTTTAGTTGAAGTGATTCATCAATCAGAAAGATATTCGAATATTTTAATGTAATACGATCTGTTAATTGGCTATGTGCAGTTCTTAAAAATGCAGGAAATATTCCTAATTGATAGAAGAACTTATATAGTAGCTCTTCAAAAAATATATAGACAACCAATTACAATCTGTCCTCCATCTGTTTGTTACTTGATCATTGTTAAGCAGATGTAATGGCAAAAAGAACGTATATAAAGTTCTCAGGTTCCTACTAATTTAAGAAAAAGGATACCGTGGCAAATGATTTCCTTCTAAAACTTAGGCGTTTCTAATATATCAAATGAAGCAAGTGAAATAGCTCTAGATTAATCACAGTTGAGACATTTTGAGATATGCAATACAAACGTAATGCTACTAGGAATTCAGTTAAACCCGAGTTGTGAATAAATATTTTATAATCAGGTTTATTACAGGTTTTTTTCTTGGAAATGGAGTTTCTGTTTCCCCAAAGTGGGCTTTGTGGTAAAAACATTCAACAAACTGAATCTAAAATTCTCATTGGAACTGCAACACAAACAACATTCATTATTTTGGCTCACCCTGAACACCAGAAGCCCCAAAGGTGATTTTAGAGCCCATCTGGAGAAAGAAGAGAAAAAACTGGATGTTTCGTGTGATCTACCGTTGCAGTACATCAAACACTAGCTGAGATATTGACAGTCCAAGTTTTGAGGCACTTTAAAAAGTAAAGTCAGTCAATTCAAGCTACTTGAAAATCAAGTCCAAGAATCCCTACAAATGAAATCGTTTTCATTGTCAAAATACCAAATATTATGGCAAAATGTTGCCAACATAATTTAGTGTGGCATTATGGACAGTTTTGTTTTAACAACAAGCTAATAAAACAATGACATATGTGAATTATTATTGTGGTTGCATGGAAAATATGGTTCACTAAAAGCAATTTGGGTATTTATATAATATTTGTATATATTGTATAATATTTGTGACTTCGACAAATCCTGTTTTATGTTGCAATCAGGTCTGTTCGCACAGGCAATCCCAAACTGCAAATCGAAAAATGTTGGCTTTTATTGGTTGAATAAACAGGTGACATTGACATTTTCTGATTAATGACCAATGGCTGTACATATTTCGCTGATTATTAGTTATTTGCGCGAACACACCTATCATATCAAAATAATTCAATATCGCTTGAATCATTCAGCTTATTCTGATTAACACTTGGAAGAAAGTAGAAACCCAGATTCCGTTTCCAAACAGGCTTTACGATAAAATCGGAAATTTTCAGCCGGCAGACGTATGTAATCTAATTCCATTGTCTCCAAAAAAGCGTAAACACATTAAAGCTCGAATTTTACAAAGATTTAGTGATTTTTGCGAAATACTAGAGAGATAGAGCGAAGTAACGCTTCCGCTGGCTGCCAATTAAACATTCAAAAAATATTCAAATTAGTTGATTTGGTAAGTAGATGCATACAATTAAAGTGGCGCAATGTGTGATTTTGGTATTGGCTGTCCGTTAGTTTTATACATTTTAAACTCTCTTAATAAACCCATCAGCATTTCTCAAATTGTGGTCAGAAAATGATCTGGAAACGATGCAAAAAAATGACACTCAAAAATTTGTAGGTAAAATGGCGCATTATACAATGCACTCGTTATGGCGAATTGTGGTATATCTCCTTACCAACGGAAATTCCGTACTTGGCTGATCTCTGATTCGCATGAATTTTTTCAGTAAGTAGAGCGCATATGTTTACAAAATAACGTTACGTACCTGCAGCAAAAGCTAGAAATTTCAAAATGGTGTAAAATTTCTCTATTTAACTGGTTGTTCAATTTCTTTTTAATTCAAAAACGGCTTGTCGCATCAACTCTCAGCTTTGATCATAAATGTCTCGGAATCTGGACACCCTGTATATAGCACATATTAGGTTATTAAGTAAGCCTTGACAAGCTGAATCAAATAACGTAAAAATACACAGGGTGTCCCACTTGAAATAGTCCAGTTTAAGGGCTATAGTCAAATTTTTACCCTTTGAGAATGACGTCATGCAGGTGAAAAAACACGCATGTCTGGAATTAGACCACAAGTTTTAACCTACAAATGCTTTGAAAAATTAGTATGTTCAGAAGTGACTGATGATCAATTGGGATGACATCTGGAAACTGTTTCTTTTCGTACTCCAAAAAAAGCAGCACATTTAGAACTAGCATTTGGGCTTGCTCATTGTAGCGCAGCATTTTTATACCTTTGATATTTGTTTATATCAAAGTGACAGTAAATGTCAACGTTTTTAATTTGACAGGATGACAAAATTAATAACGTGCCTTTTTTGTTAAAATTGTTTATTTCACATGTTTGATATGCGAGAAACAAAGATGTAAAAAGATGACGTCATTCTCAAAAGGTAAAAATCCAACTATATAACAGTTTTCAACCTAAATATCTCGTAATCTGGACACCCTGTATATAGTACATATTGGGTTATTAAGTAGGCCTTGACAAGCAAAATTGAATAACGTAAAAATGTACAGGGTGTCCTATTTCTTAGTTTTAATACAATAATCAGTAGTTGTCTTCGGCTATTCCGCGCTAGACCAGACAGACAGACAGACTTAAATTTTAAAATTTGTCACATGACACGTGATAACTGTCATTTTAGTGGAAAAATAACCGCACATAGTTAAGGTAGCATTTTAACAGAACCGGTTGCATTGACGTATGTCATAAACAAATCACTATACTTAAATACGTTGATAATCCGAAAAATGACAGATGACATTTGGCAAACAACAACTCTGAAAATGTCAACTTGACACAGCTCACTGAATGGCCGGCACTGTAATTTAATTTTAGTACTTACATCATTTCACTTTCGCCTTGTTTGTACTTGACATATTGTATTTTATAATTTAAACTTTTACCACTGTCAAAATGTCATTTAACAAATTTTCCCAGCTCAAACTGTCTTTTTTATGGTCACGTGTTTTTGACAATGTCACTTTGCCTTTACAATGTTGCCAGCTCAATAATTGCATTTTTAGTCACGTAACGTATATTGTACTGTTTCAGCTCTTCCAACCGTCTAAATTAGATTTAGCGAATTTTTACAGTTGAAATTACATTTTTATGGTCACGTGACTGTTTTTAATTGAAATGTCACTTTGCCTGTACAGGGTTCAAAAATTACCATTTTTTCCTTGAGTGTCTTGAATTTTACCATTTTTGCCTTCATAAGTTGACAGCATGTAATATGACTCTGAATGCACTTACTACAGTTTTGAATCAACTTCTAATGACAGTTTTAATCCTAAATATCTCGTAATCTGGACACCCTGTATATAGTACATATTGGGTTATTAAGTAGACCTTGACAAGCAAAATCGAATAACGTAAAAATGTAGAGGGTGTCCCATTTAAATCCAGTTTCAAGGCTTTGAATGCACTTGATACAGTTTTAAAACAACTTCTAATGACAGCTTTGACCCTAAATATTTCGGACACCTTGTATATAGCACATATTGGGTTACTAAGTAAGCCTTGACAAGCTTGACAAGACACCCTATAAGCAATTCTTCTGGGAGGCTAAGGCCAATTTTAACTGCAAATATCTCAGTAACCGTACGAAATTTGTATTACACTTTTTGGGTCACCGTGTAGCCAAATCCAAAGACCTAACAATATACAGGGTGTCGCGAACCGCTATCTTAATGTGACTGGACGAAAAACTTGAAATTTAGCAAAAAGACTTTAGTATAACCTTCAAAAGAAGGTATCACTCAACATTTAAAATGTTTACTCCCTCTAATGGTTTGGAGTTAGAAAATGGAAAATACTTTAATATTTTGTTCTCCTGAAGACTGTTCGAGTGGTTGTTTTAAAATCTGCTAGAGCCACCCTGTATAAGGAATATAGTATGTTTAAACAATACACACTCTTTAAAATACCACGTTCAAATATGTTCAAGATATACTACGGAATAACTTACTGTTCACAGAGTATTCCTCAATGAATGCACCTCCTCTTTGAACACAATACAATCAAAAAATGAATACAATAATATTAATAATATAAATACACGAAAACCGCAAAATGCTCCGTGCGATCGGTGAAATGTTCGAGCAACAAATGACTAAGTGGTATAGATATTTTTTACGCTAGACGAATCCACCTGCTACTACTGTGTGCACCCACCGAAGAGTTTCTTTCCCTCACTTTGGTTCGATGGGTAAGACTGGACTTAAAGAAATTACATTTTTAATTCAACGGCCGTTACTAATTAACGCAAGCAGAACATAGAAAAATTTGTTGAATATTAGAAAGTATAGAAACATAGAGCAGGAATGTTTTTCTGTTTTAAACCAAGCTAACTTGAAGTTATGTCCAGAAAGAGTAAACAAATATCACAAAGCGTTTGTTAGAAGCTGTAGTAAAATTATCAAAGATATTGCAATTGATCTGGGAGTTTTTGAAAATACTTAGTTAAAAACAAATTTTTCTAAAACTTCTTTACTAAAACTAGAAAAAACTTTTGATCTGTAAACTTGATAGGTTCAAATGTATACTTTTTTTATTTATTAAGCTCAACTAAATTCCAATAGCTCAACCAAACTTTATTAGTTTCTTTCCTCCGAATTGATAGTTAAAAAAAAAATTGGAAATCATTATTATCAGAATCTGGGTGTCATTATTATCAGAGCTGCAATTTACATTGGTTACAAGGAGGCTATTAATTACAAAAGTCCCCAGAAAAACAAAAAAAAAGAAATCTAGCTGATCTTACAGCTAATAAATAATATGACATAATGCTAAAACATCAAAATTAAGACAATTTCATATTTCAAATTAAGTTACAAAACCTCACCTTGTCGCTTCGCGACAATAATTTTATTAACGCGTATACCATTCACTTGATTCACATACATATTACTTTTACTTCCATCAACACATAAAGGCAGGAAGTTCTATGGTTACCCACTGTGACTATACTACTTTGATACACACACAATGCCTTGCGATGAAGCATATCAGGCAAGGGGGAAAATACATAATAATTATGCCTTGCAAGGAAACCCTTAACTGAAATGTATACATTACAGGTTTGTAAGCCGTTGAAACACTCATATAAAAGCCAAATATAGATTGAATTGTTTTTATAATTAAATCAGGAAACTGTCAAATTCAATCCCCTGGGGGTACAAAACAATGCAACATACGTGAAAAGTAACAAAATCAGTTTGACTTTAGTTGAATGCATTTTATAACTCCATCAGTGCATTTTTGAGATTTGGAACATTTGGTTGTCTGTTTTCTGAGTTAATTTTAGTCTATTTTTAAATATGACAACCGTCAAAATCCTCTACAAAAACCTGTAAAACCACTGTCACGTACAATTCCATGAAGACAAAAAACAACAAAACATACTTGAAAAGCAACGAACTCAGTTTGACTTAGGTTGAATGCATTTTATACCTCCATTAGCGTATTTTTGACATTTGTATCATGGGCTGGTCTTTTTAAACTCATTTTAGCCGTTTTTAAATATGACAATCCTCGAAATCCTCTCCAGAAAGCTGCAAAACCATAAAACAGTCTTAAAACCAGTATAAACAGGACCAAACGTATTGTACCGTCGTACTCCTTAATAACACACTTCTTGAACAACACTGTATATTGTTTACAAACAATAAACTGACACTGACACTTAACCTCGATATCTGACAACTTCGACTTCACTACAACCATCAACTCAACAAACAACTAACTAACCAGGCCTGGTTCAGCTGCTTATATAGGCTTCCATGGTTTCTAGAAAATTCCCAAATATTCATGAAATTGACTTTCTCTCTCACACTCATTAAGCTATAACATAAATCTCTCTCTATATAAGCAACGGAGCCAGGATTTTCTAGAACACAGACAAAAGAACGTAGAACGTAAACAAAGCAACGTAACATACAGGGGTAACAACAAATAACTAAAGAAATCCTAACTAATAATCAAAAGTTCGCTTTGCAACACTGCCCCCCTCCTAGAGTTGATCGTCCCGATCATCAACTTCACCAGCTTTGGGTGGTCGGTAAGGTGCAAGTCGATCCAGGTGAACTATTTTCATTTTCGCCCGATGTCCTCGCTGTATTCTGTAGACGACGTCGTTCAGACGCTTTATAACGTCGTAGGGTCCCTCCCATGACCTCTGTAGCTTCGGCGACTTTCCTTTCTTTCGAGCAGGATTGTATAACCAGACCTGATCACCGGCTTGGAATCCGCTGCTGTTGGCCCTTTTGTCATATCTTGTCTTTAGTCGGTCGCTTGCAAATTTCAACTTCTGCCGGACTTCCTCATGGATCACGTGCAAGCGTTGCGCCAATTTTTCTGAATAGCTATCACAAGAGGCTGGGGGTTCTTCCGGTCGTCCAAAAAGAAGATCTATTGGCAAACGAAGCTCCCTTCCAAAGACAACACTAGCTGGTGTTTTGCCAGTGGAATCATGTACTGCCGATCGATAAGCCATCAGGAACAACGGAATGTGCTGATCCCAATCTGTCTGATTGTTATCGACGACTGTCCTTAGGTAGTTGTCTAGTGTCCGGTTGAAACGTTCCACCATTCCGTCTGACTGTGGGTGTAATGGAGTAGTTCTGGTTTTCTTAATTCCCAATCGGTCACACACTTCCGTGAATACTGCCGATTCGAAATTACGCCCTTGATCCGAATGCAGCTCCCTCGGTACTCCAAATCTGCAGAAGAAGTTGTCAACCAGAACTTCTGCTACAGTAGCGGCTTCCTGGTTTGGTATTGCGTACACTTCTGGCCATTTACTGAAGTAGTCCATTGCGACCAAGACATAGCGATTTCCGGAATTAGTTTTGGGAAAAGGTCCAGCTACATCAACGGCAATCCTCTCAAACGGAGCTCCGACAATATACTGCTTCATACATCCTCGGCTTCGAGTTTTGGGACCCTTGCTACTGAAACAGTCTGCGCAACGCCGACACCAATCTTCTACATCTGAGCGGCTTTGTAGCCAATAGAACCTTTCCCTAACTTTATTTAACGTTTTGTTGATGCCAAAGTGCCCTCCACCAATTCCATTATGAGCTTCTTTCAGTACGTCACTAACTCGGTTTCTTGGCAGAACTACCTGTAGTCGTTCTTCTTTCCCATCCGGACTTTCCCATTTTCTTTTTAGTAAATCTCCATCAATAATAAGGGACTCCCATAATGCCCAATATCCCTTTAATGTTGGAGACTTAGCGGAAATCTCCTCCCAATTTGGTCTTTCTCCACGCTCTTTCCAGTTAATTATCTGTCCTAAATCGGGGTCTTCTCGTTGATCGGCAGCCAAGTTTTCCCGATCCCATGCGATGTCATTTTTCAGAGCGATCCTTCGACAAGGCTTTCCAAATTCAGCTATCTCCAGGCGTTTACAGTGATTGCAACCTTCCACACAAGGTCTTCGTGACACTGCGTCCGCGTTTCCGTGCAAACGTCCCTTTCTGTGTTCAATCTGGAAGTCATACTCTTGAAGTCTTTGCATTCTTCTAGGCTTGCGGCACTGCGATTGAATGTGCCCCTTTTCTCCACAGTTCCAGCATTCCAATGACCGAGTAAACGTGGTGGTTTGAGCGTTTCGGTTGTTCTGACTTCTTAACTTATTTAAGGCTCCCATTAGTTCTTTTCGAAATGTCTCCAGCTGACGACTCAAGTCTGACTGAGTTGTGTGATCTGAATTGGAATATCGGTTTCTCGGTTCCGGTGTAAGGCTTCTGACTTGACGCACTCGAGTATGTCCTCGTGATACTTGCTTGACCACCTCAAACTCCAAAGCGTAGGCGAGAGCATCATGCAATGTTTGGCACCTCGCTAATCGTATTGCTTGCTCTGTGTCACAATCTTTAAGACCTCGTACAAAAGCCCGTACTGCCATTCGCTCTCTAATGTCGTGAGAGGCCGTTGGATAGGCCAGACAAACTAATCGAGCAATGTCGGCTTCATACTGTTGAAGTGTTTCCGTGCTTCTTTGGGTCCTACTAGACAACTGAGCTTCGTATACTTGTTCTAGATGCTTATTTCCAAATCTCATCTCCAAATGTTGGATTAAGTCGTCGTAGTTTTTGTACTGGCTCTCGTCCAAAGTCTGCAAAACCTCCAGTGCTTCTTCTCGAAGTGACAAAACCAAGGCAGTGGCTTTGTCACTTGATGTCCAATTGTTGGCCTCTGCGGCAGCCTCAAACTGTTTTTTGTAAACCTGCCATGAGGTCTTACCGTCGAAAACTGGTGGCTTAATATTTGAGCAGACACTAGAACTGGCGACTACGGTTGGCTTTGAAGACTTTTCCTGTAGTTTGTCAAATTCCTCTCGCAAGGTCTGAACGGTCTTCTCCATACCGCTTATCCTCTCATTTACCTTTTCTTCCAAAATTTCCATCCTGTTGTCCATTTCTCCTTTTATTTCATTTATTACTCGGTCTAATTTTTCATCTTGTTGTTGAAACTGGTCTTTAATTTGGTCTTGGCTTGCTTTCATTTCTTCGAACTTTTGGTCTTGACTCGCTTTCATTTCTTCGAACTTTTGGTCCTGACTTGCTTTTAACTCCTCGAACTGCTCTTGACTTATTTGGCTTGCTTTCATTTCTTCGAACTTTTGGTCCTGACTTGCTTTCATCACTTGAATCATCTCCATAAGTTGTTTCATTCCTTCATCCATTTTGGCGCTTTGTTGTCGTGTACTCACAGGCATTCAACACACCTTCTGCTTTTGTCGGTTTATTCTGTCTTCCTCTGGATCTCTTCTTCGATTCTCCAATCCCACTTCTGACACCAAATGTACCGTCGTACTCCTTAATAACACACTTCTTGAACAACACTGTATATTGTTTACAAACAATAAACTGACACTGACACTTAACCTCGATATCTGACAACTTCGACTTCACTACAACCATCAACTCAACAAACAACTAACTAACCAGGCCTGGTTCAGCTGCTTATATAGGCTTCCATGGTTTCTAGAAAATTCCCAAATATTCATGAAATTGACTTTCTCTCTCACACTCATTAAGCTATAACATAAATCTCTCTCTATATAAGCAACGGAGCCAGGATTTTCTAGAACACAGACAAAAGAACGTAGAACGTAAACAAAGCAACGTAACATACAGGGGTAACAACAAATAACTAAAGAAATCCTAACTAATAATCAAAAGTTCGCTTTGCAACAGTATTTTACAGCTTTATAAGTAGAATTTCGAAAGTTATGACATTTGGTCGACAGTTACGTCATAAACCTAGAAACTGTCAAATTCAATCCGAAGGAGGTACAAAACCACAAAACATACTAAAGCTGTCTTAAAATCCAGTATAAACAGTACCAAACGCATTTTATAGTTTTATGAGTGGAATTTTGACAGGTGTGAAGTTTTGCCGTCAATTACAGTTTACAGCTATGTCATTTGTTCCATTCTAAATCTGAAAACTGTCAAATTCAATTCCATGGAGGTTAAAAACAACGAAACATACTTGATAGGTAACGAAATCAGTTTGACTTTGGTTGAATGCATTTTATACCTCCATTAGCGCATTTTTTACATTTGTATCATGTGGTTGTCTGATTTTAAACATTTTAGCCTATTTTTAAATATGACAACTGTCAAAATTCTCTCCTTAAAGCTGTAAAACCACAAAACCGTCTTAAAATCCAGTATAAACAGTACCAAACGCATTTTATAGCTTTATGAGTGAAATTTGTACAGTTATGACATTTGACAGTCAGTTACAGGTTACAGCTATGTTTTTTGTTCTGTTCTAAACCTGGAAACTGCCAAATTCAATTCCATGAAGGTACACAACAACGAGAATACTAACATATACTTAAAAAGTAACAAAATCAGTGAAGACTCAATTACATGCTGTCAAGTTGTCCGGTACCAAACCGAACAACAGTTGACGTTGACAGCAGATGATATTTATTTGTGAGGGACGACGGGGTGTGTTATCTTGTTTCCTTGTTAATACTTCTCACAGTCGTAGAAAAAGTATAGTATTCTACACAGCTATTACTCACTCGTAATTTACGCAAACTTTACCTTAGTGAGTAATAGCTATCATTACATATTAAGAAACACTGATTAGAAAATCGTACAATGTGTCAATTAGATTAAATCGAGTAACAAAAAGTCATTAATAATACTGATTGATTTTATTTTCAGTTTTTCAACCTAATTAATTGCCACATCCCGCAAATTAACTTTCTCAGCAATTTTTCACATTTTGCAAAATAAGACAAACAAACGGAATCAGAGCATCGCGTGTCTCTCTTAAACAAAACGAACCATTAGAAAACGCAACAAAATGACCAAAATAACACCAAAAGAGATTAAAACCTAATCTATGATCACTTTCAATAAATCGGAAAAATTTAGGTTAACGCTAGCTTCAGAGCAACAGATGTTGCCATTTCCAACAACAATTTGCCATCATTATTGTGGTAATAATCTCAAGAAGTAGGTAATATACCCAATTACTTGATTGTCATTATTATTGTGCGGCTTAATAACGTTGATTTAATGCACTTTCGCCTCGCGTTTCCTTTGTAACTACCTAAAAACACTGGTTTTACTTTTGTGATGACAAAAAATGAGTTACAATGAAATAAATAAATGTTGCACCATGATGTTTTTCTGCCTAATTACCATCGATTTTCGAATTAATTTGGTATTCATTTAGTTATGGATTAACTCTTTTGATGGTTTATTTTAAGCAATTTTATGGCAAATGTTTGTAACATTTGTAATACTAATTTTATTACAATTCAATGATGTGTCTCTTTACTAACGCTTCATTTCTAAATAGATTAAAGGACGTTTGGCTATTATATTCCTTTAAATTTAGAGAACACCTATCCACGTTTATGTCACTTCTGTTTACGTATCCTCGTGTACAGTACTGAATACAGACGCCTGTTTGATACGAACGTTTTATTAAAAATATTAGCTGAATGCCCTAGTTACTATAAATAAGCTACAATTTTAAAATTTGCCTGTAAAACTAGATTTAATTAATATATCTTGAACTGGAAACTAGAATAGAATGTCTCATGTAAGCAGAAGGGTAATTACACGCTGTTTGCAACGTGACCAGGTGAATTCTATGTTTGCCCTAGCCAATGAGAGGAGAACTGATGAGTCACGTTGCATCCGACGTGGATTTGCAAAATCCAGGGATTTCTTTTCCTGAGGGTCAAGTGTAGTAAAACAAGTGAAAATTAGTGAAGAACCTGTTTTCGTTCTCTTGACGTGCCACGATGTGTGTAGACTTTAAAGTATTGCCAAAGTTGTAGTATAGTGAGTATCTGTTTAATAAATTAGTAACCTAGCAAACGTCTGTTGGATAGTTTAGATTTATGTCGGTTTCTTATCCCATATTTTAATCAAAAGTTGGGATATAGCGAACATTTTAGTAGAGAGTTTGGCAAAAAGGCTTATCTACCAAAAAAATTTTAGAATACATAATATAAATTGTGTAAAAAAAGCACAAAAATTAACTAATGGTTTGAAATTTACAAATTGCTACATAATAGCATTTTTTTTTTCTTCTGGCAGGTAATTTGTAAGTATGTTTAGAATAATAAGTTAACTTTAGGATGCATAAGGCTCTTTTAGTACAGCATTTTGCCATACTTTTGTTTTTTTCTCTAGATATTTTTCTATTAAAGTATGTCAGTTAAATCATTTTTTTGTATTGCTCTGTATCTGAGCCATTGATCATCTTGTCAATCCACTTATGAAACATGCATTCTGAAAAATACAGATATTCTCTGTTCAGTGATTTCTGATTGTTGCGTCACATCCTTTATCTCATTTTATTAGACCAACAGGCCTCTATGACCGTTTTGAATGTGTCCACTGAGAACTTTTTGAACAGTTCCAGATCTATTTACAACTGTCTTAACTTTCCCAGAACTGTTTTAAATTGCCAAAGGCCTCTAAATGCTCTAAAAAGTAGAGTTCTTTTAAATTGTCAGAGGCCTCTTGGCCTCCTACATTTTGAAAATTTCATAGACCTCTAAACGCTATTGAGAATCTTCTAAAAAGTTTTAAACCTTCTCAGACTTGTTTTAAATGGTCAGAGGCCTCTAAGACCATTTTGGATCTGTCAGAGAACTCTAAGTGCTACAGATAACCTTCTAAAAATTTGCAGATGCCTCTGCAAGCGGTTTAAATTGTTTTTATTAAAAACTTAACTAAAGCGTTAATATGTGCATATTAAAAAAAGAAAACTGTCATATAGGAAATTTAAAAAGTTTTAACAACCGTCCAAATAGCTTTTTAAAGGCTCAAAAACAGCAACAAGTTTTCCCCATTTGACTGACCGTGTATGTCTTATCCGTTACATAACATTTTACCCACCTTGTTTATTTCAAAGACCAAAATATAACACATAAACACAAGCATTTTAAAGTGACTTGATATCTTTTTTCCACAAATTTGCAATTTAGTCTTAGGTAATCTAAATAATAATTATGTAAGTTGCTTGCTTATTATAACTTGTCACACCAACACTACTATTGCATAATATAACCATCAATAGCACAACCCATTTAATAAAATCGACCAATTTACAGAAAAGTAATTATGCTAACGATTGGCCCCAATAGATGAACGTCACTGTATCAGAAGAAACGACCCATCGGGAGGGAAAACACACAGTCCATTGGTTTAGAAAAGTTCGTATTTGTTACCCCAAAAAAACTTTTAAACTGTCATAAGTGAATTAAAATTTAAGGGGTTAAGACTTCACGATAATCCATCGTTGCGAGAAGGATTAAAAGGTGCAACAACATTTCGGTGTGTGTTTGTCCTTGATCCTTGGTTTGCTGGTTCCTCAAACGTTGGCGTAAATAAATGGAGGTCAGTGTTTTTGCAAAAGCAAAGCATTAGTTAGTAGTTACACTCGCAATTTCAGATTTTTGTTACAATGTTTGGAAGACCTGGACAGCAGTTTGAGAAAATTGAACTCGCGACTGTTTGTTGTGAGGGGTCAACCCGCAGATGTGTTACCAAAACTGTTTAAAGAATGGGGAACTACGTCCCTCACTTTTGAAGAGGATCCAGAACCTTTTGGCAGAGTTAGAGATCATAATATAACGGCACTGTGCAAGGAACTGGGTATAACAGTGGTGCAGAAAGTCTCTCACACCCTGTACCAACTGCAGAATATTATAGACCGGTAAGTGTGTTACAAAAACGGAGAAGCTGTAACAAATCTAGTGGTTTTCTAGAAATGGAGGAAAAGCGCCTCTAACCTACCATCAATTTTTGGCAGTAATTGCTTGCATAGGACCTCCACCACTACCAGAGAAATCAGTTACCAATTCTACAATAGAAGACTTCTTCACACCTTTAACAGATGACCATGACGATTTATTTGGTGTGCCGACTCTTGAAGAATTGGGATTTGACACTGAAAGCCTCAACCCATCAGTTTGGCAGGCAAAGTCTAGTAAATTTTGCTCAATATTGTAATATTCTCAAAAATATTTTCAGGGTGGTGAAAGTGAAGCACTAACTAGACTTGAAAGGCACCTCGAACGAAAAGCCTGGGTGGCATCATTTGGAAGGCCAAAAATGACACCTCAATCACTTCTACCCTCTCAAACCGGACTATCCCCTTATTTACGATTTGGTTGTCTGTCAACCCGCCTATTCTATTATGAATTGACAGATTTGTATCGAAAAATCAAAAAGGTTTCTGAATAGTTATTTTAATGAAACACATCATTTGACAAGTGTTTTCAGGCAATACCACCATTATCACTTCACGGGCAATTGTTATGGAGGGAGTTCTTTTATTGTGCAGCCACCAAAAATCCAAACTTTGACAGAATGTTAGGTAACCCAATTTGTGTGCAAATACCGTGGGATCGTAACGCCGAGGCATTAGCAAAATGGGCAAACGTAAGTGTTAAGTAAGTACTTTAGATCCTAAAACTAAGTTGGAAGAACCAGATATCTGGAAATGGTATATCACAGAATGTTAACCAAAATTGTATAAATAACAGGGTCAAACGGGTTTTCCATGGATTGATGCCATAATGACTCAATTGAGGCAAGAGGGTTGGATCCATCATGTGGCTAGACATGCAGTGGCGTGCTTTTTAACAAGAGGTGATTTATGGATATCTTGGGAAGAAGGAATGAAGGTATGTTGGTTTATGGCTTAATTTACACCCAAATTAACTTGTTTTTTGAAATAAAATTCCGCATTTTTCAATTTCAGGTATTTGAAGAACTATTGCTTGATGCGGATTGGTCAGTCAACGCCGGTATGTGGATGTGGCTGTCTTGCTCTAGTTTCTTTCAGCAGTTTTTCTACTGTTATTGTCCGGTAAAATTTGGAAGAAAAGCTGACCCCAATGGCGATTATATTAGGTACAAAAGAGCACTTACAAATTAACTTTAATAGAATTTTAAGTTTTGTTCGTTATCTTTCAGACGATATTTACCAGTTTTAAAAAATATGCCAAACCAATACATTCACGAACCGTGGATGGCACCAGAAAATGTCCAAAAAAGTGTCAAATGTACCGTGGGTGTGGACTACCCTTTACCTATGGTTAATCATACGATGGCAAGCCGCATTAATATTCAAAGAATGAAACAGGTAAATAACGCAGTCTTACTTAAATCGTAAAAACAAACAATTTTATGTCAAAAACTCACTGTCAAAGTCATATTGTCACTTGATTCATAGGTGTATCAACAATTGTCCAATTATAGACCGCGCGATACATTCAGCAACTGTTCAATACTCGCAAGAAGACCTAACCAAGAAATGTATCGAAACCATCACATACGAGAAGCTATGTTTGCTGAGGGATCTGCTCCCGAAAATAACTGAATATGTTTAAGTTACATGTTATGTACGTCTGTTATGTAGATCTAAGATAGAATTTATTTCTGAACTTCGAGTGGTGTGAAATGGTGATGCTTGTATCTGGTGTCTAAATTAGTTTATAACACCGTTCATAAGACATTTCACATTATTTTTTTTATGTTATGATCGTTATCTTTCAATTTTTTTACTGATCAATCTTTGTTACTAATTTTTTAAGATTTCCAAGACACCTCTTTACCTCTACCACATACTTTAGATATTTATACTTTATATTTTGTACTCGTTTACTATGTTGTAGTGCTGTAGTCTGTATTATTGACGGATTAAATTAACAAGTAACCGATTAGAGTAACCAGAACTAAACATTTTATGAGCACAACAAATAAGTATTTGACTCTATTTACATTTTTATAGTGCAATAAAATGATGTTGGTGATTTGTTTAGTAATTGTCCGACGTTTTAACTCGGTCGGATTGGATTCAACCTCAGGATGGTTCTGCTACTTGGTTCTAGTTTTTTACAGATTGTTCATAATCAACTACAGGGTGATTCTTGATTCTACAGGTTGACTTATCAACAGTTTTTCCTTAAAGTGCGTATAAAATCGTACTCCATACTAATCTGAATACGGACACCTGCTTGTGCTAGGTTTGAACCAGTGTGGAATTTGACAAATATCTGTCACAACATGTTGTAGTTATGGAATCGACAACTAATCATTATGACCAAGCAGGAATTCAGATTAGTATGGATTACGATTGAATGCGCCCTTTAAGGAAAAACTGTTCAGGTCAGAAACGGTTGAAGTTAGGTATAGGAAATGTATACATGGATTTGTTCTAAATTTAATGTTCTTTTATTACAAACCATTAAACACCGATGGATACATTTAAAAAACGGACTTTTTGCAGTTTCTTTATCTGTCCGACTAAAAGGTAACAATCGACCACTCTGTAGGTTTTTTTCATTTTCTGTCTCTGGGCTTTTCAACCATGTAGTATTGTCTAACTGAGGACAGAAGGTCACATCAGCAAACCTTTCAGGACTTCAAAATTTAATTAAAGTTTAGACCACTGTTTTGCTGACAAATTCACCATTTTTATAAAATATCTAAGAAACGGTGCAAGATCAGTATAGGGAAGTATTAACATTACTAGCCTTCTTGCCAGGAATTCAAAAATGAGATTGAAAACAGGGTGTTCATTGTTGTCGTAGTTTGTATAAGTGCGATAATAAGCTGATAGGTCGATAATTATCTATGTTGTTTCTGTCTCTTTCTTGAGATGGTGGATAAATGGATGGTTGAGATGGTTTAAGTCACTTATGTAAATAACTAATAACATAAAAAACTGAACGTTTCAATTTTAGGAGTTTTCAGTCAGTAGTATAGTTACAGTTTAACTTTAATTTAGGATTTAACCTCTAAAATTAGCATTAAAAATCCCACTATAAAACTTCTTATGTAAAGAAGGAAAAAAGCAAGGTATTAGCACTAAATATCGTTATAAAGCCGTGAGTTGTAGGCAAAATGTGGATAATATAAACTTACCTACTTCCATGTTCAGCTAACAGATATTTGCGGCAAATAAATAGGACGTCACTGAAGAGTGTCAATTTCCTTTCTCGTTAAGTACGTAAAGGACAACATCGTCGATCGCATTAATCGTAAACGGTGACTCAAAGTTATTACCAATCGGTGTTGCTCGCACTGAAACAAACCAAATATTAAAAATATCAACAAATACACTAAATACAGAAGGCTGTTAAAAATAATAAAATAGTTAAGTAATACTTACTCAGTTTAGCATCTGGATCTAAGTCGGACAAGTCAGGCATTGATAAACCAACTTCCCGGTTGTTACTTTTCTCTGCGTTAACTTCACTTACTGGGAGAGCAGTAATTCGAGGACTGTCAGCGCAAAATATCGAAATTTGATCACTGCGTTCTTTTATGAATCTATCAATTGTTTCACTACCGCTAAACAAGTTTTCATTGCAAGTGTCAATACTGAAATCCATATTTTCAATGGTTTTTTGTAGGTCCATGTAATTGTCGAATTCCTCGTCCAACGTTTTAATTTTCTGTAATTATTACACGATCAGTAAAAATGTAAACTAAACATAAAACAGAAATGTTACCTTTTTGTCAACAACAGATTCCAAATGAACATTTCCACGATTAGGCGCATTTTTGCCCTCTTCT
The DNA here is from genome assembly GCF_016097725.1 of Ips typographus. Lineage (NCBI taxonomy): Eukaryota > Metazoa > Arthropoda > Insecta > Coleoptera > Curculionidae > Ips > Ips typographus. The sequence goes on along the minus strand of NC_138430.1, from coordinate 3,125,005 downwards.
GGATGTTTCATTTTTATATGACGCAATAACGCCACTTCAGACTTGACCTCTCTATTGCATATCACACATTTATATTTAACAGTTCGCGTTTCTTCCAACTTTGCTTGGTGATCCGCACACTGTCTCTTATACGCTTCAGGATGTTTCTTTCTAATATGCCTCAGCAAAGATCCTTTCAATTTGACTACTGCATTGCATACTGGACATTTTAAACCTTGTCTACAGTTTGATTCGCTATGGACCAGTTTTCTGTGCCGTTGCAAGTTACGGGAAAACTTAAATGATGTATTGCATAAGTCGCAGTAATATTTTGAATTATCGTGAATCTGCTTGATGTGATCGTCTAGGTAATGTTTTACCTTAAATTCTTTTTTGCATATGGGACACGGGAACATCTGTAAATAACAATATTTGTTATTTAAAAAAGTTGAACTTTTACAGGATAATAACATTGTTTTAAGCTGAATGTTCGACACCTCTAGAGCGGATATTTTGAAAACTATACAAGATACCGAAAAACTTATTCAGCTTTCATTTTTTATAATAATAATAATAATAATAATTCTCCTTTATTGCCAGCTCAGTTTAGAACAACCATAGCAATGTCACAAAACAGTACAAAACAGTAATAATTCTGACAATTGATAGGATAAAAATAAGAAAAATACACTTACTTACTAATTTTACAATTATGTTAGATTAAAATTAAGAAAAATCAGAGGAATACAAACTCTCTTCAATAGCGTACTTGATTACTGTCTTTCTAAAAGCTTTAATGCCGTCAATCTTATGAGAGAGATAATATACTAGTAGACAGTGCATACTTTGTTTAATTTCGGGCAGAGTTCCTTTATATGCCGCTCCCACCTAAGACATGGGTCCAGGAGATCCCAAGAATCTTCACGGACTGTGCGCTACACAGCAGCCATGTCGGTAATAACACCCAGCTTTCGAAAATACTGACTGAAGTTGTGTTTCATTGCATTTTCTGACATTCGTTAATTTATTATCGTAATGATCACAGTTTCAGTTGGTTTATGGAAAAAATACAGTACGTCCCTAAATTTTAAGCTAAATAAATAAAAATTTACTGGTTACACAACCAATTTCAGTGCAGTAACTACCAGATTTCAAAAACACTGACTAAAATGGCATTACATTGCATTTCTGACTCTCTTTCATTTTCAAAAGGAGTTATCACAGTTTGAATTAAGTCAGAGTTGTTTATGGAAAAAGTGAAATACGTCCCTTTACTTTATGGTCAATTTACTGGCTACATAGCAAATTTCAGGGCCGTAGCCCCCAGATTTCTAAAATACTGACTCAAATTGTGCTTCATTGCGTTTTAACTGACAATCTTTCTGTTTCAATGGAATTTATATTCATAGTTTAAGTAAAGTAGTTATTTATGAAAAAAGCGCAACACGTCTCTGGATTTGTAAGTCAATTTACTGGCTACACAGTAAATTTCAAGACCGTAATTCCCAGATTTCAAAAACACTGACTGAAATTGTGTTTTTTTTTTTGTCATTGCATTTCAGACGTTTCCATTAAGTATAAGAGTTGTTTATGGAAAAAGTGCTATACGTTCCTGGATTTTTGGGTCAATTTTAACCCAAAAAACATCAATATCTTCTGAATAACTGTTCTTAAATTAATTGTATATTATTACCGAACATTCTTACATGCTATATGTATTATACTTTTAATGTGTATAGAAAATCAAATCTGGTAAGCTAAATACTGAAAGCCAATTTGAACTATAATAACCTTAACTTAACCTGTTTCCAAAATTTATACAATATAGAAAAAAAAGATACCATGATAGTTCATTTTCGCTTGCTACTTTTTTACTTATTGTAGTAAAATCCATTTAAGCAAATTTAAACTGAAATGACATTTTTTAAAGCTTTTTCCAGTCCTCAGATCTTGAAAGAATAAAGTATTTGAACCTGATGAATAAAATGACTTGTGCAGGGCGAGTCAACCATATAAAGTTCAATCAATCACACAAAAATAGACCATAATGACATAAAAAGGTTAGGTACAATTTAAGTACCTTAAGACAGTGAAAATGTAGCAAATTTAATTAGCAAGTAATGTCGGTAGAAGACATAGTTTCCGAGATATAAACAAAAAACTGAAAAATGAGACTTTCAAAACCTCCCCTCCCCTCCAGGTTAAGGGCTACTTCTAACTAGCCCAAAGTTACAAAGACAAAAATTGTGTTGCAAGAATTTCCATTACTTTTTTTTGAGCGTTTGTTGCCTGGACTACTTAAATATTTACCAGAATACTTGGACAATTACCCCAGAGAATAAATAGTAGGCTAATATTTAAAAAAACGCACAACATTAAACAATACTAATAAATGACTCTTACCTTAGATTCATCCACCGTATGAGCATTCATTATATGTCTCTTAAGAATGTCTTTCCGACTAAACTTTTTATCACAAACCCTACAATCAAAACTTTGAGGCTTTTCGTGTTTCGCAATCACGTGTCGTCTGTAAGCGTCACTGGACGAAAAAGTCTCACTGCATTCGGAGCAAATGTGCTTTGGAGAAATCTTGGCTGTATCCCTCAATTTATGGCTATTCATGTGAATGTTCAGCCCTCGTATTGAGTTGTACTGTTTTCCGCAAGTAGTGCATTTTACCGCTGTTTTGCTTTCCTTGTCAGCTTTTTTGCAAGAATGCCCTTTTAACTCCGTAGATGAATAGTACTTTTCACCGCATAAACGGCAATCAAATTTTTTCTCGTGAAATACCGAAATGTGATGCGTCAAATATTTTTTTTGGTAGAACAGTTTGTTGCATTGTAGACACTTGTGTTTCACAACAAAATTGCATTTATGCTGTTTCAGGTTTTCCAGTCTTCCAAATATCTGAAAAACCCTGAAATATACTAATTGATGGTGAAATTATTTTTAAAAGCTTACCCTTTTACAATTAGAGCAAAAGTACTGACCAGCGTGAAATCTTAAGTGAAGTGCTACTAATCTGACACTAGAAAACCTTTTCAAGCAAATGTCACAAACGAAATCATTGGTATCGCTGTTAGGGTGTTTGGCATCTATATCCAACTCGTCTAGATCTTTAATGGTCGCCGACCCTATGACATCTAAGTTCAGACGTAAATTGTCCTCATCAAACAAAGCCGTTTGATTGTCGTAATTCTCCAAGTCAAAAATGTTTTCATCAGGCTCAGGTTGTGTCAAAAATGAATTCGAATTGTCTAGATTGTCAGAAACATATTGAGTTAGCAATGGCTCTCCATCCGAATTTTCCTGGTTTGATATTTTGCTTGTTTTTTGTTTAACTTTATCTTTCTTATTATCAACCAAGCCAGTTTCTGGATCATTACGTACAATTGTATCACTGTGAATAAGTTTCAAGTGCCGGCTGTAATCCTTAAAATTTAAAAATAATAAATACTATAATTTCTTTAATACTTGTTTGAAATTACCATAGGACAGCGAAATCCAATTTGGCACTTTTTGCAGATGTTCTTTTTACGTACAACATAATGGCTTAAAAGGTGTTTGGCAAAATCAGTAACATTTTTTTCCAATTTGGAACAAAATTTACAATTCCAAACAGCGCGAGGTATAATTCTTTGTTGGTCCTTTATCAGCTTATTTAGTTCAGTTTTGGTTAGCTCATTATCATCTGATGCTACACTTAAGGGTGGATTTTTACCCAATTTAGTATCAGAATCTTTGAAGGTTAATGTGATTTTCTGCATTTTATAGGCAAAATATGGTGAATACCAGACTTTTAATTCCTCTCCTTTCTCAATATCTCTTATACTGCCAAAATATATATTTTCACCTTCCTAAAGAATGTTTTTAATGAAGTTACTTGTTACAAAAATACAGGGTGTTAATGAATTCAGGACAGGACTTTAAGAATCAACTATTAACCAAATTTGTAATGTAGTACTAAGCAAATTATTATAATCCATTAACACCAGAAAAATCAGTACACAACAATAACCCATATTGCTGAACTTACTTGATAACAAATCAAATTTTGCTCCCCAATATCATTAGCAGGTTTAACAAACATCATCCAACAACATTCGTTTTCATCCGTAGAATCTAAATAATACTCAGACAGATCTGATTCGTTATTAGTGAATACTTTAATAGGAAAAGTAGCAGAAGGATGCAATGTTAAGTTCCTTTTTGCAATGAATGGTCCGAATTCGGTGCCTGCTTGTATAAAATTCAATGCAAAAACTGAGTCAGTTTCGTCTGCCAGTTTCTTTACTTCCAGTATGTCTGGTAGAGATAATCTCGCTCTTGAGATTACTTCATTATCAGAAACCTAAAAGTATGAGGAGACTGTAAATAGTTAAGAAAAGGAAAGGGACATTTAAATAAATGTAAAAAAACTTTATTTAAATTGTTCATTGACTTATTCTCTTGATTCTGAAACAATCTGACCAATTGTTTATGGCTGATTGCAGCAACACATTTTTAAGCTGATGTAGGTTTAGTAGAGTTTGAATGAAACAGTTCATTACAAAATGCGGTAAAATGTCACAATAAAAACAACACTAAAACAAAATTTAAAAAAATGGGTTGTTAATTAGCCTAAACAATAAATTGTTCTGCATTTTGACACAGAACAACATTGATATCATTCTGCAGGTAATACTAATGCCAATCAGCTGTGTGCTGAATTTAAGGGTTCTCTCTTGATGTAATAGTATTTTTGAATTATTTTAGGCATAATGCCCATGTTCAAAAACAGGCTGATTAAACAGTCAAAACATTTTCAAACATCATCAAAAGTGTAGTTTTTACAAATGTCCTAAACGTATATTACTCATAAATATTTAATAATTACCATAATATCTTTGATATACAACCTCTGAAACAGTCAATGCAAAAAAGTTTAAATATTTGCACTGCAGTATGTACTTGAGAATGTATTAGTATTACCTTAGTTTCAAACAAACCAACCACCTTATTTTGATATATTTACTTTGAGGTTTACTTATGTGTTATAAAAATTCTAGTGTAACTTCCCAGAGAATGTGCATTTGTCTAATTTGAAAACAGATACCTTTGACACATGCTACTGATTTAACACTCTCCTACAGATTTGAATTTTAAGTTTTGCAGGAAAAAAGTCAGTTGATCACATTTAATTCAGCCTCAAAAGTACCAGTTTTGTTACTAGTTGACAAAATGGCCAGAAACATGATTATGTATGATGATAATGTATAACCTTAAGGAAAAATCATTGTCAAAAATATACAAGGGACAAAATGTCAAAGTTTCCTAGATAGGGTAGATGCAAAAGGATTGTGAACAAGCTTTATTTAGTAACACTGTATGTATGTATATAGTTCTGAAACATAAACTGCCCCATACCACACCAAAATGATTTTGAGTTAGATTTTAACAACCATTTGATATATTTAAGTGGGTAAATTACCCTGCCAAAAAAAAATAGAAAAAAAAAGATAATTTATTGTTGATGATCTCCTATAACAGTTATCCATTAGTATTAAGTTATACTTTTCCTTTCACAATAACTAAATCTTTACAAGGTTCTCAAATGTTTTTACTTCTGGAAATAGCTCGGGAAATTTGAGCTGTCAAACTGACAATACCTGGTAGTATGATGTTATAAACACACATTATTTGATCTTTGTCTAATGAAATGAGATAAGGGATGTAAGACACTGAAATGAGATTATCATAAAAGTCTATGCAACATTTCATTAGTTAAACATTTCTGTAAAGTTTATGTGAAAGACTAGGATAGTTGTTATATGTTTAGGAGAATACTGCAGTAGAAAGTTTGAGAAAATTAAAAAGATATATGAAAGCCTGACTAGGAGGAAAAACCAATGTAAAGAAGTAGTTTCTCACAGTGGAGGTGTATGTACAAATATAGGAGGGTGATTAACCACACAGCCTTCTTCACAATAAATTTTTACTGAGGGGGTACTGCTTGACATGTTTTGAGCACATAAGTGCCCATCGAGGTGCCCATCATCAGGAGCTCAGTGATACAAGATCTTATTTATACATAAATAAAACACATACTGACCTTTGAGTTAATAACAACATAATGGCAGTCACGGTAGTAATGTGGATCTCCACAAATTCCACATTTAGTAGCAGGAAGTTCAGCTTCAGTTCCAGAATTAAATTCTTTCTTAATCATTTCCACAATCTTTGGTTCTGTTTCAGGTTTTTTACCATCTTCCAGAGAGTTATCCATTAGTACCAACATTAACGCCATAATGTTCAGTTTCTTTTATTGATTATAACTTGCAAATATTAATGTCCCTTACAAATCTATACTGGAAACTGGAATTACATAAAGTCTATGAATTTACATGAATTAAAAACACAATAATAAAAAAAAATAAAAATAATATTCCATAACCTAACCTAATTCTTCTCTTTTGACTCTTTTATACAGTTTCACGCCAATGATGACAAAAACATAGATAGGACACTCACAGTGGTAAGTCAATTTTGCAGCTTCTTACACTGAAAATTCTTAATCCGTTAACTATATTGGTGCAATAGGACATTAGTGGACTGAGAAATTTCATTTTTCTAGTTTCCATGTGTACTTTTTTTAGAATCCAGCAATTAGTTAACAAACTTGAACGACTGAACTATTAAAAATAGCGTTTCAGAACTCGTTCCTCATGCGAATTGCAAACTTCACCTTTTAAGATTCCTATCATAAATATCTATTTCCTACTGGAGTGCGCTACAAAAAGTGCACTCATTTTTCAAAAATGAAAAAACAATAACTGTAGATTTGTTAATTAGGAATAAACTTTTTAACATCCTTGCAGTTTCATTTTAGTAATTTTACTATAAATTTAATGGAAATTGATACTCGTAATAAAAATTTCGAAACTAATACTTTAATTGCTAGCCCAAACGACGCAAAGTGCTACTTTCTGCACTTGTTAGGTAATAGTTATTTACATTACTAGTGGGGTATGAGCATTTTTATAGTCACGAGTGGGAGTGTTGCCACGACGAGGTCGTAGACCGAGTTGTGGTGATCACACGCACGAGTACGTTAATTTGCCATACCCCACGGGTGATGTACAACATTTTATCTACGACCATCAGAAGCAGCGTAAAGTAAGAAAAAAATTCATATTTTGTGCAATGTGAACTATTTAGGAACGTCTCGTATATGCTTGCTACGGGTAGTTATTTGTTACCCTTAAATCTTGTCATCTACGCTGTACTGTTTTGGTGTTGTTGCTATGGTGGCCATTTGTTTCCACATATCACTTAAGCGACAATTTAACAGTGTCAGTCACAAATTTTTAAAAGTGCATTTCGTTATGAACATGTCTGAAGAACTTCCGTCAGATATTGAAGAAGCTGCCGCAAACGTGGTATTTGGCTTGTTGCCTGCCAAGTCAAAGGAGAAATATGAAAAAATGTATCAAAGTTATGTTTAAATTCAATAAACAATTACAGCAGACATTTTCATTTAAAGTTGTTTTATCGCACTAGTGCGATAAAATCGATTATTATCGCACTAGTGCGGTAAAATCGCTCATTACGTAACTCAAAATGAGCTATGTAATGAATGATTACCATGCTAGGAGTAGATAAATATTATTATGTAATATTTCAATATGTAATACAGGGGTGGGCATAAGTCACCTGGCAGCCTTGAAAACAGTTCATGCGTCAGACCCACCACTCTCGCTCGGATTTCAATTTTTTTTTTTGCAAATTTGCCAAAATTGACTTATGCCCGGGGTGGGCATAAGCATAATAAAAAAATTGAAATCCGAGCGAGAGTGGTGGGTCTGACGCATGAACTGTTTTCAAGGCTGCCAGGTCAGGTGACTTATGCCACAGACTTATGCCCACCCCTGTATATGAGGTTGAGAATTTTGCCCAAATAAAACTACAATCTTTGATCGATGGGTTCTCCAATATATGTATTGGATATATACAGAAGCCATATTTCACTTGAGGAGTTTCAAGTGAATCATCAATTATTAAACAAATACAAGGGAATAATAAGTTAAGACTAATTAAGTATCATAAGTTTACTCACTACACGAAATACCTGAACTAAGCGTCATCGAAACTAAAATAAAAATTTTAAACCATCACAGGAAGTCACGAATTAGAGACGACCTGTGGAACGAATTATCAAAAAAACCTAAAACCAGTCGAGGTACAAGTTTTCCTTCTAAATTCCTTCCGGTGAAAGTAAATAAACTGAAACCTAGAAAAATAATACAACATATTGATGAGGAGGCCTTCTGCAGAAGTCCTTGCTAAGTCTAGTTATTTCTTCTTCTGGGCTTTCTCCGCGGCCTTCGTTACTTTACCAGCGGTGTCTTTGAAGTTCACTTGCTTTATCACCCCCACCGCGACTGTTTGACGCATGTCACGCACGGCAAAACGACCCAACGGCGGAAACTCCTAAAATTGTAAAAAATGTTTAAGGGTATGCAGTAGCTCATTTTCGATATTTATTTCGGTAAAAACTATGAATTTATTATAGAAAAATACTACAAATCATTTACTTACTTTAGTGAGCCCATTGGTATTCAAAACTTTTTCAATTCGCTACGTTAATATTAAATTACAATTTTACCTGGAATGATTCTACACACATCGGTTTAGACGGAACCAAATTTACAATGGCCGCGTCTCCGGACTTGATAGACTTCGGATTCTCTTCTGTTGTTTTACCAGTACGGCGATCGCACTTCTCTTTGATTTCAGCAAATTTACAAGCAATGTGAGCAGTGTGGCAATCCAAAACTGGAGTGTAGCCGTTGGCGATTTGACCAGGATGATTCAGTACAATCACCTATAACAAACGATAATTATTAAAACCCCCTCTTTTACCTTATAGACATAAAAATAGCAGTTACCTGAGCAATAAAATCAGCTGCCCCTCTCGGGGGATTACTTTTGGAGTCGCCGGCAACGAAGCCGCGTCTCAACTCCTTGACAGAGACGTTCTTAACGTTGAAACCAACATTATCACCCGGTACCGCTTCTTGCAATGCTTCGTGATGCATTTCAACAGACTTTACTTCAGTAGTCAAGCCTACTGGAGCAAAAGTAACCACCATTCCTGGCTTTAAAATGCCTGTTTCAACACGACCGACTGGTACAGTGCCGATTCCACCAATCTTGTAAACATCCTACAAGAAAAGAATATTTTGTTGCAAACTTACTAAATTTAGGAAAATTTAAATAAAGTTGATTAATTTCTATTAACTGACCTGTAGTGGTAATCTTAGAGGTTTCTCCGTAGGTCGTGAAGGCGGTAGAATAGCATCCAAAGCTTCAATAAGAGTCTTTCCTTCAGCTTTACCTTCTTTACGCTCAATAGCCCATCCCTTGAACCAAGGCATTTTGTCGCTGGGTTCGAGCATATTATCCCCATGCCAGCCGGAAATAGGGACAAAGGGAACAGCTGCTGGGTTGTAGCCAATTTTCTTGATGTACGAAGACACTTCCTTCTTGATTTCCTCAAATCGCGCCTCCGAGTATGGCGGTTCGGTATTATCCATTTTGTTAACACCAACGATTAATTGTTTCACACCTAACACATTACATGTTCTGGTTGATTAAAATACTCGATTTTCAAAAAATAGTCTAAACCGAGAGGCGAGGGGTAGATGGCAGAGGTAATTTGGTTTACACGCTGGAGGTATTATGAGGCACTTTCCCATTATTATGAATCATCGTGAAGTATTACAAGGCATTTGAGAGACGAGAGTATTTTGAGGCTTTGTCTGTATATTTCAAAATGTTTTGTGATATTTTCATTGCAATTTTGAGGGAAATAAAAGCTAAATAAAAGAAATTTTGCGATATTTTAAGGAATACATTGCGGTAGACAATGTAGTGTATCAATATAACAAAATTGACTGAAAATTGAACAGCATAGGCATATGTAATTATTATGGTAAAATCTTCGTTACATGATATTGAGTTTAAAAAATATTCATTACAAATTATTATAATAATTTACCAATTTCAATTTTCAACAATTCATTTTTGAGGTCACGTGACTGTTTTTGACAATGTCAACTAGCTTTTAGAGTGTTGCAAGCTCAAAATTGTATTATTAAAGTCACGTAACGTGTATTTTACAATTTCGGCTTTTACAACTGTCTAAATTTAATTTATCAAATGATGAACAATTAAATTACATTTTAAAGTCACGTGACTGTTTTTGACAGATGTCATTGTTTTTAATAGTGTTGTAACGAAGTTACTAATTTTTCGCTGATTAAATCTGAATGCGCGTGACCTTCACTGCTGGGTGCTAGTCCGCGTCCGTCGTGGCGTCGATTCTATCGGGGCCGTCCGGGGCCGTTCGAAATGGTTCGGTGGGCGCAGAGAGTGGGTACCGCCACTAACAGCCCCCACCGTGGGTTTGTGTATAAAAGAAGGCCCCGAGCCGGAAAATAGGGATTCTTCGATCAGCAAAGATCGAAATCAGCCTGCTACGCCGATCCGTGCCGACCGTTATCTCTTATCTCCGCGAACTTGTAAGTAAAAAATAGACACATACCGACCGTCCGGTATTTGTTCCGTTTGCTGTTTAAACCCGTACCGTTAACTGTAGTTAATATAATAAACTGTAAATTGGAGCATATTCAGTATCTTTCAGGGGATTTTCGTTTGGGGCATTTCCTATAGCTTTCCGGGGTTTTCTGTTTGAGGGTGTTTTTGATAAGACGGCGCCGGCTACAGTTACTAATTTTGGTGAAAACAGTTAGGTAATCCTTCTGGTCCTGTTCCTGTTTGTTGAACACCGGGGAAACGGTGTAGCAAGCGGGAACGGTGAATCCTGTGACTCGTTTGCTTAGCTCCGGGGAAACGGAGCAGTAAACGGGTTTGGGAATACTGGAGGGATTAGCGGCTGTGTGACTGGCAACGTCACGAGACTTAAAACCTCTGTTGCACGCTTGGGGAAACAGTGTGCAACCGAGGCTCTATTTGTCGAACCCCGGGGAATCGGGGAGAGGCACCTAGAGGTTAGGTCGAGTGGCGTGAACACCGCTGGTCACGTAATTGGGCCTCTTTGGGTTTTTTTTGGAATAAATTCCGGCGCCGAGTAGTCAGTTTTACATAACCGTACCGTACCGCCGTACTTTTACCGTGTCTTAATCTACAGTAGTCAGGCTAATCAGTAGTGAAGGGTCCGTAGGTAGTTTTCATTATCGTTACACGCTTTCCCCGTACCACCGTATAAGGTAATTTCCGTTTCATTGGGTATTCGTTACCGTGAGTATTTACTGTAAGTATTGAGAGCCGTAATACAGTGCGATTAGTGCAAACCGTTGTTTTAATTTTGTTTTCTTCCCGAACCCTTTGGAACTTTTCTCCAGCTGTCTAAAGGCTACCCAGGTACCGCAAAGTGGACCTTCAGCCACTATAAATAACGAAGGTGGCGCCCGAGGCAACGTAACCGAAGAAATTCGCAAGAAAAGCGCTACAAATTTGGCGCCCGAGCAGGGACCGATTTTTTTTTCTCCTTTATTATAGACTGTTTTCTTTTGCCGGTTTTCTTTAGCTGAAAAGAAATGGACGAGGAAGGCTACAGCGGAGACAGGGCCGCTGGTGGAGTGACCGAGGGTCGAGACAGCGACAACATGGAGTTGTCAGTAATACCGGGACCGACTGACGTGAGGGTGAGTTGGATTTACGGGTTGAAAAAGGAAGAGTTGCAGGGTCAACTCAGTAAGTTTTGCCTGGATGTGACTGGGACCGTGGAAATGTTGCGTAGACGACTGGTGCGTTACATGCGTGAGGGTGTGGCAACACCGTCCCCACACTTGCAACAGTTTGCGTTTCCTGCAGTACCGGTTGTTGGGTTTCCAAACCACCCACTGTCACCGCCAACCACTACCGCCGTAACGTCGACGACCACCCGGTATTTTACGACTGTTACAGGTACTTCTGTGGTGACGACGCCTCCTGTCACTATGACAGGCTTGCCAGCCGTCACGTTTGCCCTGCCGCCGACCGTTCACTCACCGCCCGCCGTTTCTGGATCCCCGTTTACCACCGTACCGCCGCCGACTGCCCATGTGCAAGTACACAACTGGAAAGTGTACTTTGATGGCCGAAACGACCCCGTGGCGTTTGTGGAGCGTGTCCAAGAGCTCTGTGACGCTCAAGGCATTTCCATGGACGTCTTATTGCCACATATGCCTGATTTGTTACAGGGTGAGGCCGCTTTGTGGTTCCGTAACAACAGGGGAAGTTGGCGATCCTGGGGGCAGTTTCTGGCTGATTTTCGCAGCTTCTACTTCCCCATAAATTATGCCGAAGATTTGGAGCTGGAAATCAGTCGGCGACGTCAGCGACCGAATGAATCGGCTGGTGCGTATATAACGGAGCTGCAGACGTTAATCCGCCGTCATGGGGGAATTAGCCCGGAAGAAGAGCTGAGGTGGCTCTATCGTAATTTGTTGCCGGAGTACCGCCAACAAATCCGTCGGGGCGATTTTTCGGATCGCACCAGCTTTGCCCGATCGGTTCGAGAAACCGAACTATTGTTCAAGGAGCTGCACTCACCGCCGCCGCCTATAATTCCCGCCTCCGTACCGTCGTCACGGCCATTCTCAGGGCCCCGAAATTTTACTAACACCCGTCAATTTTCAGATAATCAAGCAAACCGGGCAATTAGGCCAACGGCAGTGCCGCCAGCTAGACCATCCACTGGGACCGAAGAACGGGCCGGACCAAGCCAACAGGCTCCGGAAAACGGCCCTCAATGTTGGAACTGCGGACAAAAAGGCCATTACCGTTCGGCCTGCAGAAACCAGGCAAGGCTGTTTTGCTCCCGTTGTGGCAAGGCCGGTGTATTGAGCCGGGATTGCACCTGCCAGGCGGGAAACTAGATCGGTGTTGCATTGCAGCAAGGTCCGTCCAGCACCGTCAAACCGAAACCTTGCCTGTCCGTACAAAGGAAGATTGCCGTCCGCACCTGCCTGTTACAATCTTAGAAAAACCGTTTAGGGCATTAATAGATACCGGAGCAGCTCATTCTTTCATAGGTGACGCCGTTAGGGAGTTGTGCGTTGCTAAACGGTCGCAACAGATCACCCCGCACACCAGCTCCGCTCAAGTTGCTAGTGGAGGCGTGGTCAAGATCACCGAAGCTTTCCGGCTTACCGTCTCTATTAATGATCTTAGTTTGCAGGCAGATCTGAGCTATTTGCCAAATCTCACTTCCGACGTTGTGTTTGGCATGGATTTGTTAAAACAACATGCTTTTCAGATTGATCTAAGCACCAGTCAGGTTTCCGTAGTACCGCTGCCTCTTCCATGCAGTCCGTTGGGTCTTACCGCACCGCCAAAACTGTTGTTAACCGCCGATGAAGAGGACCGACTTCAGAACTTTTTGGCCGCCGAACTACCCGGTTTTGAGACAATAGAGGGCACAACACCGCTGATTTACCACCACATTAACTTGACACAGAGCGACCCAATAAAACAGAGATACCACCCCCGCAATCCGAAAATGCAGGAAGTGATCAACACCGAGGTTGATCGGATGCTGGAAGAGGGCGTTATTGAGCCTTCCATGAGCCCCTGGAGCTCGCCGGTGGTGATTGTCAAGAAAAAGGATGGTAAGCACCGGTTCTGTATCGATTTTCAGAAAGTGAATTCTGTGTCTCGTCCGGACGCGTACCCGTTGCCATTTATCAACGCAATACTAGACAAGCTGCGCAGAGCCAGATACATTTCTAGTATAGACTTGAAACAGGGTTATTGGCAAGTACCGTTGACGGAAGAAAGTAAACCGATTACCGCGTTTACCGTACCGGGGAGAGGCCTGTTCCAGTTCCGAGTAATGCCGTTTGGTCTTCATTCCGCCCCCGCCACCTTTCAGCGCCTAATGGACCGTGTGATCGGGCCTGAGTTAGAGCCGTACTGTTTCGCCTATTTAGATGATATAATAGTACTGGGCGAGACATTTAACGAGCATTTACACTTTTTAAAACAGGTGTTTGACCGTCTACGAGCCGCCAACCTGAAACTGAATCCAGAGAAGTGTCAATTCGGGCGCCGGTCGCTCCGATATTTGGGTCACTTTGTCACATCCGAGGGAATCCGCACTGACCCGGAAAAGGTCTCGGCAATACTCAGTTTACCGCCGCCGACTAACGTGAGGGGCGTCCGAAGATTTCTGGGAATTGCATCGTGGTACCGCCGTTTTGTGGAAAATTTCTCACAATTAGCCGCCCCGTTGAACCACCTGTTAAAGAAAAACGTACGCTGGCAGTGGCAGGAAGAACAGCAGGCTGCATTTGAACAGCTAAAAATCCGGCTTACAGAGGTTCCCGTATTAACATGTCCTGACTTTACCAAGCCGTTTATTTTACAGACTGACGCCTCCGACGCTGGGTTAGGGGCAGCTCTAATTCAGCATGACACCGATGGTGACCATGTCATAGCGTACGCCAGCCGTAGTCTGTCCGCCGCCGAAAAGAAGTACTCCGTGACTGAAAAAGAGTGTCTGGCCATAGTTTGGGGCACCGAAAAGATGAGACCGTACTTAGAGGGCTACCGGTTTACCGTAGTGACTGACCACCAGTCGCTCCGCTGGTTACACTCCTTAAAGAGCCCGTCCGGCCGTTTGGCTCGATGGAGTGTGTATTTGCAACAGTTTGACTTCGAAATTAAATACCGTAAGGGAATACTTAATAAGGTAGCCGATGCTTTGTCTAGGAGTCCGGTAGGCAAGCCTGAAGACGATGTGGACCCCGTTTCCGCTCTCGAAGACTTCGTACCTTGTCCTTGGTACAGTTCGAAGAAAACCGCCGTGGAAAAGAACCCCGAAGCTTTTCCGGATTTTTGTGTGCGTAATGGCCGTCTCTATCGACATTTCTGGGACATGACCGACTTGACTGAGAACGAAATGGCCGATCCATGGAAGGTTTGCGTGCCTAAAGATGCTCGAAAAGCTGTACTGGAAGAAAACCACTCTCAACCGACCGCCGGCCATCAGGGCATAGCCAAGACAATAGCCCGCATTGCCCGCCGCTATTATTGGCCAGGGATGTTCCGAGATACCGCTCGGTTCGTCCGGAATTGCTCTGTTTGTCAGCGATTTAAGGGTGAATCCCAGAAACCGCCTGGAAAGATGCAACCGTCCCGCAACTGTCAACCGTGGGAAACCGTTAGCACTGACCTAGTGGGGCCGTTACCGAGGTCCTCTAAGGGTAACTCTTATTTGGTTGTGTTTCAGGATAGGTTTACAAAGTGGGTCCAGTGCAAAGCCATCCGCAAAGCTACCGCCAAGGCCGTCAGTCAAGCTTTACACGAGGAAGTCTTAATGCGCTTTGGGTGTCCGAAAACCGTAATTTCCGACAACGGGACCCAGTTTACTGGTAAACTGTTCCGTGGTTTACTGAAGGAAATGGGAATAAACCACCGTCTGACTCCGCCGTACACACCGCAAGCAAACCCGGTAGAGCGTACAAATAAAACTTTGAAAACTATGGTGGCTTCCTTTTGTGAGGAAAACCACAGAAAGTGGGATGTTTATCTTACAGATTTGGTTTTCGCCGTGAACACGTCCCGGCATGAGTCTACAGGGTTTACTCCGGCTTTTCTGAACTTTGGCCGAGAGTTGGCGCCGCCCGCTGCATTGTCCCGTCCGCCCGTCACCGACCTTACAAACGACCGCCCGCCCGTCACCGACCTTACAAACGACTGCCCGCCCGTCACCGAACTTACAAACGACCGCCCGCCCGCCGAAACCGACTACCAAGGCTATACCGAACATCTCCGAAAGCTTGCTGAAGTTTATGAGTTGGTCCGAGTTAATCTGGGCCGAGCTTTCTCCGCTCAGAGCCGTAACTACAATTTGCGCCGACGAGAATGGAGATGTAAAGTTGGGGACCGAGTTATGAAACGGGAAAATCCGTTGTCATCCGCCGACAAGGGTTTTGCTGCAAAGTTAGCCCCGAAGTTTTCCGGACCGTACTTGGTAAAACGAGTGGTGTCACCGGTGGTGTACGACTTAAGGGATGAGAACGGAAAATGGTACCGCCGTATACATATCAAGGACTTAAAACCTTCAAGTTCTGCGGAGGTGATGTATTAATGTATCGTAGAGTTCCGGGGGGTTGTAATTGGGGTTGTGCCGTTTTTTGTACCGTCTAGTGACTATGTGGGCAGGTCCTGTACCGACACTTATTGTTTTTTTTTATATTAGCCGACATGAGCGACAGTGACGCGTCGTCAGATGTGTTGGTGGTGGTCCCAACGGGGGGTGACCCCTTCTATCGGGAGGTGGACCGCCACGCACCGTCGCCGCCGCCGCCGAGCCGACCTGAGACCCCAGTGGCAATCCGACGCCTCCGAGAGGAGACAAGGTGGATGGAGGACCATCGGGTGACGGTGCACCCCGACTCATGCTGGAGGTGCGGTCACCGGGGGCACTACCGGACGGAGTGCCAGCTGTCACCGCTGCTTTTTTGCTCACAGTGTGGGAGGCTGGGTGTCACCACCCGTCGGTGCTGCCCACAGCCGCTGCCGCCTCCGCCGCCACCGCGACCTTCGCGCTCCCGCAGGTCGCCCGCCGATCCGTCTCCCGTCCGCCGCCGATCGTCGTCCCGGGGTTGCCCACGGTGTGGGTGCACCGAGAGGCGCCACCGCTTGGTGGATTAGTTTTAGTTTAGGTTAAGCTAGGTTAAGTGTTAGTTAACTAACGTTAGAGTTTCTTTTTTTTTAGCTTTTTTCGCAATAATAAAAAAAAAAATATTGTGTTGGGGAAATATATATTTTTTTTTTTTCCGTAAGAAGGGGGGGTGTGTAACGAAGTTACTAATTTTTCGCTGATTAAATCTGAATGCGCGTGACCTTCACTGCTGGGTGCTAGTCCGCGTCCGTCGTGGCGTCGATTCTATCGGGGCCGTCCGGGGCCGTTCGAAATGGTTCGGTGGGCGCAGAGAGTGGGTACCGCCACTAACAGCCCCCACCGTGGGTTTGTGTATAAAAGAAGGCCCCGAGCCGGAAAATAGGGATTCTTCGATCAGCAAAGATCGAAATCAGCCTGCTACGCCGATCCGTGCCGACCGTTATCTCTTATCTCCGCGAACTTGTAAGTAAAAAATAGACACATACCGACCGTCCGGTATTTGTTCCGTTTGCTGTTTAAACCCGTACCGTTAACTGTAGTTAATATAATAAACTGTAAATTGGAGCATATTCAGTATCTTTCAGGGGATTTTCGTTTGGGGCATTTCCTATAGCTTTCCGGGGTTTTCTGTTTGAGGGTGTTTTTGATAAGACGGCGCCGGCTACAGTTACTAATTTTGGTGAAAACAGTTAGGTAATCCTTCTGGTCCTGTTCCTGTTTGTTGAACACCGGGGAAACGGTGTAGCAAGCGGGAACGGTGAATCCTGTGACTCGTTTGCTTAGCTCCGGGGAAACGGAGCAGTAAACGGGTTTGGGAATACTGGAGGGATTAGCGGCTGTGTGACTGGCAACGTCACGAGACTTAAAACCTCTGTTGCACGCTTGGGGAAACAGTGTGCAACCGAGGCTCTATTTGTCGAACCCCGGGGAATCGGGGAGAGGCACCTAGAGGTTAGGTCGAGTGGCGTGAACACCGCTGGTCACGTAATTGGGCCTCTTTGGGTTTTTTTTGGAATAAATTCCGGCGCCGAGTAGTCAGTTTTACATAACCGTACCGTACCGCCGTACTTTTACCGTGTCTTAATCTACAGTAGTCAGGCTAATCAGTAGTGAAGGGTCCGTAGGTAGTTTTCATTATCGTTACACGCTTTCCCCGTACCACCGTATAAGGTAATTTCCGTTTCATTGGGTATTCGTTACCGTGAGTATTTACTGTAAGTATTGAGAGCCGTAATACAGTGCGATTAGTGCAAACCGTTGTTTTAATTTTGTTTTCTTCCCGAACCCTTTGGAACTTTTCTCCAGCTGTCTAAAGGCTACCCAGGTACCGCAAAGTGGACCTTCAGCCACTATAAATAACGAAGGTGGCGCCCGAGGCAACGTAACCGAAGAAATTCGCAAGAAAAGCGCTACAGTGTTAACACAACACAATATCAATATAACTGATATTGCACTATCAATATAAAAAAGACTGCAGGGGGGTGCCTGAAAGGCAAAGCCAAACACGGTAAGTCCTAGTTAATTACTTGTTTGATATTTTAATTTATTCCAATATTGTGAATAAAGTTATATGGAAATATGCCATCTCCACTTCCTCCATTCTTAGGATAATTTCTATAGAAATAACAGAATTGACCAAGAGCAGCGCCTGATTTCACGGTTTCTATGGAAATTATTTTATTCTGAAGGAAAAGTACTGGCCCTTAATAGGACAACCCGGTATAAGCGGAGAGGTAAACCCTAGTGCATTATGGTGTATGTACAGGGTGGCTTAATTTGGTTGTTTTTATTTGGAAACTGCCAGAACTTTTCAAGCAGAATTTTGCTAACGTCTTTTGTCTTCTTGTAGTTGTCCAATTTTGAATTTTTGACATTTTGGACAATTTCCTGTAACTTCGTTATTATGAGAGTTTGGTGAAAATAGCTTTTACATTATTAAGACATCTTTTTACGTGGATTACGATTATGTTAATATTACTTTTATAGATTCACTATTTTATGAGTTCCGAACTAAACTTCTATTTTTTTAAATAGGAGTCATATTTTATTTTTACCTCATCAAAAAGATTATTTTTTCCCTTTAAAATGACCTATAACAAGTATGATTTGCGATAAATTTTGAGTAGTAATTTTTATAAAAACTTTTCATTTGGTATAATATAACAATGAAGTAATAATGTTTGCTTATCAAGATTGAAAGAAGAGTTAGAAATATATTATAACAAATAACAAGTGTTCAAACGTTCCTCCATTATTATTAATGTGACATCTTTTAGAAACACTTCAAAGTTCGAATTGCGTTATTTATATTGTATTTATTGGTAAGTTAGAAAAGGTAATTTGGTAATTTGAAATCGACTTGAAAAGTGTTGGGAAAACAGGCAATAATGTATCAATTCTATGTGTAATTTCAAATAAGTGACCTAATACAAACATACCTCATTTTTGAACAGGGAATCAGAAAAAAAATTGTAAAAACAGGGGGTGTTCTATTTGAAAAACTAGAGTTTCTGTCCCTTTTTAGACCTGATTTTTTGAGGCCAACTTTTAATCACCCTGTATTATTATTTTAGACGTTTTTCTGCACCCACTCATAGAACAAACCTTGTTTAACATGACAAAACACAAAAACCAAGAAATGTCAAATTTCACATAAAATCTCAGAAACGCATAGAGATAGGTATATAACATACAATATACATGAAATATGACATAGAATCAGAAAATGTAAAAATATAGAGGGTGCCTAATTTTCATTTAAAATAAGCAAGATGACGTTTTGTTAATGTAGCAACTTATGTTTTATTACCACTTTTGACAGAATAGCACTTTTTTCCCATTTGTGGTAATTTAAAAAAATAGTGGGAACCTATTGCTAGGTGTTATTGAAAATTATTAGGAACTATTGTACAAAATTTTACCCAGCGGTTTACCCATCCTTATAATCTATGAGGAAAATGAAATCAAAATAAGACAACATAACAATGCACAGTGACAAGGGACTGCGATAAATACACAAGCAACTCACACATTCAATAAGACATTTACCAGTCATTGTTCATTGTTAAGTCATCCTATTTCAGTTTGACTTTCCTCATATTTAAAAATAAACTGTTTCCATAAAGTTCAGTGCAAAACTAGTGTTTCTCTTCTATCAAATGTTAAACCAATACGCCAGTAAAACAAATACAACAGTAAACCAATATACCTTTGCATTGAACATACCAATAACAAATACTATAAAACAGTCTAAATTGCAAAATATACTATAGTATTGTTATCTGTAATAATTAAAATATATGCAAAAAGTAATTAGGTATGCCTTTTGTATAACAAAAAATATACTTCTACTAAATGTAAAAATACTTTGTAGATGTAAATGTAAACTTAAGCACTTACCAAGAGTAAAAGCAAGAAGAGCATGCTCTCTAGTCTGTCCATTCTTTGAAATACCAGCTTCAAATTCTCCAGTCCCAGCGGCCACAATCAAAACTGCACAATCAGCTTGAGAAGTGCCAGTAATCATGTTCTTAATGAAATCCCTGTGACCAGGGGCATCAATAATGGTCACATAGTATTTTGCAGTTTCAAATTTCCACAAAGCAATGTCGATTGTAATTCCCCTCTCTCTTTCTGCTTTCAGTTTATCCAAAACCCAAGCATACTTGAAGGAGCCTTTACCCATTTCTTGGGCTTCTTTCTCAAATTTTTCGATGGTTCTTTTATCGATACCACCACATTTGTAAATCAAGTGGCCTGTAGACGTTGACTTTCCTGAGTCGACATGGCCAATGACCACAATGTTAATATGGGTTTTTTCTTTTCCCATCTTAATGACTTATTACACTGATCTAATTATTTCACCAAACCTGAAACCATTAAAGATTCGTTTTGAATGAAGTCTCAAACAAATGGATCTGTTGTAGTAACCCTCAAAAATCATTTATTCACAATCAGTTCACCATTACTAACTGGAGTGAGTAATGGAAAATTATAAACAGTAAGCGCAAACAAATCTACCAATAAAAATGATAAAGTCAAGGCAATGAACAATAAAACTGACACTACAGCGGAAATTTAAGTTTCCACTTAGCTGTTTGTTATTAAACTAGAAACTTATTGATTTCTTTATGCAAAGTAGTGTGAAAACATTTAAGCACAACTGGGAAAGCTTTGCAGCCCATCCCTGGTCGAATCCCGGCGATTCGCGACAACAGGGGTTGATGTAGGTCAATACATAATGGAAAATCAATATAGAGGGGCTCTACGTGCCTTTGCCAACAATACAATCGTTCGAAATTCCAGGACTTTGAAAGTTTACAAATATTGCAGGGTTTGCTAAACGCTCCTTAGTTATTACGGAAATAACGCTCCAAACTCCATTGAAGTACTTAAATCAAACACAAAATTGCACAATTGCTATAAAAATTGTGTAAATGATAAAAGGGTAACTGTTAGATATTTCTAGAATGCTAAAGAAGTGTTTTAATTACTTAAAAAGGTTTTTTTGGTAAGGCGTCCTTCAAAATGACAATAACTAGACTTTTGCAAATTAGTGTGAAACCGGCAAAAATTAGAACGTCAGACATTTTCAAAAACTATTAAAACCAGCAATTTAAACACTTTTTCCTTAACACCTTGATAATATCAGTACAATGTGATTTCTGCTAGAAATTAAAGATAAAATGGGAATATTTAACAAACACTTACCTGCAGAAAAACGGAAAAATCGTAGGCGGGAGTCCCAGAGAATGACTGAAAACAGCGTCGGTTTGAGAATGCGTCAACTAACCGGAAATGACACTCCATAGCAAGAGAATTATTGATTTTTTAAAGGTTACGTTTAAAGTTTAAACAATATTTTTCAACTTTTTAGCAATCAAAATTTAACAAATCACTAAATAAAACCCTGAATACACTTACCCTTTAATTAGTTTGTAATAATTAGCAGTATTTTAACTATTAAACGCAATGCCGGATATTAATGAGCGGAATAAGTAAACGATCAACGTCGTCGCGTGAAGTAAAGTTTACGGCGGGAACTTTTGAAATGGATAACCACAAGAACTGAAACTGTACAGATGTAAGTATTAAAAAAAAACGGTATAGATTCGTTTATTTTTCTAATAAAGTTTAACAAATTTAATAAAACATTTACTGAGACCTGTTAGGCGACCATAAAGGAAGATAACTGGCCCACGCCTTAATTCCTGGATCCCCTTTTGCAACCATTGTAAGCTTCTGGGTTTCCTCTGGGCTTAATTTTAATATTGTGTTTAATACTGGCACCAATCTAGTTCGTTCGTCTCCACTGTTCAGTGTAAGAAACTGAAATTGAAGATATTATTATTGTATATATAAAATGAAACATATTTTTTTAATGACATTTTTGAAAAAACACTAAAATAACCCCCCTTTACCCAATTCTTTAAGTGTGGTTTAGATTGTGACAATACAGGGGAAAAAGTCACAATCTGGACCACACTTAGCTTTAAGTAAAACAGTGCAAATGGCGATTAAGTGAAGAAATATGGGCCCTGTTCGTTTAGGGACCATAAGAACAAATGGGACGTCACAATGGCGTCTTTTGACACTTATAGTTATGTCAAGAAGTGCCAAAGAGTTC
Source organism: Ips typographus (assembly GCF_016097725.1). Lineage (NCBI taxonomy): Eukaryota > Metazoa > Arthropoda > Insecta > Coleoptera > Curculionidae > Ips > Ips typographus. The sequence continues at coordinate 3,102,722 of NC_138430.1, read as the reverse complement.
TACAAAAAATGTCCCGAGACATCTGGTAGCCTTCTGTCTTTTATTTGACAGTTTGGAGGCAATAAAAGAGCTTTCAAGACAATAACCGAAAAACAGAAAAAAGCTTTCAAGGTATTAAGAAGATAATTTGACAACTTAAAGGCAGTGAAATGACAATTTTGACAACAAAAAGACGTTACGAAACGTTTTTGTTTTATTTGACAAATTTTGAGACATCGTAAAGGCTTTTGTCAGACATCCTTCTGGCTCTTATTTGACAATTTCTAGACATCTAGAAGTTTTCTGTCTTTTTTTTAGTCACTTAGAATATTTATTACTTTTATTTGACAATTCCTAGACATCTAAAAGACATTCAGGTAGCATTTTTGACTACTCAAAAACATCAAACGTCAATTTGAGAGTTTAAAGACTGTAAAAATCCTTCTGGAATCTATTTTGACTGTCTAAAATTTTCAGGAAGACTTCAGGTAGCATTTTTGACTACTCAAAGACATCAAACGTCATTTTGACCCTTTAAAAACAGTAAAAATGCTTCTGGTAGCTGCTTTGACTGTCTAAAATTGTCAGGAAGGATTCAAGTAGCATTTTTGACTACTTAAAGGCATTAAAAGTCAATTTGACACTTTAAAAACAGTAAAAATGCTCAAGTCTCACTAGATTGTATCAACAAAATGCATTTCCGGTCACTTTGACAGCCCGTAACTCGGTTATTTTGACAGTTACGGCAAAAACCTACCCATAACTGCTTAAAGATGCTAGATGTTTTTAGGGCCATTTTGAAAGTTCCATAGACTTCTAAATGCTATTGCAAACATTCTTAAAAGTGTCAGAGGTGTATACAAGTGTTTTAAATCTTCCTAGATTTGTTTTAAAATACCAGAGGCGTTTAAGATCATTTTGAATGTGCCAGAGGTCTTTAAATGCTACAGAGAATCTTCTTAAAAGTGCAAAAGGCTTCTACAAATGTCTTAAACCTTCCCACAACTGTTTTAAGTTGCCAGAAGCTTCCACAAGTGTTTTAAACATTCCTAGAATTGTTTTACATTTCCAGAGGCCTCTGATGAGACCATTTTGTATGTGTCATAGATCTGTAAATGCTACTGAGAGTCTTCTTAAAAGTTCCAAAAGCCTTTACAAGTATTTTAAAACTTCCTAGAAATATGTTGAATTGCCAGAGAGAATTGGGATCATTTTTAATGTGCCAGAGACTTCTAAATGCTACTGAGAACTTTCCTTAAAAATGCCAAAGGGTCTTAAACCTTCCCAGAATTGTTTTAAATTGTCAGAGGCCTCTAGGACCATCTTGAATGTGCCCAAGATCTCTAAATGCTACTAAAAACCTTCTAAAAAGTGCCAAAGCAAGTATTCTAAACCTAAGTAAGAATTGTTTAACTTTTAGTATATAAACATTAATTGGTTGGTCACTTACTATAAAGACACAAGCCAAAAACTTGGTATGTTATTTCTTTTTCTAGAAGAACCCTTACCAGCAGTTATATAATTTATTGTAGCCCCTGCCTTAAGTTATAACCTAAAACTATAAACATTTTGAAAATCAACCAATAACACATTTAATCACCGACATACGTTTTTGGCTGATGATTGTGACGCAACAGTTAGAACTCACTGAACAGACTATTATACCACTTGCGAGGAACCTTTTAGAACTCATCTTATAATGCAAAACAGATGACTTACCTTAAAAACTACATTCTTCAAATACTCTAGGTTCTCAGCATGTTTCTCCCTCTCGACAGACCTCTGTTGCCTTCTAATCTCCTCTTTAAGTACCTTATTCATTTGAACATGCTTAGCTAAATCCTGTTCAGCATCGCTCAATAATGCTGTTAAATGTGTAACTTTTGACTCCTGTTCAAGCAGAGATTTTTTCAAGTGCAACGCTTCATCTTCAGACTTGGAATCTATGAATAACAAAATTATAGTCAATTATTATTGATTAAGTGAAGTTGCAACTGACCAAGTAACCGTTCCAATGGAATTGGATGCACATTGTTTGGAGTTGGATTGCTCTCCACACTCTCAGAGCCTTCTCCTTCTTCCCTTGGCATGCTCAAATGAACTGGTTCAGGAGACGGTGATTTATCTATTCGACTTTGTAACTCAATAATTTCTCTATTGTGTCGTACTTCTTGTTCAGCGAGTTGTTGGCGATAACATTGAGAGAGTGTTTCTGCATGTACCTACAGAGAAAAAAAACGTGAAAAACTAGGAAAATGTTGTCAAACCAGTACCTTTAAGCTGCGAATAGTTTCCGATTGTTCGCTAAGGGCTTTTTGATGTTTAATGCCAAGCTGCTCATTTAAGTTTTTAAGCTCTTCAATTTCCAATTTGGCTTCATAGGACTGTTTTAGTAGACTATCTTTTTCGGAAATCAACTGTTGATTGGTAGTCTCTTCAATTTGCAGTTTATCTCTGGAAAAGGTTAAAAATCTAGATTTGAAAAACGCTTTTAGGACCTCTCAGAGCCACAGTGAATTTGACTACAATTTCTCAAGTTCAAACCTGAAATAAACAATAACTCACCTAATAAGTTTCAATTCTTCATTCAAGGTCTCAACTTCAGCCTTCAATGAACTGACTTCCTCCACCAATTTCTCTTCCTGGCCTAAATCTCTGTTCTGGTTCTTTTTCAACACACTTTGAGCCCTTACTTTGTAACTTTCATAGTCTCCTTTAATGGCTGCCAACTCATCCTCTCTCAACGTCAATTGGTTTTGACAGTCTCTTAAATTTTGCTGCAGACCAATAAGCTGATTCCTCAACTGATCCCTTTCAGATTTAATTAAAGACAATGACTTTTGATGCTCAGCTATCACTTTGGACAGTTCTGTAGAAAGCTCCTCATTCTCAAACCTGACAGTTTCTAACAATTTGGTGACGTCAGAAATTTTATTTTCTTTCTGTTGTAAAATGTTTTCTAAGTTTGATATTGTTTTCTTGAAACTGTCAATTTCTAGTGAGGTAGTGTTTTCACTCTTTTCTGCTTCCTGGATTCTGTCTTCCAGTGTTTTATTTTGCTCCCTCAATGCATTTACTGTATTCTTCTGTAAGTCTAGTTGGGTTTGTAAGGTGCTGATTTCACTGCTTTGCTTCTCAAGCTTTTGGCTTAGTTCTTTAACACTCCTTTCATAGTCCTGCATTTCCAAGTTAAGCACTGAATTTTTCTTGCATTCTGTACTTGACTGTTCCAGTAGGGTTTTTGTTTGTTTGTGATTTTCTTGTTCATTCTTCAACTGGGTTGTAATGTTTTCTAATTCAGCTTCTAGCTTTGAAACCTTGCTTTCAGACTCTTTGTATAATAATGTTTTCGCTTCTAACTCTTTTCTTAAAGTTTGTACTTTAGCTCCTACTTGTTTTTTCCAGTTTTCTACAGCCTGTTTATCAGAAAGAACAGTTTCCAGTTCTTTTCTCAATTTAGAGATGGTTTCTTCATTCTCAACCAACAACTGCTTATCTTTAGAGATATTTTGGGCTACTGTGTTTAGTTTAGACACATACTGCTTGTTTTCACTGTTAACTACTTCCAAATCATCTTGAAGTTTATCAATCTGTGCCTGCAAACTCTGAATTGTTTTTACACTGCTTGATTGTTTTTTCAGTAAATCATCTTTTTCTTTTTCCAGGTTATTAATAGTATTGTTGTGCTCTTTTATCTTTCCTTTTAATTTAATAGCTAAATTGCGCAGTTTTCCATACCTTTCTTCCCAGGAGCCTTCCAAATCTTTCAGCCTGTTCACTTCTTCTGACCTTGATATAGTTGAAGTAGACATTGTCTCACTCTCAGCATAGCTATTATCCTTTAAGGCTGTTAACTCAGCTTTCAAGTTGGCAATTTCCGCATTTTTACTTGCAACTAAATCATTTTGGTCACAAGAATTTTGTTGCTTTATCATCTCAAGCTCAGTTTGCAAAGCTTTAATGGTTTCATCTTTTTCAGTTATTGAATCCACATTCTTGTTAGCTTGAGACTCGTACAGTTGTAATTTTTTCTTGATTTCCTCACAATGTGATTCCAGTTGAGATATGATTTCACCTCTCTCTTTCAATGCTTGATTCATTTGGTTCATCTCTAGCAACAATTCAGAATTTTCCCTCTTCAAATCAATTCCATTATCTTCTGATGAGTGTGAATCTTCAACAATGGTTTGAACAAATGTGTCTGTAAAGGTTTTCCCTTCTACTGCATGTAATTTTGCTTGTAACTCTGAAACAAGTTGTCCTAATTCTTTATTGTTTTGTGCTAATCTCAATATCTCTTCACTTGACTCTTCAGCAAGTCGTTTTTCAGTATCAGTAGATTTCTGTAGGGCTTCATTTAATTTATTAACCTTCTCCTGATTAACGGCTAGAGCATTCTGCAATAGTTGCATTTTATTTTCATGAGTGCACTTCAAATCTTCCTGAACTTTTAATTGTTGAATCAGAGCATTAACTTGGTCTTGCAAACTATGGTAAGAATTACTAAGTTTTTGGTTTGCTTCTTCCAGAATAGTTTCCCTTTTAATGGCCTCCTCAAGAATGTTTGTTTTTAATGACAATTCTTCTAATAAAGCACTTTCTTTTGCTTTGTACTCCTGTAAATTTGTGTTAATTTCTTTTACTTCAATCTCATGTTTGCTGATTATTTCTTGGACTTTAACATCCAAGTCACTTTTTAGGAGTGTTAACTCCCTTTCATAAGTTTCTAACTTATCCTTAGCATCATTCTCTGAACTCGTAATATCTAAATAAATTTTTCTTTCTTCTTTCAATGTTTTGTTTTCATTTTCTAGTGTATTAATTACACTTAAAAGTTGTTGGCTAGCAACAACTAACTGTTCCTTCCACTCATTTGTTTGCTCTACATGAAGTTTGAAAAACTTTAAAATCTCATTCTTTTGGTCTTTAATTTCTTTTGTAGTTAAAGCAAATTTCTTTAATTTAGAATGATACAAAGACACTTTGTCTTTTAACTTACCATTAGTAGCCTGTATATCATTTAACTCTTGACTCAAGGATTCATTTTTTAATTTAAGTTCATTTATCTCCTTAATATAACTATCACAATTTTTATTGCTATCCAAGACACTACTTCTAACAATTTTTAAAGCTTGCAGTTCCTGTGACAAACTTTGAATTTCATTTTCTTTAGCAACTAAGTTTTTATTTAACTTTTTAACTTCTTCAAGGCTTTGTGATAACTTACTCTGTAACTCATCTAAACCACTTCCATTTGCCTTTTCTAATTCCAATAACTGTGCTTTTTGCTCCACTCCCAGTTTATGTAACTCAGAGATTTGAGTTTCTAAGGTGGATAAGTCAGAAATAAGCTGTTCATTTTCATCAGTAAGCCTGGCGACTTGTCGTTTATATGAGGTGTTTTCGGTATCCAAAGTTGTTAATTTTTCCTGAGATAAACTTTGTTGTTCTTGCAAAAGTTTGTTGGTTTCTTCTACTTTTTTATACTTTGTTTTTAGGTCTTCAAGTTGTGTTACCAGTGCCAGCTTTTCATTAGTCAATGTATCAATCAGTTCTGTAGTGGCCCCATTTTGCAGATCCTTTTTTAGAGCGTTAATCTCTTCTAGAAGAGCATCTTTGGAGACTTTGGCCTTCTGAGCAACAGTAAACAAAATCTTGCACTTTTTAACTAGTTCTTCTTTTGACAACTCTTCCAGGTTGAGTTTTTTCGATTCGGCGGCTTCCATCATTGCTAATTATACACCAATTAATCACATTTTTCACACTTAAATAATACAAATTTTAAAACTCCACCGTGGCAAATTCCAGGACTTTCCTGACGTTTATTTTGATAATAAAATGTAAATAAACATTCAACCATCTGTCATGAGCTGACGTAACCTCATGACAGATGTCATGATTGACGCATTTTTATTGGTTATAAATCAACGGCGCTCGGAATTTGGTAGAGACTAGAGAGAGATGAAAATACGGTCTGTCATGTGATAAAAGAAGACCACTAGCAATAGCAATTAAGTTAGGTTACAGGTTGACAGGTTTGAGGTTATATTATTACAAAATTACAAAAATAATAACTACTTAAAAACGTATTTTATCTTTCTTATAAAAAATTGCTGTGTGAATATTAAAACATCTAAAATGGTAAGAAAGATTTTTACAAGAAAATAAATTCTATAACATATAATGTATTTATTTTAGAATGGAGTAATATTAGCAGGGTTGGGGTTGGCGGCTGTAGGGTTTGGTGCACGGTATGCACTTAGGCAGATGCCAAACGCAGCCAAAACGTTCAATGAGGCAATGAAAAACCTGCCCAATTTTGAAGAGTCTGCCGTAAACTCCAAGTACTATAAAGGCGGATTTGATCAAAAGATGAATCGAAGAGAGGCATCTTTAATTTTAGGTATGCCTTAAACATACAAATTTAGTAAAGAATGATGAAGAATTTAGTAAATAAAGAGAGAGATGCGAACATGTTTAAGTATTATAATTTTGTATTTAGGAGTGAATCCTTCAGCCAATAAAACCAAAGTGAAAGATGCCTTTAAGAAAGTAATGGCAGCCAATCATCCTGACAGAGGTGGCTCTCCATACATAGCCTCAAAAATCAATGAAGCCAAGGATTTCTTAGAAAAACACTCTCGTTAAAATATCTGTGAATTTATTGTAAATATTTAAACTCTAAACTGTATAAATTAATGTAGGCTGACTAGGAATAAATAATGTGCTTTTAAAGACAGAATATTATGACTATTCTTTGTGATGTTTACTTCGTAATTTCGTTATTTTTTTGGAAGGTAAATTTCCTGGAGCCTCAAATATTGCCTGAAAATAGAAGAAAAAATATTTAAAAACAAAACTATTTTAGGCTTAGGGTTAAATAGGATATCCATTTATTAGAAATGAAAATAAGTAGTAAATTTTGATATGAAGAAAATATTTAAGTCTTTGTGAGACTAACTGACAACAGTCCATGTGAGATTAGATATTTTTAACCTCTTAAAAGACTCACGTCATAAACTACATTAAAAATCAAACAAAATAAGGATGACGTTGATCAAATGGTGGTCGCCTTGGCAGCAATGAGCGCTATTGCCAGGTTTATTTAAGTAATTTACTAATTTGATGAATTTTAAAGGACCCAACACAGTATTTTATTGCAACTTAGGCTCTCGGCTATGACGTCATACTAATTTAGTTTGACCTTCTGTATTCTAATTTTCATCATATAACTCACCTTAATAAATCCATGACAATCAATAACTTTGGGATGATTTTTCATATTTTTAAAAACCATCATTAGCTCACTTAAATCGGTAGTTTGTAAAATCAACTCTTTGTGAATTTTAATTAACGTTAAGGCGACTCGAAATAATATTTTTGAGCCTTCAAAAAACAGACAGTCCCAAATCCTTAGAACGGTTTCAGTGGGCAGCACATCCGCGTATAGGCAAATAAACCATTTTGTTGTCCCCATTGCCCAGGGCATTCCTATATTTTGAATGTGTCTATAAGTAAGATAGGACAAGAAATATATAACATCTTAAGAAGAATTTGTAGACTTGATTATAAATTGTTAGTGCAAACTGGTGTTTCCCAGAATCGAATTTGAAAAAATAATTAACTCACTCAAATAGCTCAAGAAGAACACCATCTTCGACAAGATAGATTTTTACTTAACTTTGTAACTAAATAATTTGAAACTTATCATTAAAACATACCTATGAACTACAGGTTCAGATTGCTTGACTAGATCATTCAGTACTTCCAAATCAGTAATCAAACCGGACATAGTCTTGACATAATATTTTGGTAATATTTGTTCAACTAAGGTTTTGAGCAACCAGAAGGTTACTGATTCATCTTTGGTCACAAGCAGAATTAAGCCTAAAATATTTTACAATGTAGGTATGCACACCATGTTACCATTATCATAAGTTAACACTTATTAACATTAAACACTTGATGAAAGTATTCTCAGTTTTTGAAAAATATTCCAATTATTATTATATTTAAAGACAAAAAAAATTGTTGAGTAGTAGTTGAGATAAAATTGATAAACCTATGTTGAGACAATTTTTCTGTGACTTCCTGATTTAACAGAATAAGAAAGGTAAGAAAAAATATTAGTATTTCTAGATTGAGTAAAGAACCAATTTTTCTCCTTTTGCTTTATTTCTTTTTTTAAAAGTCAGTAAAATTATTTATCTTCAAGATTATTTCCCTGTCAAAATTAACACCAAATCAAATATGCTTATCACTACATTGTTTGTATAATTTTTAGGTATATTTTCCACCCACTATAACTCACTAGCTTATATTGGGTATAGTTTCTACTACTCTTTTATACTTGCATTATAATAAGTCATTAAAAGTTACCTGCTATATAATTCAGTCCTTGGCAATAACCAACTTCAGTGTTTTGATGAGCAAATGTAGCCAATACATTATACAACATACTTGGCAAACTATCCTGATTTAAGAAGAAAATATTTTCAGGAAAAGTGCGTGGCAAATCAATCTTAATGATTTCCATTATTTGGGCATTACTATTTTTGTCTCTCAACTGATGGTAGGTAAACTTGTTATTTCTTTTTATTTCATCTGCGCCAGACACAACCATCCAACAAGTTGACCTAAATTCTGCTGGAATTCCTTTCCTAACAAACCTCTTCAAGGTGTTATTTTTTCTAAAGTTTAGAGTCTTATACAAGGAGTTCCACCTTTGAGCCCGTTTTGTCAAAACGCGCATGTATTGGGACATAAATGCATCATAAGTTTCATAGTCAAAGTCTGCAGGCCTCTCAAATCCATACTCATCTGTTTTGCTATAAATACGTATATTGACAATATCAGAAATCACTGTCACACAAAGAAATAAAAAAAAACAAGAATGACTGAAATATAGTGAATGTCTCAGTTTTTATGGTAAGTCCACATATGCAGTATTTGCAGTTTGCAAGCTGAAAGCTGCTTTTTTTGACCAATCACAAAATTCCCACTGTGTTGTGAGTTACACAAATTCTGCGCATTAATATCTCATATCTCCACAATTTTAAAAAATCTTGTCAAAGTCAAGATGGTCCCTGTGACAGTTAGGGGATTCATTTAGACGTAGGCTTGAAATTTTAGCATTCTTTTATCTAAATAAAATGTTAAAAATTGCAAATAACCCAAGATATTTGACATGAAATATAACAGTGTAACTGTACTAAAAATGGTGTCACAACAGTGTAACTGTACTAGAAATGACGTTACAATTTGACAGCTCCTAACTGGGTCCCTATGACAGCTAGGACGTCCGTTCAAACGTCAAAATATAGCTTGTCAAAGGACATTCACTGGGAAATAAAGCAAGGCAAGTAAACAAGTTTTATTGAGGATGACTTTAGTTCTCAACTTAGTCCCTGTGAGTGCTCTGACAGTGAGGAGGTTGGTTCAAATGCCAAAATGTAGCCCAAAACTTCTGCTTTCTTTTGTCAAGATAGAGTTTTTATGAAAGAAACACTAATAACTGAGAAAACTGGCCTAGAACACTGTTGTGCATGCCAAAGTTGAATACAAAAATTTAGTATACTCTCTTCAACTATCCCAAAAGGGGAGGATTCCCTATTTGTTGGACAAATTCTCTAATCTGGCAACCCTGACATGGATATCATTAGAAATTTACAGATTTGCACATAGAATTTTTACCTGTCAAATGCCACAGAGCAAGCTCTGTTCTGACTTTCTAATCAATTTTTGACAGATGCTGATTCTTTTTGACAATTTATATTTTTTCTGTTTCTGATAAACTGTTCCTCTGAACCATAACAATAATAGATCAATAATTTCCTCAGAAAATAAGCCTAATTTAACAAGGAAAATTAGAAAAAATCTAATGTGGTGCCTATTAGTAAAAACAAGGTTTCTGATGGTTGTCATGATGGCAATCATTTTCTGATTACTGATACTGACAAATAACTGAAATCCCCATCCTGGGGCTTAAAAAATTGACACCTTGTATATCATTCAAGTTTGGCCACTTACTGAGACATCTAGAATCTTTAAACTATTTAGGAGTTTCTTTTCATAATATCATCAGAAAACCTAAAACAACAACCACTCTTTTTGAAGAAAACTCCAATATGGAACCAAAATTTCAAAAAGTTGTTTTACAAATACAAGTTTAAATTTTAGTGAGTCAATTTCCAGCACATTATAATTATCTAGTCAAACTAATTAACTTACCTATACTTAGAAGTTGCCATAATTATTAAACCCACAAAAATTGGTTTAAATACATGAATTCAGTCTGGTGATGACAAAGTAAGGTACACAAAAATATGACTAATCAAAGTGTGTTGGTTGGTGGATATAGATAAAATAAGACTTCCTAAATCCTACCGTTTACTTCAAAATAGCCACATAATTTAATCAGCACAATGATTTCAAATCTCTGGTTGTTGTCTGCATTGCATTTGAAATAAACATCAATATTGCAGTTGTTCTGCTATTTCCTACAAGGTTTTTCTTGATGTTGAGTTGTCTATATTACAGATAATTAGGCTAAAGTGTTTTTAAATGTTATTTTAATGTGAACCCCTTTAATAACTTTAATACCACTTTCGTTTTCATAAAAATAATAAAATTTAAATTAAATTTGATGGAAAATGATTATCAGGTTATGTTGTGAATTGCTTATTGCTTCTTCTTTTTTGCTTTTTTTATATAACCAAAATATGCTGATGGTTACAAAATAAAAATGTATCAATGGATGGGAAGATGGGAAGGCAATCTGTTGATTAGTGAAAAGTACACGGAAGATAGACTTTTTTCTGTTATAGCAATTTTTTTAAGCATTAAAAGATCGTATGGACCTGATCAATCACGAGGTTTTTCATATATGCTCTGTAAGCCTTTCACGTGACACAAATTCATGTGTGTTCAAGTGTCACAACTCTACTAAACACAGTTCATCTGTCAAATATGGCAGGCAAATAACACCAATATCGCATTGAGAAATGAGAAAATCCCTATCACAAAGAATTCCAAATAGCTCTATTAAATAGGAACATTGATTTTGTAATGTTGGTCAGGGTATTTGCAAAATCACGACGTGCCTGAAAAAAATAATTCTGAACGTCAACAAGCAAGAATTTTTTAAAAATATTTGTTAAAAAGATACTGACCGCTTATTTTCAGTAGATAGTGGCGACTGTTATAGTGGTAGATAATCCTGGAGGTGATTTAACATTAAGAAAATAGTTTTTTTCCGGACGCCATTTTGTATGTGCCGGTGATTTTAGGTATAGTTGTCAAAAATTTTTGTACAAAATTATTTTTCTCAACAAATTTATTTCCTGCCGTTAACATTGATAAACTCATTTTATAGTTATTCTAAGCTCGGCTTAACTGCGTTCTGCTTACGTTGCTTTTGTATATTTCTAATTGTGTCACTCCCATTTATTTTTGGTGTTAAAATCTGACATTGCTCACCAAATTCTATTTTACTTGTAATTTACCATTATTTGATGATGTCTGCTAAATTATCAGTATTCTAATAGACAATACTTATTTATAGAGACCCTAAAATGATCCTCTAGTGGAATCTAAAAGTGAAATAATGACTGTAGCAACAAGAGGACAGGAGATTGTTGAAGACAGCAAGGAAGTACAGGTAATTGTTTTTTTCTTGTCACTGATTATTGAAAACACAGTGTTTTTGTCTTGCCGAGACTCTTAAGTTATTTATGGTAAAATTGTGAATCTAGCTTTAATCTAAAGGTTTTTTTGGATTTAAAGCTGGCTTTTACATTCTTAGGTAATGACATTAGTTAGTTTTTACCAGAGAAATTAAATAATGTGAATGTAAGTGTTATTTCTACATTGAGACAATAGAAAACAAAGGTGGTTAACTTTTATTTTTGTGTGCACTTTGTAACATTCTTGGAATAAAATTGTTATTTATATTGAGAGCTAGTGAAATAAGTGTTTATGTTTTAATGTAAATTTTTCTCTCAGAGGTATTTTTGAGGGTGTTTTTGTCTCATATTTAAATATTGCCCATAATTCTTTCAAATCTCCACAGGGTTGCCACATCTGTTCCCAGTCAAAATAAAAAAATCCCCAAACTGTTACTTTTATTTTAATTCTTTTAAGATGACAGGTTTCACTACGACAGCTAGAAGGTTTAGTCAAATGTCAAAATGTAGCTCCTAATTTTAGCTTTACTTTACCAAGTTCTAACTGGGTTCCTATGTTATACTAGGAGGTATGTTCAAACATCAAAATGAAGCCCAAAACTTCTGCTTTGTTTTGTCAATACACAGTTTTTATGGACTAATAACTGAGAAAACTGGCATAAAACACTGTTGGCACTCCAAAGTTAACTACAAAACATTAGTATACTCTCTTCCACAGATTTTAGAGGTATAGTGCGTTTCTCATTAACTCAATCTATCCCATAAGAGGAGGTTTCCCTGGTATTTTCCTCCAGGAGAAATCCCCTAGATAAACACCTCCAAAAAATACCTTGAAACAAAAAAAAATCTCTTATTTTCTGGTGAAAATCTCCTAATCTGGCAACCCTGAATCTCCAAAACATTGTCCAGTGTTTTGTAAATTTATAAATTACATGTTATAAGGAGGTTGTGCCTGTGACATAATTCTTCAGTTAATCTATAAATTAAAATTACCTTTTTGACTAACAGAATATCTTGAAAGATTGCTAAATTTTATTAAATAGTAAAATAGTCAAGTTTGTATTAAGGTCATATTTATATATTATGTAAAATTTATTTAAATCTAAATTTAATTTATAAAAATCTTTAAACACCAACAATAAATAATATACAAAAATAATTTGTTTCTGGACTTGCTACAATATGAAAGGCTGGAATACATTAGTTTTGGTCTAGAAATATCCTTAGATATAGGTACTTTCTCACCAAATCAGATTGTGGGTGGTTTATATTTTTATTATGTATGTAATGGAAAATTTCCTGTTAAAACAGTACAAAGATGGCCAAATTTTATGACTTCTGATGCATTATCTGATAACATTAAATTTTATTGCTACCTTTTTGAAAGTAGGTAGTTTCAGTAACTAACCTATTACCACTGAATATTAAGGTGAAGTAACTTTATTAAGTAAACAATTATTTCAGTACACTAAATTACTAAAATCTCCGAGTTAATAATTTGATTTGACACTGAATTAAGCCGACTTTAGGATTCACCTAGGCTACGTTGTGATTTGACTGTGACAGATCATGTGCGAAATGTCACAGTCAAATTAAAACCTAGCCTAGGGTGCCCTTAAATATGTCAGTGCAATTGGCGCCTTACTTGAATATATTCACTTTCCTGAATGCGCCCACAGCCCAATGATATTTATACCGATTTCCCCAACCCTTTCAATTCGATTTTAAGTACAAGTTGAGGGTTGAATGTGATAGATCAGGTGCAAAATAACACAGTCTAAACCAACTTCTCTTTCTCTTTAAATCCTTAAATTCAACTTAGCTAATGTTGGGGAAAGGGACAATACATACTGGTATTTTAAATGACTTAACATTTGACATGTATTTGTCAGAAATGTCAACATAATATAACAGAATGTGACGCTACAATGAGGTAATTTGCTAAAATTTTAATTTAACCAACTGAATTAGAACTTTCAACTAAAAGAAAGATGACAGTAGCAACCAGCAAGAAGAAAAAAATGATCTAGTGGTAACAGCTTCAATCCATAATAAAATGTATTTACATTTAGCCAGATCTAAAATATTTGAAATTTGTAATTTATTTTGAATTGGATAAACTGAAAAAGTGATGTGCTTTTTGCTGTCATTTCGCTAACGGGGTATTTGTACAAAAATGTCAAAATGTTGCTAACCTGTCTTGTCTGTAGCTGTGACCAGAGTTCAGTTCATTTGCAGGAAGCTGAATATCTGAACCTGAAATTTATTGGATTTAGTCAAGAAAGTAACTTAATTTTGTTTTGATTTAATAGTTTGGTTTGTTTTTAACTACAGGGTATCAGAACTTATCTAATTTTTAGGAGACTTCACTTCTACTTTGAAAGATGTAATTCGCTGTGTTATAGAAGTATGCTATCTTAATTTTTTGAGAAAATTAATGAAATATTTAAAAAAAATGTTAAATAGCATACTTCTGCATTAACCCAGCGAATTATTATTAAATAACTGTATTGTAACCTTTAACATTCACTTCTCTATCTTCACAGTGCTGGATGTGTTTTGCATTTTTTTGAAACTTACTTGTTTTGCAAATTAATGATTTGAAATACATTATTTCTATGATTTGAAGGAATTTATGATTTTACAGAGCCCTACTGCTGGTCCTTCAAACACTGATACAGTTCAAGATGATAAGGAGGAACCCGACTTCCCAAAAGACAAACTAGCAACTCTCGACGATAAAATATCTAATTTGCGATGGGTAGTGCCTGTGTTGCCAGATCAAGAATTAGAAATTCTGTTAAAAGCGTCGATAGACTTGGCAAAAAAAAATTTAGACACCAAATCGGAAGCATGTCAACGATTCTTCAGGGAGGGCTTAACGATTTCATTCACCAAAATTTTAACCGACGACGCAGTTTCCAGTTGGAAGTCAAACATTCATGTTTGTATATATAAGAATTGTTTGAAACTTATCGAGCTTTGCGTTGCCAAGTTGTCGCACGACTGGTTTCCTTTACTTGAACTACTGGCAATGGTTCTCAATCCTAACAATAAGTTTCATACCTTCAACTCTTCAAGACAAAGTGAAACGGCTGGCGCTGGATGCAATTTAAGCGAAGAGGAGTTGTTTGCCAGGCCGTCGTCCGATCCAAGAAATCCTAGGGGTTGGTTAGTGGACTTAATTAACAGATTTGGTGAATTAGGAGGGTTTCAAAAACTACTCGAACGATTTCAAAATGGAAAAAACTTGAACGTATCGGTGGTCTATGCCTTATTAACACCATTCGGATTTTGCTATGAGTTTTTGACACCTCACACAATTCATAAATATGTTCTTCCAATTTTGGTGAGTATTATATTTTATTTAGATGGGGTCAGTGTTTGGAATTTTGAACATTTTCAGGAAATAGTACCAGGTATCCTGGACAAATTAACAGACGAAGAATTGAAACGTGAAGCGAAAAATGAACAGAAGAGTGACATTGTGTCTTTAATCATTAGATCGGCTAAAAACTTAGCGTCTAGAGTTCCTGATCAGGAAGAACTCATTAGAACTTTAGAAGGATTCAGACTGACAATGATTTTAAGACAGTTACAAATATCTAGCTTCAATGGGAAAATGAATGCACTCAATGAAATAAATAAAGTCATTTCTAGTGTAACTTATTATTCTAATAGACACCATGGGGTTGAAGAAGATGAATATCTGACACCAGAAAGGATGGCTGTAAGTATGATATATTTTGAGTGCTCAATTAATATTGTAAAGGTTGTTAGCTTCAACTAGAAATTACTATCGAAGCGTTTATACGTTTTGATAGTTTTTTTAATTTGACTTAGAGTATAATTTTTAAAAATGTCTTTTTTCTTAAGTTTTCTGTTCTAGGATAATAGTTAACCATTCGCTTATTTCAAGATTTTTATTTGAGAAATGGTTTTCTTTATTAAACCTTAAAGTGTTGATTTATGAAGGAAATGTTCAGAAAAAATTATGAAATAAGCCTTAAAACCTCAGATATTGAATCAATAATGTTTTCTGCTGGTCCAACTGCTTTACAGCTTAGTTAAATTGAAAACTGTTATTTAATTTTCAATATATCACCTTTTATCACTAATTTCTTCTAGAATTGGATAAACGACAACAAAGTTCTTGAAATAGTATTGCGCGATTCACTTCATCAGCCCCAATATGTAGAGAAGCTCGAAAAAATACTACGATTTGTCATCAAAGAAAAAGCACTCAGCCTGAGCGATCTGGACGCAGTTTGGGCAGCTCAAGCTGGAAAACATGAAGCGATCGTCAAAAATGTCCACGATTTACTAGCAAAACTAGCTTGGGACTTTAGTGCCGAACAATTAGATCACCTTTTTGAGTGTTTCCAAAACAGTTGGACGTCCGCATCGAAAAGGCAACGCGAACGGCTTTTAGAACTAATTAGGTTTGTATTTGGATTAATAACAATTTTCCTGCAACTGACGCGATTTTTATTGTTATAGGAGACTTGCCGAGGACGACAAAGATGGTGTAATGGCTCATAAGGTATTGACATTATTTTGGAACTTAGCTCATGCTGAAGATGTAACTACTGAAATTATGGATCAAGCTTTGGCTGCCCATGTGAAAATTTTGGATTATAGTTGCTCACAAGAAAGAGATGCTCAAAAAACGGTATGTAATTATTACTATTTTTTTTTACATAATATGAATTAATTGTAAACGTAATTTATTTTGACAGTTGTCACGTGACTGCCTAGGTAAATTATCCTGCAAAAACTACGTGATATCTATCACTAATGTCAAAATTTGCCTAGAATTTGCAAGAATTACAGTTTAACACAGATTTTTTCAGTTTTCGAAACAAGACGTGTTTTTTGGCAATTTTTAGAAGGTTTTCAGTATTATTTAGAGAGCGTGGCACTTCCAAAATGGTTCTAGAGGCATCTGACAATTTTTGGAAGGTTTAAGACACTTGTAGAGGTTTTTGGCACTTTTTAGAACCTTATTGTGTATCATCATATCGTGTACCTTATTCTTCTAATTAAAGGAAATCAATTGTTTTTGTGGAATCAACAGTTACTTAATTCAATGGGGTGATATCAAAATTACAAATCAGTAACAAATGAAACTGGCATAGATTGTCAAATTTTAACTTTAAAACAGTTTATTGCTCATTTTAGTGCATTTTTAAGTAAAAATATTCGTTTATACTTCTTTGTAGGTATGGTTAGACAAATGTGTTGAGGAGCTGAAAAGTGGTGATACTTGGGTTCTGCCAGCTTTGAAACAGATTCGAGAAATATGCACTCTTTACGAACAAAACACCAACGGAGGTCATCCACAACGTACCCATCACATTTACTATCGACAAGAGATAATTGAAAGGCTGCAGAACCAGCATTCCCTTGTTATATTAGTGACCAACAGTTTAACGAGTTACATGGAACATTTACGAACGCTTTATAAGGAGAGACCGGATCTAACGCCTGAAACCTATATTCCCGATGGCCGTTATTGCCATAATTTGCAGGTTCAGGAGCGACTTAACTTTCTCAGGTAAATTAACATGCATACGAGATTGACGGTTTTCTTTTTACGAAAACTTAATAATTCGTATAGTATATGAAATTCTGGCAATATAATAACGCTATTAAATCATTTAGTTTCATAGAAGTTTGTAGGTACAAGTGCAAAATATTACATTACAATTCAACACATTCTGTTACTGTTATTAACTACATAAACCGTAGTTTTTTTAGGTTTCTGTTGAAAGACGGCCAGCTTTGGCTTTGCGCCGATCAGGCCAAACAAATCTGGCAGTGTTTAGCTGAAAATGCGGTATTCCCGTCTGACCGCGAAGCTTGTTTTCGATGGTTCTCGAAGCTGATGGGTGAAGAGCCTGATTTAGACCCTGGCATTAACAAAAACTTTTTCGAAAATAACATTCTGCAATTGGACCCAGTTTTACTGACCGAAAGCGGAATTAAATGTTTCGAAAGGTTTTTTAAAGCTGTAAATGTCAAGGAAGGAAAGCTGAAGTTAAAAAGACGAACCATATTAACGGATGATCCTGATCTAATTGGAATCGATTATTTATGGAAGGTAAGATATTTTTAAGATGTGTTAATTAGAAAACAGTGTAAACTTGGTTTAAGGTTTATAAAAATAATTCAAACTATTTTTTTCACACGATTTATTAAGTAAATAACCATTCTAGGTTGTTACTTTGTGTCCTGACGATATTGCCGCTCGAGCAATTGAATTACTTCGGGAAGTAAGCACCAACTTAGGTCCAAGGTTGTATCAGAATCAGGTGGACTTCCATATGCAATACATTGCGGAATGCTACGATCGACTTAGGGCACATTACGACACTATTACAATATTACAAAAGTCGTTATTGGAAAAGGAGTCCGACGAGCCCCTTTTACCAATCAGGATAGGTGCTGAGGCTGTGAAAATGTGCAGAGTTATGAAAGTTCTGCAAGAGTACATAAGCGAATGTGATAATGCCTTTGTTGGCGAACGAAAAATATTGCCTTTGCATAGGTGAGTGAGCAATCGGTTGTACATTTCGACCTCACCGTGTAAAATTATTTTAGAGCGTGCTACGGCAAACACTTGGCTTTAATCATTAGATTTTCGAGTATAAATAGACAAGTTGAAGATATGGAACTGCACACTCACACAAATGACACATTATCCTCTTTGAGAAAAGTGATTCTTAGGCGTCTTAAACCCGGAGTTCACTGCAAATTAGAATTGTTTTTAAATGGAGAACCTTTGGAACCAGCGGACGACAAGAAGCTGCTGTCGCAAATTCCACTACGAGACAAAACGGTAAGTTGACAGCTTAAATATTTTAACAAACAACAACAGGATGTTGTATTATATTCAACTATATTCGAGAATGCACCAAATGCAAAAATTTGTTTAAATATTCTTAGTTTTTTTATTTAATATATAATAATCTTTCAAAAACTTTCGTCTTGTAACATCAACTTTAGTGACGGTTTTTGTGAAAAAATGTTCCTAGAAGTCTTTGGCAATTTAAAACAGTTCTGGGAAAGTTTAAGACACTTTGCAGAGGCCCTTAGGTTCTCAATAGCATTTAGAGGCCTATAGTATTTTCAAAATGGCCCTAGAAGGCTCTGACAATATAAAACCAGTCTGGGAAGGTTTCAGACACTTGTACAAACCTCTGAATTCCCTGATCTGATTTCTAGAAGGTTTTCAGTCATATTTAGAGAGCTCTGGCACTTTCAATAGTTATTTGCGCAACTAGGGAGGAGTGAGAAAGTTCAAGGGTGCAAAATTTTTTCTACGTCCAATCTTATGTTTTATGAAAAAAAGCAGCAGTTAAATACTATGTTAATACCTGGCTGAAGGTGTTGTTACTAAAGATATGTTTGTCAATAAAGTGACAAACTGTCTTTAGAAAGTGTGACTTTTACCAGTGGCACTTTTCCTCCCTATGGAGGAAAATACCTTCAGTCTCTCTGCTGGGGCCTAATTCTTGAAAGCAGGAAACGGAAATCTCAGGTAAAGTGTTGATAGAATGTGACAGAAGAAGCTGACAATAACGGGTTTCTGTCACATTCTACAGGTCTTTCTCTTGATAACTCCCTTCCCTCGTTTCAAGAATACGTATCCTGGTGGCACTTTCACACCCTAGATAGTGAAAGTGATATTTTCATCTCTCAAATAAGAAAAAAAATGATTTTAGATGCCTCTAACAAATTAAAACAAGTGTGGGAACATTTAAGGCACTTCTAGAGGCCTCTGGCACTTTTTAGAAGGTTCTCAATCGCATTAAGAGGTTTGTGGAACTTTCAAAATGGTCCTACGTGTATTGTATTTCATTCGGAGTATAAGTTACTGTATACATAAGGGGTCTTGTGAACAATAACTAACCACGAATTTACTACGACGAGATACTTTGTCCGCTGTTGCCATCTAAGTGATCAGTCACTTGGTTAGCATAGGTTCACCTAGCATTTTTTTTTTAATAATATTTAAAAAATAACCATTACAGCATAACCATGTTTTTGATTACTCTATGTGATCGGCCACTAGGTTAGCATAGGTTCACATATTCTCATATTCATTCTTTTTTCAAAACACTTCTACAATTTTTAAGAATGATGTAATATTTGATTTCAGACTACGCGTGCGATTTGGCAACAGCGCAGACGAACTTTCCAAATCAGCTGATCAAATTCCACAAAATGCATGTAAAATCATCGATTTTTTTAACGATTTTGTGACAAAAATTGTGGATCGTTCGCATTTTTTCTTTTTTATCTGTACTATATAGGACGTAACCTAACCCAAAAAAAAAAATTGACTCAAAATTCGTGGTTAGCTATTCTTCACAAAACCCTACATAAGTTCCGCATTTAAACTTCCATGCTGCGTCACATAAAGTATCACTTGTACTCCTAATAAAAGAAATATTTTTATTTTTTAAGCCAAACTCAGTTGTTATTATTTGACGAATGTTTTATCATCCGTTTGGTATTGGTAAGACGGGCGAGGGATCCATTTGTTTTTCTTAGGACTTTGCGTACTTCTATCATCAACCCTGCTTTAGAAACACATAAATCGTGATCTAAAAAGAACTAAATAGTTTCAGTCTCCGCTCAGTAACATGACAGGTAGATCTCGTTTTTAACGATTCCTTAAAACTTTGAATCGTCAGGAATCATATAATATCAATGATTTAGAGAGACTTTTATCAAGGTAAAATGATGATTATGGTATGTCCATAAACAGATTTGATAGTTTCCATTATTAAGTCATTGTTAGTGTTTTACGTTCTTTATTTTTCCAGATTATATCAGCCAAAGTCATTCAAGTAAATTCAAATATGGCATCGTCGCAAGATAGTAGTTCAGATAGCTCAACGTCGTCACCACAGCATTTATATGACAGTCCCAACTCGGACGTTGAGAATCTTCTACCTGGTGTTCTGATGTCCCAAAATCCAATTTACGCCCAGTTTTTTTGTCAGATAATGACGATGGGCAGTCAATTGGAGTTCGCTGCCTTAAGAGATAGCGCACACGCGTTATTGAAAATGTTGCCTTGTGATACTAGAACTATTGAGAAACTAAGAAATCTGTTTGCCACTCCCGGAGAACAGAATAAGTCGATGGATGCTGTGTTTTTTAGAGCTGCGCCTTCTGAGGTAAATGATTTTCCATTACATATTCATATTATTGAAAACTTTAAAATGTTTGTATGATTTCAGGTTTTATATCATTTGGAAGTTCTTTATACCATGTTGATGCCTGCAATGGATACCTTGTCAGAGAAAACTTACGACTTTCAATATTCTTTTATAACGTCAGGAGAAGCGCATATCTTTTTGGAGATGTTAACCAAAAATAATTTTATGTCTAGCGCCGATAATATTACAAGAAGATCGGCGTATTTGGTCGTTTTAAAGATTTGTAAGCTCATTTTGACGTCTGTCGCGCACGTACTCGTGACATTGAGCGAAGAACATACTCCCCCTGAAAATGAAAATTTTAATGAAAATAACACTACACCTGGGATGCATTTAAGGCAGGCGCTCAGATCCGTACCTGGACATTCTGATTATGTAAGTCTGACAATTCAATAATGTAGAGACAAACTTGGACCATGAAGTCATTAAAGTGTATGGTCTGTCAGCAGACATTACAACGTTAATTATTATAAATTATTGCGATTTGTACTACACATCTAAAACCTTTTTTTGAGCATTACCATTCCAGGTTGAATAGACAAATAACGTTTGACACATAAATTTCGGGTCACGGCTACCAAACATCCACTATTTAGAACATTAATTTTTACCTACGCTCTATGTTACCTCTTTGTAATATTTTTTTGCTAGATGTGTTTTATTATTATAAATGTTCAGTGATCCCCATTAAAACACTTTACATTTTTATTTTCCATAATTTCAGCTGTTACGTCAAGTGTCGATCAAACTATCGCAAGGTTTAGCTCAGCTGATGGTCGCCGAAACGGGAGGATCCGGTCAAGCTCAAGCATTGTTCAGCCAAGCCTTAAACTGGGAATTACCAGATCTGGCAACCACTTTGGCTCTCGTAAGATTAGTTTGGGCGGCGAGTAGCGACAATTTAGGCGCTCTTAATTCAAATTCTGAAACGTTGCACTCGCTCTGCGATCCGACTAAACAAACAAAACCACTAGAACTGGACTGTGAAGATGTTTTGCTATGTAAAGAGGCCATGGAGCTACTTAGCACTGCTGTCGTTTTAAATTCCAGTAGTTTGGAACATCTGTACCAGGATAACTGGTATGTTTTAATCTTATTTTCAAAACTGCGCTTTTAACATACTTTGGTTGCTTAGTTAACTTTTTTTAGGAGGAATTATAGTTTCTTCAATAGTTAATAATTTTTTTTAGGTGGCCGGACTTTATCACTGATTTGGTGCTGTTAAATCCTTGTTGCGCGGTAAGAGTAGCCGCAGCGGAACAACTAATCGTAATTTGCACTTGCGGCGCTGCAAGTCGACTCGCCTTGCAACTTATTATGCCTCTTTTGTTCTCACTTCTGAACACCATCGTGATACAGTATGCAAATAATTCCCATGAGTATTTTCAATTGTTGTGCAGACTAGTCAGCGTGGCTAATTACACAGGGTGTCCGTTGAATGACGTGAATACTTTACTGGCCAACGAGGTACGTACATAATTTATTGTTACGATTTTCCCGTGGGTTCACACAAAGTCAGTTTAACTCAACAATTAATAACTTTATTAATACTTCAAAACACTCCGTACAATAATTAACACAGCTACTAAAAACACTACTACAATTCCACAATTATTCCACTATTTAAACTTAACCGCGTTCCCAAAATCACTACTACACTACACTACCCACGTCGACGCCGCTTCTTTTATATTCACAAACCACGTTCTAGAATGACCGCGAAACGCTTCGCGATTTGCTTCGAATCTTCCAGGTGCGGCGCTTCCTAACTGTGGCCTACTTTAATACGCGCCCGGCCAGATATTACGGCGCATCGGTTTCATCGAGTATCGAGCATAGTAGGCCCAAACCGTAACATTATTGTTTAAAAACTGCGATATTAATAACAAAGCTGCCTGTTTTAATTTAAATGCTCAAAAGTTTCATATTTGCGAATTATCAAGTTAACTTTTGTAAATAATTCTTTCTAAATCGTTCAGTTAAATCAGGTGTCCTGTTTCAACTAATATTATTTTAGCATTTTTTTATACATGTTTTATAATCAATCGGAAGTAGATGTCAACTTGCTTACTGTTCTCGCGGACTGAGTTTATCCGTGCGTCATCCCCCTGTGATTTAGAAGTAGACATGCATTATTGACTTTATCCTTGTCTATTGTTCACTTTCAGAAAGCGTGATCTAAGTGAATGTCTTCCAAAAAAAACATTTACTGATTAGCGCTTCTATTTCAGTCATTGTCAGTTTGATAACCATCGAAATTTATTTGATTTGTTTACTATTAATTCTTTTCCGTTTCTTTGTGTTGTTAATCATTTATAAAGTTTTCTATTTACCACACCACCACAGTTCTTTTAAGAGCTATTGTTTCTACGCTTTTAACGTTCTGTAAGTACTTTCATAATATTATTATTGATATTTTTATTTTTTTTATGTCGGCTGTCACGATCTAACCAAAATTGGCACAATTAGTAACCTGTTTTGAAAAAAAAGTGGGAGTGTCTATTATGGTTTTTATTTAGCCATTTGGTTTTTCCTAAATTCGGAATTACTTACTATTACAGTATTTTTTTAGAAAATGCCTGGAAAAATTCTCCACAGACAAGCCCAGCAGTTAATTCTTAACCTTTGTGAATATTTTGAATTGGAAAAAACCAATGGAGGACCTTTAGAAGCTTTATCATCTGTTCAGGAAGAAAATAAGAAATTTTAAGACCTTACATATTCTTACTGATGTATTTTTTTTGATACTAGAAGGTTGTAGCTGCTTTGAAAATTTCCCGCAAAACTGTTTATTCGATTCGGAAAAAACAAGCAAGTAATCTTATGATTTTCTCACCTAGAAAACGTAAATCGAGATGTTATCGACGGGCCAAGACAACTGATTTATCTGAAAGCATTAAAATGGATGTTCGAAATACATTATATGATATGTACAACTATAGTATGTTAATAATAATAAAATATATCTACTTTTGTAAGAAACATCTATTAACATTTCATTGTGTCCAAAGACTGAGATTTTTGGGTTGCATTATAGATTTTTCATAAAAATTTCTTGAAACATATTAATAATAAAGTCATAAAAAATAAAATAAGCGTCTAAAATGTTTTCCAGCGAGTTTAAAATAAAATAAGTGGATTGCAACCTGAAAATGAGATATGAGATACTACAGCATCACTCAGAATGTCTTATTGAATTTTTAATTTGTTGTATTTATTTTAGAGAAACATGTAACCATCCAGAACCTAAATCAAAAGCTTAAAGTTAAAAAAATACTACATATTGGTGATACATCTCTGCGAATTTTGGTAAATAAATTAGGTTTGAAATTTAGACGGAATTCTATGATCCAAACGGAGACTTCTCATAAATAAAAAATGTTATTTCGGTCCAGATATTTGCTTTGGTATAAGGTTGTTTTAGTGCAAATTTGCAGCCAAAGATCTCTACTTTCTGACTGACAATACACGCAAAATTTTAAACGTGACGAAGCTTTAGACACGCCCTTTTCTATAATATGAACACAACAGGTTTGTTGACGAAAACTTGATTTGATTCATATGATTATAAATGACGTAGCCTTCGTGACGCACGGGTAAACTCACTCCGCGAGAACAGTATTTTAAATGGAACACCCTGTATATTATTCATCGTGTATCATGACGTTCATGTCACACTGTAAATTTCCTTGATAACGTATTACTGCTTTATTTTAGGTGGCTTGGTTGCGAAAAGCTCGAGACAAGAATGACGTTTTAATTGAGGGTCATTTGCTACTAGCGAAAGAATTGTTGAGCTTTATGACACCAGAACAAAAATGCGAACTGGGCAGCACTGAATCGAGTAGCCTAATTAAGGAGTTGCTCGAAGATTTTCTGTTTCCAGCCAGTAAACTGCAGTTACAATTAACAAAAACCAAACAACTTGGAGGAGATCCTGCCATTCCGATATGCGATACGCCTCAGACGCAGGGAGCCGCTTTTGATTTAATTATAGCTTTATGCGTTAATTGCATCCCTAATTACAAGCAGTTAGTTAACATGCTAACCGAAATGTTTTATATGGGTAAGTAGTAAACTGTAAACAAGTTACAGTAGAACTCAGTTGAAACTACTGAAATATTGCTTCTTTTGCTAGAAGAAGCTCTAATAAGGTAGTTATAAAAGGTTTTTCTAGATCAAGACACTGCTATTACGGAATGGGATTATTTACCAGCGGTTGGACCTCGGCCTTTTAGGGGTTTTGTGGGCTTGAAAAATGCCGGAGCCACTTGTTACATGAACTCCGTTCTTCAGCAACTGTATATGGTCGAAAACATTAAGGAGGGTATTCTGTCTGCGGAAGGGGCGGCCACTGACCCTAATGAAGATTTTACTGGTGAAGAAAGGTCCGATCTTGATATTGATTGTACTGATGATCGGAATTGTGTGGATGATAACAGGAAAGATTATAACGTCGGCATTTTGAAACAAGTGAGTTTTTATTAGGTTTAAAAGAACATGAACAAAATAATGTGGTTTTGTTATTTTTAATGTACTAGATGAGTGCAATATTGCCAATTAATTAATGTTTTAACTATTTGCTTACAGGTTCAAGCAATATTTGGTCATTTAGCTTGTTCTCGACTCCAATATTATGTACCGCGTGGGCTCTGGAGGCATTTTAAGTTGCAAGGTATTATCAAAAATTACTCTTTTGCTATAAATTTACCGATACAATTACAGGAGAACCAGTCAATTTAAGAGAACAGCAAGACGCTGTAGAATTTTTTATGTCTCTAGTCGAAAGTCTGGACGAAGCTTTAAAAACTTTAGGTCACGAACAAATTATGTCTAAGATATTAGGCGGTTCGTACTCTGACCAAAAAATTTGTAAAGGCTGTCCACATCGTTATTCCAAAGAAGAACCTTTTAGTGTTATAAGCGTAGATATAAGAAATCACAGCAGTTTACCTGATTCAATGGAACAATACGTAAAAGGTTAGTTTTCTGATTAACCGCAGTGGTTTTGGTTGCTATTGAAAATATTTTAGGTGAACTGTTAGAAGGGGCCGATGCCTATCATTGTGAGAAGTGTGCGAAAAAGGTGGTAACCGTGAAGCGCCTGTGTGTAAAAAAACTTCCTCCGGTATTAGCTATCCAGCTGAAGAGGTTTGAATATGATTTCGAACGAGTATGTGCCATTAAGTTTAACGATTACTTTGAATTCCCACGGGAATTGGACATGGAGCCTTATACGGTTTATGGATTGGCCAAAATCGAGGGAGAGATTATAGACTGTGATTTAGATCCTAAAGCTAGTGATGTTTGTACTAAGTATCGTTTGTCTGGCATTGTTGTTCATTCCGGACAAGCTTCAGGTAAGTCGATCTATTCTTTTGATAAACTGTTTTTAAATTAATATTTCCCGTTGCAATTTATTATTTTATTAAGAATAAGGCAAGTGGGTACTTCTGGCTAATTTTTAAAGTTGTAATGTCTTTAGCTTTTTTGAAAAAGCATATTAAATGTGGGCGTTAAATTAAGTACTTGATTCACTTGGAAACTGGTAGAACTGGATTATTTCTCTACAAAAAAATAATGGTCTGATAAAATTTCAAACATAAAGATTTAGGAATTTATAGAATTTTGTACTATAATTTTTCAGTACGTTCCTGGATTGTAGGTACGCTTTGTTAGTCCAACAAAGTGTAGGTTTAGCAGAGCGAAGCTCCGTTATTTAAGGAGTTACAGCAAAAGTGTAAATTAGAGAATTGTAGGGAATTTTACCTTTTCACCATTTTTGCCCTAAAGGACATTTAAGGAAGTTACAGGCCGAAAATTGTCTGCAATGCACTCAAGTGCTTCAGTAATTCCAAAGTGTAGGTTAAATTTAATCTCAAATATCTCAGAAATCGGAAAACTTTGGTATAGCATTTACTGGCTCAATAAATAGCCCTGGGTTGGGGCTACAAAATGACGTAATAATATATAGGGAGTCCCATTTAAAATAACCGTTTTCGAGGACATTGAACTCGGAAAGTAATTAAACTGCTTAGGCCGTTAAAATGGTCAAACAGAGGGGATAAATTAGACTTAATTTATGGTTTCAAATGTGGATTCTATCAGAAATTGAGTCATTGTATATTTTGGTAACATTATGTGTTTTTTCTATGATTTTTTCACTTGATTTTTAGCATTTTTCTTAAAACGACAAAATAATGCTTACAAGTAAAAATCAAGTGTTATTTGTCTATAAATGCTGGCAATTCCGCACGTTATTTATTATTTCAGGTGGACACTATTATTCTTACATTAGGCACCGCGATTTATCTGGTGAAGTAAGATGGTATAAATTCGACGATGGCGATGTATCCGAATGTCGAATGGGCGAAGATGAAGAAATGAAAGTCCAATGTTTCGGCGGTGATTACATGGGCGAGGTATTTGATCCGATGCTGAAAAGATCGACGTACAGACGCCAGAAACGTTGGTGGAACGCTTATATGTTGTTTTATACCAGGCATGACGTAGAAGAAGAATCTCTAGCCAAATCGTTTAGTCAGCTTAGTTTATGTGAGTCTTATTTTTCTGAAACATTACACTTTGGTACCGATTAACACCTTTTTTTCTTTCCAGCTTCTTCGATGAAAGAAACCCACTTAAAAATGCCTGTAGCGATAGAAAATAGTATAAGGAAGCAAAACATTAAGTTCTTGCATCATCGGAGTCAGTTCACGTTAGAATATTTTGCGTTCATACGAAAATTGGCTACCACTTGTGCCCCGGCCAATATAAGGCAGAGCCAGAATTTGTCGAATGATCTGTTAGACCAACAGTGTTTGCTTACTGTTCAGTTAGTTAGTAACTTTCTGTTTCACACCGGTTGGCACACAAAGAAGAATCTTCGCGGGTTGGCTATGGACTGGTAAGTTTACTTAAATATCGATATTTCAGTGGTATTTTGTTTTAAACATGGTAACCACAACAACAAACTGAGAACTCTTTTAAAACTGAACCAAATTAAAATGGCGGGTAGTTTAACTGTCAAGTTTTCTAAACATTATTAAAAATTAGGAGTGATTGCAAATTAAGTTGGCTATATTGGTAGAATATGATTGGTCGGTTTTTAACTTTTAAATGGGAATGAATTTTTTGATTACTTTTGCTTGTGTATGTCAAGCTTTTGTATCTACTCCTCCAAGTTTTTAAGTAATGTAAAGTGTGTTCTTTTTCAATAATATCTTACTTGTCAGTATTTATTTGACTTGTTTTCTATGAACTAGTAAATATAATTAATTCAGATCAAAGTTTGAGTCTCCAAGAAGAGAACACTGAAATTTTTACTATTAGAGAATAAAACAGAAGATCTGAAACAGGATCTTTCGAAAATACACCGTAATTTAGCAATTTTGAGATTTTTAAAAATCTCTAAACGTGTTTAGAGATTTTTAAACGGTTTGAGATACCATTCAGACCTATTATATGCATATGACATAAGTAAAGTTCTAAAATGTTCCCAGCTACCAAATAAACTAGGTTGAAATGCAACTAACATATAGCACAATTTTTCTTACCCTGTATTTTGTAATTAATAAAGGAATTACTTTTATTGAAAATCAATCTGTGCACCTCATCTTATAAGAAACTGTTTTTCGATCCCTTTTTTGGTCTTAGACGTCATTTTGGAGATTCAGGTCATTCAAAATGACCAGAAATTTTACTGTTTCAAAAGAAGGTCGAAAATATTTAAATGTTTGGTTTCTTTCCAAGTTAGCGCAATACTATCAAAGTCAAAAACTTATAATAGACAGAATAGAACAAAATTTAAAAAAAAGTAAATGTGTGAAGAAAAGTTAGAAATTATTCCTCTCTCTAGAAAATACTCTAAATGAGTATGGCAAGTCAGCTTTAGTTTGAGCCCTAACTTTTTAAAATATTACACAAACATAATAAAAGTAGTTCTAATAAAGTTTTTTCATATTTTCAGGTGTGATGTATTATGCATGCATCTCAGGGCGTCTCCGTCTATCCGTTTGTGGTTCGGTCTTAACATGCTCTTTAATCACATGAATCGTTTTTGCGAGTACCTACTTGGTTGCCCCAGTAACGAAGTTCGATCA
Organism: Ips typographus; assembly: GCF_016097725.1. Classification (NCBI taxonomy): domain Eukaryota; kingdom Metazoa; phylum Arthropoda; class Insecta; order Coleoptera; family Curculionidae; genus Ips; species Ips typographus. The sequence goes on along the minus strand of NC_138430.1, from coordinate 3,073,724 downwards.
GCGTTCATGAAGCTCGTAGTTTTGTTGGCCCACTTTTCAATTAAGGACCCTCCGTGTCCGTGTCCGCAGGGCATCAGTAATCCGGACGTAAACGCCAACTTGAGCGACCATGTGATATGGGCCTTATTGGCGCTGTTACAACGGGAAGTTAGCGAGCACGGTCGGCATTTACCTCATTACTGTACCGTGTTTCATATGTACGCTAATCAAGGTAAGTTAACATATTTTGTAGCGGGGTTTCATCAAATTTAACTCTTTTTTTCCGTGTACTTTCCATATTATACTAATTTTATATGTTAACTTTAAAGGTATTCAGGAAAAAGCCCAATTACTAAGATTAAATGTGCCTGCGACGTTTATGCTAGTGGCCTTAGATGAAGGACCAGGACCCGCGATTAAATACCAATATACAGAACTAGGCAAACTTAATCAATTGGTGTCTTGTCTTGTCCGTTGCTGTGATGTTAGTGCAAAGTGTCAGTCTAGTGTACCCGGTGCCCAAGTTCAACCGAACCCATATAGAGAACCGTCGATAGAAGATTATATAATGCCAATATCGCCCCAAGCCGCCGATATTTTGTTCAATCGTAATAGGTAAACTGATTTCCCTTATTTTAACAGAACTTAATAGCAGAAATTTGGTTTTATTTCAGTTATATTAAAAAAGTTATCGAAGATGCAAACTTAACGGAAGACGCCATTAAATTACTCCAGTTTTGTTCGTGGGAGAATCCGCAGTTTTCTAAACACGTCCTGTCAGAACTGCTGTGGCAAATTGCTTTTGCGTATTGTCAAGAACTGAGGCATAACATTGAGATCCTGTTGTCGGTACTGTTGATTGAAGATTCGTGGCAATCGCACCGGATACATAACGCTATCAAAGGAATACCGGACGAAAGGGAAGGCCTGCTAGATACAATCGGCCGATCAAAGAATCACTATCAAAAGCGAGCATATCAGTGCATCAAGTGTCTTGTAACACTTTTTGCTAAGTGTGGACTCGCCCAAAGTTTGCTCCTAGGCCAGTCGGATGTACGAAGGTAAGTTCTGAATTTGACATACCCGTTTTACATTTTTAATTTTACTAAACACCAAAATGCTAATATTTTAAAATCTCTGTGTTGAATTTGTGATTTACCACCGTTTAGAAGGTGTTATAAATATCTTCAATATTCCCAAAAGTAATATTACAGGGTGTTGAAGAGTTTTGTGACAAAAAATTAGTGAAGATTTCTCTGAACAAATTAAGAGACTCTCCTAGTCTCCTAGTGCTTTATTGGTTTTAATGTACTGTTCTCGCGGAGTGAGTTTACCCGTGCGTCACGAAGGCTACGTCATTTATAATCATATCAATCAAATCAAGTTTTCGTCAACAAATCTGTTGTGTTCATATTATAGAAAAGGGTGTGTCTAAAGCTTCGTCACGTTTAAAATTTTGCGTCTATTGTCAGTCAGAAAGTAGAGATCTTTGGCTGCAAATTTGCACTAAAACTACCTTATACCAAAGCAAATCAAAAATATCTTGACCGAAATAACATTTTTTATTTATGAGAAGTCTCCGTTTGGATCATAGAATTCCGTCTAAATTTGAATCCTAATTTATTTACCAAACTTGAAACCACGCAGAGATGTATAACCAATATGTAGTATTTCTTTAACTTTAAGCTCTTGATTTAGGTTCTGGATGGTTACATGTTCCTCTAAAATAAATACAACAAATTAAAAATTCAATAAGACATTCTGAGTGATGCTGTAGTGTCTCATATCTCATTTTCAGGTTATTTTATTTTAACCCGCTGGAAAACATTTTAGATGCTTATTTTATTTTTTCTATGACTTTATTATTAATATGTTTAAAGAAATTTTTATGAAAAATCTATAATGCAACCCAAAAATCTCAGTCTCTGGAAACAATAAAATGTTAATAGATGTTTCTACAAAAGTAGATATATTTTACTATTATTAACATACTATCGTTGTACATATCATATAATGTATTTCGAACATCCATTTTAATGCTTTCATTTTAATCAGTGGTCTTGGCCCGTCGATAACGTCTCGATTTACGTTTTCTAGGTGAGGAAATCATAAGATTACTTGCTTGCTTTTTGCGAATCGAATAAACAGTTTTGCGGGAAATTTTCAAAGCAGCTGCAACCTTCTAGTATTCAAAAAAATACATCAGTAAGAATATGAGGGGTCTTAAAATTTATTATTTTCTTCCTGAACAGATGATAAAGCTTCTAAAGGTCCTCCATTGGTTTTTTTCAATTGAAAATATTCACAAAGGTAAAGAATTAACTGCTGGGCTTGTCTGTGGAGAATTTTTCCAGGCATTTTCTAAAAAAATACTGTAATAGTAAGTAATTCCGAATTTAGGCAAAACCAAATGGCTAAATAAAAACCATAATAGACACTCCCACTTTTTTTTCAAAACAGGTTAGTAATTGTGTCAATTTTGGTTAGATCGTGACAGCCGACATAAAAAAAATAAAAATATTAATAATAATATTATGAAAGTACTTACAGAATGTTAAAAGCGTGGAAACAATAAATCTTAAAAGAACTGTGGTGGTGTGGTAAATAGAAAACTTTATAAATGATTAACAACACAAAGAAACGGAAAAGAATTAATAGTAAACAAATCAAATAAATTTCGATGGTTGTCAAACTGACAATGACTGAAATAGAAGCGCTAATCAGTAAATGTTTTTTTTGGAAGACATTCACTTAGATATTTACCCTTTCTGAAAGTGAACAATAGACAAGGATGAAGTCAATAATGCATGTCTACTTCTAAATCACAGGGAGATGACGCACGGGTAAACTCAGTCCGCGAGAATAGTATAAAAATCCTTGCATGTTTGGCGCTCCTGCAACTTGGAACACCAACACTAAACACAACGAACTTTTTCAGAGCATGGAGATTATCGGTCACTTGGCTACAAGAGGAATTAGAACGAAAATACCCTCCAAATTCTCACTACGCTTATAACACGTGGTCTCCTCCCGCTCAAAGCAACGAAAACTCTAACGGTTATTGCTTGGAACGATCCAACAGTGCGAAGAAGACTTTAGAACGAGCTCTGGAACTAATGCCGGAAGAAATGATGCCAGATGCCAGTGAACGGGTAGAAGTTGAGGGAGCAGAAGATCCGGAATCGCAGGAGGAAACTGGACATGTTAGTGATGAACAGACGTTGTTATGAATAAAGGATTATTTGATCAGTTTTAAGGTAAGTTGGTGATGTTCACTTAATGTTAGTTTTTGTTTGTAATTTCATACACAATTTGGTAATCCAACATTTATCTTTATTTTTGAAAAATTAAAAATGTTTCTGCTGTTTACTGAATTTGTGGTTATGGAGAGAACTACAAAGTGAATTTAAAGAATATCAATAAAATGAAGTGCAATATAATTAATATTATTAACTAATTTCAAAGCCAGAAAGAAAATTCCAACATTGGGGGGGTTTCAGGCTCTTTCATAGGTTATTACTAACTGAATATCACTACAATATGTTCATTAAATGCGTCAAATACAATTCCAAGGATCAACAAAACATTACAATAATAAATAGTAAAACTCAATTTTGGGCCACCTTACATGAATTTACATAAAAGTTTTGTCTTGTTAATTTATATAGCAACCATATTTTTTGTATATTCAGGTCAAAATTGTCATACAGAAGTTTGAGTCAACATCATGGTACCTACTATGAGAAAATCAAAAACATCTACTAAGGCGCAGTTACCCGAGGACATACGCATTATATTAAAGGTAACGTTTTCCTGTTTTCTCACGTGGAACTTACCGAGCTTTGTATCTCAGCGTTTAGAGTAAAATTTTTTGTTCTGTAATGTTATCATTTTGTATAAGCTAACCGTATTATCTCTCTACTTGTTTTTTTGGTAACTTTCAATTTACTTTTTACTTGAGCTCTAAGATGTAAATGATTTTAGATAACCAGTGTTATTTTACGCTTCTTTGGGACTTTGTGTTACCAAAACAGTGATGTTTTATTTAAATTTGCTGGAATAAACATCATTGTTATTATTAAGTTAGTGTGAGTTTTGAAATGAAATAATTTTTTACTGTGTGACTTTTTTTTGACCAAAAGGTTGAAAGTTACAGAGTTTGTGATAAAATTGTCAACAAGAGTTATACCTAATGTTCATCGTGGAAAGTCACTCCTCGTCATTGCTACGTACTAACTTAACTAAAACTGTTTAAATGTATTACCCAAAATAGACCAAATGAGCTGTTTATGTCATATAGCGTGGGAGAAAATAATACCAATTTTCATGCATTTACACACAGTGTCCAAAACTAATTATATAATTCACTATTTTTCTTTTGTGTCCAAAAATCTGAACGACTCTTTACCATGTTACTCAAGAATTTTCAAGACCAAAAGTCCCGAAGAAAACTTGTTATTGTATCTACAAAAAGTTCCGCATAATAAATTTTGTCTTTGAGGTTTTTTTACGCTGCTTTTTACTTTTCGAAACAAATCGAATTAAAAAAAAAACAAGAAGAATGACATCATATTGTCAAACCCCCAAAGCGAATGCGTTGCAATTCATGTTGTGAGTTCTACTTGACTCTGTTTACATTTCTGTATATAAAAAATGTGATCACAATGGATAGTAAGTTTTCTTGAGTGTAGAGAACCATATGTGATACGTACGTCTAAACTAACGCATTTTTCTGAAGTTTTTATATTAATCGGGATGCATTTTTCTTGATTGTTTCGTTTGCTGACTTGATCCCACTGTATTGATTATAATTTAGAGTATAAACGATTTTTCTAAGCTGTCTACATGTATAGATTATTTCCGCTAATACCAGAAAACTTGTATTACTGTTGTAATGATTTTGTATTACTAGTTAGCCTATTTTAAATTACACTTGAATTACCAATAATTGTAGAATATTAGGGATATTCACAAAATTGAGGCCTTTTCTGTATTAACATGCATACAAGTAAAAATGTTACAAAAACTGACCATCATTTGTTCAAAATGTATTTTCGTCAATTACGTTGAGGGAACTCACGTGAACTACCTATGGAATAGAATATTTTTAACAAAATTAGCTTACATACACATACATACAATTCGATTACAACATGAAAACGATAGATTCAGTTGGTATAATTTTTTTGTTACTTTTCAAATGGATTGTTTATAGCAACGCCCCTTGTCCATGTCGTAATAATTATGTTATGGACAAAGAGCGTTGCTTGGAACGTTGTTAATAAATGCATAAAACGAACACAACAATGAAAAACACTTTCTATTCTGATCTTGAAGCATATTTCTTACATTTTTAGGTTATCGTTATCGTTTCTAGTCTGTTTATAAATGTTCTGGTAACACTTTTGTACTGTTAAATCACAATTATATCAAAGTTGGCAACCCTTAAGAGCTAGTAGTTACTTACTGAGCAAGTAGTTTTTTAGCCATTTTGGAAGTTTTTTTCGTTATTTTGCTTCAAATTGTTCTTGTTGAAACACTGAAATATACACTCCTTTTATATGCAACTGAATTCACAATTTCCATTAAAGTGAATAAAAACTTACTAAATAGTTAAATGTCAAGATATTGAATCGTTAAATTACCGTCACGCATTGAATTTGAGAGTTCTGGCAGCAATAGTTTATTCGTAGTTCTAAATTAGGTTAGTTTAATGGTTTTAATGAGATCTACCAAAAGACTTGAAGAAAACTGTATAAACGTACTAGATAAACAAAATTCTGGTTGCTTTTGACTTAATTAATATTATTGCGTTCTTGGCAACTACAATTTTCTGCTTATTGCACTCTATTCTTTTCTTTATTGGTTTCTCCTCAGATATTCTAGGAATTCACGCTGATTTTACCGGTCTTTTCATTTTTTATATTGTAAACAGAACCTTAATCAAAATGGCGTACAATAAAAACCAAAATTTGCTTTTCTAACTGATTTTGGGGAAAAAAAATCTAGTTGAATAGCTATTATTTCAGCTTTTTCGGGTGTTAGCGGTAATAACACTATACAAAAGTCACAAAGACAATTTTTTCAATAACATAATAAAGCGCCTTAGCTGGATCGATTGATGTGTGTGTTTTTAAGCAGTTTTTACGAGCGCAGTGCAGATAAATAATTAATATACATTTAATGTTCTTTCTATAGTTATATGAAACATAATTTGTTGGATCTGTACATAAACGGCAAATACGCAAACTTTTTTTTTTCGATTATTTTGTGATATTTTTTTTGTAATTATTATCTAACATAAGAAACAATTTTGCTTGAAGTCATAATAAAATTTAACACACTCTTTTGTAGCGTTATGTACATAAACTTAAATACAAAAAAATTACATATTATTTATAATATTATTTAGTAAACGATGCCATTTTCTTGTTAATTACTATTTTTAAAGTAATAATGGTTTGTTGTTGTAAATATAACTACTGTCACGTGTTAATTAAGACGATTTGTAGATTGTGAAATAGAAATTCGGTTAAATTTTGTTATGGCTTTCTTTGCTGAACCAAATATTAAAAAACACTCTTAAAAGGTTCATTTAATTTGTAAAATGCACAGTAATTTATTACTATCTATATCATAATGTTGATTAACATCGATATTCATTTTCGTATTTACGTACATATAATGTATGATGATTTAGATAAGTAGAAGACATGGATACAAATTACTTAATTGGTTATGTTTTTTGAATGTGTCTTTGGTTAAACAATGCTTAAATTATAAGCTTATATACTATGTTTGTATTATAATTTATTATGAATTAAAATACACTTTTAAATTTTGAATATTTTTATGTGTGATTCACTCAAATACCTTTCACTTATCCACTAGAGGCAGTAGTTACAGAAGCATGACGTCATGAGTTGGCCCCAAAAATTACAGCAACTCGCCGATGTATTTCGTAAGTATCTCTTTGTCATATTCGTCCTTAATGAAACATTTGAAATGAACATGGAAAAACGATATTTTCTTGTGCTTTCACCTGCATATTTTAATGGAAAACTTTACTTTTGCGCTAATATTAATAAAAAAAAACGTTTACACATATATAAAAGAAGATTGACATTTTGTTTTTGTTAGGTTATGTTGTAGACATATCTATTCAATGATGACATTTTGAGTTGATATATGGCTAGTAAACAGTTTTTCATATTTTTTAGTGAATTTTTGAATGTTTCTTCTGGTTTAAGAATTCTTTTACTACCTTCGTAATATATGTGAATAGAAAGCGGTTTTAGCTTTGAAAAGTTTCCAAACTATAAAAGCCATCATCATAACTTTTGTAGTGAGAAGTTTGATTTTTAAATTGGTAAGTTTTTAAAGTTTTAAATTCATGGATGTATTCAACTTTTGAAATTACCAAATTAGAAATAAGTAGTATTTTAAACGTATTTTGGCGTTAGTGTTTATTGTGGTTAAAACACAAACAAAAAACACAACAAGATGGCTACAGCTCAAGCTGACTCAAAATAGGCTTTATAGTAATAATATTTTAGTAAAATATCAGTTTTGTTTTGTTAATATGAGGTTCAGAACTAGAAGGAAAAATATTCCTACTGCTTGTACTATGTCCCCTACTGGGGCTACAGAAAAAACTATTCCAATAAAACTAAAACATTTCACACACATTTCTTGAGAGAAATATTGATTTTTGTTAGCTATATGTTTGCACTGCACCAAAAAAGTTTGTTGGAGAAATACAATTTTGTCAATAGAAACAACACAGAGATAGAGAGAAAAGCAAAAGGTACAAATTGCTAAAACCATTTCTAAACTGGCTTGAAACTAAGTATTAATTACATGAAACATTTCAAAGTTGAGTCATTATTATCACATCAAAATGGACAACAAATGTCAATCCAGGAAAACAAATCATTTAATTTGGTTAGACACAAGAGTTAGGTTGTATTATGTCTTTTTGTTACAATTTATAAAACCTGATTTAAGACAGAAAGGTTAAAATTTGGAAAAAAAGTTCTGGAATATGTAGTAAATTGTAAAGAAAATTGAAAACATAATTGAAAAGCTTGTGGTCAGCAAAACAAAAGTTACTATAATTTTTGTCATTCATAGTGGATCATGTTATTACAGATTATAGAAATTAACTCAGAAATTAAATTTAGCCAATTTGAAATAACATACAAATATCTTTAGTAAGCTCTGTTCAGTGACTTCCGACAGTTGTGTCACATTCCTCTGTTTTATAACATGACAGTAGCAGTTATTGTCAGTTTGATGGTTTAATTAATGTCAGGTTATTTTGACCTTTTTATCAGTTTTGACTCAAGTGTGATACATATTAATATTTTATTAAGATTTAAATGGCCAAAATTCCATTTTGAAAGTTCCTTAGACCTTCAAATACTTTTGAAAACCTTAAAAAATGCCAAGGTCCTCTACAAGTGTCTTAAGCCTTCCCATAACTGTTTTAAATTGCCAGAGGCCTTATTAAGAGTCAAAAATCTCTAAATGCTACTGAGAACCTTCTAAAAAGTGCCAGAGTCCACTAAAAATGTCTTAAACCTTTCCATAACTGTTTGAAATTGCCATAGGCCTCTAGAACTATTTTAGAAGTGTCAGACCCTTTAAATGCTACTGAAAACCTTTTAAAAAGTGAAAGAGTCCTCTACAAGTCTACAAGTAGTACAAATTGCCAGAGGCTTCTAGAACCATTTTGAAAGAGTTAGTAACCTCTAAATGCTACTGAGAATCTTCTTAAAACTGACAAGTTTGTATTTGTCCTTAAATTAAACCTTCCCATAACTGATTTAAATTGGCATCATAAAGGTCATTTTGAAAGTTCCATAGATCTCTAAATACTTTTGAAATCCTTTTAAAACAAATGCTTCTACAAGTGTTCTAAACCTTTTAAGAATAGAATTGTTTGTATACCTATACAATATAAAATGTATTGTAGCTCCTGACTTAAGTTATAACCTAAACCTATAATCATTTGCCCATCAATCAATATTACATTTAATCACCGACGTACGTTTTTTCCTGGTGATGATGACACAACAGTCAGAAGTCACTGAATAATCAAGAAACTGAAGAACTGTGCAAGCTGTCATTCTGTTCAAATTGACAGCAAACCCATTAATGGTAGTGTTTCTAAAATATCCGGTTTTTGTTCTATAAGAGAGAAAAAAACATTTTTGAAAAAATTGACTATTTACGTAAAAAACGCTAGTGTGTATGAGGCTGTTTTCAGTTTTTTCTTAACTTAAATGACAGCTGAGATATCGCAAAGATTCAAATATATTCACTTTTCAAAAATCCTCTATATATTGAAAACAAATGAAGACAGACCAATTCTGATTAGACCAGCAGAGTAATCTTGAAAATTGAGCTTGCAACAGTTCTTGCTTTTTTCTATTACAGTTTGCTCTGTATACCCTAATCAACAGTGTAATAATTTCAGATAAATTTATAATATAAAATATTAAAATCAACATATGGGAAGTAAAATTGCTATTTGAACACTTATCACAATTAACTAAGACATAATAAAAGACCCTTTTTGGAAGAACAAAATTTAAAATTTGCAAACAAGTTAGAACGTTCAGTTTCTCCTAATTTTATACTTTCAATAGTACTTCAGTTTTGAGCAGTAGCTACTAATATACATTAGTTTTGATATTGATATTTTCAGCACTTAAGCAATTTTAAAACATGGATTCTTTTGTAATTCCATCACCACCAAACTGGTATGAGCCGGACGTTATGGCATGTGCTCCAGACAACACAGTCATGTACGGATCACGGAATGATCTTATCATAATAAAACCAACAGATACCAACTACCAACCTAACGATATTCAAGTAATACCGGATGCTCACTTTAAAAGGTAACTAACATGCTAATTAACAGGTTTTTAAAATTATTGTAAAACTTATTTTGTTCCTAGCATAACGGTAGTCAATTTCAATAAAAACTGGGGTTCACCATACAAATATGCTGTCACTGCGTCCACTGACAGAGTTATAAAGTTATGGGACGTTGAAACTTTACGGAGAAAAATGTCCCATAATAAGCATGTTCGTATTTAATTAACAGTTGCCCATTAAAATTATCAGGTCATTTTAGTGTTCTGAAGAAGTGGTAAAAGTGATCGGAGTATCATTTGCTGGTGATAATCGCATAGTTAGCGCTACATCAGAAGGACAGGTCATTATTTGGAATCTGGTAAACAACGAACATACCATACTAGACTCGATATTTAAAACTGTCAAAGGGACATTGACGGCCTTCTCAATTTGTCCTCACGAGGCGTCAAGAGCCGCGTTTGGCTTGAAGAACGGTCTAGTGATCATTGTCGATTTGAGAGGAAAGTAATTATTGGAATCGATCGAGTAGTTTCACTTGAACGTATTTTGATTTTAGGAAGTGGAAAAATTTTGGCTACTTATAGAGGGCATAAGTCGGAAGTTACTTCAATGTCCTGGTGTCCAGTTCCTGTTAATATATTTCCAAAAAATCCCAACAATACTGTAGGAGAAATAAAGTATGAAACCCTAGAATCTCATACAACCTTAGATGGTGAGGGGTTTTTCCTAATGTTTGTTCACTTTTTTCTGTTAAGCCAGTGTTTTCGATTATCCCAGGGCTAGTGGCAGTGACGTAATAATTGTCATTGACGTCATATTTGTCGTCACTGCCACTTCTCATGGGACAGAGAGTATTTGATACACACTCTATGTTGTCAAGAAATTTAAAAATTTGTCTTATTTAGACACCAAAGCAACTGCCAATTTTACTGCAGGAAGCTTGTCTGCTGAGACTTCAGAAAACTGGTCCAGCATTCAATGCTTCAACAATGGAACCAAAGAAACACCACAGGTAACATATATTCATATTGATTTTTTTATTTTGCGAATAACTGATCAAGTTGGCCACATAGAATATTGCTCTCTTAGTACAACTGTCTGAAATTTGCTCTTTTGAGAAAATTAAAATTTGAAAAGATAAATTTTTTTGATTACTCTCTAAATAGTTTCCTTGTATAAAAAACCTACTTTCCTGCATTAAAAAGAGCATGAAAATTAGGTAAGATATATAAGCATAACTCAAAATACATACATTTCTAGTTATCTACGTTTGTTTCAACAATTCCAGAACGATATTCTGTTAGACAATCAGAAAGAGCTAATTAGAGGAACTCTAATCGATTTTGTACTTGATTTTGCTCTGCTTTCATATTGCTGCTTTTTCTTGACAAACCGCGAACAGTGGACTTACCAGTACCACTAATGTCATGACAGTTCAAACACGTTAGAAATGTCACAATATTAACCATATGAATGAAAATTTCAAGGGTTTTCTATAGTTTTACTGCTAGTTGGGTTGGAAATTGACAGTAGTCAGTATAAAAACAAGAAAAGTATCCACAAAAACACTTTCAACTCGGTTTTGGCGTCTTTTGTGTTTGCTTTAAACCATCCTATCGCCGTTACTTTGACAGATACGTCACATTGATACTGATACTGAATGGGAGTTCAGAGTTTAAGCTTTTTGGAATATATCTTCTTAAGGCTGTAGCTGTTAATTTGTATACATTAAATATTGAACTTAGATAAGCAACACCGAACGAGACAAGGCTGAAGTGGTTAACTTGAAACAGCCAGAAGTACAGAAAAATTCAGTAAAGAAGACTATCCAGATAGTGAGTTATCGGTTGCAGTTACTTCCAAGATTGATGGATCAGCTGGCCCTGACAATCTTGACCCTACAAAGACTGAAGTGAGCGTAATACAAAAACTGTGAATTTGTTAAAAAAAAGGTAAACTTTCAGGATCCGAATCCAACTAATCCCGATATTCCTTTGCCTTTGGATGTTTCGTGTATTTCGGATAAGGTCGAGGCAAAACCAAAATGTGAACAGTCTTTACAGGTAATTGCTTCGCAAATTTTGTATGAAGTGTGATTTTATTTTATTTTTATAGTTGGGTAGTGGTGATAATGAGCCTTCCGTACCAGTTGAAAATACGTCTTTTAAAGAGTATTCATCAAATATTACAAAGGTAAGTGTTTTGTTTACTGATATTTAGAAGATTCGAGAGTTTTGTCTGAAATACTGAAATAGATAGATAGAGCAACTGTTTAAAAAAAAACTCTTGTTTTTACTGAAGACCAATTTTTTATTGGAAAAATTTCTAGTTTTTGGTAAAAACTTAAAGTTTGATTTCAAAACGTGCAATAAATTTGCAAAACTTCGCCTAAACTGTAAAGTTTGATTTCAAATACCGATCAAGCGCCCAAAACCTGAAACATTATTCATTCAATCGAGGATCGTAAATTACAAATATTAATTATTTGTTATTTACGGTTCAGTGTATTCGCACCCAATAAAATTCAGAGAACGTTTCAAATTCAACCAATGACAGTAGTTTTATATTGATTTTTATTAAACGATAACGGTATTACCAAAATAGCGCCAAATTAGTTTTTTTGAATGCATCATAGCTTATACTTTGAAACTACCCTGACTTCAAAAGGAATCATTAGACCAATTCAGGTATGATAATATAGATCACATGAATGTTGTCTTTATTTGTATTCAATCATTGTTTCCTTAAGCAACACCTCACTCAACATCAGCACCCAAAAAAAATGTAAAACTTTTCTTAGGTACTTGACAGTGAAACTGAGTCAAATAAGAATACACCAACCGACAGGAGGAACATATCAATGGAGCTGTCATATTCAACGGAACATCAACCAAACATCATAGTAAGTGTTTAAGTTTGTTACAGCGGACTCTTATCAATAATTTAACTTGCGAAATTCTTTGTAAACAAATTTGGCAAAATTTAAGCTTTTGAAGATGGAATGTGATGCCGACTCATCGCCTGATCGGCGTTATTTGTCAATGGAAATCTCAGATTCTATTGAAAATGTAAGAAATCCAGTAATCTTAAAATTTATTAAGTGGGAGTTTTTGGGTCTATTTTTTTCTCAAAGTGAATGTGTAAAAATGATAGGAAAGCAAAGAACACACAGCCTTTTCCACAAACATTTTTTTATTTATACATAGAGAGGTCGCTTATTAAAACCCATCTTTGGTTGGATTATGTTATTAACATTGTTAGTTGGTGGAAAGTGTTATCTGACCCAACTCTGTGAGATCACAGGATAATTGAGTTTAGAATAGAAGGAATTATCCCATGATAATTTCTGGAAGGAATACTAGGAAAACACATTGGCCGTTTTATAGAACTAATTTAGCAGAAAGCCTCAAACAGGCTAATACAAGATGGGCAAACTTTCTATAAGGATGAGATAGACAAACATGGGTCTTGCTATCTCCCCCTTATAGAAATATAGCCGGTGCCTCACTTTATATACATATAAGGTACGTTTACTATCCTTTATAGGTATGTGGTACATTATGTAGACTTTAAAATTTTCTACCTCCTGAAAATGGGTACCAAAACATAGAGGGTGGCCCAAAGAAAAGGTGGCTCCCCTACTAATTACTTTCCTGGTAGATTTGGAAAAAAACGCTTGAACACGTCAACATCTTCTCCACTAAAATACTATAAAACAGGGTGATCCATAAAGAAGATACCACACGTCACTTTCGATTTTTAAATGGGAATCTACTAGTTTTATATCAGTTTTTACTCCTGCGTGACGTTTGGTATTAAAAAGTGATAATAATTAGTAATAAAATAAGTTCTGCCGTTCGCCACTGCTTATTTTAATATTGTTGAGGTTAATATCTTAACTTTTTCGCCCTTGGTTGGGCCACCCGGTATGTAGAGCAATCTTTCTAATAGGGGCTTTAAATAAATATTCTGTGGAGAAGGCTGAGTGTACTTTCTCATCATTTTTAATTATTTATTGTTTATTTTTTCGTTAGACTTTAGATGTAATAAAGCCAGAAACTGAATCAAACCCGGAGGAGAGAGAAAACAAGACTGAAGTTAACACAAATGCGAGTACAGGACAACAAAATAGGTTAGTGATTGAGTTGAATATGAAATTGATTTAATATTAATTGCTACAAATAAAAAATGTCAGTCACCAGTTTTGAATTTAACATTAAGTTTTATTATTAATTAGTAGTCTGTATTTTACTATATTCGAGTCATTTATAGCTCAGTGCAAAATATTACAATTGAGCAAATCATAACTAAATATGACTCGTCACCAGAAGAAAACTGGAGGAGTGAAGCGGTTTTGCGGAAGATTGAAGAACAACCAAGAAGAGAATTTTTGCTTGCAACTTCAGCACGTGACGGGTAAGTAAGATTTTTTTTTCATTTATAATGTTTAAAAACTATATTGAGTATATTTTCATTTACTCAAAAACATACCCAAATTAACAAAATGTAGTTTATTGATACAAGACCTTATTAGGCAAGCATTATTAACTTTGGCAACAATGCACTGGTTACAAATAATGAATAACTTCACTTATACGCTGCGGAAATGAAGAGTCTCTAATTACGTCACGGGGGATCGTGCCAGGCTCATTTTAATATTTTATTTAAGCCTTTTATAAAATAATGACGATTGAAAAACAAGAATTAATATCACATTGTAAGGCATAAACTGTATCAAGTTTATATTTTAAACATTGGTGTTTTTTTTCTTGAGGTTTAAGAAGCAATAATTTGAATTTCAGTTATGTGTACATATGGCAGACGCTTGGAGGACCGTTGGCAACCTTTTTCACCATTCCATTATTGTGTAAAAATAAATCGAAAAAAAGTAAAACGTTGCCTAAAGACGTTTTCAACGTTTTGTGTTGGGCCACACCTCGTACGTTGTTGAGCTCTACGATTGGTGGAGAGTTACTGGGATGGACATTGCCAAAGCCGGGAGGGTGAGTTTTTTTTAAATGCCAATTGTAATTAATATCTTACCGAAAGAGGTAGAGAAATGGCCGATAATTTCACTGGTTAGATGTTATAAATAAACCCAATTTATGCAATTTTCACGGTGGATTTAACAACACTTTGGTTCCTTTGACTGTCTGTCAATGTCAGTCTGATTCCTCTAATTCAAATTCAAAAATTTAAAATCTTTCTGATAATATTTAGTGATTGGACATGGACATAAAGCTTATTATACGCAAAACTATTTTAAAGAGGAACGAACAGAAATTAGAAGCCAATCTCCTCTCTAGCAAATCCAGCGACGAGGATTCCTATTAATACTTATTTCTATGTTTAAGTTCATACTTGAAGAAGTACATCAAATTAACAGTTTCAATTAAACTGCCATCATCTTCCAAAGAAACTGATAAATTATTTTTTGGTGGATTTAAAGATGCTTTGCAACTTTGACCTCAAAATACCTCCCTTCTCCACTGCTGTTTTGTTTTTTTTTGTATTGACTTTGTTAATTTTCGAAAAATTTAAAATATTAGTGTCACAATCTTCTGCCTTTAAATCAGTTTCTGCTTTCCAGTTTGCTCATGAACTTTTGCAGTTAAGTCACTGTTGGTTTGTGTCGTTAATAATTTATCTACATTTTCTTTAGTGTCTTCAATGCAGCCTAACTCATTTGCTGAAACTTATACACTTTCAGGACAATATTCTCCATTCCTATATCTGTTTTGCAGGACAATATTATTTCCATTCCTTAAACATCCATTTTGATTAAACACTGGTCTCCAACCTTCAATTTTATAAGGAACCAGAATTATTAATATGGGATGTTAACGCGGATGTAACGAATAACAGGAAAGTGTTTATTGGGTGAAAATAGGTGAAGC
Organism: Ips typographus; assembly: GCF_016097725.1. Lineage (NCBI taxonomy): Eukaryota > Metazoa > Arthropoda > Insecta > Coleoptera > Curculionidae > Ips > Ips typographus. The sequence goes on along the minus strand of NC_138430.1, from coordinate 3,057,960 downwards.
AGAAAGGAACTAGGATGGTAACCCAACGACACGTGTTTCTGTTTGTTGGCATCATCAGGCGTGTCGGCCAGCAGCGACACAATGGGCCTGTCCCACAATTTTTTTTTATTTCATAACCACAAAGACGGATTGAAAATATTATACCCGTATTTTTTTGTTTTCAAAAATATTAAGTCTAAATAGAAAAAAAATTATGATAAAAACTACATTAATCTCATGTTTTAAACGCCCGCCGCCGGTGACGTACTACACTATCAACCAATCAGCGACAAGAAGTGAAACAGTTAGCGTGCAACAGCCAATAAAATCGCCCAGAATTACGTACGTCACATGCGCGCCAGAACAGATCTTTTAAATTTAATGGACAAATTCAAACTAATGTAGGAACATTTACGACCATAATTTTTCTTCAAGAATATGAAAAATTAGTTTTTTGATCCTATTCTTTCGATTCCAGTCATTAAAACAAAAATTTATGATATGTGGGATAGGCCCATTGTGATTTCCGCTAGGATTATTATCTTTGATCCTTTTGTGCTTCGTTTTTATGCGGAATTACCCAATGAACACTTTTTTATTTTGGCATCCTAAAAGTAAACTTAACATTAAAAAACGTCCTGAACTGTTTAGCAAACCAGAAATATCCTTCCTAATACATCCTTTACGTTAACCTGTTTGGAATAATGATTATTCTTCTATTGCAGCCTCAATAAAGCTTACATAAAAATACACAATTATCACGGAAAACCAATAACATGTATTAAAACAGCAATTGCGTACGATTTGGATGAAACAAATTTTTTACAAGAGAAGAATGTAACAGTCTGGACCACTGGCCTGGATCGTGTTTTGTGTAATTATGATTGCGATTCAGATAAGTTGATCACTTATTATCAAAGCCTGAACGGATCTGCGTGCTGTTTGGCTGGTTGTCCAGTAGATCCGTCGAGGTATATTTGAAAACGTCTTCTTTGATTTGTGTAAACACATTTTTTTTAAATAGGTTGGCAATGGGTGATGAAAAGAATATTAAAATATGGAATTTAAGCCAAACCAACAACAAAATATTTCGATTTCCCACTTCATTCGAAAAGATTCATTCGGTTATTACTGCAATGGCCTGGCATCCTACTGACGAAAATACGCTGGCTTTTGGGACACAAGAGGGCAGAGTGAGTTTATTAACTGAAATTTAATTCTATTGACACCACTAATATAACTTTATATAGATTGGCATTGTAACAATTTCGGGTAAAAACATTAAGACTAAAGTACTACCACAGTATTTTAAATCTGAAATATACAAATTGGAATGGGGTCCTGGTAGAAAATTAGGCTCGCGCAAACTGTTTGCGCTTAGCGCAGGTGTAGTGGTTAGTTTCGATACCGATTCTGAAGAAGGTGATTGTTTACAAATTATAACTTTGCGGTTTTTAATTATAATTTTTACACAGAACCTGTAGCTCTGGTAGTGCCATCTCCACAAGTATGTAAAGTGACCATAAACACGTTATATACTTTCGCTTGGAGCCCGGACTACAGCTTTTTGTTTGCAAGTTCCAAAGACAGTATGTAACCCATCAACTTTACACTGAAAGCACATTTTTGTACATTTTCAATTATATCAGGGGGCTGCATCAAATACGACCAAAACTTGGAAACCTACGAAGTATTTTATATGTGTCCGAGAATAGATTCAGTCGTTTGGCATCCTGATGCTTATGCCTGTCAACCTAATGGAACTGAAACACACTATTCTACAGTCTTTGCGTCGGTGGTAATGGGGTCTGGGGTGATGCTATTCTATTATACCACAAAAGTAAGTATACATAGTTAGGAAAAGAAAAAAATGTTAATTCTTGCAGACTAACACATGTCAGTTACAGTTAAGTTTTTCTTGATTTGTATCGCGACCATTGATTTGTAGTCGTTTTTTCTTCATATCATTTCTATTGGTAATTTTGAAATTTTTCATTCACATGTACGCGAAAAGTCATACAAAATAGGATGACGTGGCCAATGTAATAAGCAAATAAGTGTTTGAAAATGACAAATGGAGAAACAAACGTCACGTTACCTGTTTTATTTCATTATTATGTCATACTGTTTTTGCTTTATTTATCATATACCGGGTGTCTATTAAGAACTTGTACAAACTTTAAGAAGTGACTAATTTTAAGCAAAAAGTTTATTTCAAAGATACAGGGTGTCATACATACAGGAGCTATACATTAGGGTTCTCCGAAAACTGTATCGAAAAAGTACAAGAGAAATCTAAAAATTTGTGTAGTCACCAAAGTCAATAGGGCGCCGATCATCTAAATATTTTCAAAATGATCATAATTCCTAATACTAAAGTTGACAGAGATTTTTTAGGTAGAGTAGGTTAGTTTTTTAAGCCTTTCTTGTAATTTTTACGCTCGTTAACATGTTCTCATATAATGTTAATCCAACAGAATGGAAAAACAACATTTTTACGAAATGGCATGATTACCTACAAATCGAGTAAAGCACGAATTCGAGCCATACAATGGAGTCCTTTCGCAGAAAGTAATTTGGTGTGGGTGAATGACGCAGGCGTTGCAGTGGTAAGTACCTTAGTTACTTTGTGGGTATAACATGTAAATATAAATTTGTATAGTTTCCGCCCTATTTACACATTCAATCAATTGATTGTTGGGTCGATAAAACAGTTTCCATATGTTGCTTTTGGTTAGTTCCATTGATTTGAAATAAACTGCTCATCAAAAAGAATGGGTTAGCAACATTTTTGATTGGCTATATCTTCAAGTTGACTCACTCGATATTAACAATTTTTTTGAGAATTAAAAGGTATTTTCTTTCTCTTTCTGATAAGACCTAAATGATCTTTGTGAAAGTTGCCACGGATCCGAGTATACAGAGTGTGACTGAGGTAGTCAAAAATGAAAAATTTGGTCTAACGCCATTTCTCGCAAAAATATTTCTTTTGGCGATCGTTTACAAAATTTATTGCAAATTATTTAATTTAAGGTTTATTTTAATTCTCTTGTTTCAAATTCAACAATTTCTTTAGACCCTATCCGGAAGAAGTAGGGGATTAGGAAGGTTACATGTAAAACTACTCAATTTACCTAAAAAAACTTTGAAAACAATTAAGTTATAAATAGTTAGCATGTTCAGTAATTTTAATGGAAATTAATGATATTGGATAAAGAAGCACACTATTTGTTTAATAATCCAATTCATATCTCTAGACAGGTCGTTCACAAAATTTATTGCAACATTTTTAAAATGTGGTTACTTTTAATTCTCTTGTCAACAACAACTTCTTTATATATTTTCCGGAAGAAATACGGGATTAGAAAAAAGAGCATTAATTTTAGGCTAATTTTAGTATTAGTAAAAACTACTTATTGTGTTTTAGGTTGCTGACACTACTACCCAACGAGTTTTACACACTTACATAAACCCTTGGCTTGACGGTTTGGTTTCGGTTTACTGGAGTTCAATCCATCCATCTTACATTATTTTAACCACCGATAATCGGATGGTTCTTAGTGTTAACATCACAGACTATCCGGGTTTAAATCAAGCAGGTTAGTTTCGAATAGTTGTTGTACAGAGTGGTCCAGTTTTAAATGTCAATAATTCACCATTCTATAGCCCATCAAAAAATAAGTTAACATTGTTCTGAAAAAGGCTTCCTAAGGAAAATACAGTTCTTCAAATTTCAGTTTAAAAAATCGTTTTTTTTTGTAATAACTGTCAGACCGTTGAATCAAATTTGAAACAAGCATTCTAGAAATTAATACTCATTATAAATGACGCTTGCCAAATTCTCCAGAAGCGTATATACAGGTATATACAAGATGGTTTTCATATTTTTGCCTTATTTTCTACGTCTTTGGATATTTTTCAAAAATTACAGTTTCTTTTAATTTTATTGTTCACGATGAAAAATTAATTATCTCTTATACAATTCTAATTTGAAACTTCGTTTACGGGATAATTCAGTTATTACGTTCAAAGACCCAAAACTAACCCACCCAACTTAAATATTGTCTTGGAAACGAAAAATTGACTTAAGAAGCTTAAAAAATTTTATTGTAGCCAGTTTTCATAGTTTCCAAATAAACTGAAATTCTTTAGTTTTGAAAATTGACTTAGAAAAGATAAAAATTTATTTTAGAAGCTTAAAAATTGTTTGTAACCAGTTTTAATACAAATTGAGAGACTTTAGTATTAAAAATTGATTTTTCTAGAATTTTTGAGTACAAATTCATACATTTAAACCTTAAAAATTGACTCGAACACCAAAAAGTGACTCTGAACTAATGTAAAGTGACATCAGAAGCTTAAAATTTGCATTTGAACTAAGTTTTCATAATTTGAAGACAAATTTCAATATTTTAGTCTTGAAAATAGTCTTAAATACAGGACATTGACATTAGATTCATGAAAATTGTCTTGAAAACTAACTTTTCGTACTTTTACTTTACTTTTCATATTCCTAGAATTCTGGACTATTTTTAGTGATTCAAAACTGCTTTCAGCTTAGAAAATCGAAATTATTGACATACCTAGCAAACAATTTTTACATTCTCCATAGACTTAAAATATCATTCTAAGCTTTTTTACTAGAGTCTAGATTTAAAATCTAGACTGTTTTTAGTGCTTTAAGATGCTTCAATACTATCTTTTGACTTATCAGGCCTAAACGCCAGTTTGGACACTGTCCATAGTTTTGAAAATGTCATAGGTGCAATAAATTGTAGTATCTCTAAGAAATTCAGACTGTTTTTAGTGCTTTTTAAGACTGAAAAATCGAGTTTAAGATTATTTCGACAAAGAAGTTTCTTCCATAATAAAAGTAAAAAATGTTGGTACCAAATGCTACGATATTAGTTTTGAGAAGTAAAATAGTCCGAAAATTTAATTTACTTCTAGTCTTGTTTCAGAAAATTGAGTTGTACACCAATTAAAGTCCTGAAAATAGACTCTCTTTAGTCCAAGTCAGTTCTAGCCTTTTAATCAACTTTTAGATTATTTTTAATAGCAAAAAATGAGTTTTATGTACAATACAATCTTTGTCTTGATTTCCGGACTGTTTTTAGTTCTTAAAATCCAGTTTCAGATACTGACAGTCTGAGAAAACGAATTATAAGGCTATTTCTAGTAGTTAATAACAAATTTTTAGACTATTCAGTACAAATTTGGACTCTCACAAGTCTTGAATGTTCAGTTTTACACTATAAAACGATTTTTTAAATTGAAATCTGGTGGGCTATATCTTAGGAAACGTTTTTCAGAAAAATTACATAATGCAAGTCAACTTATTTTTTGATTGGCTATCGAATGGTGAATTATTGACACTTAAAACTGGACCACCCTGTATATAAAACGCAGTTGTTGAGTTTTAATTTTTTTAGAAATTGATAGTACTATTAATCGCATTAATAAAAAACGAGGGACTGAACTTACGCACAATTTACCTAAAGCAAAGGAAGAAAAAAAGGAGAAAGAAGGCGCTAAAGGCAAAAAACAAAAAGTGTCCTCTAATAGTACCTGTGTTTTATACTATCAAAGAGAAAATCAGGTATACATTGCGTATTACGCCACGAAACTGTTTTTAAATGTTTAGTGAAGGTTTCAGATTTACGTAAGGTGCTGCAATGGAAACTGGAAGGCAATATAGCTGACGAAAACTCTAGCTCTTGCCAGATTGGCGTTTTGGATGTATTCGGTGATGATTGTAACTTGGAAAAAATTTTCAAGTCAAACAGTTCGTTATTACACATTTTGCACTTAACGTCTACTTTATGTTTTTTTTTTTTTTAGTTTCCTCCTTAACACAAAACAACCATACTGATAAACTCAACATGATGGCTTTAATGAAAGGCGATATAAATGAAACCGTTAAAAATGCAATAGAACAAAAGCGAGTTAATACGTGGATTATAAGCGTTGCACCAATGGTGTCGCCCCAGTAAGATAAGTTTTTTCGTTAAAACACAGTTTTCCTGAACAACTATAATTTAGGTGTTGGAAGGATGCTTGCAAAACGTACGTAGAGCAACTGCTTGAGCAATCTGATCCTGATGTTTTCGAGGTGGTGACGTTTCAATTGGTTTGCCACCAGGTGGAGGAGGCCGTTAAATTTCTTTGCGAACGAAAACTCTTCCGCGAAGCGTACGTTTTAGCTAAAAAAAGGTTGGGTTCTGGAAATGAAATGATCAATACCGTTTTGAGTGAATGGGCAAAACACTGCGCTTATGAGGGAAATTATGAATTTGCTTCTTGTTGGTAAGTTAGTAATTGTTTAAAACTTTAGTTGTCTATACAATCAGTTTTAAATTGGGTTTCTAAAGGTGTTTCGAATTTGAGTTACATGATGGGGATCTCAGCAACGGTAAGAGATACGAAATCGGTTAAATTGGGGCAAAGTTGCGCAATTTAAAGTTCAACTATACAGGGTAATTCAAATTCGACCCTCACCATTGGGATCTCAGAAACCATAAGAGATACGAGAAAGTTTAAATTGGGGCAAAGTTGCGCAATTTAAAGCTCAACCAAATGCTGTTTTAAAATGTCGATTTTCCGAGTACTTCCGAAGATATCCGAAAAAAACTGAAAATTTGATTTTTTTGTTTTTATTTATTTCTAACCTTATTTGAAGAGATATTCGAAAACTAAAAGCATCTTTTCATTGCCACTTTTTCCTAGCTATTCGATGATGGATTCAAATTTGCAACACGACATTTCGTTTTTTGTCAGTCATCATCAACTTTCTTTTTTCTTATGGGCGCCATATTGAATTTTTATTCCACCAAATAGTACGTTTTATTCTGATTTTAGTGATGTATAATAACTTATGATTTGCTTCATAAATAACAAAATAATTCAATAAAAACTATTTTTACTTTAGTTTTGGCTTTGAGTTAATGGGCCGTTTTATAAAATGTCATTATTTGACAGTACTTGTCAAACACGATAATTCGGACGATCATTAGAGCGTCAATCATAGTTAAAAATGTATCTAGAAAAGAAACCCCCGCAGAAAATGTTATTATTATACAAGCATTGCTGAACTATTTAGGTTAATCAGAAAAATAGATTTGTTAGCATTAACTCTAACTTAAAAGGCTCATTTATGTTTCCATGAGAAAGATAATCATTTTAGGAACTTAATTTTTTGCCAAATTTCAATTTTTTATAATGTTAAGTGCAAGTTTATAGTTATTTATAGAGCAAGTGACTTAAACCATTTTTTATTCATTTATATTTGTTCGAGTGAATAAACCGGTTTAAGTCACGTGTTACAGTATTTTATTAAATTTCGACGTGTACACATTTGTGACTAAGTATGTTTATGTCAATTGCGTGTGACAAGTCTCATTAACTCAAAGATAACTAAGGTAAAATTAGTTTTTATTGAATTATGTTGTTATTTATAAAGCAAATCATAAGTTATTATACATCACTAAAATCAGAATAAAACGTACTATTTGGTGGGCTAATAATCCAATATGGCGCCCATAAGAATAAAGAAAGTTGATGATGGCTGCCAAAAAACGAAACGTCGTGTGGCAAATTTGGATCCATCATCGAATAGCTGGGAAAAAGTGGCAATGAAAAGGTGCTTTTAGTTTTGGAATATCTCTTCAAATAAGATTAGAAATAAATAAAAACAAAAAATCAAATTTCTTAGTTTTTTTCGGATATCTTCGGAAGGACTCGGAAAATCGACATTTTTAAAACGGCATTGGGTTGAGCTTCACATTGCGCAACTTTGCCTCACTGTAGTGTATATACCAACTGTATCTCTTATAATTTCCGAGATCCCAATGGTGAGGGTCGAATTTGAATTACCCTGTAGACCGTTTTAACATTTGAAAAATTCCGATTACTTCCGGAGATATCCGACAAAATGATTCAAATTTTCGTATCTATGCAATGTTATTGTCCAGTAACTTCGGTTGGCAATAAAATCACCTGTGTTATGACGTGCAACTAAAGTTATAATGATCAGGGTATAGATACGGAAATAAATTCAAATTACGCACCTTAAAATATGTTGGAAATAGTGCGCAATGTTGCCGTCTGTTTTCCGATTTTCTTGCTCTTACAATCACCGAGCCTTATACATCTCGAAGTGTCAAAGTTTGACGTAAACAACAGCGTTTTGGAACACACCATTTTTCCTTCAATATTAATTGAGAAACAAGCAAAGGAAAAATTAATAATCACACTAAATAGACAACGTCACAAGCGCTAAAAACGGCCGAACTGAAACGTGGTTCAGTTTTGGCGCGCTTAGTTTGCATTTGAACTTCAATTGTTGATAAATTTGTTATGTCAAAAATAGATGAACGTGTGAACAGGGCTTATTCTAACCTTATTTTTTGGTATAATTTCAGTTACATTACACTAGGAATGTACAGCGAGGCTGCTTATTTGTTGTTCAGGAGAACAAACGTTGAATTGCTGGAGTTTGCCGCCCATTTAGCCAATTTGGCTGGAAATGACGATTTGCAAAAAGCGATTGAAGATAAAGTGGAAGCTTTACGAAAACCGGTAGATTTAACCGGTGAGTTTCATTTAAGTTTACTAAAATAGTTTAATATAGTTAAGTGTATTAGTTATATGAGTAATATATAGAAATATTTCATTCAAATTTTTCTGCTTTTCTTTTATCAGTCTGTCTCTTTATAAACTGGGCAACTAGACAGCTCAATCATTTAATTTCAGGATCGTCATTACCGTATTTGGATCACAAAGGAGAAAAGCTCAGAATTTTCACTGCAAAGACACCGGATAGCTCGGATTTGAGCGAAACTGCAGACAGCGACAATGAAGTGACTGCTGAGCCAAAACAAGAACTAGTAAAGGAAGCGACCGTGAAGCCCGAGGAAGAAGAAGCTCAGACAGAGCAGTCCATCGAACAAAACACTGATCAACCTACGACTTTGATTGCTGAAGAACGTGAGAACCTGGACGGTTCGGAACCCGAGTCGTTTGCATCGGCAGTAGATGCGGAATATGAATATCTAGAAGACGTCGCCGATGTCACTTTTGAGATCGTGGATTTTGAAGACATATCAGATAAAGCTTCTCCTCTATCTGACGAGGCAAACGAACCAGAAGACTGGCAAGCTGCTTCGAAACGAGTGGACAACCCCATCACTGAAGCTGAATGAAATCTTGAGTTATTTCAGTAAGCCGGAGAATGGGTTAAAATGGTTTAATTTTTAAGCAATAAATGGGTGTTTTTTTTTTTTACTAAATTATGAAGTATTCTCATAAGAGTCATGATTTTAATTTCGTTTTTTAATTAAGTTTGCGTCTCATTTGATAATCATAACTTGGCCTAGCACACACTATGTACAGCAAAAATCAAAGTAGATGTAACAGTGTAATGGAAAAGAACATTCTATTGTTACGTCATATCAGTTTAATTTGATTTTTGACATACAAATGAGGAAATAGGTTAAGCTTGCGAATAAGCGAAAAGTTGTACGGATATTTTAATTAATAGTCTTGATTAAACACATTTGTTTCGGGACTGTCTCCTCAGGGTTACATTAAGCCTATAATCGTATTGATGCTCCTGGAACTGGTTTATTTCAAAAATTATAAAGTAAATAAATTATTTTCTTTTCTTAAATCGTTGTTTTTTTTATTTATTTTTCCTTACTATTTATAAGCCCGAGGTAATTTAAATTTTCTTTGACAAATGGCGTAGTTACAAATATTGGGAGTACTTAAAATTTACCTCTTTGCGTTTCTGCTCTCCTGGTACAAAATCCAATTTTGTGAACAATTTAGCAAAAATTGGTTTTTCTACCAGGAGCACAGAAAATGCACGAGGTAAATTTACCTCGTTGTGTTTCTGCTCTCCTGATACAAAATCCAATTTTGTGAACAATTTAGCAAAAATTGAATTTCTACCAGGAGCACAGAAAATGCGCGAGATAAATTTACCTCGTTGTGTTTCTGTTCTCCTGATACAAAATCCAATTTTGTGAACAATTTAACAAAAATTGATTTTTCTACCAGGAGCACAGAAAATGCACGAGGTAAATTTACCTCGTTGTGTTTCTGCTCTCCTGATACAAAATCCAATTTTGTGCACAATTTAGCGAAAATTGATTTTTCTACCAGGAGCACAGAAAATGCGCGAGATAAATTTACCTCGTTGTGTTTCTGCTCTCCGGATACAAAATCCAATTTTGTGAACAATTTAGCAAAAATTGAATTTCTACCAGGAGCACAGAAAATGCGCGAGATAAATTTACCTCGTTGTGTTTCTGTTCTCCTGATACAAAATCCAATTTTGTGAACAATTTAGCAAAAATTGAATTTCTACCAGGAGCACAGAAAATGCGCGAGATAAATTTACCTCGTTGTGTTTCTGCTCTCCTGATACAAAATCCAATTTTGTGAACAATTTAGCAAAAATTGAATTTCTACCAGGAGCACAGAAAATGCGCGAGATAAATTTACCTCGTTGTGTTTCTGTTCTCCTGATACAAAATCCAATTTTGTGAACAATTTAGCAAAAATTGAATTTCTACCAGGAGCACAGAAAATGCACGAGGTAAATTTACCTCGTTGTGTTTCTGCTCTCCTGATACAAAATCCAATTTTATGGAAAAATTGGCAACAATTGAACTTTCTACCAGGAATACAGAAAGTGCATTAGGGTCTTTAACTTTTCTTGACAATTGGCGAAGGAACTAAGTATTAAAGAAACTGACTAGCAGGAGTAATGAGAAAATCAATAGCAATATTCAGATTAAGCAATTCTTTATTGAAAATAACGTAATACAATAATTACAGGCCTAAGAATACTTATAATTAATTTAATTACTAGCATAAAATTGCTTGCAATTATAAAAAACCCTCTTTAAGTCTTAAGTAAAATAAACAATAATTGAGTTATCTTAATTGCTTAATAGAAATGTAACTGACAATTATTATCTTATCCTAGACTACTTATAACTGTAAGTTTCAGCATAATTGTCAAATCAGATCTTTTTTGGACTATAATTCAGTTAATCCAAATTCCTTACAATAACTTATTTCAGGTTAAAAACCACTTAAAATTACCACATTAAAAACAACATAATAGCTAATACAAGAGTATTCTTTTCTCGACGGCTTTTCTGCAGATTGGACATTCGGACATTTGATCGCCGCACATTTGACAAAGTCCGTGACCGCACAGGAATATCATGTTTTTCAAACGGTCCAGGCATACCGGACACATTGTCTGTAAAATATACAAATTTTATTAGTAACACTAATGATGAAAAAGAAATCGTTAGGAAAACGTTAATTAATCTTATTTACAGGGTGTCCTGTATAGAGACGCTTTAGACGAAGCAACAAGCAAGTTTTGAATTATACAAATTCAGTTGGGTCACCTTGTAACTTTTGGCTTTGCTAACTGATTAAGGCCCCTCTGAGAGCACAAATAACAGAATCTTGTAAAGAACTACTATTACACTTTTTTGTACCTCCTCAGTCGAAATGGACTTAGAGTAGTTTCTAAAACAGACAGAACACAATAATTAGCTATTAGCTACTCCAATCAATAACGACTCTTAATTGAAAAATGCACTTGAATAATATGAGATTCTCAAGATTTTAAAAGCAGTTTTCAATCACAAGAAAAACAGCAAACTGTGTTAACTGAGAACAATGTATACAGGTGTGCTAAAAGTAAAACTGGTCTTGGTAAACATGGAAAACCATGTAACTGATAGAGAAACATTGATAATTAAATGCGCGAGACAAAGACAGAAAACCTAAAAAAAGTCCAAGTAGTGCAGAAATTTTGCTGCGATGTTGTCAAATGTGTCTCTGAATTTGTCGAAGTGCCAATAATTAAGAGCTTATATGTAACTAATCTAGGGGATGAATTAAGATAAGCTTCTGCCAACATCATGCAATTGACAATGTTTCTCTGTCAGTTACATTGGTTTTCCTATGGCCAGTTTTAGATTTACCACACCTGCTGCACAGAGACTTTAAAACACCTTTTTCTGTAAAAGGTATAAGGTTTGCATAAGAAGAAAAAACTGTAATAGTTCTTCGCAATTTTTAGCCTGTTTTTAAACTAAAACTTGTTCAAAACTGATATTGATCAAATGTTTGCACCAACCTGTTCTTTAATGTCTTGCAACTGCTGTTGAAGTTTCTGAATATCGTTGACGTTGGTCGTGTCCCGACCGCCATTGTTCATAATGGGTCCTTGGGGCGGAAGTATGTCGGAACTTGAAGGAGCAGGTTGGGGCTTCAAATTTTCTTCCTCTACGTCCGCTTTAACTTCTGAGATAGTTCCTATAAACATTAAGATCATAAATGTTACCTTTTAATATTTGGTCGAGTAGTAACAAGAGTAGAAGATTTTAAAATTATTCATGTGAAATTAAAGTCAAAATTATATAGTTGTACCATAGACTCTTAACATAACAAAAATTTAATAAAAAGATTCATTGTACCAATGAAAACGCCTGCCAGCGTTGCTTTTACTACAGCAAATAATTACCAACACATGACGGTTAAAATAAAATTTACCTAAGCCACCGCTGCATACGGTCATGGGCACCATAAGCTCGATTTGTGCCCGGCACATGACGCACTTCTTCATGATTTGTGCGCAACTCTCGCACGCGCACATATGACCACAGGGCCGGAACAGGACCGATGACTTTTTGTCGGAGCACACGAGACATTCCTCGATCTGTCAAAACGCAGTACCGTTTAGTTGGTGGTTACGTTCAAAACTTCACACAATGAGGTCGTCCACCATATGAGGAATTTAAAATTCAGAAAATAAACTTAATACAGTTTATGTCTTACAATGTGCTATTAAGACTTGCTTTTCCATATTAAATCTCTAGTATCTTTATAAAAGGCTTAAATAAAATGTTAAAATGAGCCTGGCACGATCCCCCCGTTACGTAATTAGAGACTCTTCATTTCCACAACGTATATATTTTGTTTTGCTCAGTTTCCTATAAGTAAACAATAAAAAGACGGAGCAACTGGCCTTTTTTACGTCACATGAGACTTTTTCTTATATGGTGTACCAAATAAGTGTGGTTATTTTAATACATCTAGAGAAAAAAAGAAAAAAACATGTGTCCCATATTTTTTTTTTGGTAGACGACCCTATTGTGAAATGACTTAACCTTACCTTAATTCGTGCAGAGACAGATTCTCTACAAATCAAGCATTTCTTCACCCTGGGTCCGCAGGCGGAGCAACACGTCACGTGACCACATGGTTGGAACAGCACGTCACGTTTCGAGTCGGAACACACCAAACACTCGTCTAAGGCTGAGTTGATATTGGAGGTTTGAGTGTTCTGATTCGGTCCCATGTCCATTTCACCGCTCTGCTTCTCCTTGTGGCATTTGGTCAACGTTTTGCACAGGTTCGGATCGGGACAAAGGTCGAGTGGGGTTTGGCCTTTCTTGTTTTTGATGGTCAAGTCGGCTCCGTTGCCCGCTAAGAAACAGGCGATGCTAGCCGAGGATTTCTTGTCCGAGCCTTGCGTTCCCAGCCCCATCAGAAGCTTGCCCACGTCCTGGACGTCTTGCAATTGACGCAGTTGGGACAGAGTGTGGTGACGTAGCGCTTCGTGTAACGGAGTGTCTCCGTCTTTGTCTGCGATATTCAGATTTGCTCCTTCTCGAACCAAAAGCTGAAATAACGATTGAGTTCAAGAATATGACAGAAGAAGCTGACAATGGTAGGTATCGTTCACATTCTGCATATTTTTCTCTTGGTAACTTCCTTTTCTCATTTCAAGAATACACACCCAGATCCAGTAAAATGCAAGAGAGTGCGATGCAAGCACATCCTTCCAAATATTGAAAAATTCAATGTTTAATGGTAAATATCTTGAAAACGACAATCAGATTAGTTCATAAAGCGCAGAACTCTTCCTTAAATATTTTGATTTTGTGTTGTGTACAGAGTGGTGAACTAAGAATGCGAGGTACTGTATCTAGGAATTTAAAAATGATACATGTTTGAAACAAAAATGTTATTAAGTAATATGGTCATAAGGAATATCTAAAATATTTTCAGAATTCCAGCGTTGCCGCATTTTCGTTCGACAACCATAGTAACTGATGCTATTTCTTGATTCTGTTGATTAATCTAGTGAGTTTTTGTTCTAATCAGTATCTCTCTAAATGTTGTCGTTTTCAAGATATGACATTTGACGGGTATTTAATGGTACTTTTGACGCCATCTTTAATTAATAATGACGTAGCCGCCATTTGCTTTGGTTTGTTCATTATTTCCAACGGATTTTTCACGATTTTTTTTCAAATTTTACTTACTCGCACGATTTGAGTGTGTTGCCTTTCCACTGCCAAATGTAACGCTGTCTGAAGATTGACATTCTGCAGGTCCATATTGGCTTTTCCTTGCAGGACTAATTGCTCGGCCACCTCCACGTGATTATTCAAAGCCGCTAAGTGGAGGGCGGTGTAACCGTCGTCCTTCTTTTCGTCCACTATCCAGGGGCGTGGCAGCTTTGCCAACAATATTTTCATAGCACTAAAAACAAAAAGAAAAATCAGTATTACGTAGAATCACTATTTTTGTATTGGTGTAGTTTATTGGATGAATGTGTCTTTGTATCATTCTAAATTAAAGAAATTTGCTTTAACTAATAAAGAAGTGTAGAGCAAACAAAATGGAAAGAACAGTTAGTTGTTGCTAGCCAAGAGCTTTTAAGTGTAATGCACTGGAAAATGAAAACAAAACAATTAACAATTAAAAAGGGATAAAAACATATATTTGGACACACTACTACAGAGAATAAGTTAGAAACTCATAAAAAGTGACTTGTATGGTAAAATCCAGGAAATGATCAGCACACATGAGATTGAAATGAAATAAATTAACATAAATTTACAGGAGTGCAAAGCCAAAGAAAGTGCTTTATTAGAAGAATTGTTATTAAAAACAAACACTTTTGAGAAAGTCATTGAAAGGGCAACTATTCTGGAAAAAGCAAACCAAAAAGGTAGTAATTTTTACCATAGTCTGCGAGACCAAGTTAATAATCTGATTCAACAATTACCAGTCCAGGAAGATTTGAAGTGCACTAATAAAAATGAAATGCAGCTATTTCAGGATGCTGTAGCACTTAATCAGAAAAAGGTTAATAAATTAAATGAAGCACCATAGAAATCTAATGATACTGAAAAAAGGTCTGCTGAAGAGTCAAGTGAAGAGATATTAAGATTAGCACAATAATGAATTGGAAGAACTTGTTTAGAAAGATGAAATCATATCTGTATGTGTATTATACAGGGTGTCTCAGTTTTAAGTGCCCAAACTTTAATGTCGGATAGTACGTCGAAAAATAACAACACTTTGCTATATAAACCTATATCCAATAGGGCGTCGTTACTGATATACAGGGTGTTAAAGTTTTTTAAAAAAATTGCTTATTTGAGAATTTCTCGAAAACCGTTGGAGATATTGTAATGAAATTTTTGTGTGAATATCTCCTGTTCAAAACGTCTTCAATGAAATAAAAAATTGAACTGTGACGCAACCAGTGTCGTACTTACCGACGTACGCCTAGGTACTTTGGATAAAAAAAATGTTACGCCACTGCCTTTTTGGAAATTAAAATTTGTTTTTGAGATGACTGTTCAATTTGGGAGACAAAAGTCCTCTTGTGTTTTTTCGGATTGACGCACCATTTCAGAGTAAAAAAAGGAAAGGTGACATCATTGCATGTCTTAATTACATGGATTAATTAAATTTTATCGTTTGGATGACTTCCCATTCTGGTTGGTGACAAATGTCGAACTGACAGCACATTATAATAACGTTCAATTTCAACACTTTAAAGTTTGTTTAGTTCTTTTTTTAAAATGCCACACTTATTTACTTTAACACCCTGTATATCAGTAACGACGCCCTATTGGATATAGGTTTATATAGCAAAGTGTTGTTATTTTTCGACGTACTATCCGACATTAAAGTTTGGGCACTTAAAACTGAGACACCCTGTATAGGGAAGCACATTGTGAGAAAATGCAAGAGCAGTTGTTGATTGAGAAAGAAGAAACCATTTCTAAATTAAGAAACTGTTATTTCTGATAAGCAGGCTGTAGAAAACTGAAAAAACAAGTAGGAGCTGTTAAAGTATAAACTTTAAAAGTTAGAAGCCAAAACTTTATTACCTATACTATGAGACTGAAAGTAAGATTTTGAAGCTAGAAGCTAAAATAGAAAACATAACAACTCATAAACAAACAAAAACTCTACTGAAACAGTTAAGTATAGAATGCAAGAAAAATTCAGGGAAATGCAGGACTACAAAAGGACTAAGCCAAAAGCTTGAGAAGCAAAGCAGTGAAATCAGCATGTTACAAACCCAAATAAACTTATAGAAGAACACAGTAAATGGAAGGAGCAAAATAAAATACTGACAGAATCCAGGAAATCAGAGTATTTGAGTAATTAAATGTTAAAAGTAAAGAAGCAAACTTTTTTATTGTCATATTAATTTTAAGACATATATTAACATAATTCTCCTTTTGGAACAAAGAGACTCTTTTTCAGTTCGTTTGGCGAGAATTGACTTCCTGTAGAATTGCAAATCAGAATTTTACAATTACTTCTTTTATTTTGATTAAGTTACATAACAAAATGTGAAATTGACAACGTGGTTTTCGTCAAAGTCGTCGTAAATAGTACAAAAATATTTTAAGTACAATACAGAAAGTATGGCGTAATCCACGGGATTATTTTTAAAAAAACCAGAGTTAAAAATACTGCGGCTTATTTCGAGACTGGTAAAGCGTAACTTGATAATAAACAGCAGTCCCACGGATTCTTCAAATTACTTAAATATTAGGTACTGCTGAATGAAATCACGATTTCACTGACCGTGACTGTCAAAATTCAAACATAATTAAATTTTTCTATAAAATTCAGAATGGAAATTCACTTCCCTCGTATTTATATCATTTTTTTTTGTTGAATAAATCCAATAAGAACACGTTTGGGGCCACATTGGGAGTCCCCTTCATAAAATGCCTGTCCCAATAAAAGGGCCAATAAAAACGCGTGAGTTGCGAATTTATGGGACGCCAAATGTCAAGCAATTTGACAGCGACACGAAAATAACCGTTTTACTTCTGGAGTGCGTGTATTTTAAGCGGGAGACAGTGGTGTATCATTCAGAGTTGTTTTTCTATTTATATTCAGTATTTTTATAATTTTGAACAAAAATAACACTGAATTTGATATACAGGGTGTCATTGATTGGCAAAATAGTAAGGCCAATCTGCAGAGCTGTCGCAATTCGCAATTACTCAACAAAAGTAATTGAATACAACTACTCTAAAATTTATGAATTTAATTCAGTTTTCTGTTCAATTTTCATGTACTATTTTGTTTCAACCTAAATAACTTTCTTATTTGACTGACATAGTAAGGACTTTAATACGTCGATGGACAGTCAATAAAATGGGATTTATAAAAATATGACAACTTTGGTTAATTGATTTGACGGTTTGGCCGCTGGAGGGGTCAAATTTGACCAATTTTTGTTTCACTTTTTTGATGCAGTATTTCACTTAATCGTAAATAACTCGCCAATTTGGTACACTTTTTGTAGACTTTTATACATTAATGGATAGCTAATGAAATAGGCTTTTTAACGATATGACAACACCGGTTTGTTGATTTATTGGTTGGGCCGTAGACACTGGTGATATTTTGGTGTTCCTGATCCTTCTACTCTTTGGAGATACCCCGAATTTGAGACACCCCTGTACATAATTATCGGAAAATAACAATATATTAAGTGGGCATTTAAGGACGCTTTGCTCTCATTAAACATTCTTAAGCAAATAATTCGTTTCTGAGGCCCTCAAAACAAAATGTCTCTCTAAGGTTTTGATAGAGCCGCTCAAAAATGACGAGCAGTTTAGTTCAACTACTGAAAAAATTGTAACATAAATAATTATTACCTATTGCAACTACTTGTGTTTAGTAATTAAAAAGTCAATTACAATTATTGCCTTTGAAAAGTAATCCAATTACTTACTACATTTTCCAATTATTAAAGTAATCCAACTATGGAAGGAGTTTTGCTCTATCTCAATCTGTTTAGGAGCTATAATATGCTCCTAAACAGATTGAGATCAGGTTCTCACAATTATTTTCTGAGATTGATTGAACTCATGTGAGCCGTTCAAAAACAATTTTTATTCGCTTGGCATGCCTAGTGCTGAAATAGAGAAGCAAGTATCCCGATAAGACATGTTCTAGGTCTATGACTCATTCGGATGGTAATGAATCTGAGCTATCTCCGTCGACGGGAGTAGTTTGCTTGGCTAAATTCGTTACGTGTTCCCGGAGTTATGCGTGTGCGAAAATTAGATGCTCCCGAGAGGTCGATGTACTTAAGTTTGTCTTGATATACGAAAGAACAGGACCGGGGTGCAAAAGCATAAATGAGAAATTAGATAGAAACTGCGGGACTGTTTGCACAAAATTAAACCTTTGTGAGGGTTGCAATTAGTTTCTTGTTATGTGCATGATTTCCGTTCTAGGGCGGAAAGTTGTTTCTTGTTCCTGTGATTCCAAAGGAGTTACTAGCAGAGGTAATTAAAAACCAGACAGAGTGAAAAATAATGATATATGATTATAATACCGTTTCCCTAGCAAACTCCTTAAAGAAAGGAATAGTTAAGAGACACTTTTAAGTAACTCTTAAGTAAAATTGAGTTGAACTTGGCAACATTGCATAATTTCTTCGCTTTTTTATGACTCTAACCTAACTTCATATAATACATTTATCGAGTTTGGGACTTTAGGTATCTTCACTGTTTTTAACTATCAAAGGTGTTTTTAGATATGTAATTTGAACTACCTCTCCCCATAATTTTAAAAAACTTAAATTGTAAGAGACACATCACGTGACTTTGTTGATAAAATTTTGAGCTTGCAACACTGTAAAGGCCAGTTGACACATGTCAAAACAGTCACGTGACCACTAAAAAATATAGTTTGAACTGCTAAATCAAATTTAGAAAAATAGGAAAAGTTGAAATTGTAAACTACATAGAATTGCATTCTTAACGTCACGTAACACGTTGAGAATGCAATTGTGAGCTTGCAACACTGTAAAGGCCAGTTGACACCTGTAAAAAACATGACGTCATGTCACGTGACCTGAAAGGTATTTTAAACTTTAAAAAATTGATAGGTAAATTAATTTTAGACAGTTGCACAAACATAAATTGTAAAAGACACACCACGTGACTTTGATAATGAAATTTTGAGCTTCAAATTGATTTTCTAAGGTCAGGTGACTGTTTTTTGAAAATTCAAAACAAAAAATATTTAAATTTTTGAGCTTGAAACACTGTAAAGACCAGCTGACATTGTCAAAAACAGTCACGTGACCTCCAAAACGCAGTTTAAACTTTGGAAAATTGATAAATAAAATTTAGACAGTTGTAGAAACTTAAATTGCAAAATACACGTCACGTGACTTAGATAATTCAATTTTTAAGCTTGCAACACTGCAAAGACCAGCTGACATTTGTCAAAAACAGTCACGTGACCTCCAAAACTCTGTTTAAAGTTTGGAAAATCGATACATAAAATTTGGACAGTTGTAGAAAGTTAAATTGCAAAATACACGTCACGTGACTTAGATAATTCAATTTTTGAGCTTGAAACACTGTAAAGGCCAGTTGACATTGTCAAAAACAGTCACGTGACCCTCAAAACTCTGTTTAAACTTTGGAAAATCGATAAATAAAATTTGGACAGTTGTAGAAACTTAAATTGCAAAATACACGTCACGTGACTTAGATAATTCAATTTTTGAGCTTGAAACACTGTAAAGGCCAGTTGACATTGTCAAAAACAGTCACGTGACCTCCAAAACGCAGTTTAAACTTTGGAAAATTGATAAATAAAATTTGGACAGTTGTAAAAACTTGAATTGCAAAATACACGTCACGTGACTTGGATAATTCAATTTTTGAGCTTGCAACACTGTAAAGACCAGTTGACACATGTCAAAACAGTCACGTGAACACTAAAAAAAAAAGTTTGAACTGCTAAATCAAATTTAGAAACATAGTAAAAGTTGAAATTGTAAACTACACAGAATTGCATTCTTAACGTCACGTTACAAGTTGAGAATGCAGTTCTGAGCTTGCAACACTGTGAAAGCTAGTTGTCATATGTCAAAAAGAGTTAAGTGACCTTCAAAATGTGGTGAAAACTTTGAAAAATCAGTAGGTAAATCCAATTCAAATAACTTAAATTGTGAGAAGCACACAACGTGACTTTTGATGATGCAATTTGGAGCTTGAAAATTGACGACATCTTGTTCGTCACAATCTTTCAGAACTCGTAACGTCATCTTAATTTTGTTTGATTTTCGGTATATTTATCCGTAATCCCTTAATCCACTTAGAGGAAAATCCTCGTTTAGAATGCATCGACACTGCACGTTAGACTGTTAAACGTAAAAGGCACGCCTGACTACCAGACTTGAACCCTTGACCCTTTTGCTAATAGACGTACCCAACCAACCATCGCATGTGGGACACATGCATAAAAACGCTTCTTTATTTCGATCCAGACTTATTTGGCGGTACTGTTCAGACAGGGACGGACCTGAATCATTTTTGTTCCTACACAAAATTGATTCACAGCATATCCCCAAACAAATTTCTGACTGTGTTAACCCGGTCCTGGGTGTTCACAATAAAAAAGATTTAATTGAAATTAAGGCGTGCTTTTTCAGTAGCGTATCCACTTATGGTGAAGATTCGCCCATACCGAAATATGTGTGCTTCTCCAACTTCACTACAAACCGTACTGACGAATTGAGTAATGGAGGTGACATTGTAATAACGCTATTATGTAGTTTATTAAAATGCATGAAGCTAGCTAGCCTGGCCGAAGGTTCATGGTTATTATAAATCATGCGTTTTAGCATTTGGTGAAATCAGCTGTGGAAGTACGTGAAGTGTGCGGGTTAGTTTCAAGTTCAATCACAAAAAGGTACGTAACTTTATCATTTGTTTAATTTAATATCTGAGATATCAGTAAAACAGTCAAAATTGTGGATTATTAAACAAAAATCCAACAGAGAACTTACTGATAACATTATAGTTTACATGGCAAAACCGTTGACTAATTGTAATCGTTGATTATCCTTGATGTCGGTTTAATAGCACCGTCATAAAGATATTATTTCGTTTGACAACCTCATTAATCACGTGACCATTTATTCCTTTGTTTTGATCCTAAAACGTGACCTAAAACTAAAAAAATTACTTCCTCAGGGTACCTGATTGTTTTTACAAATTTTGAAGACCCAAAAGCTTAAAATTTACTATTTTTAAAGTCACGTGACACTTTTTATGTTAGGTTAGGTGACAAAGTAAAGGTTTTTCCAAATTTTTGACACTTGATTTGACCTTGCGCCGAAAGCTTAAAATTGATTTTCTAAGGTCAGGTGACTGTTTTTTTAAATTCTAACAAACAAACATATTTTTTGTACGATTGTCTGAAATTACGGATTATATTTTGACGTTTAAACGAAGCTTCTAACTGTCATAGTAACCAAGTTAGTACGTGTCAAATAAGGACACCTACCATTTAAAAGAAACAGTTGAAAAATTAAATATATAGTATTTTAAATATAGACAGTGGTAAAATTGTAAGAACTACGTCACGTGACTTTGATAATTAAATTTTTGAGCTTGCCACACTGTAAAGACCAGCTGACATTGTCAAAACAGTCACGTGACCTCCAAAACGCTGTTTAAACTTTGGAAAATTGATAAATCAAATTTAGACAGTTGTAAAAACTTAAATTGCAAAATACACGTCACGTGACTTAGATAATTCAATATTTGAGCTTGCAACACTGTAAAGACCAGTTGAAATTGTCAAAAACAGTCACGTGACCTCCAAAACGCTGTTTAAACTTTGGAAAATTGATAAATAAAATTTGGACAGTTGTAAAAACTGAAATTGCTAAATCCACGTCACGCTACTTAGATAATTCAATTTTTGAGCTTGCAACACTGTAAAGACCAGCTGACATTGTCAAAAACAGTCACGTGACCCTCAAAACGTAGTTTAAATTTTGGAAAATTGAAAAATCAAATTAAGACAGTTGTAAAAACTTAAATTGCAAAATACACGTCACGTGACTTAGATAATTCAATTTTTGAGCCTGCAACACTGTAAAGACCAGCTGACATTGTCAAAAACAGTCACGTGACCCTCAAAACGTAGTTTAAATTTTGAAAAATTGAAAAATAAAATTTGGACAGTTGTAAGTAAAACAGTTACCAAGTACCTACACGTCACGTCTGTCAAAAATAGTCACGTGACCTTAAAAATGTAGTTTAAATGTTGAAAAATTGGTAAATTATTATAATAATTTTAAATGAATATTGTTTCAACTTAATATCATGTAACAAAGATTTTACCATAATAATTACATCAATTTTCTTATATTGGTACACTATATTGTGTACTGCTTGTTCTACTATAATGCATTCCTTAAAATATCACAAAATGTCCTATATTTACGCTTTATTTCGCTCAAAATTCTAATGAAAATATCGCAAAACATTTTGAAATATACAGTCAATGCCTCAAAATTCTATGAAGTGCCTTAAAAAATACCTTAAAAATACCTCATTATGCTTCGTAATACCTTGTAATACCTCAAAATGCTTCGTAATACTGGCAAAGTGCTCTTTTACATCCGAAAAACATTAAAAAGTGTCTTAAAGTACACAAAAATTTCAGAAAACAATGTTAGTTTGCTTTGTATAGTCGAACAAAATTTAGAACTAGAAAAATATTTTTTTCTAGTGGCCTCCGTACAGACATTGTACTACATATTTTTAAAGAAAAAAGTGGTACGACACTGGTTTTTTATAAAATACAAATCAATTTTGAATTCCCCATTCAATTTAGCTCATAAGAGCTTTCCGTTGTTTTTTTTATAAAAGCACCATTTTTGAGCAAAAAATTAATGTTTGTTTTTGGACTTGGTCAACAACAATCAATCAACTGAAATTTGACGCCCTCTAGCGGCCAAACCGTCCAACCTATCAAGGTTTTAGAAAGATCATTTCATTGGCTATCCATTGACGAATAAATTTCTACCAAAAATAGTGCAAATAGGCGAGTTTTTGAGGATTGAACAAAAAGATACACAAAAAAAACTGGACGTCCTCTAGTGGCCAAAAGGTACCACTAACCAATCGACTTTATTACGTCAATGGAAAGCTTATTTCATTGGGTGTCCATTGACATTATAAAAGAATACACACATATGTCACTCTCATGTGATCTCTGTCACTAATATCATAACTTAGAAAACAATTCAAAGGTTCTGAAAAATTCAATATGAATGTGACAGAAACTTCAACCAGTCATTTTCAACCAGTTTAGTCACATAAGTAACAGGCCCGATTGTATATACAATGGCGACATAACTTTTAAACTCGGATTAATTCAGAAACGTCACTTTGACTGCTTTTCATAAGAGAAAGTTCAATAATTAGTTGCAGTTTAACTTTTAAACTGCGATTGTACAACCGAGCATTAGTGCTTTATTTTTACTGTCTTGGTTAAATCGGGTCCAAGACGTCTGAACATTTTCTTCTAGACACAATACAAATGCGTTTCTTGCCGTTCAGACTGTGAAACATTTCTATTCTAATAATCATCTGTCAACTTGCATACGTTATAGTAACGCACCGTCTAACAGTCAGCGCAAACTATGTTGGCTTCTGTTTTTCTTACTTTACTCTCCAAGTCCGAAAATAAACTAGTTCATGTGGTAATGGACGCGTGCGGCTTAATTTTAGACACAACCGTTGGGGAAAACATGGACTGTGTTTCAGTAAGTACATATGCAGGGTCGGATTACTTTCATTAAAATGACGTCACGTTTGTATGAGTGGAGAACACACAACTTTCATCACCTGCTCATTTTTTTTTGCATAAATCCAAGGAAAAGGTGCGCTTAAGAGATGAAAGAGGTCGTAAACAATGCGTAAGAAGTTATAATTACGACCCTGTACACGATTTAGGCTTAACTCATAAACATGTAGCTCACCCTGTAATAAAATTCCAATTATAGCACTAAAGGGAGCGATAAATTGCTTCTGTAGGAGGCTGTGTGGTAGATATTTAAACTACACGAAAACGTAGATTTTCAATTATTCTCTTCAATAAGAAATTTTTCTTTTCTAAGAACTTGGCAGTGGTGACTAAGCAATTTTCAGGGATCACCAACCCTTTAATAGGCCTGCTCTTAGACAAGAGTCGTAAACCATCAAAATTGCAGGAAAATTACTCATTTTAACATATTTTTATGTTTTATGTTTAGGTTAATGTTTCAATAAGCCAAGGTTTACGGATCAGTAAAAAAATACCAACTGACATAAAACCTCTATTTTATAGGTAATTTACTGTTTATTGAATTCAATTTAAATGAAAGTGCTGTTTTTATCAGAATGTAGGAATATACAAGAGCCATGAGAAAATATTGTAGATGGTGATTTGATGTGTTATTTATTGTTTTAGAGATTGTGGTTTATTAATAATAAAATAAATAAAGTAAAACTTTTCTGACAAAGTGATTCTTGTACCAAATGAGTTCCAATCTTATAACTTTTATTTATGAATAAGTAGCCTTTTCTTAAAAAAAATAGCATTTTCAAATTTTCTTTATTATCTCATGTTTAAATTAGGACAAACAAAACAATTTGTAATTTACCAGTAATTTACTGACAATTGTCATAAATCTCAGAAACACGTCTTGTTTCGAAAACTGTTAAACTATAATTCTTGCAATTTCTACGCAAATTTTGACATTAGTCACAGATATCACGTGGTTTTTGGAGGATATTTTAGCTAGGCAGTCACGTGACCACTATCAAAAATCTCAGAAACACGTTTTGAATCGAATACTGCAAGACTTGATTTTTGCAACTTTTGAGCACAGTTCGACAGCCAGGAACAACATTGCTTGTAAAACCTACTTGAAATGAGATAATGACTGTTTTAAGCACATTCTTGGAATCCTCATTAAATTTACAATCCAATAACATAAAAAAACACTACAAAATTTAGTACAGTCAAGGAAAAAAGCAGTGTCAAAGTTTGAACCGCCAGAAACACAATGTGAAAGGGTAGTCAGGGACAAAATCGACAGTAAAACCACTTGGACAGAGAAAATTACTGTTTTAAGCACATTTTTGAAATCCTCATTAAATTTACTATCCCATAACATAAAAAACACTACAAAATTTAGTACAGTCAAGGAGAAAAGCAGTGTCAAAGTTTGAACTGCCAGAAACACAGTGTGAAAGGGCAGTCAGGGACAAAATCGACTGTAAAACCACTTGGACAGAGAAAATTACTGTTTTAAGCACATTTTTGAAATCCTCATTAAATTTACTATCCCATAACATAAAAAACACTACAAAATTTAGTACAGTCAAGGAGAAAAGCAGTGTCAAAGTTTGAACTGCCAGAAACACAGTGTGAAAGGGCAGTCAGGGACAAAATCGCCTGTAAATCCACTTGAACAGAGAAAATTACTGTTTTAAGCACATTTTTGGAATCCTCATTAAATTTCGTATCCAATAACATAGAAAAACACTAAAAAATTTAGTACAGTTAAGGAGAAAAGCGGTGTCCAATTTGAACTGCCAGAAAAATAATTTGAAAAGACAGTTAGGGACAAAATCGCCTGTAAAACCACTTGGACAGAGAAAATTACTGTTTTAAGCACATTTTTGGAATCCTCATTAAATTTCCTATCCAATAACATAGAAAAACACTAAAAAATTTAATACATTTAAGGAGAAAAGCGGTGTCCAATTTGAACTGCCAGAAAAATAATTTGAAAAGACAGTTAGGGACAAAATCGCCTGTAAAACCACTTGGACAGAGAAAATTACTGTTTTAAGCACATTTTTGAAATCCTCATTAAATTTCCTATCCAATAACCTAAAAGAACACAACAAAATTTGGTACAGTCAGGGAGAAAAGCGGTGTCAAAGTTTGAACTGCCAGAAACATAATTTGAAAGGGCAGTCAGAGCAAAATCGCCTGTAAATCCACTTGGACAGAGAAAATTACTGTTTTAAGCACATTTTTGGAATCCTCATTAAATTTCCTATCCAATAACATAAAAAACACTACAAAATTTAGTACAGTCAAGGAAAAAGCAGTGTCAAAGTTTGAACTGCCAGAAACACAGTTTGAAAGGGCAGTCAGGGATAAAATTGACTATAAAACCACTTGGACAGAGAAAATTACTGTTTTAAGCACATTTTTGAAATCCTCATTAAATTTACTATCCAGTAACATAAAAAACACTAAAAAATTTAGTACAGTCAAGGAGAAAAGCGGTGTCAAAGTTTGAACTGCCAGAAACATAATTTGAAAGGGCAGTCAGAGCAAAATCGCCTGTAAATCCACTTGGACAGAGAAAATTACTGTTTTAAGCACATTTTTGAAATCCTCATTAAATTTCCTATCCAATAACGTAATAAAACACTCCAAAATTTGGTACAGTCAGGGAAAAAAGCGGTGGCAAAATTTGAATTGCCAGAAACAAGTATTTGTAATTTACCAGTATACTACTGGTAATTTACCGGTCAAACTTTCCTGGTAAAGTAAATTATCATATTCCTAATTTCATAGACATAAGCTAATTTTTATACCGTTTTGACTCAAGGCAGCAAGTTTAAACGATTTTTAGTAGTTATTCAACTATCAAAAAACAAATTTATAAATAAATTAGTATGTTATTCTGAGTTCGAATATTGCTTTTCCCCCTTCTCACCTCTATTAATATCCCTACATCCCATCATTATACTATTAATACAACATGTATAACTGATTCGTATATATTATAAGACGTAAATATTTGCATAAGATGGAAACTCGAGTTACATAACCAAGTGGGTGGAACACGGTTTTGTTTTAAGGAAATTACTCGTCTCTATCGCGGCATATTTTCCAGGAAATGCGTGCATGCAAGTATATAGAGAAGTAATAAAAATTCGAGCATACTAAAACAGTATTAGATTCTTGTGTAACGTGTTATTTCGCTAGCACTCGATGCAAAACATGCACACCGAGTTTAATAAGGCGATTTGCCGTTGTTCAGATTGTTGTAGATATAAGTAAATTGTATACACTGAAAATAGAATTCCACTGAAACCTTTCAAATTTACAATATTATGTTGTTATGTTAAATTTTTTATTTAAATACGGTCACGTGACTGAAAATTTGTAAAAACAGATCAGAAAAATGTCACGTGACTTGGTAAAACATTTGAAAGTGTTCAGGTGTTAAAATGGACCAGAAAACTTGTTTTACAGCTCCTACAAATTAAATTTGATTTGTAATTTGTTTATTTATGTCCTGTTCTTATTTGATTTGGAGTAAATAGAGTATAGTATACTATCCCATTGGTTGGAAAAAATACAAAAAAATCATTAAACAGAAAAGTTTTAAACAATATTAAGATATACATAGCATATTTTAATTTTTTTTTAATATACAGGGTGGTTCCTAAAAGCGTAGCAAATAAAATATTAGTTTTCTTAAATAGAAGCCCAAATTGTTTAATACAGTTTTAGATTCTCCATGAAATTCTAAAATTTTGTTAATAATGTGTGTCGAACTGTAATTTTTACAGCTCTTGACGTGTTTGACAGTTATCACATGATACTAGAACACTATTTCCCTAAACAATGACCTATTTACTGTCAAATTATGTATCATTAAGCTTTAAAACAAGTCTTGTTTCGAACAGTATAAAAAAATGTACTAAACTTTGATATTTGCAGCTTCTTGTTTTGGTTGAGCAAACTTTGACGTCTGTGACAGCAACCACGTGAAACTCGTACATTATTTAGTTAGACAGTCACGTGACAACTGATAAAATAATGGCCAAGAAGCTCTAAACTACCACTTGTCCCGAATACTTCAAGAAATCGGTTCCATATTGTAATAATTAGAGCTTCAGGCTCAAACTGAGCAAAATTAGTTAGTTTTGATGTTTATGACAGTTGTCTCGTGATACTGGACCTAGTTCCTCAAATAGTAACGACAGCTGTCAAACTAATTGTCAGTAACTTCAAAATTACGTTCTGTTTTGTTTTTACTATTATTCCACACTGTGATTTTTACAGTTTCATGCCCCGATTGGTCAAATTTGACAGTTTTTACGTTTGTGACCACCGTCACATAAAACTCGAACACCATTTACATAGACGTCACGTGACAACTGTTAAAATAACGGTCGTGGAGTCAAAAACCATGCATTCTCTCGAATACTGCAAGAAAACTGTTTTAAATTGTGATTCTTGCAGCTTTTTGCCGACATTGGGCAATGTTTTGATGTTTATGACAGTTGTCACATGTCAGTAAACACCAGTTACTAAGACAGTCACGTAACATCTGTCAAAATAAGAGTCTGCGATTTATTTATATTTTTCGACATATCAATTGAGTAAAAATATACATTTTTAATTGTTGTAAGTGACGTACAAAAATAAAACATTTTTGGGTTTTTCCAAAAAAAAAATGTATGGATTTAATTCACTTTTAAGAAAATCCGCAACAAAACTTAAACTTTCTTGTTGACACCTGCATATTTCAGTTCTTGTAAGCTTAATTTAGTTATGAAAACCATTTATTGTGCGTAGCTTTTTTCATTTCGTTTTTTCAAACATTTACTACTTCTATTCCTTTATGTATTATCTATCAATCACCAACCGCTGTTGAATGGAAAATGACTCCGGGAAGCTTTTGCGTCGGCATCGTTGAACCACTGCAAATTACGAAAAGTGAGCTTGCTAAAAAGTTTTCCCAAAGCAATTCGTTCGAAATTCCGTTGGTAGTGAGGAATAAAATATTGGCAGTCAGCGGAGGCGCGTTATAAAATAAAACTTTCACAGGAAACCTCAACTTTAGTTGTTAATAAATTTTAATAAATTTAACTGGGAGAGCTATTTCGGTTCCCAACACGCTCATTACCAAAGTTTCGAATGTACGAGTGTTTCACTATTTTCTCTTCCTATAAGTGCTGTTTGGTGGTAACTTTGAATTAGTTTCAAGCATTAAATTGGATGTTTCGGTGTCTTCTCTCATTACAATTCAAAAAATCTGTCAGGAAAATACCCTAACCGTTAAGAATTGGGTTCATTATTATTATCTTGTCAGAAAAATGATAAATTTTTTTTTGAAAGAAACTTGAATGAAGAAGTTTTGATAAAATGTGGAAAGGCAAACAGGAATTTCTCTTTGAGATTTTTCCTGATTTCAACTGGCAAGCACTGTTTGCAGTGATGGTCAAGAAAAAGCAGCAAGCTGAAAGCTGCTTTTTTGACTTGTCAATTATTTTAACAAAAGTTGCTTGTAATAGTATTTTATTTCAAATAAACAAATTACAGACTATTCATGAAACAGAAAGTGCCACCAAAAGTTTAAATATTACTTGACAACTCTATTTGAGTAAGTTGTCAAATTTGCCATTTAACAGTGAACTACTCTGCATAATATTAATAAGTCTGTCGTAGAGAGAATCTCCAACTAGTAATCAGAGAAATAGATACATCCATTGGCCACAAGTCAGAAAACGTCATAGTCACGTGAGCATTCAACCAATGAAACTTGACATTTACTGTTTCTGAGTTGGAAACCAGTCAGGGATTGCCTCTGCGAACAGACCTATTATTAAAGTCTAAACTGCTTTAGAAGCAGATTTTAGACAGTTTTGAGAGCATTCTGGACAAGAAATTCTTGAAGGTTCTGAAATGCTTTAGAGGCATTTGGAAATTCTATAACGGTTCTAGAATTTTTTGGATGCTTTGATATTTTTTAGGAGCCTCTAGACTAGTTGAAGAGCATTTAGAATCCTTTAAACTGTTCTAAAAGATTTGGAAACTTTTAGACCGTTTTGGAAGGCATTCGACTGCTTAGGAAGCATTTTAGAGTTCCTGTAATGTTTTAAAACATTTTTAAACTACTTGAGGAGCATTTGAAAAGTTTTTGGACAGTTTAAAGAGAATATTGAAGATTCTGGAGTGCCTTAGAGGCATTTGGAAATTCTTAGACGGTTCTAGAATTTTTTGGAAGCATTTAAACTGTTTTGATATCTTTCTGTAGTGTTTTGATATCTTTTTAGACTACTTTAGGAGCATTTAAGGTTCTGGACTGATTTTAAGACATTTTAAACTTTGTAGACGGTTCTAGAAACTTTTGAACTGCTCTAAAAGCATACAGAAACTTTTAGACTGTCTTGAAACGTTTTGAGAGCTTCTAGACTAGTTGAAGAGAATTTGAATCCTTTAAACTGTTCTAAAAGCTTTTGGAAACTTTTAGACCGTTTTGGAAGGCATTCGACTGCTTAGGAAGCATTTTAGAGTTCCTGTAGTGTTTTAAAACATTTTTAAACTACTTGAGAAGCATTTGAAAAGTTTTTGGACAGTTTAAAGAACATATTGAAGATTCTGGAGTGCTTTAGAGGCATTTGGAAAGCCATCTTAGACGGTTCTAGAATTTTTTGGAAGCATTTAGACTGTTTTGATATCTTTTTAGACTACTTTAGGAGCATTTAAGGTTCTGGACTGATTTTAAGACATTTTAAACTTTGTAGACGGTCCTAGAAACTTTTAAATTGCTCTAAAAGCATACGGGAACTTTTAGACTGTCTGGAAACGTTTTGAGAGCTTCTAGAAGTTTATTTGGTAGCCTTTAGTGTTCTAAAAGCTTTTGGAAGCTTCTAGGCTGTTTTGTAAGCGTTGGCAAGGCACTATGGAGCTTCTATAGTGTTTTGGAGTGTTTTTACATTTTTTTAGGCTACTTCAGAAGCATTTGGAATTATTTGGTCAGTTTAAATTTGTAAATTGATACTTACCCATTTTACAACAGATAATTGGTTGGTTTCTCAGAAACCTTCAATATCTTGATGTAGCTATTGCAATTGTAAATTAACTTATTACCAAAAATAGCAACAAAAAAGCACAAAAAACTAAATTAAGCACAAAAAGGAAAAAAAAAGGAAAAAAAGCATGAACAAATTTGCCAAATAACGTGATTTTGCATAAATCGATCAGATGCCAAAGGTTGGTTGCTTTTATTATTTACAAAAAGAAAAATTTATAGAAATCCGGACTCTAATTATATTATACATTGAGTAAAATTTTCTACACTATAATTCCCAATAATGCTCACAAATTCCTTGTAATGTAAAATATAATTACAAAAAATTCCAAGTTAGTTGCTTAAATGACAAAAACTTTCTTAAAACTAGTACACTCTGTTAAAACTGACTTAAGTTGTTTTCTTTGATGCCAGTTCCAAATGTCAAAATGCAGTAAACTGTCAAATACAAGGGTATGACGCTATAAAAGAAAAAAAAAACATACTCAAAAGTAATATTGCCGGTTGTGACTTATTCTAAAAATGTTTTAAAAATTCTGTTCATTTTGACATTTTAAGAGTTGGCAACATTGGTCTGAAGTTTGACCAATGTTGAACTGAACAGTCATAAATGTTTAATTTCTTAATAGAAAAATATCGATTGCTCAGTTATAATAATCGACCATTATGCCGTAATCGAACAAATATTTCGATTAGATCATTCTTAATCGCCCATCACTAAAAATAATGGGTTTGGGTGACATATTTGGCAAATTTTTCAGAGTGTTTCTAAAAAATTCGTTTTATAAATAAGTTACGTTTAGAATAGAAATGATATTTGTAATAATTTCTTATTAACTGCATTAATTCAGTGAAGGTAAGTGGGGGAAAGCTTAAACAGTAAAAACATTAAAGTAAATCTTCCATCACCTTAACGTATGCATCAACCCGAAACTATTTGTATAATAAATTGCACTCGACACAGCCATTTAGCATTTCATCTAAGAACAGCACTACAATACTAAACCCCATGTTATGAATAATTTTACATATAACAACGCTCTAATGTGTTTGACTTAGATAGTCCGCATACCGCGGAATTTGAAATAAGAGAAGACTTTACCATGGCAAAACAGACAGAGGCTTTAGACTGTTCCAGATAAGAATAATTATTGTTAGATTTATATAACTAATACAGGAAAAATATTGGATAACAATGGATGTGGCCAAATTCAGGATCTTGTTTATCCAATTTGAAATAGCGACAATCTCGGTGTGACATAAACTTAATGAAGATCACGTTATCTGGTCTCGCAATAAAACAAGAGTCCATGGAGGTGCGACCATAAATCCAGCACTGGATACGGTGAGAATTGGTCTTATCTTAATTGTGAGGCGAACCAAGTGCGAAATTAAAGATTGCCGAGATTGCGGCTGCTCCACGTTTTATGTGCGGAATCTCTCCGAAAATTTGGTTTGGTCAAATTTATTACCCATGAAATAGATAGAGATCGTGTCTAGCAATTATCTGTTAATAAACTTTCGTTTAGATTGATTTCACCTAAACCAGGAACAACAGCGAAACCTTCTAGACCATTCTAATTTCGTACACACAATGGGAGAATCCAGAGACAGGAAACTCGGATAAATTGATGGCATAAATTTTTACGAGTCGAAGAAGCTAAAAACGTGGAGAATAAACAAATGGTCAAACTCCAAACGAAACTTGACAGCATATTTGTTCTTATTGTCTGGCAGTAGTGAGATCCGAAATTGCTGAAAATTTAAAATTCTGGTTGAGTCGACCGCTCTGTTTGCACAAAGCAGGGAAAAGCCAATTTTTGTCGACAGTCGGAATAGATAAGTCCTTGAATGGTACAACTTCAAAAACTAAGTGAACTTTTTTCCTGCGGTGGCCTGAAGTTTCGAAAATCAACTTTGAATAAGAAGTGTGGAAAAGTTTTGTCGCGCCGGCCAATAAGAGGGGACATTAGACATAATGTCTACTTATAATGCTAAGAAATACTAGAATGTAGACTATTATTTTTAACTATTATGTCTGTTTGAGTAGTGATACGAACAATGTCTCGACAACGGTTTTTCAAAAACACTAAAAATCTAGATAAAGTAATATTATTCAACGGGCATGATAATAATTATTACTCAATGATTAGCTTTATCTTCGTGAGTAATAGCCATTACATTCGTGTAGAATACTAAACTTTTCTACGACTCTAGTAAAACGGTATATCTACCGTTTTTGTGCTTCTTCTACCGTTCTCCTGTTTTTTTTTTATATGTATATAATTTACAGTTTTTAGCATCATTGTCATATTGTGGGTTCTGAAACATTTTATACACTGCGAATGGTTTTGAGATATCCACTCTTCAATGTCTGTTAGCCTGACGGATGCCACGCGTCTTTCTAGAGCGGATATTTTGAAAACTATACAAGATACCAAAAAACTTATTCAGTGACTGAAATTGTGTTTCATTCCGTTTTACCTGACAATCCTTCATTTTTGATGGTATTTATCACAGTTTGATTGAAGTAAAAGGTGGTTCATGGAAAAAGTTCAATACGTTCCTGGATTTTAAGGTTAATTTACTGTCTACCCAATTTCAGGACCGTAACCCCCAGATTTTGAAAATACTGACTAAAATGACATTTCTGACTTATAGTTTAGGACGCCTAGTTTCCGAGGTATAAGTGAAACAGTGGACACAAAGAAGAAAAATTAATAAGAAACTTGCAGTAGAAGATCCTTTTAAATGATTGCTTTTAATCCTATTTTTAATTCAATCCATAATCATGGTAAAATCCTCTACAATCTTCAAAAGGTCAACAATAATTTTGCTCAGAAAATAGTCAGACAGCACTACTCAGATAATTGGTCGTGTAGATCTGAAATATTCTTTAGTTGCCTACATGTACAGGGTGTCCTCACTTCATCTAACTATCCACTATCCAGGATAGTTAGAATTCAAAAACTGCCTTTCACGAGCTACATTGTTGTCCAAATTGTTTGGATTGCTGATATTCGAGCAATGTACAGTTAGTTTTGGAGTAGATTACTATTTTCCTGATAGGGATTGTGTCAATAATTATTCTTTTTATGATCAGACTAACTTGAATATCAATTAAAAAATATTAATTTAAACTTTTATAGTCGAACGATGATTGCGGATGTGTATCAGACACAGTCGTCAAGGCGGGAGAGTGCCGATGAGATAATTTTAGATCCTCTTACGGATGGTTAGACCATGTGTTGGCACATGTGGGGTTTGCCGGCCTTTCTCGTACTTGATCGCTCTGAACTATAGCGTTTCCCAAAAAATGTTGATTATTTTCGGTTCAACGTTTAATTCCCGGGAGGGCCCTCACTGCTTGTAAATAAATAAACGATGACATTCAGTTTTTCGTAGTTTTTTGTCGTTTACTAACATGAACAAAAACATTTTAAGTTTGATTTTTGTAAACGAAATTAAAAGTAGACCGGAATGTTTCTCACAAATTTTATTTAAAATTTCCTGAAATTTGGAATATATACAGAATGTTTACCTTTATTATACGTACTAAACGTATTTTATAGCTTTATGAGTGGAATTTTGACAGTTATGACGTTTGGTAGTCAGTTACAGTTCTGTCCTAAACCTGGAAACCGGCAAATCTAATCCCATGGAGGTACAAAAGAACGAAACATACTTGAAAAGTAGCAAAATCAGTGTGATTGACTTTTGCGATAGCTGTCAAATTGGTAACAAACAGCTAGCAGGTGACGAGGATTGTCACGTTGACAGCAATATTTCAATTTGTCTGTGTTATTTTCTTTCGTTGTGAATACTTATCAGCGTGTTGCCAAGTCAAAATATTTATTGACGGTAGAATAATCGGTCAAAAAACGGTAGATAACCTCACGTCTCGTTTCGAAAACTGTGATATTTGCAGATTCTAGGCCAATTTTGACATTAGTGACAGATATCACGTGGTTTCAGAGGATAATACAGACAAGCGTGGCCCACTTGGAGTAAGAAAATGTTTTAAGAACATTTTTATAATTTCGAAATCTCAGGGAGAAAAGTGGTGTCAAAGTTTGAACTGCTAAAAACATAGCTTGTAGAGACAGTCAGGTACAAAATCGCCTGTAAAACCCACTTCAAGTGGGAAAAGTACTGATTTAAGCACATTTTTGGAATCCTCATTAAATTTCCTATTCAATAACATAAAAAAACATTACAAAATTTAGTACAGTCAGGAAGAAAAGTGGTAACAAAGTTTGAACTGCCAGGAACATAATTTGAAAGAACAATCAGGGACAAAATTGTCTGTAAAACCCACTTGGAGTGAGAAAATTACTGATTTAAGCATATTTTTGGAATCGTCATTAAATTTCATATTCAATAACATAAAAAAACACTACAAAATTTAGTACAGTCAGGGGGAAAAGTGGTATCAAAGTTTGAACTGCCAGGAACATAATTTGAAAGAACAGTCAGGGACAAAATTGCTGGTAAAACACTCTTGGAGTAAGAAAGTGACTGTTTTAGGCACATTTTTGAAATTCTCATTAAATTTCCTACTCGATAGCCTGAAAAAACCACAAAATTTGGTATAGTCAGGAAGAAAAGTGGTATCAAAGTTTGAACTGCCAGGAACATAATTTGAAAGAACAATCAGGGACAAAATTGCTGGTTAAACACTCTTGGAGTAAGAAAGTGACTGTTTTAGGCACATTTTTGAAATTCTCATTAAATTTCCTACTCGATAGCCTGAAAAAACCACAAAATTTGATATAGTCAGAAAGAAAAGTTTGAACTGCCAAAAACACAGTTTGTAGAGACAGTCAGGTACAAAATCGTGTGTAGGACCCATTTGCAGTGAGAAAATGACTGTTTTAAGCACATTTTTAGAATTCTCATTAAATTTCTTATTCGATAGTTTTAAAAAACACTACAAAATTTAGTACAGTCAGGGAGAAAAGTGGTATCAAAGTTTGAACTGCCAGGAACATAATTTGAAAGAACAATCAGGGACAAAATTGCTGGTAAAACACTCTTGGAGTAAGAAAGTGACTGTTTTAGGCAATTTTTTGAAATTCTCATTAAACTTCCTACTCGATAGCCTGAAAAAACCACAAAATTTGGTATAGTCAGAAAGAAAAGTTTGAACTGCCAAAAACACAGTTTGTAGAGACAGTAGGTACAAATATGGTGTAAAACCCAGTTGGAGTGATACAATTACTGATTTAAGAATATTTTTGAAATCCTCGTTAAATTTCCTATTCACTAACCTAAAAAAATACTACAAAATTAGGTAGAGTCAGGGAGAAAAGTGGTGTAAAACTTTGAACTGTCAAAACACAGTTTGAAAGAATAGTCAGGGACAAAATTGTCTGTAAAACCCACTTGGAGTGAGAAAATTACTGATTTAAGCACATTTTTGGAATCGTCATTAAATTTCATATTCGACAGTTTAAAAAAACACTACAAAATTTAGTACAGTCAGGGAGAAAAGTGGTATCAAAGTTTGAACTGCCAGGAACATAATTTGAAAGAACAATCAGGGACAAAATTGCTGGTAAAACACTCTTGGAGTAAGAAAGTGACTGTTTTAGGCACTTTTTTGAAATTCTCATTAAATTTCCTACTCGATAGCCTGAAAAAACCACAAAATTTGGTATAGTCAGAAAGAAAAGATTGAACTGCCAAAAACACAGTTTGTAGAGACAGTCAGGTACAAAATCGTGTGTAGGACCCATTTGGAGTGAGAAAATGACTGTTTTAAGCACATTTTTAGAATCCTTATTAAATTTCTTATTCGATAGTTTAAAAAAACACTACCAAATTTGCTGTAGTCAGGGCGAAAAGTGGTGTCAAAATTTGAACTGCCAAAACACAATTTGAAAGAATAGTCAGGGACAAAATCGCCTGTAAAACCCACTTGGAGTGAGAAAATGACTGTTTTAAGCACATTTTTATAATTCTCATAAATTTTGCTATTCTGTTGATGGAAAAAAACAGTACAAAATTTAGTTCAGTCAGGTAGAAAAGCGGTGTTAAACTTAAAATAACACTGCAAAGTAAAACATGTGGATTTGGCAATTCGCAGTGTATAAAATGTTTCACAACCCACAATATGACAATGGTGACAACTTTTTCCATGAATCACCTTTACTTCAATCATCCAATCAAACTGTGATAAATACCATCAAAAATGAAAGATTGTCAGTTAAAACGCAATGAAACACAATTTCAGTCAGTATTTTCAAAATCTGGGGGTTACTACCGATATGGCCACTCTATACAAAATTAAAGCTGAATAAGTTCTTGTATAGTTTTCAAAATATCCGCTCTAGAAAGTCGCGTGGCATCCGTCAGGCTTACAGACATTGAAGAGTGGATATCTCAAAAACTATAAAAGATATCGAAAAAGTTGACTGAGTAAAACTTGCAGCAAATTTAATTTTGTATAGAGTGGTCATGTCGGTAAAACACACAGTTTCCGAGATAAAAACTGTAAAGTGAGACTTTCACCGGAAAGTGAGAAAAACTATGCCTAAATCAATATTTTCTGATTTCAAACATAAAATTATTAGGAATCAGCAAACACTGAGAACTCCTGTAGGAGAAGTGAAGAAATAGCTAATAAAACAGCAAACAGGCAAAAATATATAAAACAAAATCTCGAATACTATTCAAAATATGTTCAACATAACAAAATTTAAAAAAGACTGGATAGGAAACTAGCAGGCAAAACTAAGTATAAGACTTCATTTGTTCTTCAAACAACAGTGAAAATTGGAAAAAACGAGCATGAATGACTGATTTCATCCTGTTTTGCAAGAGACAGAAACCCAATTTTCCTGCAAGAAAGAGGAACTAAAAATATAGCTTACGCTGTTATGGACTGGACCGAAAGCTGGGAGACCAGAGAAATGGAAAACCTAGAAACTAGACATAGAAGTGCTGTTATTGAATAAGTTGCCCAAATGATCTCTTTTGCTTGTACCTATAATGTCCATACATACTACTTCTTCTATTGTTGATACTTATTTTCTTATCCAAAATTGAATACTCCGAGTTGTAGCAAGACATTGATCCATTCCGTCTTAAAGAACCTTCTAAGGCTAGAAGGAGCAAAGTCTACTTCACTGAAAATAGCCGCGTGAGTTAGTATGTATAGAGTTCAACGGGAAAACAGTAGCCTACACAACTCAAGCCAGTCCAAAGCAAAAAAATCACCTACGCAACATTGGGCGTGAAGGCGGCTTAACGGGTTTTCAGAAAGTCAGCGGATCCCAGTCCCAGATGTATTTTTGGGAAAAGACAAATTTGGCTTTAAGGGGGGTTGAGAGAGTACCGTTTCCAAAACGGGTCGCACCAATGGCGTCGTCGAATCCATTTTTAGACTGAGCTCTGTGTGGCGCCTCGTGGGATGTGTGCAGGGTGCACTCCCGTACTTCAGTTACTCGTCCAGTCTCCGATCGTACCGTACCCCTTTCGGCCACACCACACGCCAAACTTTGCGGTGATTTTCGTTTCAGTGACGTCTGTTCTGTAGTGCCAGTGCCCCTTTTGCATAGCTTACGGTAGGAAAGTCGTAGTACTAATCCAACACCCCATGGAGTTCTCTACTAGTTTTAGTGCTTTTAAGTTTTATATAATATTGTATAGAAAGTTTTTGTTAAACCACAACAAATGTAAATACACAGTTTACAGGTTTATCCAATTTGCTGAGCAAGTTCCGTGCTTCTCTACTTCCCATAGTAATTTTTAACATATGGAATGTAAAGAAGTATGGAGCGAGCGAGGCTGATCCTGCCAAGTAATTCGAAAAATTGAAAATCCCGGATTTTGCGTATGACAGGCGCGAAATGTATTTTTGGATTGTTTTCGTGGAGTAACGGAAAAGCCGTCGAATTCTACTGACGTGGATTAAATTACACAGTGTATATGGATAACACCTATTTTTGTACCGCGTGCCTGTGCCGTGTGCAAAAGTTCAAAATAGGAATGACAGGAATTAAGTGCGACAGACGATCGAAACGATTTCAGTGAAAGTTTGTTTTGTAGGGCGCTTAAAATAGAGACGATTTCAAGACGTTTCTAAACTTTCAAGCCCCCATTCATGAGCTAATGCCATGTAAATTTGATTTACGAAAAAGTAATTTGCTGGATAATTAACTCGAATAATAACTTTTGCATTTGTGTCATAAACTTAAGAACCTCAGTTTTGACCTTTCTAATCGAAAAACAACGTTCCGAAATATTAATTTACCCATTTACGCATAAAATTCTAGAACAATATCGAGCAAAACAAACAATCATGAATAATAATTATGGAGCATTATCTTTAGCTACTAAACAATATGAACTTATACTAGGAATGTCCTTTTGTAATTCTAGACTTATGTTTGAAGTATTTTAATACTTAGTTGCCATTTTATGCAACAAGTGAATTAATGCAAAATTAGTTATAATGTAATAGCTTTGATTTGTTAAATAGTAACCACAGGATAGTCAAGTATGGTAAGGTTATATGTCATCATATCAATAGATTTTTAGATTTTAGTGTAGTCTTTAAATGGCTTAATATCTACATCCAGGTGGTCTCAACATCAAATTTCAGATGATTTGAGTAATTCCAAAATGTAAGTTGTTCAAACGGTTTTGTATCTTTTCTCTAGAATATTATTTAAGACATTTTTAGATATATTGATCTTAGACATCTTCAGAAGGAATTACACGTTCTAACTACAATTTGTACAGATTTCTAATTTTCTCCACAAAGACTTGACATGTTCAGTTGTTTGAGAGTTTTTACAAACTGCAACACATCCAGATCGAAATGAATTCTGTTTCTGTTTTAAAAAATATCAACTTACAGTGTAAGCCAGTGTTTATTAATCTTATTTTGCATATGTTAACTTAATGTGACACTCATTAAAAAACTTAACAGTAAATTAATTATAACTACTATAAGGGTAGTTTAGACGAACGAATGCTCCTAGAAAATGTTAACCTTCACAGGTTTTAAATACTTAAGTTTGCAAGTAATAGCAAAGCTTCTTTACTGTTCTACGTTCAATTAGTTAATGAACTAGTAACAACAAACAATAAACAAACTGAATATGTGCAAATTAAAATGTTTTCCCCAGGGAATTACATAAAACACTTTGATTTTCATTATACTCAAATAATAAAGTTGACTTACTTATTAGTAATTACAAATATGAGCAAAATATTTATTAAAATACTTTTAATTAGACAGTAATTTAACTAAAGATGGCTTTGTTTTTTCACATTACATTGTAATTGTTAAACGCCTAGTTAGATATTAAGAAGAATTGTAATTAATGGTAAAACGTTAGAAAATAACAACCACGTGTGAATAGTCCAAAAAATAATTAACAACAACTAAAACAGTGGTTGTTCAAATTTGACTTGGTGATTTAGTGTTGTCAATAAATTTTATTGCAATTTATTTTTGTGCATTTTATTTCGCACAACCGAAACCCAGAAGACCAGATTGATGATATTTCTGCAGGCTGTTCGGTACCTACAACGATAATGGTACCCAAGTAAAAAATAAATGTGGCACCCAGATGTTCTATACAATATCGTCTCATACTTTTTGTCGTTGTTGCTTTGTATATAAAACGTTTAAATATTAATTTGAAACGTATGATAGAATGGCAATTTAGTTTACAAGAAATAAAGTTATTTAGGAAGGTTCCAGGACACTTTACTGTTTTTTATTAGCTTGGGAAAAATTGAAGTTCAAGTAAACAAAAGTAGAAGAAACTGACACATTAAAAATTAAATTATTACAGCAAACATTAATAATAATATAAGCCTCAAAAGTATCAAAAAAAATCAATATAAAAACTTCAACTGAAAATCAGTGCCTCTTACTCGGTTTCTTAGTTCAAATTCAAATGAAAATAACAATCTTGATCTGTCAAAATCACTAAAAACGCAAATTTTGGCAAGTACAAAATGGTTTCTAGAATTTACTTTTTCAGGTTTATCAAATTGTATACAGTATGTACTATGGAAGTTTTCACTTTCAAAATGACTTAAATTAATTCAATTTTTCTTGTTTTTGAAGATACTTTTGTATCTTATATGTAAAGTAGAATGTAAAAGTTAACAAATCAAGAAAACTTTCTATTTCGAATTAAAACAAAATTAAAATGTTTATGAAAAAAAAAGTAGTTTTGGTAATTGTCCATAAATTAAAAATTAGGTAAAAATTAGGCAAAACATCAAAACTGGCACTTAAATTTTTCTAGAAAATCTAAAAAATAATCGAGAAAAGTAAAATTTTGAAAACAAATTTTGTAAACCAAAAATGTTCAGAATTACTGTCTGCATCCCAAGAATTAGGGTTACACCCACTTAGGTAGTTTTCAAATTTAACTGTATTTCGTTTTTGAACACCCTGTATATACCCAATTGTGTTACGGTCAGAACGAGGTGAAAAAACAGTTCAAAACGAACATTTTGAGCTTTTTACAGACGTTGAAACCACAAAAATGTCGCAGATACAAAATTTTTAAAATTTTGATGCAATTGCCCTAAAAAGTGTAGATTCTGTAATGCCAGTAGTAGTACGTATTTTCTATTTACAGAGAGTATCCAATAACTAGTAAAACCACTCTAATACAAGCAAAAAGATTTTTCAAGCACCTTGTTCACGTTTTTTATTTAAAGTAGGTACGAGTACTAGTTGGAAGACTCACAGCAACCAAAGCTAAACATCGTTTTATGATACACCAATGACGTCAAAGGCTGCCGGCTTGAAAAGTACCATCTGTTTCGGAAATGGCGTTAACCAGGAAACTTGATATTGACATCCGAAGTATGGCAGCTACCTAAAAAGGTCCGGGAACCAGGGAGGGCTTTATTTTAAACCCTCATCAAGATTTAGGGTTTTTCCTAAGTTTTGCGAAACTGATTTACAACCGTAGAAAATGCCTTAAACTCGAGCATGCAAAGTTAAATTTTGTTTAACCGAATTAAGTACACCTTTGTTAAGATCCAGACACTTAATCAGTTTAAAACCGAACAGCAGCAAAGAAAGAAAAAACTGGAAACTTTCTTGAAGCGGCAGTGAAAGACTCAACGGCAAAGAAAGGCAAACATCTTTTGTCTACGGGAGAGTTTCGCTTTTAATTAAATATTTCGCGAACTAAAAAGCTTTTTCTTAATCCAAATTAATGAATGCCGTCGAGAAGGGTTACTGGAAGAAAAAGTGGTCTTTCGTCTACTTACATTTTCATAATTCGGCGTGAGTGGATTACGTGCTGGAAATGGGGAGTTTTTCAGCCAGTTACCAAGGAAAGTAGGTGACATGTAAAATAATCGGAGATAATGAGATTTCTTGATGAAGCTAGAAGCTAGGCGCGGTAGACCTTAAAGTTCATTAAAGTGACTTATAACCCAAACTGTATTGTCGCTGAAGAAACTAAAATAAGATGGGGTGACTATGTAAAATTAAAAAACTTAAATTATACTCTGGAATGTCAATTATTGGGAAAACATGTGTCCTAAATATACAAGGTAGTCCAATCTACCTATATAGGGTAATTCAAATTCGACCCTCACCATTGGGATCTTGAAAAGTATGTTTCGTAAGAGATACGAAACAGTTTAAATTGGGAAAGTTGTGCAATTGGAAGCTGAACCAAATGCCGTTTTGGAAATTTCGATTTTCCGAGTACTTCCGAAGAGATGAAAGAGAAAAATCAGATTTTTTGTTTTTATTTTTCAAAAGATATCCCAAAACTAAATGCATCTCTTCATTATCACTTTTTTCTAGCCCTTCTTTTCTTTATGATGTATCAATTTTTTTCTTCTCATAAACGCTATATTGGATTTTTACACGACAAAATAGTGCATTTTATTCTGATTTCAGTGATGTATAACAACTTAAGTACATTGTACTTGTCAAATTTAATGACAAGTTAAGATCTCAAAACCCTGTTGCCAGATCTTGTTCAGTTTCTGAAATACCAACTTAAAATACGAACCTGATTTTTTTTACTCGTACAACTCAGAGGGTATCTCATTCTCTACATCTTCAAAAAACATCTTGATGATTAAGTAAAGTTGATATAATGGCTAGAACTGTCAAACAAATAGAAAATAACAATTAAACAGGAAATAATGAAGAATCATTTTGAGACACATATACTGAATTTAAAATAAAATAAACTTATATCTTGTAAGGAAAACCATAATTAAGCAGCTATGTCGTGGTTGGTAATTGGTAATTTGAGACAAAAAAAAAACTGTAGCGCCACCTGCCGGTGGAAAACGGTTAGGAAAAGTGACAGTGCATAAATCAGGGCGCATCCATACGTGAAATTTCCAATTTTCGCCATCCGCGAACGTCGGGAACTTTTTTAATAAGCAACGCCGCGAAACCCACATCAGCATCGGCATATCGATTCCATTTATTTTGTTTTGGACATTGACGAGATCAGTTGTCTCGGTTTTGAAAGATTTTTCCTTTTTTACGGTAATTTATGAAAATGCAAGCAAAAACTGGAGTTATGAGATCACAAAGATGACAAATCATGAAAATAGTCCTACTCAGTGCAGAAAGCAATACTTTGCCGTACGCAATTGCAGTTGCAAACAGCCAAGTGTGGAAAAAATACTGGTTGGTTAGAAATTATACACACAGTACAGTTCTACCTAGTTTTCACCACTTTAAAAATACATATGCTTTTTGTAGTTCTGTTGACTTTTACGATCATAAATCCAACCTTTGGATGGTTGATACGATGATTTACTAAACTAAATTCATGGTAATCAGTAGAGAAACTGGTGGATGATACGGCTTAACCATCAACAACACATTAATAGACAGATCTGGAAACCATGATCAATGTTAATTGGGACCACTCACAGATCAGGTGTAGAATAGAGAAAGCAAGCCTTCAACCAAATGGTTAAACTGTTTAAAAGTTACAACCTCAACATCAACATCAAAATCAGACTCCTCTGATGCTATATGGACAACTCAAAGCCTTCAAAATGTAACTTTACAGAAGGATGCTGATAATATCATGGGTGGACAAAATGACCAACAAGACAGTGATGGAGATAATGAAGAAGGACTTGGAAGAGAAGAAAGCTTGAACAGCTCGGACATATTATGAGGAACAAAAGCACCTTTTAAAGTCCGTTCTCCAAGGGAAAGTTTATGGCAGAAGACCACCATGAAGCAGAAGAATATCATGGCTTAAACATGGTTCTCAAAAAACTACCGAACTATTTAAAGCAGTCGTTAACAAAGACATCATATTCAGGATGATCGCCAATATTCGAAACGAATAGGCACTTGAAAACGAAGAACACACAGGATGAAAAAAATGTAGGTTACAGAACCAGTTTGTTGATGCATCCAATATACAATGTTACTGAGAAGCTTCGTAGAACAAATATTCAATATAATTCTCTCTTCTATTCTTCTCTTGATTGAGTAAGAAAAGTTAATTAATTCAACACATGAACATGAGTGCGGAAACCTTCACTTTCTGCACAGACGTGCGAAAAACTATCAAATTCTGCCCGAAAGTAAAAAAAATATACTCCATCATTTGACAACATTGGACTGATATCGATATCAGCTACGCCACAGACTCCATCATCAAAATAAATTCAGGCGGGCGGCCATAATTTCCAATCTGCCGCAACGTGGCTGTAACACTGTATTTTTCTTCGGCTAATAAATATCAGAAAGCTGTATCATCCATATTAAAATTGGAGGGAGACCCCGTACTAAAACAATACTCCTGTTCTCGCCGTCCCGAATAATTGACAGCCATGAAAAATGTTCCGCTCGTATATTATAAACCAAGGGGGAAGGATTTATAATAAAGCAGTAAAATCATCACCGCGAAACCATATTGTTTTTACTTGAGGTTTTTTTT
Source organism: Ips typographus (assembly GCF_016097725.1). Classification (NCBI taxonomy): domain Eukaryota; kingdom Metazoa; phylum Arthropoda; class Insecta; order Coleoptera; family Curculionidae; genus Ips; species Ips typographus. The sequence goes on along the minus strand of NC_138430.1, from coordinate 3,013,026 downwards.
GGGGGGGTTAACTATTATAATCCATCCAGATAATATTGGCATCGAAGTGGATAAGTCTCGAAATCTCGATAATTTCGTTTTTTTTAATAATGGTAACAGAAGAAAATTGAGAATGTGGTCCAGAAATTAACAACACAGACCAATACAAAGAATGCAGTCATAGACTAAGTTTAATCCAAAATGAACGGATTCAGGAAATTATTAATGTCAGACATACAATAGTAGAGGACATAGACTCAAATGGTATGGACACGTCCAGAGGATGGGAGAAGAAAGGCTACCCAAGCAAATCATTAACGGGACACCACAGGGCAGAAGAAAAAGAGGGCGACCCAGAAAAAGCTAGAGAGAGGGCATCATTACACAAGTTTGAGAAAGAGAATTGGAAGAAGACCTGTGGATGAACAGGGACCAAAGACGTCGAAGAACGTTTTAACCCGATGTATGTAAATACATACGCCATTACAGTTTCTCCTCCACCTTCAATGGTCTTAATAAATTCCAGCAACTGAATCGGTTTTAGAGAACTCCCCATCATTGATGATGCTGCTGCCAAAAAATTTCTTATGTTTGAGATTGTATCACATTTTCAAGCAGAGTCTCATTTCCATAGAATCTGCAGTCTCCGTGTTTTCCTGAGTGAGCATAGATTTCTTTTGCTCAATATTACAAATTCTTTACTCGTTTCCCGGTTAAGTTTCTGAGAGTGCGCTAATCCAGTGAGTTGTTCCCAGAGCTTGGCTCTTTCGTGCTCCTCCTTCAATTTGAACTTGTGTTTACAAATGTGATTTCCCAAGCCACAGAAGGATTCTGGTACTGTCAAAGGTCCAGACCCCTTTTTAAGACAGAATAACAAAACAAAACATTTTAAAACTTGCAGGGTCATTTTTGCCTTGGAAATACTATACAAAATATTGGTTTTAAACGAAAGTAGACGAGTAACTATAAATAGCTACAGAAAACTGTTTCCAACATGAAAATCAGTTATTTTACTAAAATGTCAAAAATGTTGTTAGTTACCAAGCTGTTAGTGATTATGTTGAAGGAACGATAAGATGATATTAAAGATTAGTCATTTCAAAATGCGTCATTTTCCCAAAAAGCATTTGCATTAAAATCTTGTAAAATTTTTAGTTTGATTTTGCTTATAAACACAAATAGCAGAACAGCACTACCCAACCTTCACCATCGCATCAAGACTATAAAGCTAAAGTTATACAAGAAATTGCCATAATACAGGACAGTAGGGACATAAAAATGACATATGACGATCACAAAATACCACCCCTGTAGCTCAAAAGAATTCAAATACTGCTGCACAATTTAGTTGTGTTTCTTTGATCCGGCAAAGGTAAAAATCAAAGAAAATTTCTAATCGACATACAAATAAATCAATACTTGATTCTCTTAATGACCTACATAATGAAATGTTTCCTCCTCAAAATTTTAGAGTAATAAATTCGTCCAAAACAACAATTTAAGGATCAGCCCCGACAAAAGAAAACGAATGCTAATGTCACGCGGACTTAAGGAGAAAATTTCAAATATAAAACTTTCCTGATTATGCGAAAATTAAAACGGCTTTAGCTTGAACGAACTTTCTACTTTAACACGTTCCCCTTTTTCTGTTCGGATATCCTAATCAAGGAGCTAAACTTTCTTGGTCCTGTTGTGCTGGGTAAACTTTTTGTTTTGGCAACGGGCGTGCTTCTGAAACAGTTGCGGTCGGAGCTCATTTGGGAAATTTTTTGCCTCGCTTTGTGTCGTTTACTTCGTAGCTTTCTCGGGGGATTAATAGTGGGGGCGGAGAACACTATCCATCGCAAAAATTTTTGTTTATTGGCTGAAACATTGTCAAAAACGATCGCATTTGTGGAATTTAACGTAGGGGGTAAATTTACAGTAACCGGTAAGGAAAAGTAAAATTCGGTGTGACAAGAAAATTTACTACGTTTACCAGGAAATTCCAATTTGACCAGTGAATTTATGGATCTAACTGAAATTTGCTTGAAAGATGCCATTTTCCTGACGGCATTCATTTCATTGAAGTAATTTTCGGTCAATATTGCCAAAATGTTATTATTGTTTTAGAAGTTTTGGTAGGTATAACAATAATGAAATAAATGAAGTAAACAAAGTGATTCTTGTACCAAATGAGTTCTAATCTTATAAATTTTTTATAAACATGTAGCTTTTTCTAAAAAAAAGCATTTTTAGCTTTTTGTCACTTTTCTTTGTTACTTCATGTGTAAATTATGACAAATAATATGTTATTGAGGTAAAAAAACGACGCGAATCTGAATATCGTTTTATGAAAACAATTTATAAATTACATTTACAAACTGACAGTTGTCATAATAACTGTCACAAACCTCAGAAACACGTTCTGTTTAGAAAACTGTGTTAAACTGTAATTCTTGCAAACTCTAGACAAATTTTGGCAGTTTTGTCATTAGTGACAAATATCACGTTTCTTTTGGAGCTTAATTTAGCTAGGCAGTCACGTGACCACTTTCAAAATAACTGTCATAAAACTTAGAAACGCGTTTTGTATCGAATATTCCAAGAAAACTTTTTTAAACCATGATTTTTGCAACTTTTAAGCACAGTTTGGCAGTCAGAAACAAAATTGTTTGTCAAATTCACTTGGTATAAAAAAATTACTGTTTCAAGTACATTTTTGGAATCCCTATTAAATTTCCTATCCAATAACATAAAAAAACACTAAAAATTTAGTACAACCGGATAGAAAAACGGTGAAAAAGTTTTAACTACTCAGTGTGAAAGAGCAGGCAGGGACAAAATCGCCTGTAAAATCCACTTGGAGTGAGAAAATTACTGTTGTAAGCACATTTTTGGAATCTTCATTAAATTTCCTATTCAATAACATAAAAAAAACATTACAAAATTTGGTACAGTCAGGGAGAAAAGCGGTGTAAAAGTTTTAACTACGAGAAACACAGTTTGAAAGAACAGTCAGGGACAAAATCGCCTGTAATACCCACTTGGAGTGAGAAAATAACTGTTCTTAGCACATTTTTGGAAACCTTATTAAATTTCCTATCCAATAACATGAAAAAACATTACAAAATTTGGTACAGTCAGGGAGAAAAGCGGTGTGAAAGTTTTAACTGCCAGAAACACAGTTTGAAAGAACAGTCAGGAACAAAATCGTCTGTAATACCCACTTGGAGTGAGAAAATTACTGTTTTAAGCACGTTTTTAGAATCTTCATTAAATTTTCTATCCAATAACATAAAAAAACATTACAAAATTTGGTTCAGTCAGGGAGAAAAGCGGTGTGAAAGTTTTAACAGCCAGAAACACAGTTTGAAAGAACAGTCAGGAACAAAATTGCCTGTAATACCCACTTGGAGTGACAAAATAACTGTTCTAAGCACATTTTTGGAATCCTCATTAAATTTTCTATTCAACAACATGAAAAAACATTACAAAATTTGGTACAATCAGGGAGAAAAGCGGTGTGAAAGTTTTAACTACGAGAAACACAGTTTGAAAGAACAGTCAGGAACAAAATCGCCTGTAATACCCATTTGGAGTGAGAAAATAACTGTTCTAAGCAGATTTTTGGAATCCTCATTAAATTTCTTATCCAATAACATAAAAAAAACATTACAATATTTGGTACTGTCAGGGAGAAAAGCGGTGTGAAAGTTTTAACTACGAGAAACACAATTTGAGAGAACAGTCAGGGACAAAATCGCCTGTAATACCCACTTGGAGTGAGAAAATAACTGTTCTAAGCACATTTTTGGAATCCTTATTAAATTTCCTATCCAATAACATGAAAAAAACATTACAAAATTTGGTACCGTCAAGGAGAAAAGCGGTGTCAAGTTTTAACTGCCAGAAACACAGTTTGAAAGAACAGTCAGGAACAAAATCGTCTGTAATACCCACTTGGAGTGAGAAAATAACTGTTCTAAGTACATTTTTGGAATCCTTATTAAATTTCCTATCCAATAACCTAAAAGAACACTACAAAATTTGGTACAGTCAGGGAGAAAAGCGGTGTGCAAGTTTTTACTACGACAAACACAGTTTGAGAGAACAGTCAGGGACAAAATCGCCTGTAATACCCACTTGGAGTGAGCAAATAACTGTTCTAAGCACATTTTTGGAATCCTCATAAAATTTCCTATCCAATAACATAAAAAAAACATTACAAAATTTGGTACAGTCAGGGAGAAAAGCGGTGTGAAAGTTTTTACTACGAGAAACACAGTTTGAGAGAACAGTCAGGGACAAAATCGCCTGTAATACCCACTTGGAGTGAGCAAATAACTGTTCTAAGCACATTTTTGGAAGCCTCACTAAATTTCCTATCCAATAACCTGAAAAGCACTTAAAAATTAGGTACAGTCAGGGAGAAAAGCGGTGTGAAAGTTTTAACTGCCAGAAACACAGTGTGAAAGAACAGTCAGGGACAAAATCGATTGTAAAACCCACTTGGAGTGAGGAAATTACTGTTTTGAGCACATTTTTGGATTCCTCATTAAATTTTCTATCCAATAACATAAAAAAACTCTACAAAATTTGGTTGAGTTAGGGAGAAAAGCGGTGGGAAAGTTTGAACTGCCAAAAACACAGAATTGTAATTTACCGGTCAAATTTTTCTGGTAAAGTCAAATATTTATTTTACCGGTAATTTACCCATCACTAGTAGAATTGTTTAAAAAAAAAAACCTGAATTTGGTAATAATATTGTGGGGTAATTGGTGTAAAAAGTTGTGGAGACAGCAGCGCCCCCTCGCCCTAAAAGTAGTTAGCGACAGCTCTCAGTTCCGGGCGGAATGAGTGTCGGAAGCAGCGTCTCCCGTTCAATTGTTCCAATGATTTACTCGGCCATTAAAAATAAATCAAGCCACAGTCGGAATTTTGCGCAGATAAATCGTGCGAGTCCGGCGCGAGTCTCGCAAGATATCTGACCGAAATTGGCACATAAATCCATCCTAACTTCATCTTACGAGTTATTTATGTAAATATCATGTATACAGAGTTGTATACAAGGCGCATGCAGCCTGAATACAATCAGGTTTTTGTTTGAACTCTAGTCGACACGTGTGTACTTGATTGTGCACACGATTCATCTTGTTCCAGTAGCTCTAATCATTTGGCAGCAAAAACTAATTTTGTACAGCTTAAACATGATTCATCAAGATCCTACACAAAAAGATCTAAAATCTCTTAAGGAAAAAATAAATGAAAGTAACATAGTAATGATTGACTAGGAAGGTAGAGCAAGAAATAAAGATAAGTTACCCATTTCAACCCATTAACAATAATCCAGGAAGCCTCTGAAAATGATGCAGATAAAAAAATTTAACAGAAATACTTGAAGCAAAGAACGTAAACGTACTGTTTTAAGAGAGATATGTATAATTTTATGTTAAACAGTGTAAGTTGATAGGTACCCACACTATCCAGAAAGTGTTTTGGACAAGAAATGTTGAGGATTGAACAGAAACAAGTTTCTTCTAAAGAAATTTCTGATCTCTTCAGGAAGAACTGGTTCCAAATTTGGCTACTCGGTTGTCTGAAACATAACTTTGAAAGAAATCTGTGTGCAGGTGGATTAAAGACCTTCCACGTCCCTCCAGGTCTCTCCTTCCACTTTAACTATCTCTTGACAGCCTGTATGGTTCTATCAGTCAAGGGAGTTAAAATCGTATAACACATAATATGAGACCTATACATGATTTATAATGACAGACTTAATTTGGGATTAAGCACTGCTATGTTACACTTTTTGGATAAATCGATGTTTCTTGAGTCAGAGGATGTTAATTGGAAAACGGTAAAAAAATGTACTCGTCACAGGTTTCTTCAGATTTCCAATAATTAAATTAATACTGTTTGCTTTCATCAGTAACAAAAAACTAAATTCAACAATCATAATCAATACAGTAGGATACATGTTTACCCAATTTAGATGCTGATTGCACATCGCTAACTAGATTCAATGTAAAAACATTGGAGAAAAATAAACAAAGGAAACTAATCAGTAAACTGAATAAAAATTAAATTAATAGCCTGGTGAAACTCGGACAATTTTTGTATTAATGACTCCATATAGTTCAAGCGGGCAGCGTTCCATTCAGATTTCTCCGAAATGATTGCATTTTTGAAATTATTACCCTCAATTTCGTTTGTTTGCGCTCCCGAGCGATTTTGACAGTCGGAAAAATATACGTCGCCATAAAAGTGGATTAAGTCGATAAAAAAGAACGTCGAGTTACCGACTGCGAAAGCCGATTTAGAGGGAAATCAATTCGAAATTGAATGAATAATATTCGCGGCTATAAAAATAACCTCAATGTAACGTATGAGTTTCACTCACTCAGTCACCAATCCAAAAGAATTTCTCAGCTCAAATTGGAAAATACACCCGGTAAAACTTATTACCAAATAAACATAATTTCCATCTAAAATTGTTTAGTAAATATATAAACACAAACAAAATAAAATTAGGAATTCTATGAGAGTTCAACTCCAGCTCTGTCGAGAATTTAATTATAATGCTACGGTGTGAAGTTAGCTGGAAATTATGATGAATTTACCAGTCGAACTTGGGATGTAACGAAAAGTTAGCTCATGATTTATTTGATGCTTTCGCCCTTTATTGGAAAAGTGTGAAAAGTTCTTCCAATGAAAATATTAATTGAAAACCTGAGCAGCGACGCATGACGGCGCAGCAAAGAAAATCAGTGAAAAATTTCCTTCAATCAACACAAACTTGCTAAATTGAAAAAAAAACAAGCAAATTTCCTTTCAATTCTACTTTGCACATAAATAAATAATTCAGTTTTTGTTTTGTTTGAATTTGTGAGAGAATGTATGGTTCAAATCAAGGCATATTGGTGGTTACGTAATTTAATGCAAGCACGATTTGACGTCATATAGTTACGTGTACAACTTTAGCAATAGTAGTGTAGAAATTACAATTCTGTATATGGTCCATTTATTTTCCTGTGGCGGTTACGTCATCATTTGCCTTTCTTGTCTATTACATGCGTTCCGAACGCGATAGAACATTGTTGACAAAAAGTAAACAAAGAGACATTTTTTATTTTTAATGTAAATTTTACAATATTTTAAGGAGTATTTTGATTTAACTTGTTTTTAACTGCGATACTACGTGTGAGACTAGATAATGTGTGTGTGTTTCGGTAGTCAGTTTTGAAAATGCCACCTTCTTAATACACTTTACAACTAACAAGGAGCCCAGTGAAACATTCTGAAGGAACTAGAGTTTGTGGAACAGAAAAGGATGCCTTTTCTAATAGAAAACACTGTCACAATGAAACAGCCCATATATTTACCTACTCCCAAGAAGAGTTTTTACAAGAACACTACAAAAACCAAGTTTATTCAAGCCAGTGGTTCTCGAAGAAACATGGATATAGAGTAAAGGTGTATTTAGCAGAAGCTGACAAGGTGATTTACCTAATACTATAAAAAAGACTCTGGTAGGGGTATTAATGAGCTGCTAATACTAAATAACTTATGTTTCAGGTACCTTTATTTGCTTAATCTGGAGTTTGCTTATCATGCTTTGAAAGGGTCCAAATTTAAAAACTCCCATTATTAATTGCTCTAAAAGACTAAACAAAAGGTTTGAAGCTATGGTTATAATGGTGTTGTCAAAATCCATATGCAGAGTGTTGAAAAAACAAATTTCTAATAAGTTTCAGGTAATATTAGAAAGATACAAGTTACTTAATACATAAATTTGATCAAATGCCATTATTTTGCAGAATTAGTCCTTATAAATTTTGCCGTATCTTCTCTGACTATAGAAGAGAAACAGATGGTGCTACTGTTAATTACTTTTCCATCAGATAGTAGGTTAAATTACTATTTTAATTGTATTATTTACACATTATAAAATATACAAATAAAATCTTTAAAAAGTACACTCAAGTTTTTTTTTTATCTAAGAAGTCTAGTTTTCTTCATAAACAATCATAAACTGAGGTACCTACCTGCTCTTACAATAAAGTGAACTAAAATTGAAAAAAACATGTTAAATAAATCACACAACAAAACCAAATTAATATGCATTTAATGCTGGGTAAATTTACAAAAGGAAATAAATAAGCAATCTATATCACAAAACCAAGAAGCAAGTTCTTAAAACACCAACAATTCTGTTATAAGTTAAAACACTGCTTTAGGATTTAATAGTCCCCAGGATACACACATTGCCTTTCCTTTCTTGCAAATTTTATGGAATAATTCTTGAAACGTTGGTATTGGGCTGTTAATGACTCGTTTGAATGCACCTATCTGTGATGTTCTTTCCAGATAATTTAAATTGAATGTGGTTGTTGTTCTCAAGCCAAAGTTTGATTGGAACTTTCCGCCTTTGTTTACCACCAAATGTTGCAAGTTTTCCAGTTTGGTGAAGAAAAATCCTAAATTCTACGAAGGTCTCGCAATAACAACACTAATTAATAAACTTAAACAACCCTAAATTAAGTTTTTATTTCTTCTGTTTGTAGTTTTTGGTGTTTTTCAACTTTTTGATGATCTAAGCTAACCCAAATTTCTTTAACAACCTAAACTTTATTCTATCCATTTCTAAATGCAGTTCAGAAAAGACCAAGTGACTTAAATCAGAAATTTCAAATAGGACACCCATCGCAAATTGCCACATAATGGGAACAGAAGCCATTCTTCCCCTGATAGATCAGGAAGGAAATGGGACACCCTTTATATTAATACGTCATTCGACTCAGCTTGTCAAGACCAGCAAAATAAGCTAAAATGCCTAATACAAAAAACAAACAATTTCTAGATTCTTCTTACTGACGACTTCTGTTAACCTACATTAAAGTATAAAAATCATTTCAAGACCCAATAACTGTTGTCACAAACAAAAAGAAGCAAACACCAGGTGTAAATAATCTGTTTCTAAACGGCAAATAAAACGATCTGCCATTCGAAAATCCATTGTATAATATTAGCTGACGCAGTTTAGTTCTGTGATCCTATCAATACCCGGCAAATAGACTATTTGAAGATATCAACTCGCATGGGAAAGATTCCCGTTTCGTGTTCGTATTCTTTCCGTTTGGGAGCATTAGAGCAACTCGTCTAAATGGTAATAGGTCAATCAAAAACGAATTCCAACTACAAGTGTTCTCGCTTGTTTTAGGTCAGTGGCGTTCAGACATTCTACGCATCATTAAATTAGTTAAAGCTAAGAAAATTTATCGAGGTTGCCGAGCAAACTTTAGAGAAAATACAATTTTCACCCTCTATTTTTCCTTGCCGCTTGAAAATGCAGAGTGCGTGGAATTCTGAAAGATAGAGCAGCAGGTGTTAGCATACTTTGTCTTTGTTTTCGACACGTGTTGTCGAACGTTGGAGATAGATTATCATCCCACGATGTGAATGTTTATGAATAGAATCTAGTAAAAGAACAAATGGAACCTTCCTTTGATATATTAACTACAATTAAATACTTGAAAATAAGCCACCTCTACTGATTTACAGTTAGATTTTATGAAAATATTTCATCTTGTATACACAGTAACATAGCACTCAGCACATCGACCGGAATAATACAAAGTCAATATTTGTATATCTAATGTCTCTAGAGAAGAATGTCGATTTTGACGCTTTAAGTCACCCCTCTTATTTTTCCTCAAGTGTTTCCCGTAAGTATGGAGTTTTTCTGCTGGAGTAAAACTTTGTTATTCCAAGATGAATTAAATATTGTATTGCGGTCGAAAGTTTAAGCCTCTTTTATTAAAATTACTTCTTTTGTTTGCAAACAAGTGTTGCTTTTGACGTAAGATAATGTGCAGGGTGTCTCCCTTTCACAGCTGTCCCGTTTCTGAGCTACAGGGTGATTTTGAAAATATGACAAATTAAAACACACAGAAAATAACACTACAAATGGATTTTTATCATAGAAAATTTAACGTAGAATCCAAATATCTAATTCGTTTTTTTCTGGAGCACGCATCGTTTTTAAGATATGAACCAAAAACACATTTTTTAAATGGGACACCCTGTTTTTTTTGCCGATTTCAAATAAGCAAAAAATTGTTTTCAATTGAAGAACAAAGTAGAAATCACTAATTTTAATTTACAATAGAGCTAGCTAGTGGCCACATTCGTTTTTACGCTCTATGGAACATTTTAGGAAATATCTCCCTGAAGAGGCCCTTTAGAGCGTAAAACTTCGTACAACTTTAATCTGTCACACTTTTTTGATATTTTTACAAATAACCGAGTTACGTTTGGTTGAACTTGGAGATTTTCCATAATTTTTTATTCATGGAATAAAATCAGATTTAATGTTAAACCCGGTTTTGACTTTTAACCAGTTTTTTTTTAAGATCACGTGATATTTACGCCATTTTGACATGTTTTTTATTGTTTTATTCCAACCAGTTTTTCCAAGGTCACGTGATCTTTTTCTCGGCCATTTTAATTTGCTTTTTTCTAAATGTTTTTTACATTTCCTTCTTCAATTTTAAGTGCATTTTGAACCTCCATGGATGGAGTTTTAGCTGTTTTTCAATCAAAACAGTCTATTTGACCTGTATTTTTCCGTTTAATCAAATTGTGGACTGTCACAATCTCCTCCACGAAGCTATACAACTGCACAACCCATTTTAAAGACGGCAAACTCAGTTTGAATTCTTTAACTGTACTTTGGATCTCCATTGGTAAAGTATTGGCTGGTTTTTAAGCAAAAAAGTCTATTTGGCTTGTTGATAAAATTATCAACTGTCACAATTTTCTTCATGAAGCATTTTAGGATAATAAACGTTTATTAAAGAATACAATCGACGAAAAAGTTTTGTAACCAGCTCTTATTGGCGATTATTTCCCTCATTGTACTAGCAGCCAATAAAATTCAATGAACCTTTCTAGTTCGACCAATGAGAGCCGTTATATACTGAATAAATCCCTAGTTGCTAAAATTTTACACTGAATAAACACCTCCTACCTTTTTCGAATACGTTTTTTTGAAGAACATTTGATATTAAACGAAACGGGATTTAGACACATATAAAATTTAAGCTATTTTCTTCAATATTAACAATTAATAAATCACTATAACGTAGTTTCCATTAAAAAATTACATAAATTAAAATATTATGACGTCTGATTGTCAATCTGAAATGTAAACAATAATATACATGGCTGAACGAAAATCTGTCGTCTGCTGGGGTGAGTTCAATATTATCATTAATTTCATCACGTTTAGTTTAGTATTTGTGTTCTAACTAAGGTGTTTTCTTGTTAATAAACTAAAATGTGAATTTTCAGGAAATAATCTTGACATATACCCCTCGGCGTTCACGTTTTATCACGTAAAATGTGCATTGGTAGGTTTTTTGCAAAATTTTTCTTTTAGGCAAATGGTTTCGACTAAATAATTCGTCGAATTATTTACTCTCAATCATTTTCCAAACAAAATTTTGCAAAAAATCACCTATGCACAGTTTACCCGATAAAACTTGAACGTCTCGGGATATAACCTATAATTAATACACTCGTTGGTTAAATAACTATTAACACTTCCATGAGTAAATTTGACAGTTTGCAAAGCAAATATAATTTACTTGGCGTATACGTCATAATGTCATCAAACTGTCATCTGTCAAAATCTGTTCCATAAAGCTGTAAAACTATAAAACTCACTTGAAAACAGCAGAGTAGGAGTTTGCTTGATCCGTATAGATATTTTCTGTTACTTTGGAGTTTCTGACTTGCAAAAATATGATGATCATTTTAATTGGATAGCTACAGGGTGTATCACATCATCAGATTTGTATATGTAGTAGATTATTCGTAATTTACTTACGAAATTGCTTTCTCCGGTAAATTGAAAGAAACAATATAGGCGGCAAATTTGCGTGGCTATGAGTTTTAGCCTCGAGCACGCCGAAGGAGCAAGTGAAACGGAAGAAACTCCTTTATTTCTTATAGACAAAAGGCTATCAGAAGTTTTCCCAAATAGATTGGAATTTAAAATGAAGTTTTCATCGGCGAGAATCCTTATAGATCCGGCGGCGAGCTGAAAGTTTTGCGCGCACCAAGCACATCTGCTTCAGGCTTGAACTTCGTTCCAGCTGTTTAAATTAAAACCACCTAAACGTTTAATTCCGGGCATAATTGGTCGGGTAGAACAAGATGATTTTGAATTTTACACTTAAAAAAAATACCACTTTTACTTTACAAGTTTTAAACTTCACACAACCCAACTCACGTGCATATTCAGTCAGCTTATTAACATAATCAAACCGCTTCAATTATTACCTGAGTAGTAGCTTCTTCACCCTCATGGTATGGAATGCGAAAAAGCACAAGAAAAAGGAAAAACATGAAATAAATGTAAGAACTTACTTAGAAAGAGCACGCCTAACTAGGTAATAAGGCCTAATCAGACATTCTTTTATTTGTGTTTCCAACAAGATTGGTTCGTTAAGATAAGACCTCTTCTCTGTTAATAAACTAAGTCAATAACGATGTAAATAAAAAACTTACGTATGTCTGAGAAAACGAAACTTGGATCAATAGCTAACGGAGTTTTCGTATTGAAAACTTTTTCCTCTCTGGCTGAATTTTGCATAAATTTAATGCAAATTTCAATGGAATGTTATGATTAACATACTAATACTAACCACACTATAAGCAGAAGCTTGGCATTATCATAATGTCAGTTATTGACATGCTATTGTATTTCGATTTTATAGTAGACACAAATGTCCATTTATTTGTACGAGCGTAATTGACGCTAGAAAATATTGATTCAGTCCTTTAAAACAATAAGTCCCATTAACATTGTAAATTTCGGTTTCAAATTAAGTTCACCGTAGTAACTGTAACTGCTAGTAAACCCATCAATTTTGTAAAAAAGTAGTACATGTAGTTACACAATAAAGTATTTTTGGAAAATATCATGATTTTGAAGTTTAAGTGTAAGCAAAAAAGCACGATCTTCACAAAATATATACGGGGAGGACCATAAGTAATGGGACATAGCTACAGCATATTCCTGATATTTAATACGATTTAGCTAAATTGTCCTAACGGAAAGTTAATATTAAGGAAGATACACGGTGTGAAAGTTGAAATTTTGTTCTTGATTTTTGATCATATCATCAAGGTCCTTTTATAAAAATTTCTGAAAACTTGTATAACCTAAACGTTGTTTCTCCAAATTTTTATCGGTCTTTGTGTTGTGTGATTTCGCTAAAAGGTCTTCCAATTAGTTTTTTTTAGGGTTTGTATGAATTACGTAAATGCACTTTACCCATTAACCCCATAGCCTAATTAGCATACAGAAATGTATGCAAATTAAAACATTAAATATCTCGAAAAGTTTTAAGATCTAGTATACCTTTTTTACATAGAAAACGTATTAGAATCATATTTTAAAGTCGTGTATCATTTTCAGTGGCGTAGAAAAAAGACCTTGATGATATGATAAAAAATTAAGAACAAAATTTCAACTTTCACACCCTGTATCTGACTTAATAACTTTCGGTATAGGAAAATTTAGCTAAATCGTATTATGATGATCTGTAGCTCTATGTCCCATTACTTATAGTCCAAACCACAATGTTTATGTGAAATTTATGTTGATAGTCCATGGATGATAGATGGTTTCTTCCAATCTTTCCTCACTTCAAATTTTCTTTCACTCTTTGATACACTGTGTTCGGACACACATTTTTTATTGGATTCTACGGATACAACTTTTACGTACGAAATGTTTCAATACCCATTTTTAGTAGTTCAGTAACAAAAGCATCTAACAACTACGAAATAAATTTTCATGGTACATTTTATTTGACGTTATTACGTCCCCATTTTATGGTATTAGGATAACTATCATCAAAAGACTTTTATTGTACCATCACCTATTAAATAATAAAAGTCCAATTACGACGATACTTAATTAGATCGGTCGTTCGTACCTACGCGTGCACGATATTTCCTTAATAACTTTCCCATAACACGTCATTAAGTCCCGATTAGTATTTGACTAACTGTGAATTATGTAAAACACCAGGACCTCACTAGCTTTCACGGGTTCGTGTGTATATTCGGGCATTAAAGTGACTCCACGCGAAATTTTAATCGCTCTGTGACAACCGTGAAATATTAATGGATATTAGGTCGGTTTTGGTGGTGCTTTATTTATAATTAGCCCATTTATTCGGCTTCTTCATTAGCCAACCAATTAATTCGATGCAAAAGTTCGTTTTATGATTTTTTTTTCAATTCACAATTATCAGGCACGATACTGTTTTTCAGTTAGTCAGTAGTCGGTTTTGGTGAGTGAGTGATACATTTTTAATTCAAAGAAGAAGAAATAATAGAACATAATTCAACTTGGTTTGATACTGTTTATATTGAATCCAGTAAGGATTTTAAGACTATGGAATAGAATATTTTCAACAAAATTAGCTTACATACACATACATACTTACAATTTGATTACAACTTGAAAACGATAGATTCAGTTGGTATAATTTTTTTGTTATTTTTCAAATGGATTGTTTATAGCAACGCCCCTTGTCTATGTCGTAATAATTATGTTATGGACAAAGAGGGAAAGCTTGGAACGTTGTTAATAAATGCGTACACAACAATGAAAAACACTTTCTATTCTGATCTTGAAGCATATTTCTTACATTTTTAGGTTATTTGTGGCAGGGTAGAATATGTAGTAGATTGTGATCGTTTCTGGTCTGTTTATAAATGTTCTGGTAACACTTTTTTACTGTTAATTCACAATTATATGAAAGTTGGCAACCCTTAAGAGCCTTACTGAGCAAGTGGTTTTTTAGCCATTTTTGGACGTTTTTTCCGTTATTTTGCTTCAAGTTGTTCTTGTTGAAACACTGAAATAAACACTCCTTTTTTATGCAACTGAATTCACAATTTCCATTAAAGTGAATAAAAACTTACTAAATAGTTAAATGTCAAGATATTGAATCGTGAAATCACCGTCATGCATTGAATTTGAGAGTTGTGGCAGCAATAGTTTATTCGTAGTAACTAAATTAGGTTAGGTTAATGGTTTTAATGAGATCTACCAAAAGACTTGAAGAAAACTGTATAAACGTACTAGATAAACAAAATTCTGGTTGCCTTTGACTTAATTATTATTATTATTGCGTTCTTGGCAACTACAATTTTCTGCTTATTGCACTCTATTCCTTTCTTTATTGGTTTCTCCTCAGATATTCTAGGAATTCACGCTGATTTTACCGCCGATTTTATATTGTAAACAGAACCTTAATCAAAATGGCGTACAATAAAAACCAAAATTTGTTTTTCTGATTTTGGGAAAAAAAATCTAGTTGAATAGCTATTATTTCAACTTTTTCGGGTGTTAGCGGTAATAACACTACACAAAAGTCACAAAGACAATTTTTTCAATAACATAAGCAAAGCGCCTTAGCTGGATCGATTGATGTGTGTGTTTCTAAGCAGTTTTTACGAGCGCAGTGCAGATAAATAATTAATATACATTTAATGTTCTTTCTATAATATGAAACATAATTTCTTGGATCTGTACATAAACGGCAAATACGCAAACTTTTTTTTTTCCAATTATTTTGTGATATTTTTTTTTTGTAATTATTATCTAACATAAGAAACAATTTTGCTTGAAGTCATAATAAAATTTAACACACTCTTTTGTAGCGTTATGTACATAAACTTAAATACAAAAAAATTACATATTATTTATAATATTATTTAGTAAACGATGCCATTTTCTTGTTAATTACTATTTTTAAAGTAATAATGGTTTGTTGTTGTAAATATAACTACTGTCACGTGTTAATTAAGACGATTTGTAGATTGTGAAATAGAAATTCGGTTAAATTTTGTTATCGCTTTCTTTGCTGAACCAAATATTAAAAAACATTCTTAAAAGGTTCATTTAATTTGTAAAATGCACAGTAATTTATTACTATCTATATCATAATGTTGATTAACATCGATATTCATTTTCGTATTTACGTACATATAATGTATGATGATTTAGATAAGTAGAAGACATGGATACAAAATACTTAATTGGTTATGTTTTTTGAATGTGTCTTTGGTTAAACAATGCTTAAATTATAAGCTTATATACTATGTTTGTAGGTATTATAATTCATTATGAATTAAAATACACTTTTAAATTTTGAATACTTTTAAGTGTTATTCACTCAAATACCTTTCACTTATTCGCTAGAGGCAGTAGTTACAGAAGCATGACGTCATGAGTTGGCCCCCAAAATTACAGCAACTCGCCGATCTATTTCGTAAGTATCTCTTTGCCATATTCGTCCTTAATGAAACATATGAATTCAGCATGGAAAAACGATATTTTCTTGTGCTTTTACCTGAATATTTTAATGGAAAAACTCTACTTTCGCGCTAATATTAATAAAAAAAAAACGTTTACACATGAAGGGTGCACGGGAAAAACAAGCTAAGTCAATTTTTGGCCAAATTGAGAAAACAGCTTCACCTGATAGACAATAGCGATGCTATACAGGGTCCAAACTTAGTCAGAAGAAAATCGAGCTACGTCGTCTAATAGAACATATTTTAGGATAGGCGTACACGGGAATGACCTACTTACCTTTCAATCTTTCTAGTAACTAATTAGTTTAATAATTTTTTATCAATAAAAAACAAACAAGTTTTCAACTAATTTTTTTTTGACATACATTTTAATTTATGAATTACCTTGTTTGCTACTTAAGCTTGATGAATTTAATATTTATAATATAAATCTGGTGAAAAACAGGCTAAGTCAAGACCTATTTTTGTATCTTCTTCAACAAAAACCTTGTAATTATTATATTAAATAAAAAAGCATGCTGCTTTATATATAAAAAAATATTTATGTTTCTAATGCCTATAGGTGACCAGTTAACAACGATTTTAGAGATAAAACTGCTGTACTCAAAAACTTCAAAATTTGACTTAGCTTGTTTTTCCCGTGCACCCTTCACATATATAAAAGAAGATTGACATTTTGTTTTTGTTAGGTTATGTTGTATGTTGACATTTTCTGTTCAATGATGACATTTTAAGAATAATCTGTGGTAAACAGTTTTTCATATTTTTTAGTGAATTTTTGAATGTTTCTTCTGGTTTAAGAATTCTTTTACTACCTTCGTAATATATGTGAATAGAAAGCGGTTTTAGCTTTGAAAAGTTCCCAAAAGTTTTGTGGTTTTACAGTTTTATGGAGATGATTTTGAAAGTTGTCATATTAAAAAATATGACTAAAATTAGGTCAGAAACATACAACCAAATGTTATAAATGCCAAAAATGTACTGATGATGGTATCAAATGCATTCAACCAAAATCAAACTGATTTCGTTACTTTTCAAGTACATTTCCTTGTTTTGTACTTCCTTGAGATTAAATTTGACAGTTTCCAGGTTTAGATCAGAACAAAAGACAGATTTGTACTGACAGCATAAGTAATACCATACGGCATAAGATTGAACTCCAAATTGGGCAACTTTGCCCTCATTTAACCAACTTTGTATCTCTTACTGTTTTCGAGACACCTATACTTAGACACGAATTTGTGACAACCTGTATTGGTGGTGTCTGCGTGGGGACTGAACCAACGAGTAATAGACTCGAATAACTCATTACTCACGGGTAGGTAATTGGTATTATTATTTATTCAAAGCTAGTGAGTAATAAGCAGATTATAAAATTATTTCTAACTGGGGACAAATTTTAGTAGTGAATTTAATAGCTATTTATGATATGTGTTAAAAGTGCGTTTTTAAGGCGCGCTTTTAACACGAATAAATAAATGAAAAAAGTACCATGGAACAGATTGATGACGCTGCAAGAAAGTCCACGTTGGGCCTACTACCAAAGAAGTTCCTACACTAGTACAAAATAGCATATAATTATTTGTTTGCCTTTAACAGTGCTTTAAAACGCTTTTTTAAAGCACTAGTGCCTTAAATTGCTATTTTTGTATTGTGTCTTGTTGTGTTTTTAATCCGTTTGTAGAAAATCGTGTTTAAAATGAACAATAGAATCAATGTTATTGTCGGTTTTCGGGCAGTAAATCGTACCAACCTCATAAAGTTTAAACAAACGTGAATTTGAACAAAACGTTGTCAGCCAGCATTATTTGGCTGCTTCTCGAATCACTTTTCAACAAAAAGACATATTTCAAAAATGTCGATGCGGCTCTATTCTGTAAAACCGTCACGCGTTCCCGTTTCCACCATAAACAATCCCACGTATATTTTGTTCACATTCAATTTAATGTGAATAATTTCATACCCCCCCGACAAACAAAATTGCCATATAAATCAATGTGCGTATATTGACGTTATTACATCGACTATCTGTCTTTAAGCTAATAAGCTTTTTTTATGCTTCCAAAGACTCGAGAATTTATATTCCATAATCTACCGAAAGCACAAGTTTTTACACAAACGCGGTATCGACAAAAATTGTCTACAAACGAAACCGGATTCACAATGCTGCCTAATTCTCTGAAATTATTTAGGAAACCCCCTAAATATTCGGAGGTAATTTACATATAAAATGAAAATTAGCCTACATGTAGTGCCCGAAAAATGAACGTAATTTAAGCATTTCAACTTATTTTATTTTGGCCGTTACGTCTACGTGTTTATTGTTAATATGGACCGATGCAAATAAAATGTCACCAAACGTGACACTTTCGGAATCGGACCTTTTCCAACGGTTTGTGTGATTAAAATAATAAACAAGCGCTCTATGGGCATCCCTTGTTTTTTGCTAAAGTTAATTGGATTCACCATTCTTTTTGGATTAGTTAATAGAAAGCAATACAATTAGAATAGAATAAGTTTTTATTCTATTCTAATTAATAATGCAAAGTTTTATAATTGCTGAAAAACTTTTCAAGTTAACCATACAATATGTTACATGAAATGTAATCAAACGAAAGAGTCAATCAGAAAATGTAATTGAAACATAGTCATTCCATAAGAAAAAAACATATTGTCAATTCCTTGCCATCTTGTGGCTCACCCTGTATTATAATATTCCTGAATGTCGGAATAACGGTAAAATGTCTAAAATCATTCAAGAATATTTTTTTGCTATGGAAACAATTAAAATGTACCCTAACCTAATAATGATAGTTGTAACGGTTGAAACCTACATCAGTCTGTCGTAAATGTAGCAACACTGTTAAAACACAGTCCGTAAAGCTGCAAAACTCTAAAAAACCTTGTAAACTAGAGAAGAGTGTTAATTAAATGCATTTTATACCTTTATGATATGATTTTGACAGTTGTGACGTTTAATACCTACTTGTGTGTGTCGTAACTGTGACAACACTGTCAAAAAATTCAATCCATCAAGCTATGAAACTACGGAATATCCCTTTGTAAACTAGAATCGAGTGTTAATTAAATAAACTGCATTTTATAGTCTCATGGGTAGGATTTCGACAGTTATGACGTTGCTAACCTACTTCTGCTTATTGCAAATGTGGCAACATTGTCAACATCCAATCCATCAAGATATAAATCTATAAAAAACCTTCTTGTAACCATGAAAAGTATATTAATTAAATAAATTGCATTTTATACTTTTATGAGAGGATGTTCGACAGTTGACGTTTCAAACCTACTTGTGTGCGTCGTAACTGTCAAAATCTAATCCATCGAGTTATGAATTTTTGGAACACCGCATTTTATAGATTTATGGATAGAATTTTGACAGTTGTGAAGTTGCTAACCTACTTCAGCCTTTTGTAAATGTGACAAAAATGTCTAAATCTATTCCATCAAACTATGAAAAATTCTCTTTTAAATAATTAAGAGTATAAAATAAATTAATTACATTTTATAGCGTCATGGAAGGACATTGACAGTTGTGACGTACTAAACTTATTTCTGTCTGTTGTAGTTCTGGCAACACTGTGAAAATCAAGCTATTTCTAAAACTATGTAAAACCTTCATGTTAAAAAAGTATAAATGAAATAAATTGCATTTTGTAGTTTTATGGTTAAAATTTTGACAGTTGTGACATTCCCATTGTAAATATGGCAACGATGTCAATATTCAATCCATCGAGTTATGAAAAATCTATGGAAAATCTTCTTGTAAACTACAGCATTTACACATGTAGTTTAGAAAATATCAATTTTAAAAATATAAGTTGGATTTCAGAATCTATAACTTGTTTTTCATTATCGTAAATTTGGTTTTAGAAAACGTAAGTTGTATTTCAGATTCGTCACTTGTATTTCAGAAAAGGTTACTTGTATTTTAGAATGCGTTATTTCAATTTCAGATTTTTTTGTGTTTCTATGTGGTTATTAGTTTATTGTTTTTTTATAATATCACTTTAAGCAAAAAAACCCGCTCATCGGGTGTATTAATTTATATAAAATATACAGGGTGTCCCATAATTATATGACAATCTCTCGGGGGCATGCAGGGGAGGTCAAAATAATACGATTTGTTCATATAATTTTTTTTTAAGTCACTCTTAAGGGAAATATTGAGCCCCAAAGAACTGCCTTCCAATTAACGTTTTTGGCCGTAACTTTTGAAACACTTTGTATATTGTAATCATTATTGGGTTTAATGTTTTATCGAAAGAGACCTTCTAACTAACTGGACCTAAGACACAATTTGCTTAAACTTTGACAGCTGTCATTATTTTCAGCTGCAAATGCCATTAATGGATACTCTTGACATTTTTATCGAAAAATTGTACTCTTCCTTTATTTCGATAAAATAAACGGTTTTCGAGATAAATTGATTTTTCATTGAACTGCTTAAACCACAATGTTATTAAAAATATTCGTTAAACTATTTAGTTTTTTTGCTCAACTTTAATTTTCCAAATTACAAATGACCATGTCTAAAATCCAACTGCTCTTTTCTATAATACAAATGACTAATCTGAAATATAAATTGCAATTTCGAAAATCAAAGTTATTATTCTAAAATTGAAAGTACCTTTTCTGAAATACAAGTGATATTTTTTAAATCCATCTTATGGTTTCTAAAATTCCACTGACGCTTTCTAAACTACATAAAAATGGTGTAGAAAAGTGTGTTAATTAAATTACGTCAATTTAAACTTTTTCGTATCTCTTATGGTTTCCAAGATACCAATGGTGAGGATCGAATTTGAATTACCCTGTAGACTTACAAATACAGGGTGTTCCATGAAAGACCGATCCACATAAGTAAAACTACACTGCTGGTTAAAGAAAATGCAGAAAAACTTACCACACACGTCACAGTATTTGGATTTGGACTTACCTAAAACAAAAAAATATATTTAAAATAAATTTGTTATTATCATAACATTGATAAGTTAGGATCATAAATATGTTTTCAGTTCAAAACAACAATTTGATCGATCAATCATTTTCCATAAGATTTGAATTTCCAGAGTTGCCAGCAATTTTGAAAATCAAAACTTAATATAAAAGTCAGTCTAATTTGATTTCTTTACAGTCGAATTCGAAGACTGAGAGTTTTTCAACTTTGATTAGCACATTTTAATTTCAAAAACAAAAAATATCAGGATAAAACGTAATTTTTAGAAATAAACTTAAGATTTATAAAACTAACAAATCCTTTGTAATTTAAAATAAAATGTTCGAAATGACAACTCAAACTAGATTTTTCTTGGTTTAGCATAATTCTATACGCAAAAATAATCTACAGGGTTCGCTCACATTTCCGATCCATGGAGGTATACACACATCCTTGGCTTCGTCTCCATAATTCCACAGTTCGCATCCGCAATACTTGTTTTTACGATGGAAATTGCGACAATTTTTAGAATTTAGATCGCTCGTAAAAGCGAAAAAGCATCTTTCCGAGTGACAACATTATCCGCATTCGGCTCTTTTTACTGTTGTTTAATTTTATTTATGTGTTTTACGATCTAAAAAGATCCCTTTTAAGGAATATATATGGCTCTTTTTGTTGGTGCGCTTAAAAGACATGCATGAGAAAATATTATATTACTTTCATTATTTTGTCCCTTGCACCGGGTATTTATGGCTCGTAAACTACACCTTTTTCCTCAGAATCTTACGGTGGCTACTCTGTACTTAAAGTTAAGAAGCGTGAAACTTATCTTAAAAAACAAACGAAAATTTACACAAATCAAGAAATCTCATGTGCTTGCTGCCAACTGTTTCATTAAAACAACTTTCAGCTACTGCAGATGGAAACGTCTTAAAGCTTAATTCAGTACACAATTTAAGTAAATATCCAAAATGCGTTGGTTAAATTCCCAGTCTTAACTTTAATGCTGGTAAATACGTTTAATGAGTTTCTCTATGTTCTAAGCTAGAAGTCTTATAATACTATTTAGCTGCAGGAAGTTCAGAGACAAACTTTTTTAATTGTTTCAATGGTGTCTTATCCTCGCAGAGTTGTTGATCCGAGAATGCATTTTTAACTTTAAGAATGGTCTGCTAAACTTAGCTTAAGTAGCTATAATAGCTCGTAAAATTCTATATGAGCAGTTTACTTTTATTAGGTCTGTAAACTACTTATAGTGTGTATTTAAAGTAAACTCACTGGGAGCCCAGTTGGTTAAAAACCCGAAATAGAAGCAGATCAAACTGTCCGATAGGTGGTGGAATTGGACCAATATCTCTTTTTAATTACATTGGACTTAAGGGTATTAAAGCCGTGTGTCAGATAAGCGAACGGGAAACAATAAAGTGAAACGTATAGTACATTACAATGGTTATAGCTCGTTTTCTGCTGTTTTTCTCTATCGAACTTCCCATTTATTTGACGTTTACCAGACATCACCACGTTAAAATGACAAAACAGTCAATAAAAGCAACAGTTAAAATAAAATAATAATGCACTTTTCCGCATCCACGTAATAAGCAAACACCATCTCACGTGCAATCTTCCTGCTTCCTTCCGGCATTTTATTTCCTGACTCTTTCCGGAATGCCGTTTCTTTTCTTGCAAATACACCATTGTGAATCTGAGCCATAATATAATTTCCTTTCTATACGATAATTCTTCACTCATTTTATTTTCATTAGAATGATTATTATTTAGTAAAAAGTTATTTCAAGTTTCCTATCCTTCATCGCTGTAAAAGGCATACGTAGTTGTTTTTTAAACACAAAAGTTTAGTTCATCAAATGAAAAAAAACCTCATAAATTCACAGAGGATAAAGCCAATTTCATAACAAAGTCAACTTTGTTATGAAATTGGCAAGCTTGACATATGGACGTCTATAGTGACATTTACATTACAAATAAATGCAATTTGACTTCAAAGTGCAAAGTGCGTCAAGCTGAATGGCAGATGCAAGCAAAATGACCAATTTATAGGTTAGAACGATGTTTTGTTTAATTAGGCACTCCAATGAAATGTCAAAAACAGCTGATTGAAAACACACTTTCTTATGAATTTGGCAGGCATTTTATGAAATATCAACTGAAAGTCTTCAGAAAATCGCTAAATTTAAGCTAAAACTCTACCAGTATTCATAAGAAAGTGTTTTAATGGCCGTGTTTGCCCTTTCAAAAGTTTCAATCACCTGTTTTTGACATTTCATTGGAGTGCCTAATACAATGTGAATTTTCCAAGGATTTTTGTCTTTTAAACATAAAATTTGTATTAGAATAACTAGATATTACGTATACGACGACAATCATACTTTAAATAAGGATGTATTTACATGAATCTAACCTAAAATTTTACAGATTTACCAAATGTGATTGTAAATGGTAAATAGAGAACTGTCAAATTTGAAGTGGACTTGGAAGTGATTGTCAATGTAGCTTTACTGATACTTGACAGTATTTACGTCAACTTCAGATGTCATTTAATTCAATTATGAGGTAAAACACCGCCCTCTGTACAATAAAGCCAAGAAGGTGCATGCCAAAAATACCAATATGGCCGAAATACTGGTTTGACAGTTTGCATTTGTTTGTATTGTGGAAATTGAGTTTTTCGATGATTAAATTAATTTTTAAGGTTTAAAGTCAAGACTTGCCAAAGTAACTTTTGTTTGCTATTATATATTGTTGTTTATATGTTTATTGTTCTAGTGAAAGTGTAGTTTGTGTTCATTTTATTGTGTTATCACTATTGTTATTGTTCCTTCATTGTTCTATAATTTGTTTTTGGTTTTTTAACTTAAATTCTATTGCCTCTACAATATGCTGTCCACTTGTTGTTTGCCAAATTGTAAAAGCAATTTGGTGAAAGGCCCAAAAGTGTCAAGTCTTTTACTTTCCAAAAGATCCTGCTGGAACCCAACAGTGGTGGAAAGCTTTGAGCTGGTATGATTTTACTCCAACACAATACTCAGTGGTAAGTACAATATGCTTTCTCATTCAGTAAACTTATTGCCTCTTACATACATAGGTATGTGAGTTACATTTTGAGGCCGCCTGCATTTTGAGAGCAACAAAGGTTTACTCTGAAGAAACAGGACAGCTTTTAGAAGTTCCATTGGCACATATTACATTTTAAAAGAAAGGTCTTGGTAATAATATAAAACCCATTTACCAGTTTTGCTTACCTAGCTTCAAGGATTTCCAAATTTTCTTTGATTGAGCAGTTTTCACATTAGTTTGTTGTACTTTCCAGGACAAAGGGACTTTATTGGGTATAAAAAGCCATATCTATACATATCTGGATCAGGAATGAAGCGTTCTTTGATTTTTCACTCACAACTTCTAATCAACTACACGAAAAAATTAAAAAAAACATATTTTCTACTGCATCTGCATAGGTTTGTGTACAAAACGAAAACCGCTAACGCCGCCATTAAAAGTGACATTCTAGGCTTTCTTGTACAGAGGGCGGTGGGTTAAAGCATAGTTGCCTTCTTTCTACTTTGTTTGCTAGAAGTGCTGCCTGCGCAATGGAAGTTAAAAATATATTTCAGTTATTTCAAATACTTAGTCCTGTTTTGATAAAATCAATGTCAGATTGTATATTTAACTTAGTTCTACCAAAAAAAAAAGGTGGATGAATCACTTTCGCACTTGGTTAGTCTAGGTCAGGTATTAATGGATATTTTTTCTTAAATTTGCAATAAACAATTAACACCTTATTAGCCACTACGGTTAGCACTAGGTTGTCAGAGTAAATGCTACTGAAAACCTTCTGAAAAGTGCCAGATTTCTCTACAAACGTCTAAAGCCGTCCCATAACAACTGTTTTAAATGATCAGAGCCTTCTAGGACCATTAAAAAAAAAAAAAATTATATCGATCAAATTGTAGCTTTTCAAAAATAATCCTTTTCACATAATATACTTCCGGGACGTAAAATCAAACCCCAGGATGATGCATGTACCAAATAAATTTCCTCCACTAAACAATCCAATTTCGACTGCTCTAAATAATGCATACGCAGCAACTGACGATTCTTTGTCTCTCTTTCCTGAATAATTAATTAGGGCATTACGTATAAAGTTTTACGTTTATGTGTGCTGAGGACTGGGGGAATACTTCGCAGGTTTCAGTGGCCGTTAAACGTTTTACGACTCACCTGGTGGCGCTAAGAGGTTTGGTTTGTACACTGTTTGAGCAAGGAAGTCGGAATTAAATTTTAAGTGTGTATCTGTTGTCAGAAAGCAGATTTTCGAATTAAACGCTAAAAAATGTTTTTAGCTAATGTTACGGGCTAGAATCCATTTTCTGTGGACCTTCATTTAAAAGCCATTCGGCCGAAAGTTGTACGCACGCCATGTTAATATGTTTTCATTAAAAGCTACTTTAAACTGGGCCATAAACTAAGGTCATATATCTTGCAGACAACAGCCCCGGGACTATCTAGGACCCGGAATGTTTTATATAAATGCATCAAACCTTCTGGGTAAAAGCCAGAGGAAGCTAGTTGGGAGTTGCTGAAAACTTCCCCAACCAACAGAGAAAATATTGTGGTGTCGTTGCATTATATAAAAGATTTACCAAAAAATGTCTCCGAAAACTTTCGTCCTCTTCCGATGTCTTAACTAGAACTATATTTTCTTGTCTCGAGATCCCAGAGCAAAATTGGAACTTGTAGCTCTTTTGCAGCCGCCTTAAATGGTTTGCCGTTCCCTAATCTAATAAAAAATAATGTTCGACACGATTCCGGCTTCACCTAATCCTCTTTTCTCTTGACCGAAACTGAGGCTCCAGCTAATCCTTTAAAAATTGTACCAATTTCCTTCCTCAAGATCGTTCGGTCAGGAAAATAAAGTTGCTTGCATCGATTTATCTAATGCTTTCAATGTAGTTGGTTTTCTTTTCCTGTATTGTGGAGCGTTTAAACAGGAATAATAGTAACAGTGTTTTTCCTTTTGACGCCATTCTAATGGTATCCTCAACGGTTTTTAAGGAATGTTTTGTGTGTAGGAACTCTTTTGAAGCTTACAAGCTAAATTACGTTGCAACAATTGATTACTAACTAGGAAAGTACTTCAGATACAAAGCTGGTTAATTTTAAAACAACCAACTAACCAGTCTCAAAGTTTATGTTTATTATAGTTTTGCTGTTTTAGTTAAATTTATTAATAATTATTGATTTATCACCTTCAAGCTAAAGTAGACTACAAACAACTGAAGTGAACCACTTGACCTACAGGGTGCTATACCAAAAGTGTACGGTTTTTGAGATATTTAGAATCAAAGTTTTTTTTGACCTTTTACAACAATATGTACAACTCTACTATAAATATAGTCATTTCATCAAAGTCACTGTCAAACTTGCATCTGGAAAATGATGTCGATTAGTTAGTGCTCAATGATTTACTTCAATCTTCAATCAACTTCATCTTCGTGGGTTGAATAGAATATTCATACTAACTTGACTATTTCAATTTGTAGCCTAGACAATGCACACAAAAGTAAGCAAAAATTTAAATTAGCGTATCCCGTCTTACATTATTTCAATCGGCTCATAAATTATTAAACATCCAGGGAGTGTCTGAAAAAGATTCAGAAGGAATGGCTGAACATCGGAATAATAAGAACGTCTACATAAATAAATGAATAATCGATGGAGAAGGCAGGGCAGCACGGACTTACCCTAGATATCGACTGCATTGAGCCAACATTATCTATCTCGTGGGATTACGATTTCGGAATGGCCTCGGTATCAAGTGCCGATTAAAGGATTTAACCAGATTAAAACTAGTGAGTCGGGTTTTTTTTATTAATTGCTCCGTGGCTTGCCGGGATGGTAACCAATTCTTCTCAGTTTGGCGGTTGTAGATTGTTAGTCTTGTATCGACCATGAACAAACGATCCAGTAATCCGGATAGATACTCATCGGTTTTTAACCCATTTACAAATAGATTGTTTCTAGATTCTGTTCGTCCAATATTTTTTTAACGTAGCATAAGGTTTTGGTACGAATATTTGATGATGGGAGCTACAGGAGACTCTCATTGTCATAAATACCACAATTAAAAATTATGGTGACGCGCGTTTCGCTTTAAGGTATCTTCTGCCTAAGACAAAATCGCTGGTAAAAGCCACTTGGAGTAAGAAACTAACTGTTTTAAGCACATTTTTAGAATCTTCATTAAATTTTCTATCCAATATCATAAAAAAAAACATTACAAAATTTGGTACAGTCAGGGAGAAAAGCGGTGTGAAAGTTTTAACTGCCAGAAACACAGTTTGAAAGAACAGTCAGGGACAAAATCGACTGTAAAACCCACTTAAAGTGAGAAAATTACTGTTTTAAGCACATTTTTAGAATCCTCATTAAATTTTCTATCCAATAACATAAAAAAACATTACAAAATTTGGTACAGTCAGGGAGAAAAGCGGTGTGAAAATTTTAACTGCCAGAAACGCAGTTTGAAAGAACAGTCAGGAACAAAATCGTCTATAAAACCCACTTGGAGTGAGAAAATTACTGTTTTAAGCACATTTTTAGAATCTACATTAAATTTTCTATCCAATAACATAAAAAAACATTACAAAATTTGGTACAGTCAGGGAGAAAAGCGGTGTGAAAGTTTTAACTGCCAGAAACACAGTTTGAAAGAACAGTCAGGAACAAAATTGTCTATAAAACCCACTTGGAGTGAGAAAATTACTGTTTTAAGCACATTTTTAGAATCTTCATTAAATTTTCTATCCAATAACATAAAAAAACATTACAAAATTTGGTACAGTCAGGGAGAAAAGCGGTGTGAAAGTTTTAACTGCCAGAAACTCAGTTTGAAAGAACAGTCAGGAACAAAATCGTCTATAAAACCCACTTGGAGTGAGAAAATTACTGTTTTAAGCACATTTTTAGAATCTACATTAAATTTTCTATCCAATAACATAAAAAAACATTACAAAATTTGGTATAGTCAGGGAGAAAAGCGGTGTGAAATTTTTAACTACGAGAAACACAGTTTGAAAGAACAGTCAGGGACAAAATCGCCTGTAATACCCACTTGGAGTGAGAAAATTTCTGTTTTAAGCACATTTTTGGAATCCTCATTAAATTTTCTATCCAATAACATAAAAAAACATTACAAAATTTGGTACAGTCAGGGAGAAAAGCGGTGTGAAAGTTTTAACTGCCAGAAACACAGTTTGAAAGAACAGTCAGGAACAAAATTGTCTATAAAACCCACTTGGAGTGAGAAAATTACTGTTTTAAGCACATTTTTAGAATCTTCATTAAATTTTCTATCCAATAACATAAAAAAACATTACAAAATTTGGTACAGTCAGGGAGAAAAGCGGTGTGAAAGTTTTAACTGCCAGAAACACAGTTTGAAAGAACAGTCAGGAACAAAATCGTCTATAAAACCCACTTGGAGTGAGAAAATTACTGTTTTAAGCACATTTTTAGAATCTACATTAAATTTTCTATCCAATAACATAAAAAAACATTACAAAATTTGGTATAGTCAGGGAGAAAAGCGGTGTGAAATTTTTAACTACGAGAAACACAGTTTGAAAGAACAGTCAGGGACAAAATCGCCTGTAATACCCACTTGGAGTGAGAAAATTTCTGTTTTAAGCACATTTTTGGAATCCTCATTAAATTTTCTATCCAATAACATAAAAAAACATTACAAAATTTGGTACAGTCAGGGAGAAAAGCGGTGTGAAAGTTTTAACTGCCAGAAACACAGTTTGAAAGAACAGTCAGGAACAAAATCGTCTATAAAACCCACTTGGAGTGAGAAAATTACTGTTTTAAGCACATTTTTAGAATTCTCATTAAATTTTCCATCCAATAACATAAAAAAACATTACAAAATTTGGTATAGTCAGGGAGAAAAGCGGTGTGAAATTTTTAACTACGAGAAACACAGTTTGAAAGAACAGTCAGGGACAAAATCGCCTGTAATACCCACTTGGAGTGAGAAAATTTCTGTTTTAAGCACATTTTTGGAATCCTCATTAAATTTCCTATCCAATAACATAAAAAAAAATTACAAAATTTGGTACAGTCAGGGAGAAAAGCGGTGTGAAAGTTTTAACTGCCAGAAACACAGTTTGAAAGAACAGTCAGGAACAAAATCGTCTATAAAACCCACTTGGAGTGAGAAAATTACTGTATTAAGCACATTTTTAGAATCTACATTAAATTTTCTATCCAATAACATAAAAAAACATTACAAAATTTGGTACAGTCAGGGAGAAAAGCGGTGTGAAATTTTTAACTACGAGAAACACAGTTTGAAAGAACAGTCAGGGACAAAATCGCCTGTAATACCCACTTGGAGTGAGAAAATAACTGTTTCAAGCACATTTTTGGAATCCTCATTAAATTTCCTATCCAATAACATAAAAAAAACATTACAAAATTTGGTACAGTCAGGGAGAAAAGCGGTGTGAAATTTTTAACTACGAGAAACACAGTTTGAAAGAACAGTCAGGGACAAAATCGACTGTAAAACCCACTTAAAGTGAGAAAATTACTGTTTTAAGCACATTTTTAGAATTCTCATTAAATTTTCCATCCAATAACATAAAAAAACATTACAAAATTTGGTATAGTCAGGGAGAAAAGCGGTGTGAAATTTTTAACTACGAGAAACACAGTTTGAAAGAACAGTCAGGGACAAAATCGCCTGTAATACCCACTTGGAGTGAGAAAATATCTGTTTCAAGCACATTTTTGGAATCCTCATTAAATTTCCTATCCAATAACATAAAAAAAACATTACAAAATTTGGTACAGTCAGGGAGAAAAGCGGTGTGAAAGTTTTAACTGCCAGAAACACAGTTTGAAAGAACAGTCAGGAACAAAATCGTCTATAAAACCCACTTGGAGTGAGAAAATTACTGTTTTAAGCACATTTTTGGAATCCTCATTAAATTTCCTATCCGATAACATAAAAAAAACATTACAAAATTTGGTACAGTCAGGGAGAAAAGCGGTGTGAAAGTTTGAACTGCCAGAAACACAGTTTGAAAGGACTGTCAGGGACAAAATCGCTGGTAAAACCCACTTGGAGTAAGAAAATTAGTGTTTAACGCACATTTTTAGAATCCTCATTAAATGTCCTATTCAGTAACCTAAAAAATACTGCAGAATTTTGTACCGTAAAAGAGAAAAGCGGTGTCAAACTTGGAACTGCTAGAAACACAGTTTGAAAGGACTGTCAGGGGCGAAATCGCTGGTAAAACCTACTTGGAGTAAAAAAATTAGTGTTTTACGCACACTTTTAGAATCCTCACTAAATATCCTATCCAATATCCCGAAAAAATACTGCAGAATTTGGTAGCGTCATAGATAAAAGCGGTGTCAAACTTGGAACTGCTAGAAACAACCCAAACCCACTTGGGGTGAGACAATAACAGTTTTAGGCACATTTTTAGAATCCTCATTAAATTTCCTATCGTCACCACAATTTTTAATACCGTAACATCGACTACTTTTTATTTTATTTCATTACTAAAGTCCTTTTGAGTCACTTGGTGGCCGACGCAACTGCCATATTTAAGAAAGAAAACAGAGAGAAAAAGAGTCAAGAAATAGAGCAAAAGAAAAGGAGGCCTTTCCTCCAGGGGCCTAATTCTTGAAAGCAGGGAACAAAATTCTCAAGAGACGTGTTGATAGAATGTGCCAGAAAAAGCTGACAATGGCGGGCTCCTGTCACATTCTACAGGGTTTCTCTTGCTAAATCCCTTGCCTCGTTTCAAATGAATATGCATTCAGGGTGCCTATTCTTGAAACAACGGAAGGGAGTTATCAAGAGAAAGGTATGCAGAATGTGACAGGAACCTGCCATTATCAAGTCTTCTGTCACGTTCTATCAGCACTTCTCTTGAAGAGCAGGCAGGGAAATAGTTTAGGGTGGATGCTAGTGTAGAAAAGGAAAGTATAGATTGAAGTGAGTTAACTAAACAATTTGCTATGACTACCTAATAATTTTGGTGAGTAATACTTTGTAATTAATTCGTATAGCAGTCAAAACAACTTTTTCCAATAGCACTAATGTAAAACCAACCACATATTTGTTATTTGAGAAACCTGAAACTAGTCTAATTCAATGCTTTGATACGGATCGATTGGCAATGATATGCCACAAAGGTATCAATTAACGTGTGTTTTCCCCCATGACAGAATTCACAGTGTTTCGGCTCAATGTTTGAGTATACTAAAAGTGGGATTGATTTTTAGAGGCGTATTATGCCGGCCTATCACTAGCTCCTCAACAAAAAGATGGATGGATAAAGGTCGATGCGTATTTTAATGAGAGGCAGCTACATTATGCCCGCCTCATTTATCATTTTTAATGTTTTCCACTGCCATTTGCCGGTTAATATATTATTTTACTTCTCGAGCAGAACCGATGTGATGCGAAACTGAGATTTATAGCTGGAACAACCAGAATGGTATATTCGCGAGAGTGGAAATTTTTAGGTTTTAGGAAGTTTTGTATTGCACGTCCAGTCGGATGCAGATTTATTTAGTTTCGAACTTTCTGTTATGTTCGAAGTGCATTGAGTTGTGCTGCTTGTTGGCATTTTAGTTTGTCGAACTTTCAATAAATTATTTTCTTGTGTTGTTGAATTTGTCTGCAAGGAAAACTTAATTAAATGAATTTCAGGGCAAGTAAACTACCAGTTTACTAATATTAAATAAAGTTTATTAATATTCGAATCCCTTTAAGGGACTATCGTTTTCACGAACGGTCTTACGACCCAATCACAATAATATCTCCGAAACTGACGATTAAAGGTAAAGACCTGAATGCTAAGACCATTTCAGAGAGGGACTTTATTTCGACAGCATCGCAAGCAGCTTAGTGTAGCCCTACCTTCAATAAAATAATGAAAAAAGCTCGAACTGATACGTGTCTAACATTTTGAGTATTTTGCAGTAAATAGGATTGCTCTCTCAAGGTGAAATAATTTTCAGACGGGAATCGCTATTGGTTGTCAGGATTGGTCTGCCATTCTACTTTCTATGGGCTGTTTATCCCGTTGTTATTATCGTCTACCTTTATGGTATAAACCTGAAACGATTTTGAAATACTTTATGTTCAAGGTTCGTTCGGCATGAAAAGTTAGTTATACCAATGTGGTGCCATATTGTGAATATCGATCAATTAACCAGTGTAACTCAAGTAGGATTTAAAATATACAAAGGGCTTACTTGGGTCCTTGGCATAATGGGTTTGGGTCACTGAAAGGGTCATCGATGTCGTCACGGGTAAAACGGACTTTTTGTCTACCGAACACGCTCGTTAGATTTTCAACCGTTGATCGTTAATCTTTCCGATCCTGGTAATTTGTTTTGTTTTTCGGGGGGTCCTAAAGCCTTTTCGATTCGAAATAATTATTGCCGGGTTTTAATTTTATTACTTTTTAAATTAGATGGTTCTTTTTGCACACCTCGCAATTACTTTTTCGATTAAATCACGCTGATCGTTTTATTACACAGCTTTCGAACGATTTGAAGATTCCTAGCTGGGTGCGTTTTCTTGAAATGAGGGAAAACAGTTATTAAAAGGAAAATCTGGAGAATGTGACAGGAATCCGCCAGTATCAGCTTCTTCTGTCACATTCTAACAACACTTCTCTGCAAAATTCCGTTCTGAAACAAGTTTAACTAGGTGTTACGCGGTTATTTGGAAAAATATCGAAAAAGTGTACCTACTACGAGAAAGTTGTAGGAAATTTCCATTAGGATACTTTGGCCCTAAAGGGCCTCCTCAGAGAGATATTTAGATTCCCTAAATACTGTGCCAAAGCACAAAAAACAAACAATTTGGAAAAATATTAAAAAGTAGTGTCAAATCAGAAGATTTCTAACCGTTCCTGAGTTGTCAAACTACAATCGGAAGGTTTCTCGGTATTCGTGAGGAGTCAAACTACAGCCAGATGGTTTCTAGACGTTCGTCAGTTGTCAATTCACAGTCAAAAGATTTTTAGACTTCCGTGAGTTGTCAAATTAGAATCAGAAGATTTCTACACGTTCGTGAGTTGTCAAACTACAATCAGGAAGTTTCTAGACTTCTGTGGGTTGTCAAACTACACTCAGAACAGTAAAATGGGAATTTTTACGTTGTTTTTCAATTTAATCCTTAGTGTCAAAATTACCCTCAGACACGAAAGCAGCTGTGGAAAGTACGACTGCTCCATCGTTCCTTTTACAGAAATCGAGCTGCTCTAACCTTGCTACTTTTGGAAATCCCCGTAAAATCTTCGATTTTGAAACACTCTGTACATAATAAACTTAATTTTATAAATTAGGAGTTTCTGAGATATTGAAGAAAAACTTAGCGCTCTCTAAGTAAAACTTTGACACCCCGTATCTTCGTTCTTGGTGATATTTCAAAAAAGCGTCAAACATAATTTTTTGAAGCCCTTTTTGCAGGTGAAAGGAAAGCCCCAACTTTGGAATCACCCTGTAGAGGCTGTGTTATAGGTTGTTGATCAAGTACTTAATGAGATCTGTAAATCGCTACTAAAATAAAAAAGTATGGGTTTGCTCCACCCTGTATGTTTAGTTTTCAACATATTTTAAGTAATTCGTGATTTTGTCATTCTTCGATCTAATCAAACACTTATCGTTCACTGTCATTTTATTATAAATAAAAGTCCAAGTAATTCATTATCATTAAGATTATTTTTGACGTTATTTCTTATTAAATTTATTTGACAGTTAACAGCAAAAAATATAACACAAACAACTTTTTCCTATCAGAACCCGTTGACCGTCCAGAAAGCTACTTAACGTAAACTGGGGGTTGAATTAAATTACCAGAGAGCTGAACGACCTGGCAAGTTTCGTCGAGGGTCTTTTTTAGAGTTTCGGCCTACTTTTTTTCAAGGAAGATAGATTGGAAAAAAGATTTTACGATGTTCTCTGAATATTAAAGTAAAATATTTACAACCTTCATGTTGTCTCGAGCGTTTAGTAAAATTCACCTAATTTTTGTTGAGCAGAGAAGAGACTAATTTATGAACGTAATGCATAAATGACGAGAAGATCAAAAGTAAAAGCAAAAAGTAAAACAAAACAAGACGATTTATTTGTCGGAATGGTCCTTCCATATAGTGTGACCTCCTTTTTCCGTTTTTCGTTTTATTCAGGACCTACAGATAAATTTGACAATAAAATTTATGGACCCTGCACAAAACTGCAATCTCGCGCACTTGGAAATGCACAACAGGAAATCCATTTTATTCCGAATCAACAATTCCACACGAATAGGCAAAAATATTCTCCAGCAATAACTTCCAAGATCCTGCCAAATCCAAGAAAATTGCGGGCTTAGAATGTGTTAAATGCTTATGAATTTCCGCTGTTCACGTTACGTTCATATTTACATACATTTGAAATTGAAACTCTTTTTCTATATGTTTTAAAAATGTATGATATAGCATGTTATTGAAAATACAGTACGATTTTTGAAAGTTGACCATCACGTGACTGATTACTTGTTTAAAAGATGCCAACATGACAACTGACATTTAAAATTAGTCATAAAAAGCTTGCCTTGAGTGCAAGCAAATCATAAATTGGTATACATCACAGAAATCAAAATTAAACGAACTATTTAGAAGTCTAAAAATGTTACAGTTTGCCCATAAGAATAAAGAATATTGATGATGACTGCCGAAAGACGAAACGTCGGGCGGCAAATATGAAACCGTCATTGTATAGCTAATAAAAAGTGACAATGAAAATGTGCTTTCGGTAAATAAAAACAAAATATCAAATTTTAGGAACTTTTCTCGCTTAAAACAAACAAATTTCAACTTAAATCCCTCTGAAAATGCATGCATTTACTTTACATTTCAATGTGACTGTTTCTGTCTGTATTGTCACAGTGTAAATTACACTTAACCATAAAATCAACATATTTAGGGTTTTGCATAGTCTAAGTGGAGTTTTGAATGTGCTAGGTACACAATAGGTCACAGTCATAATAAAATCCTAAACGAGTAAAAGGTCGATTTACTTTATATTTCAATGTTACTGATTCTGCCTGTATTGTCACAGTCTAAACCACACTTAATCAACATATTTACGGTTTTGCATAGTCTAAGTGGAGTTTTGAATGTGTCAGGTACAATATAATAGGTCACAGTCATAATACAATCCTAAACAAGTAAAAACTCAGTTTACTTTAAATTTCAATGTGACTGTTTCTGTCGGTATTGTCACAGTCTAAACCACACTAAACCATAAAATCAATCTATTTAGGGTTTTGCATAGTCTAAGTGGAGTTTTGAATGTGCCAGGTACAATGCAATAAGTCACAGTACTAATAAAATCCTAAGCGAGTAAAAGCTCGATTTACTTTACATTTCAATGTAACTGTTTCTGCCTGTATTATCACAGTCTAAACTACACTTAATTTAAGCGAAATGTTTATAGTAGCTGTAAAAACAACATATTTAAGGCTTTGCATAGTCTAAGTGACTGTTAACTGTCTGGATTTGCAATTTACAGGTCTCTAAGCCAAAAACGCTATTTCTCACGAGCATTGTTGTCTTCACAGCCGAATTTGCTGGTGGAAACCATCTTAAATACTGCCTGTCAATATTTGAGACACTAGCAATTAACAATTTCTCCGGAAACTGCATTTTCTGGGCGAAAAACTGGAATAAGTTGCTAGATTTTCACCAGATTTTTGGCTAAAAAACACCAAAATGAAGCGTAAACACTTCGAGACCTTACCAAAAACACTTTCTAGAACTAATCTAATCAAAGTTAATGTCAAAAGTGACAGTTTCAATTTTTTTCAGTGGCCGCATTCGTTTTCAAGCTCAATGGAGCGTTATTGACGTCACAATGACGTAATTTGACAGTTGGTTAAATTATGCTTTTGCTAAATTACGTCATCGTGACGTCAAAAACGCGCTGCTCGCTCCATGGAGCTTGAAAAAGAATGCGGCCAGTTTTTTCAATCCGTATCATGTATTTGACATTAGTAGTGTTCGGTTATTCCGGACTTAAATTTAACAATTGTCACGTGACACTCCATTATGTAGGATTAGCACAGTCATGTGATAACTGTCAGATTATCGTTTAATTAGTGAAAAGAGGAATAATTGAGTAAAGAAAAATGTCATCTTGATGTGAATAAATCGAAAAAGTAAAGAATTAAAACCTTCCACAATTTTAGCTTTACTTTTTTCCTAAAACTGTGTTAACTTACACTTGACATAAAATTCAAAGGATGTCTTTATCGACTATAAGGTCCACCCACTCTGAAACTACTTAAGCACTCCTCAATCTCGAGCTAGAGTAAAAAGAAGAAAACGGCTCTCTTTAAGCCGATTCTCTTTGGGCTTACGCGTTTTATCCCGAATTGTTATTGCATAGCCTCCGCTTGAATCCTTGTTTGAATCCTGAAACGACGGGAGTGTTTGCAGGATTCCCAAGCTCGCGACACCGACGGAATGTGCATATGGAGAATTATTCAGGAAATTCCTCGGCTGGCTTTTAACATAGCGCAAATTCTACCAGCGTACAGCCCATTTGATGTATGTGCTTCCCCCGAAAAAAAATCGGAAAGTTTACCGCACAGTTGGTCTCGGCTACAAATTTATAAACGCCTAATCCGCCTTTGGATAAAAATAAATAAAACATTAAGTGGAAGATCAATTTTACATTTTTTTTTGTTGTCCAAAATAGTGTAGTTTTGTCCAACTCTCCCCTCAATGTTTTAGTGTTATCTCATTTTTTGTTCTTGTTGTGTTATTAATTAATTGTCCGTATCATGGGATGTCGAATTAACAAAACTGTCATGGAACAAACGCACAAAGGACTAATTAAAGCTGAAATTATGCAAATCGAATTGTGTATTGGTCAAACTAGGATCCCTTAGCGTTACTTTGACAAACTAACACATATTCGTAATTTGCTTGTTTGAGCACCCATTTGCTCAAAATGGCCCGTGCAACCTTAAAACCGGTCTATATTCTCTATACGAACCTATTCAATTTCGACCGACGATAAAAACAAACTAACGGTCTCGAATAAAACTTTAAAATCTTTCAGTTTTAGTAAAACCGAAGATAAATAGTCGCTTTTATGGCGTATTCATTCCTTCAGGCCCGTTGTTTAACGATATAAATGAGCCGATGACTCCGTATCGGGAGAGTTTCGCATGATTTTACATTTTCATTCGAGATTGAAAAAGGTTTCGTTTTATTGTTTAGGGCATTTTTGTTGAATTACATTTTTTTTAGGTCAATCTGGAAACGCTTCTGAAAATAAGAACTCATTGTAGTAGAATTCTGTGAGTTTGCAGTTCGAGGATTTAATGGTTTATCCTTACTTAAGAAGAGGTTGGCAAAATAGCAATTACCAAAATTGGTGTCTTCTAAATGGTAAACTATTTAGTGTGTATCACTTTTTGGCAATAAAGTACATTTTTGACAAATGTAAAAAAATATGAAAGTTAATGTTAATCAATGAAAATATTTTTTTATGAATATTCAGAGAGAAAACTTTATCAACATTATACAGGGTGGTCCAGTTTTAAGTGTCAATAATTCACCATTCAATAGCCAATCAAAAAATAAGTTGACTTGCATTATGTCATTTTTCTGAAAAACGTTTCCTAAGGAACTTACAGTCCTTCAAATTTCAATTTAAAAAATCGTTTTATAGTGTAAAACTGAACATTCAAGACTTGTGAGAGTCCAAATTTGTACCGAATAGTCTAAAAACTTGCTATTTACTACTAGGAATCGTCTTATAATTTGTTTTCTCAAACTGCCATCCTGGTCGAGTGTCTGAAACTGGATTTCAAGAACTACAAACAGTCCGGAAATCAAGACAAAGATTGTATTGTGCATGAAACTGATTTTTTACTTCTAAAGATAATCTAAAAGTTAACTTTTAAAGCTAGAACTGACTTTACTAGGACTAAAGAGAGTCCAAAAGCCTATTTTCAGGACTTCAATTGATGTACAACTCAATTTTCTGGACTGGAACAAGTCTACAAGTAAATTAAATTTTCGAACTATTTGATACCAAAATTTTTTACTTTGATTACTGAAGAAACTTGACTTTTCTAAATAGTCTTAAACTCGATTTTCAGTCTTTAAAAGCACTAAAAACAGTCTGAATTTCTTAAAGATGTTACAATTTATTGCACCTATAATGAGTGTAGAAGTCAATTTAATACTGAATAAGCTTAAAATAACATTTTCAAGACTGTGGACAGTGTACAAATTGGCTTTTAGACCTGATAAGTCAAAAACTTTGTAAAGATAGTCTTGAAACTCGATTTGAGGTACTGAAAACCGCCTTAAAGCACTAAAAACAATCTAAATTTTTAAGAAATACTCGAATTTTTAGCACTGAGGTGTCTAGAAGTCGATTGAATAGTGACAAAGCTTGGAATGCCATTTTAAGTCTATGAAGAATGTGAAAATTGTTTTTAAGTTTGCTGTGTCAATAACTTAGCTGAAAGCAGTTTTGAAACACTAAAAATAGTCCAGAATTCTGAGAAAATTAAAAGCAAAATTAAAAGCAAGAAAAGTTAGTTTTCAAGACAATTTTCATGAATCTAATGTCAATGTCCTCTATCTAAGACTATTCTCAAAACTAAAATATTGAAATTTGTCTTAAAATTATGAAAACTTACTTCAAATGCAAATTTTAAGCTTCTGATGTTACTTTTCATTAGTTCATAGTCACTTTTTGGTGTTGAAGTCAATTTTTAAGGTTTAAATGTATGAATTTGTAGTAAAAAATTCTAGAAAAAGTAGTTTTTTATGTCTACAAGTTCAAATCATTTTTCAATATTAAAGTCGTGAATTTTCTGTTTCCAAGACAATTTTTAAGTTGGGTTGAGTTAGTTTTGGATCTTTGAACTTCTCGTACAGGAAGTTTCAAATCAGAATTTTATAAGAGATAATTTCTTTTTCATCGTAAACAATGAAATTAAAAAAAACACGTAATTTTTGAAAAATATCTGGGGACGTAGAAGATAAGGCAAAAACATTAAAACCATCTTCCTGTATCTAGGCTACTAGAGAATTTTGGCAAACGTCATTCATAATGAGTATTAATTTCATAATGCGTGTTCCAAATTTGATCAAAATTTTTCCAACGGTTTGACAGTTATGACAAAAAACCGATTTTTAAACAGAAATTTGAAGGACTGTATTTTCCTTAGGAATCATTTTTCAGGAAAATTACATAATGCATGTCAACTTATTTCTTAATGGGCTATGGATAGGTGAATTATTGACATTTAAAACTGGACCACCCTGTATACCGCTTGTCTCATGGAATTGACCTTCATAAACATGGCTCAGTAAACTCTATTGACACAAACCAAATACTGTATATCTTTCTTGCATTTTACACAACATCTGCTTCAGTAGAATTGATGTTAACCATGAAAATGGCGAAAATTTAGTTTAGATAATACCTAGGCAGAACTTTATGTCGTCATATTAGTCTGCTTCTCAAATATTTTACTCCTCTTTATATCATTTTGCTTCAATATCACGATAACCAAAACAACATTTCTGCTAGTTAAATGTAAATTAAATAGCAGGTAAAATGTTTGTTTATAATCTTTTTAACATAAATGAAAGTTAATCAACCTTTTTCGAAATATTACTACTTTCTACTATGCTTACCATTTGTAAAAAGTTAGGTTATATATCAAAAATGATTAGCTTAAACTGTCAATTTCACAAATAATAATAATAATAATTATAAAGTAAGCCATGAACATTCTCAAACATTTTTTTACACTTTTTTGTAGCAGCTCAAATAACGGAGCTACCTTCAGTCGAAATAGAGTTAAAGCAGTTTTTAAAAAATGCAGTTTGATGCACCCTGTCATTTTAAATAAAGTGTTGTTGTTGTTAATCGTTTTCACATTTTATATAATTTATCTTTTTTTGTGTTGTTTCGGTTTTCTGGCCTGTCCCTGCAGAAGATCTTTTACCCAAAAAAACTCTCTTCGCTTTTTATTTCGTCGAGTGTGACAATTTACATGGCAGCAAAAAGGCGACCACTTTTTCGGAGACCCCCCGATTTAGGACCGGAGTATTTTCCTCGGTTTTATTGTTTGCTTAATTTCGTTTTTTGTTTCACGGTAAAAGCAACACGCCAAATTGAAAACGCTCTTTGCCCCCGGGGAATAATGTTTTTCGGCTGTTTTAATAGCATATCTGTTTTTTTCAGGATGAATCTCCGCTTGTATAATTTGAATTTTCCTGTTTTGTATTTATCCATTGTTTTGGAGAGGGGGGTATCACCCTCCCTGTTATTAATGACCGCTTCATACATGCCCTCATACACTTTGGTATATTTAAATATTATTTGCTTGGATTTAATGACCTTTAATATGGATTTTTTTTGATAAAGAAAGTATTGCGGAAAATTTATCGTCCTCTATCATATTCGGTTATAATGAAAGCTCGCGGGTTCTGTATCTGCGATATTATGAAAAGAATCCGTAATAAAGCCGGTTTATACCGGCATCATCTTGTTCCCTCTGCGGCTCCATGAATTAGTAATGCTTATTTTCCGAACACAATGAAGTTTTACGAGCCCTTATTGCCGGCGCATATCGCGCAGCTTAATGCTGAAGCTTCTGCTTTTTGAAAGGGGTAAATTTCGTTATCACCAATTTATATGGTACAGCGTTGGTAACTCGTGGGGGTTGATATGCCTCAGATCGGTAAGGGTTCAAAACAAAAACCACTAAAATTGACATTTTAGACTTTCTCGTATAGGCAGGTATCTTTTAGGCTTCTGTTTCGCATACCAAGAATGATTTTAATAAAGTTAAGATAAGAACATGCAAGCCTAAAATCTGAAAATGTCACTTTCCAAACGTCAACACCACGAAAACCGTTGCAGATCGATATAAGTTAATATACATGAAAAATATTGGAAATCGGTAGAAAAGAGGACCCCTTCTAAGAAATTTTTAAAATTTGCCAGAAGTCTCTAGGGATATCTTAGAAGTGACAGAAACTTCTAAATTCTACTGGAAACCTATCAAAAAAGCCTTTACAAAAGTGTCTTTCCTAAGGACATTTTAAAGATTGCCAGAAGCCCCTAGAGACATCTTGGAAGTGTCAAAAACTTCCAAATACTATTGGAAACCTCTCAAAATATACCAGAAACCTTTACAAGTGTCCTAAGCCTTTTAAGAATATTTTCAAAGTTGCCATAAGCTTCTAGAGATATTTTACAAAAGTGTCCTTAACCTTCTAATAATTTTATAAATTTGCCAGAAGCCTCTAGAGATATCTTGAAAGTATCAAAAACTTACAAAATACTACTGGAAACCTCTGAAAAAAAAAACAGAAGCCTTTACAAGTGTCCTAAGCTTTTTAAGACTTTTTTTAAATTTGCCAGAAGCCTCTAGGGACATCTAGAAAGTGTCAAAAAGTTATAAATACTACTGGAAACCTATCAAAAAAGCCTTTACAAAAGTGTCCTTTCTAAGGACATTTTAAAGATTGCCAGTAGCCTCTAGAGACATCTTGGACCTGTCAAAACCTTCTAAATACTACTGGAAACCTTTATAAGTGTCCTAAGCTTTTTAAGAATATTTTCAAAGTTGCCATTAGCTTCTAGAGACATTTTAGAAGTGTCAGAAATCTCTGAATACTAAAAACCTCTCAAAAATTACCAGAAACCTTTACAAAAGTGTCCTTAACCTTCTAATAATTTTATTAATTTGCCAGAAGCCTCTAGAGATATCTTGAAAGTATCAAAAACTTCAAAATACTACTGGAAATCTCTGAAAAAAAACAGAAGCCTTTACAAGTGTCCTAAGCTTTTTAAGACTTTTTTTAAATTTGCCAGAAGCCTCTAGGGACATCTAGAAAGTGTCAAAAAGTTATAAATACTACTGGAAACCTATCAAAAAAGCCTTTACAAAAGTGTCCTTTCTAAGGACATTTTAAAGATTGCCAGTAGCCTCTAGAGACATCTTGGACCTGTCAAAACCTTCTAAATACTACTGGAAACCTTTATAAGTGTCCTAAGCTTTTTAAGAATATTTTCAAAGTTGCCATTAGCTTCTAGAGACATTTTAGAAGTGTCAGAAATCTCTGAATACTAAAAACCTCTCAAAAATTACCAGAAACCTTTACAAAAGTGTCCTTAACCTTCTAATAATTTTATTAATTTGCCAGAAGCCTCTAGAGATATCTTGAAAGTATCAAAAACTTCAAAATACTACTGGAAATCTCTGAAAAAAAACAGAAGCCTTTACAAGTGTCCTAAGCTTTTTAAGACTTTTTTTAAATTTGCCAGAAGCCTCTAGGGACATCTAGAAAGTGTCAAAAAGTTATAAATACTACTGGAAACCTATCAAAAAAGCCTTTACAAAAGTGTCCTTTCTAAGGACATTTTAAAGATTGCCAGTAGCCTCTAGAGACATCTTGGACCTGTCAAAACCTTCTAAATACTACTGGAAACCTTTATAAGTGTCCTAAGCTTTTTAAGAATATTTTCAAAGTTGCCATAGGCTTCTAGAGACATTTTGAAAATGTCAGACATCTCTAAATACTACTTAAAACCTCTCAAAACCAGAAGCCTTTACAAAAGTGTCCTTAACCTTCTAATAATTTTATAAATTTGCCAGAAGCCTCTAGAGACATCTTGAAAGTGTCAAAAACCTCTAAATACTACTGGAAACCTCTCAAAAAATACCAGAAACCTTTACAAGTATTATAAGCTTTCTAAGAATATTTTGAAGGTTGCCAGAAGCCTCTAGAGATATCTTGAAGTATTCAAA
Source organism: Ips typographus (assembly GCF_016097725.1). Lineage (NCBI taxonomy): Eukaryota > Metazoa > Arthropoda > Insecta > Coleoptera > Curculionidae > Ips > Ips typographus. Next base: position 2,969,812 of record NC_138430.1, on the reverse strand, counting down.
AATATAATAATATACAGAACTTTCCATTTAAAATAAGCAAATTGGTATCTACTTCCGGTATAAGTGTTTTTTTTTACCTGGATCCATGTCTTTCGTCGTGGGAAACTCTGTATTTTGACACATTCAAAACAATTTTACGTCATCCGATTTTACTTTGGTTTTTTTCATACTAATTTTGCAATTTATAAATGTACTCTATTAATTATGTGTGTTTTATTTGTATAGAAGATATCTTTGGAATAAAATTATTCTGAAGTGAAACTACTGGCCCTTACTAAAAATAAAAAAATAGATTATACTAACAATAAAATTCCTGACAGACTAATTACTGGTTTGACTAAATTAAGTCATTAAATCAAAAGTGTCAAACTCTAGCAATTCTCAATGTTAAAAACGTAATTGTGTTATAATTTTAACATGTTTGTAATCATTAAAATGTTTAACTGTTCTAACTTTATAAGTCACTATTAAACACCTCTTATATGGTTTTCGAACGTAATAAAAATCCGACAATACGACAAGAATAAAAATAATAACGGCCCGTATATCCACTTCCTAATAAATCTAGTTAGGGGATAGCTTCCATAGATGCAACGAAACTGATCGTAAACTCGATCCAATTTTAGCGATTTAATGGAAAATATGTTGTAAATAAAGTATCAGAGATATTGAGTAAGTTGGTGGTTTAAGTGCTGTTTTATAGAATCACAATGAAGCATGATTTGATCAGAATTTTTGAAAAAAGTAAAAAAAAAATTATTATGATGATGTCACATTTTTGAGATAAGTCAATATGCTAGAACGATTATCTTTACAATAGTTTAGTACTGGGGGAGACTGGAGGAGAAAGTATTGTAAGTAGGGAACATAGTGCAAGTATGTTACATTTTTAAGAACTTTACCACACTTACATGACATATAACTTATAGAGGGTGATTCCAAAGTTGTAATTACATTTACACTAGCAACTACACAACACTGAGCAAACATTTCTTATAAATGTCGTCGCTTATGACAGAAAATATTTTAAAATATTTATTGATCGACACAATGTATGCATGCAAAGTGAGATATTAAAATAAATTTTAATTCAAACTAGAATAACTCAAAAATAATTACTCGGCAGGCAAAGAAATTAGTGTTCCGCATAAAGGAACCGCTGTGGCCAACTTAATTATGCTAATAATGGAGTCGCAACGATGCTTGTAAGGAATGCATTTTGCTCCGCATACACAGCATGTAAATTGCGAGTCGAACGCGACTCCTGAATGCTTAACTAGGGTCTCTCCGACCGCAACGGAAATCATATTTCTTCTTTGAACTCCCCGGGAATGGAGATTGTTTTGTGTGTTAGCTGGTGGACATATATTTTCCCAAGTAGTTGTTATGCTAATCCAAACTACTCGAATTTTAATTCTCCTAACGAATACTGCTAGAAAAAGACATGACTGGCCTGAATGTTTAAAGCGGAAAAGGTAATTCAGTGGAATTGTAAAATAAGCCATTATTAGAAAACTCCCGTCCCTCGTTAGTGTAAAAGTTATTCGTAATGAACCACAAACTATCAAGATACAAATCCAATCTCATTAAAAACTCAAGACCATAATAACAAAATCGTATCGTCAGAACAATTTCCAACGACGGTATTCGATTTTTAGTGCTTTCGAAAGAGCAATTTCGAATTTAAATGCTCTCAATTTCGTTCGGTCCTCGAATGCTAATATGTTTGCGAGCTGCAATTGTTTTCAATATGCAATACTATTACGGAAACCTATCGTCAAGTTAAATTGCTCATTTCGAATTGGACTGCCATAGGAAGTTGGCGTTGTTTCTATTCCGTGTCATGCATGGACTACTTCGGAGATGTTGCCTTTCATTGTGCATAAAGGTGCCAATTATTCGCCTTGACTATGATTCTATTGTTCGGATAAATCAAGAATCATTGTCGATTTCGATTTAATGCCAGAATTTAGAATATCAACGATCTAAATTATTGAGGTGTCGGTTCTGGTCTTATTTACGTAATTTGCTAAGGTAATTTAGAACCAATAATAGATTGCTGTCTGACAACTAGCTGAGTTACTCGAAATTTTGTATGAATGTAGTAATTTAATTTTAAAATTTAATATTAATATATATATATATATATACAGGGTGTCCGGAAAATACGTGTACAACGTTTGACGACAGACTCCTGACGTCAAAATATGTCGATCTAAGCCGACTTAGTTGTATCCAAAATTGTCTCGTTTAGCCGGTAGAGGGCGTCAAAAATTTGTAAAAATATTGGGTACAATTTCATTTCTTAAAGAGTATTGATAAGTGTATTCAGCAAGATGGCGGTCATTTTACACATTTGCTTAAGTAATGTTTTTGGTTTACTTAGTTTCTTACAATAAATAATTTCAACTTTATTATACCTACTTTGATGTATGCAGGTAATTGTAAATTTTTTTTTTCTGGCGAAACAGCTCATCCACCGGGAAATATTAAAGAGGTAAAATAGCTTCAAAATACTTCCGGTCACTCGACAAAAATATCTGGGTTGTCATAACGCCGTTCATATAAAAAATGAGGAGAAATGTTGACGTATTATAACACTTCCACTTATTTACAGCCGGTGACTATACTACTAGAAAACGTCATTTTATAGTATTAGTCTACATACTAAAATTCATTAAAATCCATTAGCAGGTTTTCACGTAATTTAGTAAAAAACCAATACTTTTACAAATTTTTGACGCCCTCTACCGGCTAAACGAGACAATTTTGGATATAACTAAGTCGGCTTAGATCGACATATTTTGACGTCAGGAGTCTGTCGTCAAACGTTGTACACGTATTTTCCGGACACCCTGTATATATATTAATAATTTAATTAAATTTTTTTCACAAAAATTGAAGTATTAGGGATCTTTTTTTACCACTTTTTGAAATTCAATATCTCGGTAACATGAAGAGCTAGAGAGGCCAGTTTTGGCTCATTTTGTAGTATTTTTTATCCTCTTTCTAATGGCGTTTTAGTGAAAACTATAAGAGTTTAAATAAAAAAGTTACAAGTATTCCAAAACTGAAAAAATTACGTTTTTGCTAAAAGTGCAATTTTGGCAATTTTTTATTTTGCTCCAGGAGGGTTCTAATGCACAGCAAAAAACATATTTATACCAAAGGACCTTAAATTAAGTGAAATAAGTACAAAAAAAGCACATTAAAAATTTTCATTTTTCACAAAAATTGAAAGAATGGGGGGGGGGTATTAGGGGTCATTTTTTACCACTTTTTGAAATTCAATATCTCGGAAACATGAAGAGCTAGAGAGGCCAGTTTTGGCTCATTTTGTAGTATTTTTATCCTCTTTCTAATGGCGTTTTAGTGAAAACTATAAGAGTTTAAATAAAAAAGTTATAATTATTCCAAAAATGAAAAAATGCCGTTTTTGCTAAAAGTGCAATTTTGGCAATTTTTTATTTTGCTCCAGGAGGGTTCTAATTTCTAATGCACAGCAAAAAACATTTACATTAATGACACCAATATACAGGGTGTTACAAATTCGATGCATTAGCATTGCTATCTCAGAAACTATAATTGATAGAGCTTTAGTTAAATGGAGGCAAAGTTGCGCATTTTAATGCTAAATAATTTGGTAAACAAAAATTCAAACAATTTTCATTACATCCGAAGACGTAAAACCGAAAAGGTCAAATTTTTATTTGATTTTTTTGACACTTTATTATAAATTTTTTTGGAAAATTAATGGCACCTTCTGGAGGCATTTCTTTATGCTATTCAAGAAAATTATTTAAAAAACTTAAAGTACCAAGTACGTAATACACTTGGTAATTTTTTTTGACAATTCTACGGTTATTCAATCCCAATACATGTAGAACCAATTTGGGACACACTGTATATTCTGGTAAAATTTGTTGACAGAGTTACGCGGTATACTTGAAGATTGATGGGCATGACTAGGAACTGAAAATAGATCGACTCAAGATATTTCCCTCTAAAAATGGTTTACTACATTAGCAACTTTTCGTACACCGAAAACTAAAAATAAACGGTCGTATTTCAACCACCCTGTAAGGCAGTTTATAGCATTTCGCACTCGTTTGGGGACAAATTTATAATAGAACTTCCGACACACGGAGCCTAAAAAGTGGCATAGTTCATGGAACGAAGCGGACATAATGGCAACATGTTACAAGATGGAGTGACGGTGAGACCCTAATACGTTCCACGTGACCGGACGCTGAGAAAAGGGCCCAAACGAGCAATAAAGATCGACTCCATTAATTTAATATCGAAGGGCAACCAGTGCTGACGCCCAGATTACTTGTGAGTTATGCCGATAGTTTGGAAGCGCAAAAATAATTAACAGCAGGTTAGTAAATTGACGGCTTTTTCTGGTATTAAGGGTAAGATCACATTTCCTACTATTTAATAATGAATTAGGCAGAAGCGTAAAGCCACTGTTGTAGGTTATAGAAGAGGTAATTCAGACCTAATGACAGAAACAACCGCATCCCGTTAAGCACCGAGATTTTCTCCGAAACTAACGATGTTTTTTTCCATTCGCAAAAATAAATTACCCTAATGCCCCAGCAACAGCTGGGAGGGTAATTTTAATTAACTCGAAATCGATAACGAAATTTCGGTCAAACTCCAGAACAAACAACAACAAAACCTCCGAAATTAGGGAGGAATGTAAAATTAAAATGAGGTTATTTTTGACGCCAAAAACCGCAATACTAAATGGGGCAGTTCTTTAGCAAGACGGACCTTAATTAGCGCCGATTTCCCATTTTATAGCTTTGCGAAAGATAAAGCAGACACTGTTCATGTTTATGCTCAATAAAGCCGGTAATTTGAGAATTGTGGGAAGTGAATTAAACACTGTAAAAACATCAACCTTTACATTTTAATGAGACCAAACGTGCCTTTCCATTGGCCTGACAAACTGGGACAGTGCGAAAAAACTTGTATAATGAATCACGCACTCTCTCTGGCTGAAAACAACAAAAAAAAAGGCAAAGCGCGCTGAAAAATTACGAACCGCATATCTTGAGGAGAAACTTTTTTCATTTCATTTTTCTAATTAGAAAATGGAAACTACGCTAGATAATCTTCGGGGGAGATCCGTTCTGTACCAGTTTGCCCCGCTTAAAAATGTTATATGAATATAAAACAACGAAGCGAGAGGCCAAAAGAACTCAATTACCATAAATTCTAGAAATTACCATTAAGGAGCCCCTTAACCATTCACATTTTTTAATATAATCCCCGAAAGCCGACGCGAAACATTGCCGCTTTCGTTACGAGTGAGATGAATTTTTATACACTCTATAATTAATTACTCGAAATTTTATTAATCCAAACAAGGAATAATTTATTTTTCTATCACTGTTTAATGATATGCTTATTATTCACTAGCAGTTGAATTGATAATAACACCCATTACATATCAGTTAGTTATTACTCACAAGTTCAGTCCACCCGTAAGACATCACCGATATACAGGGCGGTCCAGTTTTAAGTGTCAATAATTCACCATTTGATAGCTAATCAAAAAATAAGTTAACTTGCATTAGGTCATTTTTCTGAAAAACGTTTCCTAAGGAAGATACAGTCCTCCAAATTTCCATTTAAAAAATTGTTTTATAGTTTAAAACTCAACATTCAAGACTTGTGAAAGTCAAAATTTGTACTGAATAGTCTAAAAATTTTTTTACTACTAGGAATGGTCTTATGATTCGCTTTCTCAGACTGCCATCCTGGTTGAGTGTCTGAAACTGGCATTCAAGAACTAAAAAAAGTCCGGAAATCAAGACCAAGATTGTATTGTGCATGAAACTCATTTTTTACTACTAAAAATAGTATAAAAGTTGACTTTTAATGCTAGAACGGACCTTACTAGGACTAAAGAGAGTCCAAAAGTATATTTTCAAGACTTTAATTGGTGTACAACTCAATTTTCTTCAACTTTCAACAAGTCAAGAAGTAAATTAAATTTTCGGACTATTTTATTTCTAAAAATTAGTTCTCAAGACTATTATTGTAGCATATGGTACCAACATTTCTTTACTTTTATTACTGAAGAAACTTGACTTTTGGAAATAGTCTTAAACTCGATTTTTCAGTCTTAAAAAGCACTAAAAACAATCTGAATTTATTAGAGGTGCTACAATTTATTGCACCTATGAGTGTAGAAGTCAATTTAATAGTGAAGAAGCTTGAAATAACATTTTCAAGATTATGGTCAGTGGACAAACTGGCTTTTAAGCCTGATAAGTCAAAAACTTTGTAAATATAGTCTTGAAACTCGATTTGAGGCACTGAAAACAGCCTTAAAACACTAAAAACAGTCTAGTTTATTAAGAAATACCCGAATTTTTAGCAATGAGGTGTCTAGAATCGATATAATAGTGACAAAGCTTGGAATGCCATTTTAAGTCTATGAAGAATGTAAAAATTGTTTTTTAAGTTTGCTATGTCAATAACTTGGTGAAGATAGTCTTGAAACTCGATTTTCCAAGCTGAAAGCAGTTTTGAAGCACTAAAAATAGTCCAGAATTCGGAGAAAATAAAAAGCAAAGTAAAAAGCACGAAAAGTTCGTTTTCAAGACAATTTTCATGAATCTAATGTCAATGTCCTGCATCTAAGATTATTTTCAAGACTAAAATATTGAAATTTGTCTTCAAATTATGAAAACTTAATTCAAATGCAAATTTTAAGCTTCTGATGTCACTTTTTATTAGTTCAGTCACATTTTGGGGTTCAAGTCAATTTTTAAGGTTTAAATGTATGAATTTGTTGTAACAAATTCTTGAAAAAGTAGTTTTTATGTCTGCAAGTCAATTTTCAGTATTAAAGTCTCTCGATTTGCATGAAAACTGGTTACAAACACAATTTTTAAGCTTCTGAAATTTTTATCTTTTCTAATTCAATTTTCAAAACTAAAGTCTTTTAGTTTGTCTGGAAACTATGAAAACTGGCTACAATAATATTTTTTAAACTTCTTAAGTGAATTTTCCGTTTCAAGACAATTTTTAAGTTGGGTTAGGTTAGTTTTGGGTCTTTGACCGTAATAACGTGTAATAAAGTGCTTGTTCCAAATTTGATCAATATTGCTCCAACGGTCCGACAGTTATGACAAAAAAAAACGATATTTTAAACAGAAATTTGAAGGACTGTATTTTCCTTAAGAAGCACTTTTCAGGAAAATTACATAATGAATGTCAACTTATTTTTTAATTGGCTATGGATTGGTGAATTATTGACATTTAAAACTGGACCACCCTGTATAGTAAAAATCAAAGTAAAATGAAGTGACATAGCAGTATAATTGAAACATACATGTTTAGAATGTTTTATTTTCCAGGTAAGAATGGAAAATTTTCAGACATTTATTTTTGATGAAAATGTCAAGAAACTTTAAGAAAACGAGAAGAAAAGGCAAAAATTTGACAGTTCTAACATTAAGAAACACTTTCAAACATTGCTTGCGTCACGTGACAGCTGTCATATCTGTCAAAACCCACTAACCAGTGACCTGAGTATAAATTGCCAAATAGATGAGGAATTACATTGTAATTTGTGTTTACGGCTCCATAAAACCAAATTTGTCAGTTCTGACGTAAAGGAACACTTCGATACTTACGTCACTTAACGTTTCAACTGTCAAATTTCACTCCATAGAACTATAATTACAATGCACCAGGGGAATTCTCCAAGCGGTCGATTTGACTTTAGATTGCGTGATTTTTGACAGCTGTCAAGTGACGTAAAAATATATCAAAGTGTCTGTTAATATCACAACTGCTAAATTTAACTCTATGAAGCACCACTTGCAATGCGATTTATCAAAGAAATACAACTAATATGCGCATTACAGTGGTTAGTTTAGTGGTTGTTAGCACTGAATGAGTTTTGACAGTTGACAGCTGTCAGGTGACGTAAGAAACATATCAAAGTGTCACGTGTCGCCTCACAAATGTTAAATTTAAGGTTTATTGAGGTGTAAATACAAGGAACAACTATTTTCCATTTGATAGCTTCATCTGCCTGCTGAATAATTTTTAATAGTTATAACAAGCGTCACCTAACTATAAGCCACTCTGTGAAGTGTCATAACTGTCAAATTTGACGTCTTCAACTGTCATTTAACGACACAACTGCCAAATTTAACTCCACAGAGTTACGAAATAACAATTTGCGGCGTTTTGCAGTTTCACGGCACTGTTTAATGACTGTTTGATGAATTTAGACAGCTGTCAGGTCACTATAAGTCTGTCATTAAACGTCATAGCTAGTTCAATTCGTTAAATGGTCTACGTTTTCCCAACTATACAAATAAAAAGCTTAATAAAATGTATTCAGCAAAATGTTGTTTTAAATTTATTTGTGTAAATTAAATTTGAAGACAATGCTATACTAAAACGCACCCTGTACAGAATGTGGCTTGTTAATAAATAATAATGAGAAATTCATGTATACAAAAACCGGAAAATAAGTTATGATCATTAACGTAAGTTTTTCAAATAACACTGTCTTTTTTATTTCATTTTTGAATTCTTTTCTGCTCTGAAACTGAAAATCAACGGCCTTCAGGAATTATGCAAGAGCGACAAATTCATTTTAATCATTTCATGATCAATAAATATAAGCAATAATGTAGGCCTAGTTTCAGCAATTTTATAGCAACGTGCTGAAAAATTCCACTTTCCGCCCTAGTTTGGCAAATTCGTTTAGATATTCTTACTACTACTACAGTTCTTTGCAACGCTTGACCTTTTTAAAAACTCAATACTTACTAAACGCTCAGGTCTGACTTTTTCCGTTATAAAGCAGCTGGTGGGCATAAAAAAATTTCCATAGAAAAGCGGCAATACGTGAAGGTATTTCCGTTATTTTTACCTGAAGGTGGATATTTTTAAATTTCTAATTTTCCGTCTTGCATTAAGGGTGGCCATTCTTTAATGTGACAGGAATATTTACGTTTTTGCCGCCTGGGCTCTAGTAATTTTTCTTTTTGTTTTTTTTCTTCTTCATCGGGGACGAAAACCTTAAACATTTTTACGGAATTGGACGAGACTGTGGAATAATTACCGGTCGCTTATTTAAAATACCTCCACCCTTATTCTAGACAGTATAGTTTGCGTGTCGAACTCCGAACGCTCCTACTGTTCTAAAAAGATTAGATTTTAATTTCTTGTAGATCCATATTTTATTCGCGTCCACTACTAAAACGGTAATTACGGTGTTTAATATTTTGATTTTATCTATGGAGAAATTTTTAAGCAAACTACCAAGGAAATTACTAGGGTTTGATTAATTTACTGCAATTATCCAATTTATTACAAGACCTGTTGAAATCATTTATGTTTCTTGATGTTTAACTTTTGTTTTCTAAAAATTATAAAATAAATTAATTCAGTCATTTCGTCTGTAACAATTTCTAATTAACTAAACACAATTATCAAAAAATGTGGCAATTACAATAATTGGCATTAAAAACTAACTGAAACTCAATTTAAAAAATAAGGATTTGGGATAGTCTACAATTAGTACTAACAAACTGCATATTAAGGTAATCTGTAACGAAATACATCTAAATGTAACTGGCAAAGACATAAGAAAATCAGTAAAATTTACGTGATCATGTAATTTGTAAGGACAAACTTTAAAACATATTTTTGATGTCACTGCAGTATTGACTGTTCTGAAAAGGAGGAAGAAAGAAAATAATTATTTTTAATTTCTATCACAATATGGTTTTGCTTCACAATTCCTCTACAGAGAATATACAAATATGTTTTAAAGCCTCAATTTAGAGCAAACAATTGTTTAAACTCTTCTCATTCCGAATTTAGAGTCGGTATATCTTTTACAGAAAGAAAATTTGTTTTGTTTAGATTATTACTCAAAATGGATCCTGTATTTTAAATTAATAATTAATAAAAGTTAAAAAACTTACAATTTCCAGTTAGTTATAAAATATTTTAGTTAAGTATTATTAGAAAAGAATAGATAGTATTTATTAAATAATTGATATTGTAACAGACAATTATTATTATCGAAATAAAAGAATACCTGAGTTATTAATAAAGTGAAGGTTACGCAGATTACTAGATATTTAACAAACAGGAATTGCCATTCATTTTGATTAATAATATTGTCATTTTATAATGTATGATAATTGTTGACATTATGAATGAATATTTGAACAATTTTTTTTATAATTTCTGAGATATTTGCGGTCAAAGTTACATTTACCTTCTAAGCACTGCACTCTGTTCAAAAGCCCGGAACTTAGCTATTTTAAATGGGACACTCTGTATATTAGTACGTTGTTTGATTCTGCTTTCCAAGGCCTACTGAATAGCCTGAAGAATTCCCTACAAAAAGTTTATATATTCTGAGATATTTAGTTAAATTCACACTTACAATGAATTATTGCTCATCACTTTCGTAGCAAATTTGTCTTTTAAACTGAATACAACTACTTATAAGACACTCCCTTTATAAAGCAATATGATTTCCATACATTCAACAATTAACAAAAGCTGTTATGAAAATATATTAAATGGAATATTCAAGTTTCCAGTCCTTGGTTCAATTTAAATCCACCCTTACTGCAAGGAACAAAGAAATTCCGCGCAGACATATAACTATCTCGAGGTGAGGAATATATCCGGGCTTAACACTTTGCATAAAAGTCTTAAATCTTTCGAAATAATACTTCCAACAATCCTAAATCTCATTTAAGTTTCTGCGCGATGACGTTCCAGTCCGAAATTTGAAATTTGTAGTTCCCGGAACCGTTTTAAAAGAGCCCTAAATCTGTCACGGAGACCTCAGCCAATCTAATCTCCCAGTAAACTTTTCCGGTTTCGCACGGGGGTATGAGCGCGTTTGCATGCAAAAAGTTCTTATTTGTTCGGGAGCAGTTCCGGAGTCACTCCGACGTGATTGGTGCACATTCTGCGGCGGGAGGACGACCAAAAACGTGAGTAATATCGGATCATTAAAACAGTCATCGATTGCAATTTTAAGTTTGGTTCCATGCATACTTAATTCAGAGATTTCTCAAATAACTTCAAAAGATAAACTCCCATTTCGCGTAGTTTCCGAAATAATTCTCCACCTTCCTCGTATTATTATTACTTCCATCCAGGAAATGAGATAATCATTGCCAGCGTACATATATACACATAGAGCTCTCCCGGGGGACTAATAACTTATTCTGGCACTTTACAAATTAGGGCCTAATACTCGAGGGCGCAACAAAAACTCATATTATTTACCTTTATCTCAGAACATAAATTCCACTATTACGTTTGCTAGGGCACTACATAAATAATATTAACCTCCGTAACAGAAGTAACAACACCCTCCAGTGACTTACGGTAATTCGGATTTTATATCGTGTGCTTGTTGTTTGAAAACAGTTTCAGTTTTATAAGTTTAAGGTTATTGGAAATGCAGCGGTTATAGTATGTAAATGTTGTGTTGGATATTAAAGATCAAATGACCATATGGGAGAAATACATTGAAACCCTTTTTAATGACCGAAGAGAAGAAATAACTTTATAGCTTCTGGTCCTGACGATCTACCAGCAGATGTCCTTAAGCTGATTGAAGAGCAATATATGGGTTGTGTGACAATCATGTTCAATAAGATCTATGAAACAGGAATAATACCAGAAGAGTGGCTTCGGTCTACGTTTGTCGCAATTTCTAAAAAGCAGAATGCCAGGAATACCAAGAAGAAGCACATTAAATATCTTCCTCAAATTCATCCACCGTAGAATTTATAAGAAGCTGGAAGAAAATATCGCCGATACTCAGTTTAGGTTTACCAACGGAAGTTGTACGACGGAAGCTTTGTGTGCCTTCATGCCTATGTCTTGATGTCAACAAAAAACTATAAAGTGAGACACAAACAACTAATAGATGTTCTGAAACGAAAAAACATCGACAAAAAAGATATACAAATAATTATGAATCATCAATCCGAACTAGTAGTCAGAAAAGGTTGTGTTCTTTGGGCACTTCTCTTCAACCTGTATTCAGAGGACATTTTCACCAAAGCCCTCGAAAATGGAGAAGGTGAAATACCAGTTAACGGCATTCCACTGAACAATTTGCGCTATGCGGACGATACAGTACTTCTCGCCGAAAACATGTCCGACCTTGATGGTACCAAACTGAAGTGCCAAATAAGGATCAGTATGTGGAAGACGAACAGCTGGAAAGAATCGAGAGCTATGACTACTTGGGGAAAATGTCAACTGTTCTGTGGATTATTGTTCAGAAATAAAGATTCGCATTGAGGATCAAGAAGCTGCTCTGTAGTCGCAAACTGAGCCTGGACCTAAGAACTCGTATGCTCAAATGCTATGTATTCCCGGTCCTTCTGTATTCTGTGAAAGCTTGAATGTATATTGCGAGCGAAAATTGGAAGCCTTCGAGATGTGGACATACCGTAGGATGTTGAGAATACCATGGACGGAACGTGTTACAAACGTAGAGGTCCTAAGAAGAACGGCGAACGGTGTGGAGGTCAAAGGTATGAGATTCTGCAACTCATAATCCAAGGAAAGATCGTAGGAAGAACGTCTGTTGGAAGGAGAAGAATATCCTGGCTTAGAAACTTACGAAAATGGTTCGGCGTCACGTCCTCCAACTTATTCAAAGCCGCACTTTCCATCAGAATAGCAGGGATAATAGCCAACCTCCGACATGGAGATGGTACATGACGAAGAAGAGATAGTAGGTAACAGAAGGAAAACACAGCAATAATTAAGTTGTTTAACCATCAGTTACCAAATTAAAGTTGACACACACAGACAGATAACATTCACCAATTATTATAAACTGCACTACTAAATAACTGTTTGCAATTCCTATCGTTTTGTGCTAAAAATTACTGCTTTGTTTTCAAACTAGTGCAACACACCATAAACCACTATCAGAACCCTTTGTTTACCAGGAAAAATCATAATTCTCCAGGATTCCACAGAGACCGTTTCTAATAAGTTCGATCCATTTATCTTCGCTGCTCGTAGAGAAAGCAAACATCTTTCAGCCAACAACAAAAGCCGCAATAAGCTCGATTTCTATTAAGTTCTCCTTCGCTGATTGATACAATACAAGCAATAACATAAAGGGACATTAGAGTCAGCCATCAGTTGTGGATTTCGCCTTGTGGAACAAAAGTTGCGAATTCGATCGATCTGAAATCCTTGCGGTGGATTTCTGGATTCGCTTTTGTTGGTGTACAATTCGGTTTGGTTGCATCGAGTTCCAATATCTGTCTGGATATTACGTGCATGTGTGAACATTTTCCTGTCAAGGGTCGGTTAACCCTAACCGCACCGTTTAAATTGAAAATGTATCTCCTTTTAGAGAATGAAATGCGAACTGGTTAGAAAGTTGCGTTGAATATACCATACATCAGAGTTTATTACTACTAGGAAAAACTAGTGATGAGTAAAGTCAATATTTTACTTTACCAGGAAAGTTCATATTTTGACACCGCTTTTTTCTCTGAGGTTGGTTACGAAATTTAATATGAGAATTTTAAAAATGTGCTTAAAACAGTAATTTTCTCACTCCAAATGGGTTTTACAAGCGATTTTATCTCTGGCTGTCCTTTCAAACTGTGTTTCAGGTAGCTCAAACTTTGGCACCGCTTCTCTCTTTGATTATTCCAAATTTTGTAGTGTTTTTCAAGTTATTGGATAGGGAATTTAAAGAGGATTCCAAAAATGTGCTTAAAACAGTAATTATCTGATTTCAAGTGAGTTTTACAGGCAATTTTCTCCCTGCCTGTCTGTTTCAAACAACAATTTGAAAACTCAACTCCGACATCACTCTGTAATCTTTCCAAAGAATTCATGCAGACTTAATAAATTTAGGTTATCATATCAACTGTAGTGGGTATTCCAAAAAATATCACTTTCCATCTATTATTTCCAGTCGTCAAACTTGATTTTAAAACACTGCAAATCGTAGAATTGAGTATTTTTTCCGATGATTTAAGAAGCTTTGTTTTTGTTGCCTAGTCCGAACCAGCAGGGACATTCTGTGGTATTTTTCCTTGCTTTTAAAAAAGTAATCAAAAGCAAAGTTAAATCAAACTTTTAAATTTTTCTTAATTAATCAGGAGGGTCTAGCCATACGACCGTAAAAATTATGATTGCCGATACAACTTCAGATGACTTTCGTTAAGTTTCGAAACTTTCTTGTTTTAACTTACAGTCTACAAACATTAATTTAAACTTAGCTTAATTATAATTCGTTAAATCTCTCCTTTTAATCACAAGAGGGAATGGTATATTAACATAGTGTGGTATACAGTGCGTTCCAGTTAAAACACACCAGCCTAATCAATTTGAAAAAAAAATTAAAAAGACATCTTTTCAATGTAAAGATGTTACTGTTTTGGTTACATAGTGATTTGGAAGCTTTTGACATTTTTTAGACTCATTCAGGAGCATTTAGAAGTTTCTGGACTGCCTTGAAAGCATCTGGAATGTTAGACGGTTCTAGAAATGTTTGGAAGTTTTTAAACTGCTCTTTAAAATGATACGGAAGCTTTTAGACTGTTTAAAATATTTTGAAAACTTCTGGACTACTTGAGGAGCATTAGGAAGCTTTTATAGTGTTCTAAATGCCATTGGAAGCTTTTGGAATTTCTATAGTGCTTTGGAAGCTTCTGAAATCTTTTTAGATTACTTCAGGAACGTTTAGAAGATTTTTTTAGACAGTTTAAAGAGCATATGAAGGTGAAAGCTTCTGAAATCCTTTTAGACTACTTCAGGAGTATTTACGAGGTTTTAGGACAGTTTAAAGAGCATTATGAAGGTTCTGGACTGTTTTAGACGCATTTGGAAATTTCGCTTATCTCAACAAAATTGAAAAAACCTCCTACAAAAAAAAAGAAACTAGTCAAACTGATATTAATTCATTTTGGTAAAATTTCCTATGAACGTCATAGAAATGTCAGTAAATGACGTATTAGAGCGTCATCTGAAGACGTATCTAACGCTATACTGAAACATTTTCTATGCGTAAAGAAGAACACCCTTGACCTGCTCAAGCCGGGTGTAATCTTCTTCTTTCAGCCCTTCATACGTAAATAACTTATTTTGATTAGTAATCGTGCAAAGGTACTAATCTTGATCAAATTTATGATCTAAAATGATAGTAAAACCAAGAAAGTAATTGTGATTGACCAATTACTCAATTCTAGTATGTTATAATCCTTAATAAGTGGTTTTGCATTTGAGAAACTTAATAAAAACCTGTTACTTGAAATATTTACTACATGATGACATGAACATTTTTGACCTGTCAAGTTTCAAGTTAAACTTTGCACGAGTACAATAAACATGTTTTAAACTTTTAGAATAAAATGAACGCTTAAACTACAAGTACTACAATATTACATAAAGATAAATGTCTGCGGATGGAAACTTTCCATAACTTTGAAGGAAGTTTTATTAGGTCATAAAAGGAAATCTTAATTTGGTTGAATGGGGGAGGCGCTAACCAACTTCTAGCATCTTGGATAATAAATGCCGCGTATTATCACAATACACTCGGGACCGGGAACTATTTAAAATAATATTGCTTTAATAAATCAATTTCATTTAAATTAAACGAGTTTGTAATCTGACAATTTAAAAAGCGCTTATTATAAGCGTAAAGGCAGGTGAAAATCCCCGGAGGTGCTTTTTAGACGGTTTAGAGCGTATAAAGTGTAAGGATGGTGGTATAAACTGAGTTATTAAATATAGTTTTTACGGTAATCCCAGTTTATATGGTCGATAAAAATGTGAGCAGCGGTTTTGTGAAAATGTCTGTTAAACTTTTTTTTTTTGGTTTAGGCCAAACGTAAATAATTCAACTGGCAAAATGTTATTTTGCTGGGCACGGAAAATAGAATGATATTGTCCATCAAAATACCACACCTAGTAAAAATAGTCCAAATCACTCAGGACAAATAAAAGGTCATCGTTTATTTATAGTGTTGTTACTTTAATTATTGAACGGCATGCTAATTATTCGAGAAACTGATAAAGGTGAGCCAACACACAAAAAAAATAAAAATTGAAGGGGATCGCTTGATAAATACCATTTTAGGTGAAAGGGCACGTCAGTTTCATGTTAATATAAGTTTAACTTTACGTATTCGTTTAAATTTCGTTACTCATTAAATGTTTAATTACATTTTTTGTTTATACTGCTAAATTATAATTTAATTTTTTTTTTGTTGTACCCACATATAATAATATAATGATATACTGATAGTTATCTTAAAAATAGGCACAATGGTTGGTGGTAATGCTGCTTTCAGAATTCTCCCAATGAAAGTATGATAATGTTAAAATAATTTAGGTTTAATTACTAGCCCAGTCAACAAAAAGTTATAGAGGGAAATGCTTGGAACTCCATTTTTGACTTAACATATCAAAAGTTCCCCCGCTCGTAGCCATTGAGTCAAAGAGCTGGGGGGTTTGGAAAGTCTCACTTTCCGATTTTTTTTGTTTATATCTCGGAAATTGTGTGTTTTACCGGAATGACTACGCTATACAAAATAAAATCTGATTAAATTTGCTACAAGTGTTAGTCAAGTTTTTCGATATTTTCTTTAGTTGCTTGACAGACGAGATTAACCGAGAATTTCTAGAGCGGATATTTTGAAAACTATACAAGATACCGGATAACTTATTTAGGTTTCATTTTATATACAGGGTAATTCAAATTTGACCCTCACCATTGGGATCTTGTTGCGCAATTTAAAACTGAACCAAATGCCGTTTTAAAAATTACGATTTTCCAAGCATTTCCGAAGATATTCGAAAAAACAGAAATTTTGATTTTTTTGCTTTTATTTATTTCTAACCTTATTTGCAGATATGCCAAAACCGAAAAAACATTTTCATTGACACTTTTTTCACACGACAGTCATCATCAACTTTTTGTCATGGACGCCATATTGGATTTTTAGACGACCAAATACAGCATTTTATTCTGAATTCAGTGATGTATGACAACAACTTATGAGTTGCTTTATAAAAGACAAATTAATTCAATAAAAATTTATTTTGCCTTAGCTCTCTTTGAACACCGTCAAAAATGCCCTAATTTTAAAGTCATTGGATAGGAAATTTAATGAGGATTTCCAAAATATGCTTAAAACAGTCATTTTCTCCCTCCAAGTGGGTTTTTACAGGCGATTTTGTCCCTGACTGTTCTTCCAAACTGTGTTTCTGGCAGTTGAAACTTTGACACCGCTTTTCTGCCTGACTGTACTAATTTTTGTAGTGTTTTTTCGGGTTATTGGATAGGAAATTTTATGGGAATTTCAAAAATATGCTTAAAACTGTAATTTTCTCCCTCCAAGTAGGTTTTACAGGCCGTTTTGTCCCTAACTGTCCTTCCAAACTGTGTTTCTGGCAGTTCAAACTTTGACACCGCTTTTCTTCCTGACTGTACCAAATTTTGTACTGGTTTTCAGGTTATTGGATGAAAATTTAATGAGGATTTCAAAAATATGCTTAAAACTGAAATTTTCTCACTCCAAATGGGGTTTACAGGCCGTTTTGTCCCTGACTGTCCTTCCAAACTGAGTTTCTGGTAGTTCAAACTTTGACACCGCTTTTCTCCCTGACTGTACCAAATTTTGTACTGGTTTTCAGGTTATTGGATAGGAAATTTAATGGTAATTTCAAAAATATGTTTAAATCTGTAATTTTCTCACTCCAAGTAGGTTTTACAGGCCGTTTTGTCCCTAACTGTCCTTCCAAACTGTGTTTCTGGCAGTTCAAACTTTGACACCGCTTTTCTTCCTGACTGTACCAAATTTTGTAGTGGTTTTCAGGTTATTGGATAGGAAATTTAATGAGGATTTCCAAAATGTGCTTAAAACAGTCATTTTCTCCCTCCAAGTGGGTTTTATAGGTCGTTTTGTCCCTGACTGTCCTTTCAAACTGTATTTCTGGCAGTTGAAACTTTGACACCGCTTTTCTGCCTGACTGTACTAATTTTTGTAGTGTTTTTTCGGGTTATTGGATAGAAAATTTAATGAGGATTTCAAAAATATGCTTAAAACAGCCATTTTCTCCCTCCAAGTGGGTTTTATAGGCCGTTTTGTCCCTGACTGTCCTTCCAAACTGTATTTCTGGCAGTTGAAACTTTGACACCGCTTTTCTTCCTGACTGTACCAAATTTTGTACTGGTTTTCAGGTTATTGGATAGAAAATTTAATGAGGATTTCAAAAATATGCTTAAAACAGTCATTTTCTCCCTCCAAGTGGGTTTTATAGGCCATTTGTCCCTGTCCCAAACTGTTTCTAGCAGTTCAAACTTTGACACCGCTTTTAGATGGATAGATTGTAATAAACGACATGCGTAAATTTCAATATGGCGGTGCACTTGATGACGTAAACGCCACGGGGAAAAAATTAACCATAGTAACAACACCTTCTTTTTCAGCCAAACATAACATTGGTCGTAGCAAAAGTTAGATGCGCAACTCTGGAGTAAACTGCTTTTTCCACCCTTGAACTTTGAATTGTTCGCGGGAGCAAAAGTTGCACTTCCCACCCTAATGTTCACTCTCTTTCTACGGTTATATTTTTATTTTTCCTCAGAACACCCCTGTCACAATATTGAAATTTTCGGCACAGTAACCATGACAAAATGGCGGCAGTTCCAGCAAAACGGACACCAGATTTATGTTCTCCATGCCAAAATTAGTTAAAAATGGCCCCTTGACAAGTCTGAATCCAATATGGCAGCGGTCAGTGTAGTAGGCCAAGAAAACCCTTCATTTGAAGAAAACGTCGGTGCATTTTTCCAAAAATGAAATGATTATTTGAAACATTCCGTAGACATATCATATGATCGTAGGTAGCTAATGAATGGAGCTATCACGTGACGTTAAGCCCGCACTGTTAAGTTACCGCGTTTGGCCGCTAGAGGGCGTCTTTTTACGGACATTTTGCAAAATCTCTCGAAAACGGTTGGAGTGAGCAGTTGAAATTTTTCGGATATCTTCGGAAGTACTAGGAAAATTGAGCAACTTTACCCCAATTTAAACTTTCTCGTATCTCTTATACTTTCCGAGATCCCAATGGTGAGGGTCGAATTTGAATTACCCTGTAGAGGGGCCATGTCGGTATAACCCCCCGGTTTCGAAAATACAAGTAAAATGGCGTTTCTGACTATCTTTGTTTATCCAAAAAGACTGTCAAAATAATTCCTGAATGGCTTCACTATAAACCAAAGACTACTCAAATAGTTCTGAATTACCATTTAAAACTGTTAAACCTAACCAAATAAATCACTTTTGTTAAAAATTGCTCTTACAAAGAAACTAAACCTAAAACAAAGATTAATAGGACTACATCATTGTCGTATCAACAAAGGAACGGTAAGTTATCCGTTGAATGAAAATACCCATCAATTCTGCCGTTATGTATGTCTACTTCCCACAATTTTTCTCGCTGATATGGCATGTAAGTACACAATGTCAGTTAAATAATTTCATCAGATTGTGGAACGATCCTTCACTGTCACAGCCGAGTTGGCCCCAACATATTTCACGAGGGTTAATTCACCTGACTGGTCCATTGCAATGCCCAAATTGGATATTTTGGTTTGTGTTTCGACTTTTTCTGGAAATATTTCCATCGTGGCGTACATTTAAAATGTTTTCCAAATACAAAGGCTTTGCTGTTTACCGAGTTTTATCGGAATTGTTTTACGGCCTAAAGCACTTGCCAAATCAGCTCGACTATAATTTATCCGAAGCTCAAGAAAGTGAAAACTTGGCAACGGAGCGACTGGAATCCCTGGCTTGATCCAAAGTACCGAAATGTTTATTGGAGCTATTCGAGGGGTCTCGTGTCAGCGGAAATTGCTCGAACTGCTGCCGTATATAACCCGGTCGAGTTCTGCCGAAATCCCCGAATTTGAATCAATCACCCCGTTCGGACGAGCCCCAAACGTAAGCCCCCCAATTTGGCACGCGGCTTAAAAGTTTTTGTAAGGAGTTTGTCCCTCAACTGGGAGCATCAATTTCAAACCAACGTCAGTTTATTCAACTTGTTCTTGTGTGTGCCCGAATAAAACCACCATTTTGAAATGGATAAAAAAATTCATTCATTACTCAATATTTAAAATTAACCTTTTATTTACATTTACTCATTACTTCTGTAGCGGTCCAAGGTTAGTTGAGAGACCAAACTTGTGATGTAAACAAGCTCCCTCATTAATGCCCGCGATATCAAGCAAAGTAAACTCAATTAGCACGAAACGAAGCAGAAATGAATCATAAACCCTCAATTAGAACGCGGATAATAAAACAAAAACATGCCATCGACTTTTGGGATTGAAATGTGGTGTGTAAACGCAAAATCGAAACTCGAGTAAACTACACGATTCTCCAAAGTCTAGACTAAGTAATTATTAATTAATATCAAGTATTTATTGCTCAAATATACTCATTTAAGTCCAGATGTGCAGAATTTGGGAAAATCGCAGAAGTATTCGTAATTGGTCAAGAAAAAGCAGCAAGCTGATACTGACAAACTACACACTGTGCTGATATTTACACAAATGTGCACTTACTGCTGTTTTTGTAGTTTTTGTACATACGTCATCCATTAAAATTGATAGTTGTCGCCAAACGTTATACTATCGATTCTATTTACAGGGATTTGTACTTTCTATCCAATTAATAGTTCTAATTAAGTTGGGTGGTTTTCATTAATTACAATTCTAATTTTCAAAGTGTTAAAATGTGTTAAAATTATAATCAAGATTGTAATTCAGAATTTTTGCTGTTAATGATAAGGAGAGATTATCCTTAGAAATCAGTGCTTCCGGGAAAGATATGTTTAAGTCAAATATTGTAATTAATTCCCAACTAAATAATTTAATTAAAATGCCAACGTTTTAACTATCTGATTATCATCATCAAGGTTCTTCCAAGTTTTATTGGAAAACAAAAGTCAATCAATAAAGAAAATTGTCCGCAGCTACGTTCAGAAATTTTCTACACGTCAGGTCACTTCCAAACATGTCACTTCACGTCAAACATGTATAAACTTTGACAATTATGAATTGACTATGACTGAAAATTTGTCACTCAAAAGTTGTTTTTTAGTATTTTTGGTTAAGTTTTAATATTTACCTATTAAAAATGTGAAATTATTCATATATCAACGATCAGTTTGAAAATTCACTTAACGTACCTTTCACCTTCATTTGTATTTGTAGAGTCGGACTTAAAGCTGAGGTTAAGTTAGTCGTGGTTTAGACTGTGATTTTTCAATCTCCATTGTCACACTCTGAACCACCTTTATTTTAAAATTGGTTTAAGTATGACCATGCACCATCGTATTTGAAACTGAGTTGGTTCTGAATGTTACAAAAAATGTCACAGTCTGAACTACGTTCATCTCAAGCTTGGCTTAAGTACGACGCTAAATTAACTTCTAAATGTTGTTTAATTAGTGATTAGTAAATTAGCGATAAAGTAATTTTACTTTACCAGGAAAATGTGACCGGTAATTTACTAGTAACTTACTGGTAAATTATAAATACTGTATTTCTGACAGTTCCACTTTTGACACCGCTTTCCTTCCTGACTGTACCAAATGTTAAAGTGTTTTTCATGCTATCGGATAGGAAATTTAATGAGAATTCCAAAAATGTGCTTAAAACTGTCATTTTCTCACTCCCTGGGATTGTCAAACAATTATTTTCCTAACTGTCAAACTGTGCTCAAAAGTTGCAAAAATCAGAGTTTAGAAAAGTTTCCTTGTAGTATTCGATACAAAACGTCTTTCTGAGATTTATGGCAGTTATTTTGATAAGTTGTTTATTTTGTTAAGTGGTCACATGACTAAATTATCCTCCTAAAATCACGTGATATCTGTGACTAATAACAAAACTGTCAAAATTTGTCTAGAATTTGCAAGAATTACATTTTCACATAGTTTTCTTACAGTTCTCGAAACAAGACGTATTTCTGAGATTTATGCCAGTTATATTGACAATTGTAAGTAAATTACAAATTCTTTAAATAACATCTTGACATTTGCGTCATTTTTCTCATCTTCAAAACATATTATTTATCATAATTTAAACATGCTGAAAATGCTATTTTTTCAGAAAAGGCTACTGGTTCATACAAAGTTATATAGATTAGAACTTATTTGGTGAAAGAATCACTTTGGGAGAACTGTTACTAATGTAGTAACAGTACGTACAGTAAGTACTTTAATAAAAATCAAAACAAAAATCTCTAATACAATAAAATAACAAATCTAAACGGCTTTTCATACACTTTATTTTTCAGGATTTTAGTTTGACAATATTGACTGAAAATGACTAATAAAATTAATGACAGGAAAATGATATGTTTGAAGCAAATTTTAATCAGACCGATAAATTTATTGGTTAATAGGAATTTACTGCTAAAATTCATTATTCTTTACATTACAGAGAAGTTCTAACAATTTTGAACAGTTGACATTTGATAGACCATTCGGTTTGACACTTTATTTGAGGAACGTGTCACCTTTGTGTTTAATTTTTTTAAGATTTCTACTGTTTTTTTTTGGTAAAGCATAAAATTCAGTTTTAAATCCATTTGGCTCAGAATGAAATACAAAATGTTGCCCTAATTATGTACGAAACTTATAATTTTATAGATTAACCCCTGAAGCAAACTTGGAAATTTCTAGCGTGATGAATGAAATCAATCACAAAAAATCCAGGCTTTTATTAGTGTCGTGCAAGTCAAGGCCAGTTCCGGTAAACGAAATTTATATTCAGAATGAACTAGGCTCGATAACACCCACTAGCCTGGAAAGTAAGTAAACTCAATTAGCACGAATGATAAACAATCAATCAGATGTGCAAAATCAAAAAACACACGCCATCGGCCATATAATCCCATCGAAAATTCGGGTTATGTCAGTAGGTTTGAAGGCCTTAAAGGTCCAAAAACTAGACCAGTCGAAGGGGGCTAAGTAGGTAAGTGGGGCCCCCCCCTGACGACCCCCCACCCCAGTCACCCCGCCAGCTTCCAACCCCCTTTTCGGTGGGTGTGCCTGGGTTGCGCACGCCCGCGTTTTAAACCCCGTGGACGGCGCGATGCTGTGGCCGCAGTCGAGATCTGGACCGCGTCGTGACGCCACGCGACGCCCATCCAGACGCCGATGTCCAGACGACGTCGTCCGTCTCGAGGAAACCCGATCCGTGACGACATTCGCACGTTGAACGTCATTGGTGACGCCGCGGACCGGAAGCGTCGCCACCGTGAACTAGGTTAGGTTTTTCTGATGCATTTCCGGTTTATGTTTTCTCATTTCCGTATTTGAGATTTAAACATACGCGTTTTTTAAATTATTTCCTGTGTGCGATCAAGTTTATGTTTCGTCGCGGTTTTCTTAGTTTTTTAGCCAAGTGTAAAATTTCTTTCCTCCTATATGATTTTCTTGCATAAAAAATATCAATTTCCTTTGAACTACACTAAATGATTTTATTTTTTTTTGGTAATCGTGACTGCGACTGACCGAAAAAGTGGGCCTATGAAATGGCACCCCCCCGGTGTGCCACTCTCAAATTTCGACGCATCGTAATCCGCAAAAACAACTCCCGTTGATCCAGACTCCGCATCAAAACTTGGTGTGCGCGTCGCGATCCAGACCACGCGCCTCATTGCCAGAAAAGCCAGTGGCACACTGAAAATAGCTCCAGACACCGGTTCTTATTACCGATAAACGAGAAGCGGGAGTGAATATTTTTCTCCTTTTGTAGAGCAATCCCCAAAATCGGCAACCTGATACTCTCTTAGATCAAAATGGGGGAATTGTGAACGGTTTTTTTTTTTACAATTAGACGAAATCCAGTGCCGGCAGAACGAGCAACAACCAGACTATTTCAAGTCCTTAGGATGGAATTGGTGAGATCCTTGCTCAACCCACAACACCTGAATAAAACATACCAAAACAATTGCCACCAAAAATCATCTTTTTATTTTTAGAAATAAGATATTCTCGGACTAAAAACAACAACAATATATGAATGGGTGCTGAATCTATTTATATGTTGCCCATATGATACACAATGATTTATTTTTAAGTCATTCTTAGATTTTTTTCCGGTTAGGAAGTGCGGATTTCGTTAAGGCCGGAGGGATGGAACGATGATTAACTTTAGCTGGTTGACTTCGGGTCAAATTGGTTTTGAAATTATTTGGTCCCCTTCAACCAGCTGTTGTTGACATTGCAAAATGCCACCAACTGAATCACCAGGAAAATATAGGTATGATAGATGTACTTTGTTATGTGTGTTATACTAACGTTTTCAACTATCTTTACGAAGTGTGTCTTTTGTAAAGCTACAATAATAATAGTAGGAGCTACAAACCATCATTTAAACAAATCTCATTTTTGTGATAATTTTCAAACACAACCATAATTTTAAATTAAAATCCAACTTTATTAAAATGAGTTATAAAACTATCTAGACCCCAATTTCACAATAACACTATTGACTTCAACCCACTCGAATCGAAAATAACTCGATAGATCAAGAAATTGCTTGAAAAAGTAACTTTGAAGTGTAAAAAGTTAAAACTTGTAGTTTTAAATAAAGCATACTAATGCATTTAAGATTTTGATATTCTGAATTGATCTCCAATTCAATTCAAATAACGAATCTTATTTACTTAGCACAACTTTGCATTTAATGTTTTCCTAGCAAATTATCTGTAAACTACATGTACAAAATTTTTCATTAACTTTCATCCATAGATGGAATGATGAAGAAACCACATCTGTTGTACCTTTTAAGCACTTTTTTAAGATATCCTAAAAACTAAAAATGAGTGGTTTTAAAATAATTTGCAATCAAAATCAATATCATAAATCAAGATTTAACCCAACAATTTCTCATTTTAATATAGCAAATCCCTCAAATACATTGTATTTTACTTTTTCAAAAATGAAGCACGAATATTCATTATGTTGATCTAAAGAGGTTTTGGCTAAACTTAAAACAATTTTCCGAAAATAAACGTAAACTCATGCATATTCTTGTCGAATATTCAAAATTAAAAACCATGCTTGTCACAAATGAGAGTAAGCAACCCCAATAACAGCTAAAAATACGAAAAAAGTAACAAACCTAACACATAAAACAATCATCTTGCAGATTCTGATAATAACTGGTTTTCTTTGTATATGTTTGATACATTATAATTTAATTAGGTTTTTCGTTTAACTTTTATTAATAATTTTCATCCCTTAGTAAAGTGGACTAAAAATACAGCTTCACAAAAAAAAAGTGCAAAAAGCACATCTTTTTTGCACGCAATAAAATTTCGCATGCATGTTCACCATTTTGAAGGGGTCATTTAAAATTCTCAGTTTTTTTAAATAATTTGGACAAATACGGGAACTGTTCAAAAAGTTTGATAGCATTCTGTTCTGATGGGGCACATGTGAACGCCCATACTTGTTCCTAAGAAAAGTTTTCATTTTTTTTCATTTTGCATAGTTTTTCGTCATATTTATACGCGAATCTATATTGAATAAAATTAGTATCTGTCCAGATTATTTAAAAAACGTCCGAAAAAAACAGACATGCCAAATTTCACTCTCTCGACCTTGTCACATGAAAGTATACACTTGTAATAGATCCTGGCATTATGCTCGATTTATAGGTTTATGAACTCAAAAATGGCATGGTGACACTTATCAAACACCCCCTGTAATTTTGTCTCGGTCTGACAGGTCAATTTCAACGAGGTTAAGGTTTAAAGCAGTGAGTGATTTGGGTTTGTAAGTGACTTGTAAGTCTGAGGAGGAAAAGTCAAGAGAAGAAAAAAAATTTAAATTTATTGAATTACTCCTTGTAATTCTTTCAGGGTCAAACTGTCATTACTTACAGGGTTATGGCAAAAAGTAGTCAAACATGGTGATTAAGGCTTCTAAGTAACTTTCTGAAAATTTTCACTCAAAAACCTCAATTCTGACAGCAAAAGAGATGGTCAAACAAATTTTGTTTTGCTTTTTGTACAAACAACAAAGTATACAGAGTGCTCAAAAATAACTGAACGGGATTTTTAAATGTCTACTTGTATGCACATGATATTTTAACAAAAGTATTAAATTCGCAATTCAATGAAGTAAAGATTGTCAATACAAGATTTAAAAAAAAAGGATTATATGATTAATAATACCACGTTTACTATAATGTTTATCTAACTAGAATTCTCATTTAAATTTTTAATACAGAGTGACTGAAAAAATTATTTTGTGTTAAATTTGTGCAAGATATCGCTGATGGGACGAATTATATTTCATTTATACACCAACAGTTATTAAAATATTATTGGAATCAATCATTACGTCTGAGGAAAGTTAGGATAGATTTCCAGTGCCACCCTGTATTAATAAAATCAAACATTTTATATGTATGGTTTTTAAAATAGGTTAATAATTATAACAATCTCCTTCTCTATTAATTTTTACATTTTGTGGCACGCACGCATATTTAAAGAAATTGTATCAACAATCATCTATTTTAATATTGTACAATTAAGCGTTGCAGATTTTCAGCAATTTTTAACATTTTTCGGCCGGACCAGTTATTCAAAATAAATGATAAAAAACCCACGCGCTTTAATTTCACTTTATGTATGAATTGCACAGAATGTTTGATTGCGTTCTTGTTGATTTTGTGCGAATCTGGCCAGCGACAAAAAAAAACGAATTTTTGAAATGGGTTTTTGCTGCGCTTTAGCCGTCCAATATTTTATTTCTGACACCGGAAAAATGCCTGTTTAATTTTTCTACTCTAAACTAATCTCAGATTTGTTTTCTTTCAATTACTGTTTTAGTTAAACTATGTTTTTGTGTTGGGATTATGGTTTATTTAGATTGCAAAACGCTAAGAGTACAGTATTTTCAAAGATTTGTGTTCCATTAAGCTATGACGTCTAAGAAGTCTTGCAATTTTGTGCATAATTCCTAAATGCAGAAAAACTGTTGCCTACAATTTCCCTACCATATTTTAGGAAATATTAATTCTTTAAGAATCTAAACCAAATTTTTAAAAAGTGACATATTATTTAATAGCATTTTTTGCAAAAATACCAGGTTGTGTAAAATGACTCATTTATTTGACGTTTTCAGTATGCAGTTATCAAAATTTCAAAATGGTCAATGGTAAAGTGAATGAACATGAAAGATGCGGAAAGAACTTTAAAAATGATATTTGGAGTAGTTTGACAGTTGAACCAAATCTGTAAATCTAACCGTTTTCAAGATTCCCATAGTGGCTCTCCTTCTACTGGACACACCGAGGGACACACTGTATAGTAGTCCGATTAGTAGTCGGGTTTTAAAGGGTTATTTTGATTCACCTTATAACTGTCAAAATAATCGAAACATGGAGTGGTAATGTGGAGATTTTAGATCTTTAATTTAGTCCCTAGAACTAGAAAAAACTAACCAGAAATGACATAACTTCATAAATTTGAAATTATAGGTACAAACGAGTAAAGTAAAAAACTGCCATAATTAATAACTGAACATAATGACCAATAATAAAAATAAAAGTTTTAAGCAGGTTTATATTGGCAAAACATACAGGAAATTGAAATTTAATGACGTAACTTTTAATTGTATGTACGTTAGCAATTAATTCAGTGACCAAGTTTAATACAAAATCTATCGAAAATTGATCAACAAATTATCCACGTACTAAAAAGTTTGTGACCGAAACACCGTAAACACTGATTAGAGAAATAAAAGCACAAGTGTCAGTTAAGTCGAACTTCCACGAAACTCCTCGACCAAGCACGTCTGTCAGACGGAACGTGACCCTTCACGATAAACTCCCCGGGGAAATATTATTCGATTCCAAAAATAGATAAACAAAGCGGAAATTTCGAAATTGCCGAAAATTACCAAACTTTTTATCCGCTTTTAGGATCTCGTAAGCCAATCCGGTTTTATAAAACGAAAGGTCAATCGACTTTCTTTTTGTGCGAGAGGGCAGTTCTTGAGCTAATCTTCAAACTCGGGCGCTTTTCAGCTTATAAGTAATGAGAGTCAAGAAGCCGGAGTTAAACAGTAAAAATGATCGATCGATGCGATCAGGGACGATGGAAAAAATTAGCTTGCCAGAGAGCTGCGTCGAGGGACCTTTCTGCAATAAAAACACATAGGCGTGCATGGATAATTTATAAGATCGGCACTCTTGGGATCGATAGTGAACATTTTTGTTGTCCCTTAATTCGCTAGGAATGTCTAATTGAATCGTATACTTTAACTTTATAACTCTTTGCATATTTCATCTGCAGAGGTCTGAATTTTTGGTTATAGAAATAGCAACTGTAAATATCATGCATTTAAAACATCAAGATACATAAAAACCATCTTTTCTAGCATAATGCTAAGTGAAAGAAAATATGTACAAAAAAATTGGAGCGACAAAAGAGATCAGAAACAGATCTCAAAAAACTTGAAAATAACCACTCAAACTCAGAAACAGAGTTTTAGAAAAGTTATCTTAAACTCAATATTTCGCAAATAATGCAAAATGTTTTTCAAAATACAATGTCAATGTTATAAGTTCAAATTATCAAAGTGATGAGGGAGAGGAGTTAAGCAACATTGTAAAATAAAACTAATGATATAATTGGCTTTCAAGCTCAGTGTTTAGAGTTGTTGAAACAAATACAATGTTGTTGATACTTTCGTATTTAAATATTAGACACTTTAAGTGGCAGCAAAATCTTATACGTAATACGTTATTTTATCACCTGCACAAGGAAAAATAACGAATAACGGCTTTATTGCATAGATTTATAAAAAAGTAACATTAACATTTGGCTAGGGAAGTGTGAAACCCCATGTGAAGATCCCAAAAAATGCGAGAGCCATAGAGCTCTTTTCTTTTCATCACTATATAGTAGTAAATCATCAGAGTTGTCTTCATCTTCCGAATCGGAATCAAGAATGACATTTTCAAAAATGTCATCCATTATGTAGCATACGTGTTATAAGTTACAACATACAAAGGAAACCAGAATGTCTACAGTACACAAAATAAATAGCAAAAATCAAAGAAAGTTTAAGAGAAAACACGAGGTTGACAGATGTCCTGACTTATAGTGGCATTTGATACCTAAAATAGCGTATATTGTGTAAAACAAACTTAAAGTCAATTTGAACATAAAGGCAAAATCCTTAAATACGTACGTCAGCTTAAGCCTGCCACTTAAAGTGTCTATTGAAAATTTACTCTGACACAGATGGAATTCACTATATCGGTAGCTAAATTACACTATTCTAAACCTTAAAACATAAAAGTCACAAATTACAAAACATAATTTAGTTTTATATGACTCAAAGAACAACGAAAAACAAAAACGAGGCTATTAACATTTGACTGTCTTTGCAACTGAGTAGGTTTTGCCGACTTGCTATTTAAATTTCAGTGTTTTAACTAAGCAAATATTACAAAATGCAGTACCTGGACATTGTTTTAGTGCACAGGAAACAAATCATACACTCATAAAACATTATTTATCTTGAACAGCTATTATTTAAGAGCCCCGGGTATATCGAAAGTGCCGTCGACATCGGAGTGATGTATCAGCAAACACATTTCTCATATATTACGGCATATTTACTTGCACGATGTAGCAGGCATTTTACATTACTCGAGCACGTCAAAAGTGCTTTGGAAAACTTCAGGGAGTTGAGGTATTAAACAGTTACTGTCACTGAATGAGGTATGTAATACCGAAAACTTTATTTGAGAAGCAATCTTGACAAAATTTTGAACAAAGCCGCTGACGTGAAATAAAACTGAGAAAGAAAATATCTTATATATTGGTGCTCAATATTTTCTAAGACCAATAAACTGTGACTGTAAAAGGTGAGCAGATTTTCCAACCAAAAAAACATGTTACTTTTCCCTGAATTTAAATTATATAACTTTTGAATGAATGAAACTTGAACTTTGCCACGTGGCCGAGTTACGAGGGATTGAAGTTTCGTAATTAGACATTCACAGACATTTTGCGCCAAGTAAACATTCTTAAACACATATTCAGTTCACAGACGTTCAGAAGAAAATAGAAGCTTGATTACATGTTTAGACGTTGATACATTTTCGTTTCAAACCACCACGATGAAAAAAAGGATGGAAATATTGAAAAAGTCAAAATATGTGAACCTTCAACGTTGCATTTTGCTATTAGTTCAGTAGTTAATGATAACAACGTTCTAGAGCAGGCCTGTCAGAGGAATTCCGGTTTTTCCTTAAAATGTAATAAAAAAGTCAAACAAACAAAGTTTCTCTTTGCTGGGGAATTTCCCGAAAAAAATAGAGCTCACTCTATTTTTTTTGTTGTTTGTTTTCAATAATTCGGTTATGACAGAACATTCGCAGAAATGATATACAAAATTTTTCATAAAAACATTTTATCTTGGAGAACTGTATATCTTTCACAACAAAAGATTAGCCTTTAATCGTCGTTGAATTATTGCGCAAAACTGCTTTGATTTTGTGCTGGAATCACCCTCGCATCCACATGATTTACTATTACAGACAGAGCCACAATCTTTATTTATATCCTTTATTCCGTTTCATCATGGCAGAACTTTTTGATAAAAGTAATAAATTACGAGATTTTCCAATATTTGTTTGTTTTTTTTCTTCGGTGGAGTTTCCAGTTCCAGTTTCTGCACAGATATTTAATTCATGTGGAGTAAATTTGTTATGAACAATCCGGAAGGAAATAATCGAAATCAATAATCAACAGATCACCAGGAAAACGGAAATTAGCGAGGCTGCACGTACCCTGGGCGTTCGTAAAGCGGCACTTCAAAGGCTAAACAAAAGGTGATCGAAAACGTCGTCTACGAAGATAAGGACTCGCGATGAATACTAATGACCTTAGCTGACGCGCTTAAATGATTAATATGGATGCGGCATGTATACGGTTGCTGGGTCATTAAAAGTATGGTTGCCTCGCCTAGGAGACATAAGCCCTTTACTCGATAAGACACTATCTCTAAAAGTAAATGGATGGCTGAAAACAACCATTACAATGTGAAATATTGGAGTCTTGCTCTTCTTGAAATAAATCTCATTTCTAACCACATTTTCTAAATTGCTTCTAGAGTTATTACTGAAAGAACGACTAATCTATCTCTAGAAGTTTCCCAACCTTGATTGTGTTATTAAGACATCAATAAAATTAAAGTTCCTACATGTCAAAAAGTGAGAGTTTTGATAACACTTTTAGCATACTATTTTTCTCATCATTATCAATGGGCCTGTCCCACAATTTTTTTTTATTTCATAACTACAAAAACGGATTGAAAATATTATACCCGTATTTTTTTGTTTTCAAAAATATTAACTCTAAATAGAAAAAAAATGATGATAAAAACTACATTAATCTCATGTTTAAAACGCCCGCCGCCGATGACGTACTACACTATCAACCAATCAGCGACAAGAAGTGAAACAGTTGGCGTGCAACAGCCAATAAAATCGCCCAGAATTACGTACGTCACATGCGCGCCAAAACAGATCTTTTAAATTTAATGGACAAATTCAAACTAATGTAGGAACATTTACGACCATAATTTTTTCTTCAAGAATATGAAAAATTAGTTTTTTGATCCTATTCTTTCGATTCCAGTCATTAAAACAAAAATTTATGATATGTGGGATAGGCCCATTCATTGATTGTTACTAAATAAATATTAAATAAGTAATTGGTGTTAAAAATCCCTCGAAAAAACCTTACTTAACCTGCTTTAAACACATAAAAAACTGTCACGTAAAGCAAAATAAAACGTAGAAAATAACCAGTAGGTATGTACGTCATTTAAAAACTAAGTACATCTAAAACTGGAGGCGATTAACTGAACTAAAACTTTCCAAACACGGCTTTTGCACGCTTTTAGTCCATTTCTCTTTACCTGGAGAGCGGTGCTAGAAAACTAAATTATTCAACTCCATTTTAATACCTGCTTAAATAAACTCACATCGTGTTCTGAGTTTTCGACATTAATAATGCAATCGCGCTTTCGCTGAACAAACGCAAAACAGACCGGTCCAATAAAAAGTTGCTAACAGAAATGACAAAAAGTAAACAGAAGTAATAAAGCAAAACGTAAGTAAATGCGCTCTCATTAATTTTATTTAGGTTTCTACCGATTCTTTTTTTTAATATCAAATGACAAGAGTTGACATTTTCGGTTTGTTTGATATATCCAAACTCTAAACACTATGTTAATCAATTGTTGGGTCCTTAAATTGTAGTTTAGAGAAGTTTATAAGTCATAGTTTCTGGTTTTCAACAAGATTTTGTCTAATATCTTCTAACCGAGTAGAGATACAGAAAAACGTACGAAACGGATGAAAATTGCGAAGAAAAGGTCAAGACAACTGAATCTGGACTTTAAACCGTCAAAATCCCACTAAAACTACATACAGGGTGACTAAACTTTATCAATCTTTGCTTTTTTGAGTCAACCTGTACACCAAAAGCCACCAAGGTAGTTTTGGAGCATATTACTGGAAAGAGGAGAAAAAACCATATTTTTTGGTTGTTGTTGCTGTACCGTAAAAAACTGCCTTACTATGGACAGTCAAAATTTTGAGACACTTTTTCAAGGAATTAGAGTTTCGGGTCTCCAACAAAGATTTTGTGCAATATCTCCTAACCTAGTAGATATATGGAAAAAATGCAAAAAATTAAAATTGCGTTGAAAATCTCAAGAAAACTGAATATGGACTTTAATCTGACAAATTTCCACTAAAACTACATTCAGGATGACCAAATTTAAATAACCTTTGCTTTATTGAGTCACTCTGTACACCAAAAGCCACCAAAGTAATTTTAGAGCACACCACTGGAAAGAGGAGGAAAAACGACATTTTTTGAGTGGTGTACTGTTGCTGTACCTCAAAAACCAGCCAAGTAATAGCTAGTCAAAGCTTTGAAGCATTTATTTCAAAGAAATAGACTTTCTGGTCTCCAACAAAAATTTGGGAAATATCTCCTAACCTAGTAGAGATACGGAAAAAGTGCAAAAGATGAAAATTGCGTAGAAAACCTCGAGAAAACTGAAACTGGACTTTAATCCGACAAATTCCCACTAAAACTACTTACAGGGCGACTAAACTTTAACAATATTTGCTTTTTTGAGTTAACCTGTACACCAAAAGCCACCAAAGTAATTTTAGAGCACACCACTGGAAAGAGCAGAAAAAATTACATTTTTTGAGTGGTGTACTGTTGCTGTACCTCCAAAAACAGCCAAGTAATAGCTAGTCAACGCTTTGAGGCATTTTTTTCAAGGAAATAGACTTTCTGGTCTCCAACAAAAATTTGGGAAATATCTCCTAACCTAGTAGAGATACGAAAAAAGTGCAAAAAATAAAAATTGCATAGGAAAGCTCGAGAAAATTAAATCTGGACTTTAATCCGACCAATTCCCACTAAAACTGCATACAGGATGACCAAATTTAAATAATCTTTGCTTTTTTTGAGTCACCCTGTTCACCAAAAGCCATCAAGGTAATTTTAGAGCACACCACTGGAAAGAGGAGAAAAAATGACATTTTTTGAGTGGTGTTCTATTGCTGTACCTCAAAAAACAGCCAAGTAATAGATAGTCAACACTTTGAGGCATTGTTTTCAAGGAAATAGACTTTCTGGTCTCGACCAAAAATTTGGGGAATATCTCCTAACCAAGAAGAAGTACGGAAAAAGTGCAAAAGATGAAAATTGCGTAGAAAAGCTCGAAAAAACTGAATATAGACTTTAATCCAACAAACTTTTACTAAAACTGCATTCAGGATGACCAAATTTAAATAACCTTTGCTTTTTTGAGTCACCCTGTTCACCAAAAGCCGCCAAGGTAATTTTAGAGCATACCACTGGAAATTGGTGTACTCTTGCTGTACCTCAAAAAACAGCCGGGTAACAGATTTTTTTCAAGGAAATGGACTTTCTGGTGTCCAACAAAGATTTTGTGCAATATCTCCTAACCTAGTAGAGATACGGAAGATGTGCAAAGAATGAAAATTGCGTTGAAAATCTGAATCTGGACTTTAATCTGACAAATTTCCACTAAACTGCAAACAGGGTGATCAAGCTCTAATAATCTCAAGTTTATTATTATCCTGTATGGTTTAAAATTAATACCACGTTGTTTAACTGCTCAACAGCCATAATTTTCTACAAAACAGTAGAATCGTATTATTATAGACAATAAATACTAACATATTTGGTAAATTTACGGTCATTACTTGAATATTTCAAAAATCATCATCGATTGGTCTCTGTCAGAGATTTTCGACCAATGAAACTTACCTTAGTCCGAAATTCTTTCGTTTTTGAAATACAGGGTGGTAAAGTTAAAAAATAAAAATCGATTGTTTCTAAAAATGTATTGTACATTTTGTAGCATATTACTTTCAAATCTGGTAGCCAGAGGTTGTTTGAGATGCGAAATCCAAATATGGACACTGAAAATTTGAACATTTCAGGTGACAGTATTTCGGTACAGTATCGAACACTAAAAACCGAAATATCTCAAAAACGGTTGACATTAGCGGTTCTTAGCACGAGTAACTTTTTTGCATTGAAATGTTTAAAACATCATTTTCTTAAAAAATAAATAAGGAAGTACACCGAGAAAAAGTGAAAGAACATTTTTTAATGGATGATACATCAAATATTTAAAGATGTTTTTACAATTGAAACATCGTGGCACTCAGATAATTAGGTAATATGTCAGAAGGCTCAAAACCTAAAACAACAATGAGCACGAAAACAACACAATAAAGAATCCTAATTTTCGCGCAGAGAAACAAAACTGTTCTCGGCTTTAATTTTCCCTTGGAAATTAGTACAACACGTCCTGGTACGGCAATAACCGTAAAAACAACTTATCGACCGGTCGAGCACAAAAAAAACCCCCACTCGACATAAAAAAATCCACGGCAAGTGAAAAAGCTTTGAAGGTCTTTTTAACAAAAGGACGGAAAGTTGAGCGATAACCGTCGTTACAGGACACTTTTCCTCTTTTCGCCACTCGAATCGGTCTGACCCCGTGTTAGCCCAGAATTTTATATGTTTTAAACACCGCTAAAAAACATGATAAATTCCCTCCTTCTTGTGCCTTGACCGCTCATATTAAATCAGCCCTGGATTATTGGGGATGATTTTGGTCTTGTCGTAACCTTACATACAGTATCAGTGGCGCTCTCAACTTTTTTGAGTAACAAGATTTTTCGACTCAAAACTTGAATAAATCGATGAAAACTTCATCAACTTTTCGAGCGTATAAACGTCTAATAAAACACGAAGGTAAAAGTCGAAACTCTTTAAAACGTCAAAACTCCGGCAGCAACTTGGCGCGAATTTAGTATCAAAAAGGAACCGGAAACACGACCAATAAGGCAACAACACAGTTCGACACTCATAAATAATAATATTAATTAAAGGAGAAGTCGGAAAATGCGGAAGTTGCGCTGCATATAAGCCGCGATTGCAGCTGTAGCTTGCGGTGCGCGAAAATTGCTTTCTCCAGATTTCTCGAAGTATATTATTAGCTTTATGTTTACTGTTCTTGTCGCGCACAACTGTTATTTTCAAGTTTACAGTTTTGTTATAGGGCTTTATGTCTTGTTTCAGTTTATACTTCAATCAACTAAAACGAGTGGAAATTACTAGTGATGGGCGATTATGAAAGATGTAATCGAAATATTTCGATTATGTGAGAATGATCGATTATTCGATTTCTATTAAAAAGTCTTATTCATTCACTAAAAGCCAACCCTTAAATGATATAATTTCTGCAAATATATTTCACCAACAACCAACACAAATTCCGCAGATTTTTTTAGGTTTTTTGAATTTTGCTTATAATTCTACTTTTTTATACTTTGCAAATCCTTTTAAGCGTCCACTTATAATGCCATTATTACATCTACTTAACATGGATTTACTGGTCTCAAAACGAACAGAATTTTTAAAACATTTTTAGAATAAGTCACAATAGGCAAAATTCATCACATGAACCTATAATATATTTTCTTAAAATGATTTAGATTTGTATTGCTTTTGAGCATGTTTTTTTTTACTTTTATAGATTTATAGAATCACATTTAATATTAACAACTGTATTAACTATAACCGTGCTTTTCTGCAGGTTTTGTAGTTTTATTTTTTACATGGAATGATGTTTGACAGTCACCATCATTATGACAGATTTCAATACGTCCCAAATAGACGTGTTATCTATCAAAATTTAACTTACAAAGCTATAAAGTGCATTTAACGAAGTTTAACACTAATTTAAACGATTTACAATAATTGATAGTTTTAGATTAATAGCCCTATGGATCCGATCTTGCCAGTTGACACGTTTGTAATGGATTAAATTCTGACATACATCTGTATGTCAGAACTGTCAAAATTGTATTCAAAGGCCTATAAATAAGCATTAAATTTTTAAGCAATGTTTATAATCTGATAGCTTCGTGGAGTTGTATTTGACAGTTACCACTATTGTAACAGATCGAAATACATATTGACAATAGACAGATACAGGTCACAACTGCCAAAAAAACACTAATAAAACTATACAATTATAATTATAAATATTAATATGATTTACACTGATTGTATTGCTTTTAAGTAAGTTTTGTTGTTTTATAGCTTCATGGAAGGGTATTTGACAGTTTTGAAGTGACGATTGAGATATTCTCAAATAAAACGAAATGGGTTGGATTTAGGTATAGGCAAGTAAACTGAAACGTATAGTAATTTTTAATGCTCAAAATGATTCCGTCATAAAAAATGTGGGTTTCTATTTAAAAAACTTGAAATTTTTCATTATTTTTAGTGGCAGGTTTATGATTTTTTTTTGACGACCCTGTATACAAATGGGTCATTACGCACCCTCAGTTTAATAAAACGATCCTTTATTTACAATAACCCAAAGTTTCATTGCAAAATGAAATATGGTTTTGACAGAGTACAAAAATATGTTGAGTGTTGCAACTGTCACTTTTTTGGAAAAATATCAAATATTTCGAAAACGGCTAGAGATAGGCATAGGGCATTGTACACAAAAGTTGGTCAGAATTTTGTGAGGAATCCAAATATGTAATAATATATAGGGTGTTCTATTTAAAATAAGAAAGTTGTGATCGACTTCCGGTATAAACGGAAGTGCAACCATCTTGAAAATATTTTAGTTAGATTGGGCATGCCCACATCAGTATCCTGCCAAATTTTCAAAACTCTCCTATTTATACTTCTTCCAATATCAATCGATGTCTTTCGTCGTGGGACACCCTGTATATATTGCCCTGAAATAATTTTAATTCAATATTCTTATTTTTATTTCTCTATTCCCTTATCTATAATTCAATTTTAGGTTGTTTGTTGTTTGTGTGTTATTATATCACAATCGATCAATCGAATAATCATTCGATTCTTTCAATTCAATCGATTGTACTAAACATTTGAAATTATTTTTGATTTGGTATCAAAACATTACAGACAATTTTGAATAATTAGAAAAAAAAACAAATTATTTTTGTTAAATTTAACAATATCATACACATTTGATAATACACAACTAAATACGATGTAAAAAGCATTTTATTGTAAAATTTATCGTAACCAGCAACAACAAAAATTCTATCGAGCTTAATACGATATTTCGTTAATGGTACAAGTTTACAAAGTTTACTAGTTTTTTTGCAAGTTCCATTATTTGTTTCCCCGTCAACAAAGTTCTCAAACTTTTTATAATATTTACGGAACTTCACGGCATAGTAAATAAAAATAGAGCATTAAAATAGCTTTTTACATCAAATCCAGCACGACACGAAAGAAAGAACGTCATTCCAGCTTTTGTTCTAAACTCAGGCAATTAAGGCTTAGATCAGGTATTTCAATTTTGACGTTAAAGTTTTTCAATACCTGAAACTTAATAAACCAAAACCTTAATACTGCATAAACTTTCCGAATTTTCTTCTCCAGAAAACCCAATTAGCTCGCGCTATAAATTAGACGTTGTTAAATAAGACTAGGAAGTCTTGAACTAACAAAACTTTGATGAAATTAGCACTCAACAGGAAGTTTTTTTTTGATTATCACTATACAGGGTAATTCAAATTCGACCCTCACCATTGGGATCTCAGAAACCATAAGAGATACGAGAAAGTTTAAATTGGGGCAAAGTTGCGCAATTTAAAGCTCAACCAAATGCTGTTTTAAAATTTTTGATTTTCCGAGTACTTCCGAAGATATCCGAAAAAAACTGAAAATTTGATTTTTCGTTTTTATTTATTTCTAACCTTATTTGAAGAGATATCCCAAAACTAAAAGCATCTTTTCATTGCCACTTTTTCCTAGCTATTCGATGATGGATACAATTTTGCCACACGACGTTTCGTTTTCTGTCAGTCATCATCAACTTTCTTTTTTCTTATGGGCGCCATATTGGATTTTTAGCCCACCAAATAGTACGATTTATTCTGATTTTAGTGATGTATAATAACTTATGATTTGCTTCATAAATAACAAAATAATTCAATAAAAACTATTTTTACTTTAGTTATTGGCTTTGAGTTAATGGGCCGTTTTAAAAAATGTCATTATTTGACAGTACTTGTCAAACACGATAATTCGGATCATCATTAGAGCGTCAATCATAGTTAAAAATGTATCTAGAAAAGAAACCCCCGCAGAAAATGTTATTATTATACAAGCATTGCTGAACTATTTAGGTTAATCAGAAAAAGAGATTTGTTAGCATTATCTCTAACTTAAAAGGCTTATTTATGTTTCCAAGAGAAAGATCATCATTTTAAGAACTTCATTTTTTGCCAAATTTCAATTTTGTATAATGTTAAGTGCAAGTTTATAGTTATTTATACAGTAAGTGACAAACCATTTTTTATTCATTCATATTTATTCGAGTGAATAAACCGGTTTAAGTCACGTGTCTTATACAGTATTTTATGAAATTTCGACTTCTTATATTAAGAAAAAACTAAAATTACAGTTCTATTAAATTTGCACTGCGCCCCGTAGATGTAACATTGATGTTTGTTTGTTTACATCTGTAAATAGGCGAATGTCATTCAGAGTGATTTAATAGTTATTTATACAGCAAGTGACTTAAACCATTTTTTATTCACGAAAAGAACAACTAGGTCCACAAGCGTAGCGAGTGGCCTAAGCTCTTCGAGTGAATAAACCGGTTTAAGTCAAGTCACGTGTAGGTACACCTTTGTGACTAAGTATGTTCAGGCCAATTGCGTGTGACAAGTACTACCAAGTAATCTTCATAAAACGTCTCATTAACAAAGCTAACTAAGGTAAAATCTCTAAAAGCTCTAATGATCGTCCGAATTATCGTGTTTGACAAGTACTGTCAAATAATGACATTTTATAAAACGGCCCATTAACTCAAAGCCAATAACTAAAGTAAAAATAGTTTTTATTGAATTATTTTGTTATTTATGAAGCAAATCATAAATTATTATACATCACTAAAATCAGAATAAAACGTACTATTTGGTGGGCTAAAAATCCAATATGGCTTCCATAAGAAAAAAGAAAGTTGATGATGGCTGCCAAAAAACGAAACGTCGTGTGGCAAATTTGAATCCATCATCGAATAGCTGAGAAAAAGTGGCAATGAAAAGGTGCTTTTAGTTTTGGAATATCTCTTCAAATAAGATTAGAAATAAATAAAAACAAAAAATCAAATTTTCAGTTTTTTTCGGATATCTTCGGAAGTACTCGGAAAATCGAAATTTTTAAAACTGCATTTGGTTGAGCTTTACATTGCGCAACTTTGCCCCAATTTAAACTTTCTCGTATCTCTTATAGTTTTCGAGATCCCAATGGTGAGGGTCCAATTTGAATTACCCTGTATAGAAATTATATCAGGTTTGGATTGGATTTTTATTTAAAATTACTTTTGTTACGTAAGTAATCGGTTATTTTTTGGGTCGTTTTCCAGATTTTTAGGCTCCATTTGGAAGAAAACAAAATATTCTAATCTATTCCATCTGCATGATTATCAAGCACAAAAGGGCCATTTTCGTTCTCGTAATAAATGAACTTCATGGCAACTTTGTTCTATTGCTGATTTATACGCGGGGAACTTTGCATTTGTTTTCGGGCAAATGCATTTCCAAAACTTTAAACAAGACTTTATTCTCGGTAAAAGTAATGAGAAAAAGTTTTGCGCAAAGACCGTTTTATTTGCTACGCGACTGAAAATTATCTA
Source organism: Ips typographus (assembly GCF_016097725.1). Classification (NCBI taxonomy): domain Eukaryota; kingdom Metazoa; phylum Arthropoda; class Insecta; order Coleoptera; family Curculionidae; genus Ips; species Ips typographus. The sequence goes on along the minus strand of NC_138430.1, from coordinate 2,929,417 downwards.
GAAACGTTCGCGGAACACGTTTGTGAATTCGTCAGAAAATCGGTACCGATTAAGAACTTTTTTAAGCAAATAGTAGCATATTGTCTATTCTGTAGGATAATATAGGACAAAATTTAAGATAGACAAAGATAATAAAAATAAATAAGAACAGAAAAAAAAATGCAATTGCAAAATGTTGGTAAAAAGGCGATATAAAATTTGAGACCAACAAAAATCTAAAATCGCTCAATTGATTACAATCAACATTTTCTACCTGGAATTTCAAAAGCACGCAAATTACCAATTTTTTTATATGGTTTTGTAACGAGTCATAAAATATTCCCTTCCAGCACAGATACAATATAGGATTTCTAATAACATGGTGTTCATTATGGTCGGCTTCCCGGTGACAACAAATAAATTAAAACCGAAAACGCACTATATACACTAGCAAATATCGAAATAGAGACCTGAAATTGGATATTCATGGAAATAACGTTATTTTTCGGTTTTCAATCCGAACGCTGACAACGCGATAAATCTTCAGAGCGACTATTTGCTTTTTGACAGTCCGTTAATTAGAAGTTTAATTTAATTGCGAACGTAATTTCGAAAAGTATATTAGTAGAGGATTTTCATGAGCCGGGACGCGAACAAGCAAAGGCAGAACTGCAATTTGTCGCTTTTAGGAAAATAAAAATACTTAGTAATGGAAAAAGTGAAATACAATGTTTACGTCCCGAGCTGATTTGTTCCTTTGGCACAGAAGCCGGCAACATGGAAACTCTCACAATAAATCTTGGAAAATTCGAGTAACCTAAATCTACTTACCCCTGCAACGTTTTTGGCAATACAGCGGAATGTTTTAACCTTGAATACAGGATTTTTGATGGCTTACCTGAAACAAAATTTAGTATTACTATATGTTATACACGATGTTGAAATTAGTATAAAAATAAACGGTAAGTATATTAACAACATTAGATATGCAGACGATACCGTACTAATTGCAGAAGATATAGAAGACTTGCAAAACATATTGGATAGAGTTAATGAGGCAATGGGACGATAAATGTGTGAAACTGTCACATTTATCTAAATAACACCCAACTAGAACAAGTCCATAAGTACTTAGGACTAGTCCTAAATGATATGTGGGATGAATGGAAGCAAATTATCTGCAATCTTTGAAGCGTGGATACTAAAATTAAATACCATGAGACGTTAGAAGCCTTTGAAATGTGGCTCTATCGCAGAATGCTCAGAATATCATGCAGTATTGAGCACCATAAACAGAGAACTAGAAGTAATAACAACGATTAAGAAGAGAAACACCTCGTTCCTGGGCCACATAATGAGAAACGACAAATACAACTTGCTAAGACTAATAATTGAAGGCAAGATAGAAGGCTGAAGAAAAGTAGGCAGAAGAACAATGGACGTTCTACAATTGGGGCACAGAATAGGGAAGATTTTGATGTAGTGATCGCAAATCTCCAGTAATGGGGTGCACTATATTTATTATTTGGATTAAATCAAACTCTGGATACCCAAATCAGTTCACTTTATTTGTTCAGTATATACACTAATTATGAAAAATTACTTGAGTGTAAATTTACAGTTAATGACAATTATGACATAATACAAACAAAATGCAATGTTGTCTATTGTTGGATCTGGCATCCAACACTGTACGATATTAAATAAAATTTTTGAAAACATAAAGCATTCTATTCTCGTTGACATTCTAACCTTTTCAAAGGAAATAATAAAGGTTTTGATCACTGGATAAGACATCCAGGAAAAAAAAAACATAATGGGCCCTAAAGAATGGGCCTTGTCATCTTCAGAGACGCATTGTTCCTTATTATTTAACGATGGCCCGTTGTTGCCTGAGGGACGACATACTCTTGTAATGGAAGCAAAAAATGGAATTTCACGGATTCGCGTTGATGGAATATCCTTTCAAGCTACCATATTTGAAAATACCTGACTGATACAGCGTGGGATAGTTTGGAAATACTAGACTCTCGTCCTATTTGGGTAACTTTACCGCCATCAGCAATCTAATTTGGAATAGTCGCTATCCCAGCCCCTTTAATAGACAAAGGATTTCCTAAGCTTTGTGGAATTCACGACAATCCAGAATCTCCTTTATTAGCAAGACGTTTACTGCTTTGTTTGATCAGTTTCTTTTAACTGCTTTTACTAGAATGCAGTTAGCTTAATTACTTAATCCGATTTTATGAACACTTTGAAAACTCGTCTTTATAATCGACCAATCAGCTGTAAATCTCACAAAAAAATGACTTCCAAGTAAACTGGATAGAAATTTAAATTATTCACCATGGTGGTATTTTTCCGTATCGTAACGTGCGTAACTGATCGGGTATAATTTGCAATTTAAACAAATATTAAATATTCAACGTCATTTTGATAACGAATATAGATAATGGAGACAATTTCAGAATTAGTTTTACACAACATTAAACTTCTATCCATTGTTACCGCAGTAAAATAATTTATTGTGTTATTACAAATCGATGCCGCTGTTGTCACTGCGCTAAAATAAACAGAGGTAATCATTATGTGTGTTGAACAAAAAATGTTAATCATGATATTTGGCATCTGTGCAGATATAATTTTTACCGTAGCTTTTAGTTTTGATTAGTAGTTTGATTATAAGTCATTTTGGAACCTCCTCTGTATTTCATTTGCTATAAGTTATCAAAAAAGGAAAAACGGTTTCCGGTAGAAGTTTTGACATAGAATCCAATGGCGTAGTTAGTTTTTTTCTATTACGTTTAGTTTCTGACATATGACACTAAGATTTTTTTTTAAATGGAACACCCTATATACTTTTAGTTCATTTAATTCCGTTGATTTTTACTTTTTCAACGGCGTATTAAAACATATAAGTTTGTAAACGTTAATCTTGGTAATTAGAAAAAAAGCGTTTCCTTAAGAAAAAAGTGCTAAATAATATGTATAAAAATACCCACAGTCGAAACAAAATTTGGCTATGTTCATATTAACATGTTACATGTCGTTTATAAACAGTTTTTTCAACATCCTACTTAAAAATAGTAGAAAATGGAAATGGCCACTTTTCTTATTAAAGTGACGGTAGAACCATTTGTAACTTAGATTTTTAATAAGATTTATTAAAAATAATTAATTTTCTGATGTGTTAGTTTATATGATTTCCGATTTTGTTTGGTATTTTAGATATTGGCCTTTTTTAAGCTTAGCAAAAGTCTTTTTTTAAAATAACAGGATTAACCTCTACAAACTTATATGTTGTAATACACCGTTGAAAAGGTAAAAATCAACAGAATTAAATGACGTAAAAATATACAGAGTGGTCCAGTTTTAAGTGTCAATAATTCACCATTCGATCGTCCAGCAAAAAATAAGTTGACTTATATTATGCCATTTTCCTGAAGAAAGCTAAAAGTCGATTTTCATGACTTTAATTGGTGTACCTCAATTTTCTGGATTAAAACAAAAAAGTCTATAATTCAATGAAACACTGATAACAGTTCAAATTAAATTTTCGGACTATTTCAATTCTAAAAAATAGTGTTCAAGACTAATATCGTGCCCAAATTTTTTACTTTCATCACTGGAGTGTCTGAAACTTAACTTTCACTATATTCACTATTATAAATAGTTTTAAACTCGATTTTTCAGTGTTCAAACACTAAAAACCGTCCGAATTGCTTAGAAATGTGTTGCACTGATGAGTGTAGAAGTCAATTTAATAGTTTTTTCAATTAATAAATGACGTTTTCAAGACTAATGGACAGTGTACAAACTGGCATTCAGGCCTGATAAGTCAAAACCTTGTGAAGAGCCTTAAAACTCTAATTTTCAGATTAAAATCAGCCTTAAAGCAATAAAAAAAGGCTAGATATTTAAGAAATGGTCAAATTATTAACAGTGAAGTGTGTAAAAGTCAATTTAAAATAGTCACAAAGCTTGAAATGGCATTTTAAAGCCTTTGGATAATGTACAAATTGTTTTTTAAGTTTGCTATGTCAAAAACTTGACTAAGATAGTCTTGAAACTCGATTTTCCAATCTGAAAGCAGTTTTGAAGCCTTCAAAATTGTCCAGAGTTCTAAGAAAATAAAAAGCAAAGTGAAAAAAATCAAAAGTTAGTCTTCAAGTCAATTTTCATGAATCTAATGTCAATATCCTGTATTTAAAACTATTTTCAAGACTAAAATATTGAAATGTGTTTTCAAATTATGAAACTGGTTCAGAGTCACCTTTTTGTGACCAATAAGTCCATTTTCCAAGTTAAAATGTGTGAATTTGTAGTCAGAAATTCAGTACTAAAGTTTTCTAACTTATCTGAAAACTATGACGACTAACTGCGGAGACAGTTTTTAAGCCTCTCAAGTCTATTTTCACAGTTTCCAAGTCAATTTTCAAGACTAATGTCTTTCAATTTGTCGGAAAACTATGAAAACTGGTTACAAAGACAATTTTTAAGCCTTTTAAGTCAATTTTCACTGTTTGTAAGACAATTTTTCAGTTGGGTTGGGAGGGTTTTAGTTCATGAACGTAATAACTCATTTATCTCGTAAACGAAAGTTTCAAATCAGAATTTTATAAGAAGTAGATGACCTAACCTAACCTAACCTACTTATTTTTTCAAACTGAACAAGAAAAGTAAGGTCTGACAGTTATGACAAGACACGGATTTTTCTAACTGAACTTTGAACGACAGTATTTTTCTTAGGAAGCATTTTCAGGAAAATTACATAATGCATGTCAACTTTGATTGGCTATCGAATAGTGAATTATTGACATTTAACTGGACCACCCTGTATAGGATGTTCTATTTAAAAAAATGTAACTTACTGTCATATGTCAGAAACTAAATGGAATAGAAAAAAACTGACTACGCCATTGAATTCTACATGAAAACTTCTACGGGGAACCGTTCTTCCTTTTTTGATAACTTTAAGAGCAACTGAAATACAGAAGAGGTTCAAAAATTAACAATTTTCGAAAACCCCCCGTATCTTTGAAACAAAAGAGTCATCTCAGCTCAGAAAAAGAGATCAGAACACGTGTGCTACTTTTTTTCTATCTATTACCGTTTTCTCTGTACCCCGTAAAACCATCGAAAATGCAGCACCCTGTGCAGGGTATATCAAATTCGATGGTTTTACGGGAAATTTACAAAACTAGCAAATATTATTTCTGTTAGCAAAGAAAATCTTTCAGAGAAATAGTTACATCCATTGGCAACAAGTCAGAAAACGTCATAGTCACGTGAGAATTCAACCAATGAAATTTGACATTTACTGTTTCTGAGTTGGAAAGCAGTCAGAGATTGCCTCTGCTAATCGATTTTTGCAAACTTGTCCTTGATTTTTGAAAATTACAGCTCCAACTGAACATGTTCTACTCATTCATTCCAAGTTTTCAATACGTATTTTGTAACACTCTGTAAAGCATAAAATTAAATAGGCATCTTAAACTAAGAACAAAGAAGACAGTTGGCAAAATGCCAAAGTAATAAAAAGTAGAAAAACTCTATTCAAGATTAAAAGAATCCATCAAAACAAAAAAACAATTTGTTTTCTTGTCCCAATCAACTCGTTGACGAATATCGGCAACATTTGTTACCCCCCCACCATAAACTAATAAAGAAAATTGACGTGAAATCCCCAGTTTCCTGTTCAGGCTCCCTAAAAATAACGGTTTTCAATTCAAAGCTCCAAACTTGGAATATTAGGTTATCCCGAAAACGAAGCAAAGTTCTCGTTGAAACACTAGTCTAATTTCGGGAATAAAAGACCTCATCGTTGGGGTATTCCTATTTAAGAAAATAGTGGAAATAAAAGTAAAGCGTCGAACAATTGTACAAAAGAATCGGATTTAATACTGCTCAGAACTGCAATCAGGTTAGAGCCATTAAAAGAGATGGAACAAACAAAGCAGTAAAGGTCCTGTTAATAAAGGACTCCGTCAATAGACGTGTATTTTGCAAAGCTCGTTAAACTTCGTGTCCTTTTGTCTGACGCGAAAAGATAGATGTGCAACGTCTGTGAGAATTAAATTAAAATATAATCATTTAATTCGGCCGATTTAAAAGGAATTAAATTCATTCTTGATCAAAGACCCCGTCTAATCTTAACGGCAAACAAGATATCCTGAGACTCGATTAAAGAAAGCGCAATCCTTTCATGTTTTCCAAATATTACAAAAAAGGGTTAATTCGATTAAAAAAGGACGTTAAACGTTCTCATTGGTAGAGGGGGGGGTCCACCTATTTAACCCTTCGTATAGTCCCCAATCAACGAATCTTACTAAGCCAACCCTTAACCCTTCCTATTCCCACAAATCCTGGCAGATAAGTAATTATTCTTTAATTCAATTTAGAACTCTAAAATCCCCGTCTCTTGCAAAGACAAAGGAATTATTCTCTACCTGGAGGATTTCTGAGGAGAAATAGTATTGTGCGTAATTTGAATAAGTTCCTTCCTTGTTCCTTTTTTTCAACCGCATCAGGAGTTATTTATGGCCATTGCGAGCGAACTATTACACCGAAGCCGTTAGTCTGTATACCAATTAACCAAATTGTGCAAAAAAGGGTGGCCACAAATCAAGGATGCAGATCTGACAACGTCGAATTGAAAGGGAGACCCCAGGATTTATGCTGACGTAAGACGAATAAGGAAAAAGATGGAGATGTCAGTTTCAGGCCGAGCGAATCGCAGATTTATTTAAAATTTATGGTAAATAAATAAATCTTAATAAAGAAGTTGTTTGTTTCAGCTAGTACAGACACATCGATGTGGATTTTGACGTTTTTATTGTGTTCTTTTGTATGGCTGCAACGTTTTTTTTTGTTTCTTTTTATTCCAAGTAGGTTCGAATATTAAGGGAACATAAATATTAAAAAGCTTGTTTTACGCTGTCAGCAACATAAATATTCGATCAAAATAAATAAAATAGTACCTATAATGCAATAACATTCATCCCTAGTTCAATTCCCAGGATTGACTGTTTTTAATTCAACAGGTTTACACCACTAACAAAGTTATTTTATATGGAGATCCTAAATATACATAAGTATGAGATTCCTTGATTTATGAAAAATAAGTAAAATTTAAAAAAGGTTACTTTGGTTGAAGAAAGAAATATTAAACAAATTTGTTTGTTGAAATTGTTGGCTTTTTATTATAGTTGGCGTTTAACATTAACGTTAAAACTTTTTTTTTCAACCAAACCTTCCTGATTCCTCTCTATATTGAATCTTTGTGTAACATTATTCTCTTTATCACTCTTTCTATCTTTATATGTATTTTTGTCTCGTTCTTCTCCTATTTCTATGTAACAATTAATTTCTCATTGTCTTTATCATTCGTCTAGCTGTCTTTCTCTTTATTACGTTTTCTTTACTCTATTTTCACTAACTTTCTTATCTTGTCATACCTGTTTTCGTATTTTCTTTTCATCAAATTTGTTTTATTCCACTTCTTTTTAAAGATAGATTTCTTCCTTTGCCTCTCTCACAAACTCCAAATATGTATCTGAATTTTACAGCTCTCTAATAATTTTCTTTTTTTGTTTGACTCTGCTTTTCACACTGCATATCCATAACTAGCTTTTTACAGAAAATAAATTAAAGCTAAAGAGTTTTAGGCAACTTGGATGTATTACATACAACGTTACGTTATAGACTAGTTGAATTCAAGCACTTACTACTTTGTAAGTTAATAGATAGCTAATAAAATGGGCTTTTTTTACCTTTGTAGGTTTTGGAGATGTAAAACTATCAAATTTGAGACACCCTGAACAGAAAACGCTCGATTAGGAATGTTCTAGTCATAAAATTAATTTTGCAAGTACATAATCTAATCTACGAATTCAGAGACACGTTTGACAACATCGCAGCAAAATTTACGTCTACTTAGACTTTTTTTTAGGTTTTCTGTCTTGGTCTCGCTCATGCAATTATCACTGTTTCTCTGTCAGTTACATGGTGTTAGCTTTGCCGCACTTATAACGACAAACTGAAAAGATACTTCTAAAAGCGAGTAGGGCGGGGAGTTTTATAATAATATTTAAACAAATACTTTATAAGCCAAATTACATTTAGTGGTTTGTTGTATTAAAACTGTGTATTTACAAAACTGTGCTTTAAAAAGGTTTTTTATATTAATTAGTAACCGATAAACCACAACATATCGTACTAAAGTAAACCACAACGCCTAATATAAAATTATTGTTACAATATTTTGTTGCGGTTGGCGCGACAAACGCTAAATCAGAATTAATACATAAAATTTAATTTTGATTAATTTATTATGAGTTTTAAAACGAACTCGCCAATTAGTTGTGCTCATATTATATATTATCGTCATAATTGCTAGGCCTTTCGTTTATTTTAGCCGTTTCATGCATATTTATGGATTTCGATGTAGTTTCGTTATGGCGTTTGGTCACGAGCTTTATTGCCCTTTCTGGATGATTTGGAAAACTGTCTGGTTAGCAATAAAGTATTTCAGCAGTATTATTCACCCAAAACAATGCACGATGATAGCCTGACTGAATGCTTTTATGGAAGTTTAGATTTGTTGACAACTTTTAATAAAGCAATCAAAAAAGTATCAAGATTTTATTCGAAAGTTGAAAAAAAATTAAAACTTGATAGCTTTAAACGTGAATGATGACTTTTGGCAGACGTTCCTATAAATTGATTTATAAACGAGATACAATGATTAGAGCCATCAAACAACTTTTTTGAAATCGGAATTAAAAATTCTCTCCCCAGCCAAAAACACATCGCAACGAATAATGACACATCAACGTCTTTTAGACATGCGAAAAATCGAGTATTTATCTTGGGAGGGTTAAAAAATCCGTGAACGAATAGGCCGTATCAAACAGTGTTTACCGAACAATCAATAACAGATACAACATCGCGTGCATCTGATCCAAAAATTTATAACTGGCAAGATTCATTGCGATTGACAGCATTATAAATAATTGATGGTAACAAATTTGAATCCACAGAGTAAAACAAACAAAAGCACAACAATATTTTGAGCATTATAATAAAGTAATTCCGGGCTGGTACACACGAAAACCTCTAGAAACGTATTTATTCTATTCAATGCATACAAATTTCATTTATATTTACGTGCGCCGTTTTTCTTTCGCATGCGGCCATATACGAAATAGCTGGCTCTCTCATATTATAGAAGAAATAGGGAGCTAAGAACAGCCATTTCGGAGCGAGGAACGACGAAAGGCTAAGCTTGTTAATTTAATTAAGAGGCATAAATTTTCTGGAAGGATGTACTTACTTCTGGAGCGTTGATGAGAGGTATCCGATGTGACAGAAACAACGTCTCCTCATCTTTTTCTTTTTTATGTTTTTTTAATTTTTTTTATACAATAATGATGATCAAACAAGAAGTATTTTTGTATGCGATTGTGCACTCCGAATTAATTCAGTCCTCGTGCGATAAAGACATTTTTCCACCCTTGATATAATATACTATTTTCTACCACACAAGTTTATTGGTTATTTACACTAATTAGATAATTACCACAGGCTGAACGGATATTAATAAAAGACTTAGAAAAAGGATCAGAAACATCAGGACCATAACCCGTTGATAAGAAGGGGCTGAAGAGAGTGGAGAAAAAACATGAAGAAAATGAAAGTGATAAAAAACGTTATGGGGAAGATGCAGCAAAGCAAATCAATTGGTTAAATCTTTCTGAAGAAGAATTCTTATAAAATCACTAGGGTTAATGTCACTTAAATGTTCTGCGAAAGATAAAAGTGACAAAAACCTTGTGGGGAAGATGTAGCAAAGCAAATTCATTTATAAGCCAGAAAAGTTACGGAAATTAGTGTTCCTGACGATGCTTCATGTGGGGCTCTTTGAAAAATATTTCTTAGGAAGTCACTTAACAGTTATGAAGAACATATAAATGACAAAAATCTTATGTAGAAGATGCAGGAAAGCAAATGAATTGATAAACCAGCAGAATTACAAGAATAAATGTGCCTGAAGATGCTTTTACATTCTATACAAGAATCTGTGGGCTCCCTAAAGAAGACTTCTTATTAAATCGCTGTTAATATGACTCAAATGTTCTGAGGAAGATGAAAGTGATAAAAAACGTTATGGGGAAGATGCAGCAAAGCAAATCAATTGGTAAACCGGAAGAATTAAGGAAATTAGAGTTCCTGACAATGCTTTTTCGTTCGGCAATGATATGGGACCTGTCTGAAGAAGAATTCTTATGAAATCATTAGGGTTAATGTCACTTAAATATTCTGCGAAAGATAAAAGTGACAAAAACCTTGTGGGGAAGATGTAGCAAAACAAATTCATTTATAAGCCAGAAAAGTTACGGGAAAAAGTGTTCCTGACGCTCCTTCAGTGATGTGGGGCTCTCTGAAACAGATTTCTTAGGAAGTCACTTCTGAAGAACATATAAATGACAAAAATCTTATGTAGAAGATGCAGCAAAGCAAATGAATTGATAAACCAGCAGAATTACAGGAATAAGTGTGCCTGAAGATGCTTTTACATTCTATACAATAATCTGTGGGCTCCCTGATGAAGACTTCTTATTAAATCGCTGTTAATATGACTCAAATGTTCTGAAGAAGATGAAAGTGATAAAAAAAACGTTATGGGAACGATGCAGCAAAGCAAATCAATTGGTAAACCGGAAGAATTACGGAAATTAGAGTTCCTGGTAATGCTTTTTCGTTCGAAAATGATATGGGATCTGTCTGAAGAAGAATTCTTATGAAATCGCTACTGTTAATGTCACTTAAATTTTCTGCGAAAGATAAAAGTGACAAAAACCTTGTGGGGAAGATGTAGCAAAGCAAATTAATTTATAAGCCAGAAAAGTTACGGAAATTAGTGTTCCTGACGATGCTTCATGTGGGGCTCTTTGAAAAAGATTTCTTAGGAAGTCACTTAACAGTTCTAAAGAACATATAAATGACAAAAATCTTATGTAGAAGATGCAGCAAAGCAAATGAATTGATAAACCAGCAGAATTACAGGATAGATGATAATAAAGGAAACTCAAATGTTCTGAGGAAGATGAAAGTGACAAAACCCTTGTGGCGAAGAACAAGCAAAGCAAATCAATTGGTAAACTAGAAGTTGAAATTTCAGCATAACTCAATCACGCTTAGTGCTTAAATAAAAAAAGTTTTGATATTACACAAATTCGATTGTTACTAACTTCAAGGCTGTCGTTGTGCAGAAAATTTAATTTTTCGCTTTGTAAAGTTCAAAGAGTAACTTAGAAATCTTATTAACTTTTTTTTCTAAATACCCTAAAACGTATTTCCAAGTATAATGAACGAGTATAAATTTTCATACGCCTACAGGCTAGCGCCCATAAAAGAAGACTTTTAAAAACCCCCAATTTGTTTCTAAAGCTGCTTCTGGTAATTTAAAAAATTATGTTTTTAACTTTTTTTCCATTAGAAGTTTTTAGATTTTCTCCCTTTATGAAACGCGTCAGTTTCGTCGCCTCAAAACCAAACGACTGGGTTATTGTTGATTGTGTGCGGGTTTATTACGAGGGCAAGGCCATCTGACTGCTCCCGTTTGATATAACAAATTACAAAGCTGCGTTTTTCTAGGCTTTTCGAGCTGAGTTTCCTCGACGTTTGACAAATATTTTCCAATTTTTATGGCTCAAATATATATACATTGCTGTGATTTATTGGTCCTCATTTCTCGTGGCGTTGCTCCCAAAATAGGGCACGCATTCGCTAAACTATAAAATGCAGCTTATTGTAAAATATTGCCGGCTGCCGGATCTCTCGAGGTCTGAATTTCTATATCAACATTTGCACGTTCTCAATTTATGGAAAATCGCAATTTAATATTCGATTGAACGTAAGATAGTATATCATTTCTTTTATGATTCAATACAAAGAAGCAACAACGTTGCTTTATAATTTTCACGTAACTGTGAACGAAATAACCAAGATTATTATTGTGTTCTTCATTGCTTTTGCACAGTCAGTGAAGTTTCTCAAAGACTGTTGACAAATATCTGAAATTAATTTGTTGTGCCTCAGAAAATAATCCGGTTAAGAAGAACCCAAGAGTGTCTCTCGTGTGTATGTAAGTTTCATTTCGCGTGATTGCAAATTAATAGATTGTGGAGTTCATTAAGGCGGAACGCAGGTGGGTAATACAATGCACATGCTCAAAACAGCATATAGCAGCATTACAAGCAGTTCTGGCATAATTAATGTAAGTGCGAAAACCGTATATCAAAGGGCATCTTCTGGAATCACCGTATAGATCAATACCCACTAAATTAGCTGGGTGACGTAGGCAGATTGTCTATGTCTGATTTTGTTAACGACTGGCTGCAGACAACTAATAAATTATTATCGACCAAGGTAGTAATTCCCTTTAGTTCACACGAAATAAGGGTTTTTGTAGAATCTGCAAAGCCTATGTTAGGGTGGTTCAAATTGAAATCCTAGAACGCACATCAATATTAAAGCGTAAAGTATTTGCTGTTACTGACAGAAGTGAAATTCGAGCATTTTTCAAACGTTCAAACTAGACGGCTTATTGACATATCCAAGTTTATACTCAACAAATATGGGCTGAGATATCTGGATACTTCCCCGGGATATTTACTTTTAACTTTAGTTGCTAGTCGCACCGTACTTTAAGCAACGCAAAATCTTCCATTGTTACGAAATAGGCTCGATCAAAACTTGTTACAACTTAAAGCACAAACTTGACAAGATTTATGCTTTTTCGACAATATTTTTCTCAATTTTCCAACGAAAATATGTATGTTTATTTTTAAAAATGTTTTGAAATCGAAATAAGGCACACGTGTCACTTTATTCCTTCCTAACTTGCACCCACCTTGATCGAAACTTAAAAATAAATTGACCACGCACACATCGTCTAAAAACAGATCCAATTCTTCGATCAACAAGATTCCATCTTATGTCGAATTTGTTATTCAATATGATCCATGAATCATTTTTCCTTTAAATTGTGTACATGTTTTACTCAAATTAATGAAAGGTAAAGGTTAAAAGGTTTGAAAACGACTTTTTAAAGTGCTCAAATCGTCCCATTAAAATACTAAATTCGTTTATTAATTTACTATAATAACTGTTTTATTATTATTCCTAAAAAATGGCTTTTTAGGCTTAAAAATGTGGTGGTGGTGACTGGTTAAATTTTAGCGAGCTTGTAAAAAAATATTTCATCTGCAGCAAGACTCATTTAGGCTGATATTTCAGAAAGTAAAAGAGAAAAAAATCTGAACAAATCCTCACTTAATCTACTTAACTAAGGCTACAAATGAGCCGGAAATCAAGACCATAACTGTGAAAATGTATGTTTGGTGGCCTACTTTAGGCCTACAAATCCAACCAGCCACAAATCTTTGCAATTGGGACAACAAAAATTCTGAAAAAATTTACGCCTAATCTACTTTACTAAAGCTATCAGAGCCAAAAATCAAGGCCCTACCTTAATAACTAGACTATTCCTTTGATAAAGGAGAATACTCTGAAGAAAAGACGGTTTGTCTCTCAGTAAAAATCTGAAAAAAAAAATGGCTGTAAGATTCAATTTCACAATTTGGTGAGGCTTTAAAGTTATTATGCTCCGATCAGGTAAATAATTAGACTCGCACGGTGTATTGAAAGGTCAATCCTCCCCAAATCGAAGCTTTGCAGAGCCTTAAACAATAAAATTTCAGAGAAAAACTAGTACTAGAAGCTTTTGAAACCTTCCAGAATGCCCTAGAAGCTTTCAAATTATCTCAGAAGTTCAGTGAGTTCCAAAAGCTTCCAGAAAATTGCAGAATAAAGTGCAGAAGGCTTAAAGCTTCTGAAGTGTCTTGGAAGCGTTCAGATTGCTGTTTTCCAACTATTTTGACTTGTTACAGCCAGTTTTTTCATGTTGAACTTGAGTTAGGTTAGATAAGCGTCGTGCAGTGTACTTAACGGTTAATAATACACAATCAAAGTATTTAAGGGTTGTAAACAAGAAAAATTTCAGTGAAAAACGCACAAAATCATTTGAGGTAGTTTTAGAAGTTTTCGAAACTTTTCAGAATGTCCCAGAAATTTCCAGAATGCTCCAGAAAATCTAAAAAATGTCCTAAAATTCCCAGAAGCTACCAGAAAGTATTAGAAGCTTCTAGAAAGTCTCAGAAGCTTCCAGAAAGTCTCAAAAGCTTTCAGAATGTCTCAGAAGCTTCAAGAGAGCCCCAGAAAGTCCTAGATGCTTCCAAAAATTTTTATTAGCTTGCAAAAAGATGCAGAATGGTTTAAAAGCTTCTGCAGTGTTTTGGAAGGCTTCAGACTGCTATTGTCAAAGTATTTTGACTGCTGGAAGCAAGTTTTCCCTATTTGGACTTGGGTTAGGTTAAATAAAAGTCGTGTGGTGTACTGAACGGCTAAAAATACACAATCAAAGCTTTAAAGGGTCTTAAATTTCAGTGAAAGTCGCACAAAATCATCTGAGGTAGTTTTAGAAGTTTTCGAAACTTTTCAGAATGTCCCAGAAACTTCCAGAATGCTCCAGAAAATCTAAAAAATGTCCTAAAATTTCCAGAAGCTACCAGGAAGTATTAGAAGCTTCTAGAAAGTCTCAGAAGCTTCCAGAAAGTCTCAAAAGCTTTCAGAATGTCTCAGAAGCTTCAAGAGAGCCCCAGAAAGTCCTAGAAGCTTCCAAAAATTTCTATTAGCTTGCAAAAAGATGCAGAATGGTTTAAAAGCTTCTGCAGTGTCTTGGAAAGGTTCAGACTGCTATTGTCCAAACCACTTTGACTGCTGGAAGCAAGTTTTCCCTATTTGGACTTGGGTTAGGTTAAATAAAGGTCGTGCGGTGTACTGAACGGTCAACAATCTTCAATCAAACCTTTTTTCAGGAAAAAACACGCATAAACTAACTCTACTAGTTCCAGAAACTTCCAGAAAGTCCAAGAAGCAAAGATAAAGGACAGGTGTCAAATTACGTCACATAACATCTCTGACAGAAACGTGTTTACGTACTTACAAAGCTTTTCTCTATCTTTGCTCCAACAATGATTTTAAGTGGTTTTCTCTTCTTATCGTTGATTTCTTATAGATTATTTTGAAATTTTCATACCTGTATAATACTTTTTAGTCGTTTTTAATTAACCAAGTACAAAGGGAATGTTTATGTAATAAATACAGGGTGGGCCAATGTGTCAGTGGTTTCAATTTGACAAAAAACTCTATGACCGTTTCTCTCTATCTGTTATCGCTTGGTAGATGTAGTTTCTCTAAATTTGGACTTATTTCCAAATTGTCTCAGACAGATTATGTCTATTAAATAAGATTATAACTGCCATTTAAAAGCATCCTATTTGGTCCACCATACAAATGTCTGTAACACTCTAATCGAACTTTATGTAACTACATAGTAACATAATAGCGTGATTTGTTATCTGTTTCCGCTTTAATTCTGTCTCGTTCGTCAAAGGGTTTTTTTCAAAACGATATGAGTACAAGGATCCCATTTTATTGAACAAGAGGCTGAGTCGCATTGACTTTTTTCCAGTTAGAAAGTTTTCCGATCAACTGTTGCGAGTTATCCAATTTTGAATATTGGCTTTTATTCGAGATGCCGATACAAGGTAGAGCGGCCTCCGATGTTGTATCTATACACACGCCTCAAAGTTGAAATTGCTATCTTGGGAGGGTTACTGAAATTAGACAGTGGCGTGCCAACGATAAACCTACATGTTTCAATCAACTTACTTGATAAAAGCATGATTAGTTTAGCACTCTCTCGCATGTTAACAACACCGTAATAGGTGGGGCGCAGCTAAATTTTGCATGACACTCGAATGTCTTTAACTATGAAAAAGTTCAAAGTTCATTCAGGTGCCAGCACGAGTTACATGAATCGTAAAAGACAAAGAATTGTATCGATTCTAGGCGCGTATAATAGAGAATATTACGGCATCCTGATGTTCCGCCCCAGTTTGAAAGGACATTAGGGCCTTCGCCAAAGGGCGTCGGTGAAATAGAGCAAAAGGCACTTTAAATAAGCGACGGATCGAAGAAGGCGCAGCGCGTTAAGACGGGGGGCCGATAGCGAAATGATTTGGCAATAACGGGTAACGAACGCGATGTTTTAAACATAAGGAAGGCAGAAATTAAGACGGGCACTAAAGATAGGTTTATCTCGGGAAAGCATGAAAGATAAGCCCCATTCTATCGCGAATTACTTTCAAGAGAGGGTCGCGTTTTATGACGGGTTTCAATCACCTGATGAATGCAGCTCGGTTACTCATTTCTATAGCCAGACACTTCGTTACACTAAATAAATGTCGAGTTGAAAGGAATTGATTTAATTGAGAAAGTTATTCAACGCAAACTTCATAAAACTGTAATTAACAACTTTTTATTTTGTTTCAAAATTCGCGACCCTCATCACTGTATTATAGGTATATCTGACACTATAAGTAAATCAGTATTTTCCCACGTTGTCTAAATAATGTAACATCAGAAGGGAAACCGAAAATAAACCTTTCAAGTTGCACTGTCACAGCGAACAAATCAGGGTGAAAGTCCAAATATAGGTCTCGGAAAACTGACCTAAATTTGCTATCTGACCCGCTCGCATGCGATAAATAAATATGGAATTAGATTAACATAATAAAACATTAACGTCGAATTAAACTGGAATAGTTTCGAAAGAGCTTAGGTCAGAACGTGTACATAATGAAGGGGGGTTTAGGACGAACACGTTGCCACCTTTATCAAAAAAGTTATGTAATTTGATGGCACGGACGTTGCGTAACCCAATAAAGGCCCCCTTTGTATGGCCATTTTTTCACTTTGGACACGCATATTGGGAGTAACTAGCAAAAGTTTCCATCCAAAAACGACAGCACCTGACAATTAGCGATATTAAAAATTGCTTTCCTCACTTACCTGGCAACTGTGTAATCAGGACATCGCGTGTTCAGCTTCAGCTGCAATGTTCGTATGGCGTGATTCGAGAAATCCCAAATACGAGGCGAAGCGAAATTGGTAGTTAACATCTAAATCAACACGTTTTTGGGGTCCCGGGCCAGCCAAGAAATTATTCATAAATTGAAAAGCTTAATTTTAACTTAAACACAATTTACTAGGCGTTTGTTTCTGGAGAAATCAAGCCCCTTCTATGATCTAACTATGATCTAACTTAATTTGATCATGTTACATCTAATGCTGCAATTCTGGATATTCTCAAGCGTTGAGCGTTATTTTTATGTATTGCAAAATATACGAGACAAAAAAACGAGAACCTAAAACATGAAACCTTCTGGTTGTCGGGGCGTTAAAGAAAGTGCCACAATGCGCTGCTACACAACATATTTACATAAAACTCATTTTCAGAAGCATCTGCACAACGGTGTAATGCTCTATTATGTTTATAACACCTACAATGGCGGATGGAGACCTGAAAAAAGTAATATCGCTATTATATTGTATTTTACATGACCTACGCTTGAAAACGTGTTCGGTGAAAGTAATGAATTTACGGGATGTGCACTTTATAGTGCAAGTTACTGCATAATTACTATTTTTTATTTATTTTTGAGGAATTTAGAATTTGTTGTGTACTCTACAATGATTTCTCAACTCTTAATATTAACTTTTTCCTAATATGTTTGTTTAAATTTATTAATAGTTTTTATTACTGAATACTCTCTACTTTTCTCCCTGATGTTACCTCATTTTGTAGTGTTTTTCAGGTTATTAGTTAGGAAATTTATAAAGGATTCCAAAAATCTGCTTAAAACAGTCATTTGTTGACTCTATGTGGGTTCGACAAGCAATTTTGTTCCTGACTGTCCTTTCAAACTGTGTTTCTGTCAGTTTAACATTTGAAACCACTTTTTTGTTGGACGTTACCTCATTTTGTAGTGTTTCTTCAAGTTATTATATTTTACTCAATAGCTAACATAGGTTACTTTTGATCTGACAGCATAGTTTAATTTAGCAAAACAATCGCCGGAACCTATTATCCAATATGTCAATCACTTGTCAAATTTTTGATACGTGTTTTGATTACTTTATTTGCTCAACTTAAAAAACTCCTTTTTCTGATTTATTTAATCATATTATTAGATACAAAAAATTGGAAAGTTCCCCATTACTCAAATTACCCTTTCTGGGTCGAATTTCAAGCAAAAAACTTCTGGAATAGTCCTATTAAAAAATATAATCGTGTATAAAAAATCTTTGGTTGATGATGGTTACCAAAAACAGAAACGTCGGACTTTCTCTAATATGATATTGTCACGCCATAGAGGAGGAAAAGTAGCAATGGTAAAGTGTCATTTATTTTCAGTTATGTCATCAAATAAATCAACAAAAAAAATAAAAATTAATTTTAAAAATTTCAGTTGATTTCGGATATTTTCAAAAGTAATAGAAATTTTTTGAAATTTTAAAACGGAACATTATTAAACTCCAATTTACTAAACCTAAAATTAACCAACTACACACGAATTTGTGGCATCTTGTATTTTTCAAAAGAAAAAAAAATTGACAAGTGATTGACGAATGAGATTCAGAAAAAATTCTGAAACCTAATTTAAAGTATGTCGTAAAATCAAAACTAGCGGTGTTGGCTATTGAGTAACATATCACCCTGTACATTCAATTTGATTTTCCAAAGAAAAATCCAACAGATTTAACTCTGGAGGTTCCGTAAACCACCCAACTAACTGGATTTACTAAGTGTTTAATAATACTTAAGTTTTGTAATTGCTTAAAGGGAAATTTGTTGGAAGTTAATAACGTTTTTGTTTTGGTTATTGTGAAAATCTATACGATTTAAAATAATATAAAACTGTATTTGCATGATGATATGAATAATGCATTAGGAAGTATGGTCCAATTTTGGCCTTTTTTTTGAAGTTTCCATTTTTCCATTGGACAGTTGGTTTTGTGAAAGTATTGCAGGTAAAAACCGTTCAGAATCCCACTTGAAATGCATAATAGCAAAGTGGCTGTATATAGACACGTTCCAGCAGTAGAATCGGAATCGGTTGAATTCGGAATCGAAATCGCCTTATTCGAGAGCCCTTCGGATTTAAACCGTATTTGAATTTATTTTATATTAGGCGGCTTGCGCTACCTCCGCCGACCCGATACGGGGATTTACCTTGACAATTATGGGTCCGTCGGGCGGCCATAATACGGCAAATTCCTATTGGGCCCCTGAAATAACCTTACGTCGCCTTTAGTCTAAATAATGGCCTGCAATCCCCGCCGCAATCCGGTCACAAGTCAGAGAGGGATTTCCAGCCAAACCTCGGTACCGTCTCAAATCGGAAAATTTACTTTTACTACGTTGCATTCGAACCGCTTTTTGATGGTAGAATAACATTCGCTGAACAGTAAGCCATTGCAAAATAAACAAAGATAAATCTTTGAAATTGACTGATGCTTTATATGGTCTTTATTGAGAAGAAATTATTTAACTGGTCACTTGTCTGTTAATTGGCTCTGCTCTCAGCAATTTGCCAGCCAAACTAGTCACTTAATAATTTTCCTTGTATTACCTGTGTCTTTTCACTTTATTTAAGTACTTTTTACAGATATTCTTAACTACCAACATATGGCTTTATGTCGACATTCTCTTCTTCGTTGTTAGGTTATGTTCTAAATCTCTAACTGTCAACTACAACTCTTTTTTTTTCTCCTAATTTCTAACTGAACGCACACATATAACACCCTTTCATTTTTTTAGTAAACATACTAAATTAATCTTAATCTAAAATATCATTCAAGTGCATGTCTATTCAACATAACATTCCAAGTATTTTGCTTTTTTAGTATTTTGCGTATTCCATGTAAATGCAAATCTTGAACAAGATAAGATCTATCTACTATTACAGTTATCAAATACCATTCTTATTTCCCGTTTAGTTTTTTTGAATGTATTTTTTTAACTGAAAGTGAGTGCCTCACAGGTCTTCCTTAAACGGTCCTTTAGAGCAAAAGTGCTCAGAACCAAATTTGTAGAGAATGAAATTCTCTATAACTCTGTAGTTTACACTTTTGCTGCAACTCATCAATTCAATTCAAATTCAGTGTCCAAAAACAGCAACTTGGACTTAGAAGAACTATAATAATTTTTTTCAGGTCCGTACTTCAAGTAGTTTCGAAGATATGAATTTTCAAACTTTCACAGACCAACAAAGGCAGTTTGGCCTTAGAAGACACTAAGTCGAACTTTCCTGAAGTACTGCCCTGTTAGCCAACCTATTGCAACGTTTTATTTTTGTATACTGTCCTGACATTATCCAAGTTCTGACAGAAAAATCAGATATTTAACTTAACTATCTTACTAATTCTTTAGATTCAACAGTGTGACATTTCCATAGTTCTAAGAAATTTTTCAATGGTCTTCTAGAAAAATTATTATACTCCTTAATTCTACTTATTGATTTTATTGGATTTTAATCGAATTATTTCTGTTTGAAGGTTTGAAATTTAAATCTTCAATACTAATCTAACGAAAAAAAGCAGGTATTAGAAGATTGGTAAAGGATCAAGCTTTAATTACTTTTTATTTTGGTTAAGAGTAAAAAAATGTAATGTAATATACGTGGTTTTGGTTTTCCTACGTCTCAAACAAGGTAATTGTAATAGTAGACATTATTAACTAATTCTAGATAATTTCCAATTTTTGCTTATACTAAGGCATTTGGTAAAAAAAAACTAAGTATTTTTTTGTCGAGAAAAAATATGAACTGAACTGATCTAAATTAATATGAATTAATTCTTACTGTTTTTCTTGGAAGATAATTCAAAAAAATATCGTTCCACATACATTACTAAGTTTTTTTTTTAAGGTGCCGAACCATTATAAAAGAAAAATGCCCTAAGCGATGCGAGGGGAAAAAGAAAAGTGCCCCAATTTATCACATTCGAATACTTTACCCATACTTTCATTTTTACCGTAAAATTAACGTAATATTTTACTTCAATAGGACAGTTTTTCGGTTTAGACTGACGTTTATATTAATAACGGGTTTTTTTGCCATATTTTATAAACCGGCCCGAACGGTTCCTTTTAAAGTTTTCAGTCCTTTTTCTGCCGCGTCGACCGAATTTTTCTCATAACACGCTTAAGTATGATAACCAACTATTTATATTCAAATGGGTTTTAACATTCTTCAGTGCCCTCGTAAGTCCTATAAGAGCAGAAACGGAAGTAAACAAGATTCCGTAAAATAACTTGGGGGAGCGAATTGTCACCCTCCCAGGGGATGAGCCGGTAAGTAGGCCTGGGCCATGCAAGGCACATTGTACCACAGAGCTATATCGATCGGGCCTTTTTGATAACTATGTGACTGGAATTCCACTTTGGGTTAATACGAGGGGAGAGGGGTGGTTTCATTGTGTATTGCATTCAAGGCGGATGTAAGCGATTTAGTGCTGTTATACGGATTAATACTGAATGTCAACTGCTTTTTTTTATTCAAAGCATTTTTTTCCTGCATATAAGTGCAAATAATCAAGTTTTATAAAGTGAATTATACTGAGTAATTCAACTTTGACCCTCACCGTTGAGATACTATAAGAGATGATACGACAAAGTTTAAATTGGGGTAAAGTTGCGCAATTTTTAAAGCTGAAACAAATGCCGTTTTAAAAATTTCGATTATTCGAGTACTTCTACTAAATTCTGATTTTTTCTGTTTATTTATTTTTAACACAAATCATAATTATGCTCTTAGTAATATAACCAGTTTATTGAACTGCAATACCTCTTTTCCCTTAAAGATTTTGATAAACTGGCGACCGTCTGTCTTTTCTCGTCCACCCACACAAATTGGATTTATATTGGAAATAGTCAATTTGCAATAAATTACATAAATAAAACTGAAAATGCTTGGACTCAATCAAGTTGGTTTGAAAATGGAATTGTTAACTCCGAATGAAACGTTTCTTGTTCTTTTTACAGAAACGTATATTACATTTCTCTTTAATAACTTGTGAAAAAAATCTCGACTATCTATTACATCGTACACATTTTGAAAACGAAAAATATCCAACTGAAAGTGCTTGTGGCAAAAATGAACAAATTTAAATTACGACCCAATTTCTGTCTCCTGCAAACTCCCAGTTTTCGGGATGCAAAAATTCGAAACATAATTTGCCCGCGCAGAATACAAAGTTTAAACAAAAACCTATTTTAATCATGGTAACAAAAAAGCGCCTCTTTAGCACTTCCGGCACGATTCGAAAGAACAATTTTATTTTTAAAGCCAGTCATTTATTTTTTTGCTTTGTGGGGAAAAGGACAATTGCCCTTAAAAACCGATAGGGAGCTTCAATCATCCAGAAATTAAGTAAACTTTAAGTAGTCAGTTACTATTATGCTATGACTTACCCTATAAAAAGTAACTTAGATTTTAATAACGATGACCTAATTAAAAAGGCAATAATTTACGGTTTAGTGTGACGATACATTGCAGTAGGTCTCTAACATTTTTTTAATGGGGGAGAATAAAGAACTACGTAGTATAGAGGGTACAGGAACGAAATGTATTGAGAAGAAGGTGATTGATCGGTTTTAGGGTGTCAGCCATTGACACAGGAACCATTTAGTTTCGGGCCGAAAACAATAAGTGGGTTATTTGTTTTTTGCTGGCATGGTTTTTCGCTACAAACCCAGCTAATATTTCACCGTGATTTTGGATGGTTTGCGGAATTTAGGGTTCTTTTGCATTAGCAGCGTCACAAAGTTTCAAACTATATCAATTGTGCAAATTTTTGGTGGTAAAATGTCTTGCTTTTGGAAGTACAACAGTTGAAAAAGCTCAAGGGAGGTGTTTCCACAAAAGCCATCCGCCACGCTCACGTATTTCCCCTTAATGCCATTCAAATTTCAATTACTTTTAAGCACATTACGACGAATTAACAAGTAATTTTCACATGTTCCCGAATAATTAGCAGGCGGCGTACCTCAGAGGAACGTAACACGTCGCCACCGTTTCGGTTGACAATTCTTTAATTGCCTCCGAACTGCCACGCAAAGTTTTTGCTTTATTTATTAATTGTTACGGTGCCTCGGTTTTTCATTATTTCAGCTTTTAGCTGATTTTCGTTCTGCCGGCCGTTTTAAAACTCCAGCTTAACAAAAAATTAATAATTAGAAGCGTCAACATGTTACCCAACTTTTCCTAGTAACGCAGTGTGGTGGACTGCGCTCGTCGCTTATTACTGCAATAAGTAGAATTTCGAGGGAATAAAAAGGTTCATCGAACTTTTTTTTATGGAACGTGACAGTGATATTTGGTTACGAAACAGTTTTATCACGTTGAAGAACAAACATTTGCAGTGTCACAGTTGTGGCATACCGAAGAAAAACTTACAATGTCATCAATAACAGAAAAATCATCAATAGTCAATTTAATGCAAATAACTAATCAAATGTAGTTGAGTGTAGAAAAATATACAGGGTGGGGTCCAGTTTTAAATGTCTATAATTCACCATTCAATAGCCCATCAAAAAATAAGTTAACATACATTATGTAATTTTCCTGAAAAATACTTCTCAAGGAAACTATAGTCTATAAAAGTTTAAAAAATCGATTTTTTGTCATAACTGTCAGACCGCTGGAGCAATTTTAATCAAATTTAGAAGAAATATGAAATTAATACTTATTATGTGTTGTTAATGACGTTTCTCGTAACTGTCCAGTGGTGTAAATACAAAAAGATGGTTTTCATTTTCTACCTTATTCTCTACGTCACTGAATATTTTTCAAAAATTTCAGTTTTTTTTGCTTTACTCGTTCAATTTGACCAAATAAGTATCTCTTCTAAAATTCTGATTTAAAACTTCGTTTACGAGATAATTGAGTTATTACGTTCAAAGACCCAAAACCAACCCAACCCAACTTAAAAATTGTCTTGAAAACGGTGAAAATTGACTTGAGAGGCTTAAAAATTGTCTTTGTAACCAGTTTTCACAGTTTTCAGGAAAATTGAAACACTTTAGCCTTGACAATTGACTTGAAAACTGTGAAAATTGACTTGAGAGGCTTAAAAACTGTCTTTGTAGTCAGTCGTTATAGTTTTCAGATAATGTAGTCATAAAAAACTACTTTATCTACAAATTCACACATTTCAACTTTGAAAATTGACTTGGACACCAAAAAGTAACTCTGAACCAATAAAAAGTGACATCAAAAGCTTAAAATTTGCATTTGAAGTAAGTTTTCATAATTTGAAAATACATTTCAATATTTTAGTCTTGAAAATAGTCTTAAATACAAGATATTGACCTTAGATTCATGAAAATTGACTTGAAGACTAACTTTCCAGGTTTGTTTACTTTGCTTTCCATTTTCTTAGAACTCTGTACTATTTTTTGTGCTTTAAAACTGCTTTCAGCTAGGAAAATCGAGTTTTAGGGTTATCTTCACCAAGTTTTTGACCTAGCACACTTATAAAATTATTTTTAAATTTTCCATAGGCTTAAACATGCCATTTCACGCTTTGTCAGTATTAAATTGCTAAAAACTGAAGTTTTCAAAATGATTGACCTTTTTCTTGGAAACATAAAACTAAGTACGTTGATTTGCTTTAAAAGTATTAAATTTCTAATAACTCTAAAAATAAAAAAATTTAATAAAAGTGAGTAGGTATTGAAGTTTTTTATTTGAAAAAAATTATTTTAATTGAAAGTGATGCAGACCGAAAAATTGCGTTTGACAGGCACTGCCAAGTAATATTCATAAAACTTAAGCGAATTAAAATTAGTTTTTATTGAATTATTTTGTTATTTATGAAGTAAATCATAAGTTGTCATTCATCACTGAAATCAGCAACACAACCAACTCTAACCTACTAATAACATTATAATGTTACTAATCATACTTCACATCCAAGAAAATAGAAGCCTTCGAAATGCGACTCTATCGAAAAATGATGAGGATATCATGGACCGAACATATCACTAATGAAGAGGTACTAAGAAGGATGAATAAACAAAAAGAAATTATGAACACCATCAAGATCCGAAAACTGCAATATCTGGGCCACATCATGAGAAACGACTCCAAGTACTCCTTACTCCAGACAATCATCCAGGGAAAAATCAATGGAAGAAGAGGTCCAGGAAGGAGAAGAATATCTTGGCTGCATAACCTCAGGAAGTGGACCGGAAAAACATCAACCGAACTCTTCCGCATTGCCGTAAACAAGGTTAGGCTCGGCATGCTGATTGCCAACATCCGTAACGGATAGGAACCACAAGAAGAAGAATCATACTTGAATCCTTCTTCAAATTGCACTGCAACATATCTTTCATAAGGAAGCTGTAAAAAGTACTTTTACTTTAATGGCAGACGACTTTATATGGAGTACTCGTCCTCCTAAATTGGACGTACAACTTTCAATTCGTAATGATTTAATTCAAAAGTTGAGTGTATGTACCTAATGCCCAAAGGCATAATGAGAAAACGGTTGTGTTCCACGGCGTTCGTTGCCAAGTAAAACAAGAACGTAGTAGAAAATAAACTGATGTCGCAAATTACGGTCCTATTCGCTTTAAAATTGCATTTTTCTAAAGCCGGCTTTAGGCATTCGATTGCAATTTTCCATCCTCGAGCGGAAATTCTTTTGCTTTTCTTAACATAATAGTTTTTCCGGGCGATTTACCAAGATAATCCAATATAACGGCCTCGGTTCTGTTAATGGACTATAGATAAATGTTTAATTTAGTGCTAATGCAATTCCGAATCAACTTTGGCAATTTAAAATATTTAAATTACATCGGATTTTCCCCGAAGACCTGAAAGTGCCGCGTCGAATCTATCGGATTAATTATTTTTAAACGACTCTTAATTTGCACTCGCCCTTCTAAAAACACAAAATTTTAACCTCCATTTCTGCTCAACTCTTTTTATCAGCAAAAATCAGGAGAAAAACCCTCACCAAACCATATTTACTTAACGACGACAAAGTATATTTCCAGCACGCTAATACAAAATATGTATTTATATTTAATTCAAAGGAAGCTGGTTTGTTATTATAAGACGGGCAAAAGAAAAATGAAAAAAAAGGGATCGGAATTAAAACCGCCACCAATATTACGACCCTGCTTACAAATAAAAATATTTAATATTCCGGAAGTTTTAAATGAGCTGGTTTGGTTCTGGTTGCTACGTAAACATTTAAAAGAGCTTGTAAACAAACCTATTAATGAAAACCCCGTTCGGATAATATTACTTTGTTAGTCCTTAACAATTACGCCGGTTGTTTTGCTTAGAATTGTTATCATTAAATTTTTCAATAAGTAAAATGCTCGTTTTACTTTGTTGTGTCAGATTTATGCAGGTCTTATAGCTAACAAAAATGGCATCTCCTGCCATTGTCAAACTGATCTGTCACATTATATCAACACTACTCTTGTATATCCCGTTCTCTGCTTCCAAAAATCTTTCTTAATATTTGGTTCTTCCATTTCTCCCATTCGGTTAAACTTTCTCTCAATGAGACTGTGTTTTTCTTTGACATGTTGCCAGATTAATTCTCAAGGTAAATTTCAATTTGTAAAAGTAGAATGAAATATTAAGTTATAACTAAGACTAAAATTCTAGAGAAACACTCCAAAAGCATATTATGAAAGAATGCACTTGCTAGAATCTGCGAAAGTCGATATAATTTTAATAGTACGTCAATTAAAAATTGTAGAAGAATTTTAAGAAAATGATAAAATTACCATAATTTTAAGCCGAAATCTTGCATCTTTGTTCCATATTACTCTAGGAGCATCGTTGAAGAGTAATGTCTGCATTAACACTGCCCTAGTTTTGTTACTGCACAGAAGCAAAGAATAACACGGGGGTTAGATATTACTTCATCAAAAAATAAGTTGGCATGCATTATGTCATTTTCCTGAAGAACGCTTCCTAAGGAAGAAACAGACCTCCAAAGTTCAGTTTAAAAAAATTTTTAAGTTAAAAAAGTTTTAAAACGTTTTTTTGCAATGCAAACAATTATGAAATGCGTACTCGTTATGTGATTTGAATGACATTTTTCAAAATTGTTTAGATGCGTCGATATAGGGGGATACTATTTATTTTCTACGTTCACTGGATATTATTCAAAATTGACAAAAATGTCTATTTGGGTTATTGTATTTTTTATTTTAAAATGGTTCAAAAGGATTCAAATTTGGTCATCTGTGAGTTTTACGAGTTAACTTTTGACACTAAAAATAGTCAAAAAACAGGATTTTTTGGACTTTTTTTTATTCAATTAAACACTGGTAACAGTCCGAATTTTTGGACTAATTTTATTCTAAAAATTAGTGTTTAAGACTAATATCATAGCATTTAATGCCACAATTGTTTACTTTCATCAATCAAGAGTCTGAAACTTAACTTTTATTATAAAAAATTGTTTGAAATTCGATTTTTCAGTCTTTTAAGCAAAGTGAAGCGTCTAGAAGTCAATTTAATACTGACAAAGCGTGAAATGGCATGTTTAAACCTATGGAAAATGTAAAAATAGTTTTTTAAGTCTCCTATGCCAAAAACTTGGTGAAGTTAACCCTAAAACTCGATTTTCCTAGCTGAAAGCAGTTTTAAAGCCCTAAAAATAGTCCAGAATTCTAAGAACATCAAAAGCAAAGGAAACAAACCTGAAAAGTTAGTCTTCAAGTCAATTTTTATGAATATAATGTCAATATCCTGTATTTAAGACTATTTTCAAGACTAAAATATTGAAATGTATTTTAAAATTATGAAAACTTCCTTCAAATAGAAATTTTAAGCTTTTGATGTCACTTTTCATTGGTTTAGAGTTACTTTTTGGTGTCCAAGTCCATTTTCAAGGTTGAAATGTGTGAATTTGTAGTAAAAAATTGTAGATAAAGTAGTTTTTCATGACTACCACCTAATTTTCACTACTAAAGTTTTTCAACTTATCTGAAAACTATAACGACTGACTACAAAGACAGTTTTTAAGCCTTTCAAGACAATTTTCACAGTTTCCAAGTCAATTGCCAAGGCTAAAATCTTTCAATTTGTGAAAACTGGTCAAAAGACAATTTTTAGGCCTCTCAAGTCAATTTTCACCGTTTCAAAGTAAATTTACTGGGTTTCTGTCAATTTTCAAAACTAAAGTCTTTCAATTTGTCTGGAAACTATGAAAATTGGCTACAAAGACATTTTTTAAGCTTCTTAAGTAAATTTTCACTGTTTTCAAGACAATTGTTAAGTTAATCAAGTCAATTATCTCGTAAACGAAGCTTCAAATCATAAGAGGTACTTATTTTGTCAAATTGGACAAGTAAAGTAAAAAAACTGAAATTTTTGAAAAATATCCAGATAATCAGGCAGAAATATGAAAACCATCTTCCTGTATTTACGCTGCTGGAGAATTTTGGCAAACGTCATTCATAATAAGTATTAATTTCATAAGTGCTTGTTCCAAATTTATTTATTTATGACAAAAAACCGATTTTTTAAATTGAAATTTGAAGGACTGTATTTTTCTTAAGAAGCATTTTTCAGGAAAATGACATAATGCATGTCAACTTATTATTTAATGGGCTATGAAATGGTGAATTATTGACATTTAAAACTGAATCACCCTGTAGAAGGCCAAACACAAAACTACAAGTAAGTACGTTGATTTGCTCTCAAAGTGATCGAACTAAATTTCTAATAAATCTTATAATAAAATAGTGCAAACCGAATAATCAACCAATGATATCTCAATGGTGGGGTTCGAATTTCAATTACCCTGTATATTGTAAGCAAACCAATCACGTTTCGATAAACTGTTCAGTATTTCATAAATCTACAAACTTTTGAAAATATAAAGCTTGTTACCATAAAATCTCAAACTTAGTTTTGTTTAGTAAGGTAATTTTCCGCTTTCGCCTCTCATTATGTCGAATCAAAAATTCATCGCAGTGCAAAACCTAATTTTCTCCCCGTTTTATTTCTCTCAAAAGTCTGAAATAGTTCTACGAGCGTAACGCTAAAGTTTATCCATGTTGCTGCTCTTGCGGAAGTCGCAATTTGGTTGCGTGGAGGCTCCCACAAGGAAAAACTTTTAGAGCAGTGCGGATACCCACGGCATTAAACATTAAATTCAATTTTGAATGACTTTCAATTTATAGCGCCTGTTTTTATGAAGATCGTAAACTCCAAGTGTAACAGATAAAAACAGCTTACAACGCAGCTTAACTGTTCTTATAAACACCAGTAATTTTAATTACATTCCCTTTTAGATTAGCTCACCAAAAAAAGGTCACATGCGCTTACATTATAAAACTTTGCCTTACCATTCAGATCAATGCTGAATGCCAACTTAATAATTTCCCAAGGAAATGTGTTGCTTCTACCATTAAACTATGACGCAGCTGCAATACTGCAACTTGGAAAGTTTAAGGGATGTGGAGACGGACGTTTCTTGAATGTCTAATGACCCTGTCGATATAGTTTTGGAGGCCATAATAGGAGGGAAAAGACGTCACTGTGTAACGTTCACGTGACAAGCTACAGTTCTGGTTTTGCTGCTTAAAAATCAATTATTGAGATGCTCCAAATGGATATTGTAAAGTGACTGATTGATGACGCGTTTGCCTTTTGCCTTTTTTTTCCAACATTCAGATTTTGTCGAAAGAATGGCCGTACACTGACAGACCGCCGGGATAAATATTTCATATATCCGATCGGACAGATCGGATCTCCATTGTTGCCGGATACCCTTCTCCATTCATCTTAAATTGGTGAAAAATGAAGTTTGCCCGTTAACGTCCAAGATGCTCATAAATATCCAGATTCCCTCTTGTTGAAATGATATGCGCCGCCAGATTGTTGGCTGCATTTACGAAAATAGGGGAGTAACATATTTGGTTTTTATGAGGTTAAGTTGTTAATTTTTGAATTGTCAGATATTGCTTAATAAGATGAAAAATCAAAACCAAGCTTTGTGCGCTGTAGTAGAAGATACACTTAATAAACAAAAAAAAATACATAACATAGAATAATCACATGCAAAAGTGGAAAATTCAAACTTTATCATGGCAAAATATTGCTTCCAACTGAAATGAAGTATTTAAAATAAGCACTAAACTGTTGGCCAATTGAAATGGAGTCATTCATCGAGAAGCTATTCCAGTTCAGCAGTTTCCAAAATATCACGGTCAGTTATACAGGGTGGTCCAGTTTTAAATTTCAATAATTCACCATTCGAAAGCCCATCAAAAAATAAGTTAACGTACATTATGTCATTTTCCTGAAAAATGCTTCCCAAGGAAAATACAGTCCATACATGTTAAAAAATCGGTTTCTTGTCATAACTGTCAGCTGGAGCAATTTTAATCAAATTTAGAACAAATTCATAAGAAATTAATTCTGATGTTAATGACGTTTGTCGAAACTGTCCAGTGGTGGTGGAAAGATGGTTTTCATTTTTCTGCCTTATTCTCTACGTCAATGGATATTTTTAAAAAAATTTATTTTTTTTTACTTTACTTGTTCAATTTGACAAAGTAAGTATCTCTTATAAAATTCTGATTTGAAACTTTGAGTTATTACGTTCAAAAACCCAAAACCAACCCAGCCCAACTTAAAATCTGTCTTGAAAACGATGAAAATTGACTTAAGAAGCTTAAAAAATGTCTTTGTAGCCAGTTTTCATAGTTTCAGACAAATTGAAAGACTTCAGTTTTGAAAATTGACTTAGAAACCAGGGAATTTACTTTGAAACGGTGAAAATTGACTTGAGAGGCTGAAAAATTGTCTTTGTAACCAGTTTTCACAGATTTCAGACAAATTGAAAGACTTTAGCCTTCACAATTGACTTGAAAACTGTGAAAATTGACTTGAGAGAGTCGTTATAGTTTTCAGATAAGTTGAAAAACTTTAGTAGGGAAAATTGACTTGTAGCATGAAAAACTACTTTATCTAGAATTTTTTACTACAAATTCATACATTTCAATCTTGAAAATTAACTTGGACACCAAAAAGTGACTCTGAACCAATGAAAAGTGACATCAGAAGTTAAATTTTGCATTTGAAGTAAGTTTTCATAATTTGAAAATACATTTCAATATTTTAGTATTGAAAATAGTCTTAAGTACAGGATATTGACATTAGATTCATGAAAATTGACTTGAAGACTAACTTTTCAGGTTTTTTTACTTTGCTTTTCATTTTCTTAGAACTCTGGACTATTTTTAGGGCTTCAAAAACTGGAAAATCGAGTTTTAGGGTTATCTTCACCAAGTTTTTGACATAGCAGAATTAAAAAACTATGTTTACATGGTCCATAGCCTTAAACATGCCATTTCAAGCTTTGTCAGTATTAAATTGACTTCTAGACGCTTCACTGTGCTTTAAGACAGAAAAATCGAATTTTAAACTGTTTTTTATAGTAAAAGTAAAGATTCTGACTCTTCATTAATGAAAGTAAACAATTTTGACGACAATTTGATGCTACGATATCAAGTCTTAAACACTAATTTTTAGAATTAAATTAGTCCGAAAATTCGGACTGTTACCAGTGTAATTGATTAAAAAAAAAAAGTTTGAATTGAATGATTGAATTGAGTTTTACACTACCTATAGTCTAAAAAATTGAACGCCAGTAAACAATAGTCAAAAAATCCTGTTTTTTGACTATTTTCAGTGTACTTGTTCCCAATTTGATCAAAATTGATCCAACGGTCTGATAATTGTAGCAAAAAAAAATATTTACGATTTTAAAACTGAATTTTGGAGGTCTGTGTCTTCCTTAAGAAGCGTTCTTCAGGAAAATGCCATAACTTATTTTTTGATGGGCTATCGATTGGTGAATTATTGACATTTAAAACTGGACCACCCTGTAGATAGGTTATCAGAAATTTAGTTCTGTTCGTTCA
Source organism: Ips typographus (assembly GCF_016097725.1). Classification (NCBI taxonomy): domain Eukaryota; kingdom Metazoa; phylum Arthropoda; class Insecta; order Coleoptera; family Curculionidae; genus Ips; species Ips typographus. Next base: position 2,897,493 of record NC_138430.1, on the reverse strand, counting down.
CATTAATATAAAAGCGTGACCAAAGATACAATAATTCGAAAAACATGTCGCATTGAATTTGCTAGACCGAGAAATCCGATTTTGAAATCCTAATAAACGAGTGGGTTCCTTCGATTTCATACTCGAATAACACTTCGAGTTTGAAATCTACGAATCGCAAAATTCAAATTTCTCCGCTAAAATTGCCACCGTTCCTGCTAAAAATAACAAATGACGTTGGATATTTAGGCACGCTACGGCACTTTAAACTTTGCATTGGCAATCGGCGCGAAGAATGAACGACGAATGTTTGTCATTTTCAAACTCGGGGGAGAATTCATTAATCAACGTAATCTTATGAATATTATTGCATATCAAATAGGCAATTTATAAAGATATCTCGACAAAACGGATTATATGCTTGGAACGACACAGCAAAATTTTTACTATCTAATATCATTGCAGTAAAAATAACATTAGGTGAGTAAATGATTTTCTGGATGAGGAGAAATATTAATAAAACCAAGATAGGTTATCCAAATAAAAGCAAAGAAATATAGAACACAAAAAGCGGTTATTAATCATCGATTCAATTTTCAGATATAACTCGCGATCAATTTCCACTTTCCTTATGTATTCATTTCACTTCACCCTGCCCTTCCTTGGGGCTATACAAATATTCAGCCCAGAAAGTCGTATTCGACGTCCATTACTATGTAATAATAAATGACTAGTGCAGTTTCAATAAGGAAGATGTAAATAACATGAACCCATTAGTTTGGTTGTTTGAATATCTTACCTTAATAGTTCAAGAATCACTGCTTACCTGCAAAAAAAAAGTTTATTAATTGACAGCCATCTACAACAAACTAGTTCAGAGACAAGTTAATTTAACTAGTGTATTTGATTTCCTCCTTGACTGTATCAAATTGTGTAATGTTTTTTCAGGTTATTGGATAGGAAATTTAATGAAAATTCCAAAAAGTGCTTAAAACAGTAGTTGGCAAGTGGGTTTGACAAGCAACTGACTGACAAACAAAGTTGCAAAAATCAGGGTTTAGAAAAGTTGTTTTGACATTGGTCACGTGACTGCCTAGCTAAATTATTCTACAAAAACCACATGATATTTGTGACTAATATCAAAACTGTCAAAATGTGCCTAGAATCTGCAAGAATTATACTTTAACACAGTTTTCGTAAAATTTTTGAAAGAAGACGTGTCTCTCAGATTTATGACAATTGTCAGTAAGTATCAGTTGTCAGTATTTCTGTTAAATCACAAATGGTTTAAGTAATAATATTTGCAGATTTGCGTCATTTTTTTATCTTATAACTTTTAATAATTATTTGTCATAATTTAAACATGAAATAATAAAGAAAAATGGCAAAGTCTAAAAATGCTATTTTTTTGGAAAGGCTAGTTTTTCATCAAAATAGAAATAAGACTGTTATCCATTTGGTACAAGAATCACTTAGTCAGAAAAGTTTTATTTTATTTATTTTATTATTGATAAACCATTTAATCAAAAAAAAAATCTCTAAAACATTTAATAACAAATCAAAACAACCTTTTATTCCCTCTTTATTTTTCAGGATTTTATTTTGAAAATTTTGACCCCAAATTATTTAATAAAATTAATGACAGCCACGACAGGAAAATTTTAATGAAACCCATAAATTTACTAGTCAAAAGAATTTACTGTTAAAATTGGTAAATTTTACTGTTACACTGAATTTTACTTACCTTACCGGTAAACAACTTACTTTAACAATTGTCAAAAACGACAAGAGTTATCACAAGACAAAAAGCACAAAACAGTTACCAAAAATAGACAATGTAGAGTTTTAAAAGTGAATTTTTTGTAAAGCAAAGCAAAATAAATCTGGAGCTTAAAAGAAAACTAAGTACTCAGCTGAGATAATTAAATCTTCATACTTTTTGGACTAACTATATGCAAATCTCACTACTAGCATTTTAATTCAAAAAACGATATTTTTTTACACAATAAAAAATGTTTTACAAGTCAAATTAGCTATTTTATTAAAGGCATACGCGAATACATCCGCCTCTTCCATTCCTATCCAAAAAATTGAATAACAGCGATTTAGACCGCACGGGTAATTTACTCACAAAAGCAGCTTCTTTGTTGTGGCTTGTAACAACCATTTATCCCACACAATAAAGCGAATATACTCATCCATTTCTATAAAAAGTAACAAACTAAATAAAAGAGAGAGGAAATTCCACACGGAAAATATTCTAATTTCATCGCGCAAAGGTAAAAAGGTGGAAAAAACTTGCGAAGCGACAAACTTGTTCAAAACTTCACGCAGTACACAATGGAAACCATTTAAATTAAGAAAATACGGACACTTTACATTCGTAATAGAACAATAATCTCGCCAATCGAATTTTCTGCAGAAAGTTACTTTGCTTTTCATTTCGGATTTCTTTTACCGACGTTCACGTAACACTTTCAATTTAGATTTAATTTAGATAACATTGGAAATTCAGACTGGCAGGGATTTAATTAAAAAATCTTGGTCTTTTCTATAAGGTTGGATTAACGTTTTTTTTCACATCTATTATTAGTTAATCAGTAGTTTGATGTGTTTCGTAAAGCTACATTTAAGTATTAGCAATATTAAGCTTCCACAGCAACCAAAATTGATTTCTCCACTAAACAAGGGTAAACATAGAACAAAATTAGCACAGCGTTCTACACAGAATATTAATAGTATAAAAAGCTGAATGCATCATTAAGCAATCGAACAAAAAAAAAATAATACAACCTAGATTGTGGAAACAGAGGGAGAAAAAGAGGTATCAAAAAAAAGTACATAATATTGTAAATTGAATGATACTAATTTGCATGTTAATAGGTTTCGTTATTTATGCTAATAGCTAATTTATAGGCTAATAGAATTTCCCAGAATTGCGATTTTGTATTCATTTGAAGGGCCTAAACTTATTCATTAGCTAGGGTAACGAATCGCAGTCAAATGCTTTTATAAAGTCACACAAACATCAAACTTCTTCAAGTATTTTCAATGAATAACACGTAAGACATATTTTATGAAATTTCGTCCTATTATTAGTCAATTATTCAACGCTTAGCAAGGATTTAAACAATTTTTTATTCACTAGAGGTTTAAATTTTTTTTAAATAACTCTAAATGACATTCGCTGATTTACAGATGTACAGGGTGCTTTTCGATGGTTTTACGGGGTACAGAGAAAACGGTAATGGATAGAAAAAAGTAGCATACCTGTTCTGATCTTTTTTTCTGAGCTGAGATGACTGGCGAAGAGTGGGCTGCGCAAACTTCTTTTGTTTCAAAGATACGGGGGGCTTTTGAAAAATGGTCATTTTGGAACCTCCTCTGCATTTCATTTGCTATTAAAGTTATCAAAAAAGGAAAAACGGTTTCCGGTAGAATCGAATGGCCTAGTCAGTTTTTTCCTATTACGTTTAGTTTCTGACATATGACAGTAAGTTATATTTTTTTAAATGGAACACCCTATATATTTTTAGTTCATTTAATTCTGTTGATTTTTACTTTTTCAACGGTGTATTACAACATATAAGTTTGTAAACGTTAATCTTGGTAATTAGAAAAAAAGTGTTTCTTTAACAAAGAAGTGCTAAATAATATGTATAAAAATACCCACAGTCGAAACAAAATTTGGATATGTTCATATTAACATGTTACATGTCGTTTATAAACAGTTTTTTCAACTTCCACCTTAAAAATAGTAGAAAATAGAAATAGCCACTTTTCTTATTAAAGTGACGGTAGAACTGTTTGTAACTTAGATTTTTAATAAGTTTTATTTAAAATATTTAATTTCCTGATGTGTTAGTTTATATGATTTCCGATTTTGTTTGGTATTTTAGATATTGGCCTTTTTTGAGCTTAGCAAAGGCCTTTTTTTAAAATAACAGGATTAACCTCTACAAACTTATACAGTGTGGAACAGCCAAATGGAATAAATTCGATAACGAATAAATGAGAGCGTGTTGGGAAAAACGCTTGGACACGTCGATTTGTATTTTTAGATGCGCATTTGTTAAAAAAAATAAAAATTATATAGGGTGTGTCATGTGACAGTAGCCGATACCAACTTTCTTATTTTAAATACAACCCCCTGTATATTATTAGTTTTTTGGATTCTTCAGAAAATTCTAGACATAATTCATGTACAATGTCCCATACCTATCTTCAACTGTAATACACCGTTGAAAAGGTAAAAATCAACTGAATTAAATGACGTAAAAATATATAGGATGTTCCATTTAAAAAAATGTAACTTACTGTCATATGTCAGAAACCAAACGGAATAGAAAAAAACTGACTACGCCATTGGATTCTACGTCAAAACTTCTACCGGGAACCGTTCTTCCTTTTTTGATAACTTTAAGAGCAACTGAAATACAGAAGAGGTTCAAAAATTAACAATTTTCGAAAACTCCCCCGTATATTTGAAACAAAAGAAGTTTGCGCAGCCCCCTTTTCGCCAGTCATCTCAGTTCAGAAAAAGAGATCAGAACACGTATGCTACTTTTTTTCTATCTATTACCGTTCTCTCTGTACCCCGTGAAACCATCGAAAATGCAGCACCCTGTACAGGGTGTCTAAAATTCGATGGTTTTACGGGGTATGTTGACCAATGTTTTCTGTTCAATGTACTATTTTGTTTCAACCTAAATAACTTTTTTATTTCACACTTTTTTAAGTACACTAATCATAAATTACTTGCTTATTTGGTCCACCCTATATAAACTTTTGTACGTCAATAGATAGTCAATGAAATGGGTTTTCTAAAGATATGACCACACTGGTTGGTGGGCTAAGCCGTTTGGCCGCTAGGCTTCAAACTTGAGAATCTATGCAACTAAAAACAGATTTTAAACTTCTGGTGACATTTTAAAAGCTCAAAATCCACTAATGTCATTTTACCATTTTGATGTTTTTGACCTGCAAAAATCGTTTGAGAACCTCTTGTAATACTTTCAAGACTCAGAAGACACTGGTGTTCCTGATCCTTCTTCTCTTTGGAGATACCCCGTAAAACCATCGAATTTGAGACACCCCTGTACATAATTATTGGAAAATGACAATAATTGGAATCCATTTTGAAACATTTTTCTAAAAAACTGAACTAAACTATAATAATTACCATTAACTCTCGTATTTAATCCAGATAGAAATTATTCAATATTATTGAATTCACTCTTTTATAGTCATCAGTCCTTTCTCAAATCAGTCCTAAACATAAATTTTATCTTCCCAAAATAGTCTCTTCAACTGAAATATATTATCGAGTCACCTCCTTTTCATTTTGTATAAGCCGCGTTGAAAAAAAAATAAGAAAACGTAATAAGACCTAAAACTCGACATACATACATAAACTTGACGTGTAAGCCGACTTAAGAAATGCTGAAAATGATTTATGTAGTTACGACAGAAGAGGAAAGTCGAGCCGTAAACGAGAACGTTATTGCGAACTCAAAAGGAATTAAATAGATTTTCTTTTCGCAAAAGATGAGTACGTATGTGGGAATGCGTAAGACAGGTACAATATGCGGCTGCGGGTAAAAAATGGCTTTCTGAAATTTACAAGTCACTTAACAATTTCTTTTTCACCAAAGGCGCTTTTGAGGGTGGTGTCGACGAGAACGGAATTATTTAAGAATGCCAAGTGACAAATATTTTATAAAGCCTGGAAAAAAGTTTGTTACTAAAATATTCACAGATTTGATTTTAAATAGTAACTTCTATACAAACTGGATTAACATCAAATGTTATCTATGAGAGTGAACTAAATATTTTTCGTAATTTTGCCAGCAAATTGGAACACTACATAAAATGCACAGGGTAAAAAACCAAATTAAAGCTTGATGTTGGCTGGTACAGTAACCAACTGTAGCAAAATCGTTTTTGGGCGCTTTCCTACTTCGTTAATTCCGAATGGGACTTTTTATCGTTCCAATGTGCATACGTTTTTAGATTTAATGACGCGCACCGTAGTCAACAAGCGCCATTGTCGTCGCCATACTAACTGCCATATCGCAAATTAATCGATTAGAAACATCCCATGCATTGAATCGAGTTTGAATACACGTTTTGTGGCATTTATTCCTTTGTAATAATGGGATGCGAGCGTCAACCCGTTGATTATTTAATTATTTAATTTTACTGCTTTATGTAAGCAAATTTGTAGTTGATGTATCATTCGCAAACCACCAATAGCAAATTATCAGTTCATCCATCACTGCTTTAATGGTATCAACATTCATATATCTAAGTGGCTATGCAGCTAACGATGAGTGCTTGGCAGACATCCAAAAATGCCCCCTCATCTATGCGAGGCTCTATTAAATTGAAAATAATTTTCATAATTTTAAAAACATGGGCTCGTTATCCGGGAAAATCATTAAGTTTTAATGGGGACACCGAAAGTTTTTCAGTCATTTTACGTTCATGTTGTACAAGGTGAGTCAACGATAGATTAAAGTACATTATCTCAAAGATACAAAAAAACATTGTTCAGAAGAAGACAATGTTCAGATTTTAGGTACTATTTTGACAAGTGTCACGTGACTGCTTTAGTAAATAGTGTTTCCTAACATGTGACATCAAAACTGTCAACCATTGCTCAGTGTCGACAAAAAGCAGCAAGAATCACAGTTTAACATAACAACAACAACATTCTTGGTGTATTCGAGAGAACCACATGGTTTTTGACTCCATCACCATTATTTTAACAGTTGTCACGTGACTGTCTATATAAATGGTGTTCGATTTTTATGTGACAGTTGTCACAAACGTCAAAATTGTCAAACCCAATCGGTGCATGAAGCTGTAAAAATAACAGTGTAGAATAATTACAATTTGCACTATTCGAAACAAGACCTGTTTTTTTTTAGATTTTTGACGATTAATTCGACAGCTGTCACGTGACTATCTAAAGAAATAGTATTACAGTATCACGTGACAACTGTCATAAACATCAAACTGACAAACTTTGCCCGGTTTAGGTATGAAGTTCTAAAAACCACCGTCTAGAACTGTTTTCTTGAAATATTCGAGACAAGTCGGGCTTTTTAACTTCTTGACGATTATTTTGACAGTTGTCTCGTGATTGTCTAATTAAATAGTGTACCAGTACCACGTAATTGCTGTCACAAACGTCAAAGTTTGCTCAATCAAAACATGAAGCTGCAAAAGTTAAGGTTCAGTACTTTTTTTATACTGTTCGAAACAATACGTCTTTTATAGCTTTATGATCCATAATTTGACAATTCGTAGATCACTGTCCAGATAAATAGTGTACAAGTATCACGTGACAAATACCAGAAACGTCAAAATTGACAAACTCTGCCTAGTTGAAAGTTGAAAGAAAGCTCTAAAAATCACAGTGTGGTACAGTTTTCTTGAAGTATTTGAAACAAGTCATGGTTTTTAGTTTCTCGGCCATTATTTTGACAATTATCACGTGACTATCTAATTAAATAATGTACCAGTATCACGTAATTGCTACCACAGACGTCAAAGTTTGCTCAATCAAAACATGAAGCTGCAAAAGTCAAGGTTCAGTACTTTTTTTATACTGTTCGAAACAATACGTCTTTTATAGCTTTATGATCCATAATTTGACAATTCGTAGATCACTGTCCAGATAAATGTGTACTAGTATCACGTGACAAATACCAGTAACGTCAAAATTGACAAACTTTGCCTAGTTCAAGTTGAAATGAAGCTCTAAAAATCACAGTGTGGAACAGTTTTCTTGAAGAATTTGAAACAAGTCATGGTTTTTAGCAATTTTGACAGTTGTCACGTGACTATCTAATTAAATAATGTACCAATATCACGTTATTGCTGTCACAGACGTCAAAGTTTACTTAACCTTAAAAGCACAACAGGTTTCTTGCAGCGTTATATCTTTAATGCACTAATTTTATGATAATTAATTTGACAGTTAACGTAAATGTCTAAGGAAGTAGTCTTTTAGTATCACGTGACAACTGCCATAAACGTCAAAATTGACAAATTTCTGCCAGTCTGGACATGGAGCTCTAAAAATTACAGTACGGAACAGATTTCTTCCAGCGTTAAACACAAAATATGTTTTAGAGCTTCATGATCCCAAACAAAACATTTGACTCTTTTAAATGGAACGCCTTGTGCATTCTTCTATTTACTGATAGCTTTTACAAGATAGTTCCACTTTCATTAAGTATGTTTCAACTTTTATTCTTTTCTTCTTGTGAAATGGATTTTTAAACAAAAAAAATGCTTGGGAAGTAGAAATGTTAATGTAAATGTGAAACAGTCTAACCTAAGCAATATTGATCGCATTTAGTTCAATATCCTGTTCAAGGGTAAAACTTTCGCAGTTAAAATAGTCATTATACAATTGTCATTTAACGAAACACGATAGAGATCTGTTAAAATAGCCCTTTTGATATATATGCACAATAATAGCTTACCCAATTCGAATCTAATTCTGCAATATTCGAGCGCAATACAGAGGAAATCATTCCCGGTTTAAATTGTTCGGCCACCATGTTCTACGCTTTTTTTACACGTTTTACTCGGAACTTTGTTTAATTGAGGCAATAAATCTGGCAAAACAATTGAGTTCCGGCAACCGTTACTGATACCAGTAATTACAATTCCACGTATTCCCTTCAATCTGGATTTGTAAGACTGCACATGCAATTACATCTCCACTTCGTGAATCGCGAATTCGTACGGGCATGTTTATTTACAAAACTGCTAAACAAAAGGTGGAAGAAACCTTTGTCTCTCCGAGTCGCTTCTAACAAAGTTTGCGTTCCCGTACAACGGAATGACGAACTTTTAAAACTTTTTCAGTTACAAAAATGGCATGCTCACTAAAAAGTTTCAATTCCTCCGGAACTATCTAACTTCAGGCAAGCATAACTGCACGAAATCTTACGAAGTACGTACTAAGCACGGACATAAAAATGCTTCTCTAAATATGTAAGTAGGATTTTCTACAAAAATGTTTTATTGAGCGAGATGATTGGGTTTTAATATCTGAAATTACGGATTTGTGATAATCACTGAGTAGTCAGGAATGTTGACACACAATATTACATAACGTAGTAAAGTGAGTAACATGCATGGAAACTGAATAGAAATTCCTGTATCATTTTGTGTCAGAACTTCCGGTAGAAATTAGACCTTAAACAACCAAACATGATCGAGATATTTAATAAATGAATTGACATGAAACACCTCTAAAACAGCGTCCCGATAATGCCCTGCCAACCCTTGTATTCAACTAACAATAAGACAACAGACAGCTCAATTTAAACACAATCACGCGACTACGTGTACATCGATATCATAAAATTTTGCATAACTACTCCCGGGGGCGACATCAACGTGGAGCATCACTGCTCATATCTCGCAACGGCCATCTCTTATCTGCACTCGAGCAGCTCCGAGCCACTCCGTCCCGTACCTGCGGAGCGGTTTAATTTCTTTATTATTGCCAAGGCACCAAATATAACTGTATGGTCGTTTTGGTGCGAAACAGATTTGCATAGATTTATATTATGCTTCCTAGTTAAAAATGTTTTAAATGTTATTCTTTCGATTCCTATACGGATATTCGCTGTCTTTTTAACAGCTAAGGTAAACATACCTACAGATGACATTATGCAGAAAAATTTTAAACATTTTGCCCTATAGTTTCAAATTATTAAATAAATTGTATGCACTAGTTATTCGTCATAACGTTTCTGATGGACCTCTGAGGTAGTTTTACATGTCATCAAAGCTTTTTTGATACTGCAGATCTTAACAGTTTGTAGTTTTGCAATTGTACAAATCTCTCAAGTTCTTCAACCATGAATACCTTCTTCCTATGGATGTTTTTCCTTGGATAATAAGATGCAGCAACTGGTATTTATCCCTCCTCATGATATGTCCCAAGTATTGCAGTTTGCATGTCTAAATGGTAAATGTCAACTTCTCTTTCTGCATCCTCTGCAAAACCTTCCCACGTGTCACTCTCTCTGTCCACGATATTCTTAGTATTCTACGGTACATCCACATTTCAAATCTTTTTCAGTGTACACGCTTCCATTCCGTAGAAAAGTTCCGTTTTCCTTCCGTTCTGTTGATGTGTTGATTCCACTCTCCCTGTCTCTGTCTCATCAATCTTACAATGTCCTGTATGTCTCAGATTCATCTTATTTCTTGGTTGGGTATTCTGTCACGTAGCGGGTCTTCGGAGCGTTCTCATCTCTGCCGTTCGGGTTATGTTCTTGGTTCTGGTGGTTTCTGCGGCATATGTGATTATTGGCCTTACGCATGATTTATATTTTTCTTCTATTTTTAGGAACTGGGTTTTCCATATAATGTCTTTCAAACATCCGGCTATTCTAGAGGCCTTATCTATTTGATTCTTTACCTCAGATCTCCTGTCTTGATGGGCGGATTTTCTATCCCTAAGTATCTGAAGCACATCACCTGTTCTACTATTTCGTCGTTAACAGCTAGTTTGCCTCTTATAGGTTCTTTTGCTACAACTAGTGATTTTGCCTTGTTTATCGCAATCGACATATTGTAGCGTTTCGCTGTCAGGTAGAATTGATGAAGTAGTCTCTGCAGCTCATCTTCGTTTTCTGATATAATTACTGCTTCATCCGCGTAGCACAGTATTGTTAGTTCTGTAACCATGCTCTGCATTTTTAACCTCTTTTATTGTTTCGTTCATGATTAGGTTAAAAAGTACCGGGCTTAGAAAGTCTTATTCCTGTTGATATGGGCACTTCTTGGGTCAGGCTGTTGTTCACAAGTATTCTGGTCGTTGTATTGGTGTCTAAGTCTAACTATTTCTTCCGGAATGCTGCCCCGTCTCAATATGGTTGTGATGTCATTTAGCCTCATTCGTTCAAACGCTTTGCTCAGATCTATGAAGCACATATACGCCAGTTTCTCGTATTCGATTGATTTCTCGACTATTTGTCGAATGATGATTGCTCATCTAGGACGTGCACGCATAGTAATATAGCGGATCCTTTACCAACAAAACGTTGTCTATTTCTGTATTGCTTTCACCGTAAATTAATAGAAACGAATGGCATTTTTAGTAGTATTTTCTGTACATCTCATGTCAGCTATTTACTTGATCAGCGGCCCGCAAACTTTCCGGCATACCTAATTCGTCCGGTTCGGGGCGTCCCTAATTTATATAAATTCGCCGTCCTCGAAAATTGTTATCACGTGACTCTCTGCACCGTTCCGTTCCGAATTGCATCAGGGATGCGGCGAATTTTCTTTTACGTTTACGTGATCGCGTTTTGAAGACGAAAGAGTTTTAGTATTGACCTTTTACCACATACCAATGGCTGGTTTCAATTCCGATTCACTCGGCGATTAATCTACTCGCTACTCCGTCAGTGCATTACGGTAGATTTTCGGGACAATTGAACAATTCGAGAACATTAATCATCCTGTAAGCCGGAATGTACCTTGACAATTAAATGTTGCAAAAACTCCTTTAAAAATACAACTACACAACTTGACTGCGAGTAGTTGCAGACGCAAGTGAATTACTCGTTTGCGAAAAGCACGTTTTACTTTTGCTAGCTTTTCTTCATCAGCTCCTATGTTAAATGTTTTCCAAAGTGAATTTAAAGGGATAGACCGACCAGTTTTTTTTTTGTAGTAAATGGATCGTAAATTCTCGAAACTATTTCTGCACATTTCGTAGTAACCTTTAAGAAGTCAATTTGTTCACACACTTTTAACAGGAATAATATAATTGTTTCCAATAGGAGGTGTTATTTTGATATTCAATGAAAAATGCCATTTTTTTAGATAAATGATCGGATGTTTATTTCATTATAAAGAAGAAGGTATGCTGTTAATAATGGAAAACAACATCAGCCAAACGACGACCACAGGATAATATCCTTTTCATGAAATTTGTCCATCGATAGCCTCACGAATTAGATCTTTAAGGTCTTGAATCGACGCTGGGCTGTTATGTTTCACGTGGCCCCAAAAGAAAAAGTCGCAAGGTGTTAAATCACAAGATCTCGGTGGCCAATTGTGATCACCTCTTCGAGATATAACACGAGATCAATGGTTTCGTTCCTTGTGTGGCACTTAGCGCCGTCTTGTTGAAAGTAAATGTTGTCCAGATCAGTACCATCCAATTCCAGCCATAAAAAATCATCTCTCGATTCCAATGCACAACAAAGGGTATATTTATACCAGAGGATCTTAAATTAGGTGAAATAACCACTTTGAACCTTTAAAAAATTGGAAAAATGTCATTTTTTGTCAAATTTTTTATTTTTTTTTGTACCAGAAAGGTTTCAATGCATATCGACGAGCATATTTACATCAAAGAACCTTAAATTAGGTAAAATAAGTACAAAAAAAGCACTTTAAAATTTTTCAAAAAAATTTAAAGAATAGGGGTGTTTTTTAACTACTTTTTGAGATACAGTATTTCGGTAACATGAAGAGCTAGAGAGGCGAGTTTCGGCTCATTTTGTAGTATTTTTTATCCTTTTTTTAATGACGATTTAGCGAAATTGATAACCTAACCTAACCTAACCCAACCTTTCAAAAACTGAAAAAATTACATTTTTGGTCAAAAGTGCAATTTTGACAGTTGGGACGTATGGCTGCTTATTTCCAACTTAATTAGGTCCAGTATAAATGTGACAACTGTCAAAGTTCTCTTTACAAAGCTGCAAAAGTAGAAAACATACATGAAAAATGCTTAAATCAGTTTGAGTTAAGTTAAATGTTGCAGGTGTTGTGTCTGTTCCTGGCTTAATTTGATCAATTCTTACAATGACAACTATCAAAACACTCTCCATAAAGCTATAAAACTAGTAACCAATAACACATCATGCATGAAAATGCATGCATTTTTATAGCTTCATGAGTGGAATTTTGACAGTTTCATCAGGCATGTTTAATCTGTTTTAAAGGAGGTTCAAACATATACGGTTGTAGTCTGAAATTCTAAAATTAACACATCTGACAGTTATACTGCAGATTATACTTTACTTTGACGTTTAACTACAAGCACTGCAAAAAGAACAAACTCCAGTACGGTAACAGATAAAAACAAAACAAGTAGAAAGGCTAGCGAAATAAAAAAAAACGTAATAAACTAGTATGGTCAATAAAAGCCTTCTTATTAGGTAAGAGAATGGAGGTTTCCAATAATAAAATCCCTTGCTCGTACGGTTGCGGGGCGATTCTAAATCTAACCTTAAAATGAGTTTTGACTGGTCGATAATTTAAGGTGTAATGTCCCGCGGGCTTTCTGGAAACGATTTGTGCCGCATCGCCGATAGAAAATTCGAAATTAATGCCTTCTGTGCAATCTCAATGGCGCTTTATTAGGAATAGAATCAGGACCGAACTTTATTAAAACCGCTAACCTTATAAAAGCTGAAAAGGTGAGATTATTCCGTCGCAGAGTGGAAACGATTAAAATTGATTTGCATAGTAGTTGCATTTTCATTGAAATGAAATGCACATTTTTTAATTCGTGATAATTCATAAAAAATGGCAGGAGTAAATTAGGATAAGGAACTCCGACCCTGTAGTGCCCATAAAGATAATTCATAATCACGTCACCTCACCCCATTTTCGTGCGTCGTAATAAAGAAGGAAGTTGTGCCTGTGGAAGATGTTAATTCGACGGATGGCTGCTTATATTGGATGACGAAGCGAGGTGTCATTTTTGTTCCTTCGGTTGGCACGTAAGAGCGACGACATGCCCACCTCCGGCTCGTTCCACCTTTGATAAATCGCGTCAACGAGCTGAAGTTACGTAATCTTGATAAATGCTTTTCAGCACTTCTGTGCTAGTTGTTGGTAAGTTAGTGTAACAGATCAGCGATAGTCGGCGAACCGAGTAAACACCATGAGAGGTGACTGTGCATGCAGTTGATTTGAATTGCCCTAAATAATTAATGAGAAAGGTGAAAATTACTCAAAGTCTCTATCAACATGACTAGACAGATATGGTCAAATTTCAGTATCGAATATTATGTGAAAATAGCTAAAGTAAATCCTGGTAAACTAAATCATGAACATGGTTTCCTAGAGATTGTTGGTTTTATTTGCTTAATACATGTATCAAAGGATTTGATCATATAATGCTTAATATGACTGCTTAGGATGACTTGTACGGTGTATGAACTTATGATAATGTTACTCAAAGAAAATTATATGAATACCAAGCAAGCATCTCTTCAACTTTTATTTTGTTTTATAACAAGAAAAGTTATAAAACAAAGTTAATCATCACTGTTAGATAACTTTCTTCTTTGTGTATATGCTTTGCATAGTGTCAGTTTTTGCAAAAATTGAAGATATTTTAAAACTCCCCTTCTAAGTATAGTTTTTATTAACTCATCTCCTGAATCTCTAATAAATTTACAGATTACACCCTGTAATATTTATTCCATTTGCAGGATGGTTTTTTAGCTTAGTAATTACGTAAGTATCTAGAAAGCTGGAATTATAAACTCGGTTGCTTTCGTAGTTTGCTCTGTTCGTACGATTAATGAAATGGAATGCCAAACAAACAAAAAATGAATCAAAATGCCACTGACCATTTTGTGTCTGAATATAAAACTACGATGTGATAATACAGGGTTATTGATTGAATTTAGACCACCCCAATACAAGTTCTACTTTTAGTTTTAGAAGAAAAAGGTCTACTATACAGGGTGTCCCACGACGAAAGACATCGATTGATATTGGAAAAAGTATAAATAGAAGAGATTTGAAAATTTGGCAGAATACTGATGTGGGCATGCCCAATCAAACTAAAATATTTTCAAGATGGTTGCACTTCCGTTTATACCGGAAGTCTATCACAACTTTCTTATTTTAAATAGAACACCCTATATATTGTTAGATATTTGGATTCCTCACAAAATTCTGACCAGCTTTTGTGTACCATGCCCTATGCCTATCTCTAGCCGTTTTCGAAATATTTGATGTTTTTCCAAAAAAGTGACAGTTGCAACGCTCAACATATTTTTGTACTCTGTCAAAACCGTATTTCATTTTGCAATGAAACTTTGGGTTATTGTAAATAAAGGATCGTTTTATTAAACTGAGGGTGGGTAATGACTCATTTGTATACAGGGTCGTCAAAAAAAAATCATAAACTTGCCACTAAAAAAAATGGAAAATTTCAAGTTTTTTAACTTGGGCATGCCCACATCAGTATCCTGTCTAATTTTCAAAAATCTCCTGTTTATACTTTTTCCAATATCAATCGATGTCTTTCGTCGTGGGACACCCTGTATTTCTAGATACATTTTATCTATACAGGGTGTCTCAAAATTACGTGACTAACAAAACTTACCTTTGTTTAAAAAAGTCTATTATTGTACACCGTCGACGAAAAAGTTCATTAAATAACACGTTGAATGTTATTTTTTAATTATAAAGGGTGTTGAAGTTTTATAAAACAAAATAAAAAATATGGTTGCCAGTTTTACGAGCAATCAATTCTTGAGTCCAACGTTGCCGGCAATTCATTGAAGTCGAAGGACACCATTTTGAACAATTATTATAATTTTTTATCAAATGTTTAGTTCTTTGTTGCTTACAATTAGTTTATTGCCTCGATAAGTTCGAATTTCGATTACTCGAAAACGGTGCGTCGGAAGAAAAATTTCGAAGAGACCTTTTTTCTTCAAAATTAAACGGGAAATAGAAAAATATATTTTATTTTAATGAAAAGCTGTGGGGTACCTTTTTTTCTTAAAAATTATCTTATCAGGTGACTTTTTAATACGCGCGCCACTGGTGGAGATAATAACAATTTTTCAATTGGCGAATAATCAGATATGTTTATGAAAACCACAAAGTTTCATTAAAATATGTAAGGCCTCTTGAAAAAATATGAATTTTGTGTTTTTTTTTATAAAACTTCAACACCCTGTATTTCCTGAAAGACGCATTTCCGGGATATAGTTTATAGAGCAAACTGAGATTATTAATGCGTGATTAAAATTTGTGTATTAAAACATGAATCACCCTGTATATTTTGATGTTTTTGAGTGGGCAGACTCTTAGAAAAAACCTAATAGGTATAAATTAAAATTGTTTCGGAAACAGAAAATATCATATTTCAAATAAAATGTTAAATATCTCAGAAATGGATACAGATGACATTAATACACAAAATATGTCTAGGATTTGACTTGGAAGAAAGCAAAAACAGGGTGTCCCATTTAAAATAAGCAGAAATAGATATCTAATTCCGGTTAAATTGTTGAACGCATATTTTCTAATTTTTACTTTTTTAATTAATTAAGGTTTTGAGACTCTCCAGTTGTGGTAATTCAGAAAATTCGTAGGTATTGTTAGGTTAGGTTAGATTAGTTATTGGGAATTAGTAGGCATTATTGGCATATTAGGAATAAAACTATTATAAGACGCTACT
Organism: Ips typographus; assembly: GCF_016097725.1. Lineage (NCBI taxonomy): Eukaryota > Metazoa > Arthropoda > Insecta > Coleoptera > Curculionidae > Ips > Ips typographus. The sequence continues at coordinate 2,881,025 of NC_138430.1, read as the reverse complement.
ATCAATAAGTTAATGTAGTTAATTAGAATTTTCCATAAATACTAATTAGTCTAGTAACAGACTAAATTGTCATTAAAAGTACAAACTAAAGTAACATTTTCTAATATAATAGAAACGTAATTATACATGATGCCTACTAATTTCCTGATACGGTCACTACCAAAACTCCCAGTTATTCAAATATGGTGGAGATTTATGATTTGGTGGTCGTAGCTGGCTACCCAGTTCAATGTAATTTACGACTTACGCCGTATAAAGCACGAATGTGTTTTGTTCCGTTCCATTGCAGTTTTGATGGCGAACACAAAAGTCACAAAGTTCGGTTTTTGGCCGACCCCACCGACTTTTCATTTTCATTTAATCGTATGTGATTTTATTAGAGCCGCCATGCTCTATTTTAGCGCTAAGCGTTCGGAATTAGTTTCTAATGATGTCGCATTGAATTTACGCGACTTTATGGGTTGTTTTGAGAAGATTAGTGGTAGTTGGGGAATTTTATTGCGAGGCTCTTTAATAGTCCTATTTAAAATGCAGTGGTTATTAACTAAAAATTTGATTATTTTAATTGTTCCAGGCGAGTAAAAAAACAGTTACAACAAACCAGCTGGAATAACAGCTGAAACTCAAATAATTTTTGGCAAAAATTAACAAGGCTGGAACTAAATTTAAAATATATCCGGGTGTTCGTTAATTTACATGGAATTTATTTTGCATAAATTACTTTAAAACGTCAAAAAGTTTTAAACTACTAGCTTACGGGCTTTCCGTTTTTAAAGTGTTTATTTTGTGCGGCCGCTCTCGATCGATGATTTTTATCGCTCTAATTGAAACAAACGGTTATTTTTTACTGTCATCCGTGACAACATCCATTTAATCGGGTTTGAATTGGTGATTATCCCTAGTCTAGTAGTGATTATTTTTTGTTATTTAAGTAACTGTCCTCAGCTCGGTTAACCCTTATGGATAACCACCAGAAGTGGATCTTCCTAAATAATCGTCATCACTCTTGACAAAGTAACTTGTATTTTCATTCACCTTGTAAATATACAGGGTGTCCCACGACGAAAGACATCGATTGATATTGGAAAAAGTATAAATATGAGAGATTTGAAAATTTGGCAGGATACTGATGTGGGCATGCCCAATCTAACTAAAATATTTTCAAGATGGTTGCACTTCCGTTTATACCGGAAGTCGATCACAACTTTCTTATTTTAAATAGAACACCCTATATATTATTACATATTTGGATTCCTCACAAAATTCTGACCAACTTTTGTGTACCATGCCCTATGCCTATCTCTAGCCGTTTTCGAAATATTTGATGTTTTTCCAAAAAAGTGACAGTTGCAACGCTCAACATATTTTTGTACTCTGTCAAAACCGTATTTCATTTTGCAATGAAACTTTGGGTTATTGTAAATAAAGGATCGTTTTATTAAACTGAGGGTGCGTAATGACTCATTTGTATACAGGGTCGTCAAAAAAAAATCATAAACTTAAAAAACTAAAAAAAATGAAAAATCTCAAGTTTTTTAAATAGAAACCCACATTTTTTATGACGGAATCATTTTGAGCATTAAAAATTACTATAAGTTTCAATTTACTTGCCTATACCTAAATCCAACCCATTTCGTTTTATTTGAGAATAAACATTTTTTTATTAAGCTGTCAAGCAAATAATTGAAAATTTTAAAAATACGGGATCTGTGAAGATAAAAGCTATTAAAACAAAACCAATCCTAAATAATACAAATGTAGAAATTGCAATTTTGGGCTATTTTGTTGCAAATCCAACTTCGTCAATAAGACAAGTTTCTGTAGAATCAGGCATATCCTAAAGCTCAATTCAAAGGATCCTGAAGAAACATAAATTTCACCCTGTTTCATTTAAATTAGTGCAACACTTAAAAGAGGTTGAATTTCCGAAGAGAGTGGTTTTTAGTGAGTTTTTGCTAACTAGTCACTATGGAGAAGAATTGTTTTTGAATAATATTATTTAGAGCGACGAGGCCAAATTCACTAAAAATGGAATGTTCAATAGACATAATTCACACATAATTAGAGAGAGAAATTTTCAAGAAATCTGGAGTTTTAATAATAAAAAATGTTTATTCTCAAATAAAACGAAATGGGTTGGATTTAGGTATAGGCAAGTAAATTGAAACGTATAGTAATTTTTAATGCTCAAAATGATTCCGTCATAAAAAATGTGGGTTTCTATTAAAAAACTTGAGATTTTTCATTTTTTTTAGTGGCAAGTTTATGATTTTTTTTTGACGACCCTGTATACAAATGAGTCATTACGCACCCTCAGTTTAATAAAACGATCCTTTATTTACAATAACCCAAAGTTTCATTGCAAAATGAAATACGGTTTTGACAGAGTACAAAAATATGTTGAGCGTTGCAACTGTCACTTTTTTGGAAAAACATCAAATATTTCAAAAACGGCTAGAGATAGGCATAGGGTCAGAATTTTGTGAGGAATCCAAATATGTAATAATATATAGGGTGTTCTATTTAAAATAAGAAAGTTGTGATCAACTTCCGGTATAAACGGAAGTGCAACCATCTTGAAAAAATTTAGTTAGATTGGGCATGTCAGTATCCTGCCAAATTTTCAAAACTCTCCTATTTATACTTTTTTCAATATCCATCGATGTCTTTCGTCGTGGGACACCCTGTATAGACTTCACCTGATTCTTTGTTTGTTTTCGACTCCCTTGAAGCAAATTTGTCGATTAGCAGGGCTATCTCATGTTCAATGATCCACACAACAGACTATGCTACAAACTCAAAAATTACGCCATATAACTGGATTATTCCTAATAATAAACTTGCATAATATTATTGTAAGTTTTCCACCATTTGACTCACCAAAAAAAGTGGTCCAGTACAGACAACGTAATGTCCAGTCCCCAGTTGCACCGCAAACCGTTCCCGGACATTAATACGAGGGTATTTAACAATAAAGCACCGCCCCCTAACGGACGCCCACAGCTATCTTTTGTATAGAAAAAAATTCAATATACATAAATTTGTCGGCGGTAAAATTTAAATCCCTATTCGGGTTTGCGGGGACGTGCCTTTTTAAATATCCGAATTTATTGGACAGAGAGTCCGGAGTCGAACCCAGGACGAGACATTATCGGTGGCCCCGTTAAGTATTATCCTGATTTAGAGACCCTTGTGGGGGATATGCATTCTTAATATCCTATCGAGATTGGCCGATAGATTTTTCTCGACGTTTTTGACCCTAAGGGCGGACCTTTAAATATTCAACATATTCAAACTAGAACATGAATTTCTAGCAAATGTGAATAGGTTATTTCTGGGCACTTGCCCTTATTTATTGTCCTATGTGGTTTTTATATTTTGAGGCAGTTGAGGTCCAGAGATATTGATTGTTTTTAAAAACAAAATTACTGTTAAGATTCTACGAAGGCGTAGGCCACAGACGTTATTTTTCTTAAATTTTTACTTCAAACTCAGAAATTAACTAAATTCCGACTTCGAACTCGGAATTTAGTTGCAATGTTGTCAAACTGACAAATTCTACTAATTAAGATCAAAGAGTGTTTGAAATGTTGCCAAACTGACTAATTTTACTAATTTGGTTTGAAGAGTATATGCAGTGTTATCAAACTGATTAATTCTACAATTTTGGTTTGAAGAGTGTTTCCAATTTGTCCAAACTGACAAGTCCAACTAATTTCTTTGAAGTGTGTTTGCTTGCAATGTTGCCAAATTAACAAACTCTCCTAATTTAGATCAAAGACTGTTTGAAATGTTGCCTAACTGACAAAATTTGGTAATTTGGTTCAAAAGTATCCTTGCAATGTTATCAAACTAACAAATTCTACAATTTTGGTTCGAAGAGTGTTTGTAATGTAACCAAACTGACAAGTCCGACTTATTTCTTTGAAGTGTGTTAGCAATGTTGCCAAAGTTAACAAATTTTACTAATTTGCTTCGAAGAATGTTTGCAATGTTGCCAAACTGGAAATTTTTGTCTAATTTGGTTTGAAGAGCTTTTGCAATGTCACAATGTAAATTCTGAGTTCGAAGTCGGAATTTAACTAAATTCCGAGTTCAAAGTTCGAAATTGAACTAAATTCAGAGTTTGAAGTCGGAATTTAGTTAATTTCCGAGTTTGAAGTCAAAATGTAACTAATTTCCGAGTTCAAAGTCGGAATTTAGTTAATTTCCGAGTTTGTCGAAATTTAAGAAAAATAACGTCTCTGGCCTTTCTACGCCTTCGTAAGATTCACTATTAAAATATAACAAATTAGCAGATTTTAACAATTTAGTATTTGATTTTTTACACAAATTAAGCCTGAATAATAGAGAATTAAAAGCGGTTAAAGCTAGCAGCGGAAAGTAGCTTAACAGTTAATACATCGAATCTGTAGCAAATAAATTTTATTGCAACATAAAATTTTACTACACAATAAACAAGGATTACAGTTAACCCATAAATGCGTGTGTAACTTTTTGGTGAATCATAAAGACCTGTTTACAATTTATTTAGAGACTGACGCTCTTATTCACTTTTCTGTCAAACTATGAATTTCCGTTAAAAGTGTACTCAGAGCAGTGCGTCTTACCGTACAACCATGTTTGCATTTTCAGCCCACAGTTGTTAGTAAATACAAGAACGAACATATGAGTTGACAAAAGAGCAATATTTTCAAATGCCGGAGGCAGTGACATCGTTAAACTGCTTTGTTTCTCGTGTAATACGTCTATTGCCTTTTAACCGACTGTTTAATATGCAGGAAGTGCACTGTTGGTTGGTCTTGTATCAGCAAAATTTCCGTTATTGGCTCAACAGCAAAAAGTACATCATTGTGCAGTAAAAATCATTCAAAAAAAGTATACCTTTTTTTGCACAATTTTATAATGCGTTTTTATAGTTAATTGAAAACTGTGCATCGGGGAAAGAATTATGGTACTATTAAACTCAATTCAAGGTTGAAATAATTTATTCAAAACGTTGAAGCATGCAATACTCTGGCCTCAAATTAAATTCAAAGGCTTGATTTAAATACATGTTAAAACTCCCATAAACTTTCAGCATTTTGACCGGCTGGCCGTAGCGTGCCTAATAGCAAAGTTATGCGCACCGATTTTAGCTTTTTGTTTTCCTTTTTGTTTATTACCGCCGTTCGCCGATAAGCACCCGGTCATAAATCAGGAAGCCACCTTGCATTTATTCCTTTTCCTGCTGAAATAATGATACTGCCAGTTGGAATTTTTGAACCTTTATTAAAGCTACACGAAAAACGATTCGTATCGCTTCATAAACGTTCACGACCAATCAGAAAGTCGTCTGCCGAACAAAATGTTCCTGGACAGCGAAATATACAAGTTGCGAATTGCGCTCACGTGTCCGAGCCAATTGCTGAGTTGTCAATCAAGTTGCAGTTCATAAAGTGCAGAGCCAGCATAAGGGAAAAAGAAGAGCTCCCCAGTGCTTGTCGCACGTACACAAGAGTTTGTTTCTTTGAAATATTAAATCCGACTTCGTTTTGGACGCTTTGATATACGAGGTAGGGACTGGGGTCGTTCAAATTAAGTTTTCAGTTACAGAGGAAAGCAACAATTTGGTATTGTGTACACTCTGATTCGTTCTTAATCTGATTTGCTTTAGCTCAGTGGGAAACACAATTTTAAAATGAGCATTAAAGTTGCTACTACTTGTTAATTAGACTAATTGCAATTACTACAAACCTTGCTAAACCATGTAAACAATCACGAAAGTGTAAACCTAAAATTGCTACCATTAAAATAGTAAGGAAAGATGTTTTAGACAAATCAAATGTTTGTAAATAACACAAAGTAAAACATATCAATGGACAATAACAAAATCAGCGTTTTTTGAAATTTACCTTGCAGCTATTGACCAGTACAGGTTGTTACAAATTGTACGCCACAATTAAAAACATCCGGAAGCTATACGATTTGTTAAAAATAAAATTCAGTTTATTGCAAAATATATCAGGGCGGTTATACCCAATTACTATATGGCAAATTGCAAAACTAACCTCCTGGAAATTTCGCAGCAAAATTTGTTTCCGAACATTTCGACAATTTGCCGGGAGAGCTCAATTAAAATTTCAATGATTGCTAAACTCGCACACAGTGGCTGTTGATATTTTTAATTTAAAGTAGATAGAAAAGTATTTTCCAGTTCAACTAAACTAAATTTCTTTCAGATACTGAATCTGATTCGGATAAATTAGCGGAAACACTGCCCAACGGCCATAAACAACGGGAAACGTACAATTCAATGATTGCGGTGAGACACTCCCAATTAACTCGCAAATGCAAATAGTTTGGAAAATTAATGCTAGCGTCCTACAATGGTTGTATACCACGTGTTCAGTACAAACCTTAATCATTATAGGTAAACGTCAATACCAATGTATCAAAATGACAAAAATGTAAAACAACATGATTATGTAGAGTGATGAAGGAGAAGAATTGTATAACAATGTACATTATTAATCTCAAACACTAGTAATTTTGTGTATAGGCTGTTCACGAACTTTTTGGATTTTCCTTAGCCATGGAAGTTTTTCTGTATAATGAAACGATAATAAATTTTTAAAAGTAATTTTTTGGTCAATTATTCAAACTGACACTGAATGTTGTCACATTTAAGTAAACAATTCTCATTATTTGGCTGATGTATAAAACCAACAGTTTTAATTCAGAACAAATTTAGTATGGATTGATTAAAAAGTATTATTATGAAACATCTCCTTTAGCATTAATTTGTGTGAATTTCAATCACAAATAGCAATGAAGAAATACATATTTTTGCTGATAACGTTATGTGTTTTTCTTTGGCTTTATCACATTATGTTAGGAGTAACTTGCCTTGGATATGCTGACGACATAGTTATTATAGCTAAAGGCAAATTTGAAGAAACCCTGCGATCTGGTAAAAAGCAAGCTAGACACCACTAGAAGATGGTGTCTATTAGTGGGATTGAGAATTAAGTCGTCAAAAACCACCTTTCACCAGAAGAATAAGACTTCAGAACTTGAGGAATGTCCGCCTTAACGACAAAAACTTAGAATGGTACAAAAGAGGTTAAGTATCTAGGAGGACTTACCCTAACTCAAAACTTATCTGGAATTGTTACGTAGAAAAGATTGCGAGCAAGACAAAATCATCACAGACATGCCACAACAAGGAAAACATCAGAGAAGGTGCAGATACTTGCATGTCTGCATAGCAGGAGCAATGAGATCGACTCCAACAGCAGCACTAGATGTTTCATGGTGAGGATAACTGCTTAGGGAGCACATTTCAGGTTGAGTAAGGCCTGATTTAAAAGAAAAGCACCCAGGATAAGGGATCACTACCCCACTGGTAGTGCACACCTCACCGGTCTCCCAACTGACGAAATCATCAGAGAGTTCAGTTTTGGAATGATGTGATCCTTTCCGATAGCCAAGCAGCCATCAAAGCGTTGAGCTCATCTAACACCAACTCGAAGATAATTTTGGAATGTCTAGGAAAACTCAATGAACAACATGAAGAAACATTGAAAACTCAAGAAACAACATGTAACCCTCCTCTAGATTCCGAGGCACGTCGGAGTAGAGGGGAATGAACAAGCAAATACTTGGCACAAAAAAGGACATGATCGGGCTAGATCCAATCTGCAGCCTTAGAAATCCTTACGTCCAGGAAGAACTTAGTAAAGCTGAAGAAATGAGAGCAACACACTGGCAAGGACTTCCAGGACTGAGGCAGCCCAAAGATCTCTTCCGCAATTTTAATGGAGCAAGATAGAATAACGTGATGTCTAATGGGGCATTGTCAACTCAAAGAACACCTAGGGAAACTAGGCCTAGAAGAAGACAGCACCTGCGGAGAAAATCCAGAGACACCCCACCACAGCCTGCTGGAGTGTTATGCTGTACACCACAGAAGATTGAACTGACTGGGATCATACCAGCTGACTGTTGAAGAAATATCTCAAATAGATACCCTCAAAATCCTGAAATTCCTAAAGGAAACCTCGATCTAGCAGAAAAAGATGGGGTACAATAAATCTATTCAAGTCGCAACACATCTCTCACCAACCACATCTACCAATATCAATAGATTTTAGTTGGCAACTACTGGTTCTATAAGCAATATTGCTTATAGTCTGCAGGTTTGGCATCACTTGATTTACATATTAAAAAGTGAATTTACTTGCAGAAGAATCTAAAGGTAGATCAGTCTTTTTGGTCCTTAATTTGAAACAAAAGTTGTAGTAACTGGAGGAGAAACTGCTTTAGCAAGTTATTATTACTAATACTTAAAAAGCCGTTTCCAGACTTATGTATGTATACAAAGCCAATCAACCAGATTAAATACAGTAGACCAATCACGCGGGTTTTTATTATTTTCGTCCCGGATTTACCTTCACGTTTCATTAACAAACACTAGGGAAGAAAATTAATTAGTATGCGTGACCGTTTTCATTTAAATGATTTGTGCTGTTGCGGATGTAAATGGCGTAAATACGGACACGACACCGGAGCAGATAGAAAGGCGTGACTAATAATAGGTTAGGCAACCATTATTAAACTGGTTTATGCAACAGTGATACGCCAAGAAAGTGAAGTTATAGGAAGTGCGGGTCAAGTAATTTGCAAATTTTCCTCACTCCTTCTAGAATACTTTAACAATTTATCAAATGTCCTCAATGCAGTTAGAGCGTACAGTACAAACGTAAGTGTCTGGGAAGCAAATAATTGTAGCATGACCCCAATAAAGTGGAGCTTAGAACTGTCTTCGTTCCCCGAAAGCAATCAGTCATTTTGCTATCCCCTTTGATTGATAACGTGTATCGCGGCCGACAACCGGTAACAAAAAATCGGACAAAATGAATGCTTCCGTTGTCGAATGAAAGATTTTCCGGCGGGATCGCGGTGACATCGTTTTTGATGGTGCGAATGATTATTTCTGATTGCTCCGTAATCAGGTTCTACCGAGATGAATTTTTCATGAAGGGAAAATGGGATGAACTTTATCCGGTTATGGGATGGGTGTTTCACCGCTCGGATAAAAAAAATCGAGCTGTTATAAGCGATACTTTTAGTTTTAAACAAGATGATGGATTTTTTTGAAGAAGGAACTCTTTTGTTGATTTGTCACTGTTAAAATCCAAAGTTTACAGTTTAGAACTTCCTTATTATTTTAGCTACTTACATAAAATAATGGTGATGGGCTCTTACCTGAAAAGAAAAAAAGTGTTATTAGAACTAAATCCTAAATCCAAGACAATGTTAATTTTAATAATTGTTTAACAGATTTATATCAAAATTTAATATAATAAATTCACCATCTATTATTATTCGGCTAAGCATTTCGTTCCAATTCCTCCAAACTGAAATAGGTTTTTCGTTGTTTAACGTAAACCGTTCTGTTATTGTTCGGTTAATATTCCCGATTACGAAAATAATTCGAGCATAAAAACGAGCGGGAACGGGAACAAAAGTTTGCTACCATCGACACAGGAACTGCTCAGTTTCACTCGCCTCGAAAAGGTAAAAACCATAAAGAGTCTCTAAAGTTCAAACCGAGGAAATCACTTCGAGTGTACTTTAGATCGCCTGTTATGATATGCATGTGCAAAATGCAAATTCACTGCTCGTCGACACTGTGAAAATTCCTTTATATTGATTATTTAAAAATTGCAACTAGTAATGACTTAAAAAAGCTTTGCTATTAGTATTCATGCGAAGTAGTACCAAAAAACGTTCCCATTACCGGAAACAATCAAAGGATTCCATCCATATTTAATTTCCGCACTAGGATTGGGAAATCTGAATAATCGTTTCACAAAACGAGAACAAAAAGGGACATGACATGGTCGGGCCGTAGCCCGAATAAAGACAAATGTCGAAACGTCGAATCGATAGTTGAAAAAGCACAATGCTTTCGAAAACCTTTTGAATTCTCATCCGTAACCGGCTGGCCGTGTGCTGGAATTGCCGTTCCATATTTTCCAGGATTTGATGCCTGATTCGAGATTGTGTGATTGTTGCAGGCAATTCAGTTTTCGCTAGGTGGGCGAACGACGTTTTACGGAAATGTCGAAGAAGGGTTAACAGGTCAGAAATTGCTGAGAAAAGTTTTTCCAATCAGTTTCCACATAAAAACAGTTATACTAGACAATAAAAACCCCAAACCATGCCTGTAGAATTGTTTAGAAAAACAAACAAAAAATGTACATATTGAAAGGAAAACTTTTCGATGTTAATAACCATATTTGAGGGTTTATTACGCCATAAACCACCGCTCAAATGACAAAAAAGCTGCATTTTCCATAACTACGGCTTTAATCATCGCAGTCACAAACAGCGCTTGTCATCGCTGATTAAAAATAATTCATCTCTGTCTTTTTACGTCCACTGGATCGTGCAAACACTTAATTGAATTAAATTAATTATACGACGAGAATAAAACAATGGTCTTTCATCTTTTTTTCTGTCAACTGGAAAAACGTAAACGTAAGTAGGAATTACGACTGGTTTCGTTTATCGCCCTCGTATCGTAAAATCTGATTTAGTAGAAATTGCTATTTAGCTAAAAACTATAAGGGCGATTTGTAGGTTACCTCGTCATTGCTTCGATGCTCATCAGAATCGATTCGGCGGATCAAAGCCGAAAATATATCGCCCATTAAAACTGAACACAAAGACGAACTGACAAGGCCTTAAAACTGCCAGTCGCAAACAATTAACTTAAAATACTCGTGAAAGAAAGGCCTTTCTCAAACTCGGTCAAGTGGGCTTTTTGCGTTACCCTGTTCATGGTTCAAATATTAAACACGAGTGGATCGACGTTTAAGTTTAGCACCCTCCTTTTAGAAGACAAAAGACGATTTCAGTCTCATTTTTGGGGTTTTGCCAAACAAAAATAGGGTCATTTTAGTCACACTTTTAATATTCAACATTTACGTTTATTGGGCGAATGTGTGTATTTAATTAATTAGCATACGTAAGCTTTAATTAAGCAGAGCCACATTTGCAGGGTATCCAATTTAAATTAAAGTTGCTGGCAGATGTAAAACGTAATTTTAAGGTTAACACAGTAGAGTTTAATTTAATTCGAAAGGGTGAATGATTGATTTAGTTAAGTGAGAAACTTAATTTTCTAGGGTGTTTTAGGGCAACACAGGTCAATGTTATTGTTAATTAATTAAAAATAAATAATTGAGACATCAAAACAGTTGGTAATTAAGACTCGTAATGATGTTTTATTTCTCGCACTTACCCTTAAAACTCTCCTCCTGTATCAGATCACTATTAATAAAGGTACATTTTTCAAGATTATTATAAAAATTCATTTAAATTTATTAAAACTCCTCGTTTACTTTTTGCCACAATATGAAATACCTACGAAAAGCAAATACAAGTTTAATATAATAATATTTTTTAGTACTCAAATATTGGTTTTTATGAAAACTCATTCATTCAAACGTTTTTAATACTTATAATAAAAGCTGTAGTAAAAAATTTAAAAGTTAAATTTTAAATATTGAAGTTTTATCTTTTTGGTGCGTTAAATGAGCAATTTAACAATATATTATTCAACCAGCACACACACATCATCTGCTGTCAACGTGACAATTGCCTCTATTATTCGATTTGGTACCGGACACTCATTCTTGGTAGTTTGATCGGTATTAGTTTTGTTCGGGTTTTTAATTCTCAACTGTTTTGAATATGGGTTTGGACCATTTGCATGATATTTTTTTTATAGTGCTGTAAATCAGTATACAGCAACACATATCGCATTCATGCAGATGGCCCAAATCAGTTCTTATAAAATAACCTCTGAACAGCTTGGACTTTTTAGAGATTTTTCAAACGTTACTTCACCCTCTATTATCAAATTATTACATTTTTTTTTTGTTTTTCCATATTGTGATTTTTTTTTATTAAACGCTAACTCTTAACACACAGATCTCAATGGCTAAAAACCTGCATTAGAAATCTGTCAACAATCGACAATCTTCGTAATGATTAGTATTAAGTTTTCCGGCAAAGCAAAGCCGAAGATTATCGGAAAGACGAAAACTCATTTTCCGAAAAGTTTTTGCAAGGACTTTGTCCGAGCTGTTAATACTCCGCCGGAAGTTTCGTAATAAGAAAAATATTTGCGTTCAATTTTCCCAGCAAATCCTTCTCTAATAGACGTATTTTTAATTAAAATTCTTTTGTATTTAAACGACATAACATCATAAAACCGAAAAAAAATAATATGATGAGATTATTACTTTATAATGGTAATAATGTCGTTATTAAGAAATAATGTTTTATATGAGTTAATAAATTAAGGCATCAAATTAACCATTTATAAAACTTTTACTTGATGAAATGGAGATTGATATTTATAAATCTACAAAAAACTATATTTTTGTAATATAATCAATACAAATGATCTTATAACCATAATTTGGTCAGTATTTCATGGAAAATAATATTGTTACTTTTTTTAATTACGTCTATTGTTCAATTAGCAGTTGACATTTTTTTATAAACTGTTGTTAAATATTATTTTATCGGCGACAGAGAAGTACACTAAATCCCGATTAAATAACTAGCTAGCCAATTTCCGGAGCACAAAATTGAATATTGCAAATCGTTGGTGACGTTTTATCAATAATCCTAATTGAAGAGTAATTAATTGGATAATATTGACACACTTTCTTGACGCAAATATTGACAATGCAAAATATGTTTGCTGTTAAATTATATTTTACATATTATTTTGCAAAAACCCTTCAGTGATAAAATGATTACAAAACGTTTTCAGCTTTGTAAACTTGTAAAATATTTAAATCATCAAAGATGATTGCATTGAATTAAAAATAATTATTTATGCAACAAGTGCAAAAAGTACATCTTAGACTTTAACAACACGTAAGTGCAAAAAAGGACTATTGCATGGGTTGCATACAACATTTGATTTGAATCGACTTGTTTGATGTCAAAAGCACAGCAAATATAGCATAGTGCAAAAAAGACTTTATATTGCACTAGTGAAAAAAAAAGAAGAACTTTCTGCACTAAAAATCATTAAAAAAGTGTACTTTTTTGCACGATTTTATAAAAAGATAATTTTGATATTGAAACATTGTCGTAATGATAATCTTCCTTTTGTAAATAATCTACAATGTCAACATTTTTCAGCCAGCAATACAAAGCTATGAGAGTTTCAATTTGTCACAACCAAAAACGTAGATCATCATAGAAAGTGTTTAAAAAATTGTATTTGCAAAACGTCACTTGAGTTATTTGAAACCAAAATGTAGTTATTGTCGAGAAATTTAAGAAATTTGTGGTAAAATGTAAAAATTGAGAATTTTACTTTGCTCTTAGTGAAATTATTGATACATTCACAAAATTATGACATTTCTGCCAGTAGTTTATTTATAATTTAATTTTACTACTAATTATTGCCTACCTACAAAGTGAAACTTGGGAAATCCAAAGTAGAATAGAAAATTACAGGTCAGTTAAAAATCACTGATGTTTATTTCATTTCTACAAAAATCATTATTATTTAGGACAGTATTTTGAAGTAGTGGTATGTTACACGTTATTATGTTATTATAATTTGTAATTTTTGGAGTAAACGGTTTCCTTCTTCCTAACCAAACTAATTGTGTCAGTGGAATTGCAAAAAAGCCTGGAATAAATAAATCAATCTTTTTTTTAGCTACGTCCGACGGTCGTTTATTTATTTAGATAAAGACCCAATAAATCTTTGGCGGACCTTTTAATTAAATAATGGAAGACCCCGTTTCCTTATGGGAGGCTTTGCAGCTCTTTTCGGGATATCTGGTTAGTGAGTGGTCTTATGGTGACACAAACGAGACCAATGACGAATGGCACTAAGGGTCTGCTGAATTAAAATGATTTCAGTGGAAAGAGGCATTTTGCAGTACGGTTTCCACAACAGGAATTATAATTATAGCGCAAGCAAAAAAGTATTAAAAATACAAAGATGGGGGAATTCAAAGCGTTTAATTGCTGGGAAAGCTTTTCTCATTTATTTAATCTCTTTTGCTAGTTAGACAGGTTATTACGCAATTAATCCCCGCTCGGAATGCAATTATGTCGTGCGCCGTTCCAGTTTTGTAACTTTTTTTTAAAAATTTTCCGTATTATTGTTGAATTTCAGCTACAAAGTTGCAGAAAATGTGCTAAATTATTCTCGCGTCTCTACCGCACACTATCATTTACCATCGGACTATTTGATATGCTCGTCCCGATGTGGAAAAAATAATGAACCGCGTTAACGTCAACATTTATCTACGAAATGTTCGTGGCGTTCTAACTGGCGCATATAAAGCTTTCTATTTAATTTTGGGATAGTTCCGGCCCGTTATAGCTCCCATTAGTGCACGAGGTATGGAGAAAGTTTCGAGCAGCTATAAATACGAAACTTAAAAGCTTCGGGATATAGAATTTAGCAAGATAATATGGAAAATTTGGCTTTTGAATTTATAGCACACTTGCAACCTCTTTTTCCTGTTGCCCTCACAAACTTATCCCACCCATTATCTTATCCTTGTTTTTCTCAAACTCATTTTTTAGTAAAAATAGTCAAGATATATGAATAAGTTAACATTTGGTTTAGCAGTTTTCGAATTATTGGCATTTAAAAATTGTAATTTTAATGTTTTTCAAAATCACAAGTTGGTGTCATGAATAATCAAATAGACTTCTTCTTCTTTCTTCTTCTTTCTAGCCTGTCTCTGTCCACTGCTGGATATAGGCGGCCTCTTCCATCATTTTCCATCGGTTCCTGTCTTGGGCCGCCAGGATCCAGTTTCTTCCAGCAATCTTCTGGATGTCGTCACGCCACCTTGCTTGCGGTCTTCCGATGTTTCTCTTTGACTCTCGCGGCCTCCATTCCATGAGTATTTTGGTCCATTTATTGTTGTCTCTAGCCACATGACCTGCCCAGCGCCATTTTAACCTTGTCGCCCGTACTACAACATCATCGACTTTTGTTCTCTGCCGAATGTCTTTATTTCGCACCCGATCTCTGAGGCTAATACCAAGCATTGTTCTTTCCATGGCGCGTTGACAGACCCTTAACTTGTTAGCATTTGCGTGTGTCATAGTGACTGTCTCTAACCCGTAGGTCGCTACTGGCAGAATACATGTGTTGTAGATCTTACGTTTTAAACTAATCGGGACATCGTGGTTTTTAAGAATATAGGCCATCTTAGAGAAAGCTGCCCAGGCAAGACCTGTTCGACGATTTATTTCAGCAGTTTGATTTTCCTTGCCGAGCTTAATGATATGGCCGAGATAGTTATATTCGATCACCACTTCGATAGGCTGATTTTCAATAATTACGTCGATATTGTCTGTGCTCATTATTTTGGTCTTTCGGATATTCATTGTCAGTCCTACTGTTTTGGATGTTTGTTGTAGTTATTTTATCATTGTGGATAATTCTTCAGAATCTTTACTGATGAGCACGATGTCGTCGGCAAATCTCAGATGGTGCAAGTGTTTTCCATCGATTGAGATGCCCCTATCCAGCCATGGTAGCTTTCTGAATAAGTTCTCTAGGGCCAATGTAAACAGCTTAGGAGAGATCGTGTCCCCCTGTCTGACTCCCCTATTTATTGGAATTTTATCAGTGGTTGGTCATTAAATAGACTAAACGTCATCAATATTCGAGTTAATGCTCTATCCAGAGTGCAGAGCAAATTTGACGTCACGGTGACGTAGTTTAATAAAACAATATATTGACCAACTGTCAAATTACGTCATCGTGACATTCGGTGCCTTAATGACAAAAAATGTCAACTTTAACTTTGAAAAGTCTGTAAATTGGATTTACACAGTTGAAAAAGCTGAAATTGTAAAAGCTTAAATTTGAAGCTGACAACACTGCAAAGTTAAATTGACATCTGTCAACAACAGTTATGTGACCCAGAAAATGTGATCTATAACCTTGTAAAGTCTGTAAATTACATTTAAAAGCACGTCATATAATCGTGACAATTTAAATTTACAGCTGGCCACATTGTAAAATTAAACTGACAGCTGTCAACAATAGTCAATAGTGACCAGTAAAATATCATTTTTAACTTTGAAAAGTCTGTAAATTACATTAAAACAGTTGGGAAAGCTAACTTTGTAAAAACACGTATGGGGATCGAAACAATTTAAAATCGCAGCAGGCAACGCTGTAAAATTAAATTGACAGCTGTCAACAACCGTCACGTGACCAGTAAAATATCATTTTTAACCTTGAAAAGTCTGTAAATTACATTAAAACAGTTGGAAAAGCTAACTTTGTAAAAACACGTATGGGGATCGATACAATTTAAATTTGCAACAGGCAACACTGTAAAATTAAATTGACAGCTGTCAACAACAGTCACGTGACCAGTACAATATCATTTTTAACTTTGAAAAGTCTGTAAATTACATTAAAACAGTTGGGAAAGCTAAACTTTGTAAAAACACGTATGAGGATCGTAACAATTTAAAATCGCAGCAGCCAACGCTGTAAAATTAAATGACAGCTGTCAACAATAGTCACGTGACCAGTAAAATATCATTTTTAACTTAGAAAAGTCTGTAAATTACGTTAAAACAGTTGGAAAAGCTGATTTTGTAAAAACACATATGGGGATCGAGACAATTTAAAATCGCAGCAGGCAACGCTGTAAAATTAAATTGACAGCTGTCAACAATAGTCACGTGACCAGTAAAATATCATTTTTAACGTTGAAAAGTCTGTAAATTACATTAAAACAGTTGGGAAAGCTAACTTTGTAAAAACACGTATGGGGAAGCAGGCAATACTGTAAAATTAAATTGACAGCTGTCAGCAACCGTCATGTGATCCGGAAAATGTCCTAACCTAACTACTGCTTTGTAGCGAAGCAGCCAAACAAATCAAGTAGTGTCAAAACATAAATTAATTCAAACACGACGATGCCAGCAATCAAACGTAAAATGAAGCTTAAATGGATCGACCATGTTTGTTCCACCACTAAAACCAGTTCCTATTGAATGCAAATTTTGGAAAAGCGAAACGTTATTAGACCGCGTAGTGCAGCTCAAAATTCGCCAAACAATAAATTGG
Organism: Ips typographus; assembly: GCF_016097725.1. Classification (NCBI taxonomy): domain Eukaryota; kingdom Metazoa; phylum Arthropoda; class Insecta; order Coleoptera; family Curculionidae; genus Ips; species Ips typographus. The sequence goes on along the minus strand of NC_138430.1, from coordinate 2,863,879 downwards.
CAGCGAATGGGCCGGTACTGGACCGTCAAGTATCGATTTCAATTAGAAAACCTATCGAACGACGCGGAACGATGATGCACCACGTAAAAGCCGATTAACGCGATCGTCCACATAATCGAGCATATTAATTTACAATAAGCTGACAGCGATGAAACGCCGCTCAATTGCCGAAACATATACCTACTTTACGTTAATGCGGGGATTTTGCCATGTTCCAGTAAACTACCATCAGGTTATTAGTTTAACGATTATCTAACTCGAGTACCCGTTTCGAATTTCCTCATTGCAACCAAAAACTGACAATTTTATTTACACAAATTAAGTTGCAGATAATATCAGTTTCAAAGCTGGTAAGCCTATTGCTCTAAAACATACCCAAAGCTTAATCATCTTGATCCAGGCATATAACCTAAAATTCCTAGGTTAACTTTCTTGAAATACCTTCTCAAAGGATTTGTATCATGCATAACTTAAACCTCTAACTTTGCCTGCAAAATTAGATTTGGAACAAGTTCAACATTTGGTTTATAAGATATCCTGAATTATATTTTAGTTTCTACAAAATCGTTTATTGTTTATTCATTACAAAAATGTAAATAACTCGCCTAACCAACTTAAAAAAAAATATTCCTATACAAAAAACCTTGTAAATTATTTAACTGAAACATATTTAATTAAAACTACCTACGCAAACAGAGACAGGCCAAAACACACACTCCTAATCTTTTCAATAGAATCGAAGTAATGAGATAAATCACAAAAACCTTTCTGAAGGATCGGAATGGAAACTGATTAAATACAATCGATAAAAGTATTGACCTTTTAACGCTCGATTTTGTAAGTTATTTCGTGTCACTTCACTTGAAAGAACCTCCAGTGGAAAAGTATTGAATTTGGTGCATCTCTGATTGATTTTGTATATTTTTCATCATAATGTTGACTATTAACACGAGTAGTTCAACGACTTTAAAAGTTTGTATCAACTAATCAGATTTACCTATTCCAACCGATTGGTTTTCGGAATGGAAATTCGTTAGATCAATGTCAAATAAGAAGATGGAAAGTAAAAGGAACATATCCGGCTGTAAAGAAGACCCATAAATCCTAGAAGTAAACAGGATGAACGTATCTAATGTAATAACCTAATGGGAGAATTGGGTAAAGTCAACAAGACGGCATCGAAGCCGATATATTCAGGATGTTGACTCGCGCTGGCTTTGCACTTGTTTGATGTCCTCGGTAAAATAGTAATTGGGTTATGACATGTGTATCTTTCCACCACTGTGCTTCGTTTAACTGCTAATGTAATAGCATTTCAACTATTTTAAGTTTCGTAATTGATCTGGTCAAACAAATCAATAAAATTGAACACCAAAACTAATTAGCAGTGTCACCTTCATTGAATAGACGAAGCAAACTTTTAAGCTAAATCTAAATAGAATTTTCATCCACAGAATTTTGTTTTGGTATTTTTAGGTCTACTCTGTATTTTAGAACGATTGAGTCAAATACAAAGCATCCTGAAATACTGAAATATGAAAGTTATCCGGGCTTATAAGCCGTGGTTCAATGGAATTTCTTCCTTTCAACCACTCGAATACTTACTACTAATTTCCTTTATGTATTTGAAAGCTGCATAGATTATTTACTTTCGTTCTAATTTCTTGAGCTAAGTCTGTTGACTTGGTAAATTGGAAATCATACAACTTAAAGCACCGCAAATTTTAATGAATACTTTGTTTAAACAGCCATATCATACAAAAATTGTTACATAAAACATACTAGCAATTTTATTTAAGAGGAAATAAGTTGAGAGTTTAGATCGATGAGGATTGCGAATTTATAACATGATAACTTTAAAATACACTTTCAGTTAGTGATGGGAAAATTCGCAGTAAAGTAAATATTTTACTTTATCAGGAAAATTTGACTGGTAAAGTATCAGTAAATTTTGACCGGGCAGAAACACAGTTTGAAAGGACAGTTAGGGACAAAATCGCCTGTAAAACTGATTTGCATTGGGAAATTGACAGTTTTAACAACATTTATGGAATCCTTATTAAATTTCCTATCTAATAACCTAAAAAAACACAAAAAAATTTGGTTCCTGCAGGAAGAAAAGCGGTGTCGGAGCTTTAACTGCCAGAAACACAGTTTGAAAGGACAGTTAGGGACAAAATCGCCTGTAAAACCCTCTTGGAGTGAGAAAGTGACAGTTTAAAGCACATTTTTGGAATCCTCATTAAATTTCCTATCTGATAACCAGAAAAAAACCCTAAAAACTTTGTTACAATCAGGAAGGAAAGCGGTGTCAGAGCTTTAACTGCCAGAAATACAGTTTGAAAGGACAGTCAGGGACAAAATCGCCTGTAAAACCCACTTGGAGTGAGAAAGTGACAGTTTAAAGCACATTTTTGAATTCCTCATTAAATTTCCTATCTGATAACCAGAAAAAAAACAAAAAACTTTGTTACAATCAGGAAGAAAAGCGGTATCAGAGCTTTAACTGACAGAAACACAGTTTGAAAGGACAGTTAGGGACAAAATCGCCTGTAAAACCCTCTTGGAGTGAGAAAGTGACAGTTTAAAGCACATTTTTAGAATCCTCATTAAATTTCCTATCTGATAACCAGAAAAAAAAACCTAAAAACTTTGTTACAATCAGGAAGAAAAGCGGTGTCAGTGCTTTAACTGCCAGAAACACAGTTTGAAAGGACAGTCAGGGACAAAATCGCCTGTAAAACCCACTTGGAGTGAGAAAGTGACAGTTTAACGCACATTTTTAGAATCCTCATTAAATTTCCTATCTGATAACCAGAAAAAAACCGTAAAAACTTTGTTACAATCAGGAAGAAAAGCGGTGTCAGAGCTTTAACTTCCAGAGACACAGTTTATTGAAGGGACAGTCAGGGACAAAATCGCCTTTAAAACCCACTTGGAGAGAGAAACTGACAGTTTAAAGCACATTTTTGGAATCCTTATTAAATTTCCTATCTGATAACCAGAAAAAAAACCCTAAAAACTTTGTTACAATCAGGAAGAAAAGCGGTGTCAGAGCTTTAACTGCCAGAAACACAGTTTGAAAGGACAGTCAGGGACAAAATCGCCTGTAAAACCCACTTGGAGTGAGAAAGTGACAGTTTAAAGCACATTTTTGGAATCCTTATTAAATTTCCTATCTGATAACCAGAAAAAAACCCTAAAAACTTTGTTACAATCAGGAAGAAAAGCGGTGTCAGAGCTTTAACTTCCAGAGACACAGTTTATTGAAAGGACAGTCAGGGACAAAATCGCCTTTAAAACCCACTTGGAGAGAGAAACTGACAGTAGGACCACAAACCAACTTATTAAAGATTCCACGACTGTCTTTGCTGAAGATATCTCGAAACTCCTGAAGTCAGAAGCCCTTCCACCCAGACTTTATGGTTTACCTAAAATACACAAGCCGGATGTACCTCTGAGACCCATCGTTAGTGCCATAGGAGGCTCTACGTATGAGATAGCAAAGTACCTTACAACACTCCTTCAACCAAAAATAGGAAAGAAAATAGGAAAACTTTATCTCCAGGGGACGTCCTTGTGAGTTTTGATGTGGTTTCTTTATTCACTATGGTACCCATCAAAACGGCTATGGAGTAGATAGAACGACATCGCCTTTGATAATATCCGCCGCAGATGTGGACGAAACGTCAGGAAGAAATTCCATTGGATCACGGCTTATAAGCCCGGATAACTTTCATAGTACAGTTTTGACTGGCCGTGAAAGCCTTAATAGTCATCCTCAAATAGTTAATAGCAAGTGCAGCTCTTTTTGAATTTGTCTAGGTTTGTTCTGTCTTTCCAAGTTCCTTAAGTGGTATATGAAAAAGTTGTCATCGGAGACCTTCTTTGCCATCTTTAAGTTTGTTAGTTATCTGAACTACCCTAAGTTCTAAAGACTGGTTTAGTCGAACTGCGACTGGTAGTTTAACTTTGCCATATAAAATACATTGCTGTCAAAGTGACGTTTCTAACTTAAACCAGGTTCAAAGGTTAAAAAATCCAAAAAGTAGAAAAAAATACAATGACATCATCAATGATCTAACTTTCTAAATAAAAATGTTCTATCTAATCCACATTCTAAATATTTTACCAAAGCAAAATCTAATTAAACTTCATACCATTGAAACGACAAACACAAGTTTTACGGGTGTTTTTCGAAAAGCGCGATAAATAATATTTTTCTTAACAACTCCTCTAATTTATTAACTTCTCTGCTTAGTTCTTGCTTGGAGGCCGCACAATCTGCGCACCATTTAATCACTTCGAATTTTACGGCGCGGCAGCGGCCGGAAACTAAAGGAATTGCGAAATATAATTAACAATAGAGGCCATAAACTATATCTTATTGGCCATAAAAAAGATAAACGCACAATAGAGCCACGCAGAGAGCAAGCTGTTGTAAGATAAAAACAGAATGTGCAAATTTTCCGGATATATTGACATGTTTTTCCGCTTGTTTAAGACCTATAAATTATCTTTTATTAGTCTGTGTAAATCGGAATTATTGCTAAAAGTGATAGAAATGTAGGACTTAGTAGGAGGCATTAACGAATATGTCTTTAGAGTTCCACAATTTTTTTGCTCGATTTTGCAATCACCTTAACACTTATTTTTCGTGGAACAAAAACTTCAAAGTTTTTAGATTGTTATGTTCTAGCACGGAGTTCTAAATGTGTTTAACGACGCCTCGTCAACTTTTAGAACCAATTAAGCCATTTTCGCCCTAACAATTTTTAATAGAACGCCCTATTTCGCAAGGAAGCACAATCTGAATTACCAAAGAAAACCTCTCAGACGGCTATATACTCTCTCTCTCCCGTTTTGAATATTCAGAATTCGGCCGGTGCGGTCGTTTCCACATTAATTCACATTTGCAAGTTAAAGAGGGTCATTGGCAATGTTTACGTTACAATAAGGACCTGCCGCCGACGCCCTTTCGTCATTATTTCAACCGCAACCATACCACCTCCTTTAAATGTGTTTGTTTAAAGGACCGCCAGAGATAATTGTAAACGTTTTCAAAATGAATTCATTAGAGCTTTGAAAATTTCATAAAGAGAATAAAATATTTGCTATAAAACCTTTATTACCTTTGTTATATTTATATATGAAAATAGGGAACCCTGTTAATTATTACGCAATGCGCTTAACTAAGGTAGGTAATAAACTTAATTGCTCTTATTACACCTCCTAGAGTACCGGCCATTAAAAAGATGAGGTAAAACAACTCCGTCGTAATAATACTGGAGCTACTAACTCTCCACATTCGCATAATCTCGCTCCTCCTAAAAGCCCGAAATTTATTAAGAATATAATTTCGGGAGAGCCGACTCGCGCCCGTTATAATAATTTCACCCTAATCCCGTTTATTTCTGAATAACGGCCGTGATATCCCGGTTGAGCTAATTTTGCGCACGTATTAACATACCATATACGAAAATGACCCGAATAGGTCCCGCCGGATTATACGGCATTTTGGATGCCGCTTACTGTTCTTGATAGGAGCCGTTTAGTTTTAAGTGATTCGTCCCCAAAACTTTGCTAGTTTGGCAAACACAACGTAAGTAACATTTAGGTAGAGCAGCCAACTTTACATTTTCGTTTCGGAAGGATAGAGAAACTTGCTGTTTTACCGTTGCCTAATACCATTCAGTTGTATGTGCTGGTGTACTTTACCAAAGTAAAATACGCACATTAACTTACAGGTCTTCTCCGGTTTCCTATCATCCGGACTTTGTTGACAGCAGCTCTGAACAGTTGCACATTGCTACAGTCAAGCCAATCCCGTAGGTTTTTGAGCCAGGACACACGTCCTCTGCCAATACCCCGCTTTCCACTAATGCTTCCTTGGACTATTAATTGGAGAAGTATGTATTTCTGTCATCTCATTATATGACCCAGATATTAAAGCTTTTCTTCTTTTCAGAAAAATGTTGATCTGGCTATCCTCGTTTTTCTCTTGTTTGGTCTCCCGACTGTTCTATCCAAGTTCCTTGGTATTTACATATTGAAACATTGCTGTTGCCACCATCAGGTTCGAATTAATGGTTTAGATGTTGTAGGAATTTTGTAACAACCATTAACTTGGTTATCTTAAAGTTAATTTGTTGTCCATACTCGTTACATCAGTCAATTAATCGTCCTAAAAGGTTGTGTCTTCAAAATTTCTCGAGAACAAGACGGTGTTCCCCTAACTCATCTTCTAGAGTTCTCCTAAAAATAGCTTCGCTATAAATAGGCAATGTAACCTTTTCTGACACCACGACGGATCTCCATCATTTCTGTTGGTTGGTTTTCTACCATTGCATTAGCTTTTTTGCTGACGAGCAGCTGATGAGACGGAGCTGGAAAATAACGTTAATCCAAAAAGTGTGTTCCAAGTCTTTCGCGGAATCCAAATTGTGTGTCGCTTATATTTTCTTCTTCAAAACTGCATTGGGAAGAGAAGGATATAAACATAAATGGTCATAACCTAACAAATCTGCGCTTTGCGGACGATATAACACTACTGTCAGACAACCTGAAAGCTATTAAGCAGATGATACATGAACTAAGGAAAGTAGGTATGCTCTAAGATAGTTTTTTGTTTGTCTGCATTCTTCAAAGTGGCCGAATTAATTACGATACGCAGGTAGAACTGAAATTATTTTATTTACTATTATACGACTGCTGATATTTTATTACAATTATTTACTACAGCGTGTTAAAACTGTGTTTCGTAAAAATGCTGTATCCAAAACAAATCAACACACTAAACCAACTGAATTAATTTTCAAAAGGATGAGTAAACAAATAAAATTATAGTAATTCTATTTCCACTCAATTGGACAGAAAAATTATGTTTACAAATGATATTTTCGATAAAGAAATCGGAGAATATGATAATACCTAAATCTACACTAATCACTTGACAAATGGCCAGTGGGGCATTTCTTCTAGTCAATTTATCCTATAACCACATTTATAAATAATAAATATTGAAGCTTAGTACTTTAATACAAGTAAAAATAATATTTGACAAAACACTACTTTAATAGCAGTTAATTACGGTTATTACACACACAATTTCATATTTACTTTGAAAATCGGCTTAATTGAATGATTAATGCAGCATTAAATTAATATTACCCTTTACACAAATTACCTAAATATGGATCTAAATAATCTTTGACTGCGTTATTCATGAATAATGAAAAGTTTTCAAATAAAAAACTTTATAAATTAAAAACAAAATATACTATATTTTATATAATACCATGTCTGAAGAATATGTCTACCGTAATTTAATATCTGGTTTTGTGATTTTTATGAAGTTCTTGTCAGTAAATAAATACCTTGTATACCTCTCCATAGATAACAAATCCCAAATAATTGTGTAGCAGAACTACTAACCTAAATTAGAACATTCTAATCTATACAGTTTTTTCATAGTATTTTCAATTTTTTTTATTGTTATTTTTTATTTTCAGATATTCGAGAAATGCTTGAATTTTCTATTTACTACTGCCCTGAAGCCCGAATTTACTACTCCCTAGGTAGTGAAAGTGATATTTTCATCTCTCAAATGAAGGAGGAAAATTTGATTTTCTATAGGGGTTGTAGAATTTTTTTTTTATGTTTAGTCAAAACCTAAAATATGACACATTTATCGTGAAACACCTTGTATATTGCCGTTTTATGCTCTTGAATTAAATTTTTCTTTATGGAAACCAGCTTTGTTTTTGAAAGATTTTTCAAATCAAATTAGTTAAAATCCCCCCGTAATATATCTTTCTTTAAGGATCACTAATTAGAAAGAGAAAATTAGCGGTCGGGCCGACCTTTTAACGACAAAAAGCAAATTCAGCTTTTCCCCAGAAACTTTTCCAAAGATACAGCGAATCTTTTACCACTGCTGTTCGGAAAATAAGTACAAATTAAATCAGATAAAAACCGCTATTGATCCCGGTTCGTTATCTGCTGTACAACTTTCCGCAAACTTTATTTTCGACCCTTCCAATTGCCGATAGATTAGAAATACGGCAGTTTAAAAGTGTACCAGGATGGAAAGTTTCCGGCCTCGTAAAGCGATCAGAAAATTGGAAGTATTACCAACTTAGGCCAACCGTGATCTTGGCTCCCTACGTTTACCAACTTTTTCAAAATGTCTTCTAGATTTAGAATTTGCTTTGGATATCTACTTGTGAGTTATTTTCGTTTCAAGCTAAATTAGCCAACTTCGTGCAGAATTAAACGTAAAGACCTAACGAATTGTAGTTTTGCACGTCTGGTGAATGATATTAACTGTTTCGTGGCTAAAACTTTCTAAACGAGCGATCGGAACTCCAAGCGTTTTTGTTTGCAGTTGTCTGTAAATTCTCCCTTGGCAAAGGAAAAACTCCGAAGAGACGTAAGCATTTCGAATCCCACCAATTAAGAAGTTCTTAACATATATCTTTTTCGCAGCCCTAAAAGTTTCCCATTCGACTTTTTTTTCTCTTTATGTCCTGGTTAAAACTCTCGTTAGAAAGGAACGTTCTTTTGAGATCACATTGAGTTTTTGATGTATTTCAGGTAACGAGAAAGATTTCGGTTTTAGGACGTAACAATTTTTTTACAAATGTATGGTTTTAAGTTAGAAAAATAGATTGCAACGCCCAGCTCGATGTCCTCCGTACCCATAACGAAAGACAGGTTCTTTATCACGAAATGTTCATATCCTCAAACCTGAAGATTTATAGTCGCCATTACGGCGCGGCATATTTCCGACCACCAAAGCAATTTCGCATTCATTGTGGCCATTGCCAAGCAAAATGTCGGGGAAAATTTCATAATGTTGCTGCTTGACTGTCAGTGCTGACTTAAGGCTATGCGAATTTCGAAACAACGTTCTGCACATTAACTCTTTAATATTACTCAAAAGTAACGGAAGCTTTACATTCCATGTTGTTCCAAATGTTTTTTTTTTTATGTTTGCGAATAATAAGGTATCTTCAAGGCATTTTTAACTTAACAAATTGACCTTCTAAAAGGAGTAACAAAGTTTAGTCGTCAATTTAAAGAAGAAAGTAAAAAACTTTGACTACCTGGAGAGAGTAATAATGTTGACAATCTGAAAATATTGAGAGGGCTGGCAAGAAGAAAGTAAGAAGGGTATCAGAGAGTAATAAACCTTTGAAATCTTCGTATAATTTGTTATTCTGAAGCAGTTTCGGCATTACAAAGTCATTGTAGAGTAAGTAGGTTGAAAATATTCAGGTCACATAAGTTACTGTTATTAATAATAACTACAACTAAATTAAAAAACCTTTTGACTCTCTAGAACATCTGTACGTTTTACTGTCGGCCTTTAGGACAGAACTTACACCATCTTCAAAGTCAAATTCATGAGATTTTGTCATTCATCATCGTCATCAAAACTTTCTTGACACTAATAAACCTTGTTTACTGCAACCAACAATACACCAGGTTTACATCTGCTCGGAATTTTAAAAAGTTGAAAAACACCAAAAACTACAAACTGAAGAAATAAAAACTTAATTTAGGGTTGTTTAAGTTAATTAATTAGTGTTGTTATTGCAAGACCTTCATAGAATTTAAGATTTTTCTTCCCCAAACTGGAAAACTTGCAACATTTGGTGGTAAACAAACGCGGAAAGTTCCAATCAAACTTTGGCTTGAGAACAACAACCACATTCAATTTAAATTATCTGGAAAGAACATCACAGATAGGTGCAATCAAACGAGTCATTAACAGCCCAATACCAACGTTTCAAGAATTATTCCATTAAATTTGCAAGAAAGGAAAGGCAATGTGTGTATCCTGGGGACTATTAAATCCTAAAGCAGTGTTTTAACTTATAACAGAATTGTTGGTGTTTTAAGAACTTGCTTCTTGGTTTTGTGATATAGATTGTTTATTTATTTCCTTTTGTAAATTTACCTAGCATTAAATACATATTAATTTGGTTTTGTTGTGTGATTTATTTAACATGTTTTTTCAATTTCAGTTCAATTTATTGTAAGAGGAGGTAGGTACCTCAGTTAAAGAAATTATCTAATTTTATGATTGTTTATGAAGAATACTAGACTTCTTAGATAAAAAAAAAACTTGAGTGTACTTTTTAAAGATTTTATTTGTATATTATTATTATTTTTCATTTTTATGTAAATGCAGAAACAATGATATCATTCCAAAAGGTCTAAGACTCAGAGCACCTTATTACAATAACAGAATAATACGTATTCTAGAAAGAACGAGCAAATCTTTAATAAGAGACAGAATACAATTCCACAGACATCATATATTTGTTTTAAAAAATGATATTAACTTTATTAAGAATGACCTTCAGTCAAAAGTCTCTTTTAATGATTTTAATCATATGTGGCAATGTATTCTGAATAGCTATCATATAAATTGTAATAAGCAAAAACAAATTCATATCAATAAATTTAATAATTTAATGGAAGAAAAAATACATATACAACTTGTAAATAGTCACAATCAGGTCAATAATCTTCAACAAAGAACTGTAATAAATGTTTCTAGCAAAAATTTATCTGATAGCGAAAAACTTGTTCTTTCAAAAGGTTTAAACTTTGCCATTACACCACAACACATTCCCAAACTTGATATTATTTCTGCAATTGAAGAGACAACTCAAAATTTACCAGAAGAACATCAACAAGAATTTAAAATAAGATCAAAACTTATCTTAGAAAAACAACACAAAATCAAACAAAACCTATCCAAACCTGAACAACAAGCATTATACTCTCTCAAAAAAGACAACAACATAAAAATACTTCCAGCAGACAAAGGTAACGCTACAGTCATAATGGACTCTATTACATACCACAACAAAGTCATGACTCTTTTAAATGAAAACAATTACACAAAACTAAATAAAAACCCAACAGAAAAAATTGAAAGGCAAATTTACACTACTTTAAAAAAACATCAAGATCAATTTTCTGATCTTGAAAGGCGTAATCTTACGCCACATAATAGCAAAACACCACATTTTTATGGTGTTCCTAAAATTCATAAAAATAACATGCCATTAAGGCCAATTGTGAGTAGTATAAATTCGCCTACTCACTCATTAGCTCGCTTCTTGCTAAACATTTTAAATCCTTTAGTAGGTAACACAGATTCTTACATAAAAAACTCTCCTCACTTTCTTGAAAAACTCAAACATATCGACATTAATCCAAATCATATTCTGGTAAGTTTTGATGTTGTAAGTTTATTCACAAACGTCCCAGTTGACAAAACTCTTTCAATTGTTAGATCTAAATTGCAAAATGATTCAAGTCTTGGGGAACGTACAAGCTTAAGCATAAACACTATTTTAGAACTTTTAACAATTTGTGTTAAAACAACATTCTTCCAATATGGAGATGATTATTACCAACAAAATTCTGGAATGGCAATGGGTTCTCCATTGTCTCCAATATTAAGTAATATTTTTATGGAACATTTCGAAGAAAATAACATTAATAATTTTAATTATAAACCAACAATCTGGTGGAGATATATTGATGATGTTTTCACAATATATCCATTTGGTAATGATCATCTCCAACAATTTCTTACTCACATAAACTCAATAGAACCCACAATCAAATTTACAACAGAAACTGAACAAAATAACGAACTTCCATTCTTAGACATTCTAATCAAAAAAGACATAAACAAATTTGAAACAAAAGTATACAGAAAACCAACCCACACAAATAGATATTTAAACTACAAATCCAATCATCCAATAATGGTAAAAAAAGGTATTGTAAAAAGTTTATTTGATAGAGCCAAAATTATTTGCAATAATGAACAATTTAATAAAGAAAAATTATTCATTAAAAATGTTCTAAAAGAAAATGACTATCCTGAAACATTTATTAATAAATGTTTTAGGGATTTAGAACATCCAAAACAATCTGGAAATCAAAATCAAATTTTACCTTTTACTAACCTTTTTATTCCTTACATTCCAGGTATTTCTGACAAAATCAAACGAATAGCTAAAAAATATAACATCAGAACAATATTTAGAACTCAAAACACATTAAGATCACACTTAACTAAAACAAAACCTTACAATGAAAATGAATCTACAAGAAACGTGATATATAAAATTCCTTGCGAATGCAATCAATTTTATATTGGTGAAACCTCCAGACCTTTAAAAAAACGTATTAAAGAACACCAAAATTATTTAAGAACTGGAGACTTTCACAAATCTAATATATGCCAACACGCGTTTGATAATGATCATAGAGTCAAATGGAATGAATGTAGTATCATAGACAAAGAAACTTTTTCAAAAAGACGTAAAATAAAAGAAAGTGCATATATTAGATTAAACCATGACTCCTGTGTTGCTACATCCTCTATTAATATTGACCAAACTTGGTTAAATATTCTAGAGGAGGAGATAACACTTGGTCATATCAAACGTAACTGAAATTTCTTGTAATTTTGTTTTCATTATAAAACCCACCTTTCACTACAACAATAGATAACCTTTCCTATTGGAATGACAAAAGTCAAAATTTATGTCAATTTTTATTGACAAAACCCTTCTCAGAGTTCCATATTGAACATTATCAGGTTTAATATTTATTAAGTTGTTGTTTTCTGTGTTCTGCCGTTGTGTTTTTTCTTTTTTAGATTCTCTGAAGACGGTGGTAGATTTTCCACCGAAACGTCAGCGTTTTTAGGTAACAAGACCGAGCCTAAGTCAGTGGTCTTGTGTTGGGACGACTAGGTTAATGTTATTTTCAACTTAGTTGAAAATAGTGCGAAATTCCATTTTCCCAACAAACCTTTTTTTGTGTGAGACAGAAGACCCAATAAACCAAGAAAAAAATTTTATTTGTATATTTCATAATGTGTAAATAATACAATTAAAATAGTAATTTAACCTACTATCTGATGTAAAAGTATTTAACAGTAGCACCATCTGTTTCTAGCCTTATAGTCAGAGAAGTTACAGCAAAATTTATAAGGGCTAATTCTGCAAAATAATGGCATTTGATCAAATTCATGTATTAAGTAACTTGTATCTTTTTCTAATATTACCTGAAACTTATTAGAAATTTGTTTTTTCAACACTCTGCATATGAATTTTGACAACACCATTATAACCATAGATTCAAACACCTTTTGTTTAGAGTCTTTTAGAGCAATTGATAATGGGACTTTTTAAATTTGGACCCTTTCATGATAAGCAAACTCCAGATTAGGCAAATAAAGGTACCTGAAACATAAGCTATTTAGTATTAGCAGCTCATTAATACCCCTACCAGAGTCTTTTTTATAATATTATGTAAATTACCTTGTCAGCTTCTGTTAAATACACCTTTACTCTATATCCATGTTTCTTCGAGAACCACTGGCTTGAATAAACTTGGTTTTTGTAGTGTTCTTGTAAAAACTCTTCTTGGGAGTAAGTAAATATATGGGCGGTTCCATTGTGACAGTGTTTTCTATTAGAAAATGCATCTTTTTCTGTTCCACAAACTCTAGTTCCTTCAGAATGTTTCACTGGGCCCCTTGATAGTTGTAAAGTGTATTAAGAAGGTGGCATTTTCAAAACTGACTACCGAAACACACACACATTATCTAGTCTCACACGTAGTATCGCAGTTAAAAACAAGTTAAATCAAAATACTCCTTAAAATATTGTAAAATTTACATCAAAAATAAAAAATGTCTAAACCATACTTGTGGCTAGTAATGTAAATAACTATTAAAAGTCTGTCACAGTCAAAGCATAACTTTGCAACCAGGTAACCAAACAAAATAAGAACAACGATTCAATATGACTATGAATATCAATAACAAAGATGAAGATGAATTGAATGTTATGTGAACCGTTTTAATTAGAGTAAGAATCACATACAAAAATATCAATACAAATCGTGAATAGACGGTAAATCAAGTCGTTAAAAAAAAAGTCTTATTAAACTCTGATAAGGATTCATATTTTCTTGATTAGACAAATTTCTTTATTAGAAAAAAATCATGATTCCGATTGAGAGGGAGGATAACCGGCATAATTTCGGAAAGTCGCTCCGCGACAGCACATTCCCGAAAGTTTCTCCGTTCCGTAGCCCAATTTTAGGCTCACAAGACATTACCTCGTTTAATCATAGATCTTCCGATTAAACGCCAAAAACCGGGAAAGCCTCTGCCCCCGAGGTAATTTCTCGGAAACCGTTTCTCTTTAGATAAAACAAGGTATAGGCATAGAACGCGTACCGGATGGATTACGTCGTTATTTACAAAGGAAACTTCTCCAGATGGAAACTGATGTCGGATTAGATTAAATGCTTTTTTCCTTCAGGAAAAGATGCTCTGGCAACGAGGGCCTGTCGGGCCGAGGGTAAATCCGGATTTACAATAGGGAGCTGTTGAATCGTTTACGAAGATTCATAATTAAGTTTTTTTATGTTGTATAGTTTTTCTGCCTTTCCTGGCAAGACGCTGTTATTACATACTTAAAAGACCGTTTTATTTGTCAGCATTATTTCAATTTGCCTCTACGACTAAATGGCGTGTTTAATTATAACTATAGTTTTGTACAAAGGTCGTTAAGATAACAGTAAAGTTTTTCACATTTTTTCCTACACCAGTACCTACCATATGACTGTAATACTAAAATATGAGAAAGGAGGGTGTTTATTCAAACCCTATTTAGACTGCTTTGGTAAGGCCCAAATCCATTGAAGGGATCTAATAAGCGTAATAATTAATATCCAAATTAAGCCCCTGAATGTAATTGGCTAATGTAGAGGAAACAAGCATTTGCTGCTCTTCGTGTTCTAGTGGGAAAATCACTCCCGCTGTTTATCACCACAGAGCAACGTTAAAACCCTTCCACCTACCAATTAGGATACAACGCAAAGCGTAAATTATGACTTTTTGAAAAACTTTCTTATTCTAGAAGAAGTTTGTAATAAAATTAATAACAAATTTTCTACATGATGGTTTGAATGGAATTCAAAAATCGCAATCTATTGGTGCAATAACAGTTGGCGTAAAATCGCTAACCAATTGCCATTCGCCGCAATGCAAATTAAATATTATTACGGTTATTCTGTAGTGTAAAACAATAGAATTGCGTTACAATTCCGCTATAATGTCGTTGGGGTGTCGATTTATTCGATCACACAGAAACGGCGTGCCATCAGCAATTCATGTCTGTGCCGCCGATTATCCAGCTTTTATTAAAATACAGTGTTGTCCAGTTTTAAGTCCACATCACCATTTGATAGTCCATCAAAAAATAAATTAACATGCATTATGTCATCACTTCTTCAGACAGTGTATCATGCGTTTTTCTTCTTGTTCTACTTTTACTGTTCAGTTCTTGTATAATGTGATGCGAATTGTATAAACTAAAATTTATATTTCCTCAAAAACCGAAAATATCAGCTATTCAACCGAAGATCGTAAATCGCAGAATATTAAAAAACTTTATTTAATTAACGGCTCTTGAATATCGATAGTAATACACAAATGGCCGATGTAACTAAAAAAGTACAAAATGATTACTCAAAAACTTGTTTTTAATGAGAAAATTAAACAAAAACTCCCTGCAAAGCAACCAATTAATCCTGACTAATTGGCTTAAAGTTGTGTCCAACTATAACTAGTCCCTAAAAGATTTAAATCCAGAACCGAGTAGTTAGCAGACCGGAAGACTGGAACAGGACCGAAAGCAGTTAAATAAACAAAATAGAATAAAATACATTATAGTCACTAAACGAAATAAACTTTTAAATAAACTGCATTTCGTCCTATTCACAAGTACTTTGTTCCCTCTCTTTCCCGTTAACTGAAATGTTAATTTCGTTAAGCAAATTTACAGCAAAAACAGCAGCCATTAGCACAGCTAAATGTTGATATAAAAACTTTGTTAATCTATAATAACGTCGAGTAAATAAGTACGTAAACTATTAATCTTTAAAGTGTTGTGTCTTGAGGAATTTCATATCCAATTATCTAGAGCTTTGTGTCATAAATTGCTGAATTAGTACAAGTTGCGCTTCTAATAAAGCCCCATTAAACTGTTGGCTGTATCGCTTGGGAGCTTTACCATTTAATGAAGCTGACTAGCTAATTTTCCTATTCAGGGTTTATATGGCAGCTAAACTGGCACGCCCATGCAACTAACGTGGACGAAAGGGATAAACCAGATTTTTTCTTTTTTAAGGCGGAAACACCCGAACGAGCTGGAGATAGAAAGCGACAACAAAGCGTTATATAAATAGGAGAGGTATAAATTACGCTGTTGAGCGCTGCTCTGACAGGTTTAAAATTGTCTCAGGAGAAGGACAAGGGCTGGTGGGAGTGATGGAGTAAAAGGGACGACGCATTTAGATGTTGCTTTTGATAAATAAACTGATTTTGGCAGGTGGAAATGAAAATGGGAACGTTGCGCTAGAAGTTATGGATGATGTTTCTTTTGTACAAGAAGTGTCACGCAATTATTTATCAGCGATTGAATAGTAATTGAGAGTGTAATTCAGAGAACCAGTTATCCGATCTTCTCCATCCCAGTGATTCTCAACAGCTATTTAAAAGCTCTCAGTTTCGTATTCGACAAACGGAACTTAGCTTCATATTATCTAGAATTGAGTCTTTACCGTTATCTAACTCCGTACAATTCACGTAACTCCGATTATCCAACTACGTACGGTTCAGCTATAGATAAGCCAGGTAGATCGGGATTTATAATTTTCGAATTAACTGCACTCTCAGGTATACGGCTTTGAAGTTAGCTAGGAAATTAGTGTTGTCTAATCTCTTTGCAGCGAGGAATAATAAACTCATGATAAAGATTTACTAGTCGGTCACTGAATTTCAGAATTGCCAGAAATTTGGTTTTAATTAGATTACTTTCCTGCATAAACTCACCTTAACTTATGAAATATTTATGCCAAAGATAACATCAGTTGCTTTAGCAAATATTTCAACTTTCTGTTCGTATTTTTCATCAGTATCTCTTAAAAAAAAAATTCTCTTTCTGTTTATTTTCCAGCAACCCAAATAGTTTATTTGTCATTTGGACTAATTGAAGTCTATTTGATGCATGAAGTTAAACGTCCCAATTAAGAAAAATATACTACTTAAATCTGTTAAGTAAAGTAAATAAAATTTCTGGAACTAGAGATTCCTTCCTAGAAGATATCCGGACTCAAAGTTATGAAGGCCTTCTCCAAGGCTTTTGACAATGTCAAGCACGAAAAGCTCATCGAGGTGCTTAGGAACACTGGCATTGACGGAAAAGATATTCGTATTATCGCTAATATGTATTGGAGTCAAACCAAAAAAATAAAAATAGGCTCAGCGACAAAATTGCTGTCAGAAAGGGAGTGCGACAGGGGTGCATTCTGTCACTTCTCTTATTCAATCTATACTCTGAAAAAATCTCTGGAAAAGCACTGGCGGAAATATCTGATGACCTCAAAATCAATGGACAAGCAGTCAACAACATGCGATATGCCGACGACGCAGTAATTTTAGCAAATAACAATGAAGAGCTACAAAATATTATGCAAAACATATCCTCCAGTGCGTCTAACGATAAACGGTCAGAACATACATCAGGGGGAAACTTACTCATATTTCGGAACCACAGTTAACGCGATATAGAACCAGGCTTCAGAAATATGATCACGGGTAGAAAGTGCTCAGGCTGCGTTTAATAACATGAAGGAACTATTCACCAGCAAAGATATTTCTCTACAACTAAAATTAAAGCTAGTCAGATGCTACATATTTTTTGTTTTGTTCTATGGTGTAGAGGCCACCACAATAGAACGAAGAGGAAATGTGGACATATCGGCGTATTTTGAAAATATCCTGGACAGAACACATCGTCTTTGCAGTAAAAAGCGAAAGATGGAGTATTTTGGCTACATACTAAAACATGAAAAATACCGCCTTCTACAGTTGGTTGTCCAGGGCAAGGTGGATAGCAAGAGAGGACCAGGAAGAAGACGACATTCTTGGTTGCACAACCTACGCCAGTGGTTTGAATTGTCATCTGTTGACCTGTTTAGAAGAGCAGCAAACAAGATAAGAATAGCCATGTTAGCAGCCAACGTCCGAAACGGATAAGGCAATGAGAGAAGAAGAAGAAAGTTATGAAGATGTTTGCCTTAAAGTTTCAAACTTAAAGTTTATAGAGGTGTGACAGTAAACTGATAGGATGGTAGTTTTGTAGATTTGCATTATCCCCTTTCTTGAATAAAAGCCCTTCTGCGTTATACCAAGGTCTTCTACCATTCTATAGACATTTGTTGAGCAGAGTCTGTAGGGTTTTCTCTTACGTTCTCCAAATTTCAACATTTTTGATGACATTCTGTTCTTATTTCCTCCACAGATATTTCTGAGATGACAGTTCAATGTTAAAACATGCCCAGACTGAACGCAATACGTAGGGTAATAACAATAACGTTCAGACTGAGATTGAGCTACAGTTTGAAGTTACAAACTGTTTCAAATTGTCATTTGTCCACAATAGGATTTTTCAAACACAATGGAATTTCTAGAAATGTTCGTCCTTATATACAGGGACGGAAAATTGAAACCTGGAGGCCGATTCAAGCTATCTTGTATCCACTTTATTTATTTCTTAAAAATCTTTTCTTCTTTACTTTTAAACCGTTTTAAAGACAGGCCAGTGACAGATGATTTTGGTGCCTATCAAAAATACGTTAAAAGTTGAAAAAAGCCTTTAGAGTTTTCCGGAGAAAAAGAGGCGACGTGCCTAGAGCCTAACAAGGTTTGAGGCAACACATACACAAAGAGAGAGCCTGAAAACTTTAATAACAAAGCGAAACAACAAAGGAAAGGCAGCCGCCCAGCCGCGCTCACTGATGACAACAAAACAAGAAAGCAACGGAATGAAATTGCAATTTCGTAAACATGATGCGGCCCTTTGGTTCGCTTTAATTAACGGACATGTTTGGCGTGGATGGAGAATACTCGCGACAGCTCGCATCTACACATTAGGTTAATGCGGTTGGACTGGATTGAATCGCTTCAAAATCCCACTTTTATGATACGAGCCGACAGTTAGTAGAGCTCATTTTGTTGGACGTCAATTTGACCACAAAATTAAAAAGTTCTAGCAACGTTGTATGTTAATTTTATACCTTAAAACGAAAGAAAAAAAAACTACATCAAAAGTAGGTCCCATAAATTTTGGGTAGTTCATTCGCTGAGGACACCGTTAACTTCGTAAAAACTCACGTCCTCTTTGCTCGAAGCAAAGTTCCAAGCTTAAAAAGGCCACTCTGCTGCGAAACTTTAAATTTAATTCAACGATTCCGCACAAACTTTCCACTATACCGACTGGAACGGGCACATTGATATAATTTCCTCTATTTTGTTCAGATAAGTTATGATTGGGCCACAGGAAGGAATACAAAAGACCCCCGAAGGATCTATATTGAGTTTAATCAATGACGGAGGAAAAGTTTCAGATTTTTTTTTCAGTATACTTTTATTGACTTTTTTTGAACGTCTATGGAAATATAATTGATGATGGTTATTGTTGGTTGGTTTCTTGACGATGGTTGATAATGCAGTAACTTTATAGAACTACATATACAGGGTGGTCCAGTTTTAAATGTCAATAATTCACCAATCCATAGCCAATTAAAAAATAAGTTGACATTCATTATGTCATTTTCCTGAAAAATGCTTCCTAAGGAAAATACAGTCCTTCAAATTTCTGTTTAAAAAATCGTTTTTTTTTGTCATAACTGTCAGACCGTTGGAGGTTGGAGCAATATTGATCAAATTTGGTACAAGCACTTTATTACACGTTATTACGGTCAAAGATTCAAAACTAACCTAACCCAACTTAAAAATTGTCTTGGAAACGGAAAATTCACTTAAGAAGTTTAAAAAATATTATTTTAGCCAGTTTTCATAGTTTCCAGACAAACTAAAAGACTTTAGTTTTGAAAATTGACTTTTCATGCAAATCGAGAGACTTTAATACTGAAAATTGACTTGTAGACATAAAAACTAAGTACTTTTTCAAGAATTTGTTACTACAAATTCATACATTTAAACCTTAAAAATTGACTTGAACCCCAAAATGTGACTGAACTAATAAAAAGTCAATCAGAAGCTTAAAATTTGCATTTGAAGTAAGTTTTCATAATTTTAAGACAAGTTTCAATATTCTAGTCTTGAAAATAGTCTTAGATGCAGGACATTGACATTAGATTCATCAAAATTGTCTTGAAAATTAACTTTTCGTCCTTTTTACTTTGCTTTTCATTTTCTTCGAATTCTGGAATATTTTTAGTGCTTCAAAACTGCTTTCAGCTTGGAAAATCGAGTTTCAAGACTATCTTCGCCAAGTTATTGACATAGCAAACTTAAAAAACAATTTTTACATTCTTCATAGACTTAAAATGGCATTCCAAGCTTTGTCACTATTAAATCGACTTCTAGACACCTCAGTGTTAAAAATTCGGGTATTACTTAATAAACTAGACTGTTTTTAGTGTTTTAAGGCTGTTTTCAGTGCCTCAAATCGAGTTTCAATACTATCTTTACAAAGTTTTTGACTTATCAGGCCTAAAAGCCAGTTTGTCCACTGACCATAATCTTGAAAATGTTATTTCAAGCTTCTTCACTATTAAATTGACTTCTACACTCATAGGTGCAATAAATTGTAGCACCTCTAAGAAATTCAGACTGTTTTTAGTGCTTTTTAAGACTGAAAAATCGAGTTTAAGACTATTTCCAAAAGTCAAGTTTCTTCAGTAATAAAAGTAAAAAATTTTGGTACCAAATGCTACAATAATAGTCTTGAGAACTAATTTTTAGAAATAAAATAGTCCGAAAATTTAATTTACTTCTAGACTTGTTGTCCAGTCCAGAAAATTGAGTTGTACACCAATTGAAGTCTTGAAAATATACTTTTAGACTCTCTTTAGTCCTAGTAAAGTCAGTTCTAGCATGAAAAGCCAACTTTAATATTATTTTTAGTAGTAAAAAATGAGTTTCATGCACAATACAATCTTTGTCTTGATTTCTGGACTTTTTTTAGTTCTTGAATGCCAGTTTCAGACACTCAACCAGGATGGCAGTCTGAGAAAGCGAATCATAGGACCATTCCTAGTAGTAAAAAAGTTTTTAGACTATTCAATACAAATTTGGACTTTTGGTCTTGGATGTTCAGTTTTAAACTATAAAACGATTCTTTAAATTGAAATTTGGAGGACTGTATCTTCCTTAGGAAACGTTTTTCAGAAAAATCACATAATGCAAGTCAACTTATTTTTTGATTGGCTATCAAATGGTGAATTATTGACACTTAAAACTGGACCACCCTGTATTTAAAGAGTGACTGACACAATCCAATATATCCAAAAACAGGCAAAAGCAGAATGATGTCCCAAATTTCAACAATTTGTGCCACTACTAGAAATCTTGAAAACGGTTAAAGGTAGAGTTTTGGTAAAATGGAAAAAAAGTTGCGTAATTATGGCCTTAATAAAATTTAGTCAGTGCTACCAGTAAAAGTAAAATTAATTTTAAAACAACATTTTCTTGACATGTACTTTGACTAAAAAAAATAGATGCGCAACTGTGGTGTAAACTGCCTTTTGTATCCTAAAACTTTGAAATTGTTACCGGGAGCAAAAGATGCACTTTCAACCCTTGTTGCACAAACAAATATTGAGGTGACGTTTGCCATTTTATTTTTCATTTTTTTTTTTAAAGCTAGTATACTGAATTATTGAATTTTCCGAGACCTCTATCTAAATAATTCTGAAGTCTTGTTAAAAAATTGCCAGAATTTCCTGCATGTTTTGCCAAACTTCCACAAATTTTCTAAGATTGCCAGAAACCCCTAAAATCATTTAAAAACTGTCAGCAGTCTCTAAAAAGTTTTTGTTATGCCCGTTATGAGCTCCAAAACACAAAAAAACAAATGTGTTTTTTAGTTTATAACAAAATATTTTCTTCTCTAATTCTTCGTATTACGAAACAATAAGAAATGCCCAAATTTGTTCTGCACCAAGAAAGTTGACAAAAATAGTTTATGTTACCATTTATTATTTATTTCCAATTCAAATAATGACGTTAAATGCACATTTTTTGTTTCTGTTAAATGTTGTCAGTTTGGCAATCGAACCATCTAAGTTATGACATCAAGAAAGACGATGATGAATTAAATAAATGCATTTTTTGGGTCAGGAGAGTCAGAAGTAGACAAGACGAAGCCTGAAGAAAATCCTTGCTAGTCTAAAACATGTAATTTTAGACTAAAAAAATATTGACTGGACTATAGTTTCATGTTGGTGCCAACCGAGAACACTAAAACGCAAATGTTTTTTTTTTAGATCGTAGTAGTGGCGTCCCAAATATGTGAATATTTAATGATTATTTGGCGGAGTTAGGGACAAATAAGTTCTACCAGTTCTTGGCCAACGTTTCGATATATTAAACATATATCTTCATCAGGGCTAAAAGGTATAAAATGTTACAAAAGATAGTGAAACATGTACGGACCAAACGCTTACCTCGAACTGTCTTAAAATATGCACACTATTCATATGAGATGTTACAAACGTGTACGTGCACAATACACAATCATGTAATAAAAGGTTAAAACAACACATAACAAACTAATTACAAACACAAATTGGGGAATTGTCAAGAAAACGTACGGTCGGGACCCACCGTTAGACTGCAACAGAACGCATAGGGTGATGGCCCACTGACCATTGACCCACAAAAAGTTGTTTTTTTGTGTCCGTTAAATATAAACATTTAGCATATTTAGGTGTACGAATGAGTGTAAGCGAGAATTATTATTATTATTATTATTAATGTTTATTTCCACAAGAGTTAGAGTTAGATCGGTCTGTTCATAAAATTGTCAATTAAGTTCGAATAAATGACGTTTAAATTTTGGGTATCAGTTCTAAAATTTACGGCTTTGTCCCTCCACTTGTTTATCCACAGCATTTCGGAAATCACCCGTTTTTTGTAATTCGCTGCACTATCCAGTATCCTTGGCTGCGAAAAATCAAATGTGTGGCCGTTGTTTTGGTAATGACACGCAAGAGCCGTTGTACCTTCTCCTCCATTGTGTGTCAACCTAGTACAATCATATTGATGTTGTTTTAGTCTTAGGTTTAATTTATTTTTTGTTTGCCCAATGTAGTTATTGTTACAATCTTTACAAGGAATTAGGTAAACTACGCCAGATCTCTCCAACAGCGGAATTTTATCCTTTATCTTTGAGAACAGATCCCCTACTGTTTTTTTGGGATATGTGACTAATCTTATCTGGTCATTATTCAAGATTCTCGTTAGTTGGTTACTTAAACCTGAGATTAAAGGTATTTTATAATAATGTAGATCAGGTTCTGAATTTGGTGTTGTCTGATTTTGATTGGTACGTTGGGCACGAGAGTCCGATTGACTTAAGATTTTGTTAACTACGATGGGGGGATATTCATTAAGATTAGCAATATGTCTGATTTTATCAAAGTTAGTCTTCCAGAACTTCTCGTGGCTCAACTTTGTGACTCTATTCTTCAAGGACTTCAATATGGCAATTTTCTGTGACAGGGGATGCGTAGACTTGAAATTAATAACTCTTCCAGAGTGAGTTGGTTTCTGGTACCAGTCAGTAAGAAGGGTATTGTCATTATTTCTAATGACTAATACATCCAAAAATGGAATACATTGGTGCTCCTCCACTTCACAAGTAAATTGTAAGTGTGGCTCAAAAGAATTAAAAATATTCAAGACCCTATCACACGTGTTGGAAGGCACGCAAGTTATGATGTCATCTACGTAGATATAGAGGAAAGGAACCACAAAAGGTAACTTGGGCAATGTGTGGGACAACAGCTCATGCATACACATGTTAGCGAGGAAGGGAGACAGAGGATTACCCATGGCACTTATTAAGGACATAGAATTTATTATAGAATTTATTATAGATCTGACCCCGGATATTGACAACAAAAATAACTTAAGGGCTCGTTGTACAAATGCCATTAGTAACCACGCTTATAAACTCAAATCTGCGCAACACAGTGATTGTTATACTAGGGCTTTCCACCTGTCCAAAAAGTTCTTGAAAGAAAATGATAATCTCATAGTCACAAGGGCCGACAAGGGCAATGTCACAGTTTTGATGTACAGGGATTTGTATGTGAACAAAATGGCAGAATTATTAAATGACCCTGAGACTTATAAATTACTTACGAAGAACCCCACTACGTCTTACGAAAATAAAATTAATTCTCTAATTAAAAAAATGTATAATGACAACTGTTTAGACAAAAAAACCCACGATTATCTAATAACAA
The DNA here is from genome assembly GCF_016097725.1 of Ips typographus. NCBI lineage: Eukaryota > Metazoa > Arthropoda > Insecta > Coleoptera > Curculionidae > Ips > Ips typographus. The sequence continues at coordinate 2,839,480 of NC_138430.1, read as the reverse complement.
AAAATTCATTACCACCTAGAATTTACGGTTTACCTAAGATTCATAAAAACGACACTCCCCTGAGACCGGTAGTGTCGTGTGTACAGTCACCATTATATAAATTGTCCAAATATTTAAACAACATCCTTTCAAATATTAACCACTTGTTCAAGTATTCAATCACTAACTCATTTGCATTGGTAGAGGAAATAAAACAAATCAACGCTGTCCCCGATGGATACGTTCTCATATCATTAGATGTGAAGTCACTGTTCACCAATATCTCAAAGGAACTGGCTTTAAATACATTACAAAAACATTGGCACTTAATAGTACCTCACACTAACATCCCCAAAGACCAATTCTTTCACATCATATCTCTCATTTTTGACTTTAATTATTTCTCATACAACAATGTGTTTTATTCCCAAGTTTTTGGATGTGCCATGGGTAATCCTCTGTCTCCCTTCCTCGCTAACATGTGTATGCATGAGCTGTTGTCCCACACATTGCCCAAGTTACCTTTTGTGGTTCCTTTCCTCTATATCTACGTAGATGACATCATAACTTGCGTGCCTTCCAACACGTGTGATAGGGTCTTGAATATTTTTAATTCTTTTGAGCCACACTTACAATTTACTTGTGAAGTGGAGGAGCACCAATGTATTCCATTTTTGGATGTATTAGTCATTAGAAATAATGACAATACCCTTCTTACTGACTGGTACCAGAAACCAACTCACTCTGGAAGAGTTATTAATTTCAAGTCTACGCATCCCCTGTCACAGAAAATTGCCATATTGAAGTCCTTGAAGAATAGAGTCACAAAGTTGAGCCACGAGAAGTTCTGGAAGACTAACTTTGATAAAATCAGACATATTGCTAATCTTAATGAATATCCCCCCATCGTAGTTAACAAAATCTTAAGTCAATCGGACTCTCGTGCCCAACGTACCAATCAAAATCAGACAACACCAAATTCAGAACCTGATCTACATTATTATAAAATACCTTTAATCTCAGGTTTAAGTAACCAACTAACGAGAATCTTGAATAATGACCAGATAAGATTAGTCACATATCCCAAAAAAACAGTAGGGGATCTGTTCTCAAAGATAAAGGATAAAATTCCGCTGTTGGAGAGATCTGGCGTAGTTTACCTAATTCCTTGTAAAGATTGTAACAATAACTACATTGGGCAAACAAAAAATAAATTAAACCTAAGACTAAAACAACATCAATATGATTGTACTAGGTTGACACACAATGGAGGAGAAGGTACAACGGCTCTTGCGTGTCATTACCAAAACAACGGCCACACATTTGATTTTTCGCAGCCAAGGATACTGGATAGTGCAGCGAATTACAAAAAACGGGTGATTTCCGAAATGCTGTGGATAAACAAGTGGAGGGACAAAGCCGTAAATTTTAGAACTGATACCCAAAATTTAAACGTCATTTATTCGAACTTAATTGACAATTTTATGAACAGACCGATCTAACTCTAACTCTTGTGGAAATAAACATTAATAATAATAATAATAATAATTCTCGCTTACACTCATTCGTACACCTAAATATGCTAAATGTTTATATTTAACGGACACAAAAAAACAACTTTTTGTGGGTCAATGGTCAGTGAGCCATCACCCTATGCGTTCTGTTGCAGTCTAACGGTGGGTCCCGACCTTACGTTTTCTTGACAATTCCCCAATTTGTGTTTGTAATTAGTTTGTTATGTGTTGTTTTAACCTTTTATTACATGATTGTGTATTGTGCACGTACACGTTTGTAACATCTCATATGAATAGTGTGCATATTTTAAGACAGTTCGAGGTAAGCGTTTGGTCCGTACATGTTTCACTATCTTTTGTAACATTTTATACCTTTTAGCCCTGATGAAGATATATGTTTAATATATCGAAACGTTGGCCAAGAACTGGTAGAACTTATTTGTCCCTAACTCCGCCAAATAATCATTAAATGTTTTTTTTTTAGTTAAAAAACATTACAAACTAAATAGTAAAGGACTAAAACTGTTTGAACTTTGTTTTTCTGACATTTTAGCAGTCATATAAATGTAAATCAGTCAGTCAGATTCTACAGTCAACAGCTTGCATGTAGTCATCTCGAATTTCCCAATACGATTTAATTGTTGTATTATTTTGTGCATTTAAAGTTTATTGTTTAAAATTTTAAATTGTGATTGAAAATTGTTGGGAAATAATATTGATTTTCACTAAATTGGTAAACCAAACATTTTGGCACTCAACTATTATTTAGTTGTAATGTAAAGGGTGAGTTATTTTATAGGAAAACATTTTTTTCGTTCTTGTTTGCAATGCCAATAGACTTTCGGAAAAAAAACCCTGTGTGTGTTAAAATGCACCGAAATGTACGCTTTAAAAGGAAATTTATGAGAGAAGACCCGCTTCAACTACATATGTATGTGGGCCATAAGCAAATCTATCTAGTATTGATCAGCTGCGGGCTACGAGTAAACCGAAAACGTTTCTCGGGAATTTCAATAAAACCCCTTATTGAAAGCCTCAAACTTGTTTCTGTCAGCATATTAGCCCCTGTTTGCGCCGAGGATTTCGGTTAAATGTTTCGGTCCGAACTTTAGTTATTCTCGTCATTTGTTATATGAATTTGTTCGTTTGCTTAGAGTGCATAGAACTAATCCCCATTTGCTAATTCAAACAAGAGAATTTATAGTTTAATGTTAATTTGACAAGAAGAACAGTGTTGACTATTAATTTTCTGTTGGGCAATGCTAGAAATTTTTTTTACAGAATGTAGAAGAGACTTTTGCTGACGTGTCTTGTAAAGGAGAACAAACCTTAGCATTTATAAAAATTAATATTTTAATTATACAAGAAAAAGCTTCCGTTATATCTCAAAAACGACAAATGTCATAAACATGTATTCCAAGTATTATCTACTTGGGTTGTGCTTTTGCGCTATTCACTTCTAATTAATGCTACTGAACCAGTAATCCAGCAAAAGTACTTTATAAACGCATAATAGCCAAAACTTCAGCCTCAAAGGCAGGACTAATGAAGAAATTGACTATTCTGCTATTACATAATTAATGCCCGGTACTTATCGTTTCTCAAACAGTTTCTATGTCGCTAACTAGTTTTGTACTTTAATATCTGCACACATCAAGAGCTCTTAAGATTCTCGCCCTTTGCTTCGACTTTGATCGATAAAGCTTAATTATGCCCGTGTCCTTTTAGCTTCTAATTATATAGTCGTAAACAAGTTTACAGCAAGTTGGATGCTCGATTCGATTGCAAAAATGTTTGTTAGCTAAAGGGCAACCCATTCACACTATCGTAATAAAAAATCTAATCTAAGGGCTAAATGTCTGATCTTGGGTCGAGCATATATCGCGTTACCTTTGTTGACATCACTTTAGGGTCCTTTAGCTACCTTATAAATTTTCTGAATGACCTTCTTTAGGTTAATCGTATTCACTTGTGGCTAGATGATTTTCTTGTTTCAGCGAAAGATACGCAGCAAAACTTTATTAATTTTGGTAGTGCTGTGGTATTATCCCACTGTGCACTATAGTAAGATAGTAGGTAATGCATTTAGGATTTAATTCATTTGTGACTTCAATTTCCTAGTTACATAAGTGTCCTGTTATTAACAGTGACCGCAGTCCCTGGTAGCCCAGGGGTGCCGCAATCAGCTAAGAGGATCAAAACAGACTTGGAGTGCCGCGGTCTTGATCCAATTCTAAGACCGAGCGTAGGCTATTGTGAGCCTCAGATTGTATACCGCTGGTGTATAGGAGGATTACTACTTCGGGAATCGCTAGTTTACAATGGCGTCTCTAGGCGATTGATTTCATTGAATTCCCCTAAAGGATAAATATTATTGCTTAACGTTCTAATGTATTCCAAGGATTATCGTGTTGAAAAATGTAACCATCGACCCGCATAAATCCAGCATCAGTAAACAACAAAGGGTGAAATTTATTGCCCAATTTTCGCTATACATAATAGAATATTGTTTCAAAGGAAAGGGCAATAAAAAGCCTCTTTATTAAAGTTTCTTGTTGTCTTGAAGAAAAATAAAAACAAATTACTGACATAATTTAGATGGAAGTTTGGAGTTTCGGCAACAATTCTATCTTTGATACTGCCCGACGAGTTTGCGGCAAAACAAAAGCGATGGGGCTGAAGTCACAAAGGCCGTTCAAGCCTAATGAAAGCATCAGTGTCATTTTAATAAATCGTGAATAATTAAAATGTGAGATAAATAATTATAACGGCTACTAATGGAGTAACTAAATATACTATGAAGCTAATTAAATTAATCGTCTGTGCAAAACGTTAATTACAAGTTTGTAAGAAACGGTTTGTTTGATGATGCTATAAAGCAAAACTCATCTAACTCCCTTTAAATATTTGTTTTGGTTATTTACCTAACAAGTGCGGAAAGTGGTATTTCCCGCACGAGACTGCAGTTGGGCGGGAATGACGCTTTCTGCATGTGTTAGGTACAAAATATTTCCTACGAGTATCAATTTTCATTAAATTGAAGGAAACGGTATAGACAAATTACTAAAAGAAACATGAAAATTACTAAAGATGATAAAAAAGTGTATTCTTAATTGAGAAATCAAATATACAGTTGTGGTTTTTTGATTTACATGTCTTTTTTTTGAAAAAGACAGACTTATGCGAATGGGTATAAGAGCGTCGTGACAGTTGACAATGTGGACAGTTGAAAAAGAACCTTAAAACCTAAGAGAGAGAACGTTGCGAACGTGTATTTTGAGATGCATAAAATAATGTGTAATTTAATATGTAAAATTCCATTTCTATGTTAATTTTCCATGCTGAATATACTTTCTATATTTATATTCCTAATCTGCTTCATTTGAAGTGGAACCAGTGAATTATCTATATCCACCAAGAAATAAACTACAATCATAGCCTTAATAAATGACATTTAGAAAACATTTTTCCGGTCTTTGAGATATTTTGAAAAAGGTGAATTTTTTCTACCTTATTGTTAGGGACTATTAGCAATCAATATTATACTGATTTATTAAAAGTTTGATAAGATTCTGATAAGTGGTTGGAAATAAAATAGTATACAAACCACGGTAGAAAGTTTAATTTCTGTCTCGAATTACCTAATTTCTGGACAGAAATCAAACACTTTCCACCTGAGTATGTAATATTCTTTTTCAAAAATTAGAGAATTTCAGTTTACTCAGTACTTTTTGACAGCAAAACGGTGCATTTTAAGGGTAGTAAAAAATTTGTTTTTTTCCTTTCTTCTTCATTTAAAGGATGAAAATGTGGCTTTTACTTCCTAGGAAGTGAAAGTAATTTTCCTCCCTAGAGACAACAAGTGCCACCAGTAAAAGTAAAATCAATGCGGTGGCTCTGACACTTTCTTGACAAATTAACAATAGTATATTACATACTCAGGTGGAAAGTGTTTGATTTCTGTCCAGAGATTAGGTTTTTTTAACTTTATCTCGAGGCAGAAATTAAACTTTCTAGCGTGGTTTGTATACTATTTTATTTTCAACCATTTATCAAAATCTCATCGAACTTTTAATAAATCATTTAGTTGAAATATTGATTGCTAGTAGTCTCTAACAATAAGGTAGTATAGGTGCACGAGTAGTTATGACTTAATAAACGACTGGTGATTTGTTTACAATCTTGACAACGTCATTATTGTGCTATTCCGTCTTTAATATTTTGAGCTGAAACGTTTCTTAAAGTGCTTTTAACATGGAGATTTCTGAAGACGCAGATGTTAATCAGTAGTACCAGTAATCAGATGTTGTGGAAAGTGAGTACTTTCCACCCGGGTAAAAGTAGGTAATTTTCATCTTTCCACCTGGTTTACACATAAGAAATAACGTTATTACATACCTGGTTGAAAATAAACATAATATTCAGCAGCAGTAAACTGCTTTTTGTACTATTAAATTTGGAAATTGTTCGCGGGAGCAAATTAGCATTTTCCTCTCTTGTTGCGCAACTATTTCTATTCTGTAAAAAGACTAATGTTAATAAGCAGTTGTTGTAGACAATAAAATTGTAAATTATAAGCTTAGAAACCGAAAAAACAGTTAACTCTTCCAGTATCGTCGGCAAACTTAGCATAAAAGCGACGTATTTAGTATTTATTATTCTCAAGGTGTTGGAAGTTACATCCGGGCGCGCACGAAGTAGAGATTTAACCGAAAATTATTCCAAAAAATAATAAGAGCTGTAAAGTTTCGCTAGATTTAAATTTTTCCACCTCGAGCGACGTTTTCCGCATGATTTATATTAAGGGGTCGTATCTCATATTGTTCCAAAACAGCCATAACGCCGAAACGTAGCTAGGCTACATAAAATAGCGCCTTGAATATAAAATCAGCTGTACGGTTTTGCCGGTGTAAAAATAGGAACGCGGCGGTCCTTGGAATGATAATAATATTTTATTCTTTTTGAACCCGCGAGGAAGTGATAAAGTATTCAAATTTAAATTTAAAACTCGGGTGCAGCTAAAAATCTATCGGGGTAATATGATACACGAGTTGCATCGGAAGTTTTAGGAGTATCGATCCCGTCTTATATTGTGCAAACTTTAAAAGATTCCGCTCCGTCATCTACTTATATGTAGACATTGTTAGGTACATACAAAATAATTTAAGACCTCTTTTCCAACAGAAACTCTAAACAACCTCGAGGAGGTTCGGGAAAAGTTTCGCAATAATTCAAACTACAATAGATATGGACACAAAAGTTTCATTTCTTTCTTGTGATAATTAAGCAGATTCCCATCCCATTATACACTGCAAAATTACCTCACTCGTAGATGGAAACTCCCTTCGGGTGTGGAGTTTTTAAGTGTTTTTACGCAGCACTCGAGCAACTTGCTTCATTAAAGTTAAATCGTTCGCCTGTGGTCGGAGTTGAGAATAAAACGGCTTGCCATTACCGACGATGATTTTCAAGCTTCTTCACCGCCACGAAAATGGATTTTAAACGGTGCTAGTGTGAAATGATACTGTTTTAAAAGCGTTTCCCTTATTTTTACAACGGAAAGACGATTGGTTTGATGTCAGATCGACTATTATTGATATGCGAATGCTCCAAACTAGAACAACTGCCAGTCTAACATTTATCAGCATGAACAACAAATTGTTTTGTTACGTTGATAATTATAACGACTATTGTCAATAGTAATATGTTAAGTGCATGGAAAATTTGTTGGCAGCTGTCAAACATTGACAGCGCTTTTTTCACTGACTGTACCAAATTTTACAGTGTTTTTCAGGTTATTGAGTTGGAAATTTAATGTGGATTCCAAAAATGTTCTTAAAACAGTCATTTTTTCACTCCAAGTGGGTTGTACAGGCGATTTTGTCCCTGACTGTCCTTTCAAACTGTGATTCTGGCAGTTCAACATTGACAGCGCTTTTCTCACTGACTATACCAATTTTTGTAGTGCTTTTTCAGGTTATTGAATAGGAAATTTAATAGGGATTCCAAAAATGTGCTTAAAACAGTCATTTTCTCACTTTAAGTGGGTTTTACAAGCGATTTTGTTCCTGGCTGTCCTTTCAAACTGTGTTTCTGGCAGCTCAAACATTGACAGCGCTTTTCTCACTGACTATACCAAATTTTGTAGAGTTTTTCCCGGTTATGGGATAGGAAATTTAATGGGGATTTCAAAAATGTGCTTAAAACAGTCATTTTCTCACTATAAGTGGGTTTTACAGGCGATTTTGATCCTGGCTGTCCTTTCAAACTGTTTCTGTCAGTTCAAATTTTGACACCGATTTTCTCTCTGACTGTACCAAATTTTGTAGTGTTTTTTAGGTTATTGAGTTGGAAATTTAATGGGGATTCCAAAAATGTTCTTAAAACAGTAATTTTCTTACTCCAAGTGAGTTGTACAGGCGATTTTGTCCCTGACTGTCCTTTCAAACTGTTTCTGGCAGTTCAAACATTGACAGCGCTTTTCTCACTGACTGTACCAAATTTTGTAGTGTTTTTCAGGTTATTGAGTTGGAAATTTAATGAGGATTCCAAAAATGTTCTTAAAACAGTCATTTTTTTCACTCCAAGTGGGTTGTACAGGCAATTTTGTCCCTGACTGTCCTTTCAAACTGTGTTTCTGGCAGTTCAACATTGACAGCGCTTTTCTCACTGACTATAGCAACTTTTGTAGTGCTTTTTCAGGTTATTGAATAGGAAATTTAATAGGGATTCCAAAAATGTGCTTAAAACAGTCATTTTCTCACTTTAAGTGGGTTTTACAGGCGATTTTGATCCTGGCTGTCCTTTCAAACTGTTTCTGTCAGTTCAAATTTTGACACCGATTTTCTCTCTGACTGTACCAAATTTTGTAGTGTTTTTCAGGTTATTGAGTTGGAAATTTAATGGGGATTCCAAAAATGTTCTTGAAACAGTCATTTTCTCACTCCAAGTGGGTTGTACAGGCGATTTTGTCCCTGACTGTCCTTTCAAACTGTCTTTCTGGCAGTTCAAACTTTGACACCGATTTTCTCACTGACTGTATCAAATTTTGTAGTGTTTTTCAGGTTATTGAGTTGGAAATTTAATAGGGATTCCAAAAATGTTCTTAAAACAGTAATTTTCTCACTCCAAGTGGGTTGTACAGGCGATTTTGTCCCTGACTGTGCTTTCAAACTGTTTCTGGCAGTTCAAACATTGACAGCGCTTTTCTCACTGACTGTACCAAATTTTTTAGTGTTTTTCAGGTTATTGAGTTGGAAATTTAATGGGGATTCCAAAAATGTTCTTAAAACAGTAATTTTCTCACTCCAAGTGGGTTGTACAGGCGATTTTGTCCCTGACTGTGCTTTCAAACTGTTTCTGGCAGTTCAAACATTGACAGCGCTTTTCTCACTGACTGTACCAAATTTTTTAGTGTTTTTCAGGTTATTGAGTTGGAAATTTAATGAGGATTCCAAAAATGTTTTTAAAACAGTCATTTTCTCACTCCAAGTGGGTTTTACAGGCAATTTTTGCTCCGACTGTCCTTTCAAACTGTGTTTCTGGCAGTTCAAAGATTGACAGCGCTTTTCTCACTGACTATACCAAATTTTGTAGAGTTTTTTCTGGTTGTTGAATAGGAAATTTAATAGGGATTCCAAAAATGTGCTTAAAACATCAAATTGTCAAAACCATTTGACCAGAGAATCTATAAAATTAGAAATAGTTGCTAATTCGAGGAATTACACTAGAAGTTGAGTTTAAACCTCCATGGGACCCAATTTGACAGTTGAGACGTTTAGGAACACTTTAATACTTTGCTTGCGTCACATGACAGCTGTCGCAACTACCAAAACTCACTCACCAGTAACTTGAAAGTAGAAAATGCCAAATAATCGTGTTTATTTAAGGAATTACACTGTAAGTGGTTTTTACAGCTTTATGGAGCCAAATTTAGCAGTTCTGACGTTAAGTATCACTTTTATACTTTTCCTACGTCACGTGACAGCTGTCATAACCGTCGAAACCCGTTCACGGGTGACTTGAAACTATAAAATTAGAAATAGTTGCTAATTCGAGGAATTGCACTAGAAGTTGAGTTTAAAGCTCCCTGAAGCCTAATTGGACAGTTGAGACGTTTAGGAACACTTTAATACTTTGCTTGCGTCACGTGACAGCTGTCATAACTGTCAAAACTCGTTCACATGGTTTGAACTGTTCAACATGGTCATGACAATGACAAATCATGCATGAAGGTTATTGCCCTAGAAACAGCTTAAATGAGTTTTATGGTTATTTGACAAAAAGTGCCCAATCCGAAGGAGAGGGTAATTTTTTAAGAAAATAACCCATTTTCCAAAGAAATCGAATATTTCTAAATCATCGTAAAACGCATCCATTATACTGCAAAAATAGCAAAACACTAATTTTACTGTTAGTTTAAAAAATACCTATATTTCCAACACACAAACCTTTTTGTCACTCTGCTGACTGTTAATTTTAGGGAGTCGTTAGGGGCTCAGAAACGACCACCTAAAATAGGTAACATCTAAAGTTAGTTAAGGATCAAAATTCAGATAGTGAAACAGAAACAGTGCACAACCTAACTTTATTCTTAACCTAAGGCGTAGGGATCCCTAAAACCGGTTTGTGCAAACGGGCATAAGTAAGTTGCATTTTAAGTAGTATTTTTGCCAAAACTTAACGAAAAACGTGACCTGCTGTCCACCTGCAGTTTTAATATCAACATGTCAAAAATGTCATATTGCAATGCTGTCAAATATATCCAAATTCTTTATATAAACATGATTTTCTTCTAGAAGCAATGTTTAAGTGAGCTATATCTATTTTTACAGCTATACCAAAACAGATTCTAAGTTATCCTAATAAACATCTTCTAAAATTGAACCAATATTGTATTTTTATTAATAATTTCCTAGGTCACTTCAAAAATCTGATCCTGTATGTGTTATGAACAAAAGTCAAAAAGTAACCTCAAAAACGATCGTCGATTTCGCCTAAACACCAACAAACTTAAACCGCGAATTGTCCGCTGATGGTTGTCCGGTTCTGGCAAGATTAGAGCTCTCGAAAATGGACGCTGGTCAGCTGGCACGAGATTTATGGAGGTTATTAACGGCGCTTGCGATGCAGCCCTCCTCTAATGCAATTGTGGCTATTGTTACTAATGTGCGCGACTCTCCGCATACTCAAAATTATTACCCATTATGCCTTTTTGTTCGGCGCTATAGCGAGAACCTCGCATCGGATAAGTTATTATTTGTTTTGCGAATCGGTGTGCGATTATCGTTTTGTTTCGCTCTACCGGTCCCTTGATGCTTTCATTTTCTGATAAAATCCACCTCGGTTATTATCACAAACAAAAACTAGCTGGACATTATCAGAACTTTTACATTAGAAGTTCATAACCAGTGTAGTAAGAGACCTTTTACACACAAATTCACTAGTTAAGCATGAATAGTTGGTGGAGGAGATTAAAAGACACTTTAGTCACGAGGTTTATATATTATTTTATGCACTTTAGAATGCGAGAAACTAAAAATAAAAAAAATTACAAAACTAACAGTGGTTACAACGGTACTCTCGTATTACTGATAGTTGTTATTGATTGTTGTTGGCATGGTGGATTCACTTAAAATTTATTGTGCCCTGGAAGTGTTGCTATGGCACAAAACAAACGTCAATCAGTTGTTATCAAACGGTGAGTCCAGAAAAATCGTATTTTTTGAAAATGAACATTGAAGAGGCCGCCCAAGAGGCCATCTGCTAGCCTTCTTCCAGAAAAATCTCGCGAGGCTTACAAAAAAACAGTTTCTTGTTTACCAAAAATGGTGCGTTGAACAGAATGCAGAGAATTTTACGGATGAAAAGGTGCTCCTGGCTTACTTCCTGCAGAAGTCTAAGAAGCTCAAGGCATCTTCTCTATGGAGCCAATATTCCATGATCAAAGACACGATAATATCTGAAGCAAACGTCGACATCAGCAAATACAGTAAACTCCAGGCATTTCTAAAGAAACAGAATGACCATTATAAGCCGAAGAAGTCCAAGACATTGGATTTCGACCATATAAGAGATTTTCTTCAAAATGCTCCAGATGAACAATATCTAGCCCAAAAGGTAAGATTATTTTCTTTACTTTGAATATTTTCCTGATAGTACTACTAAAAATAACACCATTGATTATTTTTGTCTACAAAACTACAAAATGTACTGACAGGAGACAATTTTGTTGCAGGTGGTGCTGATTATGGGAGTCGCTGGAGCATGTCGAGGAAAGGAGCTCTGCCAGCTAGACTGCAACGATGTCTCGGCTTCTTTACTTGCCGACTCTGGATCAACCATAGATGTGTTGAAAAGACATGGTGGCTGGAAAAGCAGTTCTGTTGCTGAAGGTTATGTTGAAAATTCATTGTATCAAAAGAAGAATGTTGCCGATCAAATATTCACCAATGTCTTCTCCGATGTTGATATGGCATCAGCATCAACCATAGAAAGATCAATTTCGGAAAATGAGACAACGGCAACGGCGACTGCTACGTATGTGCAGAATATGTTTACTACTAAAAATGTTGCTTCCAATTGTCCACCCTTCGTTAGCCTTGCAAACTGCACCAAAGTCAATATAAATGTAAATATTTATAATAATAAGAACTAGATTTAAGGTATGTTTATGTTAATTATCCTTTTTCGTCCTTACACTTTAACAAATAAATAAAATTTTAATAAAATCATTGTTTAATTTGGAAGAATTTACTTTAAATCCCCCAGGGATTAAAAGTGCACTTTTAATCCCTGGGGTGCATAAAGTTTTTTTTTCCTGAAGATTCAAGAAGTAATTTTTACATCTATTTTCTGTTGTCTTTCTCGTAAATGTGACACTAAAACAGTCAAAAATCACATCATCAGAGCAAGTAAAATCGGACCACCCAGCATCAAATAAGTGCTAATAACACAGTTGGAGAGTGTTTACACCGCTTGATTTATATTCCACACCAGGACGAACATGATTAATAACCCATCTAGATCGACGCCATAGGCCAGAAAGATATAAATAAGTGACCTATCAGCTACGGTTGTCACGTGCGTTCCGAGATATTCGGAAAGTTTTTTTGGATCAGGGATGCGATATTGTATAAAGAAGCCGGAATCGAAACGCCATTTCGATTTCGTTCCTCGTGCGCACGACAAAGTAAATGGATCTGAAGTACGTGCGTGGACTTTTGGGACACACATTGTCTTTTTTCCTGGAGGGTTCTTATCGAATATATCTCGCCTATAATCGGGTTGCTATAAAATCTGTATTTTCTATTCGAAGTTAGGCCCCACGCGTCATTGTGTATTGGCTATACGTTTGTTAGGCCTGTAAATTTCTTTCAGGAAATAAAAACGACACGTGACATCTAAAGGAAATATTACTTTGGAGACAAGTTGCACATGAGACTAGAATATAAAGTAAAAATTGCTTGCTGCCCCAACGCTTAATAATGATCAATATTAAAGTTGAAACATTATACAATACACGTTAGAGAAATAATTAACAATAAATGCAACTACATGTGCACATAGTTGCTCAACTCCATTTTGAGTTAATATTAACGACTTAATTTCCAGTGCTCCTATTAAGTTCCTACTTAGTCCAAGGGATGGCACACAACTGACACTCTTTCCGGCTTAATGAGTAACGCAAACTGCTGCTTTATCCTTTTTAAACAGGAGTCGCATTAAAAGTCTTCCCTGCCGCACACTCGGGTAATCAACCCTTGAAATAAAGCCGACAGCTATAATTGGCCAACTTTTAAGTGAAAATTACGCAACACAAATATTTGGTTTTGAGCCGGAAACCGTCGTTTTGTCACTAATTTAATAAATTCTGATACACACGAATTTATTTATTGTATAGGCATAAAAGAGTACTCAAAAGTCAAATAGTTTGTTCTCTTTAATCTATTTAATGTAGGTATTTTAAAAATTTCTCTAATAAGGCATCTATAGGGTGTGGTAAAATTTACCCATCCAAGTTTTTCTGAGATATAAAAGTTCAGGGCAAAAAATTTAAGTTTATTTTATCAAAACTCTTAATAAAAACATGTAAAATTATTTACGAAAAACAGCATCGTTGTCTTTAATGCTTCTATCGTCTGTGGGCGATTAATGTAGACTTTACTTTTCAAGTATCCCCATAGGAAAAAATCTGGTGCCGTCAAATCAGGGGAATGAGGCGGCCACTCAATATCTCCATTTATTGATATCAGCTTGGTAGGAAAAACGTCTCTAAGATGAGCGACCGTTTCACGAGCTGTATGACATGTAGCGCCATCCTGCTGAAACCAGAAGTTTTGTAGGCAATGTTCTTCCAACTGTGGTTGCAGAAATTCACGTATCATTGTTCGATATCGTTCTCCATTAACAGTAACTGCATCGCCCCTGGCATCTTCAAAAAAGAGGTCCATTGATTCGATCTGAACATATTGCACAGAAAACGACCTTTCGATCAAACTGCATGTTCTCTTGAATAAGGCGCGGGTCTTCTATTCCCCAAAACTGATCATTTTGTCTGTCAACACGACCAGAAAGGCAAAAATTTGCCTCATTGCTCATTACCATCACCGGAGATCGCGACCTAGGAATACGCAACGACAGAGGAAAACGACTTATACAGTTCCGGAAGAAGAATTCGGAATTACAAATACTTGGTACATGCTGCTCGGTACACGTAACGTAAAACTTAAAAAGACGAAACAACCAAACGAAAACCTCACGAATATAACAATATTTAATAATCTCTCCGAAACCATTAAAGAACTAACCCAGAAGTCTTCTTCTTCTTATTCATATTTAAAATTTCGCGATCTGTTAGTTTTGCAGGATCCTCTGGATCAGTTCCTGGGAGGTGGACTGCCAGCTGTCCTTCCATCTCATAGGTGGTCTTCCGGGTACTCTTTTCCCTATTGGTTTCCTTTCAAGTGCGATGCGTCGCAGTCTTCCCTCTTCCATTCTTCTCACGTGAGCGTACCAATATCTTTTTCTTTGTCTCCCCCATCTTACGATGTCTTGCACCCCATATTGTTGCCTAATGTCAGTGTTCCTAATTCGGTCTATTCTTGTTTTTCCCATTATAGTCCTGAGCAGTTTCATTTCGGCTACTCGAAGCATTCTTTTCGTTTTGTTGGTTTCTTCTCTGGTTTCTATTCCGTATGTCATGATTGACCTGATACAAGTCTTATAGATCCTGACCTTGCTATGCTTTCGCATGTATTCGTTCGCCCATATTATCTGCCTTAAGCAGTCCGACCTGGAAGACGCTTTGTTGATCTGGCTTCTTAGGTCCTTCACTGTCTTCACATCATACAACGTTTACTATACATATACTACATACAAGATCGACCGAAGTGGAAGAGACACGAAGAAGTCTATGTCCAAAAACGGATGGTAGAAGACTGAAGAAGAGAGAAGAACATTGTGTTAGGCATGTGAAAAATGTAAAATAATCTAGCAGCTCTAAAATACCATCGCTAAAAGCGAAAGCGTTATTTTCCTGTAATTACTTATACTCAATTGAGAAATCCAGATTCGATGCACCGGACCTGCATCCGAAGCCGTCGTCAATTATCACCTCCTCGAAAGGTAGAGAAAGAGCGTTAGGGTTTTACGATGGCGCATTTAGTTTTATTGAACGCGATTAGCCGAGTTTATGGTGACACTTGTATGAAATGTCCAGGATCCATTTTATTGTCAGCCGGAATTTAATTTGCTGGAATTTAATGTACTTCTTTTATTACCGGGTCAAAATTATTTTGTAGCCGAGGTTTACGACTCGAACGAGGATGATTCCACTACCGAACTGTTGATATTGGTCGAGATTCGATAAACCACTGAAATTACTACGAATCGTCTCAAATCCGAATATATTTCTTGTTTATTTCTTGAGAAAGTCTTTTTTTCTTGTCAGTCGGTCACGAGTAGTTTAATGAAATGGATTTGCTATAACGAGGGTAACCTCCGTGGTCGTTAGGTAGCCATTATCGAAAATTATCGACCATTTCCTTAAGTGGGGGTCACAACTTATTATGAAGCGGTTTATTTATGAACTCTTTACGCTGATAAAACTCGGACTATTCCAGAGAAAGATTAGGTGAATTGGTGCTAATGGAGAAAGAGAAGATTGGAAAACCCTTTATGTTTCACCTATACATTATGAACAAATAATACCTTGAAAACGGTGTAGATTATAGTGTTCAAAACAACCTCAGGGCATTATAGGCGGGCGTTATTATAACGCCCTGAAAAGTTTTTTAATATTAGCAATAGGATTTTTTATCTTCCTTGCCATAAAAACTACGTATTTTCTATTCTAGGATGCTCTTGCCTTTTAGCTCTACATTTTCGTTACTTTTTTTAATATTTTCCAAAATTTCGTCCAGCTTTTGCAATTTTCACTGACTGACAGGACTATCATTCAGGTAAAATAAACACTAACCAACATACCGGTAAAGGTATACCTTACTTTTTACAATCCCAGAAACAGTAAATAATTGCTGAATTAGGTCAACACATTGTATGCACCGCAGGCGTTAGGGAGAGTATAATGTCCATCATACATTATGTTCTCTCTAACGCCCTTGGTACATAAATAGCTATAATAAATACACTGAACTTAAAATTGCAAACTTCATTTACCTAAAACGGGACACAAATATCAAAAGTAATTTTGCTTTTAAAATCCATCACTTCATTCGAACAATGTGGAACTGCACAAAGCGGGTTCTTGAGGGGATTGCCGGACGGCAGAAAACGCAATTTGAATAAATTATCACTGTCATAGGTGTCTCGTTGCGAGGTTCATCGTCATTTTTAAATTAAAAAAAGTGGATTCGAACGCCGCAGGCCGAGCTTTCATTTTAATAAACGGAACGGTGGATGTAATTTAGGACAATGGATGTGTAAAGACGAGAGGGAATATTGTTGTGTGCTTTTTTTTTGAATATACAAAGTACCAGACGCAATTTCCATTACAGTTAATCATATTCATAAGAAAAATCCATAGGAAATTCTGTCTTAAAATTCATTAACATTATACAGAGTGTCCCACGACGAAAGACATCGATTCATATTGGAAAAAGTATAAATAGGAGAGTTTTGAAAATTTGGCAGGATACTGATGTGGGCATGCCCAATCTAACTAAAATATTTTCAAGATGGTTGCACTTCCGTTTATACCGGAAGGCGATCACAACTTTCTTATTTTAAATAGAACACCCTATACAGGGTGGTCCAGTTTTAAGTGTCAATATAAAAAATATAAAAAATCGTTTTATAGTTTAAAACTGAACATCCAAGACTTGTGAAAGTCCAAATTTGTACTGAATAGTCTAAAAACTTTTTTACTACTAGGAATGGTCTTATGATTCACTTTCTCAGACCGTCATCCTGGTTGAGTGTCTGAAACTGGCATTCAAGAACTAAAAAAAGTCCGGAAATCAAGACAAAGATTGTATTGTGCATGAAACTCATTTTTTACTACTAAAAATAGTATAAAAGTTGACTTGTAATGCTAGAACGGACCTTACTAGGACTAAAGAGAGTCCAAAAGTATATTTTCATAAGACTTTAATTGGTGTACAACTCAATTTTCTGGACTGGACAACAAGTCTAGAAGTAAATTAAATTTTCGGACATTTTATTTCTAAAAATTAGTTCTCAAGACTATTATTGTAGCATTTGGTACCAAAATTTTTTACTTTTATTACTGAAGAAACTTGACTTTTGGAAATAGTCTTAAACTCAATTTTTCAGTCTTAAAAAGCACTAAAAACAGTCTGAATTTCTTAGAGATGCTACAATTTATTGCACCTATGAGTGTAGAAGTCAATTTAATAGTGAAGAAGCTTGAAATAACATTTTCAAGATTATGGTCAGTGGACAAACTGGCTTTTAGGCCTGATAAGTCAAAAACTTTGTAAAGATAGTCTTGAAACTCGATTTGAGGCACTGAAAACAGCCTTAAAATACTAAAAACAGTCTAGTTTATTAAGAAATACCCGAATTTTTAGCACTGAGGTGTCTAGAAGTCGATTTAATAGTGACAAAGCTTGGAATGCTATTTTAAGTCTATGAAGAATGTAAAAATTGTTTTTTAAGTTTGCTATGTCAATAACTTGGTGAAGATAGTCTTGAAACTCGATTTTCCAAGCTGAAAGCATTTTTGAAGCACTAAAAATAGTCCAGAATTCGAAGAAAACTAAAAGCAAAGTAAAAAGCACGAAAAGTTCGTTTTCAAGACAATTTTCATGAATCTAATGTCAATGTCATGCATCTAAGACTATTTTTAAGACTAAAATATTGAAATTTGTCTTCAAATTATGAAAACTTACTTCAAATGCAAATTTTAAGCTTCTAATGTCACTTTTCATTAGTTCAGTCACATTTTGGGGTTCAAGTCAATTTTTAAGGTTCAAATGTATGAATTTGTAGTAATAATAAATTCTTGAAAAAGTAGTTTTTATGTCTACAAGTCAATTTTAGTATTAAAGTCTCTCGATTTGCATGAAAACTGGTTACAAACACAATTTTTAAGCTTCTGAAATTTTTATCTTTTCTAATTCAATTTTCAAAACTAAAGTCTTTTAGTTTGTCTGGAAACTATGAAAACTGGCTACAATAATATTTTTTAAACTTCTTAAGTGAATTTTCCGTTTCCAAGACCATTTTTAAGTTGGGTTAGGTTAGTTTTGGGTCTTTGACCGTAATAACGTGTAATAAAGTGCTTGTTCCAAATTTGATCAATATTGTTCCAACGGTCTGACAGTTATGACAAAAAAAAACGATTTTTTAAACAGAAATTTGAAGGACTGTATTTTCCTTAGGAAGCACTTTTCTTTTCAGTAAAATGGCATAATGAATGTCAACTTATTTTTTAATTGGCTATGGATGGCTACCCTCAGTTTAATAAAACGATCCTTTATTTACAATAACCCAAAGTTTCATTGCAAAATGAAATACGGTTTTGACAGAGTACAAAAATATGTTGAGTGTTGCAACTGTCACTTTTTTGAAAAAACATCAAATATTTCGAAAACGACTAGAGATAGGCATAGGGTATTGTACACAAAAGTTGGTCAGAATTTTGTGAGGAATCCAAATATGTAATAATATATAGGGTATTCTATTTAAAATAAGAAAGTTGTGATCGACTTCCGGTATAAACGGAAGTGCAACCATCTTGAAAATATTTTAGTTAGATTGGGCATTAGTATCCTGCCAAATTTTCAAAACTCTCCTATTTATACTTTTTCAATATCAATCGATGTCTTTCGTCGTGGGACACCCTGTATAGAGTTTTGATACAAGTTTTTCCTATAAAAACAGGCTGGTTAACCTCTGGGGTTCTCTTCTCTCAGATTAATCGTTTACCTTATTTCAAGTTTAAAATTTTGGGAAGCGCTAGAAAATAATCGATACTCAAATTGGGCGGTCGATAAAATACGTTTGAGAACATCTGGTTTATAAACACCCTTAAAAAAATATTATTATTTTAATAAAATCCTGATCGATGTTTTATTTCTAACTTTCTCAATTCGATACCAAAACGTCGACGTGCTAAAATC
The DNA here is from genome assembly GCF_016097725.1 of Ips typographus. Lineage (NCBI taxonomy): Eukaryota > Metazoa > Arthropoda > Insecta > Coleoptera > Curculionidae > Ips > Ips typographus. Next base: position 2,820,381 of record NC_138430.1, on the reverse strand, counting down.
GCCAATCAAGAAATTAGCTCTAACAGGTCAGAGAAAATTAAGTTAGGTTAGCCAGAAGGCCGCAAGTAGCAGTCTAATAAACAGAGTTAAGGGTCCTCGATACACTCGAACAAGATATTTGACGCCATCTGGATGCTTTACTAAACCTAGTCTATATAGGGTTTATATGGCCTGTACCAGAGTGGTCAAAGTTTCAAATTGCTTTGGGCATGGGTTATGCCCTGCCACAAGACAAAGGGTTTATTAATTTAATTGAGGCGGTACGTTCGGAGCATAATTAATATTGTTGTGGATTGGAGTTTTGCCTTGAGGCGATTTAAATTGGATTCCTTTTGTATGTTCCAGAGAAAACCTGAACCACACTTTACAAAAATATAGAGTTAATAGTAGGCCGAGTAATAACACCGCAAAATCCTTCAAGCTGCCAGACTGGAAAAGCTGATTGCATAAATTGCAGCATATATGCAATTTGCTTTATACATTATCCAAATAGGAGCCTATCTATCTAGTGCCAATGAATCGATAAGCTTGATCCTATATTGTTCACTCAGGCTGAGAATGGTGTGTTAACACTTCGCTTGATACAAGACGATCACAATTTCCAACTTAGTTTCCTTAACCATAACAATTCTTCAGCACGTAAATAACTGCAAGTTCAAAACAAAAAAAAGAGGTCTAATCCAAGAAAGAAAGGTCACAACGTGTCACTTAAGGGCGCGTTAAAATCCTCTCATTTCACGGTGCTACCAAGAGGGGAAAGATTTGTGGCCACAGATCGGCAAATGTTAAGGATTTTAAATCCAGCATCGTAAATCTGGCAACGATATGGAACTGTCAAGGGAGAACTTCTACGTAAAAACTGTTTGATAAAAACGTTCCTTCGCTATCTTTCACGGTTGCGCAATTTCTGTTTTTATCGAAAACATTTTCGTTTCGGTGTGTTTTGTATTTGTTTTAGTGAAATTCCCTTAAAAGCTTCTACTTCCGAACAAAAGTCTTTCAGACACCAAGAAGAACGTCATATTTAGTTAATCATAAAGTAAAAGTAAATTTTATAGGTGAGAGTATGAAATAAAACTGAAAATAGATATTTGACAAATGTGGAAAGTTATAGCACAGTTTTCTGCACCAAAATACGTATTGGTAATAATTGTTAAAAAAAACTGTTCTGATACTAATAAATTTGATAGAAGTAACCCTTTTATAATGCTTACAAATTAACATTTAGTTCAAAATGTTACACTGTGTGTAAAACTGCCCAACCATTCATTTAAATTTATTATTAAATTTAACAAATGAACAATTTCATGTACTATTGTTACCAGTTAACAAAATGAGATTATTTAATTTATACAAATAGGCTGCAATTTGGCTTTTTATTCACAATAATACAGTTTTTAGCATGGTTTATAAACATATAATTTTAGTTAATAATACAGTATAATGTATACAGGGTGGTCCAGTTTTAAACGTCAATAATTTACCACTTAATAGCCCATCAAAAGATAAGATGACATGCATTATGTAATTTTCCTGAAAAGCGCCCACTAAAGAAGATACAGCCATCCAAATTTCATTTTGACTTGTCTGAAACTGCATTTCAAGCACTAAAAACAGTCCGGAAATCAAAACAACGATTATCACTAATTTTTTACTACTAAAAATAGTCTAAAAGTACTTTTGAGACTAGATATTACTTTACTAAGAGTAAAGAAAGCCTAAAACTGTATTTTCAGTACTTTAGTTGGTGTACAACTCAGTTTTCCTGACTGAATTAAGTGTAGAAATCAATGAAACACTCGAAACAGTCCAAATTAAATTTTTGGGACTAATTCATTTCTAAAAATTAGCTTTCAAGACTAATATCGTAGCATTTAGTGCCATACTTTTTTACTTTCATTATTGAAAAGTCTGAAACTTGACTTTTAGTATTATAGATAGTTTAAACACGATTTTTCAGTCTTAAAAGCACTAAAAACGGTTTGAAATTCTTAGAAACGTTCCAATTTATTGCACCGATGAGTGTAAAAGTCAAATCAACAGTGAAGAGGCTTGAAATGACATTGTCAAGACTATGGACAGGTTACAAACTTGCTTTAAATCCTGATTAGTCAAAAATTTTGGGAAGATAGTGTTGAAACTCGATTTTCCAAGCTGAAAGCAGTTTTGAAGCACTAAAAAATAGTCCAGAGTTTTAAGGAAATGAAAAAAAAAGAAAAAAAAATACTTGAAAAGATAGTCTTGAAGTCAACTTGTATGAACTTCAAGACTAAAATATTGAAGTTTGTGTTCAAATTATGAGAACTTATTTCAAATGTAAATTTTAAGCTTCTGATGTCACTTTTTAGTGTCCAAGTTAATTTTCAAAGTTTTAATGTGTAAATTTGTAGTCAAAAAATCTAGAAAAAGTAGTTTTTCATGTCTACAAGTCAACTTTCAATATGTCCGGAAACTATGAAACTGGTTACAAAGACAATTTTTAAGCCTCTCAAGACAATTTCCATTGTTTCAAAGTCAATTTATTGGTTTCTGTTCATTTTCAGCACTAAAGTTTTCCAATTTGTGCGGAAACTATGAAAACTAGCTACAAAGAAATTTTTTAAGCTTCTTAAGTCAATTTTCACCGTTTTCAAGACAATTTTTAAGTTGAGTTGGATTGGGTTTGGGTCTTTGAACGTCACTCAAGAAAGAGATACTTTCTTTTTCAACTTGAACAAAGAAATTAAAGGAAAACGGTCAATTTGAAAAATATCTAGTGACGTAGAAAATAAGGCGGAAAAATGAACAGATTTTTGAAAATGACATCGTACATGTCTGCTTATCTTTTGATGGGCTATCAAGTGGTAAGTTATTGACATTTAAAACTGGACCACCCTGTATAAATAATATTAAATCGAGTTTTTTTAAAGCTCTATGAGGTAAAGTTTCTCTCTACGTGACAGCTGTCAAATGACATTTCAACTATTTAATGACGTCACAACTGCCAAATAACTATCCATAAACATCTAAAGTGCGTTTTTGTAGCGTTTTGCTCAAGCTGTAACAGAATAACTCTAGTTGGATTTTACAGCTCCATTTATGGAATTTTTGACAGTTGCGCTATAAGTGACAGCAACTATCTTAACCAAAAAGATTATTTTAAACTTTTTTAATCCATTTTAATTTAAACTGAACCACCAAACATCTAACTAAAAGTCAGTTTCCTTAACCAATCAATTAATTTAACAACTACCGCCTGAAAATGACAACTTAAGCCTTTCTTAAACGGCCGCCGTGTAGCCGTATAACATTAACAGATTACCCATTATTATCTTGGGAGGAAGTCTGGGCAAACGAGGAAAACCCAGTTAGTATTCAAACAACAGCAGCCAGCCACGTACTAATGACCTTAAGCATTGGAAATACCGTTCGTTCGTCAGTACCACTGCGAATTTGCGAGCATCAGGTAAGAAAAACAATTTATTTACTTTACTGTTCGATAATATGCTTAAACACTAAAATTATGTATCAGTTATCTTAAAGTATACTTATTAAATTCATATTGCATTTTAGAATTAACGAGCAAGTGATTAGCAGGCAGTTAGCTTAACAAAGTAACCGCTTTAATTATTATTAACTGCTTTAAGTTCGTTTAGGTATATGAATAACAGAATACACGTCACGTCTACTTATAGACTGGTATACAAATTAGTTGTTAATACATTAAAATGATAATGCAACAAAAACTGCAGTGTATTGCCTGAATTTACATTTGTGCAAATTTCAAGTATGTCACTCTCTAGTAAGTTGGAAAGGACAAATTCAATCCTTATGGTAAATCCATATGTGCAGCATTTTCCTAAATCGTTTATGATGGATCAACAAAAAGCTGATGGTAAAAACATCCTTGATCAATCAGTGTTGCTATTTACGGAAACGCTGCACATGGGTATTTAGCACAAGTGTTACATATTCATTCTTTCACAATTTGTTCAATTTTTAGACCAACTGTATAGAGAAATAAATGCATTGCATGGAATCAGTAAATTATCAAGGTGAAAACAATAAGTAAAATCAAGTCGAGAGTAGTAAATATTGAATACTTGTGTTTCCAACAAAGATGCCCCAAAAGGGCACTTTGCTCTGTTGTTAGATATATTTCAATTTAAAGTCACAAGGTTTCTTATGTTAATAAATAATGCAGAGACAAAAAATGCAAATGATGACGTAAATGCCACATAAGATGACTTGAATCATACATATACAAAAATCTGCAACAGAATATGAAGAATATTTTATAATATCCCTGGATTTCAATTTGAATTAACTTGTCTCATCGGAATGTTATAATAAAGTGCAACGACGATGTTATGCAATCTAAACGTTCTAGTTTCTTCATTTTCTTGAGAAAACGATCATTAAACTATACCTAAAACAACATATAAAATTACAGTCATAGAAGCACAATGAGAAACTTGGTTGTTACAGACCAGAAATGCAGCATATGTACACATTCCTGCTCCTTTTGACGATAATAGCTTTCACTGAATCCATTGTGAAATTAGAAATATCTAATAGAGAACCAGGTCCAATATGGGTGGGAATCAAAGGTAACACAGGTCATCCTCATTTAGAAAACGGTGGAATAAGTTTGGAACAGGGACAATTGGTATACTATCAGTCGGTGCAACATCCCAAAAAAACAGCATAAAATTAGTTTGTAGTTAATGCACCGAACAATTGGTCTGGACAAATATGGCCTAGGACTTGGTGTGATCCAAACTCCAAGCAATGTGAAACTGGTGCCTGTCGGGAAGATGTTAAGTGTCAAGGAAAGTTTGGAACTCCTCCAATGACCGTTGTTGATATCACTTTGAAAGGTTATAAAGGTTTGGATTATTATGACATTTCAATGAATGATGGAATGAATCTCAGGGCAGGCGTGAGCACATGTGAGTTTTACAATAATTACTGCCCTACCCAGATAAATTTTTTCAGATTGAACCAGTGAACGGAGAGGGAACTGGCGACAAGTCAAGCTGCAAGACATTAGAATGTCTGATAAACATCAATGCACAGTGTCCTGAAGATTTAAGAATGTATTACAGAGGACAAATCATAGCATGCCATTCTATGTGCAGCAAATACGATACCGATGTGTATTGTTGCAGAGGTAAAGTGTTACATAGTTGAAATAACTGATTACCAAATAGGACTGATCCTAGGGGATCACGATCGTCCAGAAACTTGCAACAGCACGACTTGGCCTAAAGACTTTCCCACGAACTTTTATAAGAAAAATTGTCCTGACGCTTACTCCTACACTTTTGATCCTAATAAGGAATCCTACACTTGCATTTCTTCACACTATCGAATTCATTTTGGAGCTAGTTATTAAGGGTACAAAAGAACGAGAAATAGTGCTCTCTGTATTGGAGAAAGTCTCCAACCTCTATAATTTGTATTATTCCAATAAATGATAGCGATTATTATACAAATCAATTCAGGTTACTCTACGATATGTTACTAAATCAAATTTTCATTAAGTAAATACAAAAACAGTGGAAGCGGTTTATATGGACAATGTATGATTTATCAAAAATAGTACATTTAGGTGCGTATGTTGTTAATTTCCATTATTAAAGCTGTAAATTAAACATTTTAATTCAAATTCATATGAGGAAATTTTGTTTCAATTTATTAGCATTTCCGATACGCTTGAGCTGATGGTCAGTTTTGAAAGTTTGTATTACATATCATGGAAAAATACATATGACAGAACTCTATAAAATGAATTTTCGGTTTTGTCACAATCATACTTCACGTGATCGCTGTCAACAGCTATAATTATTACTGAATTTCAATTACGACAGATTCAATCGTTCGAAAAGGCGAAGAGGTGAGCATTTAATTGAATTGGATAGGAGATGGCGGCAGCAAAACAAAAAGCAAAATAAAGGAAATCCTAAATGCGCAATTTATCCTGCCCCGGCCACCCGATCGCGGATTTATTGCCTCTTTATGGAGTTCTCAGTGCCGCCATTCGAATTCAATTAGATATAGGGGGTTATAAGCTGGCCGCGCCCCATATATTTTGGTATTGCACGGACTTGCAAAATCTCGGGTAAAACACCAAATTTAGTTAGTAAATTCTGTTTAAAATTGTTAGGAAGTCGTCAAAAAAAATATTGAAACAAAGGTAAAAATAGGCAATTTAAATTAACTTCAAATTAAGCATCCAAATATCCAAAAGTATCATGAAATAAAACATTGCGAAAAGCATTTTTTTTAATATATCTATATAGAGTATCATTTAATAATTAGCTTCATCATTTCTTCTTAGAAAAAGAAAGAGAGTTTCTTATGTTACTTTTGATTCGTTTAAAAGATATATCGTATAATAGATAACAATGTTATTGTTAATAATCACATTACATGAAAAACTAACAAATTTATAGCCAGATATAAGAAAAACAACAACATAAATTAACTACTTAGTCGAACTGTAGGTTATCAATTTCACTTCCTTTTGCTAATAAGTGTTATTATTATTATTAATATTAATAGTACCACTTAGGATATTATGTACTTTGGACTTATACAGGGTGGTCCAGTTTTAAATGTCAATAATTCACCAATCCATAGCCAATTAAAAAATAAGTTGACATTCATTATGCCATTTTACTGAAAAGTGCTTCCTAAGGAAAATACAGTCCTTCAAATTTCTGTTTAAAAAATCGTTTTTTTTTGTCATAACTGTCAAACCGTTGCGTTGGAGCAATATTGATCAAATTTGGAACAAGCACTTTATTACACGTTATTACGGTCAAAGACCCAAAACTAACCTAACCCAACTTAAAAATTGTCTTGGAAACGGAAAATTCACTTAAGAAGTTTAAAAAATATTATTGTAGCCAGTTTTCATAGTTTCCAGGCAAACTAAAAGACTTTAGTTTTGAAAATTGAATTAGAAAAGATACAAATTTCAGAAGCTTAAAAATTGTGTTTGTAACCAGTTTAATACTAAAAATTGACTTGTAGACATTTTCGTCTTGAAAATAGTCTTAGATGCAGGACATTGACATTAGATTCATGAAATTTGTCTTGAAAACGAACTTTTCGTGCTTTTTACTTTGCTTCATTTTCTTCGAATTCTGGACTATTTTTAGTGCTTCAAAACTGCTTTCAGCTTGGAAAATCGAGTTTCAAGACTATCTTCACCAAGTTATTGATATAGCAAACTTAAAAAACATTTTTTACATTCTTCATAGACTTCCAAGGCATTCCAAGCTTTGTCACTATTAAATCGACTTCTAGACACCTCAGTGCTAAAAATTCGGGTATTTCTTAATAAACTAGACTGTTTTTAGTGTTTTAAGGCTGTTTTCAGTGCCTCAAATCGAGTTTCAAGACTATCTTTACAAAGTTTTTAACTTATCAGGCCTAAAAGCCAGTGTGTCCACTGACCATAGTCTTGAAAATGTTATTTCAAGCTTCTTCACTATTAAATTGACTTCTACACTCATAGGTGCAATAAATTGTAGCATCTCTAAGAAATTCAGACTGTTTTTAGTGCTTTTTAAGACTGAAAAATCGAGTTTAAGACTATTTCCAAAAGTCAAGTTTCTTCAGTAATAAAAGTAAAAAATGTTGGTAACAAATGCTACAATAATAGTCTTGAGAACTAATTTTTAGAAATAAAATGTCCAAAAATTTAATTTACTTCTAGACTTGTTGTCCAGTCCAGAAAATTGAGTTGTACACCAATTAAAGTCTTGAAAATATACTTTTGGACTCTCTTTAGTCTTAGTAAGGCCCGTTCCAGCATTAAAAGTCAATTTTTATATTATTTTTAGTAGTAAAAAATGAGTTTCATGCACAATACAATCTTTGTCTTGATTTCCGGACTTTTTTTAGTTCTTGAATGCCAGTTTCAGACACTCAACCAGGATGGCAGTCTGAGAAAGCGAATCATAAGACCATTCCTAGTAGTAAAAAGCAAGTTTTTAGACTATTCAGTACAAATTTGGACTTTCACAAGTCTTGAATGTTCAGTTTTAAACTATAAAACAATTTTTTAAATTGAAATTTGGAGGACTGTATCTTCCTTAGGAAACGTTTTTCAGAAAAAATGAAATAATGCAAGTCAACTTACTTTTTGATTAGCTATCAAATGGTGAATTATTGACACTTAAAACTGGACCACCCTGTATATATATGGATGACCTGCTTTTAAAATTGGCAGTAAAAAAACACCTGGCGGAAAAATTCACGGTTTTTGAAATAGAAAAAGTAAACGGATAATACGTATTGTATACGTAAAAATTGCACTTTACGATAAGTGTTCAAATAATAAATGATTAACTTATCATATACTTGTAACCAGTTAGGTATAAAAAGACATACGGTTGCATTTAACTTTAGTACATCGTCAGTGAAAGCCTGTACTACTTATTCGAAGGTTGTTGCAAACATGTGTCTATTTGTCCTTTTTACCCTAGTTTTTGTGATATGGAATGCTGAAGCAAATGTAGAATTCGAAATACTAAATAAAGAGAGTGGACCTGTATGGGTGGGCATCCAGGGCAATCCAGGACACCCTCATCTAAATGGTGGTGGATTCATTTTAGACTCAGGGAGAACAGTAAGTTTAACATTTTATCGCAATTAGAAAATACCTAATATTTGTATCTTGGACAGGTTACCGTATCAGCTCCTGATAACTGGGCAGGAAGATTTTGGCCTCGAACATGGTGCGATTACAATTCTAAACATTGCCTAACTGGCGACTGTGGTAATAAGATAGAATGCAATGGAGCTGGAGGTAATCCTCCTGCTACATTACTGGAAATAACTTTAAAAGGAGCTGGAGGTCTAGACTATTACGATATCTCGTTAGTGGATGGTTTCAACATTAGAGCATTTGTAAGACTAAACATGGTAATAAATTGCTATTTGGTGACGAAGTTTTGAATTACCAGATTGAACCAGTGGGAGCTGCGTCTAGTGGACAGTACAGTTGCACCAGAGCAGGTTGTTTAGCTGATGTCAATTGGAACTGTCCTAATGAACTTCGAATTTGGAATGCTGGACAAACTATTGCTTGCGAGTCAGCTTGTCTTAAATTCAACACAGATCAGTATTGCTGCAGAAGTAAGTTTATTTATTGACCAAGTGGTCATTGAATAATCCTAATGTTGGAAACATTTTAGATAATTTTGGTACTCCTGAGACATGCAAAAGTTCTACATGGCCAGTAAACTATCCAGCCTATTTCAAAGGCCAATGTCCAGATGCTTACAGCTACGCGTACGATGACCATAAGAGTACATTTACTTGTAAAGCTTCTCGCTACAGAATCCAGTTTGGAGTCTAAACCCAATTGTTGGAACATGGTGTACTAAAACGTTTAGTTTCAAAGATACCGGATATCAATTTATTTCAAACACTTTTGCACACTGATTTGAATTTTGGCAGTAATTATTTGTAGTAGTAATACGCTCGTTTAGTTACTATTACACTGACATTATTAAGACTATCAGTGGCAAATTGCCACCCTATATACTGTCAAATTTGAATGCATGAATTCAATAGAAGTTTCTCTTAGAACGCTTGTCCTAGAGCCCCTAAATAACAAAACTAAGTTCCTAGATCCTATTTGATATTCCTGTTCTGTTTCGTATTCGATATCAGACTGTAAAAGCGGTTTTTTCTGCCCCTGAGGGATAAGAAACAAAAAAAGGACAAAACCGAGGGCATCAATTACACTATCTTTTGTACACCGGAAAAAAGTATCGTTCCGCTACTGGTCGCTTATTGATATACAGGCCGCGAACAGACTTTTTGCTTCCGAACTCCGTCTTTGGCGGCGGCGTCCAACTTTCCGAACAATAAAGAATTTCGACTTTCTGCTGCAGTTGCTTTCTCGAAAATCGTGCCGAATATTTATGAAAAAAGTTTGCAGCAGCAGCCACTAGTTTTGCTCAACTCGGTCACGTCGTAACAAAATATCTCTCGTTCAAAATAGAAAACGTCGATTTCGGAATGGAACTTTTCAAATAAGCTTAAAATATTGCCTTACAGATGTGTACCTGGGTGAGACGAAAACATTGATTAGCTGAAAATTCCGATTTAACTGTTGAATAAACTTTGACCTACTTTAACTTGTTAGCAGCACTTATTTCAATAATAACAGTTTCACGAAGTTCGAGTTGTATTTCAACCAAAAAGAACGTTTGCATCACACGACCAACATTTAATTTATTTAAAATCAACTTTCAACTAAAACGTAATATTTTGATGTCAGAAAACTGCTTTACCTCTGCCATTACTTATGGTCCATGCTGTATAAGTAAAAAATGTTTTTTAACTAATTTCCCAACATTCATAGATGAAACTGTTGTTAAACATGATTAAAAAGCTCGTTATAGGCACTGTTAATTCCAATATGAATTTACACTATTAATAATTAATTTAAACTATGTATTATCAAGTTTTAAATAACAAATAGTCGTAATACATATTCACTGTTATTTTCCATCATTAGATGTCTCATGCCCAAAAACACGATAACATAATGTACCAACCTTCAAACAAAATTGGTATGACGTCTGACATTCTAATAATATGTGGGATTGCTTTGTTTCTGTGAAAATTAGTTTTTAGATACAAAAGACAATTTTCGAGAAGGTTCTCAGTAGTTTTTAAATTCTTCTGGCCTTTCCAAACTGATTTTAGTGGTCAAAAATTCTTAGTAGATGTAGAACACTTGACAAAACTTCTGGCAATCCGCCATTTTAATTTTCGTTATAAGCACAGCAATGGCACAAAAAATATTATTTTCCTGTGATAAGTTTATAATATTTAAGACTGCTCAAACTTGCACTGAAATAAAAAGTTTCGATCACGAAAAGAAGCATAAAAGTACGCACCCAATCGGAAGTAATAAAATTTGTCATATGTCTTGCACATGTCTTTACGGAGTAGTCATGGAACATAACGACTTGTTAACGATGGTTCGTTTTCTGTAATAAAATTTTTAATATTTCGCAAAGCCAACTGGAATCACCAGGTGATTAGAAGCTTGAACAAAAGGGGAAACAGCTTTCTATACACAAAACAGTTTAAAATGTATAGTTTTATTGATTCAACTCTTTAGCTTAGTCAGTTATTACTACCAACTTATTTACTTGAAATTCCTTCATAAATTTTTAATTTATCCAAAATTATAAATGTATGTATTATTAACATCAGCAACAACCAATATTTTCGCAAGTGCATAGCCATTTTTCCAAAAAAATCATTGTAATTCAGACCATAGTGTTCCAGTTTTATTATAGTTATTTGGCAATTAGCATCCCCATACTTTAACACCCATAACAACGCATAAAATTGACAAAATGACCAAACTTAAAATAATACTTAATATAGGTAAATGCATATGTATGAAAAAATGTATTTTGAGATCATGTTAAAAATTATCATGATATACCTATATCCGTTCCTATCAGCTATACAAAGATGTCTGGATTACATTTCACTTCAGTAAATCAAAAAGTTTATACTGCTCCTTTAAAGTTTGCAAAGAGAAACATGTTTCCAGTTATCCTATTTATCCTAACCTTTATAATATGGAATGCTCAAGCAATTGTACAATTCGACATAATAAATAAAGAGAGAATACCTGTATGGGTGGACATCCAGGACAATCTGGGACACCCTCATCTAATGGAGGTGGATTCATTTTAGACAGGGAGAATGTTAAGTTTAACATTTTATAATAATTAGAAAATAATATCGGTATATTGAAGAGATTGGCATATCACCTCCTGATAACTAGGCAGGAAGATTCTGGGCCCGAACATGTGCTATTACAACGAGGTTTAGACTTTTACGATATCTCGTTAGTGGATGGTTTCAACATTACAGCATTTGTAAGACGACATATGGTAATAAACTGGTATTTGGTAAAGAAAATTTATATTACCGATGTCAACAGAAAATGTCCTAATGGACTTCAAGTTTGGAATGCTGGACAAACTATTGCTTGTCAGTCAGTTCAACTCAACACAGATCAGTATTGCTGCAGGAGTAAGTTTTACCAACTGATCATTGAATAATCCTACTGTTGGGAAGATTCGAGATAATTTCGGTACTCCTGACAAATGCAATGGTTCTACATGGCCAGCAAACTATCCAACATATTTCAAGGGTCAATGTCCAGATGCTTGACCATAAGAGTACATTTGCTTGCAAAGCTTCTCGCTATAGAATCCAGTTTGGAGCCTAAACCCAATTGTTTGACCGACTATTTCTATTAATGCACTATGATATATGAATATTAAAGAAATATACTATTTCATTTCAAGAACAGGTAGACCGAAATTTGTCATCTATGCATGATTCGAATTCTTACAAATTCTGGGCGAGATAAAAGTGTGTTCCGAACGATAAAGCCGACCACAAATCTTCGCAAAATTGTCCCTCCCATCCTCAGGAAAAAAGTGGCGCGCTACGGGACGCCGGCACCTGCACAAATCTTCTTGAATGGCCTTAATGTACCGTCTAAAACTTTGAATTTAAACTTTTTAGTTTAGCGTAAATTTAATCCCTCGGGGGTTAAATGTCGCGCGAAAAGAGAAAAGTTGCATTATCTGCCGCCGTTTTCGCCCCAAAACTATGGCCGTTTGTCTTGTAGATGTATATACCCCAAATGATTACCACTCAAGCTATTCAGCTAAATGTTTGTCAATAACCGAAATTTAAAAATCATCTAGTTAACTCGTATTGCTTAATATCTCTAGCAACCAAAATTCTACTGTTTTAATGAAAAAATCTTGATTTTTTTTGTTATGATAAAATTGTTGGATGAGCTACTAAATAACGAAAATCACCACCTGTACAAATTATACCGAGACACTTTGTACCGAAGTACTTGAAGCTCAGCCGAAGCCTCATAAGGGCCATAAACTTTCGTTTTAGCGACGTGCCCGCAAACAATAAATTTAAGCAATTATTGTTTTCACTCGGCAAACCCTGCGACAATAAATAACTCGCAGGAGAGAATGAAGACGCAATTTATGTTGTTACAACCATTGTAAAGCTCCGCCATAATATATCCTGGCGAGAAGTTGAACCACAACTATCAATAACCGCTTTTAAGTGGGCTTTATTAGGACATTAAGAAGCTTTGTTGGAAAAAACGGTGTACAAAAAACCGTTTTACTCCTGGATATGTATTCCTGAAACAACGGAAGGGAGTTGTCAAGAGAAAGGTATGCAGAATGTGACAGGAACCTGCCATTGTTAACTCCCGTTTCCTGCTTGGAAGAATTACAGGCCAGATAGCAATTGCACCTCACAGATTTCATTTTTAAAATTTTTATACCAATTAAGTTTAGTCTCAATCTAGTCTAATCAGGAATTGAGAAAGAGAATCTCCTTCTTCTTCAGTCTTCTTCCATCCGTTTTTGGACACACTTCTGTCAGTCTTGTGCTATTTGGAACCAGCTTCGACCTACTTCTTCCTTGATATAATCTATTCAGCGTCTTTGTGGCCTACTTCTACTTTTTGTTCTTTCTCTACGAACGTCAACAACCCTGATGGTTAATTCTGGCATGCACGTGCCCTACTCAGCTCCACTTTAACTCTGCGACGATTTCTGACTCTATCTCTAAAGGAAATCCCCAACATAGCACGTTCCATAGAGTGTTGTTGTCTCCAATCCGTATGTTGTCACCAGTGTCAGTGTTCTTCAGTATGTGGATGATTCAGATAGTGGTTCATATCACTCTGGTTCTGTGTGATTTCATATCTCTACAGATGGCTTTGTTTACAAATAAGTAATTTGTGCTCTCCCATTCTCTTTTCCAACTCTCGTTCTTGTTTTATCATTTGCCTGGCCGTTGTGCTAAGTTTGGAATTTCCTGTTTTTTTTTTATTTTTGAGCAGATTTTCTTAGCTGCTGTTTTTATAGATGTTATCAATTTTTCATTGAGTTGATTTACATTCATATCATTTTCGAGAGCATCATCCGATGGTAAATGTCTTGCTAGCTCGTTTTGAAATTCCTCCTGTCTCACTTCCAGTTCTTCACTTGTTGGAAAATTTTTTCAACATCTTCTTCTTGGGCATATTCACTAATGAATGTTTGCGACCACATGACTCATTTGTGTTCCGTCTCTGGCCGTATGTATTAGGCTTTCCACTGTTCGTAAGGCAGTCTTATGTTACGCAGCCAAGACATCCTCTTCCTTCCCATTCCCCTCCTCCTCCTGGCTCTACTATGTATAATTTTAGAGAAACCGCCGCATGCATGACTTATTGAGACACCCGTTACACTATTCCGATATTTTCAGGCTTACGACACACTACACAATATAACACAATGTTCAAATAGGTAATGTGTTACAAATTTAATGAGATTCGCTCTACGTCCAAATTATACCGTCTGAACTATCGAACAATCCTAATTGTATTAAGCTCTTCTCAGACATTGTAAACTAAGAAAACTGTACTGTGCTCTCGGATTATCTGTCTCGAGTATCTAACTTTTCAACAGTTCATTACGACGCGCATTCTCGTCCTCGTCATACAAAACTAAGACACTTTGCTGAAACATTACAATACCGCACAGCTTCGAAGCTTTTCTCTTAATAGATAAGCAAATGCAAACGTATTCGTATGCATAGTAACATTATTACTTTGAGAAGGATACACACATATGTATACACGTTCCTATCTTCTAAGACGGGATGTGGAAATGGGTGTATTAATTAAGAAGCCATATTGGCACAATCTCAGCTTTGTGTGTTAGTTGACTAGTATACCCTCTAATATAGCGAGCTGTAAATTACACCCTTGCTAAGTTTATTATAATATTACGTACACTTTGTATGTATATTGATTGAAATTGAGTCAACTTTGTTAACCACCAAATTTACTTCAGTAATGGTAGAAGGTATGACAAAATTATGAAAGTATCATCAGTTTCTGATGCTTTAAACAAGCCTTGTCACATTGCAAGAGAACTTATTACACTAGTTTGGCAAATATTTATTACTAATTTAAAAACAGAGTCAATTTAAAATACAGATAACGTTCCATTGGTAGAGTTGCATCGTTGCATGTTTCGTGCTTTAAAGCTCAGAGTTGCCATCAAAGAGCCTTGTGATTATAGCTTATTGCAAGGTTTAAACTAAACACTGCCTTTCAAGTCAAGTAATTGTGGAAACGCAGTTCCTTGTGATCTGATAAATTGCAATACTCGGTAAGGTAATCATTTCTCAGAAAGCAAAATCTAATGTTAACTTTGAAATTTCAAGCAGACTCATTTGTTCATTGCAAAGCTGTATAGCCTGTTGGATATAATTAATTTTTAAATGTATTTTTAATTCTGAACTGAATAATGTTTTCCATTAAATGTTTAAGATTATCTGTGATTAAAGTGTTTTTAAAAACATTTTTAGCTAGTCACTCATTTTTTGTCCAGAAAGAAATTTTTTCATTTTAATATAAAATCAGTTTGTTTCCAATGTTCTTTTTTGGTGTCTTTAGTGGTGTGGCTAGTTTTATAAAATTTACTGCCCGACATCGTTTTAAGAAATTTTTTGTCAGGCGTTTAAGCATTATCTGGTCTTGGCTGGCGCACACTTATTCCGTTTATAGACCTTAAATAACAATATTTATTACAAGCGAGGCCATCTGAACTATCAATAACAACTATTAACACGCCCTCATACAATTTATCGTTTTTGCAAAGCCGTTTTTGAACGGATTTATTGTTCCCGATGTCCAATCCACTACTTCCACTTGACGTTATGTGCATTAGATAAAGTGCTTTGTACACCCGGTTACTTCAGAAAAGATACATTTTCACCGGATATTGAATCATCTTGGAGTTACTCCATTTAAGGCGTCTTTAAAAAGTTCCAAAGGGTTTGTGGAGGCGTGTACGGATATTTATCACGTCTTTCTTCTCAGTCCCCGTTCTACTTTAATGTTAATTGTTACAATTTCTCTGCGAGAACAAAAAGGTTCATTTAGAAGTTACGTCTACGTTAAATCTACTTTTGCGTTGCCTATAGATCTTCTAGGCAAGGACATGTCGACGGCTGAAATTTCAGTCTGCCGTAAGCTCAAACTGTAAATCTCGTCTACTTTATTAGAATTTTCCAGCTTTAAGTAACGGTTTTAGGTCGTTTCTTCTTCGCCAGTGAAAAATCTACCTGTTTTTTGCCATCAGCTCTTGAGTGATCACCGCTCTAGTAAGTGCGGCAAATTTTCGCTTTATTACGTACTTATATAGGTTTAAACTGCGAACAGTTTTTGATGGTAAAGTTGTCAGTTAAATATAAGGTGTCTGAGAGTGATCGACTTACCTAAGTGATGTGAAGAATGGATTGCAGTTTAAAGTAAGGGGTACAAATGTGGTACATAAAAACTGGAGAAATTCAAATTTTGTTCCTATTTATCACGAGCGTACATGTAACTGAAAAACAAAGAATATACAGGTGTAAAAATTTAGAAATAATTGCATTTTACCGGA
Source organism: Ips typographus (assembly GCF_016097725.1). Lineage (NCBI taxonomy): Eukaryota > Metazoa > Arthropoda > Insecta > Coleoptera > Curculionidae > Ips > Ips typographus. The sequence continues at coordinate 2,803,855 of NC_138430.1, read as the reverse complement.
TCGGATTTAGGTATATAACATAACCTCTATAAAACAGCAGCTAAGAAGATCTACTGAAAAACCAAGAAATTCCAAACTTAGCACAACCACCATGCAAATGATAAAACAAAGACGAGAGTTAGAAAAAAGAAAGGAAGAGCAGAAATTACATAACAAATCTGTAAAGAACGTCGGTCACGAAATTGAACAAGATCAAATTAAATCGAGGAGTACGTCAAGGGATACAGTATTGTCAAAGATATTCACTTTGCCTCTGGAAGACAAGACAAAAAGGAATATACTACGCTTTGCAGATGACATCGTCATCATTTCCAGCAACTTGAGACTGAGATTAACAAATGAGAACTAGCACAAATGTTGCATCAATTGAGTAAAGCTTCTAAATGTAGAGGATCAGATAGTTGACAATGTCAAGGGGTACGTTTATCTGAGTCGTACAATCAAACAACACTGACCAGACAGAGTGCTGATCGCTTAAGAGTGGCTCAGAGAAAAATTAGAAGAAGGACCAGAGTTGCCGACGTAATATCACGAGTGGCCGAGTTAAAGTGGAGCTGGGTAGCACATGTTGCACGCCAGAACAGTAAAAAATTAACCATCAGGGTTGTTGGCGTTCTTAGAGAAACAACAAGAAGTAGAAGTAGGCCGCAAAGACGCTGGATAGATGATATCAAGGAAGAAATAGGTCGAAGCTGATTACGGATAGCACGACCAACAGAAGTGGAACAGACCCGGAGAGACATATGTCCAAAAACGAATGGAAGAAGCAGAAGAAGAGCCATCTAGAGATTCGGGAACACAACTGTCTGTGTAAATGTGACCACGAGAAGATGCTGGAAATAATTTTTAACTTTGTGAGTTCAGTACTCACAGGTATAATTAGACTGTGATTCTATATCCGTTCAGCTAGTGGCTATTGCCTGCTTTTCCAATCTCTAAACTATTTAGGAATTAGAAGAATTACATAATCAATACAGCTGTTACAAAAGAATTATCTACACTAGAATTCAGAGAAGAGAATCCACAGGTAGAATAATATTCTTGAATAGCTAATAGCTGGAGGGCAGCTAATGTGGCAACATCAATAAACATTTAAATAATATAACATCTCTTTCGAATAAACCGTTCATTCTGAAACTTTTACCAACTCAACTGAAATTCAATAAAGTATCGGATTCAGTTACTAACGAAAAACTGCAATGATTGAACCGATGAAAACATGTAGTAAATGCATTAAGATAAGGCGTCAACAACATTCGAAACTCACCGATCTCGTAAACGATCAATTTTGCCTATCCCACCTGTACCGGCAGCAGGGTTTTCATTAGTGTCAGAAACACAACCCGGATCACTTACGCCATTAAGGACGAGGGCTCCACAACACAGAAACACTTTCCACCTAATTTTCTTAGATGCGGCCCGCCGTAATTTAGAATTTGACAGAGACCGAATGCAAATCAGGTTTCCGTCGTGTTTTGACTGCTAAACGAACACTGTTGCGTTTGTTAACAAGTTAATAGGCAGGAGAAATAAATTTTCACTGGTTCGGGCAAACATCCGGAAAGTACCTACATAAAATGGGTTTTCTGAAATTATATTAGACCCTTTTTCGTTTCGATTCCCTTGCAAGTAAAACGAGGTATTTATTTATTAAATCTGTGTTGCATAAATAATACAAACATTTCAAACGACACGTTGCTTCTAAGGTAAAGTATTAATGCTAAAAAAGGGTTCTCATTTGATAATTGTTTGTTAAGTGGATCACAAGAAAAGCAAACCTTTGGCTGGCCTAAAAATTTGAATAATCCACGCGCTGCTGCTCCGTCATAATTGCAAACACAGTGGAAATGCTTTAAGAGCGAATTTTCGCCCGCAATTAAATTAAAACTGGAGATTGGCGGATGAATCTTAATGAACGGCTTGGATACGTTGACAAATGCAAATCTTCAGACAAGTGCGACATAAAGACGTTCCCGGAATGGAACGGGTTATTGCGACGGGCAAATTTAAATAAAATTTAATGGGGCTAGTTTTTCGTGTAGCTGTTGTTTATACTGTGCACTAAATGTGTATAAATCAACTAGCCCAAATAATTATTATCAACTATTCGGCAAGCTTTCGAAACCAACATTTCGAGGTGTAATTAATGCAGTTGACTCGATAATTTACGTAACCAGAATCGTTCCTGACTAACAGTGTCATTCCTAATATAATTTTCCCGATGCGGCAAGCAGGATATGCCACAGACAGACCCATTTTCGTTTAGAAATGACTCGGCAGCAATTTGGAGCTTCTTCAAGGCGCTCTATCCTCGACAAGTCAGCGAAAAATACAGACCGCCTGTCGACTATGAACGTTATTGGTTCAATAATATTTCTTTAGAATGGGGAAATGGGATTTTTCTTTTGATCAATGTAGTTTTTTTCAAACTTACGGATAAACACAAAAACCAAGAAAAAAAAACCGATTCTTGAGTGTAAATTAAAATTGTTTTGGAAACTGAAATTATCAAATTTAATTAAACGTAGATTAATTGAATGGCCTCCAAGATCTACTGATCTCAATCCTTCGGATTTTTTTTTGTGGGGTCATCTCAAAAATTTTGTTTATTAAACTAAACCTGAATCAATTGACGACCTAAAAATTAGAATTAGAAGAGTGTGCTAACATTAGTCAAGAAACCATAAATAGGGTCCAGCATGAATTTATCGATCATGTGGGATAATGCCAAGCACAAGAAGGGTTTCAGTTTAAACTTTTAATTCACTAAATAATTATTGTTTTTTGTTATTAAACACTATTTTCAATTAAACTGGTTATATTTTTCAACTGTTATTTTCTCGAAAACAGCTGAATATCGACATAGGACATGCTACATGCAAAATACCCAGAACTTTACCTAGAATCCATGATTGCAATAAAAAATAGGGGTTCTCATTTGAAAATGTCAACTCGAAGGTCATATCTCAATTTTGGAACACCCTGTATATTTCAATTTTTTCTCAAAAATGTTGCACATTCACTTTACGCACACACTGTGTAAATCAATCTAGCTAATTGCATCATTAAACAGTTTAAATTGGATAAAGTTTTTAATCAAACACCCTCTATACAGGGTGGTCCAGTTTTAAATGTCAATAATTCACCATTCGATAGCCCATCAAAAAATAAGTTAACATACATTATGTCATTTTTCTGGAAAAGGCTTCCTAAGGAAATTACAGTTCTTCAAATTTCACTTTAAAAAAATCGTTTTTTTTTTGTCATAACTGTCAGACCGTTGGATCAATTTGGAACAAGCACTCTAGAAATTAATATTCATTATGAATGACGTTTGCCAAAATTCTCCAGAAGCGTAGATACAGGAAGATGGTTTTCATGTTTTTGCCTTATTTTCTAGGTCTTTGGATATTTTTCAAAAATTACAACTTCTTTTATACAATTATCTCTTATACAATTCTAATTTGAAACTTCGTTTACGAGATAATTCAGTTATTACGTTCAAAGACCCAAAACTAACCCAACCCAACTTAAAAATTGTCTTGGAAACGAAAAATTGACTAAAGAAGCCGAAAAAAATTTTATTGTAGCCAGTTTTCATAGTTTCCAAATAAACTGAAATACTTTAGTTATGAAAATTGACTTAAAAAAGATAAAAATTTATTTCAAAAGCTTAAAAATTGTTTGTAACCAGTTTTAATACAAATTGAGAGACTTTAGTATTAAAAATTGATTTTTCTAGAATTTTTTAGTACAAATTCATACATTTAAACCTTAAAAATTGACTTGAACACCAAAAAGTGACTCTGAACTAATGAAAAGTGACATCAGAAGCTTAAAATTTGCATTTGAACTAAGTTTTCATAATTTGAAGACAAATTTCAATATTTTAGTCTTGAAAATAGTCTTAAATACAGGAAATTGACATTAGATTCATGAAAATTGTCTTGAAAACTAACTTTTCGTACTTTTTACTTTGCTTTACATTTTCTTAGAATTCTGGACTATTTTTAGTGCTTCAAAACTGCTTTCAGCTTAGAAAATCGAAATTATTGACATAGCAAACTTAAAAAACAATTTTTACATTCTCCATAGACTTCAAATGTCATTCTAAGCTTTTTTACTATTAAATCGACTTCTCATTCTTCTCATCTTCACCTCAGGGCTAAAAATTCAAGTATTTCTTAAAAATCTAGACTGTTTTTAGTGCTTTAAGATGCTTCAATACTATCTTTTGACTTATCAGGCCTAAAAGCCAGTTTGGACACTGTCCATAGTCTTGAAAATGTCATTTCAAGCTTAGCTTCTTTACTATTAAATTTCTACACTCATAGGTGCAATAAATTGTAGTATCTCTAAGAAATTCAGACGGTTTTTAGTGCTTTTTAAGACTGAAAAATCGAGTTTAAGACTATTTCCAAAAGTCAAGTTTCTTCAGTAATAAAAGAAAATTTGGTACCAAATGCTACGATATCTCTAGTCTTGAGAAATAAAATAGTCCGAAATTTTAATTTACTTCTAGTCTTGTTTCAGAAAATTCAGTTGTACACCAATTAAAGTCCTGAAAATAGACTTTCTTTAGTCCAAGTCAGTTCTAGCCTTTTAATCAACTTTTAGATTATTTTTAATAGCAAAAAATGAGTTTTATGTACAATACAGTCTTTGTCTTGATTTCCGGACTGTTTTTAGTTCTTAAAATCCAATTTCAGATACTGCAGTCTGAGAAAACGAATTATAAGGCTATTCCTAGTAGTTAATAGCAAATTTTTAGACTATTCAGTACAAATTTGGATTCTCACAAGTCTTGAATGTTCAGTTTTACACTATAAAACGATTTTTTAAATTGAAATTTGGTGGGCTGTATCTAAGGAAACGTTTTTCAGAAAAAATGACATAATGCAAGTCAACTTATTTTTTGATTGACTATCGAATGGTGAATTATTGACACTTAAAACTGGACCACCCTGTATATTCTTCAAGTAAATTGCTGACTGTGCACCGTCTACTCTAAATTCTCATAGCGTTTACTAAAGCGGTCGAAGTTTAAAGATGAAAGTTTTAAGTTTGTAAATCTAAATTGTAGATTATTCAAAGTAAATTACCAAGCTCAGCTTCCAGCCTGAGCTCTAGCCTTAGTAGAAAAATTGGGTTCTGCAGGGAGGAAAAGAAATTTTGTATGCAAATATTTGTTATGGTTTGTTACTTTATAGAGAACGGCATACAAATTATGATTGCTAGACGAAATGACCCTATTAACCAACTCTTAATATGTAGAATCAGAATTTATTCTGAATAAAGAATAGTATTTACCACTCAGTTTCAAAGCTTGCAAAACAAAATTGCTCCAGTTAATTTTTGAACTTTAACTGCATTGCACCTGATATCAACAGAAAAATCTCCCAGTAATAGAAACCGCAGGCGCCGAATTACAATTAACTAACAAGACCGAAGAACGGTGTGACCGTGTGTAAAAAGGGTTGGAACTTTACGAGCAGGGCATTTCCAGCTCGAACAAACCCGTAAAGTTTACGAGATAAGCTCGACTGGGCGACTCATAAGGATCCGTTTTCGTACTTCGTTATTTGTAAGAGCGGGACTAAACTGCCTCATTCCGAACTGTATTTCGCACAGTTGCTCTATGCTGTGACTACCTTTCCCAATGGATCGGTCGCCATTTTGCTTTAAATTATGTCGTGTATCGTGTCGGTTAAACAAGAATATCGGTCGGCCCTTTTTAGGTTCATTTTGTTGTTCCAATCCAACCAATTGAAGCTCGAAACAGGGCGGAATCGCAATAAGCGGTTGCATCTTGTTTTCGATTCATTTCAGAATTAAAACTTAAAAGACCATGTAATGTTACTTCAGTACAGTTATAATATTATAATAAAGCTGTCATGAATCGTATAGAGTAGTTGCGGTAAGTATGCACAGAGACACCTTTATGGAGAAAAGCCGTCATAGACTTTACCTACGACCTCAGTGTAAAGAGCTAATTACGCATAGTTTTCCGTTACGTGATGACCCGTTCTTTATGCACAGTTTTAAGATAGTGGTAAACTTCTTACAGCACTAGTCACGTATTATACTACATTTCTTCTAGTAAAATTGCTCTAAAAAAATTTTAAAATATAAATGCGCATAAATATTTATGTACGTTTATTATTTAGTACACTACAATTGAATGACATCATTAAGGACATTACTTTTCGCACAATTTCCGTGGAAATCCCAGTAAAGCAACCTCAGATTTGTTAATATGGTCATTAAGCTGCAATTTCGTTAAATCGTGTCCTCTCATTAAAATTAAGCCTCCGTAATGGAGGTTCGATAATAGCGATGCCGGAAAATTACTACATATTTGGGTATTTCTCCCTCCATATATTATTTAACCTGCGGTTGCTTAAGCTAATGCACAATATAAATAGAGTTTTCTTGGTAGAATGGATTTCCATTTACGTACATTGTGCGTTATATAACCTTATTTACTAAATCAATCAAGAATAAATTAGAAAGCCAACATAAATTAGAATGAAACAATTTTCACAGACTTAATGAGTTGAAAATTGCAATATTTTGGTGTTCAACCCAACCAAATTAGTTAAGTTTTTTGGTGAAGTATCACGTGACTTTTGGCTGCTTTCATTTAAAATTAAAAAAATTACGTGACTTTTCTTATCATTACCCAACCATTTCTCATGTTTTCTAGATCACGTGACACCAAATTTACGTTTTTTAAAAGTTTCCATACACTCTGTCATTCAATCCTGAATCCTGAACTATCTTATTTGACAGATAATCTAGGAACTTTATATGTCAATGGATAGCTAATGAAATGGGCTTTCCAATGATATGACAACACTCGTTGGTAGATTAGTTGGACCGTTAGAGGACGTCAAAGTTGATGAATTTATTTTCCACTTTTTTTAGTGCAGTGTTTCATTCAATCATAAATAACTCGATTATTTGGTCCACGCTATATAAACTTTTGTGCGTCAATAGATATCCAATGACATGGGCTTTCCAAAGATATGACAACACTGGCTGGTAGTGGCTAAACCAATTTTTTGTTCAACCTTGAGAATCTAAGCAAATGAGAACAGTTTTTCAAACTTCTAGTGACATTTTAGTCAGTTTGAGAACTTCTTCAAATACTGTCAAGACTCAGAAGACAGTTTGACATTTTTGTGTTTCTGAGCTGCAAAAAATTGTTTTGAAGCTTCTAGTCACTTTTTTTAAGGATAAGAACAGTTTCTTAAACTTTAAAATTTGAGACACCTTATACAGATTGCCACAATAAGTAAAGAAGAGAAAAAGTTGAAATGAACATAATTTTAAATTACTTTATACAGAATGTACTAAAGTAGAGTTCATTTTGTTCTAGTTTATACAAATCAAATACTGATACTACGACAACAATACTCAATGAATATTGAGGGACCACACACAACAGTAATAAAAGGTAAATCGGAAAATGCGACCGCAAAACATGAATCGTTCCGAAACCCAACTTTCCACTTTCAACCAATGGGCCCTAGTGGGCACCTCTTGTCGTTTCCGTTTATTCAACTCTTTTGTTTCCAGTGAGTTTAAACGTGAAATATAAAATGCCTTAAATAAAAACAGTATGAGTCCCCAGGCACAGTTTAAACCGCTGATTCTTCGAAACATTGCAGCAGGAAATGAGGAACTGGGGATCAAACAGATGCCGTGGAAAAGTTTTCGCATTGACACTGTACAAAAGAGAGTTTGCGTTAACTTTTTCCAACTTTATAATTAGTACAGGGGGTGCAATTATCACGCAGTCAACAAGCAAATTAATGGTCAAGACGTTCTAACCGTGTAAACCTAGTTATTAGGGTAAATTAAAAAAAAGTGGTGAGCAGGACTGTGATAATTAACTGACGAAAACTACCGATTGTTCCAATTCGAAAACTTATTGCGATAAAACCGAACCGAACGGGAAAAAAAGTAAAAAAGACGCGGAAAGTAAAGAAGAATTACACTCCAGGCGGTCGAGTCTAGAGCAAAAGAGTATTGAGGGGTGGAAAAGGGCGGGTAAAAGAAGCGGAATTCTTTGAGGTGCAATCAAGAGTCCTTGCAAGGCTCTGATGCCGCTTGTCCCAGTTAGGGTCCTTTCTATTAAAAACTATCGACGTGAGAGTGCAGCAGCAAATTGCTCCTATTTTATCAGCACTCTTCTAAAATAGATACAAATTTAAGCTTAATAATTTCAGTCCCCAAAAATAAAATTTGTATGACAGCTAGTAACATCGAAATCTAATTTCGGAAATCATGATGCGCGACTTCAAACCCGAATCTGGGAACACACAAACAAGATTTGAGGAAAACTTTTTCTCGGTTTTCATGTATATGAAACGGGAAACCGTCCGAATGTAAAATACCACATTAGCAAAGCACATCCTCATGGACCTGAAGGACCCGATTTGGGTATTATGGAGTTTTTGCAAAGATGGCGTAATGTTTCACGTTTCACGTGACCCTTGAAAAGTTTGTAAATTACATTTAGACCCAATTGTACAATTACAGATCAAAGACCGATTCAGTTGAACTGCAACTCGTAGTAATTTGAACCAGGTTCAGAAGTTACAATCCTGAAATATGACCACAAAATGCTTTAAAAGGTCCCCTTTAAGAGAAAATAAACTTCAAATTTCTTAAATTATTAAAGTAAAAAATTTGGATAGAGTTTTATCACTATTCGAAACGATCATTGGCAAATCCATGAAAAACATCCTAAAATAAATCAGTGTACATTGCACATGTTACTTAACCGCACTACCGTTCCTATCTAGCCCCTAAAATTACGTGCCTTTCTTCCAGAAAACCACGTTCATTCTGCTGCCCCCAGCTGATAAATGCTTGCCTATCAGGATCATTTATTCTCGACGTTTGGGATCGTTTTACAAGGTGACGGAAACAAAGAAATCCTGGATTTTTCCCGATATACAACGTCGGTTAAGATTTCTTAAATGTTCAGAGCTTATTCCATCCACAGCAACCAATCAATACCGGAAAAATATCGTAAAGAATAGCGGCATAGGGGATTTACGAGCAAAAACTACTTACAACCAGTAAACACCTTTAAAACGGCTTTAAAAAAGACATAAATAGAGATAAAGGGTTGGATCGAGGGCAAAAAGTAACATATTGATTTCCTTGACTATCCCGGGTTGAGACACATTTTAACATTAAAACAGTGAAAGTACAAGTAATATATCTCTTTGGTTGTTTGTTCCTAATTTTGTCAGTAAAAATTAAGATTTTCTAGGTTTTAAAGCAGATTTAACAAGAAGAAATGGATAACTGAAAGAATTTAGGTCTACTCTATTCAATTAAGATCAATTAGCGACATGAACAAGAGAAGCACTCTTCAGTATACAAGTATTCCAACGGTGTAGAGACATGAATTGCGACATTTATACCTGCTTTGTGGACTACCAAAAGGCGTTTGACAAGGTCCAACACCAGAATATGATACAAGTGCTAAAAGGTACCGGAATGGATGATAAAGACCTCAGAATTATACAAAACCTGTACTGGAACCATACAGCCACCATAAAAATCAACGCTGGAGATGAAACAACAGAGGCAGTTAACATTCTGCCTGATATTCAATCTGTATTCAGAAGAAATATTTAGAGAGGCTCTGGAAAACGATGATAATGGAGTTCTTGTAAACTGCTGAATAATATGCGATATGCAGATGATACCGTCATATTTGCAGATAGTATAGAAAGTCTACAACAGCTAATTAACAAAGTAAATGAAGTAAGTGAAAGACATGGGCTAAAAATGAACATCAACAAAACGAAATTCATGGTCATAAATAAAGAAAAGAAATAAAATTTCCAACTATTTATTAAAAAAATTCCAATAGAACGGGTATCCAAACTTTTCTACCTTAACCTTAATAAACGAACAGTGGGACCACTCACAAGAGATCAAATATAAAATAGAAAAAGCAAAAAATGGCATGGAATTCTGGACATTGACCGAAGCTACACAAAAGAAGCTCAAAGCCTTCGAGATGTGGCTCTACAGAAGGATCCTTAGAGTATCAGGGGTAGATAGAGTGGCCAACGAAACAATACTGGAAAGAATGGGGAAGCAAAAAGAGGTGTTGTAAACGATTAAGAGAAAAAATACAAACAAAATACGAACTCTTAAAATCCATCCTCCAAGGAAAAGTGTTGAAGAAGAGGGCCCGGAAAAAGAAGGATATCATGGCTCAAGAACCTAAGGACATAGTATTCAAAAACAATCACAGAACTGTTTAAAGCAGCAGTCAGCAAGGCCAATATTCGAAACGAATAGGCACTAGAAAATGAAGCGACATGAACAAATTGGAGAACAACAAAACGTCGTCAAAAAGAGAAAGTCACGGACGGAGTCACTTTATGTTGAATCTAAATGTGACTGCTCACTTCAAATAAAAAATAAATACCAGACATAAAGAATGTGCTAGGCCTGGAAAACCTTTCGGGAAAATAAATGAATGCAAAAACTAAAACATAAATAAAATCCTAATCTTGATATTATTCAATCTTCCTACAGTTTACGGATCGTTGAGTCGAAAGACCACTCAGGGAGCAAAAATTGAGGTTTAACCACTGAAAAGAATAAGGATCAAAAGGGCGTATGATTTTTGCGGACGTTATTATTATATTCAGGAGCAAACCCGAATAGAAGGCTATTTTACGCCACACAAACGTAATTTTATTGAAACTGTATTCAACGTGATTTGTAGCCACTAAACTATAGTGTCACCGGAACTCTCTCAAACAGCAAAGTTACCAGTGAATGCAAAACTACATTTGAAATATTCTAGAGCCATTCATATTTTGAAAAATGAAACCGGTTGGCGAAAACTTCTCTCGACGGCTGCAAATAAAGGATTCATTTCTAAGTCGTAATGACTCTGTCGGATGCAAGTTTTCTCCAAAAACACCGAATGAATTTTATTATAAATCAGTTTGTTAGTGCGGAAAAGCTTTAATTACTGAAATTATGGTCACTAAATTGCATTAATTATGCCTCGTAACGTTCCGAATGAAACTTTTATTGCCGTTCGAAATTATTAAATGAAAATGAATTCGCGATCATTTATTTCATAAAACTGGAGGTGTGAATGATCCGCACTGCCAATTATACCGGTTAATTGTGCGTGCGTGCTGTTTTTCATATGACTGTGTTATAGCTTGCAATTACCAATAAATATTTTGTATCAGTGTTTTAACAAAACAATAACGTTTTAATTGAAACTCTTTTGATTGCAAATCAATAAAACACGCACGCACAATGCATGCAAATAGAGATCTTAAATTAAACTCAGAAAACGATTCAGCAATCTTAATAGGCCTGTCTCTGGCAGCGTTTTCTTCATTGCGACGTCGTTAACAGAACCGTTTGAGATGACTCCATTAGCAGGAAACGGGTTATAATTTCGGAAATTAATAAGCAAAACTGCATCAATTTTATCAAATAAACGCGATAAACAAGCTACGTTAATTATGATTTACACAGCTAAGAGAAAGTTTCGAGTTTGAGAGTTGTAAATAAGAAATTCAGGTAAGAAACTGAATAACTTTACTAGAAATTACTCTAATAATAGACTACGTTTATACTGTAAGCTGTTAATCCAATCGACCAAACGGATTGAATTAAGGACTATTTATGGCTTATTGGATGCGTTCGAAAGACGAAAGCAAATCTGTTTCGCATTAACAAAAACAAAACTCAAAAAGTTTGGTAATTTGAATTTGGGATTAATGGTACACAAATAAAAAATGACAACCGTCCGTCAAATTAATGTGTCAATGGACGTCACCGTTTCAATCGGATAGAGCATTTCAATCCTGTTATTTTTTATGATGGGCTAGTCAATCCGAATCGTTAATCCGCGTCGTTTATATCGAGGATTTTATGATCGGATTGAAAAAGCGGATTCAATTTTCTTGATATAAATGTAGTCATTGATAACAGATTATTCTTAGTCTCTGCTCAGTGACTTCTGACTGTTGCGTCACATCCCTTATGTCATAGAAGATCGAATAAAAATACGTTTTATTACATCATACTATCAGCTAGTGTCAATTTGACGGTTCAGCTAATGTCAGACTATTTTTTAACTGTCAACAATCGTCTAAAAATTAAGCGAAGTTTATCCAACATTTACAAATCTCCCTATAACAAAAGTAAGAAAATCAAAAACATCTCCAACAAATGTCACTAAAAAGCACAAAAAACCGTTTCTATTATCTCTTTTTGTTATACAGGGTAGATACAATAAATTCGAGAGTGAGTACAAGAATCTGAAAAATCGTACGAAATGTTAGTAAAATGTGCAGATTTCTTTTAAGAGTTAATCTTTTAAGACCTAAAATACTGTTCGGAAGAATACGAAAGCGACCCGGAAAAAATAAAAGTTTTCTTAAATTTATTTTTAAAATAAAAATGCTAAAAGTGTAGTTGTGAGATATTGAGTATGAAACTTTTAGATTAATTGAAACTTATGATACTCATTTTTTTTAATAACAAAATATTTGGATTTTATTTTGGTATTTACGTTATAAAAATGTAATTAAATGCATTCTTCCATTGAATAGCTTCCAGTAATACAGTTTGTCTTGAAGCATCACCACTTATCAACCAACTATCAAAATATTAACTTGTGCCCTTTATTTTATTTTGACAACCAGAAGGCAAGAATTCAGTAGAAAAGCTAATTTTAAAATCCCTTGACGTATTTTTCTAAGACCTGCTCGAAATTAGACTGGGGACGGAAGCTTCTCGTGAGTATGCAAATTCGTTTAATGCATTTTTAATTACGGACCCGTTTTTTCGGGGCTCTTGTTAATTGTCGGTAGTGCCCTAAAACAAACGGACTCCGTTCACCCACCGTGACTTGGGATTTTCGGCCCTAAATTTATGTGGGCCGTTGGATGGGCGTGAAAGGGCATATCGTCAAATTGGATTATCCTTTCTTGAGGGGCGAGCATAAAGTAATGATGTTCATGCGGCATATAATAAGACTTAAGTAATACGAACAAAATGGAAAAACTTAAACTTTTAATGCGAGCAAACCGGCTTGGTCTGGCGGTCTCGTAATTTGTATTTTCCCCGGTTTTATTGCCTCAATTATGTGCTGAGGGCTGCCTCGCTCCTCAGATTCCATAAATGGATTCTGTGCCTTGCTTTAAACTCAATTAAAACTTTCATATTGATTACTTCTAAATGACATTAATTTAATATGTTACGGACTGCATCGGAATTGACTTTGAGTACTATTTGCTTTAGAATCGAATTCAGACCACGTTTCGGTTAAAATGTGTTTACTGTTTACTGTTAATTGATTCACCATTCAAGGCTTTCCATTTAACAGCATTTTCGACTAAAATTGTACGCCCTGTCAACTAAATTAGATTGATAGACAATTATGAATGAAATCCATGCCGGTATTCCGTTTTATAAACATTTCAGGAGAGAAAAAGCTGTTAATCATTCAGTTGAAATAGATAACTAACATTGTGAATTGCCCTTTTTCCATACAAAAAAAAACGATAAATATATAAAAACTCACTCTCATATTTTTCGGAGTTGCTTCTAGGATTTATTGCGCGCCTGTCCCTTGGTTATACATGAAGGTATAAATACGGCTGTTGTAAATATTAAAAATATTTATGTGTTTGTCTTGCAAAATAGTTTCAGTTGCCAGTATAATTTATAATTTATGATAGGTTTTTTCTGCAATATCAGCTACATACGTAGCATGAATGCAACGTCAATAAATCAAGATGGTATTTGTTATATTAATGTCCGACAGGGCTATTATTTCATCAATAATGACACCTATTAAGGTCAATTATCTAAGAAATTCTTCTCCGAGGGCGTTATTTTTTATAATGCCCTCTGACCATTTAAAAAAAATCGAATTTATTATCAAAGAAAATAAAAATTAAAGAATGAAAGTCTGACATTAATAATCTTCTTTTTTTCTAAAAACCCACTTGCTACTTAATACTTTCTTTCCATCAGCATCCTTTTCATCCAAGTAGCATTGTTTTTCAAAGAGCTCTTCTCATCTTCAATGATTTCACAGCTTCATGAAAAGTAAGCATTACATAATCATTCAATCTGACTAGTTTCCTGGTTATTCTTCTAGATCTTTCTTCTTCAAAAACTAGACCTGCTGCATTCTCATGTATCTGTTGACACTGCATTCTCCTCTTGATCAGAAATTTCTTCTATTTGATTTTGATTCAATTCACTAAAATCAATTATATCATCATCTGATACACACACTCTTACTTTCTGATCAACATAAGCATAATTTTTGAGTTGATGATTAAATATCACATTCCTTGTTATCATAAGCTTGATTGAATTCTTGTCATACCCTACAAATATACACTTTTGACATATTATGAACAACTGCATTGACAATCAACATTTTTATCAGCTGAATTGCACTTTCCACTTCCGATTCCGATTATCCACAAGTTCTGCATTCACAGTACTGTCAGTAAGTTCTTCAATAACTGCATTTAAGTATAACAATTCTTTAGTACACTCAGCTGCTGCAATAAACTCAGCTTCTGTGCTTGAAGACGATACTATAGCTTGTTAGCGAGATGACCATGCTACTGGACCTCCACAGTAAAATATAAGGTAACCTGTGGTACTTTTCCTGGTCTCCTTGTCCCCTGCAAAGTCACTGTCACAGTAAGCTATCAGTTTGTCACATTCTTCTGTCTTCGTATAGCTGATTCCATATGTCTTTGTTCCATTTAGATATCGTAAAATACGCTTTGCATTGGTAACATCAATAGGATTTGGATTATCTAGTCGTCTACTACAGAAATTTACTGCATAGGATATATCTGGTCTAGTCTTGTGTGATAAATACAACAGGGTGCCTATCAATTCTCTGCAAGGAAAACTTTCTTCACGTTCAGTAATATTGTCATTTTCCATCATAGGTTTTTCATAGGTCATTTTGATTGTCCCAGCACTACAGAAATACAAGATCTGACAATAACACTTTGTTGGTATATTTCATTAAAATGTGCTGCTCTATGGTATATCAGAAAGTTTCTAGTGCAAACTGACTTACCCTGTATTCAATGTTTTTTTTTTTCATGAATACGCAACTTAGGTTAATATTAAATTTTTGAAATCGTCATTAAATTTCCTATCCAATAACTTGAAAAACACTACAAAAGTTAATACAGTCAGTGAGAAAAGCGGTGTCAAAGTTTGAACTGTCAGAAACACAGATTAAAAAGAGAATTAAGAACAAAATCGCCTGGAAAATGCCCTTAGAGCATGAAAAGGACTGTTTTAAGCACATTTTTGGAATCGTCATTAAATTTACTATCCAATAACTTGAAAAACACTACAAAAGTTAGTACAGTCAGTGAGAAAAGCGGTGTCAAAGTTTGAACTGCCAGAAACACAGTTTAAAAGGACAGTTAAGGAGAAAATTGCCTGAAAAACTTCCTTGGAGTGGGAAAATGACTGTTTTAAGCGCATTTTTGGAATCGTCATTAAATTTCCTATCCAATAACTTGAAAAACACTACAAAATTTAGTACAGTCAGGGAGAAAAGCGGTGTCAAAGTTTGAGCTGCCAGAAACACAGTTTAAAAGGACAGTTAAGGAGAAAATCGCCTGAAAAACTCACTTGGAGTGGAAAAATCACTTTTTTAAGCACATTTTTGGAATCGTAATTAAATTTCCTATCCAATAACTTGAAAAACACTACAAAAGTTAGTACAGTCAGGGAGAAAAGCGGTGTCAAACTTTGAACTGTCAGAAACACAGATTAAAAAGAGAGTTAAGAACAAAATCGCCTGGAAAATGCCCTTAGAGCATGAAAAGGACTGTTTTAAGCACATTTTTGAAATCGTCATTAAATTTCCTATCCAATAACTTGAAAAACACTACAAAATTTGGTACAGTCAGTGAGAAAAGCGGTGTCAAAGTTTGAACTGCCAGAAACACAGTTTAAAAGGACAGTTAATGAGAAAATCGCCTGAAAAACTCACTTGGAGTGGGAAAATCACTCTTTTAAGCACATTTTTGGAATTGTCATTAAATTTCCTATCCAATAACTTGAAAAACACTAAAAAATTTAGTACAGTCAGGGAGAAAAGCGGTGTCCAAGTTTAAGCTGCCAGAAACACAGTTTAAAAGGACAGTTAAGGAGAAAATCGCCTGAAAAACTCCGTTGGAGTGGGAAAAATGACTGTTTTAAGTGCATTTTTGGAATCGTCACTAAATTTACTATCCAATGACTTGGAAAACACTACAAAATTTGGTACAGTCAGTGAGAAAAGCGGTGTCAAAGTTTGAACTGCCAGAAACACAGTTTAAAAGGACAGTTAAGGAGAAAATCGCCTGAAAAACTCACTTGGAGTGGGAAAATCACTTTTTTAAGCACATTTTTGGAATTCACATTAAATTTCCTATCCAAAAGTATACTTGTTCACATAATTAATACAAATTTAAACTCAGCTTACCTTACATTGATGAAAAGTAAAATCAAACAGCACTTAAGCGACGCTTACCTAGAAAAGAAAAAACACTTTTTAAAGAAGGCATTTGGTAGTAGCTATAACAGTTTTATGCAAAAAGTTAATATCAAAAACTAGAAAGTTTATTGTTTCGCATAAGCATAAAATACATATTAATTCAACAAAAACCGTTTTGAACTAGAACTAACGGTTAGTTTAATCGAATAACAAACCTACTACAAACACAAATCGATACTTTAATAGAATCGACGATTAAAACCAAATGTGCGGCCACGAATCAGAAATTTATTATGGAATAATGGCGGGAAAAATAATTCGCGGATTTATTTCGGATATAAAATTTTATATTCAAATTTGTGTGGCAAACTGACCGATGATTTTAATTTTATTGCGCGTTTAGCTTTGAATTGTAATCGGTGTTAATGCCGGTCCTTAAATCCGCTTTTATTTGCAAATACTCCGCATCATTCATTATACGAATAGAGGATTTTCAGTAAGCTACTTCTTAATTCAATTAAAAGCAGTTGCGAAAAAGTTAATACGTGTGGGATGCTCTTGATATCGTCTAAAAGGGTTTAATCCCTACTTAAAACGATGGACAGTTGAAGTTGGGGCTAAAATATGACCTTCAACGCAGCAATTTCCTGAAGCCTAAGACTGATTAATATAACGGTTTCAATGAATCATGACCGAACAAAGGTAAGGATCTTTGTCCTAAATTCTGCCATGCCTCGGGCAGCTCGAGGACTATTTCCGAATCGATTCACGTTATCTCGCCGGTTTAAAATGGGATTTCGAGAAATTAATTGCTCCGTCTATGGCTTTCGCGATCTAAGATTGTTAAAATGGTGGCTTTCGGTTCGTTTTTTCATTTATCCGTTAACAGCTCCACCAATTTAAACCAGGAGTTTGGCAACTGCGTTAATTAACTTAAGATTTTATTGAATGATGAAACTTTTCAGCACACGCGAACAAAAGAGCCTCTCAAATTGGCAATATCACATTGACTTAATAATGGAAAATAAAAATGATATGCAGATGCACTTTCGAAAATGAACGTGGAATATCAAAGAGCATTCCTCAAAGGATTACCGCCGATCCTTTTCGGTTGAAAAGCGATTTTTCCTTTGCCGTTATGGCCACTATTGCCCCGAATGATTATTTCTGATGGGGCACATTTTAAATTTTTAGTGGATTATTCAAAAGAGACTTTTAGCTGAAAATAGTTTCGAACGATAATGGACTTTGCACCAGTAAAAATCGTTTTCCCGAACAAAGCTTCGTGTGTTAAAATACCGGTTTTTTTTATAATTTTCTTTTTGACTTGCATATTAAATGCACAAGAAGGTGTAAAAATAGCAATACTGTTCATTTAAATAATTCGAAGTAAGTGCACTCGACAAACTTTCGATTAAGTGTGGAAGCTTGAGAGTTACACTCCTTTACCAAATGTCGATAATGTTGGAATTTTTAAGTCTTCAATGTTTTCTGAAAAGAAAAAAAAACAGATTACAGAAAGGGACTCCCTAAGCAAGAAATCCTTATGTTAATGGCCAACTTCAAAGCTAAAATAGACAAGAGAAAAGAAGGGAAAACTCTCAGTGTGTTTGCATTCGACATGACTTGATAATAACAAACACCTTCCTCTTCACAGAGACGGAGAAGACCATATCATCTGAAATCAGATAGATTATATCCTAATAAATCGAAGATATAGCTTCACAAACGTGAAAACATACCCGGTGCAAATATACAGTAGGAACCACAATCCGCTTGTAGGAGAATGTAGGACAAAATTTAAAATTATACATAAAACAAAACAGCCAAAGTATAATATTTAACGAATTAAGAACGACACAGTAGGGAACTAAGTAAAGAAGGACATCAACGACAAATACAGACTGATTGCGGAAGAGACTGATAACACAGAAGAACAAATAATGATACTTGCAGAAACAACAACTAATGTCAATCTGAAGAATGATGGAGCAAAACATAAATCATGGATGACAGAAGAAATTTATGTTACTTCTGTAAGAACGGAGAAAACCGAAGAACCTCAACATGCAAAGGGACATACAGAGGAAAATTTGTGAAGGCCAAACAGAACGAATTGGATGAGAAATGCCAGGAAATTCGAAAAGTTCAATGTATATAGGAAAGTAAGAGAAGTTACAGGAACGTCCAAAAAGAAAAATTTGGAAATCCTTCTAAATGCTGCAGGAGAGCTGATTGTGGATAAAGAAGATATTAGAGAAACTTGGAAGAAGTATATAGAACAGTTGTTTTTTGATGATAAAGGAGACCCACCCCCCCATTCAGGCTGAGTCCGGACCTGATATCATGAGGAAGGAAGTTAAAGCTGCCATTAATACTATAAGAGAAGGAAAGGCTCCAGCGCCAGATGGAGTACATTCGGAATTCTTCAGGCTTCATTAGATGAGTCTATCACATTCCTGACTAACATTTTTAATAACAACTACAATATTGGAAACTAAAAGAATGGATTATCTCTGAATTTATAATGTCACCAAAGAAACAGGGAGCTAAAGGGTGTGACTACAGAACAGTTAGTTATTTTAGTCACATGCTAAAGCATTTATCAAAGAATTTATAAGAGTATCACATACACAATTTGGATTTATGAAGGGCATGGGTAGAAGAGACGCACTTTTCTGTCTACAAGTACTGGTCCAGCGCTGTAGAGATATAAACTGTGATATTTTTGCGTGTTTTATAGACTACCAGAAGGCGTTTGCTAGAATAAAACACAAAAAGATGATAGACGTCTTAATGAATATTAGTATGGATAATAAAGATCTAAAGATCACCCAAAACTTCTACTGGAATCAATCAGCTACTATTAAAATTGTAAAAACAAACCAACACAGTAAACATTCTTCGAGGAGTCAGACAGACAGAAATCTTTGAAGAGGCCTTTGACAATATCGACATAAGAATTTTGCTGAATGGAGAACGAATGAACAACATCCGGTACGCAGATGACACAGTGGTGTTCACTGACAAAATGAACGACATCAAGAACTAATGAACAAAATAAAAAACGTCAGCAGTAAATATGACTTAGAAATTAGGATTAATCAAACCAAATTCATGGTAGAAGATACGGTTTAACGATCAACAAGACATCAATAAACAAAGTAGCACAATACACCTATCTGGGAACCATGATAAATGATAATTGGGACTACTCACAGGACATGAAAATAGAGAAAGCAAGGGCCGCCTTCAATCAAATGGCTAAACTGCTGGCAACCTCAACATTGACATCAAAATCAGACTCTTTCGATGCTGCGAATATCATGGATGGACAGAGTGACCAACAGGGTAGTGGTGATGGAGAGAATGAAGAAAGATTTGGAAGTAAGAAAGCTTCAATACCTCGGACATATTATGAAGAACGAAAGTAAATATCATCTTATCAAATCCTTTCCCCAAGGGAAAGTTTATCCACCAAGAAGAAGGAGATTATCATGGTTTAAAAACTTAAGAACTTGTTTCTCAAAAACTACGTAAAGTAGCCGTGAACATGGTCGTTGTATCCAAAATGCCAATATTCTTAACGAATAGGCACTTGAAGAAGACGTTAGAGCTCATTTGTAGCTCCACAGCAAAAAGCAAGATAAAGCTATTACGAACTTTGTTATGTAGAAAAAAACAGGTTGAATAAAGTATGTTGTTAAAAACCCCTGTAGGTAAGGGTAAAATTATGACTAATAAATATTAAAACAAATTACTAAACACAACTCAAAACCCGTATCATAAGCTTTCAAGATAATCAAAGTCCCAAACTAAGAAAGCTGTAAAGAACAAAAGCCAACTGTGTAAAAATAGTTAGTTTAACGTGGGGAAAGTTGGAAATCTAACGGAAAGCACGTGCGACATTCGTGTCTCGCACACTTCTCAGAAGATCCTGCTAAGTCGGATCCAGGCAAGCATTAACCAAGGGATTGCCGTGTCCTTTTACAAGTTCCGACGGGAGTGAAAGCCAGGTAGAATTTTAACGAGCCGTGGTGTAAAATGAGCAAAAAGTTTATTCCCCAAAAAGTTTAACCTTAAATAGTTGCGACGGTTTGTGTGGATTTTCAATGTTTTATAAACCAACACCAAAATGTTTTGTGACAATTTGAGGATGGTCAAACAACATAATCCTGTGACAAGTATGTAATCTAGTTATTAAAGTTGGGAATTGCTAATATTGCTTGGAAACAGAGTTCTGAATTTAAAATCATTAACACCCGAACACTAATGTTCGAGATAGAGTTTAACTACATAACTTTTAGAATTACTCGAGCACCCATTAATGCTCGCAATTGAAAAAAGCAGATAAGAATTGCTTTGAATTGTTTTAAAAGGTCAATAAAGATATTCGTGTCATTGAAGTTCTCAATCAGAGTGCTAAACCGTGTCATACCTAAGATTTCCACGCCTATTTGAACCTTCTCTAGACCACTTATTGCGTTTTACCTCCTTTAATACCGCACTCTATTGACCCAGAGAGGCAAATAGGCAATAACCTGGAAGGATATCGAAAGGTTACAAAACCCGGACATCGTTCCTCAATAAAGGGATTCTCTTCACTTCATGCGTGTACATCCTTTGGGGGTTGTTCGTCACGTTTAAAATACCAACGTCAAACTCAAATCAAACGGTTTCTTTCATTCGTCTTATTTTGACATAATGGTTAGATTAAAAATATCTATTTTAATTGTGATGTACTGAGAACCAATGGAATTTACCTGGATGGACATTTCCTAACTAACCCAAAAATATCACTGTATTCAATATCGTTGACAGACTTTAAGTACATATGCATTACCAGTTAATAGGAAAATTGCAATTTTGTTAATTACAATTGTGATCACGTGGATGAAATAATTCTGATACTAACAACTGTTAAACTGGTTGTTAGGGAAAATCACTTTATTGTTCGCAATTTATTTGGTTTCAATTTAAACGCGATGTAATTATATGATACAAAGGAAGAGAAGAATTTAATTACGTACTAATCAGTAGAAACGTATTATTAAATTCAGAAAGGCTAACAACAAACCTAGTTCTATCATTTGGTCAAAGAATTGGATATAAATGAGTGTAATAAAGAGATGCTTGTGGTTTAAATGATTTAAAACTGATTTAAAGAAAATGTTTGCAATTCCAACAACTAAATGTAGAATCTGGAGGCGAACTCCGTAACGATGTAGGAAATAGAAAACGCATAGAAATAGACAAGAAAGAAAATTTCTTTCTATTAATTGTGGATACTCACTAAGCTATTTTCTATCACATTCGGCTGACACCGTCAATAGAAAACGGGAAGCTATCTGTCCTAAAAACATTGATTAATTTCTAGTAATAAATCTAGGGCTTTTACTTGTTTCCTCCTATTCAGGGTTAAGGACAAGTATCAATGACAATAATTTGAATAATTCTACGTTTTTTGCTTTCTTTCTCAGTAATTAATCATATATTTCAAAGTTTGCATTCTAAAATAGTCTGTTTTGTGTCCCATTATTGTTGTTGCTTTATTTATTGTAGTTCTGTTTTCAGTTTCTTATTTTCTTGTTAGACCATTAATATTTCGCAGTTCCTTGTAAACATGCTACCAATTGTTATGCATTTTGTGAAGGAAATAGAATGGTACTTTAGGATGTGTTGATGGAACTCATATAGCCATAACACCACCATTCCATCATGAACAGCTTACACCTCAAAAACAACAACTAATAGATGCATTAACACTTTAACTAAAAACTCAAAAACAAAGAAAGGGGGGTGCAAACACAATCAATTGGTCCCCAACCCAACCTTATTGACACAATGTTGACACTGACGAGCATAAAGGTTAAAAAACGAAACGTTTGAATTTTAGGAAACGACGGAAAAGAAAGATTGACAAATACAAAATTTCATAGCCCCAAGAGAGATAAAATCATAGCAAGACCTCATTTGGTTTTTCTATTTTGCACAACTCGAATAGCTACGTTGAGTGCCGATCTTCGCCAATCGAAACGTAGAGAGTACCATATATTACAAAAGAGAAGGGTTTTCTACGACAGCGAAGAAATTTCCTTGCTATTCCTTAGAGAGTTCACCTTCTGGAATTCAACATTTACTTAATAGTGACAGTTGACTAAAAGTCACTACCGAAGACTATGTTAATTAACTTCAAAATATTAGTAAAAAAGTAGTAGTTACTTACTTAAACTAACAAGATTATTCAACACAACAACTAAGTTAACTCATTATTGTTATTTTCTTTGTTTTTTTTAATAGTAAAACCCTCATGGTGCAAAGAAATGAAGGTTTTACTATTAAAAAGCAACAGCCCATAAACATTTCGCAATTTAGCAAACTGACAAGTAATAAGCTTATTACGAATGCTTGTAAATTCAAACTTAAAAGTCAAATAACACCGTTTTCCGCTATAAAAAAGCTGCAGCGACTGTGACAGGTTATACGACCGTATAATTTCTCCCTAAATCTCAAACTGGCCATCTAAAGTAATCAAGTCGAGCGCAGCGAAAATTTGTTGCGAAATTAAAATATTAAAATACGTAAACAACAAGTTTAAATTAAATGAAAACTGCCGTCGGTCGTCCGCATGCAGGGAATTTACGGGAATGTTGATTAATTTAATTTAGTTTTATGTTTGCGACGAATATTCGGGAAACTAATTAACTCATCTGCCTGTTAACAATTTTTTGCTTGTAAAATAAAGTGCGCGCGCTTTTTTTTTTTTCATGGCGGTTTCCGGTTATGACGTTCCCGCGTCAACGTCAAAAATATCCAACAAGCTAATTTCGCTTCCAGTGATGACAAAAAACACACACATTTTTAATATGCTGTAGTTGTATTGGAAAAAGTGTCAATTTAACACTCCTCTCCCCGTCTCCCACTTTTATAACGCGATTTCCCGTCTACGAGCCATAAAAAAGTACCCTTAAAGTTAGTTCGTTTCCGTACATGTGCCAGGAAAATCCGAGGCGCTGACGAAAATCGGATTTCAATCAGTCATGAATTTTGACGTAATCTGCAATCGCTACACGATTAGATATTAGATAGAGCTGGAAGTATAACGAGACTACCAAAAAACGGAAACGGCGAAAGATTAATGCGTGGTTCTTGTGTGGCCCGGGTCGATTTTGATGTTTTGGAGCAACCATTCCCGGTTTTTTTTGTGCTTTGATTAATATACTTTTAATGCTAATTGCGCTGTATGATTTCCGTAGTCAAAAAATTGGCAGTTGTAGTGTTTATGCGAATGAGTTGATACTGCAAAATTACCGTCAAAGTAAACCGTATAAGTATCTTTGTACCATAATGAATTTTTTAAATACAAAATAGCAGTTAGTTGATATAAAATAAAAAATTAGTGATAGACACGACAAGCCATCCTCTCAATATTCTGCTAAAACACAAACTAAAATTTCTTATCTGTTTTGAATGATTTGTCTCTAAACCCATTTTTTAAAATAAAATATACAGGGTGATTCCAAAGTTGGTGCTTTCCTTTCACCTGCGAATAGGGCTTCAAAAAATAAGTTTTTTTTTCCTTTGACGCTTTTTCGAAATATGAACAATAACGAAGATACAGGGTGTCAAAGTTTTACTGAAAAAAAAACAAAATAAAAAATAACTTAAATTTAATTTTAACTAACTACAGGTATTCCTTATCAACCGACATAAACAAAAACAAAAGATTTCAGCCGCCTTTGAACTAAGTTTTAATAATTTGACATTTTAAATTAAAACAGCATTTAATTTTAGGCACGCATTAAGACGGTTTTTGTTTTTTTACTCGAAAGCGGTGCGTCGTAGCAAAAAATAATAAAAGGGGTTTTATTTTTAGAATTGAACAAGGAGTTCAATAATAAATTTTATGTTGAAAAAAAACCAGTAGGGTAATATTTTTTTTCGAAAATGTTTTAAAAAAATTGTACGCGCGACACTTGTAAACGCAAGGAAATTGTTGTTTCTTGGATAATTTCCTTTCCACGTAGCTACTGACACCTACAAAATTTTGTCTAATTACTTCAAGTGGTTTGGCCAAAATCATTAAATTTTAATTTTTTCAGTAAAACTTTGACACCCTGTATCTTCATTATTGTTCATATTTCGAAAAAGCGTCAAAGAAAAAAAAACCTTATTTTTTGAAGCCCTATTCGCAGGTGAAAGGAAAGCACCAACTTTGGAATCACCCTGTATATATACAAACAATCTTTATTTCCGAGGAAAAAGGCTATCGACCTACCGGTCTTTCTGCCAATGTTACAGAAACAAAGCTTAACGTATCCACATAAATATTTGTTAAAAAAAAAATAATAATGTTTTACAAAGAAAAAGTTAAAATTAATAGTTAGTCCGTTTTTTTAGGTAAAATGTTCCAACAGAGTATATTGAGGAAAGGCGTAGCGAGATTGTTTATTTGGTCTTGTGAGGGAGATGGGGTTTATAATTGTCCAGTTGTGGGGGTTGCCTTTCCATTTTGCCTCTAGTTTCGTTAATCGTTCTGTTATTTTTGTTATTTGTGTCCGTTCGTAGAGTAATTCGTTGGTTGGGTTATGTAGCGGGTTTTGAGGATGTCTAATCTTGGTTACTAGTCTAAGTGCAATTTGCTCTGTAGTTTGTATGTGTTTTTTTGTTTTGCTGGTCGCATTAACTCTTAGTATGTGTCCGTAGTCGAGTGGAGGTCTGCAAATAGATTTGTATATTTTAGTTGCAGTTTTTGTGCTTATACCTCTGTTCTTGTACGTCAGGGCTCTGAAATGTTTAGTTCGTTTAATAATTTCAGTTCTCACATTTTGTGCATGTTTTGTAAATTTGAGTTTTTGGTCAAGTATTTTATTTCTGGGCCTGGTGTAGTTACATTACCGTCTGTTGTTATTGTAGGAGAGTTGTCTTTTATTTTGTGATTTGGTAAGAGTAGTTGGTTTTTCGTGGGGTTTGGTGTTAATCTCCATTTGTAGAACCATGCCGTCGTGTGGTCTGTTAATGTCTGAAGCTCCTCTACAGCTTTTGCCGTAGTTTTGGCATAAACTATGAGGGCTGTATCGTCAGCATATTGTAGAATGTAGTCATGTTTGCTTATGTAGTTTTTGTCAAGTAGATTGTGGTTGTATATATCATGACAGTAGATATTGTAGAGGAAGGGTGATAAAGGCGATCCTTGTGGTAGTCCTTGTCCAGGAATAAAAGGAAAGAAAAGGGTGTTGTCTATACGTATTTCTAATTGTCTGTTTTCCAGTAAGTTTCTAATAATGTGGATTAGGTATTTTGGAGTATTCAGTTTGTGTAGTTTGTATAGTAGTCCTTTGTGCCATACGCTGTCAAATGCTTTGTTGATGTCCATAAAGAGACATGCTGATTTCTTGTTTTCAAGATGCGTAGTTTGAATGTTGTTAGTTAGTATAAACAAGGGGTGAACAGTTGAGTGCTCAGGTTTCAAAACCAAATTGGTATGGCGGTATGTGTTGTCCAATTAAGTGTTGTAGTCTATTCTTTATAATATTTTCAAACATCTTGCTCAGTACAGGAAGTAGTGTAATAGGTCTAAAGTTTTGTACTTGTGTGTTGTTTAGTCCCGTTTTTGGAATGGGAATTATTATTCCCGTTTTCCAAGTGTCTGATATTACGTTGTTTTTTATGCATTTCTTGAATAAGTTAAGTATAATTTTATGCGTTTGTGGAGTTAAGTTTTTCAGAATTTTACTTTTTATATTGTCTTTTCCTGGAGCTGTGTTTTTCATGCGAGCAAGTGCTTCGTCGTATTCTACGTCAGTAATCAATTGGTGTGTAAATGGTAAGTCATTGTTGAAGTAGTTGTCGTACCAATCAGTTATTCTAGTCCAGTTCTGATCATAAAATAAAAAATTAATTTGATACAGCCAGATTCGAACCCACGTTAATTCTTCTTCTTCAGCGTTCTTCGATCCGTTTTGGTGTCCTTTCCACTTCTGTCGGTGTTGTGTTATCCGGAACCAGCTTCGAGTTAAAACTGTTGTTGGTTAACGTACGGAAATAAATGTTGGGTTAGTTCCAACTTCTAAAATTCGGTGATATTAGTCGAAACTTGAACATCTTCCGGGAAGGATTCCGTACTATCTTGCTCTCGAAATGCACGCCATTCCGCGTTTAACTGCTATCGATAGTTTGTAGAACATAAATCCGGGGTCATTCTTCAAACTAAATCTTCCGCTGTCCGTGCACGAGTCCGGAGCGATTGTTTATTTCTCCTAGAGAAACTACTGTCGAGATAAATTCCAAGATAACTAAATGGATCCTTCTACATCGCGAAACTTAGGAAAAGGAAAAAGAGTGCTTTAATTTTATTTACCCTGTAAAATCTCGGATTCTTCTTGTCATAAAATAAATCAGGGTCTTTTATCGTAAGACTTCGCTTTTTATATTATGTTTCCTAATGCCGGTCCGTCGTTCCGACTCTGCCGCCTTAATAAAATAAATACGGGATTCCGGAAACTTAGTTTGTGCTGCTGGATGTGTTCGACCTTTTCGAGTTGTTTGATTTATCTGACCCATAAAATAAATAAACGACTTGGAAAAGGGACAGAACTAATATTTGTCTTACCGACGAAATATCCCGGCCGATATCGGAACTGTAATTAAAAACGTCGATCCGTTCACTTCAAAGGAATCGGAATGATTGACTTTCAATAATATTGAAATTTCACTCATATTGAAATCATTTAACTGTATGAAACAGTACCAGACAGAAAACAAAATATAAATAATGTTTGATGTTTATTTATGACGAAATTTCGGCTTCTATAAGTCTAAAAACCCCCATGTACAAATTTGGAAACAGTCCCAAAGTTGGCAATATTTATTAGTAAAAAGTGGTGAAACAAACCTTGATTACCAGATACAGGCTAAACTATATCCAGTAAAAAAAAATCTGATTACTAAATCAAATAATTTAGAGAAAAACTCATAAAAACACTCAAAAGTACTAAGGGAATAACTTTATTTTAAGGATAATTTCTATGGAAACACTGAAATCAGACGCTGCTATTGGTCAATTCTGTCATTTCTATAGAAATTATCTTAACAATAAATTTACATTTGCCATTTTTCTAATTATTTGCTATTATGTGTGCATTTCAACTATCTTTTAATTTAATAATATTGATTTTATTACTCAAGACTCAAATTTGTAGTTAAATCTTTTATAGTGTACGCCCCTGTCCTTACCTGAACCAATTATATCGTAAAAGAAAATAGAGCGTTAAATCGTCTTGGATAGTTTGCTTTTTCACTCTCCGTTTAAAAATAACCGTTGTTGAACTAAACTCCGACAATTTAGGCAAATCTCTATAATTCTTCGGCATAATCCCCCGAAATTCGGCGTCGTTTATCCCGATCGTCCGTCCCGTTCCAGGCTGAAATCCTTCTTGTTCAGTTGCCCGTACTTTTGCAGTTTGTTAAGATTATCCCCCGGGAATTAGAAACGGACAAATTATCAACGTCAGTGATCAGTTTAATAGGTATTAGTTTCCTTTATTTGCGTATTTCACAAGTTTTTTCGGAGATTCGTTACCTTGCGCTGAAAGGGTAATTATAATCTATTTTTAAACGCAAAAAAAATCAACCCTTTTCAGGCCTTCCATTATTTAAAATTTATTTTTAAATGCTGCCATGCCATTAAGCTCATAATCACATTAGTCAACCCTTTTCTTTTTTGTCAGGGTAATTTAATTTTAATCTCAACTCCTAACTTTTTTGTTAACATTTATTATTTAGTACAACGGTTCCAGAAATGTATCAATAAATTAAGTGGATGCTACATTATTTGAAACATATTTAAATGGAACCCAACATTGATTTTAGTTGAATCTTTTGAACTAAGAAATAAAGGAGAACAATAATGACAAACACCTTCAAACATAAGCAACTAAAACCTTTCCAGTACCGTACTATGACAGCCATCTCCACTTTTACTGAGTTTTCTAAATTTGAAAGTGTGTCATTGTCAACTATAAAGAAACATGTTTATGGTATGATAAACGTAGGCGGTGGGGAAACTGGAATCTCAACTAGTGTACTTAAGGACGTTTTCTGTGTGATAGGAAATCGCCTCCTAGACATTATAAATACTTGACTCTCTGCTGGCGTCTTTCCGCAAGAGTGGAAAACATCGACGGTGATTCCAGTTCCAAAGATTCCAGGCACAATTAACCATGTGGAGTTTAGACCGATTAATACTGTCGCTGTCTATGAGAAGGTCCTAGAGATGGTGGTCAAAGAACAACTTCAGTCATTCTGTGATAGTAATAACATTTTAGTATCTAACCAATCTGGTTTTCGACAACGTCATTCTTGTGAGTCTGTGATAATTAATGTATGTGATGATTTCCTCAAAGCTGCGGACAGTGATAATTTTGTTTTGGCTGTGTTTTTGGACTTCAGAAGAGCTTTCGAAACTATCGATAGGTTTACATTGGCGAAGAAAATGTAAAAGTTGGGAATACGAGGTCCAGTTCTGAATTGGTTCAAGTCATATTTATTCGAAAGAAGTCAGATTTAAGAACAGTGTGTCTAATTCAATAAATACAATGTATGGGGTGCCGCAAGGAACTGTATTGGGGCCTTTATTATTTTTACTGTACATTAATGACATTGTTAGCGTAATTAATGGTAGTAATATTGAATTGTTTGCAGATGATACAATGTTATATGTAGTTGAAAATGATGTAAGTGAAATGGCTAGGACAATTAACAATGATTTGGACCGCATTTTTGAATGGTTATGTGTAAATAAATTAAGCATTAATACCTCGAAATCTAAATTTTGCATATTTGGGAAAAAATGTATGTTGCGTAGTCTTCATATGGAAAACATAAACATTAAAATCAACAACGACAGGTTAATACATGAAAGTAGAATTAAATATCTTGGAGTTATGTTGGATTCTGAACTAACTTTTCGTCCGCATGCTGACTATATCATGAGAAAATTTTCACAAAGAGTTGGATTTATTTATAGAGTTGGCAGAAATCTTTCTATGTATACCAAATATCTTATGTATAACTGTCTGGCGGCACCGTATCTTAAATTTTGTTCTGCATTGTTATATAATTTGCCAAACTACAAAATGAATGAATTTCTAGTAATTCAAAATAGAGCATTAAGAACAATTTTAAAATGTAACAGATACACTCCTGTAAAGTTGATGTTGAGTGTTGCCAATGTCATGTCGGTTGAACAAGGACTTATCTATGATGCCTATGTTTTTCTCTATAAATTAAGAAATAAATTACTACCTGCCTATATCTGTGATAGAGTAACATATTTTAAGGACGTTCATAATTATCAAACAAGAAATTGTAACGATTTTATCTTAGTTGATAGGTATCGCTCAAACAAAATGTCAAACTCCATCTTATGTAGAGGACTATCTGAGTACAATAAGCTACCAAATGATTTGAAAAACTGTGATAATTTTAAAAATTTTAGTACAATGTTGAGGAATTATGTGCTGTCCAACGTGTAAGGTAGTCGCCTCATGGATTTATCGGTTAAATTTTTTTTAAAATGTATTGTATTGTAAATTGTATTTTAATTCTATTGAATATTTTGTACTATATGTTTACACTGTTTACTTTTTAATCGTTTTTTGTATATAGCATTTGGCTAAATAATAAACATTATTATTATTATATTTCAGGTCTCGACTCGTAAATAGATTATTATGTAGTGCCCCCGCAGTACTGTCGACCACACACTGTACAGGCAAAAATCGATATTGACCTTGTACCCCTAACCACCCCGCACAAAGGACTTCATTCTTTCGCTGTGTGTCGACCCGATCACTTCGTGTACGTGCTTATTATCATCATCGTTTCTGTTTTTGTGCGGTTGCTGTACCTTAATTTGGTTTATCCGTCATGCCAAAGCGGAAACGGGACAGGTGTCGTGATATGGACTCAAAATTAAAAAGGTTACGCCGGGAATTAAAGGAAATTGAAGAGAAATATGCTTCAAGGTCTACAAATTCGAGGCGTAGGGTGTCGTTTTCCTCGGATTCGGATGGTTCCGGCTCTGGTTATTCCAACCAGTGCTCGAATCGGGAATCACGTGTGATGACATCACGTTCGAGTTCCAGTAGTAGTTCGCCAGATCGGCCACCGAGTCGGCAAAGATGGCGCCGTATTATTTCTTCCGACGAGGAGCACCCCACTAGTAAGTGTTTCTACTTTCTTCTTTACATTCGTCCTTAGGCATACCACAGTTTAATTTCCTTCTGTTGGTTCCACTTATATTATCCCACTAAATTAGTGGAGGAGTAGTAAATACACTCTGTAAAAAGCTATATTTCTTGCCTACCCTATGCTTAGGTGTTCTATGTTGGTTCACCTGCGATATAGCACATCACCCCCATCTTTGCTTTATCTCGCATAAAAGAGTGAAGAAAAGGGGAGGGGCACACCTACGTCAGAAAGTAGAGGGCAATATTACTATAAATTCCATCTTGAGTGCATACTCGAGATGAGGGTAGCAAATGCTACCTTGGGTTGGAAGACGCTGAACCAGGGGAAAATTAATCTCCCTTTTGTTTACGGTTCTTTCTCTTCCATAGCTTCGATGACCGAGCAAACAAGGCACCAACAGATGACGCCATCAAATGAAGCGGGGGGATCGCAGGATATTGATGCCGATCTGTTAGAGTTGCTGGGATCAGATCTATCCAAAGCAGAAATAGGGGGACCGGAGTTGCAGAAGGATCTGGCTGAACGTTGGAGATCGGTCCTCATTAATGGACTGGGTTTAGAGGAAAGGAAGCACCTTCTGTTACAAGCAGCTACTCCGGGGAATTGTCTGGACTTAAATCCACCAAAATTAAACGATCTGGTTAAGGTAGCTTTGAATGAATTCCAAGTAAAGAGGGATGCAAAATTGGTTTCCTCTCAATCTCAATTGGGCGGTGCAATAGCAACCATCGGAGCATCCATCTCCGCATTATTGCGTGAACCAACTGATGGAAATCGAACCTGTATTAAGCAACTCAGCGACGCGGGACGGTTGTTAACAGACCTATTTCATACTCAATCAATATGTAGACGGGATCTTATTTTGACGTCAATCAATAAAGACCTAAAGGAAACTCTAGAACAGTCGTCAATCTCAGCGTGGCTGTTTGGAGATAACCTGGAAGAGAGGATAAAATCATCCAAAAACCTGTTAAAGTCGGGTGATGACCTTAAACCTTCAAGTTCTAAAACTTCGAACCAGGCTGCTTCTTTAAACTTCAAACGTCTGCCCAAGGTCAGCAGCGGATTACCTCAGAGCAGACAACCCAGACAAAATCCGCGAGGGTCTCAAAACAACCGAGCGTTTTATTATCGCAGGACCCAGGACCGAGCCGCTCCACAGCCGAGGAGACGGTTCTCCCGGGAACATATGAAGCTCAACGTAACCAGACGTTAGAGGTCAGTAAAACTGCCGGCAGGCTGAGTAAGTTTTTACCCGAGTGGGAAAAAATCACCTCTGATAAGATTATTTTATCATACATTAAAGGTCTTAAAATACCTTTTTCTTCAGTTCCTTACCAATTAGCCGTACCTAAAGAGGCGAAATGGTCAGAACTGGAAATTTGCAATATCAGGCAAGTGCTTGGAAAATTGTTAAAAATGGGTGCTATTAATAAGGTTTCACCTTGTAAGAGTCAGTTTATTTCTAACATTTTTCTCCGTGACAAACCGGATGGATCCAAAAGGTTGATATTAAACCTAAAACAACTAAATGAATTTGTTTTTACCAGCCACTTCAAACTAGAAAATTATAAAACAGTCTCAAAATTGATAAATCGGGACTGTTATTTAGCTTCACTCGATCTAAAAGACGCTTACTTTTTAGTATCCATACGTAAAAATCATAGGAAATATCTTAGATTCAAATTTCAAGGTACTATCTATGAATTCACATGTCTTCCTTTTGGGTTAAGCTGTGCGCCTAGAACTTTTACAAAAATTTTGAAGCCAGTTTTAGCATTATTAAGAGGGAAAGGTTTAGTGTCAAACATATATTTAGATGATTTGTTGCTGATAGGGAATACAGTTCAAGACTGTCAGTTTAACGTTTTAAAAACAGTAAATCTCTTACAAAAGTTGGGATTTATAATCAATTATCAGAAAAGTTGCCTTAATGCTTCACAAACTATTACTTATTTGGGATTCTATTATAATTCAAGAGAATTAACCATTTCCCTCCCCGTAATTAAACAGTACAAGATATTGCAGTTACTGAAATCTATGGGAAGAAAGAAGAGTTGCAAAATCAGAGAGTTTGCCAGGTTCATTGGTTCTCTAATTTCTTGCTGTCCAGCTTTACCTTATAGCTGGATGTACGTGAAAAACTTTGAGAGCTTAAAAACGAAAGCACTTCACCTAAATAAGGGGAATTACAATGCTAGTCTAAGTCTGACCTCTTGGTTAGACGAGGATTTTCAATGGTGGGAAACCCACTTGTCATTGGGAAAACCCTTAGTAGTTCGAAGCTTTGTTTTAGAAATTTTTTCAGATGCTTCACTTACCGGGTGGGGTGTTTTCTGCAAAGGTCAAAGGACCCATGGGCACTGGTCCCCCACAGAAGCCACTTTTCATATCAATTACCTCGAAATTAAAGCTGCGTTTTTCGGTCTTAAATGTTTTGCCTCTGATCTCAGTAACTGTACAATTCTCTGCAGAATAGACAATATAACGGCCATTGCTTGTATAAATCGCATGGGAAGTGTTCAATCTGCAAAATTAAATTACATAACAAGGAAACTGTGGCAATGGTGCGAAAATAAACAGTTAGTTGTCATGGCTTCTTATGTGA
Source organism: Ips typographus (assembly GCF_016097725.1). Lineage (NCBI taxonomy): Eukaryota > Metazoa > Arthropoda > Insecta > Coleoptera > Curculionidae > Ips > Ips typographus. The sequence goes on along the minus strand of NC_138430.1, from coordinate 2,770,442 downwards.
AGTCCTCAGAAAATAAGGAAGCAGACGAAGAGTCGCGAAAAACTAAAGATGACAATGAATTTGAACTAAATGATGAATATTTTCTGGATATTACGCAAAAGTTTGGTATGCCAGATATTGATTTATTCGCCTCCCGAACGAATAAAAAATGTAAAATGTTTGTTTCATGGCATAAAGACCCTGAAAGTGCGGCTGTGGACGCTTTCACATTAAATTGGTCATCTTTAAAGTTTTATGCATTCCCTCCTTTTTCTCAGATTTTAAGGGTACTGAATAAAATCGAACACGATGAGGCCACAGGGATTGTGGTGGTACCCAAATGGGAAACTCAGCCGTGGTTTCCAAAGTTTTTATCACTCTTAACAGAAAACTGTATATCTTTTGCCCCAAGTGAAAATCTACTTTCTTTTCCAAACAGATTGCCTCATCCTCTCCATCAACACCTTACCCTGGTTGCAGGAGTCTTATCCGGGAAACGCTCCTGAGAGGAAACGTTCCTTCAGAGTGTTTGGATATATGTATGGCGTCTGTCACGGAGTCAACTCTGAAACAGTACAACTCTGCTCTGAAGAGGTGGTGGGGATACTGCAATCTAAAGTCAGTGAATGTGTTTACAAAGTCGCCTGAACACATTTTAGAATTTTTTGCCTACTGTTTTAGGGAAGGCAATTCTTATGGAGCTCTAAACTCATACAGAGCGGCCTTAAATCAAATAATTTCGAACGATGTTCTTTCAGACATTCGAATAAAAAGATTTTTTAAAGGTGTTTACAACCTGCGGCCTAACTTACCTAGATATGAGAATATTTGGGACCCCTCTGTGGTCTTAGACTATCTTAACAAGTTACCAAGCGAAAAACTGAACCTAAAAGAGCTGACTTTTAAACTCGCTGTGCTACTATTGCTTGCAACAGGTCAGCGCCTCCAGACAATTGCAAGTATAGAAACTTGTAACATCGAAAAAGCAGCAGATAAATTGTCAATAAAAATTCCAAAAAGACTTAAAACCTCTGCAAGAAACATTAAGCAACCCAATTTTATATTTCCATATTTTCCAAATAAAGAGCTCTGTGTCGCTCATATCATAAATGTATACCTGGATAAAACAAAAAACTTAAGGGACGCTAAAGCAACAAATTTGCTGATTACCTTTAGGAAGCCTTATAAAAATGCGTCGTCCCAATCTATCGCTAGGTGGGTAAAAACGGTTTTGGGAAAAAGTGGAATAAACACGGACATATTTTCTGCGCATAGTACCCGGCATGCTGCTACCTCAGCAGCAGCACGCAGAGGTATAACTATTGACACAATTAAAAACTCTGCGGGTTGGTCTAAAAAATCAGAAGTTTTTGCCAAGTTTTATAACAGGCCTTTGTGCACTACCAACTTTGCGTCTGCTATTCTTAATTACACTTAGTTGTACTTATTTTTATGTTATGTTTACGTTACTGGTTTCTCCATATTACATATTACGGTTATGTTATCTTAAGCGAGTTAGCGATGGTTTCATTCTAGATTAGTTTAATCAATGTTGTAATAAAGTTATGTTCAGTTAGTTCGAACAGTTAGTTCATTCATTTAATTCCACGACTTGTTTTTTCCTCCTAACATTAAAAATTGTTGCCTTTGCTTTAAACATCTACATAATAATCTATTTACGAGTCGAGACCTGAAATATAATTAATGGATCAAACGAACTTACCTGTGTGAAGTTCGATCCTAATTATATGCAGGTCTCGACGAAGTAAATAGACCCCACCCATCCCACAATCCATTCTACCAAGTACTCAGTTCCTAGTACTTTCTTTTTCAGCAACAATTTTTTCAGCTTTCAAAAAAAATGAAGTCCTTTGTGCGGGGTGGTTAGGGGTACAAGGTCAATATCGATTTTTGCCTGTACAGTGTGTGGTCGACAGTACTGCGGGGGCACTACATAATAATCTATTTACTTCGTCGAGACCTGCATATAATTAGGATCGAACTTCACACAGGTAAGTTCGTTTGATCCATTAATTATTACCACACCACTGTGTAGGTACGACACTTTTATCAGGTGAAAGGAAAAACAAATTTTAAAAATCACTAAAGCATCAAAGCAAACTAAATGCAAGAAACACCTGGATGTCTATTGTTGAAACAAGGGAAGGGAGTTATCAAGAAAAAATGACAGGAACCTGCCATTATAAAGTCTTCTGTCACGTTCTATCAGCACTTCTCTTGAGAATCCTGACATCTTCTGGCTGTATTTTTAAGATTTAAAAGACATGTAAAGTTTACTCTTATGGAGTTTTGCAACCATTAAAAAACTTTCATAATGTATAACATTTTTTTTAACAAAAAATTAGTGCCGTACTTCTTTTTCTATCCAAAAAGGTCTATTAAAACAAGGACAAAGGACGGTCAAGAAGAGTATCAAGTAAACCATTTCCAAATTACTTAAAAACTTACCTCCCTCATCACTCTACAGCGTAAAGTGGTTGTATAGGGGGTCTCAAATTCGATGGTTTTACGGGGTATCTCCAAAACTAGCAAATATGGAGCTGCATTTGTTTTCAAGTTTTCTTTGGTGCTCAGAAATACCAACATGGTATTAGTGGCTCCAAAACTGTCTTCTGATCCTTAAAAAAGGTCATTAGAAATTCAGTTTTTTGCATGCAACTCAGAAACACCAAAATGTCATCAGTGTCTTTCAAACTGTGTTCTGAGTCTTGTATATTACAAGAGGTGTAAATCGGTTTTTGCATTTCAGAAACAACAAACCACCAAAATGGCATTAATGGATTCTGATCCTTTAAAATGTCACCAGAAGTTTTAAAACTGTTTTCAGTTGCTTGGATTCTCAAGTTTGAGAAAAAAAAGTTAAGTTTGACGCCCTCTAGCAGCCAAATGGGTTAACCTACCAACCAGTGTTGTTGCAAAGCCCATTTCATTGACTATCTATTGACGTACAAAAGGTTATAATAAGCGAGTTATTTACGATTGAATAAAACACAGATCTCTGGAGACAAGAGTCTAGAGTTTCTCCGCCAGATTTGATTCTAAAAGTGACAAATCTTCTAGAAAAACTGAATTAAGAATTCCGCAATTTATACAGCTAGACTCTAGACCATATTAATGTAATCGTATTATAGAAATCTAGTGAATAAAAGCAAATGTTAGGTTAGGTTAAGTTAGTTTTTACATATTATACAATGAATTCAAGAATGGAGTCTCTCTAGAATGTACAGAAACATCCTTGTATACAAACAATTCTACTAACGTTATTATTAAGAAACTTATATTAAATGACTACAAAAAACAGTTAGCATTGTTTTGATAGATCCTTCGTCCTAGGAATGACCCAACCAAACCACTTACGCTTGATTCAATAAAGTTTTTGCACGCATAATCCCCATTTCAGCATAGTAAAGTTTATTCCGGTCCCCATATAACTTTAAACCGGCAAAAAATCTGCCAGCAAATTCCGCCACTAAAAAGTCGAAATTACTTTCAGTTTTGCAGTTTGTCACCAGACGGCGCGCATATACGTTTGTCACAGGCGCTCATATATTACGTTTTATGATATATAACCAAAGTTGACGTGAATTATGGCTCCTTGAAGTTGGGCGACTGAATTCCGGGATTTATCTTTTGACCTAAAAAAACGCGTATGCAAGTTTAAGATAATTTAGCGGTAATATAGGTCGGATTGGCAGTTGCTTCGAACACATCAAAGCTGAATAATTCAACGTGTGGATTATTAAAACGCTACCAAGCCTCTACACTCTGCCTGGCAATTTAAATCGCAAGTCCTGCAAACACTACTCCACAACCAACAAACTTTATCCGAAACAATCCAGTATACTGATACACAACAGCCGTTGTTGGCTGGGCTGCAAAACTTTGGTAATTTTCGACCGGGCTCAGCTACAAACTGTGCCGCAGCGACGAAGTTACAAGTAGCCAAGCCGGTGTTATCTTGACCCTAACAACTACCTAGCTTTCAACAGGGGTGCTAACTAAAAAGTTTTATCGCTACGGACTTGCGGCAACGTCACGTTTATTCTTCCAAGACGAGTTCTCAAGAAAGTTGAACATCTGCTTTAATTCGCGCTACTATATCGAGAACATTAACCTCACAAATAATCAAAATCCAATCTCTACTCTACTCACGAAAGTAATGCCTGCTTTATACCTCTCAATTAACAATTAAACTAAACTTTCATTTAAACTAAAATTAATTTATCAAAGCTGAAAGTGAACTTACAAGCGAGCCCATTTATACTTTCAATTTACACTAAACTAAAATTAATTTTAAATTAAAGTTAAACCAACTTTATTAAAGTTCGGCTTAATTCGTTTAAATTCGTTGACTTTCGGAACTATCACTGTCATACTTGTCATCACTCATGATGTAAATTGCTGTCTTCTATTGCGATACGTAGTCTATTAGACTTGAATCGTCTATTTCCATAATTGGATTTTTTACCGAAAAAGTGGTTTAAGAACAAATTGTTTAAATTATTTAAAAAAAAAAGTTCTTTATCCACAAAACACGCGTAATGACGATGACAATAGAAACGTCAACGTCAAACATCAACGTCGAACGTCCAGTAAGTCAAAACAGTCATTTATTTTTCTAATTATTAATTTGTAGTATAAACCTAAACAAGATTTCTTAGTTTAAATATTAATTTTAGTGGAAATTTAAATTTAATTCAATTCTTAAATGGGAGGTATAAAGCAGGCATAACATTTTCTTGAATAATAAAAAAAAAATTAAATTGTTGGTCACGCGCAAATATAAAATTAGTTCATTACCAATAAACGAGAAAATTTTAGTATTTTAAACAATGAAAAAGAATTATTTGTTTAAAACATACACAACCAAGAAGCAAACGTCAATGTGACCTGATTCTGTTTTGTAACTCATTTCGTTGCCAGGTTATTATCTCTTCCTTGACTGCAATGCCTCAACATCGTCACAATTTGGAATTAATTTAAAAAGGTACTCTAATAAGGCTCATAAATCAGTGTGTCTCCGCAGCTTAGTGTTACAGCTTTGGCTTTATTCCCATGGTCGCTGATTTCAATTCAGGCAATTGCAGTGGCTTTCCTAGTCTTTCGCTTTAATTTAAAAATATCACGTCCTAGACTAATAAACTTTCAACCAATTACATTGCAAAGCGGACAAGAAACTTGAAGTTTAAGGTTTTTGTCGACGAAGACCAATTAGATGTGAAGTTTAAAAGTAATCGTGGAATAAAACTTTACCTCGAAGTGAGTTTAGACATCAATTAAGTACCCAAATTTTTTACTTTTACTACTGAAGAAACTTGACTTTTGGAAATAGTCTTAAACTCGATTTTTCAGTCTTAAAAAGCACTAAAAACAGTCTGAATTTCTTAGAGATGCTACAATTTATTGCACCTATGAGTGTAGAAGTCAATTTAATAGTGAAGACGCTTGAAATAACATTTTCAAGACTATGGTCAGTGGACAAACTGGCCTTTAGGCGTGATAAGTCAAAAACTTTGTAAAGATAGTCTTGAAACTCGATTTGAGGCACTGAAAACAGCCTTAAAAGACTAAAAACAGTCTAGTTTATTAAAAAATTGTTTTTTAAGTTTACTATGTCAATAACTTGGTGAAGATAGTCTTGAAACTCGATTTTCCAAGCTGAAAGCAGTTTTGAAGCACTAAAAATAGTCCAGAATTCGAAGAAAATGAAAATCAAAGTAAAAAGCACGAAAATTTAGTTTTCAAGACAGTTTTCATGAATCTAATGTCAATGTCCTGCATCTAAGACTATTTTCAAGACTAAAATATTGAAATTTGTCTTCAAATTATGAAAACTTACTTCAAATGCAAATTTTAAGCTTCTGATGTCACTTTTCATTAGTTCAGTCACATTTTGGGGTTTAAGTCAATTTTTAAGGTTTAAATGTATGAATTTGTAGTAACAAATTCTTGAAAAAGTACTTAGTTTTTATGTCTACAAGTCAATTTTCAGTATTAAAGTATCTCGATTCGCATGAAAAGTCAATTTTCAAAACTAAAGTCTTTCAGTTTGTCTGGAAACTATGAAAACTGGCTACAATAATATTTTTTAAACTTCTTAAGTGAATTTTCCGTTTCCAAGACAATTTTTAAGTTGGGTTGGGTTAGTTTTGGGTCTTTGACTGTAATAACGTGTAATAAAGTGCTTGTTCCAAATTTGATCAATATTGCTCCAACGGTCTGACAGTTATGACAAAAAAAAAAACGATTTTTTAAACAGAAATTTGAAGGACTGTATTTTCCTTAGGAAGCACTTTTCAGGAAAATGACATAATGAATGTCAACTTATTTTTTAATTGGCTATGGATTGGTGAATTATTGACATTTAAAACTGGACCACCCTGTATAAATTCTTTCAACAATCTTTCCGATATTGCCCTTGCACCTCAAACCCTTTAGGAACTCCTTACGATTTCAAGTGGTGAGATCACGGCTTTACAGATCTGATTACCTGAACACATTTTACACATTAGGAAGTTTGAATTTATGTTGTTGAATTACAAAGTGTTCTTCATCTTGGTCTAATCCATTTGCAGTAATTCTCTTTTTTTTTATAACTGATTACCTGTACCATCTTACCTTGGATTTCCACGTAGAGCAGCATGATGTAGAGCATTGAACCCGTTGTTGTTAGTGAGAGTAATGTCAGCGCTGTGATCCAGCAAAAGAGTCAACATATCATCACGTTTCTTCGATATAGCATCATGTAAAGGCGTGTCCCCTTCCAAATCCTGAAACAAAACGTAACGGTAAACGTTAATGCCCAAAACGCTCTACATAAAAGAACTTCTCATAACCCGACAAAAGTATCTCAGAGCATTTTAGGCGTATAAGGTGCGACGTGCGGTATCTTTTCTAGCGATAACTGACTCGGGGGCTACGAATTTCCCGGAAAAAGTTCAGGCACAACAAGCTATCTCCCCATTCACAGTCCATTAAGAGCGACTAATCGAATTATACAGATGACTGTTCCGTGTGCCACTTGCTGGCTTTTAGCTCACCGTGCAGCTGATAATAAACACACTTAAAATAGTGAATAGCACGCCGAGCTAGATGAGAGCTCTCACTGTTGTTTTAATTAGTTCATCTGTGATTGCAGTCTCTTTAATTAAAAACAAATCGGCTGAATTGAAAAGTCGGAATTCAAACTGTATCAATTTCAAGTGGGATCTTATGCGAGCATATATAAACCTTTCAGTTTTTTAACTACTAAACTGAATGAGTTACTTTGATAGCCAACCAAACTCTCAAGATGTCAATTTTAATTTACTCAGTTTTCTAGCATGCAGAGCTATTTCCATTTAATAAGTATGTGTACTCAACTTTAATAGAGAAAGAGATAAGTTAAAAACTAGACTGGCAGTTAGTTTAGTTGCCATCAAAATTGCATTTATGACATAAGAATAGCTTGTCAGCTGTCAAATTCTTGGACAACTTTCTGAAAAATCAAACTAGTGTGTTAATCTATGAATCAAACTTTGAATCTGGTCGTTAGCAGATCTTAGATAGCTCTCAAATTCAATGGGTTTGTCACATTAACTGTCACTCAACGATCCAACCGTTTATTGCAAAGTAAAATTATTCACAACCCGCAAGACTTAATATACAGGGTGGTCCAGTTTTAAATGTCAATAATTCACCAATCCATAGCCAATTAAAAAATAAGTTGACATGCATTATGTCATTTTTCTGAAAAATGCATTCTAAGGAAAATACAGTCCTTCTGTTTAAAAAAATCAGTTTTTTGTCATAACTGTCAAACCGTTGGAGCAATTTTGATCAAATTTGGAACACGCATTATGAAATTAATACTCATTATGAAATTCTCCAGTAGCCTAGATACAGGAAGATGGTTTTAGTGTTTTTACGTGTTTTTTTTTTTAATTCATTGTTTACAATGAAAAAGAAATTATCTCTTATAAAATTCTGATTTGAAACTTCCTTTACGAGATAATTCAGTTATTACGTTCAAAGACCCAAAACTAACCCAACCCAACTTAAAAATTGTCTTGAAAACGGAAAATTCACTTAAAAAACTTAAAAAATATCATTGTAGCTAGTTTTCATAGTTTCCAGACAAACTGAAAGACTTTAGTTTTGAAAATTGACTGAGAAAAGATAAAAATTGATTTCAGAAGCTTAAAAATTGTGTTTGTAACCAGTTTTCATGCAAATTGAGAGACTTTAATATTGAAAATTGATTTGTACTTGTAGACATAAAAAACTACTTTTCCTAGAATTTTTTACTACAAATTCATACATTTAAACCTTAAAAATTGACTTGAACACCAAAAAGTGACTATGAACTAATGAAAAGTAACATCAGAAGCTTAAAATTTGCATGAAGTAAGTTTTCATAATTTTAAGACAAATTTCAATATTTTAGTTTTGAAAATAGTCTTAGATAGAGGACATTGACATTAGATTCATGAAAATTGTCTTGAAAACTAACTTTTCTTGCTTTTAATTTTCTCAGAATTCTGGACTATTTTTAGTGTTTCAAAACTGCTTTCAGCTTGGAAAATCGAGTTTCAAGACTATCTTTACCAAGTTATTGACACAGCAAACTTAAAAACAATTTTCCTATTCTTCATAGACTTAAAATGGCATTCCAAGCTTTGTCACTATTCAATCGACTTCTAGACACCTCAGTGCTAAAAATTCGAGTATTTCTTAAAAATCTAGATTGTTTTTAGTGCTTTAAGGCTGTTTTCAGTACCTCAAATCGAGTTTTAAGACTATCTTTCCAAAGTTTTTGACTTATCAGGTCTAAAAGCTAATTTGTACACTGTCCACAGTCTTGAAAATGTTATTTCAAGCTTCTTCAGTATTAAATTGACTTCTACACTCATCATAGGTGCAATAAATTGTAGCATCTTTAAGAAATTCAGACTGTTTTAAGTGCTTTTTAAGACTGAAAAATCGAGTTTAAGAATATTTCCAAAAGTCAAGTTTCTTCAGTAATAAAAGTAAAAAAATTTGGTATCAAATGCTACGATATTAGTCTTGAGAACTAATTTTTAGAAATGAAATAGTTCGAAAATTTAATTTACTTCTAGACTTGTACCAGTCCAGAAAATTGAGTTGTATACCAATTGAAGTCCTGGAAATAGACTTTTGGACTCTCTTTAGTCCTAATAAAGTCAGTTCTAGCTGTAAAAGTTAACTTTTAGATTATCTTTAGAAGTAAAAAATGAGTTTCATGCACAATACAACCTTTGTCTTGATTTCCGGACTGTTTTTAGTTCTTGAAATCCAGTTTCAGACACTCGACCAGGATGGCAGTTTGAGAAAACAATTTATAAGACTATTCCTAGTAGTAAATAGCAAGTTTTTAGACTATTCGGTACCAATTTGGACTCTCACAAGTCTTGAATGTTCAGTTTTACACTATAAAACGATTTTTTAAATTGAAATTTGAAGGACTGTATGTTCCTTAGGAAACGTTTTTCAGAAAAATTACATAATGCAAGTCAACTTATTTTTTGATTGGCTATCGAATGGTGAATTATTGACACTTAAAACTGGACCACCCTGTAGAATACTGGTGAACTCAAAGACCAAAGAGCCCCCTTTAATTACCTGAAAATCGTTGTATTGAAAACCGCCGTTATTAACCGGACCTAGCCTAAACGCCAAGTGAATAGTTACGGTTATTATTACACCTCGAATATCCCTTTAGAATTGCAATAACAAAAGGAACACCGAAGAAGCTTCTTTTTAAGGTATATTCGTCCCCAGATTAGGTACAATCCTCTTTTCTAAGGCCAGGAGTGCACCGCCACCGAAATAATGCCTGTATTTTCTAGTTTCGCGGACGGTGGCTTACCACATAACAAAACATTTTGCCCATTTCAATAATCCCGTCTGTATAGACTTTTAAGTACTCGGGGAACAATAAGACTTCATATAACCGTAAGTCCTATGTGGAATATGGAGCTGCGATTTCCTCACTGGCATTACCATTCCATGCTCGTGACGATTTCTTGAGCATTAATAAAACTAATGTACTACCCAAGTGGTATCTGTTATTTGTGCACGTTGTATAATCGTCTCATTAATTAGTATGACTTGATCTCCGACATAATCCAGACGCTGGTTCAGTACTCGATATACATCGTCTGATAGTTAAAATACGGTCGTGGATGTCGCTAATCGTCTTAGTATGCACGATTAGTTGAACTAACCAGATTGCCCTCCAAGAACAGCTACGATAATTAATAGACATAATTATCTAGCAAGTCGGCATTTTGACATGAGTAGAGCTGAACATGTATGGCTGTAAACTAACCCACACGCAAGCATAAATCTTTCAAATCATAAGCTTGACACAGCTGTTAATGCATATTATGATATATCAAAAAGAAATAAGATAATTAATTTAGGCTGTTGTTGGATGCAGAGATTTTTCCGTTTGTAGGTCTTGTAACAACAATTATTTCTCATTTAAAGCTTTTCAGCATTTTTTTTTTAAATCGTAAAAATTACATTTGGAAATCTAATGAGAAGAGAAGAGAACATCCTATACAGTAAGTGTGTCATGTTAAAATGATCAGAAAATGTGTCTTGTCTACTACAGTAATAATAATAACAAAATTAACTATTTGCAGCCAGGTCAAATATGGCCCTCGTAATTCATCTCTCATTGATACATGACAAAATCAACAGTGCATTGCCATAAATCACGCTTTACATGAGGATTATATTGTATTGCTATGTGACACAAATGTTGCAAGATTAAAATATCTGATTTTTGCTTAAAGATTTAAAAGTCAAATATTTCTATCAATCTATAGTGCACTTCTCATAAAGAATCCCACGATCATGGCAAATGAGGATTTTTATTCATATCACATCTTTAAGGCATCCAAGTTGGTATGTATTTATTTGTCTATTCCACTCGAAATTTCCATGTTTCACAATAATGAACTTCATGGAATCAGATAGGACGAAGGCAAAAACAACGATGTATGCGATAATTGCATTTTTGGGCTAATCCTGTCCTCTGATGCGCGTAATTGCCTCCTGTTTAGCCGTCGATGGTAATGAAAACAACGGCTGAAAATTCGAACTACCAAATAAATGTAATTGCTCGTTGTTATGCGATTAAGAGGAAATCTAGATGGACAATGTTAATATAATGTATGAAAGCTAATGTTAATTAGGAACAAACAGCCAAGTGACTGTATGTTATGGGCAGTACTTGCTTAAGATTTTTTCTTAAATACTGAGGTCCCAATCAGACAAGCATTATTTCAAATTGAAACTTCGAGCTAGGACTGATACTGTTTTCCACACAAAGCTGTGGATACAAATTCATGCGTTGCAGAGGAAAATAAAGACGAATGATACTGATACTACTTTTAAGATAGTAATTAATCATTATTTACTCGGATTATGCAAACGTAAACAATCTAAGACAGTGTCCACGTGTTTATTCTTAATCTCGCATCTCCAGGCAGAATTCCATCAGCAATTAAGCGCTTCAAGTGGCAGCATTGGCCCAGAAATGCCATTAGCACATTCGCTTGTTGTTTTCGCTTCCGCCGTATCGGATTCGATGCATTAATTCTGGAACGTCGAAACCCGAGTCTGGTTGGCAAACAGCTACATATCAGCTTGACTGGCAAATAGCTAAACATCAACATCAATTGTCGCGCGTCAATATCGTTCTCACGATTATATGTTTCGCAATTGGATTTAATTGATTTAAGGTAACCTCCTACCGATTAATTACAATTATTATTTGTGTTGGCTGTGTGCATACCACCATTGCTGTCATCAGGTTTGGTCTCTGATGTCTTTCTAGGTCAAGAATATCTTGAAAAGTGCAAAAGATATCATTGTTATTCAGGTAACCAGTCAAGAATAGTTAGATTTTATGTATGTAATTCAAAATAAGTTTAAACATTTGTAGTATTGTTGCTGAGCTGAAAACTGACTGACTATGTCTTATCAACTCTAACATTTACTTCAAATTACACCCTTAAATATTGCTTCTAATTTAAAATTTGACCAGAAAACAATTATCATTAAAAAGAATTCGATTATGCCGAAAGTGTCATTAAAGCGCTAAACTGTTCCAAATTTAATTATTCCCGGGGGTGGAGAAAACGGGTCCTCATCTTTGAACAATGACAACGGGGAGAGGGCAAAGAATGTCTGTTCCGTCCTCATTATTTCAAGATATCCTCCAACTTTAAGTGACTTCCGAGGGTGATTTTACACTATTACAGTTAATGAAATTTGGGTTGACTAGCTGGAAATTCGAGGGAGGCTATTTCGTCCCACGACCTTTCTCTGGCCTTGTCCACAGTTCTGCTTCCGTAAATCCGCACTAAAGTTTAACATTTGTTGACCAAGAATATATTGCGTATTTAAGTTAAATTCCTAGAAAGGAGTTAGTTAATCACAATAATGACTTAAATTATATTCTAGTATTTCTTTTTAAATCCTCCACTGCACTTGTAAATGTATCCTCCATCAAATAATTATTATAGTCACATTCAACTGGTGTCAATTCAACTAAACTGTCAGAAACGATATTAAATCACAGATAAGATCGTTTGTAATGATACATCTCCCGCTAATTAGCATCTACTTGGGGGTGATTGATTCGCTAAACAATGGATTATTGACTGCACATTTTCGCGAATATCCCGTTGAAATAGTGTTTTCGACGTTACGAGTAAATAATCGGATGACAGATCACTGTCAGATGTTACAGCCGCATTAATTCATAATCCCAGATCGTTGTTTGATTACGTCGCAGGCAAATAGACTCTGGGGTAGAAAAAATATTATTTCAAAAGGTTGGTCTCAATCAGACGAGTATTGTTTCAAATTGAAATTTCAAGCTAGGACTGATACTGTTTACTACACAAAGCAATCTGTGGATAAAAATGCATGCGTTGCAGAGGAAAATAAAGACGAATGATACTGATGAATGTTTTTGTGAAAAATGAACCTGATTTTTAACGATTTATAGAACTCAGATATAAAAAATCAGGTAAATAGCAGTGTCTTGTTTATTTACACAAAACGACGTCACATTTACGGACTGTCGTAATTCAGATCGTAAAAACCAGAATGACGGAGAGGTGTCATTCGGACTACAGACATCCAACGCCTCTGGGGATCGTAAATCCAATGCGTGCCTCGACGGATGCCCATCAGAATGTCCGTTGGGATGGAAACTCATTGACAAGATTTCCGACGAAAAGATAATTCGCTAATTCCGGTTATTCGCTTTTCCCTAGCGTGTCGTGTTAGCGGTCATTAATTCAAGAGGGAATAAAAAGTCCTTTTACTTCTTTGAAAAGAAAACTTACTAGTCAATAATTGAAGGATGTTCTGGATTATAAAGATTGAGTGAAAAAAAAAACAAAGCTCAGATGAGGTCAGAATGATCCCTTACGAGAACCAGCGTAATATGCATGCGGTAATATTTCACACATTGTGCATTAAAGTGGCATACTATTTTGGTATTTGTCACAACAGCGAGATGGGATTCTCCAAATGGAATCAAGGCGAGAGATCAGCCATACGTCATGCACGATATCGCGATGGCATCCAGGCTATCGCACTTACAAAGGAAATTGTATCCGAGCCAACGCGCCGACATTGGCTCCTCGACAGTTGCGAGGTTAATGGTGTTCTATAGATTCACTCAAGCATTTCTAGGGCTCAAGAGTATTATGACTTCGGGTTTAGATGTTCAATCAATAGTTCTATTCACATTAATCTAAATCTAAAAAGAGATGAATGATGAATATCATTTGATCAAATTTAATTTTTTGGAAAATGAGCTTTAAATACTAAATTAACGAAAATGTCAATATGAGTAGGAGTGAATATGTATAGTTAAATTTTAAATTTAAAGTAATTCCAGGTGGGAATAATGTCTTTTGCTGTATTGAGATATTGACAGCTTGTGAAAGACAAAAACATTCTATTTATATAAAAATTTGTTGACTTCTGAATACATTCTTAATATTTAGTTTTTTACGTAATAATATTGCTATAATGCTAAACTAGTATAGCTTAACAAATAAATAAAAATATACATTTTTCTAATTTTGGCATATAAAGTGACACTTTTCAAAACTGATTAGAGTGACAAAACGTTTTACTTTTCGTAACTAGTTACGAAAAGTATCACTTTATGTAACTAGTTATGAAAAGTTCATTTCATCACTCCCTGTTTTTATGCATTTCCGTAGAAACATATGGGCGACATCCATCATAACATGTCGTTGTCACAGTTTATACAAGGTGCTATGAAAGTGAATATTTGTGTTAAATCACTTTAAAAGATGGTTTTTACCGCTTTTTGGTCAAAATTAGAAAAAATTATGTATGCAACGTTTCGAAAATGTCTTATTGTGTAACTCATTCAAATTGTAGGACCTCGCTGCGCTCGCCCTACAAACATTCATTCGTTACACAAAATCGATCTTTTCGTAACTGGTTATATAAATAGCTATTTCGGTCAGGATAACGAAACTGTCATTTAGCAACATTTTGAAACAACCGTTCCTGTTTGATATTTTCAACAACAACAGTTTTCCTTATGTCTTAATCTTGACATATGGTCAAAGAAAGCTTCAGTCTAAACCTTTGTTAACAATACAGGGTTTTTTCAAAAAATGCTAAGACACGTCAACAAAGATTGCAAGGGGGACATCTTTTTACGTAGGATTTGAATTTCTGCCATCAGCCCCTTTGCCGCCATAGCCACCCCCACTAAGTTTTCAAATGGCACCATACCCTGTGTGGCACATCGTTGGAAAGGGTATTTCATAAGGAATTAATTGCACTATTTTATTTGTACATTTGCTTTGAATTGAGACCAAAAAAAATAAAAACATTTTTTTTGTTATTTTGGTCAAACTGATGATAACACTACCGAATACCTGTTTTCCATTCCATGTTTTTGTCTCAGTCGGTCAACTTGTAAGTTCGTTTTGAAGGAATATGTCAATATTGTTTACACGACTGCCGAAAGAATAGAAATTGTACGTTTTTATTTCAAACATAACGACTGCAATGCACTCCATCCAGATAAATTAATTGGTCATCAGTATGTCTTAAAGTTGATGCAAAAATTTATGGAAACTGGTTCAGTGACAAACAAAAAACATCAACCTGAAAGACAAATTATTAATGAACCAATTGAAGTTGCTGTTTTGGGACACGTTGCAATGGATAATAATCAATCTTTAAATCAAATTTCCCATGCATCGGGTGTTTCGACAAGCAGTGTATGGAGAATTAAAAAAAACACAATTTTCATCCATACAAGGTAAAATTGGTTCAGGAATTAAACGAAGATGACTATGATAGAAGACTACAATTTTGTGAAATTATGTCTACTAATCTGACAAAGAACGTGAACTTGTTGTACAATATTTGCTTCTGTGATGAGTGTATGTTTTTTTGAATGGAGAAGTGAACAGGCATAACTGTAGGTATTGGTCAGACACGAATCCACATTGGTTTAGGGAAACCCATACCCAATATCCAGAAAAATTTAATGTTTGGGCAGGTATTTTAGGAGACCACATCGTTGGTCCCGGTTTTTATTGACGGTAATTTGAATGGCGCTACTTATCTTGAGCTTCTTGACACCACTGTTGATCCGACCATAACAGAGCTACTAGAAAATGATGAAAATTTATTTGAAAATCAACTAATTTTCCAACAAGACGGGGCACCTCCACACTATTCACTTCCAGTTCGAGAATATCTGAACAATCGATTTCCTGGAAGATGGATTGGTAGACGTGGTCCCATGGAATGGCCTGCGAGATCACCCGACCTCACTCCGTTGGACTTTTTTCTATGGGGGCATTTAAAATCTAAAGTCTATGCAACACAGCCGGCCAATATTGCAGACCTTAGGCAGAGAATAATACATGAATGCCGACAACTGACACCGCAAGTCCTCACAAATGTTCGCGAACTCTTCCAAAGTCGCTTGTATTATTGTATGGAAGTTAACGAAGGTTATTTTGAGCCATTAATTAAATGATAACCGCTATTTGCTATTATTTCTGCAGTTAACAAAAAATAAACACAAAACGTGTTTTTTATTTTTTTTTGGTCTCAATTCAAAGCAAATGTACAAATAAAATAGTGCAATTAATTCCTTATGAAATACCCTTTCCAACGATGTGCTACACAGGGTATGGTGCCATTTGAAAACTTAGTGGGGCGGCAAAGGGGCTGATGGCAGAAATTCAAATCCTACGTAAAAAGATGTCCCCCTTGCAATCTTTGTTGACGTGTCTTAGCATTTTTTAACAGAGAAATTATTTTGGAAGATATTCAGGGTGGCTACTTTTCATTGAAAAACCCTGTATACTATTTCAAGTAATACTCATGTTTTAATGCAACAACCATGTCCATCCGAAATGGTAAGTTTTATATGTATAAACAAACAACAGTAATCCACAGATAACAACTATTATTTAATTTATTTTATTTACTTTAGTCTTCCTTCCCCCTTCCCAGATATTTAAGTAGACGAGTTTTAGATTTGAATACAAGTAAGTAGACTGTAAATCGTATTAATTCAAAACGTTCAAACACAGACAGAAAAGTTCGTACCAGAGAGAGCAATTTCGGGTGCTTAAAATGCACAAACATGTAGGTTTTGCCACCGAGATTGAAAGTCACAAGTTGGAAACATATTTGCCAATGTAATAGGACTTTCAAACTTTAATTACGCCCGTAATTAAACCGAACTATTCACTCATATTTAGATTCGAATAAAATGGTCCTGATTCGCTTGCTTGCTTGCTTGTAATGGAGTTTTCGGCAGCTTCCCAATTACTGACTGTCACACTATACCGAAATGTGATTAAAAGTTCGCTGCAACTCGACACCCGTAGGAACTTCAGAGAATACTAAACTAGTATTATGACCCTAGTTTTTGTGACCAGTAAACATCTGCACGACAATATTTGAGTTGAAAAAAAACACGAAACCACAAGAATTTTCTCCGCTAATAATCTGCATGTTATTCCCGACGCCATCCATCATGCTTTGCATTCTAAACCGGCAAAAATACACAAACTCTTCCGTTTTATCTAAGAACGAAAATTTTGCAGCAAAGGTATTTGTGTCAACGCTAAGTTATAAGCTGCTGAATTTTTACTGCTAAGTGCCACAAGGGTTTAGTAGTATTTATGGCCTGGCGCTGTACAGTTTAAGGGATTTTCATAAAATATGATTCACGATTACTTCTGACATATGCTTTCCTTAAATAGCCACCTCAACATCGCCCGAAGCAGCAGAAAATATTTCCTTGGAGGCCCAGCGCTACGACGAATCCACCAGATTATCCTAATATTATTTCATGGGGATTTCTCAACCTAACATGATTTCAACGTTGTACATAAGATGTTGCAGTTGATCAATACATTATGTGTGTCCAGTTAACGTAACCTCAACTTCGATTTGAAACGATTTCGGCAGAATCTAGATTCCACAAAACACTGTAATGTGAAGATGATTTCCCATAATCTGAATAAAACAAATTTTGTAAAAACCCTTTGAAGTAGATATTTGTAACACCTTCTAACGATGATTGTTAACGTGACCATAGACCATGACTGAAATCTGAATGCAACTCCTAGAAAGCACATTTACAGGAAGAATGGAAACTATATTCTCTACAGAAAATGTCAAGAAAAGTCTTACTAAAAACGTACAAATATGTAAACAAAAATCTTCTGTAGATTTAGTTTTACTTAGACAATTCTGAGTACTAGATTTACAATCCCCTGATATTAAGGCACTAGTGATGAGCGATTGTCAATCATTCGATTATTATGAAGCAATCAAATATTTATTGAATGTTCAAACTTTAGACCAGTGTTGCCAACCCTTAAATGAAATAATTTCCCCAAAAAATGTTTTAAAAATATTTCACTAAAATTTCCCAGATTTTGTATAGCTTTATAGACTGGTACTTGACAGTTTGAATCATTTTGACATATGGAACTAACACCAAAGAAAACAGCTTCACGTCACATTTGTCAAAAATCCTGTTTATGGACAATTTTAGAAGAGTGTATTAGTTTTAAGAAGGTTTTTGTCATTTTGTAGCTTTATAGAAACGATTTTGATAGTTTACAAGTTTAACAGATCAGAAATATGCTCAAAATAAAGAGATACACGTCACGACGCCTATTTCAAGAAGAAGAAGATGTTCAATTCGGTTGAAGAAGGTGTCGAGAAGAAACCTTCTAGTAAAGTATGATCAACCATCAATTTATGGCAGGACCGATACACAAAACCGATTACAAGGTTTCTTTTAATATCAAGTACGTTAAAAAACCTACAAATCGCATATGATTATCTTTTCGTTGAAATACTATTCCTATGCAGAAAAAACAACGTTAATAAAGCATTCCACTTCAACAAGTTTATACTAGATTCGCCGCGATACCAATTTACTATTAACCAGTGTTTCCCAGGCAATATAAAGGCAAAACAACAAAATAACAGAACCAGTATTCCGCTAATGTTTTATTTAGGCCATTTGCCCCTGTCACCTCTAAGTTCCCAACTTAATTTAGTTTCAGAGCGTTAAACGCAATGAAAAGAAAACAGAAATTAAAAGCCTTCCAATTGGAAACCGGGAATTCCGATTGTCTGTCTCTGTTGGATAGATGAACAACGAAAGAGAAAGGTCGGCGTAATGTGCGCCCATTTCTTCCAACAAACGCCCAGACAATACTCGTCCTTAGGAAAACAAAGAGGCATTGGAGCTAACGATTGTGCCATAGGGATTAGGTGTCTAACACCCTACGGCAGTTAATTAAAACAGCAATCCTATTTACTCAAAAGCTTGTTGGTAATGACGCGACGCCGTTTCCTACCATCGTTTTTAAACCGTGCCCTAAAAACCCCAAAAGCTCTGAAATAAGAGATATTTCAGAACGTTGTAACAAAAAAAAAATAATGCAAATGTAATTCTGTTAATTATCGTTAGGACTGACAAGTGTTTAAAAGTTTACAGTTCAGTTCGGATGGGTCGTAGACTATCCAAAAGCCCATTCTCCACTTAATTTATGGAGATAGGAGGAGAATAGCAAAAAGTGGACCGTTGACTCGAGTACGAGTAATTTACTAAAATTTACTGCGGACTTATTTGTACGTAGTCAGTTTGTGACCACGAAGGCTTGTTACAGTAAACTATATTAATCTTAAAACGCAAAAAAATTTGCCAAATAGTAAATTTATGCGACAAAACATATTACAAGTAGGTGTTTACTTAAGCAGTAATTAGTTTGAGGAGCAAACCAACCTTGTGTTTTTAAAATGTGACAAAGTTTGTTAACATTTTTAATTGAGTTTGTTCCACCTTTAAGATAAATAGAAACTAAAACAATTGCACTTTAAAAGACAAACTAACTAAACAGCTGGTGTTTCCACTCTTCTAAACGTGCAACTTTAGTTAGATATTATTAAAAAAGTTGATGAAAGACTATTCCTAGGATATAAGTTAAGCGTTCCAATTAGAATTCCACATATGACTTTGCGTATGGCACGTTCATTCCCATCGAAAAAACTTGTCAGTGCGCTTACCAAACTTAGAGCTTTTCCAGTTTTAACCAATTCAGCCCCTAATACTCTTAAATCACCATCACATCCCGACCGAAAGCTCTTTATCCGCATCGAAATATTCCCTTTATGTGGTTTGAATCCGGCCTGGCACAAATTTCTATTTTGTATGCATGAATCAATGGATTGCACTTTCCGTTCAGATTCGTAGCTTCGGCATCTTAGGAAAAGCCTTTGATAGATCCCGGCTATATAGCGGCGAATCTCAAAGAAATGGCTTTAAAAACGGCCTCGATAACAATATTATAAGCTAGGAAATTGTGTGCCTATTTTCAGAGCGACGCGGGTTAGGAATTTGCAAAATTTATAGTTGAATTCGGTAATTCAATCGCAGCGCTATAATTACGTTTCTGTCTTTGTTTAATCTTACGATCACAACGGCAAAAAGTGAAACAAAAGAAATCCAGTCCATCGTCATACATGTTATAACACGAAATCTTAAACGTGGAATAAGCTGAAAGCTATTAATTATAGAAGAAATTTTGTGTAAAATAATAATAACAAAACTATTGATGACCTTTTCCAGAATGGATGCAACATTTTTTTTTTTGGAAATCCACTCATTCACGAAAAACTAGACTGGCTCGACTGCTGGAAACTATTAAGTTTAGGTATATGACATTTATATTAACAAAATTGAATTTCAGAAAGAGTCAAGTGTAATTTAGAATGGTTAATTGTAATTCAGAAAATGGCAACTGTAATTCAGAAAGTATAACAAGTGTAAATCAGTTTAATTTTTAACCTAAACTGTGTTATTGTTTTCATAACATTCATTGTGTTATAATAGTTATTTACGTAACAAGTAGGATATGAATGTTATTAACGCACGCATGTGAAATGTTTATAACACACAACGTTAATAACATATCCTACGTGTTACGTGCAACATTTTATCTACAACGATTATTATTTTAATGATTAATTGAAAAAAAAATTTAAAATAAAAAAAAAAAAAAAAAAATATTTCCAGCAACTTGTTAGGCATGTCAACATCTGGCATTAATTTATCCAATTGCAAAGAGTTTACCATTAATATTTATCCTAATAATAATTGAGTTTTCATGTAATTGTATGTCATGTTTTTTAATTAAAAAAAATCTAACTAAGTTACTTTTAATATTAATATTAGGCCGATAGCCTTTTCTTTTGGAGAATAAAGATTGTATATATATATATATATATATATATATATTAATATTAACAAGAAAAAGTAAAATTCTGAAAAACTTAACTCCACAAACGCACAAAATTATACTTAACTTATTCAAGAAATGCATAAAAAACAACGTAATACCAGACACTTGGAAAACGGGAATAATAATTCCCATTCCAGAAACGGGACTAAACAACACACAAGTACAAAACTTTAGACCCATTACACTACTTCCTGTACTGAGCAAGATGTTTGAAAATATTATAAAGAATAGACTACAACACTTAATTGGACAACACATACCGCCATACTGCACTCAACTGTTCACCCCTTGTTTATACTAATTAACAACATTCAAACTACGCATCTTGAAAACAAGAAATCAGCATGTCTCTTTATGGACATCAACAAAGCATTTGACAGCGTATGGCACAAAGGACTACTATACAAACTACACAAACTGAATACTCCAAAATACCTAATCCACATTATTAGAAACTTACTGGAAAACAGACAATTAGAAATACGTATAGACAACACCCTTTTCTTTCCTTTTATTCCTGAACAAGGACTACCACAAGGATCGCCTTTATCACCCTTCCTCTACAATATCTACTGTCATGACATATACAACCACAATCTACTTGACAAAAACTACATAAGCAAACATGACTACATTCTACAATATGCTGACGATACAGCACTCATAGTTCATGCCAAAACTACGGCAAAAGCTGTAGAAGAGCTTCAGATATTAACAGACCACACGACGGCATGGTTCTACAAATGGAGATTAACACCAAACCCCACGAAAAACCAACTACTCTTACCAAATCACAAAATAAAAGACAACTCTCCTACAATAACAACAGACGGTAATGTAACTACACCAGGCCCAGAAATAAAATACTTAGGGATAACACTTGACCAAAAACTCAAATTTACAAAACATGCACAAAATGTGAGAACTGAAATTATTAAACGAACTAAACATTTCAGAGCCCTGACTTACAAGAACAGAGGTATAAGCACAAAAACTGCAACTAAAATATACAAATCTATTTGCAGACCTCTACTCGACTACGAACACATACTAAGAGTTAATGCGACAAGCAAAACAAAAAAACACATACAAACTACAGAACAAATTGCACTTAGACTAGTAACCAAGATTAGACATCCTCAAAACCCGCTACATAACACAACCAACGAATTACTCTACGAACGGACACAAATGACAAAAATAACAGAACGATTAACGAAACTAGAGGCAAAATGGAAAGGCAACCCCCACAACTGGACAATTATAAACCCCATCTCCCTCACAAGACCAAATAGACAATCTCGCTACGCCTTTCCTCAATATACTCTGTTGGAACATTTTACCTAAAAAAAACGGACTAACTATTAATTTTAACCTTTTCTTTGTAAAACATTATTTTTTTTTTTTTTTAACAAATATTTATGTAGATACATTAAGCTTTGTTTCTGTAACATTGGCAGAAAGACCGGTAGGTCGATAGCCTTTTCCTCGGAAATAAAGATTGTTTATATATACAGGGTGTCTAAAAAGTCTGGAATATTGCAAATATCTCGAAAACTGCTGATTTTATTTTTCTCAAAATTTGCGTCTTGTTAAAGTAAATAACAGCGCATGACGTGAGGGTGAAATGAGGTTCGCAAGTATACAGGGTCAGTCACAAAGTATACCAACTTTCTTAATTCAAACCTAACACACTGTATATTACTTCAGATTTTAAGAGTACTTATAAAGGCCAATTCAACGATATACGATTTTTATTTTTATTTTTTTATTTTTTTTTTTTTTTTTTTTTGTACCTGCCTATAACAATGATAGGTGTAACAATGACAGCTAACGTCAATATAATGTTAAATTAATTGGCAAATTTTCCTATTACTTAAAATGGTGTTTTAGAGTGAGAAGGAAAAGACTGACATCTTAAGTATCCTTGTATATTAACAAGAAGCAATATAGTGGAGGCAACAGAACTCCAGATGTACAAACAAATTGTTCACCGATTATTAACGCACTACTGCAGTAATAGAGTGAAAAAAGCACTAGTGCGGTAATAAAGGTCATTATGACACTGAAAATAGTGCGAAATTACGATATTATGAAACTGTTGTAGATAATAGTTATTTACATTACTAGTGGGGTATGAGCATTTTTATAGTCACGAGTGGGAGTGTTGCCACGACGAGGTCGTAGACCGAGTTGTGGTGATCACACGAGTACGTTAATTTGCCATACCCCACGGGTGATGTACAACATTTTATCTACGACCATCAGAAGCAGCGTAAAGTAAGAAAAAAATTCATATTTTGTGCAATGTGAACTATTTAGGAACGTCTCGTATATGCTTACTACGGGTAGTTATTTGTTACCCTTAAATCTTGTCATCTACGCTGTACTGTTTTGGTGTTGTTGCTATGGTGGCCATTTGTTTCCACATATCACTTAAGCGACAATTTAACAGTGTCAGTCACAAATTTTTAAAAGTGCATTTCGTTATGAACATGTCTGAAGAACTTCCGTCAGATATTGAAGAAGCTGCCGCAAACGTGGTATCTGGCTTGTTGCCTGCCAAGTCAAAGGAGAAATATGAAAAAATGTATCAAAGTTATGTTTAAATTCAATAAACAATTACAGCAGACATTTTCATTTAAAGTTGTTTTATCGCACTAGTGCGATAAAATCGATTATTATCGCACTAGTGCGGTAAAATCGCTCATTACGTAACTCAAAATGAGCTATGTAATGAATGATTACCATGCTAGGAGTAGATAAAGTATATTAATTTATTAAAGTGCCTTGGAGATTAAATTGCCTTTGATTATTCTGAACTTAATGATTTCTGAAATTAAATTGTTTTCTTCCAAATTGCACTTGATGGTTTCTGAATTGTAGTTCCTTATTATGAACTACGCTTGACCTTTTCTGAATCTCAATTGGCCTTATCTGAACTACACTTTTGTCCTTATCAACTTTAAAAGTTACATGAAGTTAAGTACCGATGTGACCAGGTGCTGCACGCCACTGACAAATATGTCAGTCCATTTGCTGGCATAAAAGTTTTATAAGGCCATCGTCAAAAGCCATAAACTGGCGAAACGCCCATCGTTGGATTGATATTAATGCTCAATAAATGACACCGCCCCCCAAATGCACACTATTGTTGATTAAATGATAACCTTTTTTTGAAAACAACCTTCCTTCTTCTTTATGTGGCTGTTGTGACTACATTTCGGATTCCTTTCAGGAAAGAGGTATTTTAAAGTTATTTCGAGGCGGCCCCGGAGAAAACACTCATCTGATTTATATCGGCGGTTTTATTACTGTGTCGCCGCCATTTTTAATGTGGATGTTATGCACAGTTTGCGCTCTGCACAGTATCGTATTGTGGCGGTACGAAACGCTCCACCGCTCCGTCGAGCGTCTGATGCATGGCAGCCATCGTCTCGAAATTATCCACTCCTCCGCCATTCGACTACTCGGCTTCGGTTTACATATATTTTCACCTGATGACGTTAAGACGATAATAAACGACGTCATAAAATGAGCACCAACGACATTATAATTTCCATAGTGGCCATTAATTGCGTTCCGACTGTAATAAGTAGTTTCCCTAAGTAGATTTTGAGGAATGATGGCTCCGAGTTCAACGAGATGCCTATGGCGGCTATTATGCCACCCACAAGGGATCGTGTTTTCATTGTTGATTACTGACAAAACGACCAGTTAATTACTTATTTCATGTAGAAACTAACCTAACAAATAATTTACTATTGAAATAATAATTAATTGTTGAAATAATCATTGCAAAAACAGAAGAACAGATTTTATTAAACACAAAAGTTTTACCTAAACATGCAGAAATAAGAGATCATTGCGTTTTATTCTACCTTGTCAGTAAATCTACAAAAAGTATAAAGTCGGTTTCACCAATGTTTTTTTTTCGGGATACTTAGATTTTGTTTTGGAACATTTTTTGCTTTTAACTGTCACATTCAAATTCCCAACACGTCCCTGGATTGTAAGGTTAATTTACAGTCTACACAACAAATTTCATGGCCGTAACCCCCAGATTTCCTTCATTTTCAAAAATATTATACTTTAGGGACGCATAGTTTCCGAGATATAAGCAAAAAACCGAAAAACGAGACTAGAAGAGCAACAATCCTGTCAAAAAAACGTGTGAAACAATATTTATTTTCAAAATTGCAGACGTTCAAGAACGAATGTCTCGAAAACTATGAAAGATATCAAAAAATTTGACTGAGGGAAACTTACAACAAATTTTATCAACTTTAATTATTAATAATACTTTTTCTATTAATAATTAGTTCACGCATAGCAATTTCAACATTTTCCTTAACTTATTAAATGAAATGTTAGTGAATAAAAAAAGTCTTCATAACCCAGAAAAATAACCTTAATATTGTTACGGTTTGGGCCTACTATGCTCGATACTTCTGAACGAGCACTCGATTCGGGATGGAATCGAAGCGCCGCAATATCTGGCCGGGCGTGTGTTAAAGTAGGCCACAGTTAGGAAGCGACACCTGGAAGCATCTTTTATATTCGACGCAAATCGCAAAGCGTTTCGCGGTCATTCTAGAACGTGGTTTGCGAATGTAAAAGAAGCGGTGTCGATGGCGGGAGTAGGAATTTGGGAACGCGGTAAAGTTTAAATAGTGGAATAATTGTGGAATTGTAGTAGTGTTTTTAGTAGCTGAATTAATTATTGTACGGAGTGTTTTGAAGTGTAAATAAATTTATTAATGGTTGAGTTAAATCGACTTTGTGTAAACCCAGGGGAAAATCGTAACAATATTTTACCACTTTACAATTTTTTTTAATCTAACAATTTTGAAACTTTACTAGCAAACAACGTTATTTGAACTTTGGTTTTATATTACTTACAACCAGTGCTTTACTTCGTTACTACTATAGAAAAACTTTCATTCATAATTTATTAACATAGCCAATAATAGAACCAAATAAAGCAAGGGTTCTTTGTATTTCAGCGCTAGTCCTTCCAGCATAGACATTCCAGTTCGTTGAATAGCAAAGTTAAGCTCGTTACTACTTTGGACTCAATATAAAGATGCAAACTACACTCTGAAACTGCAAGAACCTATAAAAAAAGTTTGCCCGTTGATTTTCCCGTATATTCAACCTGAATATAGAGTAGCCTTCTGTTTCAGAATGTAATCGTTGAAAAAACTGACGTTATAGGTGTGTACTCACCCGGTATTTCAGTCCAATTAAGTCTGAAACGAAATTCCTTAAGAGGGGTTATTGCTCTTAATATAACCAAACAGTTCGTTTGCTGAGAACGGCAAAAATTTACATTTTACACAAAATTTCGTTTATAATTAGATTTTTTTTGTTAGCTACTGAAATAAGATTAAGCTTCCAATTTGAAAGTCGGGGCACTTTTGAGAATTATCTGCTAAGTAATTAATTTTTCTTTCGCGATAAGCAAGAGAAAAATTACAGCTACTTGTTATTCTGCGTATAATATAGGCTAAGAAAATAGCTCGAGATAACATTAAATTGCTAAATTATTATCTGCAATGAAACGTTCTTATTTAATTGCATCAGGAAGGGACAATTTCATGTTTCTATTGTTCTGATGTTGATACAAATTGAGTGCGGGTGCGCAAGCTCAATTAAAATGCCAAAATAAATCAAATTCGTGGAAATACTGAAAATATTCAGGTTACAATCAAATCAACTTAACAACGTTAGTACATTACAGACTATATTAAGTTAATGCAATTTAATAATTCAGCTGATTTGAAACCTCCGCCCCTGGCGGTAAACACTAGAGACTAGAAACCTCCGTTGAAAAATTACCTCCCGCCAACTTTTGTGCTCTACAGGATAACTGGGCCATAATATTTCCCATTTGCTTTTATCTTCGCACAAAGGCTAATTACACTAGAGTACATTTTTAATTAAAAAGGGACCGTTCTAGTTTTCTTTTTTTTGCCCTTTAAGACGCTCATTTTTAGGATTCTTGATTTCTCAGTGGCCCTTCAAATGAGTGACGGCGGTAGTCTTTATGCTTTTAAAACGTTCTTTCACTGAATTTTTTGTTTTTAAAATGTTCTATTTCTTTTTTTATTGCATCTTGTGTGTTACATTTGTGTTTTAAGGTAAAACTATTTTGCTGTTGTAGTTTTAATCTAGTGTGATAAAAAAGTATAGTTATTTGCGCAACTAGATAGGAAAGTGCAACTTTTGCTTCAAGGGTGGAAAAAGCAGTTTACTCCAGAGTTGCGCATCTAATTTTTTCTACCACCAATTCTTTATAAAAAAAGCATCATACAACATAAATACCTCGTTAAAAAAGAAAGTGTTGTTACTAAAAATATGTTTGTCACTTTGTCAAGAAACTGACAAACTATCTTTAGAAAGTGTGACTTTTACTGCTGGAACTTTCACTCCCTAGGTAGTGATACTTTGGAAAATTTTATTTTCTATAGGGGTTGTGGGATTTTTTTTTGTGTTACTACTCTGTCAGAATTAATTGTATTTGTTTAATTTTGCTTTAATTGTAAACGGTAGAATTAGGATATTTCTCGATAATTAAATTTTTCTACGTCTGACACATAACGTCATATTTATTTGAACAAAATCAATTAATTAAGATAGCCTATTTCCTGGCAATACTTTTTAATTTTTCCTACGGTTAAAACTAAAAACCGTAGGAAATGATTAGAATCCGTAGCAACAAAACCAGCACAACATTTTGACACATTCAGTTAATTGTGATTGATTGTCAAATACCAATTTTTCCGATTTTAGTTTCGACTTTCTATAATAAACGTAGAAAAAATATCGTATACAGGGTGCCCGTTTTACGAGCCTTACCATGGGGATATCGGTTATTAGTACATAGGAAATAACTATTCCTTGCTTGTAATATAATATTGTTACGGTTTGGGCCTACTATGCTCGATACTTCTGAACGAGCACTCGATTCGGGATGAAACCGATGCGCCGCAATATCTGGCCGGGCGCGTGTTGAAGTAGGCCACGGTTAGGAAGCGCCACACCTGGAAGAATCTTTGATATTCGATTGAACGCCAAAAAGTTGGTTCTTCCAAAAGCAAGTCGAATTTCTTGGGCATGTGGTGTCGGTCAACGGAATTCAGACGGACGACAAGAAGATCCAAGCAATTAGAGAATGGCCAGTACCAAAGGATAAACACGAACTCAGAAGCTTTCTAGGACTTGCCACCTACAACAGAAGGTTTGTGGAAGGATTTGCCAACATCGCAGCTCCGCTACATCAGAAGGAACTACTGTGTAACGAGAAAAGAGCTACTGGTAATAGTAAAATCAGTCGATCACTTTCACAAGTACTTGTACGGACAGGAATTTTTGATAAGGACTGACCATGCAGCACTCAAGTGGCTCCTCGGAATGAAACAACCGGAAGGGCAAGTAGCAAGATGACTTGAAAAACTCCAGCAGTATAATTTCAACATCAAGCATCGACCCGGAAAGCTGCATAATAACGCAGATGCTCTATCAAGAAGACCTTGCGCCGAAGAATGCAAACATTGCCAGAAAGCGGAACAACGTGAAGGAGTTGTGTCCATCAGAATGATTCAGCTGAAGACCGATGATGAATGGAGTCCCGATAAGATTAGGAAGGATCAACTAGAAGACAGCGACATAGGCCCATTGTTGTTGAGAAAGGAACAAAGCGAGCCAAAACCAACATGGCAAGAAATCTCTAGCAAAGGCCTGACGTTCAAAGCACTTTGGGCTTAGTGGGACTCGCTTGTAGTTGAAGGCGGCTTGCTAAAAAGAGCTTGGGAGAGTGCCGATGGAAAAGAGATAAGGAAGCAGCTGGTAGTTCCCAGAGGAAGGGTCGACAACGTACTGGAGGAAATGCACAATGGAAAGACTGGTGCTCATTTGGGAGTAAATAAGACTTTGGACAAAATCCGGCAACGCTTTTACTGGGTGAACTACTGCCAAGACATGAAATCATGGTGTCGACAATGTTCCATTTGTGCGGCTAGCCACGGACCACAGACGAGATCCCGAGGACCTATGAATCAGTACAACGTAGGATTGCCGTTCGAACGTTTAGCCATAGACGTCGCTGGGCCTTTTCCTGAGACCAACAGAGGCAACAAGTACATTCTTGTTGCCATGGATTACTTTAGCAAATGGCCTGAGGTGATTGCGATTCCAAATCAAGAAGCCAGCACAGTCGCTGATATTCTCGTCGAAAATGTCTTCAGAAGATTTGGTGTGCCGTTGGAGTTACACTCTGATCAGGGACGAAACTTTGAGTCCAAGCTCTTTCAGAGGCTCTGTGACCTGCTAGGCATTAGGAAGACCCGAACAACGCCGCTTCATCCTCAGTCGGATGGAATGGTCGAGAGATTTAATAAGACCATAGAGCAACATCTCTCAAAGGTTGTTGATCAGCATCAGAAAGATTGGGACCAGCATATTCCGCTCTTCTTGATGGCTTATAGAGCAGCAGTCCACAACTCAACGGGACAGTCACCATCTAAAGTTCTGTTTGGTCGAGAACTGCGACTTCCATGTGATGTGGTGTTCGGATCTCCAACAGGCCAAAGCACGAACATTGAGAACTACGTTGACGAGTTGCAAGACAGATTACTGAACATCCATGATCTGGTCAGGGAAAGTTTGAATCTAGCTAGCGACAAGATGAAAGCTCGTTATGATCTGAGAAGGAGAGAAGGATGATAAAGTTTGGTTGTTTAACCCTCAGAGGAAGAAAGGCAAATCACCGAAATTAACACCTGTTTGGGAGGGACCTTACAATGTGGTAAAAAGGTTAAACGAGTCCAACGCAGCCCCAAAGGCAAGATGAAAATTGTCCATCTGGACAGACTCAAGAAATACTAGGGATTAGATGAAGCGGATCGGGACGATCAGCTTTAAGAGGGGGGCAGTGTTAGGGTTTGGGCCTACTATGCTCGATACTTCTGAACGAGCACTCGATTCGGGATGAAACCGATGCGCCGCAATATCTGGCCGGGCGCGTGTTAAAGTAGGCCACGGTTAGGAAGCGCCACACCTGGAAGAATCTTTGATATTCGAGGCAAATCGCGAAGCGTTTTGCGGTCATTCTAGAACGGGGGTTACGAATATAAAAGAAGCGGTGTCGACGGCAGTAGTAGTGAATTTGGGAACGCGGTCAAGTTTAAATAGTGGAATAATTGTGGAATTGTAGTAGTGTTTTTAGTAGCTGAGTTAATTATTGTACGGAGTGTTTTGAAGTGTAAATAAATTTATTAATTGTTAAGTTAAATTGACTTTGTGTAAACCCACGGGAAAATCGTAACAACATATTATTGTCAATAACCAAACCTTACTAGTGGACACACCTCTATGCAGGATGTGTGAACAGGAAGATGAAAGTTGGGCATGTCCTATGCGAGTGTCCGGAGTTATCGTCAATAAGAGAGAATCCTGGGAAAGGAAGGATGGACGGTGACCTAGGAGGACAACTCGGGAGGATGTACAGTGGGTCACATGTGGCCTAAGTGCTGTGGGTCTACACTCACCCTCCCCACTCTACAGATACAGATACCAAACCGTACTTTACTGAAACCAAGAATGTCAGTTAAAATGTAATGAAACATAATTTCAGTCAGTCCATTTTTGAAGGGACGTATAGAATATTTTTCATTAACAACTCTTACTTAAGTATCAGAGATTGTATTCTAAGTTCCAGCTCAAGAAGTGTGAAATATATGGATATAATAAATTATGTCGGTTAATATGGGAAGAAAATTGTGAAACTCTTTAACAACATTTCATTTGAAACTCTACGGGTTCTTGCGCTGGCCAACCGATTATTCTTCCCGTACACAATAGCAAAAGAAACGGAATTCGATAAACGTCTTACATGCTCCATAGCTCGACTTAGATCGCATGAAAAGTTTCGTACTGTTTATAATGTGTCAGGACTAAACGGCGTTCGGATGCCGGCAAGTCTCTTGCAACGAACATTTGTCTGCCCCCGCTTTCCTAATACCCTCTAACGAAATTGCGAGGATATTTTTAAGGAGATTTATATTGTTTGGAAAACTGTATACTGGGACTTCGTCGTTTTTTGCTTTCATTGAGATGTGACGCCAATGTTCAGTTTGAGATTCTTTTCCATCGTTTATTATTCCCCCGTCGTATTTATTCTGTCTGATTAATGCCGTTTCAGAGCTTTGAACGCAAGTAAATAAAGAGAGAGAGAAGGCGAGTCAAGTTAAATTGCATTTGGAGCAGCGTTGATGGAGAACCTACTGAATAGTGATAAAATATGGAAAGTTAGAAACAACAAGTTACGAAGAAAACTTAATGAAGTGATGAAAAACAACCCAACTACAATTCAGATTTAGTATTGGTACGATTATTAAAAGAAAATTGAAAACGAGCTACAAATGTAAAACAAAACCTTTCAGCTTAATAATATCAGCACAAAAATTGAAAAGAAAATATTTTTGCTAGCCCTTTATTCTTGCGGCATCGTTTGAAGCAACACCCTTCAGAAGACAGGCCTAGATAATCTAATATGGCCGCGGGAACGACGGAAATTGGGTTATTCTTTTTTTTTCAACCACCTTAGGGTGACACGCATATGTTCCTACATTTCCTGAATATTTTAATCACCACTTTTGAACTCTCAGCTTTTCAAAGAAATAAAGTATCATTATCGCCCATTCGATTAAACTTTAGTTTAAGATCTGGTCTAATCCGAACTTAAGCTCCATTTCAAGGTTCTCCAATATCTGTGGATTGCGGTGCAGAAACCGTTTTCAGGCGGATTTAGAGCGTGCTGTCCCTTCAACCGTCCATATAGAGAAAGCATAGAACGTTTCTTAGCACAAATTTAGTTTCTATAGAGCGGTCGAGAGCTTAAAGTTATTAGCTAGAAAATCTTCTTACGTTTAAAACAAAAAATGTTTTGCTCCCATCTTGGTTAATTGTAATAAGTTTCTTAAACGTTCACTGCACAAACTGTGTGGAAGGAATTTAAAATGGGAGAAATTCCCGGTTGAAATTCAAGCAAATTTAAAAACTGTCACCGTTTCAAGTTGAATCTAAAATTCCCGAGTAAGGCAGATTCCTGTCTCTAACATTCCTTGCAAAGCGTAGCTGGCATTATATCCCGTAGGTATAAAGATACCACCAGCGACCTAATTGGCATATCCTCAAGGTAATTCTCTAGATAACCCCTTTCGAACTCCTTTAAAGCGAGCGACAAGGGTTTTCGCCATATCTAAACGGTTCCAAGCGAACATAATTCGCAGTAAAAGTTATGATTGTCTAAACTAACTTCCGACGACTTGATGCAGTTAAGACTTCTCACGTGTAAAATTCCGCGTGAATTATATTACTTTCCGGTAGTTGTAGGCGAGATCTGGTTCTGACAGGACAACTAAAAGTTAAGTAGTGCCTCATAACGTTCGCGCCATTTTGCACCGCATTACGACGACATTATTAAGAAATATTATCTTAGTTTGTAGTTTTGTTCGAGTTACGTTAGTAGTCGCAAATTTGTTTGCAACTTCGAAGTCCCTGGGAACTAGGTGCAGATATTTAAAATGTAATTCGCAGTTTTTACGGAAAACTTTTACCACGTGACTACAGATTAGGATATAATTTGAATACAGAAAAATTCCATAATTATTTCAATCAAAACTAAATAAACTTTTGAAAAAAGTTCAAGAATTTTAGAGAAAGTCTGTATATAAAAATTACAAAAAAATGTTAAATATAAAAGTTTTAAAGGGTATTGTAACCCAAACAATAGCATAGCGTCCCTGTTTTTTCTTGTTAGTGTTAACGTCTGATGATGCCTTTTGAAGGCGAAACCCGGATCACATAGTTGCCCAATATAAACTATGAGACCTAGACTGTAAATTTTTTCATTTGCTCATTTTTTAGTTTTTGGACTAATTTTCATGTTTTGATCAATTTCCATAATTTTGCTCATTTTTTAGTTTTTGGACCAATTTTCATGTTTTGATCAATTTTCATGATTTTGCTCATTTTTTAGTTTTTAACCCAATTTTCATGTTTTGATCAATTTCCATAATTTTGCTCATTTTTTAGCTTTTGGACCAATTTTCATGTTTTGATCAATTTTCATAATTTTGCTCATTTTTTAGTTTTTGAACCAATTTTCATGTTTTGATCAATTTTCACGATTTTGCTCATTTTTTAGTTTTTAACCCAATTTTAATGTTTTGATCGATTTCCATAATTTTGCTCATTTTTTAGTTTTTGGACCAATTGTCATGTTTTGATCATTTTTTAGTTTTTGAACCAATTTTCATGTTTTGATCAATTTTCCCGAGTTTGCTCATTTTTTAGTTTTTAACCCAATTTTCATGTTTTGATCAATTTTCATGATTGTTGTTACTGTAAAGTCTCTTCGAGAATATGAACTACTCTTCTGAGCTATTTCAATCATTAGAACCGAAAATCATTGGTAATCAATCGTTTTCACTCTCCTATGTAGTGTTTTTCAATTTTATGTTTCTCTGAAATTACTTAAGACAGGAATATGTAGTTTACGTCTTCTCCCCTTTTAGTTGTGTATTTTTATGTTAGGATTACGTGTTGTTCAAACGAAAGCATTTTGGCATTGTAGAATGCATTAAGTAGTTCTGGAAGGCTGTATATCACTGAAATGATTTACACTTACAGGAAACCCCAAAGTGAATCGTCTACTCTAATATTTTACATACGAACTGCCGTAAATAAGTCACTCACTGATGTTGCCAGAAATATAAAACCTCCGCGTGGAAGAAAGAATTTTATAAGGCGAATATTTCAAAGTCTCTTAAGTTGTTTGTCGGTTAAGTTACGCGAAATTAAAATGACGATTTTAGACGCCAGTTTGGTCGATAAAGGATCCCTTTTAACGTTTTTCTAGTCCACATTATATGGTAGTGTTTCTCCGGCTGCGCAACATCTAACGTATTGAGGGATTTCCGGTGGAATTTCACATATTTTCCGTTCATACAGATGCGACACATTCCTGGTTCGATTTATTTTCCGCGATGAAAGAAAAATTTTCCATAAAACTGCCAAGTCGAACCGAGGCATCGCCTAGAATCGAGCTCGTAAAGATGAATAAAAGTCTTTTATGCATAGGAATGGAACTTTTTCGGCCACAGCCCGAGTTTGATACGAAAACGAAGAAATCGATTACTTTGTACATCAAAGACGTGTAAAAGTTTCGTAGTAATCTACCCAATGGATTTTTGAGAAGTCTCATTCAAATAAAACTAATTTTGTATTAAGGAACTGATATACTGACGCTAAATTCACATTTCCATGGTTATGGTTATCTCTTAGTTAAAGTGTTCGCGGATCGTTATTTTTAATATCCCAGAATAAATTAAAATCATATTTATGTTTAGAATCTAAGTTTCTGAAGATTGTATAAGGCACTTTACCTGTCTGCAGCAGCGTAATTTTAGATTTTCCAGAAAATTTAGTATTATGCATTTTTTACCTTTGCCCTTCGACGAAAAGGAAACCAGCTTGGTGTTTAATATTTTATATTTTAGAGCGGAAATATACTATTGGTTCTTGCTTTACGGTGTCACACAGCAGTTTTTCAACCAATCAAATATTTGATAACAGAATCTAAAATAAAAGGATGAAAGACCAAGTGACAACGAGGCTAACCCTTTCAAGATTGTTTCAAAATTAAATCGATTTCTTGAAAACTTTTGAGACATTCTGTATAGCCATACGGTAACTAGAGTTGGTTGAAACGCTCTAACATCCAGGCTAATTCAGATTCATACATGTTGTATTTGAAAATGAATTGTAGATGTTTCCATATTTCAAAAACACAAAGAAGTTATAAGACAATATTGAAAATGCAGACAATTTTTCATTTTTGCGGAAAGCAAACATATTCAATTTTCAAAGATTAAATGAAATTGCTATACATTTATCACCAATTTGGTCCACTTTTGTTGTTGTGTAGTTTAAACTTTAAAATCTCTTTGGCTACCAACTCACCAACTGCTTATGTTAAAAGTTCCCAGATAATAATAATTTTAGAAAAGACCTAGCAAAACCGCAACTCTCTGATGAATTATTAAATTTTCGCGGTAAGGTATTCGAAGTCAAGATCCTTCGAAGGTATTAAAACTCGGAAACAACTAAACTTTATTACCTAAACTTTCTAGAAACCTAAAGTCTTATATCTGGGGGGGATTTAGTTTGCCAGACTTGGCATCGCAACTTACTAGGAAGGATATAGGTTTTTGGTCTTTGCCAAATCGGCGGCCATTAGAAAAATTGCTTCGAGTTGCTAAATTTTCTTTATCCCGGATATTCAAGGAGAACTACACGCGAGGTAAGGTCAGGCCAATTATCCTGGTCGTGTATGGAGAGGAGCTCCGTTAACTGGCACGAATTAATACGTGCTCGGTGTAGTGATGGGCGCAGTAAAAAGCCTTTACAGAAACCTATTAACCGACGATGGTTATTTGCCAGAGGCAGTTGCAGTTAAATATTCCGGAATGTAAGATTAAAATTTGAAACTAGTGAAAGCCAACCGTGTGTACAAATATTTAAGTAGCGCAGCTGGTGCGAATGAGTATGCATAAATTATAGACATCTGGCTCGACTTAACGGAATTTAATGTGTGAACAAAAGCTTTGTGTATTAGGAAACATGATACAGGATTAAATTTTAGTTTAATGATTTCAATATTCCAACTGTGTAATATTCTAGTAAAATTCAGTTTTGATAAAATAAAAATAAAGGTTATGGTAAAACTTCAAGTAAAGTTGATTTTCCATGATGATTCATTGATTTTTCCCATAAGTAGTTTAATATTTCTTATGTGATTCTTATTTGACGAAATGCCGAAATATGTGTTTCGAATATAAGTTGGGACCATTTGCATGATAATCTGTATACAGGGTGGTCCAGTTTTAAATGTCAATAATTCACCAATCCATAGCCAATTAAAAAATAAGTTGACATGCATTTTGTCATTTTTCTGAAAAATGCTTTCTAAGTAAAATACATTCCTTCAAATTTCTGTTTAAAAAATCGTTTTTTTGTCATAACTGTCAAACCGTTGGAGCAATTTTGGTCAAATTTGGAACAACCACTTATGAAATTAGTACTCATTATGAATGACGTTTGCCAAAATTCTCCAGTACCGTAGATACAGGAAGATGGTTTTAATGTTTTTGCCTTATCTTCTACGTCTCTCATTTTGAAAAATTACGGTTTTTTTAAATTTCATTGTCACGATGAAAAAGAAATTACCTCTTATTAAATTCTGATTTAAAACTTCCTTTACGAGATAATTCAGTTATTACGTTCAAAGACCGAAAACGGAAAATTCACTGAAGTAGCTTAAAAAATTTCATTGTAGCCAGTTTTCATAGTTTCCAGACAAACTGAAAGACTTTAGTTTTGAAAATTGACTTAGAAAAAATAAAAATTGATTTCAGAAGCTTAAAAATTGTGTTTGTAACCAGTTTTCATGCAAATCGAGAGACTTTAATATTGAAAATTGATTTGTAGACATAAAAAAACTACTTTTTCTAGAATTTTTGACTACAAATTCATACATTTAAACCTTAAAAATTGACTTAAACACCAAAAAGTGACTATGAACTAATGAAAAGTAACATCAGAAGCTTAAAATTTGCATTTGAAGTAAGTTTTCATAATTTTGAGACAAATTTCAATATTTTAGTCTTGAAAATAATCTTAGATAGAGGACATTGATATTAGATTCATGAAAATTATCTTGAAAACTAACTTCTCAGAATTGATTGAATTAATCAAAATTGCTTTCAGCTTGGAAAATCGAGTTTCAAGACTATCTTTACCAAGTTATTAACACAGCAAACTTAAAAAACAATTTTCACATTCTCCATAGACTTAAAATGGCATTCCAAGCTTTGTCACTATTAAATCGACTTCTAGACACCTCAGTGCTAAAAATTCGAGCTAAAAATTATTTCTTAAAAATCTAGATTGTTTTACGACCTATCTTTACGAATTTTTTGACTTATCAGGCCTAAAAGCCAGTTTCTACACTGTCCATAATCTTGAAAATTTCATTTCAAGCTTCTTCACTATTAAATTGACTTTCTAAACTTATAGGTGCAATAAATTGTAACATCTTTAAGAAATTCAGACTTAGTTTTTAGTGCTTTTTAAGACTGAAAAATCGAGTTTAAGACTATTTCCAAAAGTCAAGTTTCTTCAAGTCAAAAAATAAAGTAATAAAAGTAAAAAATGTTGGTACCAAATGCTACGATATTAGTCTTGAGAACCAATTTTTAGAAATGAAATAGTCCGAAAATTTAATTTACTTCTAGACTTGTTCCGGTCCAGAAAATTGAGTTGTACACCAATTAAAGTCTTGAAAATAGACTTTTGGACTCTTTTTAGTCCTAGTAAAGTCAGTTCTAGCTTAAGTCAACTTTTAGATTATCTTTAGAAGTAAAAAATGGGTTTCATGCACAATACAATCTTTGTCTTGATTTGCGGACTGTTTTTACTTCTTGAAATTCAGTTTCAGACACTCGACCAGGATGGCAGTCTGAGAAAACGAATTATAAGACTATTCCTAGTAGTAAATAGCAAGTTTTTAGACTATTCGGTACAAATTTGGACTCTCACAAGTCTTGAATGTTTAAGTTTTACACTATAAAACGATTTTTGAAATTGAAATTTGGAGGACTGTATGTTCCTTAGGAAACGTTTTTTAGAAAAATGACATAATGCAAGTCAACTTATTTTTTGATTGGTGAATTATTGACACTTAAAACGGGACCACCCTGTATAGTCCGGTAAATCAGTACACAGCAATCTTATTCCATCCATGCCGATGGCTCAAATCAGTTCGACACAACAGTTCCTGAACGGTTCAGAACCCGAACAAAGGTAATAAAGCACCTGTTATAACTTACATAAGTATGATACACATGGTTTCATAGTTTTTTTTCATTTGCTTTCCCCTGTATACAGTGTGTCCCGCTTTTCATAAGTGCAGCTTATGAACACTATGGAACTGTACAGCCAGATTTGGAATCAGCATCCCAAAAGCCATAAAACGAGATTACTGGACAAAATTTACAAGTGATATGGATCATGACCTATATATGGAGCAAAGAAGAAAGTCTGGAAGATGAACAGGAGAAAGCCAATCAATGAGTTTGTGCAAACAAAAGGAGTCACCAAAGATGTATGGGAAAAATACTTCAGGAAGCTCTATAACACCGAAGAAGCCATAAGCATCGAAAACTACGAGACAAACCATCAAATAACACTGAACGAAGAAGAGGTAATGTTAAAAATTGAAAAATTGAAAAACAGAAAAGCTCCCGGGAGAGACTTCATCCCAAACTTCTGAAATATGCCGGACCTGAACTAAGAAAACATCTAAAAATCCTCTACAACAAAATTTTAAAAACATCGGAAATACCTACGGAATGACACAAAAGTATAATCCCTATATTCAAAAAAGGACAAAAGACGCACCCAGACAATTACAGAGGCATAACGCAGCTGAACACACGCATGAAACTCCTGCATAGCAAACTATAAATATTTTTTAACTTAGAATACACGTGTTTCCACTTGTATACAGGGTGCTCTTTTTAAACATCGAAAGTTGGCACTTCTTCTTGGATGATTTGACTATTTTACAAAATTGAATTTTCAAAGAAACCGACCTGTGCAAACCTTATAGATAGAAAATTGTTAATATTGCATTGCCACAAGATGTCCATTGTGGATTTTCTCTTAAACTGACTATTAACTTTCAATTTCTTATTTAAATATAAACATATATTTTGTTGAAATTACTGTTTTTACCAAAATTACAAAAGCTATTTGATAGATAAATTGTTAACCAATAGCGTCATTACTGGTTATGAAGTTTCATTCTGTAAACCTTCAGTAATTTTCAGACGTCTTTTACGAGGTTTCGATTCATTGTAACCGCTAAGCCAATGGGAATGGCCGAATCCATTAAAAGATAGAAGTGTACGAAATTAAGGAGCACATTGCCAATATAAATGATAATGCGAACCCAATGGCAATAAAAATGCTAACTTTGCAACTGGAGCTAACTTGACCACTTGAATAACGGTGTCGTTAGCGTTTTCGCGGGGGAGCCATCTGCAATGGATAATTTAACGCAGATGTAATTTAGCGGGCTGCCTTCATTTGTTTGGCTCGGGAAAAAAAACGAGTAGGGGTAGTCATTTTATTAAAACACCCTTGCGGATGAAAATATTTGTCTTTTTAATAATGTGGAGTGTGAAATGGAAAAACTTCTTGGCGGGGCAAAATTTTAAAATTAGCGCAAGAAATTTAATAGGTTTCAGGTTTGCGTAAATCTCTTGAGTTAATATACACCAGCAGGCTTTGCACCTAGAAAATTTTGCGCACGTGAAGCCCTGTAAAAACGTAAAGTATCGAAGCAACAATGGCGTTCGCCGCCGCAGTGGCGCATCGCCATATACGAGATAATTAAACATAAATTTTCCTTTATGAATCCAATTCGTTTGGGTAAACGTTGCCGTTATTTAATTACCGAAATGGCAAGCCGAATGATATACGGAATGATTTTTGGTTCGTTAGTTATTAAAGGTAACGGGCTGTTGGCCGCTCTCTGCGTTCCGCGAGAGTAATTACTGAGAGTATTTTCGTTTTGTTTTGGTTGCCAAGATGAATTAAGTTCTCCTCTATAGTTTAACATAGGAAATTTATGATTTTCGCTGAAATATACCTGGTTAAATAGAAATAAGAGCAGAGAAAACGCTTAAAACTTATGAAATAGAAATATTTTACAGGGAACAATGAAGAAAAAAATTTAGCAGGAAGGAGCATAAGCAACCAAAGTGGGAGACAAAAATCGTTCAATATGGCGACCGTAAACTGTCAGAAAATCAGTGGCGATAATCAATCTGCTATTTCCCACTATTCACAAATCAATTCAAGCTTCAAATTCAATTGCGCAGTAGGCGAATGTCGGGGACAAAGATGGCGACTTCCGTCTTGGCCGCTTAATGCACTAACGGGGTATATGATACCTCCTGATACTTGTTCTTTTTTCTCGAAGGCGCGGAATAACACACAGTCACAGTCTCACTCTATAAATTTATTAAAGCCCACTAATTAAAGGGACGCGCTAGTTTCGGGCATAGACATGCCTATCATCAGGAGCTAGAAGATTAAAACACTCTACAAATTGAACTCACAAAGTTCACAATATTGGCGAAGGACATACCTTAAGTGTTACTTAATAAAATTAATGCTGCCTTTCTATACAGGGATAGACAGCGAGACCCATTGATTGTAATAATTAGTGAAACATAATTAACACATCAGGATTGACAGTTCCATCCAGGACAGTTCTCTAATAAAGTTGGATTAGAACAGTTGCAATCCACAACAAATTTCCCCATAACTTAATCAATAAAATTTTAATCACTTTAAAAAATGTATTAACAAAAGTCTAATCATCCAGGAGAATACAATAACTCCCAAATTGTTCTCTATTCCTTTCCTAAGTGGCATCTCCCTACAATTGAAGAATCTTTTTAGCCAAGTTTCTCACACCTCCAGTCGTTTCCTTTGCAACTCCAAAGATCCCACCCCTCCTCTTCTTGAGTGTACCAGTTAACTTGTTGCACTCCACACTGCAATGCTCGTTACGTTCGTCAGACTGGCAGGAAGTTTTCCACTAGAATCCATGAACACACTAGAGAATATAAACAGTTCCAAAAAAAGCCTAGTTTGGACGCCACCAACATTAGATCTAATTTTGCTCGCCATCTTCACTTCAATAACCATACTTTCACTGCCAAAGAGGGTTTTAAAGCCTTACACTCTTGTGATAAGGGTAATCTTATGGATCTGTTGGAAGTGTTGGAGATTGGCAAAGCAATAGAAGATGGAGAACGTCCCTGTCTCAACGACCAGCTTAACCACGCTGCTACAGCATTTTTTAAGTCTTTTCTGAAATTATTCTTTGAATTTCATAATTGATGTGATTTTCCCTCTTTTGTCCACTTATACCACCACAACCCCTTCCCCTTTGTAATGCGGCTCTGTGCTCTGTGTCTGCCATGACGGTTTTTACATCTTTCCCTTTCCGCAACCCACAATTCATTGCCTTGATTTGTGGGTTGCGGAACCCTTTATTTTTGCCAAAATCAATAATTCTATTTTGACTCCCCCACCCTCCTGAGTTTAACGGTTCTCCTCTGCGCACATTCAAATTAATTTAAAACAATTTCCATTCTCTCCATTTTGTCCTTGATCTGCCCTCAGCAACCAACTGACGTAGTAAGTCCAAAAATATTCACGATTGGGGCTCGCATACCCACAAAATGGGGTCCCACGGTCATCCCCATTAATTTAAATCTAGTAATACAAGTATGTTAGTTCATAGTTAAGTGTTTTTTTTTCCTTCTATTTTTCTCCAGGATAAGGTAAAGAAACTCTTATACAGGGTGTTTCAATGAAAAGTAGCCACCCTGAATATCTTAAATATAATCCAATCCAAATCCATAATATCCAAAATAATTTATCTGTTAAAAAATGCTAAGACACGTCAACAAAGATTGCAAGGGGGACATCTTTTTACGTAGGATTTGAATTTCTGCCATCAGCCCCTTTGCCGCCATAGCCACTCCCACTAAGTTTTCAAATGGCACCATACCCTGTGTGGCACATCGTTGGAAAGGGTATTTCATAAGGAATTAATTCCACTATTTTATTTGTACATTTGCTTTGAATTGAGACCAAAAAAAAAAAAAAAACATTTTTTTGTTATTTTGGCCAAACTGCTGATAACACTACCGAATACCTGTTTTCCATTCCATGTTTTTGCCTTCAATGTAATCCATCCAGATAAATTAATTGGTCATCAGTATGTCTAAAAGTTGATGCAAAAATTCATGGAAACTGGTTCAGTGACAAACAAAAATCATCAACCTGAAAGACAAATTATTAATGAACCAATTGAAGTTGCCGTTTTGGGACACGTTGCAATGGATAATAATCAGCCTTTAAATCAAATTTCCCATGCATCGGGTGTTTCGACAAGCAGTGTATGGAGAGTTTTAAAAAAACACAATTTTCATCCATACAAGGTAAAATTGGTTCAGGAATTAAACGAAGATGACTATGATAGAAGACTACAATTTTGTGAAATTATGTCTACTAATCTGACAAACAACGTGAACTTGTTGTACAATATTTGCTTCAGTGATGAGTGTATGTTTTTTTTTGAATGGAGAAGTGAACAGGCATAGCTTTAGGTATTGGTCAGACACGAATCCACATTGGTTTAGGGAAACCCATACCCAATATCCAGAAAACTTAATGTTTGGGCAGGTATTTTAGGAGACCACATCGTTGGTCCGTTTTTTATTGACGGTAATTTGAATGGCGCGACTTATCTTGAGCTTTTTGACACCACTGTTGATCCGACCATAACAGAGCTACTAGAAAATGATGAAAATTTATTTGAAAATCAACTTATTTTCCAACAAGACGGTGCAC
This sequence comes from Ips typographus, assembly GCF_016097725.1. Classification (NCBI taxonomy): domain Eukaryota; kingdom Metazoa; phylum Arthropoda; class Insecta; order Coleoptera; family Curculionidae; genus Ips; species Ips typographus. The sequence continues at coordinate 2,728,005 of NC_138430.1, read as the reverse complement.
CTCCACACTATTCACTTCCCGTTCGAGAATATCTGAACAATCGATTTCTTGGAAGATGGATTGGTAGACGGGTCCCATGGAATGGCCTGCGAGATCACCTGACCTCACTCCGTTGGACTTTTTTCTGGGGGCATTTAAAATCTAAAGTCTATGCAACATAGCCGGCCAATATTGCAGACCTTAGGCAGAGAATAATACATGAATGCCGACAACTGACACCGCAAGTCCTCACAAATGTTTGCGAACTCTTCCAAAGTCGCTTGTATTATTGTATGGAAGTTAACGGAGAATATTTTGAGCCATTAATTAAATGATAACCGCTATTTGCTATTATTTCTGCAGTTAACAAAAAATAAACACAAAACGTATTTTTTTATTTTTTTTGGTGTCAATTCAAAGCAAATGTACAAATAAAATAGTGCAATTAATTCCTTATGAAATACCCTTTCCAACGATGTGCCACACAGGGTATGGTGCCATTTGAAAACTTAGTGGGGGTGGCTATGGCGGCAAAGGGGCTGATGGCAGAAATTCAAATCCTACGTAAAAAGATGTCCCCCTTGCAATCTTTGTTGACGTGTCTTAGCATTTTTTAACAGAGAAATTATTTTGGAAGATATTCAGGGTGGCTACTTTTCATTGAAAAACCCTGTATACTTTTTTAATTTAACAATCCTAACGTGTTAATTATTTTACAGTTTATTCGCCCCTTATTATCTGTCTGTCTATCCCTCGCTCTCTATCCCTCTATAGAAAGGCAGCATTAATATTATTAAGTAACACTTAAGGTGTGTCACCTTTGTAGAGTGTTTTAATCTTCTAGCTTCTGATGATGGGCATGATTATGTATAGGATTTGAAGAAAGTAGAATGACAACTAAAAATGAAAATACCATTATGTAGGTCCAATAAAATGATGCATCATCAACTTACAAAAGAATCCAAACTTACTGTGAAGCAAACGCTCTCCTGCACACCTGACAAACGACACCTCCGATAATGAAAGGGTGCCGATTACGGTAGAAAGAAAACAAAAAACTACTTTCATTAAATACCGATCAGGAGTGCAACTAGACCAGTAGAAACTTTTCCAATATAAAGGGACTAAAAGACATTTTCACCGAAACATAGTTCAGCGCAGCATAAAGTTGAAAAGCAATTTGGCGCGTTTCTCTTCTTACGGACGTATTTCTTATTCTTGTCAGACTTGTCTTAATAATGGGTCCTCGAATAAATCTTAATTAAAAATTAATTTAACACTAACGAACGGGAGCCCAGTCTTATTTCGGAATCTGCAGGACTGCAACGTAATCCGCTTCATGAACGTGGGTTTTCACGGTCCGCCGCCATAATTAGTACGGACATGACGGAATTATGCAATCGAGTTTTTGGAGAAGAAAAAAGCGTTTTAGGGTGCTTTGCAATGTCGGACCGATTGCGGTTAAGAATTCTGAAACACCTTTAAACACACACGCCCATAATATGCAAGAACACGTGTACGATATAAATTTCAGTTTAATTTACTACACCCGGTGCAAAACTAAATAATTCACCGCTGTATATTCTAACACCAGTAATCCATTAACCCAAATCTGAAATTTATCTATATTTGGGGGTATTATTTGTGTCGTCATCAGTGTGGAACAAATGCAAATGCAAACTGAAATACTGAAATTGGAAGGAATTTAGTAACAAAACAAGTGACTGTGAAGACAAATTTCAGGCTTGCATTAGAAATAATTTATAACAACTTTGCAAATTTGCTGGTTTGTTTCATTTTTAGAAATACGTCAATATTTTACTATACATACAGTGCGTCCCAAATTGCTTCTACATGTATTGGGATTTCGAAATCGGTAAGGATGATAACTTTGTAAATTCTTACGGCCGCCTTCAAGATGGCGTCCTCCATATCTCGGAAACCAATGACGATAGATTTTTTTTGAAATTACGTCATTGTGTTCTACGTAAAAAAGTGCCTTAATAATGTCTTAGTTTCAAAACTCTCTTTGGCTTTCTTAAAGAGTGTTTAAAATGCAGCCTCTGACGTTTTCCCAATTTTCTGGAAAACGGAGAAAGATAATTTAATTTGGAAACCGGAAATAAGTTTCACATAAAATTCTCTAAAACTTTCCCCATTTAACCGACTCTGTAGCTCTTACGGTTACAGAGATCCCAATACATGTAGAACCAATTTGGGACACACTGTATTGTGTTGTTGCTTTGTTATTTATTGTTTTCGACATTTTGGTTCATCAATAATAAAATAAATTGAATAAAACTTGTACGACAAAGTGATTCCTTCCAACCTTTTCTAAAAAATAGCATGTTTTGACAGGTGTAAACTGGCCTTTACAGTGTTGCAAGCTCACTAATTAGATTATCGACGTGACATGTCTCTAACAATTTCAACTATTCCAACTCTCTATAAATTTCATTTACCAAATTTTCAACGTTTAAACTACATTTTAAAGGTCACGTGACTAATTTTGACAAAAGTCAAGTAGCCTTTACAGTGTTGCATGCTCAGAATTACATTATCCACGTTACGTAACATGTGTTTCACAATTTCAGCTTTTACAACTGTCGAAGTTTCATTTAGCAAATTTTCGCAGTTCAAACAATTTTATGGTCACATAACTGTTTTTCACAAATGTCAACTGGTCTACAGACAACCTTTACAGTGTTGCAAGCTTAAAAATTGGATTATCAAAGTCACGTGACATGTTTTTAACAATTTCAAGTATTCCAACTCTCTATAAATTTAATTTACCAAATTTTCAACGTTTAAACTTCATTTTAAATGTCACGTGACTAATTTTGACATGAGACAAGTAGCCTTTACAGTGTTGCAAGCTCAAAAATTGGATTATCAAAGTCACGTGACATGTCTCTAACAATTTCAACTATTGCAACTGTCTATAAATTTAATTTACCAAATTTTCAACGTTTAAACTACATTTTAAAGGTCACGTGACTAATTTTGACAAAAGTCAAGTAGCCTTTACAGTGTTGCATGCTCAGAAATGAATTATCCACGTCACGTAACGTGTGTTTCACAATTTCAGCTTTTACAACTGTCTAAGTTTCATTTAGCAAATTTTCGCAGTTCAAACTATTTTTATGGTCAGGTAACTGTTTTTGACAGATGTCAACTGGTCTACAAACAATCTTTACAGTGTTGCAAGATCGAAAATTGGGTTATCAAAGTCACGTGACATGTCTCTAACAATTTCAACTATCGCAACTGTCTAAAAATTCAATTCAACAAATTTTCAACGTTTAAACTACATTTTAAAAGTCACCTGACTAATTTGGACAAAAGTCAAGTAGCCTTTACAGTGTTGCATGCTCAGAATTACATTATCCACGTTACGTAACATGTGTTTCACAATTTCAGCTTTTACAACTGTCGAAGTTTCATTTAGCAAATTTTCGCAGTTCAAACAATTTTATGGTCACATAACTGTTTTTCACAAATGTCAACTAGTCTACAGACAACCTTTACAGTGTTGCAAGCTTAAAAATTGGATTATCAAAGTCACGTGACATGTTTTTAACAATTTCAAGTATTCCAACTCTCTATAAATTTCATTTACCAAATTTTCAACGTTTAAACTACATTTTAAAGGTCACGTGACTAATTTTGACATGAGACAAGTAGCCTTTACAGTGTTGCAAGCTCAAAAATTGGATTATCAAAGTCACGTGACATGTCTCTAAAAATTTCAACTATTGCAACTGTCTATAAATTTAATTCACCAAATTTTCAACGTTTAAACTACATTTTAAACGTTACGTGACTAATTTTGACAAATGTCAAGTAGCCATTACAGTGTTGCATGCTCAGAATTGCATATCCACGTCACGAAACGTGTATTTTACAATTTCAGCTTTTACGACTGTCTAAGTTTCATTTAGCAAATTTTTGCAGTTCAAACTATTTTTATGGTAAAACTGCATTATCAACGTCACGTGACGCTTTTACAACTGTCTGAAATTTCAAAGTTCAAACTATTTTCATGATCACGTGACTGTTTTGACAGGTGTTTTTTTGCTGGTGATTGTGACGCAACTGAATTTTCCTATTTGGAATTTGATCTAATATTCGGTGAAAAACTAGTCGTCATGAACGTAGAACATAAATCAAGACGTTCTCGAGATAATCCGGGAAGGCAGAACGAGAACCAAACCTCCTATAATCTAATTCCAGCCGCATATTCACACGCGGCGGCTGATCATAATTTTGAACAATCCGGGGCTTTAATTTCAAAACACAAATTCCAGAAATTAAACAGGCAACGCCGTTTTCCCCGGATATCCGGAGAGATGCTCGAAATTAGATGCATTCGGGATACAAGACTTCGTTCCGCGCTTAAATGCTTTACAATGAATATCTTATGTTTCTGGTTTGGGGCAGAAACACTTCGTTTTTACCCTGCTAGAATTAACATCTGAAATGGTTTGTTGTGATTATAATTACACTATAAGGCCCACTAAGAGTAACTGAGCCAAAATAAGCTTTCCTTTCAGTGTGACGAACTTAATTCCGCAGTAGAAACTTTCGTAGGTGAAATAGTTTGAGCAAATATTCATTAAGCGTCTAAAACAACTTGAAGAGCAAATTTAGAGTCTTTTAGGGAGTCCGCGACCGTAAAACGGCGGCCACATTAATATTTAAATGCACAGGAGAGTAAAGTTTCGAAAAACAATATTATCCTGGAAACTAGGCGGAATTTCGTATTAAGGAAATGGCGATTTCCCTGGGCGAACCACTGGTTTAGGGTCGTTTAACAAAGTCACTGATTAAATATCTCTCCAGAGTCGTGTCAATAAATTTAAATAATTTGATTCACACCATGCAAATGTTTGTCAATACAGGGTGGTCCAGTTTTAAATGTCAATAATTCACCAATCCATAGCCAATTAAAAAATAAGTTGACATTCATTATGTCATTTTCCTGAAAAGTGCTTCGTAAGGAAAATACAGTCCTTCAAATTTCTGTTTAAAAAATCGTTTTTTTTTGTCATAACTGTCAGACCGTTGGAGCAATATTGATCAAATTTGGAACAAGCACTTTATTACACGTTATTACGGTCAAAGACCCAAAACTAACCCAACCCAACTTAAAAATTGTCTTGGAAACGGAAAAATCACTTAAGAAGTTTAAAAAATATTATTGTAGCCAGTTTTCATAGTTTCCAGACAAACTAAAAGACTTTAGTTTTAAATATTGAATTAGAAAAGATAAAAATTTCAGAAGCTTAAAAATTGTGTTTGTAACCAGTTTTCATGCAAATCGAGAGACTTTAATACTAAAAATTGACTTGTAGACATAAAAACTACTTTTTCAAGAATTTGTTACAACCAATTCATATATTTAAACCTTAAAAATTGACTGGAACCCCAAAATGTGACTGAACTAATGAAAAGTGACATCAGAAGCTTAAAATTTGCATTTGAAGTAAGTTTTCATAATTTGAAGACAAATTTCAATATTTTAGTCTTGAAAATAGTCTTAGATGCAGGACATTGACATTAGATTCATGAAAATTGTCTTGAAAACGAACTTTTCGTGCTTTTTACTTTGCTTTTCATTTTCTTCGAATTCTGGAGTATTTTTAGTGCTTCAAAACTGCTTTCAGCTTGGAAAATCGAGTTTCAAGACTATCTTCACCAAGTTATTGACATAGCAAACTTAAAAAACAATTTTTACGTTCTTCATAGACTTAAAATGGCATTCCAAGCTTTGTCACTATTAAATCGACTTCTAGACACCTCTGTGCTAAAAATTCGGGTATTTCTTAATAAACTAGACTGTTTTTAGTGTTTTAAGGCTGTTTTCAGTGCCTCAAATCGAGTTTCAAGACTATCTTTACAAAGTTTTTGACTTATCAGGCCTAAAAGCCTGTGTGTCCACTGACTATAGTCTTGAAAATGTTATTTCAAGCTTCTTCACTATTAAATTGACTTCTACACTCATAGGTGCAATAAATTGTAGCACCTCTAAGAAATTCAGACTGTTTTTAGTGCTTTTTAAGACTGAAAAATCGAGTTTAAGACTATTTGCAAAAGTAAAGTTTCTTCAGTAATTAAAGTAAAAAATTTTGATACCAAATGCTACAATAATAGTCTTGAGAACTAATTTTTAGAAATAAAATAGTCCGAAAATTAATTTACTTCTAGACTTGTTGTCCAGTCCAGAAAATTGAGTTGTACACCAAAGTCTTGAAAATATACTTTTGGACTCTCTTTAGTCCTAGTAAAGTCAGTTCTAGCATTAAAAGTCAACTATTATATTATTTTTAGTAGTAAAAAATGAGTTTCATGCACAATACAATCTTTGTCTTGATTTCCGGACTTTTTTTAGTTCTTGAATGCTAGTTTCAGACACTCAACCAGGATGGCAGTCTGAGAAAGCGAATCATAAGACCATTCCTAATAGTAAAAAAGTTTTTAGACTATTCAATACAAATTTGGTCTTTCACAAGTCTTGGATGTTCAGTTTTAAACTATAAAACGATTTTTTAAATTGAAATTTGGAGGACTGTATCTTCCTTAGGAAACGTTTTTCAGAAAAATGACATAATGCAAGTCAACTTATTTTTTGATTAGCTATCAAATGGTGAATTATTGACACTTAAAACTGGACCACCCTGTATAATTAATTACTGGAGGGTTAATTCATAATATGATTCAAATTTTAACTCTGAGATGATTCTGAAATGTTGTTGTTATTGAATTATTACAATAAATAACAATAACTCTTCCAGAGTGTTTTTTACCTACAAAATCCGTATCCGTTTCGCAAATAACCGTTTGTCAAAATGAACGCCGTACACACACATCGGTTAAGTAGGTTTAAATTTTGGGTATTGTGAGTTCCCATTTTGGCTAACATGCTGCCCCGAAATTCCCCAAAGTATTTCCCGACCTGGATTTTTGCTCTATCCACGTTTTAAGCAAATCCTGTTATCATATATTCCCGTGTCCCAAGGCAAGGTTCCTGCCCGTATAACTGAGACTGTTGTTTGGATTTTGTTTCGTTGATTTATACACCACTTTTGTTCGAGATTTATTTTATTTTCCCAAATGAAGCTGTAATTTATCGGCTCGGCGGTTTAGTACGGTTTCGTGCCAAGCTATCATGAACTGTTAAATTTACCTACATAAATTGTATATAGTGGTGTTTAAGTTGCAAAAAAAAGCTGTCTTGACACTAATTAAGTATGTGGTTTCAGGTAATTACTAGAACCAATCAATATCAGTCAGCACTTATAAATTTCCAGGTAAAGTCGCATTAAGGCTGATTCAATAACCTTAAAAGCCGCTGTATGCAACAGCATCTCCAAAGAGATTAAATAACGAAATTGAGCTGTCTCCGCTCTCAATCTAACAAATGCATTGAGAAAAGATGTCGGGTAATCCGGGGGATAAATTCTGCAAGATTTAAATTCGGCTTTTTTCCTCCTGTCACGAAGAGTTATCTCCTCCTGATTTATTTCAGTCGACGTCGTTCTTTATTTTTAAGTTAGTTTTAATATAGGAAGATAATTCGAAGCAGCTAGAAAGAAGCTATTGCTACGAAGGATATATTACTTTCAATGCAGTCGTAGATAACTCGTGAAAAATACAAAAGCATTAACCATGATAAAATAACAGTGAAGATGTGTGAGAAAAATTGCTGCTGCACAAAGATCCCGACTACCAAATAATAGAAACATTGTCTTGAAGTATTATATACCCACCAATTGCAATACTTTTAACTTCATTACTCACAATTACTAGAAAATGCACTAATTAATTTATCATGAACATTAAAACTTCCAGAAACTACGAAACAGTAGCAGGACCACACTTATAAATTATCGTTAACAATTTGATTTCGCAATTAACCGGATAGATCATTATCAAAAGCGCACCATTACCTCTACTGGCTAGTATAGTGGCGATATTTATGCCTTCCTAGTCTCTAATTTTAATTAAACATTAACAAATGCCCTACGCAAATTCTATTCCATTGTAATTACTCTAAAAGTTTGCCAATGGTGAATACCAATGAGACCGTTCAATTTCTGACCGGGATTTTCGGGTTTGCTTTAAACATTAGCCCTGAAATTAATGTTTGTTATTCGGTTATTGAGTTTTATTGTTTTGTTCTTTCTGATGGAAATCTGCTTAGTGTAGATTACGTATAAAAGCAACTTTCCAACTCATGGCTGGTCACAAATCACTTTAATCTATCTAAGAAAAGTTCTATAGGAGTTAGTAACAGTGGAACAGGCCCAGTCCGAAATCAATTTCGATCTTATCGATGCCTTTCGCATTGAAAAACATCTGCAATAACCTATAAAAGTTGAATCGGCACGATTTTTCTTAAGGAAAATAGAAGGGATAATGGCTTTAATAGTTTGAACTGGTCGTATAGGTGCCCTTTTCAAGATTGCTTTCCTTATGTTGGGCACTGCTTTTCAAATCTCAGAAGTCTTTTATTAGCATGGAGTGAGTTATTGTATGATTAAAATCGATAGGTTGATAGCAATTACTCACAAAGATGAAATCTGCGACACAAGCCGAAGATGAGTAATAGCCATTACATGCGAGTAGAATACCATACCACAGTATATAAATAGTCTAACTATAGACTATTTATACAGGGTGTCCGGAAAATACGTGTACAACGTTTGACGACAGACTCCTGACGTCAAAATATGTCGATCTAAGCCGACTTAGTTATATCCAAAATTGTCTCGTTTAGCCGGTAGAGGGCGTCAAAAATTTGTAAAAATATTGGGTACAATTTCATTTCTTAAAGAGTATTGATAAGTGTATTCAGCAAGATGGCGGTCATTTTACACATTTGCTTAAGTAATGTTTTTGGTTTACTTAGTTTCTTACAATAAATAATTTCAACTTTATTATACCTACTTTGATGTATGCAGGTAATTGTAAATTTTTTTTTCTGGCGAAACAGCTCATCCACCGGGAAATATTAAAGAGGTAAAATAGCTTCAAAATACTTCCGGTCACTCGACAAAAATATCTGGGTTGTCATAACGCCGTTCATATAAAAAATGAGGAGAAATGTTGACGTATTATATCACTTTTATAACACTTCCACTTATTTACAGCCGGTGACTATACTACTAGAAAACGTCATTTTATAGTATTAGTCTACATACTAAAATTCATTAAAATCCATTAGCAGGTTTTCACGTAATTTAGTAAAAAACCAATATTTTTACAAATTTTTGACGCCCTCTACCGGCTAAACGAGACAATTTTGGATATAACTAAGTCGGCTTAGATCGACATATTTTGACGTCAGGAGTCTGTCGTCAAACGTTGTACACGTATTTTCCGGACACCCTGTATACTGTGACCATACTTTATGGATTAAAAGTGCACTTTTAAGGGATAAAAGAGAAACTTTTTCAGGGATTTAAAAAAAAATGGAATTAAATATAGAAATTTGCAATAGCAATATCCAAAGGACTTGCTCCCAAAAATCCCAAGTTATACAAGAAGAACAAGTTTGTGAAAAATGCTCATAATGATCTGTTACATAAAGTAATACTGATAACATTGGTCGATTTGATGGGTTAAAACGAGATGAGTTACTTAAAATAAGCCATATTAAAGATAAAAGGATGGTTATACAGGGTAGTCCAGTTTTAAGTGTCAATAATTCACCATTTGATAGCCAATCAAAAAATAAGTTGACTTGCATTATGTCATTTTTCTGAAAAACGTTTCCTAAGGAAAACACAGTCTTCCAAATTTCAATTTAAAAAATCGTTTTATAGTTTCAAACTTGAACTTGAACATTCAAGACTTGTGAAAGTCCAAATTTGTACTGAATAGTCTAAAAACTTTTTTACTATTAGGAATGGTCTTATGATTCGCTTTCTCAGACTGCCATCCTGGTTGAGTGCCTGAAACTGGCATTCAGGAAATAAAAAGAGGCCGAAAATCAAGACAAAGATTGTATTGTGCATGAAACTCATTTTTTACTACTAAAAATAATATAAAAGTTGACTTTTAATGCTAGAACTGACTTTACTAGGACTAAAGAGAGTCCAAAAGTATATTTTCAAGACTTTAATTGGTGTACAACTCAATTTTCTGGACTGGACAACAAGTCTAGAAGTAAATTAAATTTTCGGACTATTTTATTTCTAAAAATTAGTTCTCAAGACTATTATTGTAACATTTGGTACCAAAATTTTTTACTTTTATTACTGAAGAAACTTGACTTTTGGAAATAGTCTTAAACTCGATTTTTCAGTCTTAAAAAGCACTGAAAACAGCCTTAAAACACTAAAAACAGTCTAGTTTATTAAGAAATACCCGAATTTTTAGCACTGAGGTGTCTAGAAGTCGATTTAGTGACAAAGCTTGGAATGCCATTTTAAGTCTATGAAGAATGTAAAAATTGTTTTTTAAGTTTACTATGTCAATAACTTGGTGAAGATAGTCTTGAAACTCGATTTTCCAAGCTGAAAGCAGTTTTGAAGCACTAAAATTAGTCCAGAATTCGAAGAAAATGAAAAGCAAAGTAAAAAGCACGAAAAGTTCGTTTTCAAGACAATTTTCATGAATCTAATGTCAATGACATTACTAGTTATTATTATTACTTATTACTTTCAAGACTAAAATATTGAAATTTGTCTTCAAATTATGAAAACTTACTTCAAATGCAAATTTTAAGCTTCTGATGTCACTTTTCATTAGTTCAGTCACATTTTGGGGTTCAAGTCAATTTTTAAGGTTTAAATGTATGAATTTGTAGTAACAAATTCTACAAGTCAATTTTTAGTATTAAAGTCTCTCGATTTGCATGAAAACTGGTTACAAACACAATTTTTAAGCTTCTGAAATTTTTATCTTTTCTAATTCAATTTTCAAAACTAAAGTCTTTTAGTTTGTCTGGAAACTATGAAAACTGGATACAATAACATTTTTTAAACTTCTTAAGTGAATTTTCAGTTTCCAAGACAATTTTTAAGTTGGGTTGAGTTAGTTTTGGGTCTTTGACCGTAATAACGTGTAATAAAGTGCTTGTTCCAAATTTGATCAATATTGCTCCAACGGTCTGACAGTTATGACAAAAAAAACGATTTTTAAACAGAAATTTGAAGGATTGTATTTTCCTTAGGAAACACTTTTCAGGAAAATGACATAATGAATGTCAACTTATTTTTTAATTGGCTATGGATTGGTGAATTATTGACATTTAAAACTGGACCACCCTGTATATGTAAAAGCGACAAAAAAAACTAAAATATTAGCTCAATTTCAAAATTAGAGATACTCGTATATAAAGCCATTGTCAGGTGTTCTATTGAGTTTATGTTTATCTGCACTTAGCAGAATAACATTACTAACAACGTGAAATTGGAAACTTTAAAAAAAAGAACCAAATTGGATTTACCTAAAACAAAAATCTAATCCATTCAGCAGACCGTACAACATCAGCAATAAACCTGTTTCGTTATATATCAGTGGATGCAAGAATACGTAAAATAATGATTTTTTTCTTGTTAAGGGGATAAAGATATCGCTTTGGAACAGCGAAATCGAAAAGCCCGTATACTGAAACGTGTATAGACAAAACCGTTAAAATACCCGGAAATGTAATCCCGTAATATATGTGTACAGAGATAAACTCAAGTCGAAAATATATGTGCTACTTTTTCCACAAATTCGGGGGGTTCTTAAATCAGTATACCGATTTATGGGTTTGAAGTCAACGACCATTATTTAAACTCGACTATAACTTACAACTGGGAAAAATGAACAGCGTACATTTAAGGATGATATACACAGTCGAAGAATGAAAAAATATTGACTTTAACCGTGGAAGATTTTCAGATGATCGCGATGAAAACTAAACACTCTCCCGAAATCGTCTTCACCAAGGTAGCTATTCCATTGTTCTTAGATGGTAACAGCGTCGTTTCATTACTTTCTAATGCCGCCTCCTATGTTGTAATTCCCATAGTGTAATTTCCTAGTATCCGAATGTCGTAATTTCGAAACAGAAATTGCCGGAGTAAAGAGAGGCAAATGGATTTTCAGAAACACGGTATCTGGGAAAGGTTGAAAATTAGATGCAGCCGGGATACAATGCACCTACAATTAGATGCTCCAAAATGAACATTTTCCGAAACAGATGTTTGCTGAAATATTATAATGCGAATCGATAGACTGGCGAGCATGTGGGCCGCTCCGACTTGGGTATTTTGTTGTCGCTTCGAAACTGCCCTTAGTACTTGTTTTAAAAGGATTTCTATGTTAGAATTTCCTGGTTGTTGTTTCGACTGCTATAAGTCACCTAAACGTGAACAGGCAACAATTTTCGTGTCATAATACTAAGCATTGTCAGATTATGCTCATCAAATTGACGTGATGACCAGTTTAGATATGCTCTTTTAGTAGCATGAATAATGATATTGGAATTCTAATTCTTGTTTACCATTAACCTTTTATTTTTACAGTCCCTTAGATCAAGTTTGTGTTCCGATGGAATACATAAGCTGGTGTAGGGGCTATAATATCTTCTGACATAGCCAAGTGCATTGGGAACTTTGTCCCCATATCAGAAAGGACTATGCTACTTCAGATCAATGCCATTCCAACTAAAATCAAGTTTATGTCCCAGAAGACAGAGTTTATAGAGTTCTATGACTCGATCAACTCCGTAATTGAGAAAATACCTAAACATGAACTTCTCATTGCGATGGGAGACTTCAATGCTAAGCTGGGAGTGACATGGACTAGGGGAAAGAAATGAGCGGGGAGATCTACTGGAAATTTTTGCAGAGAGCAACGATCAAGATAAACCAGAAAAAATAGTACGAAACCAAATTGACTATCTGCTCGTGAATAGAAGATTCCGTAACAGCTGCACGTCTGTTAAAACCTATCCTGGAGCCGACATAGAGTCAGCCCACGTACCACTCGTAGATCTGTTCAAAACCAGAATGAAAAAAGTACTTACGAAGACCCCCAAAATATATAAAATGATACTTCTGAAAGAACAGGAAACGAAAAGAAAAGTCGAAATAAATCTAAATAAACAAATCAATGATATTGAGGAACAACTGGTAACTGAACAGACAATTAACAGAATACAGAAGGCTGTGGAAGATATAAGGGAAGTATATCTTATAAGACCAACAAGAGAAAATCATGTATGATGTACACAGGAGAATGCTGAAAATGTCTAGGTTAAAAGACCGAAAGTTCTAAAGACAATGAAGAAAAACCTGGAACTGATGAACATAATTAAAGCACGTAAACTGGAATATCCAGGTCATATCATGCAAAACAAACAAAGATACGGTCTGCTGCAGACAATCTTACAAGGAAAATACTTTGGACGAAGAGGACCAGAAAGACGCAGAACATCGTGGCTCAAGAACCTCAGGATCTGGTTCAATAAAACATGTACACAACTGTTCCGGATTGCTGCAGACAAAGATCGCCATGATGATCGCCAATATTCGTAACGGGCACCCTAAGAAGAAGATCAAGTTTGAGTATTGATTCTAGAGCAAAAATCAAACAAATTCTGCTTATCTACATGGGTTGTCAGAATAATGACCTAAACATTAAACTATAACCAGTCTCCTGACAGAAAGGAATAATTACTCATTTGACGTTTATTTAATCCACAACCAGGTCAGCCTCGGCTTACTAAAATAAATCCCGCTTAATTTGGCCCAAGTGAGAAAATCAAGTTTATACGTGTTTAAACAGACATGCAAATGTAAACTTTTCAAAACAAAGTTGTTCATGCAGATAAAGAGGTCAGGTGAGATCCGGCTCATCGAGCAAATGTTACGCTGGGGCAGTAATATTTTGCTCAAACTAACTAGAATTAATTTTCCGGTTAGCCGCTAGTATAACCGTGACAAAAAGCCGTCAAACTAGAAACGGGTTCGTATTTAATTAATTCTCTCTACTTCTGGAAAAGTTTGTGATGAGAAAACTGGGAAGTTTTCGATGAATATAAAGGAGAAGGCTGAGCTAAATCTACTATTGTGTCAATTACTTGATTCTATTATACTCTGTTTGGTCAAGTATCAAAAGAAAATCTGTAGCTGAGTTATAATAAGGTAAATTTTAAAAATAAGTAATTAAACCTAATAACAAGAATATACAGATAAAACAGAATTTCGTTTAGTGTACCATAATGGGGGCCTGCCTTTTCATCTATACATACACTACCTGGATGTAGGTAATTAATATTAATAAGGTAAATCCAGGTAGTAATTTCCTAATTTGTCCTAATTGTTTAGTGGAAGTAAAGGACTTCATCTGGCATTCGTTGGAAAACTCTCATCCAAGTATTTTAAAGTGGTTCTTCGACTATTAAACCCCTCATAACAACCGTCACAACTAAAATGAAAGTCATTTTGTCAATCTAGGAATTGCATAAACTATCGCTCAATACAGCTAACTTAACTTGACCAAGAACTTAGTTTCCTAAGGGGTCGTTCTGAACTATTCCCCATGGAGATTCTTTAAATTTAAGGACAGCAAGAGCCCTATTCTAGCAAATTTAATACCCAAACGCACCTGAGCTATAGAACGTGAAATGGAGAAAATCAGTTGTAAAGAAGGACGGAAGCATTATATTCGGAAATTCCATTGTTTTAGAGCTTCAACGGTGGAAATTTAGAGCTATGAATTTATTATAGTGCGTCGAAATCCGCTCGAATAAGTGTAGTAAAGCTTTTGTTCTATTTTCAGTTTTTTTATTTATTTATATCCCATTAGCAGACAATGGTTTATATTCCGATGACTGTTAAAAGCTACACATTTTTTTAGGTTAACCAACATTGTGGGGAAAAAACAAATTAACGAAGAAATCCCTCAAAAGCCCTACAGTTTCGCATTTTCCAAGTATTCTTAAAGGGGCAAACGCTACAAAGACTGCAAATAGAGAACACACAATTCGATAGAGTCAAGAGCAAAATAAGGAAAATAATTGAGTTTGGTTGTTTTGTTCGATGCTTGAGCCCCATAGTTTGTTTTTTTCTTAATTTGAAATGTTGTTACACAGCTTGTATAATAAAGTTAGAATAGCAAAGTGGTAAAAAGGCAACAAACTCAGTCACGCAAATAATGATTTAAGGAAAATTAACTACATAAAGATAAAAGTTAGCAAATTTAGGGTTGTCTTACTAATGACAACCCCTTTATGATACCGTTAGTTAAAACCAAGAGAAAACGGGTACAACCCTGAAACTTACATCATTCATCATTTTGATCCATTAAAATAGTCAAGATAAACGATTTACTGCCGTTCGGACATACGCACCTTTTCTCATTAAAACTTGGAAATCTCAATGACAATTACTAAGTATGCAATAAAGCGAGTAACAGCGTTTTGAAGAGAGATGAGCCCCGGAAGGCCAGTAAAACTTATTAAGCACGCGTATAGCATAACTCAAGCGACGATGTTCATCCTCCGTAATAACCAAGAGAGGGCTTCCTAATCGTCGAGCCGCTTAAAAAGTTCCACTTTCTAAATGAAAATACTTTGAAAACTAATTTGATCTTATTAGAAAGCGTGTCCTTTTCCCTGTACGGATCGGAAAAAAACACATTTTAAGAAAACGGTAAAAACTTGATGGTTATCATTGTGATATAATTATTTTGATAGTTATCACATAACCGTATAAGCTGTAGTGTCACGTGACTACTGTTATTAACGTCAAAACTGTCAATCTTTACCCCAAATTGGTCAAAATTGTAGTTTCGAACAGTTGATCATTCAGGCGTTTCACAAAATTGGACAGGAAGATAGCCTTGGTCCATTTTTATTAGAACCTCCTGATCTTTACGCAGAATTGGTCTACTGAAGGACAGAATAAACAATAGGGCTATCAATGACCTACAGAGACAGTAATTTAAGTTCTACCAGATCAGTCAGAAACTCAATAGAGACATAGGTAAAACGAAAACCATGACCATCACTAGGGAACCAACGAGATGCAAGCTGGTAATAAATAATAAACCCATAGAACAGGTCATACAATTTAGATACCTGGGCATATTTATGTCCAGCGCTCAAGACCCGGTAAGGGACCTGACAAACTATGTCTCAGGCCAATAATGACATATGCTATAGAAGCGAGAAAGGATACCAACAAGGCCAACAGAAATGTTACGCCAAAATCACTGGACATTAGAACACAATGCGACGTCAGGATGTGGTGAGATGGGGAAAGCAGAGAAGAAGCGAATAACCACGTGAAGAGGATGACCAACAATAGACTACCACGCATTGTACTAGAAGGTACCTGCAGAGACTCGTCCACCTGGAAGACCACCAAACAGATGGAGAGACAGCTAGAAGTCCACATCTCAATGTCAAAAGTCATTATTACATTATAGCAAGTCCCAAGGTATTGCAAGGAATATTGCTTTTACTAACCAAAGCTTTACAGAGTAACAGAAGTTTGCGAAATCAACAACATGCCCTTAAACACAAATAAAACAAAGGTTATGATAATATGAACAAGCTATTGATGGCCAGTTACATCGATAAACTACCTGGACACATTTCTTAACAACAAATGGGAACAAATAAATAAAATTAAGATCCGAATTGAGAAGAGTAGAAAAGCTTTTAATTGGATGAGAAGCGTGCTGTGCAATTTAAATATAGGCTGGAGAAATGCTACGATTTCTCAATACTAACATATGAGGTGTCTTGAAAATAAGGATTTTCTTTTCAAGAAAATAAAGAAAATTTATTTATTTAATTTATAGAAAAGGTACATTTTTGTAGGGATGTCAAGTGTTTACCATTATAGTTAGTTTTAGTAGGATTGTATGTATGAGGATGTCAAAGGTAATGTCAAAGGAGGTGAAAAAGGTGGTACGTGGAGGTAGAAGGTGGGAAAAAAGGTTTTTTTGTTTTTTGGTTGTTGATTGTCAAGAGAGACTTTTGATGAGAGCTGGAAAGTGAGTTTTCTAAAAAATTCGAGCAAAAATCAGACTATTGAAGATCAGGGGATCTTAGAAAGCTTTTTCCTTCCGGAACGGAAGTTACTGAGTGTAATACCGAGTGCTACCAGCAATTGTACCGTCTAGTCCACGTTATGACATGGAGCAGATTGTTAGAGGACCTATTCCAGAAGTGGTTAAATCGATAACCGAGGAGGCCTCCCGGCTGTTACCGAGGTACAGCCTTTGCAGTTAAAAATCCACCTCAACGGAAAAGAAGAAGATTGGTCAACTGACGGTTTATTTAGGACAATTTGGACTCTTTGACGAAGAGTATTAGTTGTAAGTAGTTTGTAATTTTTTGTATTAAAGACATTTGTAGTTTCAATGATATATTTAGAAGCAGGATTTTTAGGTAGAAAGTAAGTTAGATAGGTTTAGTTATTTACCTTAAAAATAACTTGGCATCCCTATTATAAAATTTTTATTCAAGCTTATTTATTTAAATTTTCTTTATTTACTAGATTATTAGAATGAATGGTCAGGGTGAATCTGATGCCAGTTATGATGATATTATCATGCAACTAGGAGGTGAGGGAGATTTGAGTAAATCTCATCTTCAGGGGGTAGAAACTTGGACTATGACCGATGTTGCATGTAAACGTCTGGAAGCATTTGAGATGTGATACTACAGACGCATGCTTAGAATATCATGAATTTACCACGTAACCATCAAAGCCGTCCTACAGTGTATGAAAGAACAACAAAACGAGGTTTTAAACCTAATTAAAGGACGCAAACTTTCATACTTCGGACAGGTTATGCAAAACCAGAAGTGTAGCCTACTTTAGCTCTGAAAAACGACGAATATCGTGGATGCAAAATCTAATACAACGGACAGCAAATAAAATCATATAAGCATAGTAATCACCAACGTTAACTGAGGATAACGCACAAAAAGAAGAAGATAAAGTCTACTACCAACTTGATCTATGCAGCAACAACATACTCAGGTATGAACGATGCCGATGTTCAAATATTTAGAATGCCCGACCTGGGGTTTAACCGCCGTCGATCCGATACGAACATCAAACAACACCTGCCGAACGTCCTGCAAGATCCTACGCCCATTGTCCGGCTTATCCCAGATTAAATTAGGTGACTGGGGCGACACTATTAATTACTGTCTTACAGCGACAGCGACCATTGTACGAAGCCAATAGCGGCCCTTTGTCCCATTACAGAAGGCGCGTGAAAGCCACTGCCACAAAGGGCCATTATACAATTAATATGCGGCCGAACGCCGAACGTGTCCATTGTACCGGAACATGAAAACGCCATCGTGATTTGGTTGGGAAAAAGCTCCTAATCTAATACCAAAATGGGGACGAGTAAGAGTCCTCTGGTATCATTTTCTGTTCCCTATCTAACTCTTGTTTTTTTGAATTTTTTAAACATTAGGAAGGTTTTACTTACATCACATTAAGCTTAAAAGTATTCAGGAAAATTGCAAATGCACTAGACTGATTTGGTCATAAACAAAACATAAGTAGCCATTGAGATGATTTAACGTTCACCTTGTTTTGCATCAAATATTTAGAAGAAACTCCTCCAGCTAACACTGGAGCCATAAAACATTTTTATTTTATTCACTTTATTGTAATGCCATGTAACCTTCCCAACTTAGCCGGTAGCAAGGTGAAAATCCATAATTTTTAATCACTGACTTCTTGTAGCCTACTTTTCCAAACTTCCGTTTAACTTGTTATAATTAAGACATACTACCAGCAAAGGTCAACAGAAAATCGTGAATTTACCGAATTTGTCAAGACTATTTTGAAATCCAACGTTACGTTTCCGGTCTTAAGAGAATTTATTACCTCACTTTTCCACAGGGGCAAACAAGCTAATCTGCATATTGTTATTAAAGAACACGAACTAGTTTCTACGCCAATAAAAACAACCAAAATTTAAATCAAAATATAAAAACAAATTACCGAATTTAGCTGGGGGAAAGCTTTTAAACCAACCTTAACCCAGCAAACTTCACTAAAACTTCAGAAATAATAAAATGTTTGTGAGTTGGACCATTCGTAAGTTCCCGGCAAATGAGTTGACTAATTTTTGGGCACATTTATTTTATTTTATTAGAGGACATAAGAACTTCTTTTTTATGAGTGCCTCATCGTCCTTGGGGCGGTTCTTGTAAATTAGGGTTTGTTTTTACGGCGATATTACTACTTTCAGAAATGCATGGGGTTGTACGTTATCGTCGACAAAAGTTGGGAGATATGAAGTAGTGAAAGTTCAGCCGATGTTGTTTAGTTATGTCAGTCGTAACTATTTCAAAACTACTTCCCCAACCTCAGTGAACATTGTTCTCAAAATAAATAAGCCGTGTACCAGCTAACGACACGTCAACTCTGCATTACCGTTGATGAAAACGAAAATTGAAACCTGCAGAGACGCTGATTTGGTATTAGCATAACCCGGCTGTTTCAATTCCCGGTCGAATTAAAACAGAAATTTCTATTTGAGTTTTGACACATGTTTGTTCTGGATTTGCCAAAGGTATATATTTGGCTTGAAGTAGCAATTTTGAAGTTAAAGTTCGACGAGGGTTAATAACATTTATCTGTAAACGTCAAGTTTTAAGGTGGGTCATTGCTATATATACTTTGGAGTATATCGCTACCCCAATTAGCAATCCTTGTAATTCTAAAAAGACACATTTGTAGATGCCCTATAAAATCTCTCATTTATTTTATTTGACACATACATATGATGAGAATATTTTTTTCCTTAAAAGGTTGGTATGCAAATCAGAATTTGTGAAAAAGTTGAGTTACGAAGTTTGCTAATTAAAATAAAAAGTTTTTTTACTTATAAGTAATAGATAAAGTAAAAATATTGCCACCTCCCACCTCGTTCTTTGTCTTTATATAAAGAACCAAATATAAAGTTGTAAAACATGTGGCTATCTATCACTATTTCTTTTACGAATATTTGACAATTTTTCTTTTAGTTTTACTTGCATAATATGCAGCTCTACTGTTGTTTTTTCTTATACCTATATATTAGCAATATTAACACTACATCCTGTGATTTCCTTTTATATTCATTTATTGGGCTTATATTGCCTTCTTATTGTTTACTGTTTTAAGCGCCAATTTACTGCCTGATGTACTAAATTATATTAGCCATATATTGGTATTGGTTTTTATCTGAAAAAAGTACACTTGTATAAATTGTGTCTCGTCGAAACTGACCTATGTGCCTTGTTAGGAATGCTAACCTTTAAAATACAATTTTCCGAACATTACTAACTCTCTGCAGTATAGTATTTCTCATGCACATAATATATGAGTCGATGTCAAAATACATATTACTTTTTATATAAAAATATAAAATATGTCCATTACACACGCAAGTTTATAAAAAAACACACAAACCACTCATGATTTCTCTTTCCCTCTTATACATATAATACTAATTGTTGGGATTGATTGAATAACGAACTTCCTTTGCTACTTATTCTGGCTTTCAAGTAACAAGTAATATATGCAAGACAGGATATCTTAAGTCAAATCATTAAAATATTTGAGGTAATTAAAAGTAAGGCATCTTGAAACATCTCAAAAATCGAAAAAGCCCAGGACCAGACGAGATAACAAATTAAATGTTAAAATACGGGGAGACAACCTACAAAAAAGAAATATTTACTCTCTTCAGAAACATCATAATAGAACAAAAAGTACCAAATGAATGGTAAAGCAGCATAACGGTACCTATAATTAAAAAGGGCCAGAAAACAATCCCGGATCAATTATCGTGGAATAACGCTTCTCAACAGCATCCTCAAAGCCTTCACTAGGACTTTGTTAGAGAACAAAACAAACAATCCTGTCGGAAAACGAACCCAAGGCAGACCTCCAAAACGCTGGAAAGAGTGCTGGACATCAACTTCCGAAGAGGCATAATAGGACAAAACATATGGACACCCATATTAGAAAGAAAGAAGAGGTAAGTAAAGTCAAATCAGCTTTTTACTTAAAAGCTCAACGCCAGCTAATTTTAGCATATTCTCAGTCACTTACAAAATAATATTAAGACAGCAAAAATATAGGAATATCTCGAGTTTTCACAAAAATAAACTTGAAGAAAGAAAATACTTGGTACCTAGTCAATATAAATAATTGGTTAGCAAAACTTTTTTGCAAATTATCGGGGGCAATACCATAAGAGCTCAGATTTAGCCGGATAATTTTTGTGCTTGTCTTAGAACACTTTCTTTTTGGTGTAACAGCACGAGACCTGTTGTAACTAAATCACGAGAGCGCAGCTCGAGAGATTTTGCCAAACAGGTCGAGTTTTGTACCATAAGAAAGAATGAGAAGACAAGCGGAAAAATTATCCTGTTAAAAATCTGAGCTCGAATGGTATTTGATAAGACAATTCTATGAATATAATCAATAATATAATAAGACTGCGACTTCCTTGTACTGGCAGAAATACATTTTTCTGGTTCTTTTGATTTTCTGCAGTAGAATTCTATCAGAAGCGAGCCATAACCAGAACAATACGAACAAAAATTAAAATTGACAGTGCCAGCAAAAATCTCAAGGTGAGACATTGCAACAATAAAAGTGTAGTGAAAATCCGTGGAAACGATGAAATCAACAGCAAAATTTATCCGATTTTTTTATCCGCTAGCAAACTCTCTTCCTTCCTTATTAGCCGATAGCAAACCGTGTTTTGATGACGTATATATGGCATTTTTTGTACATGAGTGGAATTGTCGCTGTCATTCTGGTGAAAATGCACTGCTCATATGGGACATTTAACACATGAGGGAAATATTCCCTGCAATTTTTTCGAAAATTATCGAATTACTATTATAACTTTTTTGCTTTATAACCATGGTTGAGTGGAATAATCTACTTTATCAATGGGTAATCTTTTCCCGAAAAAATATTAGGTATCGTACTTGCAATACACAATAGTTAACTGTCTTAGAAACTTACCTGTAAACTAGGATGACAGGCCAAATCTAGTAACATTTTCACAACGCCAATGTGTCCTTTGTTCACGCCGATATGCAAAGCGGTTTGACGACGTTTGTTCCGCGCGTTTAAATCGGCACCCGCGTGCGCGAGCAACTGTACCACGGCGGGTTCGTCCCCGAAAGCTGCGTGATGTACCGCACGATCACCGTCTTTGTCCTCGATTTCCACATCGGAATGGAAACGGAGTAGCACAGTGATCACTTCTAGATGACCGTTTTGTGAGGCTGCTTGCAAAGCAGTATGTCCTGGAAAATTAAGCTTTGAAATTTTTTTAATAATTGACAACCATGCAAAAAAAAAGAGATAGTAAAAATACACAATAAATAGAAGAATAACAAAGAAGAACGAGTAGATTATACGTGAGTAATGCTCGATAACATCGTTATCCTAAACGTGGATTAAACACTTAGAGTTAGTTAGGGACATGCAAATGTCATAGAGCTAATCAGTGATTAGATTTTAAACGTTGTTTAGCCGAACGGTGCAAACGGCATAAGAAATTTGGGATAGCAAAGCAGTAGATCAACTCATAAACAATGAATGCAATATTTCCTGATTCCTACTGTGATTGTAAAAGAGAAATGTACAAAAACGTTTTTTTTTTACGCAAGCTCCTATTTATTACAAATACGTCACTAAAATTCTTTGTAAAAATATGATACAATGAGAATAAAACACACTTTTTATGTTCATAGGATAGGGAAAGTAGGTGTCCAAAAGTCTAATTAAATTAGCCTATTTCCAGGTGATAAACACAATATTACTGTTTTCGCGGACTGAGGTTACCCGTGCGTCATCCCCCTGTGATTTAGAAGTAGACATGCATTATTGACTTCATCCTTGTCTATTGTTCACTTTCAGAAAGGGTAATGCAATTCCTAAGTGAATGTCTTCCAAAAAAAACATTTACTGATTAGCGCTTCTATTTCAGTCATTGTCAGTTTGAAAACCATCGAAATTTATTTGATTTGTTTACTATTAATTCTTTTCCGTTTCTTTGTGTTGTTGATCATTTATAAAGTTTTCTATTTACCACACCACCACAGTTTTTTTAAGAGCTATTGTTTCTACGCTTTTAACATTCTGTAAGTACTTTCATAATATTATTATTAATATTTTTATTTTTTTTATGTCGGCTGTCACGATCTAACCAAAATTGGCACAATTACTAACCTGTTTTGAAAAAAAAGTGGGAGTGTCTATTATGGTTTTTATTTAGCCATTTGGTTTTTCGTAAATTCGGAATTACTTACTATTACAGTATTTTTTTAGAAAATTCCTGGAAAAATTCTCCACAGACAAGCCCAGCAGTTAATTCTTAACTTTTGTGAATATTTTGAATTGGAAAAAACCAATGGAGGACCTTTAGAAGCTTTATCATCTGTTCAGGAAGTAAATAAGAAATTTTAAGGCCTTACATATTCTTACTGATGTATTTTTTTGATACTAGAAGGTTGTAGCTGCTTTGAAAATTTCCCGCAAAACTGTTTATTCGATTCGGAAAAAACAAGCAAGTAATCTTATGATTTTCTCACCTAGAAAACGTAAATCGAGATGTTATCGACGGGCCAAGACCACTGATTTATCTGAAAGCATTAAAATGGATGTTCGAAATACATTATATGATATGTACAACGATAGTATGTTAATAATAGTAAAATATATCTACTTTTGTAAGAAACATCTATTAACATTTCATTGTTTCCAAAGACTGAGATTTTTGGGTTGCATTATAGATTTTTCATAAAAATTTCTTGAAACATATTAATAATAAAGTCATAGAAAAAATAAAATAAGCGTCTACAATGTTTTCCAGCGGGTTTAAAATAAAATAAGTGGATTGCAACCTGAAAATGAGATATGAGATACTACACCATCACTCAGAATGTCTTATTGAATTTTTAATTTGTTGTATTTATTTTAGAGAAACATGTAACCATCGAGAACCTAAATCAAGAGCTTAAAGAAATACTACATATTGGTGATACATCTCTGAGAATTTTGGTAAATAAATTAGGTTTCAAACTTAGACGGAATTCTATGATCCAAACGGAGACTTCTCATAAATAAAAAATGTTATTTCGGTCAAGATATTTTTGATTTGCTTTGGTATAAGGTTGTTTTAGTGCAAATTTGCAGCCCAAGATCTCTACTTTCTGACTGACAATACACGCAAAATTTTAAACGTGACGAAGCTTTAGACACGCCCTTTTCTATAATATGAACACAACAGGTTTGTTGACGAAAACTTGATTTGATTCATAAGATTATAAATGACGTAGCTTTCGTGACGCACGGGTAAACTCACTCCGCAAGAACAGTATATTATCCAGTTATTATACAGAGTTCTCTCATCTCTCTATAGTAACTAGACAGCGTTTGGTACTCACCCGCAAAAACGCCATTAACATCAGGGCCTATTCCAGCGCCCGCTGTGTTGCTTTGCTTCAAAACTTCTTCGCATTTCTGAGCGTCGCCGTTTGCTGCCGACTTTACCAATTCCTCATTGACGTCACCTGATACGTGAGTTTCAAAGAGTTTCTTTAACAAAGCACTCAGCCTCTCCCCGGAAGTTGTACCTGTAAAACAATGATATGAATTTTACTCATATAAGACATAATCATTGGCATAAAATAGATTCGGTGTTATATTTGTTTTACCCAACGAATAAAAAGAATGTCAGCATAGCAGGAAGGAGCAAAAGAAACCAAGACAGGGGACAAAAGTTATGTTTGCATATGGCGGCAGTAAATGTATTCCTTGAACTGCGCGGTAGAAGAATTTGCACCCATTGCTTAATAGACAAACAGAACTATTGTTTTGTTACCTCCTTATACTTGGTTTTTTAGTCAATGGTTTTACCTAACTTACACTACAAATTGATTGACAAAACCGACATTTCCTTACCATGCATTGTTTCATCTTTACTAGCCAACTTGGTCACAGCCAGAGGATTGTAAGTCCAAGTAGTATTGCATACTTCAACCTTCAAATCGTTATCATTGTAGATTTGCTGTACGTGACCGACTTTGCCCAGTGTCTAAAAGAACAGATTAACATTATTGGTTCAAGAACTACCCAAGATTAAAATATACAGCAGCCATCCCTTCAGCCCAATCTCCATGACCGCGCTGCAGCATCTTGACTCTTTCGGCGTCGGCGCAAATCTGCACCACATCTCCAACAGCAAACTGTTGTTGCGGAGTTTCGTTGAATCCAGCTGAATTGGGGGGAGTTGCCACTTTTGTCAGTACAGCTGGATTAAAAGTCCATCGATTGCCGCTGTTGTAAGCTACCACAATGTCGTGGTCTTCGTCAATGCCCACAACAGTTCCAACACTAATTTAATTAATAAATATGTGAATATCACAAAAAGAGTAATAAATGCTGATGACTTTGCTGAGTGATGATTTGTAATCAAATTATTCATAAGAAATAAATTGGGTTTTTCTAATTTTGGCATATAAAGTGACATTTTTCAAAACTGATTAGAGTGACGTTTTACTTTTCGTCACTCATCACTTTATGTAACTAATTATGAAAAGTTCATTTCATCACTCCCTGTTTTTATGCATTTCCGTAGAAACATATGGGCGACATCCATCATAACATGTCGTTGTCACAGTTTATACAAGGTGCTATGAAAGTGAATATTTGTGTTAAATCACTTTAAAAGATGGTTTTCACAGCTTTTTGTCAAAATTAGAAAAAATTATGTATGCAACACGTTTCGAAAATGTCTTATTGTGTAACTCATTCAAATTGTAGGACCTCGCTGCGCTCGCCCTATAAACACTCATTCGTTACACAAAATCGATTTTTTCGTAACTGGTTACATAAATAGCTTATTATGTATTTGAGATTTTTTCTCAAACTAAGCAAATTGAATACATTGTAGTTGGGCAAGACTAGGTATTACAATTAAAGTGTCATTGTGACGGAATTCGTCCGTCAAAGCGTCCGTATATCTAGTATGTCCAATGTACAGTGCGTTTTTTTTAACGCGCAACATAGGATTTCACGTGTTAAATTTTTAAGCCCATGTTAGACCATGTTATTTTGGAACTACAAGTATAAAACTTGACGGGTGGCTGTTTCGTACCCTGAAGCTTAAGTAAGTTTACCAATTCGGCCTAAAGTGTTAAAAAGCTTGCAAAAAATCATTTTTTTTCGAAAAGGTTTTCGTTTCATACTCCCTGTATGCATTGTTGTTCTTTGTTGTTTTTGATACTGGCACGGCAGGTAGCAGGTAAAATTTGGCGTAGAAAGTAAAACAGGGTGATCATTAACATTATATCAAGAAAGTTAAGAACAAAAGAAGTATTTTTATAAGTGAATTGTTCAAATTGACCTCCGTTTGAAGCCAAACAGTATATTCCAAACAATCATAAAATGCCCTTTTGACGTTCAAAAGATGTCGGGTTGTGATGCAGTCAAAATATGTCACTTTACCTGTTACCTGCCCTGCCAGTATAAAAACAACAAGGAACAACAATGCATACAGGGAGTATGGAACGATAAAATCTTGTCGAAAAAAAATGATTTTTTTACAGTTTTTAATCACTTTTTAGACCAAATTGGTAGACTTACTTAAGCTTCAGGGTACTAAAGACACACCTGTCAAGTTATAGACTTGCAGTTCCAAAATAAAATGGTCTAACATGGGCTTAAAAATTAAACACGTAAAATCCTATGTTGCGCGTTAAAAAAAACGCACTGTATATGAAATTATACAAATTAATGACAAAAAAAAAACAAACTAAATTTACATTATATAGTTGGATTTTTACCTTTTGAGAATGACGTCATCTTTTTACATCTTTGTTTATCGCATATCAAACATATGAAATAAACAATTTTAGCAAAAAAGGCACGTTGTTAATTTTGTCGTCCTGTCAAATTAAAAACGTTGACATTTACTGTCACTTTGATTTAAACGAATATCAAAGGTATAAAAATGCTGTGCTACAATGAGAAGACCCAAATGCTAATTCTAAATGTGCTGCTTTTTTTCTTTATTTTGCATTTTTAAGTTTTGGTTACCAACCAATTCAAAGGTTTATTGGCAAAATTATATTACCTGGTAAGACATTCGTACATTCCATCAGTCCATCCACCATGACCGTGTTGTAACGACTGGACAATTTCCAGCTCTAAATCAACGTTCACTTGATCGCCAATTTTCAATCCAGGCGGTCTCGGACTCGCCCCCTGCTCCCCCAAACAGGGCAGATGGTCTCTATAAACATTTTGCCCCTTGGCGTCGTTCACTACTTTCAAATCGGCCATTCCTTCGAAACCGACTCGATATAAATTTTTTGAGCCGTTGTCCCAAACAACGTAAGCGGCAGATCTAAATATGTATTTTTAGAAACTTCAAATATACAGGGTGGTCCAGTTTTAAGTGTCAATAATTCACCATTCAAAAAATAAGTTGACTTGCATTATGTATTCCTAAGGAAGATACAGTCCAAATTTCAATTTAAAAAATCGTTTTATAGTGTAATACTGAACATTCAAGACTTGTGAGAGTGCAAATTTGTACTGAATAGTCTAAAAGCTTGCTATTTACTACTAGGAATAGTCTTATAATTTGTTTTCTCAGTCTGCCATCCTGGTGAGCCATCCGAGTGTCTGAAACTGGATTTCAAAAACTAAAAACAGTCTGGAAATCAAGACAAAGATTATATTGTGCATGAAACTTATTTTTTACTACTAAAAATAATCTAAAAGTTGACTTTTAGGGCTAGAACTCACTTTACTAGGACTAAAAAGACTCCCAAAGTCTATTTTCAGAACTTTAATTGGTGGACAACTCAATTTTCTGGACTGGAAATAGTCTAGAAGTAAATTACATTTTCCGACTATTTCATTTCTAAAAATTAATTCTCAAGACTAATATCGTAGCATTTGGTACCAAATTTTTTTATTTTTATTACTGAAGAAACTTGACTTTTGGAAATAGTCTTAAACTCGATTTTTCAGTCTTAAAAAGCACTTAAAACAGTTTGATTTTCTTAGAGATGCTACAATTTATTGCACCTATGAGTGTAGAAGTCAATTTACTGGTGAAGAAGCTTGAAATGACATTTTCAAGACTATGGGCAATGTACAAACTGGCTTTTAACAAATATTCGAATTTTTAGCACTGAGGTGTCTAGAAGTCGATTATATAGTGACAAAGTTTGAAATGCCATTTTGTCTATGAAGAATGTAAAAATTGTTTTTTAAATTTGCTATGCTCGTTGCTATGTCAATAACTTGGTGAGGATGTCTTGAAACTCCAAGCTGAAAGCAGTTTTGAAGCACTAAAAATAGTCCAGAATTCTAAGAAAATGAAAAGCAAAGTAAAAAGCACAAAAAGTTAGTTTTTAAGACAATTTTCATGAATCTAATGTCAAAATATGGAAATTTGTCTTTAAATTTCAAAAATTTACTTCGAATGCAAATTTTAAGCTTATGATGTTACATTTCATTAGTTCAGAGTCACTTTTTGGTGTTCAAGTAAATTTTTAAGGTTTAAATGTATAGATTTGTAGTAAAAAATTCTAGAAAAAGTAGTTTTTTATGTCTACAAGTCAATTTTTTAATATTAAAGTCTCCTGATTTGCATGAAAACTGGTTACAAACGCAATTTTTAAGCTTCTGAAATCAATTTTTATCTTTTCTAAGTCAATTTTCAAAACTAAAGTGTTTCAGTTTGTCTGGAAACTATGAAAACTGGCTAAAATATTTTTTTTTAAGTTTCCTAAGTCAATTTTCCGTTTCCAAGACAATTTTTAAGTTGGGTTGGGTTAGTTTTGGGTCTTTGAACGTAATAACTGAATTATCTCATAAACAAAGTTTCAAATCAGAATTTTACTATAAGAGATAATTTCTTTTTCATCGTGAACAATGAAATTAAAATAAACTGTAATTTTTTAAAAATATTCCAAAACCATCTTCCTGTATCTATGCTACTGGAGAATTTTAGTAAACGTCATTCATAATGACTATTAATTTCATAAGTGCTTGTTTGATCAAAATTGCTCCAATGGTCTGGCGGTTATGACAAAAAACTGATTTTTAAAACAGAAATTTGAAGGACTGTATTTTCCTTTTTTCAGGGAAGCATTTTTCAGGAAAATGACATAATGCATGTCAACTTATTTTTTAATTGGCTATGGATTGGTGAATTATTGATATTTGAAACTGGACCACCCTGTATATGAGTAAGAGTACCTTGGACTGGCTGCAGACCAGTCTTGAATTTCTTGAACTTTTCCTCGTCTTCCGTTGCCGCCATCTTGATCCTCCCATTGCCAATCAACGCCTCTTACCACCCGGGCTCCGGGAAATATACCACGAATAGCTATTTTTTTGGTTTTCCGTCGGGGTTCCAAGTAAAATCTCTCTCCACCAGGAGTGGTTATCCGATAAAACCTGAATACACCACTCATTTAGGTTTGGGGAGAAAAAATACTTTAAAAAACGATACCTATGACGCAAATGATGTTTGTCGCCATGATAGCAAACTGAACACAAATCGTAATTGCCGCATTCGGCACATTTCCATCTAATTCCAAAGATGGGCTGTTGCCGGCACGTATCGCACATCGTGCCCTCATGTTTAATACCAGTGGGAGCGCTATCCAAAATGCGGAGATCGTACTGGCCTGAACAACGGTAGTTTGCCGCAGTTCCATTATCCCATACGACCACAACCTCATCAGGAGATTCAAAGTTTCTCACGGTACCGACGTGGCCTTCTCCGCCATCCTACAAATGAAAATAACCCAAAGATTTCATATACTTATGAAGTTATGGTAATAATTTTGAACTAGTACTAACTGGGAACTATTTCAAAATTCAAAACTACACAATAGAACCACTAGAAGACTGAACCATTCTAAATGGTCCAAAATGGAGATTCTGTCAAAATTGATATTTTTCATTGACTTTAAACCAATCAGGAGGTCGGCTCACAGCAACAACTTACGGCGTTTTCGATTGACATGTTTAGTGCAAAACTGGTGTATCGCCATACTGTTTCAATGACATTTGATAGAGCAGGATATAATTACATTAATATTGCACCAAATTTGCCAACAAATATTCAAATATTAGGAATTATTTATTTGTTTGCCAGTGAAGTCACCAAAAAATCCCTAGTGGATTAATGTAACAGTCAAAATAATAATAATAAATACAGAATACCTAAATATCTCTTATAAATGTCTGGTTATTGTATAAATTGCTCCCTGTTTCACGGAAAATGTTTCGACTGTGCTTCCTCTGTCTTCTGAGTTTAGAATCGTAATATTCACCATTTTATGAACAAAAAACAAGAAGGGATTTATAATAGAGGCTTGATTTTAAAAAGAAACTAAAATAAACTTTAACACTGGATCCAGCATTGGATGCTATGATTTGTGCTGAGTTTTAAATTTAAAACCTTAAAATATACAGCAAAGTAAAAAAATCGGTTACAGCTCACTAGACCAACTAGATCCTAATTTAACAAATATCATGTGACATCACATTTCTTATACTTAAGGCAGTCACATGACAGCTGATAAATAATCCTCTGCTTGGCGACCTTATGTCAAAACTACCAATTCGCCAAAAAATCATTTCAGTGGCGTGTATAAAAATCATTAAACAAAAAAAAAAACACCTGAATGGAGCATTGATTTTCTATTGACCAATTGACTATCTGAGAATTGGTAATAAATGTAGAGCATTGTGAAGATGTTGCAAAATATGGCTTTTGTAATGTAGTCAGGAGAGAGCAACAGCTGTGTGATAGTATATTATTAACTAAGATTTAGACAGAAGCTTTTATTAACCCAAGATTAAGTCTTAAGACATAAGGTCAATAAAACCTGTAATGTACAATTATAAGTAATGTTTTCCTTTATGTTGAATGGTATAATAATGAATACATATATTTCATATAAAGTAATTTAATCAAAATACCTACTAACAATATATAATTGCAGAAAAAGTAAGTAGTCATTCCTTCTATAATTAAATTAACTATGCTGAAGCTAGTCCCATAGATTTTTTGAAAAAGTTTTACAAATCTACACATAGCACAACACATGCACACTAAATACCTAGCTTTTTATTGTGACCATTTTAAGGATCATTTAGTTATTATAAGATTAAGGGTTATGATTAAGATAATCCTGATATTACTATAGAGAAAGTGGGTACTCTTTGTAGAAAAACAAATTTAGTTCAGAATTCCAAGATTTCTGCCTGAGTTCAGATAAGATCTTTTATATTGGATAAGCATCATATTTTTAAGCAAGTAATAGGTGAATGATGTAATTAAAAACAAAACATAATATGCAGACACAAGGGTTCATACTCGGTAGCATAAAACATTACACAATAAAAAAAAAACTAGTACATGTAAGTGATAAATTAAGATGCAAAAGAAATACAATAAAACAACCTACAAACATTTAACAAGCAATAAAAGAATATAAACAAAAGTTAGTTCCTTTAGTAACATAACATAACCTTACTTGTTTGCCCCATTTCCAATCTGGGCCCCGTATAACTCGGGCCCCGACGCCCTCCATAATCCTGGTGCTTCTCGGAGCCGCGGTGCTAACTCCAACCGCATTGGCAATTTCCATTTCGTTGAAAATACAGGGTAAAAACGAGAAAACAGGAAAATTTTAAAAAGGAAACTCCACAAAAACAACAGTATGTACGCCACTGAAGAATGTTTTGATTTTTCTGACAGCTACGTCAAACAGCTGCTTGCAGTGTTGACGATACCACTCAAGATCTTTGTAGCCATGTTGTCTAAATTACTATCTGTCACTTGTCCGTACTATATTTTTAAAATTAATTACCTTTTATTTTATTTATTTAAAAAAGTTTGTAAACTGTACGAGATGATACAAGCAATAAAGTGGTTCTGCATCCAGACTATTCAGTAACCTTCAATTTGATGATAAGTTGAGGTAAGTTTATTGTAATTTTCGATTTTTATTGATCGAAGTTTCTTTTAGAAATGTTTAAAAGCAGAGATGTAAAGCGGTAATTTTCTGGTCGGAAAATTTCCATTTTTGGATTGGATTTGGATTAAAAAATAATTATTTTATTAATTTTCAGATTTTCCAATTTTTTCCAGAAAATTAACGGAAACTATCTGAAAAATGTTGTATACCTAACCTCAACACTTCAAAATACTATGGATTTTTAAAAAAATATTATTTATAAATTTATCCTTTCTGGAAAACACATTCCCGGTATAAAAGCTTTAATCTTTCGGTAGTGTGACATTTGTAATATATATGGTATACAGGGTGATCAAAAGACAATTTCAAGGGCTACAAATTGGTATATTGAACTACCCTGTAACTGTCAAAAAAACAGAGTTATTGATATACAATGGAGTAGTTTACAGGGTGATTCAATAAATTTTTAACATCCTTGTAACTTGTTTAATTTTACATTTTATAAAAAAAATACCAAATATGAATCTTGTAGATATTTGCATCCTACTTTATTCCTAGATCATCAGTATACAGGGTGTCCCAAATTTGAGCAACAAACCACACTTATAATTTTTATTCGATTTTTGGAATCTACGTCAAATTCTAGGTCTACTTGATGTAAAATGTTCATATCGACATTCAATTGTTTTTGCTCTAGCAGCTTTACATTGACCACCCTTCTCGAAAGCATAAATTCCCAATTTGATGCAAATTTTGGTGCACTTTTCCAGAAAATCGTTCCTAACTCACTTATTTGAAACACCCTGGATAAACACATCGTATAACAAAAGAAATATAATAAATGGCGCTCTCACGTGACGTTGAGCGGGCACGACTAAGTTACCCCGTTTAGCCGCTAGAGGGCGTGAAATTTGGCTCTCGTTTTTTTCAGTTTTTGATCAATATCTCAGGAACGTTTCAGGTTAGAGGTGTGAAGTTTTTCCCACAAATGCACCTCGATGGGATGCAACTTTTACCTTCTATACACTTTTTTGGTACCACGCACAGTTTGACTTTGAAAAATTAAAAACTAGTATTGTCAAGAATTTACAAGGGTGTGATACTTTCTGATTTTTTTCAGAAAATTTTTTATTTTCAAAATTAACCTTAACTGCCTAAATACCTTCAGGTTAATAGTACAAAAATGTAAAAAACGAATTATTTCTGAATTTTCAGATTTTCCAATTTTTCCGGCAAAAGCAAGACAAGTTGTGCCCTGTCTTTTCACAATTACAATGCTCTTCCTATAATTCAAATTTAATTTTAAAAACAATTTTATTTAAGCATCAAATTAGTTAAAAATCAAAAGATGATGACGCACACATTTTTTACAGAGATTCCGCAAAATATAGGAGTAAAGCAAAGGATGTAAAGGGACCAGTTAAAACAAAAAAAAAAACAATTATTATTGCTCTTAAATAAAATGTATTTTCAAAAGTGTTTATTCCAAATAACTGTAAGAAAATAAAAATGAAACGTACCTATAAGTTCCACAAAATCCATACAGGTACTTATTAAAACTAAAACATCAGTATAATAATATTATTATGTTATAAACATTTAGAATTGCAGCACTACGCCATAAATTCGGTTTATAAAACAGCCTCTTAGATGGATAGGTACATATTTCGTTACACATTTAATGGATTTGACTTGAAATTTGTTTATTAATATGTATATTATTTATAATAATTATACTCACAACACTCATAGCTTTTAGATCATACACAAGTCAATACTAAATACTAAAGCAATAATGTTTGAAAATGTAAATATAGATATAAACCAAACTTAACAAGAAATTCATCAACATTCAAGAATATATGAAAACTAAATTTGTACTTTTATATTTGAAATTAGGTATCAATTTTAGAAGTAAACAAACCAACAATAAAACAGTGGCAGAGTTGTTATAACGTCACCTTAGTTTAAAACGATGCAGTTGGTTTATTATTGCATTTTTTTAAAACCTGGATACCATGTCAAATTTGGCAGGAAAAATAAATAACAAGACTTTTTTTTATAAATTATAAAAACACATATCAATTGTTGATCCCCCTCATTACTAGGTGCACTTAACAAAATTAATAATTTCTAACAAAAAAAAAGGTAAATAATAAGTTAGACAACTGAAACCTTGAATTAAACAAGGCTAGGTGCCAAAAAACTGAAAATCAAAATTTTTAACTCATCAGAAAATATACAGGGTGTCCCATTAAAAATGTATCAACTTTGTATTTCTTTTTCACTTTTGTCATGATCTCTTATTTTATTCATTAACATTTTCTGGTGATTTAGGAAAAGCTCTATAACTTTTGTATTAATAATGGTTTTTGTTCTTTGTGCAAAAATTTGCCACAAGTTGTCTAAAGTCTAAATATACGGACCAACCCTGTATTTTACCAAATTATAAAATTGTGCAAACAAATATACAGGGTTATTCAACGTTATTCGACACGGAAGATTGTGACTAAACTATTCACAAAAAAAATGTTTATTCTGGGATTGATATAGACCTATTGGAGGTAGCTTTTAAAAATATTTTCAAGATGTACCGGTTGTCCCAAATGCACAAAAAGTCATGTTTTTTCAAATGGACCACCTAGTATATTACTTTATCTTCAGAATCTACGTTGAAAATAAAATGTTTGATAGGTCTAAACTTTACAGTTTCTCAGATAATCCTTAATTTGTAAAAATGTAGAACGAATATTAACATTTAAACATTCAATCGAAAAGTGATATAGGAAGTCTCAAAAAATGTACTCAAAAACTTACATTTTTAAGTAGTATAAACTTGTCAAAATCAAATGGAACCCCACCTATTTTATGGTTACAGTATATGCAAAATTTAATTACCTGTCGAATATTATTAAGGTTTGATACCGCTAATTGTTAACGTTTTCTTGGAAAATCGACATTTCTTAAACTAGAGCTGGCTGATTGATTTTTGATATCGTTCTAATCTAAGTAAAGCTTAGAATAAAATAGTGGCTTAATACTTTGTAAATTTACTATACAAGTTACAAAAATAATACATAAAAAATGTTTAAAACGGCGACCATTTGACTTGACAAACACAAACATACCTACTCCGTTTTTGAATCCTTCAGCAACATTATTAAGTATCTTAATGGATATACTCCCAAAAATTTCGCTAATTTGCTATTTAAGCTGTCATTTAAAACAGTTTGAATCTGCGGTAATTGCTCAAGAAAATCAAAAATCACTCAAAATCGGTGCGAGTTTGAGAAACGCGAACAGGAGACCTCAATAATTTTCGATAGATAATTAAATTTTGCATCTACTTCAACCATAAAATAGGTGGTGTTCAATTTGGTTTAGACAAGTTATTAAAGTTTAAATTTTGGGTTAAAATTTTGAGACATCCTGTATGAGCTAAACAATTTATCACCCATGGATCCTAAAACTTGATCATTTAGCAGTTCCCAAGCCAATTTTGATTAATCAAAATCAAACAGAGGTTGAGTGATTAAACCTTAAAATTTGTTCTAAATTTTTACAAATTAACGAATATCTGAGAATCTGTAAAGTTTAGACGTACCAAACCTCAATGTAATTACATTTATTTTCAACGTAGATTCTGAAAATCAAATAAAATACTAGATATTCCATTTGAAAAAATATAACTTTGATACTTTTTCTGCATTTGGAAAAACCGGTACATCTTGAAAATATTTTCCATATTTCCTTCAATAGGTCATATCCATCCCAGAATCAAAACTTTTCCGTGTTGAATAACGTGAATAGCCGTGTATCAAAAATCCGATTTTTCTCAATATTTTTATTTTGGCACGATTTTTACATGTGTGCAAATATTCCATTTTAGTGACTGACATTGATATGAGCCTCACTCATTAACAAAAAAAAAAAGTCAACAAAAAGTATCATCAATTAATATCACATGATAGTTAAATACTACTACATAAATTCGATTAACCAAGTTAAAAACTTGTCTAGTTAGAAAATTCGAATACTGGCTTTATCAGGTTATAAATACCACATAATGTTCATTAAGAAGGTAATTTGGTGGAAAAGTATTAAAAAAAGTAAGACTAGGATTTGATTCTGCTGCAACAAAACAGTTATTTTCATTATACAATCATATTTGTATGCTTTGACTTACCAATATTAATGAACTTTGGATGTGTGAGCTTTCAAATAGCCTTGACTTTTGAAGTATCTGTTACACATGTCACACTTAAAACTTCTATATAGGAACTGGTTTTTCAGTATTGGATTAATGTAAGGTTGATCTCTGGTCCTACATTTTACACTGCTTTGCGAGAATACTTTCCTAGAATCTATAGGGTAAGAGGAGACCAACCTGAAACAAGCAAAAATATATTGTTTGGCACAGTTTGTATTGCATTTAAATTTACTTGTCCAAAAGCTTTACAGCCGGAGATGAGGTTAGACCAATATCGCTGTTTATCCTCGAAACGTCAACTTCAGGAAGAAAATCAGAAATGTTGTCCTCTTGTTTGATGGAAACTCCCTCTGATTGTGACTCGGTTTCACTTTCAAGTGGTTCATCTTTCATTTTGGTTCCGAAATCCTCCTCAAATGAGGTTTCCAAATAGTCTAGAGGGCACTCGCTACCTACAAATTAATCTGGGTTTCTTCTAAAATGTTTAATATTTATTTTGTTTGTCACATTCTTAGAAACGTTTATTTACAACCTTGTGAAGTTAAAAATTTTATGATTTGAATTATAAGTATTATTATATCAATAAGGATAGGTCGATAAGTACCATAGTTTCCAAAATCATTGAGCAATAATGATAAATGTCCAATGAGTTTTATTTTTATATCCTTTTTCCTCAAAAATGATTTGAAAATTTGGCACCTCCGCCATTTTTACTGTAAAAAGCTCAAAATATTCGTCTTAAACTGTTTTTTCACCTCGTGGTAACGTCAACACAGTTGAATTTATACAGGTTGTTCAAAAACAAACAAATTTGAAACTAACGCTCTGCCAGTTGTAGCTGAGTTTACTCGGTTTTAAGTGGATGTAAATAGTACTACACTGGGTTCAGAAAGTCACTTTGAACATTTTTGGTATCTTATAAATTTTCCGTAACTCTTACCGTTTCCAAGCTATTCTACTTTTGTTACTTGGTTTGGAAAATTACATCAAAATTTTGAAAATTCTGTACCTCCGTCATTTTTTTGATTTCAACGACTGTAAAAAGCTCAAAATGTTCTTCTCAAACTGCTCTTTCACATCGTGCTAACCGCAACACGATTAAACAAATACAGGGTGTTCAAAAAACAGTTCAATTTGAAGCTAACACTCTGCCAGTTGTGACCGAGTTTACCCAGTTCTAAGTAGTTAACTGGGTGCAGAAAGTCATTCTGAATATGTCTTTGATAATTGTATTAAAAATTCTGTATCACCGTAATTTTTTGGGTTTTAAAGACCGTAAAATACCCATAAAAATCAGGAATACTTGAGTACCTTGTTGTTTTAATTTAGATGATGTAATAAATTGGCCAACTGTTAATATATTTTAACTAAATGAGTATTTACCCAAAAATTTACTATTCTTTGAAGTTGTTAAATGATTAAATTCTTTAAACCCTTTCCATCTCTCACAAGAGTATTCAACTTGTCACAGTGACAGTTAATGAGAAAAATAACAAAAATCACTTTTATACTTTTGCTACTCCATCCATCAATCACTTAATAATAACTCTTCTAAAAAATAAGCAAAATTAGACTTAAAGTCAATTAATGCTCACCTTCATCCTCAAAGTCATCATTGAATTCCTTTTTAACTTTAATGTCTGGTTCAACCATAATTTCTTCACTACTGACATCTCTGGCATTTAAGTCACTTTCACTCAAGCTGCATTCGTCAGAATCAAAATTGCTACACTGTTCAAACTGCTCTTGGTTCTCAATAATATACAGTATGTGATTCTTAAAGTCAGAGAAATCTCTCCTAAAGTAATTTTTTGAAAATGCTGCAAGTTTATCTAAAGGGGCAATTTCTATATTGCAGTTCTTGTCCAAATTGAAACTAAACTCATAGTTTTGTGTGAAATCTATTATGTCTTTCAAACCACCTTTGGTATAGTCAAAAGACTTTTGTTGTAAATATGACTTATCCCTTTCCTTTTTAGGTTTGTTCAGTATTTGTTGGAGAAGTGAACACCTTTGAACTTTGGTTATTCTTTGTTTTCTTCTCCCTGAATTCCTCCAGTTGCTCTTACAGGTGTGAACTGTAGATTGTTCAATACTTTCTTGAACTGTTAATTGTTCTGTTGGAAGCTTATCAAGCTCAATGTTAAGTTCACATTTTTGAGAAGTTTTACCATCAGAGTTAGTATTAAGCTTATCTACAAATCCTTGCAGTAATATTGAGCTTTTTTTGCACATATCCAGGAAATGGTAAGACACCCTGAGTTTGTTGACACATTTTTCACAGATCTCAGAAGAGATTATATCATTTGAGATATTCTACAAAAAAGAATTAAATAGAGTGGGTTAATAATAATGGGTTAGGTGTTGCTGCCCTCATTAACATTGAAGGATTTTATTGAGGATAACAGTTTACATGTATGAATCACAATTAATTAATTTGAATACAGATTAGGTACACCAGTACCAGTAATTGGGGGGCTTTTGGATAAATGGACATTCTTACAGCTCTACTAAAAACATGCAATAAAAAACTGTGTCTAGTGCATAAAAAAAGAAAAATCAATAGGTGAAAAGAGTTTAATGATTTAAGTAAAAAAAAATTACCAAATTAGCACAAATTTGTAGTTTTTCACTCAACTTGATCAAGTCGAAGTCGACGGTGTTTATGTCCACCAAAGAAGCACCGGGTCGAACGCATATTCTACATAATTTTTCTAAAAAATACATTAGGAAAAAAATTGAACCTGTCAATCAAACGTATCGTATGTCAAAGTGTCGTCTACCGTTTTGTAAATCATAACAAAAACATTGACGTGTCCTTGAACGTGACAGATCATAAATAAAAGTGCACTCTTCTTCCTTTTTACGAGTATGGCAGCATGCTGATTGCTGGTTGGTGCCGTGCTACAATCTGCTGTTGCCCACTATTCACAATTTGCTACCTCCTGATTCTTTTTGCTCGAAGGTCATCACACTAATGACGTCATTCTAAATTTGATTTGCATTATTTTAGTTGTGTATATTGTAGTAATGGTCGATGCTAGCTCAACTCTAGTACGGACATAACTAGAAAGAGGTAGAAGTAGAAGAATGGGGTTAGGTTGTTGAGGTTGTTGACATGTTGTTATCATAGAATAAGTAAGTTTAGTTTAGGAGGTCATGTTAATAAAAAGGTATCAGTGAGTTTGTAATAAAGGCACTCTCTGAGATACAAGTCGTATTATTACATATATAGTGTCGATACTAATTCTCATTCTCATTCCTATCCGTGATGTTGACACAGAGCAGATGTCAACTGTCAACACAAACGTCAAATTTTGTTGTTGTGGTGTTGCGTGGAGGTGTGACGTGTCAAGCATGACCCTAATCTGACATATCATTTTCTCCAACTCTACTACATTTCGGTAAAAAGTGTCCTGTTGTGAGGATTTCAGTGTGTTGCAGTTTAGCCAGAACTTGACTGAAAACATCGTGTCTTTCGTTTTATCCTGATTTACAATGGTAAGATTAGTTTATATATAGTTTAATTACACAGGTAATATATTATTAGATGTGAAAACTAACTTTATTATTACATCTTAACTTAAAGTACAGTTAACTTGAACATAATATAAGTTTGTTCTAAATAAATTTAGTGTTTTAAAAGGGTCCCAAATTGATGTAATTGTACAGTTATGCAGATCTTGAGTTTTTGAATAAGGTAAAATACTTTGGAATCAACACAATATGCTGGACAATATGTTAACAAATAATAGATTGTTTTACACATGTTTTGAAGTATATTAAAGAAAGTACATACCATATTGCTACCACATAAATACAGCTAATTGAGTATAGCAGGAAATCTTAAAGTAGTGAATTATTAATGCAGAAGAGCTGTGGACTAATTTAGTTAGTATGATCTATTAAAGCTAAAATAGGGTAAAATTCAATTTCTGTAGCTTTGATATTTGGTACTGGGCTCATTCCTAATACTCAACCAGCTATTTTTGGTTAGAAGTAGGTACCATTTGGTTATCATAAAAATTTGTGGTTGTGGTTGGTTAACTGACCATTCTGCAGAAGTGGCAGGTTTGTTAATAAGTACCTATAATATGCATTTCATATTTTGTTATACACTTATATCTGCAGGATTGAGAATTTCTGGATAACCCTATTTTTTAAACCTAATTTTGATTCATTTTCATTCTGACTGCTAATTTTACATGTAATGTGTAATAAGCAACATTTTCTTATTTGAGTATATTGTTCTAGCCTGCTCCTGCAAGTTCAACTAGTGTAGGTGCTGGAGGTAGATCCCCCACAAAAGGTGGAGCTCCCAGAGCCTCTACTGGAGGTACTGTGCGACAAAGAAAAAGTACAACCACCACAACTACTGCCAGAAGAAATACTGGAGCAGGTACTGGTGGAATGTGGAGGTTCTACACTGATGACTCTCCCGGTATCAAAGTGTAAGTAGAAATTGAAGTGTTAATGAAAATTTTAGATGACGATGTATTTTGTTGTTTTAGTGGTCCAGTTCCAGTTTTAGTAATGTCTCTTTTGTTCATCGCGTCCGTATTTATGTTGCATATTTGGGGCAAATACACTAGATCTTAAGAAGCTACCATAGCATCCATTCCTGAAATATAGTTTATTATATTTTAAGGTTTATATTGTTGCATTTTTCATTCATTTTGTTTTTACATTTAAAATAGCATTTCTCATGAAATAAGAATGTATTTCTATATAAATAAATTATTACTATTATACCTTTCTTAAGTAGTGGGTGTTTTGTTTGTTTTTAAAGACCTATCAGAAACCCAAGAGTATAAAATAAAGCTTTCTTGACAATTGGCGAACGAACTAAGTATTAGGAGTACCTAAATAGTTATTTGTGGACCTAGGCCGTAAAAGTGCATTTCACGGCCACTAAACTGTACGTGAAGTGAGTACTTCATATCCGTTTGAACAAAAAAGTTATTTCCTTGCGTTTCTGCTCTAGTCTAGTCCAAGAGGTATTTGAAGTTTTCTTGACAAATGGCGAATGAGTCAAGTATTAGAAGTAACTAAAATTTACTTATGGCATCTGATGTGAGATTGTGGCTGGCTTGATACAAATGATTTGGCTGTTTAAAGATTAAACAAAAATTTATTTCAAATAAATACATACATTTGTTATAACTAACGCGCTAAAAATAAAATTAGCAATTATTTACAGTAAAAAAAAAACAATTAGTACACTTTTTTAAATAGTGTATACAGGTATAACAAAATATACATAGAAAATCAAGTCGTAAGAGACGTGTCAGTCTGTCAAAAAGAACGTGACGTTATTCATCAGAAAGACAGACTGATTAATATCTTGTCTCATTGATGTTTCTTATTGTTATTACATTGATTCGTCTCACCACTGGTTTCCTATGTACAATTTTGATATTTCCTTACTTTTGGTGGTTTTACATTACCACCTTATTTAGTTTATTGACCCTACAAGTTTCGGGTGAATTAAAGTGTAACTATTACCAAAAAATTCAATTTAGGAATTGTGCATTAGATGCAACAGTGAATAAAGTGTAAAAGAAAAACTGACTGAATTTTTAACCTCTAAGTGCTTATAGTAAAGCTGTAAATGTGACTTAACATAAAACTTCGACAGATAAAACTCTATTAATTTGCTTTTGAGGTACCCCGAGTACAAAAAAATAAAATCTACAGTCTTTGAGAGAAGTATTGGACAATTTAAAAAACACGTGTTATTGCTCTAATAAAATAATGGAGCTAAAGCCAGTGCAATTACCGTTTTCAGTAAATTCAGGTAGTATGTACGTTTACATAGATTCAACTGGATGCTTGAGTATTTTGCCGACCTACTTAAATATAAATGAAATTAAACAGAAACCCTCTCGCTCTTTAACATAAAACAAATATAGATTAGGTTTCCCTTTTAACGTTTAACGCCCCACTAAAAAAAAAAATCCTGCAATTGGAAAGCCTTAACAAATGTGAAACCAAAGCTTCGGGTCTCAAGAAGCGTACATTCGTCTCAAATCGCACTGATAACGTTGTTGAATGTCTTTTCGTTTGATTTTGAACGCGGCCGTGACCAATCCCATGTCCGGCGACCACACTTCAGCTACCAGTTTGACGGCTTGCGGAATTTCGAATTTCTCTAATTTAGCTGAAAACAAATGTTCGGATAAATATTTGCTTAATAATTCAAAAGTATGCAGTTGTACAGTAAAAAAATAAAAGGCACTTCAAACTATACTTAAAATCAACCCAACTGGCGTTTACGTCATCATTTGTATATCTTGTTAGAGGTTATAAAGGTGTGGTAAAAGAAAAACTGTCCATTGGAAAATTGGTTATCTTGATTCGTAGAAAGAAAACATTTCTCTAACAACAAGCTCGTGTTAGTATTAGGCACTCCAGCAAATCAGCTGTTTACGTCATATGTCTTTTTTGGAAGGGCAAACACAGGAAATGCTATCACTAGTTTCATTTTAGAGATCGCTGCTATATGACGTTTTTCCTTTATTTTGTGGATAATTTTAGTAGTGGATTGTGAATTTTATTAGGCACTCCAATGAAACGTCAATTACAGCTAATTGAAACTTTTGGAAGGGCAAACACGGCCATTAAAACACACTTTCTTATGAATTTGGCAGGCATTTTTTGAAATATCAACTGAAAGTCTTTAGAAAATCGCTAAATTTCAGCTAAAACTCTATGTATTCATAAGAAAGTGTGCTTTAATGGCCGTATTTGCCCTTCCAAAAGTTTCAATCAGCTGTTTTTGACAATTGATTGGAGTGCCTAATTGATCGTTTGAGAACAATTTCGATAAACTGGTGAAATACTGACAGTAATACTGTTCGTGTGAGGGCTGCTTTAGGTACCATCCACTGTTAGACAATCTGTACAGTCTTCTTCTTCTTTGTTTCTAATATGGGTGTCCATATAGGTAGGCTAATGCCTGTTTTGTCCTTTTATGCTTCTTCGGACATTGATGATTTTGCGATTTTTACAA
This sequence comes from Ips typographus, assembly GCF_016097725.1. Taxonomy (NCBI): domain Eukaryota; kingdom Metazoa; phylum Arthropoda; class Insecta; order Coleoptera; family Curculionidae; genus Ips; species Ips typographus. The sequence goes on along the minus strand of NC_138430.1, from coordinate 2,684,793 downwards.
GTATGTTGTCTTCCATTCTGTTTACGGGTTTATTCCAGTAATTTCTTCTCTGTTTTACCCACCTTCTTATTTCCTGTATCTCGCTCTGTTGTCTAAGGTCTTCGCTTCTGATTCTGCCGTGTAGTGTTTTTTCCTGTATACTTCTTATTATTTTTATTTCAACCGTTCGCATCATTTGTAATGTTTTCAATAGGTCTGGTCTTGTGCTGCATACATTATGACAGGTCTGATTGTCTATTTATATACTCTTATATTACTGCTTATGTTGAGGCATTTGTCTTTCCACACAATGTCTCTTAGACATCCTGATATTCCAGACGCCTTCATAGTTCTCTGACTTCATTCTGTAGATTTCCATAACTTGTTACCTCAGCTCCTAAGTATTTGAACTGATTTACTTGTTCTACAATTTTCTGGTCAATCTCCTCTTTTGTCTGTGTTAATGACCATATTTAATTGTTTTGCTGATTGATTAAAGGAGTGAAGTAATCTCTGAAGGTGGTGGTCTTCAGAATCCGCAATGAGCACCTCATCTGCGTAGCAGACAACATTGAAGTAAGTGTTCCCCATTTTGTATCCTGCTCTTTTAGGTAGATCTCCAATAATTTTGTCCAACAGTGGTTAATAATCTTGTATATTAGTTTTATTAATATCTGCTTCACTTCCTTTTCTCACATTATTTCAATGATGTCCGCCAATCGCACCCGGTCGAAAGCTTCAAAGCACATATAAGCTGGTTTATTAAACTATAGAGATTTTTCTGTTATTTGCTTCACAATGAAGATAACATCAATGGTAGACCTGTTTTTTCGAAAACCTTGCAGTTCTTCGCGGATTTGTTAAGTTTTGTTTATTTCCTCTAACAAAGTCCTAGTGAAGGCTTTGAGGATGCTGATGAGAAGCGTTATTCCACGATAATTGTCCGGGATTGTTTGCTGGCCCTTTTTAAATATACAGGGTGGTCCAGTTTTAAATGTCAATAATTCACCACTCCATAGCCAATTAAAAAATAAGTTGACATTCATTATGTCATTTTCCTGAAAAGTGCTTCCTAAGGAAAATACCGTCCTTCAAATTTCTGTTTAAAAAATCGTTTTTTTTGTCATAACTGTCAGACCGTTGGAGCAATATTGATCAAATTTGGAACAAGCACTTTATTACACGTTATTACGGTCAAAGACCCAAAACTAACCCAACCCAACTTAAAAATTGTCTTGGAAATGGAAAATTCACTTAAGAAGTTTAAAAAATATTATTGTAGCCAGTTTTCATAGTTTCCAGACAAACTAAAGGACTTTAGTTTTGAAAATTGAATTAGAAAAGATAAAAATTTCAGAAGCTTAAAAATTGTGTTTGTAACCAGTTTTCATGCAAATCGAGAGACTTTAATACTAAAAATTGACTTGTACGACATAAAAACTACTTTTTCAAGAATTTGTTACTACAAATTCATACATTTAAACCTTAAAAATTGACTTGAACCCCAAAATGTGACTGAACTAATGAAAAGTGACATCAGAAGCTTAAAATTTGCATTTGAAGTAAGTTTTCATAATTTGAAGACAAATTTCAATATTTTAGTCTTGAAAATAGTCTTAGATGCAGGACATTGATTCATTAGATTCATGAAAATTGTCTTGAAAACGAACTTTTCGTGCTTTTTACTTTGCTGTTAATTTTCGTCGAATTCTGGACTATTTTTAGTGCTTAAAACTGCTTTCAGCTTGGAAAATCGAGTTTCAAGACTATCTTCACCAAGTTATTGACATAGCAAACTTAAAAAACAATTTTTACATTCTTCATAGACTTAAAATAGCATTCCAAGCTTTGTCACTATTAAATCGACTTCTAGACACCTCAGTGCTAAAAATTCGAGTATTTCTTAATAAACTAGACTGTTTTTAGTGTTTTAAGGCTGTTTTCAGTGCCTCAAATCGAGTTTCAAGACTATCTTTACAAAGTTTTTGACTTATCAGGCCTAAAAGCCAGTGTGTCCACTGACCATAATCTTGAAAATGTTATTTCAAGCTTCTTCACTATTAAATTGACTTCTACACTCATAGGTGCAATAAATTGTAGCACCTCTAAGAAATTCAGACTGTTTTTAGACTGAAAAATCGAGTTTAAGACTATTTCCAAAAGTCAAGTTTCTTCAGTAATAAAAGTAAAAAATTTTGGTACCAAATGCTACAATAATAGTCTTGAGAACTAATTTTTAGAAATTAAATAGTCCGAAAATTTAATTTACTTCTAGACTTGTTGTCCAGTCCAGAAAATTGAATTGTACACCAATTAAAGTCTTGAAAATATACTTTTAGACTCTCTTTAGTCCTAGTAAGGTCAGTTCTAGCATTAAAAGTCAACTTTTATATTATTTTTAGTAGTAAAAAATGAGTTTCATGCACAATACAATCTTTGTCTTGATTTCCGGACTTTTTGTAGTTCTTGAATGCCAGTTTCAGACACTCAACCAGGATGGCAGTCTGAGAAAGCAAATCATAAGAACATTCCTAGTAGTAAAAAAGTTTTTAGACTATTCGGTACAAACTTGGACTTTCACAAGTCTTGGATGTTCAGTTTTAAAATATAAAACGATTTTTTGAATTGAAATTTGGAGGACTGTATCTTCCTTAGGAAACGTGTTTCAGAAAAATGACATAATGCAAGTCAACTTATTTTTTGATTAGCTATCAAATGGTGAATTATTGACACTTAAAACTGGACCACCCTGTAGATACCGTTATGCTGCTTTTCCATTCATTTGGTACTTTTTGTTCTATTATGATGTTTCTGAAGAGAGTTAATTTTTCTTTCTGTAGGTTGTCTCCCCCGTATTTTAACATTTCATTTGTTAACTCGTCAGGTCCTTTTCGACATTTAAGATGTTTCAAGATATGTACGGGGCCTGTCAATTCTATCTCATTGTCTTCTTCTATTAGTAGTTTTTCAATTCCCTCATTTTCCTTATACCTACATAGGTTTTCTAAATATAACTTCCATTCTTCCACATTGATTTTATTGGTCTATATAGTATCCTTGACTTCTAATTTGTTCCTTTTTAGCATTCCCCATATCTTTCTCTGGCTTCCGTCATATCTGTTTCACGCTTTCGTCTTCCAGAGATTTGATGTTGAATTTCTCTGAATGTGTTGTAAGTGTATAACTCATATCATGGTCAAAAAAGGTGTTCTTAATTCTAATTTTGTTTGCTACGCAGAACGTTTTTAACATGCCTCCACTGTCATTAACAGTTTCTTCATTGAATCTCTGAGTTCTTCCGCCCAATGGTTAATTTCCAATCCTAACGTTCCTTTTCCTGTATAGTCGTCGACATTGTACGTTTGCATCGAATTAATGCCGACGACTATAGGATACTGGATATTGTCCGTATATAACTAATTGTATTTGGTTGAAATACCCAGAAAGATTAAAAAAAGAAGAACAGGTAAACATAGAATGTGAACTGGAACTTACCTCTCTTTCCGTGCTCAGCTAACTCCTTTAGCACGGCCTTCTCCACTTCGGGATTCTCGCACAACTCTTCAAAGTTCTTCTCGCCCAATCCGATCTTGGTGGCCAACTCCATCAAATTTGGTTGGTTGGGCACAACTAAAGCTACGCAGTACTGTTTACTAGATTCGCCGTAAACGCAAATGTTGTCCACTAGAGGGCACGTTTTTAGTTGGGATTCGACTTTGCCTAAAGATACGTATTCGCCCGCTTGCAGTTTTACCAGATCCTTTTTACGATCTGCGAAAATAATTCCATTTAGTTTTAATTTCTTAAAATTTGTCAATGGCTAGTAGAATTAATTGTTAGTCAGTAGAAAAATTCTATTTTAATATGTCGTGATTAATAGTGTAAATACAGATCAATGCAAACTTCAAAATGGTTGTCCCACATGTTTTTTTCCTTTTGTTCTAGATATATTTAACTGCGAAAAAACGTCAGTAAAAACCACGCTTATTTAGTACACCATATACGAAAAAGTCCTTTGTGACAAAATTAAATAAAATATGTGATTTTAAAAAACCATAAATTTGCAAATTTACATCCCATTAACTCGAAAACGGCTAAACTAAATGTAAATATATTATACAGGCAGAGCTGGGCAGTAGCTAGCTACTAAGTAGTTCAGCTACTAACTTAGCTACAATTTGGGTAGTTTGTAGTTGTATTCTAGTTACTTTTTCAAATAAGTAACTGTAGCTGTAACTTCCAGCATTTTCGCATTGGTATTCATTAAGCTATATTTGAAGTAACTTAAATTACTGAAGTAGCTTAAATATTTAAGTATCTTGAGCTACTAGAAGTATACTTTTATATTTCAAATAGTATACTTTAACACAATAAGATAAATAAGACATAACTATTTTAAAAAATACAATTATTCACAAAACTATTGAGTTGATTAGAAATTTGGTTATACATACAGGGTGACCCAGTGGTTGGTGAAATCCGCATGTCGATAGAATGTCTAGCAAAATAGTTATGGATCAATTACGCAACTTTGGATCACCCTGTATTATATTATAATTTGTAACAAGTAACTTAAAAAGTAACTAGATTAAACCAACTAGTAGCTTCAGTTACTTTGTGGCTTAACTATTTTTGTTTCAGAAAGTAGTTATCCAAATTAGCTGGATATAACGCACGTTTGGATCCCTGAAGCTGTAAACACAACTTACATTGCAGTTCCTCAAAGAAACACTTCTATTTGGAATTTTCTACGTTCATGTCACTGGTAAGTAAGTTTTGACAGTTATGACAGCAGTCATGTGACACAAGCAAAATATTAAAGTGTTCCCTAACATCACAACTGTAACATTTAGCTTCAAGGAGCTGTAAAGACAACTTGCAGAGCAATTCCTCAAGAAACACTTCTATTTGGAATTTTCTACGTTCATGTCACTGGTAAGTAAGTTTAGACAATTATGACAGCTGTCACACGACGTGATCAAAGTATTAAAGTGTACCTTAACGTCACAACTGTCATATTTGGCTCCATGGAGCAGTAAACACAACTTGCAGAGCAATTCTTCAAGGAAATACTTCTATTTGGCATTTGATACTTTCAGGTCACTGGTGTGTGGTGTGTGAATTTTGACAGTTATGACAGCTCTCCTATGACGCAAGCAAAATGTAAAAATATTGCTAACGTCAGAACTGTCAAATTTAGCATGTTTTGTGTTTAGTGGCACTTCTAAAGGTATCCAGCCAAAAAATGCATTTTATACCTCAATGAGGCTAAATTTGACAGTTATGACAGCTGTAGCGTGACGCAAGCAAAGTACTAAAGTGTTCCCCAATGTCATATTTGACTCCATGAAGCTGTAAACGCAACTTGCAGATCAATTTCTCAAGAAACACATAAATTTGGTATTTTATACTTTCAGATCACTGGTGAGTGAGTTCTGACAGTTATGATAGTTGTTACGTGACGTAAGAAGAGTATAAAAGTGTTCCTGAACGTTTCCTGTCAAATTTAGCTCCGTGGAGCTGTAAACGCAATTTTCAATGCAATTTCATCTATTTGACATTTCATAGTTTCACGATACTGCTGGACGAGTTCTGACAATTATGACAGCTGTCACGTGACGTAAGAAAAATATTAAAGTGTTCTTTAATGTCAGAACTGTCAAACTGAGCTCCATGGAGCAGTAAACACAACTTACAGTACAATTCCTCAAAGAAATCCGTTTATTTGGCATTTTATACTTTCCGGTCAATGGTTAGTGAGTTTTGACAGTTGCGACAGCTGTCACGTGACATAGAAAAAGTATCAAAGTGATCCTTAACGTCTCAATTGTCAAATTTAGCTTCATGGAGGTGTAAACACAACTTGCAGAGCAATTCCTCAAGGAACACTTTTATTTGGTATTTTATACTTTCAGATCACTGGTGAGTGAATTTTGACAATTATGACATCTGTCATGTGACGCAAGCAAAATATAAAAGGGTTCCTTAACGTCTCAACTATCAAATTTAGCTTCATGGAGCTGAAACACAACTTGCAGAAGAATTCCTCAAGAAACACATTTATTTGGTATTTTATACTTTCAGATCACTGGTGAGTGAATTTTGACAATTATGACATCTGTCATGTGACGCAAGCAAAATATAAAAGTATTCCTTAACGTCAGAATTGTCAAATTTAGCTTCATATAGAGCTATATTATACACATATTTTTTGTCGATGTTTATCTAATGAAATGAGATAAAGTCACTGAACAGAGAGTAGATACAGGGTGATTCTCAATAAATGCAGCATATTTCAGGGTTCAGAAAACGAAAAAGTTGCAAAAATAATCCAAATTTAATTTCTATACACTGTGTCCGTAAAATCAAGCATAAATTGTTTTAAACATCAGGAGAGAAATAATCATCAAATAAAAAAAGTTCAGTGTGGTAAACTGTGTTTTTGCGACCTCCCGTATAGTAATTACTATGCGTGATTGCATAACTATTGTAAATAACAACGTTAATGTGTCAATCGTAATTTTTACGTCACTGAAACCTTATGCCAAACTTTACATGTAACAATGTAATAAAAAAGGGATATTTTTTTGAAAAACTTACCAATAATAGTGACTACTCCATCATCGTGTACTTCACCAATGTCACCAGTTTTGAACCACCGTTTACCGTCCCCTTCAAAGAAGTCTTCATCAGTTTTAGCAGGCATCTTGTAATACCTGAAAAATTTGCCAATAAATTGTAAGAAAATTGAATTAAAAATCGATAACCAAATCAATACAATCCACATCAAAGAACAAGCTAACGTATTGATTTATTTTCTGCTAATATTGAAAGGAATAACTTAAATTTTATATCTGCCTAAATCCTGTTTTGTTTTATCAAATTTTCTTCAAAAAACGTATTTGTAGTTTTATTATTAAATTTTAGCAGTAAGAGATTGAATCAGTATCAAATAGCTCTCATTGGTGGAACTAACAATAAAGGAAATAATCACTGTTAAATATACAGGTGTGGTAAATCCAAAACCGACTATAGGAAAACCGTGTAACTGACAGAGAAACGTAGATAATTGCATGCGTGGGACAAAGACAGAAAACGAAAAAAATACCAAGTAGGCCATATTTTCAGTACGCTGTTGCCAAAATCCAATACCAATCCAATACATTTTGTCCATGGTATTGGATTTTGGCAAATTTTGGTCGGTTTTGGATTTACCACACCTGTATACAGACTATACTTTTAGAAGACTTACCCTGCGCTAACATTATCACCTCCAACTAAAATTTCCCCTCGAGGATACGGTTTGTCTGTTACCCTGTAATTTCCTTCTTCCCAGTTTACTATTCGGATTTCACAAATTGTAGTGGGAGCTCCAACGCGGCCGAACGTTTTATCATGGACTGTTAAATACACGGACAAATTAACCTCAAAACACTTTCAGTTGAAAAAAAAATACAACTTACAATCTTGGACGCAAGCGCAAGAAGTGGTTTCGGTTAAACCGTAACCCTGCAGTATAGTAACGCAAAGACAGTTGTTGATCTGTTCGTGCGTTTCCGGCGACAGAGGAGCGCCGCCCGAGATGATTAATCTGATGTGTCCGCCCATTAATTGACGCATTGGAGAGAAAATAAATCTGAAAAAAGCGTTCAAAGTGTGACTGGTGGCGGACAGTTTTGGCTCGCTTACTTGTTGATCAAAGGTGTGTCGTAGCCTCGCCTGCACCAGTGCATTTTGTAATCGTAGGAAAACTTGAAAATCATCTTTTTAAAATCGCTACTCTTGCTCACTCGGTCTTGAATGGTTTTTGAAATCCTGTCCAAAATCAGCTGAAAACATTTTTAAAAAAACGCTTCAGTTAAGGTTTTTCAAGATGAAGTTACTATGTACTTACAGGGACACTGGTCATGCAGGTCGGTTGTAGAACAGCAGCGTCTCCTTTGGTGCCCTTCTTAATTTTACTGGCCGAGTCGATCATCGTTAGGGCGCTTGAGTAACCGATAGGAACGCCAGCACAAAGACATACCGTTTCAACCAACAATTCGAAAACATGAGCTAGAAATGATTTTTTTTTTGTTAATTAAACAGCATTTTTTACAATACAATGGAGTAGGACACTCTGTAGCATTTAGAAATATTTGGAACATTAAAAACAGTCCTAAGAGCCTCTGGCAAATTTAAAGCAGTTCTGGCAAAGCTTACGACACTTGTAGAGGCATTTGGTACTTTTTAGAAGATTCTCAATAGCATTTAGAGGTTATCGGCACATTAAAAATAGTCCTAGAGGCCTCTGACAATTTAAAACAAGTCTGAGAAGGTTTAAAATACTTGTAGAGGCCTTCGGTACATTTAGAACAGAGCATTTAGAGGTCTAGGAACTTTCAAAACAGTCCTAAGAGCCTCTGGCAAATTTAAAGCAGTTTTGGGAAAGCTTAAGACAGTTGTAGAAGGCTCTGAAACTTTCCAGAAAATACTCAGTAGCTTTTAGAGGTCTTTGGCACATTAAAAACGGTTCTAGAGGCATCTGACCATTTAAAACAAGACTGGGAAGGTTTAAAATACTTGTAGAGGCCTTTGGTACTTTTAGAACAGAGCATTTAGAGGTCTAGGAACTTTCAAAACAGTCCTAAGAGCCCCTGGTAAATTTAAAGCAGTTTTGGGAAAACGTTCAGTTCTCAGTAGCATTTAGAGGTCTTTGGCACATTAAAAACAGTTCTAGAGGCCTTTGAAAATTTAAAACAAGTCTGGGAAAGTTTAAGACACTTGGAGAGGCCTTTGGTACTTTTAGAATAGAGCATTTAGAGGTCTATGGAACTTTAAAAACAGTCCTAGGAGCCTTTGGTACATTTTAAGCACTTCTGGGAAAGCTTAAGACAGTTGTAGAGGGCTTTGGAACTTTTCAGAAAGTTCTCAGTGGCATTTAGAGGACCCTGGCACTTCCAAAATAGTCCTAGAAGTTTGTGGTAATTTAAATCAATTCTTGGAACGTTTAAGTTTAAACTCTGCAGAAACCATAGTATATCCAACCAATCAAAGTTTATACACTCGTACCGTTGGAAAAGTCTTTTTGCTAGTTCATTTTTTACATCTTTTAGATTTCGAAAAGTTTAAAGCATCTGAAACCCTCTTTACAACAAACAAATAGAGCATAATTAATCAAAAAGTTACACTAAAAACCGCGTTTAGCAGGAATAACGTTTATCAATCCACTTTTAACTTCTGAAAAGTCTTTAAAAAATCTTAATATAAGGATTTGCTCTTTTTTACCATACCTGAACAACATTTTGGACACAGAACTGCTGTATATTATTCCCACGCTATTTACGAAATTAATAAAAACGTCAAAGTAATCTGACTTTGTATTTATAAAATTCGACTTCAAAGACTGCAACTATTTTGGACATAATAACAAAAATATCTACAGAGAGCCTTACAGAATTCGATTTCATACTTTTGCAAGAGGAAAGCAGTATTCGTCATATTTAATTCATCCTTAGAAAGTTACATTATTTTGTTACTAGTTTGACAACATGAAAAATTACCCTAAAATAACCATCATACAACCCTAAAGAACAATGCCAAAATTCTATGGATAGGGTAGATTCAAGAAACTGACATTTTCACTATACAGGGTGAATAAAAAATTCCTCGTTAGAACAATACAAAGTAATAATGAAATATAAAAAGGATGAAAGCGGATAAGGTGTTTAAAACGTAAACACTTCAAAATTTCTGCTAAATATCTACGATCTGTGAGAATATAATAATAATTGCTTGGCTTACTGAACAATGCGAGGTAGATAAAGTTGAATTTCTAAAGCTGATCAACATAGAAATTCCAGGATGTAAAAGTATTCCCAACTTGCAAATTGAAACAGTAAATTGATGTTTCCTGTTGCATTATTGCACTAATTGATGACAAAAAAATGTTACCAACTTACCTAAAGGTAAAAATCCAATCATGACGTCCCGTTCATAGATATCAGTGGCGTCGCAGAAGGTTTTAAGAGTGGCAATGAGATTCTTATGCAAAATGATCACTCCTTTTGGCACGCCCGTTGAACCGCTCGTGTACATTATAATGGCCGTATCGGTGGTTGCTGGAGGCGTATTCTCTGGAATTACATGAAAACTCATTGTAAACCGTATTTTTCGACGGGAAATTGACGTTTATAGATGAAGGTTTACCTTCAACGTACTTGCATTTACAAATGTTATTCTTGGGAGAAATCTGTCTTGAACATGAACCTACAAAACGCTAAATTCAGGCAAAAAACTATCCAGTTCCAAATACAAATTTCTCCTAAACTGAAGTAGCAGTTGATACACACCAAATTTGGATTCCTTTCCTTTCTTCACCACATCAGTAAAACTATAGATATTGATCCCGTCAGCGTAACCGGTTTTATCCAAATCCTTCAACTGATCTTCCATATACACTAAAGTTTTCACTTTCGGGGTTAAGGCAAGAACTTTCTTAAATTTGGGCATCAATTCGTAGGAGGTAATCACGGTTGTCACTTCGGTTTCGTTGATTCCGTGCGCAATGGCTTCATCACCTGTAAATAACACTCAAATAATAATAGTTTCTAGGACGGAAGTGAAAAAAGACGTACCAAGAGTAGCGTAAATAGTAACGAGTGGAATGTTCTGCTTGAAAAGACCGTGAGCTGCAATCATCCATTCGGCCCTAGTTTCCGCAAAAATTACGACGTTTTCCTTAGGTTTACAACCTAATTCCCTTAAACCTCTTCCGAAACTGGCCGCTATGGAGTTTACTTCCGAGTAGGTTTTCCAACGGTATTCTCCCATGTTGAACTGAAAAAGGAAATGTTGGTGTAAAGTTGAAAATTCAAAAACTCATGTAGTTGGGTCAGTTTTATCTTAATCCAACCTACTCTACAGTAAACAGTTTTTTAAAGTCTTACTTTGTTATAATCTTAGAATATTGTAATTCAAATTTCCAGATGTTTATTTCGCTGTCCTTATTACCAACGAAAAGTTACAGCAAAACGGATTCGTGTTTCCCAGGCAAGTTAGTTAAATATACCACCTTGACAGCCAGGAAAATGCTTTATTTGAGATAAATTTCAGTGCACTTTTCCAAGAAATCGTGAATAACTCGCTTATTTGAGACAATCTGTATAAACACGTTATATGACCGTAATTAGCCAAAAAGTAGAGTACACGTTGTAACAAATCCTGGTTCAACAATGTTGATTTTTTAAATTAATCTTTACAATAAATAAAAAATCGCAACTGAAATGAATGTATTTATCGTACAAATAACGAGATAATAATTATTACAATCCGCCTCCTTATAATTCTACTTTTACTGGTTCTTACAATTACATAGCTGGAATAGTGAACAGGCAATTTTACTTCATTAATTCCAATCACGTCGATAAAACAAGCGTTATTTTATTGTGTCAAATAGTACATCCTAAGCCCCCCCAATGCAATTTATAAACCAATTTAGAACCGCAAATTAGTCTGGATCAAAACATTTGATTACCTTTTTGAAAACTTTTCCATTGGGCTGGGCCTCATCCTCCTCACCGAAAATTTCCCTAGTGCCGAGACACCTCTTGTTCGGATACCTTTTATTGACAAATTCCAGAAGTTTAGCCATGGTATCGATTTTTTCTCTTATTAGTGAGACGTGTAGTGGTCCTGGTTGCATGGTAGATCGGTACGTTATGCTCTTGGTATCTTGGGAAATCGGTTGAGCCTATTAAAACAATTAAGATTCAGTTTTTTTCTCATCAAGTTCATTACCATTCAATACGGCATTAGTTGTATTAGTGTTATCGTAATCGTTGTAACAATAAAATCGTGATAAATGCATGGTTTTCCAGTTAAATTAGTAATAAACAGACTAAAATTAGCTGACCGATAACTTTCTGTTTTCATGAACCTTAAACCCGAATGTTCGCTATTTTATGCGATAATCTGTTATTTTGTCCTTGCCTGGTACTACTTACATGCCAAATTGGTTTATGATTTGAAAAACAGACAAAATAATTTTAATATTTTACTCAAAGGGAACCGATTAGAAGTCAAGCAATATTACATTCATTTTGCATTAATGTACAGGGTGTCGCAAACTCGATGGTTTTACGGGGTATCTCCAAAACTAGGAAAGGTTGTGCTCGATTTTTGTGAAAGCAACGATGGAGCAGACGTATCTTCCACAGCTGCCCCCGTTTCTGAGCTACAGGGTGATTACAGAAGAACTACAAATGGTTTCCCATAAAAAATTTAACCTAGAATCCAAATAACTAATCCTTCCCAAATACTTTTTTTTAAATGGATAAACTGGACACCCTATATATTTTTGTAGATTTTGAATAGGCAAAATACTACATTTTCAAAAAGCTATAACACAATAAAGACAAATTAAAGATCAACGTAGAAATCGCTAAATAAAAATACTAGAAGCTTTTAAACAATTTTTTACAGCTCAAAAACACCACAATGTCACCAGTGGCTTTCAAACTGTCTTCGGAGTCTTGCCAGTATTATAAGAGGTTCTCAAACGGTTTTTGCAGATTAGAAACACCAAAATGAATGATCCTACACATTGTAATGTGTGAGAAAAATTGGTTAAGTTTGAAGCCCTCTAGCGACCAGATGGTTTAACCTACCAACCAGTATTGTCATATTTTAAGAAAGCCCATTTCATTGCCTATCTATTGACGTACAAAAGTTTATATAGTGTGGACCAAATAAGTGACTTATTTACAATTAAATGAAACACTGCACTAAAAAAGTAGAAAATAAATTCATCAACTTTGACGCCCTTTAGCGGCCAAACGGTCAAACCAATTAACTAAAGTTGTCATATTTTTACAAAGCCCATTTTATTGGCTATCCATTGACATATTAAAATCCTTACCATGTCAGTCAAATAAGGAAGTTATTTAGGTTCAAACAAAATAGTACAGAAAAATTGAACAGAAAACATTAATCAACTTTGACGCCCTTTAGCGGCAAAACGATTTAATCGATCAAGCAAAGTAGTTATATAGTTGAAAAACTCATTTAATTGACTATCCATCGACATATAAAAGTCCACACATTATGTGTTAAATAAAATTGAAGTAAAGAGTGCACGAAAAGTTTTAAAAAACCTAAATTTGGCAACACTGACTGATGATTTAGAAAAGACATAGGAAAAAGTCAAAATTGCCGCAGAAAGTCACGTGACACTTCACCAAAAAACGGTCAAAATGGCGGAATTATGTGTACGCGTGTCACGTTACTTTGACAGAACAGAAACGTAAAAAAAATATAAAAAGAGAAATCAAATTGGCCGAGAAAAAAATCACGTGACCTTGGAAAAACTGGTTGGAATAAAGCAATTAAAACATGTCAAAATGGCGGAAATGTCACGTGATATTAAAAAAACTGGTAAAAAGTCATATCATCGCATTTTTCTGGTAATGCTTCAAAAATATGGAAAAAAAATTTGGAAAACCTCCAGTTCAAGTTCAGACAAGTGTAACTCGGTTATTTGGAAAAATATGAAAAAAGTGTAGAAGGGTAAAGTTGTAGGAAATTTTACACTTTACCAGATTGCATTAGGGCACTTTTGCCCTAAACGGCCTCCTCAGGAAGATATTTTCGAAAAACTGTGTTAACGCACAGTAAGTGCTTTAAAAAACCCTAAAGTATTTGTCTTGGGGAACTCAAGAACACCAAAATGTCACTAGTGTCTTTCAAACTGTCTTCGGAGTCTTGATAGTATTACAAGAGGTTCTCAAACGGTTTTTGCAGATTAGAAACACCAAAATTAGTGGGTTCTGATCCTTTACAATGTTGATTAGATTTTCAAAGTGGAGAGAAAAATTGGTTAAGTTTGAAGCCTCTAGAGACCAGATGGTTTAACCTACCAACCAGTATTGCCATATTTTAAGAAAGCCCATTTCATTGGCTATCTATTGATGTACAAAAGTTTATATAGTGTGGACCAAATAAGCGAGTTATTTACAATTAAATAAAACACTGCACTAAAAAAAAAGAAAATAAATGCATTAACTTTGACGCCCTCTAGCGGCCAAACGGTCAAACCAATTAACTAAAGTTGTCATATTTTTACAAAGCCCATTTTATTGGCTATCCATTGACATATTAAAATCCTTATGTCAGTCAAATAAGGAAGTTATTTAGGTTCAAACAAAATAGTACACAAAAATTGACGCCCTTTAGCGGAAAAAAGATCGATCAAGCAAAGTAGTTATATAGTTGAAAAACTCATTTAATTGGCTATCCATCGACATATAAAAGTCCACACATTATGTGTTAAATAAAATTGAAGTAAAGAGTGCATGAAAAGTTTTAAAAAACGTAAATTTGGCAACACTGACTGATACTTTGACAGAACAGAAATATAAAAAGAGAAATTAAAATGGCCGAGAATCACGTGACCTTGGAAAAACTGGTTGGAATAAAACATGTCAAACTGGCGGAAATGTCACGTGATCTTTAACCATTGTCAAAACCGGGTTGAACATAAAATTGCATTTTTTTGGTAATTCCTAAAAAATATGGAAAAAAATTGTGGAAAACCTCCAGTTCAAGTTCAGCCAAGTGTAACTCGGTTATTTGGAAAAATATGAAAAAAGTGTAGAAGGGTAAAGTTGTAGGAAATTTTACACTTATGCATTATTGCATTAGGGCACTTTTGCTTTAAACGGCCTCCTCAGGAAGATAATTTCGAAAAACTGTGTTGACGCACAGAAAGTGCTTTAAAAGTAGTTGCTTTATCTTTGCTACTTTTGGAGATACCCCGTGAAACCATCGAATTTGAGACAGCCTGTACCCAAGATAGTTTCATTACTATGGTTGACGTTCTGGTGACTATGACTCCTTTTTTTACAAAAACTCATGGTGTTCTAGGAACATTGATACAAAATGAATGCGATTAAACTAACATGAGTATTTTCTTCTGGGACACCCTGTATAAACTCGGTTTCTTAAACAGTGGAGTGCTCTTTTCTAGTAATAGAGGAATAATTGCAAGAATGAAATAGGAAACAACTTGAAGTGTTTACCCTCTTGGTATACCTTATACGTATTATTATTTATGGTAGGAGGTGTCTCAACGATTTGACTAGATAAATCCTTCATTTCTATGGCAACATCGTCACTCTTTTTACCTTCAGTTTCGGTTGACACGACAAAAGCCTATAAAGAAATCGATTAGGCACAAGTAAAAGGGAACAGGTGTTCGGAGAACAAACAACATAGGAACATATACTAATCCCCTAACCGCCACCACAAGAACCTATAGCAAACATGTCTAAGAAAAAAGTTACTTCATCATTGATCGACGAACTTAACCTTGAATAACTAATGCATAATAAAAGTCTGGTGATTATTATTACCTAAGCACAACACTAATTAAAATAAAATCACTTCAACTCATTAATAGTAAAATTATTATATCTAATTGGTGGTTATAAATATTATGATTGCCCTTTTAAGATCGATTATGAATTGGCTACCCTTTCACCGTATCTTTATAGTGTTTTGTTGCAATGTATCTTCAAAATTAGTGAAATTCAGTTTTAAAAGATGATTAGTGGAAAAAGTGTACCACTTTGGATTAAAGCCCTGCCCATACAATAAAGTGGGTTGAAGCATGAACATGACATGCAAATACTTTTATGACGCACTGTATTGGAGTAGATTTTATTGATCTGAATGTTGTTTAGCAATGAAGTTTGTTGATTTTTCTTTAGAATTCTTGAAAATTTTTACTGCAAAGCACGTTTTGTATTTTGACAGTTTTTTGGGAAATTGGATATGCTTCAGTAAAAGTAAAAAAATTGTAAATATCATAATTTATGATTAAGGATCGTATTTCTGCAATTTTTATATGCAGATTTTAGGCTTTTTAAGGAATTTAAAAAAAAATAAAAAAGTAATTTCTAGTCCTGTTACTGCTTAGAAGGATGTATTGGTTAACCACTACTACGTCATTGTCACTAGCCCTGGGACTACATTACAATCTTCTAATGCAATGTCAATAATGAACTAATTCCAGAATGTATCTGGAATGTAATTTTAAAAATTACACTGTAGCTTCATTGCAGGTATGATTCGGCGTTATCTCAGCACGTTTAGCAAATTTGTGTAAAAATTCTATTATTTTAAACACTTATCATAATATTTCCTATACAAATGATGTTAGTGGAGCATCATTCAACTAGTTATGATTATTATTACCATACAATAGCGCATTAGTTTAGTTGCAATCATTGAAATACAAATAAGTTCGTGATACACGCACGATTTCCAATTCAATTAGTAATAACGGACTAAAATTAGCTGACGTCCTTCCCAGTTTTTCTTATGTTGGTGATTATTGGTAAAATGGTATCAAATGAGAAAATTATCTAATCCTTGATAAAGAAACTTGTAGTGAAAAAAGGATTTTCGAGTAGACTTAACCGATTAATAAACGACATTTCAGACAGTTAAATCTCCAATACAGTGCCACCAAACCCAAAAAAATAACGTAATACACACAAAAAGAAATGGCAAAACACATTGTTATCATTCCATGCGTGCCTGATTTTCGGCAAGGCTACAATGGTCTCGCCCAATCAAGGCCCCCCAAGTGTAACACAAGTGTAAACGGTGTCAAAAGTCCTGACCTTAATTTTCCGGGCGTTTTGTCTGTTCTGCCATGGCCGTTGGAGGAAGAAGTACACGGGGAATGTGATGAGGTCATAGACGAAGGCTAAGGCCTTTAAGACGCCCAGCGCAACCGTGAAACCTACACCCTCCATGTTGCTGAAAAAGAAAAAAAACAATCAACCAAACATAATACTTTATTTATAATGCACTTTAGTTAACAAAAAAAAATTGTCAAAATAGTTTAGGTTATATTGACAATTAGGCGAAAGTCACACTGTATTAACTACAAGGTGCTCCATCATATGGTAAAGTATTTAAATGTGATTTTTCTATTTCCAGACTTCTCAGTCTGTGTTGAAGTATTCAAAGTAGCAAATTTCAGTACAATTAGGTAAACATTGTTAAAATTAACAATCTCATTCAAAATATGTAGATTAATCAAATCTATCGATGATAATATTAATTGTTGTAAAAGTAATCGACAGATTAAAGGAATTCAAATATTTGGGTAGCAATAGGTAAAGCCATGATAATAATGTTGACGCCATTGTAAGACTGTCAATAAATGCGTAAATCCTAAAAACACCTTATCGATACAGTGTGGTAGAAAAAATGTGTGGAAACATTTTTAACGTGGTTCATATCACTTAAAGTCTCAAGGAAAACCGACCTTCAATCTAAGAACCTTTGAGCGATATTTTGTCCACTAATTCCTTGTAATTTCTAGTAATTCCAAAATAACACCTAACAATACCCACTAATTTTCTTTAACTGAAAAGTCTAAAAAACCTACGGATATCAATAACGACTACTCATTTTAATGATACACCCTGTATGATTCGGATTCTACGACAAATCCTAGACAATTTTGTATATTAATGTAATACCCCTATCTGTACCCCTTTCTGAGATATCTATCATTTTATGACAAATTTGATTTACACATATCAGAAATTGTTTTTTCCTTTGTTTTTGTGTTTTGTCGGTTTTTTCTAAGGAGTGGGTGTAGAAAAACTGCAAAATATATGATACAGGGTGGTCAAAAAATGGGCTCAAAAAATCAGTTCTAAAAAAAGACACACTTATTCATAATTTTATCTGAATCTCGCGGTTTAAAATTAAGGTAAGTTTGTATTAGGTCCCTTATTTAAAAAAATATATTCTTTAAATTAATACATTGAACCACCCTGTAGCTGTCAAAATAACCGAGTTATTTAGGGTCATATTAATAATCATTCCTTGACACTTAAGGTAGGTTTCAAGGAACCCTTAAGGTTAAAGTAGTAGCTGTCAAAATCAGTGAAAACTGTCTTTATTGTCACATAACTCGCTTATTTGCAAACATTTTTATATTACGCCAATGGATAGAAAATAAAATGGGCTTTCCAAAAATATGACGCCTGTGTTGATAGGTTGCTTCGTTTAGCCGCCAGAGGGCTCCAAAGCTAAGTAAAAAGTTTTCCTTGACCACTCTAATTTCTTTGAGGGATTTTTTTTTAAATTGGGTAGATACGGCCCTGATATTTGGTACAAACCTAACACAGTGATTTATTAATTTAGGGCCATTGCAAAACTGTAAAAATAAAATTATTAAGGTCGATTTTCGCTTGCACTAAGTGGCTAACATAACGCAAAACTCATTAGGATAGTGGAGGTGAATCAGGCAAATTTGACCCTTACGAAAATTCATATTTGCAAAAACAATTTTTCAAGATACTTCCAAGCATTACGTCGTGGTAAGCCTTATAGGTCACGTGACCGTGTTTTTCTTAATTTTCCAGGGTCAGATTAGCCCTAGAACAGTCAAAAACTGTTTCTGGTGCACCGTAAATAACACGCGTATATGCCACACTTTGTATATACTTTTATATGTCGATGGAGAGCCAATGAAATGAGCTTTACATTGACGTATAAAAGTCGATTGGTTAGTGGTACTTATTATTGGAAATCAGCTTTCTAAAAAATATCCTTCCTTGGATTGGACAGTTTGGCCGCCAAAATTCAACTTTAACACATTTTTAGTGCATTTTCTCGTTTAATCCTCAATAACTCGATTATTCGCACCATTTTTAGTAGAGTTTTATACGTCAATCAATAGCCAATGAAATGATCTTTCTAAAAATATTTCTTTTTGGGTTGATAGGTTAGACGTTTTGGCCGCTAGAGAACGTCAAATTTGACCAACTCTTTCGGTGCATCCTTTCGTTCAATCATGGATAACTCGGTCATTTGCCCCATTTTTAGTAGGAATTTATACTTTAATGGATAGCTAATAAAATGAGCTTTCTAAAAGAATCCTAACTGGGGTTGATAGGTTGGAGGGTTTGGCCGCTAGAGGGAGTCAAAGTTGACTAACTTTTTATGACACTTTTTGTGCATTGATTTGTTTAATCGTCAAAACCTCGCTTATTTGCAACACTTTGTATAATCTTTTATATGTCAATGAATGGCCAATGAAATGAGCTTTCTATTAACGTATAAAAGTTGATTGGTTAGTGATACGGTTTAGCCACTAGAGAGCGTCAAAATTTTGAATGACTGAGATTACTGGAAAATTTACCACCAAACTGCTCGGGTTATCTAAATTTGGTATTTTTCCGGTACTACCATAGACATATTAAAGTGACGACAAATTGACCAGTGACGTACAAATTCCCATGGTAAGTACTTTGACCAATAATTATTCACCTTTAACTGGTGCCAATACAATTGCAAAGTAATACACGTATTATTATATACTTCCTGGTAATAAGAACGTTTTAATGATATTTTAATTAAATAAACCATTAATCATTTTTTGTCTAAAATAAGCAGGTTTGAGTTTTTGATATGATTATATAATCATCGTTAACTTTTATCAACCCATAAACAATAATGCGAGTTTAGTAACATTTAGATAAAACAAAATAATACAATTAGCGGTCATTCAAGTTGCAATGCAACCTTAAACCTGACTTATTTATGACCTCTTTACTTTATGATTTAAGGATAGATTAATTTCAAACAAATTTGTAATAAATAAAGAGAAAAATTGATTCCCAAATTTTCTGGTATAATTAAGATCAAAAACTGTTACACACAAAACCTAAATGCAAATAAGTGAATCGA
Organism: Ips typographus; assembly: GCF_016097725.1. Lineage (NCBI taxonomy): Eukaryota > Metazoa > Arthropoda > Insecta > Coleoptera > Curculionidae > Ips > Ips typographus. The sequence goes on along the minus strand of NC_138430.1, from coordinate 2,665,059 downwards.
TTGAACTGACAGTATTTCTTTTTATCACTAGTAAATTAATAAATTACACTTTTCAATCCTTTAATATGTATGTAAGTCATTCAAACAGATAATTACTTAATTAACTACACATTTCACCCAGAAAGCTGTGTTAATTTTGCAAACGTTATCTGTAACCAGGTAAATAGACTCTCTTCTAATTTCCGCAAACTGTTGGCATACATTTCAAAAATACACTTTCCAATAAAACAATTTTCAGAAATTACGCTCTTAGACACTTAATTTACAGTTTTTAGGCCATAAATTACACAATTGTTGTACTATTTGATTATATTTTTCCCATCAGGACAGTGATAGTAAATTTCAGTGTCTGTGACAGCCGAATGACTAAATTTCACAATCATCCACATGAGTCACACTCTGTATATTTAATATAGGTTATAAATAAGTTTTATTGCTTTTTGATGGTAAATAGTTTTCTTGAAAATTATGTTTAATCATTTTTAAAGAAAAAAAGTAGCTAAAAATCACATTTTACAATTTTAAGTTTGAAAGTGCAAAATTTGCAAGCCAAATTTAAATTTAATAAGTCAACACTTCGATAGGCAAATAGAACAAATTTTACCGTTGTAAGAAAACGAAGCTAAAAGAGTAGAAAGAAAATAAAAAATATTAAAGTAATTATTTCAAAAGCATATTTATGAGTTGTGAGTTAACTTTCCTGCTTAAAAGGTAACATTTTAAGAAAAACTTTAATTTAGGTCTTCTGAGTCACTCAAAAATCACTTTTTGAATTACTTACACTGCAAATACACGTAAATTAAATTAGCAGTGTTGTCCTTTACAAGGTTTTGACACCATTTTAAAGTCCAACTAGAAATTACCGGTAGTATGTGAACAATGATCAATAAAAAGCTTGAACAAACCTAGATAATCCTTATCAGTATAAACAAAATGACCAATTCAACTCCAAACTAAAACTCTGGATAAAGACGAATTAAAACCTACCTTCCTACATACATGTTGATCTCACACTATCCTCCAGGCCAAATGGCAAAACAAAAATCAATAAAATACCTAAAATAAAAAACAGTTCACACAACGCAAACAAGAAGCTCTAAAGGAGAAAAGGAACCAAACATATCACAGCTACAAAACAAGATCACAGGAAAAACTAATTTTGAGAAGGACCGATATCTACGACACTGTGAACGCGAATGATCTTCCAGACTATGATCCACGATAAAAACGGTTGAAGATAAGAAAATCAGAATCGAATTATTAAAATAATTTTTTACTCTTCACTGATAAGAAGCGGTCGAGTGGGGTCGTTTAGCATTCGTAGTAGAAATGCCAACACCAAAATGGTGTATACACCTGTGTATGTAGGTCTTAGACAATGTGGAGGAATTGACTTGTGGACGTTAAGAGTCCCAGCCTCCTTTTCAAATACCAGATGCTTCATATGTTGATAATGATAAGCTGGTAGATCATTAATTAAATCGTTAAAGGTAATCAAGATTTGTTAGTCTTTAATCCCTAGATTATAAGCAGTTACGACACCCGGTTAGTAGGAGAATAAAAACGCAGAAAACAAGTGCACTGGGACTCTTAATAATCGTAATTGAAGTAAAACATTAAATTATATTAATTTTTGCGTCTCATTAAGTTCTCGTCGTGCATGCCTTTTACTGCTGTTATGAAAAGTTACTTTTTTGCATTTGCTCAAGGACAGGATAATGACAATGGCAGTGAAAAAGAAGCGTTAGGTAAACTGAATGATATGCGTTATTTAAATTAGTTTGAAATTGTCAGTTACAAGTACTTTTCAACTATTTAATATGAGGTTTGGCTTGAATTGAAAAGTTTAGAAAACTTGAGAAAGGTGCAATTTCACTTGTTTGTTCTTTGTATGTCCAGAAATAAGGATCACCCTGTATTACAACCATAAAGGTATTCATTATAAAGCTGAAAGGAACGAGGGCAATGAATGATTATAAAAAGATACTCCTTTCATATGTTTTTTTGACTCTTGAATCAATAAATTGAGTAATACAACGAGTAATGGAAACTAAGAAAAATAAATATTAAAGAAGTTTTAAGTTTAAGTAAAATGTGAATATTTGAGAAAGAAACAACAACAATCTCAGAAGAAGCTGATGAATTAAGTCAACTAAAACCTAGTTTATAACAAAAGTTTTAACTCCTGTCACTTTGGCACTAACAATAAATTTTAGTAATAACTTTAAGACAAATTTCTTTTTTTAAGTCTGTCTAATTACACATCTGCCAAATGTGACGTAATCTGACAGTCACAATCTCAGCACAGTGGATATAGTGTGTGATTGGTCAAAAAAGCTCAGCTTGCTACTTTTTTGACCAATCACAAATTACAAACGGTGCTGCAAAGAAGATAAAAAATGACTGAAACAACTATTAGTTTTTACCAAATTGAAGTGAACCAATAACTCCATTTTGACTGATGGTAACTCCGGTATTTAAGGATCTACAAAAAAATGTAAATAATAAAAGTTGTGGGAAAATTCATTCTCTATGATATTGTATTAAGGTGTTTTTCCTCTTAGGAGCCTCCTTAAGGAGTTAACAAGGCAAGAAGTGACAAAGTGCATCAAACTGACAAAACTGTAACCCAAATACCCGAATTGTGTTTCATGCCAGTTGTGTGTCTTTTCTGCCATTTTCTCTTTGGTAATTCCAGTTTAATAAATATAAGAATTTTTTCTAAAAATTTCCCAATACCATTCTGATTTTGTGATACAATTTACTGTGTGTGTCTTTTCCGCCATTTTTTGATTGGTAATTCTAATTTAATGAGAACAAGGATTTTTTCCATAAATCTACAATTTACTAGTCACAGTCAAAGTTTCAAACCAAAAACTCAAATTATAGGTCAAGTTGTGTTTTCTGTTTGCTTATTTCATCAGTTTAATGAAAACAATGATATTTTCTAACAATTTTCTAGTACGGCCCTGGATTGTATGATCAATTTAAGTCCAATTGTACAATAGTGGTTCTGAAATGTCACTTTGACAGCAATGCATTTCTTACGGGAAAGTTCAACTACCAGTTGCAGTTCAACTGAATCCGTCATTGAACTGTGATTGTACAACTGGGCCTTAGTGTCTTCAGTAAAATTGTCAGGTCCGTAATTGCCCAAATACTCAAATTATAGGCCAAATTGTGTTTTATGTCAGTTGACTGCTTTTTATCAAAAATAGATAGAATTTTTTTTGGAAAAATGCCCTAAAATGTCCTCTAAAAAGTGTTCAAAAATTTGTAGAATTAACTGCAAAATACAAAAGGCTTTAAATAAAATAACTTGTTTTAAAACATTTTAAAAAATATGAGGTTAGGTTAGTGTCCAAAAAAAGGACTCAGGGACAAAATCGCTTGTCAAACCTACTTGTAGTGAGAAAATGACTGTTTTAAGTACATTTTTGGAATCCTCATTGAATATCCTATCCACTATCCTGAAAAAACACTACAAAATTTGGTACAGTCAGGAAGAAAAGTGATGTCAAAGTTTGAATTGCTACAAACACAGTTTGAAAGGACAGTCAGGGACAAAATCGCTTGTCAAACCTACTTGGAGTGAGAAAATGACTGTTTTAAGCACATTTTTGGAATCCCCATCGAATTTCCTATCCATTGTCCAGAAAAAACACTACAAAATTTGGTACAGTCAGGGAGTATATATTTTTTGATAAATTCTTTCATTAACTCAATCTGACAGAATGTCAAAAACTGTCATTAACAATAATTATTAATTAGCAAAGAAAAGCAAAATTTTGTGCCACACAGAGTGTAGTACACTCTCTTTGTATAGGTACACCAGTGATTCCAAACAAAGATCGAGTAAACTATAAATAAATCCCTGGAAGTTTGAACACGGTTTAAAAAACAGTCAGGGACAAAATCGCTTGTCAAACCTACTTGGAGTGAGAAAATGACTGTTTTAAGCACATTTTTGGAATCCTCATTGAATTTCCTATCCACTATCCTGAAAAAACACTACAAAATTTGTTACAGTCAGGGAGAAAATTAGTGTCAAAATTTTAATTGCTAGAAACACAGTTTGAAAGGACAGTCAGGGACAAAATCGCTTGTCAAACCTACTTGGAGTGAGAAAATGACTGTTTTAAGCACATTTTTGGAATCCTCATTGAATTTCCTATCCACTATCCTGAAAAAACACTACAAAATTTGTTACAGTCAGGGAGAAAATTAGTGTCAAAATTTTAATTGCTAGAAACACAGTTTGAAAGGACAGTCAGGGACAAAATCGCTTGTCAAACCTACTTGGAGTGAGAAAATCACTATTTTAAGCACATTTTTGGAATCCTCATTGAATTTCCTATCCACTATCCTGAAAAAACACTACAAAATTTGGTACAGTCAGGGAGAAAAGTGGTGTCAAAGTTTGAATTGCTACAAACACAGTTTGAAAGGACAGTCAGGGACAAAATCGCTTGTCAAACCTACTTGGAGTGAGAAAATGACTGTTTTAAGCACATTTTTGGAATCCTCATTGAATTTCCTATCCACTATCTTGAAAAAACACTACAAAATTTGGTACAGTCAGGGAGAAAGTGGTGTCAAAGTTTGAATTGCTACAAACACAGTTTGAAAGGACAGTCGGGGACAAAATCGCTTGTCAAACCTACTTGGAGTGAGAAAATGACTGTTTTAAGCACATTTTTGGAATCCTCATTGAATTTCCTATCCACTATCTTGAAAAAACACTACAAAATTTGGTACAGTCAGGGAGAAAGTGGTGTCAAAGTTTGAATTGCTACAAACACAGTTTGAAAGGACAGTCGGGGACAAAATCGCTTGTCAAACCTACTTGGAGTGAGAAAATGACTGTTTTAAGTACATTTTTGGAATCCCCATCGAATTTCCTATCCTTTGTCCAGAAAAAACACTACAAAATTTGGTACAGTCAGGGAGTATATATTTTTTGATAAATTCTTTCATTAACTCAATCTGACAGAATGTCAAAAACTGTCATTAACAATAATTATTAATTAGCAAAGAAAAGCAAAATTTTGTGCCATACAGAGTGTAGTACACTCTCTTTGTATAGGTACACCAGTGATTCCAAACAAAGATCGAGTAAACTATAAATAAATCCCTGGAAGAAATGAAAAAGTGTCTGAGAAGAAAGATTTGCCTGAGATGATTGTTCTTAGTGTTAAGAGTAAATTTTGGGTTATTTTCGTCTTAAGTATACAGGGTGGTTCCTAAAAGGGAGATTCCTCTGTCAGTGTTTTGTTCTTGAGATACCAAAACCAAAATTTTCACAAAAATGTTTTAAAAAGTGTAGTTTTTAAACAAGAGTGTCTTAGAAAGTGTTCAAAAACTTTTAGGGTTAGGTTAGTGTCCAAAAAAGGGTCAAAAAAATAAATTTTTGGTAAAAAAATATTCTAAAAATTTTAAAAGAAATATGAGGTTAGTTTAGTGTCCAAAAAAAGATTATTATTATAATTGTAAAAATTCTGTTTTTTATTATTTTTGTAAAAACATTTCCTAAAATTAGAAATTTATGATTGATTATTTTTTTTACAAAATGGAAGATCATAATAAAAAGCTGCTAACAAACTCAATTATCATAACAACCTAACTAATTTTTGTGCATTTTAAGAAAGTTTGGTTAACTTTGAATGGCTGTATTTTGATTAAACCAAATTTTTACAAAGAGAATATCATCTAATGCAGATGGTAATAAAGTTCTTAAATTTTTTTATTACGATTCTGTTACAAATCTATTCAAAGCAAATTGTTATGACTAAATTTAATATTACAAAGTCCATTTGATTTATTTCAACTTCTAAAAAAGATATCTGGATAAAAACGTCTGGAAAGACCCTTTTATTAATCTATCCGCTTAGTAAAGTCCAATTTTTCCACTCTTCCTAATAAATCATCCAGTCTTAAATGTCTGAGTAGTAGTAGTAAAACGATTGTTATCATCAATGTGTGTTGCATTAATCTTTCAACTTTAAATTAATAGTGTAATAAGACGTTAGTCATGTTGTACCGATATCACTTTGTCACCATTTCTAGACTGAAAACGGTCGTGATAATGATTATTTTTAAACTTTGGTCTGATTGATAAGAAAAAACGCTGAATCGATCCTTCAGAAAAATTATTGTTATTCTACTGCTTATTTGATATGCAGAAAATGATACAGTCAAAAAGAGGGATTGCAATAGTGCAGTGCAGTAGTTAAATTTGTATCAGTTACAAAGTATATTTAATTTTAAATTTTATTACTATTTTTATAGATTTACTATCATCAAAGTATACCTATATTTCAAAAATCAAATGACGTTCAACTGTTTAGAGTCTATAAATTAAGCTGATAAGATTATAAGGCACCTTTTAACATGAAATGTTCTTGAAATGACACAAACTCCAAAACTTGTCCATTTATAACAACTTATTATTACTCTACTATTTAAAACTTACAATAAAATCATATTTTAAGCCAAAAAATCACAAAAATTGTATCATCCCTACTACTAATTAAAAAAAATAAAATAAATTGAAACTTACACAACTGCAATCATAATATTGTTAATTTGCGATAAATACAAAGCACACAACCAATTGAAATAAAATCTACCACACAACTGAAATTTGGGTAATTATCACACGTGACTATAGAATTTCTTTTATTTTGATGAATGAGATGATAACGCTTTTTTTCATTAAACATCAGTTTTACATCATAATTTCATCTTTGTCAAGCAAACATAGTGTGGATTTCAGCAATTACTATAGTTAAAGTGGCTCGAGATATTAATTGTAATTATGACAAATAATTTTAACATGATTTTAACAAACTTTCTATTAACAGGTATAGTAGAATCAAAATGAAACGATTGTTACGTCATGGATGACGTATGCTTCTGTAGCAGTAAGAATTGTGTTCATGCATTGTTATTGAGAGAAAACTTCTGTCAATTGTCAACTAGAATGCCCCAAACAAAGTAACAAAATCCACAAACTGTCACTTTTCTTTTGTTTCTTTTAAGATGACAGGTGTCCTTATTTGACACGTCTTACATGACAGCTAGAAAGTTTGATGAAATGTCGCAATGTAGCACGTAATTTAGGCATTCTTTTACCTGAATACAGTTTTCTTTCAAAAATCATAAACAACTGAGATATTTGACATGGAATACAACAATGTAACTGTACAGGGTGGGCCAAATTGGACGTATTTAAAAGTGCTCTTATTAATAGAGATAGGCAAAAACTGATGTCGGTGTCTGAATCTGTCATCTGTCACCGTTTGACAGCTTCTCAGAATTCGTACTTTTCTTCAAAACTTCCAGGTGCATTATTTTGTATTTCTAAAAATACATTTCTACAGCAACTTTTCGTGTAGAATCCAGTAGTGTAAATAGTTTTTTCCTATTAGACACGGTTTTTAAGATACGCACAAAAAATCGTTAATAAGAAAAAAATTTGAAATATTACGTGTTATATGTCATTAGAATGGTCGTTTTAAGATCTTTTCAAAAATAAAATAATATACAGGGTGTTCCAATAAAAAAACAATTTTTATAAAACTATTTACACACACAAGTTGCTGTATTATTTATATATTTTATTTATATAATTTTCAGAAATAAAAAATAATGCACCTGGAAGACGCTAGAGAAGCACCCTACATCTGTCAAATGGTGACAGATATTAACCAACGGTTTTCGCCATCATTTTTGTATCAAATTTGAGCTTCAGACCCCGACATTTTTTGCCTATCTCTATTAATAAGAGCACTTCTCATTTAAATACGTCCAATTTGGCCCACCCTGTACTAGAAATTTTGAAGGTGTCACAATTTGACAGCTCCTAACTTGGTCGCTGTGACAGTTAGGAGGTTCGTTCACACGCCAAATTGTAGCCCAATGCTTTCTTTTGTCAAGACAGAGTTTTTATGGAGAAAACACTAATCACTGAAAAAACTGGCTTAGAACACTGTTGGGCACGTCAAAGTTAAATACAAAACTTGAATATAGTCTCTTCCACATATGTTGATAGTATAGTGCGTTCCTCATAAACTCAAACTTTTCCAAATGGAGTGGATTTCCCAGTCTGGTAAATAGTTTTCTCCCAGGGGAAATCCACCAGAAAAAATATCCTCAAAGAAAAAAAAACCTGTACTTTTGGAAATCATCCCCCTGACTAAATTGAAAAAAAATTGATCTCAGCCCCTTGAAGAAATTGCTTGAACAGTGACGTCAGTGCGCTCAAAGTGCCAAAGGTCAGGAAAATCAAATGGAACACCCTGTATATTTTTAGGTTAGTAAATTGTGCACGAAGCTACACAGTGACCCAATAAGTGTTCCGTTTTCGAGATATTTGAGAACAAAGTTGGCCTTAGTATACTCTGTCTAGAAATCACTTTAAAAAATTGAAATATTTCATGTTTCTACTTATTTTTTTTGAAGTCTTTCACTGTTAACCTAACATAACAAAATGCAGCTAATTTCCAAGTAAAATGTCACAGAATACGCTCGTAACTATTGTTTTGAACTGTGCTTTCTCAATTGTTGTGACAGGACCTCCTTACTGGAATGGCACTGAAGTGCGCGTTTATCACGGTTTTCCATGCTCAACCGACGACTATCCTTTCATGGTTACGCTTACAGGAAAACACCCTTCCGACACAATTTTAACCAGTTTTTGTGGAGGAACCATCTTAAACGAACGCTGGATTTTAACTGCAGCCCATTGCATTGAAAATCGTTCTTTAGAGTATGCTGTTATACCAGCGGTCAGTGCAGGAAACACTAAAAGCTTTACAATCGAAAAACTGGTATCTCACGAAAAATATGTATCCGCCTATGACTCGGATGATGTAGCTTTACTCAGAACGAAAAGACCTTTAATAAAGTCCCGACACGTTGACTATGTGAAACTACCGGAACGTAGATTTAAAAGAATGGACAACCAAGTTCCTTGTAAAGAAGGTTTGATAATGGGCTGGGGCCTAACAGAGTACGAAATTCCTAGTTGGGATAGTCTTCAGTGTGCCATCATTCCCATATTGACTTTACAGCAATGTAGAACATTGCTCCACTGGTACCATGAGCTAGATGTACAAAGCAGCCAAATTTGTACGTTATCAACTGAAGGTATCGATGCTTGTCAAGGGGATTCAGGAGGACCACTTCTGTGCAATTCAATTCAAGTTGGGATAATATCTTGGGGTGTCAATTGTGGGCAACCCAAAAATCCAGGGGTTTACACCAGAACTGATCTTTATCTAGACTTTATTCAGACTACTATGCTCGATATTAATTTAAATGTAAAACGTACACACGATGTTAAAATTGTTATAATTTTATGTTTGGTTAACCAATTTGTGACATAGTATGGTATTGATGTGGAGTTCTGTTTGCTCTTACCTTAACAATTTAATGAACCACTAAACTGCGATCAATATGTGTTTACCGGTACTGCGCCTAATAAAAACTAAACTTAATTGTTTTAAAGTAATTTAACGCTGAAATTATCGTATAAAAATACGAAAACGTAGTTCCTTATGGGGCTAATTAAGTGAGACATTGCCATTAACAGTAAATTTCTATCAAGGAGTAATGAATTCAACAAAACCTTTTGTTATTATATTTTTAATATTTCTGCATCAAATATTATCAGTAGTTGGTCTCCAGGTAAAGTCTGGTATCCTGAATCCCTATCAAGTGTTCAATTTCCTACATTAGATGAGGAAAATCTGAAATCAGTTCAAAATGGTTAAATATGGTTTTCTTCGTTTTTGCTGTTTTGATTTGTTATTTATTGTTTTAGAGATTTTGTTTATCAATAATAAAATTAATAAAGTAATACTTTTCTGACAAAGTGATTCTTGTACAAAATGAGTAATCTTTCTTTTTTATGAAAAAGCAGTATTTTCTAAAAAATTGCATTTTCAGCTTTTTGTTATCACACACATTATTTATAATTATAACTAATAATATGTATTTGAGATGAGAAAAAATTATTATTATTTAAACAATTTGTAATATACGAGTAATTTACTGACAGTTGTGAAAATAACTGTAATAAACCTCAGAAACACGCCTTGTTTCAAAATCTGTAAAAAAACTGAAACTGCAATTCTTGCAAATTCTGACAGTTTTGGCTGGGACCGATATCACGTGGTTTTTGGAGGATAATTTAGCTAGGCAGTAACGTGACCAATGTCAAAATAACTCATAAATCTCAGAAACACGTTTTGTATCGAATACTGCAAGAACACTTTTCAAAACCCCGATTTTTGCAACCTTTGAGCACAGTTTGATAGAAAGGGATAAAATTGCTTGTCAAAAACCACTTGGAGTGAGAAAATGACAATTTTAAGCACATTTTTGGAATCCTCACTAAATTTTCTATCCAATAACCTGAAAAAAACACTATAAAATTTGATACAGTCAGGGAGAAAAGCAATGGTAAAGTTGGAACTGCCAGAAACACAGTTTGAAAGGATAGTAAAGGACAAAATCACCTGTAAAACCCACTTGGAGTGAGAAAATGACTGTTTGAAGTACATTTTTGAAATCCTCACTAAATTTCCTATCCAATAACCTGAGAAAACACTACAATATTTGGTAAAGTCAAGGAGAAAAGCGGTGTCAAAGTTTGAACTGACAGAAACACAGTTAAAAAGGACAGTCAGGTACAAAATCACTTGGAGTAAGAAAATGACTGTTTTAAGCACATTTTTGAAATTCTCATTAAGTTTCCAATTCAATAACGTGAAAAACACTAGAAAATTTGATACAGTCAGAGAGAAAAACAATGCAAAAGTTGCAACTACCAGAAGCACAGTTTGAAAGGATAGTAAAGGACAAAATGACCTGTAAAACTCACTTAGAGTGAGAAAATTACTGTTTTAAGCACATTTTTGAAATTCTCATTAAATTTCCAATTCAATAACATAAAAAACACTACAAAATTTGGTATAGTCAAGGAGAAAAGCGGTGTCAAAGTTTGAACTGCCAGAAACACAGTTTGAAAGGATAGTAAAGGACAAAATTACCTGTAAAACCCACTTGAAGTGAGAAAATGACTGTTTGAAGTACTTTTTTGTAATCCTCACTAAATTTCCTATCCAAAAACCTGAGAAAACACTACAATATTTGGTACAGTCAAGGAGAAAAGCGGTGTCAAAGTTTGAACTGACAGAAACACAGTTTAAAAGGACAGTCAGGTACAAAATCACTTGGAGTGAGAAAATTACTGTTTTAAGCACATTTTTGAATCCTCACTAATTTTCCTGTTCAATAACCTAAAAAAAACACTATAAAATTTGATACAGTCAGAGAGAAAAACAATGCCAAAGTTGCAACTACCAGAAGCACAGTTTGAAAGGATAGTAAAGGACAAAATGACCTGTAAAACTCACTTAGAGTGAGAAAATGACTGTTTTAAGCACATTTTTGAAATTCTCATTGAATTTCCAATTCAATATCATAAAAAACACTACAAAATTTGATATAGTCAGGATAAAAAGTGGTGTCAAAGTTTGAACTGCCAGAAACACAGTTTGAAAGGATAGTAAAGGACAAAATCACCTGTAAATCCACTTGGGGTGAGAAAATGACTGTTTTAAGTACATTTTTGAAATCGTCACTAAATTTCCTATCCAATAACCTGAGAAAACACTACAATATTTGGTACAGTCACGGAGAAAAGCGGTGTCAAAGTTTGAACTGACAGAAACACAGTTTAAAAGGACAGTCAGGTACAAAATCACTTGGGGTGAGAAAATGACTGTTTTAAGTACATTTTTGAAATCCTCACTAAATTTCCTATCCAATAACGTGAAAAACACTAGAAAATTTGGTACAGTCAGGAAGAAAAGTAATGTCAAAATTTGAACTACCTGAATCACAGTTTGAAAAAAATTTCAGGGACAAAATCGCCTAGAAAACCCACTTGGTGGCTGCTTTAAGCACATTTTTCGAATCCTCGTTAATTTTCCTATTCAATAACGTAAAAAACACTCCAAAATTTGGTACGGTCAGCGAGAAAAGTGGTGTCAAAGTTTGAACTGCCAGAAACACAGTTTGAAAGGATAGTAAAGGACAAAATCATCTGTAAAACCCACTTGGGGTGAGAAAATGACTGTTTTAAGCACATTTTTGAAATTCTTATTAAATTTCCTATTCAAAAACGTGAAAAACACTACAAAATTAGGTACAGTCAGAGAGAAAAGTGGTGTCAAAATTTGAATGGTCAGAAACACAGTTTGAAAGGGTAGTAAAGGACAAAATCATCTGTAAAACCTACTTGGAGTGAGAAAATTACACTATTAAACACATTTTTGGAATCCTCACTAAATTCCCTATCCAATAACCTGAAAAGCACTACAAAATTTGGTACAGTCAGGGAGAAAAGCGGTGTCAAAATTTGAACTATCAGAAACACAGTTTGAAAGGGTAGTCAATGACAAAATCACCTGTAAAACTCACTTGGAGTGAGAAAATGACAGTTTTAAAAACATTTTTGGAATCCTCACTAAATTTCCTATCCAATAACCTGAAAAGCGGTGTCAAAATTTGCTAACTGCCAGAAACACAATATTTATAATTTACCGGTCAAATTTTCCCGGTAAGGTAAAATATTTATTTACCGGTAATTTATCACTATTATTTACTAAGTGTCATGAGAAATAGAAAAACAGTTTTTCCAGATTTTGCTTTTTATCATTTGCCCATCGTCATTTACCAAATGCCTAGTGTATATTTAGGCAGATTTTATTTGACGAGACATTCACCATTTGCCCAGTTGTAGGTACATTCATAAATTAACAAAAAAAATTCATTATACTATTATCATATTACTTTTTGTTAATTTATTAATTTTGAGCTAGACAAATGGTAAATTCTTAGTCAAAAAAACAGAATACTCTATTGAATTTTGGAAAACTTGAAATATCAGCTATTTTCCATGGCACTTAGTAAGTGCATAAATTTTATTCCCTCAGTGCTATCTAATAAAATAAATCATACAACAGATACAGTCAAAGCTTTGCTTATTTATGTATGTAACATAAGAAATGTTAATGGAAATCTCTTGTATTTAGGTACTTTGTAAGAACCATGAAACTAAAAAGAAAAAATAGACCCAATAATGGGTTGTCTAGTTTCAACCACATTTTCTTAAAATACTCCTCAAATATTTCAAAACCTGATGTGCTCAACAAGTCCTTAAATGTCAGTCTTCTTCCTCAAAAAAAATCGATAAATTCCCTTTGATTGTGGATAGAATATTTAATTACATACTTAACAAATCTACTAATAGTTCTATAGAAATGTTTTCTGGTTTACTACTAGTGGGTGCATTCTATTTTAATAAAGAACTACTTGTGTGTATTGTAATTGAATAAAGTGAGTCACCCTCACATTCAATCTGAATATTTACCATTACAAATTGTCTGGATTTGCTTGTCTGAATAGATTTCCAAATAAAAATAAAGCAAACTCACCAATAAACACCAAATTCAAAATTTGTCCACTAAACTGAAAGTTTCTGACCAGAGAACACTAGCCAGCTGCACTCTTAATTGGTCACTACAACAAAATATTATCAAACAGGGAGATAATCTTACTTTTAAAGCAATAATCAACTTTGCCCTGATCTACCTATCGAATCAGCACGCACTTTAACCCTAAATTTTATCTAATCCTTAGACCTTTAAAATTCTACGCCAATTGTTTAAAACTTTATCAGTTTATTGCAGTTATTTACTTTTAAATCACGCTACCGAGTATTGTTTTGCCAGCAAACTATACTTATTCAATTTAATTAGAGACTCAAAATGTGTGTGCATTTATAGGATCATGTAAGCAAACATAATTGAGATATTTTAACCAAAAAAAATTGGACACACTTGTTTTTCATTCTTAGTCAAATTTGATAGAACAACAAATCACTTTAGAGCACGCTAGTTAGTTTGCGATTAGAAACGAAATAAATAATAATAGTTTAATTATATAATAACTAAATGAGTAAATTATCGGATCGTACGACTCAAACATTCGTACAAAGGTCAAGGTTTAAGATACTCTCCAACTGACAAAAACAAGGTATAAAAATGATATTTAGCTAACCTGATCTTTTCTTATTAAAAGATAACTAAAACATGTTTCTAGCTTTGCAGAAACTTCATTTAAAACCAGAAAACTATACAGTTGAGATTTTCAAGTAAAATGCTAAAAATTAAAATAAGAGAAAATGTACATTATATCCAAAATTCAAAGCTTTGTGTAAAGGCCTTTAAAAACGATTCACTGTAGGACTTAGTGGGCATTACTTGGGAATTATTATAAATTAATAGGCATTACAGGGGTAGTATTAATGGAATTGGGAACGTCTAAATTATAGTATAAAAAAATGTCGGTAATTTTGACAGTTATAGGGTTGACAAGGTGGTTCAATATGTATCAATTTAAACAATGAATTTTTTAAATTACTGATCTAATACAAACTTTCCTTAATTTTTAACAGAGAATCAGACAAAGTTATAAGGATAAGGAGTGTTCCAGTTTCTCTAGAAAAACTAGACTTTCTGTCTCGCTTTCTGTCCTTTTTTGACCCCCCTGTATCATGTATATTGACGTTTTTCTACACCCACTCCTAGAACAAACGTTTAACACGACAAAACACAAAAACCAAGAAAAAAACGTTTCCTGTTATGTGTAAATTAAAAATGTTTTGGAGACTGAAATTGTCAAATAACACATAAAATCGTAAATATCTCAGAAACGGATACAGAGATAAATATAGGACATTAATACATGAAATATGTCTAGAATTTAACGAAGAATGTAAAAATATACAGGGCGTCCCATTTAAAATACGCAGCAGTTAATATCTACTTCACAGGCATATTTCCTTATTTTTACTTTTTTTAATTAAAAAAAAGTTTTCTAAACTCTCCAGTTGTCGTAATTCAGAAAAATTAGTTGGTATTGTTGGCGTATTAGGAATTAGTGTACAAAATCGAAAAAACTTACAACATTATGTAATTTTCCTTGACAAAACTTAGCGTTCACACAGCAAAACACACTCACTAACTACAATATTTCTGCTACCAATTATTCAAGTTTTTAAAACATGAAAAAATAATGTAAGGTGACATTAGCGTCATTAAAACGTGCCACAGTTAATATTTGAATTTCAAAGTTCACAAACAAAAGCACTATACGGAGAGTATACTTTATTGAACATAGTGATCAAATTTAAATATGTAATTTACAAAAAAAAAAACAATTAGCCAAATAGAATAAATGAATATTTATGAGTTATTGAGTAATGGGGAATAAGAAATAAATGAAGTACCCATCAGTTTGAATTATTATTATTTCAATTTTTCATCACAACACAAAAGAAGATTTTCCAAAAGTGTTATTTAACTCAAAAAATGAGGAGCACTTTCTTCCTCATCATCATCATCATCATCTTGCCATAAGTGAGCAAATTTGGGGGGAATAATCAGTTGATACAAAGTATTCGCCAACCCGCAAATCAACAAATTATAAACCAACTCGCCCCTATCCAGTTTTTTAGTTATTGTAATCCTCCTGTCCTCTCCCTTTCCCTCACTTTTTGACTTCAACCCAAACTTTCTTGCAATTTTATGAATGTGGGCGCGTTCCTCAGTAGTAAAATCAGGTTCAAACCTCAACAGGCTCATTTTATCAGATTTGGAATACTCTTCCAACAAAGTGTGTATTTTTCTAAACACATTATCAGCGCCCAGTCCTTCCCTGCTGACGTTTTGATCTATGGTCTCCGCAACCGTTTTTTCACCTCCCTGTTCGTTGATTCCTAGTCCTTTACCACCCCAGCCCATTTTTAACATCATTTGATGAGCCTTGCTGCCTTCATAATTTGCCTCAGGTCCTGCTTGTTTGCTTTCCGTATTTTTTGTGGACACATCCTCATACTCCTTTTTTTTAATTATGTAAAAACAGTCTTTTCTTAAAATGGCCAAAGCTTGCTCTGCCAATGCACTTTTAGCCCACTGTTTTCCAGCAAAGTTTCCTCTTACTATTTCTTCTGGGCCAATTTTCAAAATGTATTCATCACCCTCATTTTGTGTAACAATCATTTGTAATTGACTGTGATCAACTGTTGACTGTAAAGTTTGTACTGCATTGTCGGATGTTTCAATAAATATTAACTGGGATCTAACACCTTCCTGGCTTAATACTGTCTTCAAAAAATTTTTTGCTTTTTCTTCTAAAGGACTTAACTGAACATTTGTCTCAATAGGCAGCTGTGTTTCCCTACGTTTGTTATAACCCTGAAACCCAGTTACTTCTCTTCCTCTTGCATCAAAGGTTCTTTCATCCACTGGCCACTGATGACCAGGCCTGTTAAATCTACTTCTGTTTCTATTGTAATTTTGCTGATAAGGTCCCCGATTTCTATGTGACTGACCCCTATTATAAGGAGTGTGTCTTGTATTCTGTTGATTGTGTCTGGGGAAACGTTGTCTCTGATTCAATGATCTATTCGGATCCATGGCTTAGGTAATTTCACAGTCTTCTCTCTAAAATATGAAAACACTTTTTTCAGTACAGGGTGCCAAATTGATGATAGTATTAAAGGCAATCTCAATCATCTGGACAGTTTTTGACCCAAACAAAAATTTGATGTTGCCAGAAAGTACAAAATATAATTTTAAATGTTTAGTTTTAACATCATATTTAATTTACAACCCACACTGACAGTTTTATGATTAGACACAACTTTCAAATAACTTCAAAGCTGAGTTGTTTATTGATTTCACATATTGCAGCATTTTGACTTTTGGATGATTGAGATCCCTTAATTAATACTACAACAGTTACTTTTAATTTACAATAGAAATGCCAATCACAAATTCATTGCATTCAATTTTGTTGAATGTTAATTTTACTGTATTTATAGCAGCATACATGTTTTGTAGTATTTTTACTGTACAAAAAAATGTGTTTCATATTTTAAAGAAATTGGGAAATGGGCCATTTCTAGCTATGTTAATTAAGAAGCATTCCCATGTAACTTAATCCTAATAATAAATAATAATTCTACCTGAACTACTATTAACATTTTTTGGAATTCATACTAATTTTAAAAGGTGATAGAAGAATACCTGTAAGTAAATTAACCTTGAAATAAACCATTTAAACTTAGAAAACCTGTTGTTAATCAAGTTTGTCCAAAGTAATTGATGATTAATGTGTGCTGGTTAAAAATGCATATGGTCCACCCAAATATAATGGAAACAAATCATTTGGCATTACAGGAAGAAGATATCTTATCTACTACATTGACAAATTCATAAAACTATCCATTATAACTTTAATAGACTTGGGAGTCTAAAGCAGTCTAGTCGGAAGGGTTAATGATTGCACTATTACTGAAATAAGAACATAACTCAACTTTCCTATAAAAATCATACTAAACATAAACATTTTAGATGACAGTAAGAACAAATTAATGTTTGGGTCTGGGCAATCAAACTGGCAAAAAATAACATTTTAAATCAAATGAATGGCAACTCTCCACCCAGTCCACCCTGCTTTTAGGCTACAAATTTCAATGTAAACTTGCTTTACCAATGTTTTTTACTGACTGGTTCTTACTTCTGAGAACTCAACATAACAAATCTTAAATAGTGTTAAATGTTTTCACTTAAAATTGTTATTAGCTGTAAATTAAGTGCAAACAACAAACTTGTAGTAGTTTGAGAAAAGCTGATATTTCAGATTGCATCCATTGGACTGAAATAGAGAAGTGTGTGAGCATGTGAGTTTAAAATTGAACAATCAACCTTAAGCAAACAAAACACTTATAGCAAATAAAGTTTTGCATCAGCTTCAATTCAGGTAAGAATGTTAACTGCAAAACATTATAATACTACTAAAAACGTGCAATATCAGCAATTTATTTCAAGACTGGGGCCACTGATGGGGGGTAATAATGATAACCTTGTTATCTGGCCTTTCCATGATCTCAATTCAACACTCTATCATTGTAATTAAAAGGTCCGGTTAACTTACCAAGTGAATGATAACTGCCGGCAAAATTATTCACTGTATGTCCACTAATACCGAAACGGTTTATAAACAAAGTTCACCTTTAAAATTACAGTTTTTTTATAAGGAAAAGACCACAACACACATTTCCTAATCTTTAAAACTGACGTTTTCGTTTTGTTTTCTTTCAAACATGCGTGACGTCACATGCTACTATAATGACATTAATGACTTTGGTGCTCTTTATTTATCTCGTAAGATTAGACAAAGAAAAAGCATGTCTGGTGGGAATTTATATGTGAGTGGAATGTGTACAGATTTTTACGCTGCACTACGATTGGTGGAAAATGTGGCGTGATTCGACTCTGATTGGTGCTACGCCACTGCATAACCTCAATTAGGAAAAACATTGATTTCTTCTTTTGTTTGTTACATGCCATTAACAAAATCTTGGACTTTGTTTAAACAATAAATAAATAACTAAAATGATGTACTTTAAGAAGCCATTCATAAGAATTTCAGTAAAAGATTTGTCAAAATCAAAGTTATATGCAAAGAAGAAGAGAAGAGCCATCACAAGCGAAGTGACAGTTCGTTTGTTGATCAACACAGAGTCGTAACAAAAAGTTTTCAAATTGATAATTTAATTATTCTGTTTTTGTTGTTTAAACTTATATTTTAACATTTTTTTAATCATGACTGAATAAAGTGATGTGTATATGGCAACGTTTGTATGGTGACTCAACCAAATAAGGTAAACAGTAAACTCCCCTTTCATTTATGATGTGAATCATATGCACCTGTCAAAGTCAAAATAATTTATAAAACAAATCAATAAAAAAAATACAATTATTAACCAAACGTGCCTGATTTCAAAAGATTCCATTCCTGTTTATAAAACTAGTTTTGTTTATTTATCCACTGTACTAAACAATGTCAAAATATCGGCTGCTTTATAGCTCCTGTCTCTAGGCCTATAAATAAAAGTGCTTTTTTAGTGTATGATACTTGTAGCTTCTCCCCTAATTGTACTCTGATAAGATTTCCTGATAAGCCGTTATCAGGTGCTTTTCCAAATGCCATACATTTTAGTTCGCGGTAACTTGGCTGCCTATGGACAGAGGTACCCTTGGAGAGTGCTAGTTTCTGGATTAAAAGCAGCTGACATAGAACAATTGAACAGATTTGCCTCTGGGGGATACTGTGATGATTCGACTATTGTTTATATGCAACATCCATGTGTTATTTTAACAGCCTTAGAAGTCCTAGGTATGTTTTATGGTTTTCTAAATGTTTTAGCTTTATCAAAACTTAAATCTGCATTTTAGCAATACTTTACTGTAAACTGTCTCCTCCCCTTACTCCCAGTACTTAAAATAGATAAACAACTTCATACTGGTTGTATGAGGCTTTAAATTGAAAGTTATTACAGTTTTATCAACATGTCATGGATAATTTATTATGGATTTTAGTTGTAGTATTCAATTGCTTAAGTATATGTCATAAACATTGCTTATCTTTTGGGCCATTCAAATTCAGCAAGGAGGGCCAACTTTTGGGTAGTGTTTAAATTGAAAGTGTATACCTACTTATTCAAATTAAAGTTTGATGTAATCATATCATAATAGAAGAAGAAATTAATGTGAATTTGATAAAATATATAAGATATTTCACATCACTATTTTCTTACCATTGTCAGGCATCAAACAATTTAATTACATCAGAACTTTTAAGGCTGAATCAGACACATTTAAGAAGCCTATCAATTACCTTGCCAAATCATCATTATTGACCATATATCCCAGAAAAAACTTTACAATAACAAACCAGTTCAGGAATGTTAACTGTGATAAACTTGGTATATGCCAATGCACATTCTGTAGTTGTGTGTAAGGTTTTAACATTTTCAGTGCAACAAATAAGTTATTAGTAAGTTTGTTTAAAATCAACCATTAATTATTACCTAAATACTTAACTTACACTTTAGGTTTTAAAGTAGGTGCAAGTTAAGTTGTTTTCATTGTTTTTCTTGTATTTATTTAAAGTGTCTAGTAGTAAGTGTGTACTGTAAGATGCAGTAGTGAACTACATAATATATTCCCAGGTAGGTTTTCCTATTTTTCAGAGAAACACAAAAATATAATCCAATTTTTTAAAGACTTGTGTTTGAATGTCGTTAACTAAACTATTATAATCGGGACCAAGGAAATTATAGATGCTAGTTCTTATCAATTTGTAACTGAAAAAATAACAAAGTTCTTTACCAGTTTAATTAATGTCTTTGTTATTTTATGATCCTTACATTTTTCAATTATTTTGCTTCAAGTTAGTAAGTTCAGTAAATTTGTAAATGTACAGATTATGGTATTTTTTAATTGGCATTGTTATGTACAATCTGAATTATTTCCTAGACTTTGTATTTTTCTGTGTATGTAAATAATTCTCAAGTAACTAAACAATGATTTATGCAGATTCTTGATTCTTAAAAAAATATGACAAATACAAAATGACATTTTAAAGATGTTTAGATGTCTTCCAGAGTGTTCTGTAATTATAATATTAATGTAGCATGGTTTTTGTTGTATTGGGAAAAAACACAGAAAATTAGGATGTACTTGTAAACCAAAACTAAATCAATTTTATCCTAACTTCTAGTAATTTAATTAAAAAACAAACTTTGTTTTGCTCATAGTATAGGAGGTGACTTCTAATAGAAGGTCCTAAAAATTGAGTTAGGATGATAAGAACACATTTCTGATATTTTATTTACTACTACTATGAAAAGTGGTACAAGAGTTAATCTAGCTCAGCAGCTGCTGAAATATTTTGTATCAAGCAAAAATATTATTTTTTACTTCAAATCAACTAATAAATGCGGATTTTAAGTTTATGAAAACTGTTAAAAGATTGGGTGGTTTAAGTGAATTTCAGATATGTGATTCTAGATTCTACACTAAATTGTCCATAATAATCCTAACAGGAACGAAAATATAACTGAAAAATTACTGTTCAACCTACTTTTAATTCAATGAAAACCACTGAAGGACTTAAGGTGACTAAATAATATAATTGGGTATGTTTTTCTACACTAAATTCTCAGTAATTCATTTAAATGTTTTATGCCCTAAACTAACCTGTCAGTGGTTCCAAAAAATGTTATTCTTTAAACAGTTTTCACAAGCTTAAAGTTAGTCGCCATTTTTTGTTTGAATTGTAGGAAATTTAATGCTGAATAACATATCCAAAATTCACTTTGCTAACTACTCCTTCACCAGGTTTCATAAGCTTAAAGTTGACTATTCTCTGTGTACTACTTTACAGAAGTAGTTGCTACTAACTCTCTACTCTCTTTAAAATTATTTCCAATTGGTAATTGAATTACTATCATACAGTTTAGAGTAATTGGTAATTGTGACAGCTCTGCATTAAACGCAACTTAAAGTTATTAATTAAACGTCATTCATATCGTCAAATTCCTTAAAAAAATATTTGACGAATTGATCAAAATTACTTGCTTATTTGAAGAATGACATTTAAAATGTCAAATTCCAGGTTTTTTTTTAAACCGAGTAAAACATACTGTGTTTTTTGATTTCAGGTTATACAGTAGTCGCATCATCAAGTACCAGCGTGAAACAAGACTATAACGAGTATATGTGGACTATGCGAAGAGAGTTTACTGAACCAGATCCCGCCACCGTATCTCCGATTAAAGACTCAGAAAAACCGTTACTAGACAAAGGCGAAGTGTAATAAAAAACTAACCAATTGCATAAAAATGATTCTCGAGTGAAACAATTTTTGACCGTCTCCTTAAGCGTAAGAAAAAATAGTGTTAAAAAGCCACACGCTTGAAAAAATAAGTCTAATTTTGTACTATGGAAATACCAGCTAGTCTACTAATGTCTTCAGGAACGTACGCTTACGTGGCTGTAAAAGCCTCCATTCACGCATCGGACAGTGCAGTTTTCGGACTGAACAGCGACGAAATAAAAGCCCTGGTCAAACGATTTTCCGATTATAGAAAAGAGATAATTAACGGGGTGTTATTGAAAGCCTGCCCTTTGGATGTAGTTAACGCTTTGGGCCAACTGGGATATCGAGTGGTCGCCACGACCGGTGAAGCTGAGGTCATTTGGACCATGCAACGCGATATTTAAATTAATTTTGCCATTAATTTGTAGTGCTTACATTAGTTAATTTAAGCTCTAAAACCCATACAATTTATGCAGTGTGTAAGTGATTGTGTAATTTTGATTTTAACCGTACTTATTTCACGTATTTTATAGTTTATCAATATTCTGCATTGCTGTGATGAGAAGATATTTATGCCCTTTGTATAGTGGTAAAATCATATCTAAACCCTTAAGAACCTGTAACTTTTGCAATACTTTACGAGCTTATTAAATAGTAGGAGCAATTTTATAATGACATTATACTCCCTAGGAAGTACTTTTAAGCCTAAAAATAATCAATTTTTGATAAAAAAAAAAAGTGTTGTTAGTGTAGTCTCTTAGTGTGCAATTACACGTGAATTTTACGTTCCTAATTGGTATACTAATTTGAAATAATCTACTTAGAAGGAAAACTATGACGTCAAACTCTCAGTGTGACGTTCACGATCACGAATGCGCGTGTGGGCCAACGGTAGCTGCGCAGTCTTTGGAAGAACTTGAATTTGAACGAGGCATATGGGGCGCGGCCTATGAAGGCGATGATTCTAGAGTATACTCTTTGCTGAAAGGTTTTAACTTCGACAGAGTCGATAAAGTGGACGCTGCCGGTAAGTTTCCTGACAATTACCACAGAAAACATAATCAAAAAATTGTATTATGACTGTACCAAATTTTGTAGTGTTTATTTAATGAGGATTCCAAAAATGTGCTAAAAATTGGCAACACTGCTTGAGTATGAGATTTGTTTATAAATACTTGCATAAGTGAGGCAAAATGTTTAGGAGACAAACGAAATTAGTTTAATTATTTGAGGAACAAATTCTTCAACTGAATCAATTTTGTATCCCCATGCTTATATACGAATTTTGTGGCGCTCTCGCAAATAATTCACGTCACTTTTACAGGATATACCGCATTACACTATGCTGCAAGAAACGGTCACTTGGATGTTTGCAAGAGATTACTAAATCACGGTGCTAATATTAACGCAGTTACCAGATCTGGCAAAGCGTCAGCACTGCACAGGGCAGCGTCAGCAGGTAAAGTTTAACTCAATTTTTATTAATCTCAAATGTGTTAATTAAAAGTTCTTACGTCTGACTATTTTCCACTTCTCCAAATGTCCCATATGTCAATCCTTTGTCTTTGTTGTGGTTACCAACTGCCACTTGTTATTGCGTTAATCCAATCCTGTCAAATGTCATCCAATCTATCTTAGCAGGTTTTACACCGCGCTTTGATGTCAAAGAAATTCATGAAGCTGCTTTAAGGACGAATTTTATGTGTAAAACCACATTTTATGTCAAATTGTTTACAGAATAGGACAGGTTCTATTTTCATCCAACTTATTTGATCAAACTTGCCGTTTTGCGTAATGCCAACTGCCAACATAAACACAGTATTCAGGATGATTATGAAATTTCAAAATAAAAACATCAAAAATACCAGAAAAACAAGTGGGAATAATCTGTAATTATTACCATCTAAACACTAAATTCACTTGGTTTGGTTGGTCAAACGGTTTTCATTGACAGTTTTGACATAAAAATTTGATAAGTGCAAAATCAAATCATTTTATGCTGCTTTATGTTTCCAATTTCTTTGAATTAAAACTTTTGGTGTAAAACCTGCTTTAATCAAAGGCAACATAACAGTACACTGAATAACGCTTAATGTGCAGTATTTACGTCAATAACAGAACTGTTAGTATGAATTTGTGATTAATCAAGAAAAAGCGGCAAACTGAAAGCTGTTTTTTTAGTAATTTGACATTTGAAAACAATGAAAGACAACTCCTTTTATAGCAAAAAAGTGCCGACGTTTTGTTTCCGACTTTATTTAAGTGCTTTTTTTGACCAATCAAACATTACTCACTAAGATGATTTACCCAAATGCTGCACATGTAAACCAAAACATAAACGACCATGATTACTATGGTATTTTCAAGTTGAAATAAGTTTTTTGTACAATTTTAGGACATAAAGACATCATTAAACTGCTACTGTCCAAGAAAGCCGACTTTACAATGAGAGACGCTGACGGAAAAACCGCTTTACATAGAGCAGCCGAGAACAATCACACCGAAATATGCGACATATTGATTGATCATTTTCCTCCGTTGAAAGACGTACCAGACAACAAAGGAAACAAAGCTAAACTTGATTATTGAACGGTATTTTAACGAATTTTCCTGTATATCATTAATTGAATGCATCACATTGCCTTAATGTTATTTTTTTGAGAATTAAAGCAATAATGTATGTATTTTTTTGTAGTTTCCATGAATAAGGTTAGGAGGACTACTTCTTTATTTGGGATGGACATAAAAAAAATTACAATAAAAACATTTATTTTTAACCACTTGTCATTTCATATAACTTATAGTAAATGAAAGGAAACATTACTGGATTTTTAATTTTAATACTGACTTTAAAGGAACAAGATAAAAAGTAAAATTTAGGTGCTTTGCATCATAAAGTTAAGTGCTTACTATATAAAATTGGAAAAATTGTACTTTCATTTTGATCTTAGTGTGATAGAAATTAAAAGCAGATTAATTCGTTTTGGTGTAATGTTCTTTAATATAAAACTCTAATACCTACTAAACTGACTAAACGTTCGGTAATACTCTTCCCGTCTACTTTATTAATAAAATTTCCTGCAACTTCTAATGAAATGTAGAAAGTCACTCAAGAATTTCTAAAGATAAATATTTGTGTAACATAGTAGGTAACGGCAGTGTTTTTATTTTAGTCAAAAGTTGAACAGGTCCGATTTTGTTACGGATCACTATTCGACACAAGTCTTTAAGATTGAGCGGGTTTCGTTTAATGTACATTATAAAGTCGTAGATTTCGTCGTTGGATCCATTCTTTAACTTTTCCGGATCGTGAGACATGGAATTCAACTTTAAAAATCCATGAAAAGGGCATTGTTGCTGGCATAGTGTGTGCGGTTGTATACTTACGTTAAATCCTGCGTACACGGTCATTTTGCATAAATCTAATGTGCTGTACCGCATTGCGACACTCAGTACATCCCAACCCACTGTTTCATCCCTTATGTTTACGTCTGCTCCGTGTCTTAACAGTGCCCTAGCTGCGTAAGGGTTTTCTAAAAATTAATTATATTAAATGATAATACAATTAGGCACTGCAGCAAATGAGCTGTTTTACGTCATATGTCATTTTTTGGAAGGACAAACACATAGAATTCGTGGATTTAGAGTGAATTACTTAAAATGAGCAAATTTGTGCATATTGTTTTGTGTATTGGACTCAACACCCTAGGAATTTTAAAGGAACTAAGCTTGTCCCTATTTGCCCAGCTCCCACAATTCATAACACAACAAAATGGCATTTTATGAAATTTCAACTGAAAGTCTTTAGAAAAACTAAATTTAAGCTAAAACTCTATCAGTAGGTATTCATAAGAAAGTGTGTTTTTTTAATTTTTAATAGCCATGTTTTCCCTTCCAAAAATTTCGATCAGCTAAAATGAAAAATTACCAAAACTGTGAAAATTTAAATGGAAAGGTATAGTAAAAAATCTTATAGTTTTATCCCCTATTCTCTACGAAGAATTTTCCTTTGAATCTCTTCAATTAAATTGGTGGGAGTAGTCCAAAGTTTGCTTTGAAATAAATGAAATATCTCGAAAACGGCTAATCGTAGAGACTTTGTTTTTGCGGCATTTTAAAGAGCATTTCCTGTCCTGTAGAGTGTCCCAAAACAATGTTTCATTTAGTTTTCGGTCTTTTCGATAGAGGCGGTTTTTACAAAAACTGCATTTTTATCTTAGATATCTCGAAAAAATCAAATGCAATGGTATAGCTTCCTACCACCTATTCAATAAGCAATCAGATTATCTATCGTTGTGTGTGTACATCCCATGTAGCCATACTATGTATAGTTTTCGAGAAACAGCCGCGTGCACGGCTTATTGGGACACCCTGTACAATTTCTATAAAGACGTCATCGAGTTCTGTGTAAAAAAGTACCTTAATAATGTCTTAAATTTTCAAAACTACTTTAGACTTGCAACAACTATTTAAACACATTTTCCTGGTTTTCCGAAACACGGCAACATTGCATGTGTGTTAAAAATTGTGAAAATAAACTTGTTTCAATGCGTTTTTGAAGAAACATTAACGTCACCGTTTATACAAAATGGTAAAAATCAATTTAGAAGTGAAACACACGTTTTGAAAATTACTTATGTCACTCATTCAAATAACAGGAGGAGCGCCTCCGCAAAAACTTTATGTGTTTGTAATTGGCAATTATTACTTATAAATAGCAAGTTATTACTCTAGAAAACTTACCTACAACTATGGAATAAAGTAATGGTGATCCCTGGTAACACGTAGCGTTCATATTGGCCCCGCTATCAACCAATATAGCGATAAGTTCTTCGACGACGCTTTCCACGTAAATATATTGACTGCATACATGTAAAGCGGTTTTCCTATCTACATTACTGGCAATATTGACATTGCCGCCTTTGTATATTAAATACCTGAAATAAATTTACCTTGTCAAAAAAACAAACCAGGGCGGTAACAAAAAGACAGAGAAAAATAAAACAGGAGCTAATCATGCTTTACAAAACTGGAAGTGCAGCAAACCATTTTGCCAGAAAAATAAACATAAATCTCCTTGATCATAAGGCCATCATTTATTAAATTAAAAAAAAATTAAAAATCGTATACTTGGAAGGGAGCGATTTTGAAAAATACATTTTTTACTATTAGTTTTCAATTCAAAAATAAAAATATCTATTTACCACTTACTGAAGAGTATAAGGATCTCCCCTAGAGCATGCCACCATAATTGGCGTGTAACCGGATTCATCTCTACAGTTTACTCTAGCTCCCCAATCAATAAGAACCATCACAATCTTGAAACTGTTGTAAATAGAGTTGTTAAGGATAGCTTTGTGCAAATAGTAGCTTGATGGATAGAGCTTAGCGCCATGTTGAAGTAGAGTTTCTACCTACACATACAGATAATTGACTATGAAAAGTAGTGTCAAAATAGCTATTAATACGAGTATAACGAGATTGATTTTTAATAGTCGTGGACATTAAAAATCACATAACACCGGCAATTTCTGAGACCGTAGACAGTTTTAGGAAACTCACAAACGACCGGTAATCATATAACTTTGGTTTTTGATTCTGAACTAAATTGCTTGACAGAAGGAAGGAGACAGCCAAAGTCATTTTTAAGCAGCTAATAATTCATTATGCTCACCAAAGTCGCATTTCCACTGTTTACGGCAAGATCAAGTAGTGTCAGATCGTCAAACTCTACTTCGTTAACACGGCATCCGGCTCCACACAGCATATTCACAGCTCTGACATCGTTTTGCCGCAAGGCCCAATTTAGAGGCGGTCGGTCATGAGCATCAAGGGCATTATAGTCAATACCGTCTAAATTACAATCAAAATATTTCCTAATAAATCCTTTTAAAAAAAGTTAACAAATGTATACCAGCGTTTAACAATCGTAGCATTACCGAATGATGACCCATTTTAGCGGCAATATGGAGAGCAGTAGATCTTTGTCTACCTGAAATTATAATATTTATGCAGGATGTAACAGATGATTTAAATAAATACACACTAACCTGCCTTGGCATTTACGTCAGCTCCATTTTTTAGCAAAAATTCAACCATCTCAAGATCATTCTTAGCCACCGCTTTGTGTAAACAATTGTGCCTCTTTGAATCATTTTGATTTACGTTTAAATCTTTTCCAAATGTTCCTAGTAAGTACTGTACCATTTCAACCGAACCTGAATTAAACAATGTTACTATTCCTCCTAATAAGGCAAAAGTTCTTGTCTACCTGAATTAACCGCATAATGCAATACACTTTGACCTTGGTGGTTATCTAAACGACTGAAATCCTTTTCAGGAGAATCTAACAGTATGGCGGTTCTGTTCAATATCTTAGCATACCATCTGTACATGTCTTCGGTACAATCACTTCTAGTCTGAGGATTATCTGTAACGTTTTCTTTTATATAAAATGGACAAAACGTTCGGTTAATTTTTACCGGTGGTACTGGAAGTCTCAGAATCGTAAACTTCCGAGTCCCACTCCAGATCTTCCATACCTTCTGGTGTGGGACCGTCGCCGAATTCATTCTCTTCATCTCGAGTTATTACAAAATACCTGAAGATGGTTATTCAATTTATTTAGTAATCTGGTACAAATTGACCTCCAAAATTGTGATATTTAGTAGATTAGGTAGGGTATATTAGTCAATAATTTACCAAATACATTTAAAAAAAACGGTAATAAACTGCGGGCCATTTTTAAACGAAACGACAAATTTTGATGCAGTTTGGACTAACAGTGAGCTTAATTTATGGGATTTTAGTTAGAAGTACTCAGATTATGTAACAGATACTGTTGAACATACAACGGCATTTGAATGATAGATACAAACCTGCTAATATGGCTTAATTCAAGATTCAACAGTGTTTTATCCATTTTCCAGAAAAATCGATATTTCTTCGGACACATGACGTTAATTAAGAAACATCCAAAAACGTCCCGAGGTAATACCGTAGACAACAATGTTCCTATGTAAGAAAAAAGTTTATATTATTTATTAGTAAAGTGGCTGTAATTTAATACTGTTCTTTTTTTGCGCATGTTCTTGTCCCACTTGACTACTTGAAAATTTCACTTTTTTGCACGCACTTCTTTCACACCCTGTATAAGGCAGTTAGAGTGCATTAAAGCAAAAGTTTTCTACATCAGTAAAGAGCCAATAAACCAAGCTTAATGACGGTCCAAACCACATTAAAATCTGTTAATTTGTTTTAGAATGGCGTAATTTTAAAAATGACCCAAAAACATCACTGTCCCGGTTGACGTGGCGAGCAGTTTAGTTAACTTAGAATAGCTTGGGGCGTTTTATTAGGATAGTTTGTCCCTTCACTACAAGAGGGGATAAGTTGACAACTGCTTTTGTGCAATAACGTCTTTAACATCTGATATTATACCTAAATGCTTGTATATGCAATAAGTAATGCATTATTAAATCTGTAGTGATACTGAAATACAACAAATACATAATATTTAATTATTTTGAGTTTTGTAGTAACAGAACATACGCAACTGCAGTTTTTTGTTATTTTAAGTATCAAAGTTAATTTTTAGTATAAAAACTAAACAAAAAATTTAATAAGGACTGTATTTTTTTCACTAACTCAAAGTCATGAGAAATAGGATTGTTAAGCAAGTAGACTAATTGAAAAAAACGCTTTACATTAACTATTAAGGATATTAAATCATTCTTAATGATTGATGAATGATACAAAACAAAAAGGAGCATGGATATAATGAAATTGACTTTTCTACCCAATAAACAAAGAAAAAAATCTAAATAAACAAATTCAACATGCTTGCTGCTGTATGCCATATTTTCCAGTTGTTTTAGAATTATCTAAGATAAAAAAATAAATTCATATTACCAAGTTGATCCAAATTATAGAAATCACAATGCATTCTTATTTATATTAGAAAAAAAAAACTCAACTTACCCAATATTCTTGTAATTTGTAGCACTATCACCCCCATCTAGTGATAAGGTTTGTGGTTTATTCCGATTTTTATTAGCTTTTTTCAGAAACTTCTCTTTGTTATTATTAAAGTCAACAAGCAATTTTAAAAGTGGTAAATTGCCAGTCTTTGCTGCTGCCCCAATTAATGTCATTCCATTTTTACATATTTTGTTAATTTGAATGTCTAAAAAACCACAAGACAAACATGACAATTTGTTTATTCTTTTTATAATTTGTATATACTTTGTTCTGTCATTAAGTTGATTTTTTTATGATAATATGAGCAAAATAAAGTTAACCAGATTATTGAATTCACAAAAACTTGTGTTAGAATAAAATAGTTAGGTAAATGTTTATAACTCCTAATTACAACTAACTGGCTGACATTAGGACAAGCTTAATTTAACTGTTTAGACTGTAACTTTTTGCTTTATAATACTATCCTGCAAAATCCTAGAGCTGAGGTAATACATACATTGTTAGCTTAGCAACCTTTTCATTTTATATATTACTGAGATAACTACAAATTATACTCACCCTTGTGAAGTGCAATTACGGTTTGGTCTTTGTCGAAAATGGACTTCATCCACTGTTCAGTAGGAGAATCCATAATGTGCAAACACAATGCCACTTCCTCAACTGATTATACCAGAAATTTATGACCCTTAATGATTAGAAAGAACAGCTGACCGGCATCCTGCTCCCCAATACTTTAGTTTTCAGAGCATAGCAGATAGTTTTCCACTGCAAAAACATTTATCAAATTGATCTGTATTATCACTTTAAAAAAGAATTGAGGATGTTACCTTCCTGGTAAACATTTCGTATTATCCGTAAAAGTATTTAATCCATGATGAATAAACAACCATTTTTACTGCTCAACATTAATTAATAATAACAAATTTACAATAAATAATAATAAACATTTTGAAAAAATCCACAACACAAATGATTATTGAGGAATTGACGTAGGTAAGAAGTAAAAATTCTTCTCTTAAAAGTGCACAATGATCATGTGACTTACCTGAGCTTGGTAATATGTAATAATACGATCACGTGGTTAAATCACATGACAGCTACTCTACTAAATTTGACGAGCAAACGATAAAAGCAATCATATGATTGACATCAAACTCTATCTGTCAATGTCAGGTGCAAGTGTCATTATAAACAGCGGGTTGCAAGCAAGCAAAGCGTGCGTCCCTTCTCCTTTGCAAAAAAGTTCGAAAACTTCGAGAAAATTTTGCCAAATTCGTAAGAAAAACGGCAGTTTTCCAGCAAATAATAGATAATCTAACATAAAAGAAAATGAGTGTCGAAGAGGAAGTCATGAGAATCCAGAAAAAACTCAGCAAAATGACTTCTGATGATGGCAGTGTAGGTTGATAATTTTCAAAAAAAATTGTATTTGGGATAGTTGTTATTTATATCAGGAATATTTTTTTATTAAAAGAGCACCCTGTGGAGCGTTAATGGACTGTTGCAATACCTGTAATGCTATTTGTGTTATTCATTTTCCACAGTGTGAATATTGGCTTTTTAGAAAACCAAGTAGTTGAAGGTATTAACTAAAAAGTGGAAGTTATATTTATTTGTATTAAATTTTAAAACAGAATTTCATTTACTCAATGCCACTGCACTATGGTTAATCTCTTGCCTGTTAAGTTGTGTTGTAATTTACTAGACTTTGTATATTCAAGATAATAACCAAGCGTTGTACATACTGTAAACTGACAATTTTTAGATTGGTACACTGTTAAATACGTGATATTATCCATTATTGATTAGATTTTTGTCTTAGTTAAAGTAAAAACTATGTATACTACATAAGTTTAAGCAGGTAAATGTATGAAACACATCTTAGAAGATGTTAAGCATTAATCAAGAATATGAGTGAGAGTTTCTGAAGAAGTGATTCAGCATGTTAACCATATCCTTGAAAATTACATAATAAAGAAAAAAAGTGTCCAGATTTTAAAATACTGTATACTTTAAAAATACATTTTCTAAAGCTTTACAAAAAATTATGTATTCAGCTAGAGAATGATAACAAAATAACAACACTGTTGTAGTTGAACCATTTTCTACTTGGGCAAGTAATCTTGAATATATTTTGATTTTATTTAGAATGATTGAATGCAAATGCTTTTTCCCTTTACTATCAAGTAGTATTTAAAGCAAT
The DNA here is from genome assembly GCF_016097725.1 of Ips typographus. NCBI lineage: Eukaryota > Metazoa > Arthropoda > Insecta > Coleoptera > Curculionidae > Ips > Ips typographus. The sequence goes on along the minus strand of NC_138430.1, from coordinate 2,633,069 downwards.
AATGCTGGTTTCACTCAGAGTTTTAAGTGAAAAAACTGCCACGACAAAAACTTCATTAAATTTCAATTTCTGGGTAAAGGAATTTGAAAGAACTATACAAATTATAACAAAACCATTAAAAACCAGCCTGTATAACTCACTACTCTTTAGATAGTGAGTTATTTTATATTCACCTTGTAGTTAAAAAGTAGAGCTTTCCATTATATTCCTTTATAAAAACCAAAAATCCAAACTTTATAAGACAATGCTTCTGGTGATCCTGTCAATGTAAGACAATTTTGTCATCAATTATATAAACTTATTAAAATTAGATTTTTAAGATATTTAATTGACTACGTCTGCATTAAGTTTATTTATTTGTCTTGTTTATAGGGCCAAGAACAAGCCCTGGACCTTCTCAAAGAGCTACAAAATCTCAAAATTAACTTAGACGTTTTGACTAAGACGCGTATCGGTATGACAGTGAACGCACTTCGGAAATCGAGCAAAGACGACGAAGTTATTGGATTGGCTAAGACGCTAATCAAAAACTGGAAAAAGTTTCTGAGCAACTCTGATAACAGTAAGTCATTTAAAGTCCGTTGTAGCGCTGGGGACGTAATAATTGTTACATCCAGATGGAAATTTGACACATGTTATTATTAGGAATTTTTGAAAATATTAATTTTGACGTTTGTTAAAGTAAAAAGTTGTCTTGAATTTTTTCTTGCTACAGCAGATTGTGTAATACAATTATTTTTGTTATTTGTCATTTTGACAGCAGTTCATCATGTTCCCAATGTCAAAATTTACTGTACTAAGTTTTAATTGAATAGGACGAAAACGGTTGTACCGTTTGGCCGCTAGAAGGCGTCATTTTTTATCGGATATTTTCATGAATATCTCGAAAACGTTTTGTGTTAATGGTGTGAAATTTTTACTACTTATACACCTCGATGGGAGGAAACTTTTACTAAATATGACATTTTTCTGTAAAGCGCACCGTTTGGCCTTTATAAATAAAAACTGAATTACTGACATTTTTCACAGAAGGTAACCCCAGGAATATTTCCAGAAAATGTTTGAATTTTAATAATTGTTTGACTGCCTAAATAGCTTTAGGATGATGGTAGAAATGTGACATAAAGTATCATTTGTCGAAATGTCATTTACAACATTGTCATAATTTCAAGGACATCTCTGAAACCGTGTCAGAACAAAAAAAACGTCAGATTCGTGTTCACCAGTTTGAAATTAGTAAACAAGGTCACTTTGATTGAGCAAAAGTCTAGTAGACCGAAAAATGCCAAATTTGAGTCAAAACTTCGTGCACTTTTCGAAAAAATCATTCATAACTCGGTTATTTGAAACATTCTGTGTAAACACACCACCTAACAAAAGAAAGCTAATGAATGGAGCTATCACGTGACGTTGAGTGGGCAGGGCTAAGTTCTACCGTTTGGCCGCTAGAGGCTGTCAAAGTTGACTCTAATTTTTCTTGAATATCTCAGGAACGCCTCAAGTTAGAGATCTGAAATGTACATTTTGCAGCAGTAACAACGTTGTTTAACAGAGAGTACTTTACTTTCTAATTAAGTTAGATTTTATATTTTTTGTGTTTGGTTTGTCTCCACAGGTAAGACGGCGACCAGTTCATCAGAGAGCAAAGAAAGTAAAAAGGAAGAGAAAAGAAAGGAAGACAAATCAAAGAAAGAAGACAAGGAAAAGGACAAAAAGTTACCCACAAGCTTTCCCCCTGTCAGTGTTACCACAGACTCAGTGAGACTAAAGTGTAGAGAAATGTTAGCTAGCGCGTTAAAAACTGACTCGAAAGAGGAAGATTTTGAGGGTAAAACACCATTATTAACTCTACGAAACATCCACTAATTCTGGTTTAATTTAGGCTGTGCAAGCGCGGAAGAATTAGCAGAAGAACTGGAAGAAGCAATCTTCCAAGAGTTTAAAAACACCGACATGAAGTACAAAAATAGGGTCAGATCGCGCATTTCCAATTTGAAGGATCCGAAAAATCCGACGTTGCGAACAAATTTCAGAATAGGTGCTGTGACCGCTCAGAGGTAAGTGACAATCAACCAAACTCCCCTCATTTGCTGTCATTGGTTGTGTTCAGATTGGCCAAAATGACGTCGGAAGAGATGGCTAATGACGAAGTCAAGCAGCTAAGAGAGAAATTCAATAAGGAAGCTATCAATGATGCCCAATTAGCTACTGCCCAAGGTAAGTGTTATGTCATTTAACTGTATTGTTATAGTATATTATTCAACAAACATGTATTGTACCCAAAACTGTTATAAAAAATGAAAAAAGCTCATAACTCGGTTGTTTGATAAAATGTGCAAAGGGAAAGTTGTAGGGAATTATATTTTCTACAAAACTGCATCAGGGCACTTTTGCCCTAAAAGATCATTTAAGGGAGATATTCCCCCAAAAGGTTATTTAAAAAAATATCAAAAAAATGTAATAAAGGAATAGCTATTTACTCACGAAGATAAAGTTTGCATAAATTATCGAGTGTGTAATAGCCATTACTTGCATGTAGAATACTATACTTTTTCTACGACTGTTGTAAGTATTCACAAGAGAAAATAACACACCGCGCCATCACTCACAATGGGTGTTATTATCTATTCAAAACTAGTGAGTAATAAGCATATTATTAAACAGTTTTTAAAAAAAATGCTATTATTTCACAGGTACAAAGACGGACATGTTGAAATGCGGTAAATGCAAGAAACGTAACTGCACGTACAACCAATTGCAAACTCGATCATCGGACGAGCCGATGACAACTTTCGTGCTGTGTAACGAGTGCGGCAACAGGTGGAAGTTCTGTTAATAATATCTTTGTTTATTTATCAACGCTAGTAATAAGTGACTCACTTGGTGTATTAAGGTTCGAAACGTTGGACTGTAGAAAAAAGAGTTTTTAAGCCAATGTCCCGCTTTATTATTATGCTATTCGATTATATTTGTTCTATGAAAATTGGGATTTTTACTTGTAATTTGACTTGATTTCAAACTGTATTACCACTGCGGAGTTTACCGAGGGGTGCGATTAAGACATTGATTTGTGTGAACTTATTTTATTGTGTAATGATAAATTAAAATAAATCGCGGATTTGATTTGAAAAGTTGTTTCTTTGTACAAGGTGGTCTAATAAGGCTGTTTCTTGGAAAATATGCTTATAAACAACATACAAAGGTTTCAGAACGAATTTCTAGGCTTGCAGATGACAGAGAAGTTTAAAAAGCTTCCAAAAAGTAAATGTTTAAGGTTTTTATTCAACGGTCAACAGTGAAAAAACATTGAAATTCACCTTGATGCCCCTACTTTTAAAACAAGTCACTTTCAAAAATTTTAGAACCAATTTCTTAGTTTGCAGATGGCAGAGCATTTTAAAAAGATTGAAAAATGTCAATTTTTAAAGTTTTAAAGTCAAATTCAACAGTCAACAGTTAAAATTGACTTAATGAACCTATTTTTAAGCTTCAAGTCAGTTTTAAAAGTTTCAGAACCAATTTCTGAGCTTGCAGATGGCAGAGCATTTTAAAAAGCTTCAAACAAAGTAAATTTTCAAGCTTCTAAAGTCAAATTCAACGGTCAACAGTCAAAAAACATTGAAATTGACCTTGATGAACCTACTTTTAAAACAAGTCACTTTCAAAGGTTTTAGAACCAATTTCTTATCTTGCAGATGACAGAGCATTTTAAAAAGATTGAAAAATGTCAATTTTCAAAGTTTTAAAGTCAAATTCAACGGTCAACAATTAAAAAACATTAAAATTGACTTATTGAACCTATTTTTAAGCTTCAAGTCAGTTTTAAAGGTTTCAGAACCAATTTCTGAGCTTGCAGATGGCAGAGCATTTTCAAATGCTTCAAACAAAGTAAATTTTCAAGCTTCTAAAGTCAAATTCAACGGTCAACAGTCAAAAAACATTGAAATTGACCTTGATGAACCTACTTTTAAAACAAGTCACTTTCAAAGGTTTTAGAACCAATTTCTTAGCTTGCAGATGGCAGAGCATTTTAAAAAGATTGAAAAATGTCAATTTTCAAAGTTTTAAAGTCAAATTCAACGGTCAACAGTTAAAAAACATTAAAATTGACTTAATAAACCTATTTTTAAGCTTCAAGTCAGTTTTAAAAGTTTCAGAACCAATTTCTGAGCTTGCAGATGGCAGAGCATTTTCAAAAGTTTCAAACAAAGTAAATTTTCAAGCTTCTAAAGTCAAATTCAACGGTCAACAGTCAAAAAACATTGAAATTGACCTTGATGAACCTACTTTTAAAAGAAGTCACTTTCAAAGGTTTTAGAACCAATTTCTTAGCTTGCAGATGGCAGAGCATTTTAAAAAGATTGAAAAAAGTAAATTTTTAAGGTTTTAAAGTCAAATTCAACGGTCAACAGTCAAAAAACATTGAAATTCACTTGATCCACCTATTTTTAAGCTTCAAGCCAGTTTCAAAGATTTTAGAACTAATTCCTGAACTTGCAGATAGCAGAACATTTTAAAAAGTTTCAAACAAAGTACATTTTCATGGTTTTAAAGTCAAATTCAACAGTCAACAGTCAAAAAACCTTGAAATTGATTTAATGAACATATTTTTAAGATTCAAGTCAGTTTCAAAGATTTTAGAATCAATTTCTTAGCTTGCAGATGGCAGAGCATTTTAAAAAGCTTCAAAAAAGTCAATTTTCAAGGTTTAAAGTCAAATTCAACGGTCAACAGTCAAAAAATATAGAAATTTACTTCATAAAACCTTTTTTTAAGCTTCGTCAGTTTCAAAGGTTTCAGAACCAACTTCTGAGCTTGCAGATGGCAGAGCATTTTAAAAAACATTAAAAAAGTCAATTTTCACGGTTTTAAAGTAAAATTCCACGGTCAACAGTCAAAAAACATTGAAATTGACTTGATAAACCTTTTATTTTTAAGCTTCGAATCAGTTTCAAAGGTTTCAGAACCAATTTCTGAGCTTGCAGATGGTCGAGATTTTAAAAAGTTTAAAAAAGTAAATTTTCAAGGTTTTAAAGTCAAATTGAACGGTCAACAGTCAAAAAACATTGAAATTGACTTGATAAACCTTTTTTAAGCTTCAAATCAGTTTCAAAGGTTTCAGATCCAATTTCTGAGCTTGTAGATGGCAGAGTGTTTTAAAAAGCTTCAAAAAAAGGACATTTTCAAGGTTTTAAAGTTGACTTTTGACCTATTTTTAAAATTTAAAAGTAAGTTTCAAAGGTTTCTGAATCAAATTCAAGGCTTGCAGATGGCAGAGAAAGCTAAAAGATTTCAAAAAAGTAAATTTTGAAGGTTTTAAAGTCAAATTCAACCGTCAACCGCAAACTTATTTTAAGATTAAAACAATGAAAAAATTCATTTTTGTAACTAAAATCGACGCCGAATTATTGTGCCCAGCTTTAGTAATATCGATTGTAGTGACCGTGACCAATCAGAGGCAGAAACAATATAAAATACAATTTGTAGCTATCACGTGACATCATATAAGGTCTAGCATTATATGTCACGTGACTACACTATATCTCGTTCAATGATATAAAACCAATAGAAAAGTTGTTATTTGACCTATTTCAATGCGTGATTGCAAGTTTTCTTTTAATTAATGTTCTTGGTTGCTTTTGCCAAGCCTGTGTTTTACTCTATTAAAATTATTTCAAGTAAAAACTAGTGGCGATTGTGCGTGAAACGAACGCGCCGGGTACTGTCAAATTAAATATCAATTCAATGAAAGCTAATCCCCCTAAAATAGCCAGGTGTAAAAATCCCTAGGTGCTGTCCCAGGTCCTGAGCGAAAACCGTCGGAAGAGAAAAGTTCTAATGGCTTCTTGCTAAAAAAAACAGACAGTGAGGACTTGGAAACCCGTTTTTCACGATCGTATGGTTTTCTTTTTTACTGCCGAGTGTATTGCTCACAAATATTTCGAGCAGTTTGACTAAAGTGTCCCGTTTTAACACGCCTTTTGGTCAGGTGTCTTGTGCAAAGTATTGAGAATGAAACCAGCTTCAAAACAAGATCTGCTGTAGCCAGAGGATACTTTTTCTATAGTGCTGATTGAGTGGCTCTAAATAAATATTATTTAAACACTTTATAGGAATCTCATGGGTAAGTTTGACTTTGCTTTTTCCTTCAACTAAGAAAATTGTCATGGATGTGTGTTTAGTTTACTTATTAGTATGCAAATGTAGCTTCTCATAATTTCCTTTTCATCTGCTGAATACCCAGTTGATTTGTTTTCTAGCATGGTGAAGTGTACAAGCTTTTATACTTTAATTAAGATAGTGTATTGAATTACCCAGACTTCCTTTCTTTGTAGGAGGTCTTCAATTGCTTAACTTTATTTTTAATATGATAATTTCTGCCTGAAGTGTTGTTTAACTGTTACTTTTCAAGCACTTTATTAATTGTGTGAAGTATTTGAAATACCTCTATAAAGGTAGGTGTGATTTTTTTTTTCCTCCTTGTCCTGTGTTTGCTTGAATACTTATTTAGGTTGAGGCTTGTGTGTATTTGTTTTGCACCCAATTGGTATTCAAGATTTAGTCCATAATTAACACTACTAGTTTTAATATTGTTCTGCTTGTAAAACACCTTTTTAGGTAACAATCACTACACTGGTTGGTGCAAAAGTTTAACTAAATTTTTTGAGAAATACTAATCCAAATCTTGGATTGCATTTGTATTAAGATACAATATTTTTTATGTGTTGGTTATGATAAAGGAAAACCAGTTGATTTTTTAACGAAACATTAAAACTTGGCAAAAATAGTCTGTTTGCAGAGGGAATCTCCAACTAGTAATCAGAGAAATAGATAGGTCCATTGGCCACAAGTCAGAAAACGTCATAGTCACGTGAACATTCAACCAATGAAACTTGACATTTACTGTTTCTGAGTTGGAAACCAATCAGGAATCGTCTCTGCAAACAGACCTATCATCTGACAAGAAGATGACATAAATTCATTTGTTTGTTTTTTAAATTCCAAGGACCTCTAGTTTTTACATTAAATTTCTAACTCTACACTAAGGTTATGTGCTACAGTACATTTGACTGTTTTTTTTTAAATATTTCTACATTCTGCACAACTTTAAAATTATAAAAAAAATTAAAGTTTATACAAAGTGTGGCAAATAAGCTAGTTATTGACGATTGAACGAAACAATGCACCAACAAAGTCATGAAAAAATTAGTCAATATCCATTCAAATTGGGAGACTGTTAGAAAGCTCATTTCATTGGCTATCCATTGACATATAAAACAGTACTAAAAATGGTGCAAATAAAGGAGTTATTGAAGATTGAACAAAATAATGCAGGAAAAAAGTTATTAAAAAATAGTCAACTTTGACGCTCTCTAGTGGCCAAACCGTCTAACTTATCAATCCATGTTGGGAGCTTTTTAGAAAGGTCATTCTATTGGCTCTCCATTGACGTATAAAACTCTAGCAAAAATAGAGCAATTAAGCGGGTTTTTGAATATTAAACAAAAGGAGATACACTAAAAAAATTGGTCAAAGTTGACGCCCTCTAGTGACTAAACGGTACCACTAACCAACCGACTTTTCTACGTCAATATAAAGCTCATTTCATTGGTTGTCCATTGACATCTAAAAGTACCTACAAAGTGTTACAAATACGCGTGTTATTTACGGTTTACAGAGAGGGTGTCCCAGAAACACTTTTTGACTGGTTAGGGCTAATTTGACCCTGGAAAATTAAGAAAACACGGTTACATGAGCTGCTAGGTCTACTATACGATATAATGCATAGAAATTTCTTGAAAAACCGATTTTGCAAATGACAATTTTCGTAAGGGTCAAATTTGCCTGAAGCACCACCACTATTCCAATGGGTTTAGCGTTATGTTGGCCACTTAGCACAAGCGAAAATCGACTTTAATGATTTTATTTCTATAGTTTTGCTATGGCTCTAAATTTGACACTCACTGTGCTCAGTTTGTACCAAATATCAGGGTTGTACGTGGCCGCTTTAAAAAAATCTCACAAAGAAATTAGAGTGGTTACAGTTAAGGAAAAAGTTTAGTTAGCTTTGGAGCCCTCTGGTGGCCAAACGAAGCACCTTATCAACACAAACGGCCATATTTTTGGAAAGCCCATTATATTTTCTATCCATTGACATATAAATGTCTATACAAAGTACTTTAACCTTTAATTACTCGATTATTTAGTTCAGTTACAGGGTGGTTCAATGTATCAATTTAAAGAATACATTTTTTAAATAAGTGACCTAATACAAACTTACCTTAATTTTGAACAGCGATTCAGACAAATCTATAAGAATAAGGAGTGTTTAATTTGGAAAACGTCTTTTTTATAACTGACGTCTTGAGCTCTTTTTTTGACCATCCTGTATAATGATATTGATTTGCTGTTACTTGTTAACAAATACTGAAATTATGTGAATATGAGTGACACTTGTCCCATTTGCCAGGTCTTACTTAACTTAGGGCCTGACTAAAGTATAAAGGTACAAATTTGTACAAACCAAATTTGTTGCATACAAAATACCTTGAAATGCCTTTAAAATACCTCACAATGCTTTAATTTTGCTCAAAATGCCTCATAGTGATAATGCCTTGAAATATTAGGTATACATCAAAATGCCTTTAAATTATTTTTCGAAAATTGTTTGTTTTTCACAAATCTTTTGTGGTAAACCTCTGGTGCATTATGGTGTACAAAATTTAGAATTTAATGGACATTAGTAGGCATTACTGGTCATTTTAGTATTTTGAAACCCTAAGCCTTAACCAATCAACAAGTAATTTGTTAATCGACTAACCATATTTTGTGACCAATTTTTCACCACCCTGTATTATTATTTTTGATGTATTTTTTCTGATATGTAAATTAAAATTGTTTTGCAGATTGAATTGTCAAATTTCACATGATGTTAAACATTTCAGAAACAGATACAGATAGGATTATACATGAAGATCAACCTGTGTATGTTAGTATGTTGTTGCATATTGAAATAGGGATTTGATTTTTGATTGGTAGAGGACCACCTGGAATGAGTGATTTTGAATCAGTTTGTTGAGTCTGTTTCTGCATAACTCAAAGCACAACCAAAACAAAATAAATTTGTATTTAATTTATTTTTATCAGCTGGGTGAGTATTCTAAAAAGTAAAAATACTCATTGGCAACCTTTTAACATACCTAAATATCCGGATTACTAATCCAAATAAAAGCATCTCTGAAAAAAAAAGATTACCAGCTGTGCCATTATTCACCTTACTGAAATTACCAGTCTAAAAATATATTTTCCACAAAAATTAATGGAAGTTTAGTTTCTAATCAAATTTATTGCGAAATTTATCTTAAAATAACTTAATACTCTTACTGTGTTATCAGGTAATGACCTACATGATAGGATCACTTTTCTTTATTAGTAAACTCACTTGTGTTAATCAGTGCAGTAGTGTTAACAGGTTGTGAGCAACCATACATTTACTTTCCAATCAATACAAATGTATTTATTAGTTATAGATTACTATTCAATTAAAAGGTAATTTTTTGAATCATATTAACCTCATTAAAAAAGAGTACATACATATAAATTACTATTATATTAAAACTGTACTGAATGTATGCGCATAATAGCGCCTCTAGGCGCAATAAACTGTAAGCAAAGTTGCTGGTTTAATGCATTAAGAAACTTTCATTGGAAGCAGAAAAAACGCAAATTGACCAAGCCGAGCGTCATTTATTAAAAGTCTGGTTTTGTGACTCATTAAAAGCTTATTTAATTACATGACATGACATTGAATCATTCACAAATTGTATTGAGAAGCAGTGAACGGAATAACTGCAGTAATGTTTTGTATGCGAAAAGTGAAAGAAATTTATTTATTAAATTTTACTCTTTCTAGAACAGTTTAGTTAGTTACTGAATTTATCTATCATTTTATCCTCTAAGATTATTTTGTTACACTTTTATATCATTTTGTAACATAAGAATGATCAAGTTACATATTAGAATTTAAGGAATGTGAATGAATCCACTGATATGATTATTTAAATCATCATCATCAGGCAATCCTATAAATAGAATCTAGGATGAAATTTCCTTCAACTTTCATTGTTTACACCTTTTTGTAGCTCTTCAAGTGAGGCAACTTCTTCTGATGCCTATCCATTACCGAGAGTTGGCAATCATTAGCAATGTGAATTTTATTTGTTGCTACTCTGAATAGTCCTGTGCTGGATGTTCTTAGGTTTCCTAGCGAGGATATTGGCCAATACTTCTCTTGCCCTGCACTTTTTTCTGTAAGATGCATTTGATTTTGTTTCTTATCATGTACCAATTTTCTACGTTTGACTGTGTATTTTATTTCTTTTTTTTATTTAGTTTTTGGAGTGTTCGGGTGTTTGATATTTTGAGGATGTCCACAACTCGAATGTCTCCAGTTTCCTTGCTGATGCCTCCATTAAGGTCCAAGACTCTACTCCGTATAACAACATGGAGAATATGTAGCATCAAAGCAGTCTGAGTTTTAGTTTTAAATTTAAATTATGTGTCTTGAATATTTTGGACATTTTATTGAAAGAGCTGTTCTTGTTTTTTCAATTCTTGTTATTACTTGGGAACTGTCCTATTGTTCATTTAGTACTGTGCAGACTGTGCCATGATATGTGTATGTTGACACTCGTTCTATCGCTTTCCCATTGTTGATAAACTGTACTTCTTTAATTCTTTCTTTACTAATTATCAGGACTTTTGTTTTACTGGTGTTGACTTCTAGAGTCTAGACCATAATTTTTACTTACTTCAACTACTCTCTCCAATAAAAGCTGCAGTGTCTGCAAATTGACCAACCCAACTAAAAACTAAACGTTGAAAACCAAACCAACCCAACTAAAAAAAAATCTTGGAAATGGAAAATTGACTTGAGAATCTTAAAAAATCCAGTTTTCATTTGAAAATCGACTTGGAAACCTTTCTTGATTTGTGTTATAGCTTGGCCAAGGCATATGTATGTTTCTGTCTTTATTGTGCAGTAATGAATCGGTATTGTTTTGTCTGCATCTGGTGTATTTGTAATAAACTGGGTCTTTGTGTAGTTTACGTGTGATCCTACTTTTGCAGCCTCATCTTCAAGCTCTTCCAACATATCATTCAATTCCTATTTATCTTTTGCAAATCGTGCAATATCGTCTGCAAATCTTAGATTGTGTAAGCGTTCACCATTTTAGCTTTTTAAAAATATCCTCGAGTACTAAAGGGAATAGTTTTGGAGGCACCCTATTTGCCTTGTAACTCCTTAAGGAGGCTCTTAAATGCGTTAACTAACTCTCGTTATTAATAATTGATAGTAATATCATTAAGGCTGCTGAAAAACCTTTTGTATGGCAAGTAATTTTGTTCACAAACTTGTTTCTTCAATATAGTCTAGTAATTATGAACAACAATGTACAGGTAGAATAAAGGAAATATGCTAAATAGTCTCAAACCATTGAAGAGCTTAATATAGTGTTATAAAAACTTATTTATAACAAATTTGTTGATGTGTGTGTTTTAAACTGATTTAATTTCAGACCTCGATTAAACATCTGCGATGGCGCGCAAAGGAGAATCAATTCGAACTGTCAACGTCGCAGTTGTGGGACTGTCGGGCGTAGAAAAGGACAAAGGCCATGCAGGTGCAGGCAAATCGTGTCTCTGCAATCGTTTCATACGTCCCCACGCCGAAGACTACAACATCGACCATATTTCGGTGCTGAGTCAAACCGACTTTAGCGGCAGAGTGGTCAACAATGATCACTTTCTCTACTGGGGCGAATCCATCAAATCTTTAGACGAGGGCACCGACTACCAGTTCAGCTTAATAGAACAAACGGAGTTCATAGACGATGCTTCGTTTCAGCCATTCAAAGGGGGTAAGATGGAACCATATGTTAAACGTTGTACGGCCACAAAAATTTCGTCCGCTGAAAAGCTTATGTATATTTGTAAGAACCAGTTAGGCATAGAAAAGGAATACGAGCAAAAAGTGTTACCTGACGGTAGGTTAAGTATAGATGGATTTATCTGTGTATTTGATGTTAGTGTTGTACCTAGTAGAAGTGTTGAGAAACAAGTCGAATTTTGCGCGGCAATTTTAAACAATATCCTGAAAACTAAGAAACCAGTTGTAATGGTAACTACCAAAAATGACGAAGCCAACGATATGTATGTGAGAGAGGCTCACAGATTAGTCCAAAGAAGCGAGTACAAAGGGAACATTCCTATAGTAGAGAGCTCTGCTCACGAAAATGTCAATATCGATGTAGGTTTTTTACTCTTAGCTCAGATTATCGACAAAACTAAAGTTAGACTAAAAGTACCTTCGTTCGGCGAAGCAGCGTTGGCAAGAAAAGAAATTATGGACGCAGCTAGTGAGGCTTTTATGAGACTTATTCGAGTTCACGTAACTGACTGTCACGCCCTCTGGTCTCAAACTCAAAAGAAATTAAACAGTCACAAAGAGTGGTCGCATTTTGTTCAACTTTTTGGATTAGACGGCACTCAGCGTTTGTTTAAACGTCACATTAAAAAGTTAAAGGACGAAAACACGGCGAAACAAGTTGCGCGTTACATGGAAATGCTGCCTGACGTGCTGCACGATCTAATTCCAGGCTTTAACACTCTACAAGACACCGATTGGCCGAGCATTCAGCAGTATATCAAAAATCATCCGAATTTTTCTCAGTATTTCTTTGAAAGACCCGAGGACATGCCATGGTCTGAATGTGTGGGTTCTGATAGTGATGAAACTAGGATTCCTTTTGATGTTCTCGATACTAGTGAAGCGGAAACAGTATTTAAAAACCACGTAAATGTTCTACAACAAGAACAAAAACGTTTAGAGTTTAAAAAACAGTTTAAACAACTTTTGGAAGACACCGGTTATGTAACACCTGGGAAACATTTAAGTGAAGTTAGAGTGTTGTTCATGGGTAGGGAGTGTTTTGAGGCGCTCTCCGAACACGATTGTCAACAAATTTATGATGCGCACCAGAAGGAACTGATCGAAACTGCTAAACATAATTTTCAAGAGTTGCTTTTGGAACACGCCGATTTGTTTTACCACTTTAAAAGTATTGTGCCAACAGGTACTATCACGCAAGATGATATTAAAGAAATTACCGATACTCTGCAAGAAGACTTTAGATACAAAATTTTGGACAGGTTAGATCAAGACAGGAAGCTCACTCTATTTCAACATTTGGGTTTTATACATTATCCAATAAGGGAACACTGTCCGGCGTTTCCGAATTGTATGGATTCGCTCATTGAAAGAATCCTGGCAACTAAAGCACATAGACCTTCTTCGTGGAATCATAGCAACCAGTGGTTGATGAGTTCTGAGAACAACCAATTAAATTTACTCATATTAGGACTGAATAACCTGGCCGATAATTTAGCAGCTAAAATTAGAGCCAAATGTGACGATGATGAGTACGAAATTGACTGTCAGTACTACAGTCTAGACTACAGAATTATAAGTGGGGATGTCAGTTTACCACACAATTCCTTCAAAACATCCGAGTTTGTGCCTCATGGCAGTTTTTGTGTGTACTCAAACGCAGAATCCTTTGAGTATATTCGTGAAAGTTTAGAGAAAAAACTACTCTCCAACCTGGAGCAAGATGATAAACTGCCTTTTCAAGGTTTACCTATTGTATTGATGTATCTTCAAGACTCCACTACAGACGAAAAGGAAGTTCTTAGACTCAAGGAAGACGGACAGAACTTGGCGGATTCATTGCAGTGTCCCTTTATGGACGTTTCGTTAGATCAAATAAGTGAAGAGCAATTGGTTTTCGACGCTTTACATCAACTGGTTCAAAGTATTCACCACAGAGCTGGTTTCCTCAACATTAACCAATCCGTTATTGAATGTGTAGAGCCTGATATAAGGGTGATTATGTGCATGTTTTGTGGTGATCCCTACTCAGTGGAAAACGTTTTATCTCCACTATTAAACCATCAGTTCTGTTTCTTATCTTCGCCGCATAGTGTGATATTGGAAACTTTCTTAGGGGATTCGAAAAGAAAAGTCGAAGTTATTGTTTCATCCTTTCATGGTGCCAACGCTTTTAGAGATGAACTTGTACATGGATTTATTTTAGTGTATTCTACGAAAAGAAAGGCGTCTCTAGCGACTTTAAATGCGTTCTCAATGAACATACCCAACTTGCCTATTCAAATTCTAGCGGTTACTGATTCGGGCAGTGCGACAGCATTTTTCAACGATGATATGAGTCAAATGTTAATTACCGAAGGTAATGCCACCGCTGATCGGCTAGGAGCTCACTTTATGACATCGTCCGCCTGCATGCAACCCAAAACCGCTTTCTTCACTCCATTTTTCAAGGAGGTTTGGGAGAAGAAACCTGAAATAGAACAAGCGTTCCATATGGAAGAACCTTCTGGATTGGATAGCGGTGAAGGCACTTTGGAACGATCTCGTTCGATTGGTAGACACGGGCCAATGCCCCCACCCCGAAATGAGAGTTATTACTTAAAACTTGGGAATGAGGGTAGCGAAAGCGAAAACTTTGATTTGAGCGGGCCCGATGATAAAATGAGTTCTAGCGATCACAGTGACCGATTTTCGAATATGTACATTTATGGTAGTGAAGGGTCTATGGGAAAGAAACGCCATAATCATTCCGGCTTGCAAGTTTACCCACCTCCAGCCACTCCGCCAGAACCTGCTCCTCCTGACAATATTGGCTCTAGATACTTGAAAAAGTCGCTAATGTCCTCTCAAACTAGTCTTGATGACGTCAATTACGGAGATCCTCCAATGTCGATTCCAGGAAGTGCATGGAACAACTATCAGCAACACGCTTTCACTACAGGCCGAAGGCACATTCCAGTATCTAAGTCACGGTCTAAAGGAATTTCGCAAACTTTGAAACAACCCGGTAAACTAAACATGAAAAACTACTCTGCCGTGACCGAAGCGATTGCTAGAATGAATATGAACGACACCAATTTTGGAAATGCACCTTTAGCAACTCCAGAGCCTGTCGACTTGGGCTGCGAATATGCTCAAGTGAAAGATATGGTGCACAACATTTATCCCCCAGATTCCGAATACATGTACACCATGGTGCACGATGCTATAAGTGGAAAATCTAAATTGAGACAACGAAGAGAGAAAGGTCAGCCCAGTTATTCAGACTCGGAAAGCGAGTGGTCTAGCCTGGAAAGAAGGCAAAGAGCCAGTGAAGTCTATTCTAAAGTAAACAGAAAAGGTGGTGGAACTCACAAGCGTCAACGCAAGAAGAGAACTGCCATTCCAGTACAACCACCAAGGGTCCCACAGTTGGGTACTTTTACCATGCCTTCCATGCACTCACCTTCCATTGAAGGTGACGACAAAGCCAATATTGCTACCGAATCAAACTCAGATTCTTCGGAAGCAAGCGAGACTGAACAATTCCTACCTACTAATATCCAAGATATTAGAATGAAATTTTCTCAAAAACGAAGCCAAAGTCTTAAGAAAAGAATTCCAGATTTGCCACATTCTCACAATTTTAACATGGATTCTTATCCCGGTCAAACCAACTCGTTCAGTTTGATCCACGATGAGGAGTCCAGTTTAGACGTTTCATCTCCCAGGGACAATAATTCCCCGATGTTTGGTGTCTTTCCTAGGATCAAGGAAACTGATCGAGAGAAATTACTGCGTAAAAGAGAAAAACAGAAGGCCAAAGATGATTCTAAACTAGAGAAGCGTCGATTAAAGGAAGAAAAGTTACGGAAAGTCGCGGAAGAAAAGGATAGAAAACGCCAACAGAAAACTGGCAAAAAGGCGGCGGTGCTACCCAGTGGTGTACCATCAAAACTAACTGATTACATTCAATCAGAGAAAAATTACATTCCAATTTTTATGGAAAAGTGCGTTAGGTTTATCGAAGCGGAAGGGTTGGATTCGGAAGGCATTTATCGTGTACCGGGTAATCGAGCTCATGTGGATCTTCTGTTCATTAAATTTGAAGAAGACTCCAACGTCGACATCCACGAATTGGACATTCCAGTAAACGCGGTGGCAACGGCCCTTAAAGATTTCGTTTCAAAGCGACTGCCGCCGTTGTTCGACGAGAACGTCTTAAACGAAATGGAGGAGATTGCCGGCACTAGAATGAAACCCATGGTCACAACTACAGGAAACATGGAAGTTAAGGCGGACAGAAGCTGTAGACTGCTAGCTTTAAGACAAATGCTAGATAAGCTACTTCCCGTCAATTTTGCTATTCTCAAGTTTATGTTCCAACATTTCGTCAAAGTGACTGAAAACTCCAAGCTGAACAGTATGGACTCGAAAAACATGGCAATTTGCTGGTGGCCCACCCTTCTACCTATCGAGTTTAGCGATATGGGCCGATTCGAACAAATGCGACCGTATCTCGAGGATATTGTTCAAACAATGATCGATCAGTATCCTTTTCTATTTTGCGGTAAGGAGGCTTTCGTTATGGTCTAGAAACCAGTATTTTTAAGCGGTTCAAATGCCAATAGGAGTAGATTTTTATAACAAGAAGAAGGAATATTTTTTATGTCAACCCTGTGATGGAGTGAAATGATTGGACTTAAACAATTATACCAACGCACAACTTGCTTCGCCGAGGTTTGTCGTTAAGACCCAAATTTGTTTAAAACACTTTAAGGTGATTTTTTTCCGTCTTTGAAATTTTACAAATTAACTGGAGGTTAATTCAAACCAGACATCGATTAAAAGAGCTCTCTAAATGCTGTCTGATCTGATTTGTTTGAAATTAGATATAAATCTTGTATGTTGGAACTTTATTTTTTAATCATATTAGCCAGAATTTAAGGGCTAAAATTATCCCTGTACTATAAAAGTTTAACTTTGATTCTACTTAGATTTAAATCTCACTCAAAATTCACTAATTACTTAAATTATGGTGCTTGTTGTAATTACCTCTTTTTTATTATCTAAAACTGCAGTAATTTACCAAATTTCTGTAGTTGTAGATAAAAACCTTTTAAGCAAAACTGTAAAATTGCTGAATGATATAGTTCACTCAGATCTAAAATATTGACTGATCTGATCTTGATCTAACAGAAATATAATTCTTCTAAGTCTTTTAGAGTTGATTTTACGACCACTTTAGCAGAAAGCTTTGATTTGTGCAATGATTTTTACTATTGACGTGTTATATGGTGTATATAGACTTGATGAAGTTCCAAAATATCAAAACGTTGATCATACAGTTGGTATGGTGCAGCTACTGGCCTGATCATACAATGATCAGCCCTTTGAGCTGTTTTTTATGGAGTTTGAAGCATTTCAAGACTCACTTAAAGGCCTTTAGCATTTTCTCTGTTTTATAGTGATTTTTTCACTTTTGAAGTATGTTTTCTTGTTTTGTTCCTCTATGGGATTAAATTTGACAGTTGCCAGTTTTAGAACGGACCATAAAACAGCTGAAACTGACCGCTTAACGTCACAACTGTCAAAATTCTACTCATGCAGCTATAAAATGGATTTTATACTCATTTTACTGGATTTTAATAGCTTTAGGGAGGGAACGGTCGATCCAACTGTCAAAATTCTTTTAAGAAAGTTATAAAACGCATTTAATCTCTATTTAAACTGGTCACAAATGCACTGATGGAGGTATAAAATGCATCAACTAAAGTCAAACTGATCTTATAGCTTTTAAAGTATGTTTCCTTGTTTGGCACCTTTCTAGGATTAATCTTGACATTTGCCAAGTTTAGAAAGAACCGAAAGACAGCGGAAACTGACAGCCAAACCTCAGAACTGTCAAACTCCACTTATAAAGCTATAAAATGCATTTCAATGCTAGTTCTTATTGACTTTTTGCTTTTCAAGTTTCTGTGTTTTATAGCTTCAGGGAATTGAATTTGACCGTCCTCAAGTTACGAACCAACCAAAAAATATCTGAAACTGCCAGCTAAACGTTACAACTGTCAAAACTGTACTAATGTGTTTGAACTAATTCTACTGGTATTTAAGTGTGTTTGATAGCTCCATGGAGAGGATTTTGACACTTGTCATATTAAAAGTCGACTAAAATTGTCAGAAGCAGACTGCCAAATGTCACAAATGCACTGATGAAGATATAAAATGCATTCAACTAAAGTCAAACTGATCTTATAGCTGTTCCAGTTGGTTTCCTTGTTTTGTACCTCTATGCGATTGAATTTGACAGTTGCCAGGTTTAGAAAGAACTGAAAGGCTGCTGAAAGTGACAGCTAAACCTCAGAACTGTCAAAACTCTACTCATGAACCTATTGGCGTTTCAAGTTAAGATCGCAGCGTTCCTAACCTAACATTATAAATAATATGACATTGTCCATGCTAAATTCCTAACCAAAATCAACGTAAACAAACGGAGAAATGACAGCTGGAATGCCTGAAACTGTTTTCAAAACTGATCACCAGAGGGAGTATCTCTTACTTTGAAACGCCAATAAAATACATGTAATAGCGTTTGAACTAATTTCACTTGATTTTAACTGTGTTTTGTAATTTTATAGCTTTTCGAAGAGGATTTTGACTGTTGGTGTATTTAAAATAGTCTAAAACTAAATCAGAAGCAGACCGTTAAACGTCACAACTGTCAAAATCAAGCTACAAAATGGATTAAACCAAAGTCCAGAACCAGAAACCAGAATTATGTTTTCTTGTTTTGTATCTCTATGGGATGAATCTTGACAGTTCCCACGTTCAGAACAAACCAAAAAAACAGCTGAACCTGTTACCTAAACGTCATACCTGTCAAAACTGTACTCATGAAGCTATCAAATTTGACATTGTTTGCTAGACAGTCAAATGTCACAAATGTACGATGATGATGGAGGTATAAAATGCATGAAACAAAATTAATTGTTTATGGTTATGGCTTGTTGAAATGTCAAAAGTGAAATTGAACCAGGATTGTTAACAGACTTGACAGCTGTCTTTATTTGACATCTTGGTTGCTATGACAGCTAGACGGTTCGTTCAAAGGTCGAAATGTAAGTCATAGTTTAAGCTTTCTTTCAACTAAACACAGTTTTCCTTTAAAAACTTACAAAGATTCGTGATATTTGAAATGAAATACAACAGTGTAACTGTACTAGAAATAGCGAAGGTGTCACCATTTGACAGTTCTTAACTTGGTTACTGTGACAGCTAGAAGGTTCGTTCAAACGTCAAAATGTAGCACGTAATTTCAGCTTTCGTTTATGTCAATAAATTTTTTTTTTAAATTAGAATTGACCGAGATATTGACTGGTAAATAAAGCCTCTGGACGCTCCGACGTAGTGGACATAGCCAAACAAGACATTAACAAATCTTAACCTACTAATTATATTTTCTGGGTGTAAAGTAAATTAGATTTAGGAAATTCCCAACCAGTTTCCAGACACCAAATAATTTAAAAAGGTTTTAATCGATAAACACTCCATTAATCAATTTTCCCTATTTTAAAACAATCCTAGTAACGGTTATATAATTAATACAGTATTGGACTATTTGATTATACAATATATTGTAAACAAATCGGTTAAATGATTGAGGTGTTACCGCTTTTTCTCGAATATAAAATTGTGTTTATTTTTATTTAAAGTCTATGATTGTTGAGTTTGGTGTGAGATTTAAATAGGATCAAATTAGAGTGTAAATACAATTCCAACTGTCGAACAAAAAAAAAAAGAGGAATAAAATTGACTGGAATTACCAATATGTTAAATAATAATTAATGGTAGATGAATGTCGTATCTCTTCAATATCAACGAGCGAGGCGTTTTAATGCCTGTGTCCATTTTTGGTGAATATCAATGTGTAATAATAATTTTGTGTGGTTCCATATTACAAAAAGTACCCAAAAAGCTTTAACGTTTTTAAATACTTAGATGTAATTGTATAAGATGATGTTTTTTATAGGTCGGTGTTGGAATTTTTTAAACGCTTTTTGAATCGGTTTTGGTGCTTATGATCACTTGCGCACCGCAAAATTTGCACGAAACGTCGGAACAAATATGTAACGTTTTTAGATAACTCATAACTGCACCAAAATGCGATTACCATTTTTGAAAACACATGACAATAAATGTGATATAAACCAATTTCTTTGTAATACTCTGTGTTTGCCGTTCGAATACGAAATTTGCAATTAACTGGCTGCTAAGGTAGTTATTGTGAGTAAGTCGTACGTTGATGTGTACTTTAAGTAAATTACGCATTAGGAATATTTTTAACCCGGTGGTCGGCGTTATGTTGTGGCTGATCTCATCATTCATGGTCTAATAGTGCTTTATTTGTGGTAATATTGTTGTACGTGAGTTGTAATATGTCCGGGGCCTAAGTAAGTGGAAAAAGGCTGATAAATTAGTATTTTTGTAATTTAAATTTGAAATTTTTATTGCAAATTTCGATGGAAAGGAGTGAGGAGGGAACGTACTCAGCATTTTTTGCAATACTTGGAGTATTCTTGTAATAACATCAAATTTTGTGTGTTTACAGAATAATTCAAATTATATCCTCACTATTGGGATCTTTATGGAGAATTATGTTGATTTCCTCTCAAACTAGAAAATTAAAAACAATGTATCCTATAAGAAAAAAAATATTGATGATATGATACAATGGGTACGTTCATCCGACGTCAGCGGCTTAAAGGTTAAGTAAGCGGTCCTATTTAGTTTGTTATGACTGCTTACTTAGCTTCTAAGCTGCTGACGTCGGGTGAACGTACACAATGATAATGTGATTTTGGTTTTGGGATATCTTTTCAAATACGGTTAGAAATAAACAAAAAATTAAATTTTCAATCAGAAAGATGTCCGAAAAAAATTTCTAACCTTATTTGCAGAAATATCCCAAAACCCAAAAAACATTTTCATTGTCACTTTTTATCAGCTATACGATGACGGTTTCATATTTGCCACCCAACGTTTCGTCTGTGGATTTTTACTTTACCAAATACAGTATTTTATTCTGAATTCAGTGATGTATTGCCTTAGCTGTCTGAATACCGTCAAAAATGCCCTAATTTTAAAGTCAATGACAAAATGGCGGTATTAACAGCAAAACGGACACCAGATTCATATTCCCCATGCCAAAATTAGTTAAAAATGGCCCCTTGACAGGTCTAAATCTAATATCAGGCGGTCAGTGTAGTAAGCCAAGAAAACCGTTCATTTGAAAAAAATGTCGGTGCATTTTTCCAAAAATGAATGGAGCTATCACGTGACGTTGAGTTCGCACTGTTAAGTTGCCCCGTTTGGCCGCTAGAGGGCGTCTAAATCTCTCGAAAACGGTAGTGCAGTCTAAATAATCGAGTTTGACAGATCCTGTCATGTTCATAAAACTTCTCATAAATTCAAAGCCAACTTATTGAAGTAAAATTAATTTTTATTGAATCATTTCGTCCTTTATGAAGAAAATCATAAATTGTCATACATCACTGAAATCAGAATTGAACGTACTATTTTGACGTTTAAAAATGTAATATGTCGCCCATAAGAAAAAAGAAAGTTGATCTTGATGACTGACTCAAATACGAAACTGTCATTGTATAGCTGATAAAAAGTGTCAATAAAAATGTTTTTTCGGTTTTGTGATATCTTTTCAAATAAGGTTAGAAAATAAATAAAAACAAAATTCAGTTTTTCTCGAATATCCTAGGAAGTACTAAAAAAATAAAAATTTTTTTTAAACGGTATTTGGTTTAACTTTAAATTGAGCAACTTTGCCCCAATTTAAACTTTCTCGTATCTCTTATACTTTCTGAGATCCTAATGGTGAAGATCCAATTTGAATTACCTTGTATATTGTGACATTTACCCAGAGATCTGAGCAATTATTCTCTTATGATGCTCTCATTCAATCTTGTATTACATTTAATCTTATAGTATGTATTAAAACTCGAGTATTATTTTTAGTTTTTTCAGTGATTTTATTAAATTAACGTCATAAAACACTCTGATGTATGTCAAATTAATTGAACTTAAACAGCAGCTGTATTTTGGTTACTAATTAGTATTAACTATTGGACTGTCAACTGTCATTGGATGAAATTTTGATAATTTATGTGCAATTTAACTCTACGTCATAATTATAATGTTAACATAATTTAAGAGTGACAAACAATAAATAGGGTTTATTTACTCGGGACTACTTAACGGCGTAGGATTTTCGGATTATTCATTGACTTAGACCCATTTTTCAATGTGTACCATATGTGGATATACCTTAGATCTCCCTAAAAATTAAGGTTCACATTTTAAACATTAGTATGTATATATGTATACAAATGAAATATGTTTATTTATGCTTTGTATTTATTCAGTATACTCCAAACAAGCTTAATGTAATTTTCAATGTTGTTGGATTTATTTTGTAAAATTTTTCATTTATAAATTTGTATTTTTGTTTTTAATAAATAATCATTCAAAAATTGTTGTTTATTTTACCAGCAGTAGCTTCTAAGTTCTTTCATTTTTTGAAATTACGTCATCGTAAAAAAGTGCAAGCAATTGTTTATTAAAATGCAGGCTCTGACGTTTTTCCAGAAAACGAAGAAAGATAATTTAATATGAAAATCGGGAATAAATTTTACATAAAATTCTCTAAAACTTTCCCCATTTAACCGACTCTATAGCTCTTACGGTTACCAAAATCCCAATACATTGTATTTGGGAGACACTGTACACAACCAAAACCCACATTTTCTGAATTTAACTATTATTTATACAGTATGTCCAAGATTAGTTATAGTATGTAATTAAGGACTAAACTAGCTTTCAATCTAACCAAACGTAACTTAATCTTCGCAATTCTTTAGCACCCTACTTATGACTTTGCCAGTATTTTGGTTTATCATTGCAAAAGTATTTATTACCCTTTTTCGGAGAACATCAACATTTGTAGGAGGTTCAAACTCATAAATCTCATTCTTGCTCCAAAGATAAAAATCTAAAGGGGATAGGTCTGGGGATCTAGCTGGTCATGGGATTGAACCGTTTAATGCAATGATAGTGTTTCCAAAATGTTCTCTAAGAAAATCCATAACGGGCGCTGTGTTATGCGCAGGACAGCCATCCTGTTGAAACCAAAATCAGCTTCATTTGGCACA
Organism: Ips typographus; assembly: GCF_016097725.1. NCBI lineage: Eukaryota > Metazoa > Arthropoda > Insecta > Coleoptera > Curculionidae > Ips > Ips typographus. The sequence goes on along the minus strand of NC_138430.1, from coordinate 2,609,915 downwards.
ATTTCTCGAAGAGCTGGTAAGATCTCAATAAATCCAAATACCTCCTTCCATTAAGATTATAATCAAATGTAAATGGCCCTATTAAACGATTTCCTAAAATGAGAAACATTGCTCGGTTACTGAGTCGCAACTTATAAAAGTAATATTTTATTTGCATATCAATGATTCCACACCAAATATTTAAGCCAAATGTCTGTTGTGCTTATTAAAAACACCACAATTAGTAATCCTTCTTTCATCAGTCCATAAAATTCATAAAATAGAAAATTCTGGGTCCTCAATACATTTATTAGTGTACCATCAGTTCGAGAAACGCAGTCTTCTGGGATAATCGGTCTCCCAAAGTTCTTGAACAACTGTTGGCTTTTAAGGATGATATCCACAAATTTTAAGTTGGTGAACAGTTGATTTTGGTACGTTTACATCTGGTCCTACAATTCTAAAAATGGTTTTTCGAAAATAATAAAATATTTTTAAAATTCTCTAAAACTTTCCCCATTTAACTTTTGCAGTAGGGGAGCGAGATCCCTGTATAGAATCAAATCTTGGATATACCGTTATAGACAAACAGGTGTCTCAGCTAAACAGTGCTATTTACTAGTAGAACCAAAAAAAATGAACGTACTTCATAAAACATTTATTAATGTAATTTTGTAACATTTATTGACCATATTATCATATAACCTTACAAACTAACTAGGGTCATATATACATCATTTTAATAGCACCTGCACTCTCCGCCGATATTTACATACAACAACACTCCTATGCTATCAGAATCTCAAAAAAAAAATAGCTACACATAGCCCAACAACAATAAATATTATTAAAAGTCAAATTGGTTAACAAAAAAAGTCAAAATCTATTATTGTTTTGTCCAGCTTTACGGATTTCACTTTACTATAAAATTAAGGACTGTTAACTTAATTTGGACTAGATTTGAACTGTAGTTAGTAACACGTTTAGACAATAACGTCGCTGCTTCCGAATGAGTGTGAGTTGTCCTGAATACTGGACGATGCATTGTGATATTCGGATGAATTGTCGTGATGTCCGGAATCAAAATCGTCGTGACGGTCGGTTGAATGGACCACAAAATCTACCGAAGTTGCGGTGTTGCTGTTACTGCTCGCGCTGCTAGTCGAATCTGAGAAAGAACACTTTTTTGTTATCATTTGCTGTATTTCAGTGAATAATTTATTTAGTAACTAAATTTTTGACAATTTTATTTCACAGATCATATGATCTTTCTGTCAAATACCCTTATTAGTGCAACAACTGTCAAATTACGTCACTGACATGTTCAAACAATATTGATACTTCCAATTATCAAATTTAATTTTAAAACTCACGTGGCTCTTTGAAGATTTTAAATGGAATTCATAATGTCACGTGACCATTTTTTCAGTTTAAACCGATATTTTTCAAGTCACGTGACTCTTCACAATCAAAATGGACACGTGACGATTTTGAACGTCAAAACAGAATCCTGAAGGGTCACGTAACGGTTTTTTTAATTTTTAAACTGATACACTGAATCACGTGACTATGTTAGCTAATTGACATTTTCTTCAAAGAAACTAATTAAAAAAAAACTTTTCTATCATTTTTCTGTCAAAAGGAAAATTTACGAGTTTTATCAGTAAATTCCAATTTGACCAGTACATTTATGGGTCTAATTGTAATTTGCTTGAAAGATCATTTTCCTGTCATTAATTTGAAAAGTCATAATCTGAGTCACTACATTTTTCATGCAGATCTTTACGAACATTTTTGCTTTCATTCAAATTTTTCGTGTTTTTTACCGTTTCTAAGCTATTTAGTACAAATGCAACAAATCTTCAAATCAGTTGAAAATGTGGTTTGAAATTTAAACACCCTGTAACTAGGTTATTCTTGGGAACTCAGGAAGCTTGAACCACTCAAATTAACCGTCTTGAGCTCCTCTTTCCAGTAGTGTAGAGTAAAAAATTCTATCATAAAAATTGCATACAGGGTGACAAAAATAGTGAACCATCATACTTTTCTCGTACACTCTGTATACAGGAAGCAAACACGGCACTGCAAACCTACGGTGCTGAGTTAAGGAGTTGGTTAGGGAAATTTTTGGTTTCTTGCAAATTTTCCGTAACCTTCACCACTTTCGAGTTATTTAGAAAAAACCGGTTTGATGCAACAAATTTTCAAATCTGTTGAAGTTGTGGTTTGAAATTTAAACACCCTGTAACTAGGTTATTTTTGGCAACTCAGGAAGCTTGAACCACTCAAATTAACCATCTTGAGCTCCTCTTTCCAGTGGTGTAGAGTCAAAAATTCTATCATAAAAATTGCATACAGGGTGACAAAAATAGTAAACCATCATACTTTACTTGTACACCCTGTATACTGCAAGCAAAAACGGTCCTGCAAACCTACGGTGCTGAGTTAAGGAGTTGGTTAGGGACATTTTTGGTTTCTTGCAAATTTTCCGTAACCTTCACCGCTTTCGAGTTATTTAGAAAAAACTGATTTGATGCAACAAATTTTCAAATCTGTTGAAGTTGTGTTGTGACAAAATCGACTGTAAAACCCACTTGGAGTGAGAAAATTACAGTTTTAGGCACATTTTTGGAATCCTCATTAAATTTCCTATCCAATAACCAAAAAAAAACACTACAAAATTTGGTACAGGCAGGGAGAAAAGCGGTGTCAAAGTGTCAACTGCCAGAAACTTGTGGGTCAACAACAAATTTTGGTAATTTATCCATCACTAATTAAAGAAGGTTTTAATCATGTCGTTGAAATGGTCACGTGATGAATGACACATGTCTATGTTGCAAATTCTTCAGTTGATACTAAAATAACTGACAGTAGTCAAATTGTTCTGGACAAAACAGAAGCCATTGAAACACTAACAAACAAATAACTGACAGATCAAATGATATATGCCCATCCAGGTTTACCTGAGTAAATCCCTAAAATAATGTATATAGCCAACTGTGTTTGTTGTATTTTAAAATTTTAAAAGATCTATTGGCGTTTCAAGTTAAGATTGCAGCGTCATTTGAACTAAAATCAGGCAGCCCGTTTCTAACCTAACATTATAAATAATATGACACTTCATGTTTATGAAACCAGCGCTAAATTCCTAAGCAAAATCAATGTAAACAAACGGAGAAATGACAGCTGGAATGCCCGAAACTGTTTTCAAAACTGATCACCAGAGGGAGTATCTCTTACTTTGAAACGCCAATAAAATACATGTAATAGCGTTTGAACTAATTTTACTTGATTTTAACTGTGTTTTGTAATTTTATAGCTTTTCGAAGAGGATTTTGACGGTTGGTGTATTTAAAATAGTCTAAAACTAAATCAGAAGCAGACCGTTAAACGTCACAACTGTCAAAATCAAGCTACAAAATGGATTAAACCAAAGTCCAGAACCAGAAACCAGAATTATGTTTTCTTGTTTTGTATCTCTATGGGATGGATCTTGACAGTTCCCACGTTCAGAACAAACCAAAAAAACAGCTGAACCTGTTACCTAAACGTCATACCTGTCAAAACTGTACTCATGAAGCTATCAAATTTGACATTGTTTGCTAGTTTCATTATCTCTTTATAGAGAGAATTTTGACAGTCAAACTGAACTAAGAAACAGACAGTCAAATGTACGATGATGATGGAGGTATAAAATGCATGAAACAAAAAAGTCAGTTTTCAAAACTGATCATCAGAGGACATCTCTTGACAACAATATAACTTACCACTTGACTGTGTGCTGTCCACACTACGTCGATCGAGTCGTTCAGCATTAATACTGTGATGGTCAGATGCAGTAACAAAATTGCGTCCTTCCAACACTTGGGATATGGAACGGGCAGCTCGACTGAATGGGTTTTCATTTTGAACCTAACAGGAGAGCAATATTACCAGCGTAAAAATAAAAAAGCAGTCGGTTAACCTCAAAAGTGCCTCCTTGAGTGCCCCTACTCCCAGAACGAATGAGCGGCGTTGTATCATCAGTGTCACTGTCACTATCTGAGTCCTGGTGAGGTTCATTGTGGGCAAAAACCTTCCGCTTGCAAATCGGACAGACGCGTTTGTTTTTCGTTAACCACGGATCAATACATTTCATGTGATATACTGGAAATAAATCGTGAATAATGCTTGCAATTCAGTTTGTTCGATTATATTAATTACCGTGATTGCACGGCAATACTCTGAGTTTCTCCCCTTCAACATAATCTTCTAGGCAAACAGCGCAAGTTTCGTACTTGTCGCCTTTCTGGAATTTACAGGTGGGAATTTTATTCAAGTGCGACTTGGGCAGTCTGTATCGTCTTTGCCTTCTTCGGTCTTTAATGTATTTGACAATCTAAATGAAAGTTTACCCTTAAAACCCTGATTAACCACATAAAAACTACACAAACCATAAAAACTACCATAACAATAAAACAAATTCCAACTACAATAGCGAATGGAATAAGTAGATGTGTTTGAATGTTGAAAGGGGTGTCGGATGTGATCACCACATAGAAAGAATGCAAATCCGTGTACATGTTCTTCAACGTAAATCCCGCAGACTGACCAACAAACACCGAAGGAATATTGATTCCGGTTGCATTTTTCGCCGACATTGGCACTAGAGCATTTGAGCCGATATTGTAAACGATAACAGCGTCATAACTGCAATAAATGATAGCCGAATTAAATTTAAGTACAGGGTTGGTCTGTATATTTAAACAGCTGGTGACGACTTTATCTTTGCAGATAAAAATTAACTGGGTTGTTCTCGTTTAACGATTTTTATCATTTAAAATCCGTTTTATTTTCTATGTTTCTTGATTTAACTGATACTGTTAATTTCAAAGGATGAGAAGGAGGAAGAACAGGGTAAAATGGCTTTTACCCAGTTTTTCGCGCCCTGTTTTACCCTCAGTTTAGGCAATTTGCTGGGCTTTTTACTGACAATTCCCCCCAAATTGTCTTGCAGGTGTGAGAGCGCCTGACATAATACAGTAACATTCACGGTAATATACCATCAGAAGTATCTAGAGAACGACTCAATATTTTTCGCTGAAATTTGTTTGAGTGTTGTCTAGGTTCGGTCCAATCTCTCTTTCCAAAATATTTTGGACTTACAGAACATCAACTTTTGATTTTCAAATGGAACACCCTGTTTCTAATTTCATTTTTGAATTCCTCGCAAGAAGGCTAGTATAGTAAGTAATGTTAATACTTCCCTATACGTATATTGCACCATTTCTTAGATATTTCATTAAAAATAGTGGATTTTCTCAGCAAAACTAGTCTAGTTTAAATTTTAATTAAATTCTAAAGTCCTGAAAGGTTTGCTGATGTAACCTTTTGTTCTCAGTTAGCCCAGAGACAAAAAATGAAAAAAACCTACAGGGTGTTTAATATTTACCTTTTAGAATGGATCCATGGGTGTTTTATGATTTGTTATAAAACAACATTAAATTTAGAACCAATCCATGTATACATTTCCTATACCTAACTTTAACCGTTTCTGACTTATTAACACTTTTCTCTTAAAGGGCGCATACAATCGTATTCCATACTAATCTGAATACGGACAGCACAATCAGGTGTCTGTCATTGGTCTGTCACACTTTTCTGGGACATCCTGTATAATTCAAGTAATTTGCGTTCAAATTTTTAGGACAAATTCTACAACTTTTGTTCGTATAAACATTTTTTTTTCTAAAATCATAAACAAAAAAGTTAAAAGGGGGGCTAAAAGGTTAAATGGTTTCTGTGTACTACTTGTATGTTTTTGACACTTTTGACAGTTTTATATACATGCGCAATACGATTTTTGCGTAGGAATCCTTAAGTTCTTAGATCTTAAATAAATGATAACAAACTTTCAAGTTCACTTCTTAGGCCACAAATCTTAAATGTCAACTTTAACCTTAAAAAGTCTGTTGGAATAGCTGAAGTTGTAAAAGCACGTCACGTGACCGTGATAATTTAAATGCGCAGCTGACTACACTGTAAAATTAAATTGACACTTGTCAACAACAGTCATGTGACCAAGAAAATAACAACTTTAGCCTTGAAAAGTCTGCAAATGACATTTAAACAGTTGGGAAAGCTGAAATTGTAAAAGCACGTCTTCTCTGATCGTGAATTTAAATTTCAAGCTGGCAAGACTGTTAAGTTAAATTGACATCTGTCAACAACAGTCATGTGACCCGGAAAGTGTCAACTTTAACCTTGAAAAGTCTGCAAATTATATTTAAACAGTTGGGAAAGCTAAAATTGTAAAATTACATCTTCTCTGATTGTGAATTTAAATTTCAAGCTGGCAAGACTGTTAAGTTAAATTGACATCTGTCAAAAACAGTCATGTGACCCGGAAAATGTCAACTTTAACCTTGAAAAGTCTGCAAATTATATTTAAACAGTTGGGAAAGCTAAAATTGTAAAATTACATCTTCTCTGATCGTGAATTTAAATTTCAAGCTGGCAAGACTGTTAAGTTAAATTGACATCTGTCAACAACAGTCATGTGACCCGGAAAATGTCAACTTTAACCTTGAAAAGTCTGCAAATTATATTTAAACAGTTGGAGGAAAGCTGAAACTGTAAAAGCACGTCTTCTCTGACCGTGAATTTAAATTTCAATTAAAAATTAAAATTGACATCTGTCAAAAACAGTCATGTGAGCACGGCAACGACGGCACGTAATCGTGACAATTTAATATTGCAACTGGCAACACTGTAAAATTAAATTGACACCAGTCACTTTATTCAATTAGGCTACAGATTTGTAATCACTTTCAAGTCCACTTCAAATTTGACAGTTCTCTATTTACAAAATTTTCAAAATCTTTTGAAAATTCAAGATGTAGTAAACAAAATATCAATCTAACCTATAAATTGGTCATTTTGCTTGCATCTGCCTGCTTGAAGCATTTCAAAGTCAAATTGGAATTATTTTTAATGTAAATGTCACTATACAGGTCCATATGTCAAGCTCGCCAAGTTCATAACAAAGTTGACTTTGAAGTGAAAATGTAAATGTAGTTTAAGATTTTTTTGGTAATTTAGAAAAAGCCCTGTAATTTTTGTATTAACAGTTTTTTCCTATTTGCAAAAATAAAGTCTTTATAAGCTGTCTAATCTAGTTCCCCAAAAACACTTACCCTTTCAGTTCAGCCATGCGAACTTTCATCTCAAAAGTGCAATTTTCCTCCAAAGTGTATCTTGGCACAAGTAGAATCCATTTTCCAAATCGGTTAAATTCATTTGGTGGAGGATCCAATGAGTCATTACAAGCGCTCTGGGGGATAGCGTTGATAAGTAATCCACATATATCTATAGCAAAATATATTATCTTCTCTAAATCTCATAGTAAAACATCATAATTAGTGATAACTTTTAAGCAAATAATAACTTTCCAGCAAATGTTGTCACAATGATTAAGTAAATGACTGTTTATAGTGCCATTTTAATGACTTTTTACCTGGTTTCCAAGAACCAAACCACTTCTTGTTGTATTTGGTTAATATTGAGTTAAGTATGCTATTTAAAATTGGTACTACAATTACTACAAACTGTAAATTTGTTAAGTTAATGTCTTATAATAAATCATTCATTGAAGTTACCTAAAAAGTAAATTTACTGTTAAGGTAAAGTAAAATTCAGTGTGAAAGGGAAATTCACCAACTTTACCAGTACATTTACCGGAGATTAAAATTTGCTTGAAAGACATAATTTTCTCGTTATGGCTGTCATTAACTTATCAAAAGTCAGTCAATATTGTCAAAATAAAATCCTGAAAAATTAAATCTGAATCAAGGGCTGTTTTGATTGTTTTAGAGATTTTGGTTTATCAATAATAAAATAAATGAAGTAAAACCTTTCTGACAAATTGATTATTGTACCAAATGAGTAACAATCTTCAACTTGAGATGAGAAAAATTACCCAAAACTGAAGATATTATTAAGAACAGTAGGGGAGAAAATTTTTAAGTTTTAAGCACATTTTTGGAAAGGTCATTAAATGTCCTATCCAATAACCTGAAGAAACTTATTACTAATTTACTTCAAAATTTGGATGCTTCATATTTACCTACATCAAAATTTTAGCATTTAAACCATAATTTGTAATTTAAATTCACAATGTCAAGTTCAAGGTTAGTTTTGTTGTAGTAGTGTTAAGTTCTTGTTCTTTCTAACAAAATTTATGGTTCTAAAGAAACAACAACATGGATGAGAAAAAGTACTGGTGACACAGATTGTAATAGAAGATGAAATTAAATAACTTAATATCTACTGATGACAAAACTAAATGCATCAAACACCATTATAGATAATTATCTGACTAGAGCATGTATTATATTAAGCAAATGTTATGTTCTGACTTTAAATTCATCAACAAAAATGACCTTTCTCATCCCATCAGGTCACAAACTCATGTTACTTTTCTTATATTGTTATTAATAATAAAACTTTGTGATAACAAAATGGCAGCACAATAACAACCACCTTAATTTTGTGTGAAACTACAATACTGCATACTTACGTTCATCTGAAATATCTGGACCAAATGAGGCAGACTGGTCCGCAAACTCTTGATAGTAAAAATTGCTGTCCTACAATATACAGGACACTGATTGATAGTGAAGAATTTCCATTGTTCTACTCACAAATCTTGCTGCATAAATTGCTGCCTCACAGAAATACACTTGTAGCAGACTTATAAGGGCAAGTACTGGCAAAATCATTGCAACTAGTTGATTTTGTAGTCACAAAGGGAGTTACATTAGAAACGCTTTGGGTGGAACCACACAGTAATGACAGTCCTGGATGTTAGAAAATTAACTTTAAATTAATTAAAAAATCCTGGGCATTTACTAACACTTCTCTGAACAGCAATAACAGCTATTAGTCATAATAAAAGTGCTTGTTATGGTTTTATTGGAGAAAAGCCCCTGAAGCGTCAAAACAGGTACAGCTGAGATGCGACGTAATTTTAGAGGAATCACTTAATATCAATCACTTTGTAAAAAGCACGTAAATTACCGAAGATTAGGGTGCACACTACAACTAAAGCGCTAGTTGAGCATTGCACAATGCAGCAAATTTACGAAAAACCTGCACTACTTTTAAAAATGACCAAACAAAAACAAATTATTTTTAAGCTCTCCTTCTAAGCTCCATCAAACTGTCAGAAGTCAGAGTAGAACATAGAACTCTCAGAATGACAGTTGACAGAACTCACAAAGAAGGTTGCCTTCTTGCCCAACTTTATTTTTATTCTCTGATTTTATCATTTATGCAATGTTTTATCAAGTTTTATCTAAAGACGTCTAAAAACATGAACAAAATAAAGAACAACTTAAAATATAAAAAAAAGTATCAAGCAGAATCGACAAATCAAATATGAACACCGGTTTGTTTGTCCTCCATGAAGTTTGTTTACTCGATTGTTCGATCAGCTGTTTGCCAGTGTTTGCTGTTTTATTATTAACTATTAGAGAGGTTATATCGTTTTGAGAATTTTTTGAGAAGTGTTTTTATTTGAAGAATATTAAAAAAAAATGAAAACAACTGAGTATTTTGTTAGAGATTTTGATATTGACGTACTTGATACCACTTTACAGCTAAGTCAAAAAATTCAAGGTGATGTTGGCTGTGTAGTGTGGGATGCTGCAATTGTTTTGGCCAAATATCTGGAAAAGCTTTTCGAAAAAAACCGTGAAACGTTCAAAAATTTGAATGTAATCGAATTGGGATCTGGAGTTGGCTGTGTAGGCCTGACTGCTGCTTGCTTGGGGTAAAAATCCTTCTATAATAATTATTTTCAATTTAATTAGGTGCAACAATGGTTAAAATATTACCAATCTAGTTTGTCCTGAATTAGAGTAATTAGACCATAAAATAGAACTATAATAGTTTGATCTATTTCATCATGGTCGCATTCATTTTCACACTCCATGGAGGGGGAGCTTTTTGACGTCACAATGATGTAATTTGACAATTGGTCAAATTATGGTTTTGCCAAATTACGTCATTGTGACGTCAAAAACGCCCTGCTCGCTCCATGGAGCTTGAAAATGAATGACCCTCCTATGAAGAAGCGTTTGTGATTGGTTGGTTTTCACAAATGTCAATTATTCAGCTCTGTTCTATATTACTCATCTCATTTTAGTATATTACACTCTCTTTCCTCGTCTTTCAGCCATAATCTTAAACTATAAACATAAACAGACCAGAGAAATATGAAAGTTATCCTGATAAAGCCCTGGTCAAATGGAATTTCTTCCTAAGGAATTTTATTACAAAATCCCAATTGCACTAAATTCAGTCAACCCTTTACTTTTGCAATTTTGACAGTTTATAACTCGGTTATTTTGACAGGTATCGAGGGACTTTTATATCAAATTGTAGCCCTAACAGTGTTTCTGGAATACCTGTCAAACAACACGGTAATTTTATCACAAATCCCCAATTGCCCTAAATTGAGTCAATTCTGTAATTTTGCAATTTTGACAGCTTGTAACTGAGTAATTTTGACAGGTATCAAGGAACTTTTTTGTATCAAATTGTAGCCGTGAAATTCCTCATTAAAATGACCTACAATGTTTCTGGAATAGCTGTCAAACAACACGGTTATTTTATCACAAGTTCTCAATTGCACTAAATTCAGTCAAACTTGTACTTTTGCAATTTTGACAGGTATTGGGGAACTTTAATATATAGAATTGTAGCCCTAAGATTCCTCATTAAAATGACCTACAATGTTTCTGGAGTAGCTATCAAACAATGCGGTTATTTTATCACAAAATCCCGATTACACTCAATTTGTTTCTCCCTCTGATTTGACGCTTTATGGAGCAAATGTGACGAACTGTCAAACATAATTTGACAGTATCTTACTTTAATTAACTGTCAGATAACATCATTGCCACGTCCCATTTGCTCTGCTGTGTGCACCATCCAAAAGAGCGTGAAAACGGATCGCGGAAAAGTTTCCAATAATCCGCACAACACCATTTGGTTTTCATGAAAAATGGAACCACATACCCAATAAGAAACCTGCTGCATTTATAATCTGAATAAACATATTTTAGAGCAAATGTTTTACTAACAGATTTGGAAGAAACCCTCCCTCTTTTGGAAAAAAATATTAAAAACAACGAAAACCAGTTGATAAAATCCAATGGAACAGCTCGGGCTAACGCACTATCTTGGGGCGAACCTTTAACATTGGAAGGACACAAGTCACCGGATCTAGTCCTGCTTGCAGACTGCATTTACTATAAACAAGTAAGTTTGTAGTGCTAAATCCTGCAACTTTAATATCCTCCATTTCGTTTCAGTCTATAGATAAGTTAATAAATACCCTCAGAGACGTGGCTGGCGTGAATACGGTATTTTTATTAAGCCAAGAATTAAGGGAGAGTGATATACAGAAAGAGTGTTGGAACTACTTCAAAGATCAGATTACCAAGTACTTTAAAACTAGATTAGTACCTATGGAAGAACAAAATGAAACTTTTAGTAGTGAGGATATTGTGTTGATTGAATTTAAAAGCCTGTAATTTAACTGGTAGTTGTATTAAGTACATATTCACAAAAAATACTAATTAGCGTCATTAATTAAATAAAGCTTTTCTCAGGGAGAAAATAAGGGTAACATTAAATTGTTATTCTATCACATTTTTTTTTAATCTGAAGTTTTATTTGGTGATGAGTGTTCTTTGGTTTTTATGTTGACTTCCCGCTTGTTTTTTGGTTTTGATGCGCGAATATTGACTATGTTTCTCACCTTTTCCGAATGGTGTATAAGGTCTCGCTTTCGTTGCCACTCGGCATATTTCAGCTCTTCTTTTCGTCGTTTCCGGTCTATGTAACCGATAATGCAACTAGCCGGTATCCACAGAACCGCAGTGATCAACACTACAGTCCCTACAATGTTATCTCTCAAAAACAACAACACTTTGTTTATGTTGATGTCTTCTATAATGTCCCAGAAGCGTTCGACCACATCCTGAACGGTTTTTTCGCAATTTCCGTTATTGCAAAAACCTTGAATACAGGGAGTTCCGTCAGCTAAAATATCAGCCGAATCCACAGGAGAACAGGTCTCGTTAATGCTCGATCTACAGCACCGTTTACACGCATTTTCAACTGAAATCAAAGATTATTTTAGTAAAACTAAACTGCTCGTCGAAATAAATGGCAACAGCATATTGTTTGCTTTTCAGCGGCGGTTTCTTCAAATTGATTAACTCGATTTTAATAATTTTTGAAAATGTTGTAAAAAGTGCCAGAGTTCTCTACAAGTGTCTAAATCCTTTCCACAACTGTTTTAAATTGCCAAAGGCCTCTAGAACCATTTTGAAAGTGTCAGAGACGTCTAAATGCTACTGGGAACCTTCTGAAAAGTTTCAGAGCCCTCTACAAGTGTCTTAAACCTTTCTAGAATGGTTCTAAAATACCAGAGGCCTCTAGGACCATTTTGGAAGTGGCAGAGACCTCTATATGCTACTGAGAACTTTTTAAAAGTGCCAGCGTCCTCTTCAAGTGCCTGAAACCTTTCCATAACTGTTTTAAATTGCCAGAGGCCTCTAGAACCATTTTGAATGTGTCAAAGACCTCTAAATGCTCCTAAGAACTTTCTAAAAAGTGATAGAGTCCTCTACAACTGTCTAAAACCTTTCCGTAACTGTTTTAAACTTGCCAGAGGCCTCTGGAACAACTTGAAGAAACTATGCTGCTGAAATAAGAGCAAAAAAGTTGCTGTCCCATTCTTTTAGACGAGCCATTTAGAAAGTGATGCCTAACTTACTGACGTCACACATGCAACTTTGCATGCCCTGAGTTTCGCAGAAGGGAATGCATTTTCCCCCCCTGCATTTGCCTCGTTCTTGACAGTCAGTGCCGTCAGTCATCGGAGGACTGCCAGGACACTCAGCCGAATAACCGGTACATCTAGACTCTTCTTCGCACGTGGTGTATTGGGCTTCGCGACATTTTACACCGCTGCGCATGTATTGACAGTTTTGACAGCAAGGCGAATTTTTGTCGCTACAAGCAGAATAATATTTTGTTCCAAAAGCTCGTTCTTGTGTGTGCTACAAAACAGCCTGACAAATCTCATTTTAGAGAATCGTGCAAGAACGCGTTTTTCAGAAATACAAAAATTTTCCGGTAATACAGTGTATCCAGAATAAGCAGGGCCAATAAGGGAATCTTGAAAACAGTTAGAGATACAGATTTGGTTACATTTTTACAGCCAAAGGGTGTATTACGAAATTAAATGACAAAATTTGCCGCCATCTAGCGGCCAATCGGGGTAACTTAGCCGCGCCCGCTCAACGTCACGTGATAGCCCTTTTCATTAGCTTTTTTTAATATTTAGTGTGTCTATACTGAATATTTCAAATAAGCTAGTTATTAACGATTTTACGATAAAGTGCACCAAAATTGTGTCAAATTATATTTACTGTTTTTTTGCAGCTTTAGTAAAGCTGTAAAGCACCATATTGGTACTATATCAATAAATTTCCTGTTATAGACTAATTGGGACCTCAGAAACTCAAATCCACATTTGTGAGATACAGATTTTGTTAAATGGGAGTTTAAAAATTGTCTAAATTCTCCCATTTAACCAAATCGGTAGCTCTAAGGTTCAAGATCCCTTCTTATCCTGGACACACACTGTTCAGTTTGTCATTACTGCGCATTTTACCAAATTTACAACCAACAATTTTAATGCTTAAACCATCTTAATTACCTGCATTTTAGATTAGGACGCAACTTGCAATTTTTATCACAACAAGGATCATTATCCTCAGTTCCTAACAGTCCAGCGTCGCACTGTTCGTTCTTCTCAACTCGCAAATTACCGCAGAAACTTTCCTCAGGTTCGGAGAAACATCGTTCCGACTTAGCTTGCAATACTTTCCTTATCGACCGTAAACTACACGGGGAAAATCTCTAAAAAAACCCGTTCAGTTACCAATCGAAAACCATTTAATCTATAAGGTTGTATTAATAATCGTTCCTTCAAGGAATCCTTTCATATCCAAGGAGAAGATTTGCAATTGGCAACAAAACAAAAACAAACCAAAGAAGAAGTAGTGAGATTACTTAGAGTGACTTTTTAAGGAAGTTTGGAGCACTACAAAATTAAACATAGTTGGCAATTACCTCTCGGAAGTGGTATGCATTAATAAATTGATCCTGTTATGCAAAAAACTGTGTGAACAAACACTGAAGTGCTGCATTGATAATACGAAACAAATACAATTTTTCATTGCTTCATGTGGGAGATTTTGAGAAGTAATTACCAACTACGTTTAGTCATTATAGCAACTTATTAACAGTTGCTGTGTGCACTGGACTAACTGGCAAACCTCCTAACTGGTGCTCCTTGAACAAGGTAATACTAATACAATTTCTCTTACAGTCATTTAGGAAAACTTAAATCTTTTTAGTTCACTGCTTCTGTGAATTTCAAAAGCATTTTGGAAATTCCTATTATGGATTTTAGATATTTGCAAAGGGACAATCAAACTCCATTTTGCTATTTCCAGCTGAAGGTAGGTACAAAACTTAAAGTAAGGAATTGCTTGAAGTTTCCTTATGTTAAGTTTTAAGGAAGGATTATTAATATGTTCCCTAACAACCCACCTTGTTGTTAACATCATATCCGCTAACACTGTAAGTGTACATTAGGTAAGAGCCGCCTTGACTAGCGCTCGGAGAACACTCTGGAATGTCCGGATCATGCTCGGAGCCCCAGTTATGGCCGAACTCGTGAGCAGTAACTAAGTCGGCCTCGCGAGTTATTACTCGCTGGCCGTAGTGGTTTCTGCTCGAACTTAAACCCGAGTTTAAGTAGAGGGTATAGCCATTTTTGAAGTATTCTGTAAATGGGTTGCTTCTACAGTTTGGAATATGTGAAATACGTTGAGCAGAAGCAAATAAGCAAGCCGACCAAACCAATACACAACACAATCAAAAAAAGCCAAAAAAAAACTTCTTTTGCTAGTTATATCATTCATATCAAAAGTACAGTAATAAGAGTAAGTTTCAATTGAAACTGTACCTTGGAAATTAAATAATATAACCTCATATTGAACAACAGAACAAATGGTAGGTACCTGGAGTACAAATACCACCAACCGAATTTCTTCTTGGTGATCCCACATAAGCAAGCCCCAAAATACCACCTTCAAATTTAAGGTCAGTAAAAAGATGAGCTAAACAGAAATCCTTGTGGGTGAACTCCCTACTAAATACCTTCGGGAGGCAGCATGGAGGAATAAAATTAATATGTAGTTAATGATGTTTTTTAACTTTACTATAAATAAGTACATTATTTACTAAGTCCTGCAACTGAACTCTCTCGAGTTTTCATAAAATACACAATCAAGACTGTTTAAGTAAAAATTCAAAATTAATATATTACTGAATATTATTCTTTCTGAAGTTTTCTGTCTGTGTTAGTCTGATCATAAAGCTAATTTACACTTAAAATTTAACTAACTTTGCTGTAGATACACCAGTTTGCAGTTACAAGCCTTTACGCCATTCTAAAAGCTTCTAAGCTGATTCAGGAGCATTTAGAAAGTTTTAGGCCAGTTTAAAGAGCATATTGAAGGTTCTGGACTGCTTTAGAGGCATTTGGAAATCTTAGATGGTTCTAGATACTGTAAATCCTCTGAAACTATTCTAGATACATACGGAAGCTGTTCCAAAGGCTTTTATGCTGCTTCAGGAGCATTTGGAAGCTTCTAGGCACTGTTTTGAAAGCTTTTGCAGTTTCTATTGTGCTGTGGAAGCTTCTGAAATCTTGTTAGACTAGTTCAGGAGTGTTTGGAAGGTTTTTGGACAGTTTAAGGAGCATATTAAAGGTTTTGGACTGCTTTAAAGGCATTTGGAAACTTAGACGGTTCTAAAAGTTGTTAGAAGCTATTCCAAAAGCCTTTGGAAGCTTCTATGCTGCTTCAGGAGCATTTAGAAGCTTCTAGACACTGTTTTGGAAACTTTTGGAGTTTCTATAGTGTTTTGAAAGCTTCTGAAATATTTTTAGAATACTTCAGGAGCATTTGGGAGGTTTTAGGGTAGTTTAAAGAGCACATTGAAGATTCTGGACTGCTTTGGAAACATTTGGATAATTTAGATGGTTCTAGAAACTGTAAACCCTCTGAAACTGTTCTAGATAGATACGGAGGCTGTCCCAAAGGCTTTTATACTGGTTCAGGAGAATTTGGAAGCTTCTAGACACTCTTTTGGAAGCTTTTGCAGTTTCTATAGTGCTGTGGAAGCTTCTCAAATCTGGTTAGACTAGTTCAGGAGTATTTGGAAGGTTTTAGGCCAGTTTAAAGAGCATATTGAAGGTTTTGGACTGCTTTAGAGGCGTTTAGAAACTTAGACGGTGCTAGAAGTTGTTAGAAGCTGTTCCAAAAGCCTTTGGAAGCTTCTATGCTGCTTCAGGAGCATTTAGAAGCTTCTAGACACTGTTTTGGAAACTTTTGGAGTTTCTATAGTGTTTTGAAAGCTTCTGAAATATTTTTAGAATACTTCAGGAGCATTTGGGAGGTTTTAGGGTAGTTTAAAGAGCACATTGAAGATTCTGGACTGCTTTGGAAACATTTGGATAATTTAGATGGTTCTAGAAACTGTAAACCCTCTGAAACTGTTCTAGATAGATACGGAGGCTGTCCCAAAGGCTTTTATACTGGTTCAGGAGAATTTGGAAGCTTCTAGACACTCTTTTGGAAGCTTTTGCAGTTTCTATAGTGCTGTGGAAGCTTCTCAAATCTGGTTAGACTAGTTCAGGAGTATTTGGAAGGTTTTAGGCCAGTTTAAAGAGCATATTGAAGGTTTTGGACTGCTTTAGAGGCGTTTAGAAACTTAGACGGTGCTAGAAGTTGTTAGAAGCTGTTCCAAAAGCCTTTGGAAGCTTCTATGCTGCTTCAGGAGCATTTAGAAGCTTCTAGACACTGTTTTGGAAACTTTTGGAGTTTCTATAGTGTTTTGAAAGCTTCTGAAATATTTTTAGAATACTTCAGGAGCATTTGGGAGGTTTTAGGGTAGTTTAAAGAGCACATTGAAGATTCTGGACTGCTTTGGAAACATTTGGATAATTTAGATGGTTCTAGAAACTGTAAACCCTCTGAAACTGTTCTAGATAGATACGGAGGCTGTCCCAAAGGCTTTTATACTGGTTCAGGAGAATTTGGAAGCTTCTAGACACTCTTTTGGAAGCTTTTGCAGTTTCTATAGTGCTGTGGAAGCTTCTCAAATCTGGTTAGACTAGTTCAGGAGTATTTGGAAGGTTTTAGGCCAGTTTAAAGAGCATATTGAAGGTTTTGGACTGCTTTAGAGGCGTTTAGAAACTTAGACAGTGCTAGAAGTTGTTAGAAGCTGTTCCAAAAGCCTTTGGAAGCTTCTATGCTGCTTCAGGAGCATTTAGAAGCTTCTAGACACTGTTTTGGAAACTTTTGGAGTTTCTATAGTGTTTTGAAAGCTTCTGAAATATTTTTAGAATACTTCAGGAACATTTGGAAGGTTTTAGGATAGTTTAAACAGCATATTGAAGATTCTGGACTGCTTTGGAAACATTTGGATAATTTAGATGGTTCTAGAAACTGTAAACCCTCTAAAACTGTTCTAGATACATACAGAAGCTGTTCCAAAGGCTTTTATGCTGCTTCAGGAGCATTTGGAAGCTTCTAGACACTGTTTTGGAAGCTTTTGCAGTTTCTATAGTGCTGTGGAAGCTTCTGAAATCTTTTTAGACTACTTCAGGAGTACTTGGTAGATTTTAGGACAGTTTAAGGATCATATTGAAGGTTCTGGAGTGCTTTAAAGACATTTGGAATTCTTAGATAATTCTAAAAACTGTTAAAAACGTTGCTAAATTACAGTTTCGTTAACCAGGCCGGAAATGTATAATTTTATGTATCTGTTAAGATTAACAAATTTCTATATAATTATGGTATGTTATGTTATGTTTTACATAAAAAATATTTGAAATCGATAGGACTGTTCAAAAATACAATAATATACAAGGTGTTCCAATTAAAATAAGCAAGTTGACATCAACTTCCGGTTAAACAGGAAGTGACAGAAAGTTATGACAGAAAATATTTTTAAAACATAGCAGTCATCAAATTTCTTTTAGTTCCAAAATTTCAAATTCCTATTAATATTGGATCCTAATAAACTTTTAATGAACGGTTTGGGTGGCTAACCCTGTATAATCTAGTTTTATTGTGTAAGGCATAATAACACAGTAAAAAATCAGTGAGCATAAAATAATGTTATTTTGTTGGTTGTGGAGTAAGTTGTAAGTTAGACATAAGTAAGTAAGTTTAAATATCTGTACTTTTGTCAAATTCTCGTCAAGAGCATTAATTGGACTCCTCGCTAACAGAGGAACAAATAATTTGAAAGTAGTTAGAACTCAAGAAAGTACATTTGCAGGACTAGCTAAATTATTTACCCGCTACCCATTCAAAAGCAAATAAATAAATAAAAAACTTTTACTTGAATTATTGTTACTGCAAATACCTCCTCGCAAATTAAGCTTAGGGGAGGCTATGTAAGCAAGGCCCAACACTACAGAATTGCCTGCTTTAAATGTTTGATGAGTAAAGAGATGTGCAAGACAATATTCTTGGTCTTGGGGTGCTTTAGAAAACGCCTTTAAAATATTGAGTTTTTAATTTTTTTTGTGGGCAAATGCTGAGGTAGTTTGACGAAAAACACTTACCTCAAGTAGATTTCTTACATCCCACTTGTCTCTAACCATGTTGTAATGGGCTTCCTGAAGTTTGATTCGCGTTGGTTCGCTATGAACCTGAATTTTTTTAATAACAAACCCCATGCCTTTGAAACCGTCCATTTCTTGTCTATCCTGCCAGTTTGTATCATTGTAAATTTTATGAACTCGGTCAATTAAGCTAATCTAAGGAATTATAATAAGCTTCAGTTGTGTCCCTGCAGAACTGCAGCCAATAATCTTACCAGGTAATTAATAGTAGTTTTCACATTACTACCACCCATTTCTTGAAAAAACCTATAGTCAGCTACTAAAAGTAAAGGACAGCGTGTCTTAGTAAATTTGTATTGGTCAAACTGATCCAGTTGACGTTTTTCAATCTGGTGAGACGTGATGTTCCCTTCATATTCAGCACCTTCTTTGACATAACCGCACATCCTAGGAGTGGCATAATCGTTGGGTAAATTTTCCGGATCCCAACTAAATTTAATGTCAGATTGTTTGTAAGTTATCATAGTTCTGTTGTCATGTTCGGCAATATGACGCCATGAGGGCTCAATATGATAGATATCATCAGGCATATGAATGTTTCCTGTCATAACACCATCTTCAATATGCATGTTCACATGAGAATCTGTCTCTCCAAACACTCTGCCTTCATAAAAGCTATCATGATCTGAACAAACAAATAATTATTACACGATGTAACAAAATTTGGGTCTCAAATAATCAGAAACAGCCATTGGAAGCTTTCAGAAAATTGGCATAAGCTCAGGGGAATTGGAAAATCACGTTTTTTGAATTTTTGCTAAAATTTGGCCTAAATTTTAGCCAGGGAAAGAAATTTCCTGTGTTTCTGTTAAGGTGAGGGTCTATGATTATCAGAAGACCTCAAAGGAAGCCAATCCAAGAATTTGAATGGGTTACCTAATACATAACATTAATTAAACCAATTTAGGCCAATTTTAAGAGTGTTTTCGAGATTTTTTAAGGATAACTTGAAATTTAAATTTTTTATTCTAGCCAAGCCCATTTAATCAATGAGCTTGGCTAGAATATCAAAAACGATCGTAAATTTAGCTAAAACATTCACTTTTACGATTTTGCAATTTTTGCTATAACCAATTTCGATTTTGCCTATTTTCAATAACTATTACATTAGTGTGTATCAAGAAAAGAAGAAACAAGAAATAGAAAAGAAAGAAATTGACCCACAGAACCGCTAATATCATATTTACAGTCAATATACAATATTAAGCCACTTACAAATATTGCCAAAAGTCCCCTTTTTTCCCTTTGTTTTCTATTTTTTATTTCTTCTTTACTCAATATAAACTAATTGTTACTGAAAATAGGCAACATTGAATTTTGTTATAGCAAAAATCGCAAAAATCCGTAAAAAGTGTATGTTTTTAGCTAAATTTACTATAGTTTATGATAATGTAGCCAAATTTTCTTTTTATATTGTTGCTGTCAATCATTTTTTTTTTTCTGTTTAATATGGACCTTTCTACAACCTTTTGTCCAGGTCCGGTAAAAAAACAATAATTTTAAGTCATCAAATCTAAAAAGTATCTGAAAAATTACATACAAGGTGACCAAAAACAGTCAATCACCATACTTTTCATGCACACCCTGTATTACTCCTGCAAACTTCAATGCTGAGTTAAGAAGTTGATTAGAAACATTTTTGGTCCCTTGCAAATTGTTTATAACTTTTTTTTTATTTAGGAAAAACTGGGTTGATGCAACAAGTTTTCAAATCAGTTGAAGTTGTGGTTCAAAATTTGAACACCCTGTAACTCTGTTATTTTTGGTAGTTCAGGGTGATTAAAACACTTAAAAGAACCATTTTGAGCTCCTCTTTCCAGTGGTGTTGAGCAAGCAAAAAATTCTATCTGAAAAATTGCCTACAGGGTGACCAAAAACTGTCAAACACAGTATTTGTAATTTTCCTGGTAAAGTCAAATATTTATTTTACTGGTACCCCCTTTACCCATCACTATATTTAAGTAGGTTATGGGTTAGGTAACCCATTCAAAATTTTGCTTTGGCTTCTGCTGAGGTGTCCTACCTCACATTGACATAAACATGTAAAACTTCTTCTTTTCATTAAAATATAAGTCAAATCTTAGTAAAAACTAAAAAAATTAAATTTTCCAGAGCTTATGACAATTTTTCTTGAGATTCCAATAGCCGTTTTACGATTATTTGTGATCCAAGAAACCCGCGACACTTTTTGTTAATGGGGCCAAATATTAAGTGTATTAAAAATTAAGTTATTATTAGAATTAAATATTTAGAATATGACAACTCACCAATAGGAATGTGGGTCTCTTCCCCATCTCCATTCACTGCATAGGCTTTAAAATTGGAATGTAAGATACTCCTTTTGGGTGAGAGTATTAGCCGAAAGTCCTTCCCATGAGTATTAAGGTAAACCTCTTTAATTTTGTTGTAAGGATGGTCACTGTCTTGCAGTCCTCTTTTTACGATTTTATGAACTAAGTCGTCTGCATGAATTGTTTCGAAATACTTTAGATTCTTGTGAATCGAGCCTGAAAAGAGCACAATGACATTGTTCTACAATGCTCAATTTGTTGAAATAAAACAACTTACCTCTAACTAAACAAAATTGTATGGACAACACAACCGGGAAAAATATTTTTAACACCATGATTAACACAAATTACACCATTTTAAGTGCAAAAACATTTAAAAAATTATTAATCACTAATCAATAAACAAAGTGACACTGACATAACCTAACTTTTTTTTGTTTTGACATTTTGGTAGTGTATCCAATCTAGTTTTCACCTGTGAATTCATTGATGTTTACATTCTCTTATGAAACTTAGGTTAGGATTTCCTCATTATTTATTTTGCTAAACCTACAATTTGCTTTGGGTGATAAAAAAAATGTAATATATTTGTTAGCTCTTGTTTAAAATGTGTAGCAATGACTCAAATAACCATCAAATTTAAATATATCGCCCTAACAGGATTGTCATGCATAGGTAAGCACACATTTTTCCTTAATCACTGCTGTTGAAACATTTTTCTTGTAGTAGTTTTAATAATCTTCTTAAAAAATATTACCACTAAACCAAAACCCGAAGGAAATAGCACGGATAAATGGAAATTTCCGGAGGATCTAGACCACGCCAGCTATTTGCTGAATGAAGCTTATAGGAAAATTGAAGCCCTGGAAGATAAAATTATTTCCCTTGAGGGTAGAGTACCGAAAACCTATCCTGATGTAAACTTTCTCAATTATTTGAAGAGAAAACGAATATTGGTGTGGTTGAGCATGAACAGGACCTTGTGCTAAAGGGTTACTTTGCAAATTGTTGTAGATCACAGGTGGAGCTGGATTTGTAGGCTCCCATTTGGTGGACCGCCTAATGAGTGAAGGGCATGAAGTAATTGTTGTGGACAATTTTTTTACTGGTAGAAAACGTAATGTGGAACACTGGATCGGCCATGAAAACTTTGAATTAATACATCATGATATTGTCAATCCTTTGTTTATTGAAGTGGATGAGATCTATCATTTAGCCAGCCCTGCTAGTCCCCCACATTACATGCATAATCCTGTAAAAACTATAAAAACAAACACTTTAGGAACAATTAATATTTTAGGTTAGTTAAGGCTGGGTAATATTTATCAGGGTTTGAGTTTGTGTTTATTTTTAGGTTTAGCTAGGAGACTGAATGCAAAAATTTTAATAGCAAGCACCTCAGAAGTGTATGGAGATCCTGACATTCACCCTCAACCAGAAACTTATTGGGGTCATGTTAATCCCATAGGTAGATTAACTAACAATAAAATTTTCATTTACATCACATGTGGTTTTTAGGTCCTAGGGCATGTTATGATGAAGGAAAAAGAGTGTCTGAGACCCTAACTTATGCTTATGCTAAGCAGGAAAATATGCAAGTCAGAGTAGCCAGAATATTTAATACTTACGGACCAAGAATGCATATGAATGATGGTAGGGTTGTGTCAAATTTTATATTGCAAGCTTTACAGAATGATGTCATTACAGTAAGGAGGTTTGGCTTATTTGATTGTTAATCTTATTATTAGCTTAATTTGATAGGTGTACGGCTCTGGAGAGCAAACTAGATCATTTCAATATGTGTCAGATCTGGTTGAAGGATTGGTAGCTTTAATGAATTCAAATTATTCACAACCTGTAAATTTAGGGAATCCTGTTGAACATACTATTCTTGGTAAGTTTGTGCTGCAATTTTTTCTGTGTGAAATAAGCTGATAATTAATTTTTATTTAAATTTGATGAGTTTGATTTTTTCTAACAATTTTTCCAAATTTGTGTAGTTGGGCTTTAATAAACTTGTTGTATTCTTCAATTTATTAAATCCTTATTTCTTCTTAAATATGTTTTTTATTATTATTCAGAGTTTGCATCAATTATCAAAAACCTGGTTGGTGGTCATAGTAAAGTGGTCCATGTGAGTGAGGTTGAAGATGACCCACAAAGAAGGCGTCCTGATATTACCAGGGCCAAACAATACCTTGGATGGGAACCAAAGGTTGATTTGAATACTGGACTTCATAAGACTGTTGAGTATTTTAGGTAAGTCTGTGTTTATTGCTTGACATTTTTAAAGTATTCACTGACTGAATTGACCTTTACTAACATATTAAAATTAATTCATATTTGAGTGTAAATGGTAAGAGAAACACTTCTTGAAATCACAGTGTGTAGTAGACAAGTTTGGTTGCAAAAGCTTATAAATAGTTTTATATTATTGGATCTTCAAATGTTGTTATTTTGGTCTCTTTCTAGCACACTTCTTGTTACTAGAATGTGTATTTCATTATTAGAATTAATACATTCCCATACTCCATTTATTAGGAGCAATCTTGATTTACACAAGCAACTTAATACACTATTCAGCATTTCAGTTGTCTGTTAATATAGCTACAATCTGTTCAGTGACTTTCTGACTGTTGTGTCACAATCCCCAGCCAAAAAAGGAATATCTGTGATTGAAAACATTTTTGGAAAGTTTAAGATATTTGTAGAGGCCTTTGGCAATCTCTAAAAGGTTTGCAGTATAGTATCTAGAATGCTCTGGCACTTTCAAAATGGCTCGAGAGGTTTCTGACAATTTAAAACAATCCTTGGAGGGTTTAAGACACTTGTAGAGAGCTCTGGTACTTTTTAGCAGGTTTTCAGTAGCATTTAGTGATCTCTGGCATATTCAAAATAGACCTAAAGGCTTCTGGTAACTTAAAACAGATATGGAAAGGTTTAAGACACCTGTAGTGAGCTCTAGCACTTTCAAGACGTCTCCAAAGGCTTCTGACAATTTAAAACAATTCTAGGAAGATTTAAAATGCTTCTAGAGGTCTGTAGGGCTTTTAAGAAGGTTCCCAGTAGCATTAGAAGGTCTATGGAACTTTCAAAATGTCTCTAAAGGCTTCTGACAATTTAAAACAATTCTAGGAATATTTAAAACACTTGTAGAGCTCTGTAGGGCTTTTAAAAAGGTTCCCAGTAGCATTAGAGGGTCTATGGAACTTTCAAAATGTCTCTAAAGGCTTCTGACAATTTAAAACATTTTGTGGAAGGTTTAGCATGTTTGTAGAGGTCTCTGGCAGTTTCTAGAGAGCTCTTGCACTTTCAAAATGGCTCTAGAGGCATCTGGCAAATGAAAACAATTCTGGGAAGGTTTAAGTCATTTGCAGAAGCTTCTGTCACTTTCAAAATGTCTCTAAAGGCTTATGACAATTTAAAACAATTCTAGGAATATTTAATTCGCTTGTAGAGGCCTGTAGAGCTTTTAAGAAGGTTCCCAGTAGCATTAGAGGGTCTATGGGACTTTCAAAATATCTTTAAAGGTTTTTGACAATTTAAAACATTTTGTGGAAGGCTTAGGATGTTTGTAGAGGCCTCTGGCAGTTTCTAGAGAGCTCTTGCACTTTCAAAATGGCTTTAGAGGCATCTGGCGAATTAAAACAATTCTGGGAAGGTTTAAGTCACTTGCTAAAGCTTCTGTCACTTTCAAAATGTCTCTAAAGGCTTCTGACAATTTTACGTCAAATAGTGACTTCAAGCGAAACTTTAGATGTTTCTAATACTCTAACAACTAACAGTACTAACAAACTAACGCAAATCTAATTAACTTTTTTTAAATAAAATAACACTATTACACGTTTCAAAGGTTTTCAAGTTTTTCTTATTTAATTTGAAGTCTTAAAAAATTCCTAACGCTTCAGTGACAATTTTGCCCACCTCATCAGACTTTCGGACTTGACTATACGTCTTTTAATAGAATTTGACTATTTAAATCACACTATAAGATAACTCACCCTGTTTATTTTCGAAAGTGATAAAAACGTGAAAATAACCAACAGTCAGAAATCACTGATCAGAACTTAACACCAATCCCAGAACATTGTTAATTAACTTTCCTTAATAAAAACAATCATTACTTACTGCAAAACAACAACTAATTTGAATATTTATTGTTGCAGACAGGAACTAAAAAGGTTCAAATACTCGCATCGAAACAAATTCAAAATAAACAAACCGATCAGCTAGAGAAGTATTTATGTACATAGATAGGTTTGTTGTTGTATTAATTGTAAGATATAAATTAGTTGTCTGAAATGTTCCTGGTCCAACCTGTATGTGATAGTATTCACTCAAAAAACTGCTACTACATATATCACAGTGCAAATTGACTGGAAGTTTTTTGTTATTACAAAATCGTCACACAAAGTTGTGTTAAGGGGCCAACGAGTCTTTTTTGGTACCTTTAAACTAAGCCTGTTTTAAGAGTAATGATGTCTAGAAGTTTTGGAATGGGTTGTTGTAAGATTAAATTGTATATACACTTGTTATGTCTGCTAACAAATTAAACTTTTCGGTTCAATATGTAAAGGACAAATTCACGATTTTTTTGTATTAGACGAATATAATCTGTTGTTTTTTCAAGGTAAGTTTGTTTTTTATATCTATTTTTTTTGATATTGAGCTTTTTCCAGGCTTGTAAATAAAACGCAACCATTTTGGTAATGTGTAACATTTGATATAATTCGTTGGAAGGTAGTCGTAAGTGCAGTAAAACCATTAAATATGATAAAATAGGTGAAATATATAAAAGATTAAAGTAATTGAGCTAAAATCAATATAAATCACTTATCTACTAATTGACTACATAAAAAAACGTTTTGAATAAAGTACGCAACAAAAATATAGCGCTTCTATGATCCTATTGATTACAAATTATTCTTAGTAATAATCGTTTTTTTGATTAGATTAGCGTAAACTGACACTATTGGCACTTAATTTACTTACTTAAAGTCAGTCGTCAGCACAAAAAAAAAACAATTATTGTCAAAATCTTGCACGTTTCCGTAATTTTGCTGTAATACAAGTAGTTCATCAGTCTCATCATTTGCCTTTATTTTACGGCCAGCAATCTAATCTGTATAACAGAAATTTATCTGCTTTTGATCTGACGGATCCAATAACTAAGTTACTCCAATGGAACTTGCTCCATAACAATCTAAAAAAAATCGGAAAAGTTTAGTTTTGTGTACTTAATTACTGAAAAGAGTTAGTAGTGGTTAGCACATCAGTTTTTCAGGCGGAATTATATGCAATTTTGCCACAAGAAGGACTAGAAATCAAAAACAAAGTTCCAGATCAAAAAAGCAATTACATTTGCATGTACTAGGAATTGTTGATAGCCTCGTTTGTTCACAATGTGGAATAGCGGAGGCTTTTTGAGGCCTTCACACTTTCCTGCAGGGAACTGGTCTTCATTGGAATGGGTGAAGAAGGAATGGCAAAAAGAGCCTTTAAAGTTAACAAGTGGTTAGCAAGAATAAATCATGGCAGCACTACATTAGCCCTTACAGTACTTAGCGGGTCACAGTATTAAGTCCAATTGGCACACCTTAAAGCTTTGATTAGTAACTGCGTATTAATTGTCATCTAAGGTTTCCCAGTACCTTAGCGCACATTTCTCTATATTGCTTGTCGTCGCACCATGGACCTCGTTCTGGAAGCTCCCGGCCGCGCCTACGCAACTCTTGACTGACCTCAACCAGGTCCAGGATCGAAATTGGGTCCAGTTTGTGTCTGAATATCAAGCCCACTAAGTACTCGATGTAGTGCTGCCTGCCACACACCAAAACAAAAAGCGGTTAATAAGTGGAATCTCCAAAGATTTGTTAATTTATAATTAGCAGTAATAAGGTTTGTGGGGGGCAATTCTACCTGTTTTAATCTATATCGGTACATATTTTTTGGTGTTGCGTAGCCATGAGGTGGCAATTTTTTTCCCGCTCTTCGAACAACCGTTTCTAGATCGTCCTCTTGGAGAATTTCAATGGTTTCTATACGATTTCTGCGTATCGAAAGGCTCAAATATTCGATATAATGCATTCTAGAAGACACGGTTCATTTCTAATAAGTTAGTTTTCATGTGGGGGTCTTTAAAACATGTCCCAATATGGGTGTTAAAAAGAGGTACTGTGGATTTGAGGTAAAGTCAGTCCTAGGGCTAGAGGCAGTGGCGTAATAATTGTTCTTCCTTTTCTACTACACGTCAACTGAACAAGATGGAAATTTGACGTACGTTATTTACAACTGTTATGTAAAGTATAGGGACTTGCGAATTTAAGTTTGATTATTCTTTTATAAATTTTATGTGTTAGGTAAAAATAGGTTGAGAAATTTGTTACTTAATAAGTTTCTCGCTTGGGACAGACTGTATTTATTCTGTGACATGTATGTATATTTAAAGACCCCCTACCCAACATACTTTACCTGCATAAGCCAGCTTGTCCAGGACTGATGTCATTGTTGCACACAGAATCTGTTAAACCTGCGGGAGTTTCTTTTTGCAAAAGCACCTGACATTTAACGATCGCTTTAGCATTTTCTTCCTTATCATTTGGAAGGTCAGTATCAAACTTAATTTTGTGATCCTGCAAAATTCCCATTTGAGTTACTCCACTCAAGATTTCAGTTGTGGAAATACCTTCAGAAGCTTCTGTAACTCGTGCGGTTCTTTGTCTCGCAGATAAAACAAGCAGTTTCTAGGGTGATGAGCGTGTAGACCCAATTTGGCGCAGTATTGGCTTATGCCACATTTGGCTCCCATCATAAAAGGTTTGCCACAACCGTAACAAAACTCGTGTTTGCATTGAATGCAGGTGAAATGCATGCAGCCACCTTTTGCTAGCGAATACCTAATCAGAAAAACTTATTACTATCTAGGCTAAATTGGTATATTGAGTGAATTACCTGAATTTGCAATTTGGACAATCAATTCCATTCTCTGCTAAATGTTTTGCTACCGCTGACGCCTGGTTTTCAGGATCATTGGCGTCCTTCCATTCCGCAAACTTTTCGCAGGTAAGTCCCTCGTGTTGTTTTTCCCACTGCAAATATAATATGATACATACAATTTATTTAACTACCATTTTAAAGTTAGTGGAACGAGCAACAAAAACGTGAAACAACATAGTTGAATGTGTACTTACTGGTCTTCGGCAGTTTGCACAAGTCACAGACTTACAATCAGGACAAATGAGTCTTTTCTGTTTAGGATGAGCAATAAATCCAGACGAACACTAGAAATAGGTATTATTGTTCATTCAAAATCAAGACATCCAAATAGGCAAGCAGAGTAGTTTAGCACAAAAACATACCTGAACGCACCACTTGAAGTTGGGATCTTGCATCAAAGTCCTGTCTCGCAATTTTTGCTGGAACAATTCGTGCACTGGACCATCTAAGATCCCTTTTAGTAAAATGTCCAAGTTACCAAAATAGTCGGACAGTTCATCTTCGTTGATGATGTTGTGGCTAGAATTGTTATTGCTAAGTCTTTGTGGTGGGTTAACTGAAGTTATTGGTTACCTTAACTCCGGCGCTTTACAAAAAGGACAGTTGCAATCCATTATGCTCCGATCGGTAATTTGGACAGTAAAGTAGTTTTTGGCACATTCTTGGCAACAGCGGTGAGTACATCTCAACATGGATACCATCTAAATTTAAATAACTAACACAAACTCAAATCGTTTTTCTTTTGTAATTACCTGATTCATTGGATATTTTCCAGCGCAAAGCTCACAATCTTGCTGTAAGAAGGCGATGGCCGCATCTAGACTGCTACAATCTTTGACCGCTTCTAAAGCTTGTTGGGAAGAAAATGTTAGGGCCATCAGGCTAGCCGCTAGTTCAGCCTGTTCGTAGTTTTTCACTTGTCCTTCGGCTAAAAATCTTCTTGCCTGCCTCTATTTAACAAATAAGTTTTTGAGCCATTTAGTATTTTTTTTTTAGAAGAATTTATAGCCTTTTGGTAACATTGTAGAGGTTTTAAGAAATATTTTATAACATTCTAGAAAATTTCCATACTTTCAAAGGAATCTAGAATTTCTTACCACATCCTAGATCATTCCAGATGATTCTGATACTCTTTGGAAGTTTTTGGAATGTTCTAAAATATTACTAGGATATCAGAATAGTATATTACGAGATGCTAGAAACTTTCAAAACGTTATAGAACTTGATAACATTCTAGAAATATAATTTGAATATCCTGAATGGGAATAATTAATCTTTTTACGACCTTATGATAAAAATGCCAAAGCAGTTTTACCAGTTTGGTGACCTGCAGAATTTTACTTAAGTAAAAACCTACTGAATAACACAATTATGCAAGCACAAGACCGTTTCTTACCTCTAAAACTTCAATTTCAGTCGGTTCTTTTCTCTCTACTTTAAATTCATCAGCGTCGTCTTCCTCAATAAATTCATCTTCAATAATTAACCCACTCCTTCCATCACTGCTTTCGGTTTCGTCTACTTCGATTTCATCTTCCGAATCAAACTCTTCCGATATTTCTTCAATCGAGTTACCGACTATTCCATTTTTTTTATCAGTACCAGTCAACTGATTCACCCTTTCGTTCAACTCGTCCAAATCTATATTCAACTCTTCAGCTGCTTGCATTTTACGTTCTTCAAAATTTTGATACTCGTCCGAGTTGCTGTTGTTATTGTTGTCGTCTTCTTCCAGTTCTTCAAACTCATCATCGGAGAGTAGTTCTTCTAAATTGCTTTCAGACACTGAGCTGTCGCTATCATTATCCAGACTTTTGGTGTAGGACATTTGTTTTGAGCTGGCGTTTGAGTCAAAGGAGGTTTTGAATGATGATTGCGACATTCTTTTGTTGAATGTTTTGGGTGCTTCATCACTTTTATTAGACTGAAATGAGAGACTTTTTTTAAAGTCGGACCCACGTGAAGTGCTTGGGATGTTTTTATCTTCAGTCACTTTAAGTTCGTTTTTGATTGATTTTTCTAAAGTGTTTGTAGCAAACTCCAGTTCGTCACACACTTCCTCAATTTGTTCATAATTTTTGTTAGATTCAGGGTTTGTTGAATTTACTGGTTTTTCTTTTGGTGGACTGGACAGGCGAACTGGAATTTTACTGCCTGAAGTGTTAATAGGTTTGCTGTCTTTAGATATTGAGTTTTGTCTAGTCAAAACTGGAATTTTAGAAGTTCTCTTGTGGTACGACACGTTTTGGTTGTTTTGTGCCATTTGAATTTTGGTTGTCGTTATTGGTTTTAAATCTTTTACAGGACGAGTAGGTTCTTGCACCGCTACGTCCAATATCGGTTCAGGTTTTTCTTCAATTGGAGAATCTGGAGTTTGCCTAACTGCCATACTTTTAAACTTAGCGTACTTTTTGCTGTCGCTCTTTTTCACAGGACGTTTACGCTCTAGTCGGTGAGCTATTTTGGTAGCATCTTGTCCTGACGCTATTTCGAACTTGGTGACTATGTTTACGACATTATCATTGGCGCTTAACTTACGTTCTTCAGTAGGCGCAGGCTCAGGTGCATCACTTGACTCAGTTGTGCTACTCGAACTTGCTTTTCTGGTCAATTTTACAGCTTTTCGTTTTTTTTTCTTGCTGGATTTTCTTTTGGTTTTGCTCGATTTTATAGATTTGATCCCACTTGGTGGTAAAGTGTTTGATGGACCTTCCACCGGTGGTACTTCAACTGCAACCTGATTTGTATCATCATTTTTAACTTTACTCTCTGTTATCTCTGTGGTATCCTTACGATCTGGTATTGCTAGTTTTTCAATATTTATTTTTTCATCTTCACTCACTATCTCTTGAGTTAATACTTCTTCAATAATTGCTTCATTAGTTTGACTATCAGAGCTATCAGTTTCTCTAATATCTTGAAGAGTATTTATTTCTTTCTTGCTCACTTCCACGGTTTTTTCGAAGTCAATTTCAAGGAAATTTTTAAAAGTTTCTTCACTCTCTTTGTCTTCAACTTTGGAATCCTCAATGTTTGAAGACTGTTCTTCAACTGGTTCTACATCCGGTGATTTTTTCAGTATCAACTGAGCTGTGCTCTCCTGAATTGAATCATTCAGTATTTCGTCGGTGGGTAGGTAACGGACTGGAGATGCTTGTTTTCCAGATAACTGGATACTGAATGTAGATACGCTGATTTTTCTTGTTGCACTTTGTTTGTCATCATGAACAGGTTTTTCGTCTATGTTCTCTTCCGTTAGGTTAACAGCCTCATTTTGTCTTAATTGCACTTCAGTGTGATTTAAGGTATTTTCTTCTTGGGAACTGGATGCTTCCAAGCTTGAGAGTGTTACCATTTCAAACCCCAAGCCCGAAGCAGTTTCCACGGATACTCCAAGTTCCTGTTCGTTATTTGCAAGTTGCAATGTAGAGGCTTTGTCACTGTCTTTATTTACTGGAAGATCCATCTTGGAAACTTCAACCTTACTAAAGTTAACTTCCACTTCTGTTCCAGTATTATCAGTTGGTGTTACTTCCGATTTAGGTGAGGGTTTGTCAAAACCCTCTTCTAAAGCGTCTACAAATTGTTCGTCACCCAACCCAAGTTCCTCGTTCGAACTTGACGATTCTCCAGACTCTTGGTTTGCAGTTTTTTGTAAATCAAGCCCAACAGCGTCCACCACTTGGATTACTGTACTACTCTTCTCCACATACGCTTTAGGACTTTGAGGAGTTTCCAGGTTTGTATAAATTGGATTGATGGAGGAAGTGTGCCATTCTATAGTTTCTAGAGGAGTTTTTGTGGGAGAGTCGGTTTTAGCTGCCCGTTTTTGACTGTTGCTCCATTCAGCATTTTCTTGATCAAGCACTTCCTGCAAGTTGTCCATATCTTGGATGTTTCTTAAAATTTCGTTTTCTAACGCGTTAAGGGAATTAAGCATATCGTCACTATCATCCAAACGATTTTTTTGGGATTCACCAGGAATGTAGGGTTTTTCTGATAAAGTGGGGCTACTTACGCTTTTGGGGGAAGATATTGGCTTAATCTCGTTAGAACTTACCGCCACGGCTTGTTTTTTAACTTGTTTTTCTTCATCGCTAAGAACATCTAACAAAAAAATTACAAAAGATAATGTGTTTTAAAGAAAAACAATGAAACGTACCTTCCCCCCTGAATTTTTGCAGCGTAGCCCCATCATTACCCGCCTCATTTTCGATTCCGGTCGGTGGACCCCAAATCCTCATTAAAAAAGGCTTGATCTGTGTTTTGCCTAATTCATTGTAAGCAGCTTCTAAGTCACCGTGATGTGACGTCAACATGGTAACAATGTCTTCTCTGGAAAAGTCACCTCTACTGGCCAGTTCAGCGTACTAAAATTTACTAACTTAATTTAAACGTTTTGTTATTGTTATTATAGTGTTGGACTTACTTTGCGTTGACGCTGTTCCACGCATTCCTGAACAGCTGGCCATAGTTCGCCTTTGTGCATGCGCAAAGCTTCTCTAGCCTCTTTTTCAGAAACGGTGCCCACTATGTTCATGGGACCTTCTCTTCCCATTTGGGTGGAGAGGGTTTGAACGCTTGCGATCATAGCGCCCCAGTGTTCTTTTAGCCAATCTATGGGATTCATATCCTAAATAACGAAAGGTTAATTGGGAGTGTTATTTTGATAGTTTGACATACTTTGCAATGTAGAATAGCCGCCTGAACTTCGTCTGCTGTATATTTAAACTGTTCAGCTTCCTGAAATTAGTAAATTTAACAAAAAAATGTGATATGGCAAGTTTAAGGTGTAATTACCCGAAGTAGTTTGACTAGTTCCATTCCTTGAGCTTTGAATGAATTCCGTCTTTCAAAGTTTGGCTCAAAATACTCTGGGTGCAATGAATCGCTTCTTGGACGGTGACTTTCCATAGGGTCCACCTGGAATTAAAAAAACACACGCTTATAAACATGCAGTTGAATCTTTTTTAAACAAAAAGTAGTAAATCATGCAATTTGTTTGTGTTAATCACTATCACATTGCAAGCTTATGCATTTCCTAAGCTCAAACTGATACTTTCACGTCTATGTTAAAATTAATTCAACATCAAGGTGGGACAATATAAAAAGCTGCATATGGGCGGATGAAATAATTCAGTTGTAAATTTCACCCTGTAATATCCAAGTTCTTGATGACTAGGCCGCCTGTACAGATCACCTCGTCTGAGATCCATAATGCTACTTGACAATCTAGGATTGCTTTGTGGTTTTCTTTGCCTTGTTGGGTGTTTGTCGAAATAGGGTTCTTCATAATCAAACGGCATTGGGCTACCTTCTCGACTTGCTGGCAAACTCTATGAAAACAACTTTATATAACATACAAAAAAAAATTTGAAAGTGGATTGATTCACCTGCGAATCACTGGTAAAACTATGACGACTTGACGAT
Source organism: Ips typographus (assembly GCF_016097725.1). Taxonomy (NCBI): domain Eukaryota; kingdom Metazoa; phylum Arthropoda; class Insecta; order Coleoptera; family Curculionidae; genus Ips; species Ips typographus. The sequence continues at coordinate 2,576,390 of NC_138430.1, read as the reverse complement.
CGCTGCAAGGACCATTCCGAACCTTTTTTTGAAGAACTGGTGTGCATTGATTGGGATCTTTTCAAATCTCTCTGCTTGCTGCTTCTACTCGCTGATCTTGGACTCTTTGAGGGAGATCTCTGATGATTATCTCGTTTCACTTCATCGTAAGTCTGTAAAATTGTATCAATCATGTTTATTTTTGACAATTATCTTACAGTTAAAAGTGAAGACCGTTAAAATTTGGTAAAAGGACTTATGAAACTAATTACCGAGTCCAGAAGGAAGCTACACAAAACCATTCTTCGTCACAATTAATGACTTGCGCTATGCAGACGATACTGTCCTTGCTAGAAATATGCCTACAAGAACTGAGGGTCGTCACTGCCAGACGACATTTTGGCTTGACACAACACAAAAATGACTAAATAGATGATTATAACAAAGAACAACGCTCCGCAAGAACACCTCTATGTAGACAATTAGAGGGGTTACCAAATATAACCATCTGGGTACAAACATCTCTCTGAAATCAAGATCCTTATAGAGAAAGTACGTAGTTTTTGTCAAAACGAAGAAGATACCCTGTAGATCTCTTAGAATATGCATGCTGAAGTACTATGTTTTGCTAAACTTGGACGCTTAACAGATCAACACAGAACAGCTTACCAGAATGAATAAAAAGTTGGAGGTGTTAAAATGTGAAGAGAGAAGAAAGATCACCTTACTGAGTAACATAATGCGGAATTCAAAATATGAATTACTCCACTTAATAATCCAGAGGAAGATTGTGGGGGGAAAAGGTCAATTGGAAGAAGATCTATTCAGAGCAGTCAGGATTGCCATAATGTTAGCAAACCTTCGATAATGAAGAAGCTACATGAAGAAGAAGGAAAGCTTCATCAACATAAAATTGATTGAACAGTTCAGCCTCTTAATGTAAGTAAATTTGTATCCGTTTATAACTATGAAACACGTACTTGGGTGGATATATTTTGTGGTGGTGGTGACGTTCCAATGCTAGTAGAAACCATTCTTTTAGCATTATCCTCTTCGTCTTTTTGGTTTGGTAAATCTGGAGGTGGAGAGGGTCCACACCCTGTGGAAACTTTTGAAGATGTTGCTTGATTAATCGCTTCCACTTCCCTTTCAACCAAATCATCTTCCTGCAGCGCCCCGTTCTGACCGTCATCAGTCTTTTCACTTTCACTTGCGATTGTTAAGTCTTCTGCAAATGAAGGACTATCATCAAAGAGACACGAAACACACCAAAGCACATTTATACGACTGACACTATACGCACTAATATTAGTAAAAAGCACATAAACACAGCACAATAACAACACTCACGACAGTTTTTATAGATTTCTAGGTTTGTTAGGGTGACATTTAACTATTTATTCTTGTAAAACGAGGCGGTAAACTTTGTCCCAGGCCAGAAACTGATCTTTCTAATGGTCCTACCTTTGGGTTTTGCTTCTGGTTTCTTTTTCTCCACCTCCAGATTGTTGATGTTGATTTTCTCCAACTTGTTCTGCATTGATTCAGTTTCGCTGTAGTCTTTTGCACTGTTAGCGCTGTAATCGTCAGAACTGGGGCTTTGCAGTGTTTTGTTGCTTTTGGTCTCGCGACCGACTGGTGGTTTTTTTGATGATACACCACTTTGCAGGGAAGATTTCTTTGTTTGGGACACTGAAGATGGTGTTCTAACCAGATTCACTTTGACTGTGGGTGTTTTACAGCAAACTGAACACACTCTAGTACCAGCGTCATTCACAAAAGTACAGTGTTCACAACTCCAAGAAGTGTTCGGAAGTTGTTCTTCATCTTTGTTGTTGATTGGTGGGACTTCTTCATCTTCTTCAAGTAGCTCTTCGCTGTAACTCACATTGTGCTTCCGGCTATCGTCGCTTTGCTCATCATCAGTTTCGCCGCTTGAAGTGTCAACAACACTAGCTCTGCTTCTACCAACAGATCCGCGTTCAAGTCTGTCACTTTTGTTGCCGATATTTCTTCTTATTGCTTCTCTGGGCATTGATGAGGTGTCTCTAAGTGGCCGTTCTCTAATTACGTATCGTCCAAGTGAACGTCTTTCACTTCTGTTATCTCCATGACTGAAGGTTGATCGCCTGTCGTCTATTTCGTTTGAATCTTCGTCGGAGCTTTCATCTCGGTACTTTCTGCGTGATTTTCTACTTAAGCTTGATTTGCGGGATTTGATGCTTTGAGTTGGAGAAGCCGGTCGGGAGTGTGAACATCCCCTGAAATAGGTGTTAATTTCTTAAATTTAAAACTACTGTGAGTGAGAGGCTAAGCTTACCTGCTATGTGGTGGAGGTAGTCCATAAGGATACATGCCTGGTGGACCATGGTAAGGCCCCATCCACATAGGATTCCCCGGATAACCACCTGGCATCATATTAAGGCTCATATTACTACCGTGCGAAGGATTCCAACAACACTGGTGCTGTTCCATCCAAGCGTTCTGGCAACACGGCATCGGATAGTTTAGTTGAGCCATTGAATGTGCCTGGATAACCACCGTTACACAAACATTTTGCATAACAACAAAACCGTACCTGTTGCATCGGCACAAAAGCACCTTGATTGTGATATTGCATGGGATTGTTCAAATCAAAAACGGAAGTGGTGTGAGGCAATCCCCGCGCACTGGGAGGACAGGAAGTGTTGCTTAGTTTCCGGGAAACTCTACTGCCCACATCTGACCCGGAAACGCTTCCGGTTCTGTTACGAAATCCGCGTTGGTCTTGATCCCAATCTGGATAGCCTGAGTCTCTACTGGATGGTTGGTCGTATTCGGCTACAGTACTTGGTAGGTTTGGGGTGGTACCTCGCATTGCTAATTGGTGTTTTCGGTACCTTTCTTGCAGTGACGGGCTGGGACTAGGAGCTTGGAATTGACGGAAATCCTCTTGGGAGATTTGGGAGTTTGATCTTGATGCTGTGTAGAAAATACAAGACCAAACTAAGATATTTCTTAAAACTAAAAAGGAATACTTACTAGGATAGCTTGGAATACCACTGCTAGGACTATTTGGTGTGGGAGGTAAAGGTCTGCTTCCCAAAGTAAGACCACGTCGTAAACTGTTCATTTTCTCCTTCAAGCTGAACGCGCCTTCCTTTCGGGGCATCGTAAAGGAAGTCATCCCCTAAAACAAATTCAGTTATCGCTTCCCAATTTGATTAAGCGCTTAAAAGTTTGCTTTAAGTAACAACTTATGTCCTGTGATTGTAGGTAAGTATGTGATGTTTTTTTAAATTTATATCAGTTCAAGCTTAAGCCATGCAGGATACTGGGTTAAACCTTCAATCCACCATCTTATTTAGTAGGCATATAGATTCTAGCAGAGTTAATATGTATCAATGTATCAACCAGTGTTAACAAAATTAATAAGTGCATTTACTTTTGCATTATGTAACAAAATTACCTGGTTTCTCATGGGAGTGGGTGAGGGACACGGAGACGGGCCTACCGAACCTGATCTACGTCTTCTAGGGGGCGGTACGGGTAATGGAGGGGCTTCTCCTTTGGGGGGTAGTGGTGGTCGAATTGGCTGAGTTCCACGTTCTTCAATTCTCTAAAAGCTTCATTAATTTTTTTTTTATTTTGGAGTAAAACGACTTACTCGTCTTAAATGGGTCTGCCTTTTAGGATGTCGATGGTACATGTCATCGCAAGAGAGACAAAAGTTTTGTTGGCAGTGTTCGCAGCGCACACTAACTGACGCGGCAGCTGATCCACACAGTTGACAACGTTTTTGGGGAGCTAGGAAACAAATTCTTAGTTTCCCTCTTGCTTTTACTCTACATTTACCTGGTGCCATGTTGTTTAAAGGTGGTGCATTGGAATATTGGCCAAATTCGATCACTTCATAATCAGGTTCGTGGTTGTTCTGTTTGTGTAGCATATCAAAATGTCCTTTGGTGTGGTCATCTGCTCGAGGAACTGGCGGAGGTGGAATACCACTTGAACCACTCTTATTCTGCAAAAATATGTCATTAAAGGTTTTAATAGAAAAGCCACAACTAGCTGCTGATATGGCTTAATTCAAGATTGAGTAAATATTAAAAGGATAGATATTGACCTAAATAACACAATCATCACAAAAAATTTCTTTGTAGCCAGGTTTCAGACAAATTCAAAGACTTTAGTTTTGAAAATTGACTTACAAACCAGTAAATTTACTTTGAAACAATGAAAATTGAATTTAGAGGCTTAAAAATTGCCTTTGTAAGCCGTTTTCATAGTTTTCAGACAAATTGAAAGACTTTAGTCTTGAAAATTGACTTAAGAAACTTAAAAAAGTAAAATTGACTTAAAAACGATCATAATTCGAGCATTTCTTAAAAATCTAGACTGTTTTTAGTGCTTTAAGGCTGTTTTCAGCAAGTTTTTGACTTATCAGGCTTGAACGCCAGTTTGTACACTGTTCATAGTCTTAAAAATGTCATTTCATCTTCACTATGAAATTGACTTCTACACTCAACCAATTGGACTATTTTTAGTGCTTTTAGACTGAAAAATCGAGCTTAAAACTATTCTTAATAGTAAAAGTTAAGTTTCAGACTCTTCAGAAATGAAAGTAAACAATTTTGGCACTATAAATGCTACAATATTAGTCTTGAACACTAATTTTTTGAATTAAATGCGAAAATTGAGTTGTACACCAATAAAAGTCTTGAAAATAGACTTTTGGACTCATTTCTAGCTTTAAAAGTCAACTTTTAGACTATTTTTAGAAATAAAAAATAAGTTTTATGCGCAACAATCATTGCCTTGATATACTCAGTTTTAAATAATCGGCCATCGATCCGATTTCCTTAAGTTGTTAAACCACTTTCACATTTCTACCTACTCAGACAAAAATAGCTGATTCTGTTTTTAAAGCAAAATAATACTAAAAATAAGTTTTTCAGTATTTGGCGGTCAAATTTAAATTTAGCATCAAATTATTCAGTTTATTGGGTTGGTAGCGGTCGAATGTTTTGATCCGTGCAGAAAAGCGGGTTGCACCATGACAAGCGCAGCAAATCAACAACCACGCGCCAGAGAGAGAAAACAACATAATCGATCAGCTTGTGGATGCAACCTAATTTTTTAGGTTGTATTTTTGTTTTTTATTTACGATTATCAAATATGGCGCATCGGTTGACAAAGCTTTGACAGTTTGGGGGTTTTTAATAAAAATAAATTGAAGCCCTTCTAATGATTTAATTTTGTATAAAATGTTTACTTTGCCCAATTTTTGTCGTGTGTGTCTCAAATATGATAAAAATCTCATCGACTTGGCCCACATCGAAAACGAACCGAACGAAACGTTGATGAGTAAACTACAACTTTGTGTATCTGAAGTGGTAAATTTTTTGTTGTTGTTAACCGGAATCCCGGATTATTTTTGTTGTTTTTTTTTTAGGAATGGACTGCCTTCAAACCTTTGTTGTGCCATCCGTGTATCAAGCGGCTCAATATAGCGTATAGTTTCAAAAAACAGTGTGTTCAGTCTGCTGGTGTGTTAAAAAACTATGTGGAACTGGTCAAGGAATCTCAAAGAAAAAATGAATCTCAAAACACGACCAAATCTCAAAATACTGGACAGGGAAACGCCTACATGCTACTTCCCAACCAGAAATATGTCAAGATCTTGGTAGGATCACAAAATCAAGGCACAACAGGTAACACAAACTCATTCCAAAATGTTTTTTTGAATCTTATACCAACAACAACAATCAGTCCTGTTCCTAACACTTCTGATGGTGGAACCCAGAAGAATAAGGACACAAATCAGAATGTGTTTTTAAATATAAACAGCACATTTCAAAAGTTTATTCCATTGTCTTCACTTGATCCACCTCCACTTAAAAAATCTGAACTAAACAAAAAATCCAATTCCAAAGAATCAGTTTTAAAGTCCAATGTCAATGTGAGTCAGTTGTTTAATGAGTCCAATGCTGAAGAAATGAGTGTAGAAATTGATCCCACTTCATTTTTATCACTGGAGCATGATGACTCTTCCAACAGTGAAGATGAATCAAAGCATGATTGGGATGAAGTGATAACCAAGCAGAAAATTGATTCACATAAAATTCGAGCAAACGGTGCCACTCCAGCTGAACAACCTGACATTACAAATGGCAAAGAGCAGGTCTCAACACCATCCAACTATGTTCCTATTCTTCCAAAAGATGATTTATATTCTGGTGGCCATTTCTTATCTTCCTCATCAGATAAGACAGACATTAATTGTGAATCATGCCAAAAATCATTCCCATCAATCAGACTTCTTAAGCAACATTTGAAACAATTCCACCTTGGTAAACTACCATTTAAGTGTGGTTACTGTTACACTGAGTATATGATTCGTTCAGAATATGATGACTGTTTGTCAAGACATAAAAAGGACCAAGAAGTTCAGAATACCAGTCTCACATTGAAGGACTTTGCTGATGGCACTTCATATGAAAGTGATGCCCTTACTTTGTCCCTAATAGCTGACACTCCAGCTGATATGAATCTTGAAGCAAATGAAAATGGTGACTATGTTTGTACAGTTTGCGCAAGGATTTTCAATAGTTCAGCAGGACTGCTAAGACATAGAGTGAGGAAACACAACCAGAAGAACAGAAAGAAGTATTTTATAAAAGGCATGAAAAATGCTAAATGTGATATATGCAACCGGGAGTTTTCCACACAGTCCTACATGCAATTACATAGAAAACTGCATATGAGGGAGGATTTAGGGTATAAATATAAGGTTCAGGGAAGAAGTAAATATAAAAACATTCCCGACGAAGATGGAGAAAACCTGAAGTCTGATGAGAAGGAGAAAAAGGATGACAGCAATGTAAAAGAGGAGAGTGACACGGATAGTGACAGTGAGGAAACACCAGAAAAGAAGAAAAAAGTTGATGCAGGTGATGGAGTTAAGGTTGAATCAGAAGGGAATAGTATGAGCTCAAATGATGTGGACATGGACAAGAACCAAGTTCAAGAAGAGTCAGAGTCCAGTAGTGAAAATGACTCAAACTCTGAAGAGGAGGATGGTAATGATGATAAGAATTGATTAGGTTTAAAGTAGAAGGTATAACCTTCAGAACATATAATTTTTAGATTAGCACTACCTACATAGTAGTGTAGCTGGCAATTATTATAACTATTTGCAGTAACAATTTTATATTATTTTTCTGGTTACTGCACTCAGTGATTTTTTTTACACTATTCGTTTTAGTGCTTAAAGACTTGGAAAGCAACTCTTACATAGTAGTTTACATATTTTTGTTAAAAGAAGATGAAATATGGTAAAAGTAATGTTTTAACCAGTTCATTCAGTGATAAAGGTGACTTTCTAGTGTAATGTAATTTTAAAAAGCAGCCACTCTACTAAACTGCAGATGATCAAATTAGTTTTTTTGCATTTTTAAGACCTACTTTACATTCACTGGTTCAGTTTCTTTATCAATTTTTTAGTTTGTGCCAAAACTAACTCATAAAGTTTCTGACAATTGGTTAATGTACATTTTAAGTATTTTTTTATCAAATTTGGAGCCCATTAGTGAATTTTTTAGTTGAAAATGATGAAACTATAGTAAAAACTTGAAAATTACATTTCAAGGTTTCTTAAACACATTTGTAGCTTTTGAGTGAATTTTATAGTTCTAGAAAACTTGAAAATTGACTTGAAAGCTACATTTTAATGTTTCTTCACCAAATTTGTAGCTTTTGAGTGCATTTTTAGTTGAAAATAATGAAACCAAAGTAAATACATAAAAATTGACTTAAAATTGGTAATTTTCTTATCAGAATAGTTGAAATTAATTATGAAAACTTGATAATTGACTTGTTTAGCTACATTTCAAGGTTTCTTAAGCAAATTTACAGCTTTTGAGTGAATTTTTAGTTGAAAATAATGAAACTAAAGTAAAAATATGAAAATTGACTTAAAATTGCCAATTTTCCTGTCAGAATAGTTGAAATTAATTTTGAAAACGTGAAAATTGACTTGTCAGCTACGTTTCAATGTTTCTTAACCAAATTTGTAGCTTTTGAGTGAATTTTTAGTTGAAAATATTCTAACTAAAGTAAAAACATACAAATTGACTTAAAATTGTCAATTTTCCTATCAAAATTGTTTAAATTAATTCTGAAAACTTGCAAATTGACTTATTGTTAGCTATATTCTATAGTTTCTTAACCAAATTTGTAGCTTTTGAGTGAATTTTCTAGTTGAAAATAATGAAACTAAAGTAAAAACATGAAAACTTACAATTTTTCTATCAAAATTGTTTAAATTAGTATTGAAAACTTGAAAATTGACTTGTTAGCTACATTTCAAGGTTTCTTCACCAAATTTGTAGCTTTTGAGTGCATTTTTAGTTGAAAATAATGAAACCAAAGTAAATACATAAAAATTGACTTAAAATTGGTAATTTTCTTATCAGAATAGTTGAAATTAATTATGAAAACTTGATAATTGACTTGTTTAGCTACATTTCAAGGTTTCTTAAGCAAATTTACAGCTTTTGAGTGAATTTTTAGTTGAAAATAATGAAACTAAATTAAAAACATGAAAATTGACTTGACAGCTACGTTTCAAGGTTTCTTAACCAAATTTAAAGCTTTTGAGTGAATTTTTAGTTGAAAATATTCTAACTAAAGTAAAAACATACAAATCGACTTTAAATTGTCAATTTTCCTATCAAAATTGTTTAAATTAATTCTGAAAACTTGCAAATTGACTTATTGTTAGCTATATTCTATAGTTTCTTAACCAAATTTGTAGCTTTTGAGTGAATTTTCTAGTTGAAAATAATGAAACTAAAGTAAAAACATGAAAACTTACAATTTTTCTATCAAAATTGTTTAAATTAGTATTGAAAACTTGAAAATTGACTTGTTAGCTACATTTCAAGGTTTCTTCACCAAATTTGTAGCTTTTGAGCGCATTTTTAGTTGAAAATAATGAAACCAAAGTAAATACATAAAAATTGACTTAAAATTGGTAATTTTCTTATCAGAATAGTTGAAATTAATTATGAAAACTTGATAATTGACTTGTTTAGCTACATTTCAAGGTTTCTTAAGCAAATTTACAGCTTTTGAGTGAATTTTTAGTTGAAAATAATGAAACTAAATTAAAAACATGAAAATTGACTTGACAGCTACATTTCAAGGTTTCTTAACCAAATTTAAAGCTTTTAAGTGAGTTTTCTAGTTGAAAATAATGAAACTAAAGCAAAAACATGAAAATTGACAATTTTCTTATCAAAATTGTTTAAAATAGTATTGAAAACTTGGAAATTGACTTGTTACCTACATTTCAAGGTTTCTTAAGCAAATTTACAGCTTTTGAGTGAATTTTCTAGTTGAAAATAATGAAACTCTTTAGCTTCATTATTAATGAAACTCCTCTGTTTTTACTTCTAAAAACATGAAAATGGACAATTTTCCTATCACAATTTAGCAATATTGCAAACAATGGAAAATTTCTTGAGACATCTAGAAAAATTCTATTCTTCAATGTTATGTTACACAGACATGTTATCTACATAATCTACATGATTGTGGATGTAATTGTTTTGTTGGTGATTTCAGATATTTATTCATTGACACATCTTTGTTATTATTAATTTCTGACTAGTTTTTGTACTGGTAAATACTAATAAAAAATTCAAATTTTTAATTTATGGTGGTTATATTATTTTGTCCACGACCAACCAATAATGTACTAATATTCAGCGTGTTCACAGAAGCTAAATTAGGGTCATATAACGTGAGAGTGATTAATGAGGCCGCATTCGTTTCCAAGCTCCATAGAGCGAGCAGAGCGTTTTTGACGTCACGATGACGTAATTTGGCAAAACCATAGATTGACCAATTGTCATACTACGTCATTGTGACGTCAAAAAAGCTCTATATAGCTGTGTGTCTAGGTTTAATTAATTCTGAGTGTTGTCTTAGATTGCTGGTTTCTCTGAGATTTGTTTATTTAAATTTTTTATAAAAGTTGAATAATTGTACGACGTACATTTTCTTAAGCTGCTATCAAAAAATATAATGTACTTTACAAACTAGAAACTAAAGAAACTGAACCAAAACGCACTTTTTTATCTACCGAACTGATTACGAATAATTTTCTGATTAGCTTTACATTGTTTAAGATTCCACTAGTATTTTAGGTTTATTGTGCTGCTAAAGTAGGTAGTGATAAGCACTTTTCGTTTTTAAGAACCAGGGCAATCATGTATAACCAAATAGGATTTGGTACACTTTGGCTGTATTTATGTAAAATTTTGCAGAACAAAGTTCTTTATTTAGCTATAGTTTTTTTTTTATAATTATTCACTTATTAAGTTTTTTTTTATATTCATTATTATAGTTGCTACTAGGTTAACAATTATATTGTATATATTACTTGATTCCTATAGAGTTTAAGTTTCTACTGTAATTTTTAAACAAACTTTGAAATTTCATTTTCTAAAAGGATCAAATGTTTTTTGTTTTGATTTTTTTTTGGTCACCTGCACATTTCTAGGTACAAACAGTTCTTCCATAATTTTTCAAAATAGTAGATTATAGTAAAGTTTACAACAAATCTGGGCTATATAAAACTAAAACAACATTCCTGTGGTGTAACAAATAAAGCAATAAATTGTCCCCTTCCAGAGATTTTAAATTGATGTAAAATAGTAACTTACCACCCATTGTGGCATGTTTCGTGCCATCCTAAGTCTGGTGGAGGGATTGGAGATCACCATAGGTTTCCATTTGTTATCGTTTTTGCTCTGAAAAATTATATAGAATATGCCGTTATTTCAAAACGTTCTTTTCTATTTTTATCTCGTATCATGTATTTTATATTGTAGCCACAATAAAATATTTTTTGACAAATACAAATAGTTTGTTATTTATTTAAATTTTGTACCTTGTATGTTAAGTAACACTGCGATATTTCATATTCTTCCAGTGCAGGTTTGAAGCATTTTTTTGAGGGCGATTACTTATTTTTACATTATTTTAAGGAGGAGAGAAGAAAGAGCTGTCAGTGTGGCTAAATAATGGAACAATTAGGCAACGAGATTCTGCATTGTATGGAGAAGGTTACCAGAGGTACAGGAGAATAAATAATATAAAGTTGTAAACTTGTCTACAATAATTTATTATGGGACAGCAAAAAGGTAAGTATATACAATCACATAACTTAACATTTTTAGGTCACAGTGTATCTGTAGAGGTATATAATTAAAATAAAACAGGAACGATGATTAATGTTGGCTGGTCCTATTAAATAGGAGATAGGTAAATATTTTTAGATCTACATACTCGCCACAAATAAGCAGGAAATTTTGTTGGCCTTGATTCATTTTATTTCGCAATTACAGTACATTACACTGAGATATATGGGTCAGCAAGTCTATAAAACGTTGTGTTCTAGGGACAAAAAGCTACTTAAAAGTTTATTACCGCTGTAATGATAAATAACTTGATATATTTAGCTAAGAATTAGGGAGTTTTCTTTGAAAACTGCCAGATTATTTAACTTGCAGTTTATAAGTTTAAATGGTTTTTAAATATTGCATTTTGTGTACAACATACATTTTGCTGAACACGTTTTTCTTGGTGTTTAGATACCTATAAGAATGCTTATTTAACTTTTAAATTTTAAACCAGGATGCAATTTTCGTAATTTTGTTGAAATCTGCCAAACCGGAAGCCCTATGTGGGCCAAGTTTGTCTTGCATACAAATAGAAATACTCAGTTTCTGGCAGTACAAATTTTGACACTGCTTTTCTCCCTGATTGTATCAAACTTTGTAGTGTTTTTCCATGTTATTGGATAGTAAATTTGGTGAGGATTTCAAAAATGTGCTTAAAACAGTAATTTTTTCACTCCAAGTGGGTTTAACAAGCAATTTTGTTCCTGACTGTGCTTTCAAATGTTTAGAAAAGTTTTCTTGCATCTATTTGATACAACTTGTATTGTATTAAATGTTAAGCTGGTAAGAGTTGAGTTCAGTAGTCGATTTTTGAGATATTATGACTTTCATAATATTGGTTAACTTTTCTGGTATCTATTCAATAATTCAATATAACCTGTGATATAACTGTAATTCAATAACAATTCTACTGTGTACAAAACAGAAAAATATGAAATAGAAAATAAATAGCACTCTATTGCAACAATCAATTATATTACAGTTTCATAACTAAAATAACCTCATTCCTCATTAAACTTTGTAGACTTTAATTTATTTATATCATTTTCCATTGCTGCTATTCTTAATTTAAACTCCAAGTTCATCTCATTCTGGATATTTCTAAGTTTGTTCTTACGCTCAAAGTAAGTTATATCAATGTTTCTCACAGTAGTGGTCATAGTACTGAAATATTTATCAATTTCAGAGTCTATAAATAATAGCCTTTTTTCTTGTTCTTCTGAGAGTGGATAATGCTCTACCATGTCATCCTCCATGTTTTTCTGGAGTAAATCCAGCCTAAAAGTACAATTACGTTGGTAAATGAAGTATCCTATAATAGCTAAAGAAACAAGCTTCAACTTGGGAAAGATAAGTGAAACAAGGTAATTTGCAATTCTCATAAAAGTGAGGAAACAGGATACCATAATTCCTTTACCTGTCTATAACTTTGTTAACAGCTGATTTCCACATTTCTTTTTCCTGCTTGATTTGCTGTAAGTATTCCTTAGGATACACTAATACTTCTTTAGCCGAATCTGCATTATCTTTTCCCCAACGCCTATTCCATTCATCAAGTTTTTTTTCTACTTCATCTTCCTCTGTATTGAAATGTATTGAAGAGCGTTCAAAAATTGAGGATCTTCTTCGAGGCACATTCTTTGTTTCTTCAATAATGATTCGTACACTATTCGTATTTATAGCCATAATGAGGTGGTAATTACTAATTATTTAGGAAATTAAATTGTTTAAACTTTTAACAGATTCAGAAATTCCAAAATAACGTTTCTTTGTGTGAGATTTGAGATTATCTGTCAATGTTGTTCTGTCAAGAGTGTCAAATCTATACATTAACCTCGTTTCTCTACCAATTCTATCATGCAGTAATGCACCGCCCTCTATACTAGAAAACCTAAAACGTCTCTTTTAATGGCGGCGTTAGCGATTTTTCAACTTAAACAATGGAGATGCAGTAAGAAATATGTTTTTTAAAATTTTTTCTTGTACTTGGTTTGCAAGTTGTGAGTGAAAAATCAAAGAGAATTTTATATCAAGTCCATCAGCCAAGCCAAAATAAGTTGGTTAGAACATTTGTGCTGGAAAGTACAACAGCAAACTAATTTGAAAACAAAGTTGCTCTCAAAATGTAACTCATACCTACCTGTGTATGTTTCAACTAATTAGACATTTTACATTTTATTGTTGCAGTAAACAATTCTTGGAAGTTTTATCTGAATCACCCAGTATATTTTTTTCTTCAGATAAGACAATTTCACAAAAAACAATGTGTGCTGGTAATATTTCTAAGAACCAAAAATCTTTCTTAGTGTCAATTTTAGCGATTATAGTTAAAAGTAACAATTTTATTTATTATGGGCGTTATTTAAAGTTAATTAACAGTTTATAAAACACTTTTTGACTTGATTCTGATTTTCTTAATAAAAAAACACAAGGATGTCTATTACATCATTGGTGTTCTATAAAAACAGCTGATTTTCGTTCACGGAAGTCTGGATGTGTAAATATGTTAAGTAACTTTTTTTTGGCGCCCAAATTTTATATAAATTCTAGCAGCTAATCAGCTTTGACGGTCGCAATAACTAGCAGACCAACTTACGCTCATTTTGTTCACAAAACCGCCCTTTTAGTCCATTAAGACACTGTTACACATTGTCAATAGGTCCGCGAACACTACTAGCCGGGCAAAAGACGTACCTACACAATCTGGATTACGGTTGGTTCTAATATTAGTAGCACCGTTTGACATTTTGCCAAATTTTCGTGGTATTAATAAGACGCATGAGACGTCTCTAGCATTAGCCGGTGGTATTTTCGAGTTTTTGTTTGAGCCGTTTCCATTCTGGCACCAAATGCAGGAAATTTTTGATAGCCCTGCTAATCGGAATTGTTAACATTTTGTTGTCGGTGTCCGACAGTGTTTTTGATGATTGCAGAGCGAATAAGTGTGTTACAGGGTGGCCCAACGAAAAGTTTGCACCCCCTACTAATGACTTTCTTAGTCAATTTCAAAACAAGTCTAAAAGTTGACTTTAAAGGCTAGAAATTACTTTATTTTTGATGGGTTGTCGAGTGGTGAATTATTGACATTTATAACTGGACCACCTCCTGTATAATTACCCAATTTTACAACATATTCACTGGCATTCTAATCAATTTTAAAGATATTTTTGACCAATGGTATAGTTTTATATTTTTTTATTCCTGCTAACAATGGAATAAAAATTCTGTTTTTGTTTCAATTGAGCTAAAAATACGTCCAACAACAACCTCACGATCCAAATTTGACAGTAAATCTGACTGCAAAGTAGGCTACTAGAAGTATAACGGTGATCAGCACAAAAATTGTCATATACTCGGACATTGGCACTTCTTGGTCCTTTTGGCGACAGTGTGCGTTCAGTCCACTCTGAAAGTAAAAAAGTTTTACACTCACTCTAGTTGATTAGCCTTTCTAATTAATTTACCCATCCACCATTTGAATGAACCCAATGTGCCATTCGGTCTTCCAGCAACTCGGACATATCTTCTAATATGTCGTGTACCAGCTCGCTTTGTCCTTGCTTCACATAGTCTACAGCCAATCCTCCAGCTATGCAGTAAATTGCAATGACCTAGATGTATTTAGGTGAAAATTTGACTTAACAAATGTAGAGTGTGGATACCTTGCCCCACGTAGGTTCAGACCTCAGAATGTGGTGTCCGACTGCTAGAAGCACACCAACATTACCTTCAGCTGGAGGTGGTCCGGTGTGTCGTGAAACATTCGAGTAAAGTTTCGGGTACATTCGCTCTAATTCTTGACAGGCACACAACATACCTAAAATATCATGAAATACAGTGTGTCCAAGAAAAGTTGAAAGAACAGGATTATTTACCTGGAAAAACTTCCCTAACCACATTACTACAAGTAATCATAGTTCCCATAGCACTTCTAACCCTAACCAGACCAAGCTTTTTGTTGAACAGTCCACTTTTCTTCAGTTTTGTCCTAATGTAGAGGCTGCAGAGTCCTCTGCCTACGGCGATAACTTCTTCTGGAGGGCTGACTATAAGACTAACTTTTACTATCTTTTGCAGTTTGACCGGGATAAACTTACCATTTAGCCCACTTTTCCAACCAATGGTGGTTGAGAGCTTTCTTGTGACTACATCTCCTACGTTACTGAATCTGCGTCTGAAAGCTGCCTGAGCATCTGAAGAGTCTACAAATTATTTATTAATGATTTGTTTGTTTTTTTTTTGATTTGCTGATTATACTGGTGGAATTTTGCGGCAAAACCACTGGAATGCTAAGTTTTCGCCTTGTCTTTGGTGGCGCGTGTATTTTTCTCTGCACGTCCGCAAAACCTGAATTTGAGAAATCCATAGTGGAGTAGTGCCATGAAAGTCATTTAGGTTGCTGCAAAACAAAACAACTGATTTACGCTAAAATAATAAGAATAATGATCGTAAATTATGGAAAAGGAAAATTTAAAAGTGTTATCAGTAAATTTGTGGGTCTAATTATCTTTTAATCCAACTGATTTGATGGAGGAGGACGTTGTGGTTTGAAATTTGAGCACCCTGTAACTCGGTTATTTTTGGGAGTTGAAGGAGGTTGAACCACTCAAATTAACCGTCTTGAGCTCCTCTTTCCAGTGACGTAAAGCAAAAAATTGTACTTTAAAAAATTGTGTACAAGGTGGCCAAAATGTGAAACACTACATTTTTTCATGCACCTCCTGTATAGCAGCGGCGTTGATTGTGAAACTTTCTGGGATGAGTTTAGCAGTTCTTTACAAACATTTTTGTTCTTTTTCAAATTTCAGCATAAACTGGTTTGATTCAACAAATTTTCAAATATGGTACAGTCAGGGAGAAAAGATGAGATTTCAAACTGCCAGAAACATAGTATTTACTTTACCGGTAATTTACCCATCACTAAGTAAAACCATTCTAGTGGTAATATTTCTATATTGAATGATCATAAATTATCGTCAGTATCAGATCAAACAAATGACCCACTAAAGCTACGTTTTCCTCCACGGTCGCCAGTCGTCAGCGACCGCGACTCGGTAGCGACGATTGATTCGTTCACGATTTTCGCTCCGGCTTCTGTTTTCCTCTAGATTTAATTCGCTGGCGAATTTTTGTAATTCTCATCGGAGTTGAAACGTTAAACGGAGTTAAAATGAACCTGTCTAAAACAAGGTCTTTACTTTTATTGTTGGACAGTTATCAGGATGATGATATATTACTACTGTCCTTAGTGCATGATCGGGAAAGAAGAGAACAAGTTTTACCAATGTTTAAGAAGCGAAAAGAATAAGGATTTCATTCTTTATTCTGGGATCATATAATTCTGGGTTATTACTGATCAGATGAACAAGCTGTTCATCCTTTTCAATGGTAAATCCATCCATTTCTGGATAAAACTTTATGAAACTAAATTTAAATTCGCTGCGACTAACGACTGTACTGCTCTAGGGCGAGACAAGCGACTGGCGACCAATGACTGGCGACGATTCGCTGGTAGCAGCGACCCGCGAATTTGTAGGAAAACAGTTGTACTTAAATTACATTAATCCAGGTCTAGCGAATTGGTAGCAGCTACCGTGTCGCGGTCGCTGACGACTGGCGACCGTGGAGGAAAACGTAGCTTTATATGCATGTTTCGTATCAAATTGGACGTAGTAATGTCAATATTCGTTCCTAAAGGCTATTAATATCTCGGTTAAGACCCAATTAACCCATATATTGTTCGTTAACAGGGACGGAAGTGTTATTCGGTAGAGACATCAGGCTTATATGTCGTCAGCAGAGACAATTACTCGTAGATGATTAATATTCCACTTTACGCCAAATCGAACACAATTTACAAGGAACGACCAACCTGTTTTTGGTAGAACTGTATAGGTACCGAGGGTATTTGAAAAATACACTAAAGTTAGCACTAATATTCACTAATTTTTGATTCATTACCTGCTCGGAGTCATTAACCAGGAATCTGATTGGTTTTTCAATTTACGTAAGTTATTCTTTAAAGAAATACACCTTATTACCAACCATATTCCATGATGTCTGTTTGAGGGTTCAGACGGATATCACACTCATTCTGTCTTCTCCAGATCAGTTTTTGTTCTATTTTAGTACAGTCCTCGTATCTACCGAAAAAACTGAACTTATTAAGTACATGATTGAGGCCAAACATACCTTTTTGTCACGAATGTGGTATTATTTAAAGTTTTTAGATAGCGTTTCGTATAAAATCCTTTAACCAACAGTTTAGAGCGTTCTTTTCCAACCAGATCAATCATGAACTCAGTAGGTTGGTTGCAGAAAAAAATTATTTTTATGTTTTTCTCGAGTGTTTTAAGTGATGTTAGCAGTATTGACCGGTTATTCTTAAGTCAGGTATCCCCAGAAGGGTACGTTTACCCCGCACCCTCTTTCCCACCTGTTCAGCTGGACGAACCTTCACCAATACCTCCCGTATATTTGCCTCCAATTGATGAACCACCTGTAAGCTATCTACCACCTGGATTTAACGACGACACAGTGGTAATACCTGCGCAACCTCCTCAAATGAGTTACCTCCCACCTGCAACTCAAATACGAATCGAAAACATGTCCTGCGTTCATGGAATGCACTTTCGCGCTACTTTCACCATGAATAATGAATTTTCCAGTCCTGTTGTGGAAGAGTCTGCTGAAAACTGTATTAACGACCTGAACAAAAATGGTTTTAAAATTGAACTGGAGGACTACAAGCAAATGATCCGATGTGGAGTTCGGAGTTGCAGATCAAATGGAGAAAAATCCAGTGATAACATGTGCCTAACGATCAGAATACCTACAGTAAAAGGGGTGAGACTACCGGAAGATAAGATGGTGACTTTAATGTGCTTACCGCAGGAAAAAGTGGTTAGAGAGACGAAACATGTCAAGTTAGGGAGCAGAAAAATACAGTAAGTTTTTTCTGAAGTTTTGGTCAAATATCTCAAAAACGGTGCAAGTTACGAAAAAATTGCAAGAAACCAAAAATGTTCACAATTAAAAACTGAATTAGGGTCCGTAAGTTTAGTAATCCGTTATGGCTCCTAGTATACAGGGTACTCACAAAAACTGCAACGGTTTACGTTCTTGACAACCCTGGACTCATTTCTAGAGCCAAAAATTAATAACTTATACCACGTAAAAGAGGAGTTTACAAGGGTTATTTTGAGGAGTATAAGATCTCTGAATTTCAAAAAATAACCGAGATACAGGGTGTTGAAATTCCAGGCTAATTTATGGTAAAAAGTACAACTAAGGAAGTTTGGGGCCAATATCTCAAAAACGGTGCAAGTTACGAAAAAATTGCAAGAAACCAAAAATGTTCACAAGAGGCATAACATTTGTATATTGCACTATTTTTGACACTTTGAAGTCAAATTTTAACGGTCTATGGTCACGTGACTTAAATTAAAATTACACACCTGTTTTTGGTAATTTTCTAGTATTTGAAATAAATCCAGTTTCATCAAATAACATGCACCATTATAGGGGCCACTTACGTTTTAATGCACATTCTGTAAGTTTCAACAAAGTGTTGTCTGGAATTTGGACACCCTACATCTCGATTATTTTTGAGAGTTCAGGGTGGTTTAACCACTCCAAAAACCCGCCTTAAACTGCTCTTTCGAATGGTGCTGAGCAAAAAATTCTATCTTAAAAACTGCCTACAGGGTGGTCAAAAGAAGAGAACCACTGTAGTCTCCGTGCACACCCTGTACAGTGCCAACAAAAATTAATGTTGAAACTTACATGGGTCGATGCAACAGTTAATTGGGAGCATTTTGCTTTCTTGTGCATTTTTTGTAACTTTAACCGTTTTTGAGATATTTGCCAAAAACTGTTTTAATAGCATCGTTTGACGAAATCGCCTGTAAAACCCACTTGGAGTGAGAAATTGACTACTTTAAGCACATTTTTGGAATCCTCATTAAATTTCCTATCCAATAACCTAAAAATCACTAAGAAATTGGGTACAGTCAGGGAGAAAAGCGGTGTCAAAATTTTAACTGCCAGAAACACAGTTTGAAAAGACAGTCAGGAACAAAATTGCCTGTAAAACCCACTTGGAGCGAGAAATTGACTATTTTAAGCACATTTTTGGAATCCTCATTCAATTTCCTATTCAATAACCTGAAAAACACTAAAAAATTTGGTACAGTCAGGGAGAAAAGGGGTGTCAAAATTTAAACTACCAGAAATACAGTTTCCAAAGGCAGTCAGGGACCAAATCGCCTGTAAAACCCATTTGGAGTGGGAAAATGAATGTTTTAAGCACATTTTTGGAATCCTCATTAAATTTCCTATCCAATAACCTGAAAAAACACTACAAAATTTGGTACAGTCAGGGAGAAAAGTGGTGTCAAAATTTGAACTGCCAGAAACACAGTTTGAAAAGACAGTCATGGAGAAAATTTACTGTAAAACCCATTTGTAGTGAAAAAATGATTGTTTTCAGACAAATCTCTAAAGCTCGATCAAACAATGGCATCGTGGCAACAGGGGGCACTCAAAACAAACTGAAAACCCAAATAGGAATTTTTAGAAAACGTCCTGGTAGCAGCATTTTTGATGAAAACGTCCACACCGACAGTATAATAGAGCTGGGCGAGGAGCTTCTACTGAGAACTATTATCAGCGAAACAGATGGTAAATTATTATAAAAATAAACTAATTAACGTACATTTAATATGACTTTGACAGGTTGGAAGAACAGTCAAATTGGTCCGGTGCTGATAACAGGGCTCAACTCTAAAAAATCAGCATTAATGGTGACAGAGCATGGTTGCGTTAATCCGGTCATGAGGAGCATATGCCCTAAACCACCGGTTAAAGTTAACCCTTTGGTTACAGAGTTGCATTTTAGGTAAGTTTTGATTTATCAGCGAAAATCAAACTAAATTAAGATGACGTCATTTATCCTAAACCTAATAAGCAACAATAGTATGTTATTTATTATTCAACAAAGATGTTATGATAGCTATTACTCACGAAGATAAAGTTTTGTCGTACAAGACTGAAAAACTAACGGGCGAAATGTCATAACAGGTTTTTGTACTGCTTACACTGGTGTTTTACTGGATTTTAAGAGTGTGTTTTAAACACATTTTTGGAATCCTCATTAAATTTCAGTCAGGGACAAAATTGCTGGTAAAACCTAATGAAGTAAGAAAATGACTGTTTTAAGCCCATTTTTGGAATCCTCATTAAATTTCCTATCCAATAACCTGAATAAACACTACAAAATTTGATACAGTCAGAGAGAAAAACGGTGTCAAAGTTTGAACTGCCAGAAACACAGTTTGAAAGGACAGTCAGGGACATAATCCCCTGTAAAACCCACTTGGAATGAGAAAATGACTGTTTTAATTACATTTTTGTAAAACTCATTAAATCTCCTATCCAATAACCCGAAAAAACACTACAAAATTTGGTACAGTCAGGGAGAAAACGGTGTCAAAGTTTGAACTGCCAGAAACACAGTTTGAGAGGACAGTCAGGGAGAAAATCGCCTGTAAAACCCACTTGGAGAGAGAAAATGACTGTTTTAATTACATTTTTGTAATACTCATTAAATCTCCTATCCAATAACCCGAAAAAACACTACAAAATTTGGTACAGTCAGGGAGAAAAACGGTGTCAAAGTTTGAACTGCCAGAAACACAGTTTGAGAGGACAGTCAGGGAGAAAATCGCCTGTAAAACCCACTTGGAGAGAGAAAATGACTGTTTTAATTACATTTTTGTAATACTCATTAAATGTCCTATCCAATAACCCGAAAAAACACTACAAAATTTGGTACAGTCAGGGAGAAAAACGGTGTCAAAGTTTGAACTGCCAGAAACACAGTTTGAGAGGACAGTCAGGGTCATAATCCCCTGTAAAACCCACTTGGAATGAGAAAATGACTGTTTTTAGCCCATTTTTGGAATCCTCATTAAATTTCCTATCCAATAACCTGAAAAAACACTACAAAATTTGGTACAGTCAGAGAGAAAAACGGTGTCAAAGTTTGAACTACCAGAAACACAGTTTGAGAGGACAGTCAGGGACATAATCCCCTGTAAAACCCACTTGGAATGAGAAAATGACTGTTTTTAGCCCATTTTTGGAATCCTCATTAAATCTCCTATCCAATAACCCGAAAAAACACTACAAAATTTGGTACAGTCAGGGAGAAAAACGATGTCAAAGTTTGAACTGCCAGAAACACAGTTTGAGAGGACAGTCAGGGAGAAAATCGCCTGTAAAACCCACTTGGAGAGAGAAAATGACTGTTTTAATCACATTTTTGGAATCCTCATTAAATCTCCTATCCAATAACCCGAAAAAACACTACAAAATTTGGTACAGTCAGGGAGAAAAACGGTGTCAAAGTTTGAACTGCCAGAAACACAGGTTGAAAGGACAATCAGAGACAAAATCGACTGTAAAACCCACTTGGAGTGAGAAATTGACTGTTTTAAACACATTTTTAGAATCCTCATTAAATTCCCTATTAAATAACCTGAAAAACTCTTTGGTGCAGTCAAAGAGAAAGCAGTGTCAAAGCTGGAACTGTCAGAAACACAATATTTGTAATTTACCAGTAATTTGCTAGTCAAATTTTCCTGGTGAAGAAAAATATTTACTTTACCGGTAATTACTAGTAAAAATTTATTGTTGTAAATGTTGAGAGTTTACTAAAAGTCTGACTTAAACAATAACCTGAAAAAAACACTACAAAATGTTGGTACAGTCAGTCAAACTAGTGAGTAATAAGCATATTATTAACCATTCATAGAAAAAAACTCATTAGGCTGTTGTGACGTCACCCTAAGTTACTTTGATTTTTCGTATACCATATTGTTATAGGGTAACCCATGATAATTTCTTTTAGGGCATTTTTATTTCAAGAATCACCACAAGGGGATGATATCGTATTGTCTGTAAGAACGCAAGGGTGTTTGCACGCCCAGGACTGCTTAACGGTAAGTCATTTTAAAGTCTGATGAAGCTAACAATGATTGCTTATCAAGTTTTGTCTTGGTATGTGTCCATTGCGTATTAAAATTAATTACAATTTGACAACCGTGTATACTGCAAATTAACTGATTTTACTGGGTTTCCATCTCGCTCAGTTCACAATGTAATAGCAAAGGAGCGGCAATTATGAGGTTTCTGCCAGTAGCCCTAAAGTCCGGTGATTGGCCAAATAAAGCAGCTTTAAGCTTGCTGTTTTTTTTTTTTGGCCAATCACAAACTACGATTTACACAAATGCTGCACACGTGGACTTATCATCATCCAATTTTAAACAAATTTAAACAGTAACAACATTAAACCATTAGTAAAGTTCTCACGTTGTGACCATATTGACACTCGTAACAATTTTATTATTGGTGCTCTTAATTAACATTCCAAATTGGTTCTGTTAAACTTTTAAAACTTCATTAACACATTATAATTAGTAGGAAAAGCTGATGGTGTACGATACACACACAGTTTCTGTTATTTTTGTAACTATATGTCAACACTAAAGTCGATGAAACATGAATTGCTAACTAGTTTTAGATGAAAATACGTTTTCATTATTGTTAATTAATTCACTGTGACAGGTAATTTTGTTGTTAACCGTATTAATTGAAATATGTGGTATATGTTCAAAGATGATATTTGAATTGAAAGGTCATAAATTTGTTAATAGGTTGTTAGGTGAACTTGAAGTACGCAGGGTGTCTCAATTACTAAACGTAAAGATAGTAAAAGTTCGTGTTAATTTATTTCTACTGATTGGAATGTATTTAATGAAGTTGTTTCGAAAATTGTCCACTCTTGGATTAATCCGGTAAAATCTTCAGGATTTTGTATAGTAGACATTTTACAGACAGTTTGTTTAAATAGTTATTCCTGATTTCTGACAATTCTTTTTATGATTTTTGCATCCAATTTGAAATTTGTTATTTCATAATTTATATTTTATAAAGGCTATTAGGTTGCATTTTGGCACATTGTATAGTAGCAGCACTGACTGTGAAACTTCCAGTTCTTTACAAACATTTTCGCTCTTGTGCAAATTTGTCGTAACTTTCACCGTTTCTGAGTTATTTAGCAGAACTGGTTTGATGCAACAAATTTTCAAATCAGTTGAAATTGTGATTTGAAATTTGAGCACCCTGTAACTCGATTATTTTTGTGAGTTTAAAGAGGTTGAACCACTTAAATTGATCGTCTTGAGCTCTTTTTTCCTGTGGTGTAAGACAAAAAATTCTATCTTAAAATTTGCGTACAGGGTGACCAAAAATAGTCAATCACCATACTTTTTATAACACCCTGAACACTGAAATCAAAAACGGTCCTGCAAACTTACGGTGCTGAGTTAAGGACTTGATTAGGAACATTTTTGGGCCCTTGCAAATTTTTCGTAACTTTCACCGTTTTCGAGTTATTTAACAATTAATGGACAGTCAGGGATAAAATTGTATAAAACCTACTTGGAGTATGAAATTGATTGTTTTAAGTACATTTTTGGAATCCTCATTAAATTTCCTATTCAATGACCCGAAAAACACTTACAAAATTTGATACAGTCAGGGAGAAAAGCGGTGTCAAAATTTGAACTGCCAGAAACATAGTTTTAAAGCACAGTCAGGGACAAAATTACTCGTAAAACCCATTTGGAGCAAGAAAATGACCGTTTTAAGTACATTTTTGAAATCCTCATTAAATTTCCTATTAAATAACATGAAAAACACTTACAAAATTTGATACAATCAGGGAGAAAAGCGGTGTTAAAATTTGAACTGTCAGAAAAGCAGTTTGAAAGCACAGTCAGGGACAAAATTGCTCGTAAAACCCACTGGGAGTAACGAAATGACTGTTTTAAACACATTTTTGGAATTCTCATTAAATTTCCTATTCAATAACCTCAAAAACACTTACAAAATTTGGTACAGTCAGGTAGAAAAGCGGTGTTAAAGTTTGAACTGTCAGAAACACAGTTTTGAAAGCACAGTCAGGAACAAAATTGCTTGTAAAACCCATTTGAAGTAAGAAAATGACTGTTTTAAACACATTTTTGGAATCCTTATTAAATTTCCTATTCAATAACCTGAAAAACACTTACAAAATTTGATACAGTCAGAGAGAAAAGCGGTGTTAAAGGTTGAACTGCCAGAAACACAGTTTGAAAGCACAGTCAGGAACAAAATCGCTTTTAAAACCCACTGGGAGTAAGAAAATGTCTGTTTTAAACACATTTTTGGAATTCTCATTAAATTTCCTATTCAATAACCTGAAAAAACACTACAAAATTTGATACAGTCAGGGAGAAAAGCGGTGTTAAAATTTGGACTGCCAGAAACATAGTTTTAAAGCACAGTCAGGGACAAAATTGCTCGTAAAACCCACTGGGAGTAACGAAATGACTGTTTTAAACACATTTTTGGAATTTTCATTAAATTTCCTATTCAATAACCTCAAAAACACTTACAAAATTTGGTACAGTCAGGTAGAAAAGCGGTGTTAAAGTTTGAACTGTCAGAAACACAGTTTTGAAAGCACAGTCAGGAACAAAATTGCTTGTAAAACCCATTTGAAGTAAGAAAATGACTGTTTTAAACACATTTTTGGAATCCTTATTAAATTTCCTATTCAATAACCTGAAAAACACTTACAAAATTTGATACAGTCAGGGAGAAAAGCGGTGTTAAAGGTTGAACTGCCAGAACACACAGTTTAAAAGCACAGTCAGGAACAAAATCGCTTTTAAAACCCACTGGGAGTAAAAAAATGTCTGTTAACCACATTTTTGGAATTCTCATTAAATTTCCTATTCAATAACTTGAAAAACACTTACAAAATTTGATACAGTCAGGGAGAAAAGCGGTATTAAAATTTGAACTGCCAGAAACATAGTTTTAAAGCACAGTCAGGGACAAAATTACTCGTAAAACCCACTTGGAGCAAGAAAATGACCGTTTTAAGTACATTTTTGAAATCCTCATTAAATTTCCTATTAAATAACATTAAAAACACTTACAAAATTTGATACAATCAGGGAGAAAAGCGGTGTTAAAATTTGAACTGTTAGAAACACAGTTTGAAAGCACAGTCAGGGACAAAATTGCTTGTAAAACCCATTTGTAAAAAACTAAAACCAACATTGATAACATGTTTTAGGTGCACCCGTGTGGGGAGCAGTCCCATTCCAGATCAAAACGTGGATTTCAACCGAGAAAAACTGAAAATTCCAATCTCACGCACCCAAACATTGCAGACCAAATCGAAGACTGGGAATTGCAATTATCATTCAAAGTTGAACCTCATACGACCCAGCTAATAAACGACCTAGCACGTACCAAATTCAGTGTTAACGATACTTTTGTATTTTTTTCCGTTTTTTTTGTAGGTTTAGCGTTTATTTTAGTTGTGCTACTTTGGTTAGTAGGTCGTTTGACACGTGACAAAAATGTAATTTAGGTGTTCAGTATTAATATCTGATTCTATCAACGTTAAGGACAGACGACAGGTGGAGGCCAGGTTTACATTTAAGATTATCCGAAAAAAAAACAGAAAATTTGATTTTTTGTTGTTATTTATTTCTTATCTTATTTGAAAATCTTTTTATTGTCATTTTTTTCTAGCTATACTATCACACTTTGTTCTTTTTCTATGTCAACATTATAACCAAATGGAATATCCGTTCTATAACTTATCTGTCATTCAACAGTTGTGTGACCACTTACTCTCAACTGTCAAATATGACGTCACATCCGTTTTGGCGCACTGCCACATATGTTACTCAAAAAACTCACTTAGAAAGTTCTCCATAGTCTAGATTAATTATTAATTTGTTGTAACTAGATTATTAATTGATTTGCAATAGTTATCTCTTCTTATCATGGGATTTTTTTGTATAATTTCGAATAACAAAATGAGTACAATTAACTAAATTTCGCTAATTTTCTGCCACATATAATACACGCATTCTGGCAAGGCTTGGTAAATCAATTGATTCATCAACTTCAACATGCAATTATCGCTGGTTTTATGTGTCATTTTATCACGTAATAGTGAACGATAAAGTAATGTTTACTCACGAAATATTGACTATGAAACATACGCTATTTCCATTTTGTTGTTGTTTGCAGATGCTATTGTAAGTAAGGTAAAATAGAGTAAGTGACAAATAGCATCTAACAATAGCCATAATTTGATCAAACCAATCAATGCGTTGTTTCAGGTAATTTAGGCATTTCACTAATTAAAATATTTTTTAATGTTACCCAGAAAATATTAAGTTGATTGAATTTGTGCTTTCCAAAGATTCAAACTAGCACTAGTATTTTGAGCACTTTGTCACACCTTTTTTAGTTTAATAGCATATTATAAAAAATAGTATATTATACATATAATTAATAAGAAGAAGAAGAGAAAAGAAGTTTAAACAAGTGATCTTGACGTTTTAAACTCATGCCAAACCTTCACAAACCGAAAAAATTACAATTTTTTAGACTCTAACGTGACGCAAGCAAACTATTTAAAATTTTCCTTAACGGGCCAAATGTTTTGTTATGACAGCTGTCACGTGACGTAAGAAAAGTATAAGTGTTTCTTAAATGTTAGAACTGTCAAATTTGGCTCCATATGGAGCTGTAAAGACTACTTACAGTTCCTTCAAGAAACATATCTACATTGCCTAAATTGTTGCTTTTGATGTACACTTATTAGCCTTATCTTTATCTTTTTTTGTTAATATTACATTTTGCATCTCTGCTGCTCTCTCTGCACCAATAAATAAATTTCTGAGAATTTTCCATCTCTAGAGGACTTCTAGAAGAATGTTTTGAATTTTACAAATGAAGAAGCAAACGTTATATTCAAAATTCCAGGTTTACATTCTACCGTTAAAACGGTATATTTACCGTTTTTGTCGTTCTTCTACCGTTTTCCGTTTTTTTGTATATAATCTACTGTCATCTTTCATTTTGCAGTTTTTTTCAGGTTATTAGATAGGAAATTTAATGAAAACTGTCAAACTGTGCTCAAAAGTTGCAAAAATCAGAGGTTAGATAAGTTTTCTTGCAGTATTTGATATAAAACGTGTTTCTCAGATTTACGACAGTTATTTTAACAGTTGTCACGTGACTGCCTAACTAAATTATCCTCTAAAACCACTCGATATCTGTCATTAATGTCAAAACTATCATATTTAACTAAAATTTGCAAGAATTAAAAAGTTTAATACAGTTTTCGAAACAGGACGTGTGTCTGAGGTTTATGACAGTTATTTTGACAATTGTCTAGCTAAATAGTGTTCTAAAAGCAGGTGACAACTGTCATTAACGTCAAAACTGTCAAAGTGTGCTCAAAAGTTGCAAAAATCAGAGTTTAGAAAAGTTTTCTTGCAGTATTTGATATGAAACGTGTTTCTGAGGTTTACGATAGTTATTGTAACAGTTGTCACGTGACTGCCTAGCTAAATTATCCTCTAAAACCACTCGATGTCTGTCACTAATGTCAAAACTATCATATAATTTGACTAAAATTTGCAAGAATTAAGTTTAACACAGTTTTCGAAACAGGACGTGTGTCTGAGGTTTATGACAGTTATTTTGACAATTGTCTAGCTAAATAGTGTTCTAAAAGCAGGTGACAACTGTCATTAACGTCAAAACTGTCAAAGTGTGCTCAAAAGTTGCAAAAATCAGAGTTTAGAAAAGTTTTCTTGCAGTATTTGATATGAAACGTGTTTCTGAGGTTTACGATAGTTATTGTAACAGTTGTCACGTGACTGCCTAGCTAAATTATCCTCTAAAACCACTCGATGTCTGTCACTAATGTCAAAACTATCATATAATTTGACTAAAATTTGCAAGAATTAAGTTTAACACAGTTTTCGAAACAGGACGTGTGTCTGAGGTTTATGACAGTTATTTTGACAATTGTCTAGCTAAATAGTGTTCTAAAAGCAGGTGACAACTGTCATTAACGTCAAAACTGTCAAAGTGTGCTCAAAAGTTGCAAAAATCAGAGTTTAGAAAAGTTTTCTTGCAGTATTTGATATGAAACGTGTTTCTGAGGTTTACGATAGTTATTGTAACAGTTGTCACGTGACTGCCTAGCTAAATTATCCTCTAAAACCACTCGATGTCTGTCACTAATGTCAAAACTATCATATAATTTGACTAAAATTTGCAAGAATTAAGTTTAACACAGTTTTCGAAACAGGACGTGTGTCTGAGGTTTATGACAGTTATTTTGACAATTGTCTAGCTAAATAGTGTTCTAAAAGCAGGTGACAACTGTCATTAACGTCAAAACTGTCAAAGTGTGCTCAAAAGTTGCAAAAATCAGAGTTTAGAAAAGTTTTCTTGCAGTATTTGATATGAAACGTGTTTCTGAGGTTTACGATAGTTATTGTAACAGTTGTCACGTGACTGCCTAGCTAAATTATCCTCTAAAACCACTCGATGTCTGTCACTAATGTCAAAACTATCATATAATTTGACTAAAATTTGCAAGAATTAAGTTTAACACAGTTTTCGAAACAGGACGTGTGTCTGAGGTTTATGACAGTTATTTTGACAATTGTCTAGCTAAATAGTGTTCTAAAAGCAGGTGACAACTGTCATTAACGTCAAAACTGTCAAAGTGTGCTCAAAAGTTGCAAAAATCAGAGTTTAGAAAAGTTTTCTTGCAGTATTTGATATGAAACGTGTTTCTGAGGTTTACGATAGTTATTGTAACAGTTGTCACGTGACTGCCTAGCTAAATTATCCTCTAAAACCACTCGATGTCTGTCACTAATGTCAAAACTATCATATAATTTGACTAAAATTTGCAAGAATTAAGTTTAACACAGTTTTCGAAACAGAACGTGTGTCTGAGGTTTATGACAGTTATTTTAACAATTGTCACGTGACCGTCTAGCTAAATAGTGTTCTAAAATCACGTGACAACGTGACGTTAACATCAAAACTGTCAAAGTGTGCTTAAAAGTTGCAAAAATCGGTGTTTAGAGAAAAGTTTTCTTGCAGATGAGCTAAATTATCCTCTAAGACCACGTGATATCTGTCACTAATGTCAAAAATTAAAAAACAAATCGTTTTTTTTTAAGTTTATATAGCAAACTGTCATTTGTTTTCTATAATATATATATATTGTCTTGGCAACACTGTCTATTACACTATGTCCGCTGGTGGACTGAACTTGTGAGTAAATAGCCGTGAGTAATGTCTGACAGATATTACTCACGGGTAGGTAAAGGATGTTATTAACTATTCAGAACTAGTAAATATTAAGCATATTATTAAACAGTCGTAGAAAAACTATATAACAAGTTTTGTGACTTTTTGTTTTTGAAACTGTTACTGTGAGTAAAAATATCTATACTCTGCAGATATAAGTGAAATCTGATGGAAGTTAATTTAGATTACATTTTTTTTATTTTTCTTAACTATTTATTGGATTATTTCTAAAAGAAGTAAAAAGTAATTAAAAAAATAGTACTTAGTAGTATTTACCTTGTTGCATTATCACTAATTTAACACCCAGATAACTGATCACTAAACTCCTAAAATGCATCTAAAACTGTCAACGTAATTTTAACGTAACGTCGATAACACCAGAAATGTATTTCACTTTTGAATCATTTTTACCTTAAACTATTATAAACACAAAAACTACACCGCATTGGAGCCTGACTAGTACTGAATGAATTCTAGACCTTGTGTTTTCAGTTTAACAAACATCAATATTGAACATTCGTTCTAATGTGTACAGATAGGTGGTTACTAAACTGAATTTATTATATTTATAATTTATTAATGCAGTCACGGTTTTTTTTTTTCCTAATTTAAAAAAATATTATAAAATTGTATCAAACTTGTTTTTTGCGTCACAGAAAAGTGAATTGTGGAAAACGTGTTGATTGCATTAATTATTTGAATGCTAATCTGATTGGTCAAAGTAAAATACATATTATTTAAATTATAATATCTTCAGATTTGCGTCATTTTTCTCATCTCAAAAACATATTATTGACATTAATGACATGAAAATTATATATTTCAAGCCAATTACAATTAGACCCGTAAATTATGGATCAAATTGGAATTTACTTGTACATTTTCCTGTCACACACTGAATTTGTATCACTATAAAATAATAATTTGATGTGGTCTCAAAATATCGATAAAACAATCCGTCATTAGTGCATCGATTTGCCAGATAACACAGAACACAGTTCTAACATCGAATCGATTAACTTTGACATTTGACAGAGACGACAGTTCATCATAATCCAACATGGCGGAGTGTTCTTTGTTGACAAACTCTGATTTATGCAGACTTTGTGGAGAATCAACAACCAAAAACGGAATTAATTTATATTCGCCCGAAAAAAATTCCGAACAACTCTATTTATTAGTTAATACTTATCTACCAATTACGGTGAGTTTCACACACAGAAGTATTTTTTGACCACCTCAGTCTGTGACCTTCAGAACCTAGTCTCCACACACTGTCTTTTATTGGTATACCCGTTTTCAATGTGCTAGAAAAAGAGCCAGACAGTAAAGTCACTAGGTTTTTATAATTTTTAATTAATTTGAAATTTTGGCGCAACATCTGCATGAAATAATAAAATTGCAAATTATTTAACAATTTGTAATAAAAACAGGTTGAAGATGGAGACCAGTACCCGAAGCGGATATGCCCTGGGTGTCATATTCAATTGGAGGCCACCAAACTGTTTATGGATCTCATTATCCAGGGGCAAGCCAAGTTGAGGAACTTATTGAAATCTCAAAGTAAACTAATATTTCGAGAAGAAAAAGAAAGGATAAAGCTCGAATTGGCACTGCAAAGCCACAATCCCAATACGAGTGTCGAAACCTATGCAATACAGGCTGACGAGGATGGTGAAGAAAAGTGTGTTATACAAAGTAAGTAGAAGTTTATCTTGGGACAGGTGTTGAAAATTGTAGGCCACAAAGTAATCTACAGGAGGTGAGAGACCCCAAAAAGTTCAAATCAATTGTTGTTCTATTCAAGTGTATCTCAAAATGTGAGTTACTTTAATGTCTCATCAGTAAAGACAGGGTGTCCAACAATGATTAATTTGAAAATTTGCATGTTTAAGTAATGCTCTATTAATCTAAAATCTGCTTGTACTAAAATGTAGGGGCAACTTTATTTTAAATGGAACACTCTCTGTAAGTTGCTATAAATTCAGTATTGAAATCTGTTTCTAATCATTTTTTGTTAATACCACTTTACCAAAGAAATTGATTCTAAATTAAACAGGGTGGCTGAAAATGTATATTTTTTTAAAGTTGTGTTTTTTTAAATGTTTGTCTTGTATATTATTTTTGAAAATGAAGGGCCATTAAAATTGCATTTAATTGATATATTATGTTCCTATACCTAAATATTAGGAATTTCAAACTAAACACAAATTTCTGAAAAATTACTGCTTTCACCACAAAATTGAGACAATATAGGTGGTGTTTATTAAGCATTTGCACAAACTGTAAGATCAAAGATTTACTTTTGACCATTTTTAAGCAAAAAATGTATCTTTGAAATAATGCTATTTTGCTTAAAATTGGTCAAAGTTTTGCACCTTACACTTTGTATAAGTACCTAATAAACACCCTGTATATTAAAATAGTTTTAGAGCAATAGGATTGATGTAAATTAAGCCGATTTTTGCTTGAAAAACCCAGTGTTTTAATGGGATTTCCAGTTGTAAATGTTCTTCAAGCCAAGCAAAAACAAACCTTATTTTTTACTTGAAAATTAAGCTATACATTTGAGACGATCTATCATCTATTTGACAGTTCAATTACGTCACTGTGACGTCAAATTCGCTCTGCACACTCTATGGAGCGTCAAATGCGACCACTATGTATAATTTTGTAGATGCTGGAACTTATTTTTACTATAAATGAAAATAATGATGATTTGTACTTATGAGTTTATATGTGATCTGTACTTCACTGTCACTTTGATTGTAGTTTACAGTGATGGGCCTTTATTTGCCCCGGACCAAGAATTGGCACTAAAAGTTGCCGGCAAAAATACAGGGAGGCGCAGAAAGGGTAGACCGAGAAGGACTCAAAAGGACCAGAATATCTCAACTGAACTTCCCGATCAGAAAAGTTAGTAGGCATCATAATAAACCTTATTTTGTTATTATAATTTTGAAGTCCGTCCACTTATGTAAACCAAACCACATTGGATAGTTTGTGGTCAAAAATAGACCAATTACAAACTACCCACTGTGCTGAGACCTGACAATAGTTTTGCTCTTCTTACCTTTTGACTTTAATTAATTTCAAAGTTATATTATTTATTGTTTTACTTTAACTAAACTGCTCACGGAAAAGATTGATACTGCATTAATTTTTAAGGGACTGTATTCCTGAAATCCCTCAGCCGAAGAAATTACGGGGTGTTTCTCGGTAATACCACCACTAATTTTAAGGAGATAAACACTAAATGTTTACTGGTTTTAAAATCAGTAACATACAACAGAGGTTAATACATTTTTTTAGTATTGTGCATAATGGGAGAAATTTAATGGGGTTATAGGACAATAATTACCGAAAGATTATTCTCATACGTTACTTTGTACCAAGGACGGTAAACAGGCCTAGAACGCCATTTTGACTGTCATTTCTTGAAACTACGCAATATTTCCTTTAAAATAAGGTGCAAGTCAATATTTTGACAGAAAATTCAAAATGGCTGCCTGGGACGCCATTTTGTCTGTCATTTCTTGAAACTACGTGAAATTTTCTTTAAAATGAGATGCAAGTCAATATTTTGACAGAAAATTCAAAATGGCGGCCTGCAACGCCATTTTGTCTGTCATTTCTAGAAATTACATGAAATTTTCATTAAAATGAGATGCAAATCAATATTTTTACAGAAAATTCAAAATGGCGGCATGGAACGCTATTTTGTCTGTCATTTCTTGAAACTACGTGAAATTTCCTTTACAATGAGGTGCAAGTCAATATTTTGACAGGAAATTCAAAATGGAGGCCTGGAACGCCATTTTCTCTCTCATTTCTTGAAACTACGTGAAATTTCCTTTAAAATGAGGTGCAAGTCCATATTTTGACAGAAAATTCGAAATGGCGGCCTGGAACCGTAAAAAATACAACTTTTTTATTTGTCAAGTTACAGTTGACGTCTCGGTGTCATTTTGTGTTAAAATTTCCCGGAAAAGACGCTGGTGCAGTCGGTTTTTTGGTATCTCAAAAACTAACAGAGTTAGACCTAAAATTTAACATTTTAACCATTTCTTTGCCAGAAACTCGGCCGGATTAAGAGATACATGAAATCTGACTAAAAAATATTTACAATCTAATATGTGATATTATGGTAAAGGAAATTTGACGCCCTCTAGCGGCCAAACGGTGTTATCAATCAACTCATGTGGGAGAATTTAAAAAGGCAGCGAGTTTAAACATTTAAGTATTGTCATAGTAACAAAAAATAAATAAACGTCACTTTTGACAGCTGATGTCAGAACCTGAGTCAAAGCCAACTTGAATAAAAACAAAAAAGTGTAATATCTCAGTTATTTTTCAGATCAACTATAGACATACTTCTATTGTAGTAAACGCATAACATTTTTGGGAAAATGGAAGACATAAGCAAAAAACCAAGTACGGCACTGGAATCACATCGAAAAAGTGCCTTAAGAATGTTTTTGTTTCACTTTGATATTTTAATAAATAAAAAAGTTGTGAAAAACGCCCTCTAGCGCCGCGAACTGACAAGATATCGAAATACGGTTTTGCCATTAGTCTTTGTCAAAAATCGACCTCTAGACATGTGTACTAGTTTTTTCCTATCTAGCAGGGAAATGGGGGTTTTCCTGTCAAAACGCACTAAATCCGGATATATTTAAAATTGTACTAAACTTAAACTAATTGATTAATAAAAGCATTTCTATTGTAGACGTACCCCATAAAAAATGCGTGTTTTTCGAAAACACCCCGTAATTCCTTTTGTAGACCAGAAATTGAAAAACCCCCAAACATGTCCCGAGATAACAACCAAGCCTATGAAATGACATGAATGTTCTAAAATTATCTCAGGTTTCAAATGCGCTAAGTTGAAATTTGCAGCACATTTTTCTTTACCTAAGAAGAAATTACTTTTAAGGCAAAATGCATGTGCTGATTCTGGAAGAAACCGACTTTTTTTGTTTACTTAATTCGGCTGAGGAATTTCTGAGATACATGCCGTTAAAACAGTGACCGTGAGCGGTTCGGTAATAAACGATTTAAAATAAGGACATTTACTTTAGAACTTACTGAGACAACTAAGGATTCTACAGATACAGTGGAAAAAATTGTAACTAGTCGTCATAAAAGAGTCATTAAACCACCAACAAGATACGACGGAGATGTGCGGGTAATGTTTACCACGACCAGCAATCCTATTTTCTTATACAACCAATTTTAGGGCAACGAACTAACGAAAATACTTAAAGACGAAGGAGTATTAGACGAAGACTTTAAAGTGGCATTAGAAGAAAAATGTAGTAGCCCAAAAACTACCACAAAAACTTTAATTGGTAAAGTGTTTAACGCTAACGGTCCTCTGGAAGACGAGAAATTGGTATTTTCTGAAAAATCCTATAAACGTAATTGAATGATTATATTACAAACATGAAATACTTACTGATGTGGTTCGTATTACAGGCCAATCGGAGCAAAGGTTTGAATGCAACATTTGCAAACGAGTGTTTCAACATTATGGCCGGTGCGAAGCGCACAAACAAAGCCATAAAGTTAATTACCGATGTCAGGCTGAGGGCTGCTCTGTTCAAGACCCGGAACGAGACAAGGTTGTCAAACACCAACAGGAAACTGGACACACCGGAATTTCAGTATTTGACTCCATCTTCCAACTTGTAAGTGGTGTCTATACAGGGTGGTCCAGTTTTAAGTGTCAATAATTCACCACTCGATAGCCAATCAAAAAATAAGTTGACTTGCATTATGTAATTTTTCTGAAAAACGTTTCCTAAAGAACCTACAGTCCTACAAATTTCAATTTAAAAAATTGTTTTATAGTGTAAAACTGAACATTCAAGACTTGTGACTTGTGAGAGTCCAAATTTGTACCGAATAGTCTAAAAACTTGCTATTTACTACTAGGAATAGTCTTATAATTTGTTTTCACAAACTGCCATCCTGGTCGAGTGTCTAAAACTGGATTTCCAGAAGTAAAAACAGTCCGGAAATCAAGACAAAGATTGTATTGTGCATGAAACTTATTTTTTACTTCTAAAGATAATCTAAAAGTTGACTTTTAAAGCTAGTCCAAAAGTCTATTTTCAGGACTTCAATTGGTGTACAACTCAATTTTCGGGACTGGAACAAGTCTAGAAGTAAATTAAATTTTCGGACTATTTCATTTCTAAAAATTAGTTCTCAAGACTATTATTGTAGCATTTGATACCAAAATTGTTTACTTTTATTACTGAAGAAACTTGACTTTTGGAAATAGTCTTAAACTCGATTTTTCAGTCTTTAAAAGCACTAAAAACAGTCTGAATTTCTTAGAGATGCTACAATTTATTGCACCTATGATGAGTGTAGAAGTCAATTTAATACTGAAGAAGCTTGAAATAACATTTTCAAGACTATGGACAGCGTACAAACTGGCTTTTAGACCTGATAAGTCAAAAAATGTTTAGCACTAAGATCTCTAAGTCAATTTAATAGTGACAAAGCTTGGAATGCCATTTTAAGAGAATGAAGAAAAGATACTCTGGTAAAGATAGTCTTGAAACTCGATTCTCCAAGCTGAAAGCAGTTTTGAAACACTAAAAATAGTCCAGAATTCTGAGAAAATTAAAGGCAAAGTAAAAAGCAAGAAAAGTTAGTTTTCAAGACAATTTTCATGAATCTAATGTCAATGTCCTCTATCTAAGACTATTTTCAAAACTAAAATATTGAAATTTGTCTTAAAAATTAAAACTTACTTCAAATGCAAATTTTAAGCTTCTGATATTACTTTTCATTAGTTCATAGTCACTTTTTGGTGTTCGTCAATTTTTAAGGTTGAAATGTAAGAATTTGTAGTAAAAAATTCTAGACAAAGTAGTTTTTTATGTCTACAAGTACGAATCAATTTTCAATATTAAAGTCTCTCAATTTGCATGAAAACTGGTTACAAACACAATTTTTAAGCTTCTGAAATCATTTTTTATCTTTTCTCAGTCAATTTTCAAAACTAAAGTCTTTCAGTTTGTCTGGAAACTATGAAAACTAGCTACAATTAAATTTTTTAAGGTTCTTAAGTGAATTTTCTGTTTCCAAGACAATTTTTAAGTTGGGTTGGGTTAGTTTTGGGTCTTTGAAAGTAATAATTGAATTATATCGTAAAAGAAGTTTCAAATCAGAATTTTATAAGAGATAATTTCTTTTTCATCATAAACAATGATATTAAAAAAAACACGTAATTTTTGAAAAATATCTAGAGACGTAGAAGGCAAAAACATTAAAACCATCTTCCTGTATTTAGGCTACTGGAGAATTTTGGCAAACGTCATTCATAATGAGTATTAATTTCATAATGAGTGTTCCAAATTTGATCAAAATTGCTCCAACGGTTTGACAGACTGTATTTTCCTTAGGAATAATTTTTCAGGAAAATTACATAATGCATGTCAACTTATTTTTTAATTGGCTATGGATTGGTGAATTATTGACATTTAAAACTGGACCACCCTGTATACGGCAATAATTTGGCTTTAAATGTGTCTCTCTAGGATGGCAAATTGATCCTCCCGGACGACGTTAATATTAATGAAAGTCCATCAGAAATTATCAAAAAATCAGCGGTAAAATGTATAATTTGTCAAAAAGAGTTCACTTGCAAGCAAAACTATGAGGTGCATCTTAAAGCTGTACATAAAGGAGAAAAACCGTATAATTGTTATCATTGTGATCGGTAAGTGAATTTATTTATCAAACATTTTCCAGTAACTCAAATTTCTACATTTTGAAGCTTTTCCAAATATTGATGTTTTAATGGTAATTAATAAAATCTGCCTATTGTACCTCTTTTTCCATATGTACCTATAAAATCATGTTTCAAAATGCTTCAAAACTGTAATTTTTACATTGACAATTGAAGAACTAGGAGAAAAAAGTACTTTAAGAAAAGTCTAAATTGAATAATTGTAAAATTTTTCTGGAAACTTAAATTTAAAAAATCCTGCTTCAACTCTAACCACTTCAGAAATATTCAGAATTGTTTTTGTAAACAGTTTTCACAGTTTTCAGACTAATTGGAAGACTTTAGCCTTGACGATTGACTTGGAAACTGTGAAAATTGATTTGAGAGGCTTAAAAACTGTCTTTATAGTCAGTCATCAGAATTTTTGACTACAAATTCACACATTTCAACCTTGAAAATTGACTTGGACGCCAAAAAGTGACTCTGAAACCAATAAAAAGTGACATCAAAAGCTTAAAATTTGCAGTTGAAGTAAGTTTTCACAATTTGAAAATACATTTCAATATTTTAGTCTTAAATACAGGATATTGACATTAGATTCATGAAAATTGACTTGAAAACTAACTTTTCAAGTTTTTTTACTTTGCTTTTCATTTTCTCAGAACTTTGGACTATTTTTAGGGCTTAAAACTGCTTTCAGCTTGAAAAATCGAGTTTTAAGACTCTTCACCAACTTTTTGACATAGCAAACTTAAAAAAAATCCTACTTCAACTCTTCCCAGTTCAGAGATATTTAACTTTTTTTGAAAAATTCGTATTTTGCACACTTTTGGGGTGTCAGGGAAGGTAAAACGCGTAAAATGGTCGTCTTCAACTGCTCTACTGCCTCGTGCTAATCACAACACTTACAGAAGGTGTTTAAAAAACAATTAATTTTCAAACTAACGCTCTGCCAGTTGTCACTGCGTTGACCCGGTTTCAAGCAGGTGTAAACCTAGTCTACTCGGTGCATAATGTCATTATAAACATTTTTGCTCTCCTGCAAAATTTCCGTAACCCTTACCGTTTCAGAGATATGAATTTGTTTTCGGAAATTGCACCAAAATGTGGAAAATTCCGTATTTACGTAATTTTTGAAATTTCAGCGAATGTAAAAAGCTTAAAATGGCCTTCTTGAACTGCTCTTTCACCTCGTGCTAGCTCTAATGAAAGTAAACATTTCTGTGTGGTTAACTTTTTAGAAAAAAAATTGTTATTTCTCCTGGTTTTTCAATTGCTATTAATTACGTTAAATAAGTCGAATTTACACTGATAACTTTTGTACATTTTTAGAGATTTTGCCTACGCTTTCACTTTTAAAAACCATTTACTATGCCACTACCGAAAGATCAATGGTGTTTCATCGGAACTGTATAAATGTCAATTGTGTGAGAAATCGTTTAATAATCCGAGTACTCTCAGATATCATAATGCCAAAGAGCACGCAAACCAAAAGTAAGTAAGGTCCAAACCAGGGTAAATGGTGGTTACGTCATCGTCTGCATTTCTTTTCCCATGCACGTATTTTGAAAGTGACCAAATTGTGATCATCTAACCTAACTTAAACTACCGGACAATTTAATGGCGTTTTACATTTAGTCTGAAACTACTTAAGCCTGGTTTATAAAACAAAATTTAAATTTAGCATTAAATTTAGTATTAACTTTAAGAATAAGACTAGTGGTTTTAAATCAAGACGTTCATAAATGAAATTTAACTTTAACCTTAAATTTAGCTGTATCTAGTGACCTTGGATTTACATAAAATTCTAAATTGTCGTAAAGTTAACGCTAAAGTTAAATCATCTTGCTACTGCGCAAGCGCCTCCAATGACACAATCAGCTGATTTGTGTTTTGAATTTGAATATTTGGTTATGGTTTTTCCTGGCAGCTAAAGGTTACCGTTTAAACGGTTAAACTGAAGCCTAGTAATATTTGGTTTTTCCAATTTCAATTTTTGTGTTTGTGTATT
This sequence comes from Ips typographus, assembly GCF_016097725.1. Classification (NCBI taxonomy): domain Eukaryota; kingdom Metazoa; phylum Arthropoda; class Insecta; order Coleoptera; family Curculionidae; genus Ips; species Ips typographus. The sequence continues at coordinate 2,537,161 of NC_138430.1, read as the reverse complement.
CCAAAATCACAACACTGGGTATGTGGGAATCCCGAATGTCACTTGATATTTTTGAGAGTTTTTGATGTCAAATGAGCGCAAATGACAACTTTGGCGTTTAGCAGTCATTGATTTAAGACTTGAAATATTTCTTTTATGAACACCATATTTTTTTAGAGTTACAGCTAAATTTAAATTTTATTTTATAAACCAGGCTTTAATGCATTTCCGTACTGTTTCAATGATATTTTTTAATACAGAATGCTTTACTTGCTTAATGGAAAAACTTGTGTAAACGTCTGATACAAAAAAAGGAAAAGTAGCAATTTTAGGCATGAGTAGATTTCAATGTGACGTCACCGCCATCTGCACTGGCTTATTCCTCTAAAGTTTAAATCAGTTAATAATATCAGGATTTAAGATTTTATATTTTAAGGTAAATATGTCATAAATATTTAGAGAGTAAACAAGTTTGATTCTGTCTAAATTTTGAAAAATAAAACACATTTGACCATTTAAAACAATTCTTGGAAGGTTTAAGACATTTCTAGAGGCCTCTGGCATTTTTTGGAAGGTTCTCAATAGCATTTAGAGGTCCATAGAACTTTCAAATTGGTCCTAGAGGCCTCTGAAAATTTGAAATAGTTCTGCGAAGGTTTAAGACACTTGTAGAGGCCTCTGGCAATTTCTAGAAGGTTTGCAGGATTATTTACAGAGCTCTAACACTTCCAAAATGGTTTTAGAGAGGCACCTGATAATTTAAAACAATTCTTGGAAGGTTTAAGACACTTCTAGAGGCCTCTGGCATTTTTTGGAAGGTTCTCAATAGCATTTAGAGGTCCATAGAACTTTCAAATTGGTCCTATTACATTTACATACCCCCTATATCGACGCGTCTAAACAATTTTGAAGAATGTCATTTACATCACATAACGGAGTACTCATTTCATAATTACTTGTTCCAAATTTGATTAAAATTGGTCCAACAGTCTGACAGTTGTAGCAAAAAAAACGATTTTTTAGGAATCGTTCCTTATAGTCTTCCTTAGGAATCGTTCTTCAGGAAAATGATATAATGCGGCTATCGATTAGTGAATTATTGACATTTAAAACTGGTTGTTCTCAGCAAGTAGGCCATAATTTAGCATTTATTTCACTCACAACAAATATCATAAATAAGTAGTTTACCTGTGTGATAAGTAAACATTTTTACTCTGTTAATATTTGAGTCCTGGTAATATAAACTGTCTCTTCTTATAATACTGTTTGTTTCTTGAACCAACTTCAACGAGTATTGTCGTAGATTTGCCTGTATTAAATGCGAAAAAACATTCAAACACCGTCAATTATTGCGTCGTCACCAACTGGTTCATACGGAAAACAAGCCGTACCAGTGTACAGAGTGTTCGAAACGGTTCAAAACCAAATCCAGTCTAGCCATTCACGAAAATATTCATAAAGAATTAGTCAGATACGTGTGCCCTGTTTGTGGTAACACTTTTAATCAGAAAGGGTCTCTTTGGGCTCACATGAAGTAAGTTTATATTTTGTTCACTTAAATAATAACCTTAATTAATGTTTTTTGTTAATTTAGCATTCACGATGACAGGAAGTTTGAATGTAACGTATGTAAAAAGGCGTTCACTCAGAAGAGTAACCTGATTGAACATATTAGGACTCACACAGGGGAGAAACCTTTTGATTGCACCTTTTGCGAACAAAAGTTTACGACTTCATCACAGTGTAAATCACACATGCGAAGACACACTGGTAAGTTCATATATTCGACTTATTATCTTTGTTAAATTGTACATAAAAGCCACTTTCTTAGTAGTTTTTCTATTTTATACGTCCACGTTTGCATGCAAACAAAATAGTCGTGACTATAATAAAATACACTTAAATCTGCTAATCTTAGTAAAAGATAAGTCTCAGTTTTCTAAAATGTTCTCAAAGGATTCCAAAAATTTAAATATAATATGAAAGAACCATACAAATATGTGTTTATCTCCATTACCTACAGGATCAAAAAAATAGAAATAATATTGAAAAAATTGTGATTTTCTCAATATCAGTACTTTTCTATATTATAATAATCATTTACAAGATTACAGGCTGACTTTTGGTGAAATTGATAAGCTATATTATCTAATAAATGCTCTGATATGAAATGCATTTAATCTAGTTCAAACAAATTTTATCTGTTCATGTATATGTTCTAGTTTTATAGGTTTATGAAGACGATTTTGACAGTCATCAGGAATAGGCAGACATTGATTTGATACTATAAAATGCATTTAATCCAATTCAAACTGATCTTAAGGCTTTTCAAGTATGTTTCGTTGTTTTACGCCTTTATGGAATTGAATCTGACAGGTTTCGGTTCAAAACAGACGAAAAAGCATCTTAAACTGACAGTCAAATGTCAAAATTACACTCATAGAGTAATAAAATGCGTTTAATGCAATTCGAACTGACCTTAAGGCTTTTCAAGTATGTTTCGTTATTTTACGCCTTTATGGAATTGAATCTGACAGGTTTTCGGTTCAGAACAGACGAAAAAGAATCAGAAACTGACAGTCAAACGTCACAACTTTCAAAACTCTACTCATGAACTCGCTTTTGATGCTAAACAGATTGAATATTCAATCAGTGAATTTTAAGACACTTGTAGAACCCTCTGGCAATTTCTAGAAGGGTTGCAAGATTATTTACAGAGCCGTAACACCTCCAAAATTGTTCTAGAGGCCTCTGGCAATTTAAAACAGTTCTGGGAAAGTTTCAGACAGTTGTAGAGGGCTCTGGAACTTTTCAGAAGGTTCTCAGTAGCACTTGAACGTTTATGGCACGTTCAAAACGGTCATGGAGGTCTCTGACAATTTAAAACAATTCTTGGAAGGTTTAAGACACTTGTAGAGGCCTCTGGCACTTTTTAGAATGCTGTCAGTAGCATTTAGAGTTCTATGGAACTTTCAAAATGGTCCTAGAGATTTCTGACAATTTAAAACAGTTCTGGGGAGGTTTATGTTAAAATAATAATTACCGTCTATCTTCCTTAACCTGAGTATCTTAAATTGTCATTAAAAGACATAATGTTATGTAGTATGTTCTGTTTGATGAAATTGATTATTTTAAGATTCCCTTCCAATTTTACAATACATACACATCAATCGATTTGAAATGAGAGATTTGACTTCTACTCCATTAAAATTTCTGGGTTTGAATATTACTAAAACTGAACATTACTTGTGCATTGATCAAAGAGAATTAATTCAAAAAGTTATTAACATGTTTGGAATGAGACACAGTAAAACAAGTAATATTCCAGTACAACCAAATTTAAAGTTAGAAATGAATGTAGATGTATGCCAAGAGAATATTCCCTACCGCGAGCTAGTTGGATGCCTTATGTATATTATGTTAGGTACACGTCCAGATATATGTTATGCTGTAACATATTTCAGTCAATTTCAGAATTGTTTTAATGAAGAACACTTTAAATACTTGAAAAATGTTTTGAGATACTTAAAGAAAACTCAAAATTTTGGACTGAAATATGTTAAATCAAACAAGTCAAATAACAATATCATTATATCTAGTTATGTCGATGCTGATTTTGTTAATAATGTTTTTGATCGAAAAAGTATTTCAGGATTTTTAATTAATGTCTATGATAATATAGTTTTATGGAAATGTAAAAAACAATCAGTTGTTGCCTTATCGAGTACAGAAGCTGAATATGTATCTTTATCGGCATGTGTGACTGAATGTATTTTTATTTTCGCTCTTCTGTGTGATATTTTGAACAAGAATGTTTATCCTGTTGAGATTTTTGAGGATAATCAATCTTGTATCAAGATGGCAAGTACTTTAGAGACCAAACGGTCCAAACACATTGATGTTCGTCATCATTTTTTAAGAGATTGTGTTGAAAAAGGACAAATAATTTCGAGAATAATTTTAAAGTATGTTTGTACAGCAGAGCAAGTAGCTGATTTGACCAAAATTTAAATATTTTATTGAAAAACTAAATGTTGTAGATATTTTGAACTTATAAGTTATTCAAGAAATTGTTATAGAAGTAAGTTCTTGTATTGATATTCATTTTACTATTATATTGATGTGTATGTATTGTAAAATTGGAAGGGAATGTTAAAATAATCAATTTTACAGATCATACTACATAAACATTATGTCATCTAATGACAATTTAAGATACTCAGGTTAAGGAAGATAGACGGTAATTATTATTCGAGTGTGCTTATGTCTTTCCATTGTTTTATGTCAGTAAAATAAAGTTGTATAAAATCTAATAAAAGTATCTTCAATCTCTTTGACCAGTTCATAAAGGGATAAAGGAAGCTGTAGAAATTAACAGTTTAAGACACTTGTAAAAGCTTCTGGAACTTGTTTGAAGCTTTTTAGTAGCATTTGAAGATCTATGGAACTTTTAAAATGGCCCTGGAGGCCTCTAGCAAGTTAAAATAGTTCTGGGAAGGTTTCAGACAGTTGTAAAGGTCTCTGGAACTTTTTATAAAGTTCTCAGTAGCACTTAGAGGTCTTGGCACATTCAAAACGGCTATAGATTTCTCTGACAATTTAAAACAACTCTGGGAAGGTTTAAGACACTTGTAAAAGTTTCTGGCACTTTTTAGAAGGTTGTCAGTAGCATTTGGAGATCTATGAAACTTTTAAAATGGTCCTAGAGGCCTCTGGCAATTTAAAATACTTCTGGGAAGGTTTCAGACACTTGTAGAAGTTTATGGCATTTTTTAAAAGGTTCTCTCTTTGACAGGTTTTGTGAGAAGTTGAGATAAAACTTTTAATTGTCAATTGCTCTAAATTGAATAGTCAAAGTCACATGACTGTTGAACGTGCTCAACTTTTTAAGGTCATGTGACTCTTATAACTCTAATTGTTTGTTTAAACGCCTTTTCCTATGTCAAACCATCTCAGTTAATCATATACGACCATTACTCTTGTCTCCTCTTCTCTAGTAATAACAGATGAAAGGTATTTAGTTTGCTTTTGTAGGTGAGAAGCCATTTCCTTGCAAACACTGTCCGAAGAGGTTCCGCCATAAAGAAACCCTTAAAACGCATATTAGAAGACATCTAAATGAGAGACCTTTCAAATGTAGATTTTGCCCGAAATCGTTCCCGGAACAATGGGCTTGCACTCGTCACGAAAGGATACATCTTGGCACAATTGTTTACAAGTGCGAAACATGCGACAAGTAATTAATCGATTTTTGTCCACTGAAAATCAATTAATTTGAATTAAATCGTATTGCAGGGGCTTTTCGGATCGGACAAATTATTCCAAGCACAAAAAAACGCACTTAAAGAGAGATGCCGCGTTACAGAACATATTGGGAGGAGAGACCGGTCCAGTAATGACCGAAAAATCCGCTGTGAAGGAAGAGTTTTTGAAAGTTGAGTCACTTTCTAATGATGCCTTAACTGAGTCTTGTAGTGAAATGGTGGCCATGACTGACAAAACTGCAGGCGAAGTCAAGACAATTGAAGTAAGCTACTAAACATAATTGTGAACTTTTTTTGGCCCAATAATTAGTTATTTGTGCACTTTTTCAAAAAATCGTTCATAACTCGCATTATGTAAAACACACCGTATAACAAAAGAAAGCTACTGTTCTCGCGGAGTGAGTTTACCCGTGCGTCACGAAGGCTACGTCATTTATAATCATATGAATCAAATCAAGTTTTCGTCAACAAACCTGTTGTGTTCATATTATAGAAAAGGGCGTGTCTAAAGCTTCGTAACGTTTAAAATTTTGCGTGTATTGTCAGTCAGAAAGTAGAGATCTTTGGCTGCAAATTTGCACTAAAACAACCTTATACCAAAGCAGATAAAAAATATCTTGACCGATATAACATTTTTTATTTATGAGAAGTCTCCGTTTGGATCATAGAATTCCGTCTAAATTTGAAACCTAATTTATTTACCAAAATTCGCAGAGATGTATCACCAATATGTAGTATTTCTTTAACTTTAAGCTCTTGATTTAGGTTCTGGATGGTTACATGTTTCTGTAAAATAAATACAACAAATTAAAAATTCAATAAGACATTCTGAGTGATGCTGTAGTATCTCATATCTCATTTTCAGGTTGCAATCCACTTATTTTATTTTAAACCCGCTGAAACATTTTAGACGCTTATTTTATTTTTTCTATGAGTTTATTATTAATATGTTTGAAGAAATTTTTATGAAAAATCTATAATGCAACCCAAAAATCTCAGTCTCTGGAAACAATGAAATGTTAATAGATGTTTCTTACAAAAGTAGATATATTTTACTATTATTAACATACTATCGTTGTACATCTCATATAATGTATTTCGAACATCCATTTTAATGCTTTCAGATAAATCAGTGGTCTTGACCCGTTGATAACGTCTCGATTTAGGTTTTCTAGGTGAGGAAATCATAAGATTACTTGCTTGCTTTTCCCGAATCGAATAAACAGTTGTGCGGGAAATTTTCAAAGCAGCTACAACCTTCTAGTATCAAAAAAAATACATCAGTAAGAATATGTAAGGTCTTAAAATTTCTTATTTTCTTCCTGAACAGATGATAAAGCTTCTAAAGGTCCTCCATTAGTTTTTTCCAATTCAAAATATTCACAAAGGTTAAGAATTAACTGCTGGGCTTGTCTATAGAGAATTTTTCCAGGCATTTTCTTAAAAAAATACTGTAAGTAAGTAATTCCGAATTTAGGAAAAACCAAATGGCTAAATAAAAATCATAATAGACACTCCCACTCGTTTTGGTTTGTTTTGTTTTTTCAAAACAGGTTAGTAATTGTGCCAATTTTGGTTAGATCATGACAGCCGACATAAAAAAAATAAAAATATTAATAATAATATTATGAAAGTACTTACAGAATGTTAAAAGCGTAGAAACAATAGCTCTTAAAAAAACTGTGGTGGTGTGGTAAATAGAAAACTTTATAAATGATCAACAACACAAAGAAACGGAAAAGAATTAATAGTAAACAAATCAAATAAATTTCGATGGTTGTCAAACTGACAATGACTGAAATAGAAGCGCTAATCAGTAAATGTTTTTTTTTGGAAGACATTCGCTTAGATATTTACCCTTTCTGAAAGTGAACAATAGACAAGGATGAAGTCAATAATGCATGTCTACTTCTAAATCACAGGGAGATGACGCACGGGTAAACTCATTCCGCGAGAACAGTAATGAATGGAGCTATCACCTGACCTGACCGGGCAGGACTGGAAGTTTGGTCGCTAGAGATTGTTAAAGTTGACTCTAGTTTTACCTTGTTTTTCTTGAATAATTCTAAAACGCACCTCGTTGGATGCCTGGTTCAACAAGAACAAATATTGTTAGATCACCCAACAGAAAATCTTAAGAACTAATCTAATAATCCCTCCTGGGACAAAGAGTAGCTTAAATAATTTTCGTTGCAGACAAACAGGGATTTACACTTCCAATTGCTAGACGAAGACGGAAATTCCATTAATCTGACTACAGCAGACGGCAAAAGCATTCCTATAGTGTCATCTGGAGATAAGAAGTTTGAAGGTTTACTACCAGACGGAACTTTAGTGAGTTTTGACATTATCTGCGATGAACAAGCAGAAGAGCAAACCAACGTTGAGGCATCAGAGGTAATAAAAATGTTTTATAATTTGGTTTCTCGTATGGTTCTCAGAAGGAAAGAATTACTGTTTCAGGTTGCTATTGCCTCAGAGGTAAACTTACTTGGCACTGCAATTCATTATATTGACGGTAACAATTCCCTTTGTACTAACGAAAGGGAGGCATTTCTTACAGATGATGATAAAGTTTGTTTTATTACCACGTTTGACGAAAGTTCCTTTTTGAGCATTACTTGAAATACTGTTTATGTAATATAATAAGGCAGTTAAACGTACTTACCTGATTTAGGAACAATTATATATTTATTAAAAATTTAAACTGTAAAGCTCAATTGTAATGCAGTGCTTGGGCAACAAGAATCATTCAAAATATAGTTTATATTAGTTGGTTCTCGAGATATGGCCGAGAAACAGTCTTATTGGGTCACCCGGTACAGGGTGGGCTGTTTCTTAGAAACTATCCACAGTAGAACCTCGCGGAAAAAAATTCTTAAGAAATCTGTGTCAAAGTTTTGAACTGCCAGAAACAGTTTGAAAGGACACTCAAGGACAAAATCGCTTGTAAAACCCACTTGGAGTGAGAAAATTACTGCTTTAAGCACATTTTTGGAATCCTCATTAAATTTCCTATCCAATAACCTAAAAAACACTACAAAGTTTGGTACAGTCAGGGAGAAAAGCGGTGTCAAAGTTTGAACTGCCAGAAATAGTATGACAGGACACTCAGATAGAAATTCGCCTGTAAAACCCACTTGGAGTGAGAAAATGACTGTTTTAAGAACATTTTTGGAATCCTCATTAAATTTCCTATTCAATAACCTAAAAAACAGTACAAAGTTTGGTACAGTCATGGAGAAAAGCGGTGTCAAAGTTTGGACTGCCAGAAACACAGTTTGAAAAGACAGTCAGAGAGAAAATCGCCTGTAAAACCCACTTGGAGTGAGAAAATGACTGTTTTAAGCACATTTTTGTAATCCTCATTAAATTTCCTATCCAATAACCTAAAAACACTACAAAATTTGGTACAGTCAGGGAGAAAAGCTGTGTCAAAGTTTTGAACTGCCAGAAACAGTTTGAAAGGACACTCAAGGACAAAATCGCTTGTAAAACCCACTTGGAGTGAGAAAATTACTGTTTTAAGCACATTTTTGGAATCCTCATTAAATTTCCTATTCAATAACCTAAAAAACACTACAAAGTTTGGTACAGTCAGGGAGAAAAGCGGTCAAAATTTGAAAGAATTTAAATATCTCGAAAACGGCTCATAGAGACTTCGTTTTTGCGGAATTTTAAAGAGCATTTTCTTTTCTTTAAGTATCCGTTTTACCGGTAGAGGGCGTTTTTCCAAAATTTACGCTTTCATCCTAGATATCTCGAAAAAATCTCCATTAAATGTCCTGGAAAAATGAGGTTTATGGATCTTTGAAGGTCAAGGATCTTATTGGGTCACCCGGTACAAGAGTCCCTCAAAGAAAGTAGGTAAAACACGTTAGTATAAAAAAACAATTTTTTCAATATTGGATTTATTTATTTATCATGAATTATTACAATCCTTGTGTTTTTGGAAAAAACTGACAGCTTTGTGCTTGTAAAAGCTTGCCCAAAGTAAAATTATAAAACGTATAATATCAAAGCTAAACTTTTGATACTATAAAGTAAAATTCTCAATAAAACTGGCAATTACGATACTTACAAAAGAAGCATTTTTTTGTTTAAAGTGGAAAGTATGGTTACATGCATAACATATAAATTTTAATCTTTTTTTAGATTAAAATTTTGAGTAAAGTCGTATTCTATTGTCGGTATTACAGATTGCATAAATTTAAGGAATATAATTAAATACATATACACCCCCAGTTCACCTCCTCCATCCATTACTGTTTGAATGATGCTTTTCATTACATCCGCGTGCCTGAAACGAATGTACAGCAAAAAGTAGCATTACGGAGTGTCCCAAAATTTGCAAAAAGAATATTAATTACCTGCAAGGATGTACGGATGCCATTTTTGGGACACTTAAATGCGGATGAGATTCCAGTGTTACAGTTTTCATGGCATAATCTTTACAAATGTCTTGAAAAAATTCTTGAGTAGTCAATGGCTCATGTTTCTGCAATTTTGTGTACAACAAATTAAAATTTAGCACATTTTTTTTAATTTGATATGTTGCTGAGTTAAATTTTAGGGATTTTTTACCTCATTATACCCAGTCAACCAAAGCCTGGGTGTTTGATAATATTTATCATAAGTTATGTGCAAATCATAGGTGCGAGTCTTAACAATCTCTCCTTCTTCATTGTCGCTTCTTCCAGCTGTTTCCACAGATTTTATAACTTTAGCTATCTGAAGCAAATTAACTTGAAATACAACTCTTATTTAACAAAATGTTACTATATTAACTTCACAAAAATCAAAAAATTACTTCCTCTTTTATACTTAATACATTACGAATTCCAGTATTAATCTTAAAATAGTCGCGTGATATTTGAAAACAGATTTGATGATTGAAAATCATTACGTGACCATTTGCACCTTAAAAAGTGTCACCTGACTTTAAAAAACATCAATTTAAACTTAGAAACGCTCCCTTGGCCATTCAAATGATATTCTGACATTTAAAACGGTCACGTGATCTTCAGGATCCATTTTAACGTTAAAAAAACCGATTTGATGATTGAAAATCATCATGTGACCATTTGAACCTTAAAAAGAGTTACCTGACTTTAAAAAACATCAATTTAAACTTAGAAATGCTCTCTTGACCATTCAAATGATATTCTGACACTTAAAACGGTCACGTGATCTCCAGGATCAGTTTTAACATTAAAAAATAGTCGCGGGACCTTTAAAAACAGATTTGATGATTGAAAATCATCACATGACCATTTGCACAGTAAAAAGAGTCATGATTTTTGAAATATCAGTTTAAATTGTGAGACGGTCATGTGACCTTTGAAAACAGTCATTTAATCTTCAGGATTCCGTTTTGATGTTAAAAAAAGATTCACGTGACCTTTAAAATTAAATTAGGGGCCACCTTAAGGAGTTTTAAGGCAAAAAGTGACAGGATGCACCAAACTGCTTTTTTTTTAACTAACTTCATTTTAACTTAGCATAGCTCTGTTATTTGAGGAGTTACAAAAACATGTAAACAAGGAAAGTTGCAGAAAATTTTATCCTCTACCAGATTGTATTAAAGTGTTTTTCCCCTTAAGGGACTTCTTAAGGAGTTACAAGGCAGAAACTGTCAGGGTGCACCAAACTGTTTTTTTTTAAACTAACTCCATTTTGACTGAAAAATAGGGTTATGTTATCACTTTTAATGTATTACCTGATCATCTTCTAACATCCCACTTTCTTCAAACTCTTCCATATCAGCTGCTTCTTCATCATCATCATCATCTTCTTCATCACATTCCTTTGTTTCACTTCTCATGGCAGCTTCTTCCATACTTTCACCTTTCTCTAAAGTCATCTCAGATATTTTATCCTCCAGTGAGGAAGACTCCTTATCATAATGATGAGTGTCCACCCAACCATTATCTGCATCATCCGACTCTATGATGTGCTCCAGGTCTTTGTTATATTCCATTTGTTCACATCTACATTGATATGTAGACAAACAAAATAGCTGTTGTTTTTGGACAAAAAGTGAGTGTTACCTTCTGGGACATGGCACATTTCTGGTAATTAAAAACTGTTTGTTTTTGGGCAAGTACGGCCTGGCTTTTGATTCATCGCCCGCAGCCCATTGCCATGTGGGACAGTGGTGGACTAAATGATCGCCAGCAGCAACAAACTCTTCAGGAGTAAGCACCCCAGTTTCTTGAAATTTGGATTCCTGTCAAAAATCAAAAAGTCAGTTAAACACTGAACATTGTACTGTTTATCTATCTGAATACCTTTAGAACTGGAGTTAAGTATTCCCCTACTGCTAAAGCAGTGCCTTTTACAGTGTTGATTACGTTTTGCATTGTCAAGCCCCAAATTGAATTCTAGTATTGATTTTTTAACACATCACTTTAAAAATTTTCCTCACACAATAAAGCTGAACTTTTTGTAGTTTTTTTACGGTTTCCAGCCGGGTAGTTTAAGACAAAAAAATTTTGCTTTTCAAATGGAAATCCAATATCAAATAATTAAATCATCTTTGTTTTTCTTTCCTTCCTGTCGGTACAATGTCAATGTCATCTGGTTAAAAAAGAAAAAGAATAACGGCAACACTGTTTTATCAGAACAGTTTTATCCAAACGCGTCATGAATCAAAAGTCACGTGACCTCCATGTGATTTTATAATCATGGTGACACATGATTTTTAAGATAACAGGTTTTGTGCTATAAGCGCGTTTATCAAACATTCCAATATGGTCGGTGACAGTTTGTATTTGTTTATACCGGGAAAATTAAGTTTTTTTGCGGTTTTTACGGTTTAAAGTAAAGACTTGAGGTGGGTGTTTAAAGTACTAAGCCAAATTGTAACGGCAATTCAGGAAAATGCCCAAAGGTGTCAACAGTGGTTGAACGGTTTGAAGTGGAATGATTTTACTCCTACACAATACTCAGTTGTAAGTACAAGTGCTTTCTAGTGCAGTAAACTTATTACATATTTAAGTTACATTTTGAAGCAGCAACTTACTGCATCTGCATACGTTTGTGTATCAAACGAAAACTGCCAAAGTGATCAGTCAAATTGACATTTTACGCTTCCTAGCATAGAGGGCGGTGTTAGAACCCGTCACTTTTAAAGTTGAACCGGCAACATTGCAATTTCTGTTTGCTTTGTGCTTTGTTTGTGGAAACATCATTTATATCTTAACCCTACCTTTAAGTTTAAATTATTGTTGTTGTGTTTATTATCAATAATAAACAATGCAAAAAGTGGAAATAGGCCCTTCCCTTAGTGCAATGCTGTCAATTACAGGTAATTATACATTTTTTTATTCTACACTACATAATATACACAAACTATCTCATAGAGTTCTGTACTTCTAAGGTATTTTAAGATCAACTGGCCTTTTCATCAATGAGACTATCAATATTAAAGAAAAAGTTAGATAAATGAAAGGAAGAACATAAAGCCTGTTTATTTAATCACTAATTAAAGAGAAAGGCTCCACATGTTTTGGTTTTTACATGCCCTAAACATGTGGAGCCTTCCTCTTTAATTAGCCCTTAAATTCATCAGTCTGAAACAATCCTTAGTAGTTAGCAATTTTATGGGTTCCTATAGAACTTTGATATATGTAAAAAAAAACACATTGCAAGTAAAACATTTATGTTAAAATTGCATGTGGTTTCTTTGGGAGATTATATCCTTAAATTACCTGATTTACAAACAATATTCTAATTAGAATGTTTTTTTTTTAGAATCACGTCCCATGAATGGCGGCGACAAAAACTTTTTCAGAAACAATATTTGTTTCACATGTAAAGACATTACCAAACAACCAGTAAAGCATTGTAAGCAATGTCGAATGGTACCATATTGCTGCCAGGAGCATCAGGCGGCTGACTGGAATAACCACAAAACACTCTGTAAGATTATATCAAGGGAAAAGTTTTGTATGCAACTGTATTACCCTAAAACCTTTAAGGAATTGCAGGTGTTTATCTACCAAAGAGGTAAAATTTGGGAGCACAAGCTAAAACGAAAACTAGTTTGGTATGAGTGCCAAATGGGTATGTATCCTAGGGTATGTGCCATTTGTTTTACTCGTGAGAATTTATTTCCTTGTACCCAGTGTCTGACTGTTTCTTATTGCTCTAAGGAGCATGAAATCAAACACAAGGATAATCATGAAAAGTATTGTAAAACCTTGAAGTTTTCCTTGGATATGGATTGTAACTTTTACCATAATGCTCCTGAAGATATTTTGCAAGTAAAAAATATTGATATGGGATTAAAAGAAAGTCTGCAAAGTGTGACTGATGTGTTGGAAAGGTTAGATTTGGACCAATCCTCAGATTATGCAAAGTTTAATTACATACATAACTGCGATCAGGTTTTAAGTGGACTGACAGTTTTGTACGCTTTAGAAGTAACTGGGTTGTTAACCTGTCACAAGTTAACACAAAAGACTTTAGTCTTGCATATAGTGGGGGCAAATACTTTTGAACTCAGCTTGAATTGGACACTTATAATCGAAATATTTGCCCACTGGATTTTTAATCTGGAACTAGTCGACATAACTTTTATAGGACCAGAAGTGGAGGAGTTACCTCAATTAGAAACTAACGTTAAGGAGCACTTTTGTGACAATTGTCTTTTGAGGAAAGTTGATGTTAACATTCGCTTCCACAAGTGCGGCTACCATGAAGTAGTTAACAACTTGGCAAAACCTAATCTTGTGGTTGCCTTTAACAGTGGTTTTCATGAATATCTTGGCTTGACTTATGACCCTTGGAAAAACAGTATATCCAGCCTAATTAAACACGTTGATGTACCCTTAATGCTGACCGCATACACTTTTACAGAAGTCAAAACAGATCTGAAAATAGTTAAGGGAGCTGAAATAGTGTGGGGACCTGCTAAGAATCCTTTTTCAAACGAAAGACCGTTGATCGATTGGGCTTCTGAACACATTCCAATTTACTATATTAATAATTTTCTCACAATATTGAAGAAGAAGTGAATAATGTGTTCAAACAATTCAATTCAGTGTTATTTTTAGACATTATATATTTTTATTTTTTTATACATTTATGTACCTAAATAATAAGTATATGTAATAGTACATTTTTTTATCATACAATAAAGCAAATAATATCATACTTTAGGAGGTTTTTATTAATTTTATATAACAAAATGGTGGAAAAGTTGCATCTGAGCTTTCAAGCTCACAGTACGAAATTTCGTTTTGTTCTAAGAAAGTTATAAACTTTTTAATATTTTTATTAATCAACCGTGATGGTTCCGCTTGGTTTTGCTACCCAGAAAGTTCCACCATCCAAGGCGACGGTAGCACTGGAAATAAAATATTTATCAGACTTTTCAAATGCAGTAAAAAGACTTGAAGTTATTAAAGTATACAAGTCTGGATGTTTACAATGTCTAGATGTTTTAGAATTTCTACAGGAGTATAATTGCATTTCATGGAAGAGTATCGTAAAACGTTTTATTTCATACTGTAAGTGGTAATAGTTATTTAATTCTTAGTTTTTTTGGTGATTTTACACACCCCTATGCATTTTGGACACCAACTATTAAATAGGTTGCTAAAGTTGCTAGTGTTTTTTCAGGTTCTTGAATAGGAAATTTAATGAGGATTCCAAAAATGTGCTTAAAACAGTCATTTTCTCACTCCAAGTGGGTTTTACAGGCGATTTTCTCTCTGACTGTCCTTTCAAACTGTGTTTCTGGCAGTTCAAACTTTGACACCGCTTTTCTCCCTGACTGTACCAAATTTTGTAGTCTTTTTCATGTTATTGGATAGGAAATGTAATGAGGATTCCAAAAATGGGCTTTAAACAGTCATTTTCTCATTCCAAGTGGGTTTTACACGGGATTTTGTTTCTGACTGTCTTTTCAAACTGTGTTTCTGGCAGTTCAAACTTTGATACCGCTTTTCTCCCTGACTGTACCAAATTGGGTAGTGTTTTTTATGTTATTGGATAGGAAATTTAATGAGGATTCCAAAAATGTAATTAAAACGGTCATTTTCTCATTCCAAGTGGGTTTTACAGGGGATTATGTCCCTGACTGTCCTTTCAAACTGTGCTTCTGGCAAATCAAACTTTGACACCGTTTTTCTCCCTGACTGTACCAAATTTTGTAGTGTTTTTTAGTTTATTGAATAGGAAATTTAATGAGGATTCCAAAAATGTACTTAAAACAGTCATTTTCTTACTCCAAGTGGGGTTTACAAGCGATTTTGTTCCTGAGTGTCCTTTCAAATTGTTTCTGGCAGTTCAAACTTTGACACCGTTTTCTTCTCTGGCTGTACCAAATTTTGTAGTGTTTTTCATGTTATTGGATAGGAAATTTAATGAGGATTACAAAACTGCAATTAAAACAGTCATTTTCTCATTCCAAGTGGGTTTTATAGGGGATTATGTCCCTGACTCCTTTCAAACTGTATTTCTGCCAGTTCAAACTTTGACACTGTTTTCTTCTCTGGCTGTACCAAATTTTGTAGTGTTTTTCATGTTATTGGATAGGAAATTTAATGAGGATTACAAAACTGCAATTAAAACAGTCATTTTCTCATTCCAAGTGGGTTTTACAGGGGATTATGTCCCTGACTGTCCTTTCAAACTGTATTTCTGGCAGTTCAAACTTTGACACCGTTTTCTTCTCTGGCTGTACCAAATTTTGTAGTGTTTTTTCACTTTATTGGATAGGAAATTTAATGAGGATTCCAAAAATATGCTTAAAACAATCATTTTCTTACTCCAAGTGGGGTTTACCAGCGATTTTGTCTTTGACTGTTCTTTCAAACTGTGTTTCTGGCAGTTCAAGCTTTGACACCGCTCTTCTCCCTGGCTGTACCAAATTTTGTAGTGTTTTTCATGTTATTGGATAGGAAATTTAATGAGGATTCCAAAAATGGGCTTAAAACAGTCATTTTCTCTCTCCAAGTGGGTTTTACAAGCAATTTTCTCCCTGACTGTCCTTTCAAACTGTGTTTCTGGCAGTTTAAACTTTGACACCGTTTTCTTCTCTGGCTGTACCAAATTTTGTAATTTTTTTCATGTTATTGAATAGGAAATTTAATGAGGATTCCAAAAATGTGCTTAAAACAGTCATTTTCTCATTCCAAGTAGGTTTTACAGGGGATTTTGTCGCTGACTGTCTTTTCAAACCGTATTTATGGCAGTTCAAACTTTGATACCGCTTTTCTCCCTGACTGTACCAAATTTTGTAGTGTTTTTCATGTTATTGAATAGGAAATTTAATAAAGATTCCAAAAATGTGCTTAAAACGGTAATTTTCTCATTCCAAGTGGGTTTTACAGGGGATTTTCTCCCTGACTGTCCTTTCAATTTGTGTTTCTGACAGTTTAAACTTTGACACCGTTTTTCTCCCTGACTGTACCAAATTTTGTAGTGTTTTTTCAGTTTATTGGATAGGAAATTTAATGGGGATTCCAAAAATGTGCTTAAAACAGTCATTTTCTTACTCCTAGTGGGGTTTACCAGTGATTTTGTCTTTGACTGTTCTTTCAAACTGTGTTTCTGGCAGTTCAAGCTTTGACACCGCTCTTCTCCCTGGCTGTACCAAATTTTGTAGTGTTTTTCATGTTATTGGATAGGAAATTTAATGAGGATTCCAAAAATGGGCTTAAAACAGTCATTTTCTCATTCCAAGTAGGTTTTAGAGCGCATTTTGTCTCTGACTGTCTTTTCAAACTTTGACACCGCTTTTTTCCATGACTGTTCCAAATTTTGTAGTGTTTTTATAGCTTATTGAATTGGGAATTTCATGAGGATTTCAAAAATGGCTTTAAAACTGTAGGTATAGCTAAAATTTGCTGATTAAAACTTACTATACGGTGTAGGTTCCAGCTTTTCTTGGGGCTTTCCATGTAAGCTTGACGTCTTTCTTCTCAACTGCATTTTTGTGGGTGGCTCCACTCTGAAACATTAAAAAGTCACAGAAACAAGCACATTTAACAGTAATAATTATAGTTTGATTGTATGATTAATGTCCGTTTCCCCAACATTAGCTAAGCTGAGTTTAACGACAGCTTAGATAAGTTTAGTTTATACTCTGTAATTTTGCACCTCAACTTAGCTTAAGTTGTATTTAAAATCGACTTAGAAAACCGGCATAAGTATAATTTATAGTACTTACACCTTTCGTTCCATGACAGTTCACTGATTTAAAGTATTTGTCATTTCCAGAGATTTGGAAACTGCCTACTGCTTTATCGCCATCTCTGACTTGAACAAAGAATCCTGAAATAACAGTAAAGTTGTATGTCTGACACTTTTGATCGAAAAAATTGCATACAAGGTGTTCAACACACAAATTCGATGCATTTAAGCATTGTTATCTCAGAAACTATAGTTGATAGAGCTTTAGTTTGTTGCGCATTTTATTGCTAAATAATTTGGTAACACCCTGTATAGAAAAAAATTATTAATCTTCGCTTTGAACCTACAGTAAAATTGTAGTAATATTATTTTTGAAGCATAACTAAACACTTAATTATACCCTGTCTGTAACAGGCTACAATGACAAAGCAAGTTTTTCAACATAATTAGTTATAATATCACTGCCAAGTTCAGGTATATTTCTTTTGTTCGTCATATACGATAATTAGAGAGGTATAGCAGTTTGTGAACCAAGCAATTTTTTTAATTTTAAAATCGAGGTTTGGCAACCTTGATGTCAATTAACACTATTGCATTGAAATAATACCTTTAAAAGGTTTTCCTATAATATTGATCACCACTTCTTCCTCTGGTTTAACTTCGGTTTTGTCCAAACTGATTTTGTATGGAAAACGCGATTTTTGGGGCGCCACTGGATGTTTTGGTGTCATGTCGTCACAAACTCCTTCAGGAGCACCGGCTGAATAGCCCCATGCCGTGGCGATAATAGACAAAAGTGTAACCAAAATCAGTCGCGTCATTGTTGTTTCAAATCTAAAATAATATTAATTAAAAAAAAAAATAATAAAAACTAACGCATTCAACACAAGAAAACATTTTAACTGACCCCTTAATTAAAAACGTGTCTCTCATGTATAAATTAAGTTACCACATATAAACCAGTTGTATCGATATGTCGTTGCACTTATTTCTTAATTTTTAATCGAACGCCCCATAATTATGTAAAACGTGTTACCACAACATACAGTCTTTGTATGAGTTGACCTTATTTAATTTAAACAAACACTTTTCTTGACAGTCTTTTTCCGCATTTTATTCAATGACCACTTTTTGAATCAATTTACCTTACTCAAGATGATTAAAAATTACCATATAAATACAATTTGAAGGTTACTATCTAAATGGGTATGGCATTGATACAAAAAAATGCTTTGCTATGGACTTACTTTTCAATTAGTAATAATTATAAAATAAGCAATTAAAAAACGCTTAATTGCAAAAAAATACACCGTAATTATTATTGATATTTGTTTCTGATTGAACACTGTTAATTTCAGTTGAATATTATAAAATTGTCATGTAAACACTGATTAATAACGTAAAGTTTGTTCATATATTATACTGTTATTCAATGTGCTTTATTAGAGTTTGAATTTTATTAGTAATTTTATTTTTTTGATCTATCTTACCTACACAATTATTGTATAAAATGTATCTGGTTTTTTGAGTGTGGTTTGCAAGATGTACAGGGTGTCTCAAATTCGGAGTTAGTTATTCCTACAAATAACTGAAATATTAACTTGCAATGAGTAACAGACCCAATAAGAAATTACTTTTTCAGTATTTTCACACAAATTTAAGTAATTATCCACTAAAGAAGTAATTTTTAAATTAAGGGTAGAAAACGAGGTAATTTGGTGTACACGATTGGTGATTGTGAGGTATTACAAGGCATTTTGAGATATTTATAAGGCATTTGAGAGTATTTTGAGGCATTGTCTCTATATTTCAAAATGTATAGTGTATTAATATAACAAAATTGACTGAAAATTGAACAAGAAGACCATAGGCACATATGTAATTATTATGGTAAAATCTTTGTTGCATGATATTGAGTTGAAACAATATTCATTACAAATTATTATAATATTCTAACAATTTTTCTACATTTAAACTACATTTTTAAGGTCACGTGACAAGTTTTTGACAGGTGTCAACTAGCTTTTACAGTGATGCAAGCTCAAAATTGTATTATAAACGTCACGTAACGTGTATTTTACAATTTCAGCTTTTACAACTGTCTAAATTTAATTTACCAAATGATCACATTTAAATTACATTTTAAAGTCACGTGACTGTTTTTGACAGGTGTCAGTTGGCTTTGACACTGTTGCAAGCTCTAAAATGGCATAATCAAAGTCACGTGATGTGTATGTGTCTCTTGCAATTTCAGCTTTTACTGTGTTGTTAAATGTCTAAAATAGTGTTAATTTACCAAATTTTTAAATTTTAAACTACATTTTAGAGGTCACGTGACTAATTTTGACAGATGTCAACTGGCCTTCACAGTGTTGCAAGCTCAAAATTGTATTATTTACGTCACGTAACGTGTATTTTACAATTTCAGCTTTTACAACTGTCTAAGTTTAATTTAACAAATGATCAACATTTAAATTACATTTTAAAGTCACGTGTGACTGTTTTTGACAGGTGTCAGTTGGCTTTGACAGTGTTGCAAGCTCTAAAATTGCATAATCAAAGTCAGTATAATATGTCTCTTGGAATTTTAAGTGTCTTTATTTGACACGTGCTAACTTGGTTACTATGACAGTTAGAAGATTCGTGCAAACGTCAAAATATAACCCGTAATTTCAGGCAACCGTACAACAAATATTTTTTGTTTGTCAGAATTTGGAAAAACAGTCACGTGACCTTAGAAAATCAATTTTAAGCTTTCGGCACAAGGTAAAATTAAGTGTGAAAAATAAAAATAAAAAGGTAGAATGACAGCCAGCAGACAGTTATTATCTAAATGTCTGTCAAGATTTATATTTTTCAAAATTAATAACTGAAAAATTGGACTTAATTTTATGCAACTGAAAATCCACACCATTAAATATGATTATGTACTGCCAAGAAAAATTTTAGAAATCTAATGTTCGTTTTTCCAATAATGGCTAAGTGGAGTTTAATGACAGATAAGTTTAGTTCAGTGTGTTATTTTGCACCTGATCTGTCACAGTCAAACCTCAACTTAACTTAAATTCGACTTGGAAGTGTATAAAAGCTACTTATTTACACTATTCAACACACACTCACCTTTAGTATCGTTGAGTTGATATCGAACTGAATACTGAAGCCGGCGACCAAGAACTTCTGTATATTTTACTTTCAAATCTACCAACATACTGGAAGGGTTGCCACACTAGCATCATATGCAAACATTAATTAAAATAATTATTGTTACATAATCGAAAGCCGATGTTGGATTATCAAATTAGCTTTTTCTGGCCAACTATGCGAGGAAATTTTATTAATATGGCCATAAAGAGTACAATCTAATTTTCCGGTAAATTTCCAAAAATTTAACATTTTCCAACTCGAAAATTACCGCTTTTACATCTCTGCTATCAAGTCTCTAGAATGTGACAGGAACCGCCTTTGTCAGCAAATTCTGTCACATTCTATCAAAACTTTTATTCAAAATTCCACTCCACACTTTCAAGAATTAGGGCCCTGTTGTTGAATCTGGTCAGTTTTTGCTTTAATCACTTTCCCCCTAAACGTTTTCGTTTTTGGGATATTGACTTGGAATAAGAACAGACGAACGGTTGAAAATAGAGGAAAACGGTTTACATGTTCCTGTATGTGTTCATGTAACTGATTAGAGCAAAAACTACCTAAACTAGAAGGAAAATCCGTTGTTGCCACTGATTTCATGTAGATGCAGCAACGCTGGAATCACAAAAATATTTTAGATGTATTCCTTTTATGGTCATATTACCTAATAAAATTGAAAAATGAAAAATGAAAAATTTTAAAGTGCTTTTTTTGTACTTATTTCACTTAATTTAAGGTCCTTTGGTATAAATATGTTTTTTGCTGTGCATTAGAACCCTCCTGGAGCAAAATAAAAAATTGCCAAAATTGCACTTTTAGCAAAAACGGCATTTTTTCAGTTTTGGAATAATTGTAACTTTTTTATTTAAACTCTTATAGTTTTCACTAAAACGCCATTAGAAAGAGGATAAAAAATACTACAAAATGAGCCAAAACTGGCCTCTCTAGCTCTTCATGTTACCGAGATATTGTATTTCAAAAAGCGGTTAAAAATACCCCTAATACCCCCCTATTCTTTCAATTTTTGTGAAAGATGAAAATAATGTGCTTTTTTTGAACTTATTTCATTTAATTTAAGGTCCTTTGGTATAAATATGTTTTTTGCTGTGCATTAGAACCCTCCTGGAGCAAAATAAAAAATTGCCAAAATTGCACTTTTAGCAAAAACGGCATTTTTTCAGTTTTGGAATAATTGTAACTTTTTTATTTAAACTCTTATATTTTTCACTAAAACGCCATTAGAAAGAGGATAAAAAATACTACAAAATGAGCCAAAACTGGCCTCTCTAGCTCTTCATGTTACCGAGATATTGAATTTCAAAAAGCGGTTAAAAATACCGCTAATACCCCCCCATTCTTTCAATTTTTGTGAAAAATGAAAAATTTTAAAGCGCATTTTTTGTACTTATTTCACTTAATTTAAGGTCCTTTGGTATAAATATGTTTTTTGCTGTGCATTAGAACCCTCCTGGAGCAAAATAAAAAATTGCCAAAATTGCACTTTTAGCAAAAACGGCATTTTTTCAGTTTTGGAATAATTGTAACTTTTTTATTTAAACTCTTATAGTTTTCACTAAAATGCCATTAGAAAGAGGATAAAAAATACTACAAAATGAGCCAAAACTGGCCTCTCTAGCTCTTCATGTTACCGAGATATTGAATTTCAAAAAGTGGTAAAAAAATTCCTTTTATGGTCATATTACCTAATAAAATTTTTGTTTTCTATATACACTACCTCGCATTCTTAATTTGGCCATTTTTTGGTTTACACACACCAAAATGACTCACCCTGTATACTTTCCCAACTAAATACACTTGAATTTCATTAGCATATATTTGAATATCTTCCTCCTTATTCTCATAATTTGTTCTTGTAGTTTTCAGTTCAAGGTAAGATATGTAGAGATTTATGGAGAGCGCACCAAACCATATAGAATACAGGGTGATTCATAATGATAGAATAAAGGCTAACAGGTCTTGTACATAATGATGCTTTTTGACTGAATTTAGGGGGCTGAAAGACGAATATTACTAATGAGGATCATCATATTCTTTCTACCTTGGTATACGAGCAATGTTTTACTCACAAAATGAACTTTGTGTACAAGGAAGGATTTGACTACTACAAGTAGGGTTTATTAAACGTCACGAGGAAAAATAAGCACATTATAATGGTTTTGTTGTGTTTTATCCAATCGTTCTGAATCATCCTGTATATTACCGATATATTGCAGACTAGAACTTGGTAAATTTACAAATTAGACGGTTTCTTGACCTATCGTTGAATTGCGAAATACACACTCGCCTTGCCTAATTGGGATTCAGAGAGTTATTTAAGAACTTTTTTTTCAATCCATTGATTGTATTGAAAAATCTTGTTCGTGCAACTATACAAGGTTGTGCAATATCAAGATAAAATGTTTAAGACAAGGTTAGCTTGATACCAAGTACAAACACAAATAATGACAATATACAGAGTGAGTATATTAAAACAGTTAAAATAGTCTCTCTATCCCAGGAGAAGTGAAAGGGAATTTTACTACAGGAATGCATTAGGGTATTTTTGTCCTAAAGAGCCTTCTTCGGAAGATATTTCCGAAAAACTGTGTTAACGCACATAAAGTGCTTTACAAGCGTTACACGGTTATTTGAAAAAATATCAAAAAAGTGTATGACGAGAAAGTTACAGGAAATTTCATCCTTAACAAGGTTGCGTTAGAGCACCTTGGCCCTAAAAGGTCTCATCAAGGAGATATTTTCTAAAAACTGTGTCAAAACCAAAATAGTGTTTTAAAAACCCTAAACCAGTTCAACAAAGCCTAACTACACCATTTACACATGTAGTTTAGAAAGCGTCAGTGGAATTTTAGAAACTATAAGATGGATTTAAAAAGTATCACTTGTATTTCAGAAAAGGTACTTTCAATTTTAGAATAATAACTTTGATTTTCGAAATTGCAATTTGTATTTCAGATTAGTCATTTGTATTATAGAAAAGAGCAGTTGGATTTTAGACATGGTCATTTGTAATTTGGAAAATTGAAGTTGAGCAAAAAAAGTAAATAAAAAAAAGTAAATAGTTTAACGAATATTTTTAATAACATTGTGGTTTAAGCAGTTCAATGAAAAATCGATTTATCTCGAAAACCGTTTATTTTATCGAAATAAAGGAAGAGTACAATTTTTTGATAAAAATGTCAAGAGTATCCATTAATGGCGTTTGCAGCTGAAAATAATGACAGCTGTCAAAGTTTAAGCAAATTGTGTCTTAGGTCCAGTTAGTTCCAGCCTTTCGAAGACGAGATACCTGGTTTTCATGTCAAATAGAAGGTCTCTTTCGATAAAACATTAAACCCAATAATGATTACAATATACAAAGTGTTTCAAAAGTTACGGCCAAAAACGTTAATTGGAAGGCAGTTCTTTGGGGCTCAATATTTCCCTTAAGAGTGACTTTAAAAAAAAATTATATGAACAAATCGTATTATTTTGAACTCCCCTGCATGCCCCCGAGAGATTGTCATATAGTTATGGGACACCCTGTATATTTTATATAAATTAATACTCCCGATGGGCGGGTTTTTTTGCTTAAAGTGATATTATAAAAAAACAATAAACTAATAACCACATAGAAACACAAAAAAATCTGAAATTGAAATAACGCATTCTAAAATACAAGTAACCTTTTCTGAAATACAACTTACGTTTTCTAAAACCAAATTTACGATAATGAAAAACAAGTTATAGATTCTGAAATCCAACCTATATTTTTAAAATCCGAGTGATATTTTCTAAACTACATGTGTAAATGGTGTAGTTGTTTTTGAAACTCCATAATGTTGGTATATTTTTGAAAAGGTCATTTTTTAGCTTATTTCAAATTTGTGGCAACAGTGGTAAGTCAATAAATGACGGATTCCCTATAAGAGAAAACGACCCACGTTTTGTTCATTTTAAGTCATCATCAGAGCAATTCTTTTATGGGTGTTGTGAACAACGTCAAAACGTCCGTAAATCACATTTAAAAATTGAAGGAAAAAGTATAGTCGACGCATTATAAAAAAACAAATTTATTTTTGATCGAAATTGTATAAAATAAAAACTTCTTTAAAGCCTCTATAACCCAAAACTAAACTTAAATATTACTATTATGGCTACAACTGGTGTAAAGGTACGTGAATGTAATAATATTAAAGATTTTCAGCGTGTAATTCGTCCTGGAAATCTATTTTCTTCATATTACTAGTTCTAGATTGCGAAAAAAGATAAAAAAAGTCTCCTTTAGTCACTTTTATGAAAACACACAGTCGATGGCACTTTCTTTTAAAAATACAAAAGAGACTTATTACACAGCTGCCTGAATTGGTCCTATAGTGTAAACATGCCTTAATATTACTACAGAGTATTGCACAAATGCATTAAAAACATTTTTTATTTTCCTGATTACAAAAGTGATTTAAATTAACAGGAACTTCCACTGACTAATAAAATTAATAATTGTACGTACTGTATTAATTTAGAGTTGTTTTTTTTTTTGGCAGGACTAAAACGTTTATTTATATACAAAAGTGTAAAAAACTAATTAGCTAATAATACTTACAAGATATATATTACAGAAAGATTCTATGTAAGTGTGAGATTAAGTGTTTTTGCTAGTTTCGTACTGCTGCTTCTTCTCCTCTGGGTGGACCATATTCATCCCCATCATCTGGAAATTTCATTCAA
Source organism: Ips typographus (assembly GCF_016097725.1). Lineage (NCBI taxonomy): Eukaryota > Metazoa > Arthropoda > Insecta > Coleoptera > Curculionidae > Ips > Ips typographus. Next base: position 2,511,908 of record NC_138430.1, on the reverse strand, counting down.
AATAACTAATTTAATTGAAATTTTAGTAGAGACAGAATAATTAATGATTTTTTCTGTTGAAAAATGACGATTCTCAATTAAAATGTGTAATTTCTGAAGAATTTCTGAAATTTGCTTTAGCGTTTAAAGTGACACTTACGTGTTTCACCGTGTATCTCTCTTAATTGAAAAAGTAAATTTCTGAAAAAATTACAGAATATACAGGGTGAACCACTTCACCATCCATCCCAAAAAAAATGGCGATTCTCAATTAAAATGTGTAATTTTGAGGAATTTTTTAAAATTGCTTTAGCGTTCAAAGTGACACTTACCTGTATCTCCCTTAATTGATAAAGTAAATTTCTGAAAAAATTATAGAGTATACAGGGTGAGCCACTTCACCATCCATCCCAAAAAAAATGGCGATTCTCAATTAAAATGTGTAATTTTGAGGAATTTTTGAAAATTGCTTTAGCGTTCAAAGTGACACTTACGTGTTTCCCCCTGTATCTCCCTTAATTGATAAAGTAAATTTCTGAAAAAATTACAGAATATACAGGGTGAGCCACTTCACCATCCATCCCAAAAAAAATGGCGATTCTCAATTAAAATGTGTAATTTTGAAGAATTTTTGAAATTTGTTTTAGCGTTCAAAGTGACTTACGTGTTTCACCCTGTATCTCACTTAATTGATAAAGTAAATTTCTGAAACAATTACAGAATATACAGGGTGAGCGACTTCACCATCCATCCCAAAAAAATGACGATTCTCAATTAAAATTTGTGGTTTTGACGAATTTTTGAAATTTGCTTTAGCGTTCAAAGTGACACTTACGTGTTTCACCCTGTATCTCCCTTAATTGATAAAGTAAATTTCTGAAAAAATTACAGAATATACAGGGTGAGCCTCTTCACCATCCATCCCAAAAAAATGGCGATTCTCAATTAAAATGTGTAATTTTGAGGAATTTTTTAAATTTGTTTTAGCGTTTAAAGTGACACTTACGTGTTTCACCCTGTATCTCCCTTAATTGATAAAGTAAATTTCTGAAAAAATTACAGAATATACAGGGTGAGCCACTTCACCATCCATCCCAAAAAAATGGCGATTCTCAATTAAAATGTGTAATTTTGAGGAATTTTTTAAATTTGTTTTAGCGTTTAAAGTGACACTTACGTGTTTCACCCTGTATCTCCCTTAATTGATAAAGTAAATTTCTGAAAAAATTACAGAATATACAGGGTGAGCCACTTCACCATCCATCCCAAAAAAATGGCGATTCTCAATTAAAATGTGTAATTTTGAGGAATTTTTTAAATTTGTTTTAGCGTTTAAAGTGACACTTACGTGTTTCACCCTGTATCTCCCTTAATTGATAAAGTAAATTTCTGAAAAAATTACAAAATATACAGGGTGAGCCACTTCACCATCCATCCCAAAAAAATGGCGATTCTCAATTAAAATGTGTAATTTTGAGGAATTTTTGAAATTTGCTTTAGCGTTCAAAGTGACACTTACGTGTTTCACCCTGTATCTCCCTTAATTGATAAAGTAAATTTCTGAAAAAATTACAGAATATACAGGGTGAGCCACTTCACCATCCATCCCAAAAAAATGGCGATTCTCAATTAAAATGTGTAATTTTGAGGAATTTTTGAAATTTGCTTTAGCGTTCAAAGTGACACTTACGTGTTTCACCCTGTATCTCCCTTAATTGATAAAGTAAATTTCTGAAAAAATTACAGAATATACAGGGTGAGCCACTTCACCATTCATCCCAAAAAAATGACTATTCTCAATTAAAATATGTAATTTTGAGGAATTTTTTAAATTTGTTTTAGCGTTCAAGTGACACTAACGTGTTTCACCCTGTATCTCCCTTAATTGATAAAGTAAATTTCTGAAAAAATTACAGAATATACAGGGTGAGCCACTTCACCATCCATCCCAAAAAAATGACGATTTTGAATTAAAATGTGTAATTTTGAAGAAGTTTTTAAATTGGCTTTAGCGTTTAAAGTGACACTTACGTGTTTCACCCTTTATCTCTCTTAATTGAAAAAGTAAATTTCTGAAAAAATTACAGAATATACAGGGTAAGCCACTTCATCATCCATCCCAAAAAAATTACGATTCTCAATTAAAATGTGTAATTTTGAGGAATTTTTGAAATTTGCTTTAGCGTTCAAAGTGACACTTACGTGTTTCACCCTGTATCTCCCTTAATTGATAAAGTAAATTTCTGAAACAATTACAGAATATACAGGGTGAGCCACTTCACCTTCCATCCCAAAAAAAATGACGATTCTCAATTAAAATGTGCAATTTTGAGGAATTTTTGAAATTTGTTTTAGCTTTCAAAGTGACACTTACGTGTTTCACCCTGTATCTCCCTTAATTGATAAAGTAAATTTCCGAAAAAAGTTTGAGAATATACAGTCTGAAACAGGGTGAATTACCTTACCCTGTGAAAAAATGGCGATTCTATATTAAAACTTGTAATTTTGAGGAACTTTTGAAAATTCAAAGTGACTAACGTGTTTCACTCTGTATCTCCTTTAATCGACGGAGTAAAATTCTGAAAGAAATACAGGATATACAGGTCACTTCACCAATCATAAGAATATGGAAATTCTCAATTAAAATTTGTCGTTTAAAGAAATTTTTGAAAATTAGTGAAAATGAAACAGTAAAACACAATTTCAGTGAGTATTTTCGAAATCTGAGGGTTACGGTACTAAAATTTGTTGCGTAGGCAGTAAATTAACCTTAAAATCCAGGGACGTATAGAATTTTTTCCATAAACATCTCTTACTTTACTCAAACTGTGATAAATCCTTTTGGAAATGAAGGAAAGTCAGAAAAGCAATGAAAAGCCATTTCAGTCAGGATTTTCGAAATCTGGAGGTTACGGCCCTGAAATTTGTTGGGTAGGTAGTAAATTGGCCTTAAAATCCAGAGACGTACTGTATTTTTTCCATAAACAAACCTTACTTACTATTTACCAACCTTACTAGATCAAAAATGAAAGAATATCAGTTAAAATGCAATGAAACACAATTTCCCTTAGTAAATCTGTACAATGCAATATTGATCACCCTGTATAACAAATTGAGATACAAAAATAGTGACTTACCATCCCCGCCTTCTTCCTCTCTCTGAATATCTTTGTAGTCCTGCTCCTCATGTTTTTTACTATCAATATTAATCCCTTTTTGATGCAATTCATTACTCAAACCCGGTTTTAGGGCATTTTCGGCAAAACCTAATCCTTCATTGTTATCAAACACTTCCTGCGCCAAATTGTCTTTTTCAGCCTCATCAACACCTTTTTCAATTTTCTGTTTGTCCTCCAGCTGAGGTTGTTCGTTTTGGTTTTCCCTATTTTCGGGCGGTTCAACCACTCCTTGAGGCGGTTTCAAGTTCACTTCCTTTTTGACAGATTCCGGCGTTACTGTGGGCGCATTCATCGGTCTTGCGCCGTTTAAAACTCCTTCGGAAGGCGACATTTTTGGAACCGCTTTCGTTGAACTGCTTGGATTTTCTGCCATTTTCAAAAGCGGTAAATTTACTACAGACTTTTCAGAAGCTTTATTGGCTTGTAAGGCGTTTAGTGAGTTTACTTTCTCATCTGGTGGTTCTCCACATTTTTTCTAAAAAAATCACAGTTTTATGGGAGTTACAGTGGATATGCCAACTTACCCTTAAGTTCTCATATTTGTTGAATAACAATTGAATATCTTCATTATACATTTTTATAATTCTTTGAGACTCACTCTCTTCAGTTTTACGAAGAGCATCCTTAAGCTGGCCATTTTGAATTTCTATGTCAACAAGTTGTGACTGCAATTAAAGTAAAACAACTACAATTTTTCCATTAACTAAAAAAAAAGTCACCTTAATGTTTTCTTTTGTGCCCTTAACTTTCTTCAATTCTTCCTCAACTTCCTGTAACTTTGACTGCAAACTGTTAATTTCATCAAGTTGTTTTTTCTGAATGTTACTACTTTCATCTTTAAAATCATCAAATTCAGTCTAAAAACTAAGGATACAGACTAATGTTTTTAATGAAATTAGTGTTACCTGAAGTAGGTTGAAATGCTGTTGTAAAGAGCTGTATTTTAGTTGAGCATCATGTGTCAATTTTTGTTCTTTATTTTTTTCTTCATTGATTTTAACCTCCCAACTGTCTTTGGTTTGTTGGTGTTCAGCTTTTTCATTTTTCAGACTTTTCTCTAATTTTAGTTTATAGTCTGATATAACTAAAAAAATGTTGTAACAGAAAATCTGTTGTTAAGATTACACTACCTTTTTTACACTTATTATTTAAACTTAAGTAAAATATGAGAAAATCAAGTCAAAAATTACAATGTATGTTTTGCACAAATACAAAAAATCCCTCTGAAAAGATTTTTATAAGAACAATTATAACAATCTTTGTACTAAATTACCTAACTTGGATTTTTGTTTGACCTCATTTAATTTGTACCAAAAAGCAAACTTACCTTGTAATTGAGTTGACAAATTTTCTTGTTGGCGATGGCAAACAAAATTAGACTTTTTAACTTCATCTAGTTGAGATAAAGTGCTGTTGTAACAGGCAACTAGGCCGGTGATAACTAATACTGCACAAATGTACAGGAAGAGTTTTGCCTTAGGGCCCCTAATTACCCTGGAACTAGTCGAACTCAGACCCATAGAAACCATTGAAATTCTTTTCACAGTCTATTGTATGGAATTTTGTGTTAGAATGTGTTTAAACATTTATTGTTTTTGCATTAACTTTCCCTTATTTTTATTTTGATTTTGAATATTTTTTATTTTTAAAAGATTTTTGACAAGTGATGTAGGAATGTCAACAAAAAGAACTGTCAAAAATGGTAATTTTAAAGTTAATGAATTGAAGGTATACGTACTCAGATGTGCTATAGATAAAGAATTTTTCATTTCAAAGGTCTTTATGGCAAGCCGTTTTACTTTTTATTACATTTTCAACCTCAAATGTCATAAAAACTGTTTTAACGAGTGTATTAAAATGATACTTTGTTTTCATTATCAGATAATGAAAACGTTTCTATTATGTGATAATAAAAACACATATCAAAAAAATGAATGTACTTTTTTTTACACTTATTTTCATTATCAGATAATGAAAACGTTTTCATTATGTGATAATAGAAATAGAAGTCATAAAAACTACCAGCGTTTTTAAGACATTTTAAAATCAGATGCATTTAAATTATCAGATAATGGAAATTAGTTTTTATTATGTGATAATGAAAACAAGTATCAAAAAAACGCATTTTGTTTTTATGATACTTATTTTTTAGACACTATTAAAATTGTGATAATTTAAAGGAAAAAAACTAAAATTGACAACCAGTGACAAGCACCTTTAATGACGTTTTTGACATTGCTGAACTTAGACTGTGACGATTTCGGGGTCACTGTAAACACTCTAATAAACGACGATAAAATACGTGTGTTATATTGACTAGTTCGGTTAATTATTTCTCTTTTCACTAATCAGACGATAATCTGACTGTGCTGATTGTACACAATCACGTGACAAATGTCAAACTGTCAAGGTTCAAATTGAGTTTAAAAATCCTTAAAGCGGTCATCTGACCGTGCATAATGCAGTTTTTAACTTGAAAATTCTCTCAAGCTTTTGAAAATTCGAAAATCAATCGAGTGTCAGAGAAACAGGTTATATCAAAAAGTTAAACTTACCTTTTTGAGATTTAAGGTTTCAAATACAACGGTGCAAAGGGGGGTTACTATTGATATTGACTATTGTTTTACTTTAATTCAATAATAAACAATTGTATTAATTTAGTTCTAATCTGCTTTCTGTACCCAGCCCTTGCCGCCCAGCTCTATATTCTTGCTGAACTGACAGCTGACCATTTTAATTCCACTTGACAGTTCACAGTTACAGTTGACAGTGTCACTCGTATTGACGTTCGACAGATTGTAAACTTTTCCTTTCTCTGCAAAGTAAACTCGGCAAAATGGTAGGTATTTTGAATCCTTTTTGTAAAATATTAAAAATCTTCGCCTAATTCAATCATCGTCACTTCAAACTGTTGCTACTTTCAGTTTCTGTGGATTTAAAAATAATCTTAGTAGTTATTTTGCAGTTTTGTTTGTTTTTTTTTGCAAATTTTCATTACAATGGTATTTTCAGTACCCGACCAAACTAACACTTTTTACTAATATGTTTTCTTGTTTTTAGTCGCTGGTAATTCCAGAAAAGTTTCAACATATTCACCGTATTCTCAATACCAACATCGATGGTAAAAGGAAGGTTATGTTTGCCTTGACCGCCATCAAAGGGGTTGGTCGAAGGTACTCCAACATTGTCCTCAAAAAAGCCGACGTCGACTTGGACAAACGCGCTGGAGAATGTTCAGAGGAGGAGGTTGAAAAAATCATTACCATCATGGCTAACCCCAGACAATACAAAATTCCAGACTGGTTCCTCAACAGGCAGAAGGATATTGTTGATGGTAAATACAATCAAGTAAGTAAAAAATGCTTTATATTTTGCCTAACATAACAGTACAAACTGTGCACAATAAAACGACCAGTTTGTTTTCTTTATAATCATACTGGTTGGTAGCTTGTGCAAAAGAAATGTACAAAGCGCAAGTTAGTTGATGCAAATCAGGTCTAATTGTGTGTATCAGGCACTTCTTAGTGCAATCTGAGAAGCATAATTAGGTAACAAGTGTCAACTACTTTGTGGTCAATCAACCAAACTTTGTAACAGTTAATTTAGTAATTAAACTTGTTTTTATTGTTTGAACAGTTGAAATCAAAATAGAAACATCATTTTTTTCTGTAAAATATGTAGCTTTAGCATTTGTGTTTTCTTTTAGCTCACATCCGCTGCTCTGGATTCAAAACTCCGTGAAGATTTGGAGCGCATGAAGAAAATTCGTGCTCACAGAGGTATGAGACACTACTGGGGTCTCCGTGTGCGTGGTCAACACACCAAAACTACCGGCCGTCGTGGACGCACTGTCGGTGTATCCAAAAAGAAGTAATTCTTTACTTATTTTTAATATATTAAATTTAAAACCATTCTATTTTTTAATTGTCATATTATTGAATATTTTCCAGGTTATTACATCCTTTTCATATTTTTCCTTGTCAAAGTTAATCTCCTGCAAGTATTGCTATTAATTAATGCCCTTTTACATGGAAAGAGAACAGAAAAAATAGAATATTGACTAATTTTTTATGAAACACCCTGTATTATGAGTCAATAGATCTTTTTCTTCTGGTTCCAAATATATATAATAAGTTGACATTTGGTTTAGCCGTTTTCGAATTATTGGCATTTAAGAATTGTGATTTTTAGTGTTTCAAAAACACAGTTGCCATGGATTTGGATGATTTCAAGGTTATAGACGACATTTTCTGAGTCGGATGACAGGTGTCAATTTCACTTTGCAGTGTTGCCAGTTTCAAGTTTAATATGTCACGTGACATGCTTTTACAATTTTAGCTTTCTCAGCTGTTTAAATCTAATTTACAGTACTAATACTAATTAACATGTACATTAACACACAATTGCAACAACGTACTTTTATGCTAAATTAAAACTTGGATGAGACAATTTAAGTAATAAATGACAGTCAAAACAACGCTTAACCTAACCTAGAAATACGTTAGTGCTATTGGTCATTAAAGATCCTCTTTTGATTGATATTTTTAAAAAGGAAAACTAGATTTCTAGAAACTAGAAAACTTGCAATTATTTTATTGGAAAAAATAACGTTTAATATTTTTTGCTTCAAAAACGTACTTTTCTGAAACACTAAAAAAAACACAAAACTGATCAAGTTTCAAAAAAACAGCAAAACTAATTTTCATAACTAACCCTATTTTTAGTGGTACTGAGGGCAAATACAATTTCAAAATTCCGCATAGGAAACTAGTGATAAGAAGAGAGAAACTACTAGAAAACAGAGAGCTACAGAAAGATGACTTTCTCTTAATTAAATTAAAACATTATTATTAGGGAACTTTTTGCCAAGAAAATATCTGGGGATTTTAGGTCTGACATTTACAAGTTGGTATGTGTCAAATAAGGATAACTTTCATCTTTAAAGAAACAAAAAAAAGCGGAAGTATTAAAGAAACGGAAGGAGATGAAAAGTATTAAAAGTCAGGAATAACAATGTACAAAAATTTTTTTGGAGGGCTTTACTCGATGGATCTGGCAACCTTGCGCGGCTAACTTCTCTCTAGTCGGACACGTGGTGCGTTAAACAATTGCGCAGTGTCCCTGTACTAGTTTTGACAGCTGATCTGTCACATCATCCATTTGTTTTCATTTTAAGACCTGTTTAAAAATTTTCAGTGTCCTTTTCACACCATAAAAAATGAGTAACCCAAATAAATACATTCAGGTAGCAGGAAGTAGCCAGGGCATAACGAGCAGTGATCAGGTTGTGCAAGAAGTTTTGAATACATTCACTGATCTGCGGCATTATTCAAGACAAATCGAAAATGAACTGGAAACTACCCAAAACCATACAAGAGAGTTGTACTTGAAGGAGAGCAAGAATATAAGTAGCCTGCACGATCAGATAACTGCCTGCGACACGATTTTGGAAAGAATGGAAAATATGTTGCTTGCATTCCAAAACGATTTAGGTAATATTAGCAATGAGATTCTCACACTGCAGCGCAAGTCGATTTCAATGAGCCAAGAACTGACCAACCGACAGGCTATCAGAGGACAGTTAAGTCAGTTTATAGACGATATTGCCGTTCCTGAAACTCTGATAGTGGCTACCATGGATTTGCCAGTTACAGACAAGGAGTTTGTTGCCCAACTTCAAATACTGAGTCACAAGCTAAGTTTTATGAAACAACAGAGCTTTCAGGACACTAAATCGTGTGAGGACGTTAAAGGCGTTCTTGAAACGCTAAAAGTTAAAGCCATGTCAAAAATTAAAGCTTACCTATTTGAACAAATAGACAAGTTCAAGCGTCCAATGACAAACTATCAAATTCCCCAAAATGCGCTATTGAAGCATAAATGCCACTATGAATTTATACTTTCAAACGAACGTAATGACGCCCTTCAAGTTCGCTCACAGTATACTGATACAATGAGTAAAATTTATTTCTCCTACTTTAAATCATATGAAGGGAGAGTGATGAAGTTATTGTACGAAGAAAAGGCTACCAAAGATGATCTTATGGGTATCGAAGATACGGCTACAAGAAGTTTGTTCAACAAAAGTTTGAAGCATAAAGCAACAGTTTTTACTATTGGAAATAGAGGAAATGTGTTGGCACAACAGTTGGAAGCTCCTATTATAGTACCACATGCAGAAACAAAAAATAAGGTATGTATATTTGGTTTAATGAATGTTTAGAAGTTGGAAGCAGGGATTGATCATTCCTATACTTAAGAACATTAGAAATATTTTAATTTGGCTTCTTAAATCTGTCTAACATTGCAAATTTCTATTGCATAAAGCAAAATTGAGAGATGTTGATTCTGTTTAAAAGCTGCATATTAAACTGGATATAAAAGGACAATAACTGTATACCTGCAAGGTACTCATCAAGTTGCTTATTTCAAATGAAACACCCTGTATATTATTACATTTTTACTAACAATTTTAAGTATGTTTCAGTCTTCAGCCATCATCTTATTCATTTGTTTCACCTGACCATATTAAAGGTCATGTGATTATTATTAGAACTACAAGAGACAAGACAAACACTTCTGTAGGTCACGTGACTCATTTCAAGCCTCCAATGGAATCTTGAAGGTCACGTGACTTTTTCTTAGAGGCCGCATTCGTTTTTCAAGCTCCATGGAGCGTGTTTGACGTCACCGATAACGTAATTGTAACATCAAAAATGCTCTCCTGAAAACAAAGGCGGCCATAGCATCTTTGCAGTCACGTGACCGTATCTAAAGTCGAAATGTTGCTCTAAAGGTCATGTGGTCATTTTTACCACTACAAGGAATTTCTGTAGGTCACGTGACAAGTAGACGACTGTAGGTCGTGTTTTCAATTATCAAATTTACCTTCAAAAGGCACCTGACACTTCTTAAAATTTAAATGATTTACCTTGCATCACATGACACTGGTTGGGTTTTTATTTATAGTTGCATTCATATTGTCAATTGTCATTTGTCAAATAAGAAGGTAAAATCCAGAGATGTAACATTTTATGGAAACTTCCAGAAAATTTTCCGGAAAATTTGGAAAATCTGAAAATTCAAAAACAATTAGTTTTTTACATTTTTGTATTAACTTGAAAGTATTTAGGCAGTTGAGGTTAATTTTGAAAATAAAAAATTTTCTGAAAAAAATCAGTCAGAATCTTGACAATTCTAGTTTTTAATTTTTCAAGGTCAAATGGTGCATGGTACCAAAAAGTGTATAAAAGGTAAAAGTTGCATCCCATCGAGGTGCATTGTGGTAAACATTTCAGACCTCTAACCTGAAACGTTCCTGAGATATTGAACTAAAAACGAGAGTCAACTTTGACGCCTTCTAGCGGCTAAACGGTGCAACTTAGCCGTGCCCGCTCAACGTCACGTGATAGTCTCGTTTATTAGCTTTTATTTGTTATAGGATGTGTTTATACAGGGTGTTTCAAATAAGCGAGTTATGTGCTACGAAAAGTGCACGAACATTTAATCTAAATTAGGGATTTTTTGGGCCTACTATACTAACGGTGACCATTTTGGATTTTCCTTAATCAAAGTGATTTTTTTTAACTAATTTGAACATGGGCAACACAAATCTGACATCTATTTTGCTCTAACTGGCGCCGTTTCGGAGACGACCTTGAAATTATGTCAATTTTGACACTATAGGGCGTGGCACCCTTACAAAATGACATTTGGACAAATTACACTTTACGTCATTTTTGTACTATTTTAAACTGAAGGTATTTTATCTATTGACGTTAATTTTGAAAATAAAAAACTTTCTGAAAAAAATCAGAAGGTATATCACACCTTTGAAAATTCTTGACAATTCTAGTTTTTAATTTTTCAAGGTCAAAGGGTCCAAGCATGGTACCAAAAAGTGTATAAAAGGTAAAAGTTCATCCCACCGAGGTGCATTTGTGGTAAAAATTTCAGACTTCTAACCTGAAACGTTCCTGAGATATTCAGCAAAAAACGAGAGTCAACTTTGACGCCTTCTAGCGGCTAAACGGTGCAACTTAGCCGTGCCCGCTCAACGTCACGTGATAGCCTCGTTTATTAGTTCTTATTTGTTATAGGATGTGTTTATACAGGGTGTTTCAAATAAGCGAGTTAAAATTATTAATTTTTTGGAAAAGTGCACCAAAATTTCGCTCCAATTGGGTATTTTTACTTCAAAGTAAGCTGCTAGACCAAAAACAATTGAATATCGATACAAAGATTTTACATCAAGTAGGCCTAGAATTTGACGTAAATTCTAAAAATCGAATAAAAAATATAAGTTTGGTTTGTTGCTCAAATTTGGGACACCCTGTATACTGACGGATTATCTAAGAAAGTAGACGCAAATATCTACAAGATTCATATTTGGTATTTTTTTAAATGAAAATTAAACAAGAATGTTAAAAATTCACTGAATCACCCTGTAAACTACTCCATTGTATTGTCAATAACTCGGCTAATTTGACAATTATAGGGTGGTTCAATATACCAATTTGTAGTCCTTGAAATTGTCTTTTGACCACCCTGTATAGTGTTTTTACCTAAAACGTCGAATAACTGAGTTATTTACTGTTAATACTGAGTAACTTCTTGTAAAGTTTGATGTTGATAGTTTTTAGTGTGACAGCCCATAACTTTGTAATTTTGACAGTTACAGGGTGGTTCAATATACCAATTTGTAGCTCTTGAAATTGTCTGTCTTTTGATCACCCTGTATAGCTTGTATAGTAGAAATGTCAAAATCAAGTGTGAGGTTAGGTATACATTTTTCAGAAAGTTCTGAAAAAAATCTGAAAATTCAAAAATACTTATCTCATTAGAATGCATGATAAGTTTGACAATAACAATGACAAGTTCCCTATCAAGAAACATTTTTATTTTCCAAATTAAATTTCCAAAAATTGAAATTTTCCGACTCGAAAATGACCGCTTTTACATCTCTGGTAAAGTCTAAAAAATAATTCGTTATTTTCAAATTTTGCTTCTACTAATAGGAATTATGTGACGTCATAAGCAAGCTGCAAAAAGTTGTTAGGTTAGGTTTCTGTACAGCATGGATTGCTAAATTATTCATTTAGGAACCTTAAATTTACATTGACTAATGTTTTTCAGTACTCTTATGAAGCTGTATTTCGAAGTATTCAATATGCACTGGTCGACAATGCATGTAGAGAATACTTATTTGTGTGCGAATTTTATTTTGTTGAGAAGGAAGCTGCAATGGAGATTTTCTACAAAATTATGGGAAAAACGTTGGAACTATTACTGGTAAGAATTCTATTTTGATAGTTGAGTTACTTAATTTTACTGGAAAATGTTTGTTTACTAAAATATCAAGTTTTTCTGGTACCCTGAAAATAAATACTCTCTGTCTCAGGAGAAGTGGCAGTGACGACATTAACTGTGACGTCATATTGAAATTCACTTAGTCTTAGATTGGTTCTTAAATTTTGTGGTTGTCACTAACTTAAAGCTATTTAGGCAGTGAGAGAGAATTTTTGAAATTCAAAAATTTTCCGAAATATTCATGAGGTAAAAGAAAGATGTTAAATTTAGTAAAAGTTCTCTCTCATCGGGGTGGATTTTACTCAGACGGATCTGGCAACCCTGCGTCAAATGTTTATCTCGCTCAGTTCACATGTAATAGAAAAGGAACAAGACAAATATTACGTCACTGCCTGGGACGCACTTTTGGGTTTTTTCAAATTTGTGCCTTAAAATAGTGATTTTGCTAATAATAATTGTTGTTTGTAGAAAAGTGCCGAAACGTTCCTGTCCACGTGTTTCGACTCTATTGCGGTGTTTCTTTGTTTTCATCTCCTTCTCCGCTACAAAATAATGTGTCACAAACGATGCGTTCCCGCTTTAGATTTATATTGGGACGAAATGGAAAAGCTTCTTCTATCCAGATTTGAATTATTAATGAGATTAAATATCAAAAGTATCAGAGACTGTGACGTAACGAAGTTTAACTTAGAGAAAGGACCTCATTACGTAATTAGTTAATTTAACCAGTTCCAATGTATTTTTATATTTTTTTTGAGGGATTTTAGGTGGCTCGTAGGTATGCAGAATTTAGTGCCGCTATAGTCAGTTTAAGCGAAAACTTTCCAAACGATTTGGTCACAAAATTGTTAGCGGAACTGCAAGAAGAAGTTGAAATGTTTATTTTCCGAATGGCGGGAGCCTTTACTGAGAGGAAAGATCAGCTCATCTTCCTCATCAACAATTACGACATGATTTTAAGCATTATCATGGAAAGAGTACGGGACAACTGTAAAGAGGCTGAAACATTCAAATCGCGACTATCAGCCAAAAGCGGCGAGTATGCGGAACAGATTTTGTTTCCGCATTTTGGCGACATGATACAGTACGTCAAAGAATGCGAGTATTACTTTGAACATTCCAAGTTAGATGAACTGAAAGAGCTGGAAACCAAGTCTCTTGGTATTGTCGTTAATTTTACACAAAACTGGAAGAAATCCTTAGAAGACTTGAATCGGGAAGTACTATTATCATTTCCTAACCTCGTCACTGGAGCTAGTTTGTTGCAATTAGCTTTAACACAATTAGTGCAATATTACCATAGATTCCATAAGTTACTAGCTCCTAATGTTAGATCTCAACTAGTCAATATTCATCATATTATGGTTGAAATGAAAAAATATAAAACCCAATTTTAACTCATTATATTATTTGTATTTCTCTAATAAATATTTTATTGTTATAATTTATTTGTTAACTGCCATTTGCACCCATACTTTAGGGCTAAAACATTTTCGTATATTTGTATTTGAATAGTAATTTTTAAAATTAACCCTAACTTACGCTAAGCTTCAAGTACTACAGTGCAAATGGGGTCCACAGGCTTCAGGCTATAGGGGGCGCCAAAATCACTATATCCATGCTTCTGTCAGCTGTAATTTAGTTGTCACATCCGTCAATCAGTTCATGTTATTAATAAACAGCTGCGAGTCAAACTGTCAAAGTTTTTAAACAATTAATAAAAAATTGTGTTAATGTTTGTGCTAAAATCATAAATTCACTGAGAAACAGATTATTAAAAACCCAAATGGTTAATACTAGACTGAATTTAAGCATTTAAATTCTCCAGGTGATCTTTACCAAACATGGAAAAGGTGAAATTCAAATCAGACCCACAAACTCAACCACCTACCATAAAAGTAAGAATAGCGAAACCAGAAGAAGCAGACAGACCAGATAGTGTAGTAGATGAACCCGTTTTTAACGTAGTGTATGATTTTGATGACCCTCAAAATATTAATGTCAACATACCACTCTTTATCAAGAAACTGTGGAAGATTGTTAACGATGAGACAAACGAGAGTATAATTGCATGGAATGATAATGGGGATGCCATTGTAATACACGATCAGTTGAAGTTTATATCTGAAACCTTACCCAGATATTTCAAGCACAACCAATTATCGAGTTTTGTCAGGCAGTTGAATCTGTATGACTTTCACAAGACTCAACCTTTGGAAAATTCAGAGTATTTGCATCAGTTTACACATCCGTTTTTTATGAGAGACCTGCCACAGCTTTTGCCATTAATTAAACGGAAAGCTACAGGTAAGTGCATTTATCATCTTGTTTGGTATCAGGTTTTTGTGTTGTGATAGTTTTATTGAAAAAATTCATATAAAAGTTTAAAATGTTTTGATTGGTTAAGACACAAGTTTCCTGTCCAGAAAAAAGGCAAATAAACATGGCAACAAGGCAAATTAAGGAAGTCAATGACATAAAGATTTCTTAAATGGCATACATGTTTGCATATCTTCATTTCCTATATTTTTTCCTTCTAATAAGATGCAATTTATTGTAACTTTGTGACCCGGCAACTGATGACATCATATTTAGCTTGTTTGGTACATGACCCCTCCAGCCATGACATAAGTTCCTCTCTCTCTCACACACAGCTGAACTTCAAGAACATAAACAATAATAATACAAATATGAGGTAAAACAAACCAGCTCCATGGAGGGAGCAGAGCCTATGTGACGACGTAATTTGGCAAAACCATTATTTGACCAACTGTCAAATTACGTCATAGTGACGTCACGTGGTGAGGGTAACACCAAATAACTAAAAATCTCTCTCTACTAAATGTCAATATTTTGTTTCTTGTGTTGTCGAAAAGATATACAAACATTAAATTAACTAATACAAAAGGTTAATCAGTAAATGCTCTCAAAGTACAGTCCACTGACTAACCTAAAAATCAGATGTAAACCCAGTTTAAGTAAAGTTTTTAGCTTAATTGAACTAAACTAGACGTAAACCCAGTCAAAACAAGTAAATTGCCATTGCGATTGAAATTTGAGTGGTAAATTAGCAGTAACTTTGATACCACTTTTCTGCCTGACTGTACCAAATTTTGTAGTAGTTTTTTAGGTTATTGGATGTGAAATTTAATAAGGATTCCAAAAATGATCTTAAAACAGTAATTTTCTCGTTCCAAGTTGGTTTTACAGGCAATTTTGTCCCTGACTGTTCTGAAACTGTGGTTCTGTCAGTTCAGACTTTGACACAGCTTTTCTTTCTGACTGTACCAAATTTTGTAGTGTTTTTTCAGGTTATTAAATAGGAAATTTAATGAGGATTCCAAAAATGTGCTTAAAACAGTCATTTTCTCGCTCCAAGTTGGTTTTACAGGCAATTTTGTCCCTGACTGTTCTATCAAACTGTTTTTCTGTCATTTTCCACACACACAATTTTTTCACATTTTTTATGTATTTTACTAATAAAATTAAATAATTTTCAGGTCGAACAAGAAAACCAGTTTCCGCAGCAAATTTAACTAAAAGTTATCCAGAACCTCCCAAGTCAACGGCTATTGTAGATGAACTAATGAACGCCATCAAGGACGTAAAAGCGAAAAGTGACACCATAACGGCGGATATGTCAAAGCTGAGACAAGAAAACGCGGCACTCTGGAGGGAACTGAACTCCTTGAGAGTGAAATACTCGAAACAAACGAAAATCATCAATAAACTGATACATTTTTTGATCGCGTACATGCAAAAACATCACCACCATACGAGGAAATCGGGAAGGACCGTCAGTGCGGCCAATTCGAATAAATATTTGAAGACCGGCCCGAAAATTATGGAGTTGGATTACAGATACCGAAATAATCCGCATGAGTTTTGGTCCGATTTTGACAGTCAACATCTGTCAGATCATAGCGACAATGAGGGATACACTGTGGTTGAACCGGCTGAAAACCATTATGAACATGGTAAGTTAGTGTATGCTTTGAAGAATTCTGTTAGTTAATCGTATTGTTACACTTTATGGGGGCTTATTGGGTTAAGTCAGACTTTTAGTAAACTCTCAACATTTACAACAATAATTTTTTACTAGTAATTACGGGTAAAGTAAATATTTTTCTTCATCAGGAAAATTTTACCAGTAAATTACTGGTAAACTAGAAATATTGTGTTTCTGACAGTTCTAGCTTTGATACTTCTTTCTCCCTGACTGTACCAAATTTTGTAGTGTTTTTTCAGGTTATTTAATAGGAAATTTAATGAGGATTCCAAAAAGGTGTTTAAAACAGTCATTTTCTCACTCCAAGTGGGTTTTACAGGCGATTTTGTCCATGACTGTCCTTTCAAACTTTGTTTCTGACAGTTCAAACGTTGACACCGCTTTCTCCTTGACTGTACCAAATTTTGTAAGTGTTTTTCAAGTTATTTAATAGGAAATTTAATGAGGATTCCAAAAAGGTGCTTAAAACTGTCATTTTCTCACTTCAAGTGGGTTTTACAGGCGATTTTGTCTCTGACTGTTCTTTCAAACTGTGTTTCTGACAGTTCAAACATTTACACTGCTTTTCTCATTGACTGTATCAAATGTTGTAGTGTTTTTCAGGTTATTTAATAGGAAATTTAATGAGGATTCCAAAAAGGTGCTTACAGGCGATTTTGTCCCTGACTGTCCTTTCAAACTTTGTTTCTGACAGTTCAAACGTTGACACCGCTTTCTCCTTGACTGTACCAAATTTTGTAAGTGTTTTTCAAGTTATTTAATAGGAAATTTAATGAGGATTCCAAAAATGTGCTTAAAACTGTCATTTTCTCACTTCAAGTGGGTTTTACAGGCGATTTTGTCTCTGACTGTTCTTTCAAACTGTGTTTCTGACAGTTCAAACATTTACACTGCTTTTCTCATTGACTGTATCAAATGTTGTAGTGTTTTTCAGGTTATTTAATAGGAAATTTAATGAGGATTCTAAAAATGTGCTTAAACTAGTCAGTTTCTCACTCCGTGCGTTTTACAGGAGATTTTGTCCCTGACTGTCCTTTTAAATTGTGTTTTTGACAGTTCTAACTTTGACCCTGCTTTTCTCCTTGACTGTATCAAATTTTGTAGTGTTTTTCAGGTTATTGGATGGGAAGTTTAATAAGGATTCCAAAAAGGTGCTTAAAACTGTCATTTTCTCACTTCAAGTGGATTTGACAAGCAATTTTGTCTCTGACTGTCAAACTGTGCTCAAAAGTTGCAAAAATCAGGGTTTAAGCAGTATTCGATACAAAACGTGTTTCCGAGATTTATGACAGTGGTCACGTGACTGCCTAGTTAAATTATCCACGAAAAACCACGCGATATTTGTAACTAATGTCAAAACTGTCAAAATTTGCAAGAATTACAGTTTCACAGTTACCGAATTAAGACGTGTTTGTCAAAATTGGTAAATTTTCCTGTCACACTGAATTTTACGTTTCTAATTTTACCGTACCGGTAAATTTACGCCCATCACTAATATTAACCAACTGTCAAATTACGTCATCGTACCGTAGGGTTACTAATTCATGGCAATTGTGATTTTAAAACACAGACAAGTCACAATCTTTAATGCCAATAATTTGAAAACCTCTTCACCAATTTTTAGAATCAGAAGAAAAACGTCTATCAACTAATCGGAAAATATACAGGGTGTTTCATTAAAAATGTATCAACTTTGTATTTTTTTCACTTTTGAGCTGATTTAGGAGAAGCCCCTTTTGTATTAACAGTTTTTTCTGCAAAAATAAAGACGTCACAAGCTGTCTAAATATACACATCAACCCTGTACATGTACAGGATTGATGTGTATATACGCAAACAGAATTTTGCTACCACCTTTTGTTTTCTTGTAATTGTCAAATTTTGAATTTTTCACATTTTGGACAAGTCCCTGTAAGTTTGTTATTATGAGAGCTAAACTAATACTCCGACAACGCCTTTTTGATTTTAAAATTTCTTAATAACAAGCAAACTATTCCACCCTGTACAAAATGCACAAACTATACAGAAATGCATTTTGTTTCAGACCAGACAACAAACAACAAGTGTGGTTCGGTTAACGAACAACCACCTCCTATCCACGAAGTGTATTCAACATCCAGTCAGGCAGTACCAGCGTCACCAGAAAACCAAGTTGATCACAATGTACAAGCACAATCATCAAGCCAACCGTCTAGTTCAGCCCTGCAACGATCAAATAGTTGCAAAGACAACATCGGTTATCTGATCGATAACTCCCGAATGGAGATATCCAACTTAAAGGAACTACTCAGAAATTTATCACCGGACGAAATGACAAACTTTTACAAATTAGTGAACGACAATTATAAGGAACAGGAAGACGAATTGGCACTTGAAGCCGATAACGATTTGATGTCGTTGAGTGGCGCTGAATTCGATGCCGGGCACGTCGAAGCAGAAATTGGGACGGTAAATGACAGTCAAGCTGTCACTTTGCCTCCTACGTCAGGAACAAACAACTACAGCGGAAAAGTAGTCAATAGAACAGTGCCGTCCTTTTTGGATAACAATCTGGACAAGTTTAATCAACTCGATACGCCAGCTCTGCCATTCGATGATATCATTGCTTTTGCAGGAAATTTGGAAAATAATCACGATTTAAATTTAGGTTCGGACTTGGTAAGTTCCGAGGAAGCTTTAAACAATGTTGCCGTGGATGATTTTTTTACTATTCATTGATTTTTCTGCATTGTAAATGTATACGGGTGTGGTAAAAATAAAACGGGCGAAACTAGGCTAATGCGCGAGACAAAGATGGAAAATTAGTCAAACATTTATGTATGCCAAGAATTTTGGTCACGGCGTTGTCATACTTACCATTCTAATTAATTAATTATGTTAATGGGACATTCATTCATTGAAGTGATGTGGGGTGTCCTCCATGAAATTAAGTTGTTTTCTGGTGTTGCTACCACCCTGTACTAGGTTTGATCGGAGTGATTTTTTCTAGCTAAGCCTCAGAGACACAGTCTAAATAACCCCTCCACCAAAAATCACCCTTTTACAACGTTTAGAATGTGAGTTATGGTGATTTTGCCGGTTATACACACTGATTTCAACGTTTTTACTGTTTTTCCCCATTTTCTGGTGTTGCTACCACTCTGTACTAGATCCGATCGGGGTGATTTTTTGTTAAGCCTCAGGCACAGTCTAAACAACCTCTCCACCAAAAATCACCCTTTTACAACGTTTAGAATGTGAGTTATGGTGGTTTTGCCGGTCATGGACACTGATTTTAACGTTTTCACTATTTTTCCCTATTTTCGAGTGTTGCTACCACTCTGTACTAGATCCGATCGGAGTGATTTTTTGTTAAGCCTCAGGCACAGTCTAAACAACCTCTCCACCAAACATCACCTTCCTACAACGTTTAGAATGTGACTTATGGCGGTTTTGCCGTATACGGATACTGATTTCAATGTTTTTACTGTTTTTCCCCATTTTCTGGAGTTGCTACCACTCTGTACTAGATCCGATCGGAGTGATTTTTTGTTTAATCTCAGGCACAGTCTACACAACCTCTCCACCAAAAATCGCCCTTTTACAACGTTTAGAATGTGAGTTATGGTGGTTTTGCCGGTCATGGACATTGATTTCAACGTTTGTACTGTTTTTCCTCATTTTCTGGTGTTGCTACCACTCTGTACTAGATCCAATCGGGGTGATTTTTTTGTTAAGCCTCAGGCACCGTCTAAACAACCTCTCCACTAAAAATCACCTTTTTACAACGTTTAGAATGTGAGTTATAGTGATTTTGCCGTATACGGATACTGATTTCAATGTTTTTACTGTTTTTCCCCATTTTCTAGTGTTGCTACCACTGTACGAGATCCGATCGGGGTGATTTATTTGTTAAGTCTCAGGCACAGTCTAAACAACCCCTCCACCAAAAATCACCCTTTTTACAACGTTTAGAATGTGAGTTATGGTGGTTGACACTGATTTCAACGTTTTTACTGTTTTTCTCCCATTTTCTGGTGTTGCTACCATCCTGCTCTAGATCCGATCGGAGTGATTTTTTGTTAAGCCTCAGGCACAGTCTAAACAACCTCTCCACCAAAAATCCCCTTTTTACAACGTTTAGAATGTGAGTTATGGTGATTTTGCCGGTTATACACACTGATTTCAACGTTTTTACTGTTTTTCCCCATTTTCTGGTGTTGCTACCACTCTGTACTAGATCCGATCGGGGTGATTTTTTGTTAAGCCTCAGGCACAGTCTAAACAACCTCTCCACCAAAAATCACCCTTTTACAACGTTTAGAATGTGAGTTATGGTGGTTTTGCCGTATACGGATACTGATTTCAATGTTTTTACTGTTTTTCCCCATTTTCTGGAGTTGCTACCACTCTGTACTAGATTCGATCGGAGTGATTTTTTTAGCTAAACCTCAGGCACAGTCTAAACCACACCTCGACTAAAAATCACCTTTTTTACCATGATAGAATGTGAGTTATGGTGGTTTTTAAATTTTCTGACAAACGTTCCATCCTTGTTTAGCTTATTAATAAGTTACGTTTCTCTGTCCTTTACATGGATGTTCCTATAGGCGATCTTATTTTTACCGCACCTGTATTTTGTATCGTTTTCTTTTTTACAATAGGTTGAATGGGTACAGTTTTTGAAACACACGCATCATTAAAAAAAATTGTTTTTTTTTAATTTGGTATACTTATACCATTTCAATTTAGAAAAAAACGTAATTATTAGATATCCTTTTAAGATAGTAACTTAATTATTAAGTATTTAACTGAAATAACGTATTTTTATTTGTAAATTGTGAAATAAAAGTTATCGTTAAAGCATATTTTACAAGAATATTTTTCACTTCCACCAATTGTCAAGAAAACTTTTAACACCGTCTGTAACTTTTGTGCTGCTAGTAGAAAATTCAATTTTGACAGAAAATCGAGAATTGTATTAGGAGAGCAGGAACACAAAGTAAATACTTTATGTTACTCTTGATACTCTAAATCCACCAAATTGTCAAGAGAATTTAAAATACCGTCTCCGTCTTCTGTGCTCCTGGTAGAAAATTTGATTTTGACAGAAAATCGAGAATTGTATTAGGAGAGCAGAAACGCAAAGAGGTACATTTCTGATAATGCAATCATCCACCAAATTGTCAAGAAAACTTAAAACACCGTCTGTAACTCCTTTGCTCCTGGTAGAAAATTCGATTTTGACATAAAATCGAGAATTGTATTAGGAGAGCAGAAACGCAACGAGGTAAATTTCCGTTACTCTTGATACAGCAATCATCCACCAAATTGTCAAGAAAACTTAAAACACCGTTTGCGACTTCTGTGCTCCTGGTAGAAAATTTGATTTTGACAGCAAATCGAGAATTGTATTAGGAGAACAGAAACGCAAAGAGGTAATTTTCTGATACTGCAATCATCCACCAAATTGTCAAGAAAGCTTAAAACACCGTCTGTAACTCCTGGTAGAAAATTTAATTTTGACAGAAAAATCGAGAATTGTATTAGGAGAGCAGAAACGCAACGAGGTAAATTTCGGTTACTCTTGATAAAGCAATCATCCACCAAATTGTCAAGAAAACTTAAAATACCGTCTCTGACTTCTGTGCTCCTGGTAGAAAATTGAATGGGTACAGTTGTTGAAACACACGCATCATTAAAAAGAATTGTTTTATTTATGCCTTTTCCATTTTTCCTTTTCAAAACAATGATTTTCAGTGTTCAACGCCATCTATACGTGGCTGCTTGAACTTGTACAATCAACCACTGAACTGAAGAGAGTACCTAGAAAGGCAATGCTATACCCTTTCCATTTTCCCTTTACAAATCAGTGATTTTCAGTGTCAACTACTCCATTTCGACTGAACATATTTCCGTTATTTAAGGAACTAGAAAAAAGTGTAAAACAGGAAAGTTGTAGGAAATTTCATCCTCTACAAGATTGTATTAAGGTCTTTTTGTTCTCAGGGGCCTCCTTAAGGAGTTTACATTAGTGTCAACATGAAGAGTACTGAAGAGAGGAAAAAACCTTCTCTATTAGACGATTGTGGATGTAAAAAAATGGAGACGTAAGTAAATAAAACATTACTTTATTAAAATATCTTGTGTATGAACGGTACAAACACTACGCCTCATGTAAAAAAATCACAGATTTATGACGGTTGTATAAAATGTAAGTTTACACACGAGTATAATACTGCACAAGCTAGTAAATGTGAATTTTTTTATCAATCGGCTTCCTACACATATGGCACCGCGTTAAGGTATCAGCGCATTTATCACAAGTACCGTGACCGCAGAAAAACACCACATTCTTCTTTCTCTCCATACAAATACTACAAGCGTGACTCTCCTCGATTTCTCTGATTTTACTTTCCAAGTATTTCATCCGTTCCGCACTGGATTGTCTACTTTTTCCCCCGATCGTTTTACCGTCCTTAGTTAATCGACGCTGAACCAGTTCAGAACAAATCAAGCATTTTTTCATACGAGCGGAACAGTCTTCGCAAGCAGGTTTATGCCCGCACGGTTCTAAAGTTACATTTTCCTCACTCACTTCAGAACAAACGTGACATTCCGTAATGTTATTTAACGCGTCTTCGTTCCACGTTTGTTTCGTTTCTGATCTACTTGCTTTTCTACTCATTCTGCCACTTTTAGGCGGGTTTTCAGTCAAATTGTAACTATTATCTAACCTAAGTGATAAACAGTCTAAGCTTACAGGAAGATCGGTTGAACTATTATTAGGAGGAACAACCCTTTTTAATAATTCTTTCGCTGGACCGTCGGGTAACAAATCAAAAGCTGTTTTTCCTTTACTGTTTGTCAGTTCAACGTTTATGCCACGTTGTATTAGGAAATATGCTAAAGATATTGCTGTTCTATGTTCGATATTGTCCATTTGTTGAAATATCGCGTAAACGCCGGGACTTTGAGTGTTGCTTATTTCGGTGTTTATTTCGCTACGTTTGATTAATACGATATGTAATGCACTGTCCAGGTCCTCGTCTACTGCGTTGATGTCCGAGTTTAAATTAATCAGTAGTTCAATTACGTCGCAATGACCTGTAAACGTATGGTTTTTTTAAAACACAATTTAATCAAGTTAACCTAACCTAACCCAGTGTTGCCAACCCTTAAATTATGATCAATTTCCCCAAAAGCGTTTTAGAAAACTTGCCAGAAAGGGCCTATCCCACATATCATAAATTTTAGTTTTAATGACTGGAATCGAAAGAATAGGATCAAAAAACTAATTTTTCATATTCTTGAAGAAAAAATTATGGTCGTAAATGTTCCTACATTAGTTTGAATTTGTCCATTAAATTTAAAAGATCTGTTTTGGCGCGCATGTGACGTACGTAATTCTGGGCGATTTTATTGGCTGTTGCACGCCATCTGTTTCACTTCTTGTCGCTGATTGGTTGATAGTGTAGTACGTCACCGACGGCGGGCGTTTTAAACATGAGATTAATGTAGTTTTTATCATCATTTTTTTTCTATTTAGACTTAATATTTTTGAAAACAAAAAAATACGTGTATAATATTTTCAATCCGTCTTTGTAGTTATGAAATAAAAAAAAATTGTGGGACAGGCCCATATACTAAAATTTCCCAGATTATTTGAGGATATAATTCTACTTTCTAGAACTTTCCTTTTAAATGTCCACTTAAATATTGTAATTTTGCCCTAAAAAACATTTTAGTAAGTTATTTGAGGTTTTAAGTGAGTTGATAACCGAATATTTAAAAAAAACTCTTAGAGTAACTCTGACGCCCTCTAACGGCCAAACTGTTTCACCTATCAAACCATGTTACCGTGTCTTTAAAAAGCCCGTTTCATTGGCCGTCCATTCGCCTATTAAAGTTTATACAGAGTGTCCCAAATAAGCGAGTTATTTGAGGTTAAGTGAGCTAAAAAACTGACAGTTTTAAAAATTTCTTAGAGCAACTTTGACTCCCTCTAGCGGCCAAAATTGTTAACCTATCCAACCATGTGGGCATATCGTTGAAAAACCCATTTCATTGGCTGTCCATTGACCTATAAAAGTTTATACAAAGTGTCCCAAATAAGCGAGTAATTCGAGATTAACTGAATTGGTGCACTGATTTTTTCAAGGCAAATTTTACCCCCCCCCCTCTAGCGGCCAAACCGTCTAACTAACTAACCGACAATGGCAAGCTCTTTTTTTTTAGTTTTCCACAGATCTATAAAACTATATACAGAGTGTCTCAAAAAGTTATTTGAGGTTAAGTGAGCTAAAGAACTGATATTTTTAAAAATGTTGTAGAGCAACTTTGACTCCCTCTAGCAGCCAAAATTGTTAACCTATCAAACCAAGGTGGCATATCTTTGGAAAACCCATTGCATTGGTTATCTATTGACGTATAAAAAAGATACACAGTGTCCCAAATAAGTGAGTTATTTGAGGTTAAGTGAGTTGATGCACTGAAAATGTTCATAATTTTTTATGACAAATTTAGCGCCCTCTAGCGGCCAAATCGTCCAACTAACTAACCGATATTGGCATGCTCTTTTTTTTAGTTTTCCATAGACCTATAAAACTATATACAAAGTGTGAGCTAAAAAACTGACATTTTTAAAAATTTTATAGAGCAACTTTGGCTCCCTCTAGCGGCCAAAATTGTTAACCTATCTAACCAAGTTGGCATATTTTTGGAAAGCCCATTGCATTGGGTATCTATTGACGCATAAAACATTATACACAGTGTCCCAAATAAGTGAGTTATTTGAGGTTAAGTGAGTTGATGCACTGAAAACTTTCAAAATTTATTAGGACAAATTTAACGCCCTCTAGCGGTCAAACCAGTAACCCTATCAAATCGCTTTGCCATATCGTTGGAAAACCCATTTCATTGGCTATGAATTGACCTATAAAAGTTTATACAAAGTGTCCCAAATAAGCGAGTAATTTGAGATTAACTAAATTGATGCACTGATTTTTTTCAGGGCAAAGTTTACCCCCCTCTAGCGACCAAACCGTCCAACTAACCAACCGACATTGGAAAATCCTTTTAATATTAGTTTTCCATAGACTTATAAAAGTATATGCAAAGTGTCCCAAATAAGCGAGTTATTTGAAGTTAAGTGAGTTGACAAGTGACATTTTTTTAAAATTCTTAGAGCAACTTTGACGCCCTCTCGCGGCCAAACCGTCTTAATCAACCGACTTTAATACGTCATTGGAAAGCGCTTTCTATTAGCTTTCCATGGAGGTATAAAAGTCTATACAGAGTGTACCAAATAAGCGAGTTCTTTGAAGTTAAGTGAGTTGGGGCATGGAAAATGTAAAAAACTTGTTAGAGCAAGTTTAACGCCACCTAGCGGCCAAACCGTTTAACCTATCAAACAATGTTGCCATATCTTTGGAAAGCCCTTTTCAATCGATATCCATTGGGGCATAAAAGTTTATACCGATTGGACCAAATATGCGAGTTAATTGAGGTTAAGTGAATTGGTGCATTAAACATTTTCAAAATTTCTTAGAGCATCTTTGACGCCCTCTGGCGGCCAAATGTGATGAATAAGTCACAATACCCACAAAACCAATACAAAGGATACAGACAGCGTTTTACAGGCAATTTTGTCGAAGACTATCTTTTAAACTGTGTATTTGGCAGCTGAAAGTTTGACAGCGCTTTTCTTCCTGACTGTACCGACTATTTTACCGTTTTTTAAGTTATTGGATAGGAAATTTAATGAGGATTCCAAAAATGTGCCTGAAAATATGATTCGGTCACTACAAATGGGTTTCACAGGCGATTTTGTCACAGACTGCCGTGAAAATGGTGATTCTGTCAGTTCTAACTTTAACACCGCTTTTCTTCCTGACTATAAAATTTTGTAGTGGTTTTCAGGTTATTGGATAGGCCATTTAATGAGGATTCCAAAAATATGCTTAAAAATGTCATTTTCTCACTCCAAGTGGGTTTTACAAGCGATTTTATCTCTGACTGTCCTTTCAAACTGTGTTTCTGGCAGTTCAAACTATGACACCATTTTTCTACCTGACTGTACTAAATTTTGTACTGTTTTTTTAAGTATTGAATAGGAAATTTAATGAAGATTCCAAAACTTTATTTAAAAATGTGATCCGATCACTACAAGTGAGTTTTAAAGGCGATTTTGTCACAGAGTGTACTTGAAACTTATGTTTCTGGCAGTTGAGAGTTTGACAGCACTTTCTTCCCTGACTGTAACAAATTTTTTACTGTTTTTTAGGTTACCAGAATGAAAATTTAATGAGGATTCCAAAAATGTGCTTAAAAATGTGACCTAGTCACTGCAAGTGAGTTTTATAAGCGATTTTGTCGCAGACTGCCCTTAAAACTGCGTTTCTGGCAGTTGAGAGTTTGACAGCGCTTTCTTCCCTGACTGTAACAAATATTTTTTACTATTTTTTAGGTTACCAAAATGAAAATTTAATGAGGATTCCAAAAATGTGCTTTAAAATGTGAGCCGGTCACTACAAGTGGCTTTCCAAGGCAATTTTATCGCAAACTGTCTTAAACTGTGTTTATGACAGTTGAGAGTTTGACAGCGCTTTCTTTCCTGACTGTAACGAATTTTTTACAGTTTTTTAGGTTACCAGAATGAAAATTTAATGAGGATTCCAAAAAATGTGCTTAAAAATGTCATTTTCTCACTCCAAGTGGGTTTTACAAGCGATTTTATCTCTGACTGTCCTTTCAAACTGTGTTTCTGGCAGTTCAAACTATAACACCATTTTCCTACCTGACTGTACTAAATTTGGTTTTTTAGGTCACTGAATAGGAAATGTAATGAGGATTTCAAAAATATACTTAAAAATGTGATCCGGTCACTACAAGTGAGTTTTACAGGCGATTTTGTCACAGAGTGTCCTTGAAACTTATGTTTCTGGCAGTTGAGAGTTTGACAGCGCTTTCCTCCCAGACTGTATCGAATTTTTTACTGTATTTTAGGTTATCGGATTGGAAATTTAATGAGGATTCCAAAAATGTGTTTAAAAATGTGATCTGATCACTGCAAGTGAGTTTTAGAAGCGATTTTGTCGCAGACTGCCCTTAAAACTGTGTTTATGACATTTGAGAGTTACCAGAATGAAAATTTAATGAGGATTCCAAAAATGTGCTTAAAAACGTGATACGGTAAGTATAAGTAAGTGTTACAAGCAATCTCCCTGACAGACTAACTTACTGTTCTTTATTTTTTTGTAATTTCCAAAATTGTATTGTGAAAAACGAAATTCAAAACACACAGTATACGGTGACATTTTTTCAGAACTGATGACAGTATAAAGCGACGTGCAACTTTCCGTAATTAGTTACAAAAAGTAAAAAATTTCAATGAAATTGTCAAATAAATTTGTGTCAATAGAAAATTTGGGAATACAGTCGAATAACAAGTTTTAAGTGATTTAAAAGTAAAAGTGAATGTTAATTCACTATTTTCATAAAAAAAATAGAAAATTTCTTGTGCAAAGCATGAACAGTCATTGTTTAACGTTATTATTGAATAAAATCAACATCAGTTAATATTTACCTTGTCCAGCAGCTAACAGAAGGGCCGTTTGCTGTCTGTTATTTCTCAAGTCGATATTGGGACGACCAAGCTTAATCAACGTCTCCACAACATCTCTGTGACCGTTCAGTGCGGCTAAATGAAGAGCAGAAAAACCGTCGTCCTTTTTAACGTCAACCAATTGTCGAGCGTAGCGCAGAAGATGTTGCACGGCAATGTTTTTTCCCTTCAAAGCAGCATGATGGAGAACGTTGAATCCTCTTTTGTTACGTAAGGTAAAGTCAGTTCCTAAATCAAAATGACAAAGTTAACTGGAAAGCAGTGGCAAATTGCACTAGTGTGGTAAGACCGTTCGTTACGTAACTCAAAGTGAGCTATGTCTCTACCATGCTAATCGTAGATAAAAATTATTAATAACCGGCATAGCAGACGATGGGAGTGGCCATATTGGTACCCCACATTACTTCGTTTGGCCATCGTAGGGCCTCAAAAATCCTAATTTAGCGAAATCTAGACTTACCTTGATCTCATGGATAAGAGGAGAAGCTATAAAGGAAAAAATGAACAACGATATAAAGAAACATAACGAATACTCCGCTCAAGAATCAGGAAAGCAAAAGAAGACTACTATAAACAAAAATGCGAAGAAATTGAGAAATACAAGCCAAACATGATAGCTTCAACATACACAAAAAGATCAAAGAACTCGCCGGCACCAATAAACAAAAGCAACTCAATATATTATACAACAACAACGGAAAAATAGTCACAGAAACAGTACAAAAACTAGAAATATGGAAAGACTACATTACACAACTATTCGAAGATGAAAGACGACAAACCAATCTTGATAATATAGAAGGGGATTTAGGCCCGGACATAATTAAGGATGAAGTGACATATGCACTGGAGATGCTGAAGAACGGAAAAGCTGCAGGTCCGGACCAACTGCCAGTGGAGATTCTTAAGCTGATAGAGGAAGACCGGATTCATATTTTGGTAGAATTAATCAATACCATATATAGAACAGGAATAATACCAAATGAGTGGTTGCTATCAACTTTTATAACTCTTCCAAAAAAGAAAAATGCCAAGCAGTGCTCTGACTATCGTACCATTAGCTTGATGGCTCACATACTGAAAGTCCTGCTGAAGGTAGTCCATGGTAGAGTATTCAGAAAAATAGACATAGACATCGGCGATACACAATTTGGATTCCGTAAAGGCCTAGGAACAAGGGAAGCGCTAGTTTCACTCAATGTCCTGTCACAAAGATGCCTAGATATAAATCAAGACATACTCATCAAGATATGCTTTATAGACTACAATAAAGCTTTCGATAAAGTGAGGCATGACTTGCTCATAGAAACATTAATAAAGAGAAGAATAGACCTCAGAGACATAAGAATAATATCAAACTTATACTATGGTCAAAAAGCAGTAGTACGAATAGAAGACATGACATCAGAAGAAATAGAAATACAGAGAGGTGTTCGTCAAGGGTGTATACTATCACCAATCCTCTTTAATCTGTACTCGGAGGACATAATAAATAGGGCACTTGAGGATCAGAATATAGGCATTAAGATCAACGGCATGACAATAAATAATCTGAGGTATGCTGACGATGCAGTTATTCTGGCTGGAACATACGAAGATCTGCAGACGCTAATTAATAGAATGGTCACGGTAAGCGAAGAATATGGACTATCACTGAACATAAACAAAACAAAATATATGTTGATGACAAAAACAACTCAGGACATTCGTAGGATATACGGAAACAATCAACCTATTGAGAGAGTAAGAGAATACAAATACCTAGGCACGACCATTAATGAAAACAACGACAGCTCACAAGAAATACGAATCAGAATCGAACAGGCCAGAAGCACATTTATAAAAATGAAAAAGCTTTTCTGCTGTCGGGATCTAAACCTGGAACTGAAAATACGACTAATGAGATGCGCTGTCCGTACTGTATTATGGGATGGAAGCCTGGACGCTGAAGGTAACCGAAATGAGGAGACTGGAAGGTTTGAGATGTGGGTATACCGAAGAATACTGAGGATTTCATGGGTAGACAGAATAACCAACGTGGAAGTGATGAGACGTATGAATAAGGAGAGAGAAGTTATTACGACAATTAAGGCCAGAAAATTGCAATATATGGGACATGTCATGAGGGGGGAAAAGTATCGAATATTGCAACTTATTATGCAAGGAAAAATCGAAGGAAAGAGATCTGTGGGGAGAAGACCTAACTCATGGCTGAAGAACCTTAGAGAATGGTTTGGTTGCAATAACAACGAACTATTTAGAGCTGCGGTCTCAAAAATAAGAATCGCCCTGATGATTGCCAACCTTCGAAACGGAGACGGCACCTGAAGAAAAAGACGAGACTTACCTACTTTTAGGTAAATTTTAGGCCAAAAATGATTAAATTTAGTTATATTAATGGTCAATAATATCAAAATTAATTTTTTTTGCCAAAATTTCAGTTAAAAGTTATGAAAAAATTCAAATTAACCGTCAATAACGTCAATTTTGTTGAAAAATCGCATTTTCTCTAATTTCAACCCTGTTTTTCACTCATTTGAGTTGAAATTTCTACTGAGTACCGCTCTGACTGTAAACAATCCACCAGTTAAAGAAAAAATTCAAATTAACGGTAAAAAATTCCTTCCTATCGACCTTATGTAATAATATACTATTTGTTACATACCAGGTGTTCTACACAGCAGATCGATGACTGGAAAACAATCCTTGCCTATGGCATCGTGCAAGGCGGTGTCCCCATAAAGATCCGTCAAATTAGGATTAGCTCCGGCCGCTAAAAGTAATTCTGCGCAACGTCCCGGTTGTTTGTGCGCAGCGACATGTAGAGCCGTACAACCGCTTCGATTGGCTATGTTGACGTTTGCGCCAGATTTGATTAACAAATCGGTCACCTAGAAATTAATTTTCAGTAAAAATAAGTGGTCTGTTCGCAGAGCGGATCTTCAACTAGTTGACCACAAGTCAGAAAACGTCATAGTCACGTGAACATTCAACCAATGAAACTTGACATTTGCGGTTTTTGAGTTGGAAACCAGTCAGGGATTGCCTCTGCAAACACACCTAATTATTGTTATGTCCTAAGTTTTGATTTAGACACATTTTGTGCACTTTTTTCAAACATTTTCCATAACTTAGCTTATTGAGTTGACGACCAAAAGTGATTGAAGTGAAAAGATAGCTCAGATTGTAAGCTTTCGAAAAATATGCCCACTTAAAAGTTATGCGTTACACCGTTCGGCCGCTAGAGGACGTCAGTCAAGCTTCACAAACTTTTAAAGTGAGTTAACCACTTTTGTTTTAACCTAAAATAACTCGGTTATTTTAACAGTTACAACAAAAGGTTACTAAAGGTAAAATATAGTCCAGGCCAAAGGCTTTTCTATGGTATGTTCAAAAAAGGTCATTGGTGTGATAGTTTGACAGCTAGAGGACGTCAAAGTCAAGCTTTTTGACCATTTTTTTCTTTTTACGCAGTTTTGGAGACATTTCCCGGAAACTAAAAGTTGTTTTTCACTTTTTTGGGACACCCTATACTCAGCCGCTAATCTGAGACACCCTGACTCTAATTTTGCCCCAACTGTCACGGTTTTGGGGCAAGTTTTAGGGCGGTTGCGTGGCACCCTTAAAAAATGACATTTTTACAAATGACACTTACGTCATTTTTGTATCATTAACCTGAAGGAATTTAGACAGTTTTTAACTTAAAAACGGATCCTAAAGGTCACGTGACAGTTTTAAATGTCAAAATATTATTTAAAAGATCACGTGATCCTTTTTCAGTTTAAACTGATATTTTTAAAGACACGTTACCTTCTTTATAGCGCAGATGATCACGTGACCATTTTCAAGTCAAAACCGAAATCCTAAAGTTCACGTGACTGTGTTAGATGTCAAAATATTATTTGAAGAGTCACATGACTTTCTTTTTACAGTGAAAAAGTCGCATGACGATTTTCAATAATCAAATATATTTTAAAAGGCCACGTGACACTTCTTTAATGCCAATACAGAATCCGGAAGGTCACGTGACTGTAAATGGCAAAACACTGTTTATAGGGTCACGTGACGGTTTTCCAATTTGAACTAAATTTTTTAAAAGAACGCGACTCCTTTTAATGTGCACCCTTTTAATGGTCAGGTGACGGTTTCCAATAATCCAATTTAATTTTTAGTTCACGTGACTCTTTTTTTTAACTTTAAAACGGATCCTGAAGGTCACGTGACTTTCTTCTTAAGATTAAAAATAGAATTTATAATGTCACGTGACAGTTTTAAATGCCAAAATGTTATTTAAAGGATCACGTGATCGTTTTTCAGTTTAAACTGATACTTTTAAAGACACACGTTACTTTCTTTATAGCGCAGATGGTCACGTGACCATTTTCAATCATTTTCACGTCAAAACCGAAATCCTAAAGATCATGTGACTGTGTTAGATGTCAAAATATTATTTTTTAAGAGTCACATGACTTTTTTTACAGTAAAAATAGTCGCATGCCAATTTTCATTAATCAAATTTATCTTAAAAGGTCAAGTGACACTTTTTTAATGCCAATACGGAATCTGGAAGGTCACGTGACTGTAAATGGCAAAATACTTTTTACAGGGTCACATGACGGTTTCCAATAATCCGATTTAATTTTTATTTCACGTGACTCTTTTTTTCACTTCAAAACGGATCCTGAATGTCACGTGACTCTTTTAAGATTAAAAATGGAATTTATAATGTCACGTGACAGTTTTAAATGTCAAAATATTATTTAAAGGATCACGTGATCCTTTTTCAGTTTAAACTGATATTTTTAAAGACACGTTACCTTCTTCATAGCGCAGATGGTCACGTGACCATTTTCAAGTCAAAACCGAAATCCTAAAGTTCACGTGACTGTGTTAGATGTCAAAATATTATTTGAAGAGTCACATGACTTTCTTTTTACAGTGAAAAAGTCGCATGACGATTTCCAATAATCAAATATATTTTAAAAGGTCAATAAACACTTTTTTAATGCCAATACGGAATCCGGAAGGTCACGTGACTGTAAATGGCAAAACTCTGTTTATAGGGTCACGTGACGGTTTCCAATAATCCAATTTAATTTTTAGTTCACGTGACTCTTTTTTTTAACTTTAAAACAGAATCCTGAAGGTCACGTGACTTTCTTCTTAAGATTAAAAATAGAATTTATAATGTCATGTGATGTAATGAATAAATAAATATAATATATAAGTTTTAAATGTCAAAATGTTATTTAAAGGATCACTTGATCGTTTTTCAGTTTAAACTGATATTTTTAAAGACACACGTTACTTTCTTTATAGCGCAGATGGTCACGTTACTCTTTTAAGATTAAAAATAGAATTTATAATGTCACGTGACAGTTTTAAATGTCAAAATGCTATTTAAACGAACATGTGATCGTTTTTCAGTTTAAAAGGATATTTTTAAAGACACATGTTACTTTCTTTATAGCGCAGATGGTCACATGACCATTTTCAATCATCAGTCACGTGTGTGTCTAAAAATTTCACATTTAAAGCTGTCACGTGACATTATAAAATCCATTTTTAATCCTAAAAGAGGCACGTGACCTTCAGGATCCGTTTTGAAGTTAAAAAAATAGTCACGTGAACTAAAAATTAAATTTGATTATTGAAAATCGTCACGTGACCATTTGCACATTAAAAGCAGTCACGTTATTTTAAAAATCTCAGTTTAAACAGGAAAACGATCACGTGATTTTTAAATAACATTTTGACATTTAAAGCTGTCACGTGACATTATAAAACCAATTTTTAATCTTAAAAGAGACTCGTGACCTTCAGGATCCGTTTTGAAGTTAAAAAAAGAGTCACGTGAACTAAAAATTAAATTTGATTATTGAAAATCGTCACGTGACCATTTGCACATTAAAAGCAGTCACGTTATTTTAAAAATCTCAGTTTAAACTGGAAAACGATCACGTGACCCTGTAAACAGTATTTTGCCATTTACAGTCCTTCCGGATTCCGTATTGGCATTAAAAAAGAGTCACATGACCTTTTAAAATATATTTGATTATTGACAAGCGTCATGCAACTTTATGAACTGTAAAAAGAGTCACGTGGCCTTTAGGATACCGGTTTTGACGCGAAAATTATTGAAAATAGTCACGTGACCATCTGCACTATAAAGATAGTAACGTGGGTCTTTAAAAATATCAGTTTACACTGAAAAACAATCAGGAAATACTTCAACTTCAATCAGCTTCAGTTTATCTTTTAGCGATAAAATTTGAAAATCCTTTAATTTTAACAGGAATTTTAGTAAGTTGCTTCTAAAATAGTCTTTCTTCGGGTCCACATTCTCTTTTTGGTATTAAGGCCGCTTTAGACTATTCAAGATTTAGAACAATTTTCTGTCTAAGGTAGATTGGATAGTGTCATACAGTAAATTGGCCCGAAAATTGATTAGGATTGAAAAATGGACGAAAAATAGAATCGGTTCTATTTTTCAGCCAATTTCTAGGGCGCATATGCGTATGAGCATGAGCCAACAGAAAACAAACAATTTTCTAATCTTAAAACTCCTAAACTTTAGGTGCACGTTACGAGAGGAGTACTGAAGCAAACAGGAGAATAGAAATTTTCTTAAATAATTAAAAACCAATCTAAAGACAGTAATGACACTAATTACATAAAGAAAGCATTTTTTCTGTCTAATTGCATCCAATATAGAATCACATCTTGGCTGTAATGTCAACAGTATAAGATTGGTTGCAAGTTTGTTTCGGTCTATTGTTCAAAATCTTGTATAAGAAATTGGATAGTCTAAAACGGCCTCTAGTCTTCACTGGCAAGCAAAGCTGTCGCAATTACTCAAAAAAAGTAATTAAATTACAATTACCAACTACTCTCAAATTCGTGAAAGTAGTTGAATTACAATTAGTCAATGTTTTTAAAATGTAGTTGAACTACCAATTACTTCAGTAAAGTATTTGAATTAATAGACAATTACAGTAGTTCAACTACTGGCATTAATTCAATTACTGATAAAATGTAGTTGTAGTTTACTGAAATGTAATTGAACTACTAAAAAGTAATTTATTTATTGGCAGTAGTAAATGTACAGGGTGTCCAAATAAGAGTGGCACTCGGCTTTTTTGACTTAACGGTTAATCGTAGAGCTTTGAAAAAAAAATTTGTTATAAAAAGGGGCCAAAAGAATCGCTATAAAATATTTTCAGTTTCAGGAAATGTCCTCAAGAGGGCGTACTAACAACTTTAACTTAAAAAAAGTGCATATCTCCAAAATTTCAAATACAATGGCACTTTGAAAATACTTGCAAACGGAAGCTACGTTTACTAGCAACAACTTTGATTAAAACCTTTTTTCTCCATTTCTTGACTTAAAGTGATGGGGGTAAGTCAAAAGTTGCTTTAAAAAAACTGCGATAACTTCGAAACCCTTTGTCGTAGAACATTAAGTTTGGCACCATTGAGAAGAGCAGGTTTTTTTCTATTAGATGCTCCATAAATAATTATTTAAAGTTGTTTTCTTTCGTCCACAGGTGGCGCTTTTTACAAAGAAATATTATTTTACCGCCTAACTCAAAAAAATTAAATGCAACCTATAGCGTTGTTTAATGTTAAAATGAAGAGAACAAAATACTACACCAGGCAGCAAAAATCGCAACTTTCTAACTTTTTTCTATTTTTTCATTTACCCAACCAAAACGCCACTCTGAACCCGGTTCAGTAAACCGCTACTTCTCGACCGCGCAAAACAAACAATCCTATCTAACCTCAAAAACAAGTAGTTCCATTACTTTAACATTATTTGTAATTCAACTACTCTGAAAGTAGTTCAATTACTCTGAGAGTAATTCAATTACTCTGAAAGTAATTCAACTACTTTCAAAGAGGTTCAATTACAGAACAAATCGTAAAATCAATTACCAATTACAACTACTTTTGCTGAGTAATTGAAAAATCAATTACAATTATTGTGTTTGAAAAGTAATCTAATTACAGTAGTTCAATTACTTAAAATTAATTGAACTACATTTTCCAACTAAAGTAATTCAACTACCGACAGCTCTACTGGCAAGTGTACCTTATTGAAATTTATCGACGGTTTGTCATCTCTATCGTTTAAACTCACTGACTGTACTCTACCTGAAATCCTAATTCATACCTCGGGCTGATTACCAAACGCAGCATAATGCAAACACGTGTCCCCATCATTGTCGACTGCGTCCACTGAAGCGCCGGCGCGTAACAGTAATCTAACGACATTGACGTGGCCTTGATGCGACGCTACTTGCAGAGCCGTTTTGCCATTACTCCTTGCTTCTACAAGCTCATTATTTAACAGTTTGGCAACAGTGGAAACTTGTCCTTGTGCAGCGGCACGAATTAGGAGCGACGCGGTTGTATCGTCGCCTGCATTACCGGCCGCTTGATTCCAATGAACTGAAATAAAATGTTGTCAAGTTTCTGGAAAATCATTTAGCTCCATAAAAACCAGCAAAATTTCACAATACAGGGTTGTTAGAGCTCAAAGTATTGTGGTTTTTAATTATCAATTAAATGTTAAAAAACATTGTCACTACGAGGTACAAACCACAATACATTTTTGTGATGTGTTACGTCTGAGAATCACTTAATTGATAATAAAAAACAACCAAATTTTGAGACTTTCAGCTTTAACAACCCTGTATTGTACCCCAGTAATTCAAGAAATAATAAACAAATAGATCTCCCGAAATATCCGAAAAAACATAAGACAATACAATAAACGGCACATAGCGAAAACAATCGAACAAAACAAAAGCTTGAAAGTTCTAAAACGGAAATTAAACCAAGGCGAGAGGGAAATTACAAAATTGAAAAACAAAAATGCGAAACAGCTTCGAACAGAACGAATTTTACCAAAAACTATACAAAAGACACACAACACACCTGAAAAAACAGAAAAATAAGAAAATTAAAATAAAAAAAAATTATGAAATTATAACGAATGTCACGTCACGTGACGTGGAAAAATCGTGTAAAATGTTGTTTGACAAATTAAAGTGATCGTTTTTCAGTTTAAACTAATATTGTTAAAGAACTTGTTGGCGTCACGATGACGTAATTTGGGAAAATATTAATTGGACCAACTGTCAAATAACGTCATTGTAACGTCAAAAAAGCTCTGCTCGCTCCATGGAGCGTGAAAACGAATGCGGCCTTTGACTCTCTTTACAGTGCAAACGGTCACGTGATTCTTTTCACATTGAAAATGGTCACGTGACGATTTTCAGTAATCATTTTTTTTTTAAAGTACTAGTAAATTTTTTTTAACGTCAAAACGAAATCCTAAAGGACATGTGACTGTTTCAAATGGCGAAATCGTATTTGAAAGATCATGCGACTATTTTTGTTGAAATACTGTCCTTAACGTCACCTGACAGTGTTTACATTTAGACAGATATTTTTAAAGTCACGTGACTCGTTTTAAGGTGCAAATGGTCACGTGACTCTTTTAAGATGGTGTGTTCCAAAATTACCTTGGTAGCTTCTAGTGTACGGAGTGAATCAAAAGAGTGAAGGTATTTACAGTTTGGTCACCCTGTATGCAGTTCCAGAGGGTATGTGTCAGTTTAAAGTTCAGGCTAAGTTGCCTTGACCTTTTTTACGCAATTTTTATCTTTTGCACTTTTTCCGTATCTCTACTAGGTTAGGAGATATTTCACAGAATCCAGTTTGAAGACCAGAAACTCCATTTTCTTGTAAAAGTACCTCAAATTTTTGACTGTTTGTAGCTCGGCTGTTTGAGGTACAGCAACGGTAAACCATTCAAAAAATTCCGTTTTTCCTCCTCTTTACAGTGGTGTGCTCCAAAATAACCGGGCTGGCATTTGGTGTACAGGGTGAGTCAAAGAAAGTGAAGGTTAGTTTGGTCGCTCTGTATAGAGTTTCAGAGGTAATTTGTCGGTTTAAACTCCAACGGTCAAAACCTCCAATATAGTAGCAAGTAGCTTAAGTTGAATTTTGTCCAAGTGAAAACAAAATATCACTCCAAGCTGAATTTTTTAGCTCTACGAACGGGGTTTTGACAGATGCAGTCTCTGTGACTGATGTCAAATCACATTTTAAACCGACTACAGTGTCAAAACTGTCAAAACATTGACTATAGACGTATAAAATAGGTTGAGTTGTACAAGTGGAAGTTGTTATACGAGACCGAAGGTCGAGTTTAACAAGAGTAAGTTTAAGTAAGTGAAAGGAGAGTCAGGAATAAAATCGCCTGTAAAAGCCACTTGGAATGAGAAAATGACTGTTTTAAGCACATTTTTGGAATCCTCATTAAATTTTTTATCCAACGACATGAAAAAACACAACAAATTTTGTAAAGTCAGGGAGAAAAGCGGTGTCAAAGTTTGAATTGACAAAAATACAGTTTGAAAGAACAGTCAGAGACAAAGTCGCCTGAAAAACATTCTACGAGTGGGAAAATGGCTGTTTTAAGCCCATTTTTGGAATCCTCATTAAATTTTTTATCCAACGACATGAAAAAAACACTACAAATTTTGCAAAGTCAGGGAAAAAGCGGTGTCAAGGTTTGAATTGACAAAAATAACAACAAGTTTAAAAGAACAGTCAGAGACAAAATCGCCTGTAAAACATACTTGGAGTGGAAAAATGACTGTTTTATGTACATTTTTGAAATCCTCGTTAAATTTCCTATGCAACACCTTGAAAAAAACATTACAAAATTTAGTACACAGGGAGAAAAGCGTTGTCAAAGTTTGAAATGTCGGAAACACAGTTTGAAAAGACAATCAGAGACAAAATCGCCTGTAAAAATCACTTGGAGTGAGAAAATGACACGTTTTAAGCGCATTTTTCTAATCCTTTCTCCATCCAAAATTGCTCAGCAATCTTCGATTTGCCGACGATATTCTCATTGCTAACGACCTACAGAAAGCCGAAGTAATGCTTAATGAACTTCCACAAGTAGCCAAAGAAGTGGATTACAGAAAAACCAAAGTAAAACAAATATAATGACAAACTTAGTCATCGGTGGAACAAGAAAAATACGAAACAATATCACAGCTGAAGTTACACAATTCGATACCTTAATCACTAGACCAAACCAGACACCAGAGATACAAACAAGAATCGGTTTAGGCTGGACTGCATATGGCAAACTGAAGAACGTATTTAATAGCGAAATTCCTATCAGCCTAAGAAGAAAAATATATACAATGAACCCTCACTAAAACAACAAAAATAAGCTAAAGATATCACAGAGGAAAATGGTAAGATCAATATTATAGGAATTCAGCTCACGGACCATGTAAAGCACACGAACATAGCTCCGTTAAAATAGAAGAAGTCAAAACAGACGACATACGAAGAATGGCACACAATTGGATGCAACTTGCGCAAAATACAAATTCTTGGCTAGGACACGACAAGTTAAATGTACAGTAAAATGGAGTATTTCTTCAATCCAGTAAAATTTGAACAAACAAAACACACAATTAAATAAAAAACACTTACTATTATGATCCTGAGGCTTATTTTGATCAGCGTTCATGGTATTTGCCAGTTCAGTCGCGCTACCAGGAACTACTCGGACGCATTGAGGATTCAAAGTCCACGGACAACCGTCCAACTGGACTCTCAAATCGCCGTCCGAATAAATTTTCAGGACTCTACCGAACTTTCCCAGTACCTACGCACGTGACAACAACATATAAATGATTAATAAATAGTTTTTAATAAAGCAAATGCAGGGTGTTCCAAAATATTAAAAAAATTATTCAAGTTTGATATGAAAACTTAATTTTTGACACAAAACATTGCTAAAGAACCCTTTTACACGAAATGTATGTGAAATTTTTGTTTAGAGCACATTTTGTGTTTTATAATTTTTGAATGGAATATTTGAGAAACATATTGAACCTGCCCTATATTTTTTTAATAAAACAGGTCAAATTCTATTTTCTCTAATATCAAACAAGATCACCTAACATTTCCTATATTACAGGGTGGTCCACCACAAACCGCCAGAAACAACTGTAAACAAGCATTAGATAAGATTTGTACTGATTGTGTTGTCTTTAAGCAATGTTGATAGCTTCATCGAGTTGTAATTGACAGTTACCACCATTGTGACAGATTGAAATGTATCCAGAATAGACAGTTACACGTCACAAGTGACAAAAACCAACTCATAAAACTACAAAATCCATAATACTATGATTTACACTGATTGTACTGCTTTTAAACAATTTTTCTAATTTCATTGCTCCATGGAGTGGTATTTGACAGTTTTCAAGTTTATGACAGATTGTAAAATGATTAAAATAAACGGATACTCGTCGTATCTATCCATTTCTACTCATGAACCAATAAACTCGCATTTAATATTATTTCCAACTACAATATTAACTAGAACAGTGCTTTTAAGCAGGTTTTGTAATTTTGTAGCTTTATGGAGTGGTATTTGACAGTTACCACCACTGTGACAGATGGAAATATATCAAAAATAGACAGTTACACGTCACAAGTGCGAAAAAAACAACTCATAAAACTATAAAATCCATAATACTATGATTTACACTGATTGTACTGCTTTTAAACAATTTTTCTAATTTCATTGCTCCATGGAGTGGTATTTGACAGTTTTCAAGTTTATGACAGATTGAAAAATGATTAAAATAAACGGATACTCGTCCTGTCTATCCATTTCTACTCATGAACCTATAAACTAGCATTTAATATTATTTCCAACTACAATATTAACTAGAACAGTGCTTTTAAGCAGGATTTGTAGTTTTGTAGCTTTATGGAGTGGTATTTGACAGTTACCACCACTGTGACAGATGGAAATATATCAAAAATAGACAGTTACACGTCACAACTGCCAAAAACAACTTATGAAGGTATAAAATTCATAATATAATTTACACCTTGATTTACACTGATTGTATTGCTTTTAAACACCTTTTGTTGCTCCATGGAGTGGTATTTGACAGTTTCCAAATTTATGACAGTTTGAACAATGATTAAAACAAACGGATACTCGTCATGACTACCCCTTAAATGATTGATGAACCTATAAAGAAGCATTTAATTTGATGTACAACTGTATTAACTATAACAGTACTTTTAAGCAGGTTTTGTAGTTTTATAGCTTTATAGAGTGGTATTTGACAGTTTCCAAGTTTATGACAGATTTAAATACGATTTCTTTTATTAACACTGTATATAGACACATATTTTTTTGTTGCTTTAATGAATAAGTTAAATGGAGTGTTGTATTAGTATTTACCCAGAGGTTTCAAATTTTTCCCAAATGTGGAGAGTTTTCCCCAGACCTGGCAACACTCAAATAAATACAGTTATAGTCGTCCGCATTAATTTGATCGTTGTACGTCATTTACCAGAGAGTTGCCAGATTTTTTATCATCCAAACACAAATTTACAAAAACAACTAACACTACTCCAATAAATATAACGACAAGATTTTAAAAGCGATTTTCAATCACAACATAAACAGCAAACTGTTCTAAACAGGAATCTGGCAACAATGCATACAAATCGTTAAAAACAGAGATTGGGTTACGTTTGTAATCAATCTGCGTCCGTTAAATAACTGCGTGTGAGAAAGAAATGGTCTATCAGAGCACCATTTCTTCTTTTTTTTTTCCTTTATTATGTGGCTGGATTTGTAATGATTGTAAAAATTACTTTCATATTTAACTGTGCAATTTAGTCATTCAAAATAAATTTAAACTTTAAGTTAAGTTTAAGTTGGGTAGACTTCTACATAAAACATATTTGCATTTAAACGTAGAATTCAAAAAGAGTGTACAGCAAAATGCATACAGAACCAATTTGGGACACACTGCATATCTTTCTACCAGAATCAATAAAAAACTGATGTAATGAACAAAGTAATTCTCACGTTTTTCATATTGTCAATCCATTCCCCATGTCCTTTCTGCAGTTGTTTAACTTTCTCAATGTCATCAATCAGAGTAACAACGTCGCCCACATTAAAACTATTGACTTTACGCAATGCTGACGGATTTAACGTCCAACGATTATTGCAGCCCTCATACTGAACACGGATGTCTCCTTTATCAGTAACTCGATGGACAGTACCAATTTTTCCAACATGCTACAAATATCATACAAATTAACTGTTGCACAAGAATATTGGGGTCGTCTGCCAAAAACACTCGGAAAACTTCGGCTTTTACCCAAAATTAAATTTTTTTAATATAAAAACAAACTTACTTCAGCCATTCTTGGGTTCCAACCTCCATGACCCTGTTGCATAGCTTTTAACTGTTCTTCGGAGACTACAACTTGGACTTTGTCGCCTACTCCAAATAGCAATGGACCATTTCGAACAGGTTTTACAGCAGGTAACTCAGTGTTTTGTCCTAAATTATAATTGATATTTATTAGGAGTATAAGTAATACTTTATGTAAGACCAAGTAAGAAAGTTTAAACGAGTTTAAATAGGGGAACTGTATCAGTAATTGGCCATCTAACCGAAATGTTTACTAAAGTATTTCAATCTGTAAATTTACATGAAAAACATTAAATTGTAGTTTTTTCTAATCATGATTGTTGCTCTATTTAATAATGATATAAAATACAGGTAGTTCCATTTATAAAAAATGAGTTTAAGTTAGTAGAAATTGTAAAAAAAAATAAAAATTTGATACACTCTTTATAACATGTCTACAATATTACAGGGTGTCCCTGAAAGGTCTTTACAACGCTCTGACGCAATTAGCTGGGGTCAAAATAAAGCGATTTAGCCATATTTGCCTTAATCTAAAAGTTGATAATGACAAAGCTACAGGGCGGCAAAGTTAAAAATCAATTTTTAATCGTAGTTTTTATACCAAACCATTTAAAATTATGAAATTAGGTATCAGACGAAAAAAAGACAAAAATTATTTTTTTGTACCAAACAGGATAGAATAAGAGATAGGAATACGTAAATATTAACACAAGCTGAAAATGCGAAAATGTATATGGTGTTCCAATTGATATTCCAAATTTTTTTAAAATTAATTGATTTAAATTGCAAGAGGCCTCTATAAAACAACTTTGAGAGTTCCATAGACCTCTAAATGCCACTGAGAACCTTCTTATAAGTGTCAGAAGCCTCTACAAGGGTTTTAAACCTTCCTAGTACAGTTTTAAAGTGCCAAAGGTCTCTAGGATCATTTCGAAAGTTCCCTATACCTCTAAATCCTATTGAAAACCTTCTAAAACGTACCAGAATCCTCTACAAGTGTCTCAAACCTTCCCAGAATTGTTTTAAAATGCCATGAAGCCTCTAGGACCATTTTGAAAGTTCCATAGATCTCTAAATGCTACTGAAAACCTTCTTAAAAGTGCCAGACGCCTCTACAAGTGTTTTAAACCTTCCTAGTACTGTTTTAAAGTGCCAGAGGTCTATAGGATCATTTCGAAAGTTCCGTAGACCTCTAAATGCTATTGAAAACCTTCTAAAAAGTACCAGAGCCCTCTATAAGTGTCTTAAACCTTCCCAGAATTATTTTAATTTGCCAGAGGCCTCTAGGACCATTTTGAAAGTTCCATAGAGCTCTAAATGCTTCTGAAAACCTTCTCAAAAGTGCCAGAGGCGTGTGGCAACATGTTGAATTTGTTAGATTTGGCGGTGCGTTTGTAAAACTATTTATGAAGTAAGCTAAACCAAAAAAAAAATAAAAAGTTATCTATATTAGTTTCCCAGAACTTTTAATAAGACACTTTACCTGGATCACCCTGTATTTGCGGACAATAAACCACTTTATGTATGTGTTTTATTTTTTAAAAATAGTAAAATATTATCAAAAACTTACGTAATATTGGTAAATGTTCAGGATAATAAGTGCCTCCGAAAGATGGTTCCACAAACTTAATATCACATATTCCTTTATGTCCTAATCTATATACATTTGTTGAGCCCGCAAACCAATCGACATTTGCCACAGATCTATGGCTTTCTTTATCCCATCCTCGAATGTCAATCACTCTACCCACTTTACCTGAATGTAAATACATAATTACCAAGGTAATCTAATTGTATTAATTATTATTATAAGGAAATAATCAAGGAGAATATAATACTAAAAGAGAGTGTTTGAAGCTTATGAACGGGTTGAAGGTAAGATTCCAGTTCGTCCAGAGAAACTTGGTGGCGCCACTACTGAAGTTATCATCCTCCCGAGGCTAAAGGAACAAGAGGACCTGCATGACAGCGTCTATTAAAGTTATAGAAAAATGGAAATAGAGCAAGAGTGCGGCA
Organism: Ips typographus; assembly: GCF_016097725.1. Taxonomy (NCBI): domain Eukaryota; kingdom Metazoa; phylum Arthropoda; class Insecta; order Coleoptera; family Curculionidae; genus Ips; species Ips typographus. Next base: position 2,467,514 of record NC_138430.1, on the reverse strand, counting down.
AAGTGCAGTACTATCGCCATTTCTCTAGAATATTTATGTTTCCCCGGTGTTAACGGAATATTTATGTTATCCCGGTGCTAACTGGGCTTTGATTGCTCTCCTGGCACTTTCCCCCGTTTGCAAACGCAACAGACTCTTCTAAAACTTTAGGATGTACAAACAGACATACGAAAGCCGGGTGTTTGGACATCCTATAGTTTGCCAGGACCACCAGAGATGGACGAGCTGACGAAGAAAGAAAAAAATGGAGGACAAGAAGAGCCTCTCCGTCAGCGGGGGCATCCTCCCCCCAGGACAGAGGACGCCAATGCAACTCTGGGAACTTCTAAATTCCTGGACTTGTAGCGACTTCCTCTTCCAGACCTATCCTTTTGTTCTACAGCGATGGGAGGGTAAAAAGCAGTAGTCTTGCTTGACCCATCTATCTGAGGCCGCATTCCCAGCCAAAGAATATTGGCGCAAATCTTGGCTGTCACATTTCAAATTTGTGCAAATTCAAACAAAAACGTATTCAAATTCCTTAAAGGTTTCCTATATTATCTGTTACTGTCTACTGCCTTCAGTCTGGAAGATTATTGCACTGACAAGAACAAGCAGAGCATAAAATTTGCATACGGTACCAAAAAACCAGAAGAACCAAGAATGCACACAGAGGTATTGTTCAGCTAGAACAAATCGTCATTTACTGTTTCTAGTTTTATTTCTGTCTAATTTTGTCCGAGATATGGAAGTCAATAGTAAATGAATAACTACAAATTGGATTTGGAAGCAAGTTGTTGAAACTTCAAAACTGAAAAGTTCTCTGAAGCATTTATTGGATCAAATCTCGATACAACCCTAAAGGTACCTACACCGAATGTTTTATACATTGTCACTGGTCAACCACCAAAAAAAAGAAGTTAAAAAATAAGGATCCATAAGACTCACATATAAATTTGTATACAGGTGTGGTAAATCCAAAAGCGACCATAGAAAAACCGTGTAACGGACAGAGAAACGTAGGTAATTGCATGCGCGGGAGAAAGACAGAAAACGAAAAAAATATCAAGTAGTCCATATTTTTAGCGCGCAGCTGCCAAACGCCGTAAGTAAGTTTGTCGAGGGTATTGAATACTTACGGCGTTTGGCAACAGCGCGCTAAAAATATGGCCTACTTGATATTTTTTTCGATTTCTGTCTTTCTCCCGCGCATGCAATTACCTACGTTTCTCTGTCCGTTACACGGTTTTCCTATGGTCGCTTTTGGATTTACCAAATGAGTAAAAAGAACAAGTATCAGGAGGTAACAATAATACATAATTATAACCCGTTTGTGCATTAAGCGAGGGGGACGGAAGTCCACCATCTTTGATTGCGCATTCGCCTACTGCGCAGTTGAATTGACGCAAAGTCATTGAAAGTTTGGAGTTTCCAACCCGCAAAAATTTGTTGTTTGTATTTGTTGTAGTATAGTGTTAGTTTGTTTTGTTTGTTTGTGGTTCTTTAACAGTTGAGTTTTGCAAATTTAAATTAAGTTGTACAGTGGACAAGATTAACAAGTATTGACGGCCGCCATATTACTCCCCCCCTCCCCCTTGTTTCTGTCACCCACTTTGTTTGCTATTGCTCCTTCCTGCTATGTTTACATTTTTTTTATTCATTGGATTTACCACACCTGTATTTTCTCCAGAGCTCCATCGTGGCGCTGCTGAACAATATGACAAATATTTATAATCACTCTCTTTTAGTATTATATCCTCGTAAGGAAATAACTGAAAATTATTACCTTCGCCTCCATCCTGATTCTCCCATTCCCAATCATAACCTCTAACCACTTTAGCCTGTGCAAAAATTCCGTGTAACCTGCATTTTCTACCTCCTTGTCTGGGCGGTAAAATTAGGCTTAAAAATTAAAATCAAACATTTTTCCAGAACTGTTATCAAGTTAATTTTTCAGCCTAAACCAGGCAATTAACATGTTTAGAATAAAAATAAACTGTCAAATAATAAGGTTAGTTCTATTACACACTGTAAACTTGCCTATGATGCTACAAATTTGAAAATAAAGTGATACAAGCGTACTTTTTTAAAGCAATTTTGGGTTTGGCAATAATTTGGGTTATTAAGCTGTGGCATTTGGCGTCTTGCAGCAAAATCTGCTTTAGGATTACTGACAATGTCATAATAACTGTACGTTTTAATTGCATACATATTCCCATTTAGATAAAAAAAAACAAATGTCTTACCCGGATGAAGTGGCAGTGTCAAATCTTTTAAAAAGATGAGTAACATCATGTTCATCCCCATGGTAACACATATAACACAGATCAAAGTCATGACAGACTGTACATTTATATCTCATTCCACTTATTCCTTGACAGTAACATGCATTACACATGATATTTGGATGTTTGATCCCTGGAAACGTTTCAGTAATGTAACTGAACATAATTTGCACTAAATACATACAAGGCCCGGTACTTTCATTTCAGGAAAAATTTATTCTAAGGAACTAATTTTAATTTTAACAGTAATTATTTTTTGAGATAAAACTATTCTGAAGTGTAAGTACTGGCTCTAAGAATTGGATACAAAACTGTTTCCTGGTTATATTATAACATTTCAATCACGTTTTTAAAAGAGCCACTAAACCCTGGACTGCCACAATTACATTTACGAAATCTTGACACATTTGACATGATTCATGTTTCCTTACCAATTTGTGCATTGTCAATAATTCTGAGATCGTATTTTCCCGTATAGCCTGCCCTATAATTTGTCCGAGTACCGTTATCCCATTGAACAACCACGGTTTGATCGGGATATATGGCAGAACCACCTCTTGCTGTTTGTACCACTTCGCAAACAGTGCCAACAAATCCTTCACCTCCATCTAAAAAATAACGTGAAAACATCATCATATTTATAAATTCATGGGTTTACAGGCTGTGCCAGATATTAGGCAAATGTACCAATTGATTAGCAAAATTAAGAGACCTGGTGCTGCCATCATATGCCTCTTAGTTCTAGATTTTGGTGTATCATAATGCCAAGTGTGGTAACTCACAAAGCACTCAGACGAATACACCAATTGAACAGTTAATTACTTTATTAATATAACTTTACATATATCGGATTTCACTAACAGAATAATACAACGAACTCTAATGATAACGAATACTGACTGTCACCGCACCAGTTGGTTCCGCCGGTATCGATCGTCAGTAGAAAAACATATTTACAAAACATTCGTCACTAGTCCGTATTTACAGGTCTCCACATCCCTCCATCTTTCACGAGCTTCAAAGGCTTCAAAGGTTCCAAAGCAACCTCGGATTGATTCTGGTCCATACGATCATCGGGATAGGTGTCGGTGGTTTCCTTTTCCGGCGTTGTTGTGAGAGGTGAAGAAGTGGAAGTCATCGAGGATGTTGAGGGGGTTTCAAGAGACAGTTTGAAAGGTTCTGGTACCTTTTTTACATGGGCTATATTGCGTTTTACTACCTTCCCTTCTCTATATAGTATGACCTCATTTCCATGTCTTTCAGTCACATCATAAATATCTTTAGCAAAAGTCGGTGTTAGCTTATGCGGGAATATCACATTTTTGACAAGGACTTTATCTCCTGGTTTAATCTCATTTAAGGAGGCTCTTCTTCTCTTGTCTTCTTTATTTTTTCCATGTGTCTTATTTGTTAAATCTCGGTCATAAGTTTCTTCGTCAATTGGGTCTATCGCCATATCGTCCAAGCAGGGAATTTTGTCCCGAATACGACGATTATATATTAATTCGGACGGAGACTTGCCTGTTGTACTATGTGGCGTTACATTGTACATTAATATGAAGTCCTGAACTTCTTTTCGGTAGTTCCTATTTGATTTTGTGTGGCATATTTGGAGACGTTTCTTCAGTGCTTTGTTAAAATTTTCAACCTCCCCATTTGCTTGTGGCCAATATGGGGCCGAATTGATCAGTTTAACTCCATTAGTGTAACAAAAAGCCTTGAATTCTTCGCTATTAAAATTTGTTGCATTGTCTGCTTTTAACGTCTTTGGAATACCTAATCTTGCAAATATTTCTTCCAGAAATTTTATAACGGTTGAAGAGGTGGTAGATTTGGTAAAGAAGACTTCGGCATATCGAGAATAGTAATCGATTATTACGAGAAGATATTCAGATTGTCCTGCCGACATGAAATCTATGGCAACAAATTGCCATGGACCTGATGGTAGTTTCTGTCTTTCCATTGGTGATGGTCGGTTAGGTTGTGACACTAAGAGGCACTCGTTGCAACTTTTGACAAATTTCTCGGCATCTCGGTCTATTTGCGGCCACCAAACTTTTGAGCGAAGTCGTCTTTTCATTACTGACTCCCCAGGGTGGCCCTCATGAGCTAGTTTTAGAGTTTGTAGTCGAAGATCAGTTGGAATAACAATCTTATTTCCTCGCAATAGAAAGGGTCCTAACGTCGTCAGTTCCAACCGGAAGGGATAAAATGGCGAATTCTTTCCTTTTGTATCCCATGAATTATCAAAAATTGTATTTATGGTTTCCTTAATTTCATTATCTACTTTACAACATTTTGCCAAATCAGAGATGGTTAAAGCCTTGGGTACTGCTTCTTTGACCAAGAAGTATATATGATGTAGGTTTGGTTCGTCAAATGTTGCGTCTGACTGAAGTGTACATAACCTCGAAAATGGGTCTGCTATGTTCGATCTTCCTGGTTTGTATATTACCTGGAATTTAAACGCTTGGAGGCGTAAAACCCATCTTTCGATCCTTGCTGGTGGTTTGGACGTAGGCTTGAAAATAGCTTCCAGGGGTTTATGATCGGTTACCAATTCGAAGTGTAGGCCTGCTAGGTAAAAATAGAACCGTTCTACAGCCCAGACTAAAGCCAGGCTTTCCTTTTCCGTCTGTGAATAACGTCGTTCAATGGGGCTCAAACTTTTACTGGCGAACGAAATTACTTGTGGGAGGTTGTCTTTGTTGAACTGCAATAAGACTGCTCCCAGAGCAACAGGACTTGCATCGGCAATCAATCTAGTGCGAAGATTAGGATCAAAGAAAGCCAAAGTTGAAAGTTGACTTAAAGTTTCCTTAAGTTTTCCAAAGTTCTCCTGGTGTATAGGTTTCCATGTAAATTGAGTGTCAGTTTTTATTAAAGTCCGTAAAGGCTCCGTCAGATCTCCAAGATTTGGTATGAACTTTCCTAGATATGTTACTAAACCGAGAAAGCTTCGTAATTCTTCCTTGTTAGTGGGTGGGCGAAAATTGCGGACAACTTGAATTTTAATTGGATCTGGACTAATACCAGCTGGAGTAAGAACGTGTCCTAAAAATTCAAGTTTTTGTACCTTGAATTGGCATTTGCTTTGATTTAGGAGAACGTTCAGGTCCTTTAAGGTTTGCTGTACTTTGCGTAAGCTTGCATCATGTTCTACCTCGGTTTTTCCATATACGATAATGTCATCTAGATAATTCAAGCAGTTTGGACACGGTGCTAGCAAATTTTGGAAAATTCTTTGAAATATTTCGGGTGCTGAATTAACACCAAACATTAGTCGTTTGTACCTGAATAACCCTAAATGGGTTATAAAAGTAGTAATTTGTCGGCTATTCTCCTCAAGCTCCAGTTGATGATAGGCATTTGACATATCCAATCTAGAAAAGTATTGTGCCCCTCTTAGTTTCGTCATTACCCCATCGAACGTTGGTAATGGAAAGTTTTCCGTAAGTATGGCCTCATTTGCTCGCCTCATATCTATACATATTCTAATGTCTCCATCTGGTTTGAACACTATTACCATTGGCGAAATCCAGGGACTTGGTTGCATAACTCTTTCTATGATATCACGGGTGAGTGCTTCATTTAATTTATTCTCCACTTTTTCTTCGACAGCTATGGGGACTCTACGCACTGGTTGTTGTACGGGCCTCACTCTTGAGTCAATTGTCAATTTGACTTTAATGTTTCGTATCTTTGGGAATGGTATGATTTCTTCGTTTAGACTTATTGTGTTTACTAGTCCTAGTGTTAGGATTCCCAAAGCCATAGAAGTCGTTTTCCCAAGTAATGAAACCGTGCCATTTTCTATGACCGTAAACGAGTCAATAGTTTCTTTTCCATTATTTACTCCTACTGGTGCTGTAAATCTACACTTAATTTTAAGAGGTTCGTTTATCGCATATGACTTTAGGTTGCTGACAACATCATAATCAAAATTCCACATGGACGCCTCATGCGCGGTGAGTGTCTGAAAATCTTTGCCGTTAATTATATTACACGAAGCTCCTGAATCAATTAACATATTTATAGTGACGCCTCCCACTTTTACCAGGATCGTATCGTCTCTAGTTGTGTGATCAGGCTCCCCTACTTTGAAGCATTCCAGGTTTCGAATATCTGTGGATGAGGGGGGTTCTTCTTCATTGTCTTCAGTTACTTGATTAACTCTCCGAGGAAAATACTGCCGCTGCCCACGCGTTACTGTGCTTGACGTAGTCATACGCTTACTTTTCATGGTTCTACATCTCCTGGCATAGTGTCCCATGCGACCGCACTGGTGACACTTGGTATTATGAGCTGGGCACAGATTTAAGTCGTTAAATTCGTGATAGTATCCACACCTAGAACATTTATTGGTCGATGTTTCCCAAGATCTCTTTTTATTGTCTTTATTTTCAATACGATTTATATAGGTTTCAGTTCCATCTGCCTGTTGCGTTTCTTGCTTTTGCATGAGACTGCTTTGTGTTTGTGTTTGTTCATAGATAAGACACTGTTCTATGACTTGATCCAGCGGTAATTCCCTTTCCAGAAGTTTCCTCCTTAACTCGATCGGAGCCCACATGTCAATGAGTTTGTCTTTGAGATTAATATCTCTAGCCTCGTTTTCATTATTTCCAAACGAGCATTTGTTAGCTTGTGCTCTACACCTTAGTAAAAATTTGTTGAGGTTTTCTCCATTTTCAACTGTCATGTGCCTGAATACGTGTCTCTCAAAAGAAGAATTTTGTTGTGGCGAAAAATGGTTATCAAGGGCGCTCACTAATAATTCGAAGACATCGTTCTTTGTAATGGGATCATATTCTAGAACAGCTCCCGGTAAGCCAAAAGCAATTTCTTGTAGTTGAGGACCACCAAGATGGAGAAGTTTGTTTTTCTTTTTATTGACATCAGTGATCTCCTCTGCATCTAAATAGAGTTTCACAGATCTCACCCATTTTTTCCATTCGTTGGCTATTAATGCTTTATCGATGGTGTCGCACATAAAGTGTCTAATAGATGATTGTTCCATATCCAGAGTAAGTTTAACAGCAGAACTAAATTTAAAACCCGTTAGAATTTAATCCAACCTTTTGAGTAATTATTTAAAAAAAACTCACCAGAGTTTTCCAGTACAATAAAATTCGCTCGTACTTTGACTCAAAGTATATTCTTGGCAGAATTGAATCCACCCCCTGATGGCAGAATCGAATCCACCCCTAGCAGAATTGAATCCACCCCTGGCAGAATTGAATCCACCCCTGGCAGAATTTAATCCACCCCCTCGTAGAATTTAATCTACAGCCTGACAGAATTAAATCCGCCCAATATTTTGTTAGTTCTATTATTATTTAACAGTTGTTATATTATTTACCTCGTCGCCAATTGTGGTAACTCACAAAGCACTCAGACGAATACACCAATTGAACAGTTAATTACTTTATTAATATAACTTTACATATATCGGATTTCACTAACAGAATAATACAACGAACTCTAATGATAACGAATACTGACTGTCACCGCACCAGTTGGTTCCGCCGGTATCGATCGTCAGTAGAAAAACATATTTACAAAACATTCGTCACTAGTCCGTATTTACAGGTCTCCACACCAAGCCAACTTAAATATGACAATTGTCACATGACACATCATTGTGTAGGAACATAGAAGAATATGAGTAAGAAGATGGCTAAATTGCAAAGAAAGATTGCCCTTTGCAAGAGTCTTTAGTAGTTTGTACTTAATTGAACAAAAATAACTATCTAGGAGAAGTATTGGGACAGTCATGTGATAACTGTCATCCTTTAATTGGTGAAAAGAGGAATAACCCAACTTGACGTTTTGTATCATTTGTACCATACAATCAACTAATTTTTGTCAATTTGGATATGTTTTGTTTGGAGTATTTAATTAAAGTAAGAAGATGCAACAATAGTATTTTTTTAGTGTGTCTGGGTTTAATTTAAATCTGTGAAACACTAAAACTAAAAAACAAACATTCTGTATTTTAAAGTAAATAGGCAACTTGTCACCTACAAGGACATTAGAATATGATTCAGTGAATTACAGTTGACACTTTGAACGTTAAAACTTTGACATTTGCTAAAAATGTATATTAGACATACATATTTTGTTTCTGCTCAGTTGAAATGAGCAGAAGAGAGAGGAGAGAGGCACCAACAGGCTTTTTCTAAGTAACATGAGACCTTTTTGTATATGGTGTACCAAATAAGTGAGGTTTTTTCTCATTTTGTTATTTTACTCATAAAACATTGTAGTTTTAGTTGCACATCTATATTCAACCCCTAAAATTCAGGAAATTTTCTTTCCAGCAAATGGATCTTCTTATTATACTATTTAACACACATTTTTTGAGAAAAAAAACTTAATATACAGTGTGTTTTAAAATTGACTATTGAGATAGAATCTTCCAGTTGACATTTTAAAATGACAACCCCCAATTGTTTGTTGCAACATTCTGCTGGTGTTTTGTTCATTCAGGGCAAGTTTTGTTTATTTCTATCTAAAGCAATGCTATTTTTATTCATTTTGATGTATACCTAATCAATTTGTCGGTTGTTGTGGATCAAAGAATAATATTACAAGTTTTAGTATATAAACAACACAGTGACTTGATTTCATTTTGGTGGTGAATGAGACAACATGAGATGTGGGTTTCATTTAGTAACAAATATCCTAAAAGACTAGTTAATAAATTGGAAAAGTAAGTTTTGTAAGTAAAAGAATGGTCATATTGAGATAAATCAAGACAACAACATTGTTGTTACCATTTATGTTTTGTTCCTTGTTTTCGCCTAAAAAATAGATCCAGGCCCAAATGTTGTAACGTTTCTTAAAAAAAGTATTGGTCCAAATAGGGAAAGCAACTTTTCACATTAGATTTTGATGTTTTATTGTTGCAGTTAAGGTGTTTACCTAATAACTACTCCTATGTTGTGAAATAATTGATAAAGTTAAATAACAGCAAAAAAAACATTGTTTCTTACCTTGATTTCCCCAGCTCCAATCAGGGCCTCGAACAACTCTTAATCCAGGGGCTAGCATTGTGTATTCCTGGGTAGGCTACTCAAACTATCACCAATAATATGGTCACAATGTGAAAATGTAGTAGTTACAAACTGAGTCATAAATCTAAGTTAAGACTGGTCTGAACGATAAGGAAACAAAAACACCAACAAAAGGATGTTCCCTGCCTTATAATTAACATTATCTTTAAACCCTAATCAGATTCATAATAGAATTTGCAAGTTATAATTGCGTTAGCTTAGGTAAATGGGGTACTTAAGAAAACTCGTAAAACATCAAAACAAGGATATTAAAATAGTTAAAAAGTAAACAAGACCAATAATAATAATACAAATATAACAACACAATTAAAACGTCAATAGATTATCGATTAAGCCGATAGATAACCTCAAAAAAACAAACGACAGTTATGTCGTAACATTCACTGCACCAAAAATATAACTGTCACCCAGCTTAATGGCCGATGGAGGACAAACATAAATTAGCTCCTATTTTGTTGTTAGCTAACTATTTTTACTTTTAAAGTAACAATTTATTTTTTTACACTATAACTTCTTAAATTGTTGCTTGCTAAGGTGCAAATGGCAATAAATACACCACTTAAAGTATTTCAATAGTAAAAACTATCTTTAAGTTGTCTAAGTCAAAACTTTAAAAGTATTTCAAAATTTCCAATCAGTCTGGAAAAGTACTTGATGAATTGGTTTCTGCATTTCTTTCTCCAGCACTTTAAATATCAATAATATATTATTTATACAGGGTGGTCCGAATTGATTGCAAGATACTTGATACAGTTTTGAAAGCTCCACGTCAAGTGGCGTGTATTTTACAATTTTAGCTTTTACAACTGTCTAAATTTGATTTAGCAAATTTTCAACGTTTAAACTACATTTTAACAGTCACGTGATTGATTTTGACAGGTATCAACTGGCCGTTTCCCCTCAATGCCGACCAATATGCATACCAAGCGGGCAAATCAACAAAACTAGCCTTGAACAACCTTGTTGGGAAAATAGAAGGGAACTATAAAGTTGCTAGCTCAAAATGGCAGTATTTACGTCACGTGACGTGTGGCTCTTACTATTTATAACGGTCTAAATTTAATTTAGCAAATTTTCAACGTTTAAACTACATAAAAGTCACGTGACTGATTTTGACAAGTATCAAGCCGTTACAGGGTTGCAAGCTCAGAATTACATTATCAACGTCACGTGGGTATATTTTACAATTTCAGCTTTTTGTGTGCATTTTTGGAATTTACAACATTTGTTTGTGTGTTCCTGACTTAATTTTAGTTTATTTTTAAATATAACAACCTCAAAATCCTCTTTACAAAGCTGTAAAACTACAATACACTTAAAATCCAGTAAAATCAGTATAAACAGTACCAAACATATTTTATACCTTTATGAGTGGAATTTTGACAGTTACGACATTTGATCGTCAGTTACAGTTCTGTCCTAAACCTGGAAACTGTCAAATTCGATCCCATGGAGGTACAAAACAAGGAAACATCCTTGAAAAGTAGCGAAATCAGTTAGACTTTTGTTGAATGCATTTTATACCTTTTTTTAGTACATTTTTGGCATTTAAAACAGTTGCTTGTGTGATTCTGAATTAAATTTAGTGTATTTTTCAATATGACAACCGTCAAAAGAGCGACTTTTGTTCTTCTAAACCCAAAAACTGTCAAATTCAATCCCATAGAGGTACAAAACATCCTTGAAAAGTAGAAAAATCAGTTTGACTTTGGTTGAATGCACTTTATACCTTAACAGTTTGCATTCCTGTTTTCAAAGAATGCGGAAAGACCTAGTAATATGCTAATAAGCCAGTTTAACCGTAAATAAGTCATAAACAAGTTCCATTTCTTAAAATAAAGCAACCGCACAATCTTCATGATAAAATATACTAATAACATACTCATTATCGTCAGAAGAGAGTATAACGATTAGATAACGACCACTATAATTGTATGCGTTGCAAAATTCAAAACAATGTCCTTTACTACAAGATTTTTCTTTTGAAAATGTCGCTAAACAAAATTTGTCGTGTTTTTTCTCTAAGTAAAGCAAGTTACCGGCAGTTTTCCCATAAACCGAATTTTACTAAGGTAAGTTTTCCACTACATTTATTACGGTAAATGTAAAATATAATAAATTTGTTTAAGAATGTTTTTCAAGTTGAAAGAGGATTTTACAATTACTTGCAAGAATCTCACTTGAAATTTTTTGAGGATTTGTTAGGCGACGAGAGGGTTTTAACAAATTTGTCCGATTTGGAAAAATACAACGTGGACTGGTTTGGGCAAGTGAGAGGTAAACAATTTCTTATCTAAAATCTTAAAACTAGGTAGGAATGATTTATTAATAATGATATCAGTAAATTTATTATTCTCTGTATTTTTTATCACGATAATTATTAGTTAAGATTATTATAAATTACTTATTACTTTATTGAAGTCACCTGAATATACCTGAAGTAACCAAGAAAACGATCAATGATTTTTCAATATTAATTAATTGTTTTTTAATAATAATTATTAAATATCCCATAAAATGTAAATTCGAAAATGGTATATACAGGAGTGTTCCATTTGACAGTTTTAAAGTATTTAATATTTTTTAAATCAAATACTGTCCTTTTTAAGTAATTTGGGGATTTTTTGGTTTATTTTATACTATAATTGTTTTCAACAATTTTTAGGAGCCAGCGAAGTAGTTTTGAAACCAAAAACCACCGATGAAGTCTCAAAAATACTGGAATTTTGTAACAATAACAAATTGGCAGTTTGTACGCAAGGAGGAAATACCGGAGCTTCGGCTGGATGTGTTCCAGTTTTTGACGAAATTATTCTGTCAACTGAACTTTTAAACCGCATTATAGAACTAGATGAACATGCAGGTATATAGAACATTTAGTCCACTTAGAACCGGGTAAACGCTGTCAGTAGTGTTTGATTTTCAAATTTACTGTTTTTCTTTTTTTTTGTACACCCTGTATAACTTCAAAGGTGTTATAGTTAGCACGAGATGAAAGAGCAGTTCAAAACGAACATTTTGAGGTTTTTACGGTCCCTAAAACTCATACAATAACAGAGTTACAAAATTTTGAAAATTTGGCATGAAATTTTAAAAAAAAGTTGAATATCTCGGAATCGGTTAGAGTTACAGAAATTTTGCAAAAGACCAAAAATGTTTAGAATGACCTCCTGCACCCAGTGAACTAAGTTTGCGCACACTTAATACCGGGCGAACGACGTTACAACTGGTAAAACGTTAGATCCACATTTGACTCTTTTTCTTTTTGTTTTTTTGAATACCCTGTATATGTTCTATCGTGTTAGCACGTAGTGAAAATAGAGCTCAAGACAAACATTTTCAAGTTTTTCCGGTCCCTAAAACCCATAAAATAACCGAGTTACAAAATTTTGAAAATTTGGCATTAAATTTTCAAAAAAAGTTAAATATCTCGGAAACGGTTAGAGTTACAGAAATTTTGCAGGAGACTAAAAATGTTTAGAATGACCTCCTGCACCCAGTGCACTAAGTTTACATACACTTAATACTGGGTGAACGAGGTTCCAACTGGTAAAACGTTAGATCCACATTTGACTCTTTTTCTTTTTATTTTTTTGAATACCCTGTATATGTTGTATCGTGTTGCGGTTAGCACGTAGTGAAAGTAGAGCTCAAGACAAACATTTTCAAGTTTTTCCGGTCAGTAAAACCCATAAAATAATCGAGTTACAAAATTTTTAAAATTTGGCATGAAATTTTCAAAAAAAGTTGAATATCTCGGAATCGGTTAGAGTTACGGAAATTTTGTAGGAGACCAAAAATATTTAGAATTGCCTCCTGCACCCAGTGAACTAAGTTTGCACACACTTAATACCAGGTGAACGAGGTTACAACTGGTAAAACGTTAGATCCACATTTGACTCTTTTTCTTTTTATTTTTTTGAATACCCTGTATATGTTGTATCGTGTTGCGGTTAGCACGTAGTGAAAGTAGAGCTCAAGACAAACATTTTCAAGTTTTTCCGGTCAGTAAAACCCATAAAATAATCGAGTTACAAAATTTTTAAAATTTGGCATTAAATTTTCAAAAAAAGTTAAATATCTCGGAAACGGTTAGAGTTACAGAAATTTTGCAGGAGACTAAAAATGTTTAGAATGACCTCCTGCACCCAGTGCACTAAGTTTACATACACTTAATACCGGGTGAACGACGTTACAATTGGTAAAACGTTAGATCCACATTTGACTCTTTTTCTTTTTGTTTTTTTGAATACCCTGTATATGTTCTATCGTGTTGCGGTTAGCACGTACTGAAAGTAGAGTTCAAAACAAACATTTTGAGTTTTTTACGGTGCTTAAAACCCATAAAATAACCGAGTTACAAAATTTTGAAAATTTGGCATTAAATTTTCAAAAAAAGTTAAATATCTCGGAAACGGTTAGAGTTACAGAAGTTTTGCAGGAAACCAAAAATGTTTAGAATGACCTCCTGCACCCAGTGAACTAAGTTTACACCCACTTAATACCGTGCGAACGACGTTACAACTGGTAAAACGTTAAATCCACATTTGACTCTTTTTCTTTTTTGAATACCCTGTATATGTTCTATCGTGTTAGCACGTAGTGAAAGTAAAGCTCAAGACATACATTTTCAAGTTTTTCCGGTCACTAAAACCCATAAAATAACCGAGTTACAAAATTTTGAAAATTTGGCATTAAATTTTCAAAAAAAGTTGAATATCTCGGAAACGGTTAGAGTTACGGAAATTTTGCAGGAGACCAAAAATGTTTAGAATGACCTCCTGCACCCAGTGCACTAAGTTTGCACACACTTAATACCGGGCGAACGACGGTGCAATTGGTAAAACGTTAGATCCACATTTGACTCTTTTTCCTTTTGTTTTTTTGAATACCCTGTATATGTTCTATCGTGTTTCGGTTAGCACGTAGTGAAAATAGAGCTCAAGACAAACATTTTCAAGTTTTTCCGGTCACTAAAACCCATAAAATAATCGAGTTACAAAATTTTTAAAATTTGGCATTAAATTTTCAAAAAAAGTTAAATATCTCGGAAACGGTTAGAGTTACAGAAATTTTGCAGGAGACTAAAAATGTTTAGAATGACCTCCTGCACCCAGTGCACTAAGTTTACATACACTTAATACCCGGTGAACGAGGTTCCAACTGGTAAAACGTTAGATCCACATTTGACTATTTTTCTTTTTGTTTTTTTGAATACCCTGTATATGTTCTATCGTGTTGCGGTTAGCACGTAGTGAAAGTAGAGCTCAAGACAAACATTTTCAAGTTTTTCCGGTCACTAAAACCCATAAAATTACAGAGTTACAAAATTTTGAAAATTTGGCAATAAATTTTCAAAAAAAGTTAAATATCTCGGAAACGGTTAGAGTTACGGAAATTTTGCAGGAGACCAAAAATGTTTAGAATGACCTCCTGCACCCAGTGAACTAAGTTTGCACACACTTAATACTGGGTGAACGAGGTCACAACTAGTAAAACGTTAGATCCACATTTGACTCTTTTTTTTTTGTTTTTTTGAATACCCTGTATATGTTCTATCGTGTTGCGGTTAGCACGTAGTGAAAGTAGAGCTCAAAACAAACATTTTCAAGTTTTTCCGGTCACTAAAACCCATAAAATAACAGAGTTACAAAAAAAGTTGAATATCTCGGAAAAGGGTTAGAGTTACAGAAATTTTGAAGGAGACCAAAAATTTTTAAAATGACCTGCACCCAGTGAACTAAGTTTGCGCACACTTAATACTGGGTGAACGAGGTTCCAACTGGTAAAACGTTAGATCTACATTTGACTCTTTTTCTTTTTGTTTTTTTGAATACCCTGTATATGTTCTATCGTGTTGCGGTTAGCACGTAGTGAAAGTAGAGCTCAACACAAACATTTTCAAGTTTTTCCGGTCAGTAAAACCCATAAAATAACCGAGCTACAAAATTTTGAAAATTTGGCATTAAATTTTCAAAAAAAGTTAAATATTTCGGAATCGGTGAGAGTTACAGACATTTTGCAGGAGACCAAAAATGATTAGAATGACCTCCTGCACCCAGTGAACTAAGTTTACACCCACTTAATACCGTGCGAACGACGTTACAACTGGTAAAACGTTAAATCCACATTTGACTCTTTTTCTTTTTTGAATACCCTGTATATGTTCTATCGTGTTAGCACGTAGTGAAAGTAAAGCTCAAGACATACATTTTCAAGTTTTTCCGGTCACTAAAACCCATAAAATAACCGAGTTACAAAATTTTGAAAATTTGGCATTAAATTTTCAAAAAAAGTTGAATATCTCGGAAACGGTTAGAGTTACGGAAATTTTGCAGGAGACCAAAAATGTTTAGAATGACCTCCTGCACCCAGTGCACTAAGTTTGCACACACTTAATACCGGGCGAACGACGGTGCAATTGGTAAAACGTTAGATCCACATTTGACTCTTTTTCCTTTTGTTTTTTTGAATACCCTGTATATGTTCTATCGTGTTGCGGTTAGCACGTAGTGAAAGTAGAGCTCAAGACAAACATTTTCAAGTTTTTCCGGTCACTAAAACCCATAAAATAACCGAGTTACAAAATTTTGAAAATTTGGCATTAAATTTTCAAAAAAAGTTGAATATCTCGGAAACGGTTAGAGTTACGGAAATTTTGCAGGAGACCAAAAATGTTTAGAATGACCTCCTGCACCCAGTGCACTAAGTTTGCACACACTTAATACCGGGCGAACGACGGTGCAATTGGTAAAACGTTAGATCCACATTTGACTCTTTTTCCTTTTGTTTTTTTGAATACCCTGTATATGTTCTATCGTGTTGCGGTTAGCACGTAGTGAAAGTAGAGCTCAAGACAAACATTTTCAAGTTTTTCCGGTCAGTAAAACCCATAAAATAATCGAGTTACAAAATTTTTAAAATTTGGCATTAAATTTTCAAAAAAAGTTAAATATCTCGGAAACGGTTAGAGTTACAGAAATTTTGCAGGAGACTAAAAATGTTTAGAATGACCTCCTGCACCCAGTGCACTAAGTTTACATACACTTAATACCGGGTGAACGACGTAACAATTGGTAAAACGTTAGATCCACATTTGACTCTTTTTCTTTTTGTTTTTTTGAATACCCTGTATATGTTCTATCGTGTTGCGGTTAGCACGTACTGAAAGTAGAGTTCAAAACAAACATTTTGAGTTTTTTACGGTGCTTAAAACCCATAAAATAACCGAGTTACAAAATTTTGAAAATTTGGCATTAAATTTTCAAAAAAAGTTAAATATCTCGGAAACGGTTAGAGTTACAGAAGTTTTGCAGGAAACCAAAAATGTTTAGAATGACCTCCTGCACCCAGTGAACTAAGTTTGCACACACTTAATACCAGGCGAACGAGGTTCCAACTGGTAAAACGTTAGATCCAAATTTGACTCTTTTTCTTTCTGTTTTTTTGAATACCCTGTATATGTTCCATCGTGTTGCGGTTAGCACGTAGTAAAAGTAGAGCTCAAGACAAACATTTTCAAGTTTTTCCGGTCACTAAAACCCATAAAATAACAGAGTTAGAAAATTTTGAAAATTTGGCATTCAATTTTCAAAAAAAGTTAAATATCTCGGAAACAGTTAGAGCTGTGAGAACTTTGTAGTGACCAAAATGTACAGAATGGCTTTCTGCACCCAGATAATTTTTCATACCCAACTAAAACCGGGTAAACGCGGTCACGGTCTCTAAAACTCATAACTAACCACGATACAGAATTTTGAATACAATTTTTAAAAAAAGTCTAATATCTCGGTAACGGTTGGAGTAAGGAAAAATTTGCCAGAGACCAGAAATGTTCAGAATGACTTTCTGCACCACTTAGAACCGGGGTGAACAAAGTCACAACCACAATTTTTGTATCAGGTACTGCGGTATGTCAAGCAGGAGTAGTGCTGGAAACTTTAGACAGTGCATTAGCGGAAAAGGGGTTAATGGTACCTTTAGACTTAGGATCGAAGGGATCTTGTCAAATAGGCGGCAACGTCGCAACAAACGCAGGCGGTTTACGACTGCTGAGATATGGAAATTTGCATGGAAACGTTCTAGGACTAGAAGTGGTAAGTTGCACAAGTAGATTGTAGTTTTAATTGCATTAATGTACTGCAATTCTGAAAAGGTGACAGCGAATGGACAAATGATTGACTGTTTAAAAGCAATGAGGAAAAATAACAGTGGATTGCATATCAAAAATATGTTTGTAGGCTCTGAAGGGACTTTAGGCATTATAACCAAAGTAGCTTTGCAATGTCCACCAAGATCTAAAAGTAAACATGTGGCATTTTTAGGTAAAATTATCTACTCATGTTTGTTAATCCATTATACAAGGTGGTTATGTGTTTCCTCCTGCAATCAACAGTAGAGAAACAGAACTTTTTTTTGACACCTTGTATTAAGAGAGTACAAGTATTTTTTCTTACTTTCAAAAGACTAGATTAAAGCACATTTTCGTAGGATTGCAGTCGTACGAGAAGGTGCTAAAAACTTTAACCAAAGCGAGACAAGAACTTGGGGAAATATTATCTGCTGTTGAAGTTATGGATTCAGTGACACTCGAATGGGGAAAAGAGCACACAAAACTAAAATCACCGTTAGAAGAATACCCATTCTACCTGTTAATTGAAACTTCAGGAAGCAACGAAGAGCACGATGCGCTCAAACTAAACTCGTTTCTGAACACTGCTTTGAGAGAACATTTTGTTTTGAATGGTGTTGTAACTGGAGAACCGTCCAAAATTAAGGTAAACAAATACTCAAGCGATTCAAATAATTAAGTTGAACGCCCTGTAGCATCTAATGCAAGTTTGTATCTGTTTGGTCGTTCCTGTAGATAAAGTTTGTACCAAATATAAAGGACCCAAATGACATAAGTACACTCTGTACTTTATCAAACAGGATTTTCAAAAAAAAAAAAGAAAGAATATAAGTTTTCTATTAGAAACACTGCCAAAACAGGATTTTGGTATTTTCAAAATAATGGGATTAACTGGAGAAAGTTTCTCTATATTTGACATTTATGACAGATGTCACGTGATACTAAGACAGCTTAACGTTGACATCAACGTCAAAAACCACTCGCCGTGAAACTATATAAAGTTAGTCTTTTGTTAGTAAAAAATCAAAAATGTTTGACTTGGAACTTTATACCTCTACTGTATAGGGAATATTTGACGGTATGACAAGTACCCCATCATACTACGACGTTTCTACTTTGACATTTGCGTCAGAACAGTCAAAATATCGACCATAAAGCTATAAAAACTGTCCTGAGTTTAGTAACACTCGAAATTTGTTTCAAATTCTGAATTTTATAACTTTTACGTCATGAAACAGCGACGTTTGACATACAAATGACAGTTGCCGTAGCATACTACAACTCCTTAACGTGGATATTTACGTCAATGTCAAAATACGTGCCGTAAAGCTATAAAATAAAGTTAATCTCATTTTGGTTAGTAGAAATCCAAAGTATTCATACTTATCTGTATAGGTAACATTTGACACTTCTGCGGGGCATGACATCAGATGTTCCTTGATACTAGGAATACAACAGGGACGTCAAGGAATTCTTTAATACTTTGCTTTCCTTACGTGACAACTTTCATAACTGTCAAAACTCACTCACCAGTGACCTGAAAGTGTAAAATACCAAAAAATGTGTTTTTTTTTTATAAATTGCACTGTATGTTGTATTTACAGCTCCATGAAGCGAAATTTGATAGTTCTGACGTTAAACAACACTTAAACTTTTCTTACGTCACGTGACAGCTGTCATAACAGTCAAAACTCACTCACCAGTGACCTTAAAGTATAAAATACCCAATAGATGTAATTTTTGAGAAATTGCACTGTAAGTTGTGTTTACAGCTTCATGGGACCAAATATCACAGTTGGAACGTTAAAGAACACTTTAATACTTTGCCTGAGTCACGTGACAGCTGTCATAACTGTCAAAACTCACTCATCAGTGACCTGAAAGTGTAAAATACCAAAAAATGTGTTTTTTTGATAAATTGAACTGTATGTTGGATTTGCAGCTCCATGAAGCGAAATTTGATAGTTCTGACGTTAAAGAATACTTTTAAGCTTTTCTTACGTCACGTGACAGCTGTCATAACAGTCAAAACTCACTCACCAGTGACCTGAAAGAATAAAATACCAAAAAATGTATTTTTTTGATAAATTACACTGTATGTTGTATTTACAGCTCCATGAAGCGAAATTTGATAGTTCTGACATTAAAGAACACTTTTAAGCTTTTCTTACGTCACGTGACAGCTGTCATAACAGTCAAAACTCAGTCACCAGTGACCTTAAAGTATAAAATACCCAATAGATGTAATTTTTGAGAAATTGCTCTGTAAGTTGTGTTTACAGCTTCATGGAACCAAATTAGACAGTTGTAACGTTAAAGAACACTTTAATACTTTGCCTGAGTCACGTGACAGCTGTCATAACTGTCAAAATTCTCTCACCAGTGACCTTAAAGTGTAAAATGCCAAATAGATATGTACTGATGAACTACACGAATCAAAAGCTTTTTGACGTTGCCAAAATGACTGAATCAAGAGTTTGACTTTGGCAACGTTGGTTTGAATGTAATTTTCAAGCTTTTCAGAAAGAAACAGAAGTTTTAGATTCTGAAAAACTGAGTTTTTTTCGGTTTAGTTTGATTTAAAACGCCAAATTCACTTGATTCACAAAATTCAATTGTCTGAATCATTGCCAAGCCATACTTTCATTTTACTTATTGTTTTTGTGCACTAGGAATGTAAATGACTAATTACCAGACAAGCAATGACATAGATCGATGAGGGTTAGAGTTTTCCAATTTACAATACTTTGCTAAGATGATGGACACCAATATTCTCATTAAATCTAAGAACTAAATCAATATTTGCATCGCAAGTAAATAATTAAAAATCTATAATAATTACTTCACAGATCCAAAAGCAATGTAAGATGTGAAGCAAGTTTTGTTTCAGTCAATATGGGAAATACGAGAACGTCTTCCAGAAGGATTTAAAGATCACGGATGGCGTGGATTATACGATCTATCTCTTCCAGTTAAATCGTTTTACACGGTGGTAGACGAAACCCGAGCATATTTAAAAAACCACGCAGAAGTAGTCTTTGGATTTGGACATCTAGGTAAGAGTGACATTATGAGACAATTTTAGCATTCGTTAATAATTAAAATAATCTTTTTTAGGTGATGGAAACCTCCATCTGAATGTAATGGCAAAAAAATACGACAAAAAACTCGCCAAAGATCTTGAAACGTTTTTGACTAAACGAGTATTAGAACTGAAAGGCAGCATGAGCGCAGAACATGGATTAGGTTTTTTGAAAAGAAAATACTTGCCAATTGTAAATTCCCCGACTTCCTACCATTTAATGACGGATTTAAAAAAGCTGCTAGATCCCAATCGCATATTAAATCCTTACAAAGTATTCCCGTAATAAAAACTACAATGATAAAAAAAGTAATTTTATTTTTCCTCACTGAGGTGGGTGTGAGCTTGAACAACAATCAAACTTGTCAGGTAAAGCAGTGTTTTTCAAAGCTATTACTATTTGTTTGCCTAAAGCTTTAGCCATTGGGGGAGGTACCGCGTTTCCCACTTGTCTATGTTTGTCCAGAATATTTCCGCTAAAAATAAATCTATCCGGGAATCCTTGAGACCTGGCGCACTCTCGCACGCTCACGACACGATGTTGTTCTGGATGTAACACTAAAAAATAGCAATGTAGCAACAGCTGTTTAAAGATAATCATTTCGATAATTCAAGTAAAACATATATCACATATTTGTCTGTCAAAAAACATCCTTCTACATAAAAATGACAAAAACGATTTCTACGTCACGAAGCACGACCCGTTCGGTCCAATTTCAATGCTATTAATTCACTTTAAATTCTTTGTAGTCTTGCATGCATTGTAAACTATGTTTTATTCTATTTGAATCATTTTTGTGTATTCAATGTTTTCATTCTCATAAAGTAAGCCGCTTTGCTGATTCTCAGATATAAAGGGGTGTCCGAGTATTTTTAAACATAAATAAAGCTTCTAAATACTATCGAAAACCTTGTCAGAGTATTCTACAAGTGTCCTAACACTTATTAAAAAAGATTAGAATGGACAAAGGCCTCTAAATACTAGTGAAAAACTGCTAAAAATTGTCAGAGGCCTTGACAAGAGTAATAAAACCTTAAAAGAATTGTTGAAAATGAGCAGAAGCCTCTATTATATATACTTTCGAAAATCTCTTAAAAATTGTCAGAAGACTCTACAAGTGTCATAACCTTAAAAAAAATCGTTTATAATGGTCAAAGGCCTCTAAATACTAGCGAAAACCTCCCAAAAATGTGTCAGACGCCTTTTCAAATGTCCTAAATCTTCCAGAAGCCTCTAAATACTATTGAAAACGTCCTAAAAATTGTCAGAGGACTCTACAAGTGTCCTAACCCTAAGAAAAATCGTTTATAATGTCCAGAGATCCTAAAAATGGTCAGAGGAATTTACAAAAGTCCTTAATCTTAGAAAAACTCTTTAAAATGTGCAGAAGCCTCTAAATACTATTGAAAACCTAAAAAATTGTCAGATGTCTTTTCAATTGTCCTAAACCTTAAGATAAATAGTTTAAAGTGACAAGAAGCCTCTAAATACTACTGAAAATGTCCTAAAAATTGTCAGAGGACTCTACAAGTGTCCTAACCCTAAGAAAAATCATTTATAAGGTCCAGAGCTCCTGAAAATGATCAGAGGAATTTACAAGAGTCCTTAATCTTAGAAAAACTGTTTAAAATGTGCAGAAGCCTCTAAATACTATTCAAAACGTCCTAAAACACTCTACAAGTGTCCTAACCCTAAGAAAAATCGTTTATAATGTCCAGAGATCCTGAAAATGGCCAGAGGAATTTACCAGAGTCCTTATTCTTAGAAAAACTGTTTAAAATGTGCAGAAGCTCCTAAATACTATTGAAAACGTCCTAAAACACTTTACAAGTGTCCTAACCCTAAGAAAAATCGTTTATAATGTCCAGAGATCCTGAAAATGGTCAGAGGAATTTACAAGAGTCCTTAATCTTAGAAAAATTGTTTAAAATGTGCAGAAGCCTCTAAATACTATTCAAAACGTCCTAAAACACTCTACAAGTGTCCTAACCCTAAGAAAAATCGTTTATAATGTCCAGAGATCCTGAAAATGCTCAGAGAAATTTACAAGAGTCCTTAATCTTAGAAAAATTGTTTAAAATGTGCAGAAGCCTCTAAATACTATTCAAAACGTCCTAAAACACTCTACAAGTGTCCTAACCCTAAGAAAAATCGTTTATAATGTCCAGAGATCCTGAAAATGATCAGAGGAATTTACCAGAGTCCTTATTCTTATAAAAACTGTTTAAAATGTACAAGAAGCCTCTAAATACTATTCAAAACGTCTTAAAACACTCTACAAGTGTCCTAACCCTAAGAAAAATCGTTTATAATGTCCAGAGATCCTAAAAATGGTCAGAGGAATTTACCAGAGTCCTTATTCTTAGAAAAGCTGTTTAAAATGTGCAGAAGCCTCTAAATACTATTGAAAACGTCCTAAAACACTTTACAAGTGTCCTAACCCTAAGAAAAATCGTTTATAATGTCCAGAGATCCTGAAAATGGTCAGAGGAATTTACCAGAGTCCTTATTCTTAGAAAAACTGTTTAAAATGTGCAGAAGCCTCTAAATACTATTCAAAATGTCCTAAAACACTCTACAAGTGTCCTGACCCTAAGAAAAATCGTTTATAATGTCCAGAGATCCTGAAAATGGTCAGAGGAATTTACCAGAGTCCTTATTCTTAGAAAAACTGTTTAAAATGTGCAGAAGCCTCTAAATACTATTCAAAATGTCCTAAAACACTCTACAAGTGTCCTGACCCTAAGAAAAATCGTTTATAATGTCCAGAGATCCTAAAAATGGTCAGAGGAATTTACCAGAGTCCTTATTCTTAGAAAAACTGTTTAAAATGTGCAGAAGCCTCTAAATACTATTCAAAACGTCCTAAAACACTCTACAAGTGTCCTAACCCTAAGAAAAATCGTTTATAATGTCCAGAGATCCTGAAAATGATCAGAGGAATTTACCAGAGTCCTTATTCTTATAAAAACTGTTTAAAATGTACAAGAAGCCTCTAAATACTATTCAAAACGTCTTAAAACACTCTACAAGTGTCCTAACCCTAAGAAAAATCGTTTATAATGTCCAGAGATCCTAAAAATGGTCAGAGGAATTTACCAGAGTCCTTATTCTTAGAAAAGCTGTTTAAAATGTGCAGAAGCCTCTAAATACTATTGAAAACGTCCTAAAACACTTTACAAGTGTCCTAACCCTAAGAAAAATCGTTTATAATGTCCAGAGATCCTGAAAATGGTCAGAGGAATTTACCAGAGTCCTTATTCTTAGAAAAACTGTTTAAAATGTGCAGAAGCCTCTAAATACTATTCAAAATGTCCTAAAACACTCTACAAGTGTCCTAACCCTAAGAAAAATCGTTTATAATGTCCAGAGATCCTGAAAATGATCAGAGGAATTTACCAGAGTCCTTATTCTTATAAAAACTGTTTAAAATGTGCAAGAAGCCTCTAAATACTATTCAAAACGTCTTAAAACACTCTACAAGTGTCCTAACCCTAAGAAAAATCGTTTATAATGTCCAGAGATCCTAAAAATGGTCAGAGGAATTTACCAGAGTCCTTATTCTTAGAAAAGCTGTTTAAAATGTGCAGAAGCCTCTAAATACTATTGAAAACGTCCTAAAACACTTTACAAGTGTCCTAACCCTAAGAAAAATCGTTTATAATGTCCAGAGATCCTGAAAATGGTCAGAGGAATTTACCAGAGTCCTTATTCTTAGAAAAACTGTTTAAAATGTGCAGAAGCCTCTAAATACTATTCAAAATGTCCTAAAACACTCTACAAGTGTCCTGACCCTAAGAAAAATCGTTTATAATGTCCAGAGATCCTAAAAATGGTCAGAGGAATTTACCAGAGTCCTTATTCTTAGAAAAGCTGTTTAAAATGTGCAGAAGCCTCTAAATACTATTGAAAACGTCCTAAAACACTTTACAAGTGTCCTAACCCTAAGAAAAATCGTTTATAATGTCCAGAGATCCTGAAAATGGTCAGAGGAATTTACCAGAGTCCTTATTCTTAGAAAAACTGTTTAAAATGTGCAGAAGCCTCTAAATACTATTCAAAATGTCCTAAAACACTCTACAAGTGTCCTGACCCTAAGAAAAATCGTTTATAATGTCCAGAGATCCTAAAAATGGTCAGAGGAATTTACCAGAGTCCTTATTCTTATAAAAACTGTTTAAAATGTGCAAGAAGCCTCTAAATACTATTCAAAACGTCTTAAAACACTCTACAAGTGTCCTAACCCTAAGAAAAATCGTTTATAATGTCCAGAGATCCTAAAAATGGTCAGAGGAATTTACCAGAGTCCTTATTCTTAGAAAAGCTGTTTAAAATGTGCAGAAGCCTCTAAATACTATTGAAAACGTCCTAAAACACTTTACAAGTGTCCTAACCCTAAGAAAAATCGTTTATAATGTCCAGAGATCCTGAAAATGGTCAGAGGAATTTACCAGAGTCCTTATTCTTAGAAAAACTGTTTAAAATGTGCAGAAGCCTCTAAATACTATTCAAAATGTCCTAAAACACTCTACAAGTGTCCTGACCCTAAGAAAAATCGTTTATAATGTCCAGAGATCCTAAAAATGGTCAGAGGAATTTACCAGAGTCCTTATTCTTAGAAAAGCTGTTTAAAATGTGCAGAAGCCTCTAAATACTATTGAAAACGTCCTAAAACACTTTACAAGTGTCCTAACCCTAAGAAAAATTGTTTATAATGTCCAGAGCTCCTAAAAATGGTCAGAGAAATTTACAAGAGTCCTTAATATTAAAAAAAATCAATAATAATGGAGAAACAAAGTAAAGACAAAATTAATAATCACGCTAAAACAAACAAACATCACAAGTCTTTAACGCAGCCTAACTAAAACGTGCCTCGTGACGTCACGCGGCGTTTAAACTTGATAAATTCGTTATGCCTTATCAGAAATAGAAAAAACTTTGCAGTACCCTTTTTCGTAAGTAATTAAATTTAACGAAATGAAAAAAAGTGCGCAACAATTTTCTTCAAATATGAGTTATTAAATACTAATTAAGAAAATAAAATACCTCGTCCTTGTTTTCCCATTGGTTCCGGATTGGTCACGGTGGTTCCAAAGAACCCTTTCCATTCCAAACGACCGTACAGTCCTGCCCAATGATTATGCCTGTCGCCTGTATGGGGCAAACACCACGGTATAAGGGTGTTGATTTGTTTGTCTGTTGGATCGCAAGTGCCGCCCTTTGCGCAAAGGCACACGCCTCGCGGCGGATCCGATGCTTTTTGTTTTTTACTTCTATCAAGTGAAATACAGACAAAAAGTCAAAACACAATACCGGACTTAATAATTGTTTTAAAGTTGACAAAATACAAAAATAATACTGTAATCAATAATAGGTTATAATAATACTTACCTGAACAATTAACTTTCTTACTAAATACTCACCACTGTGCGCTAATATAATTCATAAAAATAACTAAGTTTTTAAATCGAAAAACATCGCGACTAAATTAATAAGGACAAACCTAAATTACCTGTACGGGTAAAGCAGTACTCCGGTACTGATCTCGTCCTCTAATCGAACAACGATATTAGGTAAATCCCGCCAGTCCGAGCCTGGACTCGTTGGAATGTGAGAGATGCGCGCCTCCACCATTGAAGACATTTCCTTGCAGATGTGATCACGGAGTAGTTCACCTTGACCTAAATAAATTATCTTAAATGAAACTCAAAGTACGTATATAAATAATTAAAAAAATGCAGGAAAATTTAAATATTCAACTGTATCTAGATTTAGGCCCGAGTTGTCGATAGTTGGATTACTTTAACTGAAAAACGTAATTCAATTACTTTCGAGTAATTGAATTTTTGAAATAGTAAAAGAAAAAAGTGTTTTCTGCTACTCAGACTTGCAATTTACAATTTTATTTTTGTTTAAGCTTATTTAATAGGACAATTTACGAAGATTCCAAAAATGTGCTTAATACAGTAATTTTTCCACTCTAAGTGGATTTAACAGGAGTTTTCGTCCCTAACTGTCCTTTCAAACTGTTTTTCTGGCAGTTCAAACTTTGACACCGCTTTAATCACTGACTGTACCAAATTTTCTAGTGGTTTTTTAGGTTATTAGATGGGAAATTTAATGACGATTCTTTAAACAGTAATTTTGTCACTCCAGGTAGGTTTTACTTTCAAACTGTGTTACTGTTATTTCAAACGTAGATACCGCTTTTTTCACTGACTGTATTTTTGTAGTGTTTTTCAGGTTATTAGATGGAAAATATGGGGATCCCAAAAATATGCTTAAACTGTCATTTTCTCCCTCCAATTCGTAGAGAGAAAAGCGGTGTCAAAGTTGAACTGGCAGAAATAAAATTTAACAGAACAGAGGGAGAAAATTGCCTGTAAAACCCACACAGAGTGAGAAAATGACAGTTTACGCACATTTTTAGAATTCTCATTAAATTTCCTACACAAAAACTTGAAAAACACCACAAAATTTGGTACAGTCAGGGAGAAAAGCGGTGTCAAAATTCGAACTGCCAGAAATAAAATTTAACAGAACAGAGGGAGAAAATTGCCTGTAAAACCCACACAGAGTGAGAAAATGACAGTTTACGCACATTTTTAGAATTCTCATTAAATTTCCTACACAAAAACTTGAAAAACACCACAAAATTTGGTACAGTCAGGGAGAAAAGCGGTGTCAAAGTTGAACTGGCAGAAATAAAATTTAACAGAACAGAGGGAGAAAATTGCCTGTAAAACCCACACAGAGTGAGAAAATGACAGTTTACGCACATTTTTAGAATTCTCATTAAATTTCCTACACAAAAACTTGAAAAACACCACAAAATTTGGTACAGTCAGGGAGAAAAGCGGTGTCAAAATTCGAACTGCCAGAAATACAATTGAACAAAACAGTCAGGCAGAAAATTGCCGGTAAAACCCACACCGAGTGAGGAAATGACAGTTAACGCACATTTTTAGAATTCTCATTAAATTTCCTATCCAATAACTTAAAAAAACGCTACAAAATTTGATACAGTCAGGGAGAAAAGCGGTGTCAAAATTTGAACTGCCAGAAATACAATTTGAAAGGACAGTCAGGGACAAAACCGCCTGCAAAAACGACTTGGAGTGAGAAAATGACAGTTTTAATCACATTTTTAGAATCCTCATTAAATTTCCTATCCAATAACTTTAAAAAACACTACAAAATATGGTACAGTCAGGGAGAAAAGCGGTGTCAAAGTTGAACTGTCAGAAATACAATTTAACAGAACAGTCAGGAAGAAAATTGTCTGTAAAACTCACACAGAGTGAAAAAATGACAGTTTTATGCACATTTTTAGAATCCTCATTAAATTTCCTATCCAATAACTTGAAAAAACACTACAAAATTCGGAACAGTCAGGGAGAAAAGCGGTGTCCAATTTGAACTGCCAGAAATACAATTTGAAAGGACAGGCAGGCACAAAATCGCCTGTAAAACCCACTTGGAGTGAGAAAATGACAGTTTTACGCACGTTTGTGAAATCCTCATTAAATTTCTTATCCAATAACATGAAACAACACTACAAAATTTGGTACAGTCAGGGAGAACAGCGGTGTCAAAGTTGAACTGCCAGAAATACAATTTAACATAACAGTCAGGGAGAAAATCGTCTGTAAAACCGACTTGGAGTGAAAAAATGACAGTTGTAAGCACATTTTTGGAATCCTCATTAAATTTCCTATCCAATAACTTGAAAAAACACTACAAAATTCGGAACAGTCAGGGAGAAAAGCGGTGTCCAATTTGAACT
The DNA here is from genome assembly GCF_016097725.1 of Ips typographus. Classification (NCBI taxonomy): domain Eukaryota; kingdom Metazoa; phylum Arthropoda; class Insecta; order Coleoptera; family Curculionidae; genus Ips; species Ips typographus. Next base: position 2,439,171 of record NC_138430.1, on the reverse strand, counting down.
GCCAGAAATACAATTTGAAAGGACAGAGGGACAAAACCGCCTGCAAAAATGACTTGGAGTAAAAAAATGACAGTTTACGCACATTTTTAGAATTCTCATTAAATTTCCTATCTAATAACCTAAAAAAACACTACAAAATTTGGTACAGTCAGCGAGAAAAGCGGTGTCAAAGTTTCAACTGCCAGAAATACAATTTGAAAGGACCGTCAGAGACAAAACCGCCTGCAAGAACGACTTGGAGTGAGACAATGACAGTTTTAATCACATTTTTAGAATCCTCATTAAATTTCCTACACAAAAACTTGAAAAACACCACAAAATTTGAAACAGTCAGGGAGAAAAGCGGTGTTAAAATTTGAACTGTCAGAAATACAATTTGAAAGGACAGTCAGGGACAAAACCGCCTGCAAAAACGACTCGGAGTGAGAAAATGACAGTTTTAATCACGTTTTTAGAATCCTCCTTAAATTTCCTATCCCATAACTTGAAAAAACACTACAAAATATGGTACAGTCAGGGAGAAAAGCGGTGTCAAACTTGAACTGCCAGAAATACAATTTAACAGAACAGTCAGTGAGAAAATTGCCTGTAAAACCCACACAGAGTGAAAAAATGACAGTTTTATGCACATTTTTAGAATCCTCATTAAATTTCCTATTGAATAACCTGAAAAAAAAAACACTACAAAATTTGGTACAGTCAGGGAGAAAAGCGGTGTCAAAGTTTGAACTGCCAGAAACACAGTTTGAAAGGACAGGCAGGCACAAAATCGTCTGTAAAACCGACTTGGAGTGAGAAAATGACAGTTTTAATCACATTTTTAGAATCCGCATTAAATTTCCTATCCAATAACATGAAACAACTTCAAAATTTGATACAGTCAGGGAGAAAAGCGGTGTCAAAGTTTCAACTGCCAGAAATACAATTTGAAAGGACCGTCAGGGACAAAACCGCCTGCAAGAACGACTTGGAGTGAGGAAATGACAGTTTTAATCACATTTTTAGAATCCTCATTAGATTTCCTATCGAATAACCTGAAAAAAACACTACAAAATTTGGTACAGTCAGGGAGAAAAGCGGTATCAAAGTTTGAACTGCTAGAAACACAGTTTGAAAGGACAGGCAGGCACAAAATCGCCTGTAAAACCCACTTGGAGTGAGAAAATGACAGTTTTACGCACGTTTGTGAAATCCTCATTAAATTTCTTATCCAATAACATGAAACAACACTACAAAATTTGGTACAGTCAGGGAGAAAACCGGTGTCAAAGTTTGGACTGGCAGAAATACAATTTGAAAGAACAGTCAGGGAGAAAATTGCCTGTAAAACCCACTTGAAGTCAGAAAATTACAGTTTTAAGATGACGTAAAACTAAAGTTTTTCATTTTGTATTAGAATAATTATTAATTTGTAAAAAAAAGTCACTTACCACCTCGAATCATTCTTTGAAAATGCGAAATCGGCTCAGAATCGTAAGTCATTTCCGTTGTATTCCAGCCATTTTCTATGTAAGGCAAATCGGCCATGGCGTCTTTCACGCTTATGGTACGATAAGGAGCGGACTCGAGCCATTCACAACCTGTAACACACCCCAATTGCTGCAAAACACTACAATACAACACTAAAAAGCCCACAGTACCATTAGTGTACTTGTAGTCATCGACCACAAATGATAACTGAGTCCCTCGTTTGTTAAAAACATGCTCAGGTTCGGGATACATTGGCAGGGTGTAACCTGGTGCAGCTGCCATTAAAATTAATCGTCGCCTGGATGTAAAATCAAATTACAATTTTTACTCGAAAAAATTGATTTTTAGTCTACCTAGTTTGAGGTACTCCATAATGCCCGGCTTGCAATATACCCCAAGTGACTTGATAACCCATTTTGACTAAGCAGGAGATGGTTAATTTCAGGACCATGCTTCGTTTAAACGAAACGAAGTTACGGACGTTTTCGAGCATAAAATATTTCGGCCTGCAAGCAACCATTTCAAGAAAACGTTTCAATAAACTCTTAAAAGTGAGATACCTGTAATATTCGCAGTAACTTAAAAATGTGGATACGAGGGAGTTTTTAAAGTGCGAGTATTGGCCCGCGTTGAAGCGGTTCATGCCGGAAAATCCTTGACAAGGCGGACCTCCCACCAACATTTCCACCTCCCCCTTCTTGGGTAAACCACGTGCCTCCCCTCTTCCTTTAATATAGTTTGATTTAAAATGTTATAAAAGAAAAAGCATTTGAAGGTTGTAATTCAGGTTAAAGTATTTGAAGTTTTGGCTTAAATGGCAGTAATTTTCAAAAATGAACAGATTTTTAGTTTCCTGAAAAATAACAAATACTTACCATCTAAAATATCATTTAAAATATGATTACAGTCCTCAGAGAACACTTTGGCGTTTGGATAGTTCAATCGAAAAGCTTGGGCGGCGGTCAAGTCAAATTCAATAGCCCATTTAGTGTCGCACACCCCCGCCTGATGCAATCCTTCGGACAAACCTCCGCAACCCGCAAAAACGTCCATCGCCCTTAAAGGACTGTCCAATTTGGCCCATTCGGGCGGTGTTTCTATGACTTTTTTAGGAGCGGACAGACCCTTCGTTTTACCCCCTAAAAACTTGACTTTATCAGTAAGAAAAAGATGCTAATTTTCAAAAACATATGTCTTTTTAAAATAATATTGTTTTAAATATATTTTTAATATAAAATTGTTCTTCCGAAAAAGTTATAACCATACATTTAACTTCTTTTCAAAATTTTAAAATTATCTATACCAGCGACTGCACAAATAACAAAAAAATGCGTTTCAAACTTGAACGTAAAAAGAACAAATTTAGGAGCATAATGTTGGCTTTAGTAAGGTTTTGTTTGTAGGAAAATTGGTAGTTTGGCAACACCGCACTGGCAATTGTCAAAACAACTGTCATATATCTCAGAAACACATCTTGTTTCGAAAACTGTAAGCAAACTGTGTTAAACTGTATTTCTTACAAATTCTAGGCAAATTTTGACAGTTTTAAGTTTTAACATTAGTGACAGATATCACGCGATTTTTGGAGGATAATTTAGCTAGGTAGTCACGTGACTACTGTCAAAATAAGTGTCATAAATCTCAGAAACACGTTTTGTAGCGAAAACTTTTCTGAACCCTGATTCTTCAAACTTCTGAGCACAGTTTGCTTGTCAAACCCACTTGGAGTGAGAAAATGACAGTTTTGTGCACATTTTTGGAATTCTCATTAAATTTCCTCTTCAATAACATGAAAAAATATGGTACAGTCAAGGAGAAAAGCGGTGTCAAAGTTTGAACTGCCAGAAGCACAGTTTGAAAGAACAGTCAAGGACAAAATCGCCTGTAAAACCCTTTTGAAGTGAGAAAATAGCTGTTTTAAGCACATTTTTCGAATCCCCATTAAATTTCCTATTCAACAACATGAAAAAACACTACAACATATGGTACAGTCAACGAGAAAAGTGGTGTCAAAGTTTGAACTGTCAGAAACACAGTTTTAATGGACAGACAAGGACAAAATCGCCTGTAAAACCCACTTGGAGTGAGGAAATGACAGTTTTAAGCATATTTTTAGAATCTTCATTAAATTTCCTATCCAATAACTTGAAACAACTTCAAAATTTGGTACAGTCAGGGAGAAAAGCGGTGTCAAAGTTCAACTGTTAGAAATACAATTTTAAAAGACAGTCAGCGACAAAACCGCCTGCAAAAACGACTTGGAGGGAGAAATGGTAGTTTTAAACACATTTTTCGAATCCCCATTAAATTTCCTATTCAACAACATGAAAAAACACTACAAAATATGGTCCAGTCAACGAGAAAAGTGGTGTCAAAGTTTGAACTGTCAGAAGCACAGTTTTAATGGACAGACCAGGACAAAATCGTCTGTAAAACCCACTTGGAGTGAGAAAATGACAGTTTTAAGCACATTTTTAGAATCTTCATTAAATTTCCTATCCAATAACTTGAAACAACTTCAAAATTTGGTACAGTCAGGGAGAAAAGCGGTGTCAAAGTTGAACTGCCAGAAATACAATTTGAAAAGACAGTCAGTGACAAAACCGCCTGCAAAAACGACTTGGAGGGAGAAAGTGATAGTTTTAAGCACATTTTTAGAATCCTCATTAAATTTCCTATCCAATAACATAAAAAAACACTAAAAAATTTGGTACAGTCAGGGAGAAAAGCGGTGTCAAAGTTTGAACTGTCAGAAACACAGTTTTAATGGACAGACAAGGACAAAATCGCCTGTAAAACCCACTTGAAGTGAGAAAATGACAGTTTTAAGCATATTTTTAGAATCCTCATTAAATTTCCTATCCAATAACATGAAACAACTTCAAAATTTGATACAGTCAGGGAGAAAAGCGGTGTTGAAAGTTGAACTGCCAGAAATACAATTTGAAAAGACAGTCAGTGACAAAACCGCCTGCAAAAACGACTTGGAGTGGAAAAATGACAGTTTTAAGCACATTTTTAGATTCCTCATTAAATTTCCTATTTAATAACCTTAAAAAACACTACAAAATATGGTACAGTCAGAGAGAAAAGTGGTGTCAAAGTTTGAACTGCCAGAAACACAGTTTTAATGGACAGACAAGGCAAAATCGCCTGTAAAACCCACTTGGAATGAGAAAATGACAGTTTTAAGAAGATTTTTGGAATATTCATTAAATTTCCTACTCAATAACCTGAATAAACACTACAAAATATGATACAGTCAGGGAGAAAAGTGGTGTCAAAGTTGAACTGCCAGAAATACAATTTAACAGAACAGTCAGGGGCAAAAGCGCCTGCAAAACCCAGTTAGAGTTAGAAAATTACAGTTTTAAGCACATTTTTGGAATCCTCATTAGATTTCCCATCCAATAACCTGAAAAAAAACACTAGAAAATTTGGTACAGTCAGGAAGAGAAGCGGTATCAAAATTTGAACTGCCAGAAACGCAGTATTTGTAATTTACTGGCAAGTAAAATATTTACTTTACCGGTAATTTACCCATAACTACTTTTTAACTAAAACCAACATTGACCAACCTTTTCCTAGAGCTCCAATTTTCTTGCACACTGAAGGAGCGTCAACGCATTCGTTCTTGTCGAAATCGTACTTTTGTTCAAAATAAAACCGTAACGGACCTTCCATAGACCATTTGGAGGGCGACTGGACATTGTCGACGTACATTAAATAACATTTTCCGGCCACATTAGAAAACGAAGTTGTAATTACTGAAAAAAATCAATCAAACAAACCCACATAACGTTAGTCAAATTCGGTACCTTTTTCGGTCCAAAAAACCAGCGTCAAATCGACTGAATCGACCAGAGACGTTCTCGAAGTGTCCTCGGGACGACAAAACAACCTAGTGGTGATTTTAATCTTTTTCTGACTGTGTATTATTATATCCTCGATTATTCCAATTACAAAAGGTCGAGGAGTGTCAGAGTTTGATCCTTTGACGTTGTCCGCTTTTTTTCGGTAGTACTCAGGGTAAACGTTTTCGTCCACGTCTTTTTTCTATTCGTCAAAAATTGATATTAAAAAGCAGACCAGAAAAAAATCCAAATTACCAAGTCGTAAGAATCGGTAATAACTTCCTTAAAAGTGTATACATCCGGTGACAGTAACACTCCACTTCCAATGTAAAACTTTTGATTTTTCCATGTAATTGACTTACTTGCTTCATCATAGTAAGGAGTGATGAACGACTGGAATTCATGGTTTCGTCTAAAATTAAGTTAAACAACAAAAGTTTTGGCGTAAAATAAGAAAAACACACTTGCACGAAATACACTCATCAATGTCCAATTCATCCGGTTTAATATCAATAAACCGACTGAGTTCGCACTCGTATCGTTTGGAAAAATAAAAGTTTTCACCGTCGTCTTCTAGTTGTGGAACTGCTGCGTCGCTTCCGCCCAATTCAGACCAATTGGCTGGCGTTTTAATGTATTCTACCTGTTAATTAATACAGAGTGGTCAGTTTAAAATATTGCTCATGGATAGATGGTTAATTGAACAAAAATCGTGAGTGATACAGAGTGAAAACTTAAAAATTACACCATTTTACTCCTAATTATTTTACTTACTGAACAAGCTATAGTCAAAATGTTTACCCTAGTTTACTAGTTAAGTAAGTTTTAATCTGCAAATGCTTTAGAAAAATTGGACGATCCAAAATGAATAAGATTGAATAAAGTTGTCTCGCTTATTATTCGAGAAAATACTAGAAATAATTTTCAGGAAGCGTCTCGACACCACTAAAACAAAAAATGTCCAAAAACTCTGAAAATTGATTTGAATCCCGGAATTTTAAGCCTGTAAGTCAATTCTCAACTCTTAAGTCATGTAATTTGTAGAAAAACAAGCTGTCAATTTAAAGCCAAAAAAAAACTTGAAAACTGACTTGACAGACAAACTTACAGCGTCGAAATCAAGTTTCAATCAGTCAGTGTTGGAAATTGAGTCAAAATACTTGGAAATTGACTTGCAAATTAGAATTTTAGGTCAGTAAGTCAATTTTCTAGCATAAAGTCAATTTGAAGCCAGAAAACTACGAAATTTCAGCCCAAAAATTTGAAAATTTACTTGAATGATAAACTTAAAGGGTCCAAATTAATTTGCAACCAGTAAGTGTTGGAATTTGAGTCAAAATACTTGAAAATTGACTTACAAGTTGGAATTTTAGGTCAGTAAATCAATTCTCAACTCTTAAGTCATGTAATTTGTAGAAAAACAAGCTTGAAGGTAAATTTTCTTTAATGTCAATTTAAAGCCAAAAAAAAACTTGAAAACTGACTTGACAGACAAACTTACAGCGTCGAAATCAAGTTTCAATCAGTCAGTGTTGGAAATTGAGTCAAAATACTTGGAAATTGACTTGCAAATTAGAATTTTAGGTCAGTAAGTCAATTTTCTAGCATAAAGTCAATTTGAAGCCAGAAAACTACGAAATTTCAGCCCAAAAATTTGAAAATTTACTTGAATGGTAAACTTAAAGGGTCCAAATTAATTTGCAACCAGTAAGTGTTGGAATTTGAGTCAAAATACTTGAAAATTGACTTACAAGTTGGAATTTTAGGTCAGTAAATCAATTCTCAACTCTTAAGTCATGTAATTTGTAGAAAAACAAGCTTGAAGGTAAATTTTCTTTAATGTCAATTTAAAGCCAAAAAAAACTGGAAAACTGACTTGACAGACAAACTTACAGCGTCGAAATCAAGTTTCAATCAGTCAGTGTTGGAAAATGAGTCAAAATACTTGGAAATTGGCTTGCAAATTAGAATTTTAGGTCAGTAAGTCAATTTTCTAGCATAAAGTCAATTTTAAGCCAGAAAATTACGAAATTTCAGCCCAAAAATATGAAAATTTACTTGAATGATAAACTTAAAGCGTCCAAATTAATTTGCAACCAGTAAGTGTTGGAATTTGAGTCTAAATACTTGAAAATTTATTGAAAAACAAGCTGAAAGGTCAATTTTCTTTAATGAAGTCAGTTTAAAGCCAAAAAAATGACGAACTTTGAGTTAAAAACCTTGATAATTAACTTGAAACACCAACTTAAAGCGTCCAAATCAAGTATTAATCAGTAAGTGTTGGAATTTGAGTCAAAATACTTGAAAATTGACTTACAAGTTGGAATTTTAGGACAGTGAATCTTTTTACAAGCATAAAGTCATGTAATTTGTAGAAAAACAACCTCAAAGGTCAATTTTCTATGATGAAGCCAATTTAAAGCCAGAAAATGACATAGTTTGAGCCAAAAAACTCGAAATTGACTTGATAAACAAAGCGACCAAATCAATTTTCAACCAGTAACTGTTGGAAGTTGAGTCAAAATACTTGAAAATTGACTTACAAATTGGAATTCTAAATCAGTAAGTCAATTTTCAAGCAAGACTTTATTGAAAATAAGCTTAAAGGTCCATTTTCTATGATAAAGTCAATTTTAAGACAGATAATGACAAAATGTGTGTCAAAAACTTGAAAATTTACTTGATAGACAAACTTTAAGCGTCCATATCAAGTTTCAATTAGTAACGGTTGCAATTTGAGTCAAAATACTTGAAAACTGACTTAGAAACCGGAGTTTTAGATCATCAAGTCATTTTTCAACTCTGAAGTCCTGCAATTGGTTGAAAAACAAGCTGAAAGGTGTAATTTCTTTGAAAAAACCAAAAAACTTGAAAATTTACTTAAAACACAAACTTAAAGCGTCCAAATCAATTTTCAGTCAGTAAGTTGAGTCAAAAATACTTGAAAATTAACTTAGAAGTTGAAATGTTAGATCAGTAAGTCATTTTCCAAGCAGGAAGTAATGTAATTTGTTGAAAAACAAGCTGAAAAATTTGAGAGTAAATTTTTAATCAGAAAATGACCAAACTTTGTGTCAATAGGTCAGAAGTCAATTTTCAAGCAAAATGTCATATAATTTGTTGAACAACAAGCAATCAATTTTCTTTGAAAACTTGAAAACTGACTTTTAAAGCGTTTAAATCAATTTTCAGCCAGTAAGTGTTGGAATTTGAGTCAAAATGCTTGAAAATTGAGTTACAAGTCAGAATTTTAGACCTTCAAGTCAATTTTCCATTATGAAAGCTTGTAATTTATTGAAAACCAAGTTGAAAGGTTGATTTTCTTGGATTAAGTCAATTTATAAAGCCAGAAAATAACAAAATTTTAGCCAACACCCCCATGTACCCAACTTTTTACTTTTTTTGACAAAACCAAAAATTGAAAGTGCTTATTTGAACTAATATAATGTCCTTTTGCATAAATATGCCATTTTGACAAAATTAGTATTTTCCTAATTTTCAAATGGTTATAGCGCCGTTATTTAAACTCTTTGAACAATTTTCTTTAACTTTAACTATCTTATAATCAAAGTTTGAACCATGTATTCTATTATAAACTGGACTTAAGTTAAGGGTCTTACCTTAGCTTTCCTAATAATACTACCCAAAGGCAAATCATCACAATTGTCAACTAGAAATAGTTCTCTAGGATCTGCGGTACCACTTAAAATCGTGTCACTGCCACGACAAAACAACAAACCGTGAAACATAAATTTCTGTGGTAAATTGTCGTACATGTGCACCACTTTAGCCACCCATAAAGGCTCATTAGGGGTCTCAGACTTTAAAGTAATAAAATCACCTACACTAACTTTAATACCATCTGAAAAAAACAACAAAACTTGTAGTAAAATAACTGAGATACACAAAAATGTCTCTCACCGATAATCACAGAAGAATAACAGTCGTACGTTTTGTACTTTTTAACAGCCTTACATTCCCAAGCGATATTTTTATGTAATATACGTTTTGAGCAAGATTTTACTTTGGTATTTACTATTTTATCGTCCACTTCGTCTTCGTTGTCTGATAATTCCGCATTGGCTATGGCCATGTTAGGACACCTTTACAAAAAGCATTGTAAATTTCAATAAACAAGCTGAAAGTAACGTACTTTCTGGATTTGCAGGACTGTTTCATTTTGCCAGGTCCCCCAAACTTGCACATGTCTTTGCAAAACGTGCACTGGCCGCAATCGGGAGATTGACACGCTTCGCATATGCCGCATCTTTGTTTTTTCGGTCCTTTTTTCTCGTTATTGTTACTGGCCATTTGGTCCGGGAATATTTTTTCGAAAAATTCGTGAACAAACTTGGTCGTTACCGCTTTTGTCCATTGGGGACGTTTTTTTCATTTTGATACTCTGTTAAACCAACTATTTATGAACTAACTAACACATCTATTAGGTTTTGATACTAATTAGTAGAGTCCGAATTTCTAGAAACCAACATTTGATATCTAATGTGAACGATTTACGCAAAAACACGTAATTTGACAGATTTTTTATTCTTTTTTTCTTCTTATTTGCTGCTATTTTTCGTTTGGTAATATTAGGGACAAGTGGGGTAAATGTAAACGAGGTTATATGTTGTGTAAAATAAGTTCTTTGACAAAAAAACGCAGGAGTTTTGACGTAATCTTATTGGTTCTGTAACGTAGTACAGTGGGTTATTTTAGCCCTAAGTGGTAATATTGACTTTTGCTATACTGAGATATTGAAGGCTTTTGAACGACAAAAACATACCAATCATCTGTTGCAAAACGGATGGAAGTATTAATTTACAAACTTAACCTGACCAAATAATTTCCTAATGCTCTGAAGTAGTCTAAAAAATGTAAAAACATTCCAAAACACTATAGAAGCTCCAAAATGCCTCGCAAAAGCTTACGAAACAGCCTAGAAGCTTCCAAAAGCTTCTAGAGCAGTTTAACAGCTTCCAAAAGTTTCAAGAAGCGTCTATAAGGTTCAAATGCCTTAAAAGCAGTCCAGAAGCTTCAATGCTCTTTAAACTGTCCAAACACCTTACAAATGCCCCTAAAGTAGTCTAAAAAGGTGTCAAAATACTACAAAAACTCTAAAATGTTTCTAAAGCAGTAAAAAACCCTTCCAAAACAGTCTGGAAGCTTCTAAAAGTTTTTAGAACACTCTAAAGGCTTCCAAGTAATCCTCAACTAGTCTAGAAGCTCTCAAAAATTTTCAAGGCAGTCTAAAAGCTTCCGTATGGTTCTAAAGCAGTCTAAAAGCTTCCAGGAGTTTCTAGAAGCGTTCATAAGCTTTCAAATGCTTTTAAAGCCTTCAACGCTTTTAAACTCTCTAGAAACCTTCCAAAGGCTCCTAAAGTAGTGTAAAAAAAATCAAAATACTACAGAAATAACTTCAAAATGCTTCTAAAGCAGTCGAACACCTTCCAAAAGCTTTTAGAACATCTAAAAGCTTCCAAATGCTCTTTATCTAGTCTATAAGTTCTGAAATCATTTCAAGACAGTCTAAAAGTTTCTGTATGCTTTTAGAGCAGTTTAAAAGGTTCTAAAAGCTTTTAGAACCGCCTAAAAGCTTCCAAATGCTCTTTATCTAGTCTAGAAGCCTTGAAATCATTTCAAGACAGTGTAAAAGTTTCTGTAGGCTTTTAGAGCAGTTTAAAAGGTTCTAAAAGTTTCTAGAACCGTTTACAAGGTTTCAAATGCTTTTAAAGCAGTCCAGAACCTTCAACGCTTTTAAACTCTCTAGAAACCTTCCTAATGCTCTAAAGTAGTGTAAAAAAATTCAAAATACTACAGAAATAACTTCTAAATGCTTATAAAGCAGTCGAACCCCTTCCAAAAGCTTTTAGAGCAGTCCAAAAGTTTCGAAATGCTCTTTATCTAATCTAGAAGCTCTAAAATAATTTCAAGACAGTCTAAAAGTTTCTGTATGCTTTTAGAGCAGTTTAAAAGATTCTAGAACTGTCTACAAGGTTTCAAATCAGAACCTTCATGCTCCTAAAGTACCTAACTAACTAAAAAAAAAATCAAATCACTACAGAAAGTCCAAAATGCTTCTAAAGCAGTCGGAAGCTTTTCAAAACGGTCTAGAAGCTCCCAAAAGCTTTTAGAACAGCCTAAAATATTCCAAATGCTCTTCAACTAGTCTAGAAGCTCCCAAAAAAATCTAGAACCGTCTAAGAGTTTCTAAATGCCTCTAAATCATTCCAGAACCTTCAATATGCTCTTTAAACTGTCCAAAACCTTCCAAATGCTTCTCAAGTAGTTATAAAAGTTTTCAAAACACTTTAAAATCTTCCGTATGCTTCTAAAGCAGTTTAAAAGCTCCAATTCTAGAATTTGAACTCAGAAAAAGTAAAAAAATTTGCATCTCTGAAAGAGTGCTTTTTTGAGGAAAATTATTTTGATTTTAAAGTGCTTTTTTTCACGATTTTAGTGCTTTTTAATCCGGACTCTACTAATTACGAATAAAGAAGGTATCCAAAACACTACCCGTATTTTTTTTTAAAGAAGAGATGTAAGTAACAATCAAAAAATGTATAATTTTACTGAACTAAGCTAGAGTCGTGTTTTGAGGTCACTTTCGCCGACATTCACATGAACGCAAAGTAGACCAAATTAGTACAGTCAACGAACCTAAAATTTATATTTTGTAATACACTTTACGTGTTTACAGAAAGTCTAAAATGGATATTTCAAATAAAAGTTTACTGTTACAAATTTAAATTCTACTCAAACTTTCCAATGTTTCATGTATAACGACTTATTCTTAAAAAATTTATTTTTTTGGGATATTTTTAATTTACAGACACTAATTTGACCCATAAGAAATCATTATATTATGTAACAGACATTTAGGAGTATAAATGATACTTTATATGTGACTCAGAATAAATAAAGAGTCCAAAAAAGTGCTTTCCAAGAAAAGCCTAAATATTGAATTTCCCATTCTGGAAACTTCACTGATGTAAAAAAATAAGAGAAAATGGACATTATATAATGTGAACCTTTTTGAACGACAAAATATGATTTTTTGACTGGAAATTGCATCAGAAGTCTCAAAATTCCGTTGGGATTTCAGGGACTGTGAAAAGCTCAAAATGTTTGTCTTGAACTGCTCTTTCACCTCCCCTAATTGCCAGCTAATCCTAACTGGGAGAAATGATTGTCAATATTGAAAATATTGGTTTGTTATAGATAATTGGATTTTTGTTAACAGCAGAATTGAAGCACAGCTCTAGTTTACCACAGTAAATAAACATACAAATTAAATAAGAAGGATCGTTCAAATCATTTTTAAACCGAAACGCACGAATAAAGTAAACTTACCTTATTTTCCAACTTTAAAATCTTTTTTCTCTGTTTAAACGTGACTCCAGCTAATTTAATTATGGATCGCATACAGGGTAAGGAAATTAACGGTTGTTCCTCTTCCTCTGGAAAGTTATTATCAATATTCACCACCTAAAAACAGAATATTTAAAACATTTAAAAAAAATAATAGTTTGTACACAAAATTCCCACCTGATCGCATAAAAATTGAGCATTTTGAATTAGCATGTCTTCAGCCGAGTCATAGCAGCCTAAACTTTCTATATGCCGCGCCAAATCTTCATAACTCGGATTGTCCAAGTACCGATCTAATAGAAATTCAACAACAATTTTGACCAGAACAATTTTTTTTTGGATTCTTTGGAAAATCGGTTCGTAATCCACAGACGGAGCCATGAGGTAATATTCGGCAAATTGGGTGGTGAAAGCTATAGGCAATTTGGCACCACCATCGTAACCGGCTGTCCACCTGGAAATTGTACATTAAAACACCAAAAAACGCTACTTTCTGTCCCAGGAGAAGTGACAGTGACGACATTAGGTGCGTTTGTAGTACAAATTTTAGACCTCTAACTTGAGGCCTTCATGAGATGTTGAAGAAAAACTAGAGTCAACTTTGACGACCTCTAGCGGCCAAACAGTACAACTTAGTCCTGTCCGCTTAACGTCACGTGATAGCCCCATTTAATAGCTTTCTTTTGTTATATGGAGTGTCTATACAGAATGTTTCAAATAAGCGAGTTATGGAAATTTTTTTGGACAATTGCATAAAAATTTACCCGAAAATGAGTTTTTCCGAGACTGTCTGCGTGGTTTATTGGATAACCGCCGCCACTTTGGTACGATTCAATTAAAACTTAGTACGGTAAATTTTTACCTTGGAAACACGATTTTGCTGTCAAAATGACAGAAATCGAAAATAATTGTATTTGTAATGTCAAAATTACAAATACAACTACACAAAATAAATAGTAAAATAAACGCAAATTACAGCTGGAAAAAAGTCGAGAAAACTGTCAAAAACGTTTAAAAAAAAACAAACTTCAGTTCCTTTGACAGTTTGTCACGTGACACCGGTACGTTTTTTAAATATGTTGATCAAATGACACATTGTCAAAATTACAGTCAACATCAACAAAGTCAAAATATCAGCACAAACATTCAGTCAATGACGTTAAATTTCTATCTCACTCAGTTCACATGTAATAGAAAAGGAACGACTATTATTACGTCACTGCCACTAGCCCTGGCACGAACCTTACCATTCTACAATAGGCCCTAAATCATGAGCGGGTATTCCATTTTCGATACTAGAATTGCCATCATCAATTTTTTTGATATAACCCGAAAATCTGAGAAGCACGTCCTTTTCAATTAATCCAGAATCAAAACCGCACAAGTGTCCTTTTTCGTCATAAACACTGAAACCTGTTATCTGAAACAACCCAAAAGTCAATTCAAAGTTCAAATGTGGATGTTAGGACTGCAAAACCTGATGAGTTGGAAAGTCATCCTGATCGTTAAACTCCTCTTCCTTACCAGTAAACACTGACAATTTCTCATCGGTGAGAGCCACAAATTCCTCACAAGAATTATTAGGATGACCGTTATACAACAGGACCGAATCCAGGCCCTGTTTGCATACACTGCATCTGTCGTTTTTGATTTTTGAAAATGCTAACTTTATAGTATTGTTCGTTAAAGATGTTGGTTTTTTTGATTTAAATCTTTTTGAAACTGATACAGGTTCGTCTTCAACACTATCTCGATCTGCTTCTTCATTGTTATTTTGTGAGTACTCGTAATTTGGCTCTGTATTACCGTTGGAATGGGTTAAACGTTCCAGTGAGGTACTAGCCATTGAAATTGGACTGCAAAAAAATATGTTATTTGAATTTGGAGATTATACAACTAGAAATGGTAATTTAAATTTTGTTTTAATGTAGTAAAAAAATGACAGTTTTAAGCACATTTTTGGAATCCTCATTCATTTTGCTATTCAGTCAGGGAGAAAAGTGGTGTCAAAATTTGAACTAACAGAAACTTAACAGAAACACAGTTTGAAAGGACAGTCAGGTACAAAATGCCTTGTAAAAGTCACTTGGAATGAGAAAATGACTGTTTTAAGCACATTTTTGGAATCCTCATTAATTTTGCTATTCAGTCAGGGAGAAAAGTGGTGTCAAAATTTGAACTGACAGAAATACAGTTTGAAATGACAGTCAGGTACAAAATGCCTTGTAAAAGTCACTTGGAATGAGAAATGACTGTTTTAAGCACATTTTTGGAATCCTCATTCATTTTGCTATTCAGTCAGGGAGAAAAGTGGTGTCAAAATTTGAACTAACAGAAACACAGTTTGAAAGGACAGTCAGGTACAAAATGCCTTGTAAAAGTCACTTGGAATGAGAAATGACTGTTTTAAGCACATTTTTGGAATCCTCATTCATTTTGCTATTCAGTCAGGGAGAAAAGTGGTGTCAAAATTTGAACTAACAGAAACACAGTTTGAAACGACAGTCAGTGACAAAATGCCCTGCAAAACCCACTTATAGTAAGAAAATTACTGTTTTAAGCACATTTTTGGAATCACATGTAGAGAGTGCTCACTACATTTTTTTTAACACCCTGTAGCTCAATAAGTAAGGCCTTGGGGACCCATGATATATTATATAGACTTTTTACCTTTAAAATACCTGAGAATATTTCCTGTAAAATATTTAACACTTAAAAACATCCTGTATTTATTTAGGACTCTTTGGAAGGTGTTTTTTATTACTGACATGAAAGAAACAATAGATGGCCTAGGTTAGGTTTGAATGGTTAGTTTAAGGGGCTAATTTTAAGGAGATGAACATCATTATTATCAACTTAATAATATCCAGTGTAATTATACTGGACCAATACAGTAATAAATGTTTAAAAGGTTAAGAAAGGTATTAACATTAAAAGAACAGAAAAATATAACAAACTTATGTGATAATTAGAAAGTTAAATGATCAAGTATCTCAAAAATCAGCATGTAAAGTGAAATTCCAAAGTTATAACCCTTGAAAACCACCCCAAACACTTGAGTTAGTTAATTTATAGGTATCACAAGTAATTTTAAATGGGTTTACCTATCAAAAGCTACTTACCAGCAAATAAAAACATTCACACTAAGATCCTAACGGCAAGTTTAGTAAAAAATTATGCACTTTAGAGTATTTTTTTTCCTTAACATTGAATTATAAACATGCAATGCAAAATACAAAAATTTACTAGTACAAAAAACGTTAATAAACAATAGTTAAGATAAGAATAATAAAACTGAGTCAGTTGAATAAAATTAGTATCAAATTAGTATGATACATTAAAATACAATTGAAAAATAAGAAAATAGAAATTTTGTGGAAGGATCAGAGCAGCTGTTCGGCGGGAAAAATGTGACATTTCAATGTTATGGAAAAAAACCTAACCACAATTTACTTGATCTTCTTTTTTAAAAGTGAGTGGCCAAATATGATTGGAAGAAGAGGTATTTGTCACGTGATCTTAATTTTTTCCTTTTTTTATTTTAATTAGCTTTTAGAATATTTTTTTTAGTTTATTCGACATGAGAAAAAAAGACAGAAGGTGTAGATCATTCAATCAGTTTACGACGCAGTGAATTTTCCAACTAAAATGACTGGGATTACGAAAAGAAGAACTTGAACTAACCTAACCTAACTTGTTTGTTTTCTTTTTAACTAGTTCAATGTCAGCTGTTTTAATCTGGCTGAACGTCTCACTGACGAGTGGCCATCGTAACCATAACACACACACAATGTCAGCTGTTGATTAGTTATTAAGTAAAAGAATCTCATTTTGTAGCTTGCCCAGTTTTTCCAACTGCTGGGCTGGTGATAAGCTTAACAACAAACAAACAGATTAACAATTGGGGAAACAATGATCTGAAAATGGAACTTACTTTAACATGTTGTCACAATGTATTCAGTTGCTTTGTTTTTCGGCCCTATTTATAGCTGTATATTTCCCGGCACGACACGCCAGGCACTACCACTACATCTCCTTGGAAAATGCCTTTGACGAAATGGTACTTAAACGACCCACAAAAGCAGAAAATGGGTTACCAAACTGTACTTACAAAGAAATTATTCTGAACAATGAAGAGATTCCCATGAGTAATATTACGGTGCGTCAGGATTTCCTTCCTCCATTGCCAGGTGGGGAATTTGTTCCTGTCCATTGCACCCCGCTTATAAAAACGGCTGTAGTGATTCCATATCGTAACCGAAGCGAGCAATTGAATATATTTGTTAATTACATGCATAAGTTTCTGCAGCACCAAAACATCCACTATCGCATAATTGTGGCAGAACAAAACGATTCCTTACCGTTTAATCGCGCAAAAATGATTAATTTTGGTGCTCAGCTAGCAATTGATCTGAAATATCCTTGCTTGGTTCTCCATGATGTTGATCTGATTCCTCTAACCACTGGGAACTTGTATGGCTGCTCAAACAGACCCAGGCATATGTCAAGCAGTTTGGATACTTTCCGTTATAATCTACCTTACTTAACACTGTTTGGAGGGGCCATTTCTATTCCAAGCAAGCAATTTGAACTGGTTAATGGAATGTCAAACTCTTATTACGGATGGGGTGGAGAGGATGATGACTTGTATGGACGGCTGGAAGCAAAGAAACTACTACCATACAGGTTTGATCCAAGTTTGAGTAGGTATACCATGTTAGTTCATAAAAAACAACCTAAGAATAAAAACCGGTTTGAAAAGCTGAAAAAGTCACTAGGTAATCTGTCTGATGGGTTAAGTACTCTATCCTCAAAATACTCTGTATTAGTTGATGATTTGTTTACTAAAATAATTGCATCTTAGATTTGCTTTATTTTAGTTCAATAATAGATCTCTAAAGAAACAAATCTGGCAACCTTGCTGAAACTTTTACCAAAATTGACCACCAGAGGGCATATCTGAATTTCTTAACTTGAAAGGCAATAGGGTGATTTAATGAAAGGATATCTTTTTTCTTAAGTGTCATTGTCATTATTGAGCAAAATTAAGATAAATTTAATCCTGTGATGCTAATATTCTTTATTACTTTAAAACAAAAGCAAAACTGTACAATACGATTTTTTTTCTTCTTGACTTTATATTAGTAATTTTTATTTACATTCATATGGTCTTTAACCCAAGTTTCTCAAATTATTAGGGATTATTACTGTGATTTTGACAGTTGTGACAGCTGTCACATGACAAACGACAATGTCGTAAATGTGACCAAACATCTGTCACACAGAGAGAGATCCATAAAGCTGTAAATACCACTTGTTTTAATTATTCTTCAATCAAAACAGATGAAATTGATCAAAACCACTTCCAAAGTCCAAATGTACTAAAAGGGTGTAACATTCTCTTTGTTGCACTACCAATTTAATTTTAACAGTTGTGACAGCTGTCATGTACCGTAAGCAACGTCCTAAACTGTCAATAAATGTCACATTTGTTTGATTTGCTTCTGTGGAGCTGCAAACACGTGAACCGTAATTTTCGGAAAAAAATCTGCTATTTAGTATTTTGGTATTTTAGAGTTTTATGGCAAGTTTTGACAGTTGTGACAGCTGTCACGTGACTGAAGATAATGTCCTAAACTGTCACCAAACGTTGCAACCATCAAATATAATTCCATGGAGCTGTAAATACAACTTCTACTACACTTTACTAAGATGGTTTGCTATTTTGGTAATTTATAGTTTTATGGCAGTGCCCGGTAAATTTTGACAGTTGTGACAGCTGTCACGTGACTGAAGATAATCTCGTAAACTGTAACCAAACGTTGTATCTGTCAAACATTCATGGAGTTGTAACACCATGGACATCTCGGTTATTTGAAGAGATACGAGGAAGTTAAAATTGGGGCAAAGTTGCGCAATTTGGTATTGAATAAAACGCCGTTTTAAAAATTCAGAAAGCCATATCATATTCCCCTAGTTAGAAAGGGGATTCAGGAAGGAAGGAAGGAAAATTCAGAAATTTGGAGTACTTCCGAAGATAATTTGTTTTTAATTTTTTACCAATTTACTTGATGACATAACTGAAAAGAAATGACACTTTACCGTTGTTACTTTTCTTACTCTACGACTTGGCAATATCATATTTTAAATCTGACGTTTCGGTTTTTAGTATTTTTGTGTGCCAATTGTTATGGTTCGAATTGGCAGTTTCCAATTTTCTATCACTTTTTTTCTTTTTGCACGATTTAATAGTCTAATAAAATACAGGGTGTCCCATTTAAAATTGTTGAGTTTCAAGGCTTTGAGTGTAGTTCAAGCTTCCTAGTATCTCTTCAAATAACCGAAATCCTCATGGTAAGACTTGAAAAACGTGCACCTTGTATACTATATTATTTTACCAGGTTAAAACACTACTAAGAATATTTATTAGAAATACCAAATATTAGGTTAATATGAATATTGAACACACTGATATTGGGGAAGATATTAAACCAAAGAGGTTTATGTTTGTTGTAGTATTATATGACTTTGAATTCCTAAATTAATATTAAATAATACATTATCATTTCATTAAGTAAATAATATGACAAAATTTGCTTTGATTTTGAATATTTAACATATCAAAACCCATTATTTCTGATTAGAGCTGATTCTATAAAGTTATTAAAACATGAATTTGAAATCTATTTTAATAATTGATATTGTTGGTATACAGTGACTTTTTCATTCCCCTTAAACTTAGTTATTATGGTATTATATTGTTTTATTAGTAAAAAAATGAGAATTAAAACTACTTAATGATATTAGGTTATTCTCGTTTCCAATAATAATAAAATACTGTTTGAAAGTCTCCTAAGAAATATTGTAAGTGAACTTAAATTGTTTGGTGTTGTTTGTTGTTAGGATTATTTATAAGCTATAGTGACTCAAATATCTTGAAACCGTTTAGTGAGTTCCACATCTCGAATATTGCACCGAGTTTGGTTTTGAATGTGACAGAACGAGTGAAAAAAGTCCCAGTCTGAACTACACTCGACTTAAGCTTGGCTTAAAGTACGACAGTGCAGTAACCCCTCAGATAAATTTTCCTGTAGGTTTACAACTTATTTGTATTGTAATTGTCATAGTGGTAGTTACATTTTGTATTTAATTATCGTTATTTGTGACTTGACTACTTATTTAGGTGGTCAAATTACAATTTTAAGTGAGACACTCTGTAGTTGATGATTAATCCTGCTTTATACAGGGCGGTCCAGTTTTAAATGTGAATAATTCACCATAAGTTGACATACATTATGTCATTTTCCTGAAGAACGCTTCCTAAGGAAGACAGACGTCCAAAATTTAAAGAATCGTTTTTTTGCTACAACTGCCAGACCGTTTGACCAATTTTGATCAAATTTGGAACAAGCAATTATGAAATGAGTACTCGTTTGTGATGTGAATGACATTCTTCAAAATTGTTTAGATGCGTCGATTTTTGGAAATAATTTAATTCCAAAAATTAGTGTTCAAAACTAATATCGTAGCATATAATACCAAAATTGTTTACTTTCATCAATGAAGAGTCTGAAGATTAACTTTAACTATAAAAAATAGTTTAAAACTCGATTGTTCAGTCTTAAAGCACAGTAAAGCGTCTAGAGGTCAATGTAATACTAACAAAGCGTGAAATAACATGTTTAAGACGATTGGAAAATGTAAAAATAGTTTTTTTAAGTCTGCTATGTCAAAAACTTGGTGAAGATAAACCTAAAACTCGATTTTCCAAGCTGAAAGGAGTTTTAAAGCCCTAAAAATAGTTCAGAGTTCTAAGAAAATGAAAAGCAAAGTAAAAAAACTTGAAAAGTTAGTCTTCAAGTCAATTTTTATAAATCTAATGTCAATATATTGTATTTAAGACTATTTTCAAGTCTAAAATAGTGAAATGTATTTTAATATGTAGTAAACTTACTTTAAATGCAAATTTTAAGCTTTTGATGTCACTTTTTATTGGTTCAGAGTCACTTTTTGGTGTCCAAGTCAATTTTCAAGGTTGAAATGTGTGAATTTGTAGTCAAAAATTCGAGATATAGTAGTTACAAGAACTGAAAGACAGTTTTTAAGCCTCTCAAGTCAATTTTCACAGTTTCCAAGTCAATTGTCAAGGCCTTTGCCTGAAAACTGGTTACAAATACAATTTTTAAGCCTCTCAAGTCAATTTTCACCGTTTGGAAGTAAATTTACTGGTTTCTAAGTCAATTTTCAAAACTAGTCTTTCAATTTATCTGGAAACTATGAAAAGTGGCTACAAAGCCATTTTTTAAGATTCTTAGGTCGATTTTCACCGTTTTCAAGACAATTTTTAAGTTGGGTTGCGTTGATTTTGGGTCTTTGAACATAATAACTCAATTACTGCGTAAACGAAGTTTCAAATCAAAATTTTACTATAGAGATACTTATTTTGTCAAATTGAACAAGTAAAGTAATATATGTTAACTTATTTTTTGATGGGCTATCGAATGGTAAACTATTGACATTTAAAACTGGACCACCCTGTAGTCTCCATCAGAGCGGTTCTCGATAGAACACCCTGTATATATTTAATAGTAGATATACTTTTTAGTCGAGGAAGTAGTTTTATATTATGAGCATCAGTAAAAAATTACACTCATATAAAATAGATGTTTAAGATAGTATTTAAGTCGTAATATCAAAACTCTTATTTTTCGCAAATATTTTAACGCCATTTTGTTGTGGTCATTGGACATTTCAATACTAAATTTTTCTGGTGTTTTTTTAATTGGAATTTTATTGGTTAAGAATGCTCAAAATGCAGATTTGATTATTAAGAACCCGCTCAATTAGTTAGGAGTTTTAATTATTTATTTTTCAGTATAATTTTTTTCTCAATGTGATATATTAAATTAAGTTTACTCCAACGTGTAAATTATACAATGTGACTGTGTAAAAGTTAACAATTTAGGTAATAATACATTGTGTTGTGATGTGCATGATTGTATTATTTCAATACTGAATAAGATAACGCCCTCTAAATGTTGTCGTTTTCAAGATAATGACCATTAAATATTTGGAATTCTGTAACTCATCAGGCAAACGGTTTTTTTTGGCTAAAAGAGCGTCCTACACTTTGTATGTAAAAGTTTTCGTTAAATCAATCGTTCAGGGACAATATTCTATGATATAAAAGAAAAAAGATACACCACATTTTTTTTTTCAATAGATTTAATTGAAACATACTTACTATTAATCAGCTTCAATTACGCCAAACGTTCCTTGCAATAGCTTTCCCGTTAAATTTTGCTTGTAATGTTCTTTATCGGCAACGTAAACAAAGGGTAGTCTCATTACCCAATAAGCAGACTGGGTTAATTTAGTGGGTCCCTCGTTATTGCTTACGAAAATGGGGGATCCTGACGCAGGTTGAACCTGGAATAAAATAATTTTTGTTATATTAGGTTGTCAAGTAAATCTAGAATTAACCCATTTCTAGCGTGTACAGGGTAATTCAAATTCGACCCTCACTATTGGGATCTCGGAAAGTATAAGAGATACGAGAAAGTTTAAATTGGGGCAAAGTTGCTCAATTTAAAGTTAAACCAAATACCGTTTTAAAAATTTCGATTTTCCTAGTACTTCCGAAGATATCCGAAAAAAACTTAAATTTTTGATTTTTTGTTTTTATTTATTTCCCAAAACCGAAAAAACAATTTAAGTTTAACCAAACACAGCATTTTATTCTGAATTCAGTGATGTATGACAATGACAAACAATCACTTATGATTTGCTTTATAAATGACAATTTAAATCAATAAAAATTAAATTTGCCTTGATGCTTTTTATAGTACCCTCCCTGTAAATTATTACGTCATTTAATTCAGCTTGTCACGGCCTACTTTCCAGACACAGTTTGCGAGATATACAGGGTGAAAGTTTTAATATGTAACTGCACCAAACTGGTTGCCTTGCGCGTTCAAACGCCAAAAAGTGTCAGTCTCTCACTATTTCAAATCAGACACCTTGTATATTATTAGGTTATTAGATTCAGATTGTCCTGGCCTACTATGTACTGTAGGGTCTATACTATTGTCATAAAGGTTGTTGATATATTACAACGCTGTTACAGTTTTCTCATATAATTTGATGGTTTTATAATGGAAATAAACTATGACATCAATAATAAAACTGATTGAAACAAAACGAAAGGAAATTTAATGTGTTTACTTACCTTAGGGTAGACCGTACAGTAAACAGGAGCTTTCGGTGTAACCACATGCAACCTCATAAGCTGTGCAACTTTCCCAGCTCGGCAGGAACACGGGAAGTAGAGCGGCATATCAGATTCGGCAATTTTATGTCCCGTATCTTTTACTATACTGTTCGGAGCCGCTTTAAGAATTCGGTCGGGAGCTGATAACATAAATCTAAAATTTAAAAACAAAAAGTATGCTTTTAGTTTCGTTCATTTGGTAAAAACTAAATCATCATAAGAATGTTAATGAAAAGTGTCAAATTTGGTATACCTGTGCCCAGCAGAACATTCATATTCGACCCCTATAAATACTTTGACAGTATGAGGAATAGTATTAATAGGTCTGCCTCTTCGTGCCCGGTTGCCAAATTTGTTGATAGCAGGCCAAGCTTTTTTAGACTTTGACTCGACAGTCACGTCCCAAGGAAGCAAATAATTTGTCGAGCTTAAAAAGCCTGGATGGTAAGATTCGGGCAAACCTAAAGTAAATATTGTCATCTGAAGTTTTTTAAGCTAACAAAGAAGTAATTTAGACATCAGGGTTTGTTGAATAACACACAGAAAAAAAAACTAAATTAAAATAAATAATGAACCTTAAAATAACGTTTATTATTGGAACTTTAAAAATTTACTGTGTGTTATTCAACAAACCCTATCCACTTCAACTCCACTTAGTGATTGTGCACTACTACTTCACTACAGTAATTTATGTAACAATAAAAAATATATTACAGATACACATACCAACGTTATGACTATACAAAGAGGATGCTCCTAAACAAACTAGCGACCAGCTGGAGAATACTGGTAGCAAACCAGGAGGAGAGTTTAGTGTCAGCATTCCTGGTAAATATTCTGTTGTACTAGGTTGGCGGGTTAGCCCTTTCTCGCCCTGCAGGGAATATTCATTCAGGATCAGAAAAAATCTCTTGTTTAGTGACTTCTGAGTGTTGCGTCGCATCCCTTATGTCATTTCATTAGATAAAGGCCACATTCGTTTTCACGCTCCATGGAGCTTAAAATATTGTCAGGTTTTTTTCAGTTTAGTGAAAAGGATCAAATCCTTGTCATATCAAGCCATATCATATGACTACATATTTGCAGAAGTGAAAAGTGGCTTGAAAAACTCGCTTTATTTAAATGACCCGAAACTGCTAGCGCCATGAATCTGCCAGAGAGACCTTTAAATGCTGTTGGAAACCTTTTAAAAAGTACCAGAAGCCCCTACAAACGATTTTAAGTTTTCCATAACTGTTTTAAATTACCAGAGGCCTTTAGAAGCATTTTGGAAGTTCCATAGACCTTTAAATGCGACTGAGAACATTCTTGAAAGTGCCAGAAGCTTCTAAGACCATTTTGAATGTTTTATTGAGGTCCAAAGGCGGTTTAAAAAGAGCCAGAATCCTCGCCAACTGCCTTAAACCGTCCCATAACTGTTTTAAATTACCAGAGACCTTTAGGAGCATTTTGAAAGTTCCATGGAGCTCTAAATGCTACTGAGAACCTTCTTAAAAGTGCCAGAATCCTCTACAAGGCTCTTGGACCTTTCCAAAACTGTTTTAATTTGCCAGAGGCCTCTAGGACCATGTTGAAGTTCTATAGACCTCTAAATGCTACTGAGAACCTTCTTAAAAGTGCCAGAGCTCTTTACAAGTGTTTCAAATCTTCCTAGATATATTTTAAATTGTCAGATGCCTCTAAGACCATTTTGAAAGAGTCATAGACCTCTAAATGTTAATGAGAACCTTCTAAAAGTGCCAGACTTCTCTACAAGTGTCTTGAACCCTTCCATAACTGTTTTAAATTACCAGAGATCTTTAAAACAATTCTGAAAGTTCCATAGACTTCTGAATGCTACTAAGAACATTCTAGAAAGTGTCAGTGTTGTCTACAAACGTCTGAAACCTTCCCTCAACTGTTTTAAATTGTTAGAGGGCTCTAAAACCATTTTGAAAGTTCCATAGACCTCTAAAAGCTACTGAAAACCTTCTTAAAAGTGTGAGAGGACTCTACAAGTGTCTTAAACCTTCCGATAACACTTTTATATTGCCAGAGGCCTCTATAGGGCCATTTTGAAAGTTCCATAGAACTCTAAATGCTACTGAGAACCTTCTAAAAAGTGCCAGAGGCCTCGAAAATGTCTTAAACCTTCCTATAACTGTTTTAAATTACCAGACATCTGTAGGTATAGGATCATTTTCAAAGTTCCATAGATCTCTAATTGCTACTGAGAAACTTCTAAAAAGTGCCAGAGACCTCTAGGAGTGTTTAAAACTTTCCCATAACTGTTTTAAATTACCAGGGGCGCTAAGAACCATTTTGAAAATTTCATAGACCTCCAAATGCCACCGAGAACCTTCTAAAAGTGCCAGAAGCCTCAATAAAGTGTCCTTTTAAACGTTCCTACAATGGTTTTTTCCAGAGGCCTGTAGGACCATATTGAAAGATCCATATACCTCCAAATGCTACTGAGAACATTCCATAAAGTGTCAGAGGCCTCTACAAGTGTCTTAAACCTTCTCATAACTGTTTCAAATGGTCAGAGGCCTCTAGAACATTTTGAAAGTTTTATAGACCTCTAAATGCTACTGAGTACCTTCTTAACACGTTGACTGCCACCATGCAATCAAATGCTGGTAAAATGCTTATGATACATTCAATTCACAACGTAATAATACGTTTTTTGCTAGCGTGACGCAACCGTCAGAAATCACTGAACAGACTATAAATTGATTGAAAATCAATAATTATTGAAAAAAGAATTAGTTGAAAATATGAAAATAGTGCAAAATCCTATTTTCCTAAGACCCAAAAAAGAAAAAATGATTGAAAATCTCTTTAAAATGAATCAAAATTAATATTTACCTCAGGGGACAGTTGGACGCTCCTGTCCGAAAGTACGGACATGACATCTTCGGTGTCGTTAATTGTGGCGGCTTTGAACTCTTTTATCGACGGTTCAAAGATAGGAAATTCGATTCGTTCCAGCTTCGCGCAACATTCCTTACCGACTTGTTGATAAAATAAGTAATTGGCTTGAATCGCCGTATATGGATCTTCTCGCGGTCCAATCTTACGACCGCAATCGCAAACAGCTACAATAATATATGCACTGCACATAAAAAGTGCCTAAAATAATCATAAACTTACAGTTGTAAATGAAACCGCTCATATGTTCTTGTTCTGTGGAATGTTTCGGCCGTTTACACGGATTTCCCGTCATTGATGCTGCCTCACACTGTTGTCGGCCATTCTCCCAATGAGTCTGACATTCAATTTCAAGTTTTAATTCGTATTGAGGATATTTTGGACCTCTAGCTTGTGCTCTATAACAATAACAAACATTTATACAGTTAAAGTATCATTAATTAGATGATTAACAAAACAAATCTATAAGATCCACCAAGTAAATCTGCCTGTATGTAATAGATAAGCAATGTAACCAAACCTCTCACAATTTGTGAGATGACATTCTGCTAAAATCAGTTAATTTTCTAATGGCAGTATTTGAGCTATTACGACTACCTTAGATTTCTCATAACTTTAGAAAATATAGCCCAAATAATAATAATAACAATTTATAATTAATTTATATAAATTTATTTCAAACTTGTTACATAAAAGATAACAATTGAAACACGTCAATAATGCCATTAGAAGGCCATCAAAGGTATTTTATTCTAAATTACAATTCTGTACTAATTACAAACAATTGACTTTCCATTAATTTACCAGGGTTTATAATTTATTTACATGTTTAAACAATCATCCAGAGTATACCGCTCTAGGAACTTTTTAAATTATTTTTTAAAAGCAGCTACACTTTTTAACTTGTCTGAGTTTTAAAGACAATTTATTGAACAGCTTTACTTCCTCAGGAAGTTAGTTGGTACTGTTAGGCTAGGTTAGGTTAGGTTAATTATTAGGAATTACTGGGCATTACAAGAAATTAGTGGGCATTACTGGCATATTAGGAATTAGTGTACAAAATTTTACTCAGCGGTTTACCCTTCGCTTTACGCACATATACTGTGGACTTCTGACTCAAGTGCAGTGGGTGTCCAGAGTCAGAAAACAAGCCTGATCTTGTGTTATAATTCTCGGAACTCAATGTTTGAAACAAGTTTTTATTTCTACACCGAAACATAAGACCCTCAAATAGGTATATACAAACCATACACTGTCAAAATAGCCAATTGCTTAAATACATTTCTGCAAGATTGCTTAAAGTCCATTTTCCCTGAATGCCTGCATTCCTACCCCAAAAAACTATCCCATACTTTAATCTGGATTCAAAGTTTGCAAAATAAAGTATTTTCATTTTTGGATCATGTATTTCTCAATTATTCTATGTTGCCAATTTAAATAATATGGTAGGAAATAAGACAGACTTACCTAAAAAGACTTAAAGCAATGGCCAATCGAGCCTCGTGTTCTGCTTTTGCGTAGTGCGGTGGTAAATTTTCCTGATAACGAGCCACAGCCAAAGGCAAAACTTTAAGGCATCTCTGTTCCGAAAACCTTGTGTCGGTATACAAAGATGTTAACGGTTTATCCTCTTTAATAATTAACTTATGCAGACATTTTGACGCTTCAATCCATTGATGTAACGTCGGTAACTGAGAAATGCAGGATCAAACTAGTATTGAAAATTGAAAACATTTATTCCCACCTCAAAGTAACTAGGAGCATGCTGATGTCTTGACGAAGACACTGTATCGTCAAACCCTTTGGTCCTAGCTTGTTGAATATGAATTGACAGAAACTTGGAAAAATCTTTTTCCTTATAAGGATGGCTAGAAAATGGCGCCTCTACTTGCAAAGCACCACCAGGTTGACAATCCTGAATTAAACCTTTTATGGCTTCGCTTAAAGGGTCTTTTTGGGTCTCATCCGACACAAAAACAAACTCATCATTCAAGGGAATAGCAAATAAAGAACTTCTGCTGGAAGTGAAATTAAATTATCTCATCCATAATCCAACTGCTAAGCAAATCATATACTACCCTGTAGTTGTGATAATTCTAGTCTTTTTTAAGATATGATAAATTTTATCCTCTAAATTGTGTTCCAGTTTTTTTATACTAGTTTTATCTGGTGCATGTGTTCTCTCGAAATAAAAGATAACTCTGGGAGTACAGACACGTCCATTTGCGATCCAGTCAGGACTTAAATCATTTACTGATCTCAAACTGTCACATATTTTATCAAAAAGTTTTTTACTGCAAATCAACGTTATTTATTAAGTAACAGTTTAAAAACATATACAGGTGGGATAAAACTAAAACTGGCCATAGAAAAACCGTGTAACTGACTGAGAAACATAGATAATTACATGCGCGAGACAAAGACAGACTTCGAGGCATTGTTGCCAAAAGCTGAATTCATTCATTACTTACATAATTTCGTTTTTGACACTAAGTTTCCAAACAAATGTACACAAAAACCGAACTGAACACAGGACATTTGTTGCAAAACTTTACCAAAATAAATGAAAATGATTAGGAATGCTTTAATCTCAAAATTAATTTTGCAACGACGAATTTAGAGAAACGTTTGACAACATCGCATGAAAACTTTCGCCTACTTAGACTTTTTTTTAGGTTTTCTGTCATTGTCTCGCGCATGCAAGTATCAATGTTTCTATGTCAGTTACATAGGTTTGAAGCATTTTGTGGTATTACAAGGCATTTTCAATGATTAAACTACATTTTAAAGATCACGTTTTTGACAGGTGTCGGACTGAACTTTACAATGTTGCAAGCTCTAAAATTGCATATCAAAGTCATCTAATGTGTCTCTTACAATTTTATCTTTTACAACTGCCTAAAATAGTCTACATTTAATTTACAACATTTTTAATATTTAACCACATTTTAAAGATCACGTGAATAATTTTGACAGATGTCAACAGGCCTTTACAGTGTTGCAAGCTCAGAATTGCATTATCCACGTGACATGACGTGAATTTTGCAATTTAAGTTTTTGCAACTCTAAATTTAATTTACCAATTTTGAACGTAGTTCTTACAATTTTACCACTGTCTAAATTTAAATTATCAATTTTAGAACTGGTTCTTTTAAATGATAGGAATACTGAATATAAGGAAAACAGGCATTAACTTGGTAAATAAATTACATACCTTAGTAAATCCAGTGCCTTAAAATACTGAATATAACTGACATCCAGTGATAATCCAGGATGGGACAATATTACAATGTGGCTTACGTACAACAGAAATAAAAGGGATCTTGAAAAGGAACTTTTAATTTCATCATAAGTTGATAGAAAGTCTTCATCAAAATCATCTCCCACTTTTTCAATAAGCAGATCTGTATCAAGTAAGCTGTATAAATGAAGATAAACTATTTGGTTTTCTTCATCATATGAACCTTTAATAAATCCCTAAAACCCCCTATTAACTGACAATATTTGGATTTTTCTATAACTATAATACCTCTTTTCGTTTATAATTTTCTGATGGAAATATTCGTCCTAAAGACTTGACTTTCAAGCCACAACTATTCAAGGAACTTTTGCCCACTATGGAGATTATGACAACTTTATCTTTATTTATTCCTTGTAGCTGCCTGAAAAAAAGACAGTGTGCAACAATTAAATAATATTTTAAACCACAGAAAAAAAGATTAAAGTATAAATTAAGTACTTACAATAAATGTTCCAGGTCAGGAAATTCAAATGTATTTTTTAGCCGCATCTTGCAACTGAAAAACTCTTGGAAATAACTTGTTAATTTGTTAATAACAATTGATTACTAATAAAATATAATTATTTTATAACCTAAAAAAACAAAGTTTTTGTAGGTTATGTCATGTGTCCTCTTCTTTATTGTTCTTTCAGCTGACAGGACTACTGTTTATTTAGAATTTTGATTTACATAATATAGCACTTTCTACTTAAAAATTTAATGCAAAACTAATTTTTTGATTTAAATCCTAAAAAACGACTGATAATTGGGCGTAATTAGCGCAAAACACTAATTTTGTACTGTGAAAGTACAGAGAAGACAACAAAACAATTAATGTCACTGTCAACTGTCACTGAATAGCAAACAAGCAAACAATAACCATAAAATAAATAAATATTAGTGAAGTAAACAATATACATTTTTAAAGTTTAAAATAATCGATTTTATCACTAAAAAGCTGAAAGCAGCCAGTAGATAAATGGTTTGAACACTTAAATAAATCAAATCTGGAGGACATAAAGAAAATGCATTTTCCAGGTCCACCAAGGATCATCTGGATTGTAGGATGGCTTATTTTCATTACCGTTGTGGGGAAAGAATCACTTTAATCAATGAAAATACCACAGCTATACGAAATGATAGTGAATTTGATCATGGTTTAGTGATCACTGCTGAGCCACTTTTAAATGATGTTTTGTTTGAAGTTATTATAGACAGAAAGGTAAAAAAGTTCAGTCTTT
The DNA here is from genome assembly GCF_016097725.1 of Ips typographus. NCBI lineage: Eukaryota > Metazoa > Arthropoda > Insecta > Coleoptera > Curculionidae > Ips > Ips typographus. The sequence goes on along the minus strand of NC_138430.1, from coordinate 2,408,778 downwards.
TAAACCATACAGTAAAATGCTAACATAAATAAAGATTTCTAAGTTAAGCAACATGCTATAATATGTTTTATAAGTGCCAAAATAAGCCTCATAACACATATAATATTGCTGCTTAAGCAAAACAGTGTGTTAACACTGGTAACATCCCATATTTTTTTAAAAGCTTTAGTGACTAATAGGAAAATTACTTTCATTTTTGCCTTGAAAAATGATAGTTTTAGCAGACTGGTCAGTAGCAGCAATTTTTCAGTTTATTGCATAACTAGCAAATTTTCTATAGTAAAATATGTATAATGTTATTTTTTGGCACTTAACTTGCTTTTTACTTCTTCAAATTTTATGTAAATCTAGTTATATGCAGATCAGCAAAACAGAAGTTTGTTTCAATACACAGTTAGCTAAAGTACATAGTAAAACTCTTCCTTAATACTGCAAAAAGTATTATTAATTAGGATGAATATCTGTTATACAGATATTATGTTTAATAGGTTTTGATTATGTGATTTTTGCACACTAAAATAAGAAATGTGTATTTAGGTAAGGCAATAGAGTAGGTATAGTGGGTTCTGGTTAAGGAGAAGTCTCTGAAAAAATTAAAAATCTTTGAAAAAACATAGAAATATTTTGGGAGAAATATTTATTGACCAAAAACCCATTTTCAGGCTCTTTTTGAAAGGATCTGCCTTCTTTAAGAACCTTTGTGGTAAACTACTTTTTTCCTTATATATTTTAATCCTAAAATATTTGGATGCCAATTCTGGACATCCTGTACATTAACAATGTTTACCTTAAGGTTAGCCAAAGGCTATTATTATTAGTTTCTACTCCTCATTGATCTTGCCTACTTTATTAAATTTGTATTGGGACAAAAATAAATTTTTTAAATGCTTTTATGGTGGATTCATTAACCAAACTGTAGCGTTTATAAAATTAAATTAAGAATTAATAGTTAACAACAAACAACTTCAATAAACAAGGTGATAGATAGATGATAAAAGTCCCTAGCAAAATAATTACAAATAATAGTACAATGGTACAGTAATTCCAACTCTAAGGCTATAAAACGGGTTTTCATCTAAATAAAGCTTCAGCTCATCATCTTCTTAATTTTTGGTAGTGTTCTCATCTTTGTAAGAAAGGAATTGTAGATCTTTGTTGAGAGAAACTCAACGTTTTGTTGCTTCTATTACCAGAAAATCCTATGTCTTAGTACCTCTATGCCAAGTTTACTGATCTATTCTGTTTTAGTAAAGCATACTACAAAATGTATTGTTTAATTTGTTTTCAAAGTACAAGAAAAATTGCATTCACATTATTTGCTTCATTATTGTTCTTTAGGGGATTTTTTTATGATTTTTTAGGTAAATTCATGGTCTGGAAGTTTAGAAATTGGAGTGCTTGATGTGGATCCGCTTCACTTTGATTTTCCGCCTTGCGCCTCTAAAATTCAGTCTGGATCATGGGTAAATACAATTTTTTGTTGGCTGTTATAGTATTTAGATATACAAATTTTTAAAGTGAGAAAACACTTTAAAAGTTGTTGTTGTAGTGTGTTGTTATTATTATTATATTGTTTCAGATAATGTCTGGGACATCAATTTTTAGGAACGGTACTTGTTTAATAGAAGGGTACGGAACTGACTTAGATAAACTAAATCAGTTTGATCGGATTGGTTTAATAAAAACGTCAGAGGTAAGCTGATTACATACATTTTATTATATGAAACTTTGTTTAGTCAATATCACTACATTTCAAGCAAAAACGTCATAGAATTTTAAACCGCTAATTAAACTTTGAGAATCATTATTAAAGGAAATTGCCTTGTGGAGTTATCTGATAGATTTTGAAACTTGATTTACTTTAAATTAGTATAGTAACTCATGGTTTATCTCAAGCTTTATGGGCTAAAGCCTTATTAAAAAATCTTTTTAAAGTTACCTGTTATTATAAGCAAAAAATGTAGAAAACAAATTTATTGTAGGGAGATTTAATATTTTATATTAATGGTGAATCTCAAGGAGTGGCTGCTGAAGGTTTACCCAATACCGTCTATGCCGTTGTCGATCTCTATGGAAAATGCGTACAAGTTAGCATTACCAGCCCAACATTTCGGGAACACAATAATGATGATTGCCTAAGCGGTAGCTCAGTTTTGGCCATAGAAAATGACGTTTTAAATGTAACTTTAGGTGGTGACTTAAGCGAATTAAGTCTAAGCAGTAGCAATAGTCTTGACATTCGAATGGATATGAATGTTAGGTACATTTTTTTACACAGACAGTAATTGTATGAATATAAAAAAAATGAAGTTCTAGCGTCAATTTGCCAGAAGAAAATCTTCGACCAGAGAAAATGCGTTTTCACGATCGGTGCGGCTCTCTAGTAAAATTGTCGAATGGTAATCGAACTGCAGAAAGGCGAAGACCGTTGGATGAATTTAATAATGGGGTGGTTATGACTCATCGACCTTTGAGGGATTCGGAATTGTTTGAAATTAGGATCGATCGATTGGTTGATAAGTGGAGTGGCAGTATAGAAGTAAGCAACAGTTTATTAAGTAATAAGTAGACAGAGTAACAAGATAATATTTAGTAAGTTGACAAAAGTTGCATTTAATAATTTTTAAGTCAGAAACCATCAAGAATTACCAGAAGCTTGCCTGAAAATATCTGGCAATTGCCGGTAACTATCTGGCAATGCCAGAGGCTAACTGGCATTGCTGGAAACCATCTAACAATTACTAGAAACTCTGGTAATGCCAGAAACTATCTGGTTTTGTCAGAAGCTAAAAAACTTTGCCTGAAACTAGCTGGAATTGCCAGAAACTATGACAATTGTCAGAAGCTATCTGGAAATGACAGAAACTATCTGACATTACCAGAAGCTAACTGGAACTGCTGGAAGCTATCTGAAAACCTCAGGAAACTATCTGGCAATGTCAAAAGCTATCTGGAATGCTAGAAACTACCTGGCATTGCCAGAAGCTAACTGGCATTGTTGGAAACCATCTAACAATTACTAGAAACTATCTGGTAATGTCAGAAGCTATCTGGCTTTGTCAAAAGCTATCTGGAATGCTAGAAACTACCTGGCATTGCCAGAAGCTAACTGGCATTGTTGGAAACCATCTAACAATTACTAGAAACTATCTGGTAATGTCAGAAGCTATCTGGCTTTGTCAGAAGCTAAAAAACTTTGCCTGAAACTATCTGATAATTGTTAGGAACTCTCTGGCAATGACAGAAACTGTCTGGCTTTGCCAAAAGCTAACTGACTTTGTCTAAAACTAGCTTTCATTGCCAGATCAATCTGACAATTAGCAGAAACTATTTGGCAATAACAGAAACTATCTGGCGGTACCAGAAGCTATCTGGAACTGCTGGAAACTCTCTGAAAACCACAAGAAACTATCTGATAATATCAGAAGCTATCTGGCTTTGTCAGAAGCTAAAAGACTTTGTCTGAAACTATCTGATAATTGTTAGGAACTCTCTGGCAATGACAGAAACTCTCTGGCTTTGTCAGAAGCTAAAAGACTTTGTCTGAAACTATCTGATAATTGTTAGGAACTCTCTGGCAATGACAGAAACTCTCTGACTTTGCCAGAAGCTAACTGACTTTGTCTAAAACTAGCTTTTATTGCCAGATCAATCTGACAATTAGCAGAAACTGTCTGGCAATGACAGAAGCTATCTGGCATTACCAGAAGCTAATTTGGAACTACTGGAAACTATCTGAAAACCACAAGAAACTATCTGATAATATCAGAAGCTATCTGGCTTTGTCAGAAGCTAAAAAACTTTGCCTGAAACTATCTGATAATTGTTAGGAACTGTCTGGCAATGACAGAAACTGTCTGGCTTTGCCAAAAGCTAACTGACTTTGTCTAAAACTAGCTTTCATTGCCAGATCAATCTGACAATTAGCAGAAACTATTTGGCAATAACAGAAACTATCTGGCGGTACCAGAAGCTATCTGGAACTGCTGGAAACTCTCTGAAAACCACAAAAAACTATCTGATAATATCAGAACCTATCTGGCTTTGTCAGAAGCTAAAAGACTTTGTCTGAAACTATCTGATAATTGTTAGGAACTCTCTGGCAATGACAGAAACTCTCTGACTTTGCCAGAAGCTAACTGACTTTGTCTAAAACTAGCTTTTATTGCCAGATCAATCTGACAATTAGCAGAAACTGTCTGGCAATGACAGAAGCTATCTGGCATTACCAGAAGCTAATTTGGAACTACTGGAAACTATCTGAAAACCACAAGAAACTATCTGATAATATCAGAAGCTATCTGGCTTTGTCAGAAGCTAAAAAACTTTGCCTGAAACTATCTGATAATTGTTAGGAACTCTCTGGCAATGACAGAAACTGTCTGGCTTTGCCAAAAGCTAACTGACTTTGTCTAAAACTAGCTTTCATTGCCAGATCAATCTGACAATTAGCAGAAACTATTTGGCAATAACAGAAACTATCTGGCGGTACCAGAAGCTATCTGGAACTGCTGGAAACTCTCTGAAAACCACAAGAAACTATCTGATAATATCAGAAGCTATCTGGCTTTGTCAGAAGCTAAAAGACTTTGTCTGAAACTATCTGATAATTGTTAGGAACTCTCTGGCAATGACAGAAACTCTCTGGCTTTGTCAGAAGCTAAAAGACTTTGTCTGAAACTATCTGATAATTGTTAGGAACTCTCTGGCAATGACAGAAACTCTCTGACTTTGCCAGAAGCTAACTGACTTTGTCTAAAACTAGCTTTTATTGCCAGATCAATCTGACAATTAGCAGAAACTGTCTGGCAATGACAGAAGCTATCTGGCATTACCAGAAGCTAATTTGGAACTACTGGAAACTATCTGAAAACCACAAGAAACTATCTGATAATATCAGAAGCTATCTGGCTTTGTCAGAAGCTAAAAAACTTTGCCTGAAACTATCTGATAATTGTTAGGAACTGTCTGGCAATGACAGAAACTGTCTGGCTTTGCCAAAAGCTAACTGACTTTGTCTAAAACTAGCTTTCATTGCCAGATCAATCTGACAATTAGCAGAAACTATTTGGCAATAACAGAAACTATCTGGCGGTACCAGAAGCTATCTGGAACTGCTGGAAACTCTCTGAAAACCACAAAAAACTATCTGATAATATCAGAACCTATCTGGCTTTGTCAGAAGCTAAAAGACTTTGTCTGAAACTATCTGATAATTGTTAGGAACTCTCTGGCAATGACAGAAACTCTCTGACTTTGCCAGAAGCTAACTGACTTTGTCTAAAACTAGCTTTTATTGCCAGATCAATCTGACAATTAGCAGAAACTGTCTGGCAATGACAGAAGCTATCTGGCATTACCAGAAGCTAATTTGGAACTACTGGAAACTATCTGAAAACCACAAGAAACTATCTGATAATATCAGAAGCTATCTGGCTTTGTCAGAAGCTAAAAAACTTTGCCTGAAACTATCTGATAATTGTTAGGAACTCTCTGGCAATGACAGAAACTGTCTGGCTTTGCCAAAAGCTAACTGACTTTGTCTAAAACTAGCTTTCATTGCCAGATCAATCTGACAATTAGCAGAAACTATTTGGCAATAACAGAAACTATCTGGCGGTACCAGAAGCTATCTGGAACTGCTGGAAACTCTCTGAAAACCACAAAAAACTATCTGATAATATCAGAACCAATCTGGCTTTGTCAGAAGCTAAAAGACTTTGCCTGAAACTATCTGATAATTGTTAGGAACTCTCTGGCAATGACAGAAACTCTCTGACTTTGCCAGAAGCTAACTGACTTTGTCTAAAACTAGCTTTTATTGCCAGATCAATCTGACAATTAGCAGAAACTGTCTGGCAATGACAGAAGCTATCTGGCATTACCAGAAGCTAATTTGGAACTACTGGAAACTATCTGAAAACCACAAGAAACTATCTGATAATATCAGAAGCTATCTGGCTTTGTCAGAAGCTAAAAGACTTTGCCTGAAACTATCTGATAATTGTTAGGAACTCTCTGGCAATGACAGAAACTGTCTGACTTTGCCAGAAGCTAACTGACTTTGTCTAAAACTAGATTTTATTGCCAGATCAATCTGACAATTGGCAGAAACTGTCTGGCAATGACAGAAACTATCTGGCATTGCCAGAAGCTAACTGGCGTTTGCTGTAAACTATCTGACATTGCTAGAAGCTTTCTGGCTTTGCGTGAAACTATGTGTCATTACCTGTGTTTCACAGAAACAGAAAATGCCACCTAAATAGTGAATATTTAAAATACATTTTTCTAGATGGGAATAACTACGCACAACCCAAATACTTTAGTATTTCCTGCTACCATGACCAATATGCGTAGCGGTACTATCATGATGTCCGGCTGTGGCATTTTAACAAACGGTAAGGGAACTAGACGGGAATATGGCGATTTCAACTTAGACGAGCTGAGCGAAGGAGATCGCGTCGGAATGATGCGAAAAGCGGACGGAAATTTACATTATTTTATTAACGGAATGGATCAAGGAGTGGCCGCCCAACGCGTACCATCTACCGTATGGGGAGTTATTGACTTGTACGGTATGACAATCAAGGTATTCACTTTGGTCATTGTCTTCGGGAAAAACGACTAAACATCCGGATTGTGCAGGTGTCAATTGTTGAAAGAGACGAACGCGAAGAACAAAACTTAATGACTCGAAAAAATACGCGGGATCAACAAAACGCAGTGTCCGAACCACCTCCACTCTCGGACTATTACGACAGATTAACTTTCCATCCAAATTGCGGCACTCATGCTGAAGTGATTAATAACGGACGTACAGCACAAAGACCTAATGCGTCTGATGATTTTAATAATGGCGTCGTTTTGACCGCTCGTCCTTTGAAAACTGGAGAATACTTTGAAATGAAATTGGATAAAGTTGTTACGAAATGGTCTGGATCTATTGAGATTGGAGTGACTACGCACAGTCCTGTGGATTTGGAGTTTCCTTTTACTATGACGAATGTTAGGTAAGTTTTGTTAAATTCTAAACTATCAGATAATAATAATAAGTTTATTTATTTAGCCAAATGCTATATACAATAAACGATTAAAAAGTAAACAGTGTAAAAATATAGTACAAAATATTCAATAGAATTAAAATACAATTTACAATACAATACAATTAAAAAAAAAATATAACTGATAAATCCATGAGACGACTACCTTACACGTTGGACAGCACATATTTCCTCAACATACTAAAATTTTTAAAATTATCACAGTTTTTCAAATCATTTGGTAGCTTATTGTACTCAGATAGTCCTCTACATAAGATGGACTTTGACATTTGGTTTGATCGATACCTATCAACTAAGATAAAATCGTTACAATTTCTTGTTTGATAATTATGAACGTCCTTAAAATATGTTACTTTATCACAGATATAGGCAGGTAGTAATTTATTTCTTAATTTATAGAGAAAAACATAGACATCATAGATAATTCCTTGTTTAACCGACATGACATTGGCAACACTCGACATCAACTTTACAGGAGTGTATCTGTTACATTTTAAAATTGTTCTTAATGCTCTATTTTGAATTACTTGAAATTAATTTATTTTGTAGTTTGGCAAATTATATAACAATGCAGAACAAAATTTAAGATACGGTGCCGCCAGACAGTTATACATAAGATATTTGGTATACATAGAAAGATCTCTGCCAACTCTATAAATAAATCCAACTCTTTGTGAAAATTTTCTCATGATATAGTCAGCATGCGGACGAAAAGTTAGTTCAGAATCCAACATAACTCCAAGATATTTAATTCTACTTTCATGTATTAACCTGTCGTTGTTGATTTTAATGTTTATGTTTTCTATATGAAGACTACGCAACATATATTTTTTCCCAAATATGCAAAATTTAGATTTCGAGGTATTAATGCTTAATTTATTTACACACGGTCCAAATCATTGTTAATTGTCCTAGCCATTTCACTTACATCATTTCCAACTACATATAACATTGTATCATCTGCAAACAATTCAATATTACTACCATTAATTACGCTAACAATGTCATTAATGTACAGTAAAAATAATAAAGGCCCCAATACAGTTCCTTGCGGCACCCCATACATTGTATTTATTGACTTAGACACACTGTTCTTAAATCTGAATTTTTGACTTCTTTCAAATAAATATGATTTGAACCAATTCAGAACTGGACCCCGTATTCCCAACTTTTCCATTTTCTTCACTAATAACTGTGAGGAGATTTAATTGTTGGTCTTTGCTGTACGCTTTTATGGTCTGATGATGCTTTTTTAGGCGAAACATGTAGGTAGCCATTAAGACTTTTTTAAATAAAGTTGAGACTGTAGGTTTGGAGCTTTTCAGATTTATTTTCTTAAACTCTGTTCCATAAATACAACTTTATGCCGCAATCTTCTGTATTTTTTGAAATGAAAAATTACATTTACAAAGAAACAGAGCTACGAATAACATTTTGCGGTGTGATTCGTGGTGGAGAAAAAATTTGGTGATTTACGACCACATTTTTTACATTTAATAAAATTTGTGTTTATAGAGCAGTATTCTTCCACGTAGGCTTCATGTAAATTTTAAAAATTATATGGGTCACTTCTACAAAATAATTTACCTTCTTAACTGTAGATCAGGAACGTGGATGATGACCGGAAGTGGAATCATGCATAACGGCACGATAATTCAAGAACAGTATGGCGTAAATTTAGATAGGTTACAAGTGGGCGATCGAGTGGGATTGGTGCGGAAAGAAAATGGTCAATTGCATTTTTTCGTTAATGGTGTGGATCAAGGAAGCGCTGCCAGTAATGTTCCAGAAAAAGTATATGGCGTTGTAGGTAAGATTATATGCGTAACACAGTAATAATTGATCTATTTGTGTCACTTTTAATTTGTTTAAACCACCACATTTTTTAGATTTATATGGACAATGTGTTGCTGTCACTCTGATTGACATGTACGACTATGCATCTCCTGACACAAATAATTCAAGCTTGTCCAATGCCACCTTGTACAGGTAAGCAGTTTTGAAGCTTAGAAGTGAATAAAATTGATTCACCAAAGCTTTGTTCGGGTTCATGATTCTGAACCGTTGAGGAACTGTTCTCAAACTAATTTGGATGGAATAAGTATTACAAGACTGTATAAAAATTATCGTGCAAACGGTCCAAACCCAACAGTTTAGAATCAATAACCCAAACAAAGCTAATGAAATTCAGTCCCAGGACATTTTTCATTAGTTATGTAGAGTGCTGCAATGTGTCAGTTATGATTTTGAAAGAGTAAATTAACGATTTTTGCTTTCTATTTGCCGGGTAAGATATTATTAATATGCAATGCAAATAGAAATGGCAAATTCTCAGAAATTAATTTTTGGAGAAAATGCCGAGAAAATTTACTTGAAATTTCAAGCAATATTGTTTATATTTACTATTTAGCTATTCTGTTAGATCAGATGTATTGATAGACAAGTTTCTTTCGTTTAAAGGCCAGTACTCTTCCTTCAGAAGAATTTCTATAGAAATTATCCTAAGAATAAATTTATCCAGAAGTGAAAGATGTAATGTAAACTGATACTCACACAACTTAAATTTTCTACAAAAAAAAGGGAAATCTCTGAACACTATCGATGTTATTTTCAGCGATCTAAGATTTCATCATGTTCACGGAAAAAACGCTAGAATTATTAACAATGGCTTGACAGCTTTAAGACCGCGTCCCTTAGCGGAATTCAATGATGCCATAGTATTCTCAAATCGACCCTTAAAAGACGGTGAAATATTTGAGATTGTACTAGATAGTATTGTGGAGAGGTGGTCAGGAAGCATTGAATTAGGTAAGTGTAGTAACAGTAATAATAATAATAATTTTTTACCAAAGGCATTTTACAAAGCAAGTCACTTATACAAACACTTAATAAGAACTCCCTTAAATAAGGCTTAAAACAGAACTTTTTATGCGAAGAATTCCGAGCTGTCAGTTATCCGACCTCAGGGTGCGTATTCTTGAGACGAGGGAAGGGAATTATCAAGAGAAAGACCTGTAGAATGTGACAGGAACACGCCATTGTCAGCTTCTTCTGTCACATTCTATCAACACTTCTCTTGAGAATTCCGTTTCCTGCTTTCAAGAATAGGTCCCCTGGAGTTTGTTGTCCTAGTCCCCGCGTCTGCTAAAATTGACCACATTTTGATATTTTCGTCCAGAGTATCACGGGCTGATAAGTTTTACCAGATGATGATTCAGCTTGAGTTCAGGAAGTAAGACTTTTTCGCGCAAGGGCAGAAATAAGTATTTTCCGCACACATTTTGTAATTCTTGATACTACCAAGACTTACCAACGCCGTCAGTGATGTTATACATTTCATCACATTTGGGTTGTCAATAATAATGACTATTCATTTTTAAAGATCACGTGACCTTCTTTCAACGTCAACGTTCTTTCACGTCAAAACAGAATCCTGAAGATCTCTTGACCGTTTTAATAGTATTAAACCGATACACTAAATCACGTAACTATTTTTAAGATTAAAATGTTATTCTGAACGTCACGTGACTCTTTTAAAATTAAAAATGAAATTTATAATGTCACTTGACAAGTTTCAAATGTCAAAATGTTATTTGAAGGACCACGTGATCGTTTTTCAGTATAAAATGATATTTTTTTATATATTTTCACCAAAATTGACCGATTTCCAAGAAAGTCAAAAGAAAAAAAAATCTTAACAATTTCTAGGATGGTCTAGAAAAGTCTCAAAAGTTTTAGAATGTTTCAGGTGACTATACAACGTTCTGACTAGTTCTAAAAGCTTCATCAAAGATCTAGAAGGTTTTAAAATGTTACAGAAGGCTCTAGAACGTTCTGGTAAGTTTTGGAAGCTTCTACAAAGATTTGGAAAACTTTGTAAAAGGCTTTAGAAGGCTCTAACTAGTTTTAGAAGCCTTATCAAAGATCTAGAAGGTTTTGAAATGTTACAGAAGGCTCTAGAACGTTCTGGCAAGTTTTAGAAGCTTCTACAAAGATTTAGAAAACTTTGGAACGTTGTAAAAAAGTTCTAGAACGTTCTGGTAAGCTATAGAGCTTCTTCAAAGAACTGTAAGGTTTTGGAATGCTGTAAAAGGCTTTAGAACGTTCTAACTAGTTATAGAAGCTTCATCAAAGATCTAGAACTGTAATAAAAAAGAGAATTCTAGAATTGTAATAAAAAAAATTAAAAATTGCAAATATTCCTAATCACTAGAACTATGTCATGGCATTCAAAATATCTAAAAATAGGAGTAAATTCCAACAGATTTTGAAACACCATCGTTCCAGTTTAACTGCTCTAGATTACGTAATACTATACAGGGTGGTGTATGATCAATATTACAGTAGACATTTAGAGAAAACGAACATTCTAAAATATCTTACAAACGTAATTCCCTGCTCTATGAAAAAGTAACGTCAGTTATGTTAAAATTTCAGGTACACTCTGTTCAAAGAGTGTTTAGTTTTTAACTTTCTAGGAAAAAATGCCTAATAACATTTAATTTACATATTTATAACAAAAAAAATCATACAAGAATAAGATTGTGACCAATCTCTATGTTGTTACGTTGTAGAGGAGGAAAATTGTCATTTATTTTTAGTTATTTCATCAGATAAATGAAGAAAGATCGCTTTTATGGGCATTTTATAAAAAAATTGCCTATTGAATGAAGGATATAATTACTATAATTCTACTTAAGACTTAAACTTTTAGTTCACGTGATTTAACTTATCTAATTATCAGTTATTGAAGGAACTTTTTAAAAATTACTCAAGGATACGAAATACTATATCAGTAGTGACCCCTAGGTTCAATTCAAGAAACTAGATTAAACTGAGCGCGCCCATCTAAGATTAGACTCTATGTGTGACATTTTAGTCGTAGAACCAATATTATCTGTTACATAATTTGAAAACTACCCCATTACTGATAAGACAATACAGGGTGTCTACAGACAGACAAAGTGGAAGAAAACTTGTGCAAAAAGGAAAAGCTTTCCAGTCACTCTAACAATAAATATTTTAGGGAAATATCTCGGGACGTTTTTGGGAGTTTCTTAGTTAACGTCATTTATCTGGAAAATTGATATAACAGTGTTCAAGCCGTATCTGTCATTCTAATGCCGTTACATAATCTGAGTACTTTTCAGGACCCAAGTAAGTGACCTTACAGAGTGTCCAAAGAGAGTGACTGAAACTTGACATTGTTTGCACAAGTTCTCTCATTTTAACTGTTTCTAGACACTGAGTATGAGAGAGTGATGAGTATACGTCTTTGCGTCTTTCCCCATTTTTAGTACTGTCGAATAATTTCTGGACACTTACATTACTGGGCACTTTTTAACTTTTCTGTCTATTTGAGCAAATACTCAGTTGGGGAGAACTGTCTAATGAATGTCTGTTTTTGTACTTAAGGTATAGATCAAATGTCTGGTTTTGCAATTAAACGCTTCACATAATATGGGAGAATGACAGATCAGAGCTACTGCCTTCCATGTCTCATTTTTTAGAAAAATTGATATTTTCTGAAACACAGGACGTTCCTTGGGAAAAACGTCCCAAAAACACTTCTCTAGGTTAAAATAGGTTAAATTAAATTGGTTAAATTAAAGGTTTAACTGCTATACGACCTGACGATATTGAAGTTCCAAGCACAGCAACAGATCTTCGTAGTGACACTTGGATGCTTAGCGGACCCTCCATAATGGTCAACGGAAAAACTATCAGCAATAATTATCCTCTTGATCTTGATGGGTTACGAGCTGGCGTGAGGCATGTCTGATTATTATATTTTGCTTTGATTTAGCTTACTAATTATTAATTCATAATAGATTGGGCGTTGTTCGTTCGGCTGATAAATCTATGGAATTTTTCAAAGACGGTGTGTCTCAAGGAACCGCTTGTATCATTCCGCATGGCAATGTTTACGCTGTTGTTGATCTTTATGGGCAGTGCGCGAGAGTTAGCATACCCTGCGCCACGCCTGTTGCTCCATTAGCATCAGTTGGATTTGATACGTGTCCCAGGTATGTAACACTTAAATAATAGTTTAATAGAATGATGAAAAAGGCTAATAAATGCACATCAAAAACAACAATTCAGGCAATGAACTTTTTGGAAAGTAGATGTGTTTCTTGGAGGAACCATACTGTAAGTAGGGTTTACAGCTCCATGGAGCTAAATTTCACAATTACGACGTTAAGAAACACTTTTATACTTTTCTCACGCCAACTGACAGCTGTCATAACTGTCCAAACCGGCTCGGTTTTTGTGACATCACAATTTAGTATATTCAGTGAAAATACGATGTTGTGTTTCAAGTTAGTTGAGTAGGTTTTCTGTAATTTTCAGTTTGGTTTTCCAAGTTTAACAAAAAACACGATTTTTTCTGAAAATTTTCCAGTACGGCGCTGCTTTTTAGGTTCAATTTAGTACATTCAGTGAAAAATTCAGGTTCCTAACTGCCCAATTACCCAAATTATGGCCCAAATTGTGTTTCAAGTTAGTTGAGTAGGTTTTCTGTCATTTTCAGTTTGGTTTTCCAAGTTTAACAAAAACCAGGATTTTTTTCTGAAAATGTTCCAGTACGGCGCTGGTTTTTAAGTACAATTTAGTAAATTCATTGAAAATTTCAGGTCCGTAACCGCCCAATTACTCAAATTATAGTCCAAATTGTGTTTCAAGTTAGTTGAGTAGGTTTTCTGTCATTTTCAGTTTGGTTTTCCAAGTTTAACAAAAACCAGGATTTTTTCTGAAAATGTTCCAGTACGGCGCTGGTTTTTAGGTACAATTTAGTAAATTCATTGAAAATTTCAGGTCCGTAACCGCCCAATTACTCAAATTATAGTCCAAATTGTGTTTCAAGTTAGTTGAGTAGGTTTTCTGTCATTTTCAGTTTGGTTTTTCAAGTTTATCAAAAAACAGGTTTTTTTCTGAAATTTTTCCAGTACGGCGCTGATTTTTTGGTTCAATTTAGTATATTCAGTGAAGATTTCAGGTCCGCAACTGCCCAATTACCCAAGTTATGACCCAAATTGTGTTTCAAGTTAGTTGAGTAGGTTTTCTGTCATTTTCAGTTTGGTTTTCCAAGTTTAACAAAAAACACGATTTTTTCTGAAAATGTTCCAGTACGGCGCTGGTTTTTAGGTTCAATTTAGTAAATTCAGTGAAAATTTCAGGTCCGTAACTGCCCAACTACTCAAATTATAGTCCAAATTGTGTTTTAAGTTAGTTGAGTGGGTTTTCTGTCATTTTCAGTTTGGTTTTCCAAGTTTAATAAAAAACAGGATTTTTTCTGAAAATTTTCCAGTACGGCGCAGGTTTTTAGGTTCAATTTAGTACATTCAGTGAAAATTTCAGGTCCGTAACTGCCCAACTACTCAAATTATAGTCCAAATTGTGTTTCAAGTGAGTTGAGTGGGTTTTCTGTCATTTTCAGTTTGGTTTTCCAAGTTTAATAAAAAACAGGATTTTTTCTGAAAATGTTCCAGTACGGCGCTGATTTTTTGGTTCAATTTAGTATATTTAGTGAAAATTTCAGGTCCGCAACTGCCCAATTACCCAAGTTATGACCCAAATTGTGTTTCAAGTTAGTTGAGTAGGTTTTCTGTAATTTTCAGTTTGGTTTTCGAAGATTAACAAAAAACAGGATTTTTTCTGAAAATGTTCCAGTACGGCGCTGGTTTTTAGGTTCAATTTAGTAAATTCAGTGAAAATTTCAGGTCCGTAACTGACCAATTACCCAAATTATGGCCCAAATTGTGTTTCAAGTTAGTTGAGTGAGTTTTGTGTCATTTTCAGTTTGGTTTTCCAAGTTTAAAAAAAAACAGGGTTTTTTCTGAAAATTTTCCTCTGGTTTTTAGGTTCAATTTAGTACATTCAGTGAAAAATTCAGGTCCCTAACTGCCCAATTACCCAAATTATCGCACAAATTGTGTTTCAAGTTAGTTGAGTAGGTTTTCAGTCATTTTCAGTTGTGACCTGAAACTATAAAATTACTCTGGAAGTTGTGTTTAAAGCTCCATGGAGACAAATTTGACAATTAGGACGTTATACTTTTCTTACGTGACAGCTGTCTTAACTGTCGAAACCCGCTCACAAGTGACCTGAAAATAAGTTTATGGTAGTAATTTGTGTTTTAGTAAATGCATTTTCGTGTTGTTCAACAATTAACTATTTTCTGTTCACACCTGAAGTTCTAATCAAAAATACTGGTTCATCCTGTAAATCTTCTTTTTTTTTATATTTAGATCAGATACTTCTGCTTCACTTCAAGTTGGTAATTTGAATCCGAGCGGCGAACCGGATTTGCATCGCTTTTCCGAATACCACAGTAAAGGAGTTGTGCTAAGTGAAAATGGTCGGTTGGCGTGCCGTTCAAAGGAGTACATTAACAGTATAATCTACAGCAGTACGGCATTGGTAAAGGACGAAATATTCGAAATTTCTGTTATGGGCATTTGGAAACATATGGCCGGTAGTTTGTCGGTGGGAATTTCTGAAATTCCTCCTTGTTCGAGAGTTAGTAGTCTGCCCATTGATTGCTGCTACCTCACAGGTATTTATACTATTTTTAATACATTGTCATATTTTTGAAATACAATAAAAGTTGTAACTTTTAAGTTAATTTAACTATCGAAATTATTAAGTTTAACACTTCATTCAATAAGTCCCGGGACCAACTAAGAAAAACAATTATTTTTCATGAAATTCGGCTTTATTCATCAATATAGTTCCCTTCTAGAGTGATACAATCATTCCAACGATTTTCCAACTTTTCTATACCATGTTTATAGAACGATTTTTCCTTGACCTCAAAATACGCTTCAGTTTCAGCGATGACTTCCTCATTTGATTGATGTTTCTTTCCCTGGAGCATTTTTTTGAGGTCTGAAAACAGCCAGTAGTCGCTGGGGGCCAGGTCTGGACTATACGGTGGGTGGGGAAGCAATTCGAAACCCAATTCGTTGAATGGAATTCGTTGAACCTTCGTTTTTATGGACTTGTGACACGGTGCATTGTCTTGATGAAATAGAATCCTTTTCTTCTTCATATGGGGCCGTTTTAGTGCGATTTCATCCTTCAATCGGTCCAATAATGCACAATAATAGTCGCTGTTGATTGTTTTTCCCTTTTCCAAATAGTCAATGAACAATATACCGTGTGTATCCCAGAATACAGAGGCCATAACCTTGCCAGCCGATTGTTGCGTTTTTGGTCGCTTTGGACGGCTTTCGCCGGGTCCAGTCCACTCAGATGACTGCCGTTTTGATTCAGGTGTGTAGTGGTGGATCCAGGTTTCGTCCATGGTCACATATCGACGCCAAAAATCCTTTTTATTACGGTTAAACAGCTCCAAACAGCGCTCTGAATCATCAATTCGTTGTTGTTTTTGGTCAATAGTGAGCACTCGCGGCACCCATTTCGAAAGCAGCTTTCGCATACCCAAATGTTCATGCAAAATTGTTAACACACTACCTTCTGATATCTTTGAGGCCTCAGCTATCTCACTCACTTTCAGTTTACGATCAGACAATATCATTTTGTGGATTTTTTTGATGTTTTCTGAAACAACAGCCGAATTTGGGCGTCCAGCGTCATTTGTGTCTGTACGACCGCGTTTAAAATCGGCAAACCACCTACAAATCGTTGTTTTCGATGGAGAAGAGTCCCCGTAACATTTTTCAAGCCATTGTTCTGTTAGGACGGTGTTTTTTCCCATCAGGAAACAGTGTTTAATCAGCACACGAGAATCACTTTTTTCCATGTTTTAAAAAAACTCAAAAGTTGTTCACTTCAAAAAATTCTCACAAACAAAATATTGGAGGGAATGAGCTCAGGATTTGACAGCTGTCGTTTGAAAGATGGTACTTCAAGGGAAAAATATAAAAATGCGATTTGTAGTGCCACCTGTGGGTTAGTCCCGGGACTTATTGAATGATGTGTTAAATAATTGTATAGGATTTTTCCTATTTCCTACTCGGGTGCGGTAAAGTGCACTTTTTCGCACTCATTTTCAATTTAGTTTGATCTATTTTTCCCATAAAAATAGTATGCAAAATTTTTGTATTGGTGTACAGGGCACAAAAATGTAACTAGGAAATTGACCGAGTTAAGGAAGCTATTATACAGTGCGTTTTTTTTAACGCGCAACATAGGATTTTACGTGTTAAATTTTTAAGCCCATGTTAGACCATGTTATTTTGGAACTACAAGTATAAAACTTGACGGGTGTGTCTTTAGTACCCTGAAGCTTAAGTAAGTCTACCAATTTGGTCTAAAAAGTGATTTAAAACTGGAAAAAAATCATTTTTTTCGAAAAGATTTTATCCTTTCATACTCCCTGTATGCATTGTTGTTCCTTGTTGTTTTTGATACTGGCAGGGCAGGTAGCAGGTGAAGTTACTTATTTTGACTGCATCACGACCCGACATCTTTTAAACGTCAAAAGGGCATTTTATGATTGTTTGGAATATACTGTTTGGCTTCAAACGGAGGTCAATTTGAACAATTCACCTATAAAAATACTTCTTTTGTTCTTAACTTTCTTAATATAAAGTTAATGATCACCCTGTTTTACTTTCTACGCCAAATTTTACCTGCTACCTGCCCTGCCAGTATCAAAAACAACAAAGAACAACAATGCATACAGGGAGTATGAAACGATAAAACCCGAGATAAAACCTTTTCGAAAAAAGATGATTTTTTGCAAGTTTTTTAACACTTTTTAGGCCGAATTGGTAAATTTACGTAAGCTTCAGGGTACGAAATAGCCACCCGTCAAGTTTTATACTTGTAGTTCCAAAATAACATGGTCTAACATGGGCTTAAAAATTTAACACGTGAAATCCTATGTTGCGCGTTAAAAAAAACGCACTGTACAAATCAAATATATTGAATCATCCTGTATTTCTGGAAATATCCTAAAAGAATGGATAACATGAAAACTGTTGAATTTATAGTTTACTTTAACTAAGTTTTACATTTAACAATTATTTTATCTGAAATTTCCATTACCATACACGGCGGGCAAAAAATTTAAAAAAGGCAAAAACAGATTCAATAGTTGGTCACGTGACTATTTAATCAAAACGTGTGACTAAAATTTTGTCACCAACTCATTGACACATGTCAATTATCAAATTTATCTCCATCTTTGTCTAGAGCATTGATTTGCTGTCTTCTTATTGTGGGATTCCTATGCATACGTTTGAAATTTTGCCGTTTGAAGTGATCAAAAGAAAAGTTGGAAATACTATTTTGAAGCTCCTGACTTAGCTTATATAATAAATAACAACTTTCACTTGTATAATAAAATTCAGTACTACTTTCTGCATATGAGGGTCGTTTATAAAACAGTTTTTCAGTTTTGTTTATTTCTTTGTGTTTTTCTAGAAGAAAATGTGAGGCAATACTGTAAAAATGTCTTGTTTTAAATTTAGCCAACAGTTAAAGCAGCCAAATCAAAGATTATCATTTCAGGTAGTGAGGTGCGTTACAAGAATCAACTTATACAAATCTTTACACCCAGCTTGAATTGGTTAAATATAGGCGACCGCATTGGTATACTACTAACTCACGATTCAGCTTTAAAGGTACATTTTATACGATTAATTAGTTACAAATCCATAACAAGCATGCATGTTTAGGTGTTTATTAATGGAGAGGAACTTCCTATCCAGTTTCCTTCATTAGGTGATACTGTATGGGCAGTTTTTGACCTGAAAGGTCAATGTTACGAATTATCTGTTACTAGCCACAAAGCGCCACCACCATCTCCTATGAACAGGTGATTGAAGTGTATTAATGTTTGGTGGTATTGCAATCCATTTTTTTTTGTAGTGCTCGATTGCAAGATAGCCTGGAAGTGTTAGAGCACGAACAAGCGCCTATTGAGTTGGAAGAATGTAATGCTTTGACATCTGCAGACAATCCTCCTGGTAAGTGTTAACTCAGTTTGTGCTGTCATGTTTGACGTCTGCATAGTTTATTAAGCAGATACTATTATGAAAAAGGTTTTATTTTTTGCACTATGCTCTATTTGCTGTGCTTTTTGTTATCAAACAAGTCGATTTTACAAAAAATGTCGTATGCCAGGATTTACTTTTTAATATACCCCATCATATAATTTGATATTCTGATTCTAGACTATTATTTGCTGTTATACCAGGTGTCCAAGAGCACCCTGGACATAGGAGATTAACATGGGAAAACGGTTTTGATTTTTTTGCGCCTGTACGGTTCATTTAATGGAAAAACGCTTTAGATAAAAGTTGTAGAGCACATTTTCAGCTATCTACTTGTAATTTTTTCAATACCGTAGATTTGACCATTAAGACGAAAAATGGATCTGAAATTCGGAAATTTTAAATCTCCCGCCAAGCGGTCGTTAAGGAAAGTTTATATCCGGTCGTGCTACCAACCTTTCAAAATCATAACAAATCGTTGTCAGTCATTCTGTAATCAAAACATTCAAAACAAGTTTATTTAGTAATAATTTTGAGTTACTACCCATATACTGCGAAGAAAATACAAATAAATCATGATAAAAACACTTTATCAGGAGCCACAGTCCAAAAATCTGGTAAGTTGCGTTCATAACCTCATTCAATGTCTGTACTAAACTTAGTTACTTTGTAGTAAAATTCTTTAAGAAAACACTGGTTTTGCTTGCAAATATTTAATGAGGATGACCGAATCACCTATCTCAAGCCTCTTTGTAACACTACCAAACGATTTAAAGTGATAAAAACAATGGACTAGGAAGGCCTGCAGATGTTTGAAGATAAGTTGCTTTACTATACAGGGACCAAAAGAGGGTAAATACTTCCCTCAAAAGTGGTGCAATTTAGTGACTGATAGTTTTATTGTATCCTTCTGTTTTGTAGTGTTATCAACACACCATAGTGTTTAAGTGGTTTTACATTGTATGATGTTAATAAAAAGGCATTTTTCATAACTGATTGTCAATGTTTTTTCCCATCTCTTCAGGGTAAGGTAAGTACTGATATTTAATTATCTCCATTAGTTAACTTGAACATCATTCACCTACAAGGATACTTGTAAAATGTCTACTAATCAAACATAGTTTATTTGCAAGTAATGTGTAACTCGAGTTCACATTTGATTAGTAAAGGTATGTCCTGTGACATGGTGTATTGAATTAGAAGCAAATTGTTTCTCTTTAGAGACTTTCAATCACTACATTTCACCACCTACCTTTGCGAATTTGGAACTCCACTATTATCCAAACAAACATTAGGTTAGTAAGACAAAGTTGTTTTTAGCATAGCTTGTATGGTGAAAGGTTCACCCACTCACACTCAATCTGTGGAACAATCACTGTTTATGTGGTAAGACCAGTTTTCTTTGTCACCTATTGTACCTAAGTTTTTCACTTGAAGAAAATGTATACTGTACCTTGAACTGTGAATAAATAATTAATACAAACGTTCAGTGTACAAAGTTTTATTTGGAACAATTGAGTGTGTGGAAAAAAGAACACAATTATAATGTTAATACCTAAACCTAGAATAGAACAGCTCATGTAGATAGCTCAATTGAAAAGTTGGTTTTTCGACAATACCTACCCATATACAAAAAGTTTTGTCACCTGACTGATAATTTGACTGTGTAAGTCCATATTCTCTTCTTAGAAGGGGTTTCTCAGAGGTTTTATAGCCAGTTTAAGATTATTCACATTTCACAGGCACATCAAATTTTGAGATTTAAGTCAGATATCAACACTGAATCATTTTAAGTTTTAGTTGCAACACTGGTGAAGACCCTCGCTGATGATAGTCCATGAGGTTAAGCACATTGAAACTAAATCACACCACTTTTGAAGGAAGTATTTGGCCCCTTTGTTGTTGTCCCTGTACAGTAGGAAACTTATCTTCAAAGATCTTCATTGTCCACTGTTTTCATCACTTTAAATCGTTTGGTAGTTATGAAGAGGCTTGAGATAGGTGATTCGGTCATCCTCATTAAATATTTGCAAGCAAAACCAGTGTTTTCTTTAAGAATTTTGCTACAAAGTAAATAAGTTTAATAGAGACATTGAATGAGGTTATGAATGCAACTTACCAGATTTTTGGGCTGTGGCTACTGATAAAGTGTTTTTATCACGATTTACTTGTATTTTCTTCGCAGTATGTGGGTAGTAACTCAAAATTATTACTAAATAAACGTGTTTTGAATGTTTTGATTACAGAATGACTGACAGCGATTTGTTATGATTTTGAAAGGTTGGTAGCACGGCCGGATATAAACTTTCCTTAACGACCGCTTGGCGGGAGATTTAAAATTTCCGAATTTTAGATCCGTTTTTTGTCTTAATGGTCAAATCTACGGTATTGAAAAAATTACGAGTTGATAGCCGAAAATGTGCTCTACAACTTTTATCTAAAGCGTTTTTCCATTAATTGAACCGTACAGGCGCAAAAAATTCAAAACCATTTTCCCATGTTAATCTCCTATGTCCAGGGTGCTCTTGGACACCTGGTATACCTAACCTCAACACTTCAAAATAATGTGAGTTTTTCAAAAACTATTATTTATTAATTTATGCAAGTTATGTGATTTAATTGAACAAATGTTCTATATTTCCTCCCTTCTGGACAACACATACCCGGTATAAATGCTTCAATCTCTCGGTAGTGTGACATTTCTACTATATACGCTTTACAAAGTGGTCAAAAGACCATTTCAAGAGCTACAAATTGGTATATTGAACCACCCTATGATACTATGTTATCTTGACAGTTACACATAGCTGTCAAAGTGAAAACTGTCAAATTCAAACTTTACACCAAACAACTTAGTTTTAGATTTTATATCGTTTTTTCGCTCGGCTCCGTTTCGCTGCGAGGTCGTCTGAAATTACTAACAATTTTCCTGTGTTAATTACACCCATCGACAGAAAATTTGATCTAATAAGTGTTCGGTAGTTGCGTGTTGACTTCATCTCCATTGAAACCAACAGGTATTTTAGTTCATAAGCTTGGATTCCACTGGGTTAACTTTTAGGTTAGGTTGTTTATAAGTTTAAAATGGGGGTCAACCCCGGGGACTCCGGCTTAGCCGGTGATCCCCAAGTTACTAATAATCCTTCAAATGCCAAACATGATGACAGGATCAAGTACTTCTATCAGGGCAACTCCTTGGGTCCTTTTACTGTGGTTGTGGAAGGCCCCAGGGACAATAATGTTGGTAATATGCACCCTTTGTCCATAGCTAAGATGCTCAGTCAACTCAAACTGCAAAACGTTCGTGGGCCCCTGCGTAAGGGTAAAAACAAAATTATAATTGAATTCAGTAATGCTGAGGCAGCTAACAGTTTCGTCTCGCATAGTGAGTTGGCCGGTAAAGGCTATAATCTTTATATTCCAGAGTATAATGTCTGCTCCAAGGGTATTATTAGAGGTGTACAATTTGATTTCACTTTAGAGGAAATATTGAATAATGTTCAGTCTACTGTGGATATTTTAAAAGTAGTTAGATTTAACAGGAGGTCACTAAATGAGAAGAAGGAAGTTGTTTTTATAAAGACTGGAACATGTCTACTGACATTTTCTGGAAAAAGTATCCCCAAGTCAATTAATTTGTATGGTGTTGAAATGGAGGTAGAAAATTATATAATGCCCGTCACTCAGTGCTTTAACTGTTTTCTCTTTGGCCATACTAAAAAACAGTGCAGAGGTAAGCCTAAATGTGCAAAATGTTCGGACCAAGGCCACTCAGAGGATAATTGTACAAAGGACTTTAGGTGTGTTAACTGTGGTAACAACCACAGGTCAACCAACAAGGAATGTCTCGAATACCAAAGGCAGAAACAAATTAAAATATATATGTCAGTAGACAGAATTTCTTTTTATGAAGCTGATAAAATGCTTCCAAAAACTAAAAAGTCCTCTTTCTCAAGGCAGGCTGGGGATTTCCCCAATTTGCGTGAGCGGGAAGGGAAGAATGTACAGGGATTTAGCCAGGTATCTAACAACAGAGATATATACCAGAAAAGTAAAAATAGGGAAACATTAGAGAAAAACCCCTCTTACAGTAGTGTAGCATCACAACTGGCGTCACGACGCTCAGATGTAAAAAAAAGAAAAAATTTGTCACCCTCTATCTCCCCCGGGTATGATAGGGAAGCTGTGAAACAGTGCTTGGTGCCACAACCAACTCGTATGAAGGCATTCGACTCAAGTTCTTCTTGGTGCCATGAAGTGGGGGGCCCCCCCGGGCAGGCCTCACAGCATGGTGCCAATTCAGGGGGTGTGGACAAGCCTCCTGAGGAGATTGAACAAATGAGATTTGCGTTGTTAAACATTGTGAAAAATATGCATTTCAGTGATATGCTGTTGATGCAAAATGTATTAAAAAATTTGAATGTGTCTTTAGATGTGCAAGGTCCTCCTTCAGAGATGGAGGATGATACTTGGTAACAAGTTCGCTGCCTCTTTGCGTATTCTCCAATGGAATATACGAAGTGTATATTCCAATCTCATAAATTTGCAATTATTTAATAATAGTAATAAGTTTGACATCATTGTGTTGCAAGAGACATGGCTGAGGAATACCCAGCCTTTCTCTCTAAAGGGATATGTATGTGTCAGAAGTGACAGGAATGACGGTAAAGGTGGTATCCTTACCCTTGTTAAATCTGGTTTAGAGTTTGACATTGTTGACAACTTAGTTGCCAACATCCCTATTAATTTCCAAATCCAATCTATTAAGCTTAAACTTTCAAATATTACCTTAGTGAATGTGTACTGTCCTCCTAACATTCGAATCGAGTTCAACCAGCTCAAAAGTGTCATTGATCAGTTTGCTCACCCAAAACTGATAGTGGGGGACTTTAATAGTCAACACCCACTATGGGGAAGTGATATACCCAACATAATGGGAAATCACATATATAATATACTTGATAATAATGATATTTTGATCCTTAATGATGGTTCACCAACTAGGCTCACTAGTCCTCTCTTGAACAAGTCCTGCCCGGATATCTCTGTCATTTCTGCTGCCTTAAGCCCTTATTGTACCTGGAGTACAATGGAGGACACAGGGAGTAGTGATCACTTTCCAATCCAAATCTCAATCTCAGGTGAAGGTCGGAGTCAGTCACCAAGTTACCTAAGTAGGGAAAAGGTTTCAAAACTTAATGTTAAGGGCTGTAATTGGGATTCATATCATGTGGCAGCATTGAATAAACTAAATAAATGGGGTTCCATTTCAAATTATAGTGAGTTTGAAAGGTTTCTGAGTGAAGTAGTTCAGGAGAATGTCCCTGTACGCAAGCCTTACCTCGGTAAAAAACCCAAGCCTCCTACTCCTTGGTGGGACAATGAATGTAATAATATCTTATGTCTTCGTAAAGAAAAACTTAAAGAGCTTCGAGCTAATGCTTCCATTGAGAATTTTGTTGAGTGCAAGAGAGTCATGGCTTTGTCTAAATTTGTATTTAAAAACAAAAAGAAGGCCTCCTTTGTCAAATTCTGCAACAATCTAAACCGTAACACCCCAATGGGTGAAGTTTGGAAAACAGTGAAAAGATTTGGCAGCAGTATAAATAGACCTAACTGTAAGACGGTTAGCATAGCAGAGATGGTGGCAGTGGAGATGCTGGATGGGTGGGAGCAGGCTTCTATTGGGCTGACTCCCTCCGAATTTTGCTTCACACCAGGTGAGGGGGGGGGGGGTGATCCTCCATTCTCCCTTCTGGAACTTGAATACGCACTGAAGGATAAAAGGGACACCTCACCAGGAATGGACAATGTTTACTACTCTATGATTAAGAATCTTCCAGTCCGAGCAAAGGAGTTGTTGTTGGGGATGTATAATGGGGCACTCTTTGGTCACGAGATTCCATTTCAATGGAAAAGAACTAAAATTCTACCTTTATTGAAGCCAGATCATCAGTCGGGAAACATTAAGAGCTACAGACCAATTGCTCTAAATTCTTGTGTGGGGAAAGTCCTGGAAACAGTTATTAAAAACAGAATAGAGTGGGATTTGGAGAATAGGAGATGGTTTCCTAGTGACCAGATGGGATTTAGGAGGGGGAAGGGTAGTTTGGAGTGTCTTTCTACCCTGACTCTATGTATCCTTAAAGGTTTCCATACAAGATTGTATACGGTGGGAGTCTTCCTGGATGTGTCAGCTGCTTATGATAACGTAAGCATTCATAAATTGTATGATATTTTGGGAGAAGCTAGCATATCTACCGATATTAAAAATCTTATCTTTAACTTGCTATCTAATCGTGAAATTTACGTAGATTTGCTGGATAATAACATTGTGGGTCCGCGAAAGGTTACCATAGGATTGCCCCAGGGGTCCCCCCTGAGTCCAATTTTATTTAATATTTACACCCGGAAAATTCATAAAATTCCAAAAACCAACATTAGGATAATTCAATATGCTGATGACATTGTTTTATATTGTAGTGGGCCCAATATTCCAGATATTATTAGGGAAATGAATGAGTTTCTGTTGCAGCTGGGTGCCCTCTTTTCCTCATTGAACCTGCATCTGTCCCCTAATAAGTCAAAGGCAATAGTTTTCTCGCCAAGAAAATCATACAACTTTCCAATTGACTGTATTACTTATGAGGGAAGTGTAATCTCATGGGTCAAAGAATATAAATATTTGGGTATCATACTGACTGAAAATTTGAACTGGTCTAAGCAGACTGATCGGATGTGTATTGGGGCTAGGAAGGGCATTAATGTTATGAAGGCTGTTACGCGTGTGTGGTGGGGAGCGGATCCGATCACCTTGCTCTCTATTTATAAGGGTCTAGTTCGGTCTCATCTTGACTTTGGTGGGTTTCTATTGAGTCCCATCACTAAGAAAAACCAGAGCAAATTGGACAGGGTCCAATTTGAAGCCCTGAGGGTTATTACGGGATGCATGAAATCCACTCCAACTAATTTGTTGCTGACTGAATGTGCTGAAATGGCTTTGGAGTACAGAATGGGATTGCTAGCAAAGAAATTTGTGTTGAAAAACTTTATGTATGATAATAATCACATTTTGGATGGTTTGGGGGAAGTCTTGGAGCTGTACAGTTTTAGGGGATATCTGTCTAACAGACCCCGTCCTTACTTGGTGCGTGCGTTTGAGGAGCTAGGTGATTTTGTTGAGTACATTAAGTCTTACTCGGTTTTTCCTGATTTTTGTTATAATCTTGATTATCAAATGATGACGGTCCCGCTTGTCAACATAAACTTGCGGAAGGATGATCCCAGGGTTAGGGAGTCTTTTCTGGAAAAGATTAATGGGAGTTTTTCCGATTATGTCCACATTTACACGGATGCCTCCCTTGACAGGGATGCTGCATCTGCCGGTTTCGGCATTTTTTGTCCCCAGTTGGACTACAGTTTTTCTTCGCGCCTTCCTAGGTTTATTCAAATCTGTACAGCTGAGACGGTTGCCATACACCAGGCGGTTGAAATGTGTCTTAAAAAGAAGGTTAAGAAGGCCATTATATTTAGTGACTCGCAGAGTGCCATTCAGAAGATCTCCAGGACATCATCCAAACACCGTCTGGATCACATTTCCTTTCTTACAAAGCAGATTATTATAGAGGCAAATGAATCCGACACGGTCGTGAAATTATGTTATGTGCCGAGCCACTGTGGCATTGCGGGTAATGAAAGGGCGGACCTCTTGGCCTGCCTGGGTAGGAATTTGAATGTACCCTTGCCCATTCAACTTGACTGGGATGAGTTTTACCCGGAGGTTAAGCGTAGGCATTTTGCTGGGTGGCAAACTGCTTGGAGGCGAACATTTTTGAGCAAGGGTCGTAGATATCTTGGCGAGTCTGATGCGTTTCCCTCTAAGCCTTGGTTCTCTGGACTGACTTATAAAGATAGAAGGCATATTACCACCATTATTCGCATTAGGACAGGGCATTGTTTGGTGCCTCAACATTTGTTTATGTTAGGAAGAGCGGACTCTTCATTATGTCATTGTGGTTCGCAGGGCACGTTGGAGCATATTTTGTTCCAATGTGACCGAATGAATGGAGATTTGTACCAGGAATTGATTAAAAGTGGAATCCAGGCTCCTGTATGCCTGCGGGGTGTGTTGGGTTCGCCGTCATCCACCATAATTAAACTCATTTGTCATTTTTTGAAAGTTAACAATATTGATTTATGATTTTAACATTATTGGATCATTTCCAGATCTCTGACACCTTCCTTTCCATCCGAGGCTCTTCCAAAAGTGTGTCAGCTCCTCCAGAGCCCGGGAGCGTGAAGAGTTTGAATCCTTTGTTGTGTTGTCTTGCTAACTTCTTAATCAGACCTAAGAGGAGGAGCTTAAGCTCCGACGTGGCGTAGGCCACCCTCGACCTAACCTAACTTGGCCTGGCTGAATACCCTAGTGGTGAAAGCCATAAAGAAAGTTAAAAAAAAAAAAAAAAAACTTAGTTTTAACAGTAAATAACTCAGTTATTTGACATACCATGCATCGTTTTACCTTGAAAAATTAAAAATTAGAATTGTCAAGAAATTTTAAGGGTGATACCTTCTGAATCTTCAGAAATTTTTTAATTTTCTAATTTATCCTCAACTGTCTAAATACCGTCAGGTTAATAGTACAAAAATGACGTAAAGTGTCATTTGTCAAAAGGTCATTTTGTAAGGGTGCCACGCCCTAAAAAGTGTTAAAGTTGACATTGACACACAAAATTTCCCAGAAAATCGTTCATAACTCGCTTATTTGACACACCCTGCATAAAACCACCATAAAACAGAAGAAAGCTAATAAATGTGGCTGTCACGTGACGTTAAGCAGACAGGACTAAGTTGTACCGTTTGGCCGCTAGAGGTCGTCAAAGTTGACTCTAATTTTTCTTTAACATCTCAAGAACGCCTCAAGTTAGAGGTCTAAAATTTTTACTACAAACGCACCTCGTTGTAAAATGTAACCAACTGTGTTTGATATTTTAGCGAGTCCTGTTCGACCATACGAATTCCACGAAAATCACGGTCGCAACATCGATTTGCAAGCCGAGAGAACTATAGCCAGAAGAGTGGCCTCATATAATCAAGGTCTTGTCCTAGTCACTCCGGCAATGAAAGCAAATAAATCCGTTCAGGTGACCATAGAGCAACTGGACGCCCATTGGCAGTCCTCTATCATTGTTGGAGTGGTTGCCGGTCCTTTGGATAGATTGAGTTTGCCAGTTAACGCGTTGGCTTTGAAAGGCACCTGTTGTGTGGTGGCCAATGATTGGATTTCCATAAATGGCGTCAAGGTAAGCGTTTTAATGCTTTTAAGCATATTTTTGGAATTCTCATTAAATTTCCTATCCAATAACTTGAAAAACACTACAAAGTTTGGTACAGTCAAGGAGAAAGCGGTGTCAAAGCTTGAACTCACAGAAACACAGTTTGAAAGGATAGTCAGAGACAAAATCGTGTGTAAAACCCACTTGGAGTAAGAAAGTTACAGTTTTAAGCACATTTTTGGAATCCTCATTGAATTTCCTATCCAATAAGATGAAAAAACATTACAAAATTTGGTACAGTCAGGGAGAAAGCGGTGTTAAAACTTGAACTCCGGAAACACAGTTTGAGATGACAGTCAGAGACAAAATCGTGTGTAAAACCCTCTTGAAGTAAGCAAATGACAGTTTTAAGCACATTTTGGGAATCCTCATTGAATTTCCTATCCAATAAGATGAAAAAACACTACAAAATTTGGTACAGTCAGGGAGAAAGCGGTGTTAAAACTTGAACTCCGGAAACACAGTTTGAGATGACAGTCAGAGACAAAATCGTGTGTAAAACCCTCTTGGAGTAAGCAAATGACAGTTTTAAGCACATTTTTGGAATCCTCATTGAATTTCCTATCCAATAAGATGAAAAAACACTACAAAATTTGGTACAGTCAGGGAGAAAGCGGTGTTAAAACTTGAACTCCGGAAACACAGTTTGAGATGACAGTCAGAGACAAAATCGTGTGTAAAACCCTCTTGGAGTAAGCAAATGACAGTTTTAAGCACATTTTTGGAATCCTCATTGAATTTCCTATCCAATAAGATGAAAAAACATTACAAAATTTGGTACAGTCAGGGAGAAAGCGGTGTTAAAACTTGAACTCCGGAAACACAGTTTGAGATGACAGTCAGAGACAAAATCGTGTGTAAAACCCTCTTGGAGTAAGCAAATGACAGTTTTAAGCACATTTTTGGAATCCTCATTGAATTTCCTATCCAATAAGATGAAAAAACACTACAAAATTTGGTACAGTCAGGGAGAAAGCGGTGTTAAAACTTGAACTCCGGAAACACAGTTTGAGATGATAGTCAGAGGCAAAATCGTGTGTAAAACCCTCTTGGAGTAAGCAAATGACAGTTTTAAGCACATTTTTGGAATCCTCATTGAATTTCCTATCCAATAAGATGAAAAAACATTACAAAATTTGGTACAGTCAGGGAGAAAGCGGTGTTAAAACTTGAACTCCGGAAACACAGTTTGAGATGATAGTCAGAGGCAAAATCGTGTGTAAAACCCTCTTGGAGTAAGCAAATGACAGTTTTAAGCACATTTTTGGAATCCTCATTGAATTTCCTATCCAATAAGATGAAAAAACACTACAAAATTTGGTACAGTCAGGGAGAAAGCGGTGTTAAAACTTGAACTCCGGAAACACAGTTTGAGATGATAGTCAGAGGCAAAATCGTGTGTAAAACCCTCTTGGAGTAAGCAAATGACAGTTTTAAGCACATTTTTGGAATCCTCATTGAATTTCCTATCCAATAAGATGAAAAAACATTACAAAATTTGGTACAGTCAGGGAGAAAGCGGTGTTAAAACTTGAACTCCGGAAACACAGTTTGAGATGATAGTCAGAGGCAAAATCGTGTGTAAAACCCTCTTGGAGTAAGCAAATGACAGTTTTAAGCACATTTTTGGAATCCTCATTGAATTTCCTATCCAATAAGATGAAAAAACATTACAAAATTTGGTACAGTCAGGGAGAAAGCGGTGTTAAAACTTGAACTCCGGAAACACAGTTTGAGATGACAGTCAGAGACAAAATCGTGTGTAAAACCCTCTTGGAGTAAGCAAATGACAGTTTTAAGCACATTTTTGGAATCCTCATTGAATTTCCTATCCAATAAGATGAAAAAACATTACAAAATTTGGTACAGTCAGGGAGAAAGCGGTGTTAAAACTTGAACTCCCGAAACACAGTTTGAGATGACAGTCAGAGACAAAATCGTGTGTAAAACCCTTTTGGAGTAAGTAAATGGAATCCTCATTGAATTTCCTATCCAATAAGATGAAAAAACATACCAGTCAGGGAGAAAGAGGTGCCAAAGTTTGAACTGAAAAACACAGTATTTCTCTGGTAATTTACCGGTCAAATTTTCCTGGTAAAGTGAAATATTTACTTTACCGTTACCCATCACTAAGTTTTACTAGTTTGGCACAAGACTTGCCAGTGGAAACTCTGCATTTTAAGATTTTCATTATTTTTTTGTTATTTTAGGGCAGATCAAACTACGGTCACGTCCTAAACACACTTGCCGAAGGGGATACAATAGGTGTGATGATTACTGATACGAAATTTTTCAAAATAATAGTGAACGGAGTCGAAGAACAAAGTTTTCCTTGGACTTACTCACCCGGTCAACAACTGTACGCTATTTTTGATTTGTACGGACAATGCCAAAAGGTAATTATTTACCGAAAACAATCTCATTATAAACAAATTTCAGTTTATAATTAATAATTTTAGATTAAAATAGTGAACGAAGAGGTTATTAAACCAGCCGATGAAGAGGTGGTTGGTGTTGGTATGGAGTGTGAAAAGGCTGATTTAGAAGCGTGCGAAAAAGAACGTGCTGACAACAAACTGACACTTCCTCTGCCTAGTACAAGTGTAACAACCTCTAGCGTAGCTATATCACCCACAACCAGTCCATTAGTGTTATGTGCGTTTAAAGAAGAGTGTGATAATTTCAAGAAAAAACTGATCCTACCAGGTGATGGCAAATAAATAAATCATTTACAAAACCAATATAAAAGTGTTGCAGATATTTATTTTTCGTCCAACGAATCTATTTGCTACTGCTCTAATTGTTCTCGTTGGGCTCAAAACGAGCAGAAAGATTCAAAGGAGCCAAAAGATGCTTCACCTCTAGGATGGGTGAGGTATCCCCTGAAAAATTTAACTAGTATTAACACGGATAAGTGGGAGACTGCATTTTATCCTTCGAAAGTAGGAACTGTACGGTGCATTTTGGATCTTGGTCAGCCGTTAACAAAAGGTGAGTTAATTTTTATGAGCATTTGCCACACTGAATTTGCAATAACAAGTAGTTATTCTAGTAAATGTAAAAAGAATGGAACATGGTTTGTATTTTATGTATTTTCAATATCTCTAAACGTTTTCGTCACTTTAGCGATTAACGGCCGTTTACAAAGTTTATTGTAAAATTTCAAAAATGTGTTTGTCTCCAGTTTTAAATTCAACAATTTCTTAGATTAAATTAGCAAGATTACACTTAAAACTACCCAAATTCAAAGTCTTACTAAACTAAACTTTTATTAAAATTGAATTAAGTTTAAGCTATTGGCGTTTCAAGATAAGAAATACTCCCTCTGGTGATAAGTTTTGAAAGCAGTTTCGAGCATTCCAGCTGTCATTTCTCCGTGTGTTTACGTTGATTTTCGTTAGGAATTTAGCACTGCAAACAACTTTCTGAACATTTTAAGACAGTTCCAAACATTCAAAAACATCTCTTGGAACTGCCTATACATTTTTAAACAGTTTCAAGCATTCGAAAACCTTTTTACAACTTTCTGAACATTTTAAGACAGTTCCTACATTCAAAAACATCTCTTAGAATTGTCAGTACATTTTTAAACAGTTCCAAACATTCAAAAACATTTCTTAGAACTGTCTATACATTTTAAGACAGTTCCAAACATTCAAAATTATTCCTTAGAACTATCTATACATTTTTAAACAGTTTCAAGCATTCGAAAACATTTTTACCACTTTCTGAACATTTTAAGCCAGTTCCAAACATTCAAAAACATTTCTTAGAACTGTCTTTACATTTTTAAACAGTTTCAAGCATTTGAAAACATTTTTACCACTTTCTGAACATTTTAAGCCAGTTCCAAACATTCAAAAACATGTCTTAGAACTGCCTATACATTTTTAAACAGTTTCAAGCATTCGAAAACATTTTTACAATTTTCTGAACACTTTAAGGCAGTTCCAAACATTCAAAAACATTTCTTAGAACTGTCTACATTTTTAAACAGTTTCAAACGTTCAAAAACATCTTAGAAGAGAGGGGGAGGATGACAGGATGACAGACAACAGAAATGGGAACTTGACAGTCTAAGCCGAGCTTAGACTGTCATGAGGGTCATCATGTGACATTCCCTTCGATATTTAAAAAACGGTGCCTTGTAGGGAAAATTGCCTAACTTGTGGAACAACGTTGCCAAGTGGCCTGTTCAGTCACGTGACCAAATTTCAGAATTTTCTGTTTCCTCTTTTATTATTACTTTTAGTTTTGTGGTGGGTTGAGTAGAGAGTTTTGACGTGTTTTACCGGTGTCACGTGACACATTCATTGACATCTGCGTCACATCTGTCAACTTCTAATCGATGCGTTGTTTTTTTGAATACCTTAACAGTAAAAAATCTGTTTTTTTTGGTCAGTGAGTTTTGACAGTTATCACGTGACGCAAGGCGTTGTTTTCAACTGACAACTGCCAAATTGTGGACAATGGAGCTGTAAAACACCTTTTTCCAGAGAGATACAAGTATAAGACATGTTGTTATAGCTTCGTAGATATTTGAGTGACTTTTGACGGTTGTGCCGCTTTTTTTGGTGGTCACGTGATTGAAAATATCGTCCGGCAGTGGCAGGCAGCCGTATGGCATCTGTCAAATTTCGAGTTGTAAAACTGTAATATTTCTTTGCAGTACCAAAAAAACAAGCCTGCTCACTTTACGTCTAGTTGAGTGTGACGTTTGACAGTTAGGACGAGTTTGGACATGTTTGTCGTAACGGGACACACACAACTGTCAAATTTTAACCCATCGAGATATCAAAACACCACAGAGTTGATAATCAGCTTTTTTACCTCAGTTGTCTATGGTTTTGACAATTTTCAATACAAAAAAAGAAATATTTCTTGAATACCTTTAAATTTAGGTTTACTGTTTTAAAATGTTCAGAAAGTTCTAAGAAATGTTTTTGAATGTTTGGAACTGTCTTAAAATGTTCAGAAAGTTGTAAAAATGTTTTCGAATGCTTGAAACTGTTTAAAAATGTATAGACAATTCTAAGAGATGTTTTTGAATGTATGGAACTATCTTAAAATGTTCAGAAAGTTGTCAAAATGTTTTCGAATGCTTGAAACTGTTTAAAAATGTTTAGAAAGTTCTAAAAAATGTTTCTGAATGTTTGGAACTGTCTTAAAATGTTCAGAAAGTTGTAAAAAGGTTTTCGAATGCTTGAAACTGTTTAAAAATGTATAGACAGTTCTAAGAGAGGTTTTTGAAAGTAGGAACTGTCTTAAAATGTTCAGAAAGTTGTAAAAATGTTTTCGAATGCTGGAAATTGTTTAAAAATGTATAGACAGTTCTAAGAGATGTTTTTGAATACTTGAAACTGTTTAAAAATGTATAGATAGTTCTAAGAAATGTTTTTGAATGTTTGGAACTGTCTTAAAATGTTCAGAAAGTTGTAAAAATGTTTTCGAATCCTTAAAACTGTTTAAAAATGTATAGACAGTTCTAAGAGATGTTTTTGAATACTTGAAACTGTTTCAAAATGTATAGACAGTTCTAAGAGAGGTTTTTTGAAAGTAGGAACTGTCTTAAAATGTTCAGAAAGTTGTAAAAATGTTTTCGAATGCTGGAAATTGTTTAAAAATGTAGAGACAGTTCTAAGAGATGTTTTTGAATACTTGAAACTGTTTAAAAATGTATAGACAGATCTAAGAGATGTTTTTGAATGTAGGAACTGTCTTAAAATGTTCAGAAAGTTGTAAAAATGTTTTCGAATGCTGGAAACTGTTTAAAAATGTATAGACAGTTCTAAGAGATGTTTTTGAATACTTGACACTGTTTAAAAATGTATAGACAGATCTAAGAGATGTTTTTGAATGTAGGAACTGTCTTAAAATGTTCAGAAAGTTGTAAAAATGTTTTCGAATGCTTGAAACTGTTTAAAAATGTATAGACAGTTCTAAGAGATGTTTTTGAATGTAGGAACTGTCTTAAAATGTTCAGAAAGTTGTAAACTGGTAGGTAAATAACAATTTACATAATTATTGACTGCAAAGTCGATAATAATCTAGCATATTTTCCAATTTTTACATTTCTTGTTGTTATAGCGTAACTTTATTTACAGATCAAGCTTTATGGTGCAATTTTACGGGTCAAAAAGCAGACGACGTGCAAGTCGTATTTTTTCCAATGCTCGCTAATTGCGCAGCCCTTCCGTACAACTATTCCGGTAA
Source organism: Ips typographus (assembly GCF_016097725.1). Classification (NCBI taxonomy): domain Eukaryota; kingdom Metazoa; phylum Arthropoda; class Insecta; order Coleoptera; family Curculionidae; genus Ips; species Ips typographus. The sequence continues at coordinate 2,374,203 of NC_138430.1, read as the reverse complement.
CAAAAACGTATGCGCAGCTTTTCAGCTCGACGTAAAACCAGGCGCGTACTCAATAAGAAAGGAAAACGATCTGACAGAATGGAGTACAAAAGAAACAGGCGCAATAGTTCTCAACTCACTGCTGCTTCAAATAAAATAAGACAAGTATGTATAGTATTATTATCATTTTTCTGTGATTTATTTTTAATTCTAGTCATATACTATATCAAGATGAAAGGGTGTAATATTTGCTTGTAATGAAAAACGATCACGCAGTACGAAGTTATTTATTATTTTACATAATGTGACCATTACAGGAGGGTTTTTAATGCTAAGTCATTTTGGAATATGTGTTTATAACATTTGAAAGAAAGTTTCTCAGATATTATAAAAAGTACCTTTTTTGAATATTTTTACAGCAATTAAGGTTTGACCAAGTTTTATCCAGCCATTTTCCAGAAGTCACTATACTTTGTATTTATTTTTGTTTTCCTTATAGTTCAATAAACAAAGTTTTATTTTTAAGTATAAAGTACACTATAAAAATATACGCTAATCAAGTATTTGTAGATAACATAAACCTCAAATCTTCTCGAGTTTGACACTACAATACTTTCAATAAATAAGAAAGAAACAATTTTTAATCGCCTTACTTCTTAAACAATTTCATAGTAATACATAGTATAGAAATCAAATTAATCCATTCAGTGCCTGGTTTTCTTAGCCCCAAACTCGTACGTTTTGATCCCAACTGCAGGTAGTAACGGCTATACCATTGGGAGCAACAGAAAGTGAGGTTATTCGGTTTTCGTGACCCGCCATAACACCTGAAATGTATTGAAAGTTAATGAAAAATACAGCATTAAATAGATTTGAGAGAAAATGCCAAGGAGAATTTCAGGAATTTTAGGAGAAAAGTGTGATAAATGCACATCAAAAGCAACAATTCAGGACATTTGACAGTCTTGACATTAAGGAACCCTATCATAACTGTCAAAGCCTATTTACCAGTGACGTGACAGTATCCAATGCCGAATAGATGTGTTTATTTGAAGAATTGTAAGTTGTTAAGTAAGTAAAAAGTTGTAAGTTGCTTTTACCGCACCATGAAGTCAAATTTGACAGTTGGAACGTTAAGGAAGACATTAATACCTTTCTTACGTCACGTGACAGGTGTCATAACTGTCAAAACTCACTCACCAGTAGCTTGAAACTATAAAAATATAAATAGTTCCTTATTTGAAGATGTACACTGTAAGTTGCGTTTAAATCTCTATGGAGCCAAATTTGACAGTTTAAAGAATACTAATACTTTTCTTACGTCACGTGACAGCTGTCAAAACTCACTCACCTAAAGGAACTTAAAAGTATATAATGCCAAATTAATGTGTTGTTTTGAGGAATTGCACTGTAAGTTGTGTTTACAGCTCCATGGAGGAAAATTTGTCAGTTATGACATTAAGGAACATTTTTATATATTTTTTGAATCACGTGTCATCTGTCAAAGCCCATTCACCAGCGTCCTGAAACTGTAAAATTATAAATAGTTGCTTATTTAAGGAATTACACTCTAAGTTGCGTTTAAAACTCCATGGAGGCAAATTTGATAGTAGAGACGTTTAGGAAGGCTTTCCTCTGACATCACGTGACAGCTGTCATAATTAGGCTCGGTTCTACTATAATCTAGCGGATGATTTTAGAAACTTAACCGCCTCCAGATAAATTTAACCAGAACTCCAAAACAATCCTTAATCAGGTTAAAAGAAGTGATTTGTAAAGTTATAAGGTTTAGTTTACACCATTTTTTAGTGGACAATTTAGGAGGCTTAACTACCTCCAGATAGATCTATCTGGAACCCCAAAAATTTTGAGCCAAAATGTCTCAAAAAGGATTTCTAGTGTTTTGTAAAGTTATAAGGCTTAGTTTTCACTATAATTTAAGAGTGACTTTTCTGACACTTGTTGCTACTGCATTGAATTACTCGGTTATTTAGCAACTCACGTCAAAATGACACTGAATTAAAAAGTTAGTCCAAACTGTGAGCTTTCCAAAAATATGGTTAGTGGAATCGATATAGTATACCGTTTCACCGCTAGAGGACGTCAAAGTCACTAAATGAATAGAGTCACTTTTCTGACACCTGTTGCTTTGACCTCGAATTATTCGGTTATTTAGCAATTCACGTCAAAATGACACTGAAGTGGAAAGTTAGTCCAAACTGTGAGCTTTCCAAAAATATGCTAGTGGAAGGGATATAGTGCACCGTTTCACCGCTAGAGAACGTCCAAATTACTGTCTGTCTTAAGTCAACTCCACAGAGTTACGACTAGCAATTTGCGGCGTGATTCATCAAAGAGACATTGTACAGTTTTACTGCACTGTTTATTGAGTTTTGACAGCTGTCAGGTGTCAGGTGACTATAACCCTGTCATTAAACGTCATAGCCAGTTCAGTTTGTTTAAGTGGTCTACGTTTTTTTTTTTAACACACGAATTAAAAAGTTCAAATGACTTAAGAGTTTTAGCTTTGGCAACGTTGATTCAAGCCTTCAGAAAATCTGTCATTTTTTTGGTTTGTGAAAGTTTAAAACGCCAAGATGGCTCGTCCAAAATTCCATTTTGTCTGAATTGATGCAACTTTTCATTATATTTTTGGAATCGACATTACTTGTAGTAAACCATTTTCCCTGATGTAACCTAGACATTTTCCCATTTAATTGACTCAAGATCACAAACGATCAACCTTAGACATTTACTTACCGTTATGAGTAATTTTCAAAGTGTCCCACATGTGAACGTTGTTGTCGTCCGATCCGCAAAACAAAATTCTACCGCTCAGTGAAAGTCCACAAGACGTAAATCCACTTTTTGCATTTGGTGGATTGTACTGAGCGATTTGTTGATCGCTTCTAATATCGAAGAGACGTGCTGTTTTGTCTTCGGAGCCAGTTGCAAAAGCGTATCCACTTGGATGAAACTAAATTAATGGACACAAAGCAGCTTATTAGTGCAATGATAATATAAATAATAAAGATATACAGCGAAAATAGATTTTTTTTAAATAAATAAATTAGGAAACCATGCATTTTCAAAATTTCGGAAATTATTTGACATTTTATGTATATTTTTGGTTGAACAGAAGGTACTTACGCAAACAGAATTAACGTCAGCTGTATGACCAAAAAATGTCTGTTTGGGCTTCATGTCTCTTACATCCCACAATTTACAAGTTTTATCCACGCTTCCGGTAACAAAACTGTTACCATCGGACGATAAAGAAATGGAAACAACGTCACCATTGTGAGATACAATATCGGTCGTTTTACGACCCGTTTCCAAATCCCACTGACATCTGCAAGTATAAAGAAAAGATATATTAACATCAATTGGTACAACACCAAGCGTTGTATTCAAGTTTAGTGTGCATAAATAAATTTAAAACAGCATTAACGAAAGTAACTTAGTAAAGGAAATTTCATGCAGTTTCCAAAAGCAACAATTCAGGCAATGGAATTTTGGAAGAGTGAACAAGTTTTCCACCTGACAGCTGTCAAAACTTGTGAAACAGTGCAGTAAAAGTTCTTAACGTCAGAACTGTCAAATTTGGCTCCTTGGAGCTGTAAACACAATTTACAATGCAATTCCTCAAAGAAACACATTTATTTTTGTCATTTTATACTTTCAGGTCCTTAATGAGCGAGTTTTGACAGATCTCACGTGACGCAAGCAAAATATTAAAGTGTTCCTCAACATCCTAACTGTCAAATTTGGCTTCGTGGATCTGGAAACGCAACTTACAGTGCAATTTCTCCAATTAGCAATTATTTCTAATTTTTAAGTTTGAAGTCACTGGTGAGTGGATTTTGACAGTTATGACAGCTGTCACGTAACGTTTTTAAATCTTCGGGTAATATTCTACACTACAACCACCACAATCTACAGAAAAGTTGACTGAACTTAAAACTTATTCTAACATTTTCATATCTCCCGAGCCAGTGATGATCTTCTGATCGTTCAGAAATCTGCACGAACTTAAAAATCCATCGTATCCAGCCAGTTCCCGTGACATTTTGGCCACTCCCGACGTATCTCGGTTATTTAAATCGTAGACTGTGCACATATTGTCCATACCACCACAGGCTGTGAAATAAAATAGTATATTACTTAACGAACATGCATAATAATAACTGTTACTCACGAAGATAAAGTTTTTTAATCATCGAGTGAGTAATGTGTGGAATACTATACTTTTTCTACGACTGTAATAACTAATCTTATACAACGAAAGTAAACGCACATAATAAATTAAAATATCAGCCAGTTAGTAATGACAATGACTCATTACTTACGGGGTGTATAATCTATACCAAACAGTCGTAAATAAAATATTCTGTTATCAACAAGATTTGAATGTCACGTTACTTACCAACAAAGTTGCCAGATGGCGCGTAGGTTACACTCATTACCCAAGCGGATCTTAATGGAATAATTTGAATTTTATTCCCAGTAAATGTATCCCAAATAATTAGTTTTCCATCCAGAGAACCAGTTACGCAATGTCTGCCATCACCGCTGTAGTGTACGGAATTGACTTTATTCAAATGTCCTTTCATTAGTTTTCTTGTGACCAGTTTGATGGAATGAACGCTAGCCACTTCATTACAGCAGGTTTCAAGTGTAGTGTCTGCGCATTTTTGTTGATCTTCCTATAGAATTAACAATATGACAAGAATCATTCCTGAGCAAATATATCACTTGTAAGGTCATTAAGAACAAATTGTCTCTTAAGGGTTTGGTAGAGAATTAAATTTCCTACAATTTTTGTTCCTTAACATTTCCCTGAATTTTGCCATCAGGCTGAGTTACAGGGAATTGAAGTAAGCAGACATTCAGACACTTATTTACACTCACTAAGCATTTGAGACTAAATTTTAAAGCAAATCTAGCTTTTTGTTTTTCAACGTTACACGGTGCATGGTACAGAAAAAGTATATACAAATTGTGGTACAAATTTTGGACCTCTAACTTGAGGCGTTCCTGAGATATTCAAGAAAAATTTGAATCAACTTTGACGACCTCTAGCGGCCAAACGGTACAACTTAGGCTAGTCCAGTCAACGTCACATGATAACCCCATTCCTTACCTATCTTTAGTTATATGATGTTGTAAGAGAATGTTTCAAATAAGCGAGTTATGGAGAATTTTTTGGAAAAGTGCACGAAACTTTGACAAATTTTGAAATTTTTGGGCCTACTATACTAATAGCAGCTATATTGGATTTTGCTCAATCAAAGTGACCTTTTTTACTACCATTCACTTAAAGCCAAAGACAGCCTTAGACAGTCAAAGACAATTTTCAAATTTCAAAAATTTTCCCAACAAACCAACCAGGGTACCCTTTGTGAGAAAAGTCAGAAATTCAGTTTTTTATTTTTCAAGGTCAAACGGTGCGCTTTACAAAAAGTGTCATATCTAATAAAAGTTGTCTCCTATCGGGGTGTATAACGTGGTAAAAATTTCACATCCCTAACTGAAACCGTTTTCGAGATATCCATTAAAATATCCTAAAAAAAATTAATCAACTTTGACGCCCTCTGGCGGCCAAACCGGAAAACTTAGCCCTGTCCGCTCAACGTCACGTGATAACCCCATTCATTACCTATCTTTAGTTAGATGATGTTTTAAGACGGAATGTTTGAAATAAGGGAGTTATGGATAATTTTCTGGAAAATTGCACAAAAATGTACCTGAAAATTAGTTTTTCTGAGACTGTGTGGATTACTGAATAACCGCCGCCATTTTGGTGCTATTCAATTAAAACTTACGTACGATATATTTCGACCTTGAGAACATGACTCTGCTGTCAAAATGACACCAAATTTGAGAATTTTATCTTGTTTAGGAGTTATGGGTGAAATTGTAACTCTGTAGCTCCACCTAGACTGTCATGAGGGACATCATGTGACATTCCCTTCGATATCTCAAAACCGGTGCCTTGTAGATAAAATTGCCTAACTTGTGAAAAGTTGCCTAATAGCCTGTACAGTCACGTGACCAAATTTCAAAATTCACCTTAAAGGAGATAAAGTTTGTAGCATGGAAATTCATTTATTGGTGTTTTTATTTCAAAAACGATCCGTTTATCAAATAATAAGTAAAACTTAATACAAATTTGTCTTAATTTTAGACGGGGAACAAGATAAAATTTTAAAATTCGGAGTTGAACTTAAAAAAATATCAACTATAAGGCTCAGAAAAAAAAAATTGAAATCATTAAATTATAGTAAAAGCTTAGCAGAATGAAAAATAGAGACAACTTATATTGTAGAGTAAACTAGAACATTTTTTTAGGGCCGGTACTTTCATTCTAGGATAACTTTATACCAAAGATAACTTTTAAAGAAATTATCCTAAGGATAAATTTAACTGGAAGTGAAAGTCCTGGTCTTTAATAATATAATCATCTTACCTGTAATTTGTTGTATAGAGTTTCCAACTCAGTTCTAAGGGCCGCTGTTTCTGGATCAGTTTTTGGACCCATATTTGCTTTTACTTATCGGTTTTTCCGAAACTGGTTTTGTTTTGAAGATTTGCGTGTATTCGAAGATAAGTCGACGTGTAATCCTTATAATTTAATAAATAAGTGACTGGACGCGCGAATCCTTATAAAGTTCTAACCCAGTTTTCGATATTGATTTGCATCAAAGTCGGTCTGTTAATTATACTGTCTATAGTGTTTGTGGAAGTATTGCAAAATTCTTTAAATTGACCAATCAAACTTACAACTTATTGACTTTTAAAGTTTTTTTTTCCCGTGTAAATACAGGGTAATTATGCTTTAATTAAGTTGGGTCTCCTTGAGGGGTAAAAATGTTACACTGCTAATTTAAACCGTTTTCGAGATATTTAGAAAAATGTCTGAAAAACTGTAATCAAGTTTGACGCCCTCTAGCGGCCGAACTAGGCAACTTAGCAGTGCCCGTTCGACATCACATGATAGCCCCATTCATTAGCTACCAACAATCATGTGATGTCATTGCAGAATGTTTTACATAAGCGAAGCGATTATTTGGAAAAGTGCATTGAAATTTTCTCCAAATTAAGGTTTTTCTGGCCTAGGCCTACTATACTAACCGCCGCCATATTGGATTTAAAAGGTGGCCATTTTACCTAATTTTGGGATGGAGAATATAAATAGATAGAATATAAACTAAATAAGGCAGTTGAAGACAATTTTCAAAAATCAAAAATTTTGCAAAAAAAAATTTAATCAAGTTTGACGCCCTCTAGCGGCGGAACTAGACAACTTAGCAGTGCCCGTTCGACATCACGTGATAGCCCCATTCATTAGCTACCAATCATGTGATGTGTCACTGCAGAATGTTTCACATAAGCGAGTTATTCGCGATTATTTGGAAAAGTGAATCGACATTTTCTCCAAGTGAAGATTTGTCTGGCCTACTATACTAAGCGCCGCCATATTGGATTTAAAAGGTGGCCATTTTAACTAATTTTGGGATGGAGAATAGAAATCCGGTGTCCGTTTTGCTGGAACTGTCATTTTGTCACTGATATTGAAATTAGGGCATTTTAGGCAGTTTTCAAGACATGGCAGCCATTAAAAATGACATTTTGACAAATGGCTGTTTAAGTCACAATTCTACCATTAACCTGAACTAAATAAGGCAGTTGAAGACGATTTTCAAAAATGAAAAATTTTGCAATTTAATCAAGTTTGACGCCCTCTAGCGGCCGAACTAGACAACTTAGCAGTGCCCGCTCGACATCACGTGATAGCTCCATTCATTAGCTACCAATCATGTGATGTGTCACTGCAGAATGTTTCACATAAGCGAGTTATTCGCGATTATTTGGAAAAGTGAATCGACATTTTCTCCAAGTGAAGATTTGTCTGGCCTACTATACTAAGCGCCGCCATATTGGATTTAAAAGGTGGCCATTTTAACTAATTTTGGGATGGAGAATAGAAATCCGGTGTCCGTTTTGCTGGAACTGTCATTTTGTCACTGATATTGAAATTAGGGCATTTTAGGCAGTTTTCAAGACATGGCAGCCATTAAAAATGACATTTTGACAAATGGCTGTTTAAGTCACAATTCTACCATTAACCTGAACTAAATAAGGCAGTTGAAGACGATTTTCAAAAATGAAAAATTTTGCAATTTAATCAAGTTTGACGCCCTCTAGCGGCCGAACTAGACAACTTAGCAGTGCCCGCTCGACATCACGTGATAGCTCCATTCATTAGCTACCAATCATGTGATGTGTCACTGCAGAATGTTTTACATAAGCGAGTTATTCGCGATTATTTGGAAAAGTGCATCAACATTTTCTCCAAGTGAAGATTTGTCTGGCCTACTATACTAACCGCCGCCATATTGGATTTAAAAGGTGGCCATTTTAACTAATTTTGCGATGGAGAATATAAATCCAGTGTCCGTTTTGCTGGAACTGTCATTTTGTCCCTGATATTGAAATTAGAGCATTTTAGGCAGTTTTCAACACATGGCAGCCATTAAAAATGACATTTTGACAAATGACTCTTTAGGTCACATTTCTACCATTAACCTGAACTAAATAAGGCAGTTGAAGACGATTTTCAGAAATCTAAAATTTTGCAATTTAATCAAGTTTGACGCCCTCTAGCGGCCGAACTAGGCAACTTAGCAGTGCCCGTTCGACATCACGTGATAGCCCCCTTCATTAGCTACCAACAATCATATGATGTCATTGCAGAATGTTTTACATAAGCGAGGCGATTATTTGGAAAAGTGCATAGAAATTTTCTCCAAATGAAGGTTTTTCTGGCCTACTATACTAACCGCCTTCATATTGGATTTATAATTTTGGGATGGAGAATACAAATCCAGTGTCCGTTTTGCTGTACCTGTCGTCATTTTTGGCAGTTTTCACATAAAACGTTACACTGTAAATTATTAATTGTAAAAAAAAACGAATAAAGTAGAATCTTCCAATAAAAGTTTAATAAGGAATAAAATTTAATAACAGTGTACCTAAAAAGCAAAGCCCATACTTAACTTTTTTAAAAAAAAGCTTAAAAGGATAACATTCCAAAATGTTAACATATTCTAAAATACAGTTAAAACAAAATAACATTGTAATAATTGTTAATGATAACAAATATTATCTTATAGACTTAATTTCAGTGTTTATTTAAAAAAAAACAACTTTACATTAGCACCAGACCACCTTGCTCTAGCTCTACACAACTGACTGTTAAAAAAGTAAAAACAAATAGTTACGACTAACTAAAACAAACCTAAAAGTACTTAATTCCAGTAAATAGTTGTTTTGTTTGTAAAAGGTGGTCATATTTGTATTTGTTAAATTTGAAATAGTTGTTGTAGAATGTTTACCTTCTAACTAAAAATGTTAGCGATTTAATATATTATTATAAAATACTTTTTTTGTCTAGACTTTTTTTTTAAATACAAAAATATGATCACAAGAAAATAGGTATTTTATTATTTTTAAAAGTGATGTGTGTAAACTTGAATAAACGCTTAAAATAATAACGGACATAAAATTCTACCAAAACAAGTTAACTTATCTACTAAAATTTAGTGTCATTTTGAATAAATAGAAATTAGCGTTAGATATGTATATAGTTAGGCGAATATATAGAAAGATCACATTGTATACACCCAAAAGCTGTAAATTATCAAAAAGCGACTAAAATTTTTTTTTTTCAATTTTTTCTGGGTTCTTTTTTAATGTGTGTGTATTTTGTGTGTGTTTATGTGTGCGCGTGTCATATTAATGTTGTGTCATGTGACTTTTAAGTATTAAAGACCGTTTCTGGCCAAATTTTGGCGCTAGTGAAATGGTGTTTTGGCCTCCAATCCAATGACTAAATTACATAAGCTTTTGTTTAGCGCAATCGGGGCAAATGATGTCGTCTTGGTCCGTGATGAAACCGTGACCGACCAAGCTGGTGCGGCAACTAGCGCAGAAGAAACAATCGTTGTGCCAGTGACGGTCCTCGAAGGAAATGAACTGAAAAAAAAAATAAAACAAATCAAGTATTTATATACACTTTTGATGCATCAAACCAGTTTTTTTTAAATAACTCATGAAACATATGCAAGAGACCAAACATGGTGGTTCACTATTTTTTGTCACCCTGTATGCAATTTTTTTGAATTTTTTACTCTACACCACTGGAAAGAGGAGCTCAAGACCGTTTTTTTAAGTGGTTGAACCACTCTGAACTCCCAAAAATAATGGAGTTATAGGGTGTTTAAATTATAAACCACAATTTCAACTAATTTGAAAGTTTTATGCATTAAACCAGTGGTTTCTAAATAACTGGAAAACGGTGAAAGTCAGGAAAAATTTGTAAAAGACCAAAAATGTTCCTAAACAAGTTCTTAACACAGCACCGTAAGTTTGCAGGACCGTGTCTGCTTCCAGTATACAGGGTGCGCAAGAAAAGTATGCTGGCTCACTATTTTTGTCACTCTGTATGCAATTTTTATGATAGAATTTTTTACTTTACACCACTGGAAAGTGGAGCTCAAGACCGTTTTTTTAAGTGGTTGAACCACTCTGAACTCCCAAAAATAATGGAGTTATAGGGTGTTCAAATTTTAAATCACAATTTCAACTAATTTGAAAATTTGATGCATGAAACCAGTTGTTTTTAAATAACTCGAAAACGGCGAAAGTTACGAAAAATATGCAAGAGACCAAAAATGTCCCTAATCAACTTCTTAACACAGAATCGTAAGTTTGCAGGACCGTATTTGCTTCCAGTTTGCAGGGTGTGCAAGAAAATATGGTTGTTTACTATTTGTTGTCACCCTGTATGAAATTTTTATGATAGAATTTTTCACTCTATACCAATATAATATCCAATTTTTTGCACCGATGAGTGTAAAAGTGAATTTAATAACGAAGAAGGTTGAAATGACATTTTCAAGACTATGAACAGGGTACAAACTGGCTTTCATGCTTGATAAGTCTAAAACATGGCTTAGAATCTCAAATTCAGGCTGAAAACAGCGTTAAAACACATAAAAAACAGTCAGATTTAACACTGAGCTGTCTAGAAGTCTATTTAACAGTGACAAAGCTTGAAATGGAATTTTTAAGCCCGTGGAGAATGTAAAAATTGTGTTTTAACTCTGCTAAGTTAAAAACTTGATGAAGATAGTCTTGAAACTCGGTTTTTCAAGCTGAAAGCTGTTTTAAAGCACTAAAAATAAGAAGAGTTCTAAGAAAATGAAAAGCAAAATTCAAAAAATTTAGTCTTCCAGTCAATTTTCCTGAACCTAATGCCACTATCCTGTATTTAAGACTAGAGTATTTTTTGTCTTCAAATAAGCTTAGCATTCCCTAAGTTCTCTCTTACCTTAGTTCCTCCGATTCCGGTGATGGGCTTGTTACAAGCGAAGCATCGTTTGGCAAACAATTCACCGAAACAATCCGCGCAATACGGTTTCTCGTCACGGCTAGTAAAACGTTCCCCAGCAAGGCTTTTTTCGCAATGCGTGCAAGTGAAGCATTCGCGATGCCATGGCTCATTCTTGTAGGTTACTCCTCTACTGGTGATTACCTAAGAAACGAAAAACTGTGTCAAAATTTAAAATTTTCTTCTAAACATTGTTTTTCACACAGGACCAAATTTAGTAAAGCAAACTGTCTGTTGAATGCCAATTACATTGAATATTCCAGAATTTCCTCGAATCCATTGAAGCCATAAACAGCTTGGCTAGTCGTTGTTGTGATACAGTGCAAGTTAGAAGTAAAAAGTGGTGTTTAGTGGAAAAAACGATACATTTGTACCTGCAAGAAGTGGACCGTTGAACGCTTGTAAGTACCCAACAACAAAGCGCAAAAATGGACGAGGGGATAAAACAGCTTATGGAGATGCTGAAGCTAAGGCAAACAAGCCAAGACCGCAAGTTAGAGGAAATGATAGCAAGTTTGACAAATTGAAAGCAAAGTCAAGAGCAGTTTGAGGAGAAGGCAAATCATGGCCCAGTTCCAACAACAGGATGAAAAATTAGATTGGTTGATGAATGAAATGAGGATGTGATTGAAACTTTGGAGCAAAAAGCTGTAACCACCATACGAGAAGTTAGTCCAGGATTTACGAAGAGAAGTTGACAAACTGCAAGAAGAGTCCCTAAAGCCAAACCTGAGGCTGCTGCAGAGGCAAACAGTTGGACATCAAGAGACAAAGCCACTGCCTTGGTTTTGTCCCTTCGAGAAGAAGCCCTGGAAGTTCTGCAAACCATAAACGATAGTCTTACAAGCAGCACTTAGAAGCAGCAGAAGCCAAGAAACCTTGCAGCAGTACTGCTAGTACTAGTTTAGTTTATCTGGCTTACCCAACTGCATCCCAGGACATAAGAGAGCGTTTGTAAAAGGCGTAAAAGATTGTGATACTCAGCAAGCTTTAAGAGTAGCCAGGTGCAAAACATTACATAATGTCCTTGCCTGCGCTTTGGAGTTTGAGGCAGTAAAGCAAGTGTCCCGAGGACAAGAAGCCGAACACCAGAGCACAGGAATCGATATTCAAGCCCCAGGCCATTCAAGAACCCGACTGGAGACCTTACGAAAGGAGCTAATGGAAATGTGGAGTAAAGAGACAAAACAATCGTAGTGAGCAAGAGTGTTCTTTTGGATGATGACACTGTGGAGAGAAAGAGAACCAGGAAAGATATGGGAACAGAGAAGAAACTATCAAAATTACCAAAGCACAATTCTTGGGATGCTGGAACTGGGGTGAAGAAGAACATAAACAACACCAGTGCCCCAAACCAAAAGGAATGGTGAATTATGGAAGAGAAAGCCTAGCCAATGTTCATCAGAAGCTAACTAAAAATTATCATTCACCTTCAGCTCGTCTTCAGCAGAACCACACAAGCTTAGTAGTGACTGACAAGGTTTGCGGAAGATATTGTCAACACTGGAACTGGTTTCACCATAGTGAAGAATTGCAGAATTAGTGATCCCAAAACAAAATTTATATTGGAAACAGGCGGAAGAGATACAATACCAATATTGGGAATCCATGAAGCTAAAATCAAGTTTGGACAGCATGAATCATTTGGTAGCCAACATAACCGATGGGTCTGGATTTTATGCAGCAACATGAATTCCATTTGGACTTAGAAAATAGTGACATCAAGACTAATAAAGACGAGTTTAGTGTGAAGATGGACGAAGGCAAGACTTTGTCAGGAAATGAGCTTAAAATGGCCTGAAAACGGTACAATACTAACCTTACTGCATTTGACACATCTCGTAGCGTATTTGTCCTCGTAGCACTTGGCACAGTAGATTTCCTGTTCGCGAGGAATAAAGCTTTGCGTGCCAATCGGAACTTTACATACACAGCAACAGAAACACTTTTCGTGCCATTGTCGTGTTTTGTATTCCATTTTTTTCGTTCCTGAAATGAAAAAAGACAACTTTATTTACTGAAAACAAAGTATAGTTAAATATGCAGAAGTGTACACATGTGGTATAACTAAAACTGGCCAAAGAAAACCATGTAACTATGATAGAGCAACATTGATAGTTGCATGAACGAGACAAAGATAGAAAATCTAAAAGAAGTTCAAGTGGGCGAAAATTTTGTTGCGATGTTGTCAAACGTCTTTCTGAATTCTAGATAAAATTTTGTGACTCAAACAATCCGAATCATAATCTAGCGGATGAATTCAGATAAGCTTCTGACAACATTGCCAATCCGACAATCATTTTTCGCCTACTAAATATTTTATTAGGTTTTCTGTCTTTGTCTCGCGCATGCAATTATCAATGTTTCTCTGTCAGTTACTCGGTTTTTCTTTGGCCAAATTTAGTTTTACCACACCTGTATACGTGGATTCTAAGTGAAGTGTGCTGAAAAGAGATTGCAATGGATCAGAAATGTCGAATCTAGACGATGGATTCAGTTTGTATTTTGACACCAGTTTTCTCCCTGACTTTACCTGATTTTATGTCATTAGATGGGAAATTTAATGAAGATTACAAAAATGTGCTTAAAATTACGATTCGGTCGCTCCAAGTGGGTTTTACAGGTGATTTTGTCCCTGACTGTCTTTTAAATGGGTGTTCAAATTTCAGATCATAATTTTACTGATTTGTAAACTTGTTGCACCTAACCAGTTTTTACCTAAATAACTCGAAAACGGTGAGAGTTACGAAAAATTTGCGAGAGACCAAAAATGTTCCTAATCAACTCCTTAACTCAGCACCGTAAGTTTGCAGGAGTGTTTTTGCTTCCAGTATACAGGGTGTGCATGAAAAGTATGGTGACTGACTGTTTTCGGTCACCCTGTACGCAATTTTTTAGATAGATTTTTTTACTCTACACTACTGGAAAGTGGAACTCAAGACGGTTAATTTGAGTGGTTCAACCTCCCTGAACTCACAAAAATAACCGAGTTACAGGGTGTTCAATTTTCAACTAATTTGAAAATTTGGTGCACCAAACCAGTTTTTCCTAAACAACTCGAAAACGGTGAGAGTTACGAAAAATTTGCGAGAGACCAAAAATGTTCCTAATCAACTCCTTAACTCAGCACCGTAAGTTTGCAGGACCGTTTTTGCTTCCAGTATACAGGGTGTGCATGAAAAGTATGGTGACTGACTGTTTTTGGTCACCCTGTACGCAATTTTTTAGATAGAATTTTTTACTCTCCACTACTGGAAAGAGGAGCTCAAGACGGTTAATTTGAGTGGTTCAACCTCCCTGAACTCACAAAAATAACCGAGTTACAGGGTGTTCAATTTTCAAACCACAACTTCAACTAATTTGAAAATTTGGTGCACCAAACCAGTTTTTCCTAAACAACTCGAATACGGTGAGAGTTACGAAAAATTTGCGAGAGACCAAAAATGTTCCTAATCAACTCCTTAACTCAGCACCGTGAGTTTGCAGGACCGTTTTTGCTTCCAGTATACAGGGTGTGCATGAAAAGTATGGTGATTGACTGTTTTTGGTCACCCTGTACGCAATTTTTTAGATAGATATTTTTACTCTACACTACTGGAAAGAGGAGCTCAAGACGGTTAATTTGAGTGGTTCAACCTCCCTAAACTCACAAAAATAACCGAGTTACAGGGTGTTCAATTTTCAAACAACAACTTCAACTAATTTGAAAATTTGGTGCACCAAACCAGTTTTTCCTAAACAACTCGAATACGGTGAAAGTTGCGAAAAATTTGAAAGAGAGCAAAATATTCGTAAAGAACTGCGAAACCCATCCATGAAAGTTTCACAGTCTGTCAGAGCCAATACTATACAGGGGGTGCAAGAAAAGTGCAGTAATATGAAGGCAAACATTGGACGTATTTTGGTGTCAGTGTTTACAATGTCTGTCGCATTTCAACTCATTCTGATAGCCTATATGTTACAACAGCTTAAAACTCAGGTTAAAACTTCCGCTGTCAATTATCTGTCTTGTCAATGTCAACAATGTCACTTGAAAAATCAGTCCTTTACACAGCAATCTGTCTTATCGTTCATTGGTTAAAAGCCAATTGCGTCATACTTTTTAAATAATGTAGTTTTTCAAACAAATTTTCTTTTTTCAGTTTAAAGTGACTATTTTAAAACATGTTGTATATTCAGCATATAAGAACATCGTCTCCATACCGATTTTTTCGCACTGATTTTACTTTCTTAAGGTCGTCGACAATAATAATTACTAATTCGACCTTATATTTCCGAAAAGTTATTGGAACGCAAAATGGTCGTAATTCGATTTGCCAAATATATGGCGCGCCTTTGATTTTGGGGCCCACGCCACGTCCAAACTAATTGCGTTTATAATCGTATTGTCAGTCGCCTACTTAATAATTGCATTGTAAATAAAGTAAAAGTAATTTGCCTCGTATTATAGGCAAAAGATGATATAAACATTAAGGCGGCGGAAAACTAATTGCTAAACACCTGAGGTTCTCATGTAGGTAGTGTTATTTACTTTTGCGAACAATGATTTATTTTTGTGGTTAGAGGATTTGTTAGAAGTGTAAAACTAATATTTGTAATATTATCTATTTTTGTCTTTCCGTTTAAATATGCAGTCTTCTTTACTGGTACCGTTATTGTCAATGGCGTCTTTGAACACAAGGTTGGTTACATAATGTAGCAAATATTGTTAGTTTTAAAGTTAGAAAATTTTAAAATTCATTAAACGAGCGTCAAACATGAGCCAGGCACGGTCTCCTGTGACGTAGTAAGGGACATAGTAAGCCAGGACGCGAATTACTCATTCCACTGAAATTCGGTCTTGTAAAAAATATCTGATTGGGACAGCTGTTACTCTGGTTTGAAGACAATTGAACAACACAACGCTTAAACGCCATTTTATGCACTGGAAGAGACAACTTCCTAAACACAAATCACTATAACATAACCTACAATTTTACTTCCGTCTTCTTCGATCAACAGTTGTTGACGTTTTGGTTGAAATTGATCTTAGATCCGTGTGCATTCCGTCTCACTCAGCTCACTATGAAGAGAAGAGAGATAGGGCACAGGTCCCTTTCTACGTCACAAATACATGGTGTACCAAATAAGTATGGCTGAGTTTTATTCGCAGTAATCATGTTGGGTTTTTAAAAAAGAAAAAATATGTGGAAATTATTTTTCGACGTACTACTAATTATCATTTGACTGTTTTTCATCGTTTTGGGCTTGACAATTGAGCAGAATGATTGAAAATAGTCCGGTAAGTCAGTTTTCAAGATATTTGAGTGTTTTTCGTCGTTTTGGACTTGATAATTGACTAGAATGACTGCAAATAATGCGGTAAGTTAGTTTTTATGATATTTGACTGTTTTTCATCGTTTTGGGCTTGACAATTGACTAGAATGACTGAAAATTGACCGGTAAGTGAGTTTTCATGATATTTGACTGTTTGTCATCGTTTTGGGCTTGACAATTGACTAGAATGACTGCAAATAATCCAGTAAGTCAGTTTTCATGACATTTAATTGTTTTTCATCGTTTTGGACTTGACAATTGACTAGAATGACTGCAAATAGTCCGCTAAGTCAGTTTTCATGATATTTGACTGTTTGTCATCGTTTTGGGCTTGACAATTGACCAAAATGATTGAAAATCGTCCGGTAAGTCAGTTTTCAAGATATTTGAGTGTTTTTCGTCGTTTTGGACTTGATAATTGACTAGAATAACTGCAAATAGTCCGGTAAGTCAGTTTTCAAGATATTTGAGTGTTTTTCGTCGTTTTGGACTTGATAATTGACTAGAATGACTGCAAATAATGCGGTAAGTTAGTTTTTATGATATTTGACTGTTTGTCAGCGTTTTGGGCTTAACAATCGATTAGAATGATTGCAAATAGTCCGGTAAGTCAGGTTTCAAGATATTTGAGTGTTTTTCATCGTTTTGCACTTGATAATTGACTAGAATGACTGCAAATAGTCCGCTAAGTCAGTTTTCATGATATTTGACTGTTTGTCATCGTTTTGGGCTTGACAATTGACCAAAATGATTGAAAATCGTCCGGTAAGTCAGTTTTCAAGATATTTGAGTGTTTTTCGTCGTTTTGGACTTGATAAATGACTAGAATGACTGCAAATAATACGGTAAGTCAGTTTTCATGATATTTTACTGTTTGTCATCGTTTTGGGCTTGACAATTGAGCAGAATGATTGAAAATAGTCCGGTAAGTCAGTTTTCAAGATATTTGAGTGTTTTTCGTCGTTTTGGACTTGATAATTGACTAGAATGACTGCAAATAATGCGGTAAGTTAGTTTTTATGATATTTGACTGTTTTTCATCGTTTTGGGCTTGACAATTGACTAGAATGACTGAAAATTGACCGGTAAGTGAGTTTTCATGATATTTGACTGTTTGTCATCGTTTTGGGCTTGACAATTGACTAGAATGACTGCAAATAATCCAGTAAGTCAGTTTTCATGACATTTAATTGTTTTTCATCGTTTTGGACTTGACAATTGACTAGAATGACTGCAAATAGTCCGCTAAGTCAGTTTTCATGATATTTGACTGTTTGTCATCGTTTTGGGCTTGACAATTGACCAAAATGATTGAAAATCGTCCGGTAAGTCAGTTTTCAAGATATTTGAGTGTTTTTCGTCGTTTTGGACTTGATAATTGACTAGAATAACTGCAAATAGTCCGGTAAGTCAGTTTTCAAGATATTTGAGTGTTTTTCGTCGTTTTGGACTTGATAATTGACTAGAATGACTGCAAATAGTCCGCTAAGTCAGTTTTCATGATATTTGACTGTTTGTCATCGTTTTGGGCTTGACAATTGACCAAAATGATTGAAAATCGTCCGGTAAGTCAGTTTTCAAGATATTTGAGTGTTTTTCGTCGTTTTGGACTTGATAAATGACTAGAATGACTGCAAATAATACGGTAAGTTAGTTTTCATGATATTTTACTGTTTGTCATCGTTTTGGGCTTGACAATTGAGCAGAATGATTGAAAATAGTCCGGTAAGTCAGTTTTCAAGATATTTGAGTGTTTTTCGTCGTTTTGGACTTGATAATTGACTAGAATGACTGCAAATAATGCGGTAAGTTAGTTTTTATGATATTTGACTGTTTTTCATCGTTTTGGGCTTGACAATTGACTAGAATGACTGAAAATTGACCGGTAAGTGAGTTTTCATGATATTTGACTGTTTGTCATCGTTTTGGGCTTGACAATTGACTAGAATGACTGCAAATAATCCAGTAAGTCAGTTTTCATGACATTTAATTGTTTTTCATCGTTTTGGACTTGACAATTGACTAGAATGACTGCAAATAGTCCGCTAAGTCAGTTTTCATGATATTTGACTGTTTGTCATCGTTTTGGGCTTGACAATTGACCAAAATGATTGAAAATCGTCCGGTAAGTCAGTTTTCAAGATATTTGAGTGTTTTTCGTCGTTTTGGACTTGATAATTGACTAGAATAACTGCAAATAGTCCGGTAAGTCAGTTTTCAAGATATTTGAGTGTTTTTCGTCGTTTTGGACTTGATAATTGACTAGAATGACTGCAAATAATGCGGTAAGTTAGTTTTTATGATATTTGACTGTTTGTCAGCGTTTTGGGCTTAACAATCGATTAGAATGATTGCAAATAGTCCGGTAAGTCAGGTTTCAAGATATTTGAGTGTTTTTCGTCGTTTTGCACTTGATAATTGACTAGAATGACTGCAAATAGTCCGGTAAGTCAGGTTTCAAGATATTTGAGTGTTTTTCATCGTTTTGCACTTGATAATTGACTAGAATGACTGCAAATAGTCCGCTAAGTCAGTTTTCATGATATTTGACTGTTTGTCATCGTTTTGGGCTTGACAATTGACCAAAATGATTGAAAATCGTCCGGTAAGTCAGTTTTCAAGATATTTGAGTGTTTTTCGTCGTTTTGGACTTGATAAATGACTAGAATGACTGCAAATAATACGGTAAGTCAGTTTTCATGATATTTTACTGTTTGTCATCGTTTTGGGCTTGACAATTGAGCAGAATGATTGAAAATAGTCCGGTAAGTCAGTTTTCAAGATATTTGAGTGTTTTTCGTCGTTTTGGACTTGATAATTGACTAGAATGACTGCAAATAATGCGGTAAGTTAGTTTTTATGATATTTGACTGTTTTTCATCGTTTTGGGCTTGACAATTGACTAGAATGACTGAAAATTGACCGGTAAGTGAGTTTTCATGATATTTGACTGTTTGTCATCGTTTTGGGCTTGACAATTGACTAGAATGACTGCAAATAATCCAGTAAGTCAGTTTTCATGACATTTAATTGTTTTTCATCGTTTTGGACTTGACAATTGACTAGAATGACTGCAAATAGTCCGCTAAGTCAGTTTTCATGATATTTGACTGTTTGTCATCGTTTTGGGCTTGACAATTGACCAAAATGATTGAAAATCGTCTGGTAAGTCAGTTTTCAAGATATTTGAGTGTTTTTCGTCGTTTTGGACTTGATAATTGACTAGAATAACTGCAAATAGTCCGGTAAGTCAGTTTTCAAGATATTTGAGTGTTTTTCGTCGTTTTGGACTTGATAATTGACTAGAATGACTGCAAATAGTCCGCTAAGTCAGTTTTCATGATATTTGACTGTTTGTCATCGTTTTGGGCTTGACAATTGACCAAAATGATTGAAAATCGTCCGGTAAGTCAGTTTTCAAGATATTTGAGTGTTTTTCGTCGTTTTGGACTTGATAAATGACTAGAATGACTGCAAATAATACGGTAAGTTAGTTTTCATATTTTACTGTTTGTCATCGTTTTGGGCTTGACAATTGAGCAGAATGATTGAAAATAGTCCGGTAAGTCAGTTTTCAAGATATTTGAGTGTTTTTCGTCGTTTTGGACTTGATAATTGACTAGAATGACTGCAAATAATGCGGTAAGTTAGTTTTTATGATATTTGACTGTTTTTCATCGTTTTGGGCTTGACAATTGACTAGAATGACTGAAAATTGACCGGTAAGTGAGTTTTCATGATATTTGACTGTTTGTCATCGTTTTGGGCTTGACAATTGACTAGAATGACTGCAAATAATCCAGTAAGTCAGTTTTCATGACATTTAATTGTTTTTCATCGTTTTGGACTTGACAATTGACTAGAATGACTGCAAATAGTCCGCTAAGTCAGTTTTCATGATATTTGACTGTTTGTCATCGTTTTGGGCTTGACAATTGACCAAAATGATTGAAAATCGTCCGGTAAGTCAGTTTTCAAGATATTTGAGTGTTTTTCGTCGTTTTGGACTTGATAATTGACTAGAATAACTGCAAATAGTCCGGTAAGTCAGTTTTCAAGATATTTGAGTGTTTTTCGTCGTTTTGGACTTGATAATTGACTAGAATGACTGCAAATAATGCGGTAAGTTAGTTTTTATGATATTTGACTGTTTGTCAGCGTTTTGGGCTTAACAATCGATTAGAATGATTGCAAATAGTCCGGTAAGTCAGGTTTCAAGATATTTGAGTGTTTTTCGTCGTTTTGCACTTGATAATTGACTAGAATGACTGCAAATAGTCCGGTAAGTCAGGTTTCAAGATATTTGAGTGTTTTTCATCGTTTTGCACTTGATAATTGACTAGAATGACTGCAAATAGTCCGCTAAGTCAGTTTTCATGATATTTGACTGTTTGTCATCGTTTTGGGCTTGACAATTGACCAAAATGATTGAAAATCGTCCGGTAAGTCAGTTTTCAAGATATTTGAGTGTTTTTCGTCGTTTTGGACTTGATAAATGACTAGAATGACTGCAAATAATACGGTAAGTCAGTTTTCATGATATTTTACTGTTTGTCATCGTTTTGGGCTTGACAATTGAGCAGAATGATTGAAAATAGTCCGGTAAGTCAGTTTTCAAGATTTTTGAGTGTTTTTCGTCGTTTTGGACTTGATAAATGACTAGAATGACTGCAAATAATACGGTAAGTCAGTTTTCATGATATTTGACTGTTTGTCATCGTTTTGGGCTTGACAATTGAGCAGAATGATTGAAAATAGTCCGGTAAGTCAGTTTTCAAGATTTTTGAGTGTTTTTCGTCGTTTTGGACTTGATAATTGACTAGAATGACTGCAAATAGTCCGCTAAGTCAGTTTTCAAGATATTGAATTGTTTTTCATCTCTTTGGGCTTGACAATCGACTAGAATGACTTCAACTAGTCCGCTAAGTAAGTTTTCATAATATTTGATTGTTTTTCATCGTTTTGGGGAATTGACTAAAATGACTGCAAATAATCCGGTAAGTGAGTTTCTATGATATGATACCCTGTATATGGAAAAGTCATTCGATTCAGCTTGTCAAGCGCTGCAAAATAAGCTAAAATGTGTCAAACAAAACAGTTTCCGAGATATTTATAGGATCAAACCTAACCTAACCTAAAAAAATTGCTTAAAAAGTGACATTAGTGCGTTCAAATAATTTAAATTGGACAACCTGTATATTAATACGTCATACAATTCAGCAGACCAAACAAGACCAATGCACATTCTCTAGGAAATTCCACTAGAACTCAATATTTTTGACTTTTATACAAAAAAATTCATATAAAATAAGAAAGCGAAAAAAAAACACACCTAAAGGTAAACTTTTAGGGTCTCCAAACAAACAATCATCCCCTAAACTGCATCTAAAACCCTTCTTATCTCCCGGTAGTTCCATGGACAGAATCGCGACATCTTCGTTCCGATCTTTGGCCCTACGAATTCGATCTTCTCCCACTGTTTTAGTTTGCAGATTCAGCTTTTTAAAATCACTTAAAACGCCCGCCATACCGACCGTCGTACACTGGATACACTGCACACTTGTCCCGCTTTAATTACATCACATTTGTTTTGGGTACCGAAATGCTGTCGGAAAAACAGCAGATTTTTACGGGCGTACGACGAAACGGGTACCGTCCGCACCGGTCGAGAAGTAATGTAGAAAGAAGCTTTAACTTGAGCTTTGAGTCATCGTGATCGTTTCGATGTCGGAGAACACGAAGCCAAATTCATTTCGAATCGAAAGAAACATTTTACTTGCCGTGTCAGGCCACAGCCATAGGACAAGGTGAAATTAACTTAACCTACACGCCAGAATTGAATAGAGATATCCGGAATATAGTTGCTGGTTTGATTTTTACGTAAATCTGCGCCAAACTCATCTGCAGTAATTTGAAAAAGGTGTACAAATAGGTCTGTTCGTAGAGAGAATCTCCAACTAGTAATCAGAAAAATAGATACATATCCCATTGGGCACAAGTCAGAAAACGTCATAGTCACGTGAGCATTCAACCAATGAAACTTGACATTTACTCTGTTTCTGAGTTGGAAACCAGTCAGGGATTGCCTCTGCGAACATTCCTAATAATTATCCAATAAGTGTTTTGATAGTCAGATACTTAGAGATAAGGATGCTTAATCATAAATAACAAGCGTAAGTAGGATTTTCCCAAAAGATAAACAATGCAATCAGTGTCTATGAAGAAGAGAAGTTTTGCAACATTTCTATGATTCACTGAAGGTTTTGAAACCTTTTGCAGTATTTTTAGACATTCTGCAACATTTCTAGGCCTATTTTTTTTAAATATTACTAGATTGTTTTCAACATTTTTAGACATTTTGGAAAGTTCTTAGTCCATTTTCAACATTTTCTAGGCTTTTGCAAGATTTCTAAGACTTACTGAAGGTTTTGAAACCTTTTGCAACGTTCTTTAAATCTTCTGAACCATTTCTAGACTTTTTTCAAATTACTAGAATGTTTTCAACATTCTTAGACATTCTGGAAAGTTCCTAGTCCATTTTCAACATTTGCTAGATGTTTTGCAAGATTTCTAGGACTTACTGAAGATTTTGAAACCTTTTCCAACACTTTTAAGGTCTTCTGCAACATTCCTAGACCTTTTTAAACATTACTACCCTTTTTTCAACATTTTTAGACATTCTGGAAAGCTCCTAGTCCTTTTTCAATTTTTGCTAGACCTTTTCCAACATTTCTAGGACACTGAAGGGTTTGAAACCTTTTGCAACGTTCTTTAGATCTTCTGCACCATTTCTAGACCTTTTTAAATATTCTTAGATTGTTTTCAAATTTTTTAGACATTCTGGAAAGTTCTTAGTCCTTTTTCAACATTTGCTAGACCTTTTCCAAGATTTCTAGGACTTACTGAAGGTTTTGAACCTTTTGCAACGTTCTTTAGACCTTCTGTACCATTTCTATACCTTTTTCAACGTTACCAGATTGTTTTCAACATTTTTAGACATTCTGGAAAGCTCCTAGTCCTTTTTCAATTTTTGCTAGACCTTTTCCAAGATTTCTAGGACTTACTGAAGGTTTTGAACCTTTTGCAACGTTCTTTAGACCTTCTGTACCATTTCTATACCTTTTTCAACGTTACCAGATTGTTTTCAACATTTTTAGACATTCTGGAAAGCTCCTAGTCCTTTTTCAATTTTTGCTAGACCTTTTCCAAGATTTCTAGGACTTACTGAAGGTTTTGAACCTTTTGCAACGTTCTTTAGACCTTCTGTACCATTTCTATACCTTTTTCAACGTTACCAGATTGTTTTCAACATTTTTAGACATTCTGGAAAGCTCCTAGTCCTTTTTCAATTTTTGCTAGACCTTTTCCAAGATTTCTAGGACTTACTGAAGGTTTTGAACCTTTTGCAACGTTCTTTAGACCTTCTGTACCATTTCTATACCTTTTTCAACGTTACCAGATTGTTTTCAACATTTTTAGACATTCTGGAAAGCTCCTAGTCCTTTTTCAATTTTTGCTAGACCTTTTCCAAGATTTCTAGGACTTACTGAAGGTTTTGAACCTTTTGCAACGTTCTTTAGACCTTCTGTACCATTTCTATACCTTTTTCAACGTTACCAGATTGTTTTCAACATTTTTAGACATTCTGGAAAGCTCCTAGTCCTTTTTCAATTTTTGCTAGACCTTTTCCAAGATTTCTAGGACTTACTGAAGGTTTTGAACCTTTTGCAACGTTCTTTAGACCTTCTGTACCATTTCTATACCTTTTTCAACGTTACCAGATTGTTTTCAACATTTTTAGGCATTCTGGAAAGCTCCTAGTCCTTTTTCAATTTTTGCTAGACCTTTTCCAACATTTCTAGGACACTGAAGGGTTTGAAACCTTTTGCAACGTTCTTTAGATCTTCTGCACCATTTCTAGACCTTTTTAAATATTCTTAGATTGTTTTCAAATTTTTTAGACATTCTGGAAGGTTCTTAGTCGATTTTCAACATTTTCTAGGCTTTTGCAAGATTTCTAAGACTTACTGAAGGTTTTGAAACCTTTTGCAACGTTCTTTAAATCTTCTGAACCATTTCTAGACTTTTTTCAAAATTACTAGAATGTTTTCAACATTCTTAGACATTCTGGAAAGTTCCTAGTCCTTTTTCAACATTTGCTAGACGTTTTGCAAGATTTCTAGGACTTACTGAAGGTTTTGAAACCTTTTGCAACATTCTTTAGATCTTCTGCACCATAACTATACCTTTTTCAACGTTACCAGATTGTTTTCAACATTTTTAGGCATTCTGGAAAGTTCCTAGTCCTTTTTCAACAATTGCTAGACCTTTTAAAACATTCTTAGATTGTTTTCAAATTTTTTAGATATTCTGGTAAGTTCCTAGTCCTTTTTCAACATTTGCTAGACGTTTTGCAAGATTTTTAGGACTTACTGAAGATTTTGAAACCTTTTCCAACACTTTTAAGATCTTTTGCAACATTCCTAGAGCTTTTTAAACATTACTAGGCTTTTTCAACATTTTTAGACATTCTGAAAAGTTCCTAGTCCTTTTTCAACAATTGCTAGACCTTTTCCAAGATTTCTAGGACTTACTGAAGGTTTTGAACCTTTTGCAACGTTCTTTAGACCTTCTGTACCATTTCTATACCTTTTTCAACGTTACCAGATTGTTTTCAACATTTTTAGGCATTCTGGAAAATTCCTAGTCCTTTTTCAATAATTGCTAGACCTATTGCAAGATTTCTAGGACTTACTGAAGGTGTTGAAACCTTTTGCATTACTTTTAAGATCTTCTGCAACATTCCTAGACCTTTTTAAACATTCTTAGATTTTTTTCAAAATTTTTAGACATTCTGGAAAGTTCTTAGTCCTTTTTCAACATTTGCTAGACCTTTTGCAAGACTTCTAGGACTTACTGAAGGTGTTGAAACCTTTTGCAACGTTCTTTATGTCTTCTGCACCATTTCTATACCTTTTTCAACGTTACCAGATTGTTTTCAACATTTTTAGGCATTCTGGAAAGTTCCTAGTCCTTTTTCAACAATTGCTAGACCTTTTAAAACATTCTTAGATTGTTTTCAAACTTTTTAGATATTCTGGTAAGTTCCTAGTCCTTTTTCAACATTTGCTAGACCTTTTCCAAGATTTCTAGGACTTACTGAAGGTTTTGAACCTTTTGCAACGTTCTTTAGACCTTCTGTACCATTTCTATACCTTTTTCAACGTTACCAGATTGTTTTCAACATTTTTAGGCATTCTGGAAAATTCCTAGTCCTTTTTCAATAATTGCTAGACCTTTTCCAAGATTTCTAGGAGTTACTGAAGGTTTTGAAACCTTTTGCAGTATTTTTAGACATTCTGCAACATTTCTAGCCTTTTTTTAAATATTACTAGATGGTTTTCAACATTTTTAGACATTCTGGAAAGTTACTAGTCCTTTTTCAACATTTGCTAGACCTTTTGCAAGATTTCTAGGACTTACTGAAGATTTTGAAACCTTTTGCCACGTTCTTTATATCTTCTGCACCATTTCTATACCTTTTTCAACGTTACCAGATTGTTTTCAACATTTTTAGGCATTCTGGAAAGTTCCTAGTCCTTTTTCAACAATTGCTAGACCTTTTAAAACATTCTTAGATTGTTTTCAAATTTTTTAGACATTCTGGAAAGTTCTTAGTCCATTTTCAACATTTGCTAGACGTTTTGCAAGATTTCTAGGACTTACTGAAGGTTTTGAAGCCTTTTGCATCTTCTGCAACATTTCTAGGCCTTTTTAAACATTTCTAGACTTTTTAAAACATCTTTAAACATTCTGGAAAGTTCCTAGATTTTTTGCAACATTTTAGATATTCTGGTAAGTTCCTAGTCCTTTTTCAACATTTGCTAGACCTTTTCCAAGATTTCTAGGACTTACTGAAGGTGTTGAAACCGTTTTCAACGTTCTTTAGATCTTTTGCACCATTTATAGACCTTTTTAAACATTACCAGATTGTTTTCAACATTTTTAGACATTCTGGAAAGTTCCTAGTCCTTTTTCAACATTTGCTAGACCTCTTGCAAGATTTCTAGGAGTTACTGAAGGTTTTGAAACCTTTTGCAGTATTTTTAGACATTCTGCAACATTTCTAGACTTTTTTTAAATATTACTAGATTGTTTTCAACATTTTTAGACATTCTGGAAAGTTTCTAGTCCTTTTTCAACATTTGCTAGACCTCTTGCAAGATTTCTAAGACTTACTAAGGTTTTGAAACCTTTTGCAACGTTCTTTAGATCTTCTGTACCATTTCTATACCTTTTTCAACGTTCCTAGATTTTTTGCAACATTTTAGATATTCTGGTAAGTTCCTAGTCCTTTTTCAACATTTGCTAGACCTTTAGCAAGATTTCTAGGACTTACTGAAGGTTTTGAAACCTTTTGCATCGTTCTTTAGATCTTCTGCATCATTTCTAGACCATTTCAAACATTACCAGATTGTTTTCAACATTCTTAGACATCCTGGAAAGTTCCTAGTCTTTGTTTTCAACATTTTTAGACATTCTGGAAAGTTCCTAGTGCTTTTTCAACATTTGCTAGACCTTTTCCAAGATTTCTAGACCTTTTTAAACATTTCTAGACTTTTTAAAACATCTTTAAACATTCTGCAAAGTTCCTAGATCTTTAGCAACATTTCTAGGCTTCTTTAACATTTTAGACATTCTGTCAAGTTCTTAGTTCTTTTTCAGCATTTTCTAGACCTTCTGAAAAATTTCTAGGACTTACTGAAGGTTTTGAAACCGTCTTCAACGTTTTTTAGATCTTTTGCACCATTTCTAGACCTTTTTAAACATTCTTAGATTGTTTTCAACATTTTTAGACATTCTGGAAAGTTCTTAGTCCTTTTCAACATTTGCTAGTCGTTTTGCAAGATGTCCAGGACTTACTGAAGGCTTCCACATCTTCAGTAAGTTTTGAAACATCTTTAAACATTCTTCAAAGTTCCTAGATCTTTTGCAACTTTACTAGACATTTTGCAAAATTCGTAGATCTTTGGGAATTCCGTACCTCCGCCAGTTTTAGTGTTTGAGCGACTGTAAAAAGCTCAAAACGTTTATCTTAATCTGCTCTTTCACTTCGTCCTAACCGCAATACGATTGAACATATTCAAGTCCAAAAAACAAAAAAAAAAACAGAGTTTACCCGGCTCTAAGTAGGTGTAAGTCTATTAGATGCAGAAGGTAATTCTAAACATTTTTGGTTATTTGCAAATACTTCCGTGACTCTAACTGTTTTCGAGAAATTTCTTTTTTTTCTATTTTTTTGTTGGAAATCGCATTAAAATTTTCAAAATTCCGTATTTCTGCCACTTTTGGGCTTTCAGCGACTGTAAAAAGCTCAAAATGTTCACTTTGATCTTTCACCACGTGACAGAATTTTTAAATTTTCAAGTCACCTAACTGAATTAGATATTTTGAATTTATTTGATTTTTTTCGCATGTTTAAACATGACAGTAGGCAAAAATAGAAAAGCAAATTTAACCTAATTTTTGAAAAATTTTGTATAACAACATTTGCAACTTAACAGGCAAAACAATTGATTTTTAATTACTTTTCCACATCCTGTGCTTTCTTCTATTTACTACATTATTCTGTATTAATTTTTGACATTAATCACATTCAACAATATGGATCTCATCAGTATATGATGTAATTACAAGCAGTATACAGTGTGTGACCCATCGAAAGTGGTCTTCTATACAACCATTAAGCTCTAAAAGGATAATTAATTCATCACAAGTTCAATTATATGGAATGCAGTAACCATTTCCCTAAAAGGCAATAGTTACCATTTCAAAATCCACACAACATTGATTCGAATTGCGACCATTTTAGTTATTCATACTTGACTCGACCTTACTAAACTTACAGTCTCTCCTTCATTTTATTGCGACTTTGCATGTGCATATAACGAATAAGGTGTACGTTTTTTCCATATATGCTGTGTTATTTTTGCGGTCAAATACGATTATTTGTTTATTAGTAAAAAAAAACGAATAATATAATATTTATAACCTTTCAACTAAAACGACGATAATTCCTAAACTAACCGAAAAATCATCACTGTTTCCAGCCCACAATTCGTTAAGTTTACTTAAGCAACTACCTAAATATGATAATATTTATATAGTTTTAACATCTGACTCATTTCTGAAAATAAAATAAATACTTTTAAACACGAGTGCTGCGGTTATAGTCCATGTTGTGTGATTCTTATAATATATTACGAAAGATTTGTTTTTAGATTTAAATTTTAGAATAATATACACTCGATTAGTTCATCATTTTTGCCACAATTTGTATTTATGTTTACCATTAACAATGTTTCTTTATATATTTTTTTAACATTTAGTTTTATGATAAAATGTAATTTTACAACGATTATACATTCATATAAAGGTTTTTACATATTTCTTTTTTTAATTTTTTACAGGTATCTTATTGTTTAACATTCAAGATTCTTTTTGTACTTTGTTATGAAATAAGTTGCTTTTCAACTGCATTGCACTCACACTACTTCAAGTCACTAAGTTCAAACGCTTGTAACTTTGTGCCAGTGACAGTTATGACAAAAAGTGTGGTTAGGGGATTTTAAGAAAATTTCAAGAGCTTTCTAATGGTTTTTTAACGCACTTTGTAACGTTTGAAATAACGTAGTTACGAGCTGTCAAAATGACAAACTGCATTGCACTCACACTACTTCAAGTCACTAAGTTTAAACGTTTGTAACTTTGTGCCAGTGACAGTTATGACAAAAAGTGTGGTTAAGTGATTTAAAGAAAATTTCAAGAGCTTTCGAATGGTTTTTTAACACACTTTGTAACGTTTGAAACAACGTAGTTACGAGCTGTTAAAATGACAAACTCACACTACTTCAAGTCACTAAGTTCAAACGCTTGTAACTTCGGGCCAGTGACAGTTATGGAAAAAAGTGTGGTTAGGTGATTTAAAGAAAATTTCAAGAGCTTTCTAATAGTTTTTAACGAACTTTGTAACGTTACAAACAACGTAGTTACGAGCTGTCAAAATGACAAACTCACGCTACTTCAAGTCACTAAGCTCAAACGCTTGTAACTTCGGGCCAATGACAGTTATGGAAAAAAGTGTGATTAGGTGATTTAAAGAAAATTTCAAGAGCTTTCGAATGGTTTTTTAACGCACTTTGTAACGTTACAAACAACGTAGTTACGAGCTGTCAAAGTAACACACTGTTTTACAAACACACATTTTTATTGTTTACTATTTTTTAAGTAATGAAAGTCGAATATCTCGGAAACGGTTAGAGTTAGAAAATTTTTGAAAGAGACCAAAAATGTTTAAAATGACTTTCTGCACCTAATGAACTAGGTTTGCACCCACTTCAAATCGGGTGAATTTAATCATAACTGGCAAAGCGTTCAAATTTAACTATTCTTCTTTAGGTTTTTTGAACACCCTGTATATGTTTAATCATGCTGTGGTTAGCACAAGGTGACAGAGGAGTTCGAGACGAACAATTCGAGCTTTTCATAGTCGCGGAAACTTCATAAATGGAGGATATAAGAAATTTTCAAAATTTTAATGCAATTTTCAAAAAAAGAGTGAAAAAAGTCGAATATCTCCGAAACGGTTGGAGTTAATTTTGCAAGAGACCAAAACTGTTGGTATCAATCTTTGGACGTAACTTTTGAACGAAAAAATGCCGATTTTCCTAAAAACTAGGGAAAAGATTACTATAAAGCCAACCCTGTAGTTTTTACCATAAATTTGTGGTTTTTTTGAGATTTAAAAAGTAATATTTCCCAATTTTACATTTTTTACATAGTTTTCCCACGTTTTAAAGATCTTTTCGGAAAAATTCTGTTTTCTACCCCAAAGTTTACCAATAAAACTACTAGATTAAATAAAAATAGTATCGATCACAAAATCTAGCCCTGCAGACTCTCACTTTTTGCCTTGTAACTCCTTAACGAGGCCCTTAAGGACAAAAACACTTTGATACAATCTTCTAGAAGATAAAATTTCCTACAACTCTTCTTATTTACACTTTTTTGTAACTAATCATATATCGGAGCTACGCTCAGTTGAAATGGAGTTTGTTCAAAATGTTTGGTGTTTTAACACATTTTAACTTCTTAAGAAGATCCTGACTGACTTTGATACAATTTTGTAGAAGATGAAATTTCCTACAACTTTGGTGGTTTACCTAATGTTAACCAAGTCTCTTCACATCTCAAAGACATTAATTAACAAAATTGATTTTTTCGTGAAATTTCTTTGATTCGTAGGCGCAAGATGACATCATTTTAACCGTATAACAAACACCTTGGCTGTATTTAACGGTATGACATACAACATGACTTATACCAACCTCATTTGGAGGTAATATTTATGATTAAAACGCTGTAAAGTAGCCGACAGTGGGTTTCGGGCCCACGCTAAGCCAGTGACGTTCTGTTTGCCTTGTAAAGAATTGTTATTATCGTACCAAAAAATACTATATTGGAAATAAATTATTATTCACGGACTTTCACTGATTTCGACAATACACACATCCAAATTATAATAACATTCAATAAAAAGAGCGATTTGCATAATTAAATTATGAATTTATTGGCATTAAAAATGATAAAACTGACATCCCAAAGTGTTTGATTTACGTTTTTTTTTTGTATCAGAATATTTAGATATTAATATTGCATTGATGTCAGACAAATGGTGGAAAACCTTGTCCATAACAAATATCTGGATTATTAAACCAGAAATTCCCACAAGCATGAACAGCATCGTCGGAGAAAGCAAATTATTATTTAAATAGGTAGATAATACCTTGTGGGAGCTATTGATTCATTTTTCTGACTGTAGATGGCGCGTTTACGCTAATAGGAGTTTTGAGAATAGGGTTATAGTCGTTGTACGTCGTCTTTTCTTACCTGCTTTGAAGCTTTGATGACATCCATCGCACCTAGAGGCGAATTGCTCGTCATAGCAACGAACGCAGTAAATGCGATCTCCCTTGGAACCAAACTGTCTGTCTACCAAAGATTCACCGCAGGAGGTGCACAAAAAGCATGCTTCGTGCCAGTGCTTGTCCTTGTATGACAGGTCCTAAAATTAAAAGGAAGAATAGTGTCATTGTAGTAAAGAAGAAGAACAGTCATGCAGAGTGTTATAATAATTTTTCCAAAATTTTCCAATTTTTTTTTAAATTCTACTTTTGTTGTAATTAACGAATTAGTTTTAAGTCACCACTTATGTTATTATTAGGTTTACTCAACATGAATTTGCTCATCTAAAAACGAACTAGTTATTGGAAATTGAACAAAAGAATGCATCAAAAAAGTAAAAAAAATAGTCGAAGTTTGATGCCCTCTAGCAGTCAAACCCTCCAACCTATTAACCAAAGTTGGGATATTTTTAGAAAGCTTATTTCATTGGCTATCCATTGAGGTATAAAACTCTACTAAAAATAGTGCTAATAAGCGACTTATTCAGGATTAAACCACAGGATGCACCAAAAAAGTGATACAAAAATAGGTCAACTTTCACGCTCTCTAGCGGCCAAACCCTCTAACCTATTAACCAAAGTTGGTATATTTTTAGACAGCTTATTTCATTGGCTATCCATTGAGGTATAAAACTCTACTAAAAATAGTGCAAATAAGCGACTTATTCAGGATTAAACCACAGGATGCACCAAAAAAGTGATACAAAAATTGGTCAAATTTCACGCTCTCTAGCGGCCAAACCCTCTAACCTATTAACCAAAGTTGGTATATTTTTAGACAGCTTATTTCATTGGCTATCCATTGAGGTATAAAACTCTACTAAAAATAGTGCTAATAAGCGACTTATTCAGGATTAAACCACAGGATGCACCAAAAAAGTGATACAAAAATTGGTCAAATTTCACGCTCTCTAGCGGCCAAACCCTCTAACCTATTAACCAAAGTTGGTATATTTTTAGACAGCTTATTTCATTGGCTATCCATTGAGGTATAAAACTCTACTAAAAATAGTGCAAATAAGCGACTTATTCAGGATTAAACCACAGGATGCACCAAAAAAGTGATACAAAAATAGGTCAACTTTCACGCTCTCTAGCGGCCAAACCCTCTAACCTATTAACCAAAGTTGGTATATTTTTAGACAGCTTATTTCATTGGCTATCCATTGAGGTATAAAACTCTACTAAAAATAGTGCTAATAAGCGACTTATTCAGGATTAAACCACAGGATGCACCAAAAAAGTGATACAAAAATTGGTCAAATTTCACGCTCTCTAGCGGCCAAACCCTCTAACCTATTAACCAAAGTTGGTATATTTTTAGACAGCTTATTTCATTGGCTATCCATTGAGGTATAAAACTCTACTAAAAATAGTGCAAATAAGCGACTTATTCAGGATTAAACCACAGGATGCACCAAAAAAGTGATACAAAAATTGGTCAACTTTCACGCTCTCTAGCGGCCAAACCCTCTAACCTATTAACCAAAGTTGGTATATTTTTAGACAGCTTATTTCATTGGTTATCCATTGAGGTATAAAACTCTACTAAAAATAGTGCTAATAAGCGATTTATTTAGGATTAAACCACAGGATGCACCAAAAAAGTGATACAAAAATTGGTCAACTTTCACGCTCTCTAGCGGCCAAACCCTCTAACCTATTAACCAAAGTTGGTATATTTTTAGACAGCTTATTTCATTGGCTATCCATTGAGGTATAAAACTCTACTAAAAATAGTGCAAATAAGCGACTTATTCAGGATTAAACCACAGGATGCACCAAAAAAGTGATACAAAAATTGGTCAAATTTCACGCTCTCTAGCGGCCAAACCCTCTAACCTATTAACCAAAGTTGGTATATTTTTAGACAGCTTATTTCATTGGCTATCCATTGAGGTATAAAACTCTACTAAAAATAGTGCAAATAAGCGACTTATTCAGGATTAAACCACAGGATGCACCAAAAAAGTGATACAAAAATTGGTCAACTTTCACGCTCTCTAGCGGCCAAACCCTCTAACCTATTAACCAAAGTTGGTATATTTTTAGACAGCTTATTTCATTGGTTATCCATTGAGGTATAAAACTCTACTAAAAATAGTGCTAATAAGCGATTTATTTAGGATTAAACCACAGGATGCACCAAAAAAGTGATACAAAAATTGGTCAACTTTCACGCTCTCTAGCGGCCAAACCCTCTAACCTATTAACCAAAGTTGGGATATTTTTAGAAAGCTCATTTCATTGCCTATCCATTGAGGTATAAAACTCTAAAAAAGTGCAAATAAGTGAGTTATTGAGGATTAACATCAAAAGGATACACAAACAAAGTTGGTCAATGTTGACACCCTCTAGCGGCCAAAGGCACCACTAATCAATAGATTTTTATACGTCAATGGAAAACTCATTTTATTTCCTGTCCATCGACATATAAACGTATATACAGAGTGTTGCAAATACGGGTGTTATCTAGGGTTTATGGACAGAGTGCACCACTAGTTAAAGGCAAATTTGACCCTGAAAAATTAGGAAAACACGGTCACGTGACCTGCTAGGTCTTCAACGATGTAATGCTTAGAAATTTAATGAAAAAACTGTTTTTGCAAATAACATTTTTCGTAAGAGTCAAATTTGCTTGAAACACCGCTACTATCCTAATGGGTTTTGCGTTATGTTGGTCACTTAGTACAAGCAAAAATCGACCTTAAGAACTTTATTTCTACAGTTTTGCTACGGCTCTAGATTTGACAATCCCTGTGCTAGATTTGTGCCAAATATCAGGGGCGTACCTGCCCGATTTAAAAAAAAATGCCTCAAAATAATTAGAGTGGTAACAGTTAGTCAATTTTGAATCCTAACGAAATGACTGTGTTGTGAAACGAAATTTCAGCCAAATCTGGAAAACCAGAATAGCATTCCTGCAAGCAATATGCATACACATTTGAATTAACTTCAGTCATAGAACATAAGCAATAAAGTGATCATCATAATATGATTCTGGAGTAGCTATTCCTCATTATGCTAACTCAGCTGCCAGTTTCTAGTTCTTCAATTGATATTTCGTCTTTTGTACTTATTGGTTGGACGTTTTAAGAAAACAAACTTACTTTAGAATCGATACCAATCGTTCTGCTACATTTTTCGCAAGCGTTTGCAAACACTGACTCATAACAGGAAACGCAGTAAGGATGATCATCTCGTAGGACGTATCGTTGTCCAGTCAAACTTTCGTCACACTGCCAGCAACAGAAGTGTTGTCCGTGCCAGTCTTTGTTGACTGCCTTAGTGTATTCTCCGCTAAAAATAAGCTGAAAACAAAAAAAAAATCAAAATACGAAGTAAACCAATGACAAAAATGTTAAGTTAAACAAATTAGCTTATTCATTTCAAAGTTACAGATTTACTAGCAAATTAAATATACAGTCCGGTTCACGAAAGTTGACCATCACGTGACAAAAACAATTAAGACACATACGTATTTCTGAGACTGATTCGCCAACATGACAACTGACATTTGACGTTAGTCATGAAAAGATTTCTCGAGTTTCTTTAGTGACGTGATGGTCAACTTTAGAGAAACGGACTATAGTTTTGATTTGATCCAATTTGTTTCTTCTGATTTCTGCTATCTTTACAAGAAAATGAGATATGATAGTGCAAGTAGACATTTTACTGTCATTCTTAGCTCGTTTTTTCCACTTTTTAGCAAATATTTCCTTTATAAGTCCAGTTATGGCACAACTGTCCTCTTTGACTTATGTATAGAGTAAAATTTCTTGCTTTCCGAAAAAAAAAAAAAAAAAAAAAAAAATTGTTATTTTAGCTGATTTATGTCCTTAGCTGTCTGTCTGATCAAATCAGATGTTTGTAAATAAAAACGAGTTTTTCTAGATAATCTATCACTAACAAGAGTAGAACTAACAGATATTAAAAAGTTTTACATAAAATTAATAATTAATATAATAAATACCCCACAAGTTAGAAGTAAAGAAATAATTTGTACCAACTTTTGAAATGTTGCCAAATTGCAATTTTTCAATATTTTTTTACATTTTAGCAACGTTGCTAAACTGCTATTTTCCTAAATTTGTAACAACCTTCCGCAATGTTGTCAAATTTCCATTTTTTGTCATTGAAAACTTTTAACGATGCTGAACCGACAATTCTCCTAAATTATTTCCAAATTTTTACAGTGTTGCCAAATCGTTATTTTCTGTAATTTTGAACCAAATTTTTACAATAATTTGTAATTTTTCTTAATTTATTCTCAAATGTTTGCAGTGCTGCCAAATGGTCATGTTCTCATTAAAAATCAAGGATTATGTTTTAGTTAGCAGGGTTGCCAGATCCGTCAACTCAATTTCCCCAGTCGAAATAAAAAATCCCCAAAACATACTTTCATAGATTATAAGTTGTTACTCCTGAATTTTAATACAATTCAATATTCTCTCTTCGTTTTTTTCAAACTGCCACTTTAAAAATGACAGGTGTCCTTATTCGACAAGTGCTAACTTGGTTACTATGACAGCTAGAAAACTCGTTCAAACGTCAAAGTGTAGCCCATAATTTTGACCTTCTTTTAACTCTACACAATTTTCTTTCAAAAATTACAAATAACCGAGATATTTGATGGGAAATAGAGCAGTGCAAAGGAACAAGCTTTTTAAAGATGTCACAATTTGACAACTCCTAACTTTGTTCCTGTGACAGTCAGAATGTTCGTTCAAACGTCAAAATGTAGCTAAAAATTTCTGCTTTCTTTTGTCAAGAAAGAGTTTTTATGAAAAACACACTAATAACTGAGAAAATTGGCCTGTTGTGCACGCCAATTGAAGTATACTCCCTTTCACAGAATTTGAAGGTATAGTGTGTTCCTTACAAACCGAAACTGTCCAAAAAGACCTAATATGTAAGCAAATTGGTGTAATCGGATTACAATTGCTTTGTAAAGTCGATTCCACCGATTTTAAAATTATTTCGTATTTTTCTACTTTCTTCAACTTTTTCATTCTTTCTACTATTTTATTACATATGACGGTCCTTATTTGACAGACTATGACAGTTAGGAATTTTGTTAAAACGTCAAAATATAGCCCGTAATTTCAGCATATTTTCTTCTCAACACAATTTTCTTTCAACAATTACAAATTACCAAGATATTTGATCGGAAATAGAGCAGTACAAGTAAATAAGCATTTTAAGGATGTCACAATTTGACAGCTCCTAACTTGGTTCCTGTGAAAGTTAGAATGTTCGTTCAAACGTCAAAACGTAGCTTTTAAAATCTACTTTCTTTTGTCAAGAAAGAGTTTTTATGAAAAACCCACTAATAACTGAGAAAACTGGCCTGGAACATGGTTGTGCACGAAAAAACTTCAAAACAAAACCCCCTCAGATTTTGAAGTTAAAATGCATTCCTCATAAAACTGTATCAAAAGCACTGAATTCCCCAGTTTTTCTTTGAGAAATATTTTTCTTAAGAAGTCCCCCGGAAAAAAAAACCTCCACTTTTTGGAAAAAATCCCTTAATCTGGCAATCCTGCCAGCAAAAAGAGGGTAATTAACTCTTCTTACATAATAAAAACAATATGAAAACACTGTGTCCTCATTAATATCATGATAAATCAGTGTCATTCATTATACTTATTTATTATTATGTGACTTTACAGTTGTGAATTGATGCACTTGTACTAAATATACTAAAGGTAATTTTGGTGACGCATTGGAATATAAATAGGCAAAAATACACTTAATTCAAAATGTCTGCCAAAATATCTATTTCAATATAACAGTCATTGCCAAACTTAAAATCTTCTAATCTATTCGGTATAATAATTAAGAAGTTAGTACCACAATACTTTTTGTGTGCATAATTATTATTGTTTTACCAGAATTTCAGTAGAAAAAGCTCAAAATTGGCACACGCAATTCCTGGCAAGTGCAAACCAAATTTTGAGAAATTACTTTTGTGGGCACAACTTACGACAAAATTAAGTTGTTACGCTGTTTTTATCATTTTAGATCATTTATCACAGTTATTAATTTTTAATGAATTAGGTTATTTGCTTTATTTTGCCAATGACAGTGTAAAGAACTCTTTCAAAAAGTTTAGCAAATTCTTCCGTAAATCTATATTTATTTATATCTTTCATAAGACAATTTTAGAAAAACTTGTAAAGGTGAGTAAATGTTGATGGAATCCAAATTATAGAAATCATTTTCAATATTGCAAAGATAACAATAACAGACTGAAACAGTTCTGTTAAAAAAAATCTTAAAATTGCTGTATAATACCGATGAGCGAATTAACATAAATTAAAATATCAATTAATAGAAAAATGTAACTAATAATCTACACATTTTCTGTGTCGGTATTCGAACTATGAACCGTCAGTTTAAATGAGCAATTTTCAAATTTACACTGCCATAAATGAAATTCCTGCCCCTTTACTTCATGGTCTACATTTAAAGTAGGTTGTTGTTGTGGTTTTTTGAAATTACTGGTTCTCTGATATCATCTGTGGTATTGTTCTCCATTGGTATTAAAAAATCGTCAATGTAGCCTTCTACTACAGTTGTAGACCTCCAACCACCGTGTCTTTTCAATGAGCAAATGTCTCCACCATTATCTACAAGAAGAGTTGCAGAGGTTTAGCGAAGGCAGTGACCAGTATATTGTTTGACATCAGCCAATTTCAAAAACAAGGCTATTTCCTTGGGAATACTGGAGATTTTGTGAATACCCATTACAACTCTGTGGTAAACTCCATTTTGATATTTAATGAAAAAACGATCTGTATCAATAACATCTGGACGAAGAGACAAGTAATTTTCACAAATATTTATGTAAAATACTCCAACAATTGTAAATGTTCTGGGCTTGTAATTTTTCGTGTTTGGAATTTTAACCAGAATTAATTTTTCCAAGTTTACCAGTTCATTACATCTACATGCCCCTGATATGCCCTATATTAAAACAACCTAAAAATGTTGAATAGAGGTATTAAAAAAAATCATAAATTCATTTTTGTTTCGGATCTTACCTTCATGGCTAAATACTTTTTGTCAGGTGCTTCTGTTAAAAAAGTGTCTACTTGGTTCTTGGTGAAAGTTTTAGACTTTTTAGCTGCATAGTTTTCACTTTTTCGCTTTAAAAATGATTGCACCTTTTTATAGGATAGAATATTTATACTGTCTTTAATATTTAGCTCAGATTTAAGCATGGAATATTGCGCCCACATTGTCGAACTCTTCACTTACCTTACTTAAATGGGCAAAATAGGCCAATACAACATTTTCGGTAAAATTGACCGCTTGGTGTTCTCTGGCCCAAGTGATGAATTTATTGACCTGCCAGGAATCAAATTATTTAGGGTATTTGACTCTATTGCTGCTAAAGCAGGTGGTGTACAACTTATTTTATCACTATCACTCATTTCGGCGATTTAGGTCGCTTTACGGCTTCACTGAAACTTTATTTGACAATACAAAATACAACAACGCAATTAGTAGTATCAGTGAATTTTGAATTAGTGTGCCATGGACATCACGATTTTTGACAGATGACACAGTGACAGCGTAATAAGGTAAACATAGGATGTGTATCGTTTCCTAGCCAGGTTAACCGATTAATTCGGACTGGTAAATATACATATAAAACGGTTACTGAAAAAATATCATTCTCATAGAACAACGGAGATTTGAAGCCAGAAAACCAGAGCAAATGGCCGATAACATTTTTGAAAGCCTATTTTCAAGAACCGCGTTCCGTGTAAATTCGGAACGCGTAACCGTAATCGACAGATGACGCCAGACAGCCATGATACGCCCTCTGTTAGACAACTTTGGAAATAGCTTCGTGTTGTTATCGTATTAGCCGTGTTGTGTCAATCAGTTTTTGTGTTTTGTGATTTTGAATTTGATCACAAATTTAGCCCTGACACCTTCAGGAAAACTGTATTTCAGAATAAGAACATGAAGGGATTGTATTGCAGAGCCAAGCCTGACAAGCCAATCAAAGCAGAGTAAGTGTTGCATTAATTTCATCTGCTTTTTTCTAAATGCAACGCTTTTAGGATCAAGTTCTGGACATTATTTCTACGCCGGCAGTACAGGTAGGCATACAATACACTTATTTTAGACCGCTTGAAAAAAAAAGCAATTTTAAGAACTTATTTGTATAATAAAGTAAATGCATTATTTTTGCTCTAACCTTTTTATTAGGTTAACTTTATACTTATTAATGGTTAATTACCTGGAACATAACCTAACTAAGTTAAATAAAAAAAACAGGGAGAATTCCGCAAACAATATACAAAACAAAAAAGGGTAGGTAGTATCAAAAAATAACAAAACTGGACAGATTTGCGTGTCAAATATAAGTAAAGATAAACCTTAACCTTGGCAATTTGGCCTTAAAACCTTGATATCCTAGTTTTCGTTTAATTTATTGATCTGGAATTGTTGGCGACAGGCACCGTAAACTTAAAAATTCTCTTGAGTAATGGTAGTTAACAAAATTTAGGCAAGTTTAGGCAATATGTTGCCTACAATTATTTCATAATGTAAGAGCAAAACCAAATCAATTTGCGATGATAAGATGATTAAACTTATATAACCCAACGATTATAATATTTTATGTCATAATTAAATTGTCATCTGTCAGAATGCACTCCATGAAACTATACAACAGCACAACTCATTTAAATGACAGCAAACTCGGTTTAAAGTGCTTAAACTGTGTTTTGGACCTCCATGGGAGTTTTTTCTGGTTTTTAATGAACACAGTCTATTTGGCCTGTATTTTACTCTATAATAAAATTGTCAACTGTCACAATCTCCTCTATGAAACTATACTGATTTGAAAGACAGTAAACTCAGTCTAAGGTGGTTTAACAGTATTTTGGACCTGTCACAGTCAAAACTCAGCTTAAGGTATAGGGTATTTAGAGTATAGAAAAATAACTGGAACGTATGATTAAACAAGATTCAAAGTGGTGTATCAAAAATAGTTTACGGAATACCCGGAAGGCAACAAAATGATAATTTTGCATCTGGTGGTATGAACAATATTTTGGCAAAAGTCCACAATGAAAACATCTGGTAGACATTTTAGTGAAGACCTTGGCAACATTTCAGGTCAACAACCGAAATTTGGGTACAATTGCAATCATTTTGGTGCATTCAAAAGGATTTTGCAAAAATGAAAAAACAATATTATATATAACTTTGTTGTTATTATTATGAAATACATATTATTTCATAATAATAACAACAAAGTGCCAATTCTTGACGAGTCAATCAAATTTTGATTTTTTTTTAAATGTCTAGATTAGGTCGTAATTTTTACTATTCGAATGTTTTTAATAGAATCAGCGGATTTATACTGAAAAATCAAATAAAATAATAATATCACTTATTTGTTTCTTAAACTGACGTTATTTTGACAGAGATGAGTAATAGAACACACTGTATTCGTGATTGTTTGACAACGATAGAGTAAAGTTTGTGTGAACAGTATTTTTGTCAAATATCAGGATTTTTTATAGAAAATTTTCAGTCCGGCCCTGGCTTCAGGGTTCAATTGCCCAAACACCCGTATTATGGAACAAATTGCGTTCCATGTCAGTTGAGTGGGTTTTTTGTCATTTTCTGTTTGGTTATTCCAGCTTAACAAATATACCAGGACTTTTACAAAAATGTTCCAGTACGGCCCTGTTTTTGAGGAATTTACTAGTCTCAGTAAAATTTTCAGGTCCGTAACTGCCCAAATACCCAAATTATTAGTCAAATTTTGTTTCATATCAGTTGAGTGTCTATCCTGTTTTATTTTGCGTTTAGTTTGTCCAGTTTAAAAAAAAACAGATTTTTTCTAAAAATGTTTCAGTACGGCCCTGGCTTAGGAATTCAATTTGCTAGTTCAATGAAAAATTCAGGTCCGTAACCGCCCAAATACCCAAATTATGGACCAAAGTGTGTTTCATGTCAGTTTTATGCCATTTCCTGTTTGGTTATTCCAGTTCAACAAAAACCAGTATTTTTTTATAAAAAATTTCCAGTACTGCTCTGACTTATGAGTTCAATTTACTAGTCTCAGTGAAAAAATCAGGTCCGTAACTGCTCAAATACCCAAACTATGGGTCAAATTGTGTTTCATGTCAGATTTGAGTGAGTTTTCTGCTATTTCCTGTTTGGTTATTCCAGTTCAACAAAAACCAGTATTTTTTATAAAAAATTTCCAGTACGGCTCTGGCTTATGAATTCAATTTACTAGTTTCAGTGAAATTTTCAGGTCCGTAACTGCCCAAATACCCAAATTATTAGTCAAATTCTGTTTCATATCAGTTGAGTGTCTATCCTGTTTTATTTTACGTTTAGTTTGTCCAGTTTAAAAAAAAAACAGATTTTTTCTAAAAATGTTTCAGTACGGCCCTGGCTTAGGAATTCAATTTGCTAGTTCAATGAAGAATTCAGGTCCGTAACTGCCCAAATACCCAAATTATAGTCCGAATGTGTTTCATGTCAATTGAGTGTGTTTTTGCCATTTTCTGTTTGGTTTAACGCAAACCAACATTTTTATAAAAAATTTCCAGTACAGACCAGGTTTCAGTGTTCAATTTGCTAGCCTCAGTGAAAAATTCAGGTCCGTAACTGCTCAAATACCCAAATTATGGGCCAAATTGTGTTTCATGTCAGTTTTGAGTGGGTTTTCTGCCATTTTCTGTTTGGTTATTCCAGTTTAACGAAAACTACGATTTTTTTCTAAAAATTTTCGTGAGTAGAACAAATGTGACGTCACGCTGACGTAATTTGGCAAAACCAGAAGTTGACCAGTTGTCAAATTACGTCATTATGACGTTACATTCGTTTGTAAAACGAATTGCCTTCGGCTTGTGTCGCAAACTTTATCTTCGTGAGGAATAGCTAACATTACACACTTGTTGATTAATTTACTATTACCCTGTCGTTGGTAATATTGTCACGAATAACATAAGTTGCACCATGTTCCGGTACCTAGTCTGGCCCCGGTCTCCCCCAGTGCACTGCCGAATCAGCGAGACCGGCAAATTGGGGTCATGAGACGAGTATTTAATCGGCGTCTCAAGCCATCGACGACCACCGAACTCTGGGGTCATCCCCAGAGGGAGGTCACGAGCGACAGTCCGAACTTCCTAGTGCCCGGACGGCTCGTTACCCTGTTGCAGTACCTAAAGTAAGTCCTTTGGGCGTGTCGGACATAGGGGCACCCTGCTCGTATCGAGCGGGTACCGCTTGGCGGCACATCAGGAGGCCTTACGCCCATACCCCCACACCCACGCATCTACACACCCCCTCTTGGACAGTGTTCAATACTAAGAGTTATGCAGCGCCGAATAAAGAAGTCATGCTTGTACTACGTTTGTTGTTTCTGTTCCTGCGCTACCCCCTAAACGTGACATGGTGGAGGCGCCTCGTTTGATCTCGGACTACTGATCTTCATATCAGTAGTCACACCCCAGCTCTACCCCTGACGCTACGACCCTCCCAAAAAATGAAGATGTTGAAGATTTTGAAGGACCAGTTTACAGACTCGCATTTGCCCGAATCGAGTAGGGTAAAGTAAAGAGCGACCTGGAGGACGCCCTAAAGCAACAGAGTCTATGCAGTGCAGATGAGCACAATAATAAGTATAATTTATATTAATTTAGTAAAGGTAAAATTTAACTGAGTAATTGGGTATAGTAGAAATAAGTATATAATTTGCATAGTTGCAGTTTAGTAATAACATTGTCGCAATTTTCTAAGCCAGTGACCTAGGTTCCTTGCTGAGACAGCAAAATAGTGCAAGTATCGTGTGTTTATTTAAAACTAGGTCAAGTGCAAGTACTTGATATAGGATTCTTTGTTTATTAATTTAAAAAATATATATATATTGTTTATTTCAGTGGCCACCGGACGACCTTGTTGCGTCTATCAACGCATTGCCATATCATTTAAGGAAGTAAAGCAGCAAGTCTTGGAGAAGCTGACATCTTCAGATGGGTCCCGCCACGACGGTTCTACTTACACCCGTGTGCACCCAGAGTCTTTTAATAAGTCGAGCTGAAGAAGCATCTCCAAATGTGCTCACGTTAATTAAGAAGAAGTATACATGTCCAATGATAGGTGTGCTAAAGGAGCACGCAAAAGGACACAGTAGGAAGAAGTGAAGCTAAGCGATGAAGTTTGCCGCTTAGAGAATACAGTGCCAAGAGACGGCACTACGAGATGAAGCCTAGGTGAAGCGTTTCCACTTAGATGATGGTGCCCAAAGGAGTATACAATACAATGTGCAGTTGACGTAAATTTTGGCCAAAATGGAGAGCAAGAAGATAGACGCAACACAAGGTTGAAAGGTGACCCAAGGAAAGAATTAATTTTTTTGTGGCTGAAAACATTATCTAGGAATCTAGAAGTAGTTTTAAGAGAAAAGTGTTTATATTTTTGGAATAAAGTTTTTCCCATACCCTCTCTAGCAAATAAGCAACATCGGTTAATTTTAAGATTCATATGGAAAAAGGAAAGACGAGAAATTTATTTTGTAATATAGAATTTTAGTGTTCGGGGCGAACACTTGTTGGAAGGGGGAGATGTCACGAATAACATAAGTTGCACCATGTTCCGGTACCTAGTCTGGCCCCGGTCTCCCCCAGTGCACTGCCGAATCAGCGAGACCGGCAAATTGGGGTCATGAGACGAGTATTTAATCGGCGTCTCAAGCCATCGACGACCACCGAACTCTGGGGTCATCCCCAGAGGGAGGTCACGAGCGACAGTCCGAACTTCCTAGTGCCCGGACGGCTCGTTACCCTGTTGCAGTACCTAAAGTAAGTCCTTTGGGCGTGTCGGACATAGGGGCACCCTGCTCGTATCGAGCGGGTACCGCTTGGCGGCACATCAGGAGGCCTTACGCCCATACCCCCACACCCACGCATCTACACACCCCCTCTTGGACAGTGTTCAATACTAAGAGTTATGCAGCGCCGAATAAAGAAGTCATGCTTGTACTACGTTTGTTGTTTCTGTTCCTGCGCTACCCCCTAAACGTGACAATATAAG
Organism: Ips typographus; assembly: GCF_016097725.1. NCBI lineage: Eukaryota > Metazoa > Arthropoda > Insecta > Coleoptera > Curculionidae > Ips > Ips typographus. The sequence continues at coordinate 2,329,350 of NC_138430.1, read as the reverse complement.
GAAAATCAAACCAAAAAAATGAAGTAACCGAATATAAGTTTTGACAAATAAATTAAAGAGTCATATTTGTCAAAACTTACAACGTCAAATTTAAAACATTCACAGCATTATGTAATTTGTAACGTTTGTAGTAATTTTGTTTCTTATTTTGTATAGCTAGCAATACTTTTCATATTTTCTTTATGCTGTCATTAATCATTGTAATAATTTTATAAACTCAACTTCAAACTAGAAATACAAAACAAAACACAAACAAAAACCGTTAGAAATAATAATAGAACAAAACATATACCTGTGATTAATACAGGGGGTATGCATTTGGCACCAGGGGTAGGTAGTATCAATCAAATGGGACAAAGTGAAAGAGAACCGATTTCCATTTGTAGCAAATATTTGTCATTTTACATTGAAATTATGGTAAATATCGAATTTAACGGTCAATCGTGCAACCTTGCATCATACTGGTACTTACGGTGCAATATTAGCGAAAATGTGGTAGACATAAAAATAATACTTAAAAACCTCATCCACCTTCAACTTGCCCTCGATAAATCTATTTAGCAGCTGATCCTTGGTAAATTATTTACACAGAGCTAAAACATCTGTTTCGATGCATTCATCGTTTTGTTTATGTAAATGTGTAATTTTAGCGAAATTTATTGAATAAAAATAACATAAATTATACTTAAAAACAACCAGAATTATTTTTTACCTAAACACCTACAATATGCAAATTAATTAAAGAAATAATTTTATTTGTGGGGACATCATGAAGTATAATAGTTTGTAACAGTATTTTCTAACCAATTTTACAATAAAATTGACTTAGAAATTATTGTACTTAAGCGTGGTTCAGACTCCCTGACCTTTTCACTCGGTCTGTCACATTCAAAACCAAACTTAACTTAAACTCGGTTTAAAATACGACGGTGCAAATGAGGGTTAGTAAAATCCAAAAAGAACACAATTTTGTCATTTATTTATTAGTTCTTTTATCTTTTATATTGATTATCGATTCAAAGTGCAATCCAAATTTTCAAAAATCAAATCCCGGTAATAATTTCAAGAGAAAATTGAAAAAAATCAGTGATGTTACATTTGTACAGAGATGTGTGTTGATTGGTGTCAATCATCAATTTGACACTTTCCATTTTAATAGCCAAATTATGATAGTTACAGGGTGAAGCACTTTGAAGCTTTTTTTGACCACCAAACACAGGGTTTATAGGATAATTTAGTGACATAATAAATGAACTGTAAATTTGACAGGTGTAGTTCAATATACCAACTTGTAGTTTTTGACATTTTCTCTCTGTCTATGATAAAAATGTCAATTGTAACCAAATTATTTAGTGATATTGACAGGTTGGATTGTAAATTTGACAATTACAGAATGACTCAATATATTATTTTAGCTACGACTAGCACGGTAAGGATCCATTACAAAGCTTCCTTTGAGTTACATCCATTTTACCACATTAGTGCGATAATAAGTGATTCTGATGCTTTAAAATGTTACCAGAAGTTGCTTGGTTTCTCAAAGTGGAGAAAAAAAAGTTTGAAGCCCTCTAGCGACCAAATGGTTTAACCAATCAACCAGTATTGTCATATTTTTAGAAAACCCATTTCATTGGCTTTCTATTGACGTACAAAGGTTTGTATAGGGTGGATCAAATAAGTGAGTTATTTACGATTGAATGAAACACTGCACTATAAAAAGTGGAAAACAAATTCATCAACTTTGATGCCCTCTAGCGGCCCAACTAATAAATTAACCAACCAGTGTTGCCATATCGTTCGATCCATATCGAGTTATTTACGATTGAATGAAACACTGCACTATAAAAAGTGGAAAATAAATTCATCAACTTTGACGCCCTCTAGCGGCCCAACCAATAAATTAACCAACCAGTGTTACTATATCGTTGGAAAGCCCATTTCATTAGCTATCCATTGATGTATAAAAATCTACACAGAATGTACCAAATTAGCGAGTTATTTACGGTTGAAGGAAACACCGCACTATAAAAAGTGGAAAATAAATTCATTAACTTTGACGCCGTCTAGCTACCCAACCAATAAATTAACCAACCAGTGTTGCCATATCGTTGGAAAGCCCATTTCTTTAGCTATCCATTGATGTATAAAAATCTACACAGTGTGTACCAAATTGGCGAGTTATTTACGATTGAATGAAACACTGCACTATAAAAAGTGGAAAATAAATTCATGAACTTTGACGCCCTCTAGCGACCCAACCAATAAATTAACCAACCAGTGTTGCCATATCTTTGGAAAGCTTATTTCATTAGCTATCCATTGATGTATAAAAGTTTACACAGAATGTACCAAATTGGCAAGTTATTTACGATTGAATGAAACACTGCACTATAAAAAGTGGAAAATAAATTCATCAACTTTGACGCCCTCTAGCGACCCAACCAATAAATTAACCAACCAGTGTTGCCATATCGTTGGAAAGCCCATTTCTTTAGCTATCCATTTATGTATAAAAATCTACACAGAGTGTACCAAATTGGCGAGTTATTTACGATTGAATGAAACACTGCACTATAAAAAGTGGAAAATAAATTCATCAACTTTGAGACTTTCTAGTTGTCAAACCGTCAAACCAATTAACCAAATTTGTCATATTAATGCAAAGCCCATTTCATTGACTATCCATCGACATTTAAAATTCCATACATTATGCGTCAAATGAGATAGTTATTCACGATTGAATGAAAGAGTGCATGAAAAGTTTTAACAAAAACCTAAATTTGGTAAAAGCAGTGGAAAAACTGGATAATGACAAAGTTTAAATTAAAAATAGTCAAAATAGCCGCCAAAAGTCACGTGACACTATCACCAAACAACGATCAAAATGGCGGAATTGTGTGTGCGCCTGTCACCTGACTTTGACAGCACAGAAAAGCTAAAAGACATTTTTTCGAAAATCAAAAAGGCCGAGGAAATAATCATAAACCAATTAAACCATGTCAAAATGGCGGAATGGTCACGTGATCCTTAAAAAAAATAATTAATTAGAGATAATTCTTGGAAAATATGAAATAAATGGAAAACCTGCAAGTTTAGCTAAGCGTAATTCGGTTATTTGGAAAAATATCAAAAAAGTGTAAAAGGGAAAAGTTGTAGGAAATTTCACTTTCACTCTTTACCAGATTGCATTAGGGCACTTTTCCGCACGATTGTAGGAAAATATTTGTTGTTCCCACTGTGTAACAGAACAGTCACGTTCTATTATAATTTCAAATGAACGTTGCCAAAACATTTTACAAATGACAAGTCATTTATTAATTACCAATTTCAAGTAAACTATACTCAAATATGTACTAAATATTTTGTTTAAATTAAGTTCAGTCTGAATATCCTATTATTGCAACAAAAAGGAGAATAAATACCATAAAGCAAAATAACAGTTGCATTTTCTGGGCATGTTGTCAACTTATAATTGCCAAATGTGATGACCTAGTTTACTTAGTCTATTATGCAGTGGATTTGCTAAAAATGTCGGTATTTGAGAATATACAGCAGAATGATGTGCCAGTATTCACAACTTTTATCCAGTAAAATGATTTTTAGATTCACCTAAATCATTGGAATTGGTATTTTCAATATCATCTTTCACTTTATCCCATTAGAATTAACCATGGAGGGAAATATAACGAGACAAGGAAAAACCCAACATTGTTCCTTATGCCAACACATACCCCCTGGTTCCATTGGTTTCGACGGAGGTCACTTCGTTATCATCTTGAGTTTGACGTTTGCTGACTTTCTTCACTTTCTTCGTCTTCTTTTCGGTGATCGTGAAATTGGCGCTGGTGTAATTATCGACATCGCCCATTTTTCAGGCTTTTCTTTTTGGACTTTTGAGTTCGGAAAACGGAACTAACCACGCGCACTTACCGACCTGACTTGGGTCTCGCGACTGGATTCTGTAAAAGTGTTTGAAAACGGCCGGAGAGATGATTTTCTCTGCGATATTTTTAGAAAATGATAGAAGAACGCCGTGTAGTGTCGGGTGCAAGGGATTTTGGTGGCTGTTTTGAGAAGACAAAAATAAAATTAAACGCTTTTTGACGTAATCGATTAATTCCGATTTCAGTTTTTCCGTACGATTTTCTTAAACAGAATCAACTCTGACGTAACAGAATTGATACTTTCACTGGAAAGTTAATACACGGTGATTGTTTATATTTTACTCAATAACTAAATCCGTTAAGTTTGATCTGAGAACAGAGTAGAATTGACTTTTATGTAAATCACTTGTCAAATCACTTTGACATAGGTTTTGATTATTTTAAATGAAACACCCTGTTGAGTCGGAATATTTCTTTTTTTCTAATTTCAAATATATACAGGGTGTCTCTAAAAAGTCTATACAAAATCCTTTGACATATTCCTGACATCAAAATAAGCCGATTAACTTTACCACCCTGTATCTCAAAAACGGAGCAATTTGACTTTTAAACAATGACACTTTCAGATTTCCAAGTGTCATAACTCTTAACCAGAATCAAATAGAGCAAAACGGCTTGCATGTTCTTATCTTAACGTTTTGAGATCTATCATTTGGTAATATTTTAATTTTGACAGGTGTCAAAAAGTAAAAAAATTGACACCTGTCAAATTTTCTAATATGACCACGCAATAGATGTCAAAAAGTTAAGATAAGCACATGCAAGCCGTTTTGCTCTATCTTATTCAAATTAGGAGATATGACGCTCCAAAAACTAAAAATGTCATTTTTCAAACGTCAAAATACTTCGAAAACCGTTACAGATAGCTATAGGTTATGATACATCAAAAATATTTGAAATCGATAGGACTATTCAAAAATACAATAATATACAGTGTTCCATTTAAAATAATCAAGTTGACATCTACTTCCGGTTAAACCGGAAGTGACAGAAAGATGAACATATTTTTATATATAGCACGCATCGAATGAATCTTACCTTCAAAATTTCAAATGTCACGTGAAGGCCATCAGTTGACACCTGTCAAAAACAGTCACGTGACTTAAACTGTAATTTGAACTGCGAAAATAACCTAAATCAAATTTAGTTGGTGTTGTAAAACCTTAAATTGTAAAATTAACGTCATGTGACGTTGATATTGCAATTCTGAGCTGGCAACATTGTAAAGACTACTTGACATATGTCACAATCGGTCACGTAACTTTTAAAATGCAGTTTAAACGCTGAAAATTTGGTAAGTTAATTTTAAACAGTTGCAAAAGCTGAAATTGTAAAATACACGTCACGTGACGTTGATAACCCCATTCTGAGCCTGCAACACTGTAGAGGCTAGTTGACAGCTGTCAAAACCAGTCACGTGACCTTAAGGAATAGTTAAAACTGTGAAAATTTGCTAAATCAAATTTAGACAGTTGAAATTGTAAGATACATGTCACGTGATTTTGATAATCCAATTTTTGAACTTGCAACACTGTAAAGGCCAGTTGAAACCTGTCAACAACAGTCACGTGACTTTTAAAATGTAATATCAATTTAGTGGGTGTTTCTTTTCATTCACGTCATGTGACTTTGCTACTGCAATTCTGAGCTGGCAACATTGTAAAGATTACTTGACATATGTCACAATCGGTCACGTAACTTATAGTAATGTAAGTTAAATGTAAATGTAATTTAAACGTTTAAAAATCGGTAAATTGGATTTGTATTTCAAGTGACTTAATGACAGGCCACACACATGACATGACACCTGTCAAAAACATGTGTCACTTGACTATATTTAAGGTAAAAGTGTTGTTCTGAAAGTTACGTGACAGTGTTTTCAATGTCAAAATAGCACCCTTAAGGTATTCAATTCAGTTACAAAAATCACGTGACTATTTTCAAGCGTGGATGGAATCGTGAATGTCACGTGACTCTTCTTAAAGTTCGAATAGCATGCTTGTAGTCACTTGACCACATTTCAGGTCAAAATATTGTTTTGAAAGTCATCTGACCATTTTTACGACGTATTTCTTTAAGTTAGGTTTATTTAATTAACATTTACAGGTTATTTAGAAGAAAATGCTAAGATTTTTTTATTTAAAAAAAAAGTTGTTTCAGAGTATAATACTAATAAGTTTTACATTCTGTTGTGACGTATTTTATACAGGGTGGTCCATCGAAAACCAACCAGACATGTTTTTACGGATCGGATTAAAATGACTTTGAGTCAATCTTGTCTATATCATATCGTATCGAATTTGTTATTATCTGGTTATAATCTGACTATCTAGTTATAATCTGATCCAGGAATCTTCTTTTTTTTTAAATTACGTTGGAAAAGGATAGCAATGCATCTATTTACTTCTGTGGTGTCATTGTTGTCATTTCAATGGGATTTCAATCGGATATCCGATTCAAGAATCCGATCGAAAGTTATGATGTGGTCATTGTAGATTATCGTTTTCAATGGGTCACCCTGTATCTCACTGGACTTTTTCTCTGTTTCTATTTTAAGGTCTTGATTGATTGGTTTCAAATAAGTCAATAAATATTTCTACAATCAAAACATCACGACACACAGAAAAAAACACTAAAACATCATAAGCGCACAATTTATTATACTAAAGTTCAATAAAGCATTATAAGTTTAAGCGACACACAAATTTACCCAAAATGGTTCTCCCGGTTTCGGACCCTGAGTAGTATCAGATTTACTGGTTTTTGGCGCATTTTCAGTTACATTCAAATTTACACTACTCAGCTTCTGGTCTCCTAAAGGTGTGAACCTGTTTAGTTTGCCATATACGTTAAAAATCACTCTCTACCTTGCTGGTTTTTGTTTTTTCTCTTTTTCATCATCTTCTTCTTTACACCTCCTTTATTATCCACGTCTTTTAAATTGTCTGTGTAGAATTGCACTTCCAAATTGTTTTCATCCTCATCACTATTATGATCTGTTTGTTTTAAAGCTGGAGATGTTGATCTGGATTTCGATTTTCTTGGTGGAACCACTAAAACTGTATTCGACCAGTAGTCTTTCGAACTATGTGCAGTGGTTCCTGCTGTCAAGCTTGGTGGTAAAGGAGAACTAGATCTGGAACGTTCGTCCACTTCTGCTACACTTGCATCATCCAGTAGCTCGCTGCAAATACTGTTTCTTGGGACAGTAAGATCGAAACTGGGAAATGGAGATGGACATCTTTCGTAGTAGATTTCTCCGTCCACTTCCACGACGTTGTGACCCAATTTTCGTCGAAAAACATCGGATTTCACTTCGGAGTCTTCTGATACAACAAATTTTTCCGGTAGTGGTAACGGAACGGGGTTTACACCATCTTTGAGGACATACCTGGGGACATCCTTACCTAAAGTTTCTTCCTCAATCAAATATTCCGGCAGACACTCTTGAGCTTTAGATTTTTGCACTTTTTGAACTGCTTGAGGCTCTTCAGTTACCACAAATTGCCTAGTGGCTACGTTGTGCGAATGCTTCTTATTTTCGGATACTAGAAACCTTCTAGGAGAAGGTGACCTAGACCTGGCAATAACTCCTTCATTGAATTGAATTTCAATATCTTCATGGCTGTTCAGTCTCAGTGTAGGTCTATTTAGCATGGTTTGGGTCGGTTCATTGTGAAGTTGTTGCAACTGTTTGGTAAGGTTATCTCTTATTCCTTCTAATTCGTTGATTTGTCTAGTGTGAAACATAACAAGACTACCTTCAACAGGTGCACAAGTCGCACGTCTCCTTACGTTGCAACATAATGTAAAAAGTTCTGCGACACCTACACAAGTCACTAAAATAGAAAGCAGTAGGCCCATATCACTTTTTTACAAATCTCATAAATAAACAATTTTCATATTCCACTTGTAAAAAACAACAAACGCCTCTTACACACTCACTGAACTAACTGTGCCAATAAATTGGCTGGAGCCTTAACTAAAAAACGTTTGTTACTTAATCGTTAATTATTATTAAAAATATATCTGCTTGTTTCGTTTTATCGGTTTAAGAGATGGTTTTCAACTAAAGGCTGCTCTAAAATGATAACTGAACAATAATACAACGTACCTAGAGAATGGAATAGTTTGATATCAACGATTAGTTATGACGTAACGAGACATCAGGGATAAAAATGTGCGCGACATTTGGAACTATTGCCAATAATACTTGTGTGTATTTGATACATCCTGACTTACAAACTAGCAAAACAAATACGTTGATTGCTCTAGTAAGAAATAGGTTTAATTTTAAAAATAAAAATACGATTATTCTTCAAAAATTTCATCCAACAGCTGCATCAATTCAATCTTGAAGCTTTCCCTAACTGTGCTAGAAGCCTCTAGGACCATTTTGAAAGTTTATAAATGATACTTAAAACCTTCTGAAAAGTACTAACAGAACAGTTTTAAATTTGCCAGAAACCTCTAGGATCATACTTAAAGTTCCATAAATCTCTAAATGCTGAGAGCCTTCTAAAAGCTGCCAGAGTCCTCTACAAGTGTCTCTATAACTGTTTTAAATTACCAGAGACCTCTAGGACCATTTTGAAAATTCCATAGACCTCTAAATGCTACTAAGAACTTTCTAAAGAGTGCCTCTACAAGTAACTTCAACATTCCTTGAACTGTGTTAAATTGCCAGAAGCCTCTAGAACCATTTTGAAAGTTTCTAAATGATACTGAAAACCTTCTGAAGAGGATTAGAGCTCTCTACAAGTGTTTTAAACCTTCCATGGACTGTTTTAAATTGCCAGAAGCCTCTAGATCCAAATTTAAAGTGTCATAAACCTCTAAATGCTGAGAACCTTCTAAAAAGTGCCAGAGTCCTCTACAAGTGTCTTACACCGTCCCATAATTGTTTTAAATTTCCAGAGACCTCTAGAACCATTTTTAAAGTTTTTCAATGATACTGAAAACCTTCTAAAAAGTGCCAGACTTGCATATTTGCTACCCTTGTCTCGGAATTTTAAACTAAGTCTTAACATAAAGTTAGAGTTTGACCGCTAGAGGGCGTCAAAGTGAAACGTGTTATCCAGCTCAACCATTTTATCACTCTCTGCTTTAACTGGGAATAACTTGCTTATTTCCTACATTTGTCCAAGACTTTTATAGGTCGATGGATAGTCAATGAAACGGGCTTTTCATTGATGTAGAAAAGTTGGTTGGTTGGCTTTAAAGTTTGGCCACTAGAGGGCGTTAAAGTGAAGCGAGATATTTAAGCTCAACTCTTTGCTTTAAATTTGAATAATTTGTTTGTTTCCTATACTGGTCTAGGCTTTGTCAGTTTGATGTCCAGATTCAGTTTTCTTAACCATATTTACGTAATTCTCATCCTTCACACTTTTTCCGTATCATTACTAATTTAGGAGATATTCCACCAAACCTATTTTGGAAACCAGAAACACCATTTTTCTGAGAAAGTGCCTCAAAACTTTGCCTGAGTACAGCTCGGCTGTATTTTGAGGTATAGCAACGGTAAACCGCTCAAAAAATTGAGTTTTTTCTCTTCTTTCAAGTGGTCTGCTCCAAAATCACCTTGGTGGCCTTTGGTGTACAAAATGAGTCAAAAAAGTGAAAATTGTTAAACTTTGGCCACCCTGTATGCACTTTTAGTGGGAATTTGACGGTTTGAAGTCGGGATTCAGTTTTTTTTACCTTTTTTATGTAATTTTCATCCTTTACTCTTTTTCCGTATTTTTACTAGTTTAAGAGATATTCCACAAAATCTATTTTGGAGACCAGAAACTACATTTTTATTGAAAACGTGATCTCTACCTTAAAATTTTGACACTGGCTGCTTTGATCTTGAATAACTAGCTTATTTGATACACTTTTCTATGATTTTTATATGTCTATTGATAGCCAATGAAACAGGCTTTCCATCGACGTATAAAAGTTGGTTGGTTGGCTTTAAAGTTTGGCCACTAGAGGGCGTTAAAGTTATCTAAGCTCAACTCTTTGCTTTAACTTTGAATAATTTGTTTGTTTCCTATACTGGCCAGATTCAGTTTCCTTAACCATATTTACGTAATTTTCATCTTTCACACTTTTTCCGTATCATTACTAGTATAGGAGATATTCCACCAAATCTATTTTGGAAACCAGAAACACCATTTTTCTGAGAAAGTCCCTCAAAGCTTTGCCTGAGTACAGCTCGGCTGTATTTTGAAGTATAGCAACTGTAAACCACTCAAAAAATTGAGTTTTTTCTTCTCTTTCAAGTGGTCTGCTCCAAAGTCATCTTGGTGGCCTTTGGTGTACAGAATGAGTCAAAAAAGTGAAAGTTGTGAAACTTTGGTCACCCTGTATGCACTTTTAGTGGGAATTTGACGGTTTGAAGTCTAGACTCAGTTTTCTTTACCTTTTTTATGTAATTTTCATCCTTCACACTTTTTCCGTATTTTTACTAGTTTAGGAGATATCTCACAAAATCTATTTTGGAGACCAGAAACTACATTTTTATTGAAAACGTGGTCTCTACCTTAAAATTTTGACACTGGCTGCTTTGATCTTGAATAACTAGCTGATTTGATACACTTTTCTATGATTTTTATATGTCTATTGATAGCCAATGAAACAGGCTATCCATCGACGTATAAAAGTTGGTTGGTTGGCTTTAAAGTTTGGCCGCTAGAGGGCGTTAAAGTGAAGCGATTTAACTAGCTCAACCATAATGACACTTTTTGCTTTATTTCTGAGTAATTTGTTTGTTTACTGTGGTTTTATGTCCAAATTCAGTTTCCTTAGTTGTATTTACGCAATTTTCATCTTTCAGACTTTTTCCGTATTTTTACTAGTTTAGGAAATGTTCCACGAAATCTATTTTGGAAACCAGAAACACCATTTTTCTGAGAAAGTGCCTCAAAACTTTGCTCGGCAGTTTTTTGAGGTATAGCAACGGTAAACCGCTCAAAAAATTGAGTTTTTTCTACTCTTTCAAGTGGTCTGCTCCAAAGTCACCTTGGTGGCCTTTGGTGTACAGAATGAGTCAAAAAAGTGAAAGTTGTTAAACTTTGACCCCCCTGTATGCACTTTTAGTGGGAATTTGACGGTTTGAAGTCTGGACTCGGTTTTTTTTTTACCTTTTTTATGTATTTTTCATCCTTTACTCTTTTTCCGTATTTTTACTAGTTTAGGAGATATTCCACAAAATCTATTTTGGAGACCAGAAACTACATTTTTATTGAAAACATGGTCTCTACCTTAAAATTTTGACACTGGCTGCTTTGATCTTGAATAACTAGCTTATTTGATACACTTTTCTATGCTTTTTATATGTCTATTGATAGCCACTGAAACAGGCTATCCATCGACGTATAAAAGTTGGTTGGGTGGTTTTAGAGTTTGGCCGCTAGAGAGCGTCAAAGTGAAGCGAGTTATCCAGCCAACCATTTTGACACTCTTTACAATAACTTTGAATCACTTGCTGAATTCCTACACCTGTCTAGGATTTTTATACGTCAATGGATAGACAATGAAATAGGCTATCCATCGACGTATAAAAAAGTTGGTTGATTTTAAAGTTTGGTCGCTAGAGGGCGTCAAAAAATCATCAACCTCATTTTTTTATTATAATTTTTTAAATGTCAAATTCTGAAAATAATTTTTATTCCAAATTCAATGATGAAACTATGATTTAAATGCGGTTTTACTTTGTTTTTTGAGCTTAATACTCTTTAAAGGTTGGTTTGTCCAGCGCAAAATTTCAAAAATAAAGCATGTCATAAGTGCTCCACAATTGACATTACATGTGTGTATCATTAAAGTGCAAATTTCAATTTGCACCGCAAGTATCATGTTTTTAAATTGCACTGTTTGTTTACTAGTCAGTATTTATTTTTGGTTAGTTGGCACTGAAGCAAAAAGTCAGAAAAGTTTGTTGAAAAACCTGACTCAAAAATCAAAATGTTATACGCTTTAGTTTTCGATTTGCTGGCGGTGCGATCGACCTACATTCAAAAGCTAAAAAGCCCACAGGTTTTCGGTAATTTGTGTTAAATTTCGTTTTGGTGTTTACTGGTTTGATGCAACAAATTTTAAAATTAGTCAAAATTGTGGTTTGAAATTTGAACAGCCTGTAACTCAGTTATTTTTGGGAGCTCAGAGTGATTCAACCAGTTAAAAGAACCGTTTTGACTTTCTCTTTCCAGTAGTAGAAAGCAAAAAATTCTATCTTAAAAATTGCGTACAGGGTAGCCAAAAAATCTAAATCACTACAATTTTTAAATGAAACATAAATAAAAGTTTGTATACTTGGCATTTGGTTGCAGTTAAAAATATGTTGTTATTGACTGTGAGTTAGCCAACAATAATATCTGTACAGAGCGTTGTATTATGATTTAGAACAATTCAAATGAAGAAAAACCGAGATCAGTTGAATGGAAGCAACGACCCAATGGGAGCATAAAAAATAATCCGAAAAGTTGAGAATATGCCGATTTGTGCACACGGCTCGGAATTATTTTGACCTGCCAGGACCTATTCGCCATAATCGCCAAACAAGGCGGCCGTCTCGGGTTGCAAATATGCAACAGCGTCTCGGCGTTCGCCGTCGGTAGCGTCGACTCAAATACTAACTTTGCTTTATGTCGACGACACCTGTTTTATAGCGAAGAATCCCGAACTGTCAGTTATCCGACCTCTGGAGTTTGTTGTCCTAGTCCCCGCGTCTGCTAAAATTGACCACATTTTGATATTTTCGTCCAGAGTATCGCGGGCTGATAAGTTTTACCAGATGATGATTCAACTTGAGTTCAGGAAGTAAGACTTTTTCGCCCTAGGGCAGAAATAAGTATTTTCCGCACACATTTTGTAATTCTTGATACTACCAAGACTTACCAACGCCGTCAGTGATGTTAAACATTTCATCACATTTGGGGTGCAAATAATAATGACTATTCATTTTTAAAGATCACGTGACCTTTTTTAAACGTCAAAACAGAATCCTGAAGATCACGTGACCGTTTTACTAGTATTAAAGTGATACACTGAATCACGTACTATTTTTAAGACTAAAGTGTTATTCTTAACGTCACGTGACTATTTTAAAATTAAAAATGAAATTTATAATGTCACTTGACAAGTTTCAAATGGCAAAATGTTATTTGAAGGATCACGTGATCGTTTTTCAGTATAAACTGATATTTTTAATTAGTTAAATTATTATTCCAATAACAAGTTGCATATATACGTTTACATAACTGGTTATCAGCATTGTTAAAACGTATTTTATAAAGAAATAATTAGTTTAGAGGCTATTTCTATGTCAATTTCAGCATTTTTAAGCCACTTTTCACCAAAATTGACCTCTGATCTGACCGAAAAAATAATCTTAACAATTTCCAGGATGGTCTAGAAAAGTCTCAAAAGTTTTAGAACGTTTCAGGTGACTATACAACGTTCTGACTAGTTCTAGAAGCTTCATCAAAGATCTAGAAGGTTTTGAAATGTTACAGAAGGCTCTAGAACGTTCTGGCAAGTTTTAGAAGCTTCTACAAGAATTTAGAAAACTTTGGAACGTTGTAAGAAAGTTCTAGAACGTTCTGGTAAGCTATAGAAGCTTCTTCAAAAAGATCTGAAAGGGTTTGGAACGTTGCAAAAGACTTTAGAACGTTCTGACTAGTTTTAGAAGCTTCATCAAAGATCTAGAAGGTTTTAAAATGTTACAGAAGGCTCTAGAACGTTCTGGCAAGTTTTAGAGGCTTCTAAAAAGATTTAGAAAACTTTGGAACGTTGTAAAAAAGTTCTAGAACGTTCTGGTAAGCTATAGAGCTTCTTCAAAGAACTGTAAGGTTTTGGAACGCTGTAAAAGGCTTTAGAACGTTCTAACTAGTTATAGAAGCTTCATCAAAGATCTAGAACTGTAATAAAAAACAAAATTCTAGAATTGTAATAAAAAAAATTATAAATTGCAAATATTCCTAATCACTAGAACTATGTCATGGCATTCAAAATATCTAAAAATAGGAGTAAATTCCAACAGATTTTGAAACACCATCGTTCCAGTTTAACTGCTCTAGATTACTTAATACTATACAGGGTGGTGTATGATCAATATTACAGTAGACATTTAGAGAAAACGAACATTCTAAAATATCTTACAAACGTAATTCCCTGCTCTATGGAAAAGTAACGTCAGTTATTTTAAAATTTCAGGTACACTCTGCTCAAAGAGGGTTTAGTTTTTAACTTTCTAGGAAAAAATGCCTAGTAACATTTAATTTACATATTTGTAACAAAAAAATTCATGCAAGAATAAGGTTGTGACCAATCTTTTTGTTGTTACGTTGTAGAGGAGGAAAATTGTCATTTATTTTTAGTTATTTCATCAGATAAATGAAGAAAGATCGCTTTTATGGGCATTTAATAAAAAAATTGCCTATTGAACGAAGGATATAATTACTGTAATTCTACAAGACTTAAACTTTTAGTTCACGTGATTTAACTTATCTAATTATCAGTTATTGAAGGAACTTTTTAAGAATTTACTTAGGGATACAAAATACTATATCAGTAGTGACCCCTAGGTTCAATTCAAGAAACTAGATTAAACTGAGCGCGCTAAGATTAGACTCTATGGTGACTGCAGGTTATACGGTTGTGGCGGAAAAGCCAAATTCAAGGAAAATGATAGTATATTGTATGTACAACAAGGATGAATAAGATGTCCAATTCGCCCGAGTTATACAGGCTATTTTTTCTACGACTAATTGGAATTACTTTTCACACAAATAAACACTCAATGTTTGAAAGGTTTTCGTGTTTACATTATCACTTTTGACGCAACCAAAGTTTGACCGGTGTCCCATATTGTCACCGGGTGACAGCTGATTAACTTCGTCTTTTAGGTTGAGGCACCGCCCTCTATACTAGGAAAGCCTAAAATATCACTTTTAATGGCAGCGTTAGCGGTTTTCATTTTATACACACACGTATGCAGATGCAGTAAGAAATATGTTTTTTTTCATTATTTCGTGTAGTTGATTGCAAGTTGGGAGTGAAAAATCAAAAAAAGGTTCATTCCTGATCCAGATATGTATAGATAGAGCTTTTATATACACAATCAAGTCCAGCCTAAACAAATTGGTTAGAACATTTGTCCTGGAAAGTACAACAAACAGCAAACTAGTTTAAACACTGTTCAATGTAAGAAAATCTGTAAATCCTTGAAACTAGGTAAGCAAAACTGGTAAATGGTTCTTATGTTATTACCAAGAACATTCATTCAAAATTATTTTTGTTGCTCACACAATGAAGGATGCTTTAAAATGAAACTCACATAACCTGCAAATGTAACAAGTACCTAATAAGTTTACTGTACTAGAAAGCACTTGTACCTACCATTGAGTATAGTGTTGGAGTAAAATCATCCCACTTCAAAGTGTTCAACCACTGTTGAGTTGGATCCGGTTTTTTGTAAAGTAAAAACCTGACACGGTTGGGCTTTTTCCTGAATTGCTATTACAATGTGGTTTGGAAAACTTATGAACAGCAGCAAACAAAAATAACTTACGCAAATAACCTCAAGTCTTGATTTTAAACCGTAAAAATTCATCTAATCCTCAAAAAACTCAATTTCCACAATACAAACACATATTGGAATTTTTGACAAGCACCTTCTAAGCTTTCTAGTATAGTAGGCGGTGGTTGAATGGATCTGATCACCGCCTACTATATTAGCCTAGCCTAGAAGGTGCTTGTCAAAAATTCCAATATGGCGGAAATAGTGGTGACAGTTTGCGTTTGTTTGTATTGTGGAAATTGAGTTTTTTGAGGATTAGATGAGTTTTTACGATTTAAAATCAAAACTTGGGGTTATTTGCGTTGAGTTATTTTTGTTTGCTGCCGTTCATAAGTTTTTCAAGCCACATTGTAACAGCAATTCAGGAAAAAGCCCAACCGTGTCAGTTTTTTACCGGATCTAACTCAACAGTGATTGAACACTTTGAAGTGGAATGATTTTACTCCAAAACTATACTCAATGGTAAGTACCAGTGCTTTCTAGTACAGTAAACTTATTAGGTTACATGCACAGGTATGTCAGTTACATTTTAAAGCATCCTTCATTGTGTGAGCAACAAAAATAATTTTGAATGAATGTTCTTGGTAATAACATAAGCACTATTTACCAGTTTTGCTGCTAGTTTCAAGGATTTACAGATTTTCTTGTATTGAACTAGTTTGTTATGTGTGTTGTACTTTCCAGGACAAAGTTCTAACCAATTTGTTTAGGCTGGACTTGATTGTGTATAAAAAGCTCTATCTACACATATCTGAATCAGGAATGAACCTTTTTTTGATTTTTCACTCACAACTTGCAATCAACTACACGAAATAATGATAAAAACAACATATTTCTTACTGCATCTGCATACGTTTGTGTATATAACGAAAACCGCTAACATCGCCATTAATAGTGACATTTTAGGCTTTCTAGTAGTCTATTTCATATCGCACGCTGAATATTGTCTGTGATTGGTCTACTTCATATCGCACAGTTGCGGAAAGTCTAGAATTCTCTATTCGTTCAACCGTTGGCAATTGCCTACTTATCCGTTCTCTAAACTGTTAAGGAATGAATCAATATCCCTGTAGGAGTAGAAAAAAGATTTTTAACTAATTAAGCTACTGTTTTTCTATATTACAATGATCAACAGAGTGGAGGCGATATTGGAGGCTTATTATTATTAATCCAACTGCTCGGTGTTCCTAATCGGATCGGATAAGGATTCTTCTTGATGGAATATAATGAACTTGATCAAATTTGAGGTCCGTTGCCTCTTCGATAAAGCAAAGAGAAAAGGAACTTGACAGGGGGTACAGGGAGAAACTAATATTTTACAATAAAGAGATAAAGAACTCAATTTCAAGGCACTGAACAGTTTGCGGCACCATCAAGGCTAAAACTGTGTTTGTATCAAATCATCAAAAAACTCAAGTTTTGTATCAAATTTGAGCTTCAGACACCGACCATCAGTTTTCCCCTAACTCTATTAATAAGAGCACTTTAAATGCGTCCAATTTGGCCCACCCTGTACAGTACTACCATTTGATAGCCGATCAAAAACTAAGTTGACATGCATTATGTCATTTTTGCTAAAGACCTCCCAATTTCAGTTTAAAAAATCTTTTTTTTGTTTGCTATACTGTCAGACCGTTGGACCAATCAAACTTGGAACAAATACTTAAAAATAAAATGAATACTCGTCATGTGATGTGAATGACATTTGTCAAAATTGTTTCTACACTCACTGGATATCATTTAAAATTGACAAAAATGTCTACTTGAAATCTGATTATCTGCAAGGTTTACGAGTTAATTTTTGACACTTAAAATAGTCAAAATAACAGGATTTTTGGAGTAATTTTGACTGGCGTTCAATTTTTTGGACTTGTGAGAGTCCAAGTTTGTAAGGAATAGTCTAAAAACTTCTTATTTATTAGTAGGAATAGTTTTAAAATTCGTTTAAAATCTTGCAAGAACAACAGATTTGGAATTGACCAAAACTACTCAAGTTACAATCTAGAAGATTTAATGTGGTTTTTTTCCAAGGAATCATTTTTGAATATTGTGGCGTTCTAGGGAAAGTATAGTCAGTCATCTTCTTGCTTCTGATGGTTATTATTTACTCTATTGATGAGCAATCTTGTTGAAAAATAAGCTAATACTAGATTTTTTTCTAGCCAAGCTAATACTAGATTATTGCGATTTTAAAAATAGATTTTAAAAATAGATCTTTAAACTAACCTCATCACATCCGGCGCAACGTGGCTTCATTTTTTCTGCGTAGTGCCTCTCGCAATAAATGCTATCGTTGTATGCGCAGAAAGTTAAATCCACCAGCAGATCGCTGCATTCGGCGCATTTGAAACAACTCGGATGCCACACCATGCTGCCTAAACTGGGAGCGGTCACTACTATCTGTTGGGCTGAGACTGGTCGCTGGCATTCAGCACACTCAGTATTAGGAGGCGCCGGTTTTGCCACACCAATATCCAAAGCGATTTGGTTGCGGGCTTTGACAAAGTCCTAAAAAATACATTTTTCTTTTCAATTGTGTAAAAAAAACCAATTAAGTTATTGAAAATTAAGATTAGAAAGTTTAGTTCAGCCAACACATGATTTTAGTAACATCAAGTCCACTTCAAATTTAACAGTTCTCTATTTACCATATACAATGACATGGAAAAACTGTACAATTTTAAGTTACATGTAAATACAGCAGCATTTAAAGTGTGATTCTCGTCGTATATGTAATATCTAGTTAATCTAATACAAATGTTAAGTTTAAACGATAAAAATCCTTGGAAAATTCAAAATGTAGTAAACAAAACATCAATCTAAAACCTATAAATCAGTCATTTTGCTTGCATCTGCCATGTAAATATCACTGTAGAGGTTCATATATCAAGCTTGTCAATTTCATAATAAAGTTGACTTTAAAGTGAATGTATACAAGACAGCGACAGAGAAGATCAAGCATGCCAGTTCTTTGACAGGATGGCGGAGCACCAGAATCCACTCATAAGGAATGCCATCGACTAAGACCCGGAAATAGAAGCCCCCACAAACGGCCAAGACATCACCTGCTGGATGATAGATGACAGCGCTGAATACCCGAACATGATAATCACCCAGATTTGACAAACTCCCGATCTTGACTCAGATGTTGAGAGATGATTAGTTTCAGATGGCAGCCAGGACCAACAAACCAAGAAGAACAAGAACCCCCCCCTTCAACTTATCAACTTCCTCACCTCCGATCCAACTACTCACAAATATTCTTGGATGCAAGAACGGTTAGCCAACTAACCATTTGAACATGCAAGAATATGCTCAGACCTGCTGGGTTTCTTTCGGGATGATAGGAAACTTACACCTGCTTGAAGTTGCTCTTGGTTCACAATCTGGCACTAGGCAGCCCGGCTTTCTCCATATAACTCACAAAACTCAGGAACAACACAAATATGCAACTTTATGCCATCCTTGGGAAAAGTGGCAGAAGTTCGTCATCCCCGACGAGCAATTTGGATTCCGGTGGACACTATCAATGGAACTCCAACTCCTGAAGACGACCGAGTACATCACGGAAGGGTTCAACAGGAAAGAAGCGACAGAGGACTGCTAATCAAGATGCTGGATGCTTTTCAGTCGGCCTGGTAAAACTAATTAGATCCTGCTGTCATGATTATTATCATCCTGAAGATGAGATTTACTCAAATCTCCCTCACCTCCTAGTTGCATGATAATATCGTCATAACTGGCATCAGATTCACCCTGACCATTCATTCTAATATTCTAGTAAATAAAGAAAATTTAAATAAATAAGCTTGAATAAAAATTCTATTATAGGGATGCCAAGTTATTTTTAAAGTAAATAACTAAACCTATCTAACTTACTTTCTACCTAAAAATCCTGCTTCTAAATATATCATTGAAACTACAAATGTCTTTAATACAAAAAATTACAAACTACTTACAACTAATACTCTTCGTCAAAGAGTCCAAATTGTCCAAAATAAACCGTCAGTTGACCAATCTTCTTCTTTTCCGTTGAGGTGGATTTTTAACTGCTCCTCGGTTATCGATTTAACCACTTCTGGAATAGGTCCTCTATCACAATCTGCTCCATGTCATAACGTGGACTAAACGGTACAATTGCTGGTAGCACTCGGTATTACACCCAGTAACTTCCGTTCCGGAAGGAAAAAGGCTTTCTAAGATCCCCTGATCTTCAATAGTCTGATTTTTGCTCGAATTTTTTAGAAAACTGACTTTCCAGCTCTCATTAAAAGTCTCTCTTGACAATCAACAACCAAAAACAAAAAAAAAAACTTTTTTCCCACCTTCTACCTCCACGTACCACCTTTTTCACCTCCTTTGAAGTTCATCAAGTAATACTGTTAATTTTCTTAATAACTACATACAATCCTACTAAAACTAACTATAATGGTAAACACTTGACATCCCTACAAAAATGTACCTTTCCTATAAATTAAATAAATAAATTTTCTTTATTTTCTTGAAAAACAAAAAAAAAAATCCTTATTTTCAAGACACTGCAGAGTAAATCAACGCTGGTTACAACAGCAAGACTTCTTTTACATCTTGCGTATGACTTAACCGACGACTTACGTTCTATGCTTTGTGTTATGTCGCAGAAAACGTACGTCAAAAGCTATGTAACTGCAATATTATTGTGCAAATAACTAACTGGAATCGGCGTACATATTGTGGTTAGTGACGACTATTATATAAGGTAATATTTTCTAGTAAAAAAATAGTGTAAACATACCTCATAACTGGAAACATGTTCCGAATCTATAAATTTACAGGCACTTAGTGAAAGGTCTTGTTTTGGAAGTTGTCTAACTAGGCGCTGGGATCTTATTGTCTCTCCTTTTGATCCTAGCTTAGGTACTTCTTCCGAAGGCAGTGTTGAATAATACTGGTCTACCTAAAATGTTAAAAAGTTATAGTTTTTGCCGGAAAACAAAAAAAAAAATTATTAAAGTGTTTCAGAACGTCCCAACTGTCAAAATTTAGCTCTATGGAAGTTTAAACACAACTCCAAGTGTAATTCCTCAAGTAAGCAACTTTTTGTAATTTTGTAGTTTCAAGTCACTGGTAAACGGGTTTTGACATTAATGACAGCTGTCACGTGACGTAAGAAAAGTATAAAACTCTTCCTTAAAGTCAGAACTGTCAAATTTGGCTCCATGAAGGTGTAAACACACCTTACAGTGCAATTTATCAAAGAAACACAACAATTTGGCATTTTATACTCTCAGGTCACTGGTGAGTGGCTTTTGACAGTTAGGACAGCTGTCACGTGACGCAAGAAAAGTATTAAAGTGTGTCATAACGTCCCAACTGTCAAAATTTAGCTCTATAGAGGTTTAATCACAATTTCCAATGTAATTCCTCAAATAAGCAACTATTTCTAATTTTATAGTTTCATGTCAATGATGAATGGGTTTTGACAATAATGACAGCTGTCACGTGATGTAATAAAAGTATAAAACTGTTTCTAAAAGTCAGAACTGTCAAATTTGGCTCCATGAAGGTGTAAACACACCTTACAGTGCAATTCATCAAAGAAACCCAACAATTTGACATTTTATACTCTCAGGTCACTGGTAAGTGGCTTTTGACAGTTAAGACAGCTGTCACGTGACGCAAGAAAAGTGTTAAAGTGTGTCATAACATCCCAACTGCCAAAATTTAGCTCTATGGAGGTTTAAACACAACTCCAAGTGTAATTCCTCAAGTAAGCAACTTTTTGTAATTTTGTAGTTTCAAGTCACTGGTAAACGGGTTTTGACAATAATGACAGCTGTCACGTGACGTAAGAAAAGTATAAAACTGTTTCTTAACGTCAGAACTGTCAAGTTTGGCTCCATGAAGCTGTAAACACACCTTACAGTGCAGTTCATCAAAGAAACCCAACAATTTAGCACTTTATACTCTCAGGTTACTGGTGAGTGGGTTTTGACAGTCAGGACAACTGTCACGTGATGTAATAAAAGTATAAAACTGTTTCTTAACGTCAGAACTGTCAAATTTGGCTCCATGAAGCTGTAAACACACCTTACAGTGCAATTAATCAAGGAAACACAACAAGTTGGCATGTTATACTCTCAAGTCACTGGTAAGTGGCTTTTGACAGTTAGGACAGCTGTCACGTGACGCAAGAAAAGTATTAAAGTGTTTCATAACGTCCCAACTGTCAAAATTTAGCTCTATGGAGGTTTAAGCACAACTCCAAGTGTAATTCCTCAAGTAAGCAACTTTTTGAAATTTTGTAGTTTCGAGTCACTGGTAAACGGGTTTTGACAATAATGACAGCTGTCACGTGACGTAAGAAAAATATAAAACTCTTCCTTAAAGTCAGAACTGTCAAATTTAGCTCCATGAAGGTGTAAACACACCTTACAGTGCAATTCATCAAAGAAACACAACAATTTGGCATTTCATACTCTCAGGTCACTGGTGAGTGGGTTTTGACAGTTAGGACAGCTGTCACGTGATGCAAGAAAAGTATTAATGTGCTTTTTAATGTCAAATTTGACTCCATGGGACTGTAAAGACTGTCAGTGTGGTTCCTCCAAGAAATACCTACTGGGCATTTTATAATTTCTAAATAGTCCCTGAATTGCTGTTTTTCCGGTGCATTTATGAGCATTTTCGTCATCGTTCTCTTGAATTCCCTTAAAATTCCTTAAATTCTCTTTGTATCTTCTGAGAATTTTTGTGTATGTTTTCTAAGCCAACTTACTTTAATATAAAAAATAAATTAGTATATGTATGTGTCGTAATTCACCTGTCTAGCAGTAGTTAAACCAGGAGGCACAAAGGCATATCCTAAAGTTCTAGCATCAAGACCATCGTGCGGTACAAAACCAAGACGAGAACGAGCTCCATATTCTGCAATCACTTCGTGATTGTCTCTTAGGCATTTACAGTTTTTGCAGGTTTTCCTGGGAAAAAGAAAAAACATAAAATTAGTGATAACAATAGCGAGAAAATGCAATTTCGTAGAGGTGTTAAATTTGGACTCATTTCAAAACTAAAATAAAACACGTTTAACACGATTTATTTGATGATTCGTTTTTCCTGTGGATATTATGAGCGCATTTTCCAGGTGCGATGTAGTTTACTTTGATAAGTACACATATGTGACCTTTACAGGCGTAGGTACTTAATTTATAGTAAAAAAATCACACAAAAATTTGAAAATTACCAGGTATAAACCGCTAGGACATTCTGGTGTGTATAAAGTGTAGGAATTAGTGAACATTACTTGAGAAAAACTAAGTAACCAATCAACTTTTATATGTCAATGAAAAGCTCATTTCATTGGCTATCCATTAACATATAAAAGTCTATACAAAGTGATGCAAATAAGCGTGTTATTTCCGGTTTAGTGACAGGGTGCACTTTTTGACTGGTTAAGAACCAATTTGACGCTGGTAAAGTAGAAGAATACCATTACATGACCTACAAAACTACCACGACGTATTGCTTGCAAATTGTTGGAAAAACTGTTTTTGCAAATACATTTCTTGAAGAGGTTTGCGTTGAAAAGTGCTGTCTGAAGTCTCCCTGAATGATTTGGACTGTCAAAAGATCAGAAAAAAAGCATTTCTAGTAACTCTAAAAAGTCAAATTGAAGCTAGAATGCTTGATGTCTTCAAAGAGTCAAATTGACGACAAAAAGTTCCTCTATATGTCTTTGATGGCTAAAAATGCTGTATAACGACTTTAGATCATCAAAACAAAAGCAGGAAAGAATGTTTGATATCTCTGAAGTGTCAAATTATATGACAGAATATCTTTCTGTGGCTTTAAATAGTCAATCTTCTGAAGCGTTTCTAAAGGCTTTTTATTGTCTGGTAGCATTGTTACTGAACTGAAGATTTCCTGATGTTTTTTGATAGTCAAATGGAAATCTGGGAGTATTTATATTATCTTTGAAGTGTCACAGTGATGTCAGAGTTTAAATGTCTCCACTAAGTATCAAATTGAAGACAAAAAGGCTTCTTCCTGGCTTTGCTAGTCAAAAACGGTGTTTAAATACTTTGTATTGTCAAAACAACGGCAGGAAGTATTTTGACGTCTCGTAAAGTGTCAAATTGAAGCTAGAATCGTTTTCGATGCCTTTGAGTAGTCAAAAATGTTGTCTGAAGCCTTCGTGAGGAGTTTGGATTGTCAAAACAACAGCTGTAAGCAATTAATGTTCGTAAATTGTCAAATTAAAAACGTACGACGTATTTTAGTTATTTTTGAATAGTAAGAAATGTTGTCTGGATGCTTTGAATGGAGGATACAGAGATTTCATTTGTCATTTGCCAATAATAATTCTTACTAAAACTAAAACAATTGGAATCAAGGAAATTTCCCTGAAACTTTCATAAACCATACAATTTTTTAAATTTCATTGACTTTTTATTGAAATTTCAGATATTTCCAAAATTTAGAGAGAATAGCGAAAAAATTCAGAAATTTCATAAAACTTCTGATTGTTTCAATTTGAAATTTCCAAACTAACAACCCTGCTGTCTAACTGTAACTCTGTTTAAATTATAACAATTAACATGTTTTTGAGATAAAAAAAAAATGACGCAAATCTGAGGATATTGTTATTTTGACAAACTTTGACATTAGCACTTTTTGAGGGATAATTTAGTTAGCCAGTCACGTGACCACTGTCAAAATACGTGTCATAAATCTCAGAAACACGTTTTATATCTAATACTACAAAAAAACTGTTTTACACCCCGATTTTTGAAAGTTTTGAGCACAATTAGACAATCAGTGACAACATTGCTAGTCAAACCCACTTGTAAGTAAATGACTGCTTTTCGCACATTTTTGGAGTCCTCATTAAATTTTCTATCCAATAACCTGAAAAAAACACTACAAAATTTGGTACAGTCAGGGAGAAAAGCGGTGTTAAACTGTCAGAAACACAGTTTGAAAGGATAGTTAGGGACAAAATCGCGTGTAAAACCCACTTGGAGTGAGAAAATGACTGTTTTAAGCAGATTTTTGGAATCCTCATTAAATTTCCTATCCAATAACCTGAAAAAACACTGCAAAAATTGGTACAGTCAGGGACAAAAGCGGTGTCAAAATTTGAACTGCCAAAATCACAGTTTGAAAGAACAGAGACAAAATCGCCTGTAAAACTCACTTGGAGTGAGAAAATGACGGTTTTAAGCAGATTTTTGGGATCCTCATTAAATTTCCTATCCAATAACCTGAAAAAACACTGCAAAATTTGGTACAGTCAGGGAAAAAAGCGGTGTCGAAGTTGGACCGCCAGAAACACAGTATGAAAGATTAGTCAGGGACAAAATCGCCTGTAAACCCATTTGGAGTATGAAAATGACTGTTTTAAGCACATTTTTGGAATCCTCATTAAATTTCCTATCCAATACTCTGAAAAACACTACAAAATTTGGTACAGTCAGGGAGAAACGCGGTGTCAAAGTTTAAACTGCCAGAAACACAATTTCAAAGGACAGCCAGGGACAAAATTGCCTGTAAAACCCACTTGGAGATAGAAAATGACTGTTTTAAGCACATTTTTGGAATCTGCATTAAATTTCCTATCCAATACTCTGAAAAACACTACAAAATTTGGTACAGTCAGCGAGAAAAGCGGTGTCGAAGTTTAAACTGTCAGAAACACAGTTTGAACGGACAGTCAAGGACAAAATCACCTGTAAAACCAACTTGGAGTGAGAAAATGACAGTCTTAAGCACATTTTTGGAATCCTCATTAAATTTCCTATCCAATAACCTGAAAAACACTACAAAATTTAGTACAGTCAGGGAGAAACGCGGTGTCAAAGTTTAAACTGCCAGAAACACAGTATGAAAGAATAGTCAGGGACAAAATCACCTGTAAAACCCACTTGGAATGAGAAAATGACAGTTTTAAGCACATTTTTGGAATCCTCATTAAATTTCCTATCCAATAACCTGAAAAAACACTACAAAATTCGGTACAGTCAGGGAGAAAAGCGGTGTCGAAGTTTGAACAGCTAGAAACACAGTTTGAAATAGTAGACAAGGACAAAATCGCGTGTAAAACCCACTTGGAGTGAGAAAATTACTGTTTTAAGCAGATTTTTGGAATCCTCATTAAATTTCCTATCCAATAACCTGAAAAAACACTGCAAAATTTGGTACAGTCAGGGAGAAAAGCGGTGTCAAAATTTTAACTGCTAAAAACACAGTTTGAAAGAACAGTCAGAGACAAAATCGCCTGTAAAACCCACTTGGAGTGAGAAAATTACTGTTTTAAGCAGATTTTTGGAATCCTCATTAAATTTCCTATCCAATAACCTGAAAAAACACTGCAAAATTTGGTACAGTCAGGGAGAAAAGCGGTGTCAAAATTTTAACTGCTAAAAACACAGTTTGAAAGAACAGTCAGAGACAAAATCGCCTGTAAAACCCACTTGGAGTGAGAAAATTACTGTTTTAAGCAGATTTTTGGAATCCTCATTAAATTTCCTATCCAAAAACCTGAAAAGACACTACAAAATTTGGTACAGTCAGGGAGAAAAGCGGTGTCGAAGTTTAAACTGCCAGAAACACAGTATGAAAGAATAGTCAGGGACAAAATCGCCTGTAAAACCAACTTGGAGTGAGAAAATGACAGTTTTAAGCACATTTCTGAAATCCTCATTAAATTTCCTATCCAATAACCTGAAAAAACACTACCAAATTTGGTACAATCAGGGAGAAAAGCAGTGTTAAAGTTTGAACAGCCAGAAACACAGTTTGAAAGGACAGTCAGGAACAAAATCGCCTGTAAACCCATTTGGAGTAAGAAAATGACTGTTTTAAGCACATTTTTGGAATCCTCATTAAATTTCCTATCCAATAACCTGAAAAAACACTGCAAAATTTGGTACAGTCAGGGAGAAAAGCGGTGTCAAAATTTGAACTGCTAAAAACACAGTTTGAAAAACAGTCAGAGACAAAATCGCCTGTAAAACTCACTTGGAGTGAGAAAATGACAGTTTTAAGCACATTTTTGGAATCCTCATTAAATTTCCTATCCAATAACCTGAAAAAACACTGCAAAATTTGGTACAGTCAGGGAAAAAAGCGGTGTCGAAGTTGGACCGCCAGAAACACAGTATGAAAGATTAGTCAGGGACAAAATCGCCTGTAAACCCATTTGGAGTATGAAAATGACTGTTTTAAGCACATTTTTGGAATCCTCATTAAATTTCCTATCCAATACTCTGAAAAACACTACAAAATTTGGTACAGTCAGGGAGAAACGCGGTGTCAAAGTTTAAACTGCCAGAAACACAATTTCAAAGGACAGCCAGGGACAAAATTGCCTGTAAAACCCACTTGGAGATAGAAAATGACTGTTTTAAGCACATTTTTGGAATCTGCATTAAATTTCCTATCCAATACTCTGAAAAACACTACAAAATTTGGTACAGTCAGCGAGAAAAGCGGTGTCGAAGTTTAAACTGTCAGAAACACAGTTTGAACGGACAGTCAAGGACAAAATCACCTGTAAAACCAACTTGGAGTGAGAAAATGACAGTCTTAAGCACATTTTTGGAATCCTCATTAAATTTCCTATCCAATAACCTGAAAAACACTACAAAATTTAGTACAGTCAGGGAGAAACGCGGTGTCAAAGTTTAAACTGCCAGAAACACAGTATGAAAGAATAGTCAGGGACAAAATCACCTGTAAAACCCACTTGGAATGAGAAAATGACAGTTTTAAGCACATTTTTGGAATCCTCATTAAATTTCCTATCCAATAACCTGAAAAAACACTACAAAATTCGGTACAGTCAGGGAGAAAAGCGGTGTCGAAGTTTGAACAGCTAGAAACACAGTTTGAAATAGTAGACAAGGACAAAATCGCGTGTAAAACCCACTTGGAGTGAGAAAATTACTGTTTTAAGCAGATTTTTGGAATCCTCATTAAATTTCCTATCCAATAACCTGAAAAAACACTGCAAAATTTGGTACAGTCAGGGAGAAAAGCGGTGTCAAAATTTTAACTGCTAAAAACACAGTTTGAAAGAACAGTCAGAGACAAAATCGCCTGTAAAACCCACTTGGAGTGAGAAAATTACTGTTTTAAGCAGATTTTTGGAATCCTCATTAAATTTCCTATCCAATAACCTGAAAAAACACTGCAAAATTTGGTACAGTCAGGGAGAAAAGCGGTGTCAAAATTTTAACTGCTAAAAACACAGTTTGAAAGAACAGTCAGAGACAAAATCGCCTGTAAAACCCACTTGGAGTGAGAAAATTACTGTTTTAAGCAGATTTTTGGAATCCTCATTAAATTTCCTATCCAAAAACCTGAAAAGACACTACAAAATTTGGTACAGTCAGGGAGAAAAGCGGTGTCGAAGTTTAAACTGCCAGAAACACAGTATGAAAGAATAGTCAGGGACAAAATCGCCTGTAAAACCAACTTGGAGTGAGAAAATGACAGTTTTAAGCACATTTCTGAAATCCTCATTAAATTTCCTATCCAATAACCTGAAAAAACACTACCAAATTTGGTACAATCAGGGAGAAAAGCAGTGTTAAAGTTTGAACAGCCAGAAACACAGTTTGAAAGGACAGTCAGGAACAAAATCGCCTGTAAACCCATTTGGAGTAAGAAAATGACTGTTTTAAGCACATTTTTGGAATCCTCATTAAATTTCCTATCCAATAACCTGAAAAAACACTGCAAAATTTGGTACAGTCAGGGAGAAAAGCGGTGTCAAAATTTGAACTGCTAAAAACACAGTTTGAAAAACAGTCAGAGACAAAATCGCCTGTAAAACTCACTTGGAGTGAGAAAATGACAGTTTTAAGCACATTTTTGGAATCCTCATTAAATTTCCTATCCAATAACGTGAAAAGTTCTACAAAAATTGGTACAGTCAGGGACAAAAGCGGTGTCAAAATTTGAACAGCCAGAAACATAGTTTGAAAGGACAGTCAGGGACAAAATCTCCTGTAAAACCGACTTGGAATGAGAAAATTACAGTTTTAATTTAATTTTTGAAATTTCTTAGTTGAAATTTCAGATATTTCATAAATTTCAGATATTTCCAAAATTTAGAGGGGATCGCGCAAAGATTCAGAAATTTCATGAAACTTCTGATGGTTTCAATTTGAAATTTCCAAACTATCAACCCTACTGTTGTCAAACCCATTGACGTATTAATTCCAATATTAGAACACATATGGGGTAATTGAAACGACATACTGTCATACAAGAGAAAATATTCACATTATGCACGATTTTGATCTATTTTAGTCAATTTTTTCACAGTCGATGAAGTAAAATTTCAGGAAACCACCTTGTTTAGGTCCAGATTTACATACACAATTTTACCAGTTTGATTTGGCAAAAAAAAACTGGTATAACAAGCACACATCGTTATTGCCTTGTCGATTTCAAAACCCCTGGAATGATCCAATTACTGTCTAATAAGATACTTGAAAGCCAGTCGTAAAGAGAATATATTATGGCAGAACGTGTCGTTTTGGTAAATTTATTATTGCAACAGATTTCTATAGAGTTTAACATTAAATATCGATAAAGTATTATTGACTAAAAGATATGTTGCTACCATTAAATAAGGCAGTTGTGATTATTTTGACAAATCACGTTTACTTCAAGTAAATAATTGATAATCTTAACTAAACAAGCTTTATAGGGCTTATTGAATTAAGTACTTACACAATATGGAAATGATGAAGTGGTTTTAGTTAATTAAGCATTTTTGGTTTTATCAGCAAATATAATTTAGATTTTATTTATTAGGTTTTATTAAAGCGAAGCTATATTGCAAATCCAGTGAAACTTGTCAACTAACAATTACTTGAGAAAAATAACACGTTTTTGTTAAGCTGAAAGTTTTTAGATATATTGTTTGCCTCAGATTTTTGACAGTCACATGAAAACTGTCAAAATAATGGCATAGACCACGACTTGTCTCGAATACTTCAAGAAAACACTTTCAAACTGTGATTTTTAGAGCTTCAAGCCCAAACTGGGAAATATTTGTCAGTTTTGACATTTCTGACAGTTGTCACATGATACTAGGACACTATTTACCTGACCAGTGACCTATTAACTGTCAAATTATTGATCAAGAAGCTGTAAAACACGTCTGGTTTCGAACAGTATAAAAAATATACTAAACTTTTTGCAGCTTCATGTTTTGGTCGAGCAAACGTTGCGTCTGTGACAGAAATCACGTGATACTGGTATACTATTCAGTTAGACAGTCATATGACATCTGTCGTGACCTCAATATTTTTTTATTTTACAAATTTGTCACAATAACTAGTCTCGAGTGTAAGTTGTAAGATTTAGCCGTTTTACTTTTGGTATTTAATTCTCAAACACCCTGTATATTACCTACCGACTTACTTCCTATTCTGAAGCAATAAGTATCAAGTTTGCAGTATCGATTATGCTAAGCTAGATATCAATTTACCGTTAGCATATCCTTCAATAAAAGTGATTTACTTTGTAAATTTGTGATGTAATCTGTTCATTTTGTAAGAGTGTAACCAGGGCATAAATTAAGTAACCGATAATTAAGCGACTTAAGAGTGAACAAATGACTATTTTAAGAACGTTTTTGGAATCCTCATTAAATTTCCTATTCAATAACCTGAAAAAAACGCTACAAAATTTGGTACAGTCAGGGAGAAAAGCGGTGTCAAAGTTTAAACTGTCAGAAACGCTGTTTGAAACGACAGTCAGGGACAAAATCGCCTGTAAAACCCACTTGTAGTAAGAAAATGACTGTTTTAAGCACATTTTTGGAATCCTTATTAAATTTTCTATCCAATAACCTGAAAAAACAGTAAAAAAATTGGTACAGTCAGGAAGAAAAGCAGTGTTAAAGTTTGAACAGCCAGAAACACAGTATGAAAGAATAGTCGGGACAAAATCGCCTGTAAAACCCTCTTGGAGTGAGAAAATGACTGTTTTAAGCACATTTTTGGAATTCTCATTAAATTTCCTATCCAATAACCTGAAAAAACACTACAAACTTTCGTATAGTCAGGGAGAAAAGCGGTGTCGAAGTTTAATCTGTCAGAAACACAATTTGAAAGGACAGCCAGGGACAAAATCGCCTGTAAAACCCACTTGGAGTGAGAAAATGACTGTTTTAAGCACATTTTTGGAATCCTCATTAAATTTCCTATCCAATAACCTGAAAAAACACTACAAAATTTGGTACAGTCAGGGAGAAAAGCGGTGTCGAAGTTTAAACTGTCAGAAACACAGTTTGAAAGGACAGCCAGAGGCAAAATCGCCTGTAAAACCTACTTGGAGTGAGAAAATGACTGTTTTAAGCACATTTTTGGAATCCTCATTAAATTTCCTATCCAATAACCTGAAAAAACACTACAAAATTTGGTACAGTCAGGGAGAAAAGCGGTGTCGAAGTTTAAACTGTCAGAAACACAGTTTGAACGGACAGTCAAGGACAAAATCGCCTGTAAAATTCACTTGGAGTGAGAAAATGACTGTTTTAAGCACATTTTTGGAATTCTCATTAAATTTCCTATCCAATAACCTGAAAAAACACTACAAAATTTGGTACAGTCAGGGAGAAAAGCGGTGTCGAAGTTTAAACTGTCAGAAACACAGTTTGAAACGACAGTCAGGGACAAAATCGCCTGTAAAACCCACTTGGAGTGAGAAAATGACAGTTTTAAGCACATTTTTTAAAAAAGTGTAACCAGGACATAAATTAAGGAAAATGTGTACCTTTTGTTGCCGAGTAAGAATTTTGTTTATTTTAAATAATCCGCCCGTAACTCGCTTATTTGAAACATTCTGTAAAGATACACCACATGACAAAAGCAAGACAACGAATGGGGCTATCACGTGACGTTGAGCGGACAGGGCTAAGTTGTACCGTTTGACCGCTAGAGGTCGTCAAAGTTGACTCTAGTTTTTCTTGAATATCTCGGGAACGCCTCAAATTAGACGTTCGTAGTTAAATGCGTTAAATGTCTGATTCAACAAAATCAAAGCTTTATAAATCACCGGAAAAATGCTCAAACCACAAAATATCACAATAATTAATGTCGTCACTGCCAATTTCTCCTAGTACAGAGGGTAGTTCTCTCCCTTTAAAGTTTACCAAAACATTTTTAGGACAACCTGTATAAAACTATTTTTAATACAAACGTTTCAAAGCAAGTTAAAAATATTGATGAACATAAATTGCAACATCTTTATGTAGCTGTTTAGTTTACTTAAGTCATTTTCAAAAAAAAAAAAAAAACTGATAATATTATGGTTTATATTCAGCATTAATAAAAACGGAAATTAACACTCCGTTTGGCAAAAACGTCCAACATGAGAAAAGTTTGCACTTCATAAACGTTTATAGTAATCTTCTATTTGAAATATTTACGTAAATTGATAATTTAGTGGTCACAATTGCCTACGTACGGCTGATTTTTTCGGATTTTTTGGCTTGATGCTTTCCACGCCCTATAAAATTAGTTTGGCAGCTGAGGATTTTATTTTTGTTAGTTTATTGCAAAACCGGTAATTATTTTTAACGGGTGCACAAAAGGTGACGTAAGATTTGCTAGGAAATTAACGCATTGTTATTGAACTGTTTGAGTATAGTTCCAATCGTCTAAAAACCATATTTATTTTCAACCAGGTATGTAATAACGTTATTTCTTATGTGTAAACCAGGTGGAAAGATGAAAATTACCTGCTTTTACTTTCCACCCGGGTGGAAGGAAAGTAGTCACTTTCCACTCGGGTAAATGTCACTTTCCACCCGGGTGAATGTCAATATGCGTTTTGTCATACCTGGGCTTGGATGATGAGTAACATCTGCGTCTTCAGAAATCTCCTCAGAAAAAGCACTTTAAGAAACGTTTCATCTCAAAATATTAAAGACAGAATAGCACAATAATGACATTGTCAAGATTGTAAACAAATCACCAGTCGTTTATTGTGGTTGAAGTCATAACTACTCGTGCACCTATAATACCTTATTGTTAGAGACTATTAGCAATCAATATTTCATTCTGTATGATTTATTAAAAGTTTGATGAGATTTTGATAAATTGTTGAAAATAAAATAGTATACAAACCACGGTAGAAAGTTTAATTTCTGTCTCGAGATAAAGTTATATAACTACCTAATTTCTCGACAGAAATCAAACACTTTCCACCTGAGTATGTAATATACTATTTTCTAATTGAAGCGGTAAGTGTAACAACAGTACAAGTCCAAGTTTATTTATTTGTGTTAAAGTGAAAAAAATCAGACCAAAATCAAATTTTCTTTTAAGTTTAAAGAACCTATAAGATTATACACTAAAACTAGTAGTAATGGGTGTAAATTTACCGGTAGATTTATGGGTCTAATTAAAATTTCCTGATGGAAATATATTGCTTTCCTGTCATGGTTGTCATTAAAGTAATTTTCGGTCAATATTGTTAAAATAAAATCCTGAAAAACAAAAACTAAATAAAAGTCTGTTTTGATTTGTTATTTATTTTAGAGATTTTGGTTTATCAATAAAAAAATAAATAAATTAAAACCTTTTTGGCAAAGTGATTCTTGTACCAAATGAGTAACAATCTTAACCAACTTTTTTATAAGAAAGTAGCCTTTTTTCTTTCAAAAATTGCATTTTCAGCTTTTTAAGAAAATGTTTAAACAATTTGGAATTTACCAGTAATTTACTGACAATTATTGTCATAATAACTGTCATAAATCTCTAGAAAGCTGTGTTAAACTGTAATTCTTGCAATTTTATTCAAATCTTGACATTAGTACTTTTTGTGGGATAATTTAGTTAGGCAGTCACGTGACCACTGTCAAATTAAGTGGCAAAAATCACAGACAGTCAGGGACAAAATCGCCTATAAAACCGACTTAGAATGAAAAAAATGACAGTTATAAGCACATTTTTGGAATTCCCATTAAATTTCCTATCCAATAACCTGAGAAAATACTACAAAATTCGGTACAGTCAGGGAAAAAAGCAATGTCTAAGTTTAAACTGCCAGAAACCCAGTTTGAAAGGACAGTCAGTGACAAAATCGCCTATAAAACCGACTTAGAATGAAAAATGACAGTTTTAAGCAATTTTTTGGAATTCTCATTAAATTTCCTATCCAATAACTTGAAAAAACACTACAAAGTTTGGTACAGTCAGGGAGAAAAGCGGTGTTTAAGTTTGAACTGACAGAAACACAGTCTGAAAGGACAGTCAGGGACAAAATGGCTTGTAAAACCGACTTGAAATGAGAAAATGACAGTTTTAAGCACATTTCTAGAATCCTCATTAAATTTCCTATCCAACAACTTGAAAAAACACTACAAAGTTTGGTACAGTCAGGGAGAAAAGCGGTGTTAAAGTTTGATCAGCGAGAAACACAGTTTGAAAGTATAGTCAGGGACAAAATGGCTTGTAAAACCGACTTGGAATGTCAAAATGACAGTTTTAAGCACATTTTTGGAATCCTCATTAAATTTCCTATCCAATAATCTGGAAAAACACTTTAAAATTTGGTACAGGCAGGGAGAAAAGCAATGTCGAAGTTTAAACTGTCAGAAACCTAGTTTGAAAGGACAGTCAGGGACAAAATCGACTTTAAAACTGACTTGGAACGAGAAAATTACAGTTTTAAGCAAATTTTTGGAATTCTCATTAAATTTCCTATCCAATAACTTGAAAAAACACTACAATATTTGGTACAGTCAGGGAGAAAAGCGGTGTTAAAGTTTGAACTGACAGAAACTCAGTCTGAAAGGACAGTCAGGGACAAAATCGCCTGTAAAACCGACTTGGAGAGAGAAAATGATTGTTTTAAGCACATTTTTAGAATCCTCATTAAATTTCCTATCCAATAATCTGGAAAAACACTACAAAATTTGGTACAGTCAGGGAGAAAAGCGGTGTTAAAATGTGAGCAGCCAGAAACACAGTTTGAAAGGACAGTCAGAGACAAAATCGCTTGTAAAACCGACTTGAAATGAGAAAATGACAGTTTTAAGCACATTTTTGGAATTCTCATTAAATTTCCTATCCAATAATCTGAAAAAACATTACAAAATTTGGTACAGTCAGAGAGAAAAGCGGTGTTAAAATTTGAATTGACAGAAACACAGTTTGAGAGGACAGTCAGGGACAAAATCGTCTGTAAAACCGACTTGGAATAAGAAAATGATTGTTTTAAGCACATTTTTAGAATCCTCATTAAATTTCCTATCCAATAATCTGGAAAAACATTTCAAAATTTGGTACAGTCAGGGAGAAAAGCAATGTCGAAGTTTAAACTGTTAGAAACCCGGTTTGAAAGGACAGTCAAGGACAAAATTGACTTTAAAACCGACTTGGAATGAGAAAATTACAGTTTTAAGCACATTTTTGGAATCCTCATTAAATTTCCTATCCAACAACCTGAAAAAACACTACAAAGTTTGATACAGTCAGGGAGAAAAGCGGTGTTAAAGTTTGAACTAACACAAACACAGTTTGAGAACACAGTCAAGGACAAAATCGCCTGTAAAACCGACTTGGAATAAGAAAATGACAGTTTTAAGCACATTTTTGGAATTCTCATTAAATTTCCTATCCAACAATCTGTAAAAACACTACAAAATTTGGTACAGTCAAGGAGAAACGCGGTGTCAAAGTTTAAACTGCCAGAAACACAGTTTAAAAGTACAGTCAGGGACAAAATCGCTTGTAAAACCCACGTATAGCGCTAATTTAAATAGTTTAGGTTCTTCGTTTCATTATACCAGTAAGTAGGTAACTGGTATGAAACCTGTTTGTCACTCAAGTAATAAGCTTTATTTGGAATGCAATTTTCCACAAGATGCTATTAAATTAGAATGTTCCGGATGAGAGAGAAAAGGCCAAAAATAGATATATTCAATGTTTCCGAAATATTGAACTTTTTTTAAAAATTATATAAAATTAAAAAAAACTTTGTAGGTAAATTGTTTCTACTAAACAATCATTTTTCTAACAAAAATATTTGCAAAAAACTTGAAAAAACCACCTATCAATTTACCCGATAAAACTCAAATGTCCTGAGATATAACCTATAAAATATCCTCATTAGTAGCTTAAATACGACATAATTGATGAGGAAACAAATGCATTATCAGTAAATAATTAAAATTTCAAATTTGATTGACATTTGAATAGACAACCGTCAAAAATTTAATTATATCAACGCATAAAGTAGCTTAAGTTAAAATTTGATCGAGTGATAGTAACATATCATTTTAAGCAGCACTTTATAGCTCTAAATCACTTAATATACCTACTTTTTATTAAGTTTGGACACATCCTCTTCGAAAACTTTTCCATACAGTTCAAGAATCTTGATGCAAGCTAGCGTTAATCCAGTCCAAGGGGACACTGCACTTAAATCCTCCGTAATACTTTTACCTCTAGTTTTGTTTAACATAATTTATCGCACATTAGTAAATTTCACTCTAAAATGTTCTACACACACGCACTAGTTTCACACAATAAATCAAATTTAGTCCACCAACATTCAGTCCGAGATGTTTTCAAATGAAATTGATCCAACTAATGAAGTTTTTATCAGTTTGTTTGCTATTTGTTCTGTTCTGCCGAAATGTGCATTATCTCAGCAGGAAGTTTGATAGGGTACGGCCATTGCATTACCATTGTTATTAAATAAAAGGCATTTTCACATATCAGTGGCTACAGGAAATATAGTAAAAAATGTTTTAACCGTTTTCGTGAATTTAAGGAAAAAGTGCACAACTAGGCAACATTTTTCTTAATATTTCAAAAAATTTGAAAAATCAATAGCAAAACTGTGTTGAGATCTAGTTTTTGTTTGTTGTACACTAACATCTCCAATGACGATGACGTAGAGCGTCGGTGGATTGCTTTGACGAAGGCACTTTTGGAAACTCAGGAGGGTGACATTGGATATGCACAACAATAGTGGATAACAGACGAAATTCTACAACTTATGAACGAGAGAAGAAAATACAAAGCCACAGACAATAACCGGTACAGGGAGCTGAACGGTGAGATCAGAATGCCGAAAAGCAGAGGAAGGATGGCTAGCTGAAAAATCCAGTGAAATGGAGACACTAGAAAAGAAGCACGACTCGTTCAATCTCCACAAAAAGATCAAGGAATTCAGGAACTCCCAACGCAAGCAGATCCATTTTGAAGGACACTAACAACAAAATCTTAACGATAGTTGAGGAAAAGCTTAAAAGATGGAAGGAGTTCATTGAGATCCTAAAATACACCGGAGTCGATACGGGAGATCTAAACATCATCACGCAGTACTGGCACCAAACTGCAGAGATTAGGATAGAGAGCATAACATCCGAACAAACAGAAATCAGAAGGGGCGTTAGACAGGGATGTGTTCTGTCCCTTCTGCTATTTAATATATACTCGGAGGCGGTGTTCAGGGAGGTGTGTGAAAGCTGTCAAACTAGCCTAGTCTATTCGCCGACGATACGGTCGTGGTTGCCGACAGCCTCCCACATCTCCAGAATATGATGGACCACATCGTTGAACATAGCACACAGTATGGTCTACACATTGCCAAGACCAAAGTGGTCGTGTCCTCCAAGGCACCAAGACGGGCGATTCTTCAGATTAACAACAAGTACCGTCCGTTAAATATCTTGGAGCCCTCGTCAACGAGAACAGTGACCCTAAAATGGAAATCAAATCAATGATAGAACAGACCAGAAGGAGATTAATTTCCATGAAGAACCTGCTCTCCTGCAATGGAGAACCGCATTGACGCTTTTGAGATGTACTTGTCTACTGCGCATATCCTGGGTAGACAGGATAACCAACGAGGAAGTGCTAAGGAGAATGGGTAAAGGTAAAGAACTGCTGACAACCATCAAAGAACGAAAGCTCCAATACATCGGGCACGTTATGAGGGAGGAGCAGTACGCGTTCTTCCTGCACCTTACCGAAGGGAAGATCGAGGGCTAACGATCTGTGGGCAAACGACTCGAACTCATGGCTAAAGGATGTACGTCTATAGAGATCTTCAGGGATGCGGTTTCACGAACCATTATAGAGCCAGTTGGATCGCCAACCTCCGAAGAAGAAGAAGAAGTTTAACCGACATTTTTTGGCTTCACACTGTATCAATTCTGACTTTTCCACCACTTTTCTACTGCAAATTCTTCGTCAACTATTTCAAAAATGTGATAATTACTAAAGTGTCACTCACTTTGACACGTGTCCGCCATTGTCCCTTTTCCTTTATTATTCACGCACACACATTTACTTTTTGTGACCGATAAGTGTCTTTTGTTTATTATTTTATCTCTCGATGGTTTTTCAAGTTCAAGTGTTTTTCTTTAAGCAGCTATAGAATGCATATGGAATGAACTATATTATATGTGCAGCTACACTTTAAATCATTTTTTCCGTGGAGCAAAAAAATGGTAACAAAATATACCAGACACTTTATAGCTCTACGAGCTGGATTTTGGCTGTTACGCTTTATGTGACATCTGTCAAACCATTGTCTTGAATAGGACAATACTTCACAGCTGTCAAATCTGCAAACCATAAACCTCTAAAATGTATTTCTGTGGCGCAAAAAACTGCTAACAAGATAATCATACAAATTTCACTTTATAGCTCCATGAGCGGAGTTTTACCAGATAAAGTATATGTGACAGCTGTCAAACTCTACTTTAAATAGATAATCGTAACACAGCTGTCAAAAATTCCATTATAGACGTATAAAGTGGCTTAAGTTGAATTTTCGATCAAGTGGTAGTAAAACATCATTATAAACAGCACTTTATAGCTCTATGTGGCGGGTTTTGACTGATACGTTTTAAGTGACAGCTGTCAAACTACTGTTTCGAATAGAACAATACTTCACAATGTCAAATCTACAACCATAAACCTCTAAAGTGTATTTCTGTGGCGCAAAAAAGAAGTAACAAGATAATCATACAAATTTCACTTTATAGCTCCATGAGCGGAGTTTTACCAGATAAAGTATATGTGACAGCTGTCAAACTCTACTTTAAATAGATAATCGTAACACAGCTGTCAAAAATTCCATTATAGACGTATAAAGTGGCTTAAGTTGAATTTTCGATCAAGTAGTAGTAAAACATCATTACAAACAGCACTTTATAGCTCTATGAGGAGTTTTGACTGATACGCTTTATGTGACAGCTGTCAAACCACTGTCTTGAATAGGACAATACTTCACAACTGTCAAATCTGCAAACCATAAACCTCTAAAATGTGTTTCTGTGACACAAAAAACTGCTAACAAGATAATCATACAAATTTCACTTTATAGTTTCATGAGCGGAGTTTTAACAGATAAAGTATATAGGACAGCTGTCAAACTCTATTTTAAATAGATAATCGTAACACAGCTATCAAAAATTCCATTATAGACGTATAAAGTAGCTTAAGTTGAATTTTCGATCAAGTGGTAGTAAAGTATCAATTCAAGCAGCACTTTAAAGCTCTATGTGACGGGTTTTGACTGATACGTTTTAAGTGACAGCTGTCAAACCACTATCTTGAATAGGACAATAGTTCACAGCTGTCAAATCTGCAACCATAAACCTATAAAGTCCATTTCTGTAAAGCACAGTGCTATCAAAATATTTGTACAATTTACATTTTACAGCTCCCTGATCGGTGTTTTAACAGATGTGACAGCTGTCACTACATTCTAACGTGTTTTTTTTTAAATAATATTATAAAATAAATAACATAAAGAAATCACATATTGTTTTAAAAAATATTAGTTTTTGCACTAGTTGGGTAAATAACTATTTTCCTTCCTTCCTTTAACAGTTTAATTTGTAACATCTTCTGTCTTACTTGAGAGTATTAATTTTAACTGTGTCTCTATCCTTGTCTACATGATTAACACCGGTATAATAATCAGTTAATCATACGTAACGTAATGCAGTAAAATTAAACAAATAAAACAGAAACAGTTTATGGAATTACCACATCTCACGCAAAACCAGATGAATGAAACAATTTCCAAAAATACATAGAGATATCACTCATCAATAGTATACTCACAGTTATTGTATTTGTTTCTGGCTAATATTGGATTACTAAATCTATTAAATCCCAATTTAAACCAATTAATCATCATTTTTGATGATAAATGTATACTCGCCAAAATCTATTACAGTTAATTGATTTATCTTTTTTTGCTAATGATTGATTGTCTATAATTTGTTATTGTTAAGTAAAACATGTTTTATTAGATCAGTTTGAAGAGAGAAATATCAAAAAGTTAATATTAAAATTTTAATTTTTGTGGAAATTTCAGTAATTGAGTTTCTATAATTGGTCACATGACCACTTTATGAGACAGTTAAATTACGTCACATCCGCTTTCGCAGAGTAAAATGTCACTTTCCTTACCATTGAGTTCTTATGTATAATTTTGAAATTTTCATTTCTGCACTCGTTTACTGTCTAATGATGATAAAAACAAAAAGAAAGCATTTATAACAGAAATTTAAAAAATAAGAAGAATAATAATAAAAATAATTTATTATGGTAAGTAACAGAACAAGAAATAATTAAAATTTACGAAACACACTAATAATTAGTAAACTATGCAATTAGTCCAAGTCATTTTACTATCTTTATAATGGATAGTAGCATTTGTTTTCAACATGGCGGCAACAATGGTGTCACATTATGTATACCGTATGGTATTTCGAAATGCTTTCGTGTATTATAATTTTGTTTGTAATTTCAATTAAGGTAAAGTAAACAAACAAATATTACTCTAATAATAGCACCAACATCATTTTTCATGACGATTTAATTTAAGGTTTTGACCAGTCTCTTTAAATACCACTGTGTATATCAAAAGTATGTATAACTACCTAGTGGGAAAGATCGTAAAAAAAGCAAATTCATTAGCAATTCCTGGTTTGTTTAGTTTAATTTCCGCTCTTCCAACAAATGTGTGCAACTGGCATCGGGAAAAGTTTAGCTTATTCACTACCGGAATTATTATTGCTAAACAATGTTTAGATTGTCCAGTGTAATTCAGTTTTGTCCTATTTGCACACCGCGTCATAGCAATCATCAACAATCTGTTATTTTCATGGAGCTATAAAGTGTAATTTGTACGATTATCTTGTTACTATACTTTTTTGCGCCACAGAAACGGACTTGAGAGGTTTATGGCTAAATGTTTATTATTATTTATTCAGACAGTGATTTGACAGCTGTCACATATAGCTCATCAGGTAAAAGCCTCATAGAGCTATAAAGTGCTGCTTAAAATGATATTTTACTACCACTTGATCAAAATTCATCTCAAGCTATTTTATAAGTCTACAATGCAATTTTTCACAGAAACACAATTTGAAAGAATAGTCAGGGACAAAATCGCCTGTAAAACCGACTTGGAGTGAGAAAATGACTGTTTTAAGCACATTTTTGGAATCCTCATTAAATTCCCTATATAATAACCTGAAAAACACTGCAAAAATTGGTACAGTCAGGGAAAAAAGCGGTGTCAAAGTTTGAACTGCCAGAAACACAGTTTGAAAGAACAGTCAGAGACAAAATCGCCTGTAAAACCCACTTGGAGTGAGAAAATGACTGTTTTAAGCACATTTTTGGAATCCTCATTAAATTCCCTATCCAATAACCTGAAAACACTACAAAAATTGGTACAGTCAGGGAAAAAAGCGGTGTCAAAGTTTGAACTGCCATAAACACAGTTTGAAAGAACAGTCAGAGACAAAATCGCTTATAAAACCCACTTGGAGTGAGAAAATGACAGTTTTAAGCACATTTTTGGAATCTTCATTAAATTTCCTATCCAACAACCTGAAAAAACAGTACAAAAATTGGTACAGTCAGGGAAAAAAGCCGTGTCAAAATTTGAACTGTCAGAAACACAGTTTGAAAAGAACAGTCAGAGACAAAAATGCTTGTAAAACCTACTTCGAGTGAGAAAATGACTATTTTAAGCATATTTTTGGAATCTCCATTAAATTTCCTATCCAATAAAGTGAAAAAACACTACAAAATTTAGTACAGTCAGGGAAAAAAAGCGGTGTCAAAATTTGAACTGTCAGAAACACAGTTTGAAAGAACAGTCAGAGACAAAATCGCTTGTAAAACCCACTTGGAGTGAGAAATTTACTGTTTTAAGCACATTTTTG
The DNA here is from genome assembly GCF_016097725.1 of Ips typographus. Classification (NCBI taxonomy): domain Eukaryota; kingdom Metazoa; phylum Arthropoda; class Insecta; order Coleoptera; family Curculionidae; genus Ips; species Ips typographus. Next base: position 2,287,622 of record NC_138430.1, on the reverse strand, counting down.
GAATCCTCATTAAATTTCCTATCCAACAACCTGAAAAAACACTAAAAAAATTGGTACAGTACATTCAGGGAAAAAAGCGGTGTCAAAGTTTGAACTGTCAGAAACACAGTTTAAAAGAACAGAGGCAAAATCGCTTATAAAACTCCCTTGCAGTGAAAAAATGACTGTTTTAAGCACATTTTTGGAATCCTCATTAAATTCCCTATCTAACAACCTGAAAAAAAAACTCCAAAAATTGGTACAGTCAGGGAAAAAAGCGGTGTCAAAATTTGAACTGTCAGAAACACAGTTTGAAAGAACAGTCAGAGACGAAATCGCTTGTAAAACCCACTTGCAGTGAAAAAATGACTATTTTAAGCATATTTTTGGAATCTCCATTAAATTTCCTATCCAATAAAGTGAAAAAACACTAGAAAAATTGGTACAGTCAGGGAAAAAAAGCCGTTTCAAAATTTGAACTGTCAGAAACACAGTTTGAAAGAACAGTCAGAGACAAAATCGCTTGTAAAACCCACTTGGAGTGATAAAATTACTGTTTTAAGTACATTTTTGAAATCCTCATTAAATTTCCTATCCAACAACCTGAAAAAACAGTACAAAAATTGGTACAGTCCGGGAAAAAAGCCGTGTCAAAATTTGAACTGTCAGAAACAAAGTTTGAAAGAACAGTCAGAGACAAAATCGCTTGTAAAACCCACTTGGAATGAGAAAATGACTGTTTTAAGCAAATTTTTGGAATCCTCATTAAATTTCCTATCCAATAACCTGACAAAACACTACAAAAATTGGTACAGTCAAGGAAAAAGCGGTGTCAAAATTCGAACTGTCAGAAACACAGTTTGAAAGAACAGTCAGAGACAAAATCGCCTGTAAAACACACTTGGAGTGGGAAAATTATTGTTTTAATCACATTTTTGAAATCCTCATTAAATTTCCTATCCAATAACCTGACAAAACACTACAAAAATTGGTACAGTCAGGGAAAAAATCCGTGTCAAAATTTGAACTGTCAGAAACACAGTTTGAAAGAACAGTCAGAGACAAAATCACCTGTAAAACCCACTTGGAGTGGGAAAATGACTGTTTTAAGCACATTTTTGGAATCCTCATTAAATTTCCTATCCAACAACCTGAAAAAACACTACAAAATTTGATACAATCTTTTTTTCTTCGGCATCAAAGTTTGAACTACTAGAAACACAATTTAAAAAGACAGTCAGGGACATAACCGCCTGTAAAACCCACTTTGAGTGATAAAATGACAGTTTTAATCACTGACTGATGTGTTTCACTGTACAGCATTGCACAAACTAAATTACTTTCTGTCATAGTACAATACAGGGTGTCCCAAACTTATAAGGCATGTAGGAAATGCAAAGATGAGTAGAAAATGCTCTATAAACAAACAATTTAAAATTTAAACATGAAGAAATATGTCAATTTGGTATTGACCACAGTTTAGGTAATATAAATTTTCTCTATATCTAGAATCCTAAATATTTAGAAAACTAAAGTTCTGACAAAATTTTTCCATAAAACTTTTTGTGTTAATTTTTGGCATTTTCTATAGGTCCTATATGTTTGTAGGTTATGTATTCTAAAACACCCTGTATAAACAGATAATTTTCTGATTGTTGTGGTGACAAAAATAAAGTGGAATAGCCTCGAAACGTGACTTGAAACAAAAATCTAACCTGTATTATCCAGTTTAAAAAAAATCAAAAACATTGTTGTACTACAAATACCGTAAACAAAATAGTAGGAAATGCTGAGCAAACGCACTTATCAGCGGAACATCACTTGATAACTCACTGAAACTATTTGTCCTATCTAGTACACCACGTTCAAACAAAATTAGGAACTAAATCAACTAAATCGTCAACTTGACCGCGTGTCGGAGATTTGAAAATTTGGCGCGTTCGCGGAAAGCAATGCGAAACGCGAGCGTACGCGGAGAAAAATGAGGAAAATTCGGCGCCAGCATTGGTGAAACCGTTCCGATCGACGCGTTGCCACTTTCCGGATAATCGAGGACTGCCAAGTTTGTCAAAAAAAAAACTATAATGGAAGCCGCGCCCTGAACATTACTACCAAATAAGAAAAAAACCGATCGCGACTGAAATAGTGTCGAAAGGAAAGCGGTGCAAGTTTTCCACGCAAAAAAGGAAATTAAATTGTTTGAAAACGTGCCAAGTTTAATGTGTCACAGAACCGATTCATTCACCGTAGTGCTTTGCGGTTAAAGATCAGTTGTTAAATATACAGGGTGTCCGTCAAATAATAACCTTTGTATATTGTCTTCGAATTACGGCCATATTGGATTTAGACGAGACAAGAGACTATTTTCACTTATTTTGGCATGACGCCATTTTGTCACTGACTTTGAAATTAGGCAATTTTTGTCAGTTTTCAAAAATTACATTTTGACAAATGACACTTCACGTCACATTCTTATAGTGCGGGTGAGTTAAAGTAAAATTGGAAAAGTAAAATTCAATGTGACAGGAAAATTTACGGGTCTAATTGAAATTTGCTTGAAAGATGTCATTTTTGTGTCTTGGCTTTCATTAATTTCATTAAAACTAAGATTGATTCAAAGTTTTGATTTGTTATTTATTGTTTTAGAGATTTTGGTTTATCAAACAAAACAAAGTGATTCTTGTAGCAAATAAGAACATTCTTACAACCTTTTTTTCTGGAAAAGTAGCCTTTTCTAAAAAATTTATATTTCAGCTTTTTGTCACTTTTCTTTATTATTTCATGCATAAATTATGACAAATAATATATTTTTGAGATTAGGAAAATTACGCAAAACTGAAGGTATTATTGTTTAAACTAATTTGTAATTTACCACTAATTTACTGACAATAATTGTCAAAATAACTGTAAGAAAACTGTAATTCTTACAAATTCTTCTCTTGCAGTTTTAACATTAGGGACAAATATCACGTAGTTTTTGGAGGATAATTTAGATAGGGAGTAACGTGACCACTGTCAAAATAACTGTCATAAATCTCAGAAACACGTTTAGTATCGAATACTACAGGAAAATTTTTCTAAAACCCTGATTATTGCAACTTTTAAGCACAGTTTGATAGTCAGGGACAAAAATTGCTTGACAAACGTAATTGAAGTGAGAAAATGACTATTTCTCACTACTATTAAATTTCCTTTCCAAAAACCTGAAAAAATACTACAAAATTTAGTACAGTCAGGGAAAAAAGCGGTGACAAAGTTTGAACTGTCAGAAATACAGTTTGGAAGAACAGTCAGTGACAAAATCGCTTGTAAAACTCACTTAGACTGAGAAAATGACTGTTTTAAGCACATTTTTGGAATTCTCATTACATTTTCTATCCAACAACCTGAAAAAACACTCCAAAATTTGATACAGTCAGGGAAAAAAGCGGTGACAAAGTTTGAACTGTCAGAAATACAGTTTGGAAGAACAGTCAGAGACAAAATCGCTTGTAAAACTCACTTAGAGTGAGAAAATGACTGTTTTAAGCACATTTTTGGAATCCTCATCAAATTTTCTATACTACAACCTGAAAAAGCACTACAAAATTTAGTACAGTCAGGGAAAAAAGCGGTGACAAAGTTTGAACTGTCAGAAAGACAGTTTGGAAGAACAGTAAGAGACAAAATCGCTTGTAAAACTCACTTGGAGTGAGTAAATAACTGTTTTAAGCACATTTTTGGAATCCTCATTAAATTTTCTATCCAATAACCTGAAAAAACACTATAAAACTTAGTACAGTCAGAGAAAAAAGCGGTGACAAAGTTTGAACTGTCAGAAACTTAGTTTGAAAGAACAGTCAGAGACAAAATTGCCTGTAAAACTCACTTGGAGTAAGAAAAAGACTGTTTTAAGCACATTTTTGGAATCCTCATTAAATTTTCTATACTACAACCTGAAAAAGCACTACAAAATTTAGTACAGTCAGGGAAAAAAGCGGTGACAAAGTTTGAACTGTCAGAAAGAAAGTTTGGAAGAACAGTCAGAGACAAAATCGCTTGTAAAACTCACTTGGAGTGTGAAAATAACTGTTCTAAGCACATTTCTGGAATCCTTATTAAATTTTCTATCCAATAACTTGAAAAAACACTACAAAATTTAGTACAGTCAGGAAAAACAGCGGTGACAAAGTTTGAACTGTCAGAAAGACACTTTGAAAGAACAGTCAGAGACAAAATTGCCTGTAAAACCCAATTGGAGTGAGAAAATTACTGTTTTAAGCACATTTTTGGAATCCTCATTAAATTCCCTATCTAACAACCTGAAAAGTCTTTATTAAATTTCGTATCCAATAACCTGGAAAAACACTACAAAACTTGGTACAGTCAGGAAGAAAAGCTTTATCAAAGTTTGACCTGCCAGAAACACAATTTGAAAGAACCGCCAGGGACAAAATCGCCAGTAAAACCCACTTCGAGTGAGAAAATGACTGTTTTAAGCACATTTTTGGAATTCTCATTAAATTTCCTATCCAACAACCTGAAAAAACACTACAAAATTTGGTACAGACAGGGAAAAAAGTGGTGTCAAAGTTTGAACTGTCAGAAAGACAGTTTGAAAGAGCAGTCAGACCAAATCGCTTGTAAAACTCACTTAGAGCGAGAAAATTACTATTTTAAGCACATTTTTGGAATCCTGATTAAATTTTCTATTCAATAACCTGAAAAAACACTACAAAATTTGGTACAGTCAGGGAAAAAAGCGCTATCAAAGTTTGACCTGCCAGAAACACAATTTAAAAGAACCGAGAGGGACAAAATCGCCTGTAAAACCCACTTGAAGTGAGAAAATGATTGTTTTAAGCACATATTTGAAATCCTTATTAAATTTCCTATCCAACAACCTGAAAAAACACTACAAAAATTGGTACAGTCAGGGAAAAAAGTGGTGTCAAAATTTGAACTGTCAGAAAGACACTTTTAAAAGACAGTCAGGGACATAATCGCCTGTAAAATCCACTTGGAGTGAGAAAATGACTGTTTTAAGCACATTATTGGAATCCTCATTAAATTCCCTATCCAATAACCTGGCAAACACTACAAAGTTTGGTACAGTGAGGTTGCCTGAAGGTTTCAAATAATGTTATAAATAAATAAAAATTTAGCTTTCTTAAATTTCAGTCTTTTTCGGATATCTTCGGAAACACTTGTAAAATCGAAATTTTTAAAGCGGCATCTGGTTCAGCTTTAAATATCGCAGTTTCACCCCCAATTTAAACTTTTTTCTACTTTTTCGCACGCATATGAGTGCAAAAAGTTAGACTTTTTTGCCATGTGACCGCGTTATGGGGTATTGAAGTTCAGTAAGTACTCTGCGCTCATTAAACATTGCTGAAGCAAATATTTCCCTCCTGAGGGATGATTTAAATTACAAGAAACTTAATAAGAACTAAAACAAACCGTATTCATTTTAGTTAAAAAAAAGTAGTTCAATTACTCGAAAGTAATAACTGTAATAACATTTTTAATCAAAGCAAATTATTGTTCGTTTAATGGATATTATTTAGAAGTATAAATAAAATTTACGATGGTTCATGGGGCATTAATAAACACATCATCCTGTATATAGTGATCTTGCGTAAGTGAAAAGAGAGCGGAAAATAAATATGACGTTTTCTATTGACCATTCAATATAACAGGTTTGCTTTTCGCCAAACTGTCTACCACATGTGTCGCCCAAATTGACGTGAAAATTTAGTAATAAAGTTATTATTTATTATTGTTTGTCCTATTTTTAAACTAATTATTTGTATGTCCCACTTAAAATAATATTTTTAGGAAAAACTTAAGTGATACTTTTACTTCCTGTACTAAGCTGAAGTTTTTCGATATCAATTTTAATAGCTAAATGCATTTGAAAAATATGACACTTCATGACATGATAATGTTGCCAAATGTAAGTTATTTTGAATTTAAAGATTTTTAAAATGTCAATCATGCAAATCCATAATACAGGGTGTTCAAAAATTAATTTTAATTAACGCCCTCTATATGTAAGAGCAAAACCAAGATCTAATTTTTCTAATGTTACAAAACTCCCAAATACCGTAAGTTTCGTCTGAATATCGATATTATTTTAAGAACTACTGAGAAACCAACAAAAATGTCTGAGGAATCGCCCTGGAAAATACCGGACGCTACCAAAAACCCCCTGTATAATATATTATTACTGAACACATTTCGTACCGAAAACCTAAACAAATCATTACGATATGCATTAGCAATGCGTTTTAGTACAAATAAATGTGGAATATTTATGGGCCACAGTTTTGTTTTGACAAGCGCACAAACTTAAAACTCCATTAAAAAAAAATTATGTACAGAGTGTTCCTTTACTAAGAAACCGGTTTGGTGGTTTCTCACTAGATGTCGTTTGTATTTTGAAAATGAAAAACTTTGAGTATTACACATTTTTATTATTATATGAAATTCTTAATTTGCATTTTGAGATTTTATACCCAGTTAATTAAAAATTTGATAATTTTTAAAAGTGAGTGAGTGAGTGAGACGTTTTCTATTTTTTATGTTCTATAATTACTTTTTTTTTCAGACAGTTAACGAAATTACAAACTATCATTTCCTAGGCAATATATTTCCTCTTTGACATCAATCAAACATCTTTTTGAAGAGATTGCTGAATCAAATCACTCTGACATTACTCCATTCTTTTTCAAAACACTAGAATAGTAAACCTAGTCACCGCAACACAAGTTTTTGGATAAATAATCATGTAACGTGGGCGAAAACTTGTCTGGGACGCTTTGTTTGGGATTTAAAAATCAAAACAAAAATAAATTGTGAGCAAAACTGGGATTTAATGACCAGTTTGCTGTTATGTGTGTTAAATTAATATTAATTTAAACATCTCAAGTGATTAAAGGTTAAGCAAATAAAATGACAATACTTTTTGTTATTTTCTATTGATATTTGATTTAATGACATTTACGCAAAAACCAGTGAAAAAACTATGACTTAATAGCACCACCACTGTACTATACAAAGTGAAAAAGATGCAAAATTGTGAAATTTTCAAATAGTCCCAACACAACAGACAACATAATCCGCAATCAGATCGATTACATACTCATCAACAAACGTTATGTAATCAAAATCAAAATTGTGACAATCAAAACCCATGTACTACAGCGAAAGACTTAAAGATGAAGAAACAAAAAACAAAGTTACCAAAAATCGTAATGAGAAAATACTGACAACCATAGATCCACAGACGGTAGAGGAAGCTAACATGGGTGACGTATGGGAAGAAATGGAGGCTGCCATGACCAATGTTGAGGAGGCAGAAATGGGACATACACGGAATGATAGATGAGATACTGGCGCTGTTTGAGGAACGAAAAGGGTACAAGAACAAAGGGAATGGTGATAACTACAAAGAAATCCAGAACATCATTAGAACAAAGATAAGAACCGCTAAGAATGAGTGGCTGAAACAACAGTGTGAAGAACTAGAACAACTACAAAGAATACACGATGACTTCAAAAAGAGTCCATTCTCTAATGTAGAAAACGATCAGGGCGCAGTTAGCGCAGGATGATCTACAGCGTAAGATCATAAGGGAAAACTATATTAGCAACCTTTTTGCTGATAAAAGACCTGCTGTTGAAAATGTAGACGAAAAAAACCTCTCTGGACCGCCCATCACAAGATAGAAAGATAGAAAGGCCCAGACAGCATACCTGTAGAGTTGCTCAAACTGTTGGACGACAAAAGCATCACAGTTCTTCAGACGATATTTAATCGAATCTATAACACAGGCGAATATCTCGCCAAATGGTTAACATCGAATTTTGTTCCCCTTAAGTCTCATGAGTCACACACACTGAAGATATTCCTTAAGAATATCCACTACAGATTATCAATAAAGTGCGGATCCACACAATTTGGATTTAGACGAGGTTTAGGCACGAGAGAAGCATTAGTTGCGACTCAAGTACAGATTCAGAACTGCAACGATCAGAGAAAGGACATCATAAACTGATCCAAATCTTAATTAGATTGGACAAAGACCAAAAAGACATCCGCTGCATTCAAAGTTTATACTAGAACCAAATGGCTGAAGTCAGAGTTGGTAACGATCTCACAGAAGCAAGACCAATTTGTAGAGGGGTCAGACAAGGGTGTGTTCTCTCCCCAATTTATATTCTGAAACCATCTTTCAGGAAGGCCTAGAAGAATGCAACGTGGGCGTTAAGGTGAATGGTGTATGGGTCAACAATATTCTTTAAGCGGACGACACAGTTCTAATTGCAGATAACATGGAGATCGGAAAGCTTAGTCTGAAATCAATAAACCAAATATCAGGAGAAGTGTTGATATTGATAGAATGTGACAAAAGAAGCTAACAATAACGGGTTTCTGTCACATTCTAGAGGTTTTTCTCTTGATAACTCCCTTCGTTCAAAAAGGCTAAAACCACTACTTGTAAATGAAGAGAAAATTCCTTTTTCCAAGTAAGTGGAGTGGTTGTTTTTGACCAGAAGCTTTCTAAGAAGTCGCATATTCACAGACTAAATTTAGGGTACATGTAACATGGGCCCAGGGTATGGTAACATGTACCAAAAAATCTTCTTCTTCTTGAAATAGGCTTTCAGCCTGTTTTTCCAGCTGTAGCTCCTTGCGACGTCGACATCCAGCTATTCCTCCACCTCTTTGGTGGTCTTCTAGAGTGTGGTTTTCCCTCTATCGCAATTTTAGCAATTCTATTGTCTTCTATTGATGTGTTGCTTGTGTCACTCCTACAATGTCCTGTATGTCGTGTGTCCTGCGTTCTCATCTCTGCCGTTCGGGTTATGTTCTTGGTTCTGCTGGTTGGCTGTCGTGGTTTCTGCGGCATTATTGGCCTTACGCATGATTTATATTTTTCTTCTATTTTTAGGAACTGGTTTTTCCATATAATGTCTTTCAAACATCCGGCTATTCTAGAAATCTATTTGATTCTTTACCTCAGATCTCCTGTCTTGATGGACGGTTATTTCTACCCCTAAGTATGTGAAGGACATCACCTGTTCTACTACTTCGTCGTTAACAGCTAGTTTGCATCTTCTAGGTTCTTTTGCTACAACTAGTGATTTTGTCTTGTTTATCGCAATCGATATATTGTAGCGTTTCGCTGTCAGGTGGAATTGATGAAGTAGTCTCTGCAGCTCATCTTCGTTTTCTGATATAATTACTGCTTCATCCGCAGCACAGTATCGTTAGTTCGTTCATGATTAGGTTAAAGAGCACCGAGCTTCTTCTTCTTCTTGTGGTTCCTATCCGTTACGGATGTTGGCAATCAGCATGGCGAGCCTAACCTTGTTTACGGCAATGCGGAAGAGTTCGGTTGATGTTTTTCCGGTCCACTTCCTGAGGTTATGCAGTCAAGATATTCTTCTCCTTCCTGGACCTCTTCTTCCATCTATTTTTCCCTGGATGATTGTCTGGAGTAAGGAGTACCTGGAGTCGCTTCTCATGATGTGGCCCAGATATTGCAGTTTTCGGATCTTGATGGTGTTCATAATTTCTTTTTGTTTATTCATCCTTCTTAGTACCTCTTCATTAGTGATATGTTCGGTCCATGATATCCTCATCATTCTTCGATAGAATCGCATTTCGAAGGCTTCTATTTTCTTGGATGTGCTTTCATTGAGTGTCCAAGATTCCGTCCCGTATAAGAGGATAGAAAAGATGTAACATCTGAGAAGTCTCATTTTCGTTTCCAGTGTAAGATCATGGCTTCTGAAGAGTTTGCTCATTTTGTTGTAGGCGGCTGTGGCTTTGGCGATTCGTGATTTGATTTCTTGAGTTGCGTCCCAGTTCTCGTTTATAAACAAACGTACCGAGCTTAGAGAGTCTTATTCCTGTTGATATGGGCACTTCTTGGGTCAGGCTGTTGTTCACAAGTATTCTGGTCGTTGTATTGGTGTTCAAGTTTTCAATAGTTCTTCCGGAATGCTGCCCCGTCTCAATATGGTTGTGATGTCATTTAGTCTCACTCGTTCAAACGCTTTGCTCAGATCTATGAAGTACATATACGCCAGTTTCTCGTATTCGATTGATTTCTCGACTATTTGTCGAATGATGAATATGGCGTCTGTGGTAGACCTGTTTTTCCTGAATACCTGTTGTTCTTCCATTATGGGTATTTGTTCTGAGATGATACCGCATATGATTTTCGTGAATCTGTACAAATGTTTCTATGTGAATTATTTTCAATAAAAATGATATTGTATCCTAAATTTAACTAACTTTACAAAATCCATGAATGCTGAAATAGTATATTACATACTCAGGTGGAAAGTGTTTGATTTCTGTCGAGATATTAGGTAGTTTAACTTTATCTCGAGACAGAAATTAAACTTTCTACCGTGGTTTGTATACTATTTGATTTTCAACCATTTACCATCACACTTGAGGTAAAAAGTAATGAGTTCAAACGCATAGTTTAAATAGGGATATACCGAGTGTCATTCCACTTAACAAACAAAAATAGGAATTTAGGTTTCGACAACGACCATACGAATCGTAAAGCATGAAAAAAACTTTTAGCTATAAATATCCCGGAAATTGTCGTGGTAAATTAGATTTATCTGTTGAGAGGTTTTTGCACTGATACTAGTCCTTGGAAAATTCTTTTTGCATTTCTTTGATCCGAATTTTTAAGTCTGCCATTAGAAATCTTTTAAATAGCTACAGTCTTGTTTTAAGGAATTTCTAAATTTGTTTCCACTCTGCGCATTATTTTCCGGCAGAAATAATTAATTTCGATGATAAAGTATGTGTTTATGAGCCCAAAAGTGTTTGAAGGTATCAAGACCGTAAATTTCGAAAATTATGAAAGGTAATTAGTCAGAAGCTAATTTTATAAACATTTCAGGTAGATAATTATAATTGGAACATGTCTGCGTTATAATTGTACGCTTAAAATTTGTTATTACAAGCTATCGTCCGCACCTTTAAAATATCAGTAAAATATTGATTTAAAATTGTCAGTTTACCAAAATTCAATGGAACACAAAAATCGCGTGTCTAGTCATTATGATGCATTAATACAAAACATTTGGAAGTTGTTCTATTTATCTTTACTGTCACGATTAATTTGGCTTGTGATGTTTTCGGTTTTACATATTTGATGTTTAAGTGACATATTTTTCCATTAGGCAAACGTATTGCAAAACTCCAAATAAATCTAATTCCACTGGTATACCAAAAGTCAAACCATACGCACGTCACAAATTTTAAATCTTTTTGTTAACAGTTATTTGCATGAATTGAAGCTTGTTGGCTTCATCAGGCATGTCAGTGAGTTTTTGAATTGGTTTCACATGTCACTTGGTTTTTGAATCTCTTTTAATACATACGCAGTTACATGCTTGATGAACCAAACAAGCAGAAACTTGTGTACATGTGTTCCTTTTTGCTTCTCCTTTTTATTAGCGGAATTACTCAATAATCATCAATAAACTCAATAATCACTTTCGTGTAATTCATTTTTCCTATAACAACATTGCCAAAACCATGCAATCTTTTTGGCAACGTCGAAAAGCTGAAGACCTGACAGCTGTCAAAACTCATTTAACAGTGCGCTAAAACTATAAAATGAACTCATTCAGCAGTGAGATGAAATTATCACATGCAAAGCAGTTTCACCTTGTATTAACACCTCAATAGAGCTCCAAATTTGATATTTGTAAGGCGGATTGCACCGACGTAATTAAGGGCACCCTAAGGTTCACCTAGACTAAGTTGTGATTTGACTGTGATAGATCTTGTGCAAAACGTCATAGTCAAATTAAAACCTAGTCTAAGGTGCCCTTAAATATGTCGGCGTAATCGGCCCTTAGTGACATGTTTCTTACGTCACCAGACAGCTGTCAACTGTCAAAATTGATTCAGCGCTAACATAAAACAGTAATTTTTGCAAACTCTAGTAAAAATTTTACAGTTTTTACGTTAGTGACAGATATCACGTGGTTTTAGAGAATAATTTAACTAGGTAGTAACGTGACAACTGTCAAAATAACTATCATAAATCTCAGAAATACATTTTATTATACAGGGTAATTCAAATTCGACCCTCACCATTGGGATCTCGGAAACTATAAGAGATACGAGAAAGTTTAAATTGGGGCAAAGTTGCGCAATGTAAAGCTCAACCAAATGCAGTTTTAAAAATTTCGATTTTCCGAGTACTTCCGAAGATATCCGAAAAAAACTGAAAATTTGATTTTTTGTTTTTATTTATTTCTAATCTTATTTGAAGAGATATTCCAAAACTAAAAGCACCTTTTTATTGCCACTTTTTCTCAGCTATTCGATGATGGATTCAAATTTGCTACACGACGTTTCGTTTTTTGGCAGCCATCATCAACTTTCTTTTTTCTTATGGGCGCCATATTGGATTTTTAGCCCATCAAATAGTACGTTTTATTCTGATTTTAGTGATGTATAATAACTTATGATTTGCTTCATAAATAACAAAATAATTCAATAAAAACTATTTTTACTTTAGTTATTGGCTTTGAGTTAATGGGCCGTTTTATAAAATGTCATTATTTGACAGTACTTGTCAAACACGATAATTCGGACGATCATTAGAGCTTTTAGAGATTTTACCTTAGTTAGCTTTGAGTTAATGAGACGTTTTATGAAGATTACTTGGTAGTACTTGTCACACGCAATTGGCCTGAACATACTTAGTCACAAAGGTGTACACGTGACTTAAACCGGTTTATTCACTCGAAAAGCTTAGGCCGCTCGCTACGCTTGTGGACCTAGTTGTTCTTTTCGTGAATAAAAAATGGTTTAAGTCACTTGCTGTATAAATAACTATTAAATCACTCTGAATGACATTCGCCTATTTACAGATGTAAACAAACAAACATCAATGTTACATCTACGGGGCGCGGTGCAAATTTAATAGAACTGTAATGTTAGTTTTTTTTTTAATATAAGAAGTCGAAATTTAATAAAATACTGTATAAGACACGTGACTTAAACCGGTTTACTCACTCGAATAAATATGAATGAATAAAAAATGGTTTGTCACTTACTGTATAAATAACTATAAACTTGCACTTAACATTATAAAAAATGAAGTTTCTAAAATGATGATCTTTCTCTTGGAAACATAAATAAGCCTTTTAAGTTAGAGATAATGCTAACAAATCTCTTTTTCTGATTAACCTAAATAGTTCAGCAATGCTTATATAATAATAACATTTTCTGCGGGGGTTTCTTTTCTAGATACATTTTTAACTATGATTGACGCTCAAATGATCGTCCGAATTATCGTGTTTGACAAGTACTGTCAAATAATGACATTTTTTAAAACGGCCCATTAACTCAAAGCCAATAACTAAAGTAAAAATAGTTTTTATTGAATTATTTTGTTATTTATGAAGCAAATCATAAGATATTATACATCACTAAAATTAGAATAAAACGTACTATTTGGTGGGCTTAAAATCCAATATGGCGCCCATAAGAAAAAAGAAAGTTGATGATGACTGACAGAAAACGAAACGTCGTGTGGCAAATTTGAATCCATCATCAAATAGCTAGGAAAAAGTGGCAATGAAAAGATGCTTTTAGTTTTGGGATATCTCTTCAAATAAGGTTAGAAATAAATAAAAACAAAAAATCAAATTTTCAGTTTTTTTCGGATATCTTCGGAAGTACTCGGAAAATCAAAATTTTTAAAACAGCATTTGGTTGAGCTTTAAATTACGCAACTTTGCCCCAATATAAACTTTCTCGTATCTCTTATGGGTTCTGAGATCCCAATGGTGAGGGTCGAATTTGAATTACCCTGTATACTGCAAGAAAACTTTTCTAAAAACTTTTGAGCATAGTTTGACGGTTTTGACGTTAGTGGCAGTTGTCACGTGATTGTAGAACACTATTTAATTAGACGGTCACGTGACAATTGTTAAAATAACTGTTATAAATCTCCGACAAACGTCATATGTTTTGAAAACTGGGTTAAACTATAATTTTTGCAAATTCTAGTCAATCTTTAACATTAGTGACAGGTGTCACGTGGTATTAGAGTATAATTTAACTAGGTAGTCACGTGACAACTGTCAAAATTGTCAAAATAACTATCATAAATCTCAGAAACAGATTTTATTAAATACTGCAAGAGAACTTTCCTAAACCCTGATTTTTGCCACTTTTGAGCATAGTTTGACAATTTTGACGTTACTGACAGTTGTCACGTGATCGTAAAACACTATTTAGAAAGACAGTCACATGACAACTCTCAAAATAACTATCATAAATCTCAGAAACACATTTTATTAAATACTGCAAGAGAACTTTCCTAAACCCTGATTTTTGCAATTTTTGAGCATAGTTTGACAGTTTTGACGTTAATGATAGTTGTCACGTGATCGTAAAACACTATTTAACTAGACGATCACGTGACAATTGTGCCAAATAACTGTTATAAATCTCCGACACACGTCATGGTTCGAAAACTATGTTAAACTATAATTTTTGCAAATTCTAGTCAATTTTTACCATTACTGACAAATGTCACGTGGTTTTAGAGAATAATTTAACTAGGTAGTCACGTGACAATTGTCAAAATAACTGCAAGAAACTTTTCTAAACCTTGATTTTTGCCACTTTTGAACACAGTTTGATAGTTTTGACGTTAGTGACAGTTGTCATGTTACTTTAGAACACTAAGTAAGAAGACGGCAAAGAGACAATTCTCAAAATAACATAATTCTCAGAAAATCGTCTTGTTTAAAAAATTGTGTTAAACTGTTGTTCTTGCAAATTCGAGTCAAACTTTGACAGTTTTTTATCACGTGGTTTTAGCGGATAATTTAACAGGGTAGTCACGTGACGTGAAAATTATGTATAAACAATCACCCTGTACATGAAGTGCGAAAGCACCAAATAATCATCTTGTACTTATAATTTTTGTTTTATTTAAATTGTAAATTTATGATTTTAAATGTTAGTATATTATGATCAAGTGTGTGTAAAAATACATGGTTATTGTATTTACGAAACACTCTGTCTAATCGCCCAATAGACATAAACGAAAAATAACGCAAGCTTCTATAATTACGTAGCGTTAATAGGTTGTTGTGATACAATCCTTAAAACTGTTTTCTCTCCCAAACGTCGTAAAACAGTTTATGACGAATATCGACCGTGATTGATTTAATAAAAGCACAATTATTTTAGGTTTATGGCTTTTTCCAGAACCCGCATTTGCGGTTGATCTGTGTGTGAAAGTAAGTTTTGAATATCCTACTAAATGTTCAAGTTTGAGGTTTGTTAATTACTTATTTTTTATAATAATTATTGGTATCCTATTGATTTAGTCATTTTGGCAACATCGAAAGATTCAAAAAGTTGTTAATTCGTGTAGTTAGAAAACAAACTTAACACTTCATTCAATAAGTCCCAGGACCAACTAAGAAAAACAATTATTTTTCATGAAATTCGTCTTTATTCATCAATATAGTTCCCTTCTAGAGTGATACAATCATTCCAACGATTTTCCAACTTTTCTATACCATATTTATAGAACGATTTTCCTTGGCCTCAAAATACGCTTCAGTTTCAGCGATGACTTCCTCATTTGATTGATATTTCTTTCCCTGGAGCATTTTTTTGAGGTCTGAAAACAGCCAGTAGTCGCTGGGGGCCAGGTCTGGACTATACGGTGGGTGGGGAAGCAATTCGAAACCCAATTCGTTGAATTTAACCTTCGTTTTTATGGACTTGTGACACGGTGCATTGTCTTGATGAAATAGAATCCTTTTCTTCTTCATATGGGGCCGTTTTAGTGCGATTTCATCCTTCAATCGGTCCAATAATGCACAATAATAGTCGCTGTTGATTGTTTTTCCCTTTTCCAAATAGTCAATGAACAATATACCGTGTGTATCCCAGAATACAGAGGCCATAACCTTGCCAGCCGATTGTTGCGTTTTTGGTCGCTTTGGACGGCTTTCGCCGGGTCCAGTCCACTCAGATGACTGCCGTTTTGATTCAGGTGTGTAGTGGTGGATCCAGGTTTCGTCCATGGTCACATATTGACGCAAAAAATCCTTTTTATTAGGGTTAAACAGCTCCAAACAGCGCTCTGAATCATCAATTCGTTGTTGTTTTTGGTCAATAGCGAGCACTCCCGGCACCCATTTCGAAAGCAGCTTTCGCATACCCAAATGTTCGTGCAAAATTGTTAACACACTACCTTCTGATATCTTTGAGGCCTCAGCTATCTCACTCACTTTCAGTTTACGATCAGACAATATCATTTTGTGGATTTTTTTGATGTTTTCTGAAACAACAGCCGAATTTGGGCGTCCAGACCGTTCAGCGTCATTTGTGTCTGTACGACCGCGTTTAAAATCGGCAAACCACCTACAAATCGTTGTTTTCGATGGAGAAGAGTCCCCGTAACATTTTTCAAGCCATTGTTCTGTTTGGAGGGTGTTTTTTCCCATCAAGAAACAGTGTTTAATCAGCACACGAAAATCACTTTTTTCCATGTTTTAAAAAAACTCAAAAGTTGTTCACTTTAAAAAATTCTCACAAACAAAATATTGGAGGGAATGAGCTCAGGATTTGACAGCTGTCGTTTGAAAGATGGTACTTCAAGGGAAAAATATAAAAATGCGATTTGTAGTGCCACCTGTGGGTTAGTCCCGGGACTTATTGAATGATGTGTTAGAATTGCCACCTGGAATGTCCTGGACAACAAAGGATCAAGAAATAATTGATGAATTAAAAGATAAGGACATCGAAATATGCTCTGTCAGTGAAACAAGAAAAGCCCACGGGATAAAAGAGGACTCTCTGGAGTCGGTTTACTCATAAACAAAAAATACAAACCAAACATTGAAACCGACCGGTAGAATACTGCAGGTTACACTAAAAACCAACAACGAGAGCACTCAATATTTAAATCAATCAAAGAAAGGATTGCAAACAGTAATCGATAGTATCAAAGCACAGGATAATAATAATGGAAGACGCTAGAATTGGAAATGAACCATTGAGCGGAACAAAATAGAGATTCAATGCAGAAACTGTTAATGACAGTGGAGACACAGTTAAAAATGTTCTGCGAAGCAAACAAAATGAGAATTAACAACAACACCTTTTTTGACCATGATATGAGATCGGTGATAGACTATGACCGTATTCGTTTTCAAGCTCCATGGAGCGAGCAGAGCGTTTTTGACGTCACGATGACGTAATTTGGCAAAACCATAATTTGACCAATTGTCAAACTACGTCATTGTGACGTCTAAAAAGCTCTGCTCGCTCCATGGAGCCTGAAAACGAATGCGGCCTATATTATAACTAATAGAGCATTTACCCCATGATACTAAATGTGCAGTGATCACAAGTTGTTGCTTTGCATAATTAGACTAAATTCGATTTTAGACTTCCACATCACATTACATAGAGTTCATTCAACAGAGAAGACACTGTAGAGTGTAGCCAAACAATGGAGTTACCTCGCTGACTTCCATCTCAACTTCAGGAATTGCCGTCTTCTTTTCATTCTTCTTCTTCCTCTTTTTGTTTGTTGGTTTGTCCTCATCTTGTACTGAATCGGCTGCCTTATTCTCCATGGCTTCGAGCCGTTTGGATAGCAGTTTTAATTGCCATTTCAGCACCTCGTTTTCTTTTTCCAGTTTCCTGTTGTGTGACTGTTAAATCCTTGCAGTTTTGTGATGATCCTAAAGCAGTGTTTTAACTTATAACAGAATTGTTGGTGTTTTAAGAACTTGCTTTTGTGATTTAGATTGCTTATTTATTTCCTTTTCCTTAATACATATCATTTTGGTTTTGTTGTGTGATTTCTTTAACATGGTTTTCCAATTTTAGTTCAATTTATTGTAAGAGCAGGTAGGTACCTCAGTTAAAGAAATTATCTAATTTTATGATTGTTTATGAAGAAAACTAGACTTCTGATAAAAAAGAAACTCAAGTGTACTTCTAGTAACTTATATCTTTCTCATATTACCTGAAACTTACTAGAAATTTGTTTTTTCAACACTCTGCATATGGATTTTGACAACACCATTATAACCATAGCTTCAAACCCCTTTTGTTCAGAGTCTTTTAGAGCCATTGATAATGGGACTTTTTAAATTTGGACCCTTTCAAAGCATGATAAGCAAACTCCAGATTAGGCAAATAAAACTACCTGAAACATAAGCTATTTAGTATTAGCAGCTCATTAATACCTCTACCAGAGTCCTTTTTATAATATTAAGTAAATCACCTTGTCAGCTTCTGCTAAATACACCTTTACTCTATATCCATGTTTCTTCGAGAACCACTGGCTTGAATATACTTGGTTTTTGTAGTGTTCTTGTAAAAACTCTTCTTGGGAGTAAGAAAATATATGGGCTGTTTCATGGTGACAGTGTTTTCTATTAGAAAAAGCAACCTTTTCTGTTCCACAAACTCTAGTTCCTTCAGAATGTTTCACTGGGCCCCTTGTTAGTTGTAAAGTGTATTAAGAAGGTGGCATTTTCAAAACTAACTACCGAAACACACACACATTATCTAGTCTCCCATGTAGTATGGCAGTTAAATCGAAATACTCGTTAAAATATTGTAAAATTTACATAAAAAATAAAAAACTTCTTTTTGTTTACGTTTTGATAACAATGGCGGGCGATTTTCCAAGCCTTGTCGTCCTGATTCATTGCCGACGTGACTAGAAGACGTCAAAATTCTATCGCGCTCGGAACGCATGTAATAGAAAAGAAAGGCAAATGATGACCGCCAGGGGAAAAAAATGGACATACGTCACCGCCCTCTGTACAGGGTGCTGCATTTTCGATGGTTTTACGGGGTACAGAGAAAACGGTAATAGATAGAAAAAAAGTAGCATACCTGTTCCGATCTAATTTTCTGAGCTGAGATGACTGGCGAAGAGTGGGCTGCGCAAACTTCTTTTGTTTCAAAGATACGGGGGGTTTTTGAAAATTGGTCATTTTGGAACATCCTCTGTATTTCATTTGCTATTAAAGTTATCAAAAAAGGAAAAACGGTTTCCGGTAAAAGTTTTGACGTAGAATCCAATGGCGTAGTCAGTTTTTTTCTATTACGTTTAGTTTCTGACATATGACACTAAGTTATATTTTTTTAAATGGAACACCCTATATATTTTTAGTTCATTTAATTCTGTTTATTTTTACCTTTTCAACGGTGTATTACAACATATAAGTTTGTAGAGGTTAATCCTGTTATTTTAAAAAAAGGACCTTTGCTAAGCTAAAAAAAAGGCCAATATCTAAAATACCAAACAAAATCGGAAATCATGTAAGCTAACACATCAGAAAATTAAATATTTTTAATAAATCTTATTAAAAATCTAAGTTACAAACAGTTCTACCGTCACTTTAATAAGAAAAGTGGCCATTTCTATTTTCTACTATTTTTAAGGTAGAAGTTAAAAAAACTGTTTATAAACGACATGTAACATGTTAATATGAATATAGCCAAATTTGGTTTCGACTGTGGGTATTTTTATACATATTATTTATCACTTTTTTATTAAGGAAACGCTTTTTTTATAATTACCAAGATTAACGTTTACAAACTTATATGTTTTAATACACAGTTGAAATAGTAAAAATCAACAGAATTAAATGACCTAAAAATATATAGGGTGTTCCATTTAAAAAAATATAACTTAGTGTCATATGTCAGAAACTAAACGTAATAGAAAAAAACTGACTACGCCATTGGATTCTACGTCAAAATTTCTACCGGAAACCGTTTTTCCTTTTTTGATAACTTTAATAGCAAATGAAATACAGAGGATGTTCCAAAATGACCAATTTTCAAAAACCCCCCGTATCTTTGAAACAAAAGAAGTTTTCGCAGCCCACTCTTCGCCAGTCATCTCAGCTCAGAAAATGAGATCGGAACACGTATGCTACTTTTTTTCTATCTATTACCGTTTTCTCTGTACCCCGTAAAACCATCGAAAATGCAGCACCCTGTACAAGAAAGCCTAGAATGTCACTTTTAATGGCGGCGTTAGCGGTTTTCGTTTTGTACACAAACCTATGCAGATGCAGTAGAAAATATGTTTTTTTTATTTTTTCGTGTAGTTGATTAGAAGTTGTGAGTGAAAAATCAAAGAACGCTTCATTCCTGACCTAGATATGTATAGATATGGCTTTTTATACCCAATAAAGTCCAGCCAAAGCAAGTTTGGTTAGAACCCTTTGTCCTGGAAAGTACAACAAACTAATGTGAAAATTGCTCAATCAAAGAAAATTTGGAAATCCTTGAAGCTAGGTAAGCAAAACTGATAAATGGGTTTTATATCATTACCAAGACCTTTCTTTTAAAATGTAAATGTGCCAATGGAACTTCTAAAAGCTGTCCTGTTTTTTCAGAGTAAACCTTTGTTGCTCTCAAAATGCAGGCGGCCTTAAAATGTAACTCACATACCTATGTATGTAAGAGGCAATAAGTTTACTGAATGAGAAAGCATATTATACTTACCACTGAGTATTGTGTTGGAGTAAAATCATTCCAGTTCAAAGCTTTCAACTACTGTTGGGTTCGAGCAGGGTCTTTTGGAAAGTAAAAGACTGACACTTTTGGGCCTTTCACCAAATTGCTTTTAGAAATTTGGCAAACAACCAGTGGAGGGCATATTGTAGAGGCAATAGAATTTAAGTTAAAAAACCAACAACAAATTATAGAACAATGAAGGAACAATAACAATAGTGATAACACAATAAAATTAACACAAACTACACTTTCACTAGAACAATAAACATATAAACAACAATATATAATAGCAAACAAAAATTACTTTGGCAAGTAATCCCAAGTCTTGACTTTAAACCTTAAAAATTAATTTAATCATCGAAAAACTCAATTTCCACAATACAAACAAATGCAAACTGTCAAACACTATTTCGGCCCTATTGGAATTTTTGGCATGCACCTTCTTGGCTTTCTTGTACAGAGGGCGGTGCATACGTTCGTTGAAAAAGCGCGTGTGAGAAAGAGAGCGCAATAGCCCGCAACCCGCAACACATTTTGACTGTCCTTGTGATTTAAAACAATTGGAAATTCCGAAAATCGGTAATACTGCATATGAATAATGAGAGAAATTAACCAAAATCTCTCGCATAGTATGTTTATAGTTTCGGATATACAGAGTGTCGAATGTAAAAATGTTAATTTGCTTTATTAATAAAATATACTTTTAATGTTTCAAGTTTCCAGAGTTACTACCATCAATCATCCTGTATTTTGCTTGCTTTATTCTCTTTGCCTTAATATTACAGTTCATTTCACAGAGTTTATCGTGCAATTAACATTTTGCTGACATTTCAAGATTCGTCAAGCATATTAGACTAGATTACTACTAAACGCCTTATTCCACCGCCTACTATACTAGAAAGCCTAGAAGGTGCTTGTCAAAAATTCCAATATGGCGGAAATAGTGGTGACAGTTTGCGTTTGTTTGTATTGTGGAAATTGAGTTATTTGAGGATTAGATGAGTTTTTACGATTTAAAATCAAAACTTGGGGTTATTTGCGTGAGTTATTTTTGTTTGCTGCCGTTCATAAGTTTTTCAAGCCACATTGTAACAGCAGTTCAGGAAAAAGCCCAACCGTGTCAGTTTTTTACCGGATCTAACTCAACAGTGGCTGAACACTTTGAAGTGGGATGATTTTACTCCAACACTATACTCAATGGTAGGTTCAAGTGCTTTCTAGTACAGTAAACTTATTAGGTTACATGCACAGGTATGTGAGTTACATTTTAAAGCATCCTTCATTGTGAGAGTAACAAAAATAATTTTGAATGAATGTTCTTGGTAATGACATAAGAACCATTTACCAGTTTTGCTTATCTAGTTTTAAGGATTTACAGATTTTCTTGTATTGAACTAGTGTTTAAACTATTTTGCTGTGTGTTGTACTTTCCAGGACAAATGTTGTAACCAATTTGTTTAGGCTGGACTTGATTGTGTATAAAAAGCTCTATCTATACAGATCTGAATTAGGAATTAACCTTTCTTTGATTTTTCACTCACAACTTGCAATCAACCACACGAAATAATAAAAAAAACATTTCTTACCTACATCTGCATACGTTTGTGTATAAAACGAAAACCGCTAACGCCGCCATTAAAAGTGACATTTTAGGCTTTCTAGTATAGAGGGCGGTGCTTATTCTCAACTTTGAAATAAAACAACTAATTTTTTTTACAATATATTATGTGCATACTCTTAATTTTATTTGATTTTCGATATAGTTGCGACAACTTTATGTAGTCTCGTTCGTAGATTGAAAGTATGCTGTTGAAGATAAGGTAGATTTGGTGATTTATTAAATTTTTATCTATAGCTATTATAGGTAAATTATTGCATATTTATGTATATTTTATTGATACTTTTGTGTAATCTCTGGTGGTTAAGTAGGGTACTGGTTGATAACATATCGAATACTGTTATAACGTGTGACATAATCTGCAAAAATAAACGTGACGTAACTGTAACTGGCTTGCAAGGTTTTAAAAGTGATACCTGACTGAAAACAAATAGAATTATTTCACTTCTACTATATTACGTAAATGGTGGTGGCTATTTTGTTGATGAAAATTAATTAGTATTGGTTTTCTTGACCTACAACTATCAGTTGTTGAAGATCAGAAAGACCAAAATGACATTAATGGATTCTGATCCTTTAAATTTCCACCATAAGTTTGAAAATTGTTTTTAGTTGCTTGGATTCTCAAGATTGATAGAAAAATTGCTTTGACGCCCTCTAGCGATCAAACGGTTTAACCAACCAACCGGTGTTGTCATATCTTTAGAAAGCCCATTTCATTGACTATCTATTGACGTACAAAAATGTATACAGGGTGTCCCTGAAGGGTGCAAAAAAATGCTAGCACAAATTCTCGATTAAAAAAAAAAACCTCTCAGATACTTGGCAGTTCTTGTAAAGCACATAGAATTTCATTGGATTGATCAATAGGAAGACCCTGACAAGCATAGTTAAATAACACTAAAATACACGAAGAATAGTTTAGACCTCAAATATCTCAGAATTACTTTTCAATTTTCGCTTTTTGTATAGTAGGTCATGTTTACCCTGACAAGCAAAATGAATTTATACACAAAAATGTAAGAAAAGCATGTTTTAGCGGCGTAGGTTTCTGATTCAATTATGTAATTGGATCAAATACGAATGCACTGTCTGACTTGAGGTCTATTTTTAACCAAATAAGCCAATCCTAATGGAATCGGTTTATCAAAATGTCTTTGTAATCAGTTCGCTAATGTCACACGACGAATCTCTGAAAAAGGTGCGGTTGCACGAAACGTTGCTCTGTTTTCAGGAAATTATGCCTGAAAGGGTGCATGAAATTTACCTTTTTCAATGGTCTAACGTCCACACTGGTCTAAATATATATATTTTGTTTGACAACTCATTACTGTTAAGTGCTTCGCAAGGGCAAATTACTTTATTTGCTTCCATGAAACATTTCTACTTTATTAACCATGAAACGGACACATGTTTCAAATCCGTTTCGTTTGGAAAGCATATCAAAATGAAAAATGATATCCAATTTCTATTTAGGCAGTTTGTTGGTGCATTACAAGGAACTACAAAAGTCGGACAACACAGTTTCTTCTTTTCACTTAATTTGAAAAATGTCCAAAATATACAGGGTGTTTTATGACAAATGCGTCATATTTCTGGGTTTGATAGTGCGTCAAATATAATTCAGGTTTGCTATGCAGGGTAATTCAAATTCAACCCTCACCATAAAGACCTCGGAAACTATAAGAAAAACGAGATCAAATGCCGTTTTAAAAATTTGAATTTTCCGAATACTTCCGAAGATATCCGAAAAAAACTGAAACCTAACCTAAAAAATAAAGTTGATGATAACTGCTGTGTCATGACGAAACGTCGAATGGCAAATTTGAAACCGTCATCCTATAGCTGATAAGAAGATGCTTTTAGTTTCGGTCAATCTTTTCAAATAAGGTTAGGTTAGGTTAGGTTTCAGTTTTTTTCGGATATCTTTGGAAGTACTCGGAAAATTCAAATTTTTAAAACGGCATTTGATCTCGTTTTTCTTATATTTTCTTATGGACGCCATTTTATTCTGATTTCAGTGATGTATGACAACTTATGATTCGCTTTATAAATAATTCAATAAAAAATAATTTTACCTTAATTGAATACTGTCAAAAATGCCCTAATTTCAAGATCAATGACAAAATGGCGGCAGTTACAGCAAAACGGACACCAGATTCGTGTTCTGCATGCCCAAATCAGCAAAAATGGCCACCGTGACATGTTCAAATCCAATATGGCAGTATGGTAGTCCATGAAAAACCTTCGTTAAGATAAAATTTTGGTGCACTTTTCCAAAAAGTCGCGAATAACTTGTTTATTTGAAACATTCTGTATAGACGCATCAGATGATCGTAGGTAGCTAATTAAAGGGGCTATCACGTGACCTTGAGCGGGCAATGCTAAGTTGCCTCGTTTGACCGCTAGAGGGCGTCAAACTTGATTACTTTTTTGATAAATAACTGATAATAAATAAATATATACTGATATAAAAAACTGAATTTCGAACATTTTTGAGATAAAAGGTCACGTGACTGTTTTCAATCATCAAATTTACTTTTAAAAGTCACGTGATTATTTTTAAGGTTTAACCCCCGTTTGCACTGTCGTTTGGTAAGCCGAGCTTAATTTAAGTGTGGGTCAGACTGTGACAGGTGAAAAAAGTCACACTCTAAGCTATTCTTAAAGTACGACTGTGCAAATGGCGGTAAATGTCATACTTATGGTCACGTGACCATTTCTAACGTCACAATGGAATGCCAAAGGTCACGTGAGTGTTTTTAAGGAGATAATGACATACCTAAGATCACATGACTATTATTCAGGCCTTGAACCATGAAAAGGTGGAATTCTGAAAGTCACGTGACTTTTTTTTTAATGTTTAAACTGCTATTCCGAAGGTCACGTGAGTGTTTTTAATACAAAACTGAAATCCTAAAGGTCATGTGAATTTTTCAGTCAAAATGGCATTTTTAAAATCACGTGATTGTTTTTAATACAAAAATTGAATTCTGAATGTCAGGTGACCATTTTTAAGATTAAAACGCTCATTAAAATATCAAATACAGATTTCAAACATCACATGACCACTTTTTAAGTCACGATGAAATTGTGAGGATCACGTGACGGTTTTTGAGGTTAACATGGCAATCGTAAAATCACGTGACTGCTTTGAATACCAAAATGGACGCTTGAAAGTCACGTGACCGTTTTTCAGGTTAGAATAATATTTTTACGTGAATCTTTTTTAAGGTAAAAAAATAACATTTTTAACGTCACGTGACATTAAAGTCTAAGTGTCACGTTTAAGTTTAAACCGCTATTTTAAAGATCACGTGACCATTTTTAAGATTAAAACGCTCGTTAAAACGTCAAAAACAGATTTCAAACATCACATGACCACTTTTTAAGTCGCGATGGAATTGTGAGGATCACGTGGCGGTTTTTACGGTTAAAATGACAATCTTAAAATCACGTGACTGTTTTAAAGTTTAAAATAATAATTATAAGATCACGTGACTGCTTTGAATACCAAAATGGACGCTTGAAAGTCACGTGACCGTTTTTCAGGTTAGAATAATATTTTTACGTGACTCTTTTTTAAGGTCAGAAAATGACATTTTTAACGTCACGTGACGCTAAATGAACAACAAATACCATTATGGTTCAAATTTGCTTCAAACAAGCCACTATTTTTATGGATTTTGCCATAAGAACTAAGAATAGTTTGAAGCAAAAATGGACCAAAATGACATTTTATTTGTTACTAAACCAATTAAGACACAATTTTGATAAACTTACCTCCAAACGTGTGGTTTAAAACCTTCACATTGATCACATTCGGTACAGGGTTGGCCTACGTCATCTTCATTTAAAAGCACACCCTAAAATAAATACAAATATTTTATAATAATCATCTTTATTTAGAAAACACAAAAAAAAAAAATTTGTACTCGTACATTATAGAATTATTGGTATTACAAATAGCAGTGGCAAAGTAAGATGATAAAGGAATAAAGAACTTAATAATAAAAATTATAAATAAAAAAAAAATAATAATAAATAAAAAAAATACAAAAAAAAATAATAAAACAAAATTTTTTAAAAAACAAAAAGTGGAAAAAAAAACAAGCGCTATTGCTGAATTTTTAAAAACATCAAAGTCCTTACAGTTATTGATATATTTTGGTAAAATAGTAGGTTTTTGGCTCTTTTCAAAAAGGTTCAAGAGAATTGTAAAGGTTTTTGCCAATTTAAAAAATTCCTGGACCATTTAGGACACTTGTCGAAAGCTTTCGGTAATTTTCAAGAATTTCTGAAAGATTCAGAACACTTGCAGAGCCTTTTAGAAAATTTTACAAATTTTTGGAACATTTAGAACCCTTGTACGCTTGTAGAAGCGTTTAGAATATTTAAGAAATTGCTAGAATGAGTTTGGTAAATTTCAAAAATTCTTTGAAGATTAAGCACACTTTTAAAAGCTTTTAGAAATTTTAGAAAATTTCTGGAAAGTTTAGAACACTTGTAGATGCTTTTGGAAATTTTCAAAAATTTCTAGAAGATTTAAAATTAAAATTTTATTACTAATTTAGACTTAATTTAGAGCCGTAGCAAAACTGTAGAAATAAAATCATTAAAGTCGATTTTTGCTTGCACTAAGTTTGCCAACATAACGCAAAACCCATTGGAATAGTGGTGGTGTTTCAGGCAAATTTAACCCTTACGAAAATTGTCATTTGCAAAATCGGTTTTTCAAGAAATGTCTATGCATTACATCGTAGTAGACCTAGTAGTTCATGTAACCGTGTTTTCCTAATTTTCTAGGGTCAAATTAGCCCTAACCAGTCAAAAAGTGTTTCTGGGGCATCCTACCAATAACACGTATTTGTAACACTTTGTATATACTTTTATATGTCGATGGACAGCCAATGAAACGAGCTTCATATTGACGTAGAAAAGTCAGTTGGTTAGTGGTACCGTTTAGCCACTAGAGGGCGTCAATTTTTTTGGTGTATCCTTTTGTTTAATATTCAAAAACCCGCTTAATTGCACTATTTTTGCTAGACTTTTATACGTCAATGGAGAGCCAATGGAATGACCTTTCTAAAAAGTTTCCAACATGGATTGATAGGTTAGACGATTTGGCCGCTAGAGAGCGTGAAAGTTGACTATTTTTTGATGACTTTTTTCGTGCATCCTTTTGTTCAATCTTCAATAACTCGTTTATCTGCACCATTTTTAGTAGTGTTTTATACGTCAATGGATAGCCAATGAAATTGGCTATCCCACTTGAATGGATAGGTTAGACGGTTTGGCCGCTAGAGGGTGTCAAAATTGACTAACTTTGTTGGTGCATTCTTTCGTCAATAACTAGCTTATTTGCCACACTTTGTATAAACTTTTATATGCCAATGGATAGCCAATGAAATAAGCTTTCTATTGACGTATAGAAGTTGATGGGTTAGAGGTACGGTTTGTCGCTAGAGGACGTGAAATTTTTAAAAGTAAAATTACAAAATTCATAATTTTTCATTGTAGTCCAACGGAATTCCTACCTAACTTAACCAAAACGTTACAAAATAACGTTTATACTCACTCTCTCCATAACTATGCCAAATTTATAATCATTGTTAATTCCAGAACCGGTTTCCAAAACCATATTGTTTGCCTGAATTGCAACAATAAGTTCACTGAAAACACCAACCGTATACTATAATAAATCGAGGCACAAATAGTATCAACACATTGACTCAATTTAGATTTCATCGACCTTAAAATGGTGTAGATAAAACAAATTTCCACATTACTTGATGATTAATTATTATATTACTAAGATTACTCGAATTCAGACTTGCTAAGAATAGCAGCAAGATAAGCGACTAGTAACAACCACTAATAATTATTTGAAAATCGATTTTTGCGATAGTTGATTGTTTAGAAAATATGTACTAGTCATCATTTAATTCGAATAGCATAGTTAGAGTTAATATTTTAGGATTTATTTTAATTTGGAGTTGTAGTTAATGTACCCTTTTGTCCAGTTTTGTAATAATTATTTTGACAGTTGCAACGTAACACTCTAGCAAATAGCGTCTTATTGTTCTATGACGTCAAATCTGTCAAATAATGTCTTGGCGGGCTCGTAGAGACAAACCAAAATACAAGTTGCACAGCTTTGTTGCTGTTTATTTGACACTAGTCACGTGACAACTGTCAAATACGTTACAACTGTTAAAGTATGCCTGCACAACCTGAAAGGGGCAATCTAGTTACTTTCTATGCAGTGCAGCAGCCAAAAATATGTTTTTCAAAATTGTAATGATTGTTTTGACATTTGTCACTTGTTTGTTTGACTATCGTGTCCTATGACATCTGTCAAATACGACAAAACAGTCAAAAACGCTTTGGATGACTCATAGATACGCAGTATAGGCAGGTTCATGCTGTTTCACAGCCAAAATTAATGTTTTACAGCTTTGTTTGGGTTAATTTGACACTAGACTGACAGTGACAGTCTGCGTAAATAATGTTCGAGCGTCACGTGACAATTGTCAAATACGTCACAACTATCAAAGTTGGCCTGCGAAAGTTCAAAGGGACAAACTAATCACTTTCTATGCAAGGCAGCAGCCAAAAATGTATTTTCCAGTCCTGATGATGTCAATCACTCGTTAAAATTTTGATGGATGTATTTTATAAAATGTGTTTCTGAGATTTATGACAGTTATTTAGACAATTGTCACGTGACCGTCTAGTTAAATAGTGGTCTACAGCCACGTGGCAACTGCCACTAACGTCAAAACTGTCAAACTGTGCTCAAAAGCTGCAAAAATCAAGGTTTTGATTTTTTTTATTGCAGTATTTAATAAAATGTCTTTCTGAGATTTATGACAGTTATTTTGACAATTGTCACGTGACCCTCTAGTTAAATAGTGTTCTAAAATCACGTGACAACTGCCACTAACGTCAAAACTGTCAAACTGTGCGCAAAACTTGCAAAAATCAAGGTTTAGAAAAGTTTTCTTGCAGTATTTGAATTAAAACGTGTTTCTGAGAATTATGACACTTATTTTGACAATTGTCACGTGACCGAATAGCTAAATAGTGTTCTAAAATCACGTGACAACTGCCACTAACGTCAAAACTGTCAAACTGTGCTCAAAAGCTGCAAAAATCAAGGTTTTGATTTTTTTTATTGCAGTATTTAATAAAACGTCTTTCTGAGATTTATGACAGTTATTTTGACAATTGCCACGTGACCGTCTAGTAAAATAGTGTTCTACAACCACGTGACAACTGCCACTAACGTCAAAACTGTTAAACTATGCTGAAAAGTTTCAAAAATCAGGGTTTAGAAAAGGTTTCTTGCAGTACTTAATAAAATGTATTTCTGAGATTTATGATAGTTACTTTGAGAGTTATCACGTGACTATCTAGTTAAATTATCCTCTAAAACCACGTGACACCTGTCACTAATGTTAAAGATTGACTAGAATTTGCAAGAATTATGGTTTAACACAGTTTTCGAAACATGACATGTGTCTGAGATTTAAAACAGTTATTTTGATAATTGTCACGTGACCGTCTAGTTAAATAGTGTTTTATAATCACGTGACAACTGTCACTAATGTCAAAACTGTCAAACTGTGCTCAAAAGTTTCAAAAATCAAGGTTTATAAAAGTTTTCTTGCAGTATTTAATAAAATGTTTTTCTGAGATTTATGATAGTTATTCTGACAGTTGTCACGTGACTACCTAGCTAAATTATCTTTTAAAACCACATGATAATTCTCACTAATGTCAAATCAAAACTGTCAAAATTTCACTAGAATTTGCAAAAACTACAGTTTAATACAGTTTTCGAAACAAGTCGATTTTCTGGGATTTATGAGAGTTATTTTGACAATAATTGTCACGTGACCGTCAAGCTAAATAGTGTTCTAAAATCACGTGACAACTGCCACTAATGTCAAAATTGTCAAACTATGCCCAAAAGTTGCAAAATCAGAGTTTAGAAAAGTTTTCTTGCAGTATTTAATATGAAACGTATTTCTGAGATTTATGACAGTTATTTAGAAAGTTATCACGTTGCTGCCTAGCTAAATTATCTTCTAAAACCACGTGATATTTGTCACTAATGTAAAAACTATAAAAATTTGACTAGAATTTACAAAAACTACAGTTTAGCACAGTTTTCGAAAAAAGACGGGTTTTTGATTTATGACAGTTATTTTGACAATTGTCACGTGACCGTCAAGCCAAATAGTGTTCTACAATCACGTGACAACTGCCACTAACGTCAAAACTGTCAAACTGTGTTCAGAAGTTGCAAGGATTAGAGTTTAGAAAAGTTTTCAATATAAAACGGGTTTCTGAGATTTATGACAGTTCTCACGTGACTGTCTAGCTAAATTAACCTCTAAGGTCACGTGATATCTGTCAGTAATGTCAAAATTTAGAAAACAATTCTTAATCAAAAAATTAAAAATCTGTATTTTTGAAGTATGATTTTTATAGCAAACTGGGGCATTATTTTTTCATGTAAATTAATTAAAAGTTTTTACAATTAACTCTGTATAATAATGTGAAATGAATGAATTCACCGTTTTATGACTAATTATTCTACCGCCATTAAATATTGTGACTTGGCAACACTGGGTATCACAATCAATTTGGACACCCTGTGTATATCACACACATACTACTGTCCCTAGTGATAGTGAACTTTAAGTAGGAACCTACCGTATATAATTAAGATAATCGGTCCCCTAATCCGGTATTGGTTATTTTTAGCGCTGATCTATGGATGGAAGTAAATTTTGTTACCTTTACCATGCAATGGCATGACGTGAACATAAAACAGATGCCCAAATAGGAGCGGCTTACACTCTAATAAATGGTAACAAAACCAACTACTACGTAACCAAATTAGAAAAAATTGAATTAAAATGGCAAATCAACGGTAGAAAATTAAACTACTTACTTGGGTAGAAAATAAATCAGCTGCGTTATTGGGACCTAATGGCAAATGGATTGGCCGAGGCAATGACTGCATAGTTGGGGATTAAAGGACGAACGGGTGAGATTGGGTAAGCGCACAAAAAGCCCACATAAACAAACTAAAAACGCACGAAAAGTTTACGGAACAACTTGTAAAAGAAAAAAAACTTTTAGGTTAGGAAAAACAGAAAACAACCTACCGTCCGATCCCCGCATGTATCTCGACTGTTTCAAATGATCAATATTTCTTTCTTCCATTTAAAGGCACCCAGTTTCACTGTCGCGCATAGGCAACCAACAATACACCAGAGAATTTTTTCCGCGCCACAAACAAGGCGCTTATTTGTTTTTTGTTTTTTTTTACAAAAATGATTACGGTTATTTTGAGCCAAATTAAGGATGTACAAACAAAAGAAAATGTCGTTTATACTGGGTGTCTTAGTTTTATTTTATTAAACTTTATAACGACCTAAGTAGTTTGGGTCAAAAAATAATAGTGATGGGTAAATTACCGGTAAATATGTTACTTCCCCAGGAAATTTGATCGGTTTTTTTTAGGTGATTGGATAGGAAAATTAATGAGAATTCCAAAAATGTGCCTAAAACAGTCATTTGCTTACTCCAAGTGGGTTTTTACAAGTGATTTTGTACCCGACTGAATTTTGACACCGCTTTTCTCCCTGGCTGTATCAAATTTTGTGCTGTTTTTTCAGGTTATTGGATGGAAAATTTAAAGGGGATTCCAAAAATGTGCTTAAAACTGTCATTTTCTCACTCCAAGTCGACTCTACACATGATTTTGTCCCTGACTGTCTTTTCAAACTAAGTTTCTGGTAGTTCAAATTTTGACACCGCTTTTCTCCTTGACTGTACCAAATTTTGTAGTGTTTTTCACGTTATTGGATGGAAAATTTAAAGAAGATACCAAAAATGTGCTTAAAACTGTCATTTCCTCACTACAAGTCAATTTTAAAGACGATTTTGCCTCTGACTGTCCTTTAAACTGTGCTTCTGGTAATTCAAATCTTGACACCGCTTTTCTCCCTGATTGTATCAAATTTTGTAGTGTTTTTCACGTTATTGGATGGAAAATTTAAAGAGGATACCAAAAATGTGCTTAAAACTGTCATTTCCTCACTCTAGGTCAATTCTATAGACGATTTTGTCTCTGACTGTCCTTTCAAACTGTGTTTCTGGCTGTTCAAATTTTAACATCGCTTTTCTCCCTGACGGTTCCAAATTTTTTAGTGTTTTTTTAAGTTAATGGATAGAAAATTTAAAGGGGATTCCAAAAATGTGCTTAAAACTGTCATTTTCTTACTCCAAGTGGGTTTTTATAAGTGATTTTGTACCCGACTGTCAGACTGTGTTTCTGGCAGTTCAAATTTTGACACCGCTTTTCTCCCTGACTGTATCAAATTTTGTAGTATTTTTCACGTCATTGGGTGGGAAATTTAAAGAGGATTTCAAAAATGTGCTTAAAACTGTCATTTCCTCACTACAAGTCGATTTTAAAGACGATTTTGCCTCTGACTGTCCTTTAAACTGTGTTTCTGGTAATTCAAATCTTGACACCGCTTTTCTCCCTGACTGTACCAATTTTTCTAGTGTTTTTTCAAGTTAATGGATAGAAAATGTAAAGAGGATTTCCAAAATGTGTTTAAAACTGTCATTTACTCACTCCAAGTCGATTCTACAGTCGATTTTCTATCTGAGTGTCCTTTTAAACTGTGTTTCTGGTAATTCAAATTTTGACACCGCTTTTCTCCCTGACTGTACCAAATTTTTTAGTGTTTTTTCATGGAAAATTTAAAGAGGATTCCAAAAATGTGCTTAAAACTGTCATTTTCTCACTCCAAGTCGACTCTACAGACCATTTTGTCCCTGACTGTCCTTTCAAACTGTGTTTCTGGTAGTTCAAATCTTGACACCGCTTTTCTCCCTGACTGTATGAAATTTTGTAGTGTTTTTCATGTTATTGGATGGAAAATTTAAAGAGGATACTAAAAATGTGCTTAAAACTGTGATTTCCTCACTCTAAGTCGATTCTACAGACGATTTTGATTCTGACTGTCCTTTCAAACTGTGTTTCTGGCTATTCAAATTTTGACATCGCTTTTCTCCCTGACGATTCCAAATTTTTTAGTGTTTTTCACGTTATAGGATAGAAAATTTAAAGAGGATACCGAAAATGTGTTTAAAACTGTCATTTTCTTATATCAAGTGGGTTTTACAGGTGATTTTGTACCCGACTGTCCTTTCAGACTGTGTTTTTGGCTGTTCAAATTTTGACACCGCTTTTCTCCCTGACTGTACCAAATTTTGTAGTGTTTTTTTAGGTTATTTGATAGAAAATTTAAAGGGGATTCCAAAAATGTGCTTAAAACTGTCATTTCTTCACTCCAAGTCGATTCTACAGTCGATTTTTGATCTGACTGTCCTTTAAACTGTGTTTCTGGTAATTCAAATCTTGACACCGCTTTTCTCCCTGACTGTACCAAATGTTGTAGTGTTTTTCAAGTTATTAGATGGAAAATTTAAAGAGGATTCCAAAAATGTGCTTAAAACTGTCATTTTCTCACTCCAAGTCGACTCTAAAGACTATTTTGTCCCTGACTGTCTTTTCAAACTACGTTTCTGGTAGTTCAAATTTTGACTCCGCTTTTCTCCCTGATTGTACCAAATTTTTTAGTGTTTTAAATGTTAATGGATATAAAATTTAAAGAGGATTTCAAAAATGTGTTTAAAACTCTCATTTCCTCACTCCAAGTCGACTCTACAGACAATTTTGTCACTGACTGCCCTTTCAAACTGTGTTTCTGGCTGTTCAAATTTTGACATCGCTTTTCTCCCTGACGGTTTCAAATTTTTTAGTGTTTTTTTAAGTTAATGGATAGAAAATTTAAAGAGGATACCGAAATTGTGTTTAAAACTGTCATTTTCTTATATCAAGTGGGTTTCACAGGTGATTTTGTACCCGACTGTCCTTTCGGACTGTGTTTTTGGCTGTTCAAATTTTGACACCGCTTTTCTCCCTGACTGTACCAAATTTTCTAGTGTTTTTTCAAGTTAATGGATATAAAATTTAAAGGGGATTCTAAAAATGTGCTTAAAACTGTCATTTTCTTACTCCAAGTAGGTTTTTACGTGATTTTGTACCCGACTGTCAGACTGTGTTTCTGGCAGTTCAATTTTTGACAACTATTTTCTCCCTGACTGTACTAAATTTTGTAGTGTTTTTCAGGTTATTAGATGGAAAATTTAAAGAGGATACAAAAAATGTGCATAAAACTGTCATTTCCTCATTTTAAGTCGATTCTACAGACGATTTTGTCTCTGACTGTCCTTTCAAACTGTGTTTCTGGCTGTTCAAATTTTGACATCGCTTTTCTCCCTGACGGTTCCAAATTTTTTATTGTTTTTTTAAGTTAATGGATAGAACATTTAAAGAGGATACTGAAAATGTGTTTAAAACTGTAATTTTCTTATATCAAGTGGGTTTTACAGGTGATTTTGTACCCGACTGTCCTTTCAGACTGTGTTCTTGGCTGTTCAAATTTTGACACCGCTTTTCTCCCTGACTGTACCAAATTTTGTAGTGTTTTTTCAGGTTATTGTATAGAAAATTTAAAGAGGATTTCAAAAATGTGCTTATTTTATTTTAAAACGTTGAAAACTGTCTTTAAATATAAAGCCAATTAAAATCCCTACATTTGAATGTAAAGCCAATTTCAATGCTTTGTACACACCTTGGAACACTTGATATTGACATAAAAACTCATTAATTTACTTGGAACCTTGAAATTTGCCTTCAAAGTGCACAAATTTGACTATTAAGCCAATTTCAATGCTTTGTACATGTTTCCAAACCCTGAAAGACTCAAAATTGATATAGATACTCACTGATTTACTTTGAAATTTGTCTTGAAAGTCCACAAATTTCACGATCAAGCCAATTTCAATGCTTTGTACATGTTTCCAAACCGTGAAATGCTTGAAATTGAGTTAGAAACGCACTGATTTACTTGGAAACTTTGAAAACTGTCTTAAAAGTCCATAATTCATAATAATGGTGGTCATGAATAGGAAACTTTTCTCTCATTTAACCAAATCTGTACTTCTTACCGTTTTCGAGATTTCCATAGTGGAACACACTGTATTTTTGTTTAATAATTCCAGTTTAAGGATATTTTATCTTTGTGATGTTTTACTACTACCTTAGAACATATTAGTAAATTATTCTTAGTAATCTAAGAATTTATTAATAATTATACAAAAGAATATAATACAATTAATAATAATATATGTATAATTATTTTTGCTTGAACATTGTATCTAATATTTTTCTTTTATATTTTTATATTATTTATATTATATCTAACATTGTACACTGTATATTTGCTATGCAGTTTTGCTAATAACTAGTCACATTCTAAACGCAGTAAAAAAAAGTTTCTAACAAGATTGGTATGTTCATTTTGCTCATTTGATCGGGATTAAAATAGGATTTGTTTTAGTTTTTAATAGTTGACAGATAACACTTTACTTCATACCATTTTAAAAGATTAAAATTAGCAATTAAATCCACCCTAACCTAACCACCAATGGGGTCGTCTACCAACTTATACAGTTTATGCCTTACAATGTGCTATTAAGTCTTACTTTTCAATATTAAATCGCCAAAATGAGTCCCCCGTGACGTAATTAGAGACTCTTCAATTCCGTAACGTACGTAAAAGGCTAGAATCGAAAATGGAAGAGAAATACATACGTTCATATGTTTTGTTTCGCTCAGTTCGCTATAAGCAGAAGAGAGACGTCACATGGGACATTTTCGTATATACGGTGTACCAAATAAGTGTGGTTTTTACTATCGTTTTTCTTGCAGTTAAATATATCTAGAGCAAACAAGAAAAAACATGTGTCTCATATTTTTCCCTGTACTACTATAATTATCACAAAAAAATGTTGGTAGACGACCCCATTATGGTATTATAACTTCCTTTAACAACATAGTAACTGTTTGGTTTAAATACTACTACTGTTACTACGCATAACTTGATTATTTTTCAACATGTTTCTACTTGTCCTGATCGTTGCAGAAGTGTCATCACCATAGCATTCCAAGTCTCGACAAAATCTGTCATAAACTGGGTCAAAATCTGCGTCTGTTATGCTGTCAATTTGGATTTTTCGATTCAATATCGGCGTTGACGTTTTCCAATGTTCGGTCGGATATTTTTTCCAGTTGGATATGTGCAAACGTCTTAGAATGTCAATTAGGCTGAGACATTGGGAATTCTAAACAATACAAAGTTAGCACATTCTGATCGATAGTATTTTTCTTTCCACTTAATATATGATGGTTTTAATAAAAAAATTAATATACAGTGTGTTCGAAAAATACGAAAACGCTTAATTATTATAAACAGGTTTTACACCAAAAGTTTGTTTATAAAAAGTGGTATTTACAGCTTCATGGTGTCAGAAATGATGTGACATTTGATGACAGTTTTTTTCAGTTACGTGACAATTGTCACAACTGTCAAAATTCACTTGGACGGAAAATAGTGTATACTTTTGGTAAAATACAGTACAAGTTGTGTTTACAGCTCTATGGATCTAAGTTTGACAGTTGCAACGTTTGGTGACAATTTAGGACACTGTTTTCAGTCACTTGACAGCTGTCACTACTGTCAAAATTAGCTTAGAAGTGCTATGAAGCTATAAATTATCTTAATAGTATGTAATTTTGATGAGTTACAATTTAAGTGATATTTACGTTTCCATGGATCTAAGTTTGATAGTTGCAACGTTTGGTGACAATTTAGGACATTGTCTTGACAGCTGTCACTACTGTCAAAATTAGCTTAGCAGTTCCATGAAGCTATAAATTATCGTAATAGTGTGTAATTTTGATGAGTTAACCTTGTTTTGTAAAACCTGCTTTAGGATCCACGATAGATTTTACTTTTACACTGTTATTAATATTGTATTTACTTTGTCGTTGATTATAGCAAACGTTGATTAACAAATAAAAACGATACATACCATTTTTCATAAATTTAAAAAACTGATTATAAGTGGAACTGCATACATTTTAACTTATTTTGTCGGGCATATCTACTATACTTACTAAAATCAAAGTAATACATATCATTGTGAGCTGAGTAAAAATCAGATAACTGGAAAATAAATATTTGTTTCGATGGAAAAAAAATTACACTAACACACAATATACAGAGTGTTCAAAAAGTTTTGTAGCACGTTTCAATCGAATAATTCTTGTAATCTTTATTTCTTCTTTAATCGTACAATCTGGGGTTTTAAATTAATCTAAATTAGGTTCTAAACTGTCTAAATGAAATGAAAATGTCTAGACTGCTTTTGAACTGTCTAAAAATTAAGTGAAAAATGTCTAGACAGTTTTTGAAGTGTCAAATTAAGTGAAAAATGTCTAGATTGCTTCCTTATAGTGTCTAAATTTAATGGAAAATATCCAGACAGCTTGTGAAGTACCTAAATTAAGTGAAAGATGTCTAGACAGTTTTTGAAGTGTCAAATTAAGTAAAAAATGTCTAGATAGCTTCTCTAATCTGTCTAAATGGAATGACGAATGTCTAGACAGTTTCTAACCTGTCTATTAAGTGAAAAATATCTAGACTGCTTCCTAATAGTGTCTAAATTTAATGGAAAATATCCAGACAGCTTGTGAAGTACCTAAATTAAGTGAAAGATGTCTAGACAGTTTTTAAAGTGTCAAATTAAGTAAAAAATGTCTAGATAGCTTTTCTAATCTGTCTAAATAGAATGACGAATGTCTAGACAGTTTATAAACTGTCTATTAAGTGAAAAATATCTAGACTGCTTCCTAATAGTGTCTAAATTTAATGGAAAATATCCAGACAGCTTGTGAAGTACCTAAATTAAGTGAAAGATGTCTAGACAGTTTTTAAAGTGTCAAATTAAGTAAAAAATGTCTAGATAGCTTTTCTAATCTGTCTAAATAGAATGACGAATGTCTAGACAGTTTATAAACTGTCTATTAAGTGAAAAATGTCTAGACTACTTCCTAATAGTGTCTAAATTTAATGGAAAATATCCAGACAGCTTGTGAAGTACCTAAATTGAGTGAAAGATGTCTAGACAGTTTTTGAAGTGTCAAATTAAGTAAAAAATGTCTAGATAGTTACTCTAATCTGTCTAAATAGAATGACGAATGTCTAGACAGTTTCTAAACTGTCTATTAAGTGAAAAATGTCTAGACTGCTTCCTAATAGTGTCTAAATTTAATGGAAAATATCCAGACAGCTTGTGAAGTACCTAAATTAAGTGAAAGATGTCTAGACAGTTTTTAAAGTGTCAAATTAAGTAAAAAATGTCTAGATAGCTACTCTAATCTGTCTAAATAGAATGACGAATGTCTAGACAGTTTCTAAACTGTCTATTAAGTGAAAAATGTCTAGACTGCTTCCTAATAGTGTCTAAATTTAATGGAAAATATCCAGACAGCTTGTGAAGTACCTAAATTAAGTGAAAGATGTCTAGACAGTTTTTAAAGTGTCAAATTAAGTAAAAAATGTCTAGATAGCTTTTCTAATCTGTCTAAATAGAATGACGAATGTCTAGACAGTTTCTAAACTGTCTATTAAGTGAAAAATGTCTAGACTGCTTCCTAATAGTGTCTAAATTTAATGGAAAATATCCAGACAGCTTGTGAAGTACCTAAATTGAGTGAAAAATGTCTAGACAGTTTTTGAAGTGTCAAATTAAGTAAAAAATGTCTAGATAGCTTCTCTAATCTGTCTAAATGAAATGACGAATGTCTAGACAGCTTTGGAAGTGTCAAATTAAGTGAAAAATTTCTAGAAAGTTTTTGAAGTGTCAAATTAAGTAAACATATTTCTAGATAGCTTCTAAACTGTCTAAATGAAATGAAAATGTCTAGACTGCTTCTAAACTGTCTAAAAATTAAGTGAAAAATGTGTAGACAGCTTCTATAATGGTAACAATCTCATAATAGTAATTCTATAGTATGTCTGACATAGCAAACCCAGATTTCTAGTGCTATTGGAAAAACTGCAACAAAAAAGCTCTTTCACTATACCAACTTACAGTGCCTAGTACATTTTGACAGTTCTGACAGCTGTCATGTGACATAACCAACGTTCGAAACTGTCATCAAACTGTCATCATCCATAAAAGTTGTATTCATAAATCTGTAAATACAACTTTGTATGATAGCTTTATAGAACTTCTAGGTTAATTTTGACAGTTCTGACAATTGTGATGTAAGACTAAACTGTCATTAAATCTGACATTCATCGAATTTGCCTCCATAGAGCTGTAAAATACAACTTGTATTGCAATTTATCAAACCAACGACTATTTTGGTATTTTATAGTTTTATAGCAGTGGCAAGTGAATTTTGACAGTAGTGACAGCTGTCATGTGATTAAAGACAGTTACCATATTCGGATAATATATAAAAAAAACTACAATTACATTAAAGTTGTTTATTGTTTAACATATTTCACATCGAAAATGGGTTGTAAAAGTTTGCCTGCACTACATTGTGCATTAAAATGAAAGATAAAAATTGCAATTAACCAAAACCAGACACTTAACTGATTTTTACGTTATAATCAATTTCCACAAATATATTGGTTACAATCTATAAAAAATAAACAAAAAAGCATTATGTATAAGGAAAATCAAATAAAAGTAGAATGACGTAACAATGTAATCGACAGGTGTGCGTCAAATCTGACAAATCAGCAACCAAACAGTCGTTGTTACGTCATCACGTTATACAGTGTGTTGATAATAAAAATACATTAATTTGTTCCTAAAAAAATATTTTTTAAAAGTATACAAACTTTTTTCTGATTTCAATGTTACTTATAATATGATCCTTTATGATTTTAATGTATGTATAATAAAATATTAGGTTAAGGCACACATATGCAAGGCAACTGAGCACAGTACAGTGTATCTGTGCGTCTTTTTAACTAATCTCTCTGAAACTGTATATATGGATATCAGCTATACTGAAAATCAAACAACTTTGCAATGACGAATTCAAGTTAATGTCAACCTAGGAAAATATAAATGTTTTTATTTATAGTAATTTTAGGGATACACAGAAATTGATTCGTTTTCTCAAAAAAATAATGCTAAAAATTTAAACATGTACTAGAGTTGATATACATTTTTTGTTATATTTTTACATGTAAAATAAGCTGTTAAATCATTTCATATTAACTATGAAACACCCTGTAAATTTATTTGCTACTAGACATCATCGTTCTTTCTCTGTCAAACTTACTATAACGTTTGATGTCTATGTAAGCTTTGGGTAAAGGATAACATATACGTTGAAAATAATGAGTGTTATATTACTCAAACAATAAAAAAAATGACAGTTGGGAAGTCAAATTTTTCCTGTAGTGGAAGCAATGCACAATTTTGTCTACTGTGACGTCATGGCAATTTAGTTTGAGAGTCGGTATACATAATTTCTAACCTACAAGCTACGCAGTAAGTACGGCTTAGTAAGATATACACAAAAAAATACTTAAAGCTATAGTGGTCTCATTATCAATGTGCAGCAACTAACTATATCTACAGGGTGGTCCTGCGATGATTGATTATGGAAAAGTATCAGGTATTTTAAATGAAACACCCTGTATATTGTATCTTTTTTGGATTACACGACAAATTCTTGACTTATTTCATGTATAATGTCTTTATACCTATCTGTCTCAGTTTCTGAGATATCCAATATTTTGTGTGAAATTTGACATTTGCAATATCTAAAACAAGTGCAATTTTCTCATATCAGAAAACGTCTTTCTTTTGGTTTTTGGGTTTAGTCAGTTGTGACAGCTGTCTGTCATTACAGTTCTATGGATCTAAGTTTGACACAGACAGCTGTCATTACTGTCAGAATTAGCTTACAAGTGCCGCGAAGCTATAAATTATCATAATATAGTGTTTGATTTTGATACATTAGAGTTTAAGTAATATTTTCAGATCCACAGACTTAATTTTGACAGATGCAATTTTGGTGACGGTTTACGACATTGTCTTTAGTCACGTGACTGCTGTCACAACTGTCAAAATTGACTTTTGGTCGGCTAGGCCCAGCCGTAAAGATAGAAAACACCAAAATAGCTGACAGCAATGCGTGTTTATCAGCAATGCAAAATAAGAACAATATACAGGGTGTTTCATTTAAAACAAGCTGGTTCGAAACAACTTTCGGTATATCAATCATCAAGTTGAAAATATTACGTATTATACTGCCACATTTTTCATAATCGATTGATGCAGTTCCCAAAGGACCACCCTGTATAGCATGTGTTAAAATGAACAACCAATACGAATCCAATACGTTATTATAATGAATCTGAAATAGTGAAATAAATAGGTCTATAACATAAGTTTTCTAAACAAAAATCATTATAGAGGATATTTTAAAAGTAAACCTTCATCCATTATTTTATTGATTCAACAGTTTGCTAATATAAGTTATTGTGTCACACCCTGTATACTGGAAACAAAAACGGTTTTGCAGGTTTACGGTGGGGAATTAAGGAGTCTATTACAAACATTTTTGGTCTCTTGCAATTTTTTCGTTGCTCTCACCGTTTCCAAGTTATTTGGCAAAAACTAAATTGGTGCAACAAATTTTTAAATCAGTTGAAAATGTGGTTTGAAATTTGGGTACCCTGTAACTCGGTTATTTTTGGGAGTTCAGAAAAGGTGAACCACTCAAAAGAATCGTCTTGAACTCCTCTTTTCAGTGGTGTTAACCAAAAAATGTTATCTTAAAAATTGCGTACAGGGTGGCCAAAAACAGTGAATCACCATGATTTTTCTGAACACCCTGTATACTGGAAACAAAAACGGTTCTGGAGGTTTACGGTGCGGGGTTAAGAAGTTTATTACAAACATTTTTGGTCTCTTGCAATTTTTTCGTTACTCTCACCGTTTTCAAGTTATTTGGCAAAAACTAAATTGGTGCAACAAATTTTTAAATCAGTTGAAAATATGGTTTGAAATTTGAATAACCTGTAACTCGGTTATTTTTTGGAGTTCATAAAAGGTGAACCACTCAAAAGAACCGTCTTGAACTCCTCTATTCAGTGGTGTTAAGCAAAAAATTCTATCTTAAAAATTGCGTACAGGGTGACCAAAAATAGTGTACCACTTATACACATCTTATTATGAAAATGGAAACAACGAAATGTCGGTTTACTTTTGTGATATTTTACATTATACAAGTAAAAAAAAAACACCTAAAATTAGAATAACAAAATAAAAACAAAGTACAGACACATTAATAAGTACTAACTGCCTTTTGTCAGTTTGAAGATAATTTAAGTGCTTTTTGTAGGAGCAGTGTCCACTTGAATTTCAAACTGAACTGATCCGGCCCTGTCTAAAGCTCCTCCCTTGTACATGATGTTCTTTGCCCAGGCTCTGCATTCGATGCTCACAATAACGTTTGCTGAAAAAATTATTATTTAATTTATAATAACTAATTCAAAATTCAAAAATTAAATTTAGATAAGAGTCAACATGGCATCAGAAAATAGGTTAGGTTAGTAAGGGTCGTCCTGAGCTGATTCTGATCAGAAAATTCCAAATTTCGATTGGAAAAAGTTTGATATTATAGTTTTTTTAAGTCATTGGGGAGAAAGAAAAATGTTTATTTTTTACCATCTTTTAATGGTAAAATTCGTTTAAAATTTGTATACAGGGTGTCAATAATTCACCATTTGATAGCTAATCAAAAAATAAGTTGACTTGCATTATGTCATTTTTCTGAAAAACGTTTCCTAAGGAAGATACAGTCCTCCAAATTTCAATTTAAAAAATCGTTTTATAGTTTAAAACTGAACATCCAAGACTTGTGAAAGTCCAAACGCTTTCTCAGACTGCCATCCTGGTTGAGTGTCTGAAACTGGCATTCAAGAACTAAAAAAGTCCGGAAATCAAGACAAACATTGTATTGTGCATGAAACTTATTTTTTACTACTAAAAATAATATACAAGTTGACTTTTAATGCTAGAACTGACTTTACTAGGACTAAAGAGAGTCCAAAAGTATATTTTCAAGACTTTAATTGGCGTACAACTGAATTTTCTGGACTGGACACCAAGTCTAGAAGTAAATTAAATTTTCGGACATTTTATTTCTAAAAATTAGTTCTCAAGACTGTTATTGTAGCATTTGGTACCAACATTTTTTACTTTTATTACTGAAGAAACTTGACTTTTGGAAATAGTCTTAAACTCGATTTTTCATTCTTAAAAAGCTCTAAAAACAGTCATGGACTTTCTTAGAGATGCTACAATTTATTGCACCTATGAGTGTAGAAGTCAATTTAATAGTGAAGAAGCTTGAAATAACATTTTCAAGACTATGGTCAGTGGACAAACTGGCTTTTAGGCCTGATAAGTCAAAAACTTTGTAAAGATAGTCTTGAAACTCGATTTGAGGCACTGAAAACCGCCTTAAAACACTAAAAAGTTACTAGTTTATTAAGAAATACCCGAATTTTTAGCACTGAGGTGTCTAAAAGTCGATTTAATAGTGACAAAGCTTGGAATGCTATTTTAAGTCTATGAAGAATGTAAAAATTGTTTTTTAAGTTTGCTATGTCAATAACTTGGTAAAGATAGTCTTGAAACTCGATTTTCCAAGCTGAAAGCAGTTTTGAAGCACTAAAAATAGTCCAGAATTCGAAGAAAATGAAAAGCAAAGTAAAAAGCACGAAAAGTTCGTTTTCAAGACAATTTTCATGAATCTAATGTCAATGTCCTGCATCGTAGACTATTTTCAAGACTAAAATATTGAAATTTGTCTTCAAATTATGAAAACTTACTTCAAATGCAAATTTTAAGCTTCTGATGTCACTTTTTATTAGTTCAGTCACATTTTGCGGTTCAAGTCAACTTTTAAGGTTTAAATGTATGAATTTGTAGTAACAAATTCTTGAAAAAGTAGTGTTTATGTCTACAAGTCAATTTTTAGTATTAAAGTCTCTCGATTTGCATGAAAACTGGTTACAAACAC
Source organism: Ips typographus (assembly GCF_016097725.1). Taxonomy (NCBI): domain Eukaryota; kingdom Metazoa; phylum Arthropoda; class Insecta; order Coleoptera; family Curculionidae; genus Ips; species Ips typographus. The sequence goes on along the minus strand of NC_138430.1, from coordinate 2,243,390 downwards.
AACTTTTAAGCTTCTGAAATTTTTATCTTTTCTAATTCAATTTTCAAAACTAAAGTCTTTTAGTTTGTCTGGAAACTATGAAAACTGGCTACAAAAATATTTTTTAAACTTCTTAAGTGAATTTTCCGTTTCCAAGACAATTTTTAAGTTGGGTTGGGTTAGTTTTGGGTCTTTGACAGTAATATCGTGTAATAAAGTGCTTGTTCCAAATTTGATCAACATTGCTCCAACGGTCTAACAGTTATGACAAAAAACCGATTTTTTAAACAGAAATTTGAAAGATTGTCCTTAGGAAGCACTTTTCAGGAAAATGACATAATGAATGTCAACTTATTTTTAAATTGGCTATGGATGGGTGAATTATTGACATTTAAAACTGGACCACCCTGTACATAGAAGCGATGCATCAAATTAACTTTTCCCATTAAAATACAGAGAAAATTTAATTTACTAATCCAAAAATGTCAGTCGGTTTAAGGCCAAGGTAACTTTAAACTAACCGAATTCTAAACCAGTTTACCTTGACCAATGGATCGTTCATCAAGGTAAAAAAAGTGTAAATAGTTAAAAAGTTCAGTCCAGTCATGTTTAGAACGAGATTGACCACTAAAAAGCGTGATTGGTAAATGTACCTTGATAGTTTTATGGTAAAATTAAACTAGTCTAAACAAACCTACAGTGTGTCCCAAAGAAATTTTAATTGCTACAGTTTTCACGATACAACATTACTACTTTGTGCCTATTTCCTATTGAGGACACCCTGTACAAGATGAATGCGAGTGACCTCGCTCTAAAATAGAGACACGGGCGTAGAGAACTCAATAATTCTCCAACAGGAACAATAAAGGGATAGGCCAAAGCGGTAAAAACCAGTTTATAAAGCGTCAGCGACCTCCGCCCTTATATTGATGGAAACTTACCAAGGGCTAACGAGATGTTTGCTTTCTTCGTAACATTTTAATTGAATTCCACCGATGGACTATGTTATAATGACAGTGTGTTTTTGATTGATGGATTATCTACAGAATATCATATATTTTACCACATTAACATACTTGTTGATCAGAGGTTTTAAAAAATAGTACAGCAGTTTTTTCCAAAAAAATTTGTTAAATATCTTTTCAACGACAACGAATAAAAGTTTCACATTCAGTGTAAATGAGTTCAAGAAGAGCCATAAACAAATAGAAGTCATGTCTCAAATTTGGGACACTCTGTATAAAATTTGCTTACAAATAGAGCCCATATCTTGATTGAATGATGAACCAACCAAGTACAATTAACTGCACCAAAAGTGCTTTTTTTCTTTGTTTATTGGGTCTTCTGTCTCACACAAAAAAGGTTTGTTGGGAAAATAGAATTTATTTCGCACTAAAAAAAAAACTCACCTTTCACTACAACAATAGATAACCTTTCCTATTGGAATGACAAAAGTCAAAATTTATGTCAATTTTTATTGACAAAACCCTTCTCAGAGTTCCAAATTAAACATTATCAGGTTTAATATTTATTAAGTTGTTGTTTTCTGTGTTCTGCCGTTGTGTTCTTTCTTTTTTAGATTCTCTGAAGACGGTGGTAGATTTTCCACCGAAACGTCAGCGTTTTTAGGTAACAAGACCGAGCCTAAGTCAGTGGTCTTGTGTTGGGACGACTAGGTTAATGTTATTTTCAACTTAGTTGAAAATAGTGCGAAATTCTGTTTTCCCAACAAACCTTTTTTGTGTGAGACAGAAGACCCAATAAACAAAGAAAAAAATGAGTAACTCGTCTCAACAAACATATAGAACATATCTCCAAAAGTGCTTTTTTTGAAATGGGACACCCTGTATATTTTTAGGTCTGTAGATTTTTCTACGTTACTCCTAAATGCTTTTGGAATTTTTCAAAAATTTCTGGAAGGCTTTTGCCAATTCAAATTTTCCAAAAATTATTGAAAATTGGCCTGAAAACCTTCCTGAAATTTTTGAAATTTTCCGAATAGCTTCCATAATTTTTTTAAAAGTTTAAAGTCTCTAGAAGTGTTCGAAACTTTTTTGGAATTTTTTAAAATTGCCCAAAACCTTTCAGAAATTTTTTTACATTTTCTCAAATCTTCTACAAGTGTTCTAATCCTTCCAAGAATTTTTGAAAATTTGTCAAAAGCGACTACAAGCGTTCCAAACTTTCCAAAAATTTGTAAAAAATACTAAATGGCTCTACAAGTGCTGTAAACCTTTCAGGATTTCCTGTAAATTGCCGAAAGCCTTTCAGGATATTTTTCAAATTGCCAAATCTACCTAAACCTTCCAGAAATGTTTATATTATAAAGTGCCAAAAGCATTCCAAAAACTTTTGAAAACTTGCCAAACATTTCTAAAAGTATCCTAAATCTTTCCACAAATTTGCAATTTTTTCAGGTCTCTGGTGAGTGGGTTTTGACAGTTATGACAACTGTCACGTGACACAAGCAGCATATTTCCGTCCCAACTCTCAATGTCTCCAGGGAGCTTTAAACACAACTTCCAGTGTACTTCTAAGGTTTCAGGTCGTTGGTAAGTGGGTTTGACAGCTGTCAAACTGTATAAAAAAGGTATAAAACTGTTCCTTAACGTCAGAACTGTCAAATTTGCCTCCATGGAGTTGTAAAAACTACTTACAGTGTGGTTTCATCAAGAAACTCATCTATTTGTCATTTTATACTTCCAGATCACTGGTGAGTGAGTTTTGATAGTTATGACAGCTGTCACGTGACGCAATCAAATTATTAAAGTGTTCTTTAACGTTTTAACTGTCAAATTTGGCTCCATAGAGCTTTAAACACAACTTCCAGTGTAATTCCTCGAATTAGCAACAATTTTTTATTTTATAGTTTTAGGTAACTGGTGAACGGATTTAGACAGTTATGACAGCTGTCACGTGACATAAAAAAGGTATAAAACTGTTCCTTAACGTCAGAACTGTCAAATTTGCCTCCATGGAGCTGTAAAAACTACTTACAGTGTGATTTCATCAAGAAACTCATCTATTTGACATTTCATACTTTCACGTCACTGGTAAGTGAGTTTTGACAGTTATGACAGCTGTCACGTGACGCAAGCAAATTATTAAAGTGTTCTTTAACGTTTTAACTGTCAAATTTGGCTCCATAGAGCTTTAAACACAACTTCCAGTGTAATTCGTCGAATTAGCAACAATTTCTAATTTTATAGTTTTAGGTAACTGGTAAACGGATTTAGACAGTTACGACAACTGTCACGTGACATAAAAAAAGTATAAAACTGTTTCTTAATGTCAGAACTGTCAAATTTGGTTCCATGCAACTGTAAACACAACTTACAGTGCAATTCCTCAAAAAAACACATGTATTTGTGATTTTATATTTTTAGGTCACTGGTGAGTGAGTTTTGACAGTTATGTCACGTGACGGAAGCAAATTATTAAAGTGTTTCTTAACGTTTCAACTGTCAAATTTGGTTCCATGGATCTCTAAGCACAACTTCTAATGTAATTACTCAAATTAGCAACTTTTTCTAACTTATAGTTTACAAATTGAAGGTCAACGGGTTTTGACAGGCATGACAGCTGTCATTTGACGTAAGAAGAGTATAAAAGTATTACTTAACGTCAGAATTGTCAAATTTGCCTCCATGGAGCTGTAAAAAAGACTACTTACAGTGTGGTTTCATCAAGAAACTCATCTATTTGTTATTTTATACTTCCAGGTCACTGGTGAGTGAGTTTTGACAGTTATGACAGCTGTCACGTGACGCAAGCAAATTATTAAAGTGTTCCTTACCGTTTTATCTGTCAAATTTGGCACAATAGAGCTTTAAACACAACTTCCAGTGTAATTCCTCGAATTAGCAACAATTTCTAATTTTTTAGTTTTAGGTAACTGGTGAACGGATTTCGACAGTTATGACAGCAGTCACGTGACATAAAAAAAGTATAAAAATTTTATCAATATTCAAATTTTGATTTATCCACTTTTTTTATTGGAAAAATAGCAAGATACTGCTTGTTCCAATCGAATGAATTTTGGAAAAAAACTAATTGAATACAAATTTAGATATTGAATAATAAACAGTGGACGATTTAGTATTGATTTTATGGGTACATTTTCAGGGTTTTTCATTTTTTATTTGAAAACAGGAAGGTGTACCAAAAAGTTACTAGATAGCTTTTTTGTTCTAAATTCAATGGGAAATTCAAAATTTTTTGATTTGCGTTTTATGGAAAAACAGTGGCGTACATATTTTTTTTGCAAAAACATTCTCGAACTGCATTATTGTGGACAGTTGACCTACAAAGTTTTATGAAAATATCTGAAAGAGTTTTGAAGAAATATATAAATTTTGATATTTTTATCCAAACTTTAACACCCTGTATTTTCACATCAAAAAACATCTTGAACCATATGGTTTATATAGCAAACTAGAGAGTTATTTTTTGACGCTTAATCAAACCCTAAAATATGACGCATTTATCGTGAAACACCCTGTATATTTTTTCAAATAGTAGTGATTTCACACACTTGTGACTTTTAAAAATTATTTAGTTAAATTATCGTTTTAATTCGTCGTAGGTAATGGTTTCGTAAACAGGACATCCTGATTAGTAATCCGGCAGAGTGCGTGACCCGTACAAGTTTCAAGTAATAAAAATGAATGTGTCGACAAAATGGTTTTAATTACTATTGAAAACTATGCAAAGCATTCAAGTAATTTTTAGAAAAAGCAACAAAAATTGAATAAAATCCAGTAAAAACACCACTATTTACATATAATTTGTGGAAGCCAAAACTTGCACCAAAAAACACAAAATCTATTTACTTTCAGAAAGTTTGTTGAAAAATTGTTCAATAATATGCTGATAATCAATACAAAAAGTACAAGAAAAACAGTAAATAATGTTAAATTTTTGTTTGAAGTAAACCGGTTTCTTGGCGTCCAGGATTACCAGACCGAAATCCTCTGGATTATTTAAAAAAGTGTACCGCCGTATTATATCAGTAAATGCTACCAATAATTTCTACTACACGGTGAAAAGCAAGGAAAGTGCACATATAGTGAATCACCCTGTATTTTATATACAGGGTTTTTAAATGAAAAGTACCCACCCTGAATATCTTCCAAAGTAATTTCTCTGTGAAAAAATGCTAAGACACGTCAACAAAGATTGCAAGGGGGACATCTTTTTACGTAGGATTTGAATTTCTGCCATCAGCCCCTTTACCCCCACTAAGTTTTCAAATGGCACCATACCCTGTGTGGCACATCGTTGGAAAGGGTATTTCATAAGGAATTAATTGCACTATTTTATTTGTACATTTGATTTGATCTGGTTATCATTTAATTAATGGCTCAAAATAACCTCCGTTAACTTCCATACAATAATACAAGCGACTTTGGAAGAGTTTGCGAACATTTGTGAGGACTTGCAGTGTCAGTTGTCGGCATTCATGTATTATTCTCTGCCTAAGGTCTGCAATATTGGTCGGCTGTGTTGCATAGACTTTAGATTTTAAATGCCCCCATAGAAAAAAGTCCAACGGAGTGAGGTCGGGTGATCTCGCAGGCCATTCCATGAGATCACGTCTACCAATCCATCTTCCAGGAAATCGATTGTTCAGATATTCTCGAACGGGAAGTGAATAGTGTGGAGGTGCCCCGTCTTGTTGGAAAATTAGTTGATTTTCAAATAAATTTTCATCATTTTCTAGTAGCTCTGTTATGGTCGGATCAACAGTGGTCAAGAAGCTCAAGATAAGTAGCGCCATTCAAATTACCGTCAATAAAAAACGGACCAACGATGTGGTGTCCTAAAATACCTGCCCAAACATTAAGTTTTTCTGGATATTGGGTATGGGTTTCCCTAAACCAATGTGGATTCGTGTCTGACCAATACCTACAGTTATGCCTGTTCACTTCTCCATTCAAAAAAAACATACACTCATCACTGAAGCAAATATTGTACAACAAGTTCACGTTGTTTGTCAGATTAGTAGACATAATTTCACAAAATTGTAGTCTTCTATCCTAGTCATCTTCGTTCCTGAACCAATTTTACCTTGTATGGATGAAAATTGTGTTTTTTTTTAATTCTTCATACACTGCTTGTCGAAACACCCGATGCATGGGAAATTTGATTTAAAGATTGATTATTATCCATTGCAACGTGTCCCAAAACAGCAACATCAATTGGTTCATTAATAATTTGTCTTTCAGGTTGATGGTTTTTGTTTGTCACTGAACCAGTTTCCATGAATTTTTGCATCAACTTTAAGACATACTGATGACCAATTAATTTATCTGGATGGATGGAAAACGTACAATTTCTATTCTTTCGGCAGTCGTGTAAACCATATTGACAATGTTCCTTCAAAACGAACTTACAAGTTGACCGACTGAGGCAGAAACATGGAATGGAAAACAGGTATTCGGTAGTGTTATCCGCAGTTTGACCAAAATAACAAAAAAATGTTTTTATTTTTGTTGGTCTCAATTCAAAGCAAATGTACAAATAAAATAGTGCAATTAATTCCTTATGAAATACCCTTTCCAACGATGTGCCACACAGGGTATGGTGCCATTTGAAAACTTAGTGGGGGTAAAGGGGCTGATGGCAGAAATTCAAATCCTACGTAAAAAAATGTCCCCCTTGCAATCTTTGTTGACTTGTCTTAGCATTTTTTAACAGAGAAATTATTTTGGAAGATATTCAGGGTGGCTACTTTTCATTGAAAAACCCTGTATATTTATAAATAATCTTTACTTTCCCACAGACCACTTGGTCTTTCTGCCTATGTTTACAGTGGGATTTTTTTATAGTTTTAGTATACAACTTATTTTTAATTATTGACAAAAAAAAAAAAAGTCTTAGTTAAAGTGCTCTAGTAGGGTGGCAGTGGGAAAGAGGTAACGGGATTGTCTGGTTTGTCTTGTTATGCACAGTTGGTTTATTATTGTCCAGTTGTTTGGATTATTTTTCCATTTGTTTTGTAGTTGTATAAGTCTGTCTGCTATTTTGGTCATGTTTGTACGTTCGTAGAGAAGTTGGTTGGATGGGTTGTGTAGTGGGTTTTCTGGGTGTCTTATTTTGGTTATTAGTCTTAGAGCAATCTGTTCCGTAGTCTGAGTATATCTTTTAGTTTTGTCAGTAGCGTTCGCTCTAGTAAGTAGTCTAGAGCTGGTCTACAGATGGATTTGTATATTTGTGTGGCGGTTTTCGTGCTAATACCATTGTTTTTGTATGTCAGTGATCTAAAGTGTTTTGTCCGTTTAATAGTTTCAGTTCTTGCATTTTTTAAGTCTGTGGTATCGTCAATAAGTGATTGTAGTTTTGACACTGCTTTTGACGAAATTTTGTCGTGCACTATAAGTGCAGTGTCGTCTGCGTATTGTAATATGTATGCGGTCTTGTCAAATTGATTTTTGTCCTGCTTGTTGTGATTGTATCGCAGTATAGGTTGTAAAGTAAAGGTGAGAAGGGTGATCCTTGGGGTAGTCCTTGTTCAGGACTGAAAGGAAAGTGTGTTGTCTATCCGAACGTGCAGTTGTCTATTTTCTAGTAAATTTCTGATTGTGTAAAGTAAGTATATTAGTAGTTTGTAAAGTAGTCCTTTGTGCCAGACACTGTCAAAAGCTTTTTTGACAGTATTTTATTTATATTATATCATGTTGAATACAAAAAAGTGCTATAAACATTTTTTCAGTATTGCTACATAAATGAGGCAAGTTTACTGGGATAAACCTAGGGAACTATTAATAGATGTTGGAATGGTAATACTTCTGGACTTCGGAATTATTTAGGACAAGTTAAAAATACATTGATACACGTCATTTCCTCGCGGACTGGGCACTCTGGAAATTTGTAAAACTGGCCAAATTAAAGATTGAAGTGATTTTTCTGGTATTACTACAATTTAAAAATACTTACGTTTCAGATTGAGAATCTCAACTGCCACAATCGGACTCAAGTAGTTTTTGTAATTCAAATAAGGATAGTAATAGCTGGCAAATCCTTGGGGATAGTAATTAAAGTTGATGACGTTCTCTCTATCTACAGATTCCACTCCTCTGCAGGACACCCATATTTGATTGGTGTGGTTGGTCTGTTGGAAAAAAATCACATTTAAATGCTTAAAAAATGCTTTTTCAGTTTTTTTGAAAGAAAAAATAACGAAGTATTTACATTATGTTTAAAAAACTTCTTTCCTGCCTTCTTAGGAAGCATGTAAATTTTTTTTACTAACTTTATTAGAAAGGAGGAAGAATTTACGAAAAACGGTAAATGATCGCCAATTTTCTTTTACAAAAGTTCTCAAAATGTTTAAGATTTTATTGCCAGTTGTGAATAAATACTTGCTTTTTACCACAATCAAAACATGAAATGTGAGACATTGTCTTCTAAGTGCCGATACTTTTACCTCCGGATAAATTTATTCTTAGGATAATTTCTATAGTAGACGCATCAGCGTCTGATTTCACAGTTTCTATAGAAATTATCTTGGGAATAAATTATTCTGAAGTAAAAGTACTGGCCCTTAAAAAAACTCAATTTTTCAGACTCTAAAACGGTTTTTTCCACGTGACAAAGCTGAAACGTTACGTTCAAATCAACGTTGCCAAAGCCAAAACTCTTGATTCATTCATTTTGGCAACATTGAAAAGTTCTACAGTGTTGACATTTTTCAGAACTGTCAAACAGAGTGGATTTTGACAGTTATGACAGCTTTCACGTGACACAAGTAACATAACAAAGTGTTCCTTAACGTCAGAACTGTCAAATGTGGCTCCATGGAGCTGTAAACACTTACAGCGCTATTTCACAAAGTGTGGTGACTCACACAGTGGTGAGTGAGTTTTGACGGTTATGACAGCTGTCACGTGATGCAAGCAAAATATTAAAGTGACCCTTAACGTCCCAACTGTCAAATTTGGCTTCATGGAGCTGTAAACACAACTTACAGTGCAATTCCTCATAATTAGCAATTATTTCTAATTTTATAGTTTCAGGTCGCTGGTGAACAGGTTTCGACAGTGATGACATCTGTCACGTGACGTAAGAAAAGTATGAAAGAGATTCTTAACCTCAGAACTGTCAAATTTAACTTCATGAAACTCTAAACACAACTTGCAGTGTAATTCCTCAAATAAACACATCTATTTGTCATTTTATACTTTAAGATCACTAGTAAGTGAGTTTTCACAGTTACGACAATTGTCACGTGACCCAAGCAAAATACTAAATTGTTCCTTGACGTCAGAACTGTCAAATTTGGCTCCATGGAGCTGTAAATACAACTTACAGCGCAATTTCTCAAAGAAACCCATCTATTTGGCATTTTATACTTTCAGGTCCGTGGTGAGTGAGTTTTGACGGTTATGACAGATGTCACGTGATGCAAGAAACGTATTAAAGTGACCCTTAACGTCCCAACTGTCAAATTTGGTTTCATGAGGCTCTAAACACAATTTAAAGCGCAATTCCTCAAATTAGCAACTATTTCTAATTTAATAGATTCAGGTAGCTGGTGGATCGGTTTCAACAGTTATGACATCTGTCACGTGACGTAAGAAACATATAAAAGTGCTTCTTAACGTCAGAACTGTCAAATTTGGCTTCATGAAGCTCTAAACACAACTTGCAGTGTAATTCCTCAAATAAACACATCTATTTGTCATTTTATACTTTGAGATCACTAGTAAGCGAGTTTTTACAGTTACGACAATTGTCACGTGACCCAAGCACAATACTAAATTGTTCTTTAACGTTCCAACTGTCAAATTTAGCTTCATGGAGCTATAAATACAACTTAGAGTGTAATTGCTCATAGAAACACATCTATTTGACATTTTATACCTTTAGGTCACTGGTGAGTGAGTTTTGACACTTATGACAACTGTCACGTGATGCAAGCAAAGTATTAAAGTGACCCTTAACGTACCAACTGTCAAATGTGGCTCCATGAAGCTGTAAACACGACTTACAGCGCAATTTCTCAAAGGAACATCTATTTGTCATTTTATACTTTCAGGTCATTGGTGAGTGGGTTTTGACAGTTATGACAGCTGTCACGTGACACAAGTAACATAATAAAGTGTTTCTTAATGTCAGAACTGTCAAATGTGGCTCCATGGAGCTGTAAACACAACTTCCAGCGTAATTTCTCAAAGGAACACATCTATTTGTCATTTTATACTTTCAGGTCAGTGGTGAGTGAGTTTTGACATTCTTGACAGCTGTCACGTAACTGACGTAACACAAGCAAAGTATTAAAGTGTTCCTTAACATATCAACTGTCAAATTTGGCTTCATGTAGCTGTAAATACAGTGCAATTCTTCAAATTAGCAATTATTTCTAATTTAATAGTTTCAGGTCGCTGGTGAACAGGTTTCGACAGTAATGATATCTGTCACGTGACGTAAGAACAGTATGAAAGTATTTCTTTAGAGAGAGACTATATACAAGTATGTGTAAATTTTAAAAAAATTACATGAGAAACCAGTGGTAGAACGAGAACTATTACAAATCAATATGCTAGACAAAAAAGGCGACAATTTTCGACAAGTGACGTATGCCAGTATGTCAAAAAAAACGAATGTGACAGCTGAACATTATCACTTCCGCAGAAAAAGTCTATAATTAATATCTTGAAAATGACACATTACAAAGTTTTTTACCATCTTTGTTTAGCACATTGATTTGTAAAGGTTTTTCGGTTCCACCACTATAGTTTCTTACGAATAAGTTTTCATTCCCTGTCTCTCTTCAGTGTTAAAAACTTGCAATAAAAATACGTACCTACTTAAGTACTTTCTAACTTTTATCAACAAAGTATACCGAATCAAACTTAAATTGAAAATTACCTGTTCAATGTGTTTCGCCAAATTTTCTGGCATATCTGGATGAGGAGCGGTGTAGCAGTCAGGTTCCCATCCAAAGATCTAATAACAGGAATGCAAACTATTGCAAAATATAATATGATCGTAATGGTTGACATTTGGCTTACTCGATTCAATTTTAAAAATATGCACGGTGACATGCCGTTATATCCGTAAGAATTGCCCAGATTGCAGTTGCCTAATTGCGATATATCTGTGACGCACACTTTTCCTTCTGGAGGTGGTTTGTTAAAGTCGCAATTTACGTAGTTTTCTCCTGTTTGACTGGTATTGTAAGCTGAAATTGATTTTATTTTTAAAAATAGTTCAATCTGGGGCTTTTAAGTGTTGATCTTTCCAAAAACATTCCAATTACTTACTTACAAGGGTGGTAATCACAGAATTATTAACTGACTATAATTTTCGATTCATATTTAACTATTTTTTATTTTATATGTTTAAAATCGTCGGTGTAGAGATTTTTCTGACATTAAAAACTTTTTTCTATGACTGTCTAATAATATGCTTATAACTCACTAGTTTTGAATAGATAATAACACCCATTACCTACCCATCAGTAATGAGCCACTGGTTTAGTCCACCACCAAAACATAGCAAAAATCAAAGTAAAATGCAGTGACGTAACAGTTAATACAAACATAAACGTTTTAAATGTAACGTTTGTGACTGTTTGAATCTTCATTTGTCAAATTTCAAATATTTACCTTCCTGTGTCGACGATCTTGATTTTCGTTTCTATTACATTATTACGTCATATTTTGACACATGACATTTGACACGTTGAAATTATTGTCAAAATCAATCTCACAGAGGTAAAATACAACGGAAACATACTTAAAAAGTCACGAAATCAGTGTAACTTTGGTTAAATGCATTTTATACTTTTGTCAGTGCATTTTTGGCATTTGGTTGTGTGTTTCTTACCTAATTTTAGTCTATTTTTAAATATGACAACCGTCAAAATCCTCTCCATAAAGCTGTAAAACCACAACACACTTTTAAAATCCAGTTAAAAACAAGTATAAACACTACCAAACGTATTTTATAGCTTTATGAGTGGAATTTTGAGAGTTATGACATTTAGACGTTAGTTACAGTTCTGTCTTGAACCTGAAAACTGTCAAATTCAATTCCATAGAGGTACAAAACAACGAATCATGAAAAGTAACAAAATCAGAGTCACTTATTTTACATTGATGGAAATCATGGAGTTCCAATCATTGATTTTTCTAAAATTTTCTTAAAATGATTATATTTCAAATAGCCTTTTCTAGCTATTATCGAAAAGTTATAGAATACATGTGTTTTCTACACTTCATAACCTTATACCTTTAACAACTTTTCTGTTATATTATTACGTCACCTCAATCCACTTTGATTTTTGCTATACTTTGATCGGTTACGTTAGCACGTAACAATAATTAACTAGGTGTGTATTTTAAACCTCAATGTCCCTAACATAATTTAGCCTGATAAATAAATTACAATAATAATATAAATCGGGACAGAACTTCCTGCATAATGATACAATACACGTTACGTCATTGGCATTGTTGTACTGCGTTTAGTATAGCTATAGTATTTTATTTTCTATTTATATTATTATTATGAGGAAAAACATAACCCCAACATAAAAATTCAATAATGTTTTTAAAGGAAAAATCAACATTAAATAGTCTAAAACTTACATTATAAATTACTTACAAAAAGGTATAATTATTTGTACTAATTGTATTGCAAGATAAGTTACACGATTCTCTACTAATAGATTTTTAATGTTATGATTTTGGCCTTACTCTAATAATAGCAACGTTGATATTTTCTAATAATTAAAGTTGGTATACCAAAAAGCAGTTCGAGAAGCAATTTGGTTAAAATTTCAGAAACCTGGCTAAATTTGTAACTTGGTTTCTATATGACGAAGCTTATACGTAACTGTGGCTAAAATAAGAACCTATTTCGTCATTATTTGGAGGTTTTATCCAAAATGTAATATTGCTTTATCTTGGCACTGAAAGCTAAAGTTAATGTCTGAACAACTAAGATTAACGAAAGGAAATCATATATTTTATTCTGTTTTTTTTTTCCACATATTTTGGGTTTATGCTGAAATTCCAAATTAGCTCTGATCCTTCTAAAAAGTTTGAAAGTTGCCAGAGGTCTTTGGAATTATTTTGGGAATGCTAGGAGCCTCTAAAATACCACAGAAAATCCCCTAAAAATTGCTGAACGGGTCTACAAAGATTCTAAAAATTCCAAGTTTTAAAAAAAGTGGAAAATTGAACAGATGTGTCTAGAATCATTTTGGGAATGATAGAAACCACTAAATACCACTGAAAACCTCCCAAAAACCACACTTACCAAGAACTTTTAATAATTTACAAAAAGATTTTAGAATTATTAGAGGCTACTAAATACTACTGAAAACTTTCCAAAAATTGCCAGAGGCCTCTACAAGTTCTTTGGTCACCCTGTATGCAAGATAGAATTTTTTACTCAACACCATTGGAAAGAGTAGCTTAAGACGGTTATTCTGAGTGTTTGAACCACTCTGTAGTCCAAAAAATAACCGAGATACAGGGTGTGCAAGTTTCAGACTAGTTTTTGAGTCAAAGTGCGTTAAATCAGTTTTTGGCAAAAATCTCGAAAACGATTAAAGTTACAAAAATACTGAATAAGAGCAAAAAAGTTCCTAACTAACCACTCAACCAAACTACGTAACGCACCAACCTCAATTTAGTTACCGGTATACAGGGTGGACACAAAATTGTTAGTGGGTGACTATTTTTGGTCACCCTGTAAGGAATTTTTAAGATAGATTTTTTTACTCAACACTATTGGAAAGAGCAGCTCAAGACGGTTATTCTGAGTGGTTGAACCACTCTGTAGTCCAAAAAACAACCGAGATACAGGGTGTGCAAGATTCAGACTAGTTTTTGGGTCAAAGTGCGTTAAATCAGTTTTTGGAAAAAATCTCGAAAACGGTTAAACTTACCAAAAAAACTGAAAAAAAGCAAAAATGTTCCCAACGAGTCACTGAACCAAACTACGTAACGCACCAACCTCAATTTAGTTACCGGTATACAGGGTGGACACAAAATTGTTAGTGGGTGACTATTTTTGGTCACCCTGTAAGGAATTTTTAAGATAGATTTTTTTACTCAACATCATTGGAAAGAGTAGCTTAAGACGGTTATTCTGAGTGTTTGAACCACTCTGTAGTCCAAAAAATAACCGAGATACAGGGTGTGCAAGTTTCAGACTAGTTTTTGGATCAAAGTGCGTTAAATCAGTTTTTGGAAAAAATCTCGAAAACGATTAAAGTTACAAAAATACTGAATGAGAGCAAAAATGTTCCTAAGTAACCACTCAACCAAACTACGTAACGCACGAACTTCAATTCAGTTACCGGTATACAAGGTGGACACAAAATTGTTGTGGGTGAATATTTTTGATCACCCTGTATGGAATTTTCAAGATAATAATTTTTCACTCAACACTATTGGAAAGAGCAGCTCAAGACGGTTATTCTGAGTGGTTGAACCACTCTGTAGTCCGAAAATGAACCGAGATACAGGGTGTGCAAGTTTCAGACTAGTTTTTAGGTCAAAATGCGTTAAATCAGTTTTTGGCAAAAATCTCGAAAACAATTAAAGTTACAAAAATACTGAATGAGAGCAAAAATGTTCCCAACGAGTCACTCAACCAAACTACGTAACGCACGAACCTCAATTCAGTTATCGGTATACAGGGTGGACACAAAATTGTTGTGGGTGATTATTTTTGATCACCCTGTATGGAATTTTCAAGATATAATTTTTCACTCAACACTATTGGAAAGAGCAGCTCAAGACGGTTATTCTGAGTGGTTGAACCACTCTGTAGTCCAAAAAACAACCGAGATACAGGGTGTGCAAGATTCAGACTAGTTTTTGGGTCAAAGTGCGTTAAATCAGTTTTTGGAAAAAATCTCGAAAACGGTTAAACTTACCAAAAAAACTGAAAAAAAGCAAAAATGTTCCCAACGAGTCACTGAACCAAACTACGAAACGCACCAACCTTAATTTAGTTACCGGTATACAGGGTGGACACAAAATTGTTAGTGGGTGACTATTTTTGGTCACCCTGTAAGGAATTTTTAAGATAGATTTTTTTACTCAACAATCTTGAAAAGAGCAGCTCAAGACGGTTATTCTGAGTGGTTGAACCACTCTGTAATCCAAAAAATAACCGAGATACAGGGTGTGCAAGTTTCAGACTAGTTTTTGAGTCAAAGTGCGTTAAATCAGTTTTTGGCAAAAATCTCGAAAACGGTTAAAGCTACAAAAAAACTGAAAAAAAGCAAAAATGTTCCCAACGAGTCACTGAACCAAACTACGTAACGCACCAACCTCAATTTAGTTACCGGTATACAGGGTGGACACAAAATTGTTAGTGGGTGACTATTTTTGGTCACCCTGTAAGGAATTTTTAAGATAGATTTTTTTACTCAACACCATTGGAAAGAGAAGCTCAAGACGGTTATTTTGAGTGGTTGAACCATTCTGTAATCCAAAAAATAACCGAGATACAGGGTGTGCAAGTTTCAGACTAGTTTTTGAGTCAAAGTGCGTTAAATCAGTTTTTGGCAAAAATCTCGAAAACGGTTAAAGCTACAAAAAAACTGAAAAAAAGCAAAAATGTTCCCAACGAGTCACTGAACCAAACTACGTAACGCACCAACCTCAATTTAGTTACCGGTATACAGGGTGGACACAAAATTGTTAGTGGGTGACTATTTTTGGTCACCCTGTAAGGAATTTTTAAGATAGATTTTTTTACTCAACAACCTTGGAAAGAGCAGCTCAAGACGGTTGTTTTGAGTGGTTGAACCACTCTGTAGTCCAAAAAATAACCGAGATACAGGGTGTGCAAGATTCAGACTAGTTTTTGAGTCAAAGTGCGTTAAATCAGTTTTTGGCAAAAATCTCGAAAACGGTTAAAGCTACAAAAAAACTGAAAAAAAGCAAAAATGTTCCCAACGAGTCACTGAACCAAACTACGTAACGCACCAACCTCAATTTAGTTACCGGTATACAGGGTGGACCCAAAATTGTTAGTGGGTGACTATTTTTGGTCACCCTGTAAGGAATTTTTAAGATAGATTTTTTTACTCAACACCATTGGAAAGAGAAGCTCAAGACGGTTATTTTGAGTGGTTGAACCACTCTGTAGTTCAAAAAATAACCGAGATACAGGGTGTGCAAGTTTCAGACTAGTTTTTGAGTCAAAGTGCGTTAAATCAGTTTTTGGAAAAAATCTCGAAAACGGTTAAACTTACCAAAAAAACTGAAAAAAAGCAAAAATGTTCCCAACGAGTCACTGAACCAAACTACGTAACGCACCAACCTCAATTTAGTTACCGGTATACAGGGTGGACACAAAATTGTTAGTGGGTGACTATTTTTGGTCACCCTGTAAGGAATTTTTAAGATAGATTTTTTTACTCAACACCATTGGAAAGAGAAGCTCAAGACGGTTATTTTGAGTGGTTGAACCACTCTGTAGTCCAAAAAATAACCGAGATACAGGGTGTGCAAGTTTCAGACTAGTTTTTGGGTCAAAGTGCGTTAAATCAGTTTTTCGAAAAAATCTCGAAAACGATTAAAGTTACACAAATACTGAATGAGAGCAAAAATGTTCCTAACTAACCACTCAACCAAACTACGTAACGCACCAACCTCAATTCAGTTACCGGTATACAGGGTGGACACAAAATTGTTAGTGGGTGACTATTTTTGGTCACCCTGTAAGGAATTTTTAAGATAGATTTTTTTACTCAACAACCTTGGAAAGAGCAGCTCAAGACGGTTATTCTGAGTGGTTGAACCACTCTGTAGTTCAAAAAATAACCGAGATACAGGGTGTGCAAGTTTCAGACTAGTTTTTGAGTCAAAGTGCGTTAAATCAGTTTTTGGCAAAAATCTCGAAAACGGTTAAAGCTACAAAAAAACTGAAAAAAAGCAAAAATGTTCCCAACGAGTCACTGAACCAAACTACGTAACGCACCAACCTCAATTTAGTTACCGGTATACAGGGTGGACACAAAATTGTTAGTGGGTGACTATTTTTGGTCACCCTGTAAGGAATTTTTAAGATAGATTTTTTTACTCAACACCATTGGAAAGAGCAGCTCAAGACGGTTATTTTGAGTGGTTGAACCACTCTGTAGTCCAAAAAATAACCGAGATACAGGGTGTGCAAGTTTCAGACTAGTTTTTGGGTCAAAGTGCGTTAAATCAGTTTTTGGAAAAAATCTCGAAAACGGTTAAACTTACCAAAAAAACTGAAAAAAAGCAAAAATGTTCCCAACGAGTCACTGAACCAAACTACGTAACGCACCAACCTCAATTTAGTTACCGGTATACAGGGTGGACACAAAATTGTTAGTGGGTGACTATTTTTGGTCACCCTGTAAGGAATTTTTGATATTTTTACTCAACACCATTGGAAATAGAGCTCAAGACGGTTATTTTGAGTGGTTGAACCACGCTGTAGTCCAAAAAATAACCGAGATACAGGGTGTGCAAGTTTCAGACTAGTTTTTAGGTCAAAGTGCGTTAAATCAGTTTTTGGAAAAAATCTCGAAAACGGTTAAAGTTACAAAAAAACTGAATGAAAGCAAAAATGTTCTCAACGAATAACTGAACCAAACTACGTAACGCACGAACCTCAATTTAGTTACCGGTATACAGGGTGGACACAAAATTGTTAGTGGGTGACTATTTTTGGTCACCCTGTAAGGAATTTTTAAGATAGATTTTTTTACTCAACACCATTGGAAATAGAGCTCAAGACGGTTATTTTGAGTGGTTGAACCACTCTGTAGTCCAAAAAATAACCGAGATACAGGGTGTGCAAGTTTCAGACTAGTTTTTGGGTCAAAGTGCGTTAAATCAGTTTTTCGAAAAAATCTCGAAAACGATTAAAGTTACACAAATACTGAATGAGAGCAAAAATGTTCCTAACTAACCACTCAACCAAACTACGTAACGCACCAACCTCAATTCAGTTACCGGTATACAGGGTGGACACAAAATTGTTAGTGGGTGACTATTTTTGGTCACCCTGTAAGGAATTTTTAAGATAGATTTTTTTACTCAACAACCTTGGAAAGAGCAGCTCAAGACGGTTATTCTGAGTGGTTGAACCACTCTGTAGTTCAAAAAATAACCGAGATACAGGGTGTGCAAGTTTCAGACTAGTTTTTGAGTCAAAGTGCGTTAAATCAGTTTTTGGAAAAAATCTCGAAAACGGTTAAAGCTACAAAAAAACTGAAAAAAAGCAAAAATGTTCCCAACGAGTCACTGAACCAAACTACGTAACGCACCAACCTCAATTTAGTTACCGGTATACAGGGTGGACACAAAATTGTTAGTGGGTGACTATTTTTGGTCACCCTGTAAGGAATTTTTAAGATGGATATTTTTACTCAACACCATTGGAAATAGAGCTCAAGACGGTTATTTTGAGTGGTTGAACCACGCTGTAGTCCAAAAAATAACCGAGATACAGGGTGTGCAAGTTTCAGACTAGTTTTTAGGTCAAAGTGCGTTAAATCAGTTTTTGGAAAAAATCTCGAAAACGGTTAAAGTTACAAAAAAACTGAATGAAAGCAAAAATGTTCTCAACGAATAACTGAACCAAACTACGTAACGCACGAACCTCAATTTAGTTACCGGTATACAGGGTGGACACAAAATTGTTAGTGGGTGACTATTTTTGGTCACCCTGTAAGGAATTTTTAAGATAGATTTTTTTACTCAACACCATTGGAAATAGAGCTCAAGACGGTTATTTTGAGTGGTTGAACCACTCTGTAGTCCAAAAAATAACCGAGATACAGGGTGTGCAAGTTTCAGACTAGTTTTTGGGTCAAAGTGCGTTAAATCAGTTTTTCGAAAAAATCTCGAAAACGATTAAAGTTACACAAATACTGAATGAGAGCAAAAATGTTCCTAACTAACCACTCAACCAAACTACGTAACGCACCAACCTCAATTCAGTTACCGGTATACAGGGTGGACACAAAATTGTTAGTGGGTGACTATTTTTGGTCACCCTGTAAGGAATTTTTAAGATAGATTTTTTTACTCAACAACCTTGGAAAGAGCAGCTCAAGACGGTTATTCTGAGTGGTTGAACCACTCTGTAGTTCAAAAAATAACCGAGATACAGGGTGTGCAAGTTTCAGACTAGTTTTTAGGTCAAAGTGCGTTAAATCGCAAAAATTAAAATTAGAGCTTTTTGTCAAATTAGAATTATTAGAGGCTTCTAAATACTTCTGGAAACTTTTAAAAAATTGCCAGAGGCCTCTACAAGTCTTAGAAACTTTCCAAACAGGTTTAAAATTGAGCAGAGGTGTCTAAAATAATTTTGGAAGTGCCAGAAACTACTAAATACCAGTGAAAACCGCCAGAGGTCCCTGCAACCGTTTTACACTTACCAAGAACTTTTAATAATTTACAAGAAGGCTTTAGAATCATTTTAGTATTGTTAGAGGCTTCTAAATACTACTGGAAACATTCGAAAAATTGCCAGAGATGTCTAAATATTACTAGAAACCTCTCAGAAATGGTCAGAGGCCTTTAAAAAGTACTGAAAACCTCCTAAAAATTACTAGAAAGTTCTACAAGACCCCGAAACCTTCCAACAAATTTCGAAAATAACCAGAGGTTTCTAGAATCATTTTGAAAAATCCCAAAGATTTTCCAAAAATTGGATTAAATTATTTAAGAATTTAATGAAATTGCCAGACCCTTCTATAGAATTATTTTGAACTACAAAGGCCTCTAAAAACACTAACTTTGACAGATGCATAGCAAAATGACATTTAACAACCAACTCTGTATGTGGTATTATTAATATTGGTGTTGACAATTTGTGACGTCATCCCAATGTTGTTTGATTTTTGGTATAAGTCACGGCAAAATTACTTACGTGCCAGAAATTCATTAACCAAACGAACCCATCTGGCTATTTCGGTATGGTTGGTCGCGTTGTACCATATAAGGCTGCCTTCTTGGGTATTTTCCGAGATGGGCCTAAATCCCAAGCCGGGATTCGTACCAATTATACTGTTTTCTAGGGTCCATGTTGGCTTATTATCATCCAGGGTGGCAAACAGTCCGTGCATGCATATAGCAAAAAGTGCTGCCAATACTGCGTAAAAGATGGCGTAGAATATAAGAAGCTGACCTAAAAAAGAAAGAAATATATTATATTATAAGCACAGTTCAAATTAAAAAGCATAAAAATCTGTAAATTCTTTCAGAAATGCAAAAATTTTGTACTTTTTCTTTGCTTTAAATTAAATTGAAATGTAATTAATAGATTTATTATAATAACTTGAAATGCACGTTTTTTAAAAAACTAGTTCAGTTCAATCTAAAAAAATAAAAAAACGTATACTTTTAAAATTATACATTTTTAACAAAGAAATCACAAAAAAGCATGAAAAAAATTTGTCAAATGACGTATTTTTATATAAATTACCATCATCAACTCTTATTTTTTTTATGTTAGCAATGTTAGATTTTTTCATGATTGAATTGGAATTTTTTTTCTAATTACCATGATGTACCACACAACAAAATACAATTTCGTAATAATAACGAAAACTATGTTTTTACAAAGAGTTCCCTTAAAATAACATCTCAAAAATTGACTGTTTGCCATTTGCAAAAGAATGATCACCATACTCAATACAAAAAAATTAAAATTTTTAAAAAGTATAAATTTAATATGGCGACCCCAGAAGAAAAACCTAAAAGCTGTTGATGATGGTGGCCAAAATCTGAAACTTTTCATTTGATTTATGATAATGCTACGTTGTAGAGGAGGAAGAGTGGCACGGTAGAATGTCATTTATCTTGAGTTATCTCATCAAGTAAATCAGAAAAGACTCAGAAGAGTGCCATAAAATAACATAAGGAAGTTAGAACGAACTCTGTGACGCCATTTGACAGTGTCACATTCTAATCGGTTTGAAAATGGCAATGACGTCACGTAAATAAGTGTCAACTGACTTAACACAGAATAACTGAGTTATTTTTACGTTACAGAACACTTGCAAAGTTTTCTTACGTCACGTGACAACAAGCCTGTCATTAAACTCAATTCGTTAACAGTGTTGCCAAGTCAGAATTCTTATTAATGGCGGTAGAATAATCGGTCAAAAAACGGTAGATAACAGTATATCAAATAATAAACAATTTACATAAAGAAAACAAAATTTATTTTTACATTCCTATACAGGATGTTCTTTTTTTCTTAAAATTTTAATCATTTCTGCATCGAGATATAATGCCAATTTGCTATATAATTCATAATTAATATTCGTGACAGACATCACGTGGTTTTAGAAGATAATTTAGCTACGCTCACGTGACAACTGTCATAATTATCAGTAACACACGTTTTATATTAAATACTGCATGACAGCTTTTCTGAACACAGACTTTTGCAACTTTTGAGCACCGTTTGACATTTTTGACGTTAGTGACAGTTGTTACGTGATTTCAATACAATATTTAGCTAAACGGCCACGTGATAATTGTTGAAATAACTGTAATAAATCTCAGAAACACGTCGCGTTTCGAAAACTTAAATTATTGCATATTCTAGACAAATTTGGTTTTTGAGGATAATTTAACTAGGAACTAGGCAATGACGTTACCCACTTAGTTAAGCACATTTTTGAAATCTTCATTAAATTTCCGATCCAATAACCTGTAAAAACACCCCAAATTTTGGTACAGTAAGATAGAAAAGCGGTGTCAAAATTTGAACTGCCCGAAACACAGTCTGAAAGGACAGTCAGAGACAAAATCGCCTGTAAAACCCACTTGAGATAAGAAAATGACTGTTTTACACACATTTTTGGAATCCTTATTAAATTTCCTATTCAATAACTCGAAAAAACCCTACAAAATTTCGTACAGTCCGGTAGAAAAGCGGTGTCAAATTTGAACTGCCAGAAACACAGTTTGAAAGGACAGTCAGAAACAAAAACGACTGTGAAACCCACTTGGAGTGCGAAAATAACTGTTTTAAGCACAATTTTGGAATCTTCATTAAATTTCCTATCCAATAACCTAAAAAAACACAAAATTTGGTACAGTCAGGGAGAAAAGAGACGTGTCAAAGTTTTAACTGCGAGAAACACAGTTTGAAAGGACAGTGAGGGACAAAATCGCATATAAAAGCCACTTGGTGTAAAAAAATAATTATTTTGAGCACATTTTTGGAATTCTCATTAAATTTCTTATTCAATAACTCAAAAAAACACTAAAAAATTTGGTACAGTCCAGTAGAAAAGCGGTGTCAAAGTTAGAACTGGCAGAAACACAGTCAGAAACAAAAACGCCTGTAATACCCACTTGGAGTGAGAAAACGACTGTTTTAAGCACAATTTTGTAATCTTCATTAAATTTCCTATCCAATAACATGTAAAAACACTACAAAATTTGGTACAGTCCGGTAGAAAAGCGGTGTCAAAGTTTCAACTGCCAAAAACACTGTTTGAAAAGACAGCCAAGGATAAAATCGCCTGTAAAACCCACTTGAAATAAGAAAATGAGTATTTTAAGCACATTTTTGGAATCCTCATTAAATTTCCTATCCAATAACATGTAAAAACACTACAAAATTTGATATAGTCCGGTAGAAAAGCGGTGTCAAAGTTTTAACTGCGAGAAACACAGTTTGAAAGGACAGTCAGCGACAAAATCGCCTATAAAAGCCACTTGGGGTAAGAAAATAATTATTTTAAGCACATTTTTGGAATCCTCATTAAATTTGCTATCCAATCATGCAAAAACACTACAAATTTTGGTACAGTCCGGTAGAAAAGCGATGTCAAAGTTTTAACTGTCAAAAACACTGTTTGAAAAGACAGCCAAGGATAAAATCGCCTGTAAAACCCACTTGAAATAAGAAAAAGACAGTTTTAAGCAGATTTTTGGAATCCTCATTAAATTTCCTATCCAATAACCTAAAAAACACTACAAAATTCGGTACAGCCAAGGAGAAAAGCGGTGTCAAAGTTGGAATTGTCAGAAACACAGTTTGAAAGGACAGTGAGAAACAAAAACGCCTGTAAAACCCACTTGGAGTGAGAAAATAACTGTTTTAAGCACATTTTTGGAATCCTTATTAAATTTTCTATCCAATAACCTAAAAAAACATTACAAAATTTGGTACCGTCAGGGCGAAAAGCAGTGTTAAAGTTTGAACAGCCAGAAACACAGTTTGAAAAGACAGTCAGGGACAAAATCGCCTGTAAAACCCACTTTCAGTGAGAAAACGACTGTTTTAAGTATATTTTTGGAATCCTCATTAAATTTCCTATCCAATAACCTGAAAAAACACTACAAAATTTGGTACAGTTAGGAAGAAAAGCGGTGTCGAAGTTTAAACTGTCAGAAACACAGTTTGAACGGACAGTCAAGGATAAAATCGCCTGTAAAAGCCACTTGGGGTAAGAAAATGACTATTTTAAGCACATTTTTGGAATCCTCATTAAATTTCCTATCCAATAACCTAAAAAACACTAGAAAATTCGGTACAGCCAAGGGGAAAAGCGGTGTCAAAGTTGGAACTGCCAGAAACACAGTTTGAAAGGATAGTAAAGGACAAAATGTCATGTAAAACCCACTTGGAGTGAAAAAATGACTGTTTCAAGCACATTTTTGGAATCCTCATTAAATTTTCTATTCAATAACCCGAAAAAACACTAAAAGTTTGACACAGTCAGGGAGAAACGCGGTGTCAAAATTTAAACTGCCAGAAACACAGTTTGAAAGAACAGTCAGGGACAAAATCGCCTGTAAAACCGACTTGAAATAAGAAAATTACTGTTTTAAGCACATTTTTGGAATTCTCATTAAATTTCCTATCCAATAACCTGAAAAAAACACCACAAAATTTGGTACCGTCAGATAGAAAAACGGTGTCAAAGTTTGAACTGCCAGAAAAACAATTTGAAAGGACAGTCAGGGACAAAATCGTCTGTAAAACCCACTTGGGGTAGAAAAATGACTGTTTTAAGCACATTTTTGGAATCCCTATTAAACTTCCTATCTAATAACCTGAAAAAACACTACCTAATAAAACATATTGATTTGGCAATTTGAAGTATATAAAATGTTTCACAGATGTGGGCTGAATGACAATGTTATTAAGAACGGTAGATTATATACAAAAATATATACAAATAAACCGAAAAACCTCAAAAACGGTAGATATACCGTTTTAACGGTAGACCTGGCAACATTGTTCGTTAACATTTTTCCAACCACACAAATAGAAAGCTTTTTAAGCTTTTCCATGTTGCCAAAATGACTGAATCAAAAGTTTCCTGACAAAGTTGATTTGTTGATGTAATTTTCAAGCTTTTCCACATGGAAAAGGTGTTTTGGAGTCTGACATTTTTTAAGTTTGACGTAAGTTTAAATCGTCAAGATCACTCGTCCAAAATTCTATTACCTAAATTGTTGCAAAATCTTGCACCAGAAAGGCAAAGATCCATGGGAAATACTATTCAGCAAACTTTTTTTAAAAATAGAAACTAACAAAAAAGAAAAGCAGTGTAAGAAAACATAAGAACTGATGAAGATTGCAATTTCAACTATTCATCTATTATTAGGAAAATGAATTAAAGAAGGCTTTCAAGAGGCAGAATTTGAAAAACTAAATTTTCTGGTTTAAAAACATGCTGACAAAAAATAATTGTTCTGGAAAAAAAGAAGAAAACCCGAAAATGTCTGCTAAACTAAAGATAAAGAAGACAGTAAATTAAACATGAATTTCAAACAAAGAAGAAATGTTTAGCGTGGATGAAATAGATGGGAAAAAAGTGGTTTAGTGGGTAGTCTAGCATCACCAGGTGGTTTTTGAACCTCTTTTCATGCAGAAAGGTAATCGTGCCATGGAGTTATCATCCTTGTTCTTTTCTGCTTCACGTGAATTACAAAAAACCCATTTATTTTGTAGAAATAAGTATGAATTGAATATGTACCAGATCTGCCAATGATAACGACAAGGAAGGAATAATTATAGCCGAGTCTAGACAGACAGGCGTGCGTTAATTTGATTAAAATTTCCAGGACGTAAATTGCAGTGTTGCTCAATTGGAGTAATGTCATTTGCTGACTTGATTCATATTTGAGCCAAAAGTCAATCAATTATCATTTTTATGACTCTATAACCACTGCATTAATTGAATAAACGGCGTCAAGCTAAGCAATCAACATTATAATGTCAGAAGTTGATTGGTTGATGGATGTCCTGGAAAATTGGTTTTCCACCACAAAAAAGTACATACAGTGTAAATACACGGTGTTTTACAAATATTTCCACGAATTTTTATGGGAAAAAAAGAACTGCAGGAAGTAACTTAAAAAAAAAGGAAAAAAGAAAGAATGCTTTAAGATCTAAAAATATATGACTCCCTATTGGGACACCCTGTAAAATAAAGGTGATTTTTAAATGGTGCACTTAAAAAGGCAAAAACAAAAAAGGACGAAAAACTACTAACTAGCAGTAACTTTACAGTGTTGCCAGCTCCAAATTTAAATTCCTACAATCACACGTGACGTGCTTTTACAATTTCAGCATTTCCAACTGTTTAACTATAATTGACAGACTTTTCTGGGTCAAAAATGACATTTTCGTAGTCACATGACTGTTGTTGACAAGTTTCAACTTAGCTTTACAGTGTTGCCAGTTGTTGCAATTGTCACAATGTCAGTTTTTCGTTCGACAGACTTGTCTTTAGAGTTTTAAATTTACTGGAAATTTTGAAAATTTAAACTGTTAAAATTAGTTTTAAAAGTAAAAGACTAGTTTGGCTTAATCATGCACATGCTGTACACAGATACAGCAAATATCGTGATTATCTCTTATCAACTTTATTAAGCATTTTATTTACATTACGTTAATGTTATACGTTGCTAATAAGCTATGTTATCTGATCGTTATGTTGACAATAAAAGAAGTATTAAAACCAATTCAACAGACTCAACAGATGTTGTTTTAGTTTTTGGAAAATATCTCCATTCTGAGGTTCTTAAGAACAAAATATTGCTCTTAGGTTTTTGTAGAAAATTTAATTTTCCTCAATTTTTCTCCCTTGAGATTTCCTTGAATTTTATCATGTGGCTGAGTTACTGTGGATTGAATTTCCGTAAGTAGACATTCAGAACACTTTACCCCCATTAAATGTTCTAAAGCAAATATCTTCATTCTGAGGCTCTTAAGGACAAAATATCAGCGTTCTTAGGTTTTTGTAGAAAATTGAATTTTCTACAATTTTTGTTCCTTGAGATTTTCTTGAATTTTGTCATGTGAGTTACTGGGGATTGAAGTTCCGTAAGTAGACATTCAGAACACTTTACCCCCATTAAATGTTCTAAAGCAAATATCTTCATTCTAAGGCTCTTAAAGACAAAATATCGCTTTTAGGTTTTTGTAGAAAATTGAATTTTCTACAATTTTTGTCCCTTGAGATTTCCTTGAATTTTATCATATGGCTGAGTTACTGTGGATTGAATTTCCGTAAGTAGACACTCAGAACACTTTACCCCCATTAAATGTTCTAAAGCAAATATCTTCATTCTGAGGCTCTTAAGGACAAAATATCGCTCTTAGGTTTTTGTAGAAAATTGAATTATCTACAATTTTTGTCCCTTTAGATTTCCTTGAATTTTGTCATGTTGCTGAGTTACTGGGGATTGAAGTTCTGTAAGTAGACATTCAGAACACTTTACCCCCATTAAATGTTCTAAAGCAAATATCTTCATTCTGAGGCTCTTAAGGACAAAATATCGCTCTTAGGTTTTTGTAGAAAATTGAATTTTCTACAATTTTTGTCCCTTTAGATTTCCTTGAATTTTATCATGTTGCTGAGTTACTGGGGATTGAAGTTCTGTAAGTAGACATTCAGAACACCTTACCCCCATTAAATGTTCTAAAGCAAATATCTCCATTCTGAGGCTCTTAAGGACAAAATATCGCTCTTAGGTTTTTGTAGAAAATTGAATTTTCTACAATTTTTGTCCCTTGAGATTTCCTTGAATTTTGTCATATGGGTGATTTATTGGGGATTAAATTTCCGTAAGTAGACATTCAGAACACTTTACCCCCATTAAATGTTCTAAAGCAAATATCTCCATTCTGAGGCTCTTAAGGACAAAATGTCTCTCTAAAGTTTTGGTAGAAAAACAAACTAACTACTATTTTACCTTTAGACTTTTTCTGAATTTTGGTAATGAAAAAAAATAGAGAAGTTAAAAATTGTTTTTCATTGATTCACAGATCTTGTCTTAGTTTTTGAAAAATAACTCCCTTCTGACGCCCTTGACGGCAAAATAGTGCTTTAAGGTTTTCGTAGAAAATTGAATTTTCTACAATTTTTGTCCCTTGAGATTTCCTTGGATTTTATCATGTGGCTGAGTTACTGTGGATTGAATTTCCGTAAGTAGACACTCAGAACACTTTACCCCCATTAAATGTTCTAAAGCAAATATCTTCATTCTGAGGCTCTTAAGGACAAAATATCGCTCTTAGGTTTTTGTAGAAAATTGAATTTTCTACAATTTTTGTCCCTTGAGATTTCCTTGAATTTTATCATGTGGCTGAGTTACTGTGGATTGAATTTCCGTAAGTAGACATTCAGAACACTTTACCCCCATTAAATGTTCTAAAGCAAATATCTTCATTCTGAGGCTCTTAAGGACAAAATATCGCTTTTAGGTTTTTGTAGAAAATTGAATTTTCTACAATTTTTGTCCCTTGAGATTTCCTTGAATTTTATCATGTTGCTAAGTTACTGTGGATTGAAGTTCCGTAAGTAGACACTCAGAACACTTTGCGCCCATTAAATGTTCTAAAGCAAATATCTTCATTCTGAGGCTCTTAAGGACAAAATATCGCTCTTAGGTTTTTGTAGAAAATTGAATTTTCTACAATTTTTGTCCCTTGAGATTTCCTTGAATTTTATCATGTTGCTAAGTTACTGTGGATTGAAGTTCCGTAAGTAGACACTCAGAACACTTTGCGCCCATTAAATGTTCTAAAGCAAATATCTTCATTCTGAGGCTCTTAAGGACAAAATATCGCTCTTAGGTTTTTGTAGAAAATTGAATTTTCTACAATTTTTGTCCCTTGAGATTTCCTTGAATTTTATCATATGGCTGAGTTACTGTGGATTGAATTTCCGTAAGTAGACACTCAGAACACTTTACCCCCATTAAATGTTCTAAAGCAAATATCTTCATTCTGAGGCTCTTAAGGACAAAATATCGCTCTTAGGTTTTTATAGAAAATTGAATTTTCTACAATTTTTGTCCCTTGAGATTTCCTTGAATTTTATCATATGGCTGAGTTACTGTGGATTGAATTTCCGTAAGTAGACACTCAGAACACTTTACCCCCATTAAATGTTCTAAAGCAAATATCTTCATTCTGAGGCTCTTAAGGACAAAATATCGCTCTTAGGTTTTTGTAGAAAATTTAATTTTCTACAATTTTTGTCCCTTGAGATTTCCTTGGATTTTATCATGTGGCTGAGTTACTGTGGATTGAATTTCCGTAAGTAGACATTCAGAACACTTTACCCCATTAAATGTTCTAAAGCAAATATCTTCATTCTGAGGCTCTTAAGGACAAAATGTCTCTCTAAGGTTTTGGTAGAAAATCAAAGTAGCTACTATTTTACTTTTTTTCTGAATTTTCGCAAGGGAAAAAAATACAGAAGTTTGAAATTGTTTTTTAGGGACTCACACAGATCTTGTCTTAGTTTTTGGAAAATAACTCCCTTCTGACGCCCTTGACAGCAAAATAGTGCTTTAAGGTTTTCGTAGAAAATTGAATTTTCTAAAATTTTTGTCCTTTGATATTTTCCTGTATTTGGCCATTTGGCCAAGTTACGGGAGAATGAAGTTCAGTGAAGTTTGTAGTCAGTCGTCATAGTTATTTTCAGATAACTTGAAAAACTTTAGTATTGAAAATTGACTTGTAGGCATGAAAAACTACTTTGCCTAGAATTTTTTATTTCAAATTCACAAATTTAAACCTTGAAAATTGACTTAGGCACCAAAAAGTGACTCTGAAAGCTTAAAATTTGCATTTGAAGTACGTTTTCATAATTTGAAGACAAATTTCAGTATTTTAGTCTTGAAAATAGTCTTAAATACCGGATATTGATATTAGATTCCTGAAAATTCACTTCAGTACTAACTTTTTAAGTTTTTTTTACTTTCCTTTTCATTTTCTTATCACTCTGGACTATTTTTAGTGCTTTAAAACTGCTTTCAGCTTGGAAAATCGAGTTTCAAGGCAATCTTCACCAAGTTTTTGACATAGAAGACTTAAAAAACAATTTTACATTCTCCAGGGACTTAAAAATACCATTTCAAGCTTTGTCACTATTAAATTAACCTCTAAACACCTCAGTGTTAAAAATTTGAGCATTTCTTAAAAATCTAAACTGTTTTTAGTGCTTTAAGCCTGAAAAATCGAGTTCCAAAGACCATCTTTACAAAGTTTTTGACTTATCAGGCCTGAAAGCCAGTTTGTACACTGTCCATATCATTGAAAATGCCATTTCAAGCTTCTTCACTATTAATTTGACTTCTACACTCATCAGTGCAAAAAAATTAGAGCTTCTCTAAGAAATTTGGATTGTTCTTAGTGCTTTAAGAGTGAAAACTCGAGTTTAAAACTCTTCAGTAGTGAAAGTAAAAAATTTTGGCACTAAATGCTAGGAT
Organism: Ips typographus; assembly: GCF_016097725.1. Lineage (NCBI taxonomy): Eukaryota > Metazoa > Arthropoda > Insecta > Coleoptera > Curculionidae > Ips > Ips typographus. The sequence goes on along the minus strand of NC_138430.1, from coordinate 2,213,694 downwards.
ATTAGTCTTGAAATTGATATTTACCTGACAAGTGCGGAAAGTGGTACTTTCGCGCACGAGACTGCAGTTGCAAGCAGTTAAAGGGCGGAAAAGACGCTTTCCGCATGTGTTAGGTACAACATTTTTTGTAGGAGTATCAATCTGTTTGCAAAGATGATTAAAAGTGTATTTTTAATTGAGAAATCAAATAAACTGTTATAATTTTTTGTTTTAAATGTTTTTTTTTTTTTTGAAAAACATAATGAGTGAGGAAAAATAATTTTACCACACTAGTGTGGATAAGTTACTTTTTTTAGACTTGCTTTAGTCCAGAAAGGTGAGTTGTACACCAACTAAAGTCCTGAAAATAGACTTTTAGGCTCTCTTTAGTCTTAGTAAAGTAATTTCAAGCCTTAAAAGTACACTTTTAGACTATTTTTAGTAGTAAAAAATTAGTTTTATGCGCAGCAATCGTTTTCTTGGTTTCCAAACTGTTTTTAGTGCTTGAAATCCAGTTTCAGACACTCGACAATGGATTGCAGTCCAAAAAAACAAATTTTAAGACTATTGCTAGTAGTAAATCACTAGTCTTCAACGTTTAGTCAAAAAAATTGAACGCCAGTAAGAAGTTTTCCAAAAATCCTGCTTTTTTGACTATTTTCAGTGTCTCGTTCGTAATCCTCCCAGATGACCAGATTTGAATCTTTTTAAAGTAAAATTTACAATAATCCAGGAACATTTTTGTTATTTTTGAATAATATCTAGGGAGCGTAGCAAATAGACGAATGTTATACCAAAAAAATGTGGATATTTTTTCCTTAAGAAGCGTTCTTCAGTTTAACTTATTTTTTGATCAAATGGTGAATTATTGTCACTCAAAACTAGACTTCCCTGTATATGTGACTTGATTTATTTTTGGGAACGTATGCAGTTGTTTGGCAAATATTCCATTGGCTTTTATGTCAACTTTATCAGCATTTTATTTGAACAACCAGATAAATATACGTACTCGTATTAGCGTACTTTATCTAATAATATTCAGCTGATCAGTACGGAATATTTATTATTTATACATACCCCAGCTTTTGCCAGTTCTGCTAAATACAGCTTTAGTCTCCGGATCGTAAATAGCTTTCTTAAAAGATTCCCAATTCGATTGCGGTCTTAATCGTTCAAACTGGAATTCACTGAACCCTCCGTTATCTTCAGACTTGCCGGCCACCATTTTATCAGCGTTTCGCGATAATTAACACAATATTACTAGAGTAGAATAGTAAAAAGCTACAAGTAAACCGTTAACCGTCAGGAACTCGAACAAACTGCGAGTTTTGCGATTCGCGTCGAACGTTCTTCCAACAGATCTGAACTATACGGGTGTGAAGGGAACGCGTTCGTTCACTTTGAATGAAAATCCTGTTTCTGTTTTCTGGCCGATCAGTTTTTAGTATGATAGGCCAGAGAGACAGATAAGCGTATGCTTGGTGAAATCTGGCGCCTTCTAAACTGCTCGTCAAAAAGGATGGGACAGCAACAATTTTGGTCTTTTTTTTTTCAAATTGATTCACTTGATTTTAATCTTTTTTTTTCAGGATTAAAACGTATTTTCTTTCTCTTTCTGATGAGCTAAATGATCTTTTTGAAAGTTGCTACAGGATGTGACTGAGACAGTAGTCAAAAAATGAAAAATTTGGTCTATCGTCATTTCTCCTGTCAATGACCTTTTTTCAGTACACCGTTGAAAAGCCTTTGGTCTGCACTATATTTTACCTTCAGTGACCTTTTGTCGTAACTGTTCAAATGACTGAGTTATTTGAGGTTAAGGCAAAAGTGGTTAAATCACTTTAAAAATTTGTGAAGCTTAACTTTGACGACCTCTAGCGGACAAACTATCACACCAATGACATTTTTTGAATACACCGTTAAAAAGCCTTTGATCTGCACTATATTTTATCTTCAGTGAGCTTTTGTCGAAATTGTTGAAATAACTGAATTGTCTTAGGTAAAAGCCAAAGTGGTTAAATCACCACTAAGTCTGTAAAGCTTGATTTTGACGCCCTCTAGCGGACAAACAACCACACCAATGACATTTTTTGAATACACCGTTAAAAAGCCTTTAGTCTGCACTACATTTTACATTCAGTGACCTTTTGTCGTAACTGTTCAAATAACTGAATTATTTTAGGTTAAAACAAAAGTGGTTAAATCACTTTGAAAGTTTGTGAAGCTTGACTTTGACGCTCTCTAGCGGCCAAACTATTACACCAATGAACTTTTTTGAATACACCGTTGAAAAGCCTTTGGTCTGCACTATATTTTACCTTCAGTGACCTTTTGTCGTAGCTGTTCAAATAACTGAGTTATTTTAGGTTAAAACAAAAGTTGTTAAATCATTTTGAAAATTTGTGAAGCTTGACTTTGACGCTCTCTAGCGGCCAAACTATTACACCAATGAACTTTTTTGAATACACCGTTGAAAAGCCTTTGGTCTGCACTACATTTTACTTTCAGTGACCTTTTGTCGTAACTGTTCAAATAAATAAGTTATTTTAGGTTAAAACAAAAGTGGTTAAATCACTTTGAAAGTTTGTGAAGCTTGACTTTGACGCTCTCTAGCGGCCAAACTATTACATCAATGAACTTTTTTGAATACACCGTTGAAAAGCCTTTGGTCTGCACTACATTTTACTTTCAGTGACCTTTTGTCGTAACTGTTCAAATAAATGAGTTATTTTAGGTTAAAACAAAAGTTGTTAAAACATTTTGAAAATTTGTGAAGCTTGAATTTGACGCCCTCTAGCGGACAAACAACCACACCAATGACCTTTTTTGAAAACACCGTTGAAAAGCCTTTGGTCTGCACTACATTTTACCTTCAGTGACCTTTTGTCGTAACTGTTCAAATGACGGAGTTGTTTTAGGTTAAAACAAAAGTGGTTAAATCACTTTGAAAATTTGTGAAGCTTGACTTTGAGGCCCTCTAGCGGACAAACTATCACACCAATGACAATTTTTTTAATACACCGTTGAAAAGCCTTTAGCCTGCACTACATTTTACCTTCAGTGACCTTTTGTCGAAATTGTTGAAATAACTGAATTGTCTTAGGTAAAATCCAAAGTGGTTAAATCACCACAAAGTCTGTAGAGCTTGATTTTTGACGCCCTCTAGCGGCCAAACTATCACACCAATGACCTTTTTTAAATACACCGTTGAAAAGCCTTTGGTCTACACTATATTTTACCTTTAGTGACCTTTTGTCGTAACTGTTCAATTAAATGAATTATTTTAGGTTAAAGCAATCACTTTGAAAATTTGTGAAGCTTGACTTTGACGCCCTCTAGCGGACAAACTATCACACCAATGACCTTTTTTGAAAACACCGTTGAAAAGCCTTTGGTCTGCACTACATTTTACCTTCAGTGACCTTTTGTCGTAACTGTTCAAATAACTGAATTATTTTAGGTTAAAGCAATCACTTTGAAAGTTTGTGAAGCTTGACTTTGACGCCATCGAAAAGCATTCTAAATTCAATTTGACACTTTAGAGACGTCAAAATGATTCTTGTCGTTATTTTGACAATATAAAGAATTCAAACAGTGTTTTTGACTATCAAAGACATCGAGAAAGCTATTTGTCTTCAATCTGATACTTATTTGTGGATACATTCATCATGATTCAAGGTTTTGTTTTCACAATGCTAAGGCTTTTTACAGCATTTTTGACTATTCAAAGACATCTAGAAACATTCTGACATCAATTAGACACTTCGATAATATTAAAAATGCTTCCAGATATTGTTTTGACTATCAAAAAACAATATCGGCTACCTAAAGCCACAGAGAGAGACTCTTATTTGACACTTTAGAGATATCAAAAATTTAATGCTTTGACAATCCACAGTCTTTATACAGCATTTTTGACTATCAAAGACAAAAATAAACTGTTTGTCATCAATTTGACACTTTGGAAACTTCTGTTTTGAGTCACTAAAAATTTTGTCTTATTTTTTGTTTAATAAACACTTTTTAGAGAGGCTTCAGGCAACACTTTTTAGGACAAAAAAAACATTTTACAACCCAAACCATTTTTGACTATTGAAAGACATCAAAAAGCCTTCTGTCTTTACTTTGATACTTTAGAGACGTCAAAAATGCTTCCAGAACTTGTTTTGACAACTCAAACACCTCAGGAAATTTTTAGACAGCATTTTTGACTATTCGTAGACAGCGAGAAGTATTCTGGCTGCCATTTGACACTCTAGAGACATTAAAACTGCTTGCATAACTTTTATTTTGTGTTTTTTTGACTATTTAGAGACACAAAGCCTTCTTGGTGTTTTTGTGACAACTTAAGGTGGTGCCATCTACACGACGTTAACGCAACATTAGTTATATTGCAGTATAGAAAATCGCGATCTTTTGTCATTCACAATCATTCATACGTTTTAACTAGTTCACGTGACTAGTTCATAGATGTCACTAGCCTTTCAGGCAGCTAGAAAACCAAGGGATGTAAAATTTCCGGAAAATTTTCGGTAATTTTCCGGAAAAATTGGAAAATCTGAAAATTCAAAAATAATTCGGTATTTAAGGTATTTAAGCAGTTGAGGTTAATGTTGAAAATAAAAAATTTTCTGAAAAAAATCAGAAGGTGAAAATTCTTGACAATTCTAGTTTTTAATTTTTCAAGGTCAAACGGTGCATGGTACCAAAAAGGTGTATAGAAGGTAAAAGTTGCATCCCATCGAGGTGCATTTGTGGTAACAATTTCGGACCTCTAACCTGAAACGTACCTGAGATATTGAGCAAAAACTGCAAAAAACGAGAGTCAGCTTTAACACCCTCTAGCGGCTAAACGGGACAACTTAGCCGTGCCCGCTGAACGTCACGTGATAGCCCCATTCATTAGCTTTGTTTAGCTTAACGGTGGTTTTATACAGGGTGTTTTAAATAAGCGAGTTATGGACGATTTTGTGGAAAAGCCTGACATCAATTGAATATCGATACAAACATTTTATATCACGTAGGCCTAGAATTCGACGTAGATTCCAAAGGTTTGTTGCTCAAATTTGGGACACCCTGTATACTGATCGATTAATAAAATAAGCGCAAATATCTACAAGATTCATTTTTGGTATTTTTTTTCTAAAACGAAAATTAAACAAGTTACAAAAAAATTCAAAATCTACAGCTAGAGGTAAACATCAAAAATAATAATAAAGAAACGTAATAAATAATTTCAATTCTGTTTCTTAAACTTGAAACAAATTAACAAAATAAACGAATTAAAAATTAATTATTAGCAGCAAGCAAAAATAATACCCGTATACTTTACCGTGACGTCATGTGTAGGCCATCGTTGTTTACTAGTTTTTGTTATTATTCAAAGTTAATTTAACACAACAAGTTAAACCACTTTACTGGAACTGAATGAAAATTTCACCAAATAGTCTTGTTTCAGTTGTATGTTCTGTTTACTGTTTAGTTTTCTTTTTTTTAATGGAATGTTTGTTTACATTTTACAGCTACAAAATACTGCGCCCCCTGACGGTAGTTCTTAAATTTTGGGACACGGTGTATCCATTCGTGTTCGTTCGGTGTTCTCCGTTTTGTGTTCTGTCGTCATTTGACGTGAAAGCAATATGGCGGTTGCCACTTGAATGAGGTTCCATGTCCAGTGAAAATATTGTAACTTTTTAAGTTTTTTTTCCATTATTTATGTGTTTAATAATTGTGTATCGTGTTGTTTTTGCATTGTTTTCATCGGTGCTGATCGGCTACGAATGGAGCTCTCTGACGGTACGCTTGCATTGTTATGACCCAAAACTAGGATCAATCTGGAGTGTAATTTAATTTTTGTGTTTTTTTCCTGCAGAAAGTCGCAATGATTCGAGTTTAATTAAACAATTTCGTAACTAGTGTCGACCACGCATTTGATGGTAAATAAAGTGACCGTCTTGTCGATGAATCGGTACATTGCATAGGGACATCAGAGAGATTCTTGGAAACTGTAGACAAGAAGTTTGTTGTGATCTCCTTATACAGGTGAACTTTACATACAGGCCATCGAACTAACCATCGCCGATATGGCCTTTAATGAGGTAAGAGCCTATCATCTAAATCCATTAATTCCTGCATAATGCAAAGCTTTTAAGTAGCATTGACTAAATACTAAATTTAGATATTATACCTTATAGTGAAGTGTGTGCTCAACCACTTAACTATTTGTTCATATATTAGTTATTGTACCCAGTGCTGCTACTATTGTACCCTTAAAAAATAGAAAAATTCAAATCATAGGTAGTGAATCAACAACCTTAAATTCAGATTATTTTATATCTTGGTCGATTGTATGCTTGCTAAGGAAAAAGTAAGGGTAATAGCACACATTATTATCATACTTGAGCTGTAATGTCATTATTGTTTATTTGAGTGTTTATTTATATTACCCCAGACATTACCTAAGTACTTGTATAGCTGTCTTTACTGGCCTGGGTATATTGATTTTCAAGATTACTTAACTGTACATTTCGGGTTTAGATTTTCATCCAATCAGAGGTAGAGTTTTTGTTTAGTTGTCATGGCAACTGACAGAATTCTCAGTAATCAGTGTAAACTTGACTTATCAAAAAAGCATATTTTGTTTGGAGTGGTTTTCTGAGTTTTAGTTAAAAGGAATTTTAGGAGAATTCAAGTGAATGATGAGGAAAATGCTTATTTCAGTGGGTAGATCGCCTTGGTAATTTGGTGTAATGTTGTTTTATACACAAACATATGCAGTAGTAATATGTTTTTTTTTTAATTATTTTGTGTAGTTGATTGCAAGTTGTGAGTGAAAAATCAAAGAAAGGTTCATGATATGTATAGATAGAGCTTTTTATACACAATCAAGTCCAGGCTAAACAAATTGGTGAGAACATTTGTTCTGGAAAGTACAACACACAGCAAACTAGTTTAAACACTGTTCAATACAAGAAAATCTGTAAATCCTTGATACTGGGTAAGCAAAATTGGTAAATGGTTCTTATGTTATTACCAAGAACATTAATTCAAAATTATGTTTGTTACTCTCACAATGAAGGATGCTTTAAAATGAAACCCACATACCTGTGCATGTAACAAGTACCTAAGAAGTTTAGTGTACTAGAAACACTTGCACTTACCATTGAGTATAGTGTTGGAGTAAAATGATTTCACTTCAAAGTGTTCAACCACTGTTGAGTTAGATCCGGTAAAAAATTGACAGGGTTGCGCTTTTTCCTGAATTGCTGTTACAATGTGGCTTGAAAAACTTATGAACGGCAGCAAACCAAAATAACTTAGGCAAATAACCTCAAGTCTTGATTTTAAACCGTAAAAATTCATCTAATCCTCAAAAAACTCAATTTCCACAATACAAACTGTCACCACTATTCCCGCCATATTGGAATTTTTGACAAGCACCCTCTAGGCTTTCTAGTATAGTAGGCAGTGCAAAAAACTAATGAACAAATCATTGAATTGGGCTTACACGGACACAGACTCAATCCAACGTATGTGTGCAGGACCTTCTAGGCTTTCTAGTGGTCAAAGGCATGCGATTATTTGACATTTTACAGTTTCTAGAGATACTAGAAAGCCTAGAAGGTGCTTGTCAAAAATTCCAGGGGGGCGGTGCACTGTTTTGGCGGTGTTTTGCTATGTCATAGCATTTTTAATACTTATTTTCTCAGTAGTTATTATTACTTTAATTAAAAATCGGAAAAACACATCGGTAACAATTTAACAAATCCTTTCTTGCTTCTGTTTTATTTGAGAAGTAACTGTTATTATAGACTTTGCGTTGTTTATGTCCACTTAGTTTTTCCTGCTATTTGCAAAAGTACTTAATTTCATACTTTTACAACGCTTTCAATATTTGCAGTTTTTGCAAGCGTTGCAAACAAAGTTCCTGCATTGTTAATAAAATTATTTTGTTTGTCGATAAAACAGTAAAGTGTCAATTTCATTTAGTTTCCAGCAGCGATTGCATAAGGTTTTTGTAGATTTTACCTACGAAAACTTGTTGGCCCACTATAAACAACTTTGACCATCAAAAATTGTGTAAATCCCTCTTCAACAAGACCATCGAAAATCGATTTATTTGCGTTACGAAATATTTTCAATTACTCTATTTACCATTTAAAAATCGATACGGTAGAATTAGTCACGTATTTTATGGGTCTCTCCGAAACATAGAAAAACCAGTTGCAAAGCGAAAGTCGACTTCTTGCTACAGGACGACAAATAATACAAAAAAAACACAAAACAGCGCCATTAATATCGATAGGAAAGCTGTTTGGTCAATTGCGTCCTTGACTGACCAAAGATTTTGTATTGTTCTGAATTATGTAGGAAGATTTCCAAACTAAAAGTATTTAATCAACAAGTTCATCTCAACGCTCTACTTAGCTTGATTTAAAAAAAAAAAAACAAATTTTATAGGTCCAGTCAGTCAGTAAACGATGTTATTTTCCTGTTTAAAATAGTCGCCAAATAAATGAAATTTTAAATGGAAAGTGACAAAGTTGTGAAGATATAACATCACAATCACGGTAAGTAATTGTTCTAAAGTTTTCTGTACCAAATGTGTGTTATCTTTATATAACTAATTATTTTTGTAATCTACTAGGAAAAAGGTAAACATTAATTTAATAACATATCATTGTTCCTATTACTTATATTTTATTTTTTAAATGTTTGTAGATGCCAAGAAATTATATTAAAAAAAAACAGCTGGACCGTCACACCAACAGGAAGATGTCATCAGGGCTGTAGAAGATGTTCCTGCATCTGTAATCTGTCGAAGACTAACTTGGAAAAGAAAAACACCTATTGATTGTCGCGAAAGAGGAAGGAAAAAGGCAATTTCACCTGAAATTGAGGATGTGTTTGAAAAATGTCTTATTGAGAGGGCTAGAGTTGGGTATCCCTGTGACAAAGAAGATCTACAATTACTTGTAAAAGCGTATCTGAAGGACACAAATTTGCGGACTCTCAAAGACAATAAGCCCAGGGATGATTGGAATTATGGTTTTTTTTAAAGCGCCATCCAAGATTTTCTGTCAAAACACCAGAGCATCTTCAGAAGCTTTGTAAGGATTATTTACAGCTTTTACAACACTTTTCAAGTGATTCCAGTCGGATTCGAGCTATTGGGAAAAATAGATCAGCTTTAGATCGAATCTCCGGGGGAAGTGGCAGAGAAAACACCACCGCATTAACTAGCATCCCAGCGGATGGTTCCATTTTGCCCCCCCTCATTGTTTTTAAAGGTGCCGCTGTTCAACCAAGATGGATATCTGAAAAAGCCTATCCTGCTTCCTCCTTGAATGGAGGTTTTATTCCTTATGTTCAAATAGTTCAAATAGAAAAGATGTTAGACTGCAATACTTAGGTATATTCAATGACCATGCTAGCCATATGATGTCATTTGACTGATAAGTGACAGCCTTTGGACAAATGTGTATTTAGTCTTGTAAAGACTTATTGGGAAAAGCAACTTTACACCCATGGAAAGAAAAAAATGGGATAGGGAACTGGTCAACTAACAAAAGGGGAATTTTCGGAATTGCTTGGTGTAACATGGCCAAATGCAATGAAACCTGAAAATATAATATCAGGATTCAAGACTATACAGGAATCTTTCCTGTTGACTCTACAAAATTCCCAAGACATGACTTTAGTGTGGAAGATCTAGCTGAATATGAGTTAAAATCATCAACTTAACAATAGATTTGACTTTGAACACTGAAACTGAGGAAATGTCTGAGGTTGTGCCAGAAAATCCGGATGTGTCACAAAGACAAGATGCATCTACCACTAAATCTAGTGAAATGTTAGATCCTGAAGTACCGTATGTTGAAGATGTAAATGAAAGTGTCCCATCAGTTTCAAATAAACATGTGTTATTGCCACTATTACCAGAATCTACAATTGGCACTCGAAAAGACACTGACAGAGTAGAGATAGCAAAGCAGTGCCATCAACCTCTACCTGCTATGGAGAGTTGGAAACATTGTTTTTTAAAACACCTGAACAGCTGCATCAAAGGTTCGCCTAAAGCATAGGACTTATGGCAAACACCATGTGTCTTAAAACGGTTAAAAGAAGCTGAAGAAAAAAAACAACATAACAAGAAAATACAGAAGACGATTCCCTAAACAAAACTGAAGTTAAGAAAACAAAAACAAGTTCTTACTCTGGAAAGTGATGAAGCAATGAGTCAGAAGATAAGGAAGAAATAGATATAAAGTCATGTAACATTGAAGAGATGACTCCAGGAGGCTTTATTTGATTTCTTTGACATTGATTGAAATTTTGGAATGTACTTTTTTTGGTTTTTACGTTTTTACGTGGAGATATATTTTCCAGAAATTTGAATTGAACTCTTGAGACTGATAATTGAAGGAAAAATATAAGGAAAAAGATCAGTAGGAAGAAGACAAAACTCCTGGCTGAAAGACTTAAGAAGATGGTTTGGATGTACCTCAATTGACATCTTCAGAGGTGCTACGAAGTGCTCCAGAATAATGATTGCCAATTGGATCGCCAACCTCCGGCGGATTAAGAAGATATTTTCCAGAATGAACGAAATACTTTCAAATAAGTAATAACAGAGTGAAGACAGATGGTTAGATTAGATTAAAAAATAAATCGATTACTTATCAGTTAACAACTAGCTGTATTAAACAAAATTTAGGATATCACAAAATGTTTTCTCTAATCAGTAATTTACTAAAGTTTGGTTAAGTAACTCTTAGTTGTTGTGTTAATTTTAAGGAAAATAGCAATTTTAACTCCTAGAACAGTTATAAGTGTGTCAGGTTAAAAAGGTTAAAGCCTCACCCATGTTAATGATGTAATGTACACGTATTTAACTATTATATGAGCTTTATCAGATTTATTCCAATTTAAGCGACGCCAACAATATTTTACACGCAACTCAAATTATTCACTCAAGTAAATAACAATTTTATGGAACTGACTACACCTGTTTCTCTCTATTGCATCATCAGTCCTGCAATAACATATAAAAAGGGTAAAAACCCAACTTAGACAGAGAAAAAATCATTTACCAAATTAACTGACAAATTCAAACAAAAACTGAGTGATTTCTAAGATTATGGGAATATATTCCACTATTAGTGTACAACCCTATTTTTATAAGTAAAAACCCTGATAATGCCAGTCAAATAACCATTCCAATTTTTGGAGTTATTTATTTTCACCTTGTTTAATAATAATATACAGGAAGTACGACTGATCTGAGCAACACCTTTACCTTTATTCTTCTTAGGTTATTCCCTAGATTGTATACGTTTGCAAAGAAATTCTACAATTATGTAAAGGTTTCATTCACAAAAGTCCAGTAAATCTATAAAAAAGACAATGTTCAGAGAAGTTTACTTCCTATCAAAAGAGCTCTTTTTTGTATATGAAAGCTGCCTTAACATTCGTTTCTTAGAAGTCTTATCCTTTATACCTGAAAGCTTTTGTACTAACATGTTTCAGGGCCTAAAATCAACGGTTTGGCACATTCCCATACTGGTTGCATCTGTAAACTAATGTTTAATTCAAAATTGGTACGAAATTCGTGTGCATGTCAATCTCCAGTTTAAAATGACCTTAAAATGTACAAGCATGTTTGTACCATGTATAGTATGTTGATGATGTATCAGATCCGTAATGAATTTTTTTTTAACAGTTTAAATCAACTTCTTCCGTTTCCGCGTCGCCGTTAGCAATTTGATGTTATCAAAAATAATTGCGTTCCAACCATTGTAATGTCAGTAAGTCAGTATTAGTGGGATTACTAGAGATGGAAAATGTTCAGAAATTAATTTTTTGGCCGCATTCGTTTTATGCTTTTGCTAAATTACGTCATCTTGACGTCAAAAACGCCCTGCTCGCTCCATGGAGCTTGAAAACGAATGAGACTTTTGAGAAAATGACTAGAGAATTTCAGAGTATGATGAAGAAAAAGCACATCAAAAGCAACAATTCAGGCTACTAAACTGTTTGGAAATTATAAAATGACAAGTAGATGTGTTTCTTGGAGGAACCACACTGTCTGTAGTACTTTGCTTGCGTCACGTGAAAGCTGTCATAACTGTCAAAACCGACTCACTAGTGGTCTGACAGTATAAAATGCCCAATAAGCTTAATGGAGCCAAATTTGACCTTAAGGAACACTTATACTTCTTTCACGTCACGTCACAGCTGTCATAACTGTCAAAACTCACTCACCGATGACCTGAAACTATAAAATACCAAATAAATGTTTTTATTATTCTCCTCCTTGTGGAATTACAGTTTAAGTTAAGCACAGCTTTTCTCCCTGACTGTACAAAAATTTGTACTGGTTTTCAGGTTATTGGATAGGAAATTTAATTAAGATTTTCAAAATGTGCTTCAAACAGTCATTTTCTCCCTCTAAGTGGGTTTTACAGGCCGTTTTGTCCCTGACTGTCCTTCCGAACTGTATTTCTGGAAGTTGAAACTTTGACACCGCTTTTCTTCCTGACTACTAAATTTTGTAGTGGTTTTCAGGTTATTGGATAGGAAATTTAATGAGGATTTCCAAAATGTGCTTAAAACAGTCATTTTCTTCTTCCAAGTGGGTTTTACAGGCCGTTTTGTCCCTGACTGTCCGTCCAAATTGTATTTCTGGCAGTTGAAACTTTGACACCGCTTTTCTTCCTGACTGTACCAAATTTTGTAGTGGTTTTCAGGTTATTGGATAGGAAATTTAATGGTAATTTCAAAAATATGCTTAAATCTGTAATTTTCTCACTCCAAGTAGGTTTTACAGGCCGTTTTGTCCCTGACTGTCCTTCCAAACTGTATTTCTGAAAGTTGAAATTTTGACACCGCTTTTCTTCCTGACTGTACTAAATTTTGTAGTGGTTTTCAGGTTATTGGATAGGAAATTTAATGAGGATTTCCAAAATGTGCTTCAAACAGTCATTTTCTCCTTCTAAGTGGGTTTTACAGGCCGTTTTGTCCCTGACTGTCCTTCCAAATTGTATGTTTGGCAGTTGAAACTTTGACACTGCTTTTTTTCCTGACTGTACTAAATTTTGTAGTGGTTTTCAGGTTATTGGATAGGAAATTTAATGGTAATTTCAAAAATATGCTTAAATCTGTAATTTTCTCACTCCAAGTAGGTTTTACAGGCGGTTTTGTCCCTGACTGTCCTTCCAAACTGTGTTTCTGGCAATTGAAACTTTGACACCGCTTTTCTTCCTGACTGTACCAAATTTTGTAGTGGTTTTCTGGTTATTGGATAGGAAATTTAATGAGGATTTCCAAAATGTGCTTAAAACAGTAATTTTCTCCCTACAAGTGGGTTTTACAGGCCGTTTTGTCCCTGACTGTCCTTCCAAACTGTATTTCTGGCAGTTGAAACTTTGACACCGCTTTTCCTCCTGACTGTACCAAATTTTGTAGTGGTTTTCAGGTTATTGTATAGGAAATTTAATGAGGATTTCCAAAATGTGCTTAAAACAATCATTTTCTCCCCAAGTAGGTTTTACAGGCCGTTTTGTCCCTGACTGTCCTTCCAAATTGTGTTTTTGGCAGTTGAAACTTTGACACCGCTTTTCTTCCTGACTGTACTAAATTTTGTAGTGGTTTTCAGGTTATTGGATAGGAAATTTAATGAGGATTTCCAAAATGTGCTTCAAACAGTCATTTTCTCCTTCTAAGTGGGTTTTACAGGCCGTTTTGTCCCTGACTGTCCTTCCAAATTGTATGTTTGGCAGTTGAAACTTTGACACTGCTTTTTTTCCTGACTGTACTAAATTTTGTAGTGGTTTTCAGGTTATTGGATAGGAAATTTAATCGTAATTTCAAAAATATGCTTAAATCTGTAATTTTCTCACTCCAAGTAGGTTTTACAGGCGGTTTTGTCCCTGACTGTCCTTCCAAACTGTGTTTCTGGCAATTGAAACTTTGACACCGCTTTTCTTCCTGACTGTACCAAATTTTGTAGTGGTTTTCTGGTTATTGGATAGGAAATTTAATGAGGATTTCCAAAATGTGCTTAAAACAGTAATTTTCTCCCTCCAAGTGGGTTTTACAGGCCGTTTTGTCCCTGACTGTCCTTCCAAACTGTATTTCTGGCAGTTGAAACTTTGACACCGCTTTTCTCCCTGACTGTACCAAATTTTGTACTGGTTTTCAGGTTATTGGATAGGAAATTTTATGGGAATTTCAAAAATATTCTTAAATCTGTAATTTTCTCCCTCCAAGTAGGTTTTACAGGTCGTTTTGTCCCTGACTGTCCTTGCAAACTGTGTTTCTGGCAATTGAAACTTTGACACCGCTTTTCTTCCTGACTGTACCAAATTTTGTAGTGGTTTTTAGGTTATTGGATAGGAAATTTAATGGTAATTTCAAAAATATGCTTAAATCTGTAATTTTCTCACTCCAAGTAGGTTTTACAGGCCGTTTTGTCCCTGACTGTCCTTCCAAACTGTATTTCTGGAAGTTGAAACTTTGACACCGCTTTTCTTCCTGACTGTACTAAATTTTGTAGTGGTTTTCAGGTTATTGGATAGGAAATTTAATGAGGATTTCCAAAATGTGCTTCAAACAGTCATTTTCTCCTTCTAAGTGGGTTTTACAGGCCGTTTTGTCCCTGACTGTCCTTCCAAATTGTATGTTTGGCAGTTGAAACTTTGACACTGCTTTTTTTCCTGACTGTACTAAATTTTGTAGTGGTTTTCAGGTTATTGGATAGGAAATTTAATCGTAATTTCAAAAATATGCTTAAATCTGTAATTTTCTCACTCCAAGTAGGTTTTACAGGCGGTTTTGTCCCTGACTGTCCTTCCAAACTGTGTTTCTGGCAATTGAAACTTTGACACCGCTTTTCTTCCTGACTGTACCAAATTTTGTAGTGGTTTTCTGGTTATTGGATAGGAAATTTAATGAGGATTTCCAAAATGTGCTTAAAACAGTAATTTTCTCCCTACAAGTGGGTTTTACAGGCCGTTTTGTCCCTGACTGTCCTTCCAAACTGTATTTCTGGCAGTTGAAACTTTGACACCGCTTTTCCTCCTGACTGTACCAAATTTTGTAGTGGTTTTCAGGTTATTGTATAGGAAATTTAATGAGGATTTCCAAAATGTGCTTAAAACAATCATTTTCTCCCCAAGTAGGTTTTACAGGCCGTTTTGTCCCTGACTGTCCTTCCAAATTGTGTTTTTGGCAGTTGAAACTTTGACACCGCTTTTCTTCCTGACTGTACTAAATTTTGTAGTGGTTTTCAGGTTATTGGATAGGAAATTTAATGAGGATTTCCAAAATGTGCTTCAAACAGTCATTTTCTCCTTCTAAGTGGGTTTTACAGGCCGTTTTGTCCCTGACTGTCCTTCCAAATTGTATGTTTGGCAGTTGAAACTTTGACACTGCTTTTTTTCCTGACTGTACTAAATTTTGTAGTGGTTTTCAGGTTATTGGATAGGAAATTTAATCGTAATTTCAAAAATATGCTTAAATCTGTAATTTTCTCACTCCAAGTAGGTTTTACAGGCGGTTTTGTCCCTGACTGTCCTTCCAAACTGTGTTTCTGGCAATTGAAACTTTGACACCGCTTTTCTTCCTGACTGTACCAAATTTTGTAGTGGTTTTCTGGTTATTGGATAGGAAATTTAATGAGGATTTCCAAAATGTGCTTAAAACAGTAATTTTCTCCCTCCAAGTGGGTTTTACAGGCCGTTTTGTCCCTGACTGTCCTTCCAAACTGTATTTCTGGCAGTTGAAACTTTGACACCGCTTTTCTCCCTGACTGTACCAAATTTTGTACTGGTTTTCAGGTTATTGGATAGGAAATTTTATGGGAATTTCAAAAATATTCTTAAATCTGTAATTTTCTCCCTCCAAGTAGGTTTTACAGGTCGTTTTGTCCCTGACTGTCCTTGCAAACTGTGTTTCTGGCAATTGAAACTTTGACACCGCTTTTCTTCCTGACTGTACCAAATTTTGTAGTGGTTTTTAGGTTATTGGATAGGAAATTTAATGGTAATTTCAAAAATATGCTTAAATCTGTAATTTTCTCACTCCAAGTAGGTTTTACAGGCCGTTTTGTCCCTGACTGTCCTTCCAAACTGTATTTCTGGAAGTTGAAACTTTGACACCGCTTTTCTTCCTGACTGTACTAAATTTTGTAGTGGTTTTCCGGTTATTGGATAGGAAATTTAATGAGGATTTCCAAAATGTTCTTAAAACAGCCATTTTCTCCTTCCAAGTAGGTTTTACAGGCCGTTTTGTCCCTGACTGTCCTTCCAAACTGTGTTTCTAGCAGTTCAAACTTTGACACCGCTTTTGGATGGATAGATTGTAATAAACGACGTGCGTAAATTTCAATATGGCGGTGCACTTGATGACGTAAACGCCACGGGAAAAAAAACGAACCATAGTATCAACACCTTCTTTTTCAGCCAAACATAACATTGGTCGTAGAAAAAATTAGATGCGCAACTCTGGAGTAAACTGCTTTTTCCACCCTTGAACTTTGAATGGTTCGCGGGAGCAAAAATTGCACTTTCCACCCTAGTTGCGCAAATAACTAATGTTCACTCTCTTTCTACGGTTATATTTTAATTTTTCCTCAGTACACCCCTGTCACAATATTGAAATTTTCGGCACAGTAAATATTACCGTTGATCAAAATCGAAACAATGGAATATGTTTTCTTTTCAAGAATAATTACAAAATTACTATTCCAGTCTGACATCGCATCGCTTGGGTACACACCTCTAGACGAGTACCACCGTAGTACCACGTTCGCGCACCACACAATAGTTTTATTCGAAAGTCTCCAATGTTAGTTATATTCTGTTAACTCGTGCGGTTGTTTTGTTTTTCAGTACTCGCTTCGTTTTCCCTATTTCCGGTTGTAGGGTTCGGTTTTATATAGTGGATTGGGTACTGCAAATTGCCCTTGGAGCTTACGTTGGATTATTGCAGTGTCATTTGTTGTAAATATGTGTTGAATGTTACCAAAGTAGAAAGGAATTCGTTGTAGGAGTGTTCATGCGGAGAGTAATGTTATGCATAGTTTGTCTCATTTGAAGGTGATAGTGAAAAGTAGGTTGGTGACTTTGATGGTATTTACTGCGCTCACTAACTTACGATACGTTACGCTAAGTTACTGCAATACGTTCATATTACCTGTGTGTACCTTGAAAGTGCTATAAATTCAGAAACTTTCTTCAAAATGTTTGCAGAAGGTTCCTATTGCGTGATTTTTGCCTAAAAGTGGAGCGTCTCCAAATGATCTGATATTTTCTATACAGCGTGTCAAAAAAGTATGGAATAAATTCGATTGCAATTCAGAGAATTATCTTTCAGAAAAATTATTATTTTTAAACGAAAAAAATTAAATATACAGGGTGTCTCAAAATTGAGACATGACCTTCGAGTTGACATTTTGAAATGAGATGATTTTTTATTGCAATCGTCGATTCTACGTAAAGTTCTGGGTATTTTTCATGTAGCATATCCTATGTCGATATTCAGCTGTTTTCGAGAAAATAAACAATTGAATATAACCAGTTTTATTGAAGATAGTGTTTTATAATAACAAAAAACAATAATTATTTAGTTAATTAAATGTTCAAACTGAAACCCTTCTTCCCAAACCCTGGACCCTAATTATGGTTTCTTGACTAATGTTAGCACAATGTCTTCTAATTCTAATTTTTAAGTCGTCAATTGATTCAGGTTTAGTTTAATAAACAAAATTTTTGAGATGGCTCCACAAAAAAAATTCCAAAGATTCAGATCAAGAGATTTGGTGGCCATTCAATTGATCCACGCCTTTCAATCCATCTGTTGGAAAGTGCTACTTCATTGAGATATTGTCTAACTTGACGAATGCTAATATGTGGATTATCTAGCGACAGTTGTCACGTGATTGTAAAACACTATTTAGTTAGACGGTCACGTGACAATTGGCAGAATAACATAAATCTGACGTTTAATAACACGTTTTATATCAAATACTGCAAGAAAACGTTTTTAAATCCTGATTTTTTGCAACTTTTGAGCATGGTTTGACAGTTTTGACGTTAGTGACAGTTGTCACGTGATTGTATATTACTATTTAGTTAGACGTCACATGATAATTGTCAAAATAGCTGTCATAATTTTCAGAAACACGTTTTATATCAAATACTGCAAGAAAACGTTTTTAAATCCTGATTTTTTGCAACTTTTGAGCATGGTTTGACAGTTTTGACGTTAGTGACAGTTGTCACGTGATTGTAGATCACTATTTAGCTAGACGTCACCTGATAGTTGTCAAAATAGCTGTCATAATTCTCAGAAACACATTTTATATCAAATATTGCAAGAAAACGTTTCTGAATCCTGAGTTTTTCAACTTTTGAGCATGGTTTGACAGTTTTGACGTTGGTGACAGTTGTCACGTGATTGTATATTACTATTTAGCTAGACGTCACATGATAATTATCAAAATAACTGTCATAATTCTCAGAAACACGTTTTATATCAAATACTACAAGAAAACGTTTTTAAATCCTGATTTTTGCAACTTTTGAGCATGGTTTGACAGTTTTGACGTTAGTGACAGTTGTCACGTGATTGTAAATCACCAGTTAGATAGACGTCACGTGATAATTATCAAAATAACTGTTATAATTCTCGAAAGCACGTTTTCTATCAAATACTGCAGGAAAACGTTTCTAAATTCTGATTTTTGCAACTTTTGAGCATGGTTTGACAGTTTTGATGTTAGTGACAGTTGTCACGTGATTGTAAATCACTATTTAGATAGACGTCACGTGATAATTATCGAAATAACTGTTATAATTCTCGAAAACACGTTTTATATCAAATACTGCAGGAAAACGTTTCTAAATTCTGATTTTTGCAACTTTTGAGCATGGTTTGATAGTTTTGACGTTAGTGACAGTTGTCACGTGATTGTAGATCACTATTTAGCTAGAAGTCACGTGGTAATTGTCAAAATAACTGTCATAATTCTCAGAAACACGTTTTATATCAAATATTGCAAGAAAACGTTTCTAAACCCTGATTTTTGCAACTTTTGAGCATGGTTTGATAGTTTTGACGTTAGTGACAGTTGTCACGTGATTGTATATTACTATTTAGCTAGACGTCACATGACAATTGTCAAAATAACTGTCATAATTTTCAGAAACACGTTTTATATCAAATACTGCAGGAAAACGTTTTTAAATTCTGATTTTTGCAACTTTTGAGCATGGTTTGACAGTTTTGACGTTGGTGACAGTTGTCACGTGATTGTAGATCACTATTTAGATAGACGTCACGTGATAATTATCAAAATAACTGTCACAATTC
This sequence comes from Ips typographus, assembly GCF_016097725.1. Classification (NCBI taxonomy): domain Eukaryota; kingdom Metazoa; phylum Arthropoda; class Insecta; order Coleoptera; family Curculionidae; genus Ips; species Ips typographus. Next base: position 2,194,341 of record NC_138430.1, on the reverse strand, counting down.
GCAGAAACACGTTTTATATCAAATACTGCAAGAAAACGTTTCTAAACCCTGATTTTTGCAACTTTTGAGCATGATTTGATAGTTTTGACGTTAATGACAGTTGTCACGTGATTGTAGATCACTATTTAGACAAACGTCACGTGTTAATTATCAAAATAACTGTCATAATTCTCAGAAACACGTTTTATATCAAATACTGCAGGGAAACGTTTTTAAATTCTGATTTTTGCAACTTTTGAGCATGGTTTGACAGTTTTGACGTTAGTGACAATTGTCACGTGATTTTAGATCACTTTTTAGATAGACGTCACGTGATAATTATCAAAATAACTGTCACAATTCGCAGAAACACGTTTTATATCAAATACTGCAGAAAAACGTTTCTAAATTCTGATTTTTGCAACTTTTGAGCATGGTTTGATAGTTTTGACGTTAGTGACAGTTGTCACGTGATTGTATAGTACTATTTAGCTAGACGTCACATGATAATTGTCAAAATAACTGTCATAATTTTCAGAAACACGTTTTATATCAAATACTGCAGGGAAACGTTTTTAAATTCTGATTTTTGCAACATTTGAGCATGGTTCGACTATTTTGACAAACCAGAAGAAACTTTGCCTTTAAAGTCTTGAAAAAGCTCTGAGAATACTAGAAATTGCTTAAACTGCTTGAAAAGAGTTTTAAAGAATTCTGATCTGCTGAAAACTTTCTGAATATGTAAATCTTTTGGTTAAACCTTGAAACGATACTTAGAATTGAAAATGTTGATAATTCTGTAATGGTCTTGCTCATTGAGCATTTTAAACCATTTAAAAATGTTTGAAAACATATTCAGGGTAATGTAAATAGCTGATAACTTTGAAATAGGCTTCAAAGTCTTTGAAAATACTAGATATTGTTTAAAATGGCTAGGCCTGTGCTCTAAGAAATTTTACGCACTCATGGAGTTACAATTAATTTACATTATCGTGCGTAAAAAGCTTTCTACAGCACTAGTTACGTAATATACTATTATAGCTTTAAACGAAGAATAAAGTGAAGATAAACATTCTAGAAAGCAATAATATACAACGCTGAATTACAGTAATTTAGTGTTTTTTTACTTGTTTTAATAGATGACTAATCGCTGCCAAATATAGCTGCACATTAATAGAGAGTTACGACTGCTCCATAAATAAAAGGTTATTCATGTACCTCAATATGGATTGAGACAATCAATTGTCTAAATTGCTTCATATCTTATTAACGGGTATTGGGTTACTTTTGAATTTCCTGTTGCGTTGCATGTTCGTTTTCAATGGAGTTACAGAGTGGTTTAATTTACTTTTGTTGTTTTTAACCAGAATGAAATTGCAAATCATAAATCATAGCTTTACACACACACACAATAAGAGAATTTCAGGGCTGTTTGTAAGTTAATTAGGCCGTCAAAGGAACATTATAATAAATGCATTAAAATAGTTATACTAGAGTGTATTTATCGACGTTACTGGATTTAAATGTTTATATCAAAATAGAGGTATAAAAAAAAATTCATTTAGGTCAGTTTGGTATTGATCTCAATTAATATCATCATTAAAGGAGGTTATGTTTCTTCCAGCTCGTTGATGTCAGTCCTCTTCTTAGGTTAATTCTTTTATACTTTCATCATTCACAAAGAGAGTGTATTTATTGGAAAAAATTGACTATTTTCAATAAACAAAAAAATATCTCTAATTTTGGAGTTTTTTGTAGTTGTAGGTCAACTGGAGCACTGCAGTTTTTGGAGCATTTGACTGAAGTTGTTGTGACCGCGTTTATCCTGTCTTAAGTGGATGTAAACTTAGTCCGCTGGGTACAGAAAGTCATCCTAAACATTTTTGTTTTCTTGCAAAATTTTCGTAACTCTAACCGTTTCCGAGATATTCGACTTTTTTGTGAACTGCTTCAAAATTTCGAAAATTCCTTATTTTTGTCATTTTTCGAGTTTGAGCGACTCTAAAAGGCTCAAAATGTTTGTCTTAAATTATTCTTTCATCTCGTGCTACCCGCAACACGATTAAAAATATACAGGGTGTTTAAAAAAAAAACAGGTTAAATGTGACACTAACGCTCTGGTTCTGCTAGTTTTGACCGCGTTCACCCTGTATTTAGTAGGCGTAAACCTAGTCAACTGGGTGTAGAAAGTCACTCTGAACATTTATGATTTTTTGCAAAATTTTTGTAACTTTAACCGTTTCCGAGATATTTGACTTTTTTGGAAATTGCATAAAAATTTCGAAAATTCAGTATCTTCGTGATTTTTCGAGTTTCAGCGACTCTAAAAAGCTCAAAATGTTCGTCTGAAACTGCTTTTTTCCCTCGTGCTATCCGCAGCACGATTGGAAATATACGGGGTATTGAAAAATCAAATAGTAATAGGGTAAATGTGAAATTAAGGCTCAGCCAGTTTTGACCGCTTTTACCTGGCAGTAAGTGGGCGTAAACCCTGTCAGCTGGATGCAAAAATTTGTTCTGAACATTTTTGGTCTCTTGCAAAATTTTCGTAACTTTAACCGTTTTCGAGATAATCAATTTTTTTGTAAATTGCATTCAAAATGGCGGCCTGGAACGCCATTATGTCTGTCATTTCTAGAAACTACGTGAAATTTCCTTTAAAATGAGGTGCAAGTCAATATTTTGACAGAAAATTCAAAATGGCGGGCTGGAACGCCATTATGTCTGTCATTTCTTGAAACTACGTGAAACTTCCTTTAAAATGAGGTGCAAGTCAATATTTTGACAGAAAATTCAAAATGGCGGCCTGGGACGCCATTTTCTCTGTCATTTCTTGAAACTACGTGAAATTTCCTTTAAAATGAGGTGCATGTCAATATTTTGACAGAAAATTCAAAATGGCGGCCTGGAACGCCATTATATCTGTCACTTCTAGAAACTACGTGAAATTTCCTTTAAAATGAGGTGCAAATCAATATTTTGGCAGAAAATTCAAAATGGCGGCCTGGGACTCCATTTTCTCTGTCATTTCTTGAAACTACGTGAAATTTCCTTTAAAATGAGGTGCAAGTCAATATTTTGACAGAAAATTCAAAATGGCAGCCTGGGACTGTCAAAAAATACAACTTTTTTATTTGTCAAGTTATAGTTGACGTCTCGGTGTCATTTTAAGTTAAAATTTCCCGGAAAAGACGCTGGTACAGTCAGTTTTTTGATATCTCAAAAACTAACAGAGTTAGACCTAAAATTTAACATTTTAACCATTTCTTTGCCAGGAACTCGGCTGGATGAAGATTTACATGAAATCTGACTAAAAAATATTTACAATATAATATGTGATATTATAGTAAAGGAAATTTGACGCCCTCTAGCGGCCAAACGGTGTTAACAATCAACTCAAGTGGTGATATTTCTGGAAAGCTTGAAATCTGCTCTATCTTTTGTTTTCTATGACATTTTGACGTAACTTGTCAAATAAGGGAGTAATTTAGGGTCAAAGCAACGAGTGTCACAAAATATGTGATTTTATGGTTAAGGAACTTTGACGTCCTCTAGCGGCCAAACGGTGTTATCAATCAACTCAAGTGGTGATATTTCTGGAAAGCTTGAAATCTGCTCTATCTTTTGTTTTCTATGACATTTTGACGTAACTTGTCAAATAAGGGTGTAATTTAGGGTCAAAGCAACGTGTGTCAAAAAATATGCTATTTTTACAAAAAGTGCAATTTTGGCAATTTTTTATTTTGCTCCAGGGCGGTTCCGATGCACATCAAAGGAAATTGCTTTCCTTTAAAAAGAATCTTTCCTTTAAAATAAGGTGCAAGTCAATATTTTGGCAGAAAATTCAAAATGGTAGCCTGAGACGCCATTTTGTCTGTCATTTCTTGAAACTACGTGAAATTTCCTTTACAATTTCAAAGTATCAGGTGAGCGGCAAAGTTTTGCAAAAACTTTCTTACCACCCAATACTTGATTTCAAAGAAAGTCTAAAAACAATAAAACTACCGATTAATATGCACTTATTTTAATTATCTTTAATATCTCAAATATCAACCTGACGTCCTACACTTTATTACAGAAAACGTGTTTTCTATAAATAGTTGGCCAACCTGTTCAAAGTTATAAATTTTATTGCATACCGTTGTTTTGTTTACACGGTAGGAATATAAATTACACTAAAGCACTTTTTTCTGTGCATTGTAGAGTGCCAGACCAAAAGACTGACTGAAAATTATCATTTCTTAAGCTTGTATTGAATTTTTTCCGTAAAATGTGTTTCTCCGTTTACATCTACATATTACTGTTTTCCAATCGGTTGGTTACCATCTGTTAGCAACAACCAAGCATTCTACAGGATTGGTGTTAGATAATATTGTAATCGCATAACTATTAAAGGAAGGTTGTGTAACCGAATTTGAAAATTGTAATAAACTCTTAAATTGTTTTATTTTTATTTTAATAAATAGTTTTTTTTTTGTCATCACTACCTAAACCAAATGAAAACTAACCAAAACAAGTTTTTTTGTCAGCCAGGTTATTATTACAAAATTGAACCGAAGATTGTATAATCAATTTCAGAAACGGTAGTCAAAATGCTGGTAACGCTTTAACAAACTAAAATTGAAGCTATTACCGACGTAATTCTTGCCCAAATATAGGGTAAAGTACGCTAAATTAAGTTTACTTTTAATTTATAACTCAAATCAGTAACGAAACGAAAAAAGAAACAGTCAAGGTTGTCGGTTTGTTCGTTCTGATGGTAATTGCATAAGTGCATGAAAATTGCAGATAATTTGGCATTAAACCTTGTTATCTCCTAACTGCGTGATTTCAATTTCGTCTTTTTGTCGTGAAATAACCCGATCCGGATTGAAAAAAAGCAGAAGCAATTTCAAGAGATAACTGTATTGAATGCGTGAAATTGCGGGAAAGTATTTCTCAATTAAAATATGAGTTTTGTTTCATTTAGGGTGTACAATTTAATGTTAATGAAGGAGTTTACAGATCGTTTTAATGGTGAAGAAATTGCTTAGAGGGGTAAATAAACACTAATTTCTAATAAATGCCCACTAATTCCTTGTAATGTCTCTCAATAACTAACTTCTGAATTACCACAACTGGAGAGTCTAAGGAAATATGCTTGCAACGATTTTAAATGGGACATCCTGTATATTTTTGCATTTTTTGAATTCGCACCTAACCTAACCTAGCTGTAACCGGTTCTGAGATATTTACCATTTTCTATTGTGAAATTTGATATTTTCAGTGGTTTTCGTGTTTAACTGGGTCTGTTATGAGAGTGGGTGGGGATAAACGTCAAAACATGATACAACGTTGAAAATGGTGAGGTTTTGTTTTTTGTTTATCAATCCCAATCCTCTGACCGGTTTCGCCGTATTACGGCTCATCAGAGAGGCTATAGGGCTTGATAACCAAAGAACAAAACCTTCGTTCCAGTATAGTCAACTGGATGCCAGAAATGATAGTTGTGTGCAACATCTGGTGACATCTGTACTCAACTCTATGAGTTAGAAAGTACAGATGGCGTTCCAAAATCTAGGAACAGCACCATTAATGCCGCATCATTCGGTAAACACCGATCTGATTGGTTGAAAATGGTGAGGTTTTGTTTTTTGTTTATCAATCCCAATCCTCTGACAATTGATGTTGCACACAACTATCATTTCTGGCATCCAGTTGACTATACTGGAACGAAGGTTTTGTTCTTTGGTTATCAAGCCCTATAGCCTCTCTGATGAGCCGTAATACGGCGAATTAACTGGCCAACATAACGCAAAACCCACTAGGATAGTGGCGGTGTTTCAGACAAATTTGACCCTTACGAAAATTGTCATTTGCAAAAGCAGTTTTTCAACAAATTTCCAAGCATTACGTCGTGGTAGACCTAGTAAGTCACGTGACCGTGTTTTTCTAATTTTTCTAAGGTCAAATTAGCCTTTAATCAGTCAAAAAATTTTTGTGGTGCACCCTGTCACTAAACCGTAAATAATACGTGTATTTGTAGCACTTTCTATATACTTTTATATGTCGATGGGCAGCCAATGAAATAAACTTCCCATTGACGTATAAAAATCGATTGGTTAGTGGTACCGTTTGCCCGCTAGAGGGCGTCAACGTTTACCAACTTTTTTGGGGATCTTTTTGTTTAATTCTCAAAAACTCTCTTATTTGCACTATTTTTAGTAGAGTTTTATACGTCAATGGACAGCCAATGAAATAAGCTTCCTAAAAGTACCCAATTTGGGTTAATAGGTTGGACGGTTTGGCCACTAGAGGGCGTCAAAGTTGACTCCTTTTTGTATGACGTTTTTGGTGCATCCTTTTGTTTAATCCTCAAAAACTCGCTTATTTGCACTATTTTTGGTAGAGTTTTCTACGTCAATGGATAGCCAACGAAATGAGCTTTTTAAAAATATCCCAATTTGAGTTAATAAGTTGGACGGTTTGGCCGCTAGAGGGCGTCAAAGTTGACTCATTTTTTTGGTGCATCCCTTTGTTCACTCTTGAATAACTCGATTATTTGTAACATTTTTAGTATGGTTTTATACGTCAATGAACAGCCAATGAAATAAGCTTCCTAAAAATATCCAGTTTGGGTTAATAGGTTGAACGGTTTGGCCACTAGAGGGCGTCAAAGTTGACTCATTTTTTCATGACTTTTTTGGTACATCCTTTTGTTCACTCTTGAATAACTCAATTATTTGTAACATTTTTAGTATGGTTTTATACGTCAATGGATAGCCAATAAAATGAGCTTCCTAAACATACCCAGTTTGGGTTAATAGGTTGAACGGTTTGGCCACTAGAGGGCATCAAAGTTGACTCCCTTTTGTATGACTTTTTTGGTGCATCCTTTTGTTTAATCCTCAAAAACTCGCTTATTTGCACTATTTTTGGTAGAGTTTTATACGTCAATAACAGCCAATGAAATGAGCTTTCTAAAAGTATCCCTATTTTGGTTGATATGTTAAACGGTTTGCCCGCTAGGGGGCGACAAATTTGACCAATTTTTTTATCATTTTTTTGGTGCATCCTCTTGTTTAATCCTCAAAAACTCGCTTATTTGCACTATTTTTAGTAAAGTTTTATGCGTCAATGGATAGCCAATGAAATAAGCTTCCTAAAAATACCCAGTTTGGGTTAATAGGTTGGACGGTTTGGCCACTAGAGGGCGTCAAATTTGTCGCATTTTTTCATGACTTTTTTGGTGCATCCTCTTATTTAATCCTCAAAAACTCGCTTATTTGCACTATTTTTAGTAGAGTTTTATACGTCAATGGATAGCCAATGAAATGAGCTTCCTAAAAATACCCAGTTTGGGTTAATAGGTTGGACGGTTTGGCCGCTAGAGGGCGTCAGTTGACTCCTTTTTGTATAACTTTTTGGTGCATCCTTCTGTTTAATCCTCAAAAACTCGCTTATTTGCACTATTTTTGGTAGAGTTTTCTACGTCAATGGATAGCCAACGAAATGAGCTTTTTAAAAATATCCCAATTTGAGTTAATAAGTTGGACGGTTTGGCCGCTAGAGGGCGTCAAAGTTGACTCCTTTTTGTACGACTTTTTTGGTGCATCCTTTTGTTCACTCTTTAATAACTCAATTATTTGTAACATTTTTAGTATGGTTTTATACGTCAATGGACAGCCAATGAAATGAGCTTCCTAAAAATACCCAGTTTGGGTTAATAGGTTGAACGGTTTGGCCACTAGAGGGCGTCAAAGTTGACTCCTTCTTGTATGACGTTTTTGGTGCATCCTTTTGTTTAATCCTCAAAAACGCGCTTATTCGCACTATTTTTAGTAGAGTTTTATACGTCAATGGATAGCCAATGAGACGAGCTTCCTAAACATACCCAGTTTGGGTTAATAGGTTGGACGGTTTGGCCGCTAGAGGGCGTCAAAGCTGACTCATTTCTTTTTATATGCATTTTTTCGTTCAATCGTCAATAAGTAGCTTATTTGCTATACTTTGTATAAGTTTTTATATGTCAATAGAAGGCTTTTTGGTAATTTACAAGACTGAAAATCCGTAAATAAATTCAAATCGACAGTCTTGCCGCCTATATGACGTAGACGACTTTCAGCTGTTTTATTGGCGATGGTTGACAGCATCTTCCGGTCAGCTGATTTATAACCTCAAAGTTAAGTCACGACTGAAGTCCGCAGAGTGCAATACGTTGCCAAATAACACACGACAACTTTTTTATTTCACTGGACAAAAAGTAATTTGATGTCAATTTGACATAATGCATTTAGTCTAGTGTTATTATTCGAAACTTAAAAACTGTAAACACTGAAATATTTATAGAAATAAAGACCGTCTTTTATCGTTTCTATTTTGTCAAAATTAATTTGAATTGGTAAAACTGGAAAACTAGCAAAAGCTGATGATAGAAGTGGCTCCTCCCACCTAATTGGTTGAAAACCGTCTACGTCATATCTAGAGGGCGTTTCAAATCTTACTATGACATTTGAATCTTTTTATTTAATTCTTGTTATGTTAGACTTTGAAAAATAATAAAATACGTATTTCATATTTTTTTGCGTCCTAATCAAATATGGAAATAAAAAAAATATGTGAGATGATTGGGTACATAACTTCCAGTAGTTCACAGCAAACACTTGTGAAGATGTAGGTGTGACATTGCAAGGCAAAGTATACTTGTGTACAAAATTGTGTTTTATTTAAAATGTAAATAATTATCAAGTTCACACGTGCATTAGCGAGATGTTTTTAAAACTTCCCATTGTTGAATCGTATTTTACAATGTTTGTCCTCCTCCCCGCTAAATGTTTACATTTTATGGACCTTGATCAAAATCAACAATCGTTCGCAAACGTTAGATTTTACATTGCTTCCACGAATGAATGTGTTTTATAATAATAATTACTGCTCCACCTTAATAATTATAGGTCGACGATGTGTTGGTACTGTTAGGTCAAGTTAAGTCTGTAGAGAAAGATATGTGGGGAAATGAAGCACGGTTTGTAATTTACAAGTCGTGAAGTTAATCATTTTTATTTTTGTTATACTAATTATACATTTTAGTTAATTAGGGATTTAGTTTTTTTTAGTTAGAAAAGAGTTAAAATCACTAAATAATTACTCAGCAAAATTACCATCACAATATTGTGTCAAACTCATTCTGAATCATAATGGTTCAATTGATTTGTTCTTGTTTATTGTGTTTTTCTGTCCTATTTTTAGATTTAGATACTCAAATAACATAAATTATGATTTTGTGTAGCTGTAGCTAACTTAAAACGTTCCTGAGATATTGAGGAAAAACTTTGACGCCCTCTAGCGGCTAAACCGGGCAACTTAGCAGTGTCCGCCCAACGTCACGTGATAGCCCCATTCATTAGCTTTCTTTCGTTATAAGTTGGTTTTATACAGGGTGTTTCAAAGAAACGAGTTATGGACGATTTTCTGGAAAAGTGCACGGAAATTTGGTCTGAATTAGGAATTTTTTGGGCCTACCATACTAACGGCGACTGTTTTGGATTTTGCTCAATCAAAGTGACTTTTTTAACTAATTTCAACCTGGGGAACACAAATCTAACTTCGATTTTGCTCTAACTGGCACCGTTTCGGAGATGACCTAGAAATTATGTCAATTTTGACACTTTTTAAGGCGTGGCACCCTTGCGAAATGACATTTTGACAAATGACACTTTACGTTATTTTTGTACTATTAACCTGAAGGTATTTAGACAGTTAAGGCTAATTTTAAAAATAAAAAATTTTCTGAAAAAAATCAGAAGGTATCACCATGAAATGTCTTGACAATTCTAGTTTTTAATTTTTCAAGGTGAAACGGTGCATGATACCAAAAAAGTGTATAAAAGGTAAAAGTTGCATCCCACCGACGTGCATTTGTGGAATAAATTTCAGACCTCTAACCTGAAACGTTCCCGAGATATTGAGCAAAAACTGCAAAAAAAAACGAGGATCAACTTTGACGCCCTTTAGCGGCTAAACGAGGCAACTATTATCTTTCTTTTCTTATACTTTGATAGTTACAAGGTGGTTCAATATACCAATTTGTAGCCCTTGAAATTCTCTTTTGACCATCCTGTATAACGTTTTCACCTAAAATGTCGAATAACCAAGTTATTTACTGTTAAAACTGAGTTGTTTGCTGTAAATTTGAATTTGACAGTTTTCTCTCTTTGACAGTCCATAACTCGATTATTTTGACAGTTACAGGGTGGTTCAATATACTATTTTGTAGCGCTTGAAATTCTCTTTTGACCACCCTGTATAACGTTTTTATCTAAAATGTCGAATAACTGAGTTATTTACTGTTTAAACTGAGTGGTTTCCTGTAAAGTTTGAATTTGACAGTTTTCACTTTGATAGTCCATAACTCGGTTATTTTGACAGTTACAGGGTGGATCAATATACCAATTTGTAGCCCTTGAAATTCTCTTTTGACCACCCTGTATAACGTTTTCACCTAAAATGTCGAATAACTGAGTTATTTACTGTTTAAACTGAGTGGTTTGCTGTAAAGTTTGAATTTGACAGTTTTTACTTTGACAGTTCATAATTCGGTTATTTTGACAGTTACAGGGTGGTTCAATATACCATTTTGTAGCCCTTGAAATTCTCTTTTGACCACCCTATATAACGTTTTCACTTAAAATGTCGAATAACTGAGTTACTTACTGTTTAAACTGAGTGGTTTGCTGTAAAGTTTGAATTTGACAGTTTTTACTTTGACAGTTCATAATTCGGTTATTTTGACAGTTACAGGGTGGTTCAATATACCATTTTGTAGCCCTTGAAATTCTCTTTTGACCACCCTATATAACGTTTTCACTTAAAATGTCGAATAACTGAGTTATTTACTGTTTAAACTGAGTGGTTTGCTGTAAAGTTTGAATTTGACAGTTTTTACTTTGACAGTTCATAATTCGGTTATTTTGACAGTTACAGGGTGGTTCAATATACCATTTTGTAGCCCTTGAAATTCTCTTTTGACCACCCTATATAACGTTTTCACTTAAAATGTCGAATAACTGAGTTATTTACTGTTTAAACTGAGTGGTTTGCTGTAAAGTTTGAATTTGTCAGTTTTCACTTTGACAGTCCATAACTCGGTTATTTTGACAGTTACAGCGTGGTTCAATATACCATTTTGTGGCCCTTGAAATTGTCTTTTCACCACCTTGCATAGTATATACAGGGTGACACAAATTCGGGGTTAAGTATGGGGATCTCGAAGAGATACAGAGTTGATTAAAGGAAGGCAAAGTTGCCCAATTTGTAGTTCAATCTTATGCCATTTTAATATTTTAAAAAATTTGATTACTTCCGGAAATATCCAAAAAAATACGACATTTCGGAAAAAAGTTTCTATTTTATTGTAAGCTTATTTGATGAGATAATTCATTGACGACACATTGGAACTTTTTTCTCTCTAAAACCTGAAATCGTCTCATTTGAAATCCGACGTTTCGGTTTTTGCCAGCCATCATCAACTTTATTTTTTTTAAATGCGACCCTGTTTTCTAAGGCCGATTTTGAAAGTGCTTTTTTTTTAATTCAAATGACGTGCAACGTTTGATTAATCTTTTGAATTTTAGGTTAGAAAACTTACTTTTTTCCAGCTATTAATTCAAAATTAGTAACAGTACAGCATACAGAGATAGGTACATGTTTTAAATAGAAATTTAGTGCAAATTTCAAATTTAATGAAATCCATTATGTTAAATAATATGATGGGGTATTTATTTTAAAAAAACATAACTTTGTGTCATATAGCTTTTTTGATCCACCCGGTATATTAAAAAGTAAATCCTGCAAAACATTCAGGTCGTGGAATAAAACTTTCGTATTTAACATTTTTTGAAAAAATCAACCAAGTAACCAATCACCCTGTATGTACAGGGTGCTGCATTTTCGATGGTTTTACGGGGAACAGAGAAAACGGTAATACATAGAAAAAAAGTAGCATACGTGTTCTGATCTCTTTTTCTGAGCTGAGATGACTGGCAAAAGTGGGCGCCGCAAACTTCTTTTGTTTCAAAGATACGGGGGGCTTTTGAAAATTGGTCGTTTTGGAACCTACCCTCTGTATTTCATTTGCTATTAAAGTTATCAAAAAAGGAAAAACGGTTTCCGATAGAAGTTTTGACGTAGAATCCAATGGCGTAGTCAGTTTTTTTCTATTACGTTTAGTTTCTGACATATGACACTAAGTTATATTTTTTTAAATGGAACACCCTATATATTTTTAGTTAATTTAATTCTGTTGATTTTTACTTTTTCAACGGTGTATTAAAACATATAAGTTTGTAAACGTTAATCTTAGTAATTAGAAAAAAAGCGTTTCCTTAACAAAAAAGTACTAAATAATATGTATAAAAATACCCACAGTCGAAACAAAATTTGGCTATGTTCTTATTAACATGTTACATGTCGTTTATAAACAGTTTTTTCAACTTCCACCTTAAAAATAGTAGAAAATAGAAATGGCCACTTTTTTTATTAAAGTGACGGTAGAACTGTTTGTAATTTAGATTTTTAATAAGATTTATTTAAAATATTTAATTTTTTGATGTGTTAGTTTATATGATTTCCGATTTTGTTTGGTATTTTAGATATTAGCCTTTTTTTAGCTTAGCAAAGGTCTTTTTTTAAAATAACAGGATTAACCTCTACAAACTTAAATGTTGTAATACACCGTTGAAAAGGTAAAAATCAACAGAATTAAATGACATAAAAATATATAGGGTGTTCCATTTAAAAAAATATAACTTACTGTCATATATCAGAAACTAAACGGAATAGAAACAAACTGACTACGCCATTGGATTCTACATGAAAACTTCTACCGGGAATCGTTCTTCCTTTTTTGATAACTTTAAGAGCAACTGAAATACTGAAGAGGTTCAAAAATTACCAATTTTTGAAAACCCCCCGTATTTTTGAAACAAAAGAAGTTTGCGCCGCCCACTTTTCTCCAGTCATCTCAGCTCAGAAAAAGAGATCAGAACACGTATGCTACTTTTTTTCTCTCTATTACCGTTTTCTCTGTACCCCGTAAAACCATCGAAAATGCAGCACCCTGTACAAAGTACAAATTATAAAAATTGTCTTAAAAGTCTCAACAAAGTAATAATTGCATTCTGAGGGTCGTCAACTTGTTACCACTATAATTTCATAGTTTTGATCTATATTCCTTAACAATTCTAAGTTTTCCAATAACAATGAAACGTAACCTTAAATAGTAGACGTTAACCAGATGTTAGAAGACGACGTAAAAATTTCAAAGTAACGCCAAAGAGCGGCAGCAAACGGTACTAATTCCATTGACCAGCGCAACTTTCAGCGCCCAGAGATCTAGTTGTTACTTTTTCCACGTTCACCTCGCTGCTAACTGTGTCTTTGACAGAATATAATTACTAATTAATGGCGATATCGTCCGTTATCTTTGCATTCCACCGTTTAATCGTCATTGATAAAGTGTACAATAACGGTGCGTCAATCCACGAATAATGCAAGCAGTGGCGCAGATTTTGCTGTTTTCATTAATCATTTATCACTAGAAGTGGTTTCTAATACAATGGAACATTTTGAAACTTACTTTAACTGGTAAAATGTACGAAACTTGAAAGTAAATGCTTGAAGCAGTGTTTTGAACAAAACTTTATAAGTGACACTTTAGTTATTAACGTAAAAGAAATCCTACCCTTACTGATAAACTTTTAGATTTTAATTTCAAATAACATTCGGAAAATCCCGATTAAAATTACACATTCTGTAATAATCTAAATTGTAATAGTGTGATTTATGAAAACATGACAGTAAAACGAGAAGTGGAACAGAACGTAGAGGACGTTTTACTAATGCAATATGTATCAGTTTTTCCCACATTTTCTTTACCATTTTCCTTGGTAACCAACCATCTACCAAACCAAAATAGGACTTAAACTACAGGGTGGTCCAGTTTTAAATGTCAATAATTCACCAATCCATAGCCAATTAAAAAATAAGTTGACATTCATTATGTCATTTTCCTGAAAAGTGCTTCCTAAGGAAAATACAGTCCTGCAAATTTCTGTTTAAAAAATCGTTTTTTTTTTTGTCATAACTGTCAGACCGTTGGAGCAATCTTGATCAAATTTGGAACAAGCACTTTATTACACGTTATTACGATCAAAGACCCAAAACTAACCAAAACTTAAAAATTGTCTTGGAAACGGATAATTCACTTAAGAAGTTTAAAAAATATTATTGTAGCCAGTTTTCATAGTTTCCAGACAAACTAAAAGACTTTAGTTTTGAAAATTGAATTAGAAAAGATAAAAATTTCAGAAGCTTAAAAATTGTGTTTGTAACCAGTTTTCATGCAAATCGAGAGACTTTAATACTAAACTTGACTTGTAGACATAAAAACTACTTTTTCAAGAATTTGTTACTACAAATTCATACATTTAAACCTTAAAAATTGACTTGAACCCCAAAATGTGACTGAACTAATAAAAAGTGACATCAGAAGCTTAAAATTTGCATTTGAAGTAAGGTTTCATAATTTTAAGACAAATTTCAATATTTTAGTCTTGAAAATAGTCATTAGATTTATTATTTACACATTAGATTCATGAAAATTGTCTTGAAAACTAACTTTTCGTGCTTTTTCCTTTGCTTTTCATTTTTTTCGAATTCTGGACTATTTTTAGTGCTTCAAAACTGCTTTCAGCTTGGAAAATCGAGTTTCAAGACTATCTTCACCAAGTTATTGACATAGCAAACTTAAAAAACAATTTTTACATTCTTCATAGACTTAAAATGGCATTCGAAGCTTTGTCACTATTAAATCGACTTCTAGACACCTCAGTGCTAAAAATTCGGGTATTTCTTAATAAACTAGACTGTTTTTAGTGTTTTAAGGCTGTTTTCAGTGCCTCAAATCGAGTTTCAAGACTATCTTTACTTATCAGGCCTAAAAGCCCGTTTGTCCACTGACCATAATCTTGAAAATGTTATTTCAAGCTTCTTCACTATTAAATTGACTTCTACACTCATAGGTGCAATAAATTGTAGCATCTCTAAAAAATTCAGACTGCTTTTAGTGCTTTTTAAGACTGAAAAATAGAGTTTAAGACTATTTCCAAAAGTCAAGTGTCTTCAGTAATAAAAGTAAAAAATTTTGGTACCAAATGCTACAATAATAGTCTTGAGAACTAATTTTTAGAAATAAAATAGTCCGAAAATTTAATTTACTTCTTGACTTGTTGAAAGTTGAAGAAGATTGAGTTGTACACCAATTAAAGTCTTGAAAATATACTTTTGGACCCTCTTTAATACCAGAAAGGTCCGATCTAGGATTAAAAGTCAACTTTTATATTATTTTTAGTAGTAAAAAATGAGTTTCATGCACAATACAATATGCACACCAAAATATAGCACAACAAAAGCAACAAACACTTCATGAAATGAAATTTGAACTATTTACTCGTATTTGGAAATTATAAAATTTATAAAGTAGATGTCTTTTTTGGAAGAACCACACTGTAAGTGGTCTTTACAGCTCTATGAAGCGAAGTTTGACAGTTCTGACGTTAAGCAACACTTTTATACTTTTCTTACAGCACGTGACAGCTGTCATAACTGTCCAAACCCGTTGACCAGTGACCTGAAAGTATAAAATTAGAAATAGTTGCTAATTTGACGAATTTCACTGGAAGTTGTGTTTACAGCTCCCTTGTGACAAATTTGACAGTTCTGACGTTCAGAAACACTTTAATCAACTTTGCTAGCGTCACGGGACAGCTGTCAACTGTCAAAACTTTCACCAGTGACCTGAAAGTATAAAATGCCAAATAGATATGAGTTTCTTTGAAGAATCACACTGCAAATAGTCTTTACAGTTCTATGGAGCCAAATTTGACAGTTGTGGCGTTAAAGAAGGCTTTTATACTTCTCTTACGTCACGTGACAGCTGTCATAACTGCCTAAACCCGTTTACTAGTGGGCTGAAACTATAAAGTTAGAAATACATGCTAATTTGAAGAATTACACTGGAAGTTGTATTTACAGGTCCATGGACCCAAATTTGACAGTTGGGACGTTAAGAAAATCTTTAATACTTTTCTTGCGTCACGTGACAGCTGTCATAACTATCAAAACTCACACACCAGTGACTTGATAGCATAAAATGCCAAAAAGATGTGTTTCTTTGAGAAATTGCACTGTAAGTAATCTTTACAGCTCTATGAAGCCACATTTGACAGTTCTGACGTTCAGAAACACTTTAATCAACTTTGCTAGCGTCACGTGACAGCTGTCAACTGTGAAAACTCTCACCAGTGACCTGAAAGTATAAAATGTCAAATAGATGGGTTTCTTTGAAGAACCACACTGTAAATAGTCTTTACAGCTCTATGGAACCAAATTTGACAGTTATGGCGTTAAAGAATGCTTTTATACTTTTCTTACGTCACGTGACAGCTGTCATAACTGTCAAAATCCGTTTACTAGTGGCCTGAAACTATAAAGTTAGAAATACTTGCTGATTTGAAGAATTACACTGGAAGTTGTGTTTAGAGCTCCATGGACCCAAATATGACAGTTGGGACATTAAGAAACACTCTAATACTTTTCTTGCGTCACGTGACAGCTATTATAACTATCAAAACTCACACACCAGTGACTCCATAGCATAAAATTCCAAAAAGATGTTTTTTTTTGGGAAATTGCACTGTAAGTAATCTTTACAGATCTATGAAGCTAAATTTGACAGTTCTGACGTTCAGAAACCCTTTAACATACTTTGCTAGCGTCACGTGACAGCTGTCATAACTGTCAAAACTCTCACCAGTGACCTGAAAGTATAAAATGCCAAATAGATATGAGTTTCTTTGAAGAATCACACTGCAAATAGTCTTTACAGCTCTATGGAGCCAAATTTGACAGTCGTTGCGTCAAAAAATGCTTTTGTACTTTTCGTACGTCACGTGACAGCTGTCATAACTGCCGAAACCCGTTTACCAGTGGCCTGAAACTATAAAGTTAGAAATACTTGATAATTTGAAGAATTACACTGGAAGTTGTGTTTACAGCTCCATGGATCTAAATTTGACAGTTGGGACGTTAAGAAACACTCTAATACTTTTCTTGTGTCACGTGACAGCTGTCATAACTATCAAAACTCGCACCAGTGGCCTGAAAGTATAAAATGCCAAAAAGATGAGTTTATTTGAAGAACCACACTGTAAATAGTCTTTACAGCTCTATGGAGTTAAATTTGACAGTTGTGGCGTCAAAGAATGCTTTTCTTACGTCACGTGACAGCTGTCATAACTGTCGAAACCCGTTCTTCAGTGACTTGAAACTAAAATTAAAAATAGTTGCCAACTTGAAGAATTTTACTGCAAGTTGTCCTTAAAGCTACATGGAACCAAATAGGACAGTTGGGACGTTAATAAACACTTTGATACTTTGCTAGCGTCACGTGACAGCTGTCATAACTGTCAAAACTCACTCACCAGTGACCTGAAAGTGTAAAATACCAAAAAATGTGTTTTTTTGATAAATCACACTTTACAATTTTATGAAGCTAAATTTGACAGTTCTGACGTAAAGGGACACTTTTATACTATTCTTACGTCACAAAACTTGTGTTTGGTTTTCGAGCTAGAGGGCGTTAAAGTGGTCACATATTTCCAAAATTCATTTAAAACATTTAGAGCAATTATTGTTATTGAAAATTGACTGAAAATTTGGGAAGTTGATACAGTTGAGATGATTGTCAAAGGCTGACAGTTTTTTTTATGAAAAGTCTTAACGAAGAAGAAAATTTGTATTTACAACAAAAAAACACTTTTTTGCAGAATTAACAGAGAAACTTACTGTGCTTCTTCATTATCCTCGCCATTTTTGACCAAAAATTTTAACGAACCTTTATGTATTTAAAATGTATAATCTTTCACTTAAAACGTTGGGTAAAATTACTCAATGCCTGGTTGCCGAGATATTTAATTTCATATGCAAGGCATCTTAAAAAAAACCTCATGCTGTGAAGAGATTACAAGAATCCAACATAATTATTCATCTTTTTGTGCCTCCTTACACTTTCTCATTAATCTTCGGTCTAATCAGTCTTGACTAAGGTGGTGCAGTAATTAGTAAATTATACACCACCCTAATTCAGAACTAGTAAAAACTTTTTATTTTGATAATTACGCTCAGGGTCGATATAATAATTAGCTACAACGAGATAGAACAAACATCATTAAATTTATATTTACTAGGGCAGGTTTTCCTGGTACAATCTAAAAATGCCTTGGTAAAGGTGCGTCTAAACGTGTTAAAGTCATTATGTTACGAAATGCCAAAGCAACGTCTGAACCTTGTTTGACTTTTACAAACAAAAATATTCTGAAACTAATTCACTCATGAAAGAGTTCTTCACTCTGCTGAACCAAGTACAAACTTTCTCCAAATAACATGCAATATTCCAATATTATTTAACTTAATCGTGTTACTCAACTCTCCCATGTCCCAAGAAAGAGATTTACATAAATACAGCTAGAACAATGGCACAAACAAAACGTTCAGAGGAGTGTTACCGCAACCTTTTCATGAATCTTCGACGGTATTTTTAATAATAACAATGAAATTGGCCAAGAAAACCGTGACATCATGCGCAAGGTGGTAATTACGGATACTGTCAAGTACTTATTGACAGTACCATTGAAAAAAGTTGTATTTAAAAAGTGTTTGTTTGTTTAAATATTTTCTAGTTCAAAAGTTATGTTAATGATAATGTTAATTTTATGCTTTGAAGCTTTAATAAATCATTGAATGTGGATTGTCTTACAAAAATAAGAAAATAAAATAAAACATTCTACTAAAATGGGAGATATCAACAGTCGATTAAATGAGAAACCTTTAATAGGATGGCTTATTTAAATATTTTAGAAACGGCAAAAAGAAACTTATCCTCGTTTTAATAAGTAATTAATTTTAATTTAAAGTTTTTATGCATTAAAAATGACACAAAAAACAATAAGCGACTAATTTAGTGTTTTAGATTGACGCTACACAGTCTTTGTTCTTCTAAACTGGCGTTAGCAGCCTAATTTTTAAATTTAAATAACAGTAATTTGATTTTTATTCAGCTGAATTATATCAAAAGTAGTTAAGGACAAACGATGTAATAACAATTGATCAAGTTATGGGAAACTAGAAAAGAAATTGAAAAAAAAGCTGCAAAATCGTAGTAACAACCAGGAAAAAAATAAAATTTGAAAACATTTATCAAAAATATAATAAACTATATAATAACTTTCCACCAGCTGTATAAGACAATATAGAGAAATAAGATCTTGTTATTGATTGAATAATACAGCAATTCAAGCCAGTGGTCCATTTGATA
Source organism: Ips typographus (assembly GCF_016097725.1). Classification (NCBI taxonomy): domain Eukaryota; kingdom Metazoa; phylum Arthropoda; class Insecta; order Coleoptera; family Curculionidae; genus Ips; species Ips typographus. The sequence goes on along the minus strand of NC_138430.1, from coordinate 2,174,951 downwards.
TGTCTGTTACAAACAATATTTTAGATGCTTCTGGCACATGCAAATCACTATTAGAACCTTCTAGCACTTTGAGATGTCTATTAGAATGTTTCATGTTTTTTCAGTTTTTAGGAAGTTCTAAAGGCCTCTGGCACATGCAAATCACTATTAGAACCTTCTGGCACTTTGGCATGTCCATTAGAATGTTTCAGGAGGCTCTGGCACATTCAAATCACTATTAGAGGCTTCTAGCACTTTGAGATGTCTATTAGAATTTTTCAGGAGCCTCTGTCACATTCAAATTACTATTAGAAGCTTCTGGCACATTCAAATCACTATTAGAGGCTTCTGGCACATTTAAAATGTCTGCTAGAGGCTTCTGGTAGTTTTAAAAGACTCTTGGGAGATTTCAGAGGCTTCTGGCACATGCAAATCACTATTAGAACTTTCTGGCACTTTGAGATGTTTATTAGAATGTTTCAGAGACTTCTGGCACATTCAAATCACTATTAGAGGCTTCTAGAACCTTGAGATATCCATTAGAATGTGCCAGAAGTTTCTGACACATTTAAAATATCTGCTAGAGGCTTCTGGTAGTTTTAAAAGACTCTTGGAAGATTTCAGTGGCTTCTGGCACATGCAAATCACTATTAGAACTTTCTGTCACTTTGACATGTCCGTTAGAATGTTTCAGAAGCTTCTGGCACATTCAAATCACTATTACAGGCTTCTAGCACTTTGATATGTCTATTAGAATGTTTCAGGAGCCTCTGTCACATTCAAATTACTATTAGAACCTTCTGGCCCTGTGAGATGTCCATTAGATAGTTTCAGAAGTTTCTGGCACTTTTAAATCACTATTAGAGGCTTCTAGAACCTTGAGATATCCATTAGAATGTGTCAGAAGTTTCTGGCACATTTAAAATGTCTGCTAGAGGCTTCTGGTAGTTTTAAAAGACTCTTGGAAGATTTCAGATGCCTCTCGCACATGCAAATCACTATTAGAACTTTCTGTCACTTTGACATGTCTATTAGAATGTTTCAGGAGCCTCTGGCACATTTAAATCACTATTAGAGGCTTCTAGCACTTTGAGATGTCTATTAGAATGTTTTAGGAGCCTCTGTCACATTCAAATTACTATTAGAACCTTCTGGCCCTTTGAGATGTCCATTAGGATGTTTCAGAGGCTTCTGGCACATTAAAATCACTATTACAGGCTTCTAGCACTTTGATATGTCTATTAGAATGTTTCAGGAGCCTCTGTCACATTCAAATTACTATTAGATCCTTCTGGCCCTGTGAGATGTCCATTAGAATGTTTCAGAAGTTTCTGGCACATTTAAAATGTCTGCTACAGGCTTCTGGTAGTTTTAAAAGACTCTTGGAAGATTTCAGATGCCTCTGGCACATGCAAATCACTATTAGAACTTTCTGTCACTTTGACATGTCCATTAGAATGTTTCAGGAGCCTCTGGCACATTTAAATCACTATTACATGCTTCTAGCACTTTGAGATGTCTATTAGAATGTTTCAGGAGCCTCTGTCACATTCAAATTACTATTAGAATCTTCTGGCCCTTTGAGATGTCCATTAGAATGTTTCAGAAATTTCTGGCACATTCAAATCACTATTAGAGGCCTAGAACCTTGAGATGTCCATTAGAATGTGTCAGAAGTTTCTGGCACATTTAAAATATCTGCTAGACGCTTCTGGTAGTTTTAAAAGACTCTTGGAAGATTTCAGAGGCCTCTGGTACATGCAAATCACTATTAGATGCTTCTAGCACTTTGAGATGTCTATTAGAATGTTTTAGGAGCCTATGTCACATTAAAATTACTATTAGAACCTTCTCGCACTTTGAGATGTCTATTAGAATGTTTCAGGAGCCTCTGTGACATTCAAATTACTATTAGAACCTTCTGGCACTTTGAGATGTCCATTAGGATGTTTCAGAAGCTTCTGGCACATTCAAATCACTATTAGAGGCTTCTGGCACATTTAAAATGTCTGCTAGAGGCTTCTGGTAGTTTTAAAAGACTCTTGGGAGATTTCAGAGGCTTCTGGCACATGCAAATCACTATTAGAACTTTCTGGCACTTTGAGATGTTTATTAGAATGTTTCAGAGACTTCTGGCACATTCAAATCACTATTAGAGGCTTCTAGAACCTTGAGATATCCATTAGAATGTGCCAGAAGATTCTGACACATTTAAAATATCTGCTAGACGCTTCTGGTAGTTTTAAAAGACTCTTGGAAGATTTCAGAGGCCTCTGGCACATGCAAATCACTATTAGAACCTTCTGGCACTTTGACATGTCCATTAGAATGTTTCAGGAGCCTCTGGCACATTTAAATCACTATTCGAGGCTTCTAGCACTTTGAGATGTCTATTAGAATGTTTTAGGAGCCTCTGTCACATTCAAATTACTATTAGAACCTTCTGGGACTTTGAGATGTCCATTAGGATGTTTCAGAAGCTTCTGGCACATTCAAATCACTATTAGAGGCTTCTGGCACATTTAAAATGTCTGCTAGAGGCTTCTGGTAGTTTTAAAAGACTCTTGGGAGATTTCAGAGGCCTCTGGCACATTCCAATAACTATTAGAGGCTTCTAGAACCTTGAAATGTCCATTAGAATGGGTCATAAGTATCTGGCACATTTAAAATGTCTGCTAGAGGCTTCTGGTAGTTTTAAAAGACTCTTGGAAGATTTCAAAGGCCTCCGGCATATGCAAATCACTATTAGAACTTTCTGGCTCTTTGACATGTCCATTAGAATGTTTCAGAAGTTTCTGGCACATTTAAAATATCTGCTAGACGCTTCTGGTAGTTTTAAAAGACTCTTGGAAGATTTCAGAGGCCTCTGGCACATGCAAATCACTATTAGAACCTTCTGGCACTTTGGCATGTCTATTAGAATGTTTCAGGAGTCTCTGGCACATTTAAATCACTATTCGAGGCTTCTAGCACTTTGAGATGTCTATTAGAATGTTTTAGGAGCCTCTGTCACATTCAAATTACTATTAGAACCTTCTGGCCCTTTGAGATGTCCATTAGGATGTTTCAGAAGCTTCTGGCACATTCAAATCACTATTAGAGGCTTCTGGCACATTTAAAATATCTGCTAGACGCTTCTGGTAGTTTTAAAAGACTCTTGGAAGATATCAGAGGCCTCTGGCACATGCAAATCACTATTAGAACCTTCTGGCACTTTGGCATGTCTATTAGAATGTTTCAGGAGTCTCTGGCACATTTAAATCACTATTCGAGGCTTCTAGCACTTTGAGATGTCTATTAGAATGTTTTAGGAGCCTCTGTCACATTCAAATTACTATTAGAACCTTCTGGCCCTTTGAGATGTCCATTAGGATGTTTCAGAAGCTTCTGGCACATTCAAATCACTATTAGAGGCTTCTGGCACATTTAAAATATCTGCTAGACGCTTCTGGTAGTTTTAAAAGACTCTTGGAAGATATCAGAGGCCTCTGGCACATGCAAATCACTATTAGAACCTTCTGGCACTTTGACATGTCCATTAGAATGTTTTAGGAGCCTCTGTCACATTCAAATTACTATTAGAACCTTCTGGCCCTTTGAGATGTCCATTAGGATGTTTCAGAAGCTTCTGGCACATTCAAATCACTATTAGAGGCTTCTGGCACCTTTAAAATATCTGCTAGAGGCTTTTGACAGTTTTAAAAAATTTCAGGAAGTTTTAAAAGCCTCTGGCACATTCAAATCAATATTGCTTCTAGCACTTTGAGATGTTCATTAGAAGGATTCAGAAACCTCTGGCACATTCAAATTATGATTAGAACCTTATGGCACTTTAAGACGTGCATTAGAATGGCACATTTTGAAAGTCTGCTGGAGGTTTCTGGCAGTTTAAAAGGCACATTCAAATTAGTATTAGAACCTTCCGACACATTTAAAATGTCTGCTACAGGCTTCTGGCAGTTCTATAAGGTTTTTAGAAAGCTTTAAAAACTTGGCACATTCAAATTACAAATCGCCTAAAATTGAAAGTAGATTTGACAATCGCTTTGTTTTGAAAAGAATTTATACAGCAATTAAAAAAAACTTAAAAAACAACAAAATATTACTTCTAAATGCTTTATTACAAAAATATGAATAATCTCATAGTTAATTCATTAAAATTCAGGCATGTAAGTACTATTATAAGATTTGTTTTATAATTTATCTGACTAATCTGATATTAAAGGCAAAACCTCCTTACAAACAGTCATAAATTTAATTATCCATTTTATAATACGAGCGGTGATATTTTCATCTTAGCTTATCTTATTGTCGAAACTTGACTAACCCAGAAGGGAAAACCATTTGGCTAATTTTAACTATGATGTGTATCTATCTAATCAGAATTTTATCGGGTATCATTAGAGTAACCTTGATTTTTGGATGAGCTTATAGTCTATCAATATTGTATAAGCTATGGTGAAAGTCAAAGCAAAATGGGATGACGTAAGAAAGCAACAGAAAGAAACAAATGTTTCATTGAAAATATTCTATCTCAAAGGAAATACAGACAATTTACTGACTTTTTCTGATATATTAAGTTTTTCCTGTAATGTGTATTAAACGAATACGATGTTTAGAATTGACGTATCTGATTATAAAAAGTTGTTAGAGATAAAACAATTCTTAGAATTTTAGTCATGCGAATTAGTGTGAAAAACACGACTAATGCAAGGTTGCTGTACAAATTTTATAAATCGTTTTCACATGAAATTGATATAAACAAATAATTTTGTAGGCGTTTACTGTCATCGAAAAAGCTACCTAAACTTTCTTGACAAGTTTGGATTGTCAAAACAAAAGCTACAATCACTTTACTGTTCCTAAATTGTCAAATTAAATACAGAAAGCTCTTCGATAGTCAAAAAATGTCTTTTTGGGTTGTCAAAGTTTTTCGCAATGTTTTTTTTGTCGTTTTTTACTGAAGATCAGAGAAAAGCATTTCTAGTGACTCTAAAACGTCAAATTGAAGCCAGAAGAAAAGTTTGCATTGTCAAAACAGAAGCTCGAACTACGTTAAAGTGTCAAATTGAAGACAAAAAGTTTCTCTGATGTCTTTGATAGTCAAACATGTTGTATACAAACTTTGGATTAGCAAAAACAAAGGCAGGAAGCATTTTTGATATTTCTAAAGTGTCAAATTAAAAATATAATATCTCTGTGGCTTCATGTAGTCAATAATGCCTTCTGAAGGCTTTTTATTGTCAATACACCGGCTGGAAGCATTTTTACTGTTTCTATATCCTCAAATGAAAGACAGGAAGGCTGTCTGATGTTTTTTGATAGTCAAAACATAATCTGGAAGCATTTTTAATATCTTTCAAATTGATATCAGAATGCTGTTGGATGTGAATAGTAAAAAATGCTTTCTGAAGACTTTGTATTGTCAAAATAACGGCAGAAAGAATTTTGATGTCTCTAAAGTGTTAAATTGGTGCTATAATGCTTTTCTATATCTTTAAGTAGTCAAAAATGTTGTCCGAAACTTTTGTGAGGAGTTTGAATTTTGGCAATTTTCAAAACATGGAACTCTTAAAAAAAATTATTGATGACACTTTACGTCACATTTCTACCATGAATGGTAAAAATTTCACTCTGCTAACTCTTTCGAGATATTTAGAAAAATGTCCGAAAAAAGTTAATGTGAAGTTTGGCGCTCTTTAGCGGCCAAACGGGGTATCTTAACAGTGCCCGTTTAAAGTCACGTGATAGCTCCATTTATTAGATACCTACGATCATATGATGTGTCACTGACTTAAAAATTAGGGCATTTTTGCCAGTATTTCATAACCAAGGTAAAAGTTAGTTTTTATTGAATATGCAAGAAAACGTTTCTAAATCATGATTTTTGCAATTTTTGAGCTTATTTTGACGTTAGTGACAGTTGTCACGTGAGTGTAGAATACTATTTGGCTAGACGGTCACGTGATAATTGTCAAAATAACTGTCATAACTCTCAGAAACACGTTTTATATCGAATTCTGCAAGAAAACGTTTCTAAATCCTGATTTTTGCAACTTTAGAGCATGGTTTGACAGTTTTGACGTTAGTGACCGTTGTCACGTGATTGTAGAACACTATTTGGCTAGACAGTCACGTGATAATTGGCAAAATAACTGTCATAAATCTCAGAATTACGTTTTATATGAAATACTGCAAGAAAACGTTTCTAAACCCTGATTTTTGCAACTTTTGAGCATGGTTTGAGACTTTTGACGTTAGTGACAGTTGTCACGTGACTGTAGAACACTATTTGGCTAGACAGTCACGTGACAATTGTTAAAATAACTGTCATAATTCTCAGAAACACGTTTTATATCGAATACTGCAAGAAAACATTTCTAAATCCTGATTTTTGCTACTTTAGAGCATGGTTTGAGAGTTTTGACGTTAGTGACAGTTGTCACGTGACTGTAGAACACTATTTAGCTAGACGGTCACGTGATAATTGTCAAAATAACTGTCATAATTCTCAGAAACACGTTTTATATCGAATACTGCAAGAAAACCTTTCTAAAATCCTGATTTTTGCAACTTTTGAGCATGGTTTCACAGTTTTGACGTTAGTGACAGTTGTCATGTGACTGTAGAACACTATTTGGCTAGACAGTCACGTGACAATTGTTAAAATAACTGTCATAATTCTCAGAAACACGTTTTATATTGAATACTGCAAGAAAACGTTTGTAAACCCTGATTTTTGCTACTTTTGAACATGGTTTGACAGTTTTGAAGTTAGTGACAGTTGTCACGTGATTGCACAACACTATTTAATTAGACAGTCACGTGACAATTGGCAAAATAACTGTCATAAATCTCAGAAATACGTTTCATATCAAATACTGCAAGAAATCGTTTCTAAACCCTGATTTTTGCAACTTTTGAGCATGGTTTGACAGTTTTGACGTTAGTGACAGTTGTCACGTGACTGTAGAACACTATTTAGCTAGACTCCACGTGACAATTGGCAAAATAACTGTCATAAATCTCAGAAATACGTTTTATATGAAATACTGCAAGAAAAAGTTTGTAAACCCTGATTTTTGCAACTTTTGAGAATGGTTTGACAGTTTTGACGTTAATAACAATTGTCACGTGATTGTAGAGCACTATTTAGCTAGACGGTCACGTGACAATTGGCAAAATAACTGTCATAAATCTCAGAAATACGTTTTATATGAAATATTGCAAGAAAAGTTTGTAAACCCTGATTTTTGCAACTTTTGAGCATTGTTTGACAGTTTGGACGTTGTTAACAGTTGTCACGTGATTTCAGAAGACTATTTAGCTAGACTATAAAGTGACAATTGTCACAATAACTGTTAAATCTCAGAAAATCGTCTTCTTTTCGAAAACTGTGTTAAATTGTAATTCTTGCAAATTCTAGTAAAATTTTAACAATTCTGACAATAGTGACATACTTCACGTGGTGACAAAAGGCGGCAACTATGCTTTAACCTCATAATTGAAGGAACATTGAATGACATCTGAAGTTGACGTACATACTGTCAAGTATCAGGTATCCTCGGTGAATTATGCGACGTTGTCAAACGCTTTGTTTTTCGTTATTAATATTTAATACTTCAACTCATTTTTATTGTCTTTATTCATAAAAATATTTTGTTTGGAAGCCTAAATATCCGATTAGTATAGGTGGCAGTGTTAATTGTACAACTCATTGTGTAACAGTATTTAAGCCTATATTTGACAACATCGCAGTAAGGTAAATTGTGGTTCCTCCACCAAATCATTGTAAATTTTTGAGTTTTTTAAAGAAAACTTAAAAAAAAAAAATTTGGTGACTAAACTTGTGGAAGCTTCATAAAAGTGGTTGAACCACCCTGTACGTTAGAAAATAACCGAGATACAGGGTGTGCAAGTTTCGGACTATCTTTTGGGTCAAAGTGCGTTAAACCAATTTTTGGCAAAAATCTCGAAAACAGTTAAAGTTACAAAAAAATTGCAAGAGACAAAAAATGTTCCTGAGGAACCACTGAACCTGACTACGCAAAGCACGAACCTCAATTCAATTGCTGGTATACAGGGTGGACACAAAATTTTTAGTGGATCACTAATTTTGGTCACCCGGTATGCACCGGTATGCAATTTTCTAGATAGATTTTTTTACTCAACACCACTGAAAAGAACAGTCCAAGACGGTTAATTTGAGTGGTTGAACCATCCTGTACGTTATAAAATAACTGAGATACAGGATTTACAAGATCCGAAATTTTTAAACCGGTGTTTTAGTTTACTTTTAAGTTGTGCAAATTTTGTAGAAATGTCGCTGACTTTTCAAATTAAATTATTAACCTATAAATCAGTACCGTTTTCTTATTGAAACCTTTTCGCTACGCTGTGAGCAAACGTTATCCATATTATAGCATTGGCGTAGCAGTACCAATGTGTGTAGAGAACCCACTGTAATAAATCACACAGCACTTGGTACACATAGGTTGGGGACCAGCGTAATTAAGCGTTATCTATTGTAAGTAGGGGGATAAATAAACAAACCGAGTACCTGCGGCTATTGTTCTTGATAGCAAATTTCACGTTAGTAATCGTCTGTAGTACTACCGTGGTACTGTTAGATAGACGCCGGCTATTAGCACCATTGTAAAATGTTAAGTGTTATATAACATTGTCGGTTTGTTTTTTTTAGTTGTTTTTTTGCGAGAATCGTAACTAGTCAATTGAAGCTAATAAGTGTTGCTTTCTGATATGGTGTGTCTTTAATATTGTGCAAAGAACATGCAACATTAAAACAACCAAAAGTGAAAGTGGTGCAATGAAGAACGCAACAGTTTGCTCGGACATTGATGGCGTGTAAACTTGCAGTGATTGTTTTGGTGACAAAATGTGGGGTTCGAATAATCATCAAAAAGGTGCTGCCATTACCAGACACCCTTCGACTCTGGTACCGGTTAATCGTGGCGGTGGTTTCCTGGGTGGTAATAAGAAGTGGAATCAACGGCCAGCTTCCTGGGCTGCTCCAGCCAATGTTAACATTTTTCCACCGGAAAGGAACGGACGTACTCCTCCTCAAAATGGTGGAGTTGGTAGAGGATTTACTTCTGTAAGTTCGAAGGGTAGTCCGCCGATAATTTTTTGTACACCAAAATGCCTCAAATTGTCTTGAAATACATCGAAATGCCTTTAAATTATTTAAACAGCCTCAGGATACCTTCAAATGTTTACGCATTTGTGGCATTCTTAAATTAAGTCCTCTGGTATTGAGATAATGGTAAACTTTGATGGGAAATTAATTTTTTATGGTCACGTGACAGTTTTTAAGTTGGATTAAGTGGCATGACTTTTGACTATTATCAAAATGTTATAAGGATTAATTTTTGACGTCACGATGACGTAATTTAGCAAAACCATAATTTGGCCAGCGGTCAAATTACGTCATTGTGACGTCAAAAACGCTCCATGCTCGCTCAATGACTTACTCAGGTTATGTGACTGTTTTTCCAAATTTTGTCAAAAACCCCAACTTTAAAATTATTTTTTTTTTTAAAGATTTTTAGTTTAGGTTAGGTGACAACGTAAATGTAGCACGTGTCAAATAGACACTTATCATTTAAAAGAAACTGTTGAAAAGTTAGTAATTTTACTTTAGAGACAGTGGTAAAATTGTAAGAACTACGTCACGTGACTTGATTGATTAAATTGTAAAATACACGTTACGTGACATTGAAAATGCAATTTTGCATGTTCGTGCAACACTGTAAAGGCCAGTTGACAGCTGTAAAAATTAATCACGTGACCTTTGAAAATGTGGTTTAAAATTGAAAAATTTGGTAAATTAACAGACGTGCCAAATTTGACCGATGTGACGTCAGAACAGTTTAAGACATTGTCTATAATCATGTCACTACTGTCAGAATTGTCAAAAGTCCCTCAGTAATGTCATAAAGCTATAAAATGCTAACTGAATTCTCATATTCGCAAAACTATTCGATAAGTCATATTTACAGCTTTATGGTGCCAAATTTTACAAAAGTGACGTCAAAACAGTTTAAAACATTGTTGATAATCACGTGACTGCTGTCACAACTGTCAAAAGTCCCTCAATAGTGCACTAAAGCTATAAAATTTCAAGTTACCTTCAGATCTTGGCAAAATCACTTTACGAGCTTGATTTACAACTCGACAGTACCAAATGTGACGTCAGAACAGTTTAAGACATTGTTGACAATCACGTGACTGCTGTCACAATTGTCAAAAGTCTCTCAGTAATGTCATGAAGCTATAAAATGCTAACTGAATTGTCATTTTCGCAAAACTATTCGATAAGTCGTATTTACAGCTTTATGGTGCCAAATTTTACAAAAGTGACGTCAAAACAGTTTAAAACATTGTTCACCATCACGTGACTGCTGTCACAACTGTCAACAGTCCCTCAGCAATGCAATAAAGCTATAAAATTTCAAGTTGCCTTCAGATCTTTGCAAAATCACTTTACAAGCTGGATTTACAGCTCGACAGTGCCATATTTGACCGAGGTGACGTCAAAACAGTTTAAAACATTGTTGATAATCACGTGACTGCTGTCACAACTGTCAAAAGTCCCTCAGCAATGTCATGAAGCTATAAAATGCTAACTGAATTCTCATTTTCGCAAAACTATTCGATCAGTCGTATTTACAGCTTCATGGTGCCAAATTTTACAAAAGTGACGTCAAAACAGTTTAAGAGATTATTCATAATCACGTGACTGCTGTCACAACTGTCAAAAGTCCCTCAGCAATGCAATAAAGCTATAAAATTTCAAGTTACCTTCAGATCTTTGCAAAATCACTTTACAAGCTGGATTTACAGCTCAACAGTGCCAAATTTGACCAAGGTGACGTCAGAACAGTTTAAAACATTGTTCATAGTCACGTGACTGCTGTCACAATTGTCAAAAGTCCCTCAGTAATGTCATGAAGCTATAAAATGCTAACTGAATTCTCATTTTCGCAAAACTACTCGATAAGTCGTATTTACAGCTTTATGGTGCCAAATTTTACAAAAGTGACGTCAAAACAGTTTAAAACATTGTTGATAATCACGTGACTGCTGTCACAACTGTCAAAAGCCCCTCAGCAGTGCAATAAAGCTATACAATTTCAAATTGCCTTCAGATCTTTGCAAAATCACTTTACAAGCTGGATTTACAGGTCGACAGTGCCAAATTTGACCGAGGTGACGTCAGAACAGTTTAAGACATTGTAGATAATCACGTGACTGCTGTCACAACTGTCAAAAGTCTCTGTCAAAAATTAAAAAAATGAAGTTGCAGAAATTTTTTGTGCTAAAAGCAAATTTTCTTTCATTAATTAAATTAAGATTTTATAACACTATGGTTATATTAGCATATTGTTTATTCAAAGTAAATGTCTCACACGGTTGTTGTTATAAACTATTCCATTTCACCTTGTGTAATACCAGGAAACAATAATTCTATTACCACTGCTTCATTATTAACCAGTTTATTTTAATTAATAATGGTAACTTTTGTAAATAATGTAACGTTACAGTATATTTTATGTCCAGGAAGCTAAATGTTTAAAAAATAAACTTATTTTGATCTAAAAAAAGTTAATTTAACAGCCCTAAGGAAATTTAGGTGGTAAGAGTTTCTTATTATGTAATATACCTTCTTGATTATTTTTTGGTAAACCAAATTGTTGTTTTTGGTTTAAAACTTTAAATTGTCACCGAGAAAATCTGCTTTCCAATGAACATTATAAAAATGTTTTGTTTAAAATCAATAAAAGGGCTACGAGCCAAGTTTAAAAGTAGAACGATGGATTTAAATAAACCGAAACCTTACACGTTTTTATTTTTCATCAATCAATCACAGTTTTGTGTATGTTGTTGGATTGGAAGGAAATAATTGGGAAACCTTCCCATTGCCCTAGATATGTTCGAACAGATTAATCGTTTTGTGGACATTGATTAATGAGAATGGTTTTTGATTTTTTTCACCATTTTATTTTAATACATTCATTGATATAAGGATTTTCGATGCAGTTTGTTCCTCAAGTTTTCAAATCTCAAAATAGATTTTATCTTATAAATGTTCCTTTTTTATTAATGATGCCAATAAGTTAATTCTTGTCAGTGATAAGATATATTCAAAGCGTAATCTTGTTGCTAAATTATTCACAGTACACTCCTCTAGTTTCAGGAGTTAGTCATTGGTGATCCGTAGTGGTGATGTGTAGATAAGTTACTGAACATGGTTGTCATCGATTTGACCTATCGAAAGGTAATGTTACTTAAATTGTTGTTACTTAAAAAGTTAGTCACATGATGACTTCAATGACTGTCTATTTTGGTTTTAAGTAATTTCTTCAGAAAATGACTCATCCCTATAGTGCGTCAGTTGTGAAAGTCAGAAATATGTTACTAATAATTTATTGTGACAGACTATTTGGTGTATTGTGTTATTGATTTACGAGAACTTTGTGTTAACATATTGATACAGTTTAACGATAACCACCTTAATCTACCTTGCAATGCTGTGAGCCATTTTCAGAGATAATGCAAGAAAATTTGGATGGGCTCTCTTATGTATCTCCAGGTACAAAATGTCACAGTAAAATTAAAACTGTCTGAAAACCACTTCCATTTTCCACACTTTTCACATTCCCCCAACTCTAATAATTCCTTTTTTGCATAAAAAAGGGAGTGAAAAGGGATTTAGGCTTAAAATTTGGCCTGCAGATCACAATACTCTTTGGTGAAAGATGACGTCTGATCAAATCAAAGCCTTCTCCAACACTTCAGAGCAGAGAGTACTACTCCAATAACACTCGATTCAAGTTGAATTGAAGACCAAATGCCATGCACGTTTTAAAACGAGACAAAGTAGAAAATTTCGACAATGATCTGAACTGTCTCTTAAAGAAAAGTATATAATAATAATAAATGTTCAATTGTAGGAGAAATTTCAAAATAACTGCCGTTTTCAGCGCCCTCTGACGGCTTAACCGTGAAAGTAGATCCATTTTCAGAAAGCTTACAGTTCACTATCTATACACTCTTACATGTTTTTCCTGTAACTCTTCAAATAATGAGGTTATTAGGAATTAAAGAAAAGTGTGCAGTTGTTGGACAAATTTCAAAATAACGACCGTTTTTAGCGCTCCCTAACGGCCTATCCGTAAACGTAAATACACTGTCAGAAAGCTTTCAGTTCGCCCTATCTATTTACTCTTATGAACTTTTCCTGTAACTTTTTAAATAATGGCGTTATTGGCAGTTAGACAGAAATGCAGGACAAATTTCAAAATAACGGTCGTTTTCAGCGCTCCCTAACGGCCTACCCGTAAATGTAAGTACACCGTCCGAAAGCCTTATAGGAAATAAATAACTATTTGACTGGTTAGGCTATACAGGGTAATTCAAATTCGACCCTCACCATTGGGATCTCGGAAACTATAAGAGATACGAGAAAGGTTAAATTGGGGCAAAGTTGCGCAATGTAAAGCTCAACCAAATGCAGTTGTAAAAATTTCGATTTTCCGAGTACTTCCGAAGATATCCGAAAAAAACTGAAAATTTGATTTTTTGTTTTTATTTATTTCTAATCTTATTTGAAGAGATATTCCACTACTAAAAGCACCTTTTCATTGCCACTTTTTCTCAGCTATTCGATGATGGATTCAAATTTGCCACACGACGTTTCGTTTTTTGGCAGCCATCATCAACTTTCTTTTTTCTTATGGGCGCCATATTGGATTTTTAGCCCACCAAATAGTACGTTTTATTCTGATTTTAGTGATGTATAATAACTTATGATTTGCTTCATAAATAACAAAATGATTCAATAAAAACTATTTTTACTTTAGTTATTGGCTTTCAGTTAATGGGCCGTTTTATAAAATGTCATTATTTGACAGTACTTGTCAAACACGATAATTCGGACGATCATTAGAACTTTTAGAGATTTTACCTTAGTTAGCTTTGAGTTAATGAGACGTTTTATGAAGATTACTTGGTAGTACTTGTCACACGCAATTGGCCTAAACATACTTAGTCACAAAGGTGTACACGTGACTTAAACCGGTTTATTCACTCAAAGAGCTTATGCCACTTGCTACGCTTGTGGACCTAGTTGTTCTTTTCGTGAATAAAAAATGGTTTAAGTCACTTGCTGTATAAATAACTATTAAATCACTCTGAAAGACATTCGCCTATTTACAGATGTAAACAAACAAACATCAATGTTACATCTGCGGGGCGCGGTGCAAATTTAATAGAACTGTAATTTTAGTTTTTTTTTTTAATATAAAAAGTCGAAATTTAATAAAATACTGTATAAGACACGTGACTTAAACCGGTTTATTCACTCGAATAAATATGAATGAATAAAAAATGGTTTGTCACTTAAGGTATAAATAACTATAAACTTGCACTTAACATTATAAAAAATTGAAATTTGGCAAAAAATGAAGTTCCTAAAATAATGATTTTTCTCTTGGAAACATAAATACAATTTCAAACATTTTCAGTTAGAGATAATGCTAACAAATCTCTTTTTCTGATTAACCTAAATAGTTCAGCAATGCTTGTATAATAATAACATTTTCTGCGGGAGTTTCTTTTCTAGATACATTTTTAACTATGATTGACTTGCTCTAATGTTCGTCCGAATTATCGTGTTTGACAAGTACTGTCAAATAATGACATTTTATAAAACGGCCCATTAACTCAAAGCCAATAACTAAAGTAAAAATAGTTTTTATTGAATTATTTTGTTATTTATGAAGCAAATCATAAGTTATTATACATCACTAAAATCAGAATAAAACGTACTATTTGGTGGGCTAAAAATCCAATATGGCGCCCATAAGAAAAAAGAAAGTTGATGATGACTGACAGAAAACGAAACGTCGTGTGGCAAATTTGAATCCATCATCGAATAGCTAGGAAAAAGTGGCAATGAAAAGATGCTTTTAGTTTTGGGATATCTCTTCAAATAAGGTTAGAAATAAATAAAAACAAAAAATCAAATTTTCAGTTTTTTTCGGATATCTTCGGAAGTACTCGGAAAGTCAAAATGTTTAAAACAGCATTTGGTTGAGCTTTAAATTGCGCAACTTTGCCCCAATTTAAACTTTCTCGTATCTCTTATGGTTTCTGAGATCCCAATGGTGAGGGTCGAATTTGAATTACCCTGTATACTCGTAATAGTACAAGTATTCACTAATTAAGATTAGCTTTTATTTGACTCTTAAACTCTATTTAATCTTTGTTCATACACATTTTATGACTGTGGTTTTGTTTTACAACTCCTTATCATCGAGTAATCTACAGAGTGATGATGACTCTAGTTTATAGTTTGAACTAAAACTTTGAAAGTTTACCACAAATTCAAATTTTATGTTAGAAGCTTCATTTTTTACACAAAATATAGCCCAAAGTGTCCAGAATATTGTGTGAAATTTTCATAAATTTCCCTCGTTAATCTTGGAAATTACACACTGCTCCGACTAAGTGACTGCACCAAAACAAAGTTTTTAGTTTGAACTGAGACAATGTTGCCAAACGTATTTTCTTTTCATCATAGATTCTTGCTATAAATACATAATATAAAAACCGTACTTCAAAAATACATATTTTTAATATTTCTAATAATAATTGTTAGATCACGTGGTTTTAAAAGATAATTTAGCTAAACAGTCACGTGACCATTGTCAAAATCATAAATCTCAAAAACACTCTTTATATCGAATACTAAAAGAAAACATTCCTAAACGCTGATTTTTGCAGCTTTAGAGCATAGTTTGACATTTTTGACGTTTGTAACAGTTGTCACGTGATTATGGAATACTATTTAGCTAGACGGTCACGTGACAATTGTCAAAATAACTGTCATAAATCTCAAAAACACGTTTTATTATCAAATACTGCATGACAACGTTTCTAAAGTTTGATTTTTGCAACTTTTGAGCATAATTTGACAGTTTTGACGTTTGTAACAGTTGTCACATGATTGTGGAACACTATTTAGCTAGACGGTCACGTGACAATTGTCAAAATAACTGTCATAAATCTCAAAAACACGTTTTATTATCAAATACTGCATGACAACGTTTCTAAAGCTTGATTTTTGCAACTTTAGAGCATGGTTTGACAGTTTTGCCGTTATTGACAGTTGTCACGTGATTGTGGAACACTATTTAGCTAGACGGTCACGTGACTATTGTTAAAATAACTGTCAACAATCTCAAAAACACATTTTATTATCAAATACTGCAAGACAACGTTTCTAAAGCTTGATTTTTGCAACTTTAGAGCATGGTTTGACAGTTTTGAAGTTTGTAACAGTTCTCACGTGATTGTGGAACACTATTTAGCTAGACGGTCACGTGACAATTGTCAAAATAACTGTCATAAATCTCAAAAACACGTTTTTTATCAAATACTACAAGAAAAGGTTCCTAAACCCTGATTTTTGCAACTTTAGAGCATAGTTTGACATTTTTGACGTTAGTGACAGTGGTCACGTGATTGTGGAATACTATTTAGCTAGACGGTCACGTGACAATTGTCAAAATAACTGTCATAAATCTCAAAAACACGTTTTATATCAAATACTGCAAGAAAACATTCCTAAACGCTGATTTTTGCAACTTTGAGCATGGTTTGATAGTTTTGACGTTAGTGACAGTGGTCACGTGATTGTGGAATACTATTTAGCTAGACGGTCACGTGACAATTGTCAAAATAACTGTCATAAATCTCAAAAACACGTTTTATATCAAATACTGCAAGAAAACATTCCTAAACGCTGATTTTTGCAACTTTGAGCATGGTTTGATAGTTTTGACGTTAGTGACAGTGGTCACGTGATTGTGGAATACTATTTAGCTAGACGGTCACGTGACAATTGTCAAAATAACTGTCATAAATCTCAAAAACACGTTTTATATCAAACATTGCAAGAAAACATTCCTAAACGCTGATTTTTGCAACTTTTGAGCATGATTTCACAGTTTTGACGTTATTGACAGTTGTCACGTGATTTTAGAAGACTATTTAGCTAGACTATAAAGTGACAATTGTCAAAATAACTGTGATAACCCTCAGAAAATCGTCTTGTTTCGAAAACTGTGTTAAAAGGTAATTCTTGCAAATTCTAGTAAAATTTTGACAATTCTGACAATAGTGACAGACATCACGTGGTTTTAGAGAATAATTTGGAATAAGAAAATGACTGTTTTAAGAGTATTTTTAGAATTTTCATTAATTTTCCTATTCCAACAACCAACATAATGGCAATAATGTAATTAAAAACAGGAGGACAAAAAACAGGAGAACGGTAGAAAAACTACAAAAACGGTAGATATACCGTTTTAATAGTAGACCTGGCAACATTGGTTACTGGCATCATAGTATCATATCATATTTAGGCAATATTATTTGTTTTTTTTTTGTTTCTTCATTGTTCCATTTAATAATGGGGTAGATTGTGGAGCGAGCGGGGTGAAGTTATTGCAAATGAGGTAGATCTACCCCTATCGGGGTAGCTTTGGCAATTTGCTTCCTACACCGAGTGTATGACAAAAACAACGACAATACATTCAAGTGTCGTGACAAATCCAACATTCCTGCTTGCTGTCTCATTTTCGTTTTGTGTCGAAATGTGGAAACTTTTGCAAGTCTTTGTCAAGAACCCTAGTTTTCTTTAAACTTTGACTTGAAATAGCACACACCCATTTAACTGAGCCAACACGTTATCTCGAGTAACTTAAAACTTACCATGAAATAAAAACTTTTTCCTTAAAGTGTTAAGCAATAAACGACCACTATTACCGTACTATTCATTACCCTCTCTAATTAAACAACTGTAATAAAAATCAAATACTGTTATTTGACTAATCATGGATGGCATTTAAAACGGTTTTTTCTTTTCAGAAGGTCGACCCAGAACTAATATTTACGAAACAGGAACGCATCGGAAAAGGTTCGTTCGGTGAAGTGTTCAAAGGAATTGACAATCGAACCACTCAAGTGGTCGCCATCAAAATCATAGACTTGGAAGAGGCCGAAGATGAAATCGAAGATATCCAGCAGGAGATTATGGTTCTCTCGCAGTGCGACAGTCTCTATGTCACAAAATACTTTGGATCTTATCTCAAGGTAATTATCCAGGTGCTACAAAAAATTTTGCTTCAAATAAGGCCTTTTAATGGATTTTTCCTTAATGAGAATATAGTTTGAAGCAAAAATGGACCAAAAAGAATATTTGTTAGAAAACTGCAAATTTTTTGAAAAGTCTTCTTCAGAAGGTTTAAATATTTTATTTTCTTCAGGTTCCAATTCCGTCCTTCTTGAAAAACTTTTAAAATGCAAAAAACGGTTTAATCAAACTGAAAAAATTACAGAGAATCAATTTCCATAAAAAATACACTTTTAAATTTTTGAAAATAAAAATACAGTGAAAATGACAGATTAAAAATGCAGACTCAAAAATTTGCAGAAAATCGATTTTCATGAACAAAAAACACACTATGGATTTTTTCAAAATGTAGAATTTCTAAATCCCATTTTGGTTTAAATTTGCCATAATAGCAGAGAATAGTTCGCAGCAAAAACGGACTAAAATGACGTTTTATTACTAAACAAATTCAAAGTCATCTTCAGAAGGTTTAAATATTTCATTTTGTCCCAAAAAAGCTTTAATTACAGCAAAAACAGCAGATATAATGCTCACATCTTCATGTTGTAATGGTTCAAATTTGCTTGAAATAATTCTATTATCTTAATGGGTTTTACCATAAGAAATAAAAATATTCTTTGTTCTAAATAAATGAATTTTTTCAAAGAGGATTCACATATCACATGTTATTAATCAGAATTCTGGAAATTTTCCTAATTGCAAATATTTTTCTACAATAATCATTGAGAATGTTATGAGGAAATCAGAGATTACCGAAAAAATAATGTTAAGTACTAATTGCGATATTAAGTGTAATTTGTATAAAACGATTCACAATTTTCTGGAAATAATTTTGATATTCTTTCAAAATTTCAAACTGTAATATATCCTTGACAACTTGTACCATATAAAACGTCTATGTGTGCTAGTTCACGTCAAACCGTATTTTGAAATTTTATCCAAGATAATAGCTCCATTTTTTAATCTTTTCAGATAAAAGCTTGTTTTGAAATCATTTTAATTCCAACGAGTTGCGAAACTAAATAATTAAAACCACACAAGCTTAGTGACACATACAATAAGTAATAAAGGGATATGGTAGTTTAAACGCTCAATTATTAGCAAATATTGCCCAAAACTGAATTTGGTAGGTAAATAGCGATTAAAGGTTATGTTAAACGAAACCTAAAGGTTGTACGCAAATCCAAACACTCACAAGTAAAGTTGTTTGAGAATTATTTCATTTTAGTTTGCTTTTTCGGCTAAAAATATTATACAGGGTGTCCAAGAACTGAGGAAAAAAAATTTAGAACATAGAACTAATGAAATTAACATAATCTTTTGTAAAATCCTTATTAACTTAAAAGAAATAACAATTTTTGCGTCAAACTATTTTCAGCTCAGGGAAAAACCAAAAAATCTTTTTTAAATTAAAAAAAGTAAAAATAAGGAAATATGCGTGCGACGATTTTCAGTTTTATTCTGTTTTCCATTTTTAAAAACCCAAAAGTATGTTTTTTGCATGAAAATCGATTCTCTGCAACTTCTAGGTATTTAATATCAATTTGTAATTTTTAACTTATATTAAAACTTAACTTAACTAACTTAATCTATCTAACTTAATTTTTAATTTATATTAACTTAACTTTATTTTTTTATAGAAATCAATTTTCTGCAATTTCTAGAGTTAATTTAACATTTTTTTCATAATTTTCAAAATTTAAAAAAATTGTATTTTTATAGAAGAGACCAATTTGGAATTTTTCATTTGTCAAATTCATTCTGTTTTTTCATTTTTGAAGTTTTTACATTTTTACAGTTATTTAAAATTAGCTTGCAGATTTTAAATTGTTATTTTAGCCCTGTTTTTCTATTCTGTATTTCATTTTGTATTGCCAGAAGCCTCTGATACATTCTTAAGCTTCCCAAGAGACTTCTGAAAGTGTCAGAGGCCTCTAAACAACCACTTTTAGTGGCCAAAAGCCTCTAGAAGCTATTTGGTACTGCCAGAAACCTCTGAAACCTTCTTAAGCTTCCCAAGAGACTTCTAAAAGTGTCAGAGGCCTCTAAACAATCATTTTTAGTTGCCAAAATCCGCTAGAAGCCATTTTGTATTGCCAGAAGCCTCTGATACATTCTTAAGCTGTCCAAGAAACTTCTAAAAGTGTCAGAGGCTTCTAAACAACCATTTTTAGTTGCCAAAAGCCTCTAGAACCTATTTGGTACTGCCAGAAGCCTCTGAAACTTTCTTAAGCTTCCCAAGAGACTTCTAAAAGTGTCAGAGGCCTCTAAACAACCATTTTTAGTTGTCAAAAGCCTCTAGAAGCTACTTGGTACTGCCAGGAGCCTCTGAAACTTTCTTAATCTACCCAAGAGACTACTAAAAGTGTCAGAGACCTCTAAACATCCATTTTTAGTTACCAAAATTCGCTAGAAGCCATTTTGTATTTCCAGAAACCTCTGATACATTCTTAAGCTTTTAACGTTGTTTTTCTAGTTTCAAAAGTTTCAAAAAGTGTGTTTTTATAGAAATCACATTCTTGAAAATCAATTATTTAGTTATTTTTTCCTTGTTTTTCTATTCTTAAAGTTTTCAGAAATTCAAAAAATGTGTGCTTTTTAATTTGTCACTTTAATTCTGTTTTTCTAGTTTAAATGTTTTTTAAAAATCCAAAAAGTGTGTTTTTTCCATGAAAAACGAATTTCTAATGTTATTTAAGATCAATTTGCAATTTTGAATTCTACTTCACTCTGTTTTGCCAATTTTAAAAACTTTTAAAATTTCAAAAAAGTGTATTTAATTAGTAAATTAAATCTCTGAAATTTTTATAGTCATAGATTGATTTGCAATTTTGTAATTGTCATTTTCATCCTGTTTTTGAGTTATCAAACATTTTTCTTATGAAAGTGTATTCTTTGGAACTTCTACAGTCATCTAAGACGAATTTGGTACTGTACAGTTGTCATTTTGGTTGTGTTTTTGAGTTTTGAAAAATTTAAAAACTGTTTTGTGGCAACATGCGCCTGAAGTGTCTACGTTACTTTCCAAAATTGCAATTGATATCAAAATTGGAAAGTTTCCGGGTAGGGAAGAAACGTCTTTAGGAAAGTTTCTGGACGAAATCGAGAAGAGGAGAAGAAGAATGAAATTAATCAACACGTAACCTCAAAATTAATTGTTTGATTATGATTATGATATTGTTTTTGTTGATTTCCATATGATAGCACAAAAGTCTCAAATATCGAAAATAACAACTATAAGTGGAACTGAGTCAACAAAGAACGAAGACAACAACAACTTGAATATTGAATTGAATGACAACATTGACAGTTTGACACGACACCTGAAATGTCAATGATATTGTCAGTGTCAAATACAAGACAAACTTTCCGGATAGTTTCAAATGTTTTTTCCCAACTTTACCAAATAGTGGTAATGTGGCAACGTGCGTTGACCGAATTGTTGCCAAATGATTTTGTCAAAAACGCAAATTATATGTTTTGCCTGTACTATACAGGGTGGAGCAAGTTCTTGTATATGCCTCTAAATTTAAATTGTTGTACAGATTTTACAGGGTGATGTCGAACACATTTTTATATTAAATTTATAAATAGGCTATAGATAAGAAACAGCTCCACCCTGTATGTATTTAGCTTGACGTTTGTGGATCCCTGTCACTTGTCAGCTGTAGTATAACATCCACATTGGTCGCATTCGTTTTTAGCAGCGCGAGCGAGCAGAGTGTACTTGACGGCAGAATGATCAAATTTTGTCAAATTGCGTCATTGTTACGTCAAAAATGCTCTACTGTCTTCATTCACAAACTATTTCGCATTGAGGTATCACCTGAAGAAATTTGGAATAGTAAACCTTCTCATCCCACGACTTACCCAACATTTTAAACCAAAATCATGTGCAATCTGTGAAGCTGCTATGTCCTCTAAAGAGCCTGAGTCAGAAAGTAGTTTTGGTTCTATATTCACACTTTTATTAACTTTTTCATATTTGGAGTGAGCTTTTTTCACTTTTGTTAGTTTGTTTCTTGTGATTTCATGTAAGTCATCTTTGATTTTCCTCCAATAATCATTTGGTGGGTTTCTCTAATCACAAATATAGAAAGATTTTTATTTTTTCTTAAATTTGATTAGATCCCAGGTTAGATCTACTAACCTTTCGAATCAAGTATCACAAAATGAGTCAATTTGTCAAATTTTACAAATTCAAGCATCATTTCCAAGAAACCAACCCTCGTAGCTAGGTTTTGATAATTTTATATTAATATTATACCGCGAAAGGCACGATAAAAGTGAAAGTCCGTTAAATACAATATAATTTCCCTGAAATGTGCACGGTAGTTGACGCTAGATACAATTTAAGGTATTGATTTGTGACCGAATCACTTTCTCCATCTAAACTAGTGTAACTTGTCGACTAATTAATCAAGTAGAATTATTGCGTGTTTAATGAAAAAATTTCTGCATTTTTAGGGTACAAAATTATGGATCATTATGGAGTATCTGGGCGGGGGCTCCGCGTTAGACCTGATGAAAGCGGGAAATTTCGAGGAAATGCACATTGCCATTATACTTCGAGAAGTTCTCAAGGGACTGGACTATTTGCACAGTGAACGGAAACTTCACAGGGATATTAAGGCGGCCAATGTATTACTGAGCGAGATGGGGGATGTTAAACTGGCCGATTTTGGTGTAGCTGGACAGTTAACTAATACAACCAGCAAAAGAAACACTTTTGTGGGTAAGTCCACAAACTTTCACCGGTTTCAATATCTCGAAACTAATCCTGATATGATAATACTATTTTGGTTGAAAATGGTGAGGTTTTGTTTTTTGTATATCAATCCCAATACTCTGAACGGTTTCGCCGTATTACGGCTCATCAGAGAGGCTACAGGGCTTGATAACCAAAGAACAAAACCTTCGTTCCAGTATAGTCAACTGGATGCCAGAAATGATAGTTGTTGTGCAACATCTGGTGACATCTGTACTCAACTCTATGAGTTAGAAAGTACAGCGGCATCATTAATGGTGCTGTTCCTAGATATGGGAACGCCATCTGTACTTTCTAACTCATAGAGTTGAGTACAGATGTCACCAGATGTTGCGCAACAACTATGATAATACTAGATTTACGTACGAGTTTATTGTAAGAGTGATATGGGAGTTCTTTTGTTTAAAAATATCTAATCATTCTTGTCACTTTAAGTGATCCACAGTTTATCATTCGCCATGTTACTGGGTACTTACTTATTTTGCACTGTTTACACCAATTTAGTAGATTAATGTTTTGTGTTTGTATTTACAAAGCATCAATTCACAAACCAATACAAAAAGTATCAATTTACAAATTTAAAGTGACAAAAAAAACACATATAATAAAAACCATTCCAAAACACTATAGAAGTTCTAAGTTGCCTTGCAAAAACTTACAAAATAGCCTAGAAGCTTTCAAAAGCTTTTAGAATACTCTAAAGGCTTCCAAATGATTTTCAACTTATTTATAGAAGCTCTCAAAGGATTTCAACACAGTCTGAGTATTCCTGAAGTTTCCGTATGCTTCTACACCAGTTTAAGAGATTCCAAAAGTTTCCAGAACCGTCTACAAGGTTTTAAATGCCTTAAAAGCAGTCCAGAAACTTCAATGCTCTTTAAACTGGCCAAACACGTTCCAAATGATTTTCAAGTTGTCCAAAGCCGTCCAAAACAGTCTAGAAGCTTTTGGAATCCTATAAAGGCTTCCAAATGATCTTCAACTAGTCTAAAAGCTCTCAACAAATTTCAAGGCAGTCTAGAAGCTTCCGATGCTTCAAAAGCAATTTAAAAGCTTCCATAAGTTTTTAGAACAGTCCATATATTTTTAAATGCTTTAAAAGCAGTCCAAAACCTTCAATGCCACTAAAACTCTCCGAAAACCTTCCAAATGCTCCTAAAATAGTCTAAAGAGACTTCAAAATACTACAGAAACTCCAAAATGCTTCTAAAGCAATCTAAACCCTTCCAAAAAGCTTTTAGAGCAGTCTAGAAGCTCTCAAAGCATTTCAAGACAGTCTAAAAGTTTCTGTATGCTT
The DNA here is from genome assembly GCF_016097725.1 of Ips typographus. Classification (NCBI taxonomy): domain Eukaryota; kingdom Metazoa; phylum Arthropoda; class Insecta; order Coleoptera; family Curculionidae; genus Ips; species Ips typographus. The sequence continues at coordinate 2,150,687 of NC_138430.1, read as the reverse complement.
TTAGAGCACTTTAAAGTTTCTAGGACCATCTACAAGGTTTCAAATGTCTTAAAAGTTGTCCAAAATCTTCAGTGCTTCTAAAGTAGTCTAAACAGATTTCAAAACACTACAGAAACTCCAAAATTCTTCTAAAGCAGCTTTTCAAAACAGTATAGAAGCTTCCAAAAAACAATTTAAAGCTTTCAAAGAATTCTAGAATCGTCTAAGAATTTCCAAATGCCTCTAAAGCATTCCAAAACCTTCAGTATGCTTTAAACTGTCTAAAAACCTTCCAAATGCTCCTCAAGTAGTTTAAAAATGTTTTAAAACACTACGAGAACTCCAAAATGCTTCCGAAGCAATCGTAAGCCTTCCAAGACAGTCTAAAAGTTTCCAAAAGCTTCTAAATGACCTTCAGCTAGTCTAAAAGCTTCCGTATGCTTCTTAAGCAGTTTAAAAGCTTCCATAAGTTTGTAGAACCGTCCATATGTTTTAAATGCTTTAAAAGCAGTCCAAAATCTTTAATGCTACTTAAACTCTTCAAAAACCTTCCAAATGCTCCTAAAATAGTCTAAAAAGACTTCAAAATACTACAGAAACTTCAAAATGCCTCTAAAGCAATCGAAACCCTTCCATAAAGCTTTTAGAGCAGTCTACAAGCTCTCAAAACATTTCAAGACAGTCTAAAAGTTTCTGTATGCTTTTAGAGCAGTTTAAAGTTTCTAGAACCATCTACAAGGTTTCAAATGTCTTAAAAGCAGTCCAAAATCTTCAGGGCTTCTAAAGTAGTCTAAACAGATTTCAAAACACTACATAAACTCCAAAATTCTTCTAAAGCAGCTTTTCAAAACAGTATAGGATCTTCCAAAAAATTCTAGAACCGTCTAAGAGTTTCCAAATGCCTCTAAAGCATTCCAAAACCTTCAGCATGCTCTTTAAACTCTCTAAAAACTTCCAAATACTCCTCAAGTATTGTAAAAAGGTTTTAAAACACTATGGGAACTCTAAAACGCTTCCCAAGCAATCGAAAGCTTTCCAAAACGGTCTAAACAATTCCAAATGCTCTTCAAACTAGTATAGAAGCTCTCAAATTAGTCTAAAAGAACCAGAGTGATAGTTTTCAAAACAAGATCTTGATAGTTTTCAAAACAGTCTAAAATCTTCCGTACCTATACTTCTAAAGCAGTTTAACAACTTCTAGAATTCGATCTCAAAGAAAGTAAAACCAACTGCATCTCTGAAAGAGTTTTATGCTTTTTGTGAGGAAGATAATTTTGCTTTTTTTAACGATTTTAGTGTATTTTAATCCGGAATCTAGTGATATCATTGTATTAATTATCCGCAAAATCAGTAATCTGGAACTGAAAGTATGACGCTAATATTGCAACATAATTTTAGCCTGATTACGGAGGATTGATGATACTGATTGCTATGGAGGGACACTTTTGATATGTTCATCTCCTAACTAGTCCAAACAAAGTTACGAAGTAAAAAATTGTGTTTCAAGCATGAACATTTGTTTCCTAGACTAATATAGTGAATGTTGTTTATTTTAATATTGAATTTTTTCAGGTACACCATTCTGGATGGCCCCAGAGGTAATCAAACAATCAGCGTACGATTCCAAGGCGGACATATGGTCGTTAGGTATTACGGCCATTGAATTAGCAAAAGGCGAACCGCCCAACTCGGAATTACATCCGATGAGGGTGTTGTTCTTGATACCGAAAAACAATCCGCCACAGCTGACGGGTAGCTACAGTAAACAGTTCAAAGACTTTGTCGAGGCGTGTTTGAACAAGGATCCTGAAAATGTGCGTAGTAAATTGTACACACCGAATCGGCGAATTAAAATAAATGTTATTTCCCCGTAGAGACCTACGGCCAAAGAATTGCTCAAATACCCGTTCATTAGGAAGGCAAAGAAAAATTCATACTTAATAGATTTAATTGATCGATACAAGAAATGGAAATGCACCAGGAATGAGGGTAGCGAAACTGAATCGGAACCTTCTGACTCGTAAGTATTTTTAACGTTCACTTTTAATTTTTAATAGGCTGACATATATTATTTATTAATTAGTTACATATTGAATAACGTTCATTAAATTATGTTGAAACTAGTAATATTGTCTAACTTTTCAGAATTAACATTTTAGTAGGGATTTAACTACCGGTAAAGTAAATGTTTTGCTTTATCAGGAAAATCTGACCTAGTAAATTACAAATATTGTGTTTCTGGCAAATGAAATTTTGCCACTTTTCTCCCTGATTGTACCGAATTTTATTATGTCTTTTCAGGTTATTTGGATAAGAAACTTAATGATTCCAAAAATGTGCTTAAAACAGTCATTTTTTTACTTTGAGTGGGTTTTACAGACGATTTTTTTTCTGACTGTCCAAATTGTGACACCACTTTTCTCCCTGACTGTTTTTTCAGGTTATTGGATAAGAAATTCAATGAGGATTCCAAAAATGTGCTTAAAACAGTCATTTTCTCAATCCAAGTGGGTTTTACTGACGATTTTCTTTCTGACTGTCCTTTTAAACTGTGTTTCTGACAGTCCAAATTGTGGCACCACTTTTCTCCCTGACTGTACCAATTTTGTTATGTTTTTTCAAGTTATTGGATAAGAAATTTAATGAGGATTCCAAAAATGTGCTAAAACTGTCATTTTTTTACTTCAAGTGGGTTTTACAGGTCGTTTTGTCCCTGACTGTCCTTTCAAACTGTGTTACAGGCAGTCCAAATTTTGACACCACTTTTCTCCCTGACTGTACCAATTTTGTTATGTTTTTTCAAGTTATTGGATAAGAAATTTACTGAGGATTCTAAAAATGTGCTTAAAACAGTCATCTTCTTACTTCAAGTGGGTTTTACTGACGATTTTGTTTCTGACTGTCCTTTTAAACTGTGTTTCAGGCAGTCAAATTTTGACACCACTCTTTTCCCTGACTGTACCAATTTTGTTATGTTTTTTCAAGTTATTGGATAAGAAATTTAATGAGGATTCCAAAAATGTGCTTAAAACTGTCATTTTCTCATTTTAAGTCGGTTTTACAGGCGATTTTGTCCCTGACTGTCCTTTCAAACTGTGTTTCAGGCAGTTCAAATTTTGACACCCCTTTTCTCCCTGATTGTACCAATTTTGTTATGTTTTTTCCAGTTATTGGATAAGAAATTTAATGAGGATTCCAAAAATCTGCTTAAAACTGTCATTTTCTCATTTTAAGTCGGTTTTACAGGCGATTTTGTCCCTGACTGTCCTTTCAAACTGTGTTTCAGGCAGTCCAAATTGTGACACCACTTTTCTCTCCGACTGTACCAATTTTGTTATGTTTTTTCAAGTTATTGGATAAGAAATTTAATGAGGATTCCAAAAATGTGCTTAAAACAGTCATTTTCTTATTTTAAGTGGGTTTTACAGACAATTTTGTCAGTTTTCTGTCACTTTTAACTTTGACACCGCTTTTCTCACTGACTACTAAAATGTTTTTTCAAGTTAATGAATAGGAAATTTAATGAGGATTCCAAAAATGTGCTTAACAGTGGAAAAAATCAGGGTGGAGAAAAGTTTTCTTGCAGTATTCGATACAAAACATGTTTCTGAGAGTTGTAACAGTTTGACAATTGTCAGTAAATTATTGGTAATTTAAAAATTGTTTTAATAATAATATTTTCAGATTCGTGTCATTTTTCCCATCTCAAAAACATATTATTTGTTATAATTTAAACATCAAAAAACTGACAATTTTTTTAGAAATGTTACTTGTTCATCAATCTCATTTGGTACACAAGAATCACTTTGTCACAAAAAATTCTGAATTATTTATAAAGCAAAATCATCAAAACCACCTTTTGATTTAGAACTTTATTTTTCAGCCATAACAGAAAAATGATATCTTTCAAGCAAATTTCAATTAGACTGGTGAAATTGCAATTTACTGCTAAAATTGGTAAATTTTTCTGACACTGAATTTTACTTTACCGGTAAATAACCGGTCACGGTAAATTTACGCCCATCACCACATTTTAGTGTTCATACTTCTATTATTAGATACCTAATTCGATTACAGCCCAGCCTACATTATCGGGAAGTAGTTAATCCGAACAATAGTAGATTCGGAAGTGAACTATTTAATTATTATTGTTTTCTTTGTCTCGAGACGACAAAACGATCAATTAATATTTAATCAGGAGTAATTGAATGCAAATCGGATGAGTAAGGGTATTGTTCAACTTACAAAATTATGTATGGGATAGTATACAAAAGTATGACTAATCTATAATAGAATTAATTTATGCTAAGTGTACACTGTAGAGAGAGTTCCTGGCGCCATCTTTTTTTAGTAACAATAATCAAATTTAAATTCTAAAAACAATGCAAAAGAATCAAGAATTTTTCTTTTACTTTACTAAAATAAAAAAGGCAACTGCTTTTGAGGTTACTGGCGCTTTTTGAGACTGATTTTACAGGTTTATTCCTTTCCTTTTATGTCCATTTGCAAAAGTTGTTTTTTAAGGATCTTTAGTGTGTATTTTACTTAATTATTTCAAATTTGTAGAGAGGATCCTAAACAAGACAGTGATCTAGAGTCAACCGACTGGGTCATGACGGTGAAGGGCAACAATATGAAAATACATTCGGAAGAAATAACGACCTCGAATCAAAAGAATACAAACTATCAAAACGGATCGGGACCTGCAGTAGCGCGATCGCCACCTATCGGAATTGATTCCAATTTAAATCATTGCAAGCCGGAAACTATACAGGTAAGATGATTTAATTCAGTCAAATGTCAAAAGTTTTAATCTTGTTTTGTTTCGAAATGACTAATCTGGATTATTATTGATCGAGAAGTACGTTCACTTATCGTTCATACACACTCAAAGATCTTTTGTCTCTAGTTATTCATTTGAATGATACGAGAAAAACAAAGATGTAAAAGATGACGTCATTTCAGAAAAGCAAAAATTCCAATTATAGTGACAGTGACGTAATAATTTGTCGTTTCCTTTCCACTATTTTGGAACTTTGACGTCATTGACGTTCGAACCATAAAATTCGTTAATGTTCGTACTGTTTCGGGGCAGACGCTGTCTGCGCGACAGTTCACAGTTTTGTTATATTTTTTTTGAGAATTTTCTGTAATTGTATTTTATAATATTATGATAATCAAATGCCCAAAAAGGCTAAAGGAGTTCTAATAACTTTAGCCAGTGATACAACCATCACCGGGGGCAGCCGACAATCACAAAGAAAGAGAGCATCAGCCCAATTACAGAGACCGAGACAAAGACAGGGAGAAACGTTTATCTGTGCCGCAGGTTTCGACAAAGGAGCCCAGCCCGTTAGAACATAGAGACAATATTGCGTCAGTGGACACGAAAGGTTAGTAAAAATTTATGATATTTGGTCCAAATGTCCAAATAATTCAACAAAACACTAATTTTTCTTAGTTGAACATCAAAAAACTGAAAATCTGAAATAAATTTTGCTACTGGTTTGCCCCTAAAAATTATTTATTAACCAAAGATTTGGCAACATGCTGTCATTGTCAGAAAATATACATTTTTATTCTCAGTGGGCCATGTTCTCAAGTATTATAACTTTCAAGTCTAAAAAATATCTGAAATGCATTTGTTGCTACTGGTTCACTACTAAAAATTATTTATTAACCTCACATTTGGTAACGTAACACCAGTGACAGTAAAAATGTAAATTTTGCGATGTGACATCTGTCACTGTCAGAAAATATACATTTTTATTCTCAGTGGGTCATGTTGCCAAGTGTTATTAACTGTTAAGTCTAAAAAACATCTAAAATGCATTTGTTGCTACTGGTTTGTCTCTAAAAATGATTTATTAACGTCACATTTGGCAACGTGACACCAGTGACAGTAAAAATGTACATTTTGCGATGTGACATCTGTCACTGTCAGGAAATATACATTTTTATTCTCAGTAAGCCATGTTGGCAAGTGTGATAACTTTCAAGTCTAAAAAACATCTGAAATGCATTTGTTGCTACTGGTTTGTCTCTAAAAATTATTTATTAACCTCACATTTGGCAACGTGACACCAGTGACAGTAAAAATGTAAATTTTACGATGTGACATCTGTCACTGTCAGGAAATATACATTTTTATTCTTAGTGGGCCATGTTGCCAAGTGTTATAACTTTCAAGTCTAAAAAACATCTAAAATGCATTTGTTGCTACTGGTTTGTCTCTAAAAATGATTTATTAACGTCACATTTGGCAACGTGACACCAGTGACAGTAAAAATGTACATTTTGCGATGTGACATCTGTCACTGTCAGAAAATATACATTTTTATTCTCAGTGGGTCATGTTGCCAAGTGTTATTAACTGTTAAGTCTAAAAAACATCTAAAATGCATTTGTTGCTACTGGTTTGTCTCTAAAAATGATTTATTAACGTCACATTTGGCAACGTGACACCAGTGACAGTAAAAATGTACATTTTGCGATGTGACATCTGTCACTGTCAGGAAATATACATTTTTATTCTCAGTAAGCCATGTTGGCAAGTGTGATAACTTTCAAGTCTAAAAAACATCTGAAATGCATTTGTTGCTACTGGTTTGTCTCTAAAAATTATTTATTAACGTCACATTTGGCAACGTGACACCAGTGACAGTAAAAATGTAAATTTTGCGATGTGACATCTGTTACCATCAGGAAATATACATTTTTATGCTTAGTGGGCCATGTTGCCAAATATTATGACTTTCAAGACTAAAAAACATCTGAAATTGCATTTATTGCTACTGGTTTGTCTCTAAAAATTATTTATTAACGTCACATTTGGCAACGTGACACCAGTAACAGTAAAAATGTAAATTTTGCGATGTGACATCTGTCACTGTCAGGAAATATACATTTTTATTCTCAGTGGGCCATGTTGCCAAGTGTTATTAACTTTCAAGTCTAAAAAACATCTAAAATGCATTTGCTGCTACTGGTTTGTCTCTAAAAATGATTTATTAACGTCACATTTGGCAACGTGACACCAGTAACAGTAAAAATGTAAATTTTGCGATGTGACATCTGTCACTGTCAGGAAATATACATTTTTATTCTCAGTGGGCCATGTTGCCAAGTGTTATAACTTTCAAGTCTAAAAAACTTTTGAAATGCATTTGTTGCTACTGGTTCACTACTAAAAATTATTTATTAACGTCACATTTGGCAACGTGACACCAGTGACAGTAAAAATGTAAATTTTGCGATGTGACATCTGTCACTGTCAGATAATATACATTTTTATTCTCAGTGGGCCATGTAGCCAAGTGTGATAACTGTCAAGTCTAAGAAACACCTGAAATTGCACTTGTTGCTACTGGTTTACCCCTAAAAGTCTTTTATTAACAAAACATTTGACAACAGTGGCAGTAAAAATATGAATTTGATGATGTGACATCTGTCACTGTCAGATAATATACATTTTTATTCTCACAAAGGCTAGTTATGACGTCGCCAGCATTTAATTTGGTTTAGACTCTATCTGTAGGCCTGATGAATTAAATTTGATTTTTAAATGTTGATTTTTTAATTACTGACCCGTATTTTGTGAGTAAATAATGACGTCACTCCTATTTTCTTTGGTTTAACATCTACCTGGAGACTTAAGTGTGTTTTTTCAGTCTTGTGCTGTATTTATCAATAAAATGATGGCGTCACCGCAATTTCCTTTGATTCAGACCGTTTAAATGTCTCCAAGAGAAAAATCATCATTTTGTGCACTTTATTTTTGTACTAAATTTTTCAAATGACCATGCCAAAATAAATGATACCACCTCCACCAAACCAATTGACTCATCCCAGGTGACTCGTTTGTTACATTAATTAAATAATTTTCATATAATTTGTGTAGTTTTTCCAAAACAGTTTAACCTTAAAAAAACCGTTGTATTTTATTGTATTTTAGAGAGCAAAAAGTTAAACAGAAAATCAGCTTCGAGCGGTTCAGCGCAAGGCAAAAGCGATGGACGACCCTCCACCTTAACTGGTTTTATTAATCCTCTGATAAAGGACTTGCAGAGGCGGCATCACTATAACGGTAAGTTCAAATTCACTTTATTAATAACTTGCAATGTTAGTAAGGCTTAATTCGGCTTATCACCACAGTTCGTTTTAATGGTAAATCTAATTTGTTGATCAACCTTATCAACGTGCTTTTTAAATATATTTCAGAAATGATACTTAACTAAGAATTAACTAGAAGTTTGACTATGTAAACTGACACTTAGATGTTTGATAGTTGATGATTCTTACCGCAAAACACTTCACCTGAAGTTAATAAGGCTCAATTTTGCTTCTCAACACTGACTTAATATTATGGTAAATCTTGTTAAGATCATGAGTCGTTTTAACGTTAAATTAGTTCTTGTTCTCAGTTAACTACAAGTTTAAATAAACTGTATAAAATGGACTTTCAGTACTCTTACCACAAAAATTTCACTTTTACATGTTTCAGTTGAAATGTAAGTCTGAACTTACACACAAATTCAACACAGTTCGAAAAAATAACTAACTTATAAATTGACAGTAAACTTGACAGTTGGAACGTTAAGAGACACTTCAATACTTTGACTGCATTGATTTTCAAGCTCCACGGAGCGAGTAGAGCGTTTTTGACGTCACGATGACCTAATTTGGCAAAACCATAATTTAACCAATTGTCAAACTACGTCATTATGACGTCAAAGAAGCGCTGCTCGCTCCATGGAGCCTGAAAATGAATGCGGCCTTTGCTTGCTTCACGTGACAGCTGTCATAACTGTTAAAACTCACTCATCAGTAACCTGAAAGTATAAAATGTCAAATAGATGGGATTCTTTGACAAATTGCACTTTAAGTGGTGTTTACAGCTCTATGGAGTCAAACTTGACAGTTGGAACGTTAAGGAACACTTTCATGCTTTGTTTACGTCACGTGACAGCTGTCATAACTGTCAAAATTCACTCACCAGTAACCTGAAAGTATAAAATGTCAAATAGATGGGATTCTTTGACAAATTGCACTTTAAGTGGTGTTTACAGCTCTATGGAGTCAAACTTGACAGTTGGAACGTTAAGGAACACTTTCATGCTTTGTTTACGTCACGTGACAGCTGTCATAACTGTCAAAATTCACTCACCAGTAACCTGAAAGTATAAAATGTCAAATAGATGGGATTCTTTGACAAATTGCACTTTAAGTGGTGTTTACAGCTCTATGGAGTCAAACTTGACAGTTGGAACGTTAAGGAACACTTTCATGCTTTGTTTACGTCACGTGACAGCTGTCATAACTGTCAAAATTTACTCACCAGTAACCTGAAAGTATAAAATGTTAAATAGATGGGTTTCTTTGACAAATTGCACTTTAAGTGGTGTTTACAGCTCTATGGAGTCAAACTTGACAGTTGGAACGTTAAGGAACACTTTCATGCTTTGTTTACGTCACGTGACAGCTGTCATAACTGTCAAAATTCACTCACCAGTAACCTGAAAGTATAAAATGTCAAATAGATGGGATTCTTTGACAAATTGCACTTTAAGTGGTGTTTACAGCTCTATGGAGTCAAACTTGACAGTTGGAACGTTAAGGAACACTTTCATGCTTTGTTTACGTCACGTGACAGCTGTCATAACTGTCAAAATTTACTCACCAGTAACCTGAAAGTATAAAATGTTAAATAGATGGGTTTCTTTGACAAATTGCACTTTAAGTGGTGTTTACAGCTCTATGGAGTCAAACTTGACAGTTGGAACGTTAAGGAACACTTTCATGCTTTGTTTACTTCACGTGACAGCTGTCTTAACTGTCAAAACTCACTCACCAGTAACCTGAAAGTATAAAATGTCAAATAGATGGGATTCTTTGACAAATTGCACTTTAAGTGGTGTTTACAGCTCTATGGAGTCAAACTTGACAGTTGGAACGTTAAGGAACACTTTCATGCTTTGTTTACGTCACGTGACAGCTGTCATAACTGTCAAAATTCACTCACCAGTAACCTGAAAGTATAAAATGTCAAATAGATGGGATTCTTTGACAAATTGCACTTTAAGTGGTGTTTACAGCTCTATGGAGTCAAACTTGACAGTTGGAACGTTAAGGAACACTTTCATGCTTTGTTTACGTCACGTGACAGCTGTCATAACTGTCAAAATTTACTCACCAGTAACCTGAAAGTATAAAATGTTAAATAGATGGGTTTCTTTGACAAATTGCACTTTAAGTGGTGTTTACAGCTCTATGGAGTCAAACTTGACAGTTGGAAAGTTAAAAAACACTTCAATACTTTGCTTACTTCACGTGACAGCTGTCTTAACTGTCAAAACTCACTCACCAGTAACCTGAAAGTATAAAATGTCAAATAGATGGGTTTCTTTGACAATTTGCACTTTAAGTGGTGTTTACAACTCCATGGAGTCCTACATAATGTTTCTTTATTTCAAATTACATATTTATAGTACATAAAATGAAATATCGTTAATAAATCAATAGTGGGATGCTGCTTTTACCTATCTTACTGTAATATCCGCAATGCCAACATAAACCAAAAGAAAGGGTCACTCATTACTTACTTAGATCCAATTTCTACCTTGTAGTTTGTTATAATATTCCTGTGTACAATATGGCTCCATTTTAATTAACAATGATTTTAGCTCTTTCTTAAAAAATATTACGTTGGTTTGATTCTTAAGTGACAATGGCAAACTATTATATAACTTACATACAAGAATAATATGGACCGTTTACAGTTTTTACACACTACTAGATCTGGTATTATATTGACGTACTTGGGTCATGTTGACCTTATCTTTATGCTTATATACAAACATTAAACATTCAAAAATGTACACACCAATTATTGTTAACACATTTAGTTCTTTAAAAACACCTCTACAGCTAGTTATTGGACTCATTTTCCGTATTATTCGAATAACCCTTTTTTGTATTACAAAAACCTTCTGTATTCTAAAATCACTTCCCCATAAAAATTATTCCGTATCGCAATACAGATTCGAAGTTTGCATGATATACAGGGTGGTCCAGTTTTAAATGTCAATAATTCACCATTCATTAGTCCATCAAAAAATAAGTTAACATACATTATGTCATTTTCCTGAAAAATGCTTCTCAAGGAAAATACAGTCCAAAAAAGTTCTGTCTAAAAAATCGGTTTCTTGTCATAACTGTCAAACCGCTAGAGCAATTTTAATCAAATTTACACCAAATACATATGAAATTAATTGTCATTATGTGATGTTAATGACGGTTGTCGAAACTGTCCAGTGGTGTAAATACAGAAAGATGGTTTAAATTTTTCTGCCTAATAAAATAGTAACGTAGAGAATAACGTTACTGGATATTTTTCAAAAATTTCAGTTTTTTTTTTTACTTTATTTGTTCAATTTGACAAAATAAGTATCTCTTAAAATTAAAATTGACTTATCAACTAGTAAATTTACTTTGAAACGGTGAAAATTGACTTGAGAGGCTTAAAAATTGTCTTTGTAACCAGTTTTCACAGTTTTCGGACAAATTGAAAGACTTTAGGCTTGACAATTGACTTGGAAACTGTGAAAATTGACCTGAGAAGCTTAAAAACTGTCTTTGTAGTAAGTCGTTATAGTTTTCAGATAAGTTGAAAAACTTTAGTATTGAAAATTGAATTGTAGCCATGAAAAACTACTTTATGTAGAATTTTTGACTACAAATTCACACATTTCAACCTTGAAAATGGACACCAAAAAGTGACTCTGAACCAATGAAAAGTGACATCAAAAGCTTAAAATTTGCATTTGAAGTAAGTTTTCATAATTTGAAAATACATTTCAATATTTTAGTCTTGAAAATAGTCTTAAATACAGGATATTGACATTAGATTCATGAAAATTGACTTGAAGACTAACTTTTCAAGTTTTTTTACTTTGTTTTTCATTTTGTTAGAACTCTGGACTATTTTTAGGGATTTAAGACTGCTTTCAGCTTGGAAAAACGAGTTTTAGGGTTATCTTCATCAAGTTTTTGACATAGCAGACTTAAAAAAACATTTTTACATCTTCCATGGGCTTAAAAATGTATTAAATTGACTGCTAGGTTCATTGTGCTTTAAAACTGAAAAATCGAATTTTAAACTATTTTTTATAGTTAAAGTTAAGTTTCAAACTCTTCATTGCTGAAATTAAACAATTTTGGCATTAAATGCTACGATATTAGTCTTGAACATTAATTATTATTAGAATGAAATTAGTTCGAAAATTCGGACTGATACCAGTGTTTAATTGAATAATAAAAACTACTACTTCTTTAATAAAAAAAAGTTTGAATTGAATGATCAGTCTAAAAAACTACCTAAAGTCTAAAAAATTGAACGCCAGTATATTTTTGGACTAAAAATCCTGTTTTTAGACTATTTTCAGTGTCAAAAATTAACTAGTAAACCTCCCAGATGACCAGATTTGAATCCTTTTGAACCATTTTAAAGGAAAAAATACAATAACCCAAGTAGACATATTTGTCAATTTTGAAAAATATTCAGTGAGCGTGGAAAATAAAGACTATCCCCCCCTATATCTACGCGTCTAAACAATTTTGACGAATGTTATTCACATCACATAACGAACACTTATTTCATAATTACTTGTTCCAAATTTGATCAAAATTGCTTCAACGGTCTGACATTTGTAGCAAAAATACGATTTTTTAAACTGAACTTTAGAGGTCTGTGTCTTCCTTAGGAAGCGTTCTTCAGGAAAATGACACAATGCAAGTCAACTTATTTTTTGATTAGCTATCAAATGGTGAATTATTGACACTTAAAACTGGACCACCTTGTATATAAAATCTCATAAAATAAATCACTATAAACTATCTTTATGAGGATGCGTTTGAATCGATTTCTTCGAAAAGCGGTAAGTTTGTTGTGCCGTTTATCAAGGTTTACAACTTACTAGCCAACAAACATTTTTCTTAAAAAAAAACAGCTAGGACAATTTATAAATCCATCTGTAGACCTCTGCTAGATTATGGAAATGTATTGAGGATAAACGCTACTGAGAAAAGCAAACAACACATACAGACCACTGAACAAATTGCACTAAGACTAATTACAAAAGTTAGACTTCCCAATAACCCTTTACATAATTCATCCAACGAACTCCTTTATGAACGCACACAAATGACAAAAATTTCAAAAGACTGCTACAAATTCAAACTAAATAGAAAAACAACCCTAACAACTGGGTGTGTATTCTTGAAAGGAGGGAAGGGAATTATCAAGAGAAAGGTCTGTAGAATGTGACAGGAACCCTCAATTGTCTGCTGTTTTCAAGAATTAGGGCCCTGGACTATACTTGCCCCTCTTTGTCTAAGAAGACAAACGAGACATTCCCGATTTTCTTTTTCCTTCTGCCCTATTGGAACTTAGATTTAAGCTGTAAATTAAATTTTGATTTTTTTTTTTGTAAGTAACTTTCTGTTTATTAATTAAAATGTATCCCGACAATCCTTTTTTCTACGAATGTTTGCAAATAAGCTACTTTGCATACGTAAAAGTGTGTGCAAAGTGGCACTTTCTCGCACACTTTTTAAAATGCTGATTATACCTTGCAACAGTGGTTTTATATAGACTATTAAACACAATGTGGTCAAAGTATTCAACGCTCAAAAATGTAATAAAAATAAAAAGAGACATCGATATCGGTGAATTTTATAAGCTCACTGCATTTCTGAAAAAGCAAAATGTTGGTTTTAAACCTAAAAAGGCGAAAATTTTTACAAAAGAAGAAATATTCAGTTTTATGAACTCCGCACCAGATGAAATTTACCTGTTAATTAAAGTTGCCACTATATTCGGACTTGCTGGTGCATGTCGAAGGGAAGAGCTAGCCAATTTAACCACTACAGATATTGAAGACAAAGGAAACCTCATAATTGTTAAAATTAGGGATTCCAAAAATCATACAGCAAGAAACTTTATAATATCAGAAGAAGTTCATAACGGAACCTACCTGCAACTGTACAGAAGATACACCGGCCTACGTCCAAAAAAGTCAAACAATCGTTTTTTCCTAGTTTACAGAAAGGGTAAATGTTTTTCGCAAAATGTTGGAGTAAACAGTTTTGGAAAAATGCCTTCTGAAATAGCTATTTTTTTGAAATTGCCAAATCCAGAACTCTACACAGGGCACAGTTATCGTCGATCATCGGCAACGTTCCTGGCCGATTCTGGAGAAGGAATCACTGACTTAAAACGCTTGGGGGGTTGGAAATCGACTACGGTAGCTGAAGAATACATTGATGAATCCACAAGTTATGAAAAAGGATTAAGTAACAAAATTCTGACCTTCAATCCTAAAGAAAGTGAAGCAGTTCCAAGTCCCAGTATTTTACCTTCAGTTGCTCAATCTGCGATCAATTTAAAAAACGCGACCAACTGTACATTTAACATTAATGTTGTTAATAACAATAAATAGTTATAAGTTGTTGTTTTTAATATCAATAAAAATTAAAAACAAAATGTATAGATATTTCATTCGTAGAAAAAATATTGTTCCTAACACGTGTGCAAAGTAGTTTTTTATTATACTTAACAGAAAATACTACATTTTCAACTGTTTATAAAATACAGTAAATATGACATTTTCGGAACAGCGCACGGAAATTTTTTCCCGATCCCTCTTTCCGTGCGCTTAATAATAAACATAGATATCCATGATACTAGATATCCTATGGCAACCCGAAGAAAAAAAAGAAACGAGTAATGTGTCTATAGCAACGATTTATTTATTAATGACAAATTTTATTTTCTGTCAGTGAAAATTAAGTATTTATGTATTTATTACATTTTGCAAAAATGAATCCAGATTGTGAAGAAAATCGGGATATTCCCGAAAATATCTTACAACGAGCGGCAGAAGTGAGTGCAGATTTATTACGAGTGAAATCCAGGTTGAGATATGAACAAGAATATAACAGTTTTACCGAATGGCGGACTCAGAAACGAATCAAAATTGTGAGTGACGATATTCTTTTAGTATATTTTTCTGAAAAAGCCAACACTATGAAATCCTCCACTTTATGGAGTCGATTCTCTATGTTAAAGAGTTGTTTGGCAATAAAAGAAAATACTCACCATCAATATCCAAAAACGATTGCTTTTTTGAAACGACAAGCTGTAGGATATACCAAAGAAATCCAAGATTCTTACAGAAGAACAAGTAACCAAATTTTTATGTGAAGCTTCAGATGGAGAATATCTACTAGCAAAAGTAATTTTAGTGTTTGGCATCTTCGGTGCATGCCGCAGAGATGATTTAATACGTTTGAGTTTAGATGATGTGGAAGATAACGGGCGTTTCCTTGTCGTGTTCTTACGAGATGGAAAAACTCACAGGTCAAGAAGTTTTACCATTACCAATGAAAATTGCAAATTCGATCCCTGTACAATTTACCGTAAATACGCAGATCTCCGCCCTAAACATATGGAGAGTAGAAGATTATTTGTTGCATACCGAAACCAAAGATGTTACGCTCAACATGTTGGGTCCCATACTATCAGTGGTATTCCAAAACTTGTTGCAAAATACCTAAAACTAAAAAATCCCGAAGAATATACCGGACATGGGCTAAGGCGTTCTTCGGCAACCATGTTGGTGGAAAAGGGCGGTGATTTGCTCACTTTGAAAAGACACGGAGGATGGCTTTCTTCCAATGTAGTAGAAGGATATGTAGAAGAGTCCATACAAAGAAAAATTGAAGTATCACGGAAGTTGTTTAGCCCTTGTAACTTGGAAACTACAACATCTGTAACAGTCAATCAAGAGAACCAAAGCACACACGAACACTCCGCTTCAACATCTTTAGCAAAGTCTTTAGTTCAACAAAAAGAAATGCAAAAGGGATTGAGCTTCAACAATAATACGAATTGTACAATAAATATTACTATTAATAATAACGGTTCTGTCCAAAATTAATTTTCTTAGAATTACCTACTTGTATTTTTTTTGTTAATTTGAGTTGTATGTACTTACATTTTTACTGTTATAAAAATAAAAATAAATATTCCCGATTTTCTTAATAATTTTTGGCGATATTTTTTGTTTATGTTGATTTCAGGTACCTAAGTATAATAAAAAATATCGTTCATTACTCGTCCAGAAATGGATTTTCCGTTCTTGCATGACTTCCCGTGTTCGGCTGCGCCTCACACGAGAATTTGTCACGCGCGCACGGAAAAATCCTCATTTCTGTACTGGTAATGAAATATACTATTCCCGCACTTGAAGCTTATCCGTCTAACTGCTTTCGCGTGTGGGAAAACATAACTTTGCACACTGAATAGGAAAACTACTATTATTATGTTAAATCAACTAGCATGAGAAAGAAACAGTATCTACATAAAAAAGTATCAACTTCTAATTTGCCTGCACTTGGCATTAGTGGTAATGGACAGTGGTCGTGGACAAAGTATAGTATTATCCTCGTTTTTTATGGCCGGGAGATTTGGGTCCCTCGCCTGCGGCTCGTGACGTAAACATCCCCCTTAGGGATTAATGGCTATCATAAAAAGCTCGTTGAATAATAAACTATTTTTTAAATTTACGAGTTTTGATCAGTAAATTAGATAATAAAAAAGCTTCCACTTATCAAAACGATCAAGAAACACCGCTCTAGATAATTACTCTTTGGATTATTCACTTATTGTCATTGTGTGTTTATTTTTCAGGAAGAAGCGCAGAAAGTTCTCACAAATCGAGCGACGCAATCGAAGAACTGAAGAACGCGTTCGAATTAGCGGAGCGAACGTGTCCAGGCATCAGCGACATGTTCGTTTCAGAGTTGGTTCAAAAATTAGTGCCATCCATACCTGGTCATAAGTTAAAAGGCGTACTGGACAAATTAAAGTAAGAAATCCCGGTTTTATATTATTAATTGTCTGATCCGTAATGTGATTTTGTTCTTTCAGAGATTCAACATAGACTATTAGAAGGGTTAACTGATTTCAAAGTTCATAGTGTTTTCTACACGTAATATTTACATGACAATATTCTTGTGTCTGTTTTTAACTTAGTAAAAACACGTTTAATAAAAAACCAGTTGATTGCAAATTTGTATACGGGTTTAGTAACGTTAAAACTCACTAACAGACATTTGTCACAAATTTAGTTTAAGTTATTGGCAACGTTTCTACGGTGTATTAACTATTAATTAATTTACACATTAACTGAACTTGCGCACTGGGAGAGTGCTATATTAAATCCGTGTACGAATTCGTGCATGTTTAAACTTAACAATTCACGTTAGAATGCATGTTTTTTCGAGATTTTGATAGATCAGACTTATTTTTTGTTTAATCATTGCCAAGTCCAAGTCAGGTTTGTTGTATATATTGTATATCTAGTGTAACTTAAGCTATTTTTTTCTTGCAATGTATTTTTTAGATGTGTATATATACTATATAGATTATTTTTAATTATAGAAAGGTGTCACTTTGATCAGAACGGTATAGAAGGTTTGTGATTTAACGACTGTTATTAATAATTTATTAAATGATGTTTTACACCCTAAAATTGTTTTATTTTAAAGTAAAAATCAGATATATTTTAGCAACTCCTTCGCTAATTGTCAAGAAAATTTAAAATACCCCTTGCACTTTCTGTGCTCCTGATAAAAAATTCATTTTTTGTCAGTTTTGAAGAAAGTCTAGTTTTGTATCAGGACAGCAGGAACGTAACGAGACATATTTTTAGCTTTTTCTAATACATTGTTCCTTCGCCAATTGTCAAGAAAACTTAAAACACCTCCTGCACCTTCTGTGCTCCTAATAGAAAATTCAATTTTTGCAGAAAATCTAATTTTGTATCAGGAGAGCAGGAACGCAACGAGGTAAATTTTTAGCTTTTTCTAATACATGATTCCTTCGCCAATTGTCAAGAAAACTTAAAATACCTCCTGCACCTTCTGTACTCCTAATGAAAATTCAATTTTTGCAGAAAATCTAATTTTGTATCAGGAGAGCAGGAACGCAACGAGGTAATTTTTTAGCTTTTTCTAATACATGGTTCCTTCGCCAATTGTCAAGAAAACTTAAAATACCTCCTGCACCTTCTGTACTCCTAATGAAAATTCAATTTTTGCAGAAAATCTAATTTTGTATCAGGAAAACAGGAACGCAACGAAGTAAATTTTTAGCTTTTTCTAATACATGGTTCCTTCGCCAATTGTCAAGAAAACTTAAAATACCTCCTGCACCTTCTGTGCTCCTAATAGAAAATTTAATTAAGGTAAATGTTTAGCTTCTACTAATACTTGGTTCCTTCGCCAATTGCCAAGAAAACTTAAAACACCTCTTGCACTTTCTATGCTCCTAATAGAAAATTCAATTTTTGCAGAAAATCTAATTTTGGATCAGGAGAGCAGGAACGCAACGAGGTAATTTTTTAGCTTTTTCTAATACATGATTCCTTCGCCAATTGTCAAGAAAACTTAAAATACCTCCTGCACCTTCTGTGCTCCTAATGAAAATTCAATTTTTGCAGAAAATCTAATTTTGTATCAGGAGAGCAGGAACGCAACGAGGTAATTTTTTAGCTTTTTCTAATACATGGTTCCTTCGCCAATTGTCAAGAAAACTTAAAATACCTCCTGCACCTTCTGTGCTCCTAATAGAAAATTAAATTAAGGTAAATGTTTAGCTTCTACCAATACTTGGTTCCTTCGCGATTTGTCAAGAAAATTTAAAATACCTCCTGCACTTTCTATGCTCCTAATAGAAAATTCAATTTTTGCAGAAAATCTAATTTTGGAGCAGGAGAGCAGGAACGTAACGAGGTAAATTTTTAGCTTTTTCTAATACATGGTTCCTTCGTCAATTGTCAAGAAAACTTAAAATACCTCCTGCACCTTCTGTGCTCCGAATAGAAAATTTAATTTTTGCAGAAAATCTAATTTCTGCAAAAATTTGTCAAGAAAACTTAAAATACCTTCTGCACCTTCTGTGCTCCTAATAGAAAATTCAATTTTTGACAGTTTTACAGAAAATTTAATTTTGTATCAGGAGAGCAAGAACGCAACGAGGTAAATTTTCAGCTTTTTCTAATACATTGTTCCTTCGCCAATTGTCAAGAAAACTTAAAATACCTAATGCACCTTCTGTGCTCCTAATAGAAAATTAAATTAAGGTAAATGTTAAGCTTCTACTAATACTTGGTTCCTTCGTCAATTGTCAAGAAAACTTAAAATACCTTCTGCACCTTCTGTGCTCCTAATAGAAAATTCAATTTTTGTCAGTTTTGCAGAAAAATTCTTGAATTTGTATCAGGAGAGCAGGAACGTATGAAGGTAAATGTTTAGCTATTTTTAATACATGGATGTCCCTTCGCCAATTGTCAAGAAAGCCTAATTTTACCTCTTACACTTTCTGCTCTCCTGGTACAATTTTCACTTATCTTGACATTGGGCGAATTTCAAGACACGCAAATAAAACACCAACTAACCAGATGCAAAATTTTAATAAACATCCATAATACTTAATATAAAAGTTATAATTAATATCGTTTAAATTGTCCTGTTGTAGTACGTGTTTACCGTATTTCAAGTTTCAACAGCAAAACAGATACCACCTACAGACTAATCAAACATGCAAACCTTTTAAAATTTGTAGGTTTTCTTAAAAGAAATCAATGTGTACAATATTTTCGAAAACCAAATATCAAGAGGCTTTAAAAAATGTTCCCGCACCTTAAATACGAATTTTAAAAAACATTCACTCATTGCACGCAGAGCGAATTATCATCACAAATCCGTCAAATCTTCAATCTTCGGAATCTGAAACTGTTGCAATTGTTGCACTTGCTGTTGCGTCATAAAGTTCTGTTTAATGTTCCCTGCTTGGCTTTGCACTCCAGCTGATTGGTTCGTCAGTGAGTTTTGATTCGACATCATCACTAATTTCTGTGACTGGCTTTGAATGAATTTTGGTTGGTTTAAAGTTTGCCCGCTTGAAACCAGCTTAACAACCTGGAAAAATGACGAATAACTGAATAAATTTGATTGTTAAAAATAGTCACGTGACCATTCAAATAATATTTTGCCATTTGAAACGGTCACTTAACCACAGATCACGTGACGGTTTTAGGATTCTAAAACGATTGGACGATTAAAAATAGCCACGTGACAGGTTTTAATCTGTAAGATGTAAATCCCTTTGTAAAAGAGTCACGTCTCTTTAAATTGGACAGTGTACACGTGACTTAGCCAAACTTTGAACAAAACTATTTAGCATTTTCCGCCATTTTGCTTTTAGATAGGTGGGTGCTGTTTGTACTCGTTTTCGACTAATTTGGGGTCGGGAAATCTGAATTCAATGTCAGTTTGACAGTAGCTGTCACCCAGTTCGAGAAACTTACCATAAATCGAGTGGGTGAGGAGTTAGAGGAAAATTAACGTCACCATCGTATTCCCCGTCCTCGAATTAGTAGGAAACGAGTACAAACTGGATTTTTTTGAAAAAATCAAAATGGCGGTCGTAAACGTCATTTGCAATTTCCGCCATTTTACTTTTAGATAGGTGGGTGCTGTTTGTACTCGTTTTCGACTAATTTGGGGTCGGGAAATCTGAATTCAATGTCAGTTTGACAGTAGCTGTCACCCAGTTCGAGAAACTTACCATAAATCGAGTGGGTGAGGAGTTAGAGGAAAATTAACGTCACCATCGTATTCCCCGTCCTCGAATTAGTAGGAAACGAGTACAAACTGGATTTTTTTGAAAAAATCAAAATGGCGGTCGTAAACGTCATTTGCAATTTCCGCCATTTTACTTTTAGATAGGTGGGTGCTGTTTGTACTCGTTTTCGACTAATTTGGAGTCGGGGAATTCAATTTTGAAGGCAGTTTGACAGTAGCTGTCACCCAGTTCGAGAAACTTAACATAAACCGAGTGGGTGAGGAGTTAGAGAAAAATTAACGTCACCATCGTATTCCCCGTCCTCGAATTAGTAGGAAACGAGTACAAACTGGATTTTTTTGAAAAAATCAAAATGGCGGTCGTAAACGTCATTTGCAATTTTCGCCATTTTGCTTTTAGATAGGTGGGTGCTGTTTGTACTCGTTTTCGACTAATTTGGAGTCGGGGAATCCAATTTTGAAGGCAGTTTGACAGTAGCTGTCACCCAGTTTGAGAAACTTAACATAAACCGAGTGAGTGAGGAGTTATAGAAGAATTAACGTCTCCATCGTATTCCCCGTCCTAGATTTAGTAGGAAACAAGTACAAACTCAATTTAAAAAAAAAAATCAAAATGGCGGTCGTAAACGCCATTTGCAATTTCCGCCATTTTGCTTTTAGATAGGTGGGTGCTGTTTGTACTCGTTTTCGACTAATTTGGAGTCGGGGAATCCAATTTTCAAGTCAGTTTGACAGTAGCTGTCACCTAGTTCGAGAAACTTACCATAAATCGAGTGGGTGAGGAGTAAGAGAAAAATTAACGTCACCATCGTATTCCCCGTCCTAGATTTAGTAGAAAACGAGTACAAACTGAATTTTTTTGAAAAAATCAAAATGGCGGTCGTAAACGCCATTTGCATTTTTCGCCATTTTGCTTTTAGATAGATAGGTGCTGTTTGTACTCGTTTTCGACTAATTTGGGGTCGGGGAATCCAGTTTTCAAGTCAGTTTGACAGTAGCTGTCACCCAGTTCGAGAAACTTAACATAAACCGAGTGGGTGAGGAGTAAGAGAAAAATTAACGTCACCATCGTATTCCCCGTCTTAGATTTAGTAGAAAACGAGTACAAACTAAATTTTTTGAAAAAAATCAAAATGGCGGTCTTAAACCGCCATTTGCATTTTTCGCCATTTTGCTTTTAGATAGGTAGGTGCTGTTTGTGCTCGTTTTTGACTAATTTGGGGTCGGGAAATCCAATTTTAAATTCAGTTTGACAGTAGCTGTCAACCAGTTTGAGAAACTTAACATAAACCGAGTGAGTGAGAAGTTAGGAAATAATCAACGTCACCATCGTATTCCTCGTCCTCGATTTAATAAGAATCGACAACAAACTCGATTTTTTAAAAAAAATCAAAATGGCGGTCGTAAACGCCATTTGCAATTTCCGCCATTTTGCTTTTATTAACTTACCGTAGTGGTGGATGAATTAGCCTGGCTAATTTGTGACACATTTGATTGAGATCGCTGCGGCATGAACACCAATTTCTGTTGTTGACTTTGCGGGACCACCCTCGCAGGTTGCTGATTCACCACCACTGTCCGAGTTTGTTGATTACCCTGCAATTTATTCAATAAAAAAATAATAACGTACTTTTAGAAACAATTTAGAAAAATAATTATAATCTTAAAAGAGTCACGTGACCATCAGGATCCGTTTTGAAGATACGGAAGAGTCACGTGGACTAAAAAAATAAATTCGATTATTGAAAATCACGTCACGTGACGATTTGAACATTAAAGGAGTCACGTTATTTTAAAAAATCTCAAGTCAAACTGAAAAACGGTCACTTGACCCTTAAAACAATATTTCATTATTAAAAATCGTCACGTGATTATTTGCACATTATAAGAAGTCACGTGATCTTTAGGATTTCGTTTTGACGTTAAAATAATTGTCAATTGTCACGTGGCCATTTGCATTGTAAGACGGGTTACGCGATATAAAAATATCATGTCAGATTAATGACATTTAAAACTGTCATGTGACCTAGAAATTCTTATTTTATTTTGTTTTCAAAATACGAGTAATTTAATTAAAATTTATTTGAAAAATCAAAGCAGATTATGGGAAATACTGCAAAAGTTGGCAACTATGTCTGCAATGACTGTGGGCGACATGCCTTGCAACTACTGTCTCTATACAGGGTGTCCCACGACGAAAGACATCGATTGATATTGGAAAAAGTATAAATAGGAGAGTTTTGAAAATTAGGCAGGATACTGATGTGGGCATGCCCAATCTAACTAAAATATTTCCAAGGTGGTTGCACTTCCGTTTATAACGGAAGTCGATCACAACTTTCTTATTTTAAATAGAACACCCTATACAGGGTGGCCCAGTTTTAAATGTCAATAATTCACCAATCCATAGCCAATTAAAAAATAAGTTGACATGCATTATGTCATTTTCCTGAAAAGTGCTTCCTAAGTAGCGTAGATACAGGAAGATGGTTTTAGAAGATTTTTAAAAAATTACAGTTTTTTTTAATTTCATTGTTCACCATGAAAAAGAAATTATCTCTTATAAAATTCTGATTTGAAACATCGTTTACGAGATAATTCAGTTATTATATTCAAAGACCCAAATCTAACCTAACCCAACTTAAAAATTGTCTTGGAAAAGGAAAATTTACTTAAGAAGCTTCAAAATTTCATTGCAACCAGTTTTCGTAGTTTCCAGACCAACTGAGAGATTTTAGTTTTAAAAATCGACTTAAAAAAGATAAAAATTAATTTCAGAAGCTTAAAAATTGCGTTTGTAACCAGTTTTCAAGCGAAAATCCGTACATTTAAGCCTTAAAAATTTACTTGAACACCAAAAAGTGACTCTGAACTAATGAAATGTGACATCAGAAGCTTAAAATTTGCATTTGAAATAACTTTTAATAATTTGAAGACGAATTTCAATATTTTAGTCTTGAAAATAGTCTTAGATACAGGACATTGACATTAGATTCATGAAAATTGTCTTGAAAACTAACTTTTCGTGCTTTTTACTTTGCTTTTCATTTTCTTCGACTTCTGGACTATGTTTAGTGCTTCAAAACTGCTTTCAGCTTGGAAAATCGAGTTTCCAGACTATCTTCACCAAGTTATTGACATAGCAAACTTAAAAAACAATTTTTATATTTTTCATAGACTTAAAATGGCATTCCCATCTTTGTCACTATTAAATCGACTTCTAGACACCCCAGTGCTAAAAATTCGAGTATTTCTTAAAAATCTAGACTGTTTTTAGTGCTTTAAGGCTGTTTTCAGTGCGTCAAATCGAGTTTCAAGACTATTTTTACTAAGTTTTTGACTTATCAGGCCCAAAAGCCAGTTTGTACACTGTCCATAGTCTTGAAAAAGTGCAATAAATTGTAGCATCTCTAAGAAATTCAGACTGTAGTGCTTTTTAAGACTGAAAAATCGAGTTTAAGACAATTACTAAAAGTCAAGTTTCTTCAGTAATAAAAATAAAACATTTTGGTACCAAATGCTACGATATTAGTCTTGAGAACTAATTTTTAGAAATGAAATAGGATTTTGGGACTCTTTTTAGTCCTAGTAAAGTCAGTTCTAGTCCTAAAAGTCAACTTTTAGATTATTTTTTCCAGTTTCAGACACTAGACCAGGATGGCAGTCTGAGAAAACAAATTAAAAGACTATTCCATAGTAAATAGCAAGTTTTTAGACTATTCGAAACAAATTTGGACTCTCACAAGTCGATGTTTTAAATTGAACTTTGAAGGGCTGTGTCTTCCTTAGGAAACGTTTTCCAGAAAAATGACATAATGCTCAGTCAAATTATTTTTTGATTGGCTATCGAATGGTGAATTATTGACACTTAAAACTGGACCACCCTGTATATTATTACATACCAGGTGTCCAAGAGCACCCTGGACATAGGAGATTAACATGGGAAAACGGTTTTGATTTTTTTGCGCCTGTACGGCTGATTTGATTGAAAAATCGTATTAATTAAAGTTGTAGTACCTATCACGGACTAGTTTTCTGTATTTTTTTCGGATCTCTAACTTGAGCCCTTTCGTCGTAAAACACGAACAGAAATGCGAAAATTTAAACTTTTTACCTGCACTGTATAAGCGGTTGCCGAGCAACCGTACCCGCAACAATGACCTGTTTACCCGTTGCCCGACAACCGCCTATACAGTGCAGGCCAAAAAAACGTATTATCCAGAAAAACCAAAGCCATCACCAAAAGCTGTCAAGCAAATAATTGAAAATTTTAAGAATACGGGACAAAACCAATCCCTAACAATACAAATGTAGAAATTGCAATTTTGGGCTATTTTGTTGCAAATCCAACTTCGTCAATAAGACAAGTTTCCGTAGAATGAGGTATATCCAAAAGCTCAATTCAAAGGATCCTGAAGAAACATAAATTTCACCCTTTTTCATTTAAATTAGTGCAACACTTAAAAGAGGTTGAATTTCCGAAGAGGGTGGTTTTTAGTGAGTTTTTGCTGACTAGTCACTATAGAGAAGAATTGTTTTTGAATAATATTATTTAGAGCGACGAAGCCAAATTCACTAAAAATGGAATGTTCAATAGACATAATTCACACGTAATTCGAGAGAGAAATTTTCAAGAATTTAATAATAAAAAATGTTTATTCCGAAATAAAACGAAATAGGTTGGATTTAGGTATAGGCAAGTAAATTGAAACTTATAGTAATTTTTAATGCTCAAAATGATTCCGTCATAAAAAATGTGGGTTTCTATTTAAAAAACTTGAAATTTTTCATTTTTTTTAGTGGCAGATTTATGATTTTTTTTGACGACCCTGTATACAAATGAGTCATTACGCACCCTCAGTTTAATAAAACGATCCTTTATTTACAATAACCCAAAGTTTCATTGCAAAATGAAATACGGTTTTAACAGAGTACAAAAAGATGTTGAGCGTTGCAACTGTCACTTTTTTGGAAAAACATTAAATATTGCCACAACATATTTTTGTACTCTGTCAAAACCGTATTTCATTTTGCAATGCAACTTTGGGTTATTGTAAATAAAGGATCGTTTTATTAAACTTTGGGTGCGTAATGACTCATTTGTATACAGGGTTGTCAAAAAAAAATCATAAACCTGCCACTAAAAAAAATGAAAAATTTCAAGTTTTTTTAGATAGAAACCCACATTTTATATGGCAAAATCATTTTGAACATTAAAAATTACTCTACGTTTCAATTTACTTGCCTATACCTAAATCCAACCCATTTCGTTTTATTTGAGAATAATAGCTATTTATGTAACCAGTTACGATAGATTTTGTGTAACGAATGAATGTTTGTAGGGCGACCGCAGCGAGGTCCTACAATTTGAATGAGTTACACAATAAGACATTTTCGAAACGTGTTGGATACATAATTTTTTCTAATTTTGACCAAAAAGCGGTAAAAACCATCTTTTAAAGTGATTTAACACAAATATTCACTTTCATAGCACCTTGTATAAACTGTGACAACGACATGTTATGATGGATGTCGCCCATATGTTTCTACGGAAATGCATAAAAACAGGGAGCGATAAAATGAACTTTTCATAATATAAATTACATAAAGTGATACTTTTCGTAACTAGTTACGAAAAGTAAAACGTTTTGTCACTCTAATCAGTTTTGAAAAGTGTCACTTTATATGCCAAAATTAGAAAAACATTTTTTTATTAGGCTGCATGGTTGGGATTAGCTGGTACTCTAGTTGGCCATGCTTTTGACACACGGTGATATTGGAGAATTGCAGAGCATGTTAATAACACTAGTGACTTGAGTGTTTTGACAACTGCAAATATGCCGTCGCAGTTACGTTATTCAAACCAAGATTACTTAAATCTGTTTATTATTTACGGAGAATGTGATAAAGTTGTGAGTAGAACATGTGAGGTATTTGCCGCTCGTTATCCAGAAAAACCAAAGCCATCACCAAAAGCTGTCAAGCAAATAATTGAACATTTTAAGAATACGGAATCTGTGAAGAGAAAAGCTATTAAAACAAAACCAATCCTTAATAATACAAATGTAGAAATTGCAATTTTGGGCTATTTTGTTCCAAATCCAACTTCGTCAATAAGACAAGTTTCCGTAGAATCAGGCATATCCAAAAGCTCAATTCAAAGGATCCTGAAGAAACATAAATTTCACCCTTTTTCATTTAAATTAGTGCAACACTTAAAAGAGGTTGAATTTCCGAAGAGAGTGGTTTTTAGTGAGTTTTTGCTGACTAGTCACTATGGAGATGAATTGTTTTTGAATAATATTATTTAGAGCGACGAGGCGAAATTCACTAAAAATGGAATGTCCAATAGACATAATTTACACTACTGGTATGACATAAATCCACACGTAATTAGAGAGAGAAATTTTCAAGAAATCTGGAGTTTTATGAATAAAAAATGTTTATTCTCAAATAAAACGAAATGGTATAGATTTAGGTATAGGCAAGTAAATTGAAACTTATAGTAATTTTTAATGCTCAAAATGATTCCGTCATAAAAAATGTGGGTTTCTATTTAAAAAACTTGAAATTTTTCATTTTTTTTAGTGGCAGATTTATGATTTTTTTTGACGACCCTGTATACAAATGAGTCATTACGCACCCTCAGTTTAATAAAACGATCCTTTATTTACAATAACCCAAAGTTTCATTGCAAAATAAAATACGCTTTTGACAGAGTAGAAAAATATGTTGAGCGTTGCAACTGTCACTTTTTTGGAAAAACATCAAATATTTCAAAAACGGTTAGAGATAGGCATAGGGTATTGTACACAAAAGTTGGTCAGAATTTTGTGAGGAATCCAAATATGTAATAATATATAGGGTGTTCTATTTAAAATAAGAAAGTTGTGATCAACTTCTGGTATAAACGGAAGTGCAACCATCTTGAAAATATTTTAGTTAGATTGGGCATGCCCACATCAGTATTCTGCCAAATTTTCAAAACTCTCCTATTTATACTTTTTCCAATATCAATCGATGTCTTTCGTCGTGGGACACCCTGTATAAGTTCCACGTCACATACTGACGTGTGTATAAGGCAAGGGGCTGCCAAGTATCTGACGCTGACGAATCCAAAGGCAGCTCCTGAGACCAAACCCACATTACTACGTTATTCCCCTCTTCTCGGTTATCTCCAAATGACAAGCTGTATTAGCGCCATCTCTTAGAGTTTATCTACAACTGAAGCGGCCGACATACATCTTTCAGGCTTCCATTTTGGGTGCCACTTTAACTACCTACACTGCGTTGGTTTTCTAACGACAATTACGTCAGATCGTCACCTGTCGATCTAAAGAATGTCACAGTACCCTTTTGATCATGTCCTTACTGGACACTCTGTATAGAAGCGCGCGGACTTTTAAATGTTTATTAATTTAATAAGTTCTTATTAGTTTTAGAGTAAAAATACTTGGGATTGACTTTTTTTGAGACCTTGCTTAATCATATTATTGGATAAAAGGGAAAGTTTCCCATTTCGTGTAACGTTCATAAAATGATTTTTCCAAATGCGCGATTCTACGTAAAACAGTGCCGTAATAATGTTTTTCTAATTTTGGCATATAAAGTGACACTTTTCAAAACTGATTAGAGTGACAAAACGTTTTACTTTATGTAACTAGTTACATAAAGTATCACTTTATGTAACTAGTTATGAAAAGTTCATTTCATCACTCCCTGTTTTTATGCATTTCCGTAGAAACATATGGGCGACATCCATCATAACTTGTCGTTGTCACAGTTTATACAAGGTGCTATGAAAGTGAATATTTGTGTTAAATCACTTTAAAAGATGGTTTTCACAGCTTTTTGGTCAAAATTAGAAAAAATTATGTATGCAACACGTTTCGAAAATGTCTTATTGTGTAACTCATTCAAATTGTAGGACCTCGCTGCGCTCGCCCTACGAACATTCATTCGTTACACAAAATCGAACTTTTCGTAACTTGTTACATAAATAGTTATTTATTTCAACTGTAAATGTTAAAATTAACACTCACCTGCTGAACAATTGGAGTATTTGAGGTTAACGATTGTCGAGCTACCGCCTGACCGACTGTAGTAATTGTACTTGCTGATACACTGGTAGCAGCGGCCGTCGTAGTCGGGGTTGGTTGATTTCTAGCTTTGACCACCGCCGAATGGAACGAAATTCCCATATAACCGTAATCCTGCCGATACTCTTCCATATTGTCCGGTGGGTTTCTTATACTTTTGATCACCGGAGCCATTATCTTAATCAACAGCTGTTTAATATGTCCGGCGGCTGTTCTGTCCGAGTTTGAGATCAAATTTCCTTCAAGATGGGACTCTATTCTGGCTCCTAAAGGTTCAGTTAATAATTCAAATAATGTTTGGTATTTGGACGTAAATTGAAATTTAGGTAGAAATTTTGTTCCGGATTTAGTCGCTTTCGAACCTTTCTGAAGTTCGTTCGACTAAATGCGGAACATTTTTACCTAATTTTTAATTTTATATAAGTTCATCTAAAATATGCTAATACCGGAAACAAATACCAACTTGCTTATTGTAAATGAAACGGCCTGTATACTGTTTGGTTTTTGGATTCAACTACAAATTCTAGACATATTTCATGTTTAATATCATATACCTGTCAGAATCCCTTTTTGAGATATTTGTATGTGAAATTTGACATTTGGAATATAAAAAACAATGGTAATTTTTGCATTCCCGAAAATGTTTTCTTCTTGGTTTTTGTATTTTGTAGTGGTAAACATAGTTGATTCTAAGAGTGGGTGCAGAAAAACGTCTAGAAAAATGATACAGGGTGGTCAAAAATTTACCTCAAAAAATGATTCTTTTCTGAAATACGCCTTATTTTTATGATTTTATCTTGTTCCCCGTGTAAAATTAGGGCTAGTTTGTATTAAGTTACTTAATTAGAAAATTGACACTTTCTGAAATATCACAAATAATTGTTTATCCCATAAAGGTCTAAGATGGCTTTTCGTGAGTATTAATGGTAAAGTGGGCTGTGAATTATATCATTTTAACGTTCCATCAAGCGTGCCGGGCAAATTTGACGTCACGATGACGTAATTTGACAGTTGGCCAATGCATTGTTCTGTTCAATTACGTCATCGTGACGTCTGACTTGCGGCCTCGTTAAACGCGTGCACCGCCTACTTTGCTGCTATTCAACCAAAACTGTCATATCTGTAGGAATTCATTTATTGGTGTTTATGTCAAAAAGTATAAATTTTTTACATAAATAACATAACACGAACTTATCCTAATTTTATACAGGCAACAAGCTAAAATTATAAAAATAGGGGTGTTCCATTTAAAAAACTTGACATTTTGCACTTTTTTAAATTAATTTTTTGAATCATTTTTTTTTAAAGTTTTTTTGCACCCCCTGTTAGAACCAACCTTGCTAAACACGAAAAAAAGTTTTAAACTCAAAAAGAAACACCCTGTATATGACCCTCTATCTATGCGATGGTAGAATCCAATAAACAGAGTGTTCCATTTAAAATAAGCTGATATCTACTTCCGGAAGTGTCACAATTTTGAAAATATTTTAGATTAACTGCCCCCATCGGCTTCGATATACAACCAAATTTTAACGGTTTTTCCGTAATGGAAAAATGGCGTCGATAACTCTACTGGTTCCTGAAATATCCTAATTCAAGTAAAAATGCGAGTTTTTGACTAAAACCTAGACAATAGACCACTTGAAGCTTATGAAAACTAATAATGGAGTAAAGTTCGGAACGAAATTGTTAGATATCTTATTGAGCATTAAATTCCCTACAATTTACACAAAAAATGGCGTCGATAACTCTACTGGTTCCTCCTGAAATATCTTTTTTCAAGTAAAAATGCGAGTTTTTGACTAAAACTTAGACAATAGACAACTTGAAACTTATGAAAACTAGTAAAGTTATTAAAAGTTAATTATTACACAATTATGGCGTAACCACTGACAGATTAGGTTAAGGCATAAAACATTTTAAGTGACACTCGTTTAAAGACAGTCAAATTGCAAAAATAGAAAAAACGTTTTGAAATTTTGAAAACCGCTTTAAACACGGTTGATTCTAAGAGTGGTGCAGAAAAACGTCTAGAAAAATGACACAGGGTGGTCAAAAATTTACCTCAAAAAATGATTTTTTTTTCTGAAACACGCCTTATTTTTATGATTTTATCTTGTTCCCCGTGTAAAATTAGGGCTAGTTTGTATTAAGTTACTTAATTAGAAAATTGACACTTTCTGAAATATCACAAATGATTGTTTATCCCACAAAGGTCTAAGATGGCGTTTCGTGAGTATTAATGGTAAAGTAGGCTGTGAATTATATCATTTTGACGTTCCATCAAGCGTGCCGGGCAAATTTGACGTCACAATGACGTAATTTGACAGTTGGCCAATGCACTGTTCTGTTCAATAACGTCATCGTGACGTCTAATTTGCGGCCTCGTTAAACGCGTGCACCGCCTACTTTGCTGCTATTCAACCAAAACTGTCGTATCTGTAGCAATTCATTTATTCGTGTTTATGTAAAAAAGTATAAATTTTTCACATAAATAACATAACACGAACTTATCCTAATTTTATACAGGGAACAAAATTATAAAAATAGGGGTGTTCCATTTAAAAAACTTGACATTTTGCACTTTTTTAAATTCATTATTTGAATCCATTTTTGACCATCCTGAATCATTTTTTTTAAAGTTTTTTCGCACCCACTGTTAGAACCAACCTTGCTAAACACGAAAAAATACAGAAAAAGGTTTTAAACACAAAAAGAAACACCCTGTATATGACCCTCTATGCAATGGTAGAATCCAATATACAGAGTGTTCCATTCAAAATAAGCTGGTATCTACTTCCGGAAGTGTCACAATTTTGAAAATATTTTAGATTAACTGCCCCCATCGGCTTCGATCTATCCACAGCTCTGATTAAAAATAACTTATTACAAAATCAAAACTTACCAATACCACGGATTTTGGGCAAAATAAATATCCGCGTGACTTCTGGTCCCAGTTCTGACAATCCTTGTAAAGCTCCATACAGTGACGATAAAGGAATCTTGTCGCATTGTTGCAAAGCGTTAGTGAACATCCTTGTAATTCTCGTTTGTATGTTATTCGTGCTGGTATTGAAATTTTTACAGATTTGAGACATTAAACGAGAGGCGAAATCTCTTAAGGCCCAATGATTGTCCAAGTCTGGTCGCATGCAAAGTTGCTTCGATACGATACACGTGGTGACAGACGGTATTAATTCATGCAACTAAAACGATAATTCCTGTAAGTCCCAAATAACTGGAAAATCTCCTTAGACTTACATATTTTTCTAAGTATAACGACTGGTTATCCAACAAAGCCTTGACCATCCGCATGAGATAAATCAAAAGCGCTAAATTGTTCTGCACTACATTCACTCTAACTCCTTCAATAATAAAGGTACACATTCTGGGCAACATTTCGTGAAGTCCGGGATCAGACGACAAACTTTGTAACGCTTCCTATAAGCGCATTAATGGATTTAAAATCGAAAAAATCTAGTGATGGACGTAAATTTTTAAGTAAAATTGTAAAAGTGTGACAGAAAAATTTACCAATTTGACCAGTAAATTTGCAGATTGCTAATTGAAATTTGCCTGAAAGATATCCTTTTTTTACCATGACTGTCGCTAATTTCATTAAAGTAAAATTGTCAAAAAAAAATCCTGAATAAAAGGCTGTTTCGATTTGTTATTTATTGTTTTAGAGATTTTGGTTAATCAATAATAAAATAAATGAAATAAAACTTTTCTGGCAAAGTGATGCTTGTACTGAATGAGTAACAATCTTATAACTTTTTTTATGAAAAACTAGCATTTGCATGTTTCTGAGATGAGAAAAAGCAAATCTAAAGATGTTATGTAATTTGCCGCCAAATGTCAAAATAACTGTCATAACGCTCAGAAACACGTCTTGTTTCGAAAATTGTGGTAAATTGTAAATGTTGCAAATTTTGACAGTTTTGACATTAGTCACAGAAATCACGTGGTTTCAAATTTAGCTGGGCAGTCACGTGACCACTGTCAAAGTAATTGTAATAAATCTCAGAAACACTTTTTATATCGAATACTGCATGAAAACTTTTCCAAACCCTGATTTTTGCAACTTTTGAGCACAGTTTGACCAGTCAGGGTCAAAATAGCTTGTAAAACACACTTGGAGTGAGAAAATGACTGTTTTAAGCACATTTTTGAAATCCTCATTGAATTTCCTATCCAATAACCTGAAAAACCCTATAAATTTTGGTACAGTTAAGGAAAAAAGCGGTGTCCAAGTTTGAACTGGCAGAGACACAGTTTGAAAGGACAGTCAGAGACAAAATCGCTTATAAAACCCACTTGGAGTAAGAAAATGACTATTTTAAGCACATTTTTGAAATCTTCATTAAATTTCCTCTCTCACAACCAGAAAAATACTACAAAATTTGGTACATTCAAGGAAAAAAGCGGTGTCGAAGTTTGAACTGACAGAAACACAGTTTGAAAGGACAGTCAGGGACAAAATCGCTTGTCAAACAAACATGGAGTGAGAAAATGACAGTTTTCAGCACATTTTTGAAATCCTCTTTGAATTTCCTATGCAATAACCTGAAGAACCCTATAAATTTTGGTACATTCAAGGAAAAAAGCGGTGTCGAAGTTTGAACTGCCAGAAACACAGTTTGAAAAGACAGTCAGGGACAAAATTGCTTGTAAAACCCACTTGGAGTAAGAAAATGAGTATTTTAAGCACATTTTTGAAATCCTCATTAAATTTCCTATCCAATAACCTGAAAAACACTATAAAATTTGGTACAGCCAGGGAGAAAAGGGTTGACAAAGTTTGAACTGCCAGAAACACAGTTTGAAAAGACAGTCAGAGAAAAAATCGTCTGGAAAACCCACTTGGAGTAAGAAAATGACTGTTTTAAGCACATTTTTGAAATCCTCATTGAATTTCCTATCCAATAACCTGAAAAACCCTATAAATTTTGGTACAGTTAAGGAAAAAAGCGGTGTCCAAGTTTGAACTGGCAGAGACACAGTTTGAAAGGACAGTCAGAGACAAAATCGCTTGTAAAACCCACTTGGAGTAAGAAAATGACTATTTTAAGCACATTTTTGAAATTTCATTAAATTTCCTCTCTCACAACCAGAAAAATACTACAAAATTTGGTACATTCAAGGAAAAAAGCGGTGTCGAAGTTTGAACTGCCAGAAACACAGTTTGAAAAGACAGTCAGGGACAAAATTGCTTGTAAAACCCACTTGGAGTAAGAAAATGACTATTTTAAGCACATTTTTGAAATCCTCATTAAATTTCCTATCCAATAACCTGAAAAACACTATAAAATTTGGTACAGCCAGGGAGAAAAGCGTTGACAAAGTTTGAACTGCCAGAAACACAGTTTGAAAAGACAGTCAGAGACAAAATCGTCTGGAAAACCCTCTTGGAGTAAGAAAATGACTGTTTTAAGCACATTTTTGAAATCCTCATTGAATTTCCTATCCAATAACCTGAAAAACCTTATAAATTTTAGTACAGTTAAGGAAAAAAGCGGTGTCCAAGTTTGAACTGGCAGAGACACAGTTTGAAAGGACAGTCAGAGACAAAATCGGTTGTAAAACCCACTTGGAGTAAGAAAATGACTATTTTAAGCACATTTTTGAAATCTTCATTAAATTTCCTCTCCCACAACCAGAAAAATACTACAAAATTTGGTACATTCAAGGAAAAAAGCGGTGTCGAAGTTTGAACTGACAGAAACGCAGTTTGAAAGGACAGTCAGGGACAAAATCGCTTGTCAAACAAACATGGAGTGAGAAAATGACAGTTTTCAGCACATTTTTGAAATCCTCATTGAATTTCCTATCCAATAACCTGAAAAACCCTTTAAATTATGGTACATTCAACGAAAAAAGCGTTGACAAAGTTTGAACTGCCAGAAACACAGTTTGAAAAGACAGTCAGAGACAAAATCGCCTGGAAAACCCACTTGGAGTAAGAAAATTAATGTTTTAAACACATTTTTGGAATCCTTATTAACTTTCCTATTTAATAACCTGAAAAACACTACAAAAATTTGGTACAGTCAGACAGAAAATTGGTGTCAAAGTTTGAACTGACAGGAACAGACTTTAAAAGGACAGTCAAAGGCCTTGTAAAACACACTTGGAGTGAGAAAATGACTGTTTTAAGCACATTTTTGGAATCCTCATTAAATTTCCTATCAAATAACCTGAAAAAATACTACCAAATTTGGTACAGTCAGAAAGAAAAGCGGTGTCAAAGTTTGAACTGAGAGAAACACAGTTTGAAAGGACAGTCAAGGACAAAATCACCTGTAAAATCCACTTAGAGGAAAAAAATGACAATTTTAAGCACATTTTTGGAATCCTCCTTAAATTTACTATTCAATAACCTGAAAAAACACTACAAAGTTTGGTAAAGTCAAAAAGAAAAGCGGCGTCAAAATTTGAACTGCCAGCCACACAGTATTTGTAATTTACCAGTAATTTACTGGTCAAATTTTCCTGGTACAGTAAAATATTTCCTTTACCAGTAATTTACCTATCACTATAAACATCAAATAATAGACACTTACGGCTCTTCTAGCTTCGTCCGAACCGACACAAGCTTCCGTGATTTCCTTGTAGTACAATTGTTGCTCCACTGACAGTTCGTGCGTTGCAAGCTGTTTGATCTGAACCGTTTCGACGTTCTTTAACTTTTGTTTTCCAGTACTTGGTTTGCCGGCGGTTTCTTTCATAGGTTTTTTATTTACCGGATCCACAGATTCCAACTAAAATTTGGATAGAAAAAGTTCTTCTATAATCTACACTAAAAAAGTTATTTTGTCTGTCTATATAAATTAGCTGGAATTTTACAGTCCGCTGTTTAAAACTTTGCTGATATTTACTTACTACATCCATGGTTAGGAATTCATTAAGTCAAGTACTATGACATTTTTAAGAAGTACTTGGCTTGGGACTTCTTTATTACAAAGCTTGCCTTTATTTCAACTATTTTCAACTAACTACTTAATACCTGACAGAAAATAGTGGCAAAAGATACATCCTGGTGGTTTCATTCATTACTGTTTTTCCTATTAATCAATCAAGAAGTAAAATAATTTGAAACAGGCTAATTCCTTGCACTCAACATACAAATAGAAAAAAATAAGGCAAAATAATAATTGGATAAATGGCAACATTGCTACCTATAAGACCCTTAGTTTTTGAGGATTTTGTTAAAAATGCACATATGGAATTTAATAAGCTCTGTGCACTGTTTATTGTGGCTGCTAGTTGGAAATCTGTTTAAAAAATAACCACAAACAACCCTTCAAATTAGTATACAAAACTAAACCCAATCATCTTCACACCTTTCTCTAATTAGTTATGTCCTAAATAACTGTCTGCTAACTTTCATGTTTGATCCACAGTATTCGTGAAATTTTCCTTATTTTATAAGATCACAAGAAATTTTAAAGCCAAGTTAGACATTTTTTGGCTAAACATAAGACCACCAAAAATGTTCTTAATGAAAAAATAATGGTTTGATGGAATATATCAGTGTGTGCAATTACCTACACTCTGTATAGTTGTAATGACATCATCAATATGTACCATTCTTAGAATGGCTTTTTAACGTGTTTTTTTATGCCAAGACAAGAGAAATTCTGTTCTTCAGCAGGACAATGCAAAAAGACCAATAAAATAAAGATTAAAATATAGGTAAGGTGTAGAGCCTTCAAATAAGCAATACCTAATTAATTCAGCCTTTTTTAGATGCCTAAACCATCTTTACAGAACAATATGATTCGTAATTGGCTTCTGGTAAACTGGACATTTAGTAATTTTCAAACTATAAAAAATACAAGTTAATTATGTACTTTCCAGATAATTTCTAGACAGACTATACCAAGTTTTATTAAAGATGAAGACTAAAATGTAAAAACAGAGATACTATGATGGACTGTGATAACAGGAGTCTACAAATGTTAATATTTGCTAATTCAATGTGGCAAAACTTACAGTCTCCATCAAAAAAATTAAAATTAAAAAAAAAACTGAAATAAATACCTTCTGAATACTCTTTGCTACTGGTGGAGGATTTTCAGGTATGGTGGGTTGAATTCCATCAATACACAGCCAATGTGAGCGTAGTGTGGCTTCTAGTGGAGCTTTTGGATTCAAGTTAGACAACAAATCATTCAAGTCCACTTCCTTTTCCTCAATAAAATGCAACTCTCTACCACCTCCAGATGCAAAACGAAATGGAAGTGGTTCTGTAGAATGAAACCCATATTGGGGCTAAAAGCACATTATAACACCATTAGTTAAACCCAAAAGGAGCTTTTTGTGGTACTTACCTCAATATTTCTAACTTTCAAAGCCGAGTCCACATCAGACTGAACTAACCTTACCCGTTTGGAGTGGTTCATAAATTTAGCAGCATCTTGTATGATGTGTTTCAATCGAAATGATATATCATCGGCCAGTTCTTTGGCTGCCTCGTCTTGCAAGTTTCCTATGCCTACACTTTCGGCTATCACTTTCATTGATTCTATTGAAAAGTTGGTGCCATATAAGTCACCTTCACCCATTTTAAGCATTGTTTTTTGAGAATAGGCTATAGCCACCTTAACACCAACACTAGAACACAGTGGCTGAGTAATTTGACAAAATGTAAACAGAAGTTAAATCATCAAATCATTTGAAAACTGTTAATTTTACGTTTAAGCGGGCTAGCACAAGTATAAATTATTGAAAATAAATAAAATATTCAAATGTTGATATAATAAGAACAAACTCCAAACAATTGAAATAAAAATGTCAGCTGTCTAAAGTCAGTCAGTCACATAATATTTTGACAGAATACAAAGCATGCAAAGTGACGCATTCGTTTAGCAATCTGTCACGTAGTTGAAACGGTTAATCACGTGAGGACAAATAGACTTACTTGTAAAACCGACATGTGACCGGTTACCACCATTACCACATGAAAGTTTTGTGTGACTGATGTCACTGTGAGAGACATGTGTTAAAAAAATTAAATTAAAAAACAAAAAACCTTTTTAAATATTAAATAACATCTTTTTTGGGAGTTGGGGACAATACCAGTAATAACAAAAATATTCGTAAGTAGTGAAAAAATTTACTATAAAATCCTTATGATGTAATGTTGGACTTTACTCATAAACCCTACTAATGTTTTCAGACAAAAATGGTTATTTCCATA
Organism: Ips typographus; assembly: GCF_016097725.1. NCBI lineage: Eukaryota > Metazoa > Arthropoda > Insecta > Coleoptera > Curculionidae > Ips > Ips typographus. The sequence continues at coordinate 2,112,698 of NC_138430.1, read as the reverse complement.
TTACAAAAGATGGCCCCAGACAGAATAAAGGCAAAAGCTCTAATCAACAGATGGTATAGTGATGACAGTGGTAGTCAAATTGGAAAACTAAACGCTTCGCATAAAGTGGATAACTTGGAGAAGAGATTTTTAGTATGGACTGGCAAGTACAAGACACTGAACGACGTCCCAGCCTTTGTGTCTCAAGCGGTTATGGAGAAAACCAGAAATCGAATGAGAATTAAAATCGCCAACTATATGATGGCAGCTACAGCTTTGGGGTGTGCTCTAATGGTGTACCTGGGCAAGCAAGATCAAGAATCTGGCAAGTCAGTTTTAAAAATGAATCTCGACTGGCACAAACAGATTAATGAAGATTACAAGAAGGAACAGGATGAAGCCAAAAAGTAAAAGAATGAAAAGTATGTCAAATATTTATGTAGAAGTTGTTTTAAGTGAGAATTGTACATAGTTAATTAAATAGACAAAAAAGTTGTTATTGCTGCTGTAAGTACTAATAAATGATGAGTTTTCTTTCTTTACTAGTAAGAAGTATCAAAAAATCCAGTCATTTTAGGTTTTCAGCCCATTCCATTTGTCAAGAAGGATTAAGTATAGAGGAAATCAAACTATTTCATGATGACGTCACAATTTTCAATTCAAAAGTATCTTTAGATTTAGGAATTTATCCCTAGAAATTCTGTGCACAACCAGGATTGCCAAATCAGGGAATTTTTCCCAAAAAATAGAGCATTTTTTTTTTTGGGGGAAATATAAAGTATATTTACCATGGAGCCTGCTTACTGACATATATTCAGACATCAGAATGATTGAAGATTTTAGACCTTACTACTGGAAATCACCCCTTTTTGGGACAGTTTAAGTTTATGAAGAATGCACTATAAATACCTTAAAATTTGTGGAAAGGCCTATACTAAAGTTTGGCGTGCACAACAGTGTTCTAGGCCGGATTTCTCAGTTATTATAGTCATAAAAACGACACTTGACTAAGTAAAACTCCTAGGAGGTGAGTTCCCATAACCTCATTTTGCGTTTGCGTCCTGGGTCTGACGTCACTAATTTTCTATTGGTCAACAGTACATTTTCAGCTGACAGATCTCCCAAAACTTTTTTCTCATTTGTCACAATTTGTTAATGTTTTGTTTATTTCTTTAACTTAACTGTTACAGTTCTAAATCGTTATTCTGCTATTCAGCTAATTGTCGCATTGGAAACAAGGATGAATCTTCCATTCTTCCAGTTCCATGGCAATCACCATTGCCATTTTCAGTTTTGCCATTCAGATATAACTTTTGCCGTATACGCGTCGTCCAAAACGTCAAAACATTAGAAACCGACGCAAGAAGTTGAACATTTTCAGCTTCTTGGGGGCTGTCATTTTCAAGTTTTGCTTCTACCAATCGGAAATAAGTGACGTCAGACGCAAGACGCGGTTATGGGAACTCACCTTAACTGTCACAGGAACCAAGTTAGGAACTGTCAAGTTGTGACACGGTTAAAAAGCTCATTCACTTGCGCTGCTCTATTTCCCGGCCAATAACTCGGTTATTTGGGATTTTTGAAAAAAAATGGTATTTAATTAAAAAAAGGTCAAAAATACGGGCTATATTTTGACGTTTGTACGAACCTTTTAGCGGACATAGTAACCAAGATGCGTCAAATAGTAAAGACACCTGTCATATTTAATGAAAAGTTAGAGTTTCAAAGAAACAGAGAAATAGAAAAATTAATGAAATCCAAGAATAACAAATTATAATCTATGACAACATTTTTTAGGGATTTCTTTATTTCGACAACCTTCTGATCTGGCAACCCTTTCAACAACCTTTATTGTTGATATTTCCCAACTAAATGATGAAAAGAGCTTTAGGATGTTATTGTTATGGACTTTAGTACCAAAAAAAAAAAACGATAAATACCGAGCTCTGTTGCAGTTATATTAGTTTTTACAAGCTTAATCTGGCATTTTCAAAGTCATCCTATAGGCAAAAGATTCCTGGATGGTTTGATAAGTTTTAGCGGCTTCTAATAATTTTTAAAATTCATATAAAGGCTTCTGGCATTGAATATGCCATACAAGGAATAGATGCCAATAATGACAATATTCTACAGGGTGATTCAGGTTTAACCACGAATTCTAAGTCCAAAAATGATCCCAGTTTGCTCTTTAAACTATATCCCGGAAATGCGTCTTTCAGGAAATACAGGGTGTTGAAGTTTTATAAAAAAAAAGGTTGCCAAACGTTGCAGAAAATGCATTGAAGTCGAAGGACACCATTTTGAACAATTATTACAATTTTTTTATCAAATGTTTAGTTCTTTGTTGCTTACAATTAGTTTATTGCCTCGATGTACCACTTTCCGCACTTATCTCTTATCTTGTAGCATTTAATACCAAAGTTTCTTACTTTCACTATACTGAAGAGTCTTATATCACTAAGAATAACCCAAATTTCTTAAAAATACTCTAATTTTTTGCACTGATAAAGAAGCTTGAAATGATATTTTCAAGACTATGGACAGTGTACAAACTGGCTTTCAGACCTGATAAGTCAAAAACTTTGTAAAGATGGTCTTGGAACTCGATTTTTCAGGCTTAAAGCACTAAAAACAGTTTAGATTTTTAAGAAATGCTCAAATTTTTTACACTGAGGTGTCTAAAAGTTAATTTAATAGTGACTAAGCTTGAAATGGCATTTTAAAGCCTATGGAAAATGTAAAATTGTTTTTTAAGTCTTCTATGTCAAAAACTTGGTGAAGATTGCCTTAAAACTCGATTTTCCAAGCTGAAAGCAATTTTAAAGCACTAAAAATAGTCCAGAGTTTTAAGAAAATGAAAAGAAAAGTAAAAAAAATTGAAAAGTCAATTTTCAGGAATCTAATGTCAAAATCCGGTATTTATGACTATTTTCAAGAATAAAATATTAAAATTTGTCTTCAAATTATGAAAACTTACTACAAAAGCAAATTTTAAGCTTTCAGAGTCACTTTTTGGTGTCCAAGTTAATTTTATTCAATAATGCATATTTTTTCCATTGTTAGGTCATCCTTGACAGTATTCTGATTTTTTGTATGTAACAATTACATTTTTAGAGGTTTTATGTCCGTTTCCCCAACATTGGCTAAGTTGCATTTAAGGACAACTTAGATATAGAGTATAGTTTAGACTGTTATTTTGTACCTAATCTATCACATTAAGTTGTACTCAAAAACGACTTGAAAGTGTTGGGGAAACAGAGGTATTAGATGTAAAACCCATTTAATAAATCTAGCTAATTTTCACTACATAGCAACCATATAAAAGAGTATGTGGTTCTGCCAAACTCAAAAATTGCTTTTACTATTAAAAAACTGCGGATAAACTGTAAGGAGTAAGAATATATGAAGGAAAAAAGTGGATTTCTGTTAACGGTCTGGCAATAATATCCGCTATGCAAAGATTTTATTTTAATAATTACTTAGATTCTTTAAAATAAATTAAAATAGATATATTGATTTCTGACTGTTAAATAATAATTGTTAAGTTATACAGTATGTCCAAGATTCGAATCTCTATACAGGGATCTCGTTTTTTTTAGAGAATTTAATAGGCAATCCAACAGCGTTTTAAAAATATTTAATTTGTGCTTGGTTTTTGAATTATTTTCGAAAAACCAAAAAACGACCATTTTCAAAAAAGTGCTGTATTTTCGCTAATTTTAAACATTTTAAAATTTGGCTTGAACATTGTTAGAGCAACTTTTTAAGGACTATCTTTCTGTGTATTTCGTTTTCAGTTTTCTTTTTTTTATGGACGCCATTTTGTTTTTTTATCTAGTTAAAAAGAGCACGTTTTTAGCATTAAAATGATGTATTACATGTTGCTCTAACAATGTTTAAGCCAATTTTTAAAATTAGCGAAAATACAGCACTTTTATAAATGGTTGTTTTTGGTTTTTCGACAATAATTCAAAAATGAAGCAAAAATTAAATATTTCTAAAACGGTGGGTTGGATTGCCCATTAAATTCTCTAAAACTTTCCCCATTTAACCTTTGCAGTAGCTCTTACGGGAAGCAAGATCCCTGTATAGAAAATCGAAACTTGGACATACTGTATAGTATACTGTACTACTGTATTCACTACTTTCAGTCAAAATAATTTCATTCCAAAGATAATTTCTATAGAAATTATCCTAAGAATATCAATTTATCCGGTGAAAGTATTGAAAGAAAACATTTATGTATAAAGTAATTTCCCAAAATAAGTAAAACAAACAATAATAAGAAGTAGTAAAATAATTACGACAGCTCGAAACCAGCTTGTTGTTCAATAGCCTGTGTCAGTTTGGAGCGAAGAACTTCCTCGTCTTTGACGATAGGCATTTTCAATAAATTTACACAGGTACTTGCAGTGGGCATGCGATCTTCTACTCCCGATGATTGTATGCAAAATCGGGGATTCAGCTCCTGTAAATTGGTAGTAAATTAGCAGTCATCCAATAGAACTAACTCGTGCAGAACAATTACCTTAAAACCTAACAACGGAGGTCGGGAACAGCTAGTCACGAATTTTAATAGTTGCCTTTTTTGAATGTCGGTAAAGTTGTAGAGTATTTTCCAAAACGACAAAATGGTCGGATGATCCGGAGTGAAATCGCCTGTTAGAAATAGTACAATTGTTTATACCTCAAGCTGATTTCAGAATGCAGAAGATATGCAGAGATATAAATACCTATATAATAATTCTAAATTTGGTATGAGAATATTTGAGAGTTCGGAAAATAGTAGTTTTCCTATTCAGTGTGCAAAGTTATGTTTTCCCACACGCGAAAGCAGTTAGAATACGGATAAGCTTCAAGTGCGGGAAAACTACTTTGCACACGTGTTAGGAACAATATTTTTTCTACGAATGAAATATCTATACATTTTGTTTTTAATTTTTATTGATATTAAAAACAACAACTTATAACTATTTATTGTTATTAACAACATTAATGTTAAATGTACAGTTGGTCGCGTTTTTTAAATTGATCGCAGATTGAGCAACTGAAGGTAAAATACTGGTACTTGGAACTGCTTCACTTTCTTTAGGATTGAAGGTCAGAATTTTGTTACCTAATCCTTTTTTATAACTTGTGGATTCATCAATGTATTCTTCAGCTACCGTAGTCGATTTCCAACCCCCCAAGCGTTTTATGTCAGTGATTCCTTCTTCAGAATCGGCCAGGAACGTTGCCGATGATCGACGATAACTGTGCCCTGTATAGAGTTCTGGATTTGGCAACTTCAAAAAAATAGCTATTTCAGAAGGCATTTTTCCAAAACTGTTTACTCCAACATTTTGCGAAAAACATTTACCCTTTCTGTAAACTAGGAAAAAACGATTGTTTGACTTTTTTGGACGTAGGCCGGTGTATCTTCTGTACAGTTGCAGGTAGGTTCCGTTATGAACTTCTTCTGATATTATAAAGTTTCTTGCTGTATGATTTTTGGAATCCCTAATTTTAACAATTATGAGGTTTCCTTTGTCTTCAATATCTGTAGTGGTTAAATTGGCTAGCTCTTCCCTTCGACATGCACCAGCAAGTCCGAATATAGTGGCAACTTTAATTAACAGGTAAATTTCATCTGGTGCGGAGTTCATAAAACTGAATATTTCTTCTTTTGTAAAAATTTTCGCCTTTTTAGGTTTAAAACCAACATTCTGCTTTTTCAGAAATGCAGTGAGCTTATAAAATTCACCGATATCGATGTCTCTTTTTATTTTTATTACATTTTTGAGCATTGAATACTTTGACCACATTGTGTTAGGTTTGAATTCTTTGCTTAAAGTAACAAAATACGCTAAAAGTACCTCTTCCTTTAAGGTTTTTATTCCCTTTTGTTCGCACCATTGGGTAAACAACTCGTACTGTTTCTCGTATTTTTGTCGCGATTTGAGAGGCAGCAATTGCAAACTAGCCATGTTGGCGGCTTTTAGAACATCTTCCGGAAGTTCATCTTCAGTGATATCCATTATTAAAATAGTTTTTTTAACTTAAATAAGTAAGAATAAACACTGTTGTAGACTTTAAATTGCATATAAATGCGTTGTTTGACAATGAGCTTTGGTTTCTAAGGAAACAAGCCTCATTTTCAAAGACAGAGACAAGGTGGTTTATTTACCTAAACTGTACGGAAGAATAATGTGAAAAAAGTCGTGTTTTTATATGAAACCCCTGAATATTATTACATTTTTGAATTCTACGCAAAATTCTAAGCAGATTTTATGTATAATAGTCTACAGGGTGTCCCGCGAGGTAAGGGACAAAATTTCACTACGTGTTCTTTAGGTAAATTCAAGTCGAAAATGTTCTATGAACATGGGTCCGCAAATGCTTCCTTACCAAGATATGTTTTTTTTAAGTTTAATAGTTTTATTGTGTTGAAAAGTACAATAACCTCACAAAAATATTTTTTTACAAAAAAAATTAATACCTCTTGGAAAATAACTGTTTATAATAATTGTTCAAAGTGTCCATTTAACCATTGTAAGCATATTCAAGCCCTTTTAATAATGTGGATGAGAGCCATTGTAGTTTTCGGTACAAAATTACTATTAAATTTAAAAAATCATATCTCGGTAAGGAAGCATTTGCGGACCCATGTTCATAGAACATTTTTGACTAGAATTCACCTAAAGAACACGTAGTGAAATTTTGTCCCTTACCTCACGGGACACCCTGTATATAAAACCACTGTTGCAAGGTATAATCAGCATTTTAAAAAGTGTGAGGGAAAAAATTTTTCCCGCATAGTGTGCGGGAAAGTGCCACTTTGCACACACTTTTACGTATGCACACACTTTTACGTATTGCACACACTTTTACGTATGCAAAGTAGCTTATTTGCAAACATTCGTAGAAAAAAAACTTTATTACCCTGTATATTGGTAATGAAGACAAATGTTTATAGGACTTATAGGAGTAACCCACTAAAAAATATATGAAATCAGCAAAAGAATTGAGTGAAATAAAATACAGAGTGATCTATCCAAAATAGCATTCCAAGCGTTTGGTATGTTAATTTTGACAACAGACTCTGGCAAAACAGGAAAAAATAGTGCAACTTTGCTAATACAATACTTTGCACTTACCTGAATAAACAGTATGGGCTCTCAAATCGCCAAGATCGATTTCCTGAGTGTCACCGCCGATAATAACCTGAAGCTCTTTATGATTGAACAATTTCAACCACAATATGGGAACGACGCTATTCAATCCGTCCCTAAAAGCGGCACATTGCTTTTTCAACTGTACATTCAGTTTCAAATCGGCCAGCCTCTGAATGTATTCCAATCTGTTCTCGTTTGTAACGGAAATATTTCTGCCGTTAGATTTCAGTTCCATTACCTACAAAGTTTGGTGTGAATAACTAATTGTTATACAAAGTTATCATTACTCACTCTAGTTTCGCCTAAATCATTATTTACTGTAGTAAAATCAAGTCCCAAATCACTCACATCACCGGTATAGTCTCGCAGATAGAGCAAATTCCTATACAAAACCGGATCCAGTGATTTTAAATAGCACGCGCTAGCGCGATCCACTAACAATTTTGCTAGGAAGAATTCTGCTAAAGGTAAATCGACTAGTATGCCCTCAAATATTGCCTGTAATTACAAAACAATGTAACGACACTCACAATTAGTATTATTAAATATAGTGTGATTCTTAAAAGTTGACGATCACGTGACAAAGGCATTTCCTACGAGTCAACTATCGCTAGAACTAAAATTATTTGATAGGGGTCCAAATTTAAGTAAAGTTCCACAAAAAATTTTTTTTTTATAACTTAGCGCCTATTCTTTCGTCAGTACTACGTTGTTGAGAATCCTTTTGTAAGGGTCAAAAATATTTTCAAAAAACAACGCGTATTTTAGTTTAAAAATATTGATTGAAGACCAGAAATTGAAATATTCTATAGTCTATTGATATTCACATAAAAAATTAAAGAACTGTGTTACTCTTCACTTCTTCAATGGTCATTTACTAGTAAACTAAAGATGGACACATCATGGTCAACTATTGGAACAAAAACTACAATTTTCCATGGATATACAGGGTGGTCCAGTTTTAAATGTCAATAATCCACTATCCGATAGTTTATCAAAAAATAAGTTGACATACATTATGACATTTTGCTGAAAAACGCTTCCTAAGGAAGATACAGTCGTTTTTTTGCTATAACTGTCAGACCGTTGGAGCAATTTTGATTAAATTTTCATCAAGTACTTATGAAATGAATGCTCATTATGTGATGTGAATGACGTTTTGTCAAACTTGTTCGGTGGCGTAGATACCGGGAGATGGTGTTCATTTTCCCACTCTATTTTCTACGCTGACTGGACTGACTTAATGTCCGTCTTCAATTTAAAGAAAGATGTATCTGCTGTCAAATTTTGATTCAAAATTCTTTTTACGAGATAACTGAGTTATTACGTTTTAAAACCCAAGAAAAGAGGAGATCCGGGCAGCAAAATATCATTTTATAAAAATAAATCTGCCAGAAGTGGATTCTCCTTCAAAAAATAAGTTGACATGTTTTTTCGTCATTTTATAAAAGACCTCATACTAAGAGACATACAGCCCTCTAAAATACGGAAAAATCGTTGTTTTTTGTTATAATCTCAGACCATTGAAAGTGAAAACCGATCAATTTTTTTTTTCAATAACATCACGTAATGAGTATTAATTATATTTAAGACTTGTTCCAAATTTGGACAAAATTGCTTCAACGGTCTGACAGTTATGACAAAGAACCGATTTTTTTGAACTGAAATTTTGGACTGTATCTTTCTTAGGAAGCATTTTTTACAAAAATGACATAATGCATGTCAACTTATTTTTTGATGGGCTATCGAATGGTGAATTATTGACATTTAAAACTGGACCACCCTGTACATAATATTTGTTATCGCAAAAATTAGAATTTCCAACAGCATTAACTATGACGTCATATTGAAATTCATTTCTGTCTTAGATTAGTTACATTTTTATTACTGGTACATATTAAGAAAATTAGGCACTCCAATGAAATGTCAGAAACAGCTGATTTAAACTTTTGGAAGGGCAAACACGGCCATTAAAACACATTTTCTGGTGAATACATAGAGTTTTAGCTTAAATTTTGCAATTTTCTAAAGACTTTCAGTTGATATTTCATAAAATGCCTGCCAAATTCATAAGAAAGTGTGTTTTAATGGCCGTGTTTGCCCTTCCAAAAGTTTAAATCAGCTGTTTCTGACATTTCATTGGAGTGCCTAATACTAAAATCTTCTTAAGCAGGTTTTACACCGCGCTTTGATGTCAAAGAAATTCATGAATTTATTCATGAAGCTGCTTCAAGAACAAATTTTACCAGTGTAAAACAAAATTTTATGTCAAATTTACCTTCAAATAATTTTACTTCAAATTTTTCACCAAATAGGACAGGTTCTATTTTCATCCAACTTATTTGATCAAACTTGCCATTTTGCGTAATGCCAACTGCCAACAGATAAAAACGAAAAGTAAAGTGAGGTTAAAATCAGAGACTGACTATTAGTATTCAGTTGAAGCTGCAGAATTCAATACATAAATACAGTATTCAAGGCGATTATGAGATTTCAAAATATTCAAAAAACCAGAAAAATAAGAAAACAAAGTAGGAATAATCTTCTTGGTTGGCCAAACTGTTTTCATTGACAGCTTTGACATAAAAGTTTGATAGGTGTAAAACGAAATCACATCAAATAAATTCCTGAATTTCTTGAAGCATAAAATTTGATCAAATAAATGTGTCCAATTTCTTTGAAGTAAAACTTTTGGTGTAAAACCTGCTTTAGGTTAGGTTAGGTTAGGACAGTTAGTGTCTTTTTTTCGCTAGTAATAAGAAAGAGCAAACCATATGTTTTTTGTAAGCAGACTGTGTACAAATTACAACAGCAACACCCTGTATTTCAGCGGTCTCTTTTTAGCTTGCGGCACTTGCGGTAATCTTTGTCACAATTTTGAGAAGAGCATTTCTGAGCTCGCAAGTTACTTTGGTCACGTGACGGTCAACGTTCGAGAATCAGACAGTGGTAACAAACCTTTCCCACCAATCGGCCTATAAACTTGTAATGTTCCGTAAAGTTTTCAACAATAAGATGTACATTAGGGTTCGGATACAAAGTGTTGTCTCCGGTCATTAAAAAGAATCCCCTGTTTGGATCAAACGCGGTTTTTAGCACTTCATTGATAAATTCCTTAAATATTCCTCCTCCGTCTATACCGGCCTCTTCTAAGCCGACGTTATTGATAAATTGAATTCTCACGCGATGTTTTAAATCAGATTCTAAAAATAAGTCAAACTGTAGTTAAGTTGTTTTGATAAAGAAGCATTTTTCAATGTATAAGAATTGTTAATTTTGCGCTGCAGGAGGAGATTTAAAAAAAAATAATAATATCCCAGAAACTACATACACTTGTAAAATATCTACCCCAACAAACATTTTTGGCTATAATAACCAAACAGAAAGACAAATTTACTTATATATTGGTCAATGTTTACCTAAACTTGATTAAAGAATCCCCCCCCCCCCAAACAACTATGCGTGCACGTTATCGATGACGTAATTTTGAGACCCAGATTGACTACGTTTCTACCACGTTTCATTACAACAAATTGAAATAATTTTAGGCATAAAAAATGTCCGAAACAACTGACAGTCTATCCAATCTAATATTCAAATGAATTACAACTTACTTTATTGTATAAGTACTGTTCTCGCGGAGTGAGTTTACCCGTGCGTCACGAAGGCTACGTCATTTATAATCATATGAATCAAATCAAGTTTTCGTCAAAAACCAGGGTGCGTATTCTTGAAACGAGGGAAAGGAATTATCAAGAGAAAGGCCTGTAGAATGTGACTGAAACCCGTCATTGTCAGCTCCTTCTGTCACATTCTATCAACACTTCACTTAAGAATTCCGTTCCCTGTTTTCAAGAATTAGGTCCCAGAGGGACCTAATGTGTGTAAAAAAGTGTGTGGTCCTACCTCCTGTTGTGTTCATATTATAGAAAAGGGCGTGTCTAAAGCTTCGTCACGTTTAAAATTTTGCGTGTATTGTCAGTCAGAAAGTAGAGATCTTTGGCTGCAAATTTGCACTAAAACAACCTTATACCAAAGCAAATCAAAAATATCCTGACCGAAATAACATTTTTTATATATGAGAAGTCTCCGTTTGGATCACAGAATTCCGTCTAAATTTGAAACCTAATTTATTTACCAAAATTCGCAGAGATGTATCACCAATATGTAGTATTTCTGTAACTTTATGCTCTTGATTTAGGTTCTGGATGGTTACATGTTTCTCTAAAATAAATACAACAAATTAAAAATTTAATAAGACATTCTGAGTGATGGTGTAGTATCTCATATCTCATTTTCAGGTTGCAATCCACTTATTTTATTTTAAACCCGCTGGAAAACATTTTAGACGCTTATTTTATTTTTTCTGTGACTTTATTATTAATATGTTTGAAGAAATTTTTATGAAAAATCTATAGTGCAACCCAAAAATCTCAGTCTCTGGATACAATGAAATGTTAATAGATGTTTCTTACAAAAGTAGATATATTTTACTATTATTAACATACTATCGTTGTACATATCATATAATGTATTTCGAACATCCATTTTAATGCTTTCAGATAAATCTGTGGTCTTGGCCCGTCGATAACATCTCGATTTACGTTTTCTAGGTGAGAAAATCATAAGATTACTTGCTTGTTTTTTTCGAATCGAATAAACAGTTTTGCGGGAAATTTTCAAAGCAGCTACAACCTTCTAGTATCAAAAAAAATACATCAGTAAGAATATGTAAGGTCTTAAAATGTCTTATTTTCTTCCTGAACAGATGATAAAGCTTCTAAAGGTCCTCCATCAGTTTTTTCCAATTCAAAATATTCACAAAGGTTAAGAATTAACTGCTGGGCTTGTCTGTAGAGAATTTTTCCAGGCATTTTCTAAAAAAATACTGTAATAGTAAGTAATTCCGAATTTAGGAAAAACCAAATGGCTAAATAAAAACCATAATAGACACTCCCACTTTTTTTTCAAAACAGGTTAGTAACTGTGCCAATTTTGGTTAGATCGTGACAGCCGACATAAAAAAAATATAAATATTAATAATAATATTATGAAAGTACTTACAGAATGTTAAAAGCGTAGAAACAATAGCTCTTAAAAGAACTGTGGTGGTGTGGTAAATAGAAAACTTTATAAATGAATAACAACACAAAGAAACGGAAAAGAATTAATAGGAAACCAATCAAATAAATTTCGATGGTTGTCAAACTGACAATGACTGAAATAGAAGCGCTAATCAGTAAATGTTTTTCTTTGGAAGACATTCACTTAGATATTTACCCTTTCTGAAAGTGAACAATAGACAAGGATGGAGTCAATAATGCATGTCTACATCTAAATCACAGGGGGATGACGCACGAGTAAACTCAGACCGCGAGAACAGTACCATATTATTGAATAGTATTAATTTCATATTAGCTTGATGGGTGTAAACGAACTGGGTTTGTTTTCATATCAAGGGTCATATTGTTGAAAATTCAAAACTGACAGTTTGTGTCATACAGTCATCTTAGAAAATCTCATTTTAAGTTTGAATTTAAATACATTGGTCTAAAGTAGCATGACAAAATCATAAATGGTTTAAGTTTTTGGTTGTCCAAGATCGGTTTACGTACTCTCAGCACAATTCTACAGAGGAGAGCCGCGCAAACACACTTGTAAGTCGATAACTTACTGCAATTTGGGATATAATCTATAAAAATAAATGAAACAAGTATATTGGCGTTATAAGTTATAAGAAAAATGTAAGGTAGTCGTTAACTAAAATTTGTTAAGCCGGCTCAAATACTGTCAGTTGACAAATAATAACCTATTTTAACAGAATGTTCCTCACAAATGTTGAGAGGTTTGGCTACATTGTTCATCTATGACGTCATGATTGTCTATGACGTGCAGGCATAGTTATATGGCGGATACTTTACAAAAATTACTCGAAAGTCAAAAGTTTGTTGAAGGTTTCGAAGGAAGTTAAAACTCAGTAACAAATACCTTTTAAAATGCCCTTCGAGACAAATGAAACTTGCAAGTTATGTACCTAGTTGAACATTAACTCATTTTTACCTTAAATACAACTTTTGGTAAAACAGACTTATGGGGCATTTAGACAGGTCAAAATTTACTTCATTATAACTGAACGTTAAAGACTATTTTTGGTAAAGAGATATGATCAAATATTTCTTATACAGGGTGGTCCAGTTTTAAATGTCAATAATTCACCAATCCATAGCCAATTAAAAAATAAGTTGACATTTATTATGTCATTTTCCTGAAAAGTGCTTCCTAAGGAAAATACAGTCCTTCAAATTTCTGTTTAAAAAATCGTTTTTTTTTTGTCATAACTGTCAGAAAGTTGGAGCAATATTGATCAAATTTGGAACAAACACTTTATTACACGTTATTACGGTCACAGACCCAAAACTAACCCAACCCAACTTAAAAATTGTCTTGGAAACGGAAAATTCACTTAAGAAGTTTAAAAAATATTATTGTAGCCAGTTTTCATAGTTTCCAGACAAACTAAAAGACTTTAGTTTTGAAAATTGAATTAGAAAAGATAAAAATTTCAGAAGCTTAAAAATTGTGTTTGTAACCAGTTTTCATGCAAATCGAGAGACTTTAATACTAAAAATTGACTTGTAGACATAAAAACTACTTTTTCAAGAACTTGTTACTACAAATGCATACATTTAAACCTTAAAAATTGACTTGAACCCCAAAATGTGACTGAACTAATAAAAAGTGACATCAGAAGCTTAAAATTTGCATTTGAAGTAAGTTTTCATAATTTGAAGACAAATTTCAATATTTTAGTCTTGAAAATAGTCTTAGATGCAGGACATTGACATTAGATTCATGAAAATTGTCTTGAAAACGAACTTTTCGTGCTTTTTACTTTGCTTTTTATTTTCTGCGACTTTTGGACTATGTTTAGTGCTTCAAAACTGCTTTCAGCTTGGAAAATCGAGTTTCAAGACTATCTTCACCAAGTTATTGACATAGCAAACTTAAAAAACATTTTTTACATTCTTATAGACTTAAAATGGCATTCCAAGCTTTGTCACTATTAAATCGACTTCTAGACACCTCAGTGCTAAAAATTCGGGTATTTCTTAATAAACTAGAATCGTTTTTAGTGTTTTAAGGCTGTTTTCAGTGCCTCAAATCGAGTTTCAAGACTATCTTTACAAAGTTTTTGACTTATCAGGCCTAAAAGCCAGTGTGTCCACTGACCATAGTCTTAAAAATGTTATTTCAAGCTTCTTCACTATTAAATTGACTTCTACACTCATAGGTGCAATAAATTGTAGCATCTCTAAGAAATTCAGACTGTTTTTAGTGCTTTTTAAGACTCAAAAATCGAGTTTAAGACTATTTCCAAAAGTCAAGTTTCTTCAGTAATAAAAGTAAAAAATGTTAGGTACCAAATGCTACAATAATACTGTCTTGAGAACTAATTTTTAGAAATAAAATAGTCCGAAAATTTAATTTACTTCTAGACTTGTTGTCCAGTCCAGAAAATTGAGTTGTACACCAATTAAAGTCTTGAAAATATACTTTTGGACTCTCTTTAGTCCTAGTAAAGTCAGTTCTAGCATTAAAAGTCAACTTTTATATTATTTTTAGTAGTAAAAAATGAGTTTCATGCACAATACAATCTTTGTCTTGATTTCCGGACTTTTTTTAGTTCTTGAATGCCAGTTTCAGACACTCAACCAGGATGGCAGTCTGAGAAAGCGAATCAAGACCATTCCTAATAGTAAAAAGCAAGTTTTTAGACTATTCAGTATAAATTTGGACTTTCACAAGTCTTGAATGTTCAGTTTTAAACTATAAAACGATTTTTTAAATTGAAATTTGGAGGAATGTATCTTCCTTAGGAAACGTTTTTCAGAAAAATGACATAATGCAAGTCAACTTATTTTTTGATTAGCTGTCAAATGGTGAATTAATGACACTTAAAACTGGACCACCCTGTATATAAAATCTCAAAAAATAAATCACTATAAACAATCTTTATTCTCAAAGAATAGTCTATCGATCAATTGGTCTTTCTGTCCGTGTTATTTTACGTAGAGAACAAAAATTAACAGTAATATTTACAAAAAAAAATCAAAATTTAATTTACAGTTTAAATCTAAGTTATTCCAATAGGGTGCAGAAGGGAAAAGAAAATCGGGAATGTCTCGTTTGTCTTCTTAGACAAAGAGGGTCAAGTATAGTCCAGGGCCCTAATTCTTGAAAACAGGGAACGGAATGCTCAAGAGAAATGTTGATAGAATGTGACAGAAGCAGCAGACAATTGAGGGTTCCTGTCACATTCTACAGACCTTTCTCTTGATAATTCCCTTCCATCCTTTCAAGAATACACACCCAGTTGTTAGGGTTGTTTTTCTATTTAGTTTGAATTTGTAGCAGTCTTTTGAAATTTTTGTCATTTGTGTGCGTTCATAAAGGAGTTTGTTGGATGGATTATATAAAGGATTATTGGGATGTCTAATTTTTGTAATTAGTCTTAGTGCAATTTGTTCAGTGGTCTGTATGTATTGTTTGGTTTTCTCAGTAGCGTTTATCCTCAATATATTTCCATAATCTAGCAGAGGTCTACAGATGGATTTATAAATTGTCCTAGCTGTTTTTTTTTTAAGAAAAATGTTTGTTGGCTAGTAAGTTGTAAGCCTTGATAAACGGCATAACAAACTTACCGCTTTTCGAAGAAATCTTTTCAAACGCATCCTCATAGAGATAGTTTCGCCTGATAACGACTGTGTTATCGTGAATTAGTTCGAGATGCATTCGCTGATAGTCGTTTTCTCCTAAACTGTACCGGCACAAATCTCTAAGAAGGTGAACCCTGGCGTTAAATGGAATTAAGAACGGAAGCTCCTGAAGAATGGCTAGCGATCTTTGCTCTATTGTTGAGAGGGGTGGTAAATGTTCATCATCTAAAAAATATGTTTTTTAGAGTTGTTACTATATTTAAAAGATAATGAAAATGTTAATGTCACTTTTTTCAGAATAAAAAGTCATATAAGATTCAGATAATAAGATTGACAGGAGTTCAACGTATTACAACTACATTGATTGATAAAAAAAAATGGGACAGCAAAATGTTTGCTCTTTTTTCAGGCTGAAGGAATGAAATGGGGCATAAAAGACGTGGGAGAATAAAAATGTTTATTGAAAAATTACTGAAGCAAATTATTTGATTTTAAATGTGTACAAAGTGTCGTACGTAGCGCCCTTTACTTTTTACAAGGGAAATGAGAGCAGATTTAAATTTTTCACGCCACAAAACCCCTCTTAAAATTAAAAAAAAATATGTCGGAAAAACTAAAACCAAATTGAACTTTCGAAAACCCAGTATCTCCAAAATTATCGATTTTTGAACTGAGGTAAGTCGGGGGATCCTGTATATTGACAGTTTTGACGTTAATGACAGTGGTCACGTGACACTCGACCCGCATTTACTTCGGTTATGTGACAACTGTCAAAATAATTGTGAAAGAGCTAAAAACCAGTCTTCTGTAGAATATTGCAAAGAAACTCTTTGTTTTAACTTTTCTTTGTTAAAACTGCAATTTTGACCAGTTCTGGATGTAGATTGACAGTTTTGACGTTTATGACAATTGTCACGTGACCCTCGACCAGCACTTACCTATATGGCCATGTAACAACTGTCATAACAATAGTGAAGGAGCTGAAAAACTAGTCTTAATTAGAATGAAACTATTTTAAACTGCAATTTCGACCAGTTCTGGATATAGTTTGACAGTTTTGACGTCTATGACAGATGTCACGTGACCCTCGACCAGCAGTTACTTATACGGTCATGTTAAAACTGTCAAAATAATTGTAAAAGAGCTGAACAACCGGTTTTGTTTAGAATACATCAAGGGAACTGTTTCAAACTGCAATTTTGATTAAGTCTGTGTAAAGATTGACAGTTTTGACGTTAATATCAGTTGTCACGTGACATTCGACCCGCACTCACTTCAGTCATGTGACAACTGTCACTACAATAGTAAAAGAACTGAAAAACTAGTCTTGTTTAGAATATTGCAAGAAAACTGTTTTAAACTGCAATTTTGATTAAGTCTGTGTAAAGATTGACAGTGTTGATGTTAATGACAGTGGTCACGTGACACTCGACCTGCACTTACTTATACGATCATGTGACAACTGTCAAAACATTTGTGATATAGCTGAAAAACCAGTCTTGTTTAGAATATTGCATGAAAACTGTTCTAAACTGTAATTTTCACCTTTTCTGGGTAAAGATTGACAATTTTAACGTTAATGACAGTGGTCACGTGACAATCGACCTGCACTTACTTAAACAGTCATGTGACAAC
Source organism: Ips typographus (assembly GCF_016097725.1). Taxonomy (NCBI): domain Eukaryota; kingdom Metazoa; phylum Arthropoda; class Insecta; order Coleoptera; family Curculionidae; genus Ips; species Ips typographus. The sequence continues at coordinate 2,095,213 of NC_138430.1, read as the reverse complement.
TGTCAAAACAATTGTGAAACTGCTGAAAAACCAGTCTTGTTTCGAATATTGCAAGGAAATTGTTTTAAACTGCAATTTTGATTAAGTCTGTGTAAAGATTGACAGTTTTGACGTTAATATCAGTTGTCACGTGACATTCGACCCGCGCTCACTTCAGTCATGTGACAACTGTCACTACAATAGTAATAGAACTGAAAAACTAGTCTTGTTTAGAATATTGCAAGAAAACTGTTCTAAACTGTAATTTTCACCTTTTCTGGGTAAAGATTGACAGTTTTAACGTTAATGACAGTGGTCACGTGACAATCGACCTGCACTTACTTAAACAGTCATGTGACAACTGTCAAAACAATTGTGAAACTGCTGAAAAACCAGTCTTGTTTCGAATATTGCAAGGAAATTGTTTTAAACTGCAATTTTGATTAAGTCTGTGTAAAGATTGACAGTTTTGACGTTAATATCAGTTGTCACGTGACATTCGACCCGCGCTCACTTCAGTCATGTGACAACTGTCACTACAATAGTAATAGAACTGAAAAACTAGTCTTGTTTAGAATATTGCAAGAAAACTGTTCTAAACTGTAATTTTCACCTTTTCTGGGTAAAGATTGACAGTTTTGCCGTTAATGACAGTGGTCACGTGACACTCGACCTGCACTTACTTAGACAGTCATGTGACAACTGTCAAAACAATTGTGAAACTGCTGAAAAACGAGTCTTGTTTCGAATATTGCAAGGAAATTGTTTTAAACTGCAATTTTGACCAATTCTGGGTATAGATTGACAGTGTAAACGTTAATGACAGTTGTCACGTAATGCTCGACCCGCACTTACTTATACCGTTATGTGACAGCTGTCAAAACAGTTGTGAAACTGCTGAAAAACCAGTCTTGTTTAGAATATCGCAAGGAAACTGTTTTAAACTGCAATTTTGCCCAATTCTGGGTATAGATTGACAGTGTTGAAGTTAATGACAGTTGTCACGTCAAGTCATCAGAAAGAGAAAGAAAAGAACTTTTAATCGTCGTTGAAAAAAGAGCAAAATTTTTGCTGTCCCATTCTCCTTGACGATGCGTTAATAAATAACTTATTTTACTCACCTTCTATATTATACACCAATCCTCCAAACGGTACAATATTTTTGGACAAATAGTTTTTTCTCGCCAAATCGGGCGAAATATGAATTTTTCTCGCCGTCCAAAAACCGGAAGGACAAAACTGCTTTCTCATATCCAATGTGTACAGTAACTTAACACAATTCAAACAGGACCGATATAAATGGCTGATTTCTGGAGATGTTGACACCTATATGTTAATTTTAAATCAATGAAATAGTAAACAAACAGGTTACAAAACTCACAGAACTGGCTCTGCACATTGGAAAAGCAATTTCAATCAAATCAGTAGCCACACTTTTTAACAAAGTTGACATTGTGTGTAAATCGTTTTGGGAGAAAGTTTCACTAGTATCGGAATTTTCTATAAAACAAAGTTTAACTCAAATCAACACCAAAGACATAAAAATTCAGTTATTACCTTTGTCAGTTAATGTTTCGGTGTAAAAAGTAAACATATCACAAAACACTGAAAGATTTTTATGACAATCTTTCCATGATGTTAAAGATGCCCCGTTTATCTGCAGATGAGAGTAATGTTTTCGGGACAAAATCGACCATAACCTTTTCAAAAACGTACTGTTCAAACCCAATTTATACAACAACCTAAAATATAACGTTTTAGCTAAAAAAATACACCAAAAACCAGCTAAATCTCACAAGTATTTCCGTATAGAATCCCTATAAACCAGAAGTAAGTTTTGAGCAAAATTCACAAACGCAGTCAACACTAACTCATCCTCAGAATTGCTCTCCATGAAATTCAACAATTTTCTCACTCTACTGGAATTATTCAGTATATTTAAATAATCTGACAATAAAATTTGTTCGTCTGAAATTTCGTTATCATCGTTATCCTCACAGTCACTATCCTCAGTGAGATCTAATGAAGGTTTCAGTGTGTGTAACTCCTTGCTCAACAAGGAAAATACACGGATACTATCACAGTTTGGCTCTAAAAACTCCATAGAGACAATAACACAATTTAAAGCAATCGAAACACTCACCGTATTCTACAGGTTCTAGTGCCAGTATGCAATAAAACAGGGTGGTACTGTGCGCCAAATAGTATGTACTATTCACGTATCTGATTAGTTTATCGTAGTACGCGGGGTCGGCCCGTTCTTTGAAAAATGGTATAAAATAAGCTTTTACGTTTGGTGTTAGAGGTGGTTTTAGAAAGTTTTCGCAAAACTCTGCTAAAACTAAATCTTGAGACGGTCCAAATTCGTTTAGGAACTTAAACGGCCTGTGGATTAACACCATCACTTTAGGTAGGTTTTTTTCAGAAACTGTGTCTAGCAAAGTGCGAAGATAACTGAAATAACCTATAAATAAAAAAAAAGTAGTAAATTTCAGTATTAAATTTCAGTAGCATGGTCGTGAGGGGGGGCCAGAATAAATGTTCAGTTGTATTTTGAATGTCTAATAACAGTTCTTCATAACTATAAAGTCCGGATTTCTAGTAATTTTTGACCAACCTTTGACATCAAATGTGAACGTTTTACGCAAAAACACGTCATAGTGATTAAGATACCAAGGGCATTATAAGGACAATCCTATAATGCCTGAGGTGTCTTCAATGTTTAATGTCCAACTTTCATTCTGTAAATATTTATTTGAAAAATTGGTCAGATGGCGGAGAGGCTCACCTGGGGGGCATTATGAAAAATAACGCCCTAGGGCATTATTTCTTAGATAATTGATTTAAAATGATTAAAAAATTCTATCCTAAAAACTGCCTACAAGGTGGCTTTCCGTGTACACCCTGTACAGTGCCAAAAAAAATTAATGCTGAAACTTACATGGGTCGATGCAACAGTTAATTAGGAAGATTTTTGGTCTCTTGTGCATTTTTTGTAACTTCTACCGTTTTTGAGATATTTGGCAAAATCTGTTTTAATAGCATCGTTTGACAAGATCGCCTATAAAACCCACTTGAAGTGAGAAAATTAATGTTTTAAGCACATTTTTGGAATCCTCATTAAATTTCCTATCCAATAACCTGAAAAATACTACAAAATTTGGTACAGCCAGGAACAAAAGCGGTGTCAAAGTTTGAACTGACAGAAACACAGTTTGAAAAGACAGTCAGGGACAGAATCGCCTGTAAAACCCACTTGGAGTTATAAAATAACTGCTTTAAGCACATTTTTGGAATTCTCATTAAATTTCTTATCCAATAACCTGAAAAAACACTACAAATTTTGATACAGTCAGGGAGAAAAGCGGTGTCAAAGTTTGAACTGCTAAAAACACAGTTTGAAGGGACAGGCAGTGACAAAATCGCCTGTAAAACCCACTTGGAGGGAGAAAATGACTGTTTTAAGCACATTTTTGGAATCCTCATTAAATTTCCTATTCAATAACCTTAAAAATACTACAAAATTTGGTACAGTCAGGAACAAAAGCGGTGTCAAAGTTTGAACTGACAGAAACACAGTTTGAAAAGACAGTCAGCGACAGAATCGCCTGTAAAACCCACTTCGAGTTAGAAAATGACTGTTTTAAGCACATTTTTGGAGTCCTCATTAAATTTCCTATCCAATAAGATGAAAAAACACTACAAATATTGTTACAGTCAGGGAGAAAAGCGGTGTCAAAGTATGAACTGCCAGAAAAAACCGTTTGAAAAGACGGTTAGTGACAAAATCGCCTGTAAAACCCATTTAGAGTGAGAAAATGACTGTTTTAAGCACATTTTTGGAATCCTCGATAAATTTCCCATTCAATAACCTTAAAAACACTACAAAACTTGGTACAGTCAAGGAGAAAAGCGGTGTCAAAATTTGAACTGACAGAAACACAGTTTGAAAAGACAGTCAGCGACAGAATCGCCTGTAAAACCCACTTCGAGTTAGAAAATGACTGTTTTAAGCACATTTTTGGAATCCTCATTAAATTTCCTATCCAATAAGATGAAAAAACACTACAAAGGCAATCTAAAACTTCCAATACTTTTTAAACTCTCCAGAAACCTTCCAAATTCTCCTAAAGTAGTCTAGAAGACTTAAAAATACTACAGAAACTCCAAAATGCTTCTAAAGCAGTCAAAACCCATCCAAAAGCTTTTAGAACAGTCTAGAAGCTCTCGAAACCTTTTAAGACAGTCTAAAACTTTCCGTATGCTTTTAGAGCAGTTTAAAAGATTCCAAAAGTTTTTAGAAACGTCTACAAATGCCTTAAAAGCAGTCCAGAACCTTCAATGCTCCTAAAGATTTCAAAACACTACAGAAACTCCAAAATGCATCTAAAACAGTCGGAGAACTTTTAGAACAATCTAAAAGATTCCAAATACTCTTCAACTAGTCTAGAAGCTCCCAAAAGATATCAAAACAGTCTAGAAGCTTCCAAAAAATTCTAGAACCGTCTAAGAGTTTCCAAATGCCTCTAGAGCATTCCAAAACCTTTAATATGCTCTTTAAACTGTTCAAACACTTTCCAAATGCTCCTAAAGTAGTCAAAAAGATTTTAAAACACTATGGGAACTCCAAAATGCTTCCAAAGCAGTCTAAAACAGTCTAGAAGCTTCCAAAAGCTTCTAGAACACTCTAAAAGCTTCCAAATGATCTTTAACTAGTCTAGAAGCTCTCAAAAAATTTCAAGACAGTCTAAAAGCTTCCACAAGTTTCTAGAACCCTCCATAAGTTTTCAAATGCTTTAAAAGCAGCCCAAAACCTTAAATGCTTTTTAAACTCACTAGAAACCTTCCAAATGCTCCTAAAGTAGTCTAAAATATTTCAAAATACTACAGAAACTCCAAAAAGCTTTTAGAAGAGTCCAGAAGCTCTTAAAGCAGTCAAAAATATGGCTTAAAAATAAATAAATCTAAAACGAAAATAATGATAGTTGATAGACAAGACAACAATTCTCCACAGATATCAGAAATTGCATAAAGTGGTAAACAATTTCCATTATCTTGGTTACTTGATTACCAACACTGGTGACAAATGTGAAAGCGAAATACGGCGTCGCCTGACTATGGCAAGATCAGCGACTACCAAGCTAAATAAAATATGGAAAGACAGAAATATCACCAAAAGAACGAAACTCCGTCTAGTTGGATGCTAGAAATGAATGTGTTCTGGTCCACCAGTTCAGAATAAACCGCATGTATCTGCAGTACTTTGGGCATATAGCTAGAAGATCAGGAACAATGGAATGACTAATCATAGAAGGGAAAGTAGAAGACAAACACTCAAGAGGCAGATCTCCAACTAGATGGGTAGACCAAACAAAACCCTTAATAAACATGAGACTTGCATAGGATAGGCAAGCATGGAATCAACTACTGAATCAAATATAAATGGTGTCACTACATCCTTTGGAGGATAATGGAAAGAGGAGGAGTGTAGGAGTTTCCAAATGCCTTTAAAGAATTCCAGAACCTTCAATATACTCTTCTGTTCAAAAACCTTCCAAATACTCCTCAAGTAGTTCCAAAATGTCTAGAACTTAAACTCAAAAAAAGTAAAAAATGTTGTGCTTTTTTACAGATTTTTATGCTTTTTTCAGGAAAATAATTAAGGTTTTTCCACGGTTCTAGTGCTTTTTAATCCGGACTCTATTCACAACACTAACAATACTTAAAACTTTTGATAATCTGGAATTTTGCAATTAAATCAATCAACTTTAAAAATGCAAGCTTTACAAGCACTATCACTCAAAAACAAAAATAGGAGAATAAATAGTAGAACAAACTTTTACCATAATACAGTATTGTGCTTTGTTTAGTTTAGTAAGTTTGATTTATTTTTTGGAGAAAATGCCAAAAGAATGATGAAGAAAAGGCTAATAAAGGCATATTAAAAGCAACAACAGAGAATGGACTATTTGGAACTTTTAAAATGCCAAGTAGATGTGGTTTTTTGAAGAATTGCACTGTAAGTAGTCTTTACAGCTCCACAGAGACAAATTTGACCGTTGGGACATTTTTCAACATTACCAGAAATTTATAGTTACACAGTTCTTCAGTTCATTTCAGTTTTGAGTTGATGTTTGATGGATAAGAATAAAAATGGAATAGAATCTTCATAACAAAATTAAAAAAAAAACCACAAAATACTGAAATAACCTGCTACACTCACAATTAAAAAATAACACAAAATACTAAGTTTGTCATACCTTTCCTGATCAAATAGAACACAATGCCTCCATTGTCACTGAATGAATCGATAATGACAAGCATGTTGTGGTTATCATTGGTGACGCAATGCTTCATACACAACACCAAGAATCTCTTTACTGACCAACATAGTTGCGAGTTTACATTTATTGCTTGCAGGACTTCATTTTTGCATTGTAACAACAGTTGTCCCAATTTACACTAAAAATAACAACAGATGATTAAGTCAAATATAAGAAAAAAATAGTTAATAATTATCAGTGAGTTAAAAAATTGACTGGATTTACGAATTAAGCCATACAATTCAAGTTTTTATTACTTGTTATGTTAACTTGCGTATTTTGTAAAAAATATATGGATTAACAACACTTAATCAACTGATATTTCCGGGCTCATCCCACATAACATAATCGGGAAGCATAGTCTGAAATGTGGGAATTTGTAGTTGATTTTCAAAAAAGATTCTTTTGCTAGTTTACAGGACTTTGAACGTGTTAATTTTGCCGCGTGTATGACGTATACTCTGTCCCAGAAGAAGTGGCAGTGACGACATTAACTAAGACATCACATTGACATTTACTTATGTCTTAGGTTAGTTCTCAAATTTTTCTTCCATATTTTGTTTTTGCGTTTTACTAAAATATGAATTAAAAAAAAATGTGGAATGAGCCCATTAAACCCTACTTTTATACTCAATTAAAATATATGGTACAAGAATTACATTACACACATTTTGAAGCTGGTTTTCTAGTTGTACAAGTAAAAAAATGTACTTACCAATTTATCAAAATCTCTTTTGGCATTGTAAAAGAACAGGAGTCTTCTCAATTTAGCTGGAATGTCCAGAACATTTTCCAGTGCGGCATATTCTTGCCTGTGAAATTCCTTGACATGTTTTCTGACAAGATAGCTTCGAATGTGTGATTGAAGGAGTTCGGCGCTTTGCAGTTTTAACCTTTGCTCCTAAAACCAAGAGTGTGATGAATAAAATGAATATCTGGTATTTCATTCACGAATACATGCACAGAAACGAACATAAAGAAAACAAACTCACCTGGCGTTTGTGCCTCTCTTCTTGAGTTTTTTGAAGCAAAATGTCTCGTGTCATCTTTTTGCTTGCACCTGACAAATTTTGTTCTGGGCGTGATTTTGAATTTCCCTCAAAACTGTAGTTCATTTTGAAAGCTACAAAAAAATATTGATGGGCTTAAATTTACTGTGATAAAGTAAAATTGGAAAAGTAAAATTCAGTGTGACGGGAACATTTACCAATTTTACCAGTAAATTTATGGGTCTAATTGAAATTTTTGATTTGTTATTAATTTATTGTTTTAGAAATTTTAGTTTCTCAATAATAAAATAACATTTTTCTGAAAAAGGAATATTCTTGTACCAAATGAGTAACAATCTTATAAATTTTGTATGTAAAAGTAGTCTTTTATCAAAAAATTTAATTTTCAACTTTTTGTCACTTTTCTTTAATAAATCATGTTTAAATTATGGCAAGTAATAGGTTTTTGAGATGAGAAAAATGACGCAAAGATATTTTTTTAACTTTTCTAAACTCTGATTTTTGCAACTTTTGAGCACAGTTTGACAGTTGGATAGTCAGAGACAAAATCGCCTGAAAAACCCACTTGGACTAAGAAAATGACTGTTTCAAGCACATTTTTGGAATCCTCATTAAATTTCCTATCCAATAACCTGAAAAAACACTACAAAATTTGGTAGTCAGTGAGAAAAGTGGTGTCAAAGTTTGAACTGCCAGAAACACAGTTTGAAAGAATAGTCAGGGACAAAATGTCATGTAAAGCCCACTTGGAGTGAGAAAATTATTGTTTTAAGCATATTTTTGGAATTCTCATTAAATTTCCTATCCAATAACCTGAAAAAACACTACAAAATTTGTTACAGTCAGCGAGAAAAGCGGTGTCAAAGTTTGAACTACCAGAAACACAGTTTGAAAGGATAGCCAGGGACAAAATGTCATGTAAAGCCCACTTGGAGTGAGAAAATGATTGTTTTAAGCATATTTTTGGAATTTTCATTAAATTTTCTATCCATTAACCTTAAAAACACTACAAAATTTGGTACAGTCAAGGAGAAAAGCGATGTCAAAGTTTGAACTACCAGAAACACAGTTTGAAAGGATAGTCAGAGACAAAATTGCATGTAAAACTCACTTGGAGTGAGAAAATTATTGTTTTAAGTATATATTTGGAATTCTCATTAAATTTTCTATTCATTTACCTTAAAAACACTACAAAATTTGGTACAGTCAAGGAGAAAAGCGATGTCAAAATTTGAACTACCAGAAACACAGTTTGAAAGGATAGTCAGAGACAAAATTGCATGTAAAACTCCCTTGGAGTGAGAAAATGATTGTTTTAAGCATATTTTTGGAATTCTCATTAAATGTCATAATTAATAACCTGAAAGAACACTACAAAATTTGGTACAGTCAGTGAGAAAAGTGGTGTCAAAGTTTGAACTGCCAGAAACACAGTTTGAAAGAATAGTCAGGGACAAAATGTCATGTAAAGCCCACTTGGAGTGAGAAAATGATTGTTTTAAGCATATTTTTGGAATTCTCATTAAATTTCCTATCCAATAACCTGAAAAAACACTACAAAATTTGTTACAGTCAGTGAGAAAAGTGGTGTCAAAGTTTGAACTGCCAGAAACACAGTTTGAAAGAATAGTCAGGGACAAAATGTCATGTAAAGCCCACTTGGAGTGAGAAAATTATTGTTTTAAGCATATTTTTGGAATTCTCATTAAATTTCCTATCCAATAACCTGAAAAAACACTACAAAATTTGTTACAGTCAGCGAGAAAAGCGGTGTCAAAGTTTGAACTACCAGAAACACAGTTTGAAAGGATAGCCAGGGACAAAATGTCATGTAAAGCCCACTTGGAGTGAGAAAATGATTGTTTTAAGCATATTTTTGGAATTTTCATTAAATTTTCTATCCATTAACCTTAAAAACACTACAAAATTTGGTACAGTCAAGGAGAAAAGCGATGTCAAAGTTTGAACTACCAGAAACACAGTTTGAAAGGATAGTCAGAGACAAAATTGCATGTAAAACTCACTTGGAGTGAGAAAATTATTGTTTTAAGTATATATTTGGAATTCTCATTAAATTTTCTATTCATTTACCTTAAAAACACTACAAAATTTGGTACAGTCAAGGAGAAAAGCGATGTCAAAATTTGAACTACCAGAAACACAGTTTGAAAGGATAGTCAGAGACAAAATTGCATGTAAAACTCCCTTGGAGTGAGAAAATGATTGTTTTAAGCATATTTTTGGAATTCTCATTAAATGTCATAATTAATAACCTGAAAGAACACTACAAAATTTGGTACAGTCAGTGAGAAAAGTGGTGTCAAAGTTTGAACTGCCAGAAACACAGTTTGAAAGAATAGTCAGGGACAAAATGTCATGTAAAGCCCACTTGGAGTGAGAAAATGATTGTTTTAAGCATATTTTTGGAATTCTCATTAAATTTCCTATCCAATAACCTGAAAAAACACTACAAAATTTGTTACAGTCAGCGAGAAAAGCAGTGTCAAAGTTTGAACTACCAGAAACACAGTTTGAAAGGATAGTCAGGGACAAAATGTCATGTAAAGCCCACTTGGAGTGAGAAAATGATTGTTTTAAGCATATTTTTGGAATTCTCATTAAATTTCCTATCCAATAACCTGAAAAAACACTACAAAATTTGTTACAGTCAGCGAGAAAAGCGGTGTCAAAGTTTGAACTACCAGAAACACAGTTTGAAAGGATAGTCAGGGACAAAATGTCATGTAAAGCCCACTTGGAGTGAGAAAATGATTGTTTTAAGCATATTTTTGGAATTCTCATTAAATTTTCTATCCATTAACCTTAAAAACACTACAAAATTTGGTACAGTCAAGGAGAAAAGCGATGTCAAAGTTTGAACTACCAGAAACACAGTTTGAAAGGATAGTCAGAGACAAAATTGCATGTAAAACTCCCTTGGAGTGAGAAAATGATTGTTTTAAGCATATTTTTGGAATTCTCATTAAATGTCATATTTAATAACCTGAAAGAACACTACAAAATTTGGTACAGTCAGGGAGAAAAGTGGTGTCAAAGTTTAAACTGCCAGAAACACTGTGTGAAAGGACAGTCAGCCGCAAAATCACCTATAAAGCTCACTTGTAGTGAGAAAATTATTGTTTTATTTAAGCATATTTTTGGAATTCTCATTAAATTTCATATCTTATCATACTGAAAGAACACTACAAAATTCAGTAAAGACAGGGAGAGAAGTGGTGTCAAAGTTTTAACTGCCAAAAACACAGTTTGAAAGGATAGTCACAGTCAAAATGGTCTGTAAAACCCACTTGGAGTGAAAAAATTACTGTTTTAAACTCATTTTAGAAATCTTTTAAACAGGTGACCTAATACAAACTTATCTTAATTTTTTGAATAGAGAATCAGACAGAATTATAATAATAAGGAGTGTTCTAATTGAAAAACTAGATTTTCTGTCCTTTCTTAGAACTGATTTTTTGACCACCCTGTATCATATGATCTGACATTTTTCTGCACCCACAAACAACACCTTGTTCAAAACACAAAAACTTAAAATATTTTAGATAAACTGCTCCCATCTTTGTTTCAGAAATATTGGTTATTACCATTTTTCCATAATCAATTAAGACAGTTTCCAGAGGACCACCCACTTAAGCCTAGTTCATAATGTGATTTGACAAAAACTATAATTATAATTTAACCAACTGACAAAGGATATTTTCATTACATTCACTTTGCAAAACAAATGAGCTAGAAATTGAGCTTTGTTGTATCTATGTGGTCCTTTAAACCCCCACTTAAAAAGTGTGGGGCAAACAGACATTGGTACCTTAGGACCAAGTTTATCACAGCACACAAAAATATGGAACGCCGTTTTGCTCTTTAATGTAACGCATAAATAATGTATTGTTCAAACCATAGAAATTTCGGCGATACATTTTAAAACGTTGGTTTGAAAATAAATGTCAATTCCTGCGTTAGTTTAAAAATCATGTACATATTTAATACCACCAAATAAAAACAATGCTTAATTTTAGCGTTTGTTGAATTAAAACGTTACTTTCACTTTCCCCTCAGACAAACGAGTGTAAAAAATCATGGTAATTTGGCGATCCTTTAATTATTACGTTACTTTAAATATTTCAACCACAGCTTAAAATGAAACAATTGTAAAAATTCAGTCAATTTTTGCGTTCGATGATTTTAAACATTCGTTTAAAAAATACAAACGATGTTCAAAATAAACAATTGCAATAAATCCAGGAATTAAAACGTTGGTTGAATTAATACAATACATTTAACTACGAGTACCACATTTTTACGTTCGTTCGCGCAATCTATTGTAAAAAATACGTGCTGCTGCATGTTGCATGTGGCGGAGTTTGGAAGTAGAAATAGTAGGAATCTGTACGATAGGCGTTCAAGAGTTGAGGTTGCTTTAATAGAGATGTTATGTGGTCCCGATATCGACCGGATGATCGATTCTTTTAATGCGTACTGCGTACACTACGATATTATACGAGGTTTCTAACCAGTCTGGAATATTGCAAATGTTTTGAAAAGTACTGATTTAATTTATATTATATTTATATTTATATCGTTATAATATACGATTTTATAACTTTAATTGAGGGAACGATATAAAACAAAATTCTAACAAGTAGTACCTATGTACCTAACTCCCTACTTAATTATTTTTCCGTTGACCGTATATTAACAGTTTTTTTAATGGACAATAACGGAAGCAAAATTGTTCATTAATGAGTCCCATTAATGCATGATTTTTCAATTGTTTTACTTTAATGTATTTTCTTTAATGATACGCTCGTAGAAGTTCTATGTTTTTTTAACTGTATTAAACAGACAGAAAGAGGCGTACTTTAATTACCGTTAGGTTAGTTCTCCATCCGCCATTTCCGACAAAGCTAACTGTGAATGTCAGTTATCATACATGTTTTGTTGTCATTGTCAGTGGCGTGTATACAACTGACAATTAGTAGGTAAATATTAAATAACTTTTTAGGATTACAAACATTTATTATAGGTACAGGGTGCGGAATAACACACAGTCTTCTCCACTATAAATTTATTAACCCACCAGTTAATGGGGGCGCGCTCGACTAGTTTCGGGCATAGACATGCCCATCATCAGGAGCTAAAAGAATTAAAACGCTCTACGCTTTACGCTAACAAAGGTGAACTCAAAAATGTGGACAATGGCGAAGGATATATCTTAAAAGCTGCTTAACACATTAGACGCTGTCTTTCTATACAGGGATAGACAGCGAGACCCATTAGTAGCAAAGAGTTAACTTAACATTAATGGAAGGCAACTAAACTGTAAAATGGTTGAAAAAGAATTTGAAATATAAAATTAAAGTATAAAAAAGTTTCATTACCTTATCATGGAGAAAAAACACTTAACTACACTTAGTAACTATTAAATGCTACATAACAAATTTGTTATTAAATTTATAGTGGAGAAGACTGTGTGTTATTCCGCACCCTGTATTCTTACACCTCCACTGCGAGACAATGGACTTCTACTTCAAACTATTTATTATAGGTACCTATACTACAGTCGGCGGAAAATTGTTGTAACCAACTCTTATATTAATAAGCGATTAAAAATCTCAATTATTAACGCGTTTACTATCGTTTACGCGTTAAAACCTTTCGATTATTAATCGCATTCATTAATACACTCGTTGGTTAAATAACTATAAAAACTCTAACTTCAACGCATTCTGATGGGCTACATGTGATAGCCCATACGTTTTCCTAAGAAAAGTTTATGTGGATTTCTTTTCATTTTGCATAGTTTTCGTGCAAAAAGTTCCTCTTTTTTGTACTAGTGCAACAAAGTCTTTTTTGAACTACAAAATTGCACGTCTAATAGGTACCTGCAGGTAGGAGAAATTCCTGTCAAGTCAGACATTTCATATTTTAAAATTAACAACTAATGTACTTTTGTCATCAAATAAGTCGATTTTATAAAAAATTTTGTATGCAATACATGCAAAAAGTCCCTTTTTGCACTTACGTGTTGTTAAACTCGACCTTTGGTCTCGTCTAACAATTTTCACGTTGCGTTCAAAAAAATGTACTTTTTGCACTTGTTGCATAAATAACTATTTTATAACGACACACCGCAAACAAGTAACCTGAAATACTTTTTTTAAGATTTCTCAAAATCGTTGGTCTGTCCTTTTCTTTAAATAAGAGAAAACTTACGTCAACTGTGCAATGTGATTTTTGTTTTTAAAAACAAAAAGTTTCGGCTGATCAAAACGTTTTCAAAGTCATTAAAACGCACACGCGATTTTGGAAATACATATCATTATCAATAACGATTTTAAAATTCCTTTGGGCATACCTATACTGAACAACCCGAAAGACCAATAAAATAATAAAGAAATTAAGAAGAAATCTTAATAACCTAACTTCTTCGTTTTCGTTTCGCGCCAACTTCCCTGAGTTGTTCCTCACTTAAGTTTGAATATTTGTCTCTAAACCTTATGCCTTCCTTGTAACAGTTACGGTAAACAACTGTTTTAGAACAACATAATAGTTTTGATATTTTTGATGCAGAAAAACCTTCATTTACTAAAAAAGCTAATTGTTCTCTAGGAATAACAACAGCTAGACGACCTTTTCCTACAACAATAATTGCATAAATACCTTCTAAATCCTTTAAAAGTGCTAAGTACTTGTACTAATATACAGGGTGTCCCACGACGAAAGACCTCGATTGATATTGGAAAAAGTATAAATAGGAGAGTTTTGAAAATTTGGTAGGATACTGATGTGAGCATGCCCAATCTAACTAAAATATTTTCAAGATGGTTGCACTTCCGCTTATACCGGAAGTCGATCACAACTTTCTTATTTTAAATAGAACACCCTATATATTATTACATATTTGGATTCCTCACAAAATTCTGACCAACTTTTGTATAGAATGCCCTATGCCTATCTCTAGCCGTTTTCGAAATATTTGATGTTTTTCCAAAAAAGTGACAGTTGCAACGCTCAACATATTTTTGTACTATGTTAAAACCGTATTTCATTTTGCAATGAAACTTTGGGTTATTGTAAATAAATGATCGTTTTATTAAACTGAGGGTGCGTAATGACTCATTTGTATACAGGGTCGTCAAAAAAAAATCATAAAGTTGCCACTAAAAAAAATGAAAAATCTCAAGTTTTTTAAATAGAAACCCACATTTTTTATGACGGAATCATTTTGAGCATTAAAAATTACTATAAGTTTCAATTTACTTGCCTATACCTAAATCCAACCCATTTCGTTTTATTTGAGAATAAAAATTTTTTTATTAGGCTGCATGGTTGGGATTAGCTGGTACTCTAGTTAGCCATGCTTTTGACACACGGTGATATTGGAGAACTGCAAAGCATGTTATGTTGAGCGTTGCAACTGTCACTTTTTTGGAAAAACATCAAATATTTCGAAAACGGCTAGAGATAGGAATAGGGCAATGTACACAAAAGTTGGTTAGAGAAATTGCAATTTCTACATTTGTATTATTAAGGATTGGTTTTGTTTTAATAGCTTTTATCTTCACAGATCCCGTATTCTTAAAATTCTCAATTATTTGCTTGACAGCTTTTCGTGATGGCTTTGGTTTTTCTGGATAACGAGCGGCAAATACCTCACATGTTCTACTCACAACTTTATCACATTCTCCGTAAATAATAAACAGATTTAAGTAATCTTGGTTTGAATAACGTAACCGCGACGGCATATTTGCAGTTGTCAAAACACTCAAAACTAGTGTTATTAACATGCCCTGCAGGTCTCCAATATCACCGTGTGTCAAAAGCATGGCCAACTAGAGTACCAGCTAATTCCAACCATGCAGCCGAGCATGCAGCCTAATAAAAAAATGTTTATTCTCAAATAAAACGAAATGGGTTGGATTTAGGTATAGGCAAGTAAATTGAAACTTATAGTAATTTTTAATGCTCAAAATGATTCCGTCATAAAAAATGGGGGTTTCCATTTAAAAAACTTGAGATTTTTCATTTTTTTTAGTGGCAAGTTTATGATTTTTTTTTGACGACCCTGTATACAAATGAGTCGTTACGCACCCTCAGTTTAATAAAACGATCCTTTATTTACAATAACCCAAAGTTTCATTTCAAAATGAAATACGGTTTTAACATAGTACAAAAATATGTTGAGCGTTGCAACTGTCACTTTTTTGGAAAAACATCAAATATTTCGAAAACGGCTAGAGATAGGCATAGGGCATTCTATACAAAAGTTGGTCAGAATTTTGTGAGGAATCCAAATATGTAATAATATATAGGGTGTTTTATTTAAAATAAGAAAGTTGTGATCGACTTCCGGTATAAGCGGAAGTGCAAACATCTTGAAAATATTTTAGTTGGATTGGGCATGCCCACATCAGTATCCTACCAAATTTTCAAAACTCTCCTATTTATACTTTTTCCAATATCAATCGAGGTCTTTCGTCGTGGGACACCCTGTATACTAATATATCAGTAGACACATTAGATGATGAACCATATTTTGTGATTTTTGATTTTTGTATGGTTATGTTATGATTTTGACTGCTTGAAGTTGGTTATATCCAGTAACTTCCAATTTGCTATTTATTGCATTTCTTCTCTTTCTCTTCTTAATAGGCATTTTCAGTTTTTTTGTCTGTAATGTAGTTAATAGTTGTGTTCCTTCTAAAGCCGATTACACGTTATAAAAACAAATATGGTTTCCATAGGTATACAGGGTAATTCAAATTCGACCCTCACCATTGGGATCTCAGAAACCATAAGAGATACGAGAAAGTTTAAATTGGGGCAAAGTTGCGCAATATAAAGCTCAACCAAATGCTGTTTTAAAAATTTTGATTTTCCGAGTACTTCCGAAGATATCCGAAAAAAACTGAAAATTTGATTTTTTGTTTTTATTTATTTCTAACCTTATTTGAAGAGATATCCCAAAACTAAAAGCATCTTTTCATTGCCACTTTTTCCTAGCTATTCGATGATGGATTCAAATTTGCCACACGACGTTTCGTTTTCTGTCAGTCATCATCAACTTTCTTTTTTCTTATGGGCGCCATATTGGATTTTTAGCCCACCAAATAGTACGTTTTATTCTGATTTTAGTGATGTATAATAACTTATGATTTGCTTCATAAATAACAAAATAATTTAATAAAAACTATTTTTACTTTAGTTATTGGCTTTGAGTTAATGGGCCGTTTTAAAAAATGTCATTGTTTGACAGTACTTGTCAAACACGATAATTCGGACGATCATTAGAGCGTCAATCATAGTTAAAAATGTATCTAGAAAAGAAACCCCCGCAGAAAATGTTATTATTATACAAGCATTGCTGAACTATTTAGGTTAATCAGAAAAAGAGATTTGTTAGCATTATCTCTAACTTAAAAGGCTTATTTATGTTTCCATCATTTTAGGAACTTCATTTTTTGCCAAATTTCAATTTTTTATAATGTTAAGTGCAAGTTTATAGTTATTTATTTTGGAAGTGACAAACCATTTTTTATTCATTCATATTTATTCGAGTGAATAAACCGGTTTAAGTCACGTGTCTTATACAGTATTTTATTAAATTTCGACTTCTTATATTAAAAAAAAAACTAAAATTAAAGTTCTATTAAATTTGCACAGCGCTCCGTAGATGTAACATTGATGTTTGTTTGTTTACATCTGTAAATAGGCGAATGTCATTCAGAGTGATTTAATAGTTACTTTGCAGCAAGTGACTTATACCATTCTTTATTCACGAAAAGAACAACTAGGTCCACAAGCGTAGCGAGTGGCCTAAGCTCTTCGAGTGAATAAACCGGTTTAAGTCACGTGTACACCTTTGTGACTAAGTATGTTCAGGCCAATTGCGTGTGACAAGTACTACCAAGTAATCTTCATAAAACGTCTCATTAACTCAAAGTTAACTAAGGTAAAATCTCTAAAAGCTCTAATGATCGTCCGAATTATCGTGTTTGACAAGTACTGTCAAATAATGACATTTTATGAAACGGCCCATTAACTCAAAGCCAATAACTAAAGTAAAAATAGTTTTTATTGAATTATTTTGTTATTTATGAAGCAAATCATAAGTTATTATACATCACTAAAATCAGAATAAAACGTACTATTTGGTGGGCTAAAAATCCAATATGGCGCCCATAAGAAAAAAGAAAGTTGATGATGGCTGCCAAAAAACGAAACGTCGTGTGGCAAATTTGAATCCATCATCGAATAGCTGAGAAAAAGTGGCAATGAAAAGGTGCTTTTAGTTTTGGAATATCTCTTCAAATAAGATTAGAAATAAATAAAAACAAAAAATCAAATTTTCAGTTTTTTTCGGATATCTTCGGAAGTACTCGGAAAATCGAAATTTTTAAAACTGCATTTGGTTGAGCTTTACATTGCGCAACTTTGCCCCAATTTAAACTTTCTCGTATCTCCTATAGTTTCCGAGATCCCAATGGTGAGGGTCGAATTTGAATTACCCTGTATAATGTGCTATAGAAAAAATATTAACATTGAAACATCAATATCTCAAAAACCGTTGCTAAATTATGTTTTGCGAGAAATTCAAAGACTTATTACTATTACGTTGATCCCCTTGTATATACCGATTCTACATCAAAATGCGCAACAAAAAATAATAATAAACAGCGTATTCGAGCACATTTTGAAAAATTATACCCTGATTTTTAAACGTTTGTGATACCTATCTATAAACAAGCGTAGTGCACTCAGTGCGGCAGTACGCATGCAAACAATCGATCATCCGGTCGATATCGAGACCAGACACATCTCTATTAACACGACCTCACTTTCTCGTTAGACGCATATAGTAGTTTTCTACTATTTCTACTTCCAAACTCGGCCACATGCAACATGCAGCAGCACGTATTTTTTACAATAGATTGCGCGAACGAACGTAAAAATGTGGTACTCGTAGTTAAATGTATTGTATTAATTCAACCAACGTTTTAATTCCTGGATTTATTGCAATTGTTTATTTTGAACATCGTTTGTATTTTTTAAACGAATGTTTAAAATCATCGAATGCAAAAATTGACTAAATTTTTACAATTTTTTCATTTTAAGCTGTGGATGAAATATTTCAAGTAACGTAATAATTAAAGGATCGTTAAATTACCATGATTTTTTACACTCGTTTGTCTGAGGGGAAAGTGAAAGTAACGTTTTAATTCAACAAACGCTAAAATTAAGCATTGTTTTTATTTGGTGGTATTAAATATGTACATGATTTTTAAACTAACGCAGGAATTGGCATTTATTTTCAAACCAACGTTTTAAATTGTATCGCCAAATTTTCTATTGTCTGAACAATACTTTAATTTTTGCATTCACTTTAAGAGTAAAACGGCGTAATGTGTGTAACTTAAAAGCAATGTTTTAAATGACTAGAATTATTACAATAGTTATTTCGGACTTGGTTGATTAAAACGATTGTTTAAAAGAATGGTTCATCTAGTAGAAAATTTCCATAAGCCGTTGTACTCTTTAATGTCTTTCACGCAATCTAACGCCAAATTATGTATTGAAATAATCATGTAACGTAGAAAATAGTGTGGTTTAAAACTATTGATCATTCGAACGATACTTTACGCTTCGACTCATTAAAGAGTAAAACGGCGTTCCATACAAAAATGTATTACATTATTCTTGCTAATTCAAACTAAATTGTAGTTTATCAAAGAACATTGAAAGATAATGAATAGATACAAATCATTCACCAAAATTAAAGTACTAAATATACCATACCCATTGTGGTTCCTTGTTCTCTTATTATGAGTAAAGTTTTTCCAGACTTAAAACTTTCTTGACTAATACGACGACTTGCACTCACTTTTCTGTTATTACTTATGATGAGTATCGATGTATGTTTACCATCAAAATTGATATAAGATAAAAACTACTTTAACATGTAATATATTATTTTACTTTGAAAGTATCCAAAGGTAAACAGTAGGTAGAATGACAAAAGCAGAAAATAATTTAGTAGGCGTTTTTCGAGAACACTCTACCTGAATCAGCTGACAGTGACATTAATGGACGAATTACAACACTGATTGGTTACAAGTTGCGCAAGCATCTCAGCTATCTTACGTCACTGACTGTTTTCGAAATCGCCTATTTAGTAATTGCGTTTGGCAAGAAAATTGTCTGTCATGTGTCATTCATGTGACATTTGACATGACTCTTTGACTTGTTCTTTCTTTTCATTTCTTTTCAAGTTTGAAAACGAGTGCTCGTGCTTGTTCTCTTGAGAGCTAAGGCCTATAATTTGGCGACTTGCACAAAAAAAAACAGAAATTTTACATAGAAAAAAATGGCATCAAACGCTGAATTGGCTTGTGTATACTCCGCCCTAATCCTGGCTGACGACGACATTGCAGTTACCGTAAGTAACAAAACATGATCTTAATATAGGTTATAAACAAAATCGGCATTTAGCCGAAAAATCTGTATTTATTTAATTAAAATGAAGCAATCTTATTTTAAATGTTCGTTATTTGCCTTTATAGTTTACGTAAATCTTTCCTTGCTTCCATATTTTTTGCCGCTGATCATGTCTATTAGTACTTTTTAATGTTTTTTCTTCTAATTTAAGTTCAATCCCTTGCTCTTTGCAATGCCCTAGCCCTAGTCCCAATTAATACTCTGAAATCAATTTGTCTACAATGTGTTTAATTAAAAACTTAAAAATTTAAAAAAGTAGGGTTAGAAATTATATTGCTAAAACCCACTTGGTAAAGTTTTTATATTTTTTTGTTGCAGGGTGAAAAGATCCAAACAATCCTGAAAGCTGCCAATGTCGAAGTTGAACCTTACTGGCCAGGTTTGTTCGCCAAAGCTTTAGAAGGGGTGAACATAAAAGAACTGATCACCAACATTGGTGCCGGTGCTGGTGCTGCACCAGCTGGAGGCGCTCCAGCAGCGGCTGGAGCTGCTCCAGCTGCCGCGGCCCCTGTTGAGGAGAAGAAAAAGGAGCCCGAACCAGAAGAGGAGTCTGACGATGACATGGGTCTAGGATTCTTTGACTAATTTTTATATGACGAATTTTAGAAATAAATGACGTTTTTACTGATTTGAGCTTTCTATGTTGTTTGTAGCTTATTTTGTTGAAAGGCCTTAAAACAGTACTAAATTGGATTAACTACCTAGTTTCACACCAAACTTCCAAAATGGTGAACGCCAGAAGTTTTAGTGTGTTATAAGGAAAAAAACCTTTTTAAAATGTGCAACTGGTAATTAACTTTGATGACAAATCCAATTCTGCTTGTTATTTGGCTTAAGGCCACAAAAGTAAAAGAGAACAGGAAAAGAAGAAGAATTGCAGACAAAATAAATAGGTTATGTTATATTTGTCATAACATAATCTGAATTTTCAATTTCATTATTTTTACTTTTTAGGTGCGTTTCATTCAGATATTTCAATAGTTTTATTTGTAGTTTTCTACTGTTGTATATTTATAGGCGTACAACAAAAATGAATTATATAAAAGGTGCTGGACAACTTCTCTGTAAGAATATCCCAACCAATGTAAGTAAACTGCAAATATTTTATATAATACACTTAAGATTTCAAATATATTGTAGTAACTTTATATAGAAACAGTGCATCAAATCGAGAATTCTTTAGAATAATGTCCTTGTGCCATACTTTTCAGTTCAGAATTGTAGGGAACCTGCTATTTTTCATTTTTTGAACTATTGAATGTTTTAAGTAAATCAAATTCCGAATTTTCTATACAGGGTGGTCCAAATTGATTATAGGATACTTAAAGGGTGGAAAGTACATAAAAAATAAACTCAAAAGTGTCATATAAACTATGTTCGAAAAGCGCCCCCTAGCAGAGCTAGCAAATCCTAGTTGAGAACAGTAAGCTGAAAATCATTATAAGATTAGTTTGAATTGGGTTAAATGGCATTTTATAGCTCTCTGAGGAAAATTTTGACAGTTGTGATGTTTGACTGTCAGTTTCAGATGCTTTTTCCTCTGGCCTGAACCAGAAACCAGTCAGATTCACTTCCATAAAGGTGTAAACTAACAAAACATACTGAAAAAGCATTAAGATCAGTTTAAAATCGGTTAAATCCATTGTATAGCTCTATGAGTGAAATTTTTACAGTTGTGACATTTGGCTGCTTGCTTCTGACTTACTTGGGTCTATTATGAATGTGACAGCTTAGTCAAAACCCTCTCCATAGAGCTATAAACTTGTAAAATGCTTTTAAAATCTAGTCAAGTCAGTATAAACAGTATCATATCTCTTTTATAGTTTCATGACTATAGTTTTGATAGTTGTGGCGTTTGATTGTCAGTTTCAGATGCTTTTTTGTCTGTTTTGAACCTGAAACCTGTCAAATTTAATTCCATAGAGGTGTAAAATAACGAAACATACTTGAAAATTGTTATAAGATTACTTTGAATTGGGTTAAATGGCATTTTATAGCTCTCTGAGGAAAATTTTGACAGTTGTGACGTTTGGCTGCTTGCTTCTGACTTACTTGAGTCTATTATGAATGTGACAGCTTAGTCAAAACCCTCTCCATAGAGCTATAAACTTGTAAAATGCTTTTAAAATCTAGTCAAGTCAGTATAAACAGTATCATATCTCTTTTATAGTTTCATGACTATAGTTTTGATAGTTTTGTCATTTGATTGTCAGTTTCAGATGCTTTTTTGTCTGTTTTCAACCTGAAACCTGTCAAATTTAATTCCATAGAGGTGTAAATAAATAGAAGTGTCGTTTTGTTTGGTCTTTCAAAGGGTTTTAAATTCTGATTTCATAAATAATTAAAAAGAAATACTTTTCGTTTGCAACACAGAGTCATGCTTACGATTAGGTACTTATGGCACCCTTACAGCAACTTTTTATGTCTATGAATGTGTTTGTTATTATTCTTCTAATGCCTAACTGTCTGTGGAATGGCTTGATGCTGATAAACAAGGCTACTACAAAACAACATATTTAATTTTATACTAACAACCCTTTTCATACATATTTATGAACTTAAGAGAATGAACGACAATCAAACTGATAAAAAAATGTTGTCACTAGATTTCTTTTTCAGGTTCAACAAGTGAGAAACAAATACGTGAACCGTTGGATGATCAGAGACGTAAAAAGGAGACAAACAGTGGTTGAATATGCCCGAACACGGTTGCGCATCAATTCCTTACGAAGAAATAACATTCTGCCGCCTGAATTGAGAGAATTGGCGGACGCCGAAATTGCCGCCCTTCCCAAAAACTCGACCCTAAGCCATTTGACAAATCGATGCGTTGTTACGTCCAAACCAAGGGGTGGAGTGTACCCTTGGCGAATTAGTCGCATAGTGTTTAGACACCTTTCTGATTATAATAAGATGGCGGGAATTCAAAGAGCAATCTGGTAAATTTAGAAATGTTGTATTTGTAGAATACCAGTAATAATAGTAAATTCTAATGTAAAAAGCTTTAAATATTTGTTTTGTTATGAAATATCAGTTCCAACTAACCCTTCGCGGGTAATTAGAAAGTCGCAGGACTTTGCAGGTACTTCAGGCGAGAAAATTACCTCAAACTTTCGAATTGGAGTACCTACCGATCTGGTTATACTGTATCTGTGGTTAATATTATTAGCCCAAGAAAGGCCAAGGGTAGGTTCGGATGTTCCTGATGATATATTGTCTGAAACCTTAAAATTTCAAGTTATAATAAAATACAAAAAAGTTATATGCAGAAAGAATTTGGGAGATAATATTGCGAGAAGTAGAAGCTCTCAATATCGAGAATAATAATTTTGTAAACCAAATTAGAAGGGAAAAAATTCAGACTTCTAACATGAAACGTTCCTGAGATATTGAGCAAAAACTGCAAAAAACTGGAGTCAACTTTGACGTCCTCTAGCGGCTAAACAGGACAACTTAGCCGTGTCTGCTCAATGTCACGTGATAGCCCCATTCATTAGCTGTCTTTTGTTAGGTTTTATACAGGGTGTTTCAAATAAGCGATTACGGACGATTTTCTGTAAAAGTGTGCACCAAAATTGGGAATTTCTGTTTTCGAGGGGGCTGGTCAAAGTGAGACTGCTAGAGCAAAAACAATTGAATATCGATACAAACATTTTACATCAAGTAGGTCTAAAATTTGACGTAGATTACAAAAATCGAATAAAAATTTGATCATCCTATTTTGAAAAATTTTGGTTTGTTGCTCAAATTTGGGACACCTTGTATACTGATGGTTTATCTAAAAGAATAAATTTTTTGATAAAATAAAAATTAGACAAGTAACGAGGATGTTAAAAACATTACACCCTGTATTTCTATAACGAAGCATTTTTGGTTTCTAGAGCACACTACGTAGTTTTAAGCATAGAATACGCGGTTGTAGTCTGATTATGTAAATATGTAGTCTTATTAGTTAAATACTATACAGGGTGGTCCTCCGGGAACTGCATTGATTGATTATAGAAACAGTACAAGAGAAATCTGAAAATTTGAAAACTTTCTTATTTTAAATTAAACACCCTGTATATTGTTTATTTTTTGGATTCCACGACAAATTCTAGACATATTTCATGTATGTACAGGTGGTCCAGATTTAGGCTTTAACAGGAAAACCCCATTTCCCGGCTAGATAATAATAAAATCGAGCTCTATACAAATATACCATTTTTTTCCTATCTAGCCGGGAAATGGAGTTTTCCTGTCAAAACCCTTTAAATTCGGATACCCTGTATAATACAGTGTATTCCAAATTGGTTCTACATGTATTGTATAACCGTAAGAGCTACAGAGTCGGTTAAATGGAGAAAGTTTTAGAGAATTTTATGTGAAACTTATTTCCGGTTTCCAAATTAAATTATCTTTCTCCGTTTTCCGGAAAATTGGGAAAAAGTCAGAGGCTGCATTTTAAACACTCTTTAACAAAGCTAAAGAGAGTTTTGAAACTAGACATTATTAAGGCACTTTTTTACGTAGAACACGATGACGTAATTAGAAAAAATCTATCGTAATTGGTTTCCGAGATGTGGATGATAACTTTGTAAATTCTTATGGCCGCCTTTAAGATGGCTTACAAAGTTATCATCCGTTTTCCCAATTTTCCGAAAAACGGAGAAAGATAATTTAATTTGGAAACCGGAAATAAGTTTCACATAAAATTCTCTAAAACTTTCCCCATTAAACCGACTCTGGAGCTCTTACCGTTTTCGAGATCCCAATACATGTAGAAGCAATTTGGGACACACTGTATACCTTATTGACATGGATTAAATTTTTGAAAATCCTGTATAATTAATTTTGACGTTTTTCTTGTACCTGCCTACTCTTAGAACTATCTTTATTGCAAATGTCAAATTTTACATAAATTGCTAAATATCTCAGAAACGGATAGAGATAGGTTTATAAAGTTATACATGAAACATGACTAGAATTTGTCGTAGAGTCCAAAAAAAAATCGCCTGTAAAACCCACTTGGAATGAGAAAATGACTGTTTTAAGCACATTTTTAGAATCCTCATTAAATTCCCTATTCGAGAGCCATAAAAAACACTACAAAATTTGGTATAGTCAGGAAGAAAAGTGGTGTCAAATTTGAACTGCCAAAAACACAGTTTGTAGAAACAGTCAGGTAAAAAATCGTGTGTAAAACCCACTTGAAGTAAGATATTTACTAATTTAAGCACATTTTTGGAATTCTCATTAAATTTCCTATTCAATAACCTAAAAAACCACTACAAAATTTGGTACAGTCAGGGAGAAAAGTGGTGTCAAAGTTTTGAACTGCCAAAAACACAGTTTGTAGAGACAGTCAGGTACAAAATCGTGTGTAAAATCTACTTGGAGTGAGAAAATGGCTGTTTTAAGCACATTTTTGAAATCTTCATTAAATTTCCTATTCAATAACCTAAAAAACCACTACAAAATTTGGTATAGTCAGGGAGAAAAGTGGTGTCAAATTTGAACTGCCAAAAACACAGTTTGTAGAAACAATCAGGTAAAAAATCGTGTGTAAAACCCACTTGGAGTGAGATATTTACTAATTTAAGCACATTTTTGGAATTCTCATTAAATTTCCTATTCAATAACCTAAAAAACCACTACAAAATTTGGTACAGTCAGGGAGAAAAGTGGTGTCAAAGTTTTGAACTGCCAAAAACACAGTTTGTAGAGACAGTCAGGTACAAAATCGTGTGTAAAATCTACTTGGAGTGAGAAAATGGCTGTTTTAAGCACATTTGTGGAATCTTCATTAAATTTCCTATTCAATAACCTAAAAAACCACTACAAAATTTGGTATAGTCAGGGAGAAAAGTGGTGTCAAAGTTTGAACTGCCAAAAACACAGTTTGTAGAAACCATGTAGAAACAGTCAGGTAAAAAATCATGTGTAAAACCCACTTAGAGTGAGACAATTACTGTTTTAAGCACATTTTTGAAATCCTCATTAAATTTCCTATTCGATAGTTTAAAAAAACACTACAAAACTTGGTACAGTCAGGGAGAATAGTGGTGTCAAAATTTGAACAGCCAAAACACAGTTTGAAAGAATAGTCAGAGACAAAATGGCCAGTAAAACCCACTTCGAGTGAGAAAATGACTGTATTAAGCACATTTTTAGAATCCTCATTAAATTTCCTATCCAATAACCTGAAAACAATATACAGAGCGTTTCTTTCAAAATAAGCGCAGTTGA
Organism: Ips typographus; assembly: GCF_016097725.1. NCBI lineage: Eukaryota > Metazoa > Arthropoda > Insecta > Coleoptera > Curculionidae > Ips > Ips typographus. The sequence continues at coordinate 2,069,157 of NC_138430.1, read as the reverse complement.
TATCTACTACCGTTATAACCGGAAGTGAAGAATATTTTAGCTAAACCGTCCCCATCGATTTACAGAATTATGGTTTTTACCTTCTTTCCTTAATCAATCAATGTTGTTCCTAGAGGACCTGTATAAGCCCTACCCACCTGATTTACAATTAAAATAGCGCAGTTGTAACAATCCTGCAACCGGTTCAAAGCCTTGCAAATATTTAAAAACTCCCGGCTACGCTGAACATAGTCCACGTTCTTATTGTCACTTCGGTAGATTCCGGCTATCGAGTCGACTATAATAAGTCCCGCACTTTTCGTTGACAAGAAATATGGCAGCTCAGTTACTAAACATTTGTGCAACTGTACCGTATCTGTCAGGTGTTTAATGTAAATGTGATCTTCAAATTTGAAATCTGTATTGTGTTTAAGTCTGAATGCAGTTGCTAATTGGTCCAGTCTTTTCGATGGAAATGGATCTTCAGTGCATAGGAAAACCACTTCTACAAATGTAATTAAAACATTTTTGTGTGTTAAGAAGTTTGTTCTGGTCAATTGACTGATAACAATTCAATAACTACCTACCTACTTAGTTACACTTATTAAAACCACCGGTAAAGATATTTTAAAAGTCTAACTTGTACTGTTTTCCCGCACGTTTTTAAATAAAATAATTAGAAACAAACCTTTTCCCAAAGTTTTTGTTTCTGATGGCAATTGAACATTCAATGCTAACTGCAAACAAAACTGGGTTTTTCCAACTCCACTGCATCCATAAATTTCCGATATACCAACGGTTGGAATGCCTCCAAAAAGAATCTCGTCTATACTTTTGCAGCCTGTGCTTACATGATTCCACAAATCAAATTCTAGAGCTTTCACAATTTTTTTGTTCAACAATTGTTCACTTGCAGTGTAGATTAGGTTCTTTGTTGCTTCGTACCCGAGGATTTCCTCCAAATCGGAAAATTTTGTTTGCACAATATCTTCTAAAGACGTTAATCCTTCTAGAAGAACTTTCAAGATTAGTGAGGGATTTATGAAAATGTTACACAATATTTTAGACACTTTAGGCCAGCTTTAGACTATATTGTGTAACAAAAAGAAGCTTATAACATAAAAACTGAATTTACGGTGAATTTTCAGTTCAAACTATAAACTTTGTTTTGGTGTAGTCACTTCCAAGATTAATGGGGCAGATTTATGAAAATTTTACACAATATTCTAGACACTTTGGGCAAAAAAATTAAGCTTCTAAAATAAAAACTGAATAAGTTACTCCAAAAAATTGTGTCCTAAGCTAAGGGTAATTTTGAAAAGATTTCTTATTTTTAATAAGTCAAAGGTAAGTATACAGGGTAGGTAACTCAAATTCAACCCTCACCACATTGGGATTTTGGAAATTTTAGAAAATAATTATGAGAAAATTTAAAGTTGGTTCTTCTGCTGAATGCTTTCTTATAAACCAAAATTTGTAAAATAATGTTATGGTCCATTTTAATTCAGTTTTAAAAAGTGACAAGCAGGAGATTCACACTTTGTCCTAAGGATGACCCAAATAAAGGGATGGACAACAGTGAAAAAGAATTTGTTGCTGTAATACACCAACAAACACTTGCTACAGTTGTAGTACAACAAAAATCATTAATTATTTTTTGAAAACACTAAACAATGCCAGCTAAAAAAGTAGCAATTTTGTATCTTATATACCAGGTGTCCAAGAGCACCCTGGACATAGGAGATTAACATGGGAAAACGGTTTTGTTTTTTTTGCGCCTGTACGGTTGATTTGATTGAAAAATCGTATTAATGAAAGTTGTAGTACCTATCACAGACTAGTTTTCTGTATTTTTTTAAGATCTCTAACTTGAGCCCTTTCGTCGTAAAACACGAACAAAAATGAGAAAATTTAAACTTTTGGCCTGCACTGTATAGGCGGTTGTCGGGCAACGGGTAAACAGATCATTGTTGCTGGTACGGTTGCTCGACAACCGCTTATACAGTGCAGGTAAAAAGTTAAAATTTTCGCATTTTTGTTCGTGTTTTACGACGAAAGGGTTCAAGTTACAGATCTGAAAAAAATACACAAAACTAGTCCGTGATAGGTACTACAACTTTCATTAATACGATTTTTCAATCAAATCAACCGTACAGGCGCAAAAAAATCAAAACCGTTTTCCCATGTTAATCTCCTATGTCCAGGGTGCTCTTGGACACCTGGTATTTTGTTAAAACTGCTTCAGTTACTAAACGAAGCAAAAATAAGACCAAAAGTTTGAGTTAAACTAGACCACAATCTGAAATTCACCCAAAGAAGGCAATGACAGCATTGCTTTCCCACAGAAAGGCTTCTTCAAACCTATACAAATAAAGGGGAACAACAGATCACAGAAGAGTCACAAAAAACATTTTTGTGAAGATAGGAAGGATGCTTTTTCACAACTTTTGTCAAAAGTGGATTCTGATCTTTTTTCCCTTGTACTCTAAATAACAACTCAATAAATAGTTGTACAAACGAACCCACAATGTAACTCATATTTTTTAGGGAGTACCTAACTATTTTGTAAATTTTCTTTGACAAAAATAATAATGGAAGAATGTTTAATGTGATGTAATGAATAACAGAAAAGTGTTTATTGGGTAATTCCGCAATAATAATCTTGGAAAAAGTCACTAAAGACCTGGTTGTGCAATTTCAGTTGAACTGCGACTGGTAGTTTAACTTTGCCAGTAAAAGTTGAACCACTGTTGTGTACAACTGGGCTTTAGGTATTAAAAGAACTCCTATAACAGGTAACAAACTATTTGTAAAAACAACCTACCTTTCAAGAGTAAATCATAAATGTTTGGTTCTACAAGTTGCTTAATTTTGTCCATAGCCTCTACATTTCAGACATCTCCGTTTACCATTTCTATCTTTCCAAGGGGAAAAAACTTTGTTTTAAGTATAGATTCACTGAACACTTTAATTATTTCTTGAATTATTTGTAGTTTAGTTGTCTTTTATGTTTTTTTTTGTTTACTTTAAATTTAAATTTTTTCCCTCTCCTACAAATTTTGAAATGTTAGGTTAAAGTCCTTAAAAAAAGTGTCAACTGTCAATTGTCGATTCTTCTTTTCGCACTCTAGACTTTTTGATATGGTTCTCTGCTTGCTTGGTTGCCTACCTAATTGTATCTAAGATTAGTAGTAATAAACTCCCAATTGACAAGAAGTTATAAATGCTTAATAAATTGAATAACTCTTTTATTTGATAAATGTTGTACAGCTTGTTTTATATCTGTGTATAGCCAATAAAATGGGCTTTTCAACGGTATAAAAACTTTGATTGGTTCGTCATATGGTTTACCTTCTGCAAGGCTTCAAACTTGACTAATGATTTAACGAAGTTTGACCATTAGGCTTGTATACACTAATTCATTTGCTCCTGAATATCTTTCTTGTGTTATACAGATTCCTGCGTGGACATCCGTCGTTTCCCTCGTCATATAATTATTCTATTATATGCAGCATTTTGTAGTTTTCGAAAAGTTTACGGTCCACCAAACCAGCTCTTCTCAGTACATGATCAATCCACGACACTCTCAGCATTGATAGTTGCTGCCTTCAACGCCCATATATCGACGCCCTACAAGAGAACAGACCAGACGAAACATCTGAGTTTTAGGAACGTTGTTCGAGCTTGTTCGGTTTTGTATTTTATTTCCTGATCTGGGTCCCATTTTTGGTTGATCATGCATCCCAAGTATTTAAATTGAGTGATTGGTTCAACGGTTTAATGCTCTCTCCATTTGATGGAGATATTTGGATATTTGAGTATCGTTTGTACTAATGGCCATACATTTGGTTTTACGGTTGTTCATTTTCAGACCCAGGTTTGACTTTCTTCATTGATCCTATCTAGTAGAGTTTGTAGATCATTTGCACTATCCGCTAATATCACGGTATCATCAGCATATCGAATATTGTTGATGGGAATTCCGTTTACTTTAATGTCCATGGGACTGTCGGAGATTGACTCGATGAAAGTTTCAACAGTTAGTCCGTTGTTGTTCCTGCGTTTTGAATTCGGATTTCCGCTCTTTCCAATATAAATTTCCTAGAAGTCTGATATCTTTTCTATCCAGTCCCAGAGGTGTCCAAGATATGATATGAAGAGATCGTGCTTTACATTGTTAAACGCTTTCTCGTAGTCGATGAAGCACAAAAATACGTTCTTTTGTTCCAAAACCGTTCTTAAATTCAAATTGACTAGCACCACTTACTTCTTTCCCTTAAAGAGTTTAAGGAAATGGCTCATATTAGGCTAATGAGACGATAGTCAGCGGGGGCATCCTTCCCCCAGGACAGAGGACACCGATGGAAAAATTTCTGGACTTTCTCTTCCAGACCTATCCATTTGGTTTACATCGATGGGAGGGTAAACAGCAGTAGTCTTGCTTGACTGCCCTAAAAGCAAGTTCCCATTTCTCTTGTCCTTTTTGCTCTCGGGAGAGCATGGTGGCATCATGTTTCTATTGCTCGGATCGTATTTCTCCATCCTGCTCTGTCCTGAGCTGCAAGAGAAGCTTCTTCATAGATGATGGTGATTCTTGATGATTGATTCTTCATGTGATGGTTTCCCATAGACCGGGTTAATGATACCACGAGCAACAGCTAAGTTTAATGTTTAACATTGTTAATAAAAACAGCTTGCTTCTTCAGACAGTTTCTATAAGTTAATTAATCTTTTCTAATTTTAAAAATTATTTTGTTTCAGCTTTTTTTTTGTGACATAGAAAGTACTGCACTCTTGAAAATCTATATAGATTCAAACAATATATAACAAAGCAATTTACGGTTTTTTCGCTATTTCAATTTCTTGTAACCGTATCAGGCCCATCAGGCATGGATTGAAATTTTACGGTGGTCTGCATTTCGTTGTCGCTTTTACTAAATTATACGAAAGATTGATTTTTCTCACTTTTACCTTTCAGCGGTCACTAGTTAATGTAAGCAAAAGTGGTTCAATCTCAGTTTGACATCAAATCACGGTGGGTCGAGATGTCTCTAAATTCGACTAGACGATGGTCTCTATTTTTATGTGTAATATTTTTGTTAAGTAAGTGATTAAGGATCATATTTTAACATTATTTTACGCAACAAATTTGTCTTTTTATTTATATCGATGTAGTATTCCAAAATAAGGCATCAATCGAGGAAACATGCGAAAAATCAGATCGAGGCGACACTGGATGCCAAGAAGCGCTATCCTTGGATTTGTACTCGGAAGAATTGAAAGTGTATCCTGGTAAGTTTTTTTTTTAATAATAATGATGATTTAAGAATTTCCAAAATATATTCTTAACTAATACAGTGTGTCTAGCATAAAAGTTGCTTTTTCATAGTAACTTTTAAAGTGGTATTATCAGTTTTTTTATCATCAACCCTATTTTTTTAAATCCGGTCCTTATTTTTTTATAAGAAATGTGCTAATGCGGATCTAAAAATTATTATTTATTTATTTTTTAAATTAAACTATCCATATATCAAGTAAAATTTAAAATTTATTAATTTTTTTTTAAATTTTTAATTAATACTTTACGAATAGAGGGGTTAGAAAACTATTAAAGGAATAATCCAATCATTAATACAAAAACACAAAAAATTCACAATATGTTGAAAGCAACTTGATACACATTATTTTGATATGTACCATATCGCAACTTAATTGAACGTTCAGCCTGCTGCGTTTACTCCTCACGTGACATTCTTTAAAGCCTTGAACCAGCGATCACGTGCCAAACTGTCACGCAACTGGCTTAATTTTTGAAACGATTTAACACCGGATGCAGGATGACAGAATCAAAAAACTAAACATCTGCAGAAAACATAAACAAATCTGTTGTGTTGTAATCTCCCTAATTGTCGGTCGTAATTATCAGAAATAGTTTGTGAAGGAAGCCGAGATGGTATCGGCTTGTAAAGCGAGATTATTTAATTTATTTTAGTGTGTAGGCAGCCTGGACTGAACAAATAATTCAGATTTTCAACAATTTCGAAAGCCTACACATTCACAAAATGGAATTTCCAGTGTTTTCTGCTTTAGCCATTGTATTATTTAATTTAATGACCACAAGTGCCATAGAGAAGGGTAAGTTGCACAATTTTAATTTACTGCAAAATGTAGGAAAACAGAAATGAATATCCGTATTTTGGGGGTACCATTCATTCATGAAGTTTAGGTTGGATTTCTCACCTTCAGCATAATTGCATTTATTCCAGAAAGCTCAGCATTTTTTTATTCCATTGCAATATTATTGCATTTTATATCATTTTGTCTCTAACTTTAGGTATTAGAGTTACATACAGTACTTCATTTTCTTAGAGGTTATTTCCAGAATGGGTATTAAAAGTTTAAATTTAGAACTGTGACATTTGTTTCAGGAAATCTAGGCCTGCCTGCTGTATGCATGTGTTCAATTTTAATGAGTGTTCTACATGGTTAATGGCCTAATTGATTTAACTGATATTTAACATTTGGGTTTTGAATTAAAATTATAGTAGACTGTAGTTACTTTTACATTATTTGTATTTTTGCAGTTTTTAGTTAACCACTGGGGCATTATGGTGTACAAGTTACTTTGTAATTTTACTTTTAAAAATTGCCTATAAGCCACCTTGTAAAGTTTCATGACTGTCAAATTTAACGTCTTGAACTGTCATGTAACATTACAACTGCCAAATTTAACTCCAGGGAGTTACAGATAACAATTTGTGGCGTGATTCATCAAAGAGACATGACTATTTTATATTTTACAGTTTCACAGCACTGTTGAATGAGTTTTGACAGCTGTCAGGTGACTAGAAGCCTGTCATTAAAAGTTATAGCTAGTTCAATTCGTTAATATGGTCCACGTTTTTCCAACCACTTCAATGTTGCCAAAATGAGTGAATCAAAACTTTTGGCTTAGGCAATGTTGTTCCGTCCAAAATTCTATTGCTTGAATTGTTGCAAAATGCAAAGTCATACTTTTCATTTTATTTTTGGAATCTACATGAAATTTTAAGCATTTTTTTATATCAACTATTATGTAAGAAGCAATTCTAGTGTGTGCAACTATGTACTCAATAAAAGCCACAAATGTTAGGTTGCAATTCCTTCCCACAGTTGACAATAATTTTTTTGTATTTAATTTGTTTCTAAATTGACGTTAAAAATGTCAAAATCAGATTCACGGAGTTATAAAATGCATTTTTGGTGTCTAGTGGCGCTTCTAACTTGCAGCCCTCTAGCGGCCAAGGTATGCAAACTACAAAGCAATATTGCCATATCATTAGAAAGTAGATTTTCTTAGCTATCCACTGACATCTAAAACTCTATACAGAGTGTACCAAATAAGTGAGTAATTTAAGTTTGAATATACTAGTGTACATACCATTAGAAAGCTAATTTTATTAGTCACAGGTAGGTACTTTTTCAAGAAAATGGATTTTGGAAATATCTCCTAACCTAGTAGAGATACGGGAAAAGTGCAAAAGATGAAAATTGCGTAAAAAAGGCCAAGGAAACTGAATCTGGATTTTAAACTGACCAATTCCGTCTGAAACTCTATACAGAGTGACCAAACTAACTTTCAGTTTCTTTGACTCACCCTGTACACCAAAAGCCAGTAAGGTTATTTTGGAGCACACCACTGTAAAGAAGAGAAAAAAAAAGAATTTTTTGAGTGGTTTAACGTTACTGTACCTCAAAAAACAGCCGAGATACAAATAGTCACAGTTTTGAGGTACTTCCCCAAGAAAATGAAGCAAGTACAAAATTGTAGATTATGATACCTTGGAAATAATAAATGAGGATTTAAGTCGAATAGATCTATGGAAGAAAAAATCAAAAAGCGCAAAATGCTTGTTAGATCACTGCTTTATACATGTAAATAATAATATTTAAAAAATATGAAATCACAAAAGGCATTCATTTGCCACTTTTGCACAATAAATATTTATTTAATTTAATAATCCTCTTAAATTTTAAATTTATCAGCTCAAACTCTTTCCACACACTCACTTTTTACCCATCATTCTGAAGTAAGTTGCAAAAACACCCAACCTAAATATACTTCTCTAGTTTGCTAATTGTATTAGCCAAATATTTTTGTATTATAAAAGTATAGCCACGTTTTTCTTTTCAGATGTTCTAGTCTTCACAGTTGCCACAAACGAAACAGACGGATATCAGCGGTATATCGATTCCGCCAAACGATTCGGAATCGAACCTATAGTGTTAGGTAAAGGTGAAAAATGGAGAGGAGGCGATATGAAGCGTCCGGGTGGAGGTTGGAAAGTGAATCTGTTAAAAACTGCTCTGAGACAGTACAAAACTGACGAGGAAAAAATCGTGTTATTCACCGACGCCTATGATGTAATTTTCCTGGGTCAATTGGGGGAAATCGTCCGCAGATTTAAGAGCACCGGAGCTAGGGTTCTTTTTGGAGCCGAACCTTATTGCTGGCCAAATGTTGAACTAGCCGCCCAATACCCAGAAGTGTCTAAAGGTTTAAGGTAATTTCAGTTGGTTTTTAATAGTGATGGGTTTTACTTTACCAAGAAAATTTGACCCGTAAATTACAAATACTGTGTTTCTGTCACTCCAAATTTTGACACCGCTTTTCTTACTGACTGTACCAAGTTTTGTAGTGTTTTTTAGGCTATTGGATAGGACATTTAATGAGAATTTCAAAAATGTGCTTAAAGCAGTAATTTTCTTAGTCCAAGTGGGTTTTACAGGCCATTTTCTCCTGACTCTCCTTTCAAACTGTGTGTTCTGACAGTTCAAACTTTGACACCACTTTTCTCCTTGACTGTACCAAATTTTGTAGTGTTTTTTAGGTTATTGGATAGAGAATTTAATGAGGTTTTCAAAAATGTGCTGAGAACAGTCATTTTCTCACTCCAAGTGGGTTTCACAGGCGATTTTCTCCCTGACTGTCCTTTCAAATTGTGTTTCTGACAGTTCAAACTTTGACACCGCTTTTCTCCTTGACTACCAAATTTTGTAGTGTTTTTTAGGTTATTGGATAGAGAATTTAATGAGGATTTCAAAAATGTGCTTAAAGCAGTAATTTTCTTAGTCCAAGTGGGTTTTACAGGCCATTTTCTCCTGACTGTCCTTTCAAACTGTGTTTCTGACAGTTCAAACTTTGACACCGCTTCTCCTTGACTGTACCAAATTTTGTAGTGTTTTTTATGTTATTAGATAGAGAATTTAATGAAGATTTCAAAAATGTGCTGAAAACAGTCATTTTCTTACTCCAAGTGGATTTTACAGACGATTTTCTCCTTGACTGTCCTTTCAAATTGTGTTTCTGACAGTTCAAACTTTGACACCGCTTTTCTTTTTGACTGTACCAAATTTTGTAGTGTTTTTTAGGTTATTGGATAGAGAATTTAATGAGGTTTTCAAAAATGTGCTTAAAGCAGTCATTTTCTTAATTCAAGTGGGTTTTACTGTCGATTTTGTCCCTGACTGTCTTTTCAAACTGTGTTTCTATTTTGTAGTGTTTTTCTAGGTTATTGGATAGAGAGGATTTCAAAAATGTACTGGAAACAGTCGTTTTCTCACTCCAAGTTGGTGTCACAATCCGTTTTGTCCCTGACTGTCCTTTCAAACTGCGTTTCTGACAGTTCAAACTTTGACACCGCTTTTCTCCTTGACTGTACCAAATTTTGTAGTGTTTTTTCAGTTAGTAGGTAGAGAATTTAATGAGGATTTCAAAAATGTGCTGAAAACAGTCATTTTCTCACTCCAAGTGGATTTTAAAGACGATTTTGTCGCTGACTGTTCTTTCAAACTGTGTTTCTGGCAGTTCAAACTTTGACAGCGCTTTTCTCCTTGACTGTACCAAATTTAGTAGTGTTTTTTAGGTTATTGGATAGATAATTTAATGAGGATTTCAAAACTGTACTGAAAACAGTCGTTTTCTCACTCCAAGTGGATTTTACAGTCGATTTTGTCCCTGACTGTAGTGACTGTCCTTTCAAACTGTGTTTCTGACAGTTCAAACTTTGTCACCGCTTTTCTCCTGACTGTACCAAATTTTGTAGTGCTTTTTAGGTTATTGGATGGATAATTTAATGAGGATTTAAAAAATGTACCGAAAACCGTAGTTTTCTCACTCCAAGTGGATTTTACAGACGATTTTCTCCTTGACTGTCCTTTCAAATTGTGTTTCTGACAGTTCAAACTTTGACACCGCTTTTCTTTTTGACTGTACCAAATTTTGTAGTGTTTTTTAGGTTATTGGATAGAGAATTTAATGAGGTTTTCAAAAATGTGCTTAAAGCAGTCATTTTCTTAATTCAAGTGGGTTTTACTGTCGATTTTGTCCCTGACTGTCTTTTCAAACTGTGTTTCTATTTTGTAGTGTTTTTCTAGGTTATTGGATAGAGAGGATTTCAAAAATGTACTGGAAACAGTCGTTTTCTCACTCCAAGTTGGTGTCACAATCCGTTTTGTCCCTGACTGTCCTTTCAAACTGTGTTTCTGACAGTTCAAACTTTGACACCGCTTTTCTCCTTGACTGTACCAAATTTTGTAGTGTTTTTTATGTTATTAGATAGAGAATTTAATGAAGATTTCAAAAATGTGCTGAAAACAGTAATTTTCTTACCCAAAGTGGATTTTACAGACGATTTTCTCCCTGACTGTCCTTTCAAATTGTGTTTCTGACAGTTCAAATTTTGACACCGCTGTTCTCCTTGACTGTACCAAATTTTGTAATGTTTTTTAGGTTATTGGATAGAGAATTTAATGAGGATTTCAAAAATGTGCTGAAAACAGTCATTTTCTTACTCCAAGTGGGTTTTCCAGACGATTTTGTCTCTGACTGTCTTTTCAAACTGTGTTTCTGGCAGTTCAAACTTTGTCAACGCTTTTCTCCCTGGCTGTACCAAATTTTGTAGTGTTTTTTAGGTTATTGGATAGAGAATTTAATGAGGTTTTCAAAAATGTGCTTAAAGCAGTCATTTTCTTAATTCAAGTGGGTTTTACTGTCGATTTTGTCCCTGACTGTCTTTTCAAACTGTGTTTCTATTTTGTAGTGTTTTTCTAGGTTATTGGATAGAGAGGATTTCAAAAATGTACTGGAAACAGTCGTTTTCTCACTCCAAGTTGGTGTCACAATCCGTTTTGTCCCTGACTGTCCTTTCAAACTGCGTTTCTGACAGTTCAAACTTTGACACCGCTTTTCTCCTTGACTGTACCAAATTTTGTAATGTTTTTTAGGTTATTGGATAGAGAATTTAATGAGGATTTCAAAAATGTGCTGAAAACAGTCATTTTCTTACTCCAAGTGGGTTTTCCAGACGATTTTGTCTCTGACTGTCTTTTCAAACTGTGTTTCTGGCAGTTCAAACTTTGTCAACGCTTTTCTCCCTGGCTGTACCAAATTTTGTAGTGTTTTTTAGGTTATTGGATAGAGAATTTAATGAGGTTTTCAAAAATGTGCTTAAAGCAGTCATTTTCTTAATTCAAGTGGGTTTTACTGTCGATTTTGTCCCTGACTGTCTTTTCAAACTGTGTTTCTATTTTGTAGTGTTTTTCTAGGTTATTGGATAGAGAGGATTTCAAAAATGTACTGGAAACAGTCGTTTTCTCACTCCAAGTTGGTGTCACAATCCGTTTTGTCCCTGACTGTCCTTTCAAACTGCGTTTCTGACAGTTCAAACTTTGACACCGCTTTTCTCCTTGACTGTACCAAATTTTGTAGTGTTTTTTATGTTATTAGATAGAGAATTTAATGAAGATTTCAAAAATGTGCTGAAAAAGTCATTTTCTTACTCCAAGTGGATTTTACAGACGATTTTCTCCCTGACTGTCCTTTCAAATTGTGTTTCTGACAGTTCAAATTTTGACACTGCTGTTCTCCTTGACTGTACCAAATTTTATAGTGTTTTTTAGGTTATTGGATAGAGAATTTAATGAGGATTTCAAAAATGTGCTTAAAGCAGTCATTTTCTTAATTCAAGTGGATTTTACAGACGATTTTCTCCCTGACTGTCCTCTCAAATTGTGTTTCTGACAGTTCAAACTTTGACACCGCTTTTCTCCTTGACTGTACCAAATTTTGTAGTGTTTTTTATGTTATTAGATAGAGAATTTAATGAAGATTTCAAAAATGTGCTGAAAACAGTCATTTTCTTACTCCAAGTGGGTTTTCCAGACGATTTTGTCTCTGACTGTCTTTTCAAACTGTGTTTCTGGCAGTTCAAACTTTGTCAACGCTTTTCTCCCTGGCTGTACCAAATTTTGTAGTGTTTTTTAGGTTATTGGATAGAGAATTTAATGAGGTTTTCAAAAATGTGCTTAAAGCAGTCATTTTCTTAATTCAAGTGGGTTTTACTGTCGATTTTGTCCCTGACTGTCTTTTCAAACTGTGTTTCTATTTTGTAGTGTTTTTCTAGGTTATTGGATAGAGAGGATTTCAAAAATGTACTGGAAACAGTCGTTTTCTCACTCCAAGTTGGTGTCACAATCCGTTTTGTCCCTGACTGTCCTTTCAAACTGCGTTTCTGACAGTTCAAACTTTGACACCGCTTTTCTCCTTGACTGTACCAAATTTTGTAGTGTTTTTTATGTTATTAGATAGAGAATTTAATGAAGATTTCAAAAATGTGCTGAAAAAGTCATTTTCTTACTCCAAGTGGATTTTACAGACGATTTTCTCCCTGACTGTCCTTTCAAATTGTGTTTCTGACAGTTCAAACTTTGACACCGCTTTTCTCCTTGACTGTACCAAATTTTGTAGTGTTTTTTAGGTTATTGGATAGAGAATTTAATGAGGATTTCAAAAATGTGCTTAAAGCAGTCATTTTCTTACTCCAAGTGGATTTTACAGACGATTTTCTCCCTGACTGTCCTTTCAAATTGTGTTTCTATTTTGTAGTGTTTTTTAGGTTATTGGATAGAAAATTTAATGAAGAGTTCAAAAATGTGCTTAAAACAGTCATTTTCTCATTCCAAGTGGATTTTACGGACGATTTTGTCCCTAACTGTCTTTTCAAACTGTGTTTCTGACAGTTCAAACTTTGACACCGCTTTTCTTCTTGACTGTGCCAAATTTTGTAGTGTTTTTTAGGCTATTAGATAGGATATTTAATGAGTATTTCAAAAATGTGCTTAAAGCAGTCATTTTCTTAATTTAAGTGGGTTTTACTGTCGATTTTGTCCCTGACTATCCTTTCAAATTGTGTTTCTGACAGTTCAAACTTTGACACCGCTTTTCTCCTTGACTGTACCAAATTTTGTAGTGTTTTTTATGTTATTGGATAGAGAATTTAATGAGGTTTTCAAAAATGTGATGAGAACAGTAATTTTCTCACTCCAAGTGGGTTTTACAGGCGATTTTCTCCCTGACTGCCCTTTCAAATTGTGTTTCTGACAGTTCAAACTTTGACACCGCTTTTCTCCTTGACTGTACCAAATTTTGTAGTGTTTTTTAGGCTATTAGATAGGATATTTAATGAGTATTTCAAAAATGTGTTTAAAACAGTAATTTTCTCACTTCAAATGGGTTTGACAAGCAATTTGGTCCCTGACTGTCAAACTGTGCTCAAAAAAACAATTCGATACTAAACGTGTTTCTGAGATTTATGATAGTTATTTGGACAGTGGTCACATGACTGTCTGACTAAATTATTCTCCAAAAACTACGTAATATCTGTCACTAATGTCAAAACTGTCAAAATTTACCTAGAATATGCAAAAATTACCGCCATTTGCGCCGTCCTATTTTAAGCCACACTTAAGTGTGGTTTCACCTGTGCTGTTACAGTCTGACTCACACTTAACTTAAGCTCGGTTTACAATACGACACGACGGTGCAATAGGGGTTACAGTTTACCACAATGAATTTTACTTTTCCAATTTTACCTGATGTGTAAATAACCGGTCACGGTAAATTGACGCCCATCACTAGTGTTTAACAAGCAGTGCGTAATTTATGAATTACATGCAGGTTCCTAAACTCTGGAATTTACATGGGGTATATCCCGGAGATTACAAATCTTTTAAATAAAGTCAACATTGAAGACTCGGCTGATGATCAGCTATACTTTACACAAGCCTATTTAGACAAGGAGTTTAGAGAAAATAACAAAATCCAACTCGACCATTTAAGCGAAATTTTCCAGAATATGAACGGACAGGCAGGTAGGTGTGAACGACGTTTGCAAGTCAGTTTTGGGTTCAATTTAATTTCGTAGAGGACATCGAAATCAAAACGGTTGAAAACAAAGAAGGTCCGGAAACGTATTATCTCAAAAACACCGAAACCGGTACGGAACCTTTGATTGTGCACGGAAATGGGCCGTCCAAGCTGAATTTGAATTATCTCAGTAACTATTTGCCTAACGGTGTTTGGAACAGCGTGGACGGTTGCATCGCTTGCAAAAAAGGACAAATCAATCTGGACACTGTCAAGAAAGATCAATGGCCCACAGTGTATTTAGCGCTGTTTATCGAACTGAATACACCTTTTGTTGAAGGATTCTTTAAGAAGATATATAAACTTGACTATCCTAAGGAGAAGATTCATTTGTTCATCCACAATGCCGTAAGTTAATTTTGATTTTTTCTCCAACTTTTTTTTTATTTTTGACTTGATAATAATCTGCATTCTTTGATGACTTTGAAGTTATTTGGTCTAGTCTAGTGAATAGAGGGACTAATACTTCAGGGTATTTGCATGTATTTTTTACATTTTCTTAATAGACTTATTTTGACCTAAATTTACCAGGTGTAATTTCTTTTCTTTCAAAAATCAGTTTGTGTTCTTCTATTCTGTGTTTTTTAACACTTTTACATTTTTTGAAATATGTTTTGTGATTTTATAGCTTTATGGGACGGATTTTGATACTTGACACCGTTTACGACAGTGAACAGCAAATCGCCCAACGTCGGAACTGTCAAAATGCCACTCATAAAGCTGTAAAGTACAATTCAGTTGATTTTTACCTATTTACATCTTTTCGAATATGTTTTGTTGTTTTTTAGCTTCATGAGACGGATTTTGACAGTTGACTTGTTCACGACAGTGAACAGCAAACAGACAAACCTTTCAAACTGTCAAAATGTCACTTATAAATCTATAAACTGATATTTACTTGGTTTTTTACTATTTTCCAAACTTTGAAGTAGGTTTTGTTATTTTATAGCTTCATAAGACGGATTTTGACAGTTGACTTGTTCACGATAGTGAACAGCAAACAGCCTAACCTTCCCAACTGTCAAAATGTCATCTATGAATTTAGAAACTGCTATTTAGTTGATTTGTACACATTTCCAAACTTTTAAGTACATTTTGTTATTTTATCGCTTCATGAGACGGATTTTGACAGTTGACTTGTTCACGACAGTTAACAGCAAACAGCCAAACCTTCCCAACTGTCCAAATGTCATCTATGAATTTAGAAACTGCTGTTTAGTTGATTTTTACACATTTCCAAACTTTTAAGTACATTTTGTTATTTTATCGCTTCATGAGACGGATTTTGACAGTTTACTTGTTCAGGACAGTGAACAGCAAACAGCCAAACCTTCCCAACTGTCAAAATGTCATCTATAAATTTATAAACTGCTATTTAGTTGATTTGTACACATTTCCAAACTTTTAAGTACATTTTGTTATTTTATCGCTTCATGAGACGGATTTTGACAGTTGACTTGTCCAAGACAGTGAACAGCAAACAGCCAAACCTTCCCAACTGTCAAAATGCCATCTATGAATTTAGAAACTGCTATTCAGTTGATTTGTACACATTTCCAAACTTTTAAGTACATTTTGTTATTTTATCGCTTCATGAGACGGATTTTGACAGTTTACTTGTTCAGGACAGTGAACAGCAAACAGCCAAACCTTCCCAACTGTCAAAATGTCATCTATAAATTTATAAACTGCTATTTAGTTGATTTGTACACATTTCCAAACTTTTAAGTACATTTTGTTATTTTATCGCTTCATGAGACGGATTTTGACAGTTGACTTGTCCAAGACAGTGAACAGCAAACAGCCAAACCTTCCCAACTGTCAAAATGCCATCTATGAATTTAGAAACTGCTATTCAGTTGATTTGTACACATTTCCAAACTTTTAAGTACATTTTGTTATTTTATCGCTTCATGAGACGGATTTTGACAGTTGACTTGTCCAGGACAGTGAACAGCAAACAGCCAAACCTTCCCAACTGTCAAAATGTCATCTATGAATTTATAAACTGCTATTCAATTGATTTTTACTCATTTCCAAACTTTTAAGTACATTTTGTTATTTTATAGCTTCATGAGACGGATTTTGACAGTTGACTTGTTCACGATAGTGAACAGCAAACTGCCAAACCTTCCCAACTGTCAAAATGTCATCTATAAATTTATAAACTGCTATTTAGTTGATTTGTACACATTTCCAAACTTTTAAGTACATTTTGTTATTTTATCGCTTCATGAGACGGATTTTGACAGTTGACTTGTTCACGATAGTGAACAGCAAACAGCCAAACCTTCCCAACTGTCAAAATGCCATTTATGAATTCTGAAACTGCTCTTTAGTTGATTTTTACTGATTTCCAAACTTTTAAGTACATTTTGTTATTTTATCGCTTTATGAGACGGATTTTGACAGTTGACTTGTCCAGGACAGTGAACAGCAAACAGCCAAACCTTCCCAACTGTCAAAATGTCATCTATAAATTTATAAACTGCTATTTAGTGGATTTGTACACATTTCCAAACTTTTAAGTACATTTTGTTATTTTATCGCTTCATGAGACGGATTTTGACAGTTGACTTGTTCAGGATAGTGAACAGCAAACAGCCAAACCTTACCAACTGTCAAAATGTTTTTAAGATATTTTGAATTTTTGTGTAAAAGTGAATTTTTTGATTTTACAATTAATTTTTTTGTGACGTTAATATTGGACCTAGACCTAAACTAAACCTTCTCCATAGCAACTTTTAAACGTTAAGTGACAGTGGCATTATCAGTTTTTTATTCCGACGTTTCGTCTTTGCGGAACCATTATCATTTAAAAAAAAAATGAGGTGGTTGATTATGGTTCCGCAGGTTTTCTCAGGGGAATTTGTCTTCAATATGTTTCCAAAAAAATTCCTGTATTTCATACATTCGGTTTTTTGTTCATTCCTAAATAATCAATTTTTGAAACAGTTCTTCCATCATCTACTGTAATAAGAGGAATGGTTTGGAGGTCAAATAATTTTCGAGCCTATTATAGTATCAGAATTTGGTTTGTTTATTTTTGATTTTCTCCAGTAATCAAACTTTCAAATGGTATAATAATTATAGTGCGCTCTAATTGATAATGTTGACCCCAATTTTATTATCTCGCCTTATCTCTTATTGTTTTTGAGATTCCCATAATTAGACACCAACTTGGGGCAGTTTGGGTAATGTTTCGTTAAAAATATGCAGGTCACAACAAAATGAGGTTAATAAGTCCTCAGCTCTCATTGCTCACTTCTTTTTTTAATTATTGGCTTGTCCTCTGTCTAGTTAGTTATAACTTTTTTTAAAACTAGATCCGTTAAGACGATTTTTTGCAGTTACATGGCTCGTCACGCTTAATCGGACGTAACCTAAAGTTAATCGTAAAAACTTCCTCTCTTACACTAGAAAGCGATTGGTTTATTAAACTATCGAATTTAACAACTTTTTACTTTCACTTGCATTTACAAGGCGACCAGGGAAAATAACACAGTTTGTATGTAATAAAGTAATAAAATTAAGATGTCATGCTTATACAGTAAAATTAGTATAAGCAGTACCAAACGTGTTTTATAGCTTTTTGAGTGGAATTTTCACATTTATGACATTTGGCCGTCAGATACAGGTTACAGCTTGAAAACTGTCAAATTCAATCCCATGGAGGTACAAAACAGCAAAACATACTTGAAAAGTAACGAAGTCAGTTTGACTTTGGTTGAATGCATTTTATACCTTCATCAATGCATTTTTGGCTTTTGTAACATTTGGTTATTTGTTTCTGTCTTAATTTTGGTTTATTTTTAAATTTTAAATATGGCAACTGTCAAAATTCTCCATAAAGCTGTAAAACCACCAAACACTCTTGAAATCCAGTAAAATCAGTATAAGCAAGCAGTACAAAACGTGTTTTATAGCTTTTTGAGTGGAATTTTCACATTTATGACATTTGGCCGTCAGATACAGATTACAGCTCTGATTTTTGCTCTGTTCTAAACCTGAAAACTGTCAAATTCAATCCCATGGAGGTACAAAACAACGAAACATACTTGAAAAGTAACGAAATCACTTTGACTTTAGTTGAATGCATTTTATACCTCTGTGTATTTTTGGCATTTGTAACATTTGGTTATTTGTTTCTGTCTTAATTTTGGTTTATTTTTAAATATGGCAACTGTCAAAATTCTCCATAAAGCTGTAAAACCACAAAACACTCTTAAAATCAGTATAAGCAGTACTAAACGTGTTTTATAGCTTTTTGAGAGCAATTTTCACATTTATGACTTTTGGCTGTCAGATACAGATTACAGCTCTGATTTTTGCTCTGTTCTTAACCTGAAAACTGTCAAATTCAATCCCATGGAGATACAAAACAGCGAAACATACTTGAAAAGTAACGAAGCCAGTTTGACTTTGGTTGAATGCATTTTATACCTTCATCAATGCATTTTTGGCTTTTGTAACATTTGGTTATTTGTTTCTGTCTTAATTTTGGTTTATTTTTAAATTTTAAATATGGCAACTGTCAAAATTCTCCATAAAGCTGTAAAACCACAAAACACTTCTAAAATCCAGTAAAATCAGTATAAGCAGTACCAAACGTGTTTTATAGCTTTTTGAGTGGAATTTTCACATTTATGACATTTGGCCGTCAGATACAGGTTACAGCTCTAATTTTTGCTCTGTTCTAAACCTGAAAAATGTCAAATTTAATCCCATGGAGATACAAAACAACGAAACATACTTGAAAAGTAACAAAATCAGTTTGACTTTGGTTGAATGCATTTTATACCTTTATCAGTGCATTTTTGGCTTTTGTAACATGTGGTTATTTGTTTCTGTCTTAATTTTGGTCTATTTTTAAATATGGCAACTGTCAAAATTCTCCATAAAGCTATAAAACCACAAAACACTCTAAAAATCCAGTAAAATCAGTATAAGGAGTACCAAACGTGTTTTATAGCTTTTTGAGAACAATTTTCACATTTATGACATTTGGCCGTCAGATACAGATTACAGCTCTGATTTTTGCTCTGTTCTAAACTTGAAAACTGACAAATTCAATCCCATGGACGTACAAAACAGCAAAACATACTTGAAAAGTAACAAAGCCAGTTTGACTTTGGTTGAATGCATTTTATACTTTCATCAGTGCATTTTTGGTTTTTGTAACATTTGGTTATCAGTTTCTGACTTAATTTTGGTCTATTTTTAAATATGGCAACTGTCAAAATTCTCCATAAAGCTGTAAAACCATAAAACAGTCTTAAAATCCAGTAAAATCAGTATAAGGAGTACCAAACGGGTTTTATAGTTTTTGAGTGGAATTTTGACAGTAACGACATTTGGCCGTTAGTTACAATTCTCTCCTAAACCTGGAAACTGTCAAATTTGATCCCATAGAGGTACAAAACACTGACTGATTTACAGTGACATAATTTACATTTTTGCAATGATGATGATGATGATGAATCGAATGTTGACGTTATTAAAGCAAGATGCAATCAATTACTTAGGTTTTGTCTAATAGGGAATGTAACTGAC
Organism: Ips typographus; assembly: GCF_016097725.1. Classification (NCBI taxonomy): domain Eukaryota; kingdom Metazoa; phylum Arthropoda; class Insecta; order Coleoptera; family Curculionidae; genus Ips; species Ips typographus. The sequence goes on along the minus strand of NC_138430.1, from coordinate 2,049,380 downwards.
TCACAGTTGGGCTTCCTCTAAATCTCAATTTTGCTGATAGTTATAGGTTTTATATGATTTTTGTAAGGGATTTATGTCAAAAGACACGAGTTTTAGACTATAAAAACCCCATCTTTCTTGTAATTTAAAGAAAATCAGTCAATGCATTATTTTGTACAAACTTTTAGATGAAATATCACGTCAATCACGTAAGTGAATTTATTGAATCGCATCAATCCGAATATTTGTCAGTGAAACAAATCAAACCTGAAGACGGCACTACCGAATGGGCGGCCAGAGATTTGTCACTGTAAGTGTTTTTCTTCTTTAAAACTCACATTGAAGAGAACTGTGAAGCAAACTTGCGGTTTCTTTAGAGATCAATGTGTGATCAAGGAGAGCCAGTACTATTTCGCCGTTGACTCGGTAGCCTACTTGGACAATCCGTCTACTTTGAAGTTATTGATTGAACAGAACCGGACTGTGGTTGCCCCAATGCTGGTACGACCAGGCAAAGCATGGAGTAATTTCTGGGGTTCCCTGACAAAAGATGGGTTCTACGCCAGATCAAACGACTACATGGACATCGTACATAATTTGAAAAGGTATCATTGTTTTTTTATTTAACTTTCTACATTTTTTGCGCGATTTTAATCTTGCGTCACAACTTAAGTAAGCTCTACATTTAGTCGAAAGATATGCTGAAGTCAGTTTTGAAGGACCTTCGGTCGATCGAATACATGTTGTCGGCCGTGCATTCATATAGTCCCGCATCCATTTGCGTAGCCGGATCTATTTCCAGTTTACTTTTGATTTTATCACTGTCAATTTGCCATTCGTGAATCTGAAAAGTTTAAAAAAATGTTTGTGTGTTTTCTGTAGTGATGGGTAAATTAACGGTTAAGTAAATATTTTACGTTACCAGGAAAATTTGACCGGTAAATTGAGGGTAAATTACAAATACTGTGTTTCTGTCAGTTCATATTTTGACACCGTTTTTCGCACTGACTGTACCAAATTTTGTAGTGTTTTTCAGGTTTGGATAGGAAATTTAATGAGGATTTCAAAACTGTGCTTAAAACAGTCATTTTCTTACTCCAAGTGGGTTTTACAAGCAATTTTGTCCCTGTCTGTCCTTTCAAACTGTGTTTCTGGCAGTTCAAACTTATACACCGCTTTTCTCCGTTAATGTATTAAAATTTGTAGTGTTTTTTAGGTTATTGGATAGGAAATTTAATGAGAATTCCAAAAATGTGCTTAAAACCATCATTTTCTTCCTCCAAGTGGGTTTTACGGTCGATTTTGTCTCTGACTGTCTTTTCAAGCTATGTTTCTGTCAGGTCAAACTTTGACACCGCTTTTCTAGTGTTTTTTCAGGTTATTGGATAGGAAATTTAATGAGAATTCCAAAAATATGCTTAAAACAGCCATTTCCTCAATCCCAGTGGGTTTTACAATCAATTTTGTCTCTGACTGTCCTTTCAAACTGTGTTTCTGGCAGTTCAAACTGCGACACCGTTTTTCTCCCTGACTGTATCAAAATTTGTAGTGTTTTTCAGGTTATTGGATAGGAAATTTAATGAGGATTTCAAAAATATGAGTAAAACAGTCATTTTCTTACTCCAAGTGGGTTTTACGGTCGATTTTGCCTCTGACTGTCCTTTCAAACTCTGTTTCTGTCAGGTCAAACTTTACCACCGCTTTTCTCCGTGACTGTATCAAAATTTGTAGTGTTTTTCAGGTTATTGGATAGGAAATTTAATGAGAATTCCAAAAATGTGCTTAAAACAGCCATTTTCTTAATCCAAGTGGGTTTTACAGGCAATTTTGTCTCTGACTGTCCTTTCAAACTCTGTTTCTGGCCGTTCAAACTTTGACACCGCTTTTTTCCGTGACTGTATCAAAATTTGTAGTGTTTTTCAGGTTATTGAATAGGAAATTTAATGAGAATTTCAAAAATGTGCTTAAAACATCCATTTTCTCAATCCAAGTGGGTTTTACAGTCAATTTTGTCCCTGACTGTCCTTTTAAACTCTGTTTCTGGCCGTTCAAACTGCGACACCGTTTTTCTCCCTGACTGTATTAAAATTTGTAGTGTTTTTTAGGTTATTGGATAGAAAATTTAATGAAAATTCCAAAAATGTGCTTAAAACAGTTATTTTCCTACTCCAAGTGGGTTTTACAGTCAAATTTGTTCCTGACTGTCCTTTCAAACTCTGTTTCTGGCCGTTCAAACTGCGACACCGTTTTTCTCCGTGACTGTATCAAAATTTGTAGTGTTTTTCAGGTTATTGGATAGGAAATTTAATGAGAATTTAAAAAATGTGCTTAAAACAGTCATTTTCCTACTCCAAGTGGTTTTTACAATTAATTTTGTCTCTGGCTTTCCTTTCAAACTGTGTTTCTGGCAGTTCAAACTTAGACACCGCTTTTCTCCGTGACTGTACCAAATTTTCTACTGTTTTTTCAGGTTATTGGATAGGAAATTTAATGAGAATTCCAAAAATGTGCTTAAAACTGCCATTTTCTCAATCCCAGTAGGTTTTACAGTTAATTTTGTCTCTGACTGTACTTTCAAACTGTATTTCTGGCAGTTCAAATTTTGACACCGTTTTTCTACCTGACTGTACCAAATCTTGCAGGGTTTTTTAGGTTATCGGATAGGAAATTTAATGAGGATTCCAAAAATGTGCTTAAAACAGTCATTTTCTTACTCCAAGTGGGTTTTACGGTCGATTTTGTCTCTGACTGTCCTTTCAAACTCTGTTTCTGGCCGTTCAAACTGCGACACCGTTTTTCTCCGTGACTGTATCAAAGTTTGTAGTGTTTTTCAGGTTATTGGATAGGAAATTTAATGAGAATTTCAAAAATGTGCTTAAAACAGTCATTTTCCTACTCCAAGTGGGTTTTACAATCAATTTTGTCCCTGACTTTCCTTTCAAATTGTGTTTCTGACAGTTCAAACTTTGACACCGCTTTTCTGTACCTCTTCTTGACTGTTCCAAGTTTTGTATCGCTTTTTTCAGGTTATTGGATAGGAAATTTAATGAGGATTTCAAAAAATGTGCTTAAAACTGTCATTTTCTCAACAATGTTGTCCCTGACTATCAAACTGTCAAGCTGCGCTCAAAAGTTGCAAAAATCAAGGTTTAGAAGAGTTTTATTGCGGTATTCGATACAAAACGTGTTTCTGAGATTTATTACATTCATTTTGACAGTGGTCACGTGACTGCCTAGCTAAATTATCCTCCAAAAACCACGTGATGACGTGAATTTGTCTAGAATTTGCAAGAATTACAGTTTAACACAGTTTTCGAGGTAAGACGTGTTTCTGAGATTTATTACAGTTATTTTGGCAATTATCAGTAAATTACTCGTAAATTACAAATTGTTTAAATAATAATATCCTCAGATTTGCGTTTTCTCATCTCAAAAACATATTATTTTTCATAATTTATGATATAAAAAAGAAAAGTGACAAAAAGCTGAAAATGCATTTTTTTTAGAAAATGCTACTTTTTCATAAAAAAGTTATAAAATTGTTACTGATTTTAGTTTCACTTTACTTACAAAATCACTAAAACAGTAAATAACAAATCAAAATAGCCTTTTATTCAGTCCTTATTTTTCAGGATGTTATCCTGAATTTATGAAAATGAATGACAGCCATGACAGAAAAATGATCAAGCAAATTTCAATTAGATACCCGTAAATTTACTGGTCAAATTGGAAGTTACTGGTAAAATTGGTAAATTTTTCTGTCACACACTGAATTTTACTTTACCTTACCGGTAAATAACCGGCTACGGTAAATTTACACCCATCATTAGAAATATTTGAAACTTACATGTAAATACTGATGGGTGAATATCTCACTGCCATCTTTAAACCATGTAATGTGTGGCCGTGGATTTCCTCTTGCAACGCATATAAAAGCAATTTTGTGCCCTAGCACGTATTCATAATCGAAGTGAGAGGCAAGAGTGATGTTTGCGCCCTAAAACGTCTCTTTACTTTAAATAATCGGGGGCGACAATTTACTTACATTTTTATTATTATAATATTTATCGGATTCGGGGTCTCTGTATTTGCCAGTAATGGGTAGACCAATTTGAAACTGAAATTAGCAAGTTAGAACCAGTTAGCCGCCACCACTAAATAAAACTGCTAAATAAAGTACCTTGGATTTGGTTCTGCTTCTGGTTCTTCCCCGTCGCAATTCTGTTTCACCAATAAATCCAATCACGAAAAGTAAAACTATAGACACGGCAACTTTCATGACGACCTTTCTAAAGAAAAAAACAGTTTGATCTAAGTGCAACGTGGTGTAATATCCAGTTATCAACCGGTCATTTTGGTTCCCCTTTGTTTATTTGCCGATTGAAAATAATTTGATTCAATTTATATCACTCTTCTTGTATCATGGGTCTTCTAAATGATTTGCAGTAGATTAAGTAGAGGAAGGTTAAATTTGATTGGATAATGTTTGGAGTACATTTGGTTATATTCCAATGTTGCTCAATTGCGTTGCTTGAAAATGATCACCGCCTAAATTACCCAGTTTATTTATTTAGCTCAAATTTCTATTGAATGTAGGTCATAACTAGAAAATTTGTAGAAATATACTTTTGGAGAAAATGCCAAAGAGAATTTCTGAAATTGGGAAAAAGAAAATCATGAAGAAAAGACTGATCAAAAGCTAATTGGAAATTATAAAATACCAAGTTTTACAGCTCCATTGTCAAGTTTGACAGTTTTGACGTTAAGAAACACTTTTATACTTTTCCTCTGTCTCGTAACAGCTGTCATAATTGTCAAAACCCATTCACCACTGACCTAAAACTATAAAACTACAAATAGTTGCTCATTAGAGGAATTACACTATAAGTTGTGTTTACAGCTTCATGGAGCCCAATTTGACAGTTGCGACGTTAAGAAACACTTTTATACTTTTCCTCGGTCTCGTGACAGCTGTCATAACTGTCAAAACCCATTCACCAGTGACCTGAAACTATAAATTTGCAAATAGTTGCCTATTAGAGAAATTTTACTGTAAGTTGTTTTTAAAGCTTCATAGAGCCAAATTTGACAGTTGGGGGACGTTAAGATATACTTTCACACTTTTCTTACGTCACGTGACAGCTGTCAAAAGTCACACCACTGACCTGAAAGTATAAAATGTCAAATAGATGTATTTTTTTAGGAATCAGACTCTAAGTAGTCTTTACAGCTTCATGGAGCCAAATTTAACCATCCTGGCGTGAGGAACACTTTTATACTTTTCTTACGTCTTGTGACGGCTGTCATAACTGTCAAAACCGATTCACCAGTGGCCTGAAACTATAAAATTACAAATAGTTGCCTATTAGAGGAATTTTACTGTAAGTTGTTTTTAAAGCTTCATAGAGCCAAATTTGACAGTTGGGACATTAAAATACTCTTTCATACTTTTCTTGCGTCACGTGACAGCTGTCAAAACTCACTCACCTTTGACCTGAAAGTATAAAATCCCAAATAGATGTATTTTTTTAGGAATTAGACTCTAAGTAGTCTTTACAGCTCCATGGAGCCAAATTTAACCATCCTGGCGTGAAGGAACACTTTTATACTTTTCTTACGTCTCGTGACGTCATAACTGTCAAAACCCTTTCACCATCAGTGACCTGAAACTATAAAATTACAAATAGTTGCCTATTAGTGGAATTTCACTGTAAGTTGTTTTTAAAGCTTCATAGAGGCAAATTTGACATTAAAATACTCTTTCATACTTTTCTTACGACACGTGACAGCTGTCATAACTGTCAAAACTCACTCACCAGTGACCCGAAAGTATAAAATGCCAAATAGATATCTGTCTTTGAGAAATTACACTGTAAGTACTCTTTACAGCTCTACGGAGCCAAATTTGACAGTTTTGACGTTAAGTAACACTTTTATACTACGTCACGTGACAGTTGTCATAACAGTCAAAACTGACTCACCAGTGACTTGAAAGTATAAAATTCTTTTAGGAATTGCACTGTAAGTTGTGTTTACATCTTCATGGTGCCAAATTTATCAGTTCTAACGTTAAGGAACACTCCTGTACTTACGTCACTTAACGTCACAACTGTCAAATTTCACTAAAACAATGTGCACTGTGAATTATCCAAGCGGTAGAACTACTTTGGATTGGTAACTTTGCGTCACAGCTGCGTGATTTGTGACAGCTGTTAGGTGACGTAAAAAACATATTAATGTGCGTGTTAATGTCACAACTGTTAAATTTAACTCTATGGAGCTATAAATACAACTTGCAATGCGATTTATCGAAGAAATACCAAAAATATATATATTCTTGTTGTATGTTGTAGGTTAGCGCTGAATTAGTTTTGACAGTTGACAGTTACTTAGCCTCACAAATGTCAAATTTACGGCTTCATTGAAATGTAAATACAAAAGGTACAACTGTTTTGCATTTAATAGTTTGTTTTAATTAATTATCTTTAATCTCACTGCTGAGTGAGTTTTAATAGTTCAAGTATCACCTGACTATAAGCCACTGAAGTGTCACAACTGTCAAATTTAACGTCTTAAACTGTCATTAACGTCACAACTGTTTTCAGTTAACTTAGATCCAGCAGGAGACTCGAGAAAACGAAATACACAGGAAGACAGTCTTTAAAATTTGTTCAAGCCAAATTTAGACATAATAGAGCAGTTTTTTTGAAAATCAGTTTTTCGAAAATCACTCAAGAACGAAGCAATAATTTAATGTAGTTAAAATGGTGTTGGATTGACCATTAAATTGTTACTTTTGCTGCTGCGAGCACTCTTTGGCTTTTCCGTTCGTTACCCTTGACTTTGTGGGGATAATTTTCAATTTTCAATTTTCCTGTTCACTTTGCACGTCACTCCAGATGATTCCATATACTTTGCACAATTGTGCCACTAAAGTTATTAAAAACAATTTGCAAAGACTGGACATTTCAATCATGCTATCTAGTTTTAGGAATTTCCATAAGTTTCTTGAACTTCTTCTTGAAATGGAATGGAAATCATAATTTAGTTTAGATAAGAAAAAATGACATAGTTTGTTCCAATTTATTATTAAGTATAGTGAACTACATTATTGCTTAATACAGACAGTTATGTTTACTGAAAATACTGAAAATTGACAATGATGACAAACAGTCCCATGCTTCTTTTAATATGTAAGCATTGCATAGTCAGTTCTAAAAGCGCGAAAGTCCAAGGCGTATTTATTGTTGGCCTGACACTCGTAAAATCCCGCGTCCTTCTGCGTGGCCGGATCTATTTCCATTTTACTTTTTATGGTGTCGTTACCTTCAGTCCATTCGTGCACCTGAAAAATCACATTCAGAATTTTGTTTTTGTTATGTGATTTATGACATACCTGGAAATACTTGTGATTGTATAATTCAATTCCATCTTTAAACCACGTTATTTCTGGTCTTGGCATTCCTAATAAATACAATGAGTAGTAATGGTAACATTAAGTAACAAAAGTACTACCTGTTGCCATGCAGAAAAATGTAATTTTTCTCCCCAACATGTATTCTAAGTCGAAATGGCTGGACTTGACGATTTTAGCGCCCTATACACATTAAAACATTTATAACTAATTTTAATAATTGATGATTATGATAACTTACATCTTTATGTTCGTAATAAGTAGCTGATTGAGCACTTTTGTGTTGAATTTTTACTGGGATTCTTGCACTGTACAGTTTACCTTTCCCAAACTTATCTACAATTTCGTAAGTTGCATAATCACTCAATATTCTACAATCTACAATAATTACCTCCAGCCTTGCCGCCCCCTCCAATTCGTGCCGGCTTTGTCAAGCCCTCAGGAAATAGCATAAACACACAACAAATGAAGATAAGTGCGGAAACTTTGGCTAGCATTCTGCGGTGTCCGACCAGACCCTTAACGTGGAATGATCGTGATATAAAACGTCAACATTCGTACGCAATCAGTTTTATTAATATTATTGAAGTCGAAAAGTTTATTGTGGCCTTGTTTTGCTAGACCTATTTGTATTAAGGTCTCTCGGATGGTGTAGAGGGCAATGTTATTCTATTGTTACAGGTGTATTAAACTGTTATTAACCAGTACGTAGAAATCCCACTTAACAAGTTTATTTTTATTGAACCAATTTGTTTGGAATAAATCTGTGTATCTATTTCTCGCCATATTTCAGTAACTGCAATAGGGCCGTTGTACGTTAAATTGATTGACTTATTATGAAAAACGGCATTTATAGCAAACGACGAATTTCAATTTAAGTGCCTGTTTTAGTGTGATGATTAATTTTTCCTTTGCTTGTTTCTCAATTATTATTATTATGAGGGAAAATGGTATGTCAATACTAATCGGTGTTAAAGTGCACAAGTCTATATCAGAAAACTGCCATTAAACAGAGAAAAGTTTTTCAGATAGTGAGGACCGTTTAACGTAGGAAGAACCCACCTTTTTAGGATCTTCGTAGATGTAAGGAGGTTTTTGATAGTGTTACAATTTTCCCGTGGGTTTACACAAAGTCAGTTTAACTCAACAATTAATAAATTTATTTACACTTCAAAACACTCCCTACAATAATTAATTCAGCTACTAAGAACACTACTACAATTCCACTATTTAAACTTTACCGCGTTCTCAAATTCACTACTCCCGCCGTCGACACCGCTTCTTTTATATTCGCAAACCACGTTCTAGAATGACCGCAAAACGCTTCGCGATTTGCCTCGAATATCAAAGATTCTTCCAGGTGTGGCGCTTCCTAACTGTGGCCTACTTTAACACGCGCCCGGCCAGATATTGCGGCGCATCGGTTTCATCCCGAATCGAGTGCTCGTTCAGAAGTATCGAGCATAGTAGGCCCAAACCCTAACACTGCCCCCCTCTTAAAGCTGATCGTCCCGATCCGTTTCATATAATCCCTGGTATTTCTTGAGTCTGTCCAGATGGACAATTCGACGTCGTTTAACCTTTTTACCACATTGTCATCCCAAACAGGTGTTAATTTCGGTGATTTGCCTTTCTTCCTCTGAGGGTTAAACAACCAAACTTTATCATCCTTCTGGTACCCTCCCGAATTGGCCCTCAGATCATAACGAGCTTTCATCTTGTCGCCAGCTAGATTCAAACTTTCCCTGACCAGATCATGGATGTTCAGTAATCTGTCTTGCAACTCGTCAACGTAGTTCTCAATGTTCGTGCTTTGGCCTGTTGGAGATCCGAACACCACATCACATGGAAGTCGAAGTTCTCGACCAAACAGAACTTTAGATGGTGACTGTCCCGTTGAGTTGTGGACTGCTGCTCTATAAGCCATCAAGAAGAGCGGAATATGCTGGTGCCAATCTTTCTGATGCTGATCAACAACCTTTGAGAGATGTTGCTCTATGGTCTTATTAAATCTCTCGACCATTCCATCCGACTGAGGATGAAGCGGCGTTGTTCGGGTCTTCGAGTTCCGAGCCTTCTTCAGTTGTGGTGTTGACATTTGTTTCCAGGTCTTTTCAAGTTCATTTAAGAGTTTGTTTTCTTCCAACTGCTCCTCCTGTTCTGGTCACCCATCGCAATTGGTTACTTTGACTACAGGCTCGAATACCGCAATAATTTCGCCTTTGTTGATTTTGACGTCGTCTGGAAAAATGTTTGCAACTCTTATTGGGACTTCACTTCCTTCATTTACAAGTGATTTCCCAATGAGGCATGTTCCTGGTCGGTCCGGGTTTCGTACAAGTCCAATACAGCTCCCAGAATTCTGCTCCAAATGTCCAATGATTCGGAATTGCCGCTTATTTTTACTGTCTGAGATGCCAAAACATTAATGGGTGACTCATAGCGGTGATTGGTTGACAGGATGAACTCTTCACCTCCAAACCATAGGATATTTTGCTCGGGATCAAAAGAAAATCCATGTTGACGAATCAGGTCCATTCCCAGAATAAATTCATCTTCAATATCTGCTACTAGCACGGTGTGGTAAAACGTAATCCTTCCAAGGCAAATCTTGACTGTTATTTCTCCTAAAACTTTAGCCGATTCTCCAGTCACAGTGCGCCGGAGAATACTTCTTCGTGAAGGCTTAATTTGACTTTTATCCACAAGGTTTGACCGGATCAAAGATACTGCCGCACCGGTGTTCAAAGTAAAAGTAACGTTCATCGCATCCATCCAAATTCACTACTCCCGCCGTCGACACCGCTTCTTTTATATTCGCAAACCACGTTCTAGAATGACCGCAAAACGCTTTGCGATTTGCCTCGAATATCAAAGATTCTTCCAGGTGTGGCGCTTCCTAACTGTGGCCTACTTTAACACGCGCCCGGCCAGATATTGCGGCGCATCGGTTTCATCCCGAATCGAGTGCTCGTTCAGAAGTATCGAGCATAGTAGGCCCAAACCGTAAGAGTATTTAGAGGGTTCTGGCCATTATAAAACGATTTGTCTCAGGTTTCAGGACGATTGAAGAGGTGTCTGACAGGTTTAAGAAGGTTTTCGATAGTATTTAGAAGCCTGTGGTTATTATAAACGATTTCTTTTATAGTGAATTAATAGTATTAAAATCGGACGTGCCTCGTGACGTACTAGCCATTTTCAGTCCTTTTTTTAATACTAAATAAATAGATAGTTTTGTGAATTTGCTATAGGCACTTTTCTAAACAATCTACGCTAATTTTCACAAAAGTTTTCAACCAAAAATAATATTGGTGCAAAACCCCTATTGCCTTAAAAACATTTTACTTCTTTCCCTGATAATCCAGCCATGGTCATGTTCTGGCGGAAAATTATTGATTAATACAAGAAAACATCAAGAACAAGCTTTGAAACAAATACATATTTTCTGTTGCAGAGGTTTATGGAACGTTCCCTTCATTAACAGCGCTTACTTGGTGAATGCCACCGTTCTTAACAAATACGACAGACTCCAGCTGTCGTTCAATCGTCCTAACGTCGACGCGGATATGGCATTTTGCCGAAACTTGCGCGAACTTGACGTATTCATTTACGTTTCCAATAGAGTGGAATTTGGCCACTTAATTAACCCCGACACTTACGACATTTCTCGTGCTGAACCTGACATGTACCAGATCTTTGACAACGAGGAGGACTGGGAGGAGGCTTATATTCATCCCGATTACGCTGAGACTCTTAATCCAGAGAAGAAGAATCTTCAGGTATGTATTTGAGAATTGCCCTTAATTTATATTTACACCAAATTTGGTTAGATTATCTTGATACCTCACCTTGTCCGAAGTTTTTAATCCAAACTTCAAGACCAGTCAGCATTTGCCATGTATTTTTTACTTTTAAGGGCATTAATAGTTTACTCTTAACCAATAATGTGTTTGTTTAGGCTTTTATTGACCGAATGTCGGTATTATATTAGGATACTTAGTAGACATAAGGTCAATAAAAGCTGTCTAAACTATATGTCTTTCAATCAAGTGATATTAATTTAACTCTCCAACTTTCCAAAGGAAGAACTGGTTTCACAACAGCTGACAATATTTGACAGTTCTGTGATGCATGATAGGTGTCCCATCATACTAGGACTGTGTAACTTTGACATTTGCGGCAGAACTGTCCGAATGCCGAACATGAAGCTACAAAATCTGTTGAAAGGTCTGAATTTTACAACTCTACGTTCTGAATCAGTCAAATTTGACATTTTTACCATATAAATGACAGTTATCATAGCGTATTCATTTAAAAACTAGAAAGAGCGAATGAAGAAGCCTGACATACACAAACAAAATCCCTAGATTTGATTTATGAGTTTGTGTGAAATTGGCATAAGATTGTTGATGAAATGTGAATGATGTTATAGTTTTGCTATATCAATACACTGCCAGACGGGTTTAAAAACGACTGTGATGAAACAGGAAACTAATGATTTCGGATCCCAAACGCGGTATGATCTAAAAATCACATGACACCATAATTTTAAAATCCCTCGGTGGTCACGTGACTGAATCATAACGCGCTTGGATCCGAAAGAAAACGGCTATGATTTCTGCTGTGTAAATCATACCGTTAACTGACCAATCATATTCGATCACTATTGCCAACCTAATTCACATTCACTCCTCCTAGTTTTTAACTAGACTATAGGACTCTAACTAACGTGCATATTTACGTCACAACTGTTAACATACCTGCCGTAGAGCTATAAAATTTATCTCGTTTTCGTTAGTGAAATCAAGAGTTTCTGACTTTGAACTTTATACTACTGTCTGTCTAGGTCATATTTGACAGGTCTGTGGTACGTGACAGATGTCCCATGATACTCTTTAAGGAACACTTTAATACTTTGTTTTCATTTTCATTGCTGAAAACTGTCAAAAAAGGTGTAAAATAACGGAACATACTTGAAAAGCATTAAGTTCAGTTCGATTTGGGTTAAATACATTTTATAGCTCTATGAGTGACATTTTAACAGTTGTGACGTTTAGCCGCCTGTGTCTGACTTACTTTGGTCTGTATTATGAATATGACAGCTGTCAAAACCCTATCCGTAAAGCTATAAAACTGTAAAACTTTCTAATTCAGGTTTAATATTAAGCAAATTTAGACCGTATTGCAAACTGCAATATTGTGTCAGTTTCAGCAAAATTGTGTTCTCCCTTAACTATATTATATCTTCGCTTATTTGATACATTCATTATGGACATATTAAGGGAGCATTGATGGAGAATGAATGGAGCTATCACGTGACGCTAATTTGTATTGTAAGGCCAGAATTGTATAGCATTTATCATGTCAGAATAATTTCCAGATGACACCAATCTGTAAACACATACTGGCTTTGGAATTAAACGCGTCCATATTAATAACCCTCTTATTGACATTTGACACTTGACAGGACTCAATACTGTCAAAGTTCAAACTTTTTTTTAAACATCCTTAAAACACAGTAACGTATAATGCACCTTGAAAATTAACTCAGACGTCAAATTTTATCAATCAAAGATCAAATTAAAAAAATTTGGTATAAAAATAGTCAAAACAGTCACGTGACCCCAGTTTTGAAATTGAAAATTTTCTGCGACATTAAATTAAATCTGTCAAAGTTCAAATTGTTAATGAAATTGAGTTTACAAGTCATTAAAACAGTCACGTGACCCTAAAAAAAATTGAATCTTCAACTGTCAAAGTTCATATGTGTCCAGGACAAAACAATTGATGTTAAAACAGTCACGTGACCCTAAAAAAAATTGAATGTTTAACTGTCAAAGTTCATATGTGTCCAGGACAAAACAATTGATGTTAAAATAGTAGTCACTAGCTTTGTTCGGGATCATGATTCTGAACCATTCAGGAAATGTTTTCGAACTGATTTTAGCCATCTGCATGGATGGGATAAGTAATGCTGTGTCTTAATTTACAGGACAATATATAAATTGTCGTGCAAATGGTCCGAACCCATATACTAGTAATAACCCAAACAAAGCTACTGACACACTCAGTCAAGCTGTTGACAAAGCATTTCACGATCCCATCCCTATCCTTAATGTCAGAACTGTCAAAAATCAAACTACTTGGCGTTTTATAATTTCCAAACAGTCCATTGTCTGAATTGTTGCTTTTGATGTGCATGTATTAGCCGTTTCTTCATCATTCTTTTAAATTCTTCAAACATTTTTTTAAATTTTCTTAGCATTTTATCCAAAAATAAATTTCTGAGAGAGAATCTCCAACTCCAACAGTAATCAGAGAAATAGATACATCCATTAGTCATAAGTCAGGAAAACGTCATAGTCACGTGAACATTCAACTAATAAAACTTGACATTTACTGTTTCTGAGTTAGAAACCAGTCAAGTACAATTAAATAAAAACGTTTTTTCATATTTTTTTATAATGTTAAAACGGCATAAGATTGTGCTCCAAATTGGGCAAACTTTGCCTCCATTAAAACAACTCTGTATCTCTTACCGTTTTCGAGATACTTAGACATATTGCATACATGGCAAAACGTTGACTGATTTGGGTGATATTTTTGCTAATTGTATTTTAAGAAGTACCTACTTAAAAATCCTTTTTTTGGTACAATTTACAGCCTTGTCCTGACGTTTACTGGTTCCCAATGGTGACCGAAAAGTTCAGCCAAGCGTTGGTAAACATGATGGAGAGTTACGGGCAATGGTCTTCCGGTAAAAACGAAGATGACCGATTGGAGGGTGGCTACGAAGCTGTTCCGACTAGGGATATTCATATGAACCAAGTTGGCTGGGAGGCTCATTGGATGTACTTCCTCCAAAAATACGTTCGACCTTTGGTCGAACACGTTTTCTTAGGGTACGGCAGTCACGCTCCGAGAAGTTTAATGAATTTCGTCGTTCGGTAAGTGTTCAGCTTCTCACTTTTTAGTGTTGTTTGTTCATACTCCAACAGAACATACCCAAGTCCCAAACTAACAAAAGATAGTTGATTGAGACATTATTAGTGTTAATATCATTCAATAATTCGCCTCGCACCTACGTTAAGCGGAACTGTCTCTAATTACGTCACGGATAATCGTGCCAGGCTCATTTTAACATTCTATTTAAAACTTTTCAATCAATATACTGGCAACTAATATGGAAAAGCCAGACTTACGGCCTTGCTATTGTGACACCTTGCTGACGTAACAATGTCTTTATTTAACAATACATTTAAAGACATTACAGTCCAAATTTTAATTTAAAATTAAAACTTTGGTAATGGTAGGTGTGGATGGAGACTTCTTCTGCTATCTGAAGGTTTCCTTGTTCATAGAGGACAAGATTTAGTTCCTTTAGGAATTTCAGGATCTTGAGTGGGTCTGTTTCGATGAGGTATTTCTTCCACAGCCAGCTGGGGTAATCCCAGTGTGTTTAATCTTCTGTACAGCATAACACTCCCGCAAGATGTGGTGGGGTGTTTCTGGTTCTTCTCCGCAAAACCTGCAGGTACGGTCCTCTTCTAGGCTTAGCTTCCTTAGGTGTTCTCTGAGTCGACAATGACCCGTTAGAAACCCCGTTAATGCCTTGAGACTAATTTTGCTGAGGTTAATCAATGACTTCGATCTTGCTCGGTTAAAATTGGCCTGCCTCAGTCCTGGAAGGGTTTGCCAGTGCATTGCTCTCAGTTCTTCTTCAGTTTTATAAAGTACTTCCTGAACATATGCTTTTCCAAGGCCGCAGAATGGTTCTGGCCCGATCAGTGGCGCTGATGCTCCTTTTCGTGCTTGTTCGTTACCCTCCACTCCAACGTGCCCCGGAACCCAGAGGAGGGTCACCTTGTTGTTCCTTCCTAGATCATTGAGCTTTCCTAGGCACAGAACGATCATCGAGTTGATGTTAGATGAGCTCAACGCTTTGATGGCTGCTTGGGTATCGGAAAGGATCGCAATTTCCTTGTTCCGGTATTTCCTGTCAAGGTTAAACTGAATACACCTTTCTATGACGTGAATTTCCGCTTGAAAAATGCTAGGGAACTGGCCCATTGGTTCCCAGTATTTGGTGCGAGGCCCGTAGATTCCTGCTCCAGTCTCCTCGGGAGTTTTAGTCTGTATACCATATTATCGTATTTTTTCCCAATGTTTGAATGGATTCTCTGCTCCAATCTCTCTTGGTGCTCAGTTCCGTTCGAAATTGTTTTTCCAAACTAAACTTCCTGATGTCAGTAGACAGTGAGTCCCTTGCACTGTGTGCTCTCTTTCCAAATCCGGCCTTATCCAACCTGAGATGTGCTTCCCAAGCAGTTCTTCTCACCATGATGTGGGTGAGGTCGAGAATTACCTCTAGTGCTGCCGTGGGAGTCGATCTCATTGATCCCGTTATGCAAAGACATGCAAGTCTCTGCACCTTTTCTAATGTTTTCCTTGTTGTGGCAAGTTCGGTTTTTCTGTGCCACACTACTGGTCTCACTATCATGGTATACATCCATCGCACTATTGATGGTTTACAACCCCAAGTCTTTCCCGCACACCATCATTGATGACCTTGCCTTGCTGGCAATCTACGTGGCGGTTCCAGATAAGTTTTGAGTCTAGGGTAAGTCCTAGATACTTAACCTCTTGCCGCCATTCTAAGTTTTCGTCGTTGAGTGCTGAAGTCTTGTTCTCCTGGTGAAAGGTACCACTGGGGTTTTTGATGAGTTGATTCTCAATCTCTCCTGATAAACACCATCTTCTGGTGGTCTCTAGCTCTCTTTCTACGAGATCACAGAGGGTTTCTTCGAATTTGCCTTTGGCCATAGTGACTATGTCGTCAGCATAGCCAAGACAAGTTACTCCGTTCCCGGTAAGAATTCCGAGAAGTTCAGTCTATTAAAGGTGATAGGATTGTCTCCTTGTGTTAAATTAAAACTTTAGTGGGTGGTCTCTTCTTCAGAAGGGGGGAGCTTGTATAGCTAAATGTGTGTAGTGCACTTATTATCCCAAAAAATTCACCGTTTTCCATAAATCCTTGTATTTTGTGCTTCTGTTGTCGGAAATTGTATGATATAAATGATTAACGATTACAGATGTGACTGGTTTTAAATACTTAGAGAATCTGTGTCATACATCCACACACTTCTAATAACTTCCTTGAGCCAATAAGTATAAAGTTGGTAGGACTTGTGAACTTTGCAA
Organism: Ips typographus; assembly: GCF_016097725.1. Taxonomy (NCBI): domain Eukaryota; kingdom Metazoa; phylum Arthropoda; class Insecta; order Coleoptera; family Curculionidae; genus Ips; species Ips typographus. The sequence continues at coordinate 2,032,786 of NC_138430.1, read as the reverse complement.
ATTGCATTTTCTTCTCTTTGTATTCTTAAATGTGGAGATCAACCACATTTAAAGCACATTCCCGCGATAATCGGTATACACCTTGGAATATTTCTGCAGTCAATGGGAATGGATTTTCCAGTATCATAAAAACCTCCGGCTTACTAGCAAGTTGTCTGGAAAATGTATGATGGAAAATAAAATCAAATGAGTACTTCTAATGAAATACTAGATTCATCGTCGATTTCATTTAAAATAAATAACTATCCAAATTTTACAGGAAAATCCTCTGAAAAATCAATAGTTGTTATGCGATTTTGGTTGTTATTGTAACAATCATAGAAAACCTAACATAAATCGTGGGCATATCTAACATTTGTTGTAATTTCTATCCAAGTTTCATCAAGTCCAAGTGTGGTCCATCGAAACGTTCTCCAAATATTTCCGTAAATAGTTTTTTCAAGAACTTTGACCATCAATAACATTGGAACCATACACTTGTTTCTAATGACAATTACGTCAAATCGTCACCTTTCGAGCTAAAGAATGTCGCAGTACCCTTTTGATCATGTGATTACTGGACACTCTGTATAACCCTTGAGCAGCGATATTTTCCTCGCGAGAGAAGTGGGTTTTATGGTGCATAAGAGGGTTCTGTAATTAGATGTCACATTTGAAAGTAAAATCATATTCCTACATTTTGGTTCGTTTTTGACAAAGCCCCCCATTTTCACCTTGATGACGTGCAACTAAAATTATAATAATCAGGGTATAGACACTTCTTGTTAATACCTTTGTTAAGTAAAAATATGATAAAAAATATTGAAAAGTTGGCAATGGTCACAATAGTAAGGTTAATAGCATATTGTAAGGCTTTATATTTTGAACCTTAAATTCCATTATTTAGAACATACTTATCTTCCTCCAAAAAACTTGATAATTAAGTTATAAGTTACTACACAATTGAATTGGGATTAACAATGCAACTTGTCGCAATTTCAGCTATAAACCAGATGAGCAGCCATCTTTAATGCCTCATCACGATAGTTCTACGTACACCATAAATATTGCTTTAAACCGAGTTGGTATAGACTACGAAGGGGGCGGTTGCCGCTTTATTCGGTACAATTGTAGCGTAACTGACACTAAAATGGGATGGATGCTCATGCATCCAGGCAGGTTGACTCATTACCACGAAGGTTTACTGGTCACTAAGGGTATCCGGTATATTATGGTTGCTTTCGTTGACCCATAGACACATTAATTACAAAAAACGTCACAGGGCGGTTGTTTCTAGTTACTTAAAGTTTTTATGACTGAAAAAGCCCTGTGACTTTCACTTTTGCCTTGTAGAATTAGAGTTACAAACCCTTGAATCTCTCTCTATCCAGCTGACTAATTTAATTTTAAGTTTTTAATGTTTAGTTAATACTGAGTTACGGTTAAGCATTTCTGTGTTGCATTTTAATTGAATACTAATACTATGATTAACGTGTAAGAGCCAAAGAATTAAAACAGGACATTGCTTTTATATCGTTCGTGTTTCGTTAATAAAAAAACACACTGCCGCATTTGCTTGTAGACTAATAAATATCTGATTAAATTTGTGTTGTGCAATAAATCACATATCTGATTAATATGTGCTCGTATAATTAAAATAATCATAATTTTATTAATTAAAATAAGACGATTTTTGCGATTGGAAAATTTTATATTTATATAATAAATAATGTTTATTGGTGGTAGTCGGCTTTATTTCGAGTATTCGAGACCCAATTAAAATATTTTTTCTACAAACATTCAATAATGATGCATTTTTTGCTTCCAAATCTCAACGAAAAGTTACCCTTTACTGAGGAGTTTACTATATCGCGCGTTGCCAATGGTAGCGAGCGATAAAAATTTTTTTGCTTGCTGTCCAGAGCAACGGCCACAATGCAAGCCATTATTGGAAATGTCAGTGTCACCAGTTTGATGTCAGTATTGAATTGTGTATAGTTTTGATCCTGTTTTTGTTGTATGGCGGTTTTTCAAAAACACGTCTTATATCAAATGCTACAAGAAAACGTTTCTTAACCCTGATTTTTGCAACTTTAGAGCATAGTTTGACAGTTTTGACGTTAGTGGCAGTTGTCACGTGATCGTATAACACTATTTAGCTAAACGGTCACGTGACAATTGTCAAAATAATGGTCATATATCTCAAAAACACGTTTTATATGAAATACTACAAGAAAACGTTTCTAAACCTTGATTTTTGCAACTTTAGAGCATAGTTTGACAGTTTTGACGTTAGTGACAGTTGTCACGTGATCGTAGAACACTATTTAGCTAGACGGTCACGTGACAATTGTCAAAATAACGGTCATAAATCTCAAAAACACGTTTTATATCAAATACTACAAGAAAACGTTTCTAAACCCTGATTTTTGCAACTTTAGAGCCTTGTTTGACAGTTTTGACGTTAGTGACAGTTGTCACGTGATCATAGAATACTATTTAGCTAGACGGTCACGTGACAATTGTCAAAACAACGGTCATAAATCTCAAAAACACGTCTTATATGAAATACTACAAGAAAACGTTTCTAAACCTTGATTTTTGCAACTTTAGAGCATAGTTTGATAGTTTTGACGTTAGTGACAGTTGTCACGTGATTTCAGAAGACTATTTAGCTAGACTATGAAGTGACAATTGTCAAAATAACTGTTAAATCTTAGAAAATCGTCTTGTTTCGAAAACTGTGTTAAAATGTAATTCTTGCAAATTCTAGTAAACATTTTGACAATTTTGACAATAGTGACAGACATCACGTGGTTTTAGAGAATAATTTGGAGTAAGAAAATGAGAATGCTCATTTTTAGAATCCTTATAAAATTTCCTATTCAATAAACTGAAAAAGTTTCACAACAAACATACGGTAAATTATATACAAAAAACAGGAGAACGGTAGAAATACAGTTTTAACGGTAGACTTGGCAACATTGGTTATTGGTCGAAGTCGGAGTGTGGTTCATCATATTATATTTATCGCCGAATGTTTAAAGAATGCAAAAAGGCAATATTATTTATTTTTTTTGTTTCTTGATTGTTCCATTTAATAACGGGGTAGATTTTGATGGGAGGAACGAGCGGGGTAAAGTTATTCGAAGTGAGGTAGATCTACCCCGATCGGAGTAGCTTTGGCAACGCTGCGCTAAGTGCAGAACTAATGTATCTGTATCCTGCTCTAATGAATGTCATTGAAACAGTGTGGTAATACACGAGTTTTGACCAAGCATGTCATTCGAATAGCAGTCCAAAATGGCGTGTGTTATGACAGCAGGGCGCAGTTTTTTCGTAATTTTTTATTGAAATTCCCGTTAGAATAAAAATTATTCTGAAACATTTGAAACCTCTGAAAATAATTGAGTATATTCCCCTTTTTGGAGCCGGCAAAAAGTCGAAAATGGTGTTTGCTGCGTTAAACTGGAAATTGGGCGGAAAATTGAAGATTCTGCCAGCCTATTTGTTTATTACAATCTCTGACTACCGGTAAGTTTTAGTTTTTAAGGATTTTTCAAGGATGAAAGGAACTGAAGGAAGACGAATGGTTTGAATTTTGTGTTTTACTCGGTTCATTATTAGGCTAGACTTTCATTTTTGTGTCACGTGACGTTAAACAGTTTTACAAACACTATATCACATGATACGTTTCTATCATGGCGCTACCAGTTAAATAACAACTGTCATACAAACCAAACCTAACCTCAACAAATGTTTACTTTTTTTAATCACATAAATAAAATTAATAAGCAAAAATGTCCACAATAACTGAAACAAAAACGGAAAACCACGTGAAAAACAAGCAAAAAGACTTGCAACAAGCAACCACGTCGAAAAACGACAACGAAGTGATCGAGAACGTGAAAGCCCTAGATAGCGCTTGCACCTACACCAAGTGCAAGACGAAAACCAGTTTGTTCGCCATCGATTGTAAGTTCTGCAAGGGCCGATTCTGTTCCACGCACGGTTTGCCCGAAGTGCACGGTTGCGGCGAGGCAATCAGAAGGGAAGAACGAAGGGAGTACCTGCACCCTGAACCAAAGTTGTCCCAAGACAAGCACGATCAGGCTCAAACCAAACTGAACATGAAGCTGCGACAGATGCAACTTGAACGAAAGTCAAAGCAAGGATTTCAAAGTAAAGGCAAAAATAAAAAGTAATTGGATAGTCAATGCATTATTTTTTTGTTGGATTTTGTTTAGGCTTGTTAATAACTAGCCAACAAATTATAATTCTTAACTAAATAATAACTTTTAATACTCTTTACCATATTGTTAATGATTGAATATTATACTGTTAAATTATAAGTTATTTATTAGTTCCTTTTACATTATGCATTGTAAGTATTGTTTTTATTAATACATAGTAAGTAAAAAAATATTTTTGGCGTATTTTGGGTTGCCTGTTTATTTATCTATTATAGGCTGGCAAAGCCAAACCGCAACCAACAATACATCAATCAGCTGGCATCCCTTCCATAACCGTTTTGTTTGTGGCACATTTTCCAGGTTTTGTTGACAGATCGCCCTAAACAGTTTGAGCGTTCCGTGTGTGCGAAGATCAGGTTACGTTTTTATTAAATTTTTATTGATAAAACCAAAAACCATACAACTTTTTTAAACCTAGAATTAAGAACTGCAAAGACTACCTAATAGTTGCAATCCTGCGTTAGTTTGTGTTAACTCAGTTTTATTCAAGTGAAATGATGTGAGTGTATCAACCTTCACACATTTCTTAAAATTAATTAGTTTACTACTATCTTTGATACTGTTGAACATGTAATCCGAAGGATATAACTTTAGTCAACTTGGTGAGTAGTTTCTATTTTTAAAGGTGTTGCCAGTCAAAGAGTGTTTAACAATTTCCTGTATAGTTTTACAGTATTTATCACAGTGATTAATCCTCTGCTAAGATTAAAGTTGGTTAAATTGATACAGGAATTACTAGATATTTATTTTATTCTATCTATTCTACATCAAATAAGTTATTATCTATTTGTCATTAAATTATCCCACAACAGAACCTTTTTATGTGGACAGTTTTAGAAAATAAGTTAATGCCTGGTTTATAATACAAAATTTATATTATCGAGGGGTAAACCCACACCGCTGAGTACAATTTTCTACACTAATTCCTAATATGCCAGTAATTCCCACTAATTTCTTGTAATGCCCAGTAATTCCTAATAATTCAGGATAACTAACCTAGCCTAACAATACCCACTAACTTCCTGAATTACCACAACTGGAGAGTCATAACAAACCTTTTTAAGTAAAAATAAGAAAATATGCCTGCAAGGATTTAACCTGAAGTAGATATCAACTGCAGCTTATTTTAAATGGGACATCCTGTATATTTTTTCATTTTTGTATTCTACCTCAAATTCTCAATGTCATATAAAGAGATATTTACCATTTTATGTGAAATTTGATATTTTTGGTCTTCAAAACATTTTTAATTTAGTCATCAGGAAAGGTTTTTTTCTTCGTTTTTGTGTTTTGACATGTTAGACCAGGTTTCTTCTGGGAGTGTGTGCAGAAGAAACGTCAAAATAATAAAATATACAGTGTGGTCAAAATATCAGTTCTAAAAAAGGACAGAATCTAGTTTTTCAAACAATTGGCCGCCAGAGGGCTCCAAAACTAACTAAATGTTTTCCTTGACTGTTACCGCTCAAATTTCTTTAAAAGATTTTTTTAAAATCGGGCCTGTATGGCCCTGATATTTGGCACAAAATAGCACAATCTAGGGTAGGAGCAAAACTGTAGAAATACAATCATTAAGGTCGATTTTCGCTTGTACAAACTGGCCAACATTACGCTAAACCCACTAGGATAGTGGCGGTGTTTCAGGCAAATTTGACCCTAACGAAAATTGTCATTTTCAAAAACAGTTTTTCAAAAAATTTCCAAGCATTACGTCGTGGTAGACCTAGAAAGTCACGTGACCCGGTTTTCCTAAATTTCTAAGGCCAAATTAGCCTTTAACCAGTAAAAAAAAGGTTTGTGGTGCACCCTGTCACTAAACCGTAAATAATACGTGTATTTGTAGCACTTTGTATATACTTTTATACGTCAATGAACAGCCGACGAAATGAGCTTTCTAAAAATATCCCTATTTTGATTGATATGGTAAACGGTTTGGCCGCTAGGGGGCGTCAAATTTGACCAATTTTTTTATCACTTTTTTGGTGCATCCTCTTGTTTAATTCTCAAAAACTCGCTTATTTGCACTATTTTTAGTAGAGTTTTATACGTCAATGGACAGCCAATGAAATGAGCTTCCTAAAAATACCCAATTTGGGATAATAGGTTGGACGGTTTGGCCACTAGAGGGCGTCAAAGTTGACTTATTTTTTTATGAATTTTTTGGTGCATCCTCTTGTTTACTCCTGAAAAACTCGCTTATTTGCACTATTTTTGGTAGAGTTTCATACGTCAATGGATAGCCAATGAAATGAGCTTTCTCAAAATATCCTTATTTTGGTTGATATGTTAAACGGTTTGGCCGCTAGGGGGCGTCAAATTTAACCAATTTTTGTATCACTTTTTTGGTGCATTGTCTTGTTTAATCCTCAAAAACTCGCTTATTTACACTATTTTTGGTAGAGTTTTATACGTCAATGGACAGCCAATAAAATGAGCTTCCTAAAAATACCCAATTTGGGTTAATAAGTTGGACGGTTTGGCCGCTAGGGGGCGTCAAAGTTGACTCATTTTTTCATGAATTTTTTGGTGCATCTTCTTGTTTAATTCTCAAAAACTCGCTTATTTGCACTATTTTTAGTAGAGTTTTATACGTCAATGGACAGCTATTTAAATGAGCTTTCTAAAAATACCCAATTTGGGTTAATAGGTTTGGACGGTTTGGCCACTAGAGGGCGTCAAAGTTGACTTATTTTTTTATGAATTTTTTGGTGCATCCTTTTGTTTAATCCTCAAAAACTCGCTTAATTGCACTATTTTTGGTAGAGTTTTATACGCCAATGGACAGCCAATGAAATGAGCTTTTTAAAAACACCCAATTTGGGTTAATAAGTTGGACGGTTTGGCTGCTAGAGGGCGTCAAAGTTGACTTATTTTTTTATGAATTTTTTGGTGCCTCCTTTTGTTCACTCTTGAATAATTCAATTATTTGTAACATATTTAGTTGAGTTTTATACGTCAATGGACAGCCAATGAAATGAGCTTCCTAAAAATACCCAATTTGGGTTAATAGGTTGGACGGTTTGGCCGCTAGAGGGCGTCAAAGTTGACTAATTTTTTCATGACTTTTTTGGTGCATCCTTTTGTTCTCTTGAATAATTATTCAATTATTTGTAACATATTTAGTTGAGTTTTATACGTCAATGGACAGCCAATGAAATGAGCTTTCTAAAAATACCCAATTTGGGTTAATAAGTTGGACGGTTTGGCCACTAGAGGGCGTCAAAGTTGACTTATTTTTTTATGAATTTTTTGGTGCATCCTTTTGTTTAATCCTCAAAAACTCGCTTAATTGCACTATTTTTGGTAGAGTTTTATACGCCAATGGACAGCCAATGAAATGAGCTTTTTAAAAACACCCAATTTGGGTTAATAAGTTGGACGGTTTGGCTGCTAGAGGGCGTCAAAGTTGACTTATTTTTTTATGAATTTTTTGGTGCCTCGTTTTGTTCACTCTTGAATAACTCAATTATTTGTAACATTTTTAGTATAATTTTATACGTCAATGGACAGCCAATGAAATGAGCTTTCTAAAAATATCCCTATTTTGGTTGATATGTTAAACGGTTTGGCCGCTAGGGGGCGTCAAATTTAACCAATTTTTTTATCACTTTTTTGGTGCATTGTTTTGTTTAATCCTCAAAAACTCGCTTATTACACTATTTTTAGTAGAGTTTTATACGTCAATGGACAGCCAATGAAATGAGCTTCTAAAAATACCCAATTTGGGTTAATAGGTTGGACGGTTTGGCCGCTAGGGGGCGTCAAAGTTGACTCATTTTTTTATGACTTTTTTGGTGCATCCTTTTGTTCACTCTTGAATAATTCATTTATTTGTAACATATTTAGTAGAGTTTTATACGTCAATGGAAAGCCAGCGAAATGAGCTTCCTAAAAATACCCAATTTGGGTTAATAGGTTCGACGCTTTGGCCACTAGAGGGCATCAAATTTTACTCATTTTTTCATGAATTTTTTGGTGCATCCTCTTGTTTAATCCTCAAAAACTCGCTTAATTGCACTATTTTTGGTAGAGTTTTATACGTCAATGGACAGCCAATGAAATAAGCTTCCTAAAAATGCCCATTTTGGGTTAATAGGTTCGACGGTTTGGCCGCTAGAGGGCGTCAAAGTTTTTGGTGCATTTTTTCGTTCAATCGTCAATAAGTAGCTTATTTGCAACACTTTGTATAAGTTTTTATATGTCAATAGATAGCCAATGAAATGAGCTTTTTATTGACGTATAAAAATTGGTTGATTAGTGGTATGGTTTCGCCGCTAGAGAAAGTCAAAATTTTTGAAAGTAAAATTACAAAATTCATAATTCTTCCTTGTTTTTCAACGGATTTCATTGCAATTACCAAACTTTATTGATTTTATTTATGTTTATATTTGAATGATGTTATGAAAAAATTATTTTATGATATTTTTTATAATACATATAATTTAGACTTTTTCAATTTTATTAATAGTTTCCATAATACAAATTTAATGCCCAGTAATGCCCAAAACACAGTAACACTTCCCAAGTAATGCCCACTAATTCCTACAGTTTGTACACTATAATGCCCCAGTGGTTTACCCCTTGAATTCTATTTAATAGTTTTCAAAATACTACATAATTTAATGCTCAGTAATGCCACACTACTAAGTATTAGTAATGCTGCCAATTGTCAAGTAATGCCCACTAATTTCTACATCATAATGCCTCAAGGGTTTAACTTTACTGCAGAAGTTTACATTTCCAAGCACTTTTTACTTTATTGGGTTTAATTTGCAGTGATGTGTGTGTGATGCCAAGATCATGTTAACTTTAAGGTTATTATGTGTGATAACCCCTCCAATTATACTTGGTTTTTCATCAATACCTTTCATATCTTGATTTATTAAACCAAACTTTAATTAACATATGTTTATAGTTAATTCAGGTGTCTTCTTGTATTTTTTCATACAAGATGAAGGTATTTGCTTTGCATGTTTATGTTTAGTGACATCTTTCATTACAATTACAGAATTATTATAACTTAATAATGTAGAAAAATTAATTCTCTAAAAACATTTTACCCACCTACTCCCATTCAGTTCATTTCACTTTTACTATTCAAGAACATCTCTGATTCCATCATTCCATCATGCTGGATTTGATTTTTAAATCACATTAAGTTGTGGATAAACTATTAGAATTTAGTAAAATTTTGTATTTTTTTTTAGTTATCCTGGGTGGACAACTTAAAAAAAAATATTGTATACATCCTTTTATTAAACTTGAACGATTTATGCTTTCAGAAAGAGGACTTATCATCATGGCTAACTATTGGTTGTGTGCAGCTTTATTCAGATGTCTTTTGCCTTTAATGATTGGATCATGTAAGTATAATTTTTGATTTTTATATGGTTATTTCATATCTAGAGTGTAGACACATCTAAGAATGTAAATGCATACATTTTTACTAAAATTTTAAACAAGAACATGACTTAGAAAATTGAAAGTTTGAAAAGAATATTGTTTTAAAAAGTGTTTGTAATTGGATTTAACCCAGTAAAAGCTGTATCTATAGGGGCTAAATCAATGTATAGAAATATCCTTCACTATGGTATTTTTATAATGTATTTCCTATTCCCAGCTGCTGATAACTGCTATGAGGTCATCACTACTAATATACATAAAGTTCAGTCAGTGGGATTTGTATAATTCGAAACCAGTGGCCATAAATAGTATTACAAGTTTGTTTCATTCATTGACTACAAATTTTAATAAACTGTATTATTAGAATGGGAATGATGACTGAAAACGACATTAATATGTTATAAGAAGTTTTAAAAAGATGGAGTGTAGTAATTATATCATTATGGAGGTCAAGCTTCCCAGTATATTAATAATTCACAAAGCAGTTTGTACTAGGTACTAGTGATGGGTAAATTACCGGTAAAGTAAATATTTTACTTTACTAGGAAAATTTGACTGGTAAACTACCACCAGTAAATTGACAGTTCAAATTTTGATACCGCTTTTCTCTCTGACTGTACCAAATTTTGTAGTGTTTTTCAGGTTATTGGATAGGAAATTTAATGAGGATTTCAAAAATGTGCTTAAAACAGTAATTTTCTTACTCCAAGTGGGTTTTACAGTCGATTTTGTCCTTTCAAACTGTGTTTCTGAACGTTCAAACTTTGACACCTCTTTTCTCCGTGACTGTACCAAATTTTGTAGTGTATTTCAGGTTATTGGATAGGAAATTTAATGAGGATTCCAAAAATGTGCCTAAAACAGTCATTTTCTCACTCCAAGTGGGTTTTACGCGCGATTTTGTCTCTGACTGTCCTTTCAACTGTGTTTCTGGCAGTTCAAACTTTGACACCGCTTTTCTTCCTGACTGTATTAAAATTTGTAGTGTTTTTCAAGTTATTGGATAGGAAATTTAATGAGGATTCCAAAAATGTGCTTAAAACAGTAATTTTCTTACTCCAAGTGGGTTTTACAGTCGATTTTGTCCTTTCAAACTGTGTTTCTGAACGTTCAAACTTTGACACCTCTTTTCTCCGTGACTGTACCAAATTTTGTAGTGTATTTCAGGTTATTGGATAGGAAATTTAATGAGGATTCCAAAAATGTGCCTAAAACAGTCATTTTCTCACTCCAAGTGGGTTTTACGCGCGATTTTGTCTCTGACTGTCCTTTCAACTGTGTTTCTGGCAGTTCAAACTTTGACACCGCTTTTCTTCCTGACTGTATTAAAATTTGTAGTGTTTTTCAAGTTATTGGATAGGAAATTTAATGAGGATTCCAAAAATGTGCTTAAAACAGTAATTTTCTTCCTCCAAGTGGGTTTTACACGCGATTTTGTCTCTAACTGTCCTTTCAAACTGTGTTTCTGGCAGTTCAAACTTTGACACCGCTTTTCTTCCTGACTGTATTAAAATTTGTAGTGTTTTTCAGGTTATTGGATAGGATAGGAAATTTAATAAGGATTCCAAAAATGTGCTTAAAACAGTCATTTTCTTACTCCAAGTGGGTTTCACAATCGATTTTATCTGTGACTGTCCTTTCAAATTGTGTTTCTATCAGGTCAAACTTTGACACCGCTTTTCTCCCTGACTGTATCAAATTTTGCAGTGTTTTTCAGGTTATTGGATAGGAAATTTAATGAGGATTTCAAAAATGTGCTTAAAACAATAATTTTCTTACTCCAAGTGGGTTTCACAGTCGATTTTGTCTGTGACTGTCCTTTCAAACTGTGTTTCTGTCAGGTCAAATTTTGACACCGCTGTTCTCCGTGACTGTACCAAAATGTGTAGTGTTTTTTAGGTTATTGGATAGGAAATTTAATGAGGATTCCAAAAATGTGCTTAAAACAGTTATTTTCTTACTCCAAGTGGGTTTTACACGCTATTTTGTTTCTGACTGTCCCTTCAAACTGTGTTTTTGGCAGTTCAAACCTTGACACCGCTTTTCTCCCTGACTGTATCAAAATTTGTAGTGTTTTTTAGGTTATTGGATAGGAAATTTAATGAGGATTCCAAAAATGTGCTTAAAACAGTCATTTTCTCACTCCAAGTGGGTTTCACAGTCGATTTTGTCCCTGACTGTCCTTTAAAACTGTATTTCTGTCAGGTAAAACTTTCAAACCGTTTTTCTTCGTGATTGTGTTAAATTTTGTATTGTTTTTCAGGTTATTGGATAGGAAATTTAATGAGGATTTCAAAAATGTGTTTAAAACAGTCATTTTCTTACTCCAAGTGGGTTTCACAGTCGATTTTGTCTGTGACTGTCCTTTCAAACTGTGTTTCTGTCATGTCAAACTTTCACACCGCTTTTCTCCGTGACTGTACTAAATTTTGTAGTGTTTTTTTAGGTTATTGGATAGGAAATTTAATGAGGATTCCAAAAGTGTACTTAAAATAGTAATTTCCTTACTCCAAGTGGGTTTTATAGTCGATTTTGTCTCTGACTGTCCTTTCAAACTGTGTTTCTGGCAGTTCAAACTTTAACGCCGCTTTTCTTCCTGACTGTATTAAAATTTGTAGTGTTTTTCAGGTTATTGGATAGGAAATTTAATGAGGATTCCAAAAATGTGCTTAAATCAGTCATTTTTTTACTCCAAGTGGGTTTTACACGCGATTTTGTCTCTGACTGTTTTAACAAACTCTGTTTCTGTCAGGTCAAACTTTGACACCGCTTTTCTCCGTGACTGTACCAAAATTTGTAGTGTTTTTTAGGTTATTGGATAGTAAATTTATTGAGAATTTCAAAAATGTGCTTAAAACAGTCATTTTCTCTCTCCAAGTGGGTTTGACAAGCAATTTTGTCCCTGACTGTCAAACTATGTTCAAACGTTGGGTTAAATTTTCGAGGTATTATGAGACACTTTACTAGTATTACCAAGCATTTTGAGGTATTTTGATGTATTTTTAAGGTGTTTATTTTATTATCCATTCCATTATTTTATTAGAAATTCCATTGGAATTTTGAGCAAAATAAAGCCTGTTTCAAGAAAAATTGTCAGATATTTGAGGGAAGACATTTATGTCATAAATGTGGTCACATTATGTGGATTATTTTTGTTACGGTAAATTATTTATAGATGTCGCAGTCATTCCTTACTGTTAAAAAAAACTTCAAATACGAAAGTGGTAGATACAATGTCTACTCTATTTCTAGATAAATTTTAATTTTACATGGTGTCTCAAAATTACAGGGTTAATCAAATTTACCTTTTTTTAAATAGGATGTCGAATTTTTACCACAACTGTGTAAATAAAATATTTGAAGAAATTGTCAGGCAGTTTAAATAATTTAAAGGCATTTCGAGGTATTTCAAGGCAATTTGAGGCAGTTTTAAGGCATTATGACTATGAGGCACTTTGAGCAATAATAGAGGTATTGTGAGTTATTTGGTGTAAGTTGCAATAATCGGTGTTTAGAAATGTTTTGCAGCATTTGATGCAAAACGTGTTTCTGAGATTTATGATAGTTATTTTGACAGTGGTCATGTGAGAGCCATGACAGGAAAATTTTAATTAGATCCATAAATTTACTGGTAAAATTGGTACATTGTTAGACTGAATTTTACTTTTCCAATTCACACCCATCACTAGTGTGTAGGTACCTATTATTCACAAATTCGGTTGTCAAGAAATCAAGCAGTCTACAGTTGGGTCATCACTAATATTAGACATTGTGTTATCATTCCAGTTAAACTGGTGGCGCTTGAGTGGAAATGTTTGGGTTTCAATAGAGTACAGATAATTTGCACTTTTATCAACAATTCCCATGTGCGGAATGTTAAAAAGCAAACCCTTCCATAACCTTTAGTTCAGGAGATATGGTGTGACCGACTTTTTAATCATGGAGTGGCATTTTACCACGAATTCCCTGACGGACGACGACGGGGGTGTTTCGTAAAAAGGGAGAGTCGTCAGGCGAGGGTGAATACACACAGGGACGTACTGTTCGTTAATCCAGAAAAAGTCAGATTTTGGTTATTGTCTTTGACCTGGTTTTTGTACCGTACATTTTGCTTTAGTGCAAATGTTTAGTACTGTTCAAGACGACATTATTTAATTTCATTAGGAGTTTCCCGGTCTATTAAGATCTACTTTATTAGTGATTTCGTTCCACCGTAGGGACCTTCGCAGGTTTTGATGGGAGTGGCGGCAAATGACCTAGACCTGCCTAAAACCCCAATTTCAGTTTTGTTCATCCAGTAAATTTTTGATATCAGAGATGACATTAGTATTTATGCAGTTACATTGTTTGATATGGTTCTTCTAGAAGACAGAAGGCTTGGCAATATCAATTTTTTATAGCGGTTTGTTGCCGCCCTGAATCTGGATCTAATCAAACTTATTGCGCCACGGTGTCGCCGTTTCCGCAAGCCATTTGCTCTATAAACATAAACGCGTGTCCGCACCCTTAAAATGTCTCTCGATAGATATTGTTTGCTACCCTACATTGACGTGATGTCCTTATTTTACTGGATAGGAAATTTAATGAGGATTCCAAAAATGTGCTTAAAACAGTCATTTTTTAACTCCAAGTGGGTTTTACAGGCGATTCTGTCACTGACTGTCCTTTCAAACTGTGTTTCTGTCAGTTCAAACTTTGACACCGCTTTTCTCCGTGACTGTACTAAATTTTCTATTAGTTTTTTAGGTTATTGGATAGGAAATTTAATGAGGATTCCAAAAATGTGCTTAAATCAGTCATTTTCTAACTCCAAGTGGGTTTTACAGGCGATTCTGTCCCTGACTGTCCTTTCAAACTGTGTTTCTGTCAGTTCAAACTTTGACACCGCTTTTCTTCCTGACTGCACCAAATTTTGTAGTGTTTTTTCAGGTTATTGGATAGGAAATTTAATGAAGATTCCAAAATTGTGCTTAAAACAGTAATTTTTTAACTCCAAGTGGGTTTTACAGGCGATTCTGTCCCTGACGGTCCTTTCAAACTGTGTTTATGTCAGTTCAAACTTTGACACCGCTTTTCTTCCTGACTGTATTAAAATTTGTGGTGTTTTTCAGGTTATTGGATAGGAAATTTAATGAGGATTCCAAAAAGGTGCTTAAAACAATAATTTTCTTACTCCAAGTGGGTTTTACTCGCGATTTTGTCCCTGACTGTCCTTTCAAACTGTGTTTCTGTCAGTTCAAATTTTGACACCGCTTTTCTTCCTGACTGTACCAAATTTTGTAGAGTTTTTTTAGGTTATTGGATAGGAAATTTAATGAGGATTCCAAAAATGTGCTTAAATCAGTCATTTTCTAACTCCAAGTGGGTTTTACAGGCGATTCTGTCCTTGACTGTCCTTTCAAACTGTGTTTCTGACAGTTCAAACTTTGACACCGCTTTTCTTCCTGACTGTACCAAATTTTGTAGTGTTTTTTTAGGTTATTGGATAGAAAATTTAATGAGGATTCTAAAAATGTGCTTAAAGCAATCATTTTTTAACTCAAAGTGGGTTTTACGGGTGATTTTGTCCCTGACTGTCCTTTCAAACTGTGTTTCTGACAGTTCAAACTTTGACACCGCTTTTCTTCCTGACTGTACCAAATTTTGTAGTGTTTCTTTAGGTTATTGGATAGGAAATTTAATGAGTATTCCAAAAATGTGCTTAAATCAGTCATTTTATAACTCCAAGTGGGTTTTACAATCAATTATGTCCCTGACTGTCCTTTCAAACTGTGTTTATTTCAGTTCAAACTTTGACACCGCTTTTATTCCTGACTGTAGATTTTGTAGTGTTTTTTCAAGTTGTTGGATAGGAAATTTAATGAGGATTCCAAAAATGTGCTTAAATCAGTCATTTTCTAACTCCAAGTAGGTTTTACAGGTGATTCTGACCCTGACTGTCCTTTCAAACTGTGTTTATGTCAGTTCAAACGTTGACACCGCTTTTCTTCCTGACTGTACCAAATTTTGTAGTGTTTTTTGACGTTATTGAATAGGAAATTTAATGAGGATTCCAAAAATGTGCTTAAAACAGTCATTTTCTCACTATAAGTGGGGTTTACAGGCGATTTTGTCCCTGACTGTCCTTTCAAACTGTGTTTCTGGAAGTTCAAATTTTGACACCGCTTTTCTCCCTGACCGTATCAAATTTTGTAATGTTTTTTCAGGTTATTGGATAGAAAATTTAATGAGGATTCTAAAAATGTGCTTAAAGCAATCATTTTTTAACTCCAAGTGGGTTTTACAGGCAATTCTGTCCCTGACTGTCCTTTCAAACTGTGTTTATGTCAGTTCAAACTTTGACACCGCTTTTCTTCCTGACTGTACCAAATTTTGTAGTGTTTTTTCAGGTTATTGAATAGGAAATTTAATGAGGATTCCAAAAATGTGCTTAAAACAGTCATTTTCTCACTATAAGTGGGGTTTACAGGCGATTTTGTCCCTGACTGTCCTTTCAAACTGTGTTTCTGGAAGTTCAAATTTTGACACCGCTTTTCTCCCTGACCGTATCAAATTTTGTAATGTTTTTTCAGGTTATTGGATAGAAAATTTAATGAGGATTCTAAAAATGTGCTTAAAGCAATCATTTTTTAACTCCAAGTGGGTTTTACAGGCGATTCTGTCCCTGACTGTCCTTTCAAACTGTGTTTCTAGAAGTTCAAACTTTGACACCACTTTTCTCGCTGACTGTACCAAATGTATTGTTTTTTCAGGTTATTGGATAGGAAATTTAATGAGGATTCCAAAATTGTGCTTAAATCAGTCATTTTCTCACTATAAGTGGGGTTTACAGGCGATTTTGTCCCTGACTGTCCTTTCAAACTGTGTTTCTGGAAGTTCAAATTTTGACACCGCTTTTCTCCCTGACCGTATCACATTTTGTAATGTTTTTTCAGGTTATTGGATAGAAAATTTAATGAGGATTCTAAAAATGTGCTTAAAGCAATCATTTTTTAACTCCAAGTGGGTTTTACAGGCGATTCTGTCCCTGACTGTCCTTTCAAACTGTGTTTCTAGAAGTTCAAACTTTGACACCACTTTTCTCGCTGACTGTACCAAATGTATTGTTTTTTCAGGTTATTGGATAGGAAATTTAATGAGGATTCCAAAATTGTGCTTAAATCAGTCATTTTCTCACTATAAGTGGGGTTTACAGGCGATTTTGTCCCTGACTGTCCTTTCAAACTGTGTTTCTGGAAGTTCAAATTTTGACACCGCTTTTCTCCCTGACCGTATCACATTTTGTAATGTTTTTTCAGGTTATTGGATAGAAAATTTAATGAGGATTCTAAAAATGTGCTTAAAGCAATCATTTTTTAACTCCAAGTGGGTTTTACAGGCGATTCTGTCCCTGACTGTCCTTTCAAACTGTGTTTCTGGAAGTTCAAACTTTGACACCACTTTTCTCGCTGACTGTACCAAATGTATTGTTTTTTCAGGTTATTGGATAGGAAATTTAATGAGGATTCCAAAATTGTGCTTAAATCAGTCATTTTCTTACTCCAAGTGGGTTTTACAGGCGATTCTGTCCGTGACTGTCCATTCAAACTGTATTTATGTCAGTTCAAACGTTGGCACCGCTTTTCTTCCTGACTGTACCAAATTTTGTAGTGTTTTTTCAGGTTATTGGATAGGAAATTTAATGAGGATTCTAAAAATGTGCTTAAAGCAGTCATTTTCTAACTCCAAGCGTGTTTTACAGGCCATTTTGTCCCTGACTGTCAAAATGTGCTCAAAAGTTGTAAAAATCAGAGTTTGGAAAAAGTTTCCTTGCAGTATTCGATACAAAACGTGTTTCTAATATTTATGATGTTATTTTGGCAGTGGTCACATGACTGCCTTTATGTGACTAATGTCAAAACTGTCAAAATTTCCTAGAATTTGCATGAATTACAGTTTAACACAGTTTTCGAAACAAGACGTGTTTCTGAGATTTTTGACAATGGTTAGTAAATTACTAGTAAACTACAAATTGTTTATAAATATTAATATCTTCAGATTCGCGATCGAAAATTTCTAAAAATTGAAAACCTTAGAAAAATTGTTTAAAATGGGCAGAAGCCTCTAAATACTATCAAAAACCTTCTTACATCTACGGATAACCTAAAAAGGTCCTCCCTACCTTAAAAATTTTAGCTACCACATATTCTATCTGAAAAACTTTTCTTCGCTTAATGGCACTTTAAATTAATGTTTCCTGCTATGGACTTAAGGAAACTTTTACTCTCTGACACTATTTAGTATTGACAAACCATATTCCTTTCAATAATAATTGAGAAACACGCAAAGAGAAAATCACACTATAACAGACAACAGTACAAGCGCTAAACGCGGCCCAACTGAAACGTGCCACGTGACGTCACACGGCACACATGTTTTGTTGATGTTTCACCAAGACATTTTCAAAGCTATTCTATTTAAACGTGGTGAACCTTCCCCACAATATATTGATTAGACTTTCATTATTCTAATAAGTTTGTGTAAGTTGTTCAGAAATATCTGTTTTCTTTCAGGCATCATCTTCAGACCTTCAGTGCTGTCGGCCATATATTTTCTACTGTTATGCTACAGTCCATTCGTACCGATACCAACAGAACAAACTATGAAAGGCCATTCCGGAATTTTTCTCAAAATTCTGATAGCAGTATCGACTTTAACAACTCTGGGACAGTTGGCCTTCCAGATTGTTTTACTCGCCATGCCGCCTTACGCCCATTTTTTAAACGTAACTATTTTGCTGCCTTTTTAAATATTGTGATACATGCTTCTTGATTTTTAGGACTGTGAATTTTTCGAAAAAATCCTACGTCACGTAGGTTTCGTAAGACTGAACCACATATCTTTAAACGATGCCTTCACCTGGATCTCACCAGAACCTATAATGTTAGCTACGTCGGTTATTTTTTTCGTTCTCTTTAAGAAACTAACAGCCGCCACGATCGATATTACTGAATCGGACAATCGGA
The DNA here is from genome assembly GCF_016097725.1 of Ips typographus. Classification (NCBI taxonomy): domain Eukaryota; kingdom Metazoa; phylum Arthropoda; class Insecta; order Coleoptera; family Curculionidae; genus Ips; species Ips typographus. The sequence goes on along the minus strand of NC_138430.1, from coordinate 2,014,146 downwards.
CTGAAAACGAAAAATTAGATGCTGAAGTCAAAAATAGAAAGAAATATTTAGTGTTTATCGTGGGAGTCGGTAAGTGTTTTCAGTATTTTGGTATTGTTTATGCCTTTATATTGGGATTTCGTGAACTATAAGAGATATGAGAGAGTTTAAATTGGGGCAAAGTATATGCGATGTTGCTTTATTGTGGCTATATTGGAGTTCTTCAAGAGGATTCACAACCGCCGGATACATTTTCTTCTACCCACCGTGTTTCACACATTGTACGATCAACAGACTGTACGATCCCAACGCAATTTTGCACACCCGCCTGTGAACAAGAGTCAGCAATGGCAAGATTGAGAGAGTGTGCACTAGAATGTACATAAAGAGCTCATATCTCCAGCCCACAGACCATAAGAGACCATATGAAGAGATTTGCAAGACCGTATTCCGTCACGTAGCTTCCAAATAGAGAAAGGTGTGCGGCAAGGGGATGTCATCCCCCCCGAAACTATTTACCAACCTTTTAGAGTACATGTTCAAACGGACAAGTTGAGAGACAATCGACTGATATCGGCTTTGATCGTTGAATATCATGAGTTTCATTGGTTGGTCATTGAAGAAGGTTGCCATATCTCAGATCGTATACTCGATGACGTATCATCCGCCTCTCAGTCCGGTAATAGCAAACCATTTTATGGAAACATTCGAAGTAAATGCTCTGGCCACCGCTCCAAAGAGACCAAAGTGCTGGTTTCGATACGTTTGTAGTATGGAGCCACGGTGAAGACGAACTGCGGCAACTCTTGGTACATCTAAACTCCATAAATCCAATTTACTATGGAGAGAAAAAGAAGGACATCTACCTTTCTTGGATGTAATGGTGACAAGGAAACCTAATGGAACACTGGTTCACAGGGTGTATCGAAATCCAACACACACGGATCGTTATCTCAATAGAGATCAAAACCCTATCGGAGCGGACAAGAAGGATTTGCGAACCATCAGAGTTAGAAAAGGACCTTAAACATCTGGAAAGGGTTTTCAGATGGAACGGATACAGTAGACAACAATTCAACAAAGCCACTCCCCAAGAAAGATCGAACTACGTTGACAACAAACGGGGGATGTTGAAGAGAAAGTTGGTTGGACTTGCTTAACAAGGTGACAGATAGGATTGGAAGGATTTTAGAGAAGCACAAGGTCAAGACGGTCTTTAAACCAACCCGCACGATACAACAGAGTCTCAGATCGGCCAAGGACAAACGGGATTCTTTAGCGGCTTCTGGAGTTTACAGGATCCCGTGCAGCTGTTGATTCTGACTAAACGTAGTGTCAACACGAGAATAGCAGAGCGCAGAAGAAGTTGCAGACTGGGACACTTTCCAGAAGACACAATATTCGTTTTGAAGAGGTGGAGGTTTTGGATCGATCACAACGTTACTATCCTAGATTAACTAGAGAAGCCATTGAGATCTTTAAGCACGAGAACATCATCAACAGAAAGGAAGAGATCACCTTGTTAGATCCGCAGTGGAAACGAACCTTGTGCAGCCACCATACGGAAGAGCACTTCGATCCTTACGTCATCGTTATGTCCGCCGTAGATGTGGACGAAACCGCAGGAAGAAATTCCATTGGACCACGACAGCCCGGATAACTTTCATATTTCAGTATATGAAATTAGTTTATATTTCAAAATGAAGAGAAGAGACAACCGGCAACATGTTTCCTACCAAAGACAAACCGAGATCAGCCAAAAACATCAAAGGAATTATACCGGATGTCCCTTCTTGTTAAATAGCTATTCTTTGGTGTTGGGATAACTCTTTGCCCCAATTTAAACTTTCTCGTGGCTCTCTTCTAGTTTCTGAGATTCCTTTGGTAAATTTGAATCACACTGTATAAATGCATTTTAGGTCGTTACGGGATACTCATTACTCTTTGTCTGGCCGCTGTTTTGCGGCCCTCAATCGTGGGTGGTTTGTACTTTCTGGTGTTTCTCTCCGTGTCCACATGGTGGGCTTGCTACAAGCCCCTAAGGAGGGGATTTGCGATTTTGATGTGTTGCGTTGCACCTTTTGTGTTCTGTCACATGTCCGCTTTGTACGCTTATCAATTCCAATGGCCTCAAGAATTATTAGAGAAAAACAGCACGTGGGCAAGGTAAATAGTTTAAAAAAAAAACTCGATAACATTCTATTCAATTTTATTGTAGATATTTTGGTCTTACACCATTAAGAGTATCTGTATGCGATTTTTCTAACGAGACTGATCCTAGAACGTTCAACTTTGAGAAAGCCGAATGGGCTTCTTATGTGAATCCTTTTGCACTTTACTGGCTGTTTTATCTTCTAGTTTTAGAGTCAAAAGCACTACTTAATCCAGAGGTAAGTCTGTTTCAGTTATTGTCCAGTTTATGACTACTGTATTCTAGTTATAATTCAATCTTACCTTTTACAAGTAGTAAAATCACTTTCATTTACCAGACATTTCAATATTTGTCTACTTAGTTAGCTTAATACAGAAAGAGATTAAAATAAATGCAAATTTTCTTGATAAAATTATATGAGCAAACAAATCATAAAGATTGGGTTGATATGCATAATATTATGACTCAAGGTTTACAATAATTATGAACACTAGCTGTACTACTGTTATAAGTTAAGATTGATGAGATGGAGGGGTTCTGGAAACTGTTAGCCAGTCAAGAAGTTAATTTTTAAAGGTCAAAAACATTGTGGTAGCATTTTTTCCGCACATTTTAGGGACACCCTGTATGGTGTTTACATCACACTCAAATTAAAGTTTACCAGAGATGTGAGAGCAAGAAGTCTCATTGAACATTCCTTTTTCTTCTTTGTCAGCCATTACCTGTCCACTTATTTGTTTTCATGCTCATCTGCCTTTTGCTGCAGGTTGGACATTAAAATAACTTAAGCTGACATCAAAACCCTAAAATTGCCTTAGTTTATCAATAAAATTTCCAATACAGTTTCCAGAACCTCTTGTATTACACACGTTAGCAATTAATACACAACCATACACTAAACACACCAGACAAACCAGTTAAAAACCTGGATTTCACGTTTACTTCGTGTTATTATTTTTTTTTTATAAAATTGTGCAAAAAAATACATTTTTTTCAATGATTTTTATTGCAAAAAGTTCCTCTTTTTTGCACTGTGCTATACAGAGTGGTCCAGTTTTAAATGTCAATAATTCACCGTTTAATAGTGCATCAAAAAATATGTCATTTTCCTCAAAAATGCTTTCTAAGGAGTCAGTTCAGTTTAAAAAATCGGTTTCCCTGTCATAACTGTCAGACCGTTGGAGCAATTTGTGATGTTAATGATGTTTGTTGAAACTGATCAGTGTCCAAGATACAGAAAGATGGATTTCATGTCATGTCACTAAATATTTTTCAAATATGACAGTTTTGGGTACATAAGTACCCATCATCAGGAGCTTAAACACCCTTAAGAGGGTGGGGGCTATTTTTCTAGAGGGGGGAGATAGCGATACCCATTTTTATTAAAAAAACCCATTAGGACATAATTAGGGGTTAACAAAGATTTATCTGGAGAAAAAACACTAAAACTATGGCCATAATAGGCAATTAATAACTATTTAAACGAAAGAAAAAAGGGGGAAATAAGATTTTTGAAAATTGACTTAGAAACCAGTAAATTTGCTTTGAAACCGTGAAAATTGACTTTGTAACCAGTTTTCATAGTTGTCAGACAAATTGAAAGACTTTAGTCTTGAAAATTGACTTGAGAGGCTTAAAAACTGTGTTTTTAGTCAGTCGTCATAGTTTTCAGATAAGTTGAAAAAGTTAAGTATTGAAAATGACTTGTAGACATGAAAAACTAATTTTCTAGAATTTTTGACATCCAATTCACACATTTAAACCTTCAAAATTGACTTGGACACCAAAAAGCGACTCTGAACCAATGAGAAGTGACATCAAAAGCTTAAAATTTGCATTTGAAGTAAGTTTTCATAATTTGAAAACACATTTCAATATTTTAGTCTTGAAAATAGTCTTAAATACAGGATATTGATATTAGATTCATGAAAATTGCCTTGAAGACTAACTTTTCAAACTGTTTACTTTGCTTTTTATTTTCTTAGAACTTTGGACTATTTTTAGGGCTTTAAAACTGCTTTCAGCTTGGAAAATCTAGTTTCAAGACTATTTTAACCAAGTTTTTTACATAGCAGACTTAAAAAACAATTTTTACATTTTCCTTAGACATTTTATACGTTTTCCAAGCTTTATCACTATTTAATTGACTTCTACTCACTTCAGTGTTAAAAATTCGAGCATTTCTTGAAAATTTAGACTGTTTTTAGTGCTTTAAGGCTGTTTTCAGCCTGAAAAATCGGGTTTCAAGACCATCTTTATAAAGTTTTTGACTTATCAGTCCTGAAAGCCAGTTTGTACACTGTCCATATCCTTAAAAATGCCATTTCAAGCTTTCTCACTATTAAACTGACTTCTAGACACTTCAGTGTTAAAAATTCAAGCATTTCTTGAAAATTTAGACTGTTTTTAGTGCTTTAAGGCTGTTTTCAGCCTGAAAAATCGGGTTTCAAGACCATCTTTATAAAGTTTTTGACTTATCAGTCCTGAAAGCTAGTTTGTACACTGTCCATATCCTTGAAAATGCCATTTCAAGCTTTCTCACTATTAAACTGACTTCTAGACACCTCAATGTTAAAAATTCGAGCATTTCTTGAAAATTTAGACTGTTTTTAGTGTTTTAAGCCTGTTTCAGCTTGAAAAATCGAGTTTCAAGACCATCTTTACAAAGATTTTGACTTATCAGTCCTGAAAGCCAGTTTGTACACTGTCCATATCCTTGAAAATGCCATTTCAAGCTTTCTCACTATTAAACTGACTTCTAGACACTTCAGTGTTAAAAATTCAAGCATTTCTTGAAAATTTAGACTGTTTTTAGTGCTTTAAGGCTGTTTTCAGCCTGAAAAATCGGGTTTCAAGACCATCTTTATAAAGTTTTTGACTTATCAGTCCTGAAAGCTAGTTTGTACACTGTCCATATCCTTGAAAATGCCATTTCAAGCTTTCTCACTATTAAACTGACTTCTAGACACTTCAGTGTTAAAAATTCAAGCATTTCTTGAAAATTTAGACTGTTTTTAGTGCTTTAAGCCTGTTTCAGCTTGAAAAATCGGGTTTCAAGACCATCTTTACAAAGTTTTTGACTTATCAGTCCTGAAAGCTAGTTTGTACACTGTCCATATCCTTGAAAATGCCATTTCAAGCTTTCTCACTATTAAACTGACTTCTAGACACCTCAATGTTAAAAATTCGAGCATTTCTTGAAAATTTAGACTGTTTTTAGTGCTTTAAGCCTGTTTCAGCTTGAAAAATCGGGTTTCAAGACCATCTTTACAAAGTTTTTGACTTATCAGTCCTGAAAGCCAGTTTGTACACTGTCCATATCCTTGAAAATGCCATTTCAAGCTTTCTCACTATTAAACTGACTTCTAGACACTTCAGTGTTAAAAATTCAAGCATTTCTTGAAAATTTAGACTGTTTTTAGTGCTTTAAGCCTGTTTTAGCCTGAAAAATCGAGTTTCAAGACCATCTTTACAAAGTTTTTGACTTATCAGTCCTGAAAGCCAGTTTGTGCACTGTCCATATCCTTGAAAATGCCATTTCAAGCTTTCTCACTATTAAACTGACTTCTAGACATTTCAGTGTTAAAAATTCGAGCATTTCTTGAAAATTAAGACTGTTTTTAGTGCTTTAAGCCTGTTTCAGCTTGAAAAATCGAGTTTCAAGACCATCTTTACAAAGTTTTTGACTTATCAGTCCTGAAAGCTAGTTTGTACACTGTCCATATCCTTGAAAATGCCATTTCAAGCTTTCTCACTATTAAACTGACTTCTAGACATTTCAGTGTTAAAAATTCGAGCATTTCTTGAAAATTAAGACTGTTTTTAGTGCTTTAAGCCTGTTTCAGCTTGAAAAATCGAGTTTCAAGACCATCTTTACAAAGTTTTTGACTTATCAGTCCTGAAAGCTAGTTTGTACACTGTCCATATCCTTGAAAATGCCATTTCAAGCTTTCTCACTATTAAACTGACTTCTAGACACTTCAGTGTTAAAAATTCGAGCATTTCTTGAAAATTTAGACTGTTTTTAGTGCTTTAAGCCTGTTTCAGCTTGAAAAATCGAGTTTCAAGACCATCTTTACAAAGTTTTTGACTTATCAGTCCTGAAAGCTAGTTTGTACACTGTCCATATCCTTGAAAATGCCATTTCAAGCTTTCTCACTATTAAACTGACTTCTAGACACTTCAGTGTTAAAAATTCGAACATTTCTTGAAAAATTAGACTGTTTTTAGTGCTTTAAGCCTGTTTCAGCTTGAAAAATCGGGTTTCAAGACCATCTTTACAAAGTTTTTGACTTATCAGTCCTGAAAGCCAGTTTGTGCACTGTCCATATCCTTGAAAATGCCATTTCAAGCTTTCTCACTATTAAACTGACTTCTAGACATTTCAGTGTTAAAAATTCAAGCATTTCTTGAAAATTTAGACTGTTTTTAGTGCTTTAAGCCTGTTTCAGCTTGAAAAATCGGGTTTCAAGACCATCTTTACAAAGTTTTTGACTTATCAGTCCTGAAAGCTAGTTTGTACACTGTCCATATCCTTGAAAATGCCATTTCAAGCTTTCTCACTATTAAACTGACTTCTAGACACCTCAATGTTAAAAATTCGAGCATTTCTTGAAAATTAAGACTGTTTTTAGTGCTTTAAGCCTGTTTCAGCTTGAAAAATCGAGTTTCAAGACCATCTTTACAAAGTTTTTGACTTATCAGTCCTGAAAGCCAGTTTGTGCACTGTCCATATCCTTGAAAATGCCATTTCAAGCTTTCTCACTATTAAACTGACTTCTAGACATTTCAGTGTTAAAAATTCAAGCATTTCTTGAAAATTTAGACTGTTTTTAGTGCTTTAAGCCTGTTTCAGCTTGAAAAATCGGGTTTCAAGACCATCTTTACAAAGTTTTTGACTTATCAGTCCTGAAAGCTAGTTTGTACACTGTCCATATCCTTGAAAATGCCATTTCAAGCTTTCTCACTATTAAACTGACTTCTAGACACCTCAATGTTAAAAATTCGAGCATTTCTTGAAAATTTAGACTGTTTTTAGTGCTTTAAGCCTGTTTCAGCTTGAAAAATCGGGTTTCAAGACCATCTTTACAAAGTTTTTGACTTATCAGTCCTGAAAGCCAGTTTGTACACTGTCCATATCCTTGAAAATGCCATTTCAAGCTTTCTCACTATTAAACTGACTTCTAGACACTTCAGTGTTAAAAATTCAAGCATTTCTTGAAAATTTAGACTGTTTTTAGTGCTTTAAGCCTGTTTTAGCCTGAAAAATCGAGTTTCAAGACCATCTTTACAAAGTTTTTGACTTATCAGTCCTGAAAGCCAGTTTGTGCACTGTCCATATCCTTGAAAATGCCATTTCAAGCTTTCTCACTATTAAACTGACTTCTAGACATTTCAGTGTTAAAAATTCGAGCATTTCTTGAAAATTAAGACTGTTTTTAGTGCTTTAAGCCTGTTTCAGCTTGAAAAATCGAGTTTCAAGACCATCTTTACAAAGTTTTTGACTTATCAGTCCTGAAAGCTAGTTTGTACACTGTCCATATCCTTGAAAATGCCATTTCAAGCTTTCTCACTATTAAACTGACTTCTAGACATTTCAGTGTTAAAAATTCGAGCATTTCTTGAAAATTAAGACTGTTTTTAGTGCTTTAAGCCTGTTTCAGCTTGAAAAATCGAGTTTCAAGACCATCTTTACAAAGTTTTTGACTTATCAGTCCTGAAAGCTAGTTTGTACACTGTCCATATCCTTGAAAATGCCATTTCAAGCTTTCTCACTATTAAACTGACTTCTAGACACTTCAGTGTTAAAAATTCGAGCATTTCTTGAAAATTTAGACTGTTTTTAGTGCTTTAAGCCTGTTTCAGCTTGAAAAATCGGGTTTCAAGACCATCTTTACAAAGTTTTTGACTTATCAGTCCTGAAAGCCAGTTTGTGCACTGTCCATATCCTTGAAAATGCCATTTCAAGCTTTCTCACTATTAAACTGACTTCTAGACATTTCAGTGTTAAAAATTCGAGCATTTCTTGAAAATTAAGACTGTTTTTAGTGCTTTAAGCCTGTTTCAGCTTGAAAAATCGAGTTTCAAGACCATCTTTACAAAGTTTTTGACTTATCAGTCCTGAAAGCTAGTTTGTACACTGTCCATATCCTTGAAAATGCCATTTCAAGCTTTCTCACTATTAAACTGACTTCTAGACACTTCAGTGTTAAAAATTCGAACATTTCTTGAAAAATTAGACTGTTTTTAGTGCTTTAAGCCTGTTTCAGCTTGAAAAATCGGGTTTCAAGACCATCTTTACAAAGTTTTTGACTTATCAGTCCTGAAAGCCAGTTTGTACACTGTCCATATCCTTGAAAATGCCATTTCAAGCTTTCTCACTATTAAACTGACTTCTAGACACTTCAGTGTTAAAAATTCAAGCATTTCTTGAAAATTTAGACTGTTTTTAGTGCTTTAAGCCTGTTTTAGCTTGAAAAATCGGGTTTCAAGACCATCTTTACAAAGTTTTTGACTTACCAGTCCTGAAAGCCAGTTTGTACACTGTCCATATCCTTGAAAATGCCATTTCATGCTTTCTCACTATTAAACTGACTTCTACATTCATCGGTGCAGAAAATGGGAGCATTTTTAAGAAATTCGTACTGTTTTTAGTGCTTTAAGACTGAAAAATCGAGTTTAAAACTATTTCAGTAAAAGTTAAGTTTCAGACTCTTCAGTGATGAAAGTAAAAAATGTTGCCACCAAATGCTACGATATTAGTCTTGAACACTAATTTTTAGAATTGAATCAGTCCGATATTTTAGTTTAGACTATTACCAGTGTTTAATTGAATTCTAGACTTGTTTTAATCCAGAAAATAGACTTTTAGACTCGCTTTAGCCTTAAAAGTCAACTTCTAGACTAGTTTTGACTTCTGGACGGTTTTTAGGGCTTGAAATTCAGTTTCAGACCCTCGACAATGGATTGCAGTCTCAAAAACGACCTTTAAAACTTTTCCTAGTAGTAAATAACAAGTTTTTAGACTATTCAGTACAAATTTGGACTCTCACAAGTCTTGAATGATCAGTTTTACACTATCTATAGTTGAACGTCAGTAAAAATTAGTCCAAAAATCCTGTTTTTTTTTTCTGTTTCAACTTTTAACACTTCAATGTCAAAAATTATCTCCTAAACCTCACAGATGACCAGATTTGAATCCTTTTGAACCATTTTAAAGTAAAAAATACCTAAGTAGACATTTTTGACATCTCCCTATATCGGCTTGTTCAAAAATTGCTCCAGCGGTCTGACAGTTCTAGTGAAAAAACGATTTTTGTGAAATTTGGATGTCTTAGGAAGCGTTCTTCAGGAAAATGACAAAAATGACAGATGTATTTTTTGCACTTGTTGCATAAGTTCCATTGTTATAATACAGGGTGTCCCATAACTATATGACAATCTCTTGGGAGCATGTATATCTCACACCACCATGTATATTGTAATGATTTTTGGGTTTAATGTTTTATCGAAAGAGACTTTCTATTTGACATCAAAACCAGGTATCTCGTCTTAGCAGAAAGACCAGAACTAACTGGTACCTAAGACACAATTTGTTTAGACTTTGACATTGTGGTTTAAGCAGTTCAATGAAAAATCGATTTATCTCGAAAACCGAAAACAATTTTTCGATAAAAATGTCAAGAGTATCCATTGATGACGTTTGCAGCTGATCCTAATGACAGCTGTCAAAGTTTAAGCAAATAGGTTTAGTTCTTGTCTTGCTGCTAAGACAAGATACCTGGTTTTGACGTCAAATAGAAGGTCTCTTTCGATAAAACATTAAACCCAAAAACTACAATATACAAAGTAGTTCAAAAGTAACGGTCAAAAACGTTAATTGGAAGGCAGTTCTTTGGGGCTCGATATCTCCCTTAGGAGATTGTCGAATAGTTATGGGACACCCTGCATATTGTCAAAAAAAATAATAATAACACACCTCGAGCTATCTAACGGCTTGACCTAACCCAACTGACGTGTTGTTTCGTTTACTAACCCCCAATTAACAACTTATTGTAGTCCCAAAAGAAACAGGGACCGTTTGCTCGCTTAGACGGCAGTTTTAAAGGGAAATTAAGTCGCCAGTTGTCTGATAAAGTTAATAAGAAGCAACTGATGAGATCTGCAACGATGACTAAGCGTAGGTGGCAAAACGCTGGACGAAAAGTGCGAGTAAGCAGATTGATGCATCTGCTTGAACTTTTTCGTTTTTGAGCACGCTTTTGAAGAGATAGTAAATTTGCATGTAGTTTTTTTTTTTGTGAAGACAAGGAGGAATGTAAGCAGTTGATCTGTACCTACTGATTTTGTTTCAAACACTTTTTATTTGCTTTCCTTTTTTATTGCATTTAAAGTCTTGCTGCAGCTGATCTTTTCTAGGGCTCGTTTAGGAGAGAATCAGAGGGAAAGGAGCCTAACGAGGACACTCCAGTATGTATTTTTGCCATTTTTGTGTTTTGCGTTTTAAATATTTGTTTTTCTGATCATGGGTGGTGGTGGTGGTAATCTATTTTTCAATCACTTATGGCTATAGCTTTTTGCACCAATCAAAATTAACATTTAAATCTTAGTAGTGGCAGTATTTTGGAAGGTTACAAATTTCCGGAGCATTTATTCACAAAACATTAATTAAATTTGAAACATGTTTTGTGTATAAAGCAGTTTTTATAACTGAAACTGTAAGATGGTGTATGTTTCGTTAGTTGATCAAAGGAGTAAGCCCAAGCCGAAGATATGGATCGGGTAAACGAAGTGGCATTATGCAGGACTCAACTGGTAGTGTTACAGTGGATGGAGAACACCCTGAAGACATACCTTTAGATGAAATGGGTAAGCTGTACAGAGTGATTGGTTACATTGGCTCTTATCCTTATCTCATAAAAAAACATTTTTAGAGATGTTATTCTCAACTATTTTCTCCATTAAAATAAAATTAAATGTATGTAATAAAAGGATTCGACAAAATTTGGTTTTTGCTAAAAATCCAGTGACTCATAAACTTTTTCAAAAAACAAAAAACGGTCTTCTAAAACTGCAATTCTTTCCCCATTTAACCGACTTTGCAGCTCTGCTAGTTTTCAAAATTCTTCCACTAAACATCACAAAAAAAACCACGCTATATTTCAGATTTTTGGAAATTGGTAGAAACCTGCCGCTTTTTTACTTTTTGATAAGCCATCCTGTACAAACTGTTTTGAATTAATTAAAAATGAGTAAAATCTCAAGAAAAATAAATATTTTTAAATTAATTTACTTCTACAATCTTCTGAGTAAAGGAAAGTAAAATTACAGTTTTAAAAAGTGTGTAAATGACTTATTTTGCTTCATATTCTAATTACAAAAAAACATAATATAATCAGACAAATCAGCAACTTAATTAAAATTAAACATTCATTAATCTGTTCAAATATTTATGTCCAGAGGCATGTGAGTTAAGCAAAAGTAGTATTTTACAGTAAATTCATTAAAACCAACTGTGTCTTTTTTACCATATTGTTGTATTATTTAATAATTTTTAAAAGCTTGCAACATTACATTTTTTGTTATTTTCTTTTTTCGCCTCCGTTGCTATTATTGGACTGTCTCCTTTATTAATTACTTTTTTGATTTTTCCTAACCAAGAAGCTAGTAAAAGAGAATGAATCCAGAGTAAAATAGGAAAAATGTCAGATATGAAGGGAATAGTTCATGACCTGAAGGTTTTGCAGGATCTACTTCTCACTGATTCCTTCTTTACTTTTCTGATTCCGACTATTATTTACAATATTTTCCATGTTTAATGTTGTATACCTAACTTTTCAAAATAATTACAATTTTTTCAAAAAAATTAGGGGAACCTTGTCAAAATCTACACTTTTTTAACATTAACGTATAAAAGATGAAAAAATGTATAGAAGGTAAAAGTTGTGGTAAAAATTTCAGACCTCTAACTTTAAAAGTTCCTGAGATATTGAGCAAAAACTACAAAAAACGAGAGTCAACTTTGACGCTCTCTAGCGGCTAAACGGGGCAACTTAGCCGAGCCCACTCGACGTCACGTGATAGCCCCATTTATTAGCTTTCTTTTGTTATACAGTGGTTTTATACGGGGTGTTTCAAATAAGCGAGTTATGGACGATTTTCTGGAAAAATGCACCAAAATTTAGTTTTTGAGCCTACTATACTAACGGCGACCATTTTGAATTTTGCTCAATCAAAGTGACTTTTTTAACTAATTTCAACCTGGGAAACACAAATCTGATCTCCATTTTGCCCTAACTGGTACCGTTTCGGAGATGCCCTTGAAATGATGAGTCAATTTTGACACTTTAGAGCGTGGTACCTTTGGAAAATGACATTTTGACCAATGACACTTTACCGTCATTTTTGTACTATTAACCTGAAGGTAATTAGGCAGTTGAGGTTAATTTTGAAACTTACAAATTTTCTGAAAAAAATCTGAAGGTAGCCCCTTGAAATTTCTTGACAATTCTAGACTTTAATTTTTCAAGGTCAAACGGTGCATGTTATCAAAAAAATGTATAGAAGGTAAAAGTTGCATCCCATCGACGTGCATTTGTGGAAAAAACAACTTACCTCTAACCCGAAACGTTCCTGAGATATTAAGCAAAAACAGCAAAAAACCAAAGTCAGCTTTGACACCCTCTAGCGGCTAAACGGGGCAACTCAGCCGTGCCCACTTAACCCCACGTGATAGCCCCATTTATTAGCCTTCTTTTGTTATACGGTGGTTTTATACAGGGTGTTTCAAATAAGCGAGTTATAACCTAACCTAACTGGTACCGTTTCGGAGATGCCCTTGAAATGATGTCAATTTTGACACTTTAGGGCGTGGCACCTTTGCAAAATGACATTTTGACCAATGACACTTTACCGTTATTTTTGTACTATTAACCTGAAGGTAATTAGGCAGTTGAGGTTAATTTTGAAACTTACAAATTTTCTGAAAAAAATCTGAAGGTAGCCCCTTGAAATTTCTTGACAATTCTAGACTTTAATTTTTCAAGGTCAAACGGTGCATGTTATCAAAAAAATGTATAGAAGGTAAAAGTTGCATCCCATCGACGTGCATTTGTGGAAAAAACAACTTACCGCTAACCCGGAACGTTCCTGAGATATTAAGCAAAAACTGTAAAAAACCAAAGTCAGCTTTGACACCCTCTAGCGGCTAAACGGGGCATCTCAGCCGAGCTTACTCAACGTCACGTGATAGCCCCATTCATCTGCTTTCTTTTGTTATACGGTGGTTTTATACGGGGTGTTTCAAATAAGCGAGTTATGGACGATTTTCTGGAAAAGTGCATCAAAATTTCGCTCAAATTGAAAATTTCTGCTTTCGAGAGGGGTGGTCAAAGTAAGACTGCTAGAGCGAAAACAATATCAAACATTTTATATAAAGTAGGCCTAGAATTTGACGTAGATTCGAAAAATCGAATAAAAAATTGGTCATCCCATTTGAAAAATTATTAGTTTGGTGTATTGCTGAAATTTGGAACACCCTGTATACTGATGGATTATCTAGGAATAGAGTAGACGCAAATATCTACAAGATTCATATTTGGTAATTTTTTGATAAATTACAAATTAAGCAACTTACGAGGATGTTAAAAATTCAATGAATCACCCTGTAAACTACTCCATTGTATTGTCAATAACTCGGTTATTTTGACAATTACAGGGTGGTTCACTATACCAATTTGTAGTCCTTGAAATTCTCTTTTAACCACCCTGTATAGCGTTTTAACCTAAAACGTCGAATAACTGAGTTATTTACTGTTAAAACTGAGTTGTTTGCTGTAAAGTTTGAATTTGATAGCTTTCACTTTGGCAGTCCATAACTCTGTTATTTTGACAGTTACGGGGTGGTTCAATATACCAATTTGTAGCTCTTGAAATTCTCTTTTGACCACCCTGTATAGCGTTTTAAGCTAAAATGTCGAATAACTGAGTTATTTACTGTTAAAACTGAGTTGTTTGCTGTAAAGTTTGAATTTGACAGCTTTCACTTTAGCAGCCCATAACTCTGTTATTTTGACAGTTATGGGGTGGTTCAATATACCAATTTGTAGCTCTTGAAATTCTTTTTTGACCACCCTGTATAGAGTTTTTACCTAAAATGTCGAATAACTGAGTTATTTACTGTTAAAACTGAGTTGTTTGCTGTAAAGTTTGAATTTGACAGCTTTCACTTTGACATGTTATAACTCTGTTATTTTGCCAGTTACGGGGTGGTTCAATATACCAATTTGTAGCCCTTGAAATTGTCTTTAGACCACCTTGTATAGCATATAAAATATATAATATATATAAAAAAGGTCTGTACAAATTCCTATAACATATTCCTAACATCAAAATAAGCCGACTTAAAGCAACTTACCTTTGTCTGAAATTGCTCCGTCTCCGAAATACAGGGTGGTACAGTTAAAAAATAAAAATCTATATTTTTTAAATTTATTGTGCATTTTGTAACGTATTACTTTCAAATCTGTTACTCAGTGTTTTTTTGAGATACTAATTTGGACACAATTTTATTGCGGCCGTTAGATGGCGCTTTACAATGCACTTCTGACGGTTTTAAGTGACCGTACATTTTTTCTCGGTGTAATTTTCTTATTTATTAAACATTTTAAAGCAAAAAAGGTAATCCTCCTAAGAACAGCTAATGTAAACCGTTATTTCGGTTTTTAGTGTTTGATACTGTACCGAAACACTGTCACCTAAAATTTGTTCAAATTGTAAGTGTCCAAATTTGGGTTTGGCATCTCGAAAAACCTCTGGCTACCAGATTTGAAAGTAATATGCTACAAAATGTCCAATAAATTAAAAAAATATAGAATACTTTTAAAAAGGTCAATACTTCAAGAGTTGAGGATAAGAGCAAATGTAAAGTTTCAGCTTAAAAGCTTAGAGAATTTAAAATGTGGCCACTTTAACAAGTTGATCAACTGGTATTTTGTTAAGGTAATCCAGAAGAGGAATACCAACCAACTTTAATCGAAAATCTGGTCTACTTCCTGGAGAATTTGCTACAACTCATTATTCGAGTGTCTTACTTGGGAACCAACATAATAATGATGGTAAGTAAAGTAACCGAGTCGACGGAACATCACTAAAAATGCATTCAAAATTAGGCATGGAGCATAACTTACATTAGCTGGATCACATTCGTCCTGCTCATATGGGCTAATGTGATTTGGCTTGTGCCGAACCAAAGGAAGAGTATGCTCCGTTCCAGTCCATTCCTGGTATTCTACGCGTGGTTCCTACTAATATCCGCCTATATTTATTCAATGAACCTAACCGAAAGCGAACTTCCATCCGTCGTAAGCGACATCAATTTGGCCCAAATTGGTTTCCTTAAAGTGACCGTATTGCCGTGCAATCCGTTATTTGTAAAATGCCTCTACACGTGCATGTTTTGGGTCACATTGAGGCAATATATGCAAGAGAGGCTGATCGAACGACAGTCTAGCGCTTTGGCTGATATGGTGGCACCCTTACAACTCACTGTAGGAGCAGCAACTTCAGGTAAAAATTGTTTCTTGTTATTGGTGGTAAAATTTCATTCTAGAGAGTGACAATGAAAATCTGTTAAAATTATTTCATTGTATCTTAAGTAATTTTTCCAAGAAAGTGTTTACTCTTACATTCCCACTATTTTTTTCATTTCTTGTGTTTTTGAGACAAACTCTGTATATAAAATGTCCCTCTTTCTAATGTCTGCTCTTATAGGTGGCTACTTTGTTTATTTCGCTCCCCTAATCCAGATTTCCTATGATTTTAGAGGATTAGAATTGTCTCTAAATAATTTTTCAATCCAAAGAACATAACCAACACTTATCAAACGGGTTTTTAAATTTAAAAAAAAAAAACTTTTTGAGGTAGGAATTTTGGAATTCATTCACTTTCATATTTAGAGCAAACATGCACAATCCCAACAATATATCCAAACAAAAAACGGTCACAATATGCTTATTACTCACTGGTTCAGCCGTCGGATGACACATAGTGCTAAACCTTGATTTTCCTTTACTTACGTTATTACGTCATTTTTTGACAGACGACATTTGGCTGTCAGTTACAGCTCTCAGTCTTTTGTTCTGTCCTAAACATGCTAAATTCAATCCCATGAGTACAAAACTGAAAATGAGTTTGACTTCACTGACTATCAGTGCATTTATGGCATTTGTAACGGTTGGTTGTCTGTTTCTGACTTAGTCTATTTGTAATCATGACAACCGTCAAAATTTGTTTTTTTTTTAAATTTTTAAAAGCCCATCGTAAGATGATCTTCAATCAATTGCCTTCTGTAGCCTTAGTTAGCCAATATCTCGATAACGATAACATTTAGAGAGAAACTGTCTGTATTAAGCGACAAAATCAACAAACAGCATTAGTTAACAGGTTTGTCGAGCGAAAATCCATTGTTGCCACTGATGTAGATGTGGCAACACTGGAATTTTGTTTTAAACATGTATCATTTTTGATTTCCTTGATACAGCACCTAGCATTCTTCGTTGGCCACCCTGTAGTTAATGACGTTTGACAAAATTGTCCAGTGACGTTATTAAAAATATTTAATAATTTTAGTATTATCTATAAGACATTTTGGTGTTTAAGTAAATTCAATTAAGTAAAATTCAGATAACTTACCAAACACGAATCACTATACAGGGTGGTCCAGTTTTAAGTGTCAATAATTCACCATTTGATAGCTAATCAAAAAATAAGTTGACTTGCATTATGTCATTTTTCTGAAAAACGTTTCCTAAGGAAGATACAGTCCTCCAAATTTCAATTTAAAAAATCGTTTTATAGTTTAAAACTGAACATCCAAGACTTGTGAAAGTCCAAATTTGTACCGAATAGTCTAAAAACTTTTTTACTACTAGGAATGGTCTTATGATTCGCTTTCTCAGACTGCCATCCTGGTTGAGTGTCTGAAACTGGCATTCAAGAACTAAAAAAAGTCCGGAAATCAAGACAAAGATTGTATTGTGCATGAAACTCATTTTTTACTACTAAAAATAATATAAAAGTTGACTTTTAATGCTAGAACTGACTTTACTAGGACTAAAGAAAGTCCAAAAGTATATTTTCAAGACTTTAATTGGTGTACAACTCAATTTTCTGGACTGGACAACAAGTCTAGAAGTAAATTAAATTTTCGGACTATTTTATTTCTAAAAATTAGTTCTCAAGACGTATTATTGTAGCATTTGGTACCAACATTTTTTACTTTTATTACTGAAGAAACTTGATATTTGGAAATAGTCTTAAACTCGATTTTTCAGTCTTAAAAAGCACTAAAAACAGTCAGAATTTCTTAGAGATGCTACAATTTATTGCACCTATGTAGTGTAGAAGTCAATTTAATAGTGAAGAAGCTTGATATAACATTTTCAAGACTATGGTCAGTGGACACACTGGCTTTTAGGCCTGATAAGTCAAAAACTTTGTAAAGATAGTCTTGAAACTCGATTTGAGGCACTGAAAACAGCCTTAAAACACTAAAAACAGTCTAGTTTATTAAGAAATACCCGAATTTTTAGCACTGAGGTGTCTAGAAGTCGATTTAATAGTGACAAAGCTTCGAATGCCATTTTATGTCTATGAAGAATGTAAAAATTGTTTTTTAAGTTTGCTAGGACAGTAACTTGGTGAAGATAGTCTTAAAACTCGATTTTCCAAGCTGAAAGCAGTTTTGAAGCACTAAAAATAGTCAAAGTAAAAAGCACGAAAAGTTAGTTTTCAAGACAATTTTCATGAATCTAATGTCAATGTCCTGCATCTAAGACTATTTTCAAGACTAAAATATTGAAATTTGTCTTCAAATTATGAAACCTTACTTCAAATGCAAATTTTAAGCTTCTAATGTCACTTTTCATTAGTTCAGTTACATTTTGGGGTTCAAGTCAATTTTTAAGGTTTAAATGTATGAATTTGTAGTAACAAATTCTTGAAATAGTAGTTTTTTTGTCTACAAGTCAATTTTCAGTATTAAAGTCTCTCGATTTGCATGAAAACTGGTTACAAACACAATTTTTAAGCTTCTGAAATGTTTATCTTTTCTAATTCAATTTTCAAAACTAAAGTCTTTTAGTTTGTCTGGAAACTATGAAAACTGGCTACAATAATATTTTTTAAACTTCTTAAGTGAATTTTCCGTTTCCAAGACAGTTTTTAAGTTGGGTTGGGTTAGTTTTGGATATTTGACCGTAATAACGTGTAATAAAGTGCTTGTTCCAAATTTGATCAATATAGCTCCAACGGTCCGACAGTTAAGACAAAAAAAATGATTTTTTAAACAGAAATTTGAAGGACTGTGTTTTCCTTAAGAACCACTTTTCAGGAAAATGACATAATGAATGTCAACTTATTTTTTAATTGGCTATGGATTGGTCAATTATTGACATTTAAAACTGGACCACCCTGTATAAAATTAACATAAAACATAACCTACAATTGAGTTCCCCTCCACGGTTGACGTTTGGTTAAAATTGATATTAACGTCTGACTCAACTCACTAGAAACAGAAGAGAGATAGGGAGATAGGCATGTCCCTTTGTACGTCACAGATATATGGTGTGACGTAGGTACAAGAGAAAATTCACTTATTTTGTGCCACATGATTTTGCCTGTATTTTCCTTTGGGGAAGCGTTTTTTAGGAAAATGATATGTCAAGTTATGGTAGCTTATTGACATTTTAAACTAGACTACCCTGTACTACGTCAAATTTAATTTAATATTATCCTGAACAGTCTGCTACTATTTTCTTTTTTATTTGATCATATTAACAATTAATTAGCTGATTTTGAATTCAGTTTTTTTGTATATTTTGTCACTCTCAACTAAGTTTGTTGTTAATCTCTTAGCACCACATTAAGATAAAAGGTGTTTTAGTTATTGAAATTGTATTTCATATCGCAATTAATATTCTAGGAATTAGTGGCGAACCAAAGAAAAAAGAGACAAAAATCATGGATATAGTGGGCGCTCACCTAAAGAAATTCTTAACAAAGTTCTGGATTTGGGTGGTAGCGGCCACATTATTTGCAGTGGCCATTACAGGACAACGTATGACCGGTTTTAGAATAGTCTACATGGCCTTGTTTTTGATATTTATTTTATCGTTCCAGGTAAGTTTCGTTGATTTTTTTCGATTCGAGTCAATAACGTTTTTCTAGTTGTCGTTCACTTTGTGGAGAAAAATGATGTTTGGATTCTGGTTGGTGGTGATCATATTTTCGATGTTAGTTTTGATTCTAACTTACACGTATCAGTTTGATAATTTTCCGCAATATTGGACGGAGTACCTGCATGTAGCTACGGAACAGTACGAAACTATCTGCTTTTTAAGTAAACTGCACGTCAAAAAGAATGGGACAGCGACATTTTTCCTTTTTTTTCTTCAAATTGATTGACTCGGTTTTAATAATTTTTTTGACTTTTAAAAGATCCGACGGATCCGAGTATACAGGGTGTGACTGAGGTGTAGTCAAAAAATGAAAAATTCAGTCTAACGCCATTCTCCCACCAAAAATGTTTGTGTTTCAAAATAACTTTAATCGAGTCTTCTGAACGATATCTCTAGACGTCATCGCCAGTTTGGTGATTAAGGTTTACCATATTTATTGCAAAATTTAAAAAATGGGGTTACTTTTAATTTTCTTGTTAATTTTTGAAATAGTTAGAAGGTGCAATCTTAGAAATTTTAGTTTTTAATTTTTCAACATCAAACGGTGTCCAAATAGCGGATTTTCACTAAACTGGACGTTTGGAACACTTGGGACACCTTCACTAACGCAAACGTTTATTTTTACTCTTTTTGTTTTAAATTTAACCATTCTCTAAGATTCTTTTTTTGGAAGCAAAGTGGAATAAGCAAACGTACATTTCAATTTACCCATTTTAGTTGAACAATTAGAAACCGCGTTTTAGAAGGTGGGTTAAAAAATCATATAAGTACAAAATAAAATATGACATATTACTTTGACAATTTTCACGTTAATGACCACTACTTATACGGTAATGTGACAACTGTCAAAACAATTGTAAAATTTGCTGAAAAACCAGTCTTGTTTAGAATATCGCAAGGAAACTGTTTTAAATTGCAATTTAGTCCAATTCTGGGTATAGATTGACAGTCTTGGCGTTAATGACAGTTGTCACGTGATGCTCGACCCGCACTTACTTATACGGTCATGTGACAATTGTAAAACTGCTGAAAAATCAGTCTTGATTAGAATATTGCAAGGAAACGGTTTTAAACTGCAATTTTGACTAATTCTGGGTATAGATTGACAGTGTTGACGTTAATGACAGTTGTCACGTGATGCTCGACCCGCACTTACTTACACGGTCATGTGACAACTGTCAAAATAATTGTAAAACTGCTGAAAAATCAGTCTTGATTAGAATATTGCAAGGAAACTGTTTTAAACTGCAATTTTGACTAATTCTGGGTATAGATTGACAGTGTTGACGTTAATGACAGTTGTCACGTGATGCTCGACCCGCACTTACTTACACGGTCATGTGACAACTGTCAAAACAATTGTAAAACTGCTGAAAAATCAGTCTTGTTTCGAATATTGCAAGCAAACTGTTTTAAACTGAAATTTTAACCAATTCTGGGTATAGATTGACAGTGTTGATGTCAATGACAGTTGTCACGTGATGCTCGACCCGCACTTACTTATACGGTCATGTGACAACTGTCAAAACAATTGTAAAACTGCTGAAAAATCAGTCTTGATTAGAATATTGCAAGGAAACTGTTTTAAACTGCAATTTTGACTAATTCTGGGTATAGATTGACAGTGTTGACGTTAATGACAGTTGTCACGTGATGCTCGACCCGCACTTACTTATGCGGTCATGTGACAACTGTCAAAACAATTGTGAAACTGCTGGAAAACCAGTCTTGTTTCGAATATTGCAAGCAAACTGTTTTAAACTGAAATTTTAACCAATTCTGGGTATAGATTGACAGTGTTGATGTCAATGACAGTTGTCACGTGATGCTCGACCCGCACTTACTTATACGGTCATGTGACAACTGTCAAAACAATTGTAAAACTGCTGAAAAATCAGTCTTGATTAGAATATTGCAAGGAAACTGTTTTAAACTGCAATTTTGACTAATTCTGGGTATAGATTGACAGTGTTGACGTTAATGACAGTTGTCACGTGATGCTCGACCCGCACTTACTTATGCGGTCATGTGACAACTGTCAAAACAATTGTGAAACTGCTGGAAAACCAGTCTTGTTTAGAATATCGCAAGGAAACTGTTTTAAACTGCAATTTTGACCAATTCTGCGTATAGATTGACAGTGTTGATGTTGATGACAGTGGTCACATGACACTTGACCTGCACTTACTTAGACAGTCATGTGACAACTGTCAAAACAATTGTGAAACTGCTGGAAAACCAGTCTTGTTTTGTATATTGCAAGGAAACTGTTTTAAACTGAAATTTTGACCAATTCTGGGTATCGATTGACAGTGTTGACGTTAATGACAGTTGTCACGTGATGCTCGACCCGAACTTACTTATACCGTTATGTGACAGCTGTCAAAACAGTTGTGAAACGGCTAAAAAACTAGTCTTGTTTCGAATATTACAAGCAAACTATTTTAAACTGCAATTTTGACCAATTCTGGGTATAGGTTGACAGTGTTAACGTCAAAATAATTGTGAAAAAGCTGAATAACCAGTCTTAATATTGGACACTCCAATAAAATGTCAAATACAGCTGATTGAAACTTTTGGAAGGGCAAACACGGCCATTAAAACGCACTTTCTTATGAACAGATAGAGTTTTAGCTTAAATTTAGGGATTTTCTAAAGACTTTCAGTTGTTATTTCATAAAAGGCCCGCCAAATTCATAAGAAAGTGTGTTTTAATGGCCTTCCAAGTTTCAATCAGTTTTCTACCGGTCAAAATGGTAAAATAAAAGTGTAATTTTGCTTATCTTGGATAATTTTTCTTCTTTAACAAGTACCATTATTTTCTATAAAAATTACTGAACACGCTTTATAAACATAAATCAGAGCCAATGATTATGTTACTTTGAAACCTAGGGCATATTTCAACAGTTCAGAAAAACAAACGAATGAAAAAACATAACATACACACTCTGATAAAGAAGTCAAAGAAGAGCCAAAGAACGAGCATTTGAAAGAGAAAAAGCCATAGAGGAGGCAGGCAAATCGCAATGTGTGAAGTTTTCTGCTATAATTGGGTAGTTTTAAGTGTAACCTTGTTAATCCCACCCTTTTTCCACAAAAGATCTAAAGAAATTGTTAAATTAAAAACGAGATAAGTAAAAGTAACTCCATTTTGGAAGTTTAGCAATGCATTTTGTAAACGGTCTTTAATCACCAAACGTATTCACCACAAGACTCGATTAAGGTGATTTTGAAATACAAAAGTCATCAGAAGGAGTAAGAAAATACCTTTTAATAGCCAGAAAATTGTTGAAATCGACTTCGTTCCATTCTTTTTGACGAGCAGTTTATTAGTTTGTAGTAATACGTTGAATTTTTAGGCAACTAGATATAGGTTTGGAGAAATTTGAAACCAAACAACTGTTTGTTCGTCTAGTAACTCCAACGTTCTTTGTTATCATTACCGTGGTGCAGCTACACTATTTCCACAACGATTTTATGATTTTGTCGGATCCAAAAAACACAAGCATTTTAAATGAAGGGGAAGAGGATGATGAGGATTTGAACGAAAGTTCAATGCAAGGTGGCGCTGTTGTGGATAAAAGCGACAAAGACGATCCTTCATCTTCTGGTTATAGATTTGAATTAAGCGAATTTGACAGTGAGTTCTCCATCTACAAGTTATTATTGAAATCTCTCTATTTTACGTGTTTTTTTTTTTCAGATATAACATTTAAGGAAGTAGTAGAAAAATGGGCAACTAGACTACACAAATTCCTGAATTTGCTCTTTTTATTCCTGGAAATTCATATGGCTAGAGTGGTTTTATTTTTCGCTATGTTACTTTGCGTCTACGATAAATGCGCTCTGTATTTCATTTTGGTGTTGATGATTCCAGCGTCATTCACCTTAGGCCGACCTGTACAAATATTTACAATCTACTCAAGTTCCATCTTGGTGTCTTTGTTTTTACTAGCCAGGATGTTGTATCAAA
This sequence comes from Ips typographus, assembly GCF_016097725.1. NCBI lineage: Eukaryota > Metazoa > Arthropoda > Insecta > Coleoptera > Curculionidae > Ips > Ips typographus. Next base: position 1,990,805 of record NC_138430.1, on the reverse strand, counting down.
TCAAGTATATTAATCCGGATATATGGAATGTAACGTGTAAAGCGGTGAGTTTTTTGGTTTTTTGCTCTTCTTTCCAATCATAAATGTTAGTATAACTGACATTTTTTAGGTTGGTAGCAACAATACGGAAATAGCCAACAATATGCACTGGTTAGGGTTTGACAAAACAGAACAAGTAGATCGTTCGGTACCCAGCCTGGTCAAATGGAATATCATTTACATACTGATTGTCACTCTTTATTCGGTTATTATTGTGCGACAGTACAATTACCGAATAGCGAGAGGAAAACCGACAACTCGAGCATTTTTCATGTTTCCCAAAATTACGAGGGCGCACGCCGACAAGAGTTTGAAACACATGCTAAAGTATTTAGCCAATTTCGCTTATTACAAATTTGGCGTTGAGGTAAGTTTTTTCTTAAATTGGCTAGTGTCTATTAAGCCGACGTGGAGAAAATTACAACTTTTCGTTGGTTTTACCGGGTACAGGGCAAACAGTTTGAGATAGAGAAAAAGTAAGATAAATGGTGGTCCAATCAGATTTGGTCTGTCTTCATTGATTTCGGATATACAGAGGAAAGTTCACAAAAAACTGTAAACGGCTTGTCACTGTCTGCAGTTCAAACTTTGCAACCACTTTTTTCACTGACTGTACTAATTTCTGTAGTGATTTTTCAGGTTATTGTATAGGAAATTTAATAAGAATTCCAAAATGTTCCAAAAGAAGTCATTTTTTCAATCCACGTGGCTTTTATAGGCGATTTTGACCCTGACTGTCCCTTCAAACTGTGTTTCTGAGTTTCTGGCAGTTTAAACTTTGACACCGCTTTTGTCACTGACTGTATCAAATTTTGTAGTGATTGTTCGGGTTATTGGACAGGAAATTTAATGAGGATTCCAAAAATGTGCCTAAAGCAGTGATTTTTTCACTCCAAGTGGTTTTTACAAGCGATTTTGTCCCTGCCTGTCCTTTCAAACTGTGTTTCTGGCAGTTCAAACTTTGACACAGCTTTACACACTGACTGTACCAAATTCTGTGGTAGTTTTCAGGTTATTAGATAGGAAATTTAATGAGGATTCCAAAAATGTGCCTAAAGCAGTCATTTTCTCATTCCAAGTGGGTTTTACAGGCGATTTTGTCCCTGCCTGTCCTTTCAAACTGTGTTTCTGGTAATTCAAATTTTGACACCGCTTTTCTCACTGACTGTACCAAATTCTGTGGTAGTTTTCAGGTTATTAGATAGGAAATTTAATGAGAATTCCAGAAATGTGCCAAAAGCAGTCATTTTTTCACTCCAAGTGGGTTTTACAAGCGATTTTGTCCCTGCCTGTCCTTTCAAACTGTGTTTTTGGCAGTTCAAACTTTGACACAGCTTTATTCACTGACTGTACCAAATTCTGTGGTAGTTTTCAGGTTATTAGATAGGAAATTTAATGAGAATTCCAGAAATGTGCCAAAAGCAGTCATTTTTTCACTCCAAGTGGGTTTTACAAGCGATTTTGTCCCTGCCTGTCCTATCAAACTGTGTTTCTGGCAGTACAAACTTTGACACTGCTTTTCTCACTGACTGTACCAAATTCTGTAGTGGTTTCGGGTTATTGTACAAGAAATTTAATGAGGATTCCAAAAATGTGCCTAAAGCAATCATTTTCTCATTCCAAGTGGGTTTTACAGGCGATTTTGTCCCTGCCTGTCCTTTCAAACTGTGTTTCTGGCAGTTCAAACTTTGACACGGCTTTTTTCATTGACTGTACCAAATTCTGGAGTGATTTTTTAGGTTATTGAATAGGAAATTTAATGAGGATTTCAAAAATGTCCTTAAATCAGTCATTTTCTAACTCCAGGTGGGTTTTATAGGCGATTCTGTCCCTGACTGTTCTTTCAAACTGTGTTTCTGGCAGTTCAAACTTTGATACCGCTTTTCTCACTGACTGTATCAAATTCTGTAGTGATTTTTCAGGTTATTGTACAAGAAATTTAATGAGGATTCCAAAAATGTGCCAAAAGCAGTCATTTTTTCACTACAAGTAGGTTTTCCGGCAATTTTGTCCCTCCCTGTCCTTTCAAACTGTGTTTCCGGCAGTTCAAATTTTGACACAGCTTTATTCAATGACTGTACCAAATTCTGTAGTGCTTTTTTAGCTTATTGGATAGGAAATTTAATGAGGATTCCAAAAATGTACCTAAAGCAGTCATTTTCTCACTCCGAGTGGGTTTGACAGGCGATTTTGTCCCTGCCTGTCTTTTCAAACTGTGTTTTTGGCAGTTCAAACTTTGACACCGCTTTTCTCACTGACTGTACCAAATTCTTTAGTGGTTTTCAGGTTATTAGATAGGAAACTTAATGAGAATTCCAGAAATATGCCAAAATCAGTGATTTTTTCACTCCAAGTGGGTTTTACAAGCGATTTTGTCCCTGCCTGTCCTATCAAACTGTGTTTCTGGCAGTTCAAACTTTGACACAGCTTTTCTCACTGACTGTACCAAATTTTGTAGTGTTTTTCAGGTTATTAGATAGGAAACTTAATGAGAATTCCAGAAATGTGCCAAAAGCAGTAATTTTTCAACTCCAAGTGGGTTTTACAGGCGATTTTGACCCTGCCTGCCCTTTCAAACTGTGTTTCTGGTAATTCAAATTTTGACACCGCTTTTCTCACTGACTGTACCAAATTCTGTAGTGATTTTTCAGGTTGTTGGATAGGAAATTTAATGAGAATTCAAAAAATGTGCCAAAATCAGTCATTTTTTCACTCCAATTGGCTTTTACAAGCGATTTTGTCCCTGCCTGTCTTTTCAAACTGTGTTTCTGGCAGTTCAAACTTTGACACCGCTTTTCTCACTGACTGTACCAAATTCTTTAGTGGTTTTCAGGTTGTTAGATAGGAAACTTAATGAGAATTCCAGAAATGTGCCTAAAGCAGTAATTTTTCCACTCCAAGTGGGTTTTACGGGCGATTTTGTCCCTGCCTGTCCTTTCAAACTGTGGTTATGGCAGTTCAAACTTTTAAACAGCTTTTCTCACTGACTGTACCAAATTCTGTAGTGATTTTTTAGGTTATTGGATAGGAAATTTAATGAGAATTCCAAAAATGTGCCAAAAACAGTCATTTTCTCACTCCAAGTGAGTTTTACAGGCGATTTTCTCCCTGACTGTTCTTGCAAACTGTGTTTCTATCAGTCCAAACTAGGACACTGCTTTTCTCACTGACTGTACCAAATTTTGTAGTGTTTTTCACGTTATTGGATAGGAAATTTAATGAGGTTTTCAAAAACGTGTTTAAAGCAGTCATTTTCTCACTCCAAGCGGGTTTGACAAGCAGTCTGTCCTTTCAAACTGTGTTTCTGAGTTTCTGGCAGTTTAAACTTTGGCATGGCTTTTCTCACTGACTGTATCAAATTTTGTAGTGATTGTTCAGGTTATTGGACAGGAAATTTAATGAGGATTCCTAAATGTGCCTAAAGCTGTGATTTTTTCACTCCAAGTGGGTTTTACAGGCGATTTTGTCCCTGTCTGTCCTTTCAAACTGTGTTTCTGTCAGTTCAAACTTTGACACAGCTTTATTCACTGACTGTACCAAATTCTGTAGTGTTTTTTCAGGTTATTGGATAGTAAACTTAAAGAGAATTCCAAAAATGTGCCAAAAGCAGTCATTTTCTCACTCCAAGTGAGTTTTACAGGCGATTTTCTCCCTGACTGTTCTTGCAAACTGTGTTTCTATCAGTCCAAACTAGGACACTGCTTTTCTCACTGACTGTACCAGATTTCGTAGTGTTTTTCACGTTATTGGATAGGAAATTTAATGAGGTTTCCAAAAACGTGTTTAAAGCAGTAATTTTCTCACTCCAAGCGGGTTTGACAAGCAGCTGTGTCTCTTGTGCTCAAAATCAGGGCTTAGAAAAGTTTTCTTGCAGTATTCGATCCTTCAAAACGTATTTCTGACATTTTTGACAGTCTATGAAGGCTATAAGCCTGGATAACTTTTGTATTTCAGTTTTGACCGGCCGTGAAAGCCTTCATAGTCTGATAAAACGCCTCTACGGGGAGGATATATCTAGACTGATTTGACAGCTGGAGTGCCTACGTAAAAAGTAGGCTCAATATTTGAACTCACTGGCTTTTCTACTTAGATACCGTGACACCAAGACCACCCCAAAGTTTCTTAGGATTAAAAGAACTTTCCAATCCAACCACGCTAAGAGAATCTACGATCGGACCGAACAAGCTCTTTTACATGAAAGAATACAAGACACTCGCCGGGACTTGGCACGTAATGACCATAAACTTCTGGATATCAACTTACATCTGGCGAACGAATCACATTGGAGCGACTGGGAAAAAGTAGACCGTTTAACACACGAACGCAGGAGTATAACTAAAAAAGAAGCTCTGACACAACATAACCGGCAACCGGATTTATTAAAAGCACCACCTGAAGACAGACAACGTAAAACTATTGTCAATCTTACTCAAAAGGAACTGTCTGCTGACGAACAGTGTGTTTTGAGCAAATATTTGCGATAGTACCTGCAAAGCTCCCGGTAGAGGAAATCATTGCAAATGTGGAGAGTGGAATACGGTCGTTGCCAATACATACCGCAGAGCACATAAGAGCAGAAACGTCAAGCCCCCGAAAAGCAATCTAACTTTTGGAGAAAGAACAGCTCTTAAAACACTCAATCAAGACAGAGAGATCCTCGTTTTACCTGCTGATAAAGGAAACGCAACAGTGATCATATCAACAACTGACTACGGAAGATGGATCCCATAACCTACAAGAAGTTGCCACGTCATCCAACAGGTCGAATATTTAGAACCACAAGGAAGAAATTCCATTGGACCACGGCTTATAAGCCCGGATAACTTTTGTATTTCATTTTTGACAGTGGTCACGTGACTGCCTGGCTAAATTATCCTGCAAAAACTACGTCCCTAATGTCGTAACTGTCAAAATTTGTCCAAAATTTGCAACAAGTACATCACAAGGATTTTTACGTAAATTCCATTAGGGTAGTCCCTTTTTGTCTACGATTTTCAACTTTGTTGACGTAACTCACTTGTTCTCTTATGGAACACCCTATATATTATTGGTTCATCGGATATGGCTCTTTTTACGCTGATTCCAATGATATACAGTGTGTCCCAAATTGGTTCCGGTAACCGTAAGAGCTACAGAGTCGATTAAATGGGGAAAGTTTTAGAGAATTTGAAACCATTGCTTATAAAGAAAGTTTTGAAGACATTATTAGGACACTTTTTACGTAGAACACGATGACGTAATTAGAAAAAATCTATCGTCATTGGTTTCCGAGGTACAGATGATAACTTTGTAAATTCTTTTGAAGACCAAAAATTGGAAAATCCCCAAACTGAAACACCCTATATATTCGTCAACAACGAAATTAAAAACTGTAAGCAAAAAGCTATTGCACCAAAGGAATCAATGTAAAAAATCTATAAGAGTTTACAGTTTTTGGTTAATTTGTAAATGATACCTGAGCAAAGAATCGAATATGGCCAACTTTGCAAAATCCTCGGTATATCTGAAACAAACGACGACAGCCTAATATACCACCCTGTATGTACTTACAGTTGTTTCAATACGAATGTGGTTGTTTTTAGATTAGTTTTATGGCAACTGTTGCAGTTATAGCGATCCGAATGGACTTGTACGCTATATTTTACGCCCTTTGGTTGGTTGCCTTATTCCCCTTAAAAAGGAGGATTCTGTCAAACGTGTGGATATTTTACTTATTATTCACTGCCATTTTCTTGCCAATTCAATACTTTATGGCCGTAGGTCTACCACCAACGCTTTGCATAGGTAAGTCTAAACTAGAAGAATTCTAAATGTATTTACTTTATGGTTTCTGAAAGATTATCCTTGGAACCACAACCCAACGTACGTCAGACTACAAGAATGGGCGTTTATGATGAACGACAAATATCCACCCAACCCTAAGCGATTGATTTGGGATTTTATACTTTTATTCTTTCTGTCGCGGCAATGGGTGGTGTTCAGGATAGAGAAAAGATACGCCGGTCAAAATTACGCCGGCGGCAGTAATGAGAGTATTATCCATTTGGCAGAGGATAAAAACTTTGAAAATCCCGTTCCTGATTTTATTACTTACTGCAGGTGAGTGTGCTTTTAAGATTTTTTGTACATTACTTCAAACTTATTGCTTATACGGTTGTTACAAATTCAATGTACTGTTACACTTTACTGGGTTCTTTTTGATAAGTGAGATTTTGAATTAGCTCAACAAACTTTATTTACTAATTACAGAACAAGGGAAATTCTATATGTATAGTGACCCCCCCGTTTTAATATATAGGAGGTTTATTCCTTAATCCTTTTCAAAATTTGCTAAAACTATATGTTGGTGCCTCTAAAAGCAAAATCAAAGGTTCTCATCAAAAGTTATTTCAATTACATATTGTATTACGACTTAAATTAGGTATTCCACTGTTTCTGAGGGTGCTAAATTTGATTATCTACTCAGTTTTAAGCCAGCTTATAAAGATATGCGCAATTAAATTATTCGGTGCCATACATGATTGCAATTTGTCATCTTCTTGGAGGATGGAATTTAGCTCATTTCTCATTGCAAGTGAGAAATAATTTCCCCCTGTATATCTGTCTCCGTTGACAATTGGTCTGAGGTAAGTTGCGCTAAGTCGAATTATTTTGATCCCAGAAAGCCGCCATTAAATTATTTACCATTACTTATGGGACACCCTGTATAAACATACCTTCCTTCTCTGGATATAAGGCTCACTGTGGAAACAGTCCAAGTGCTTTGGCTACACTGTGGATAAAAAAAACTCTGATGCAATATCTTTTGCTTCACTTTTCTCACAGCAGCCAAAAGGATAAAAAGATCTCGGTGATCTCGTTCAGGTTCAAAAAACGATATTAAAGCAGCAGCTGCTGGCTTTGTTTCCTAAAGCCATGTTCATTAACATAACCACAACTCAGTCTTAAACACCACAAGAATAAGTAATATTATTGTGTCCACAGGGTGGCCTAATTTGCTTGTTTTTATATGGAAACTGTCAGAACGGGCCAATATTCTTTGGCTGGGAAGGCTTCAGATAGATGGGTCAAGCAAGACTACTGGTTTTTACCCTCCCATCGCTGTAGACCATAAGGATAGGTCTGGAAGAGGAAGTTGCTACAAGTCCAGGAATTTTCCCTTTCGGGAAGTTAGCAGAGTTGCATCGGCGTTCTCTGTCCTGGGAAAAGGATGTCCACGATGACAGAGGGACTCTTCTTGTCCTCCATTCGTCTGGTGGTCCTGGCAAACTATAGGATGTCCAAACAGATGGCTTTCGTGCGTCTGTTTTTGCATCCTAAAGTTTTGGGGAGTTAGGGTCTGGTGAGTGGGGGATGGTTTTCCCCCTTTTGCGTAGGCAAAGCGGGGGAAATTGCCAGGAGTGCAGCCCGAGCCCAGTTAGCACCGGGATAACTGCGGAAAGGTTCTACCCAGATTTTGAGAATAAAATTCTCGCCACCTGGGGCGAGGTCTGGCTGGTTCATCCTGAATTGTCGTCTATCTGAAACAGAAAGCAAAAACTGATTAATAATTACCCGTTATCCAATAACTGGTATCGGGGGAGTTTGTGGGGTGTTTCTAGCTCCGGGTCGTAGTTCACTGCTTCTCGCAGTAACTGATTTTCGCTGCTTTCCGCATTTTGGAATATCTTCACTGCGCTCTGCTTGATCCTTTCCGTTGCGGTAGTGAACTTCAAATCTCGCTGGATGTCCACGTTTCTGACGTACCATGGGACGTCCACCGCTGTCCTGAGCGCAATGTTTTCCACAGCTTGGAGTTTCTTGGGAGGCATAGGTCAGGTGCGGTTGAAGAACCGACTTGATGAGCGTCACTTTGTTCCGAAGTGCCAGCTTCGATGTCCTGCTTGTCATCGGGTACAGCTTTGCTCTGGTCGCTTTGGCTTTCTGTCTGGGCGTATTCTATGTGGCTTCCCCATGTGAGTTTCTTGTCCATCTTGACCCCCAGGTACGTCACTCGATGTCCATGTCTTTTAACCTGACGTTGCCTTCTATCCTCATCTTTGGTCTTCTTTTGAAGCCTATGGCCTGCGTTTTCTCCGAGTTTAGGTCGATCTTCCATTTGTTGCACCATTTCTCCAATGCTGTGGTCTCCTCTTGCTCCTGTGATTCAGATTTTTTGGCCACCCTGTACGTAATTTTGAAGATAGAATTTTTTGCTTAACACCACTGGAAAGAGCATCTCGAAAATGGTTAATTTGAGTGGTTTAACCTCCCTGAACTCCCAAAATTAATCGAGTTACAGGGTCCTCAAATTTCAGACCACAATTTCAACTGATTTGAAAAGTTGTTGCATCAAACCAGTTTTGGCTAAATAACTCAGAAACGGTGAAAGTTACAACAAATTTGAAAGAGAGCAAAAATGTTCGTAAAGAACTGCTAAACTCATTTTTATCATTTTTACGATTAAAATGAATTTCAGAATTTCAGAGAAGTTTCGTTTTCAATTCACGTCCTAGAATATGAATAATAGTTGTCACGATCAGGCCAGTCTCATAATTGGTTAAATTTGCTGTTCAATTAACCCCTAATCTTGCCATGTTACATTAGGAAAAATTGCTTGATAGAATTTATATACAGTGTGTTCAAAAAGTATGGAATAAATTCAATTAAAATTCAGGAATTTTCAGAAAAATACTCGGACGAGTATGTTATTATTTTTAAACGCGCATTTTTTGATGAAAATGTTTGATATACAGGGTGTCCCAAAAATGAGATATGACCTTCGAGTATTTTCAGATGAGATTTTTTTTGCAATTTTGGTTTCTACGTAAAGTTCTGGGTATTTTTCATGTAGATATTTGGCTGTTTTTGAGAAAATAACGGTTGAAGTTGAAAATATAAAATGTTTTATTGAAAACAATGCTCAATAATAATAAAAAATTAAATAATAAAAATTATTTTTTACTTTATTATTAAATTAAATTCCTAATTTGAGCGAAATTCTCGTGAATTTATTCCAAAATTTTTCCATAACTTACATATTTGACAGTTGGCGACCAAAAGTGATTGAAGTGAAAAGATAGCTCTTCCAAAAACATGCACGGCCAATCGGTTGCATCGTTTGGCCGCTAGAGGGCGTCAAAGTCAAGCTTTACAAACCTTCAAAGTGATTTAACCACTTTTGCTTTAACCTAAAATAATTCAGTTATTTGTACAGTTACGACAAAAGGTCACTGAAAGTAAAATATATTCCAGACCAAAGGCTGTTTAACGGTATATTCAAAAAAGTCATTGGCGTGATATTTTGACCGCTAGAGGGCGTGAAATTCAAGCTTTTTGACAATTTTGACCATTTTTTTTACACAGTTTTTGAGATATTTACCGGAAACTAAAAATTGTTTTTCACTTTTTTGGGTCACCCTGTATTCAGCCGCTAATCTGAGACCCTGAGTATCACCCTGACATCTAATTTGCCCCAACTGTCAAGGTTTTTGGGCATGACCTAGAAATTATGTCAATTTTAACGGTTTTCATTGCGTGGCACCCTTAAAAAATTACATTTTTCAAATGACACTTTACGTCATTTTTGTATCATTAACCTGAAGGAATTTAAACATTGGATATTTATTTTAAACGTTAAAAAAAATGTCTCTTAATAAATTCAAAAGTAAAACCACCTTTCAAATTTTTTGACAACTTTCGGTTTTAATTTTTCATGGACAAATGGTGCCTAGTACCAAAAAAGGGCATTGAAGGTGAAAGTTGTATTCCCTCAACGTTTGTGGTAAACATTTCAGACCTCGAACTTTAAGAGTTCCTGAGATATTTAGCAAAAACTACATAAAAGCGAGGTTAATTTTGACGCCCTGTAGCGGCCGAACCGGGAAACTTAGCCGTGTTTCCTCAACGTCACGTGAGAGCACTATTCATTAGCTTTCTTTGGTTATATGGCTCCTATATACAGGATGATTCAAATAAGCGAGTTATTAACGATTTTCTGGATAAGTGCACGAAAATTTTGCTCAAATCAAGAATTTCTGTTTGATTTGAGAGGCGGCAAATCAAGACTGCTAAGTGGAGAAGTGTAAGGAAAAATCAAATAAAAAATAGGTCATCCCATTTAAGAAATTATAAGTTTGGTTTCTTGCTCAAATTTGGGACACCCTGTATACTAATGCGCTTTACCAGCGCTTTAACATATATATGTTATACGAAAAATACCCAGAAATTTACGTAGAATCCATAAATGCAAAAAAAATAAAGGTTCTCATTTGTAAATGTCAACTGGAATTTCGTCTCAACTCAATTTTGGGACACCCTGGGTATCTAAATTTTTTAGTTAGAACATAATTTTCTGAAGTTTAATCGAATTTATTCCATACTTTATGGACATACACTGTATAATTGTACGATATTGTTTTCAAATTAGAAAAGAGTTGTTTAATGATTATTTTGATGTAGTTCATAGGTTGCATCGACATAGATGGTTTTAAACAAAGTCCAATTTAGCCGAAATGGCACGTGGTGTTATTGTAAAAAGATCCCATTGCACTTCTATTCGGACATTTGAGCTGGAGCTGAGTTTGACCGGAAATTTGAGCAAAATTTGATCTGTACTCAAACTCTGGTGGATAAAATAGAGAAATTGCTAAAACCAGTCAAATTTGAATTACAATATTGTACTTAAATCAGACCAAGTAAATTGACCTTGTTTTACAGAAAAAGTTAAATGTTTTACACAAAAACAACCTAAATTTATTATTACCAACGTATGTATAGAACCTATTGATTACTTCTGAGTGATTCAGAACGTAATTGACGACGACATCAACCATACCAAAATAGTTTGAATTTTTACAAAAACAATTAAGTATTTTTCGTTTTCAACTATAAAACAACGTGATTTGAAGAAAAAATGTTTATAACTTATTTTGTGTTATTTTCAGATCGTACCTAGATATAGCCAAGAGATGTATACTGTGCAGTTTATTCTACATAACATTGGCTGTGGTCTTTTTGGCGGGAACCAACCGGACTAATCTATTTTCAGTCGGTTACCTTATAGGAGCTTTTATATTTCTATGGGAAGGCTCCGATTTATATCTAAGACCGATCAGAGAAATTATCAAAAAGTACAGTAAATTTATATAGCAGCCCAAACAAGTCATATAATGGTTGTTTTCTAGATGGAATTGGTTGATAGGCTACAACGTGACTGTCATTTTGATTAAAGCGTGTCTGCAGCTCGTCGGTTGCGTATTTGTGTACAGCTACGAGGGAGAATGTCATTGGTTAATGCTGTTTGGCATTGGTTGCGTAAGGAAATTCGGCAATATCGAAGAAATTGCCATGTTACCTACGACCAGCCAGTGCAAGGTGCCAAGGGAATACTTGGGACTGTTTTGGGATGGAGTTTGTTTCGGATTGTTGATAATGCAGAGAAGATTGTTCAAGAGTTATAATTTCTTCCACTTGATCAATGATACTAAAGCCACCACAATTCTTGCTTCACGAGGTTAGTTTTATTTTAATTTAGTTAACTGGTTGTAAGGGGTATCAGCGAACTTGTGCTCGGTTTTTGTAAAAGGAACGATGGAGCAGTTGTTTCTGAGCTACAGGGTGATTTGAAAATTTGCAACTAAACTGAAAATCACCTTTTCAAATTCGTCCGTTTTACGAGCCTCACCGTGGGGATCTCGGTTAAAAAAAACCGAAATGTTAGAAATCAGTTTTTATTTTTTTACTAATTTATTTGATAAGATAACTGAAAACAAAGACACTTTACACCATTGTCACTTTTCATTCTCTACAACTTGACAATATCAACGACGTTTCGGAAAATCTGATTTTTCTTATGGGCGCCGTAATGGATTTTTTCATATTTGAATAAAGCCTATTTTTCTGATTACGATGATGTATCATATGTTAGGGTTCAGGCTTGGAATTTCGTAAAAATCACGAAAATTATGTTTTTGCAGAGCGCCTTGAAAATGACATCTCAAACAATCGTCGATCGGTGAAATGACACTACCCACGTGATTCTACTGCCATTTGCAAAGGAATGATCGTGTAACAAACTCTCAGATGTCAAAGCATTCTTTGTGAAGATACAATTTGTGATGTTTTAGTTCAACTGTAAGTAAAAATTCCGTGACGTCATTTAACAGTGTGACATGGGTGGTCACGTGAAGAAGTGACTTCACCGACAATTGTTGAGCTGTCATTTTCAAGGGACCCTTTAATATTAAAACATAATTTTCGTTATTTTCAATAAACTGCCAATTTGCACCGTATTAAACGACACATCACAGTAATCAGAAAAAATAATTTGGCGCCTATAAGAAAAATCAAAGTTGATGATGGTAACTAAAAAACGAAACGTCGGAATTGAAATTTGATATGGTCATCTTGTAGAGGAGGAAAAGTGGCAAAAATTAGTAAAAAATAAAACAAATTTAAGATTAATTTCATGCGGGAAAGCGTCTTTTCCGCCCTTTAACTGCTTGCCCATACGACGCAAAGCGGAGTCGCGTGCGGTAAACACACGCTTTCCGAACTTGTTAGCTAAATAGGGACTTTTAAAACAAATTTGTGCTTTGACAAAGTTTTCAAGGAATATCTCCCTTAGGAGGCCCTTGAGGGCTAAAGTGCCCTAATCCAATTTTGTTAAGGATGAAATTTCCTTCAACTTTCTCCTCGTACACTTTTCTGATATTTTTCAAATAACCGTGTAACGCCTGGTTAAACTTGGTTTGATGTTTTCGGAAATATTTCCCTGGGGTCATTTAGGACAAAATTGCTCTAATGCAATCTGGTAAAGGGTGAAATTCCCTACAACTTTCCTCTTATACACTTTTTTGAACATCTAAGATTACCAGAAGCCTCTAAATAGCACAGAAACTCTCTTAAAACTCTCAGAAGCTTCTACAAGTGTCCTAAACTTTCCAAGAATGATCTAAAACTGTCAGAGTCCTTTACAAATGTCCTTAACCTTTCAAAAATGTTCTAAATTTGCCAGACGCCTCTAAATAGCACAGAAACTTTCTCAAACATTTCAGAATCCTCTACAAATGTTCTTAACCTTTCAAATATTTTTTTTAAAATTACCAGAGGCCTCTAAATAGCCCAGAAACCTTCTTAAAATTGTCAGAACCATCTACAAATGTCTTTAACCTTTTAAAAATGTTCTAAATTTGTTAGAAGCCTCTAAATAGCACAGAAACTTTCTCAAACATTTCAGAATCCTCTACAAATGTTCTTAACCTTTCAAATATTTTTTTTAAATTACCAGAGGCCTCTAAATAGCCCAGAAACCTTCTTAAAATTGTCAGAACCATCTACAAATGTCTTTAACCTTTTAAAAATGTTCTAAATTTGTTAGAAGCCTCTAAATAGCACAGAAACTTTCTCAAACATTTCAGAATCCTCTACAAATGTTCTTAACCTTTCAAATATATTTTTTTAAATTACCAGAGGCCTCTAAATAGCCCAGAAACCTTCTTAAAATTGTCAGAACAATCTACAAATGTCTTTAACTTTTTAAAAATGTTCTACATTTGTTAGAAGCCTCTAAATAGCACAGAAACTTTCTCAAACATTTCAGAATCCTCTACAAATGTTCTTAACCTTTCAAATATTTTTTTTAAATTACCAGAGGCCTCTAAATAGCCCAGAAACCTTCTTAAAATTGTCAGAACCATCTACAAATGTCTTTAACCTTTTAAAAATGTTCTAAATTTGTTAGAAGCCTCTAAATAGCACAGAAACTTTCTCAAACATTTCAGAATCCTCTACAAATGTTCTTAACCTTTCAAATATATTTTTTTAAATTACCAGAGGCCTCTAAATAGCCCAGAAACCTTCTTAAAATTGTCAGAACAATCTACAAATGTCTTTAACTTTTTAAAAATGTTCTACATTTGTTAGAAGCCTCTAAATAGCACAGAAACTTTCTCAAACATTTCAGAATCCTCTACAAATGTTCTTAACCTTTCAAATATATTTTTTTAAATTACCAGAGGCCTCTAAATAGCCCAGAAACCTTCTTAAAATTGTCAGAACAATCTACAAATGTCTTTAACTTTTTAAAAATGTTCTACATTTGTTAGAAGCCTCTAAATAGCACAGAAACTTTCTCAAACATTTCAGAATCCTCTACAAATGTTCTTAACCTTTCAAATATATTTTTTTAAATTACCAGAGGCCTCTAAATAGCCCAGAAACCTTCTTAAAATTGTCAGAACCCTCTACAAATGTCTTTAACCTTTTAAAAATGTTCTAAACTTGTCAGAAGCCTCTAAATAGCACAGAAACTTTCTCAAACATTTCAGAGCCCTCAAGAAATGTCCTTAACCTTTCAAAAATGTTCTAAATTTGCCAGAAGCCTCTAAATAGCACAGAAACCTTCTTAAAATGGTCAGAAGTTTCTACAAGTGTCCTAAACTTTCCAAGAATTATCTGAAATTGTCAGAGCCCTTTACAAATGTCCTTAACCTTTCAAAAATGTTCTAAATTTACCAGAAGCCACTAAATAGCACAGAACCTCTCTTAAAATTCTCAGAAGCTTCTACAAGTGTCCTAAACTTTCCAAGAATTATCTAAAACTGTCAGAGCCCTCTACAAATGTCCTTAACCTTTCAAAAATGTTCTAAATTTACCAGAAGCCTCCAAATAGCACAGAAACTCTCTTAAAATTCTCAGAAGCTTCTACAAGTGGCTTAAACCTTCCAAAAATTATCTAAAATTGCCAGAGGCCTTTACATTATGTCCTAAACGTTCCAAAAATGTTGTAAAATTGACATAAATCTCTAAATATCATAGAAACTCTTTTAAAATTATCAGAATCCTTTACATTATGTCCTAAACCTTCCAAGAATTTTCTAAAATGGCCAGATGTCTCTAGATAATTCAAAAAAAGTCAAGTAAAATTGCCACAGAAGCCTGGAAATACTATTAAAGACCTTTAAACATTGACAGAACGCTGACACTTGTTGATTTATTGGTTGAACCGCTAGAGGGCGTCAAGATTGATAAACTTATTTTCCACTTTTTTCAGTGCAGTGTTTCGTTCAATCGCAAATAACTCGCTTATTTGGTCCACACTACATAAACTTTTGTACGTCACTAGATTGGCAATTAAATGGGCTTCCTAAAGATATGACCACGCGGGTTGGTAGGTTCAACCGTTTGGCCGCTAGAGGGCGTCAGACGTAACCAATTTTTCTCTTTATCTTGAGAATCCAAGGAACTGAAAACAGTTTTCAAAATTTTGGTGACATTTTAAAGGATCAGAGTCTACTAATCAGTCATTTTAGTGTTTCTGACCTGCAAGAACCGTCTGAGAACCTCTCGTAATACGGTCCAGACTCAGAAGACAGTTTGAAAGACACTGGTGATATTTTGGTGTTTCTGAGCTGCGAAAAGAAATCTTTAAAACAAATGCAGCCTCTAGATCACCGAAATAATACAAAAATCTTCACACCTACACTCAGAAATGCTCTATCATTCGTTTCACAAAAATCACTAAAACCACTTTGCTAGTTTTGGAGATATCCCGTAAAACCATCGAATTTAAGATAAGCTGTACAAAGTTATTTCATTTTTCTTTTGTACAGGAGCCGAATTAATCGAGGAAATGAGAGCGAAACGTATGGACGAGCAGGTGGAAAATGAGCGACGGATTCTCGAAAAGATCAAAATCAAAATGGATCGCATCAAGGCGAATCAGCAAAAGATTCAAGGTGATATTGCTTTAATTAACAGTAATTTTTTCGAAAGATATTTGAATATTCTCTTCGGTACTGTTGTTGTGGAAAATTAGGAACTTAATCCACGGGGTGTTCCTAATTGTTTTAACATTTATTAATTTGTTTTACTTAACCTAAGGCAGGTATTCTTTCAAAGCAGTTTACCTAAAGGTGGAGGTGAATGTGTCGTATCACGTGAAATATTATGATTCACTCTCTTAACGCTTCAATTAGCTGATGTTGTCTCGCAATTCGTATTGACGTTTTAAGTAAAGTAAAAGGCTTGTAAACGAATTATATTTTATGTAAATGGCATTGTTGTAAGGAAAAATGTTTCAGAATTTCTTCAAGTTTTTTAGGGTAAATTGCTCACGGAAGAGATCGATTACAGTGTAATTTTTAGCAAATTTTAACGGACTGAATGTCTGAAATGCTTTAGCCAGGATTTCATTTTGACTTACAGCGACTTCTTCACCGATATACAGGGTGCAAATTTCTTCATTTTAAACTCAGTGCATTTGATAGTTGGGATAATTTTAGAACATTCTTTAGTCCAGAAATTGGTGGACAATCCAATTTTCTAGGCTGAAACGAGTTTAGAATTTAATTAAATACTGAAAAGAGTCCAAATTCAATTTTTGGACTTATTTATTTGTAAAAATTAGTTTTCAAGACTAATATCGTAGCACTGCAAGATTTCATAATTGCATTACTAAAAAGTCTGAGACTTTTACTATTATAAATAGTCGTAGACTCGATGTCAAAAACTTGGTGAAGATAGTCTTGAAACTCGATTTTCCAAGCTGAAAACAGTGTTAAAATACTAAAAATAGTTGAAAAGTTAGTCTTCAAGTCAATTTTCATAAACTTAATGTCAATATCCTTGTAAAAGTCTATTTTCAAGACTAAAATATTGAACTTTGTCTTTCAATTTGTCCGAAAACTTAGAAAACTAACAACACAGACATTTTGTAAGCTTTTTAAGTTAATTTACTGGTTTTCAAGTCAATTTTCGAAACTAAAGTCGTTCAATTTGTACGGAAACTTAGAAAACTGGCTGCAAAGACATTTTGTAAGCTTTTTAAGTTAATTTACTGGTTTTCAAGTCAATTTTAGAGACTAAAGTCGTTCAATTTGTCCGGAAACTTTGAAAACTAACAACACAGACATTTTGTAAGCTTTTTAAGTTAATTTACTGGTTTTCAAGTCAATTTTCGAGACTAAAGTCTTTGAATTTGTCCGGAAACTTTGAAAACTAACAACACAGACATTTTGTAAGCTTTTTAAGTTAATTTACTGGTTTTCAAGTCAATTTTCGAGACTAAAGTCGTTCAATTTGTACGGAAACTTAGAAAACTGGCTGCAAAGACATTTTGTAAGCTTTTTAAGTTAATTTACTGGTTTTCAAGTCAATTTTAGAGACTAAAGTCGTTCAATTTGTCCGGAAACTTTGAAAACTAACAACACAGACATTTTGTAAGCTTTTTAAGTTAATTTACTGGTTTCTAAGTCAATTTTCGAGACTAAAGTCTTTGAATTTGTCCGGAAACTTTGAAAACTAACAACACAGACATTTTGTAAGCTTTTTAAGTTAATTTACTGGTTTTCAAGTCAATTTTCGAGACTAAAGTCGTTCAATTTGTACGGAAACTTAGATAACTGGCTGCAAAGACATTTTGTAAGCTTTTTAAGTTAATTTACTGGTTTTCAAGTCAATTTTAGAGACTAAAGTCGTTCAATTTGTCCGGAAACTTTGAAAACTAACAACACAGACATTTTGTAAGCTTTTTAAGTTAATTTACTGGTTTTCAAGTCAATTTTCGAGACTAAAGTCTTTGAATTTGTCCGGAAACTTTGAAAACTAACAACACAGACATTTTGTAAGCTTTTTAAGTTAATTTACTGGTTTTCAAGTCAATTTTCGAGACTAAAGTCGTTCAATTTGTCCGGAAACTTTGAAAACTAACAACACAGACATTTTGTAAGCTTTTTAAGTTAATTTACTGGTTTCTAAGTCAATTTTCGAGACTAAAGTCTTTGAATTTGTCCGGAAACTTTGAAAACTAACAACACAGACATTTTGTAAGCTTTTTAAGTTAATTTACTGGTTTCTAAGTCAACTTTCGAGACTAAAGTCTTTGAATTTGTCCGGAAACTTTGAAAACTAACAACACAGACATTTTGTAAGCTTTTTAAGTTAATTTACTGGTTTTCAAGTCAATTTTCGAGACTAAAGTCGTTCAATTTGTACGGAAACTTAGAAAACTGGCTGCAAAGACATTTTGTAAGCTTTTTAAGTTAATTTACTGGTTTTCAAGTCAATTTTCGAGACTAAAGTCTTTCAATTTGTCCGGAAACTTTGAAAACTGGCTACACAGACATTTTGTAAGCTTCTTAAGTTAATTTACTTGTTTCTAAGTCAATTTTCGAGACTAAAGTCGTTCAATTTGTCCGGAAACTTTGAAAACTAACAACACAGACATTTTGTAAGCTTTTTAAGTTAATTTACTGGTTTTCAAGTCAATTTTCGAGACTAAAGTCGTTCAATTTGTACGGAAACTTAGAAAACTGGCTGCAAAGACATTTTGTAAGCTTTTTAAGTTAATTTACTGGTTTTCAAGTCAATTTTAGTGACTAAAGTCTTTCAGTTTGTCCGGAAACTTTGAAAACTGGCTACACAGACATTTTGTAAGCTTCTTAAGTTAATTTACTGGTTTCTAAGTTAATTTTAGAGACTAAAGTCGCTCAATTTGTCCGGAAACTTTGAAAACTGGCTACAAAGAAATTTTGTGAACTTTTTAAGTTAATTTACTGGTTTCTAAGTAAATTTTAGAGACTAAAGTCTTTCAATTGGTCCGGAAACTTTGAAAACTAACAACATAGACATTTTATAAGCTTTTTAAGTTAATTTACTGGTTTTCAAGTAAATTTTAGAGACTAAAGTCTTTCAGTTTGTCTGGAAACTTTGAAAACTGGCTACACAGACATTTTGTAAGCTTCTTAAGTTAATTTACTGGTTTCTAAGTCAATTTTAGAGACTAAAGTCGTTCAATTTGTCCGGAAACTTTGAAAACTAGCTACAAAGAAATTTTGTAAGCTTTTTAAGTTAATTTACTGGTTTTCAAGTCAATTTTTGAGACTAAAGTCGTTCAATTTGTCCGGAAACTTTGAAAACTAGCTACAAAGAAATTTTGTAAGCTTTTTAAGTTAATTTACTGGTTTTCAAGTCAATTTTTGAGACTAAAGTCGTTCAATTTGTCCGGAAACTTTGAAAACTGGCTGCAAAGACATTTTGTAAGCTTTTTAAGTTAATTTACTGGTTTTCAAGTCAATTTTTGAGACTAAAGTCGTTGAGTTTGTCCGGAAACTTTGAAAACTGGCTGCAAAGACATTTTGTAAGCTTCTTAAGTTAATTTACTGGTTTCTAAGTCAATTTTAGAGACTAAAGTCGTTCAATTTGTCCGGAAACTTTGAAAACTGGCTACAAAGAAATTTTGTAAACTTTTTAAATTAATTTACTGGTTTCTAAGTCAATTTTAGAGACTAAAGTCTTTCAATTGGTCCGGAAACTTTGAAACCTAACAACATAGACATTTTGTAAGCTTTTTAAGTTAATTTACTGGTTTTCAAGTCAATTTTCGAGACTAAAGTCGTTCAATTTGTCCGGAAACTTTGAAAACTGGCTACACAGAAATTGTGTAAGCTTCTTAAGTTAATTTACTTGTTTCTAAGTCAATTTTCGAGACTAAAGTCGTTCAATTTGTCCGGAAACATTGAAAACTAACAACACAGACATTTTGTAAGCTTTTTAAGTTAATTTACTGGTTTCTAAGTCAATTTTCGAGACTAAAGTCTTTGAATTTGTCCGGAAACTTTGAAAACTAACAACACAGACATTTTGTAAGCTTTTTAAGTTAATTTACTGGTTTTCAAGTCAATTTTCGAGACTAAAGTCGTTCACATTGTCCGGAAACTTTGAAAACTAACAACACAGACATTTTGTAAGCTTCTTAAGTTAATTTTCTCGTTTCTAAGTCAATTTTCGAGACTAAAGTCTGGCTACAAACACATTTTTTAAGCTTCTCAAGTCAGTTTTCACTGTTTTTAAGACAATTTTTAAGTTAGGTTAGGTTAACAAAGGAAACAAAGTTTCAAATCAGAGTTTTATTAGATATTTTCTTTTTCAACCTGAACAAGGAACTTAAAAGAAACTGTCATTTTTGAAAAATATCCAGTGACGTAGAAAGTAAGGCGGAAAACTGAAAACCGTCTTCCAGCATCTACGCCTCTGGACACTTTTAACAAACGTGATGTACTGGACCACCCTGTATAGCAACCTAGGCTTATTTTTGTAAGTAGAAGAAAAAAAAAACTCGGACACTGTATTTTTTGGATAAAACTCTCTTTTTGAACCAATACAGAGACACCTTGTATAACATTCCTTATTTCTGCATACTAAAGGCAATGAATGGTAATAAGAAATATAAAATACTGACTTACATTATCTCTTAATCTAATATAACACCGTGATTATAGCAGCAAGCGCAAAGTATACACAAAATATTTGAGAAACGATGTGAGATTTTCATAGATTTTTGTCTCTCAATGCCATCTACATAAATTGAATAATTCTGCTTTACAAAATCGCTCGTCTAATAAACTTTATTAACTTTCTAGCGTAACATGTCCATTTTAACATTTAGCTAAACCTCCCCTCGCTCGAGCATCATCAGAATCGTCTTGTATGTCGGCAACGTCGCAAGGTTCAAATCGTACCGGGTATCATACCCCTATCGAAGAAGAAGACGAGGAAATCGCACCCCTCACCCCGCGTTCCTCCACTATCCAACCACAAGCTCCTCCCTCCCCGTATTCAGCCGTTATGACCGTGTCCCTTGAGGGTTATCTGGAACCTCAAAGAATCTCCTTTTCTTCTCCACCGAATTCTGAGTTAAATCCTCGTCCTCCTTCGCCCGATGACAGTTTTCCGGTATTTTCTCCGCCACCTTACGACGAGGCGCCACCTTACGCCGAAGCAGTCAGCGAACCACCGACGGTTCAAAGACAGTGCAGTTTGGGCCCGCCTTGGATGCAAGGAAGTTTGGTCACGCCGAGACAGAGCGTGATTTCGTACTCCACCCGATCACATTTCAGCCATCACGAGTGTAATTTTTATTATTCGTAGCTGAAAATTGCGTATATTGGCTTTTACAGTAATTTTAATGTAATGATTGGTCGTTACGGAAAGCATTACTGACTGGGTTTCAACTACTTTATGTAAAAGTGTCTTTCCGCCATATGCACTGTCGTCCTTTAAGCAAAGCTTAAGTTAAGAGTGGTTTAGAGTGTGACTTTTTTCACCTGTACTGCCGTACAGTCTGACCCACACCCACACACAACTTAAGGGTATCGGTAAAGCAAAACGTCTTAGAGAAGAAGTAGACAAATGACATCATTCACAATCTAGGTCTTGCTCCTTGATTGTCCTGGGCGTCATTATTGACTTTCCCAGGAGTGTTGTCCGCGAACGAGTGAAGGCTGAACACCACATTAAGATGTGTCCTGCCGATTCTTCCTCTTCCAAGCATCCTCGACAAGTAGGATTCTCGGTTATACCCATCAAGTACTGATGCCGTCTCAGCTGGCAGTGGCCAGTCAGTAGGTCACCGTGCTTAAGTTCTCTATGCTTAGTTCCAGCAGGTATTTCATATTTTTGGCTGCTGAGGGGCCATTGATGAGTTCTTTGGCCTGTCTCATACCTATGAGTCCCAGCGTTCTTAAAACAGCTGCTGGACTAAAGATTTTAGCGACTGGATCACCCTGCTAATGGCGATCCCCACAGTCGGCTCTGGATCAACAGGCACTGTCCGAGATCCCAGTTTTGCCAGTCGATCCGCCTCTACATTTGCCGGAATAGCAGCATGTCCCAGAACCCACACGAGACGTAGGGTTGTTTTGCACTTCAGAACCAACAAGTGCACTATCTCAGCACTGATTGCCATGATGGCAGCTCGGCTGTCAGAACAAATGTTGATTGTGTCTTCCTGTAGCGGGTCCGATAGTAGTTCTAGCGCACAATACAGGATCGCAAGTACCTGCGTGTGTACTCAATGCAAAGTGCTTTGCTGTTTGGTCTGTCTCAACGTAGACACCTGCCCCCGTCAATCCCTCCCTGCTGGATGTATCCGTAAACCAGTTGGAACCATCGCGAGCGACCCCCGGGACAGCTCCAAGCTCCCACTCCTCCCGCTCGGTAATTACATCCTTGAGGAAGTTTGAGGGCTGTAGCCTTCTAGGCATATGGTCACTACTCATAAGAAGTAGTGGCCCAGTCCCATATACAAGAGTGTCCATACGTGCAAACTTGTAATTGATCCATAGTGCGCAGCCTATGTGCGGCCCTTTATGGCTTCCATTTTTCTGTGAAGGTCCACAGGCACGAAGTTGAGCAACACTTCAGTGATTGCGAGCCTTTGTAATCTATCTAATTGTGTGCGCACGTCACTTGCCCACCACACAAGAGCCAGTGGACAATCTTCGGTTGTAATCCCCAGGTGCCACAGCAAGCCCTCCTGCAAGTCCACAGTGCAAAAGAAGCTTTCCTGATTTTACAGGCTCCCGCCATGACAATTTAGCGTGCAGGTACTTAATCGACTAACTGTAGTTTATTGTTACACCAGCGAAAATTATCTCTGGTCGTATTCTTTGGTCCCGCTTTGTGCTGAAGAGCATAAGCTGTGCTTTTGCCGGGTTGTTGCTCTTAGCCCGACTAGGTCGCACCAGTTACCGACCATTCAGTTTCGTTACAGACAATAACTATGTCGTCTGCATAGAGTACTCCTTCCTGAGGACAGCCCCTTGCGGCAACCACCATGGACCGATCTCCGTGCATTTCTGCTTGAATGCTGCGAGAGCTCATAAATGACATTGAAGGGAGGATTGTCGAATGCTCCTTCTGATGAGAGCTCCTTCTATTCTGCGTGTTAGCTGATGCAGAGCGGTTTTCGTTGACTTGCAGCTCTGATAAGCATATTGATGTTCATCAGGTAGCGGTCGACTCTAAAGCTTTCAGTAGAAAGCTTGTTAGACTTATCGGTCTGAAAGCTTTTGGGTTTGTGTAGTCTGAGCGACTTACCTTAGGAATAAACAGCACAATGACCTCCCTCCACAATGAAGGTACGAAGCTTCTTGCCAGGAATGCACGAAAGATCCGGACAAGAAGCGGTGCCAGCGTGCTCACACCTTGCTGAAGTAATGCCGGACATATGCCATCTTTACCCGGCGATTTGTAAGGGGGAAAGTTATAACGGACCAAATCACTCTCTCGAATGCTCAAAATAATCGTGGGTTGTGAGTTTTTATGAGACTCAGGAAAGTGCATGTGAAGCAGAAGCTCCATCGTTTCTTCTGCTGATGTTGTGAAGCCTCCTTCAAGGCGGACAAGTGCTCCAATCCTGGCTTTAGGCTCTTTTGTCAAAAGCTTGCAGAGGCGCGTTTCTACAGGCATTTCAGTGATGCCACTGAAACACTTCCTCCAGCTTTCACGTTAAGCCTCTCGCAGGGCGTGTCTTCTTAAGTCTTTACCGATCCCCTTAAGCTTTACTATACGACAGTGCAAATGGGGGTTTGTCTCATAGTTTTCCCATGCAATGCTTATCGTAATAGACTGCAAATTATTTTAAATTTATCCCTCTTGTATGCTATTTTTTTGTGTACAGGGTGAGCAAATTTTGCTCAGATTAGGTTAGGTTAGTAGCTAGGGATTTAATTAGTATATGTACAACGGCTCTCATTGGTCGAAGTAGAAAGGTTTCCTGAATTTTATTGGCTGCTAGTACAATGAGGGAAATAATCTCCTATAAAACCATCGAAATTTGCTCACCCTGTGGTGATATACAGGGTGTCCCTGCAAGGTACCCTGAGCATAAATATATGACGATATAACCCAACTTACCTCAGTCCAATAATCGATAATTTTGGAGATACAGAGTGTCAAAAGTTTTTTTTAATAATTGATATCATAAAATTTGTCTAAGAGGGGTTTTGTGTGTGTGAAAAATTCAAATCCGCTCTCATTTTCCTTTGTAAAATGTAGAGGGCGACACCTTGATGTACACATTTAAACACTGACAATACACCAATTATTTGAAAACAAAATAATACAAAATTGAACTTTTGACACCCCGTATCTCCGAAATCATTGACGTTTGGAGGTAAGTTGGGCTATATCGTCATATTTAAGCTTTCAGGGACACCCAGTATATTTCACTCAATAGCTCCCTTAATTTTTATTTGACAGCATAGTTTAAAGTAGCAAAGTTTCGCTATTTTTCCTATACAGGGTGTAATTCAAATTTCACCCTCACCATTGGTCAAGATGGTTATTTCAGCTAATTTTGGTATGGAAAACACGAATCTGGTGTCCGTTTTGCTGTAACTGCCGCCATTTTGCCACTAACTTTGAAATTATGGTATTTTTGACAGTTTTCAAGACATGGCACCCATAAAAAATGACATGTTTAGAAATAGGTCTTTCCGTCACATTTGTACCATTAAACTAAACTAAAAAGACAAGTTGAAGACGAATTTTAAAATCCAAATATTTTTCCTACAAATTCATGGGGTTACCTCTTTAAATATGTCAAAATCTAGTTTTTTATTTTTCGAGATATTTACAAAAATGTCCGAAAAAAGTTCATCAAGTTTGACGCTCTCTAGCGGCCGAACGGTGCAACTTGGCAGTGCCCGCTCAACGTCACGTGATACCTCCATTCGTTAGCTACCTACGATCATATGATGAGTCCATATGCGGTGCTTGAAAAAAGCAAATCAGATAGCAATTGTTGTGAAAAATGCTCCAAAATTTTGCCTAAATGAAGATTATTCTTGGCTACTATACTGACCGCCGACATATTGGATTTAGACATGTCAAGATGACTGTTTTAACTAATTTTGGCATGGAGAACACGAATCTGGTGTCCGTTTTGCTGTAACCGCCGCCATTTTGTCGCTGGCTTTGAAATTAGGGTATTTTTGACAGTTTTCCAGACCTTCCAGGATATCTTTGAAAGTAATCGACATTTGGTTTGGACGTTAAACGTCAATGTCGCCCACTAGATGCTTAACGATTATGTGCAGTTTAGAACAAATGTCATGAAAATTGATTTAGCGAGCAATGCTAAGTCACGAGGATGTCCACAAGGAGGGGTCTTATCACTCTTAATGTGGAGTCTGGTAGTAGACGAACTTTTCGGAATTCTTACCGGGAACGGAGTAACTTGTCTTGACTATGCTGAGGACATAGTCATTATGGCCAAAGGCAAATTCGAAGGAACCCTCTGTGATCTCGTAGAAAGGGAGCTAGAGAGCACCAGAAGACGGTGTTTATCAGTGGGATTGAGAATCAACTCATCAAAAACCACAGTGGTACCTTTCACCAGGAGAACAAGACTTCAGCACTCTTGAGAAATATCCGCCTCAACGACTTAGAATGATGGTTCTGTGCCTAGGAAAGTTCTAGGAAGGAACAACAAGGTAACTCTCCTCTGGGTTCCGGGGCACGTTGGAGTAGCGGGTAACGAACCAGCACGAAAAGGACGAGTCAGAACCATTCTGCGGCATTGGAAAAGCATATGTCCAGGAAGTACTTTAAAGCTGAAGAAGAACTGAAAGCAACTCACTGACAAAGACTTCCAGGACTGAGGCAGGCCAATTTTAACCGAGCAAGATCGAAGAAACTGATTAACCTCAGCAAAATTAGTCTCAAGGCATTAACGGGGTTTCTAACGGGTCATTGTCGACTCAGAGAACACCTAAGGACGCTAGGCCTAGAAGAGGACAGTACCTGCAGGTTTTGCGGAGAAGAACCAGAAACACCCCACCTCATCTTGCTAGAGTGTTATGCTGTACAGAAGATTAAACACACTGGGATTACCCCAGCTGGCTGTGGAAGAAATATCTCGAACAGACCCACTGAAGATCCTGAAATTCCTAAAGGAACTACATCTTAAGGGGCTGCTATGAACAAGGAAACCTTGAGATAGCAGAAGAAGATGGGGTACAATAGATCTAATCAGGTCGCAGTACATCTGTCACCATCCACACCTACCATTACCAATGCTTAGTCGTTCTAGTCAATTTGTATGGCAAAAATATTGACAGTCAGTCAAAATTTATGAAAACTGGCTTAATCAGTCTATTTTCAAGGTCAGAACGTTAAAAAAGTGACATGTATCATAACATTTGACGTATCGGACTATTTGGAAGAATTTTAGTACATTTTCAAAGTCAACAGATTTTAAAACAGTAAAATTTTATGATAATTGATTCAACGGAGTATTTGCAGTTAATTTAGTCAATTTTTAAGGTCAAAACGTTACAAAAATAGTCAAATACATGAAAATTGACTTGACTTACTGTTTATAGTCATTATAATCAATTTTCAAGTCCCAAACGTTGAAAAACAGTAACATTTTACTAAAACTGCCTTACAGGACTATTTTGCAGTCATTTTAGCCAATTTTTTTTTTGACAATGCTGCTAAAATCCGCCAATAAAAAAATGTTAAAATCTGTCAATCCATCTGTCAAAAGTCACGTTCTGACGTTAAAACTGTCAAAAGTTGCTGTCCAAATTACAGTAAAAAAATATAGTTAAGAACTTATCAAATTTAAAGAAATTAAAATTGTTGTTTTGACTTAAACTGGCCATTTTAACTTTGTAACTGTCAACAGTGTTATTTTTGACGTTTCATTAAAAATGTAACTCAAAAGTTGTCAAAATGACGGAAAAAGCCAAAACAACTAATTTTTTTATCACTGTCAATTTTTGAAAAAAAAAATCAGTAATTTTGAAGACACCAACGTAAATGCTTTTCACATCAGATTCAGGAAAATTACTTCAAATTCGCCAATTTAAACTATGCCGTCAGGATTTAACAAAGCTATTGAGTAAAATATAAACAATCACCCTGTACATTAAAGTTTTTGTCCAACTTCAACCACTGTACAGTGTAATATACATATTTTATTGTTAATTCGCAAATTTACCCATATGATTTACTTACTATATTATCTGTTTCTTTATTATAGATTCAGTTTTAGAACGTAGGCCTAACTATAGAAGAAAGCCACCCAAAACCTTTAAAGAGGGTAAATGACATTTTTGCTATTTTTAAGTATTGGATTTAACGTAGGATTAGTGATTTCTGTGTATCACTGAATATTTTTACTCATTTCTTTAATTCGATTTAGAAGTCTTGATAGAGGTTCAAGGGATAAAGGTAGTCAGAAAACCGCATAAAAAGTAGTAGTTTTTAATTATCTGAAGAATTATTGGTTTTAGTATTTTATGTTTAGCTTCTTGTTGCTTGATATACTATAGTCTATCCGGCGAACCTACGGAGTAATAAAATTCGATGGACGGCAACTTTGGTCGACCCGCATTACACTGTAAAACAGGTACGTAAAAGTGAATCGAGACATGAGCCCTTATATTAGAGAGAGAAGAAGATATTATATTGTAAAACGGACCGGATATAGACCAATACTAATGGACGGGGCGGGTCTAATTTTCGCTTTTATTACTCCGTAGGTTCGCCGGATAGACTATAGAACACGTTTAGTTACCACTGACTAGTAAATTGCACCGTATGTTCATATGACACATAATCACTAACACTACATTCTCTTCTTGAATGCTTGTCGCCTCAATCTTTCTAAGGAAGGTTTTTTTTTGTAATTGTATGCTTTTATTTTGTTTTACTACATTACGACCACAAAAAAAGTGTGCAAACTTGACAAATTGTGTTAAGATAAAGTGATTCGAATGGCATTTTAAAATCTGATTGTTTGTTTGTTTAAAATATTTATACAAAGTTTTTAAATGGTTTAGTAGTTTTAAAAAAGGTTTTTTGAGAGGCTTTCAGTAGTATTTAGAGACCTCCAGTATTCTCAAAAGGTTTCTGGTAATTTTTGGGAGGCTTTGAATAGTATTTAAAGGCTTTTGGTCAATTTAAAAAAAAAAATATGGAAGGTTATGGAAGCTTCTGGCAAGTTTTGAGAGTCTTTCAGTAGTATTTACAGTTACAGGTCTCTGGCATCCCCAACATAATTATAGAGGTCTCTGCCAATTTTAAAAATTTTTGGAATGTTTAAAACACTTGCATACTTGTTTCTGGCAATTTTTGGGATTCCTTGAAGAGTATTTAGAGTAGTTACTGAGTGTACCAAATTTTGTAGTGTTTTTTAGGTTATTGGATAGTACATTGAATGAGGATTCCAAAAATGTGCTTAAAGCAGTCATTTTCTCACTCCAAGTGGGTTTTACAGGAAATTTTCTCCCTGACTGTCCTTTTAAACTGTGTTTCTGGCAGTTCAAACTTTGACACCGCTTCTCTCACCGACTGTACCAAATTTTGTAGTGTTTTTTTAGGTTATCGGATAAGAAATTGCATGAGGATTCCAAAAATGTGCTTAAAACAGTAATTTTCTCACTCTAAGTGGCTTTTACAGGCAATTTTGTCACTGACTGTCCTTTTAAATTGTGTTTCTAGCAGTTCAAGTTTTGACACCGCTTTTCTCACCGACTGTATCCAATTTTGTAGTGTTGTTTTAGGTTATTGGATAGGAAATTGAGTGAGGATTCCAAAAATGTGCTTAAAGCAGTCATTTTCTCACTCCAAGTGGTTTTTATAGGCGATTATGTCCCTGACTGTCCTTTCAAACTGTGTTTCTGGCAGTTCAAACTTTGACCCCGCTTTTCTTACTGACTGTACCAAATTTTGTAGCGTTTTTTAGGTTATTGGATAGAAAATTTAATGAGGATTCCAAAAATGTGCTTAAAACAGTCATTTTCTCACTCCAAGTGGGTATGACAGACCTTTTTGTCCCTGACTGTTCTTTTAAACTGTGTTTCTGACAGTTCCTACTTTGACACCGCTTTTCTACCTGACTGTACCAAATTTTATAGTGTTTTTTCAGGTTATTGGATAGGAAATTGCATGAGTATTTTGTCCCTGACTGTCCTTTTAAACTGTGTTTCTGGCAGTTCAAACTTTAACACCGCTTTTCTCAGCGACTGTACCAAATTCTGTAGGGTTTTTTTAGGTTATTGGATAGGAAACTGCATGAGAATTCAAAAATGTGATTAAAACTGTCACTTTCTCACTACAACTGGGTTTTACAAGCAATTTTGTCCCTAACTGTCTTCTTAAACTGTGTTTCTGGCAGTTCAAACTTTGACACCGCTTTTCTTACTGACTGTACCAAATTTTGTAGCGTTTTTTAGGTTATTGGATAGGAAATTGAATAAGGATTCCAAAAATGTGCTTAAAGCAGTAATTTTCTCACTCCAAGTGGCTTTTACAAGGAATTTTGTCCCTGACTGTCCTTTTAAACTGTGTTTCTGGCAGTTCAAACTTTAACACCGCTTTTCTCACCGACTGTACCAAATTCTGTAGGGTTTTTTAGGTTATTGGATAGGAAACTGCATGAGAATTCAAAAATGTGATTAAAACTGTCACTTTCTCACTACAACTGGGTTTTACAAGCAATTTTGTCCCTAACTGTCTTTTTAAACTGTGTTTCTGGCAGTTCAAACTTTGACACCGCTTTTCTTACTGACTGTACCAAATTTTGTAGCGTTTTTTAGGTTATTGGATAGGAAATTGAATAAGGATTCCAAAAATGTGCTTAAAGCAGTCTATTTCTCACTTCAAGTGGCTTTTATAGGCAATTTTGTCCCTGACTGTCCTTTTAAACTGTGTTTTTGACAGTTCAAACTTTGACACTGCATTTTTCACTGACTGTACCAAATTTTGCAGTGTTTTTATAAATTGTTGGATAGGAAATTGCATAAGAATTCCAAAAACGTGTTTGCAGTCATTTTCTCACTCCAAGTGGGTTTGACAAGCAGCTTTGTCCCTGACTATCAAATTGTCAAACTGTGCTCAAAATCAGGATTTAGAGAAGTGTTTCTGACATTTTTGAAAGCGGTCACGTGACTGTCTAGCTAAATTATTCTCCAAAAACCACGTCCCTAATGTCAAAAATATCAAAATTTGCATTACACACTAACACAGTTTTCTTACCATTTTCAACACATGAAATAGTAAAGAAAAGGGACAAAATGCTGAAAAAACGTTTTCACAAAAAAGTTCAGAAAATCCGTATTATTTCCGTACTCTTCTTAATTTTTGTTTGTTTTTCTGAATTACTTCTTTAACTTTTTTGATAAATTTAAGTTGGTTTTAAATAGCTTTTTCAAAGCAATGCTCTGCATGGTCCTAGAGATAGTAATGTCTTCTTCTAATATCTAAAAAAAAAGTATCTGTACACTTACAACCTACTTACCTAGTAATGCCATGAATTTTGCAATGCAATATGCAATAAAAATCTTCCTTATTGCTAGAATTTACTTGTAGTCTAACACCCAGTTCTAATTTGCACGCCTGAAACGTAAAAAATGCATGAAGAAAATTCCTGTTTAAACAAATTATTTGGAAAATTTTCCTGTTTTCAACCAAAACGCTGAATAAATGATAATTACCAACAATCAATCAAGCCACCATGACATCTGTTTGCACGTAGGAAGCTAAAACATGGTGGAATTTACGTTTGTAGAAACTAGAAAATTTACATTCATTTATTATGACTGTTTTTAAGTTTAAACAGAAATTTTCTTGCGTAGTACGCCCTAGATTACTGTGAAAAGTTACTTAAATCCATGTTCATCCACAGCTATCCGTTCTGGCGACTATTACATGTTCGATGATGTTGATGATGATGAACTGGATTTGCTTCCTGAAGAAACTTGCGATGATGACGAACAGACTGATATGCCTACAATGGGCGAAGTAAGTATATTTTTTCGTACTTATTTAATTAGTTATTTAATTTTAAATGAGTTTTTTTTAAGCATATTTTATTCAAACTTAGGTGAAGTTGAATGTTATTGCTGATTCAATTAACGACAAAAATTACTGCTGGCAGAAAAAAAATTAAAAAAATTTAAGAAACTAAATAAAATAAAAATATAAAAAGTAATAATAAGATACTAAATTTTTTTTAATTTTTATTTTTTTTATTTTTTTTTTCTTTTTTTTAGTTTTATTTTAATTTTTATTTTATTTTTTTTTTATTAAATTTTTAGAAACTTAACTTTTTCTGAGGCTGTATTTTTAAGGCGACCGTGAGAATCTCGCCATGAGATTGGGGTGTATTGTGGGCTGCCTGAAATATGAGAGATTCAATCTCTCATGGTCCAGACCAGTAGAGAATCTCATCCCATACCGTTAAAACGGTTTATCTACTGTTTTTGTAGTTCTTCTACCGTTCCCCTGTTTTTTTTGTATATAATCTACCGTTTTTAATTACGTTATTGCCATTATGTCGGTTGTGAAACTTTTCATATACTTTTTCAGTTTGTTGAATAGGAAATTTAATTAGGAATCTAAAAATGCGCTTAAAACAGTCTAAACAGTCTTCTTAAATCACGTGACAACTGTCACTAACGTCAAAACTGTCAAGCTATGCTCTAAAGTTGCAAAAATCAGGATTTAAAAACGTTTTCTTGCAGTCTTTGATATAAAACGCGTTTCTGAGATTTATGAGCGTTATTTTGCCAAATGTCACGTGACCGTCTAGCTAAATAGTGTCCTACAATCACGTCACAACTGCCACTAACGTCAAAACTGTCAAACCATGCTCAAAAGTTGCAAAAATCAGGATTTAAAAACGTTTTCTTGCAGTTTTTGATATAAAACGTGTTTCTGAGATTTATGACAGTTATTTTGCCAATTGTCACGTGACCAACTAACTAAATAGTATTCTACAATCACGTGACAACTGTCATTAACGTCAAAACTGTCAAACCATGCTCAAAAGTTGCATAAATCAGGATTTAAAAACGTTTCCTTGTAGTATTTGATATAGAACGTGTTTCTGAGATTTATGACAGTTATTTTGATAATTATCACGTGACGTCTAGCTAAATAGTATTCTACCATCACGTGACAACTGTTATTAACGTCAAAACTGTCAAACCATGCTCAAAAGTTGCAAAAATCAGGATTTAAAAACGTTTTCTTGCAGTATTTGATATAAAACGCGTTTCTGAGATTTATGACAGTTATTTTGCCAATTGTCACGTGACCGTCTAGCTAAGTAGTGTTCTACAATCACGTGACAACTGTCACTAATGTCAAAACTGTCAAACCATGCTTTAAAGTTGCAAAAATCAGAGTTTAGGAACGTTTCCTTGCAGTATTTGATATAAAACGTGTTTCTGAAATTTATGACAGTTATTTTGCCAATTGTCACGTGACCCTCTAGCTAAGTAGTGTTCTACAATCACGTGACAACTGTCACTAATGTCAAAACTGCCAAACCATGCTTTAAAGTTGCAAAAATCAGAGTTTAGGAACGTTTCCTTGCAGTATTTGATATAAAACGTATTTCTGGGATTTATGACAGTTATTTTGCCAATTGTCACGTGACCCTCTAGCTAAGTAGTGTTCTACAATCACGTGACAACTGTCACTAATGTCAAAACTGTCAAACCATGCTTTAAAGTTGCAAAAATCAGAGTTTAGGAACGTTTTCTTGCAGTTTTTGATATAAAACGTGCTACTGAGATTTCTGACAGTTATTTTGACAATTATCACGTGACGTCTAGCTAAATAGTGTCTTACAATCACGTGACAACTGTCACTAACGTCAAAACTGTCAAACCATGCTCAAAAGTTGCAAAAATCTGGATTTAAAAACGTTTTCTTGCAGTTTTTGATATAAAACGCGTTTCATAGATTTATGACAGTTATTTTGCCAATTGTCACGTGACGTCTAGCTAAATAGTGTTCTAAAATCACGTGACAACTGTCACTAACGTCAAAACTGTCAAACCATGCTCTAAAGTTGCAAAAATCAGGGTTTAGGAACGTTTCCTTACAGTATTTGACATAAAACGTGTTTCTGTGATTTCTGACAATTATTTTGCCAATTGTCACGTGACGTCTAGCTAAATAAGGTCCTTCAATCACGTGACAACTGTCACTAACGTCATAGTATAGTAGACCCAAAAAAATCCTTAATTTTGACTAAATTTCCATGCACTTTTCCAAGAAAATCGTCCATAACTCGCTTATTTGAAACACCCTGTATAAAATCACCGTATAACAAAAGAAAGATAATAAATGGGGCTATCAGGTGACGTCAGGCGGGTACGGCTAAGTTGCCCTGTTTAGCCGCTAGAGGGCGTCAAATTTGACTCACGTTTTTTGCTCAATATCTCAGGAACGTTTTAAGTTAGAGGTCTGAAATTGTTACGTTTGGGGTGCAACTTTTACCTTCTATACACATTTTCGGTACCATGCTTCCCCGTTAACTATCGTGCGGAAAAGTACCACTTTCCGCACTTGTTAGGTAAATCACTATTTCAATTTCACACCATGTTAGAGACTTGGGTTTTGGAATTGTAATTTTTGGACACCAATGTCACTTACCTTATTTGGGTGAATTTCGTGAAACAAAATACACCACTCAAAGTGGAATTTCACTATGTCACTGACGATTTTGGT
Source organism: Ips typographus (assembly GCF_016097725.1). NCBI lineage: Eukaryota > Metazoa > Arthropoda > Insecta > Coleoptera > Curculionidae > Ips > Ips typographus. The sequence continues at coordinate 1,957,466 of NC_138430.1, read as the reverse complement.
GGGTTTATAGTTTCTGAATGCAACGTTTAAAACCGACGTGGCAACAGTGTTGCGTGAACGAAGAAAAAGCATGAAAAGACGTTCGAGCGTGCCTTTGGCTAGAAAAAAATCGGCCAGATCCACCATGTCTGCCCCTCTGCCCGCACCGACAGTGAGTTACCAAAAAATATGACGTCGTTGATGCGCTTTTATTTATTTTTTCGCTTATTGCGCACCCAAAACTAACGCTTGCTAAAGCACAAGAGCTTTGGGTTAACCGGTGAAGTGATTCTAGTTGTTTTGATCTTCGGTGGTGGATTTTCTAAAACGTTTAGTGTCTCAATTCACTATTCGAGCTTGAAACAAGAAAATTGTCTATATTTGGTCAAATTATCAAGTTTTCAATGTCAGAACATGAAAAATGCGCTATTGATGGAATTTTTAAGTCAATTCTCTAGCTTGAAACAATAAAATATGAATATTGTATCAACTTTTCAAGTTTCAATGACAAAATGTGAAAAACGCTTTATTGAACAAGTTTCCAAGTGAGTTCACCAGCCTGAAACAAGAAAATATGCAAATTGCCTTTGTGGTCAAATGATTAAGTCAAGTTTCAGATTCGTATAGTAAATTTGGTTAGATTATCAACTTTTCAAGCCAAATTTCAAGTTTCAAATGTCGAAACTCGAAAAATGCCTTGTTTATCAAGTTTTCAAGTCAATTTTCAGATTTTTAATGTAAATTTTACCAACTTTTCAAGTTTTAAAGGTGTTCTTCAGTTCTCCAGCTTGAAACAAGTAAATATACAAATTTTCTACATATATGGTCAAATTATCAAGTCTGAAAAGTAAATTTCATCAAATTTTCAAATGTCAAAGTTTAAAAAAGGCTTTATTAGTCAAGTTTGTCAATTTTTAGATTTGTTACAGAAATTTCAAATTATCAACAAGTTTTACGTGAAAAGCGTTTTATTGATCAAGTTTCAAAGTGAATTCCAGTAAATTTGGTCAAATTATCAACTTTTCAAGTAGCAAATCTCAAAACATTTGACTAGAAAACAGAACAGTTTCCAGTCTGTCAATCTTCAAGTTTGTAATGTAAATGTGATAAAATTATCAACTTCTCAAGTCAATTTTTCAGTTTGAAACAAGAAAATGTGAAAATTGTATGTTTGAGCAAATTATCAGATTTGTGATATAAATTTGGTCAAATTATCAGCTTCTCAAGTGAATTATTAAGTTTCAAATATCAAAACAGGAAAAATGCCTTACTGCTCAAGTTTTCAAATCAATTTTCCAACTTGAAACAAGAAAATATGATGATCGTATGTTGGATCAAACTATCAAGTCAGTTTGTAATGTTAATTTCATAAAATGAGGAACTTTCCAAATGACAAACCATGAATAATGCCTTTTTGATGAAGTTTGACTTGAAAATGTAAAAATTATCAACTTTTCAAGTTTCAAATATCAAGTTATAAAAAATTAAATGCTTTATTGTTGTTCACGTTTTCAAGCTCTCACATTTTTCTGTTTTGAGTAAAAGTAAGTTGTAAATTTGATAAATTCCAGTTTTCAAGTCAATTCTCCAGCTTGAAACAAGAAAATATGAAAATTGACTTTATAGCCAAATTTTTAAGTCAATTATTAACCTTTCAAGTTTTAAATGTCACATCATTAAAAATGCCTTGTTGATCAAGTTTTTAAGTCAATTCTCCAGCTTGAAACAAGAAAATGTCTATTATTTGGTCTTAAAAGTAAATTTCATCAAATAATCAACTTTTCAAGTCAATTTTTAAGTTTAAAATGTAAAAACTTAGAAAAAGGCTTGTTGGTCAAGTTTTCAAGTCAATTTCTGCATCTTGATAAAAGAAAATGTGAAAATGGGCTATATGGTCAAATTAACAAGTCAATTTTCAGGTAAATCAAGTTTCAAACGTCAACACTTAAAAATGCCTTATTGATCAAGTTTGCAAGTTGTTGTTCTACTCAATTATCCAGCTTGAAATAAAAAAATGTGAAAATTGTGGATTTGGTCAAATTTTCAATCAATTTGCAGGTTTTTAATGTGAATTTGATAGAATTATCAACTTTTCAAGTCAAACTTCAAGTAACAAAATGATTTTTTATTTCGTAAATACTTTGGTATAGTAAAAAACATGTGATTATCAAGTCTATGCCACCCTGTATAATTCCAGACCTGTCAAGAAAGACGTTATTTGACCGGAAGAACTATTTGTAGATAAAATGTTTAGTGACACTGATGGTATATTGCTGAACCCTTGCATGTAGCATTTGCTGTCAAAATGTTTTGTCACTCTCTTTTAGCTGCAGTAGAAGTAAGTTGCTCTCCCTCTTTCTGCAGTTAATTGTAAATAGCTCAGCTTTATTTAGTTTAATGCCTTTTGAAGTAAAGTGTCCTCAAATCAATACCAAAGCATATTCAAGCTAATTTGGTAATTTAGGTGGAAGAACCAACATCTAAGAGTGTTACCATTAAAGAAGATCCGCAACCCAGCACCAGCAAGGATGAGGAACTTAGTGAAATAGCGCCACCTAGTAAGTTTCCCATTTTTATTTTTATCAAACTCCTTCCTATACAACTATCCTTTATTGTATTGCCCAAAATATGTTTATTTTTAGGAGAATACAGTTTATTCCAAAAATCCGTTCACTGGCTCGTGTTTATCTGGGCATTTATTGAGAGCGGTATGATCAGTCTAACTCATTTCCTGAACCGATACTCGAGGGACTACCGTTATGTGCTTAAAACGTTAGGAAAGGAGAGAAAAATGCTGAAAGTACGTAGTTATGCTGAATTTGAACGTTTTATTGACTGGCAGGCATTTTAGGAAAACACCCAATACGATGTGGGTATCAGGATGGGCTCGAACCAACTTTGGCATCCTGCCGGGTCCTTCCATGATTTGATGCGACAATCGACGTAAGTTTGCTTTTTTTAACAACCATTTATAACTAGTGATGGGTAAATTACCGGTAAAGTAAATATTTTAGTTTACCAGGAGAATTTGACCAGTAAATTACCAGTAAATTAATGATAAATTAGAAATACTTTGAGGATTCTGGCAGTTCATACTTTGACATCGCTTTTCTCGGTGGCTGTACCAAAATGTAGTGTTTTTTTCACGTTATTGGATAAGAAATTTAATGAGGATTCCAAAAATGTGCTTGAAACAGTCATTTTCTCACTCCAAGTGGGTTTTACAAGCTGTTTTGTCCCTGACTGTTCTTTCAAACTGTGTTTCTGTCAGTTTAGACTTGGAAACCGCTTTTCTTCCTGACTGTTCCAAATTTGTAGTGTTTTTTCTTGTTATTGGAAAGGAAATTTAATGAGGATTCTAAAAATGTGCTTAAAACTGTCATTTTCTCACTACAAGTGGGTTTTACAAGCTGTTTTGCCCCTGACTGTTCTTTCAAACTATGTTTCTGTCAGTTTAGACTTGGACACCGCTTTTCTTCCTGACTGTTCCAAATTTGTAGTGTTTTTTCATGTTATTAGAAAAGAAATTTAATGAGGATTCCAAAAATGTGCTTAAAACTGTCATTTTCTCACTCCAAGTGGGCTTTACAGACAATTTTGTCCCTGACTGTCCTTTCAAATTGTGTTTCTGGCAGTTCAAATTTTGACACCACTTTTCTTCCTGACTGTACCAATTTTGTAGTGTTTTTGCAGGTTATTGGATAGGAAATTTAATGAGGATTCCAAAAATGTGCTTGAAACTGTCATTTTCTCACTCCAAGTGGGCTCTACAGACAATTTTGTCCCTGACTGTCCTTTCAAATTGTGTTTCTGGCAGTTCAAATTTTGACACCACTTTTCTTCCTGACTGTACCAAATTTGTAGTGTTTTTTCATGTTATTGGAAAGGAAATTGAATGAGGATTCCAAAAATGTGCTTAAAACTGTCATTTTCTCACTCCAAGTGGGCTTTACAGACAATTTTGTCCCTGACTGTCCTTTCAAATTGTGTTTCTGGCAGTTCAAATTTTGACACCACTTTTCTTCCTGACTGTACCAATTTTGTAGTGTTTTTGCAGGTTATTGGATAGGAAATTTAATGAGGATTCCAAAAATGTGCTTAAAACTGTCATTTTCTCACTCCAAGTGGGTTTTACAAGCTGTTTTGCCCCTGACTGTTCTTTCAAACTGTGTTTCTGTCAGTTTAGATTTGGACACCGCTTTTCTTCCTGACTGTACCAAATTTGTAGTGTTTTTTCATGTTATTGGAAAGGAAATTTAATGAGGATTCCAAAAATGTGCTTAAAACTGTCATTTTCTCACTCCAAGTGGGTTTTACAAGCTGTTTTGTCCTTGACTGTTCTTTCAAACTGTGTTTCTGACAGTTCAAACTTTGACACCGCTTTTCTCATTGACTATACTAGATTTTGTAGTGTTTTTCCATGTTATTGGACAGGAAATTTAATGAGGATTCCAAAAATGTGCTTAAAACTGTCATTTTCTCACTCCAAGTGGGCTTTACAGACAATTTTGTCCCTGACTGTCCTTTCAAATTGTGTTTCTGGCAGTTCAAATTTTGACACCACTTTTCTTCCTGACTGTACCAAATTTGTAATGTTTTTTCATGTTAGTGGAAAGGGAATTTAATGAGGATTTCGAAAATGTGCTTGAAACTGTCATTTTCTCACTCCAAGTGGGTTTTACAAGCTTTTTTGTCCCTGACTGTTCTTTCAAACTGTGTTTCTGTCAGTTTTGACTTGGACACCGCTTTTCTTCCTGACTGTACCAAATTTGTAGTGTTTTTTCATGTTATTGGAAAGGGAATTTAATGAGGATTTCGAAAATGTGCTTAAAACTGTCATTTTCTCACTCCAAGTGGGTTTTACAGACAATTTTTGTCCCTGACTGTTCTTTCAAACTGTGTTTCTGGCAGTTCAAACTTTGACACCACCTTTTTTCCTGACTGTACCAAATTTTATAATGTTTTTGCAGGTTATTGGATAGGAAATTTAATAAGGATTCCAAAAATGTACTTAAAACAGTAATTTTCTCACTCCAAGTGGGTTTGACAAGCAACTGACTGTCAAACTGTGCTCAAAAGTTGCATAAATCAGAGTTTAGAAAAGTTTTCTTGCAGTATTCGATACAAAACGTGTTTCTGAGTTTAACACAGTTATTTTGACAGTGGTCACGTGACTGCCTAGCTAAATTAGTTTCCAAAAACTACGTGATATCTGTCCTTAATGTCAAAACTTGTCTAGAATTTGCAAGAATTACAGTTTAACACAGGTTTTGAAACAATACGTGTTCACGATTTGCGTCATTTTTCTCATCTCAAAAACGTAATAAGATAATAAAAAAAAGTGACAAAAAGCTGAAAATGCAATTTCTTCTTCAAATACTTTTTTATAAAAATAGATATTTTATTAAATAATGTTCAACCAAAATCTGAAAAAAACAATAAATAACAATTGGAAACAGCCCTTTATTCAGTCTTCAGTTTTCAGGATTTTATTTTGATAATATATGGGAAATAAGTATTTTAATGAGAAATTAATGACAGCCATGACAGGAAAATTATTATCTTTCAAGCAAATTTTAATTAGACTTAGATTTACTGGTAAATTTTCCTGTCACACTGAATGTTACGTTACCTTACCGGTAAATTTACTTCCATCACTATTTATAATGAGAATTGAAAATGTAGTTTTGAGAGTGTCTGAGTCTGATAGCACAGCAGTATAATAGTAACTTAGTGTAGACAGTAGGTTTTTTTGATTGGCTAGCGAGGATTCACCTGCATCTTCAGTAATGGGGGTGTTCAGCTCTTCAGATTCGTATAGACAGGGCGTGCTCGCCGAAAGGTCTGTTTTAATATAACCTTTCAATTTTTAACCACCTTTTTTAACATCGTACCTCACAACAAGATTTTTTTCACCCTCAAATCATCACATTGCTAGAAAAAAATCAATACCATCCTAATGATTGTAATTTCCGTTGTTTGGCGGTATGTGCGTGTCTTATAGGACCACTTCGGTGCTGAGCAGCGGAGTTTGCGATGATAAATGCTCAAATAGCGCGGAAACTGGCACAAAAGTCCTGGCATCACTTCCTTGTTACTGTTATGAAGAGGAGAGGTATTGAACACCTTCACAATTCTCGTTACAATGCAATCAAACTGCTTTACATTGCTTATTAAGGATATTTTAACATTTTAGGATGTTAGTTGTTTTTATTTCTTTTCCTTTAATATGGACAAATTAAGTACTTTTCAAATTTCGACCAAAAATCAAACTTGCTGACGTTTATACGAAACTGTCCTGATTAGATTTAAATTGATTATTTCGTGGCCAGTATGACGTAGCTAGCTTTGAGCGTTGCTATTGGACGGAATAATCTCCACCTTTTATTGTGACGTTTGACATGTTTGACGTTCCGATTTCGGTTAGGTTGACTGTTGTATTTGTAGGGTTAGGTTCAAAACTAGAACAAGAAGCGCTTAGAGAAAAAAGAAAGCAAAACTCTTCTAGGAAGCTTTTTAGACAGTTTCAAAAGATTTTAAAGGATTCTATGCTGTTTCAGGAGCATTTTGAAGCTTCTAGATACTGTGGGAAGCTTTTGAAGTTTCTATAGTGTTTTGGAAGCTTCTGAAATCTTTTTGGACTACTCCAGGAGCATTTCGAAGGTTTTTGGACAGTTTGAAGAACATATTGACAGTTCTGGACTGCTGTAGAAGCATTTGGAAATTTTAAAAATTGGTCTAAGCTCTTAAACTGCTCTAGAATCATACGGAAGCTTTTAGACTGTTTTGAAAGCTTTTAAACTATTTGAAGACCATTTGGAAGCTCCTAGCCTGTTCTAGAAGCTTTTGGAAACCTCCATGCTGCTTCAGGACCATTTTTGGAAGCTTCTAGACACTATTTTGAATGCTTTTCAAGTTTCTATAGTGTTTTAAAGCTTCTGAAATCTTTTTGCACTACTCCAGGAGCATTTCGAAGGTTTTTGGACAGTTTGAAGAACATATTGACAGTTCTGGACTGCTGTAGAAGCATTTGGAAATTTTAAAAATTGTTCTAAGCTCTTAAACTGCTCTAGAATCATACGGAAGCTTTTAGACTGTTTTGAAAGCTTTTAAACTATTTGAAGACCATTTGGAAGCTCCTAGCCTGTTCTAGAAGCTTTTGGAAACCTCCATGCTGCTTCAGGACCATTTTTGGAAGCTTCTAGACACTATTTTGAATGCTTTTCAAGTTTCTATAGTGCTTTAAAGCTTCTGAAATCTTTTTGGACTACTCCAGGAGCATTTCGAAGGTTTTTGGACAGTTTGAAGAACATATTGACAGTTCTGGACTGATTTAGAAGCATTTGGAAATTTTACAAATTGTTCTAAGCTCTTAAACTGCTCTAGAATCATACGGAAGCTTTTAGACTGTTTTGAAAGCTTTTAAACTATTTGAAGACCATTTGGAAGCTTTTAGCCTGTTCTAGAAGCTTTTGGAAACCTCCATGCTGCTTCAGGACCATTTTTGGAAGCTTCCAGACACTATTTTGAACGCTTTTCGAGTTTCTATAGTGTTTTAAAGCTTCTGAAATCTTTTTAGACTACTCCAGGAGCATTTCGAAGGTTTTTGGACAGTTTAAGGAGCATATTGACAGTTCTGGACTGCTGTAGAAGAATTTGGAAATTTTAAAAATTGTTCCAAGCCCTTTAAACTGCTCTAGAATCATACGAAAGCTTTTGGACTGTTTTGAAAGCTTTTAAACTATTTGAAGACCATTTGGAAGCTTTTAGCCTGTTCTAGAAGCTTTTGGAAACCTCCATGCTGCTTCAGGGCCATTTTTGGAAGCTTCTAGACACTATTTTGGACGCTTTTCAAGTTTCTATAGTGTTTTAAAGCTTCTGAAATCTTTTCGGACTACTTCAAGAGCATTTCGAAGGTTTTTGGACAGTTTAAAGAGCATATTGACAGTTCTGGACTGCTTTAGAAGCATTTGGAAATTTTAGACGCTTCTATAGAAATTATTGTATTACTTTTCAAGTGCCCTACAATCATAGGGAAGCTTCTAGACTATTTTGAAAGCTTTTAGACTAGTTAGAGCATTTGGAGGCTCTTTAGACTGTTTCATAGAGTCTTGAAAGCTTCTATGCTGCTTCAGGAGCATTTGGGAGCTTCTAGACACTGTTTTGGAAGCTTTTGGAGTTTCTAGTGTATTTTAAAGCTTATGAAATCTTTTTAGACTACTTCAAGAGCACTTGGGAGGTTTTAGAACAGTTTAAAGAGCATATTGAAGGTTCTGGACTGATTTAGAGACAACTGGAAATCTTAGTTTTCCAACTGCTCCAGAATCATACGGAAGCTTCTAGACTGTTTTGAAATCTTTTGAAAGCTTCTAGACTAATTGAAGGAACAGACACCATTATGATGAATTGGTCAACTAAAGCTGACAGATCTAAACCGATTTTGGAATACCAAAAACATCACTCAGCACTATAAGCAACAACATGTACCTGATTGTTTTAAAAATTTGTCTATTATTACAAGAAAAGAAATAATAGAGTTTCGATATTACTGAGATTTGCAAGCCGAACCGATTTTTGTTCAAAACGTTTGCAATTCAGTTTGTGTCAGTACATTTTAGATTTTTAGACATTTTTTCACTAAAATAATAATTAATGAGTCGTAAAGATTAATTCCGCTAATATTATCGTTTATCAAGATTGTTATGGTGGAAGTACAGGGTGATTGGTTACATTTGCTCTTATCCTTATCTCTTGAACTATTGACTGTTAAAGTACAGGACCTGAAGGTTTTGCAGGATTTAGTTTGCAATATACCGGGTGGATCAAAAAAGCTATAAGACACAAAGTTAAGTTTTTTAAATGAATATTCCATCCTATTATTTGATATTCTGATTCCCACTATTATTTGCAATATTTTCCATGTTTAGTGTTATACCATACCTAACTTTTCGGTAGCGTGACATTGCTACTATACAGGGTGTCCGGAAAATACGTGTACAACGTTTGACGACAGACTCCTGACGTCAAAATATGTCGATCTAAGCCGACTTAGTTATATCCAAAATTGTCTCGTTTAGCCGGTAGAGGGCGTCAAAAATTTGTAAAAATATTGGTTTTTTACTAAATTACGTGAAAACCTGCTAATGGATTTTAATGAATTTTAGTATGTAGACTAATACTATAAAATGACGTTTTCTAGTAGTATAGTCACCGGCTGTAAATAAGTGGAAGTGTTATAAAAGTGATATAATACGTCAACATTTCTCCTCATTTTTTATATGAACGGCGTTATGACAACCCAGATATTTTTGTCGAGTGACCGGAAGTATTTTGAAGCTATTTTACCTCTTTAATATTTCCCGGTGGATGAGCTGTTTCGCCGGAAAAAAAAAATTTACAATTACCTCCATACATCAAAGTAGGTATAATAAAGTTGAAATTATTTATTGTAAGAAACTAAGTAAACCAAAAACATTACTTAAGCAAATGTGTAAAATGACCGCCATCTTGCTGAATACACTTATCAATACTCTTTAAGAAATGAAATTGTACCCAATATTTTTACAAATTTTTGACGCCCTCTACCGGCTAAACGAGACAATTTTGGATATAACTAAGTCGGCTTAGATCGACATATTTTGACTTCAGGAGTCTGTCGTCAAACGTTGTACACGTATTTTCCGGACACCCTGTATATGCTATACAGGGTGGTCAAAAGACAATTTCAAATGCTACAAATTGGCATATTGAACTACCCTGTAACTGTCAAAATAACCGAGTTATGGGCTGTCAAAGTGAAAACTGTCAAATTCAAACTTTACAGCAAACAACTCAGCTTTAACAGTAAATAACTCAGTTATTCGACATTTTAGGAAAAAACACTATACAGGGTGGTCAAAAGAGATGTTGAAGGGCTACAAATTGGTATATTGAACCACCCCGTAATTGTCAAAATAACCGAGTTATTGACAATACAATGGAGTAGTTTACAGGGTGATTCATTGAATTTTTAACATCCTCGTAAATTGTTTAATTTTTAATTTATCAAAAAATTACCAAAAATGGATCTTGTAGATATTTGCGTCTACTTTATTCTTAGATAATCCATCAATATACAGGGTGTCCCAAATTCGAGCAACAAACCAAACTTATAATTTTTCAAATGGGATGACAAATTTTTTATTTGATTTTTGGAATCTACGTCAAATTCTAGGCCTACTCGATGTAAAATGTTTGTATCAATATTCAATTGTTTTTGCTCTAGCAGCCTTACTTTGACCATCCCCCTCGAAAGCAGAAATTTCCAATTTGAGCAAAATTTTGGTGCACTTTTCCAGAAAATCGTCCATAACTCGTTTATTTGAAACACCCTGTATAAAACCACCGTGTAACGAAAGAAAGCTAATGAATGGGGCTATCACATGACGTCGAGTGGCCATGGGTGAGTTGCCCCGTTTAGCCGTTAGAGAGCGTCAAAGTTGACTTTAGTTTTTTGCAGTTTTTGCTCAATATCTCAAGAACGTTTCAGGTTAGAGGTCTGAAATTTTTACCACAAATGCACTTTGATGGGATGCAACTTTTACCTTCAATACACTTTTTTGGTATCAGGCACCGTTTCACCTTGAAAAATTAAAAACTAGATTTGTCAAGATATTGCAAGGGTGATACATTTTGATTTTTTTCAGAAAATTTTTTATTTTCAAAATTAACCCCAACTGCCGAAATACCTTCAGGTTAATAGTACAAAAATGACGTAAAGTGTCATTTGTCTAAATGTCATTTCGCAAGGGTGCCACGCCTTAAAAAGTGTCAAAATTGACATCATTTCCAGGTCTTCTCCGAAACGGTGCCAGTTAGAGCAAAATGGACGTTAGATTTGTGTTCCCCAGGTTGAAATTAGTTGAAAAAGTCACTTTGATTGAGCAAAATCCAAAATGGTCGCCGTTAGTATAGTAGGTCCAAAAAATCCCTAATTCAGACTAAATTTCCGTGCACTTTTTCAGAAAATCGTCCATAACACCTTTATTTGAAACACCCTGTATAAAACCACAGTATAACAAACGGAAGCTAATGAATGGGGCTATCACGTGACGTTGAGCGGGCACGGCTAAGTTGCTCCGTTTAGCCGCTAGAGTGCGTCAAAGTTGACTTTGTTTGAGTTTTTTGTAGTTTTTGCTCAATGTCTCAGAAACGTGTCCAATATTAGGTGGGGACTATTTGCTGGCCAGCTTATAGTTCCAAATTTCGAAAGCTTGTAAAGTGTTGAGGTTAGGTATATAACATTAAATATGGAAAATATTAAAAAGTAAATCCTGCAGAACCTTCAGGTCGTGGACTTTCATATTTGACATTTTTTGATAAAATCAACAGTTGATGAGATAAGGATAAGAGCAAATGTCTGAGCAAATCACCCTGTACAACTTTCTGGACATTTTTTTCGCGCATATTGTTTTAGTCTTTGCGTCTCATATTAGTTCACCATTTTAAGAAAAAATCAATTTTTGAGCCACGTTAACTAAATATTTTTCACTATTCACAGTGTCGGAACAGAATATTTTTAGATCAAATAATTTCCTAATTACGTGTCAAAATTTGTACTGTCCGTTAATTGGTAATTAATTTGAAGAAATTAAAATATTATGCTGATGATGCAGTGATCATCTCGGAAGACGCAGAGACTTCTGTTTAAATTCCCACAAATAGCAGAAACGTTCAAAATGCAAAAAGAAAACCAAAATCCCTCACAGCATCTAGAGAACCGAGAAGAAAGAAGAAGATCAGAGTGTAGAACAAGTGATGTCTTCCAAATATCTAGAAGCAAACATGACAAGCAATAGGAACCTAAAAGATGAAGTGAAAGCCCAAACAACAAAGGCACCATTAATATCAGAATACCTGAGAGATTTAATCTGGCGGAATAATCATAAGAACTCTAGGAATAAGGTCAGAATATACACACAAGCAAACGAACAAACGACTTTTAAGAACAACAGAAATGCGAACACTAAGATCAATAACAGGACGGAAGAAATAAGGAAAATATGTGAGATCCAAGATGTAGTGAGATGAGGAAAAAGCCGAAGAAGAGAATGGAGACGTGGACAGAATGCCAGATGATCAGCTGGTAAAGAGAAAAACCAAATACGTCTCGACCTCCTGGACAACCACCTATAAGATGGTATGCAAGCTGGTCTTTAGCATCCCAACTGCTCCTGGCTGATCATTGATGGATACACAGGACTCAGTCCTAACGTAAGGAGAAGAAGATTTTGAGGAAAAACGTGCTAACAATAAGTACTGTCGATGAGTTATCGCGTGGCGATTTAGACTTTTCTTCCCTGCTCTTTTTGGTTTGCTCCTATTCCAGAGCTGTCGACAAATGAGGAGTTTTGGACGATCAATTTGAGTTGAACTGGATAGGAAAGAGCCTATTGCCTAAGCCTATTGTACCCCCCGTTACTATAGGATCTGAGGGCTGAGGCTAGTCTCATCACAGTTCCTCTTTCAGCTCCCCATCGTTGATGATCCTGCTACCAAACAAGTTGGTCCTTTTGTGACTGAATCACATTCACACATCAGAAGTTCAGGAGTTTCTTCCTCATCCCCACAGAATCTGCAGTCTCCGTGGTTGTTGGAAACTCATTACTCCTTTCCCGGTTTGAACCTCCAAGAAGTTTCTTAGGATGCCTTAGTCCAGTGAGTTGTTCCCAGAGCTTGGCTCTTTCGTGTTCCTCCTACAATTTGAACTCGTGTTTACAGGTGACATCCCCCAAGCCGTGAAAGAGTTCTGGTCTCGTAAAAAGAGTCTCAGTCCCTTTTTTAGCCAGAATGTTGGAGAACCCAGACAAGGTCACTTTATTATCTCCCTCAGCGCTGTTATTGGTCAGAATTGCAATATCCTGCTTGCGATAGCCGTTGTCAATGCTGAACTGAGCGCATCTTTCTTCATCTGTATTTACCCATTGGCTCCGAGTATTTGGTTCTTGGCCCAAACACTCATGTTCCCTTGTATGTCCTGAACAAAGTTAAATTTCCTGATAGTTTCATACATCAGATGTAGAATGTTTTTTGATATCCAAGCTCTCCTTACCAGCAATCCTCCTCCAACTCCGTTCCTAGCTATTCTAAGCAAAGCTGCCTCAGCGGCTCCCTGCACCGTGAGGTCAACCATGACCTCCATTGCCGCTGTGGGACATATTCTCATGGCTCCTGTTATGCCTAGGCATTTGCTAAGTGTATGCCTAGCAGTAGCTTGTCTGTAGCTCATCTTCGAATGCTTGGGTTACAACCCCAGGTCTTTACTGCGGTCAGGATAAAAAATCCTTTGATGAAACCCAGAAGACAGAGCCAGAGAATTGGGTGCAGCCGATTGGCAGGTAGAAGGAGGACTCTTTGAACTTAATGGGTAAACCTGAGCCTAACCTAACCAATCCAGAGAAGAAAGAATTGTTTGGCATTATGTAAATTCTTCAATTTAGCTTTGAATTAGATGAATCACTAGAATTAGGTTGTCCAACGGTTTAGGAAAGGAAATCTTTGGAACAACCCAGTCTTGAGAGTGATTGTCTTAACAAAATAAATACTAATAGTCATTAATGGAGATACTATCATAAATCAAAGTTAGGGAAACTCTGATCTCTACTCTGTATCTGGCATCAAAAAAATATTTCAAAAAGTCTTAATTATCAAGAGAACAGAACGTGGTTCAAAAATTGGTTTCTTCCATTATTACTTCACTGTGAAACTGTCGTAAATCCATACTTTACACGTTAATGGATTGACGACTCGAATGCAAGTAGTTCGTGAAGTAGGTGGCTGTATGCCTTGTGTATGTTGGCTGTGTAGGCGCAAGGCGAGTGTTCTCACCGTCCCTGAAATACGAATACTGGCACCAAGTTTGGAAAGAGGACTGGATTCGTCGTGCTGCTCCAGGTAACCGGCACCAAGCCCTACTTTTCGGTGTGCTTTACGTCTAGCATCGAATGCATTGGCAGCTCTTTTGGTGTTTTGATGTTTTTTCCAGGACTGTAGAATAATGTTCAATTGCTTACAAACTTTTTTAGTGATGGGTGTATTACTGGGAAAGTACATATTTTTACCGGCAAAATTTGACCGGTAAATTACTAGTAAATTATGGTAAATTACAAATACTGTCTTTCTGGTAGTTCATATTTTGACACCGCTTTGCTCCCTGACTGTACCAAATTTTGTAGTACTTTTTTCAGGTTATTGGATAGGAAATTTAATGAGGATTCCAAAAATGTTCTTAAAACAGTCATTTTCTCACTCCAAGTGGGTTTTACAAACCTTTTTGTCCCTGACTGTTCTTTTAAACTGTGTTTCTGACAGTTCCAACTTTGACACCGCTTTTCTACCTGACTGTACCAAATTTTGTAGTACTTTTTTCAGGTTATTGGATAGGAAATTTAATGAGGATTCCAAAAATGTTCTTAAAACAGTCATTTTCTCACTCCAAGTGGGTTTTACAAACCTTTTTGTCCCTGACTGTTCTTTTAAACTGTGTTTCTGACAGTTCCAACTTTGACACCGCTTTTCTACCTGACTGTACCAAATTTTGTAGTACTTTTTTCAGGTTATTGGATAGGAAATTTAATGAGGATTCCAAAAATGTTCTTAAAACAGTCATTTTCTCACTCCAAGTGGGTTTTACAGACCTTTTTGTCCCTGACTGTTCTTTTAAACTGTGTTTCTGACAGTTCCAACTTTGACACCGCTTTTCTACCTGACTGTACCAAATTTTGTAGTGTTTTTTTAGGTTATTGGATAGGAAATTTAATCAGGATTCCAAAAATGTTCTTAAAACAGTGATTTTCTCACTTCAACTGGGTTTTACAGGCGATTTTGTCCTGACTGTGTTTTGAAATTGTGTTTCTAGCAGTTCAAGCTTTGACACCGCTTTTCTCCCTGACTGTACCAAATTTTGTAGTACTTTTTTCAGGTTATTGGATAGGAAATTTAATGAGGATTCCAAAAATGTTCTTAAAACAGTAATTTTCTCACTCCAAGTGGGTTTTACAGACCTTTTTGTCCCTGACTGTTCTTTTAAACTGTGTTTCTGACAGTTCCAACTTTGACACCGCTTTTCTACCTGACTGTACCAAATTTTGTAGTGTTTTTTTAGGTTATTGGATAGGAAATTTAATCAGGATTCCAAAAATGTTCTTAAAACAGTGATTTTCTCACTTCAACTGGGTTTTACAGGCGATTTTGTCCTGACTGTCTTTTGAAATTGTGTTTCTAGCAGTTCAAGCTTTAACACCGCTTTTCTCCCTGACTGTACCAAATTTTGTAGTACTTTTTTCAGGTTATTGGATAGGAAATTTAATGAGGATTCCAAAAATGTTCTTAAAACAGTCATTTTCTCACTCCAAGTGGGTTTTACAGACCTTTTTGTCCCTGACTGTTCTTTTAAACTGTGTTTCTGACAGTTCCAACTTTGACACCGCTTTTTTACCTGACTGTACCAAATTTTGTAGTGTTTTTTTAGGTTATTGGATAGGAAATTTAATCAGGATTCCAAAAATGTTCTTAAAACAGTGATTTTCTCACTTCAACTGGGTTTTACAGGCGATTTTGTCCTGACTGTCTTTTGAAATTGTGTTTCTAGCAGTTCAAGCTTTGACACCGCTTTTCTCCCTGACTGTACCAAATTTTGTAGTACTTTTTTTATGTTATTGGATAGAAAATTTAATGAGGATTCTAAAAATGTTCTTAAAACAGTTATTTTTTCACTCCAAGTGGGTTTTACAGGCGATTTTTTCCCTGACTGTTCTTTCAAACTGTCTTTCTGGCAGTTCAAACTATGACACCGCTTTTCTCTTCGACTGTACTAAATTTTGTAGTGTTTTTTTATGTTATCAGATAGGAAATTTAATGAGGATTCCAAAAATGTGCTTAAAACAGTCATTTTCTCACTCTAAGTGGGTTTCACAGGCTTTTTTGTCCTTGACTGTCCCTTCAAACTGTCTTTCTGGCAATTCACACTTTGACACCGCTTTTCTCCTCGACTATACCAAATTTTGGAGTGTTTTTTCAGGTTATTGAATAGAAAATTTAATGAGCATTCCAAAAATGTGCTTAAAATAGTCATTTTCTCACTCCAAGTGGGTTTGACCAGAAATTCGATCGTCAAACTGTGCTCAAAAGTTGCATCAATCAGAGTTTAGAAAAGTTCTCTGGCAGCATTCGATACAAAACGTGCTTCTGAGATTTATAACAGTGGTCACGTGACTGCCTAGCTAAATTATCCACCAAAAACCATGTGATAATTGTCCCCAATATCAAAACTGTCAAAATTTGCCCAGAATTTGCAAGAATTACAGTTTAACACCAAACGTGTTACTGAGACTTATTTTGACAATTGTCAGTAAATTACAAATAAAATTGTTTAAATAATATAATATCTTCAGATTCATCTTGTTTTCTCATCTCAAAAACATCTTATTTGTCATAATTTAAACATGAGATAATAAGGAAAAGTGACAAAAAGCTTAAAATGCATTTTAAGCTTTAAATTTTAATTTAAAAAAAGTTATAAGATCGTTACAAGAATCACTTTGATAGATAAGTTTTACTTCATTTATTGTATTATTGAAAAACTAAAATCTCTAAAACAATAAGTAACAAATCAATTAATGACAGCCATGACAGAATTTATTTCTTTTATTTTTTTATCAATAAATACCCTCAAATGTACTGCTAAAATTGGTAAATTCTTCTGTCACACTGAATTTTACTTTATCTTCAACCAGGTATGTAATAACGTTATTTCTTATGTGTAAACCGGGTGGAAAGATGAAAATTACCTGCTTTTACTTTCCACCCGAGTAAATGTCACTTTCCACCCGGGTGAATGTCAATATGCGTTTTGTCATATGAGTGAAGAGACTGTGGCGCAACCTCTGCAACAGCTCGCAGCTCAGATAATGATGAGTCTTCTGAGAAATCTCCTCAGAAAAAGCACTTTAAGAAACGTTTTAGCTCAAAATATGAATGACAGAATAGCAGAATAATGACGTTGTCAAGATTGTAAATTAATCACCAGTCGTTTTGTGTGGTTGACGTCATAACTACTCCTACACCTATACTACCTTATTGTTAGAGACTATTAGCAATCAATGTTTCATTCTGAATGATTTATTAAAAGTTTGATGAGATTTTGATTAATTGTTGAAAATAAAATAGTACACAAACCACGGTGGAAAGTTTAATTTCTGAAATTCAAACACTTTCCACCTGAGTATGTAATATACTATTACCTTACCGGTAAACAGTAAATTTACGCCCATCACTAATGGTTTTTTTTCAATTAAATTGTTATACCAACACCTCTGGTGAAGCTTCCGCTCTTACTCTTACTACGCTTTGATCGTTATTATTTTATTGATATCACATTTCTTGTGGCACTTCTTGATGTTGTCTCTGCATAAACTGACACTGTACACTAAATCAACAGAACTAACGTTTTGTAGGAGAACTTCAAGTTCGCAGAAAGATGATTTCGGCGAGGAAATGTCCTCAGACGATCAGCCTCCTGTTGTCAGACTGCTTCTGGCCATTTGGTACGTTGTGATGAGCCGATCCGAATGGCTGTGCTACTTTGCCATATTTCTGAACCAAGCCAAAACCGCAACTTTTCTCTCCTTACCATTGCCCTTGATGGTGTTCTTCTGGGGGTCTTTGACCATACCAAGACCGTCAAAAACGTTTTGGGTTACCATCATTGCGTATACAGAGGTACGCTTTGCACAGTTATAGCGAGATTCGTGTGTAATGCGTTTTGTTTTGCAGCTCGTGGTTTTAATTAAATGCATGTTCCAAATGGATATCATTCCTTGGAACGAAAATTTGTACGGGAACAATCCGTTCTTTCCTCCTAACATTATTGGAATACAGAGACAGAAAAACTACGCCAATTGGGACTTGGTTTTGTTGTTGGCTGTATTCTTCCATAGGTAAGTCGGTTAATATTTAAGATGGAATTTTTTGCTTTACACCGCTGGAAAGAGGACCTCAAGACGGTTAATTTGAGTGGTTCAACCTCCGTGAACTCCTAAAAATAACTGAGTTACAGGGTGCTCAAATTTCAACTACTACAATTTCACCTGATTTGAAAATTTGTTGTCTTAAACCAGTTTTGCTCAATAGCTCAGAAACTGTGAAAGTTACCAAAAATTTCAAAGAGTGCAAAAATGTCCGTAAAGAACTGCTAAACTCATCCCTGAAAGTTTCACAGTCCCTCAGTGCCGCTACTATACAGGGGGTGCATGAAAAGTGTATTGATTCTGTAAAATGTCAAATAGTCGCGTTGTCTTTGATGAATCGCGCCGCAAATAGTTATTCGTATGGAGTGTTAAATTTGACAGGTGTGGCGTTAAATGACAGTTCACGGCGTGACTTTTAGTCAGGTGACAGGTTTGTTATAACTATTAAAACTCATTCAGCAGTGACATGAAACTATCAAACTGTTATGCAGTTGGACCTTGTATTTACACCTCATTAGAGTCCCAAGTTTGACATTTGTGCTGCTAGGTGACAGTTTGATATGTTTTTTACGTCACCCGACAGCTGTCAGTTGTCAAAACTCATTCACCTCTAACGTACAACTGAAATACGCATTTTAGTTGTATTTCTTTGATAAATATTGCATTGCAAATAGTATTTATGGCTTCATAGAGTTGAATTTAAACAGTTATCGCATTAACAGCACTTTTATATGTTTTTTACGTCACCTGACAGCTGTCAAAAATGACGCAGCTGTATCGCAAAATTGCCAATTCAAAATAATTCTATAGCTTGGATAAGTCACGCTGCACATTGTATTTATAGTTCTATGGAGCGAAATTGACAGTTGTGACGTTAAGTGACGTAAGTATAAAAATGTTCATTAACGTCCCAACTGACCAGTTTGCCTCCATGGAGCTATAAATCTCACAGAAACACATCTATTTGGCATTTTACACTTTTAAGTAACTGGTGAGTGAATTTTGACAGTTATGACAGCTGTCACGTGACGTAAGAAAAGTATAAATGTGTTCCTTAATGTCCTTACTGTCAAATTTGGCTCCAAAGAACTGTAAACACAACTTACAGTGCAACTCCTCAAAGAAAAGCATCCATTTGGCATTTTATACTTTCAAGTCACCGGTGAGTGAGTTTTGACAGTTATGACAGCTGTCATGTGACGTAAGAAAAATATAAAAGTGTTTCTTAACGTCTCAACTGTCAAATTTGGCTTCATGGAGCTGTAAACACAACTTACAGTGCAATTCCTCAAAAAAACATATCTATTTGGAATTTTATATTTTTAAGTGACTGGTGAGTGAGTTTTGACAGTTATGACAGCTGTCACGTGACGTAAGAAAAGTATAAATGTGTTCTTTAACGTCCCTACTGTCAAATTTGGCTCCATGGAACTGTAAACACAACTTACAATGAAATTCCTCAAAGAAAAACATCTATTTGGCATTTTATACGTTTAAGTCATTGATGAGTGAATTTTGACAGTTATGACATCTGTCACGTGACGTAAGAAAAGTATAAAAGTGTTTCTTAACGTCCCAACTGTCAAATTTGGCTGCATGGAGCTATAAACACAACTTACAGTGCAATTCCTTAAAGAAACATATCTATTTGGAATTTTATATTTTTATGTCATTGGTGAGTGAGTTTTGACAGTTATGACAGCTGTCACGTGACGTAAGAAAAGTATAAAAGAATTTCTTTATGTCCCAACTATCAAATTTGCCTTCATGGAGCTGTAAACACAACTTACAGTGCAATTCCTCAAAGAAACAAATTTATTTGGCATTTTATACTTTTAAGTCACTGGAGAGTGAATTTTGACAGTTATGACATCTGTCACGTGACGTAAGAAAAGTATAAATGTGTTCCTTAACGTCCCAACTGTCAAATTTGGCTTCATGGAGCTGTAAACACAAATTACAGTGCAATTTCTCACAGAAACACGTTTATTTGGCATATTATACTTTTAAGTCATTGGTGAGTGAGTTTTGACAGTTCTGACAGCTGTCACGTGACGTAAGAAAAGTATAAAAGAGTTCCTTAACGTTCCACCTGTCAAATTTGGCTTCATGGAGCTGTAAACACAAATTACAGTGCAATTCTTTAAAGAAACATATCTATTTGAAATTTTATATTTTTAAGTCACTGGTGAGTGAATTTTGACAGTTATGACAGCTGTCACGTGACATAAGAAAAATATAAAAGTGTTTCTTAACGTTCCAACTGTCAAATTTGGCTTCATGGAGCTGTAAACACAAATTACAGTGCAATTCCTCATAGAAACACATCTACATGGCATTTTATACTTTTAAGTCACTGGTGAGTGAATTTTGACAGTTATGACAGCTCACGTGACGTAATAAAAGTATAAAACTGTTCCTTAACGTCCCAACTGTCAAATTTGGCTCCATAGAGCTGTAAACACAACTTACAGTGCAATTCCTTAAAGAAACATATCTATTTGGTATGTTATACTTTTAAGTCACTAGTGAGTGAGTTTTTGACAGTTATGACAGCTGTCACGTGACGCAATAAAAGTATAAAAGAGTTCCTTAACTCCCCAAGTATCAAATTTGGCTTCATGGAGCTGTGAATACAACTTAGGGTGTAATTCCTCAAAGAAAAGCATTTTATACTTTTAAGTTACTGCTGAGTGAGTTTTTGACAGTTATGACGGCTGTCACGTGACGTAAGAAAAGTGTTACTTAACTTCAGAACTGTCAAATTTGGCTCTGTGGATCTATAAACATAGTGTGGATTCCCACATAGTCCATCGCCTGAATTGTTGTTTTTGACGTGCTTTTCTTCAGCATTCTCTTAAATTTACCTAAAATTCTTGACATTTTCTCCAAAAAATAAATATCTCCGTGAATTGTCCAGCGCTATAAATATTACGAATGAATAATTTCAGAATGATGTTAAAATCGATGGGTATTTGGAAGTCAACCAGTGAACCTACAGGTCAAATAGCGGCCATGTCGATAACGGAAGGTGAATATCGATTGGTGGACGGTCAACTGGTTCCTGTTGGCGCTAACGGAAGCACTATTTCAGCTCCCACCAATAGTAGATCTTTGCACAACTCAAGGTATGTTCATTTATTTGCTTAATGTATAACCTAGGTAACTAATAAAATTGTGCTTAGTAGAACAAGTTAGGGTCAAATCTTAAAATAGAAGCAATAATACAGTAAAAGAGGGTAAGATGCATAAAAAGATACAACTTATTCGACAATTAATCTTTGGGACACAATTTAATGGCCAAATAGTTATTAGCTACTCTATAAGACAGACCCAGAGACACCTAATCATAATCTACTATTGCTGTCCTGTCATTGCTTCTTATTTCCATTTTATGGTCACAAAATTACGTCCCTCTTAAAAGGCTTAATTAACAGCCACGGATTCCGAAGGAATGACAAATCTGACAATGACTGAACCGGTCTTTGAACTGTCATTGTACAACCGGGTCTTAGTACTCCTAACAAGGAATGTCTACTTTGATTTTTTTTACAAATTTTACAGTAATTATTGTGTTACTTCCGTGTGATTGTTGTCTTAAACGTATTACTAAGCTGGTTACTTTTAAGTGGGGATCACGATTCAAAACATTCCGGTAAGAGGAAAAGTGTAACCTCTGAAGAAGGCCAGGGCGACGGTGTTGCTACTCCTCACGGAGACGATTCCGACGAGGACCAAGTATTATCCGTACAAACTATCGAAGCTAACCATTGCGATCATATACCAGATTCACTGAAGTTGGGGTAAGTTTCTTAACCAAAATTTGACGGGAAAGTTTGATTTGGTACGTTTGCTTTAGAGCCGCCAAGTATGCCGAATCCGTTCGGATTTTCTTCCAACAACTGTTAGATCCTACGGCCCGTGTTGCCGCTGATGCTTACACTTTTATGTTCCTGTGCGATTTTATTAATTTTTTCGTTCTGCTAGTGGGTTACTCGTCGTTTGGGGTAAGTTTTTAGCTCATATCTGGAAAATTCAATAATTTTGCTGGTCAATCTAGTAAAATAGTACTGTTGATTTAATATTGTCACCGTTTGAATTCAGTAAGTTGCACGAGGCGTGCGTTTATTACTTTAATACCATAAAACCATCAAAAATCATTCCCAAAAGTAACACTTTAAACAATACCTTTTACATGCACACAATACTACAATAATTAAATAGATCTGTATTACATCGGGACTACTACATTTTGTGGCACGAGACGGAGTCTTCTGACCGTCTCCGGCCGCCTGCCTTACTAACGAATGTCGAGCCTTATTTATACCAAATTTTCCATATTCCTGCATAGCAGTCGCAAATACTGGCATTCTGTTGTCTGGTGAATTTTACTGTTTTGTTATCTGCTTTAATTTAATGTTTTTATACTTTTTAAATAACATGAATTTCTATTTGTGACCGTATTGAAAAGCAAGACTTAATAGCACACAAAACTGTACCGTAAGTTTATATTTTGAACCATAAATTCCACTATGGTAGTCGAGTCTATTGTAGAATTTACTGGTCGCGCATGATGGGGGGATGATGGGGTGGAAAAACCAAAACTTTGTTATTATTTTCAGTCACAAACCAGCGACGGAGGATTCAAAGCTTACTTGGAAGAGAATCGAGTACCGCCCATGTTTCTGTTTATGTTAATTTTGCAATTCACTCTGATCATAATAGACCGAGCCATTTACTTGCGACGAAACATCCTAGGAAAGCTGATTTTCCAATTTATCCAAATTGTGATACTGCACATTTGGTTGTTTATACTGTTCCCGGTGATAACCGAAAAGTATGTAAAGTAGTGTGGTGGGTCAATTGCCGGTAATGTAAATATTTTAGTTTACCAGGAAAATTTCACCGGTAAATTACCAGTAAATTAATGGTAAATTACAAATACTGTGTTTCTGACAGTTAAAGTTTTAACACCGGTTTTCTCCCTGACTGTACCAAATTTTGTAATGTTTTTTCAGGTTATTGGATAGGAAATTTAATGACGATTCCAAAAATGTGTTAAAAACAGTAATTTTTTCACTCCAAGTGGATTTTCCAGGGGATTTTATCCCTTGCTGTTCTTTCACACTGTGTTTCTGGCGGTTCAGACTTTGACACCACTTTTTTCCCTGACTGTACCAAATTTTGTAATGTTTTTCAGGTTATTGGGCAGGAAATTTAATAACAATTCCAAAAATGTGCTTAAAACAGTCAATTTCTCATTCCAAGTGGGTTTTACAAGGGGTTTTGGTGCTGACTGTCCTTTCAAACTGTGTTTTTGACAGTTCAAACTTTGACACCACTTTTCTCCCTGACTGCACCAAATTTTGTAGTGTTTTTTCAGGTTATTATATAGGAAATTTAATGAGGATTCCAAAAATGTGCTTAAAATAGTCATTTTCTCATTCCAAGTGGGTTTTACAGGGGATTTTGTCCCTGGCTGTCCTTTCAAACTGTGTTTCTGGCAGTTCAAACTTTGACACCGCTTTTCTTCATGACTGTACCAAAGTTTGTAATGTTTTTTCAGGTTATTAGATAGGAAATTTAGTGAGGATTCCAAAAATGTGTTAAAAACAGTGATTTTCTCACTCCAAGTGGATTTTTCAGGAGATTTTTTCCCTGACTGTCTTTTCAAACTGTGTTTCTGGCAGTTCAAATTTTGACATCGCTTTTCTTCATGACTGTACCAAATTTTGTAATGTTTTTTCAGGTTATTGGATAGGAAATTTAATGACGATTCCAAAAATGTGTTAAAAACAGTAATTTTTTCACTCCAAGTGGATTTTCCAGGAGATTTTATCCCTTGCTGTCATTTCACACTGTGTTTCTGGCGGTTCAAACTTTGACACCACTTTTTTCCCTGACTGTACCAAATTTTGTAGTATTTTTCAGGTTATTGGATAGGAAATTTAATGAGGATTCCAAAAATGGGTTTAAAACAGTCATTTTCTCACTCCAAGTGGGTTTTACAGGGGATTTTGTCTCTGATTGACCTTTCAAACTGTGTTTCTGGCAGTTCAAACTTTGACACCGCTTTTCTTCATGACTGTACCAAAGTTTGTAATGTTTTTTCAGGTTATTAGATAGGAAATTTAGTGAGGATTCCAAAAATGTGTTAAAAACAGTGATTTTCTCACTCCAAGTGGATTTTTCAGGAGATTTTTTCCCTGACTGTCTTTTCAAACTGTGTTTCTGGCAGTTCAAATTTTGACATCGCTTTTCTTCATGACTGTACCAAATTTTGTAATGTTTTTTCAGGTTATTGGATAGGAAATTTAATGACGATTCCAAAAATGTGTTAAAAACAGTAATTTTTTCACTCCAAGTGGATTTTCCAGGAGATTTTATCCCTTGCTGTCATTTCACACTGTGTTTCTGGCGGTTCAAACTTTGACACCACTTTTTTCCCTGACTGTACCAAATTTTGTAGTATTTTTCAGGTTATTGGATAGGAAATTTAATGAGGATTCCAAAAATGGGTTTAAAACAGTCATTTTCTCACTCCAAGTGGGTTTTACAGGGGATTTTGTCTCTGATTGACCTTTCAAACTGTGTTTCTGGCAGTTCAAACTTTGACACCGCTTTTCTTCATGACTGTACCAAAGTTTGTAATGTTTTTTCAGGTTATTAGATAGGAAATTTAGTGAGGATTCCAAAAATGTGTTAAAAACAGTGATTTTCTCACTCCAAGTGGATTTTTCAGGAGATTTTTTCCCTGACTGTCTTTTCAAACTGTGTTTCTGGCAGTTCAAATTTTGACATCGCTTTTCTTCATGACTGTACCAAATTTTGTAATGTTTTTTCAGGTTATTGGATAGGAAATTTAATGACGATTCCAAAAATGTGTTAAAAACAGTAATTTTTTCACTCCAAGTGGATTTTCCAGGAGATTTTATCCCTTGCTGTCATTTCACACTGTGTTTCTGGCGGTTCAAACTTTGACACCACTTTTTTCCCTGACTGTACCAAATTTTGTAGTATTTTTCAGGTTATTGGATAGGAAATTTAATGAGGATTCCAAAAATGGGTTTAAAACAGTCATTTTCTCACTCCAAGTGGGTTTTACAGGGGATTTTGTCTCTGATTGACCTTTCAAACTGTGTTTCTGGCAGTTCAAACTTTGACAGCGATTTTGTTCCTGACTGTACCAAATTTTGTAGTGTTTTTTGAGGTTACTAGATAGAAAATTTAATGAGGATTCCAAAAATGTGCTTAATACAGTAATTCTCTCACTCCAAGTGGACTTTCCAGGGGATTTTGTCCCTGACTGTCTTTTCAAACTGTGTTTCTGGCAGTTCAAATTTTGACACCGCTTTTCTTCATGACTCTACCAAATTTTGTAATGTTTTTTCAGGTTATTGGATAGGAAATTTAATGACGATTCCAAAAATGTGTTAAAAACAGTAATTTTTTCACTCCAAGTGGATTTTCCAGGGGATTTTATCCCTTGCTGTTCTTTCACACTGTGTTTCTGGCGGTTCAGACTTTGACACCACTTTTTTCCCTGACTGTACCAAATTTTGTAATGTTTTTCAGGTTATTGGGCAGGAAATTTAATAACAATTCCAAAAATGTGCTTAAAACAGTCAATTTCTCATTCCAAGTGGGTTTTACAAGGGGTTTTGGTGCTGACTGTCCTTTCAAACTGTGTTTTTGACAGTTCAAACTTTGACACCACTTTTCTCCCTGACTGCACCAAATTTTGTAGTGTTTTTTCAGGTTATTATATAGGAAATTTAATGAGGATTCCAAAAATGTGCTTAAAATAGTCATTTTCTCATTCCAAGTGGGTTTTACAGGGGATTTTGTCCCTGGCTGTCCTTTCAAACTGTGTTTCTGGCAGTTCAAACTTTGACACCGCTTTTCTCCATGGCTCTACCAAATTTTGTAGTGTTTTTTGAGGTTATTGGATACAAAATTTAATGAGGATTCCAAAAATGTGCTTAAAACAGTCATTTTCTCATTTCAAGTGGGTTTTACAGGGAATTTTGTCCCTGGCTGTCCTTTCAAACTTTGACACCGCTTTTCTCCCTGACTGTACCAAATTTTGTAGTGTTTTTTGAAGTTATTGGATAGAAAATTTAATGAGGATTCCAAAAATGTGCTTAAAACAGTCATTTTATCATTCAAGTGGGTTTTACAAGGGGTTTTGGTGCTGACTGTCCTTTCAAACTGTGTTTTTGACAGTTCAAACTTTGACACCACTTTTCTCCCTGACTGTACTAAACTTTGTAGTGCTTTTCAGGTTTTTGTTTGAAAAATGTAATGAAAATTCCAAAAATGTGTCATTTTGTCACTCGAGGTGGGTTTTGACAAGCAAGCTATCAAACTGGTGCTCAAAAGTTTTAAAAATCAAGGTTTAGAAAAGTTTTCTTGCAGTATTCATTGCAAAACGTGTTTCTGAGATTTATGACAGTTATTTTGACAGTGGACAGGTGACTGCCTAGCTAAATTATCTTCCAAAAACCACGTGACATCTGTCCGTAGTGTCAAAAGAGAGAGATTCTGACAAAGAATCATTACCCATAAATTGACTGGTAAAATTGGTAAATTTTCCTGTCACACTGAATTTTACTGTTCCAATTCTACTTTACCTTACCGGTCACGGTGAATTTACGCCCATCACTACCATAAAGTAACCCTCCGCCTGTTTGGTGACTACTGTTTTAATTTCAGGGAGTTCAAAACCGTTATTCCACCTCAAGTGTACTACATGGTCAAATGTATTTATTTCTTACTGTCTGCATTCCAAATCCGTTGCGGATACCCGTCCAGAATATTGGGAAACTGTTTGTGTAAAGGCTACAGTATGGTCAACATGTTTCTGTTTAAAGGTTTTATGTACGTTCCGTTCTTGTTCGAATTAAGATCAGTAATGGATTGGATGTGGACCGAAACTTCAATGGGCGTTTTCGATTGGCTTAAAATGGAAGATATTTTCTCCCACATATTTACTTTAAAGGTAAGTTGTTTATGCCCGTTTGCACATAAATATCATTTGGTAATACTCTACTTTACTAGGGTTTCCCTAATTTTTACATATTGCCCTAACATAACATTTGTTTGCACCTTATACTAGGTGTCCAAGAGTACCCTGGACATAGGAGATTAACATGGGAAAACGGTTTTAATTTTTTTGCGCCTGTACGTTTTATTTAATGGAAAAAGGCTTTAGATAAAAGTTGTAGAGCACATTTTCGGCTATCAACTCGTAATTTTTTCAATACCGTAGATTTGACCATTAAGACGAAAAACGAATCTAAAATTCGGAAATTTTAAATCTCGCCCCAAGCGGTCGTTAAGGAAAGTTTATATCCGGCCGTGCTACCAACCTTTCAAAATCATAACAAATCGCTGTCAGTCATTCTGTAATCATAACATTCAAAACAAGTTTATTTAGTAATAATTTTGAGTTACTACCCACATAATGCGAAGAAAATACAAATAAATCGTGATAAAAACACTTTATCAGTAGCCATTTTGTAGTGTCTTTTAGGTTATTGGATAATAAATTTAATGAGGATACCAAAAATGTGCTTAAAGCAGTCATTTTCTAACTCCAAGTGGGTTTTACAGGCGATTCTGTCTCTGACTGTCCTTTCAAACTGTGTTTATGTCAGTTCAAACTGTGACACCGCTTTTCTCGCTGACTGTACTAAATTTGGTTATGTTTTTTCAGGTTATTGGATAGAAAATTTAATGAGGATTCCAAAATTGTGCTTAAAGCAGTAATTTTCTAACTCCAAGTGGGTTTTACAGGCGATTCTGTCCCTGACTGTCCTTTCAAACTGTGTTTGTGGCAGTTCAAACTTTCTATCACCGTGTTTCTCACTGACTACCAAATTTTTTAGTGCTTTTTTAGTTTATTGGATAGGAAATTTAATGAGAATTTCAAAATTGTGCTTAAAGCAGTAATTTTCTAACTCCAAGTGGGTTTTACAGGCGATTCTATCCCTGGCTGTCCTTTCAAACTGTGTTTATGTCAGTTCAAACTTTGAGACCGCTTTTCTTCCTGACTGTACCAAATTTTGTAGTGTCTTTTAGGTTATTGGATAGGAAATTTAATGAGAATTCCAAAATTGTGCTTGAAGCAGTCATTTTCTAACTCCAAGTGGGTTTTACAGAGGATTTTGTCCCTGACTGTCAAAATGTGCTCCTCCAAAAATTATATGATATCTCATTATGTGACTAATGTGTGAAAACTGTCAAAATTTACTAGAATTTGAAGAGTTACAGTTTAACACAGTTTTCGAAACAAGACGTGTTTCTGAGATTTTTGATAGTTATTTTGACAATTGTTAGTAAATTACAAATTGTTTATTATATGTAATAATATCTTCAGATTATAAAAAATAAAAAATGTCAGAGGATTCTACAAGAGTTCTAAACCTTAGAAAATGGTTTAAAATGGGCAGACGCCTTTAAACTATATTGAGATCCTCCTAAAAGTTGTCAAAGGACTCTACGAGAGTCCTAAACCTTAGAAAAATTGTTTAAAATGGACAGAAGCCTCTAAATACTATCAAAAAACCATTTTCCCATGTTAATGGTGGTATTTATTTCAACCCTACCTAGTAAGGGAACTTAAGCTCGCTGGCAACATTGCATCTTTAGGTATAGATCTAGGAATATTTAAATTGTCTGGTGACATTACTAGATTTGTCGAAATATCAATGACATTGACCGAAGGCACGTTAGAAGTTGATTTATGGGACTAACGAGTTGGTTTTACTATAAAAAAATAATAAACACAAACAAAGCAACACAATCCAAACCGACCATAGGAAAACCGTGTAACGAACAGAGAAACGTAGATAATTGCATGCGCGGGACAAAGACAGAAAACGAAAAAAATATCAAGTAGACCATCATATTTTCAGCGCGCTGTTGCCAAACGCCATCAAGTATCCAATACCGTCGAAAAAATTCATTTTTTTTAGGATTATTCCTAATTTATTTCCATTTATTTGGATAATCTATATTCGGTCAGCGAGCTGGTATTTTACGGTACGATTTGAATGAAATTACTTATTTTTCATTTAGCAGTCAAATTGCTATTAGTGTTACGAGACCTCCCTATTGTAGTAATATTTCGTCTGTCATCTGCGATTAAAATCTAACCTCAAATCTCAATTTAAAATGAAATGTCAAAAACAGCTGTTTGAAACTTTTTGAAGGCCATTAAAGCACGCTTTCTTATAAATTTGGCAGGCGTTTTATGGGAAATCAACTGAAAGTCTTTAGAAAATCGCCAAATTTAAGCTAAAACTCTATTAAAACGGAATCCGAAAGGTCACATGACTGTATAAATGGCAAAATACTGATTACAGAGGGTCACGTGACCGTTTTCCAGTTTGAACTGAGATTTTTAAAATAGCGTGCCTCCTTTTATGATGCAAATGGTCACGTGACGATTTTCAATAATCAAGTTTAATTTTTAGCTCACGTGACTTCTAAACGTCAGCGTTCTAACGGAATTTTTAGTGTCACGTGACAGTTTTAACCGTTTAAATGTTCTTTAAAGGATCACGTGATCCTTTAATTATTAATTGTCAATTCAAAACCTTTTCACGTCAAACCGGAATCCTAAAGCAGGTCACGTGACGCTTTTTACAGTTTATAAAGACGCACGACAATTTTTGATAATTTAATTTATTTTTAAAGGTCACGTGACTCTTTTGTAATTACAAAACGGTATCCTGAAGGTCACGTGTGACTGTAAATGATAAAATACTGTTTACAGAGGGTCACGTGATCATTTTCCAGTTTGAACTGAGATTTTTAAAATAACGTGTCTCCTTTTATGGTGCAAATGGTCACGTGACTGTAAATGGCAAAATTCCGTTAAAAGGATCACGTGACCGTTTTTCAGTTTGAACTGATTTTTTTTTTAATTACAGGACTCCGTTTAATGTGCAAATAGTCACGTGACGATTTTCAGTTTTTAGTTTACGTGACTTTTTATTTAATGTCAAAACGGAATCCGAAAGGTCCCGTGACTGTTTAAATGGCAAAATACTGTTTACAGAGGGTCACGTGACTGTCTTCCAGTTTGAACTGAGATTCTTAAAATAACGTGACTCCTTTTAATGTGCAAATGGTCACGTGACTGTAAATGGCAAAATTCTGTTTGAAGGGTCACGTGACGGTTTTCCAATTTGAACTGAGATTTTTAAATTAACGTGATTTCCTTTAATGTGCCAATGGTCACGTGACTGTAAACGGCAAAATTCCGTTTAAAGGATCACGTGACCGTTTTTCAGTTTGAACTGATTTTTTTTTTAATTACAGGACTCCTTTTAATGTGCAAATGGTCACGTGACGATTTTCATTAATCAAGTTTAATTTTTAGCTCACGTGACTTCTAACGGAATTTTTTAATGTCACGTGACAGTTTTAACTGTTAAAATGTTCTTTAAAGGATCACGTGATACTTTAATTATTAATTTTCAATTCAAAACCTTCAAAAGATTACGTGACTATTTTATATGTCAAAGATATTATTTGAAGAGTCTCACGTGACGCTTTTTACAGTTTATAAAGTCGCATGACAATTTTTGATAATCAAATTTATTTTTAAAGGTCACGTGACTCTTTTGTAATGACAAAACGGTATCCTGAAGGTCACGTGTGCCTGTAAATGATAAAATACTGTTTAAAGGGTCACGTGACCGTTTTTCAGTTTGAATTGAGATTTTTAAAATAGCGACTCCTTTTAATGTGCAAATGGTCACGTGACTGTAAATGGCTAAATTCTGTTTAGAAGATCACGTGACCGTTTTTCAGTTTGAACTGATTTTTTTTTTCAAATGGTCACGTGACGATTTTCATTTTTTTAGTTTACGTGACTTTTTATTTAATGTCAAAACGGAATCCGTAAGGTCACGTGACCGTTTAAATGGCAAAATACTGTTTACAGAGGGCCACGTGACTGTTTTCCAGTTTGTACTGAGATTTTTAAAATAACGTGACTCCTTTTAATGTGCAAATGGTCACGTGATTGTAAATAGCACAATTCTGTTTAAAGGATCACGTGACCGTATTTCAGTTTATGACTCCTTTGTGCAAATGGTCACGTGACGATTTTCAATAATCAATTTCAACATTTAGGTCACGCGACTCTTCTAACGTCAAAACGAATCCTGAAGGTCACGTGACTTTTTTAAGATTAAAAATGGAATTTATAATGTCGCGTGACAGTTTTAACTGTCAAAATGGTTTTTAAAGCATCACGTGATTGTTTTTCAGTTTAAACTGTTTTTTTTTTAATTACAGGACTCCTTTTAATGTGCAAATGGTCACGTGACGATTTTCAATAATCAAGTTTCAGTCAAAACGTTTTGACGTCTTACAGGGATCCTAAAGGTCACGTGACTGTTTTAGATGTCTAAAATATATTTTTAAAGGTCACGTGACTCTTTCTACGGTTCGTAAAGGCGCATGACAATTTTTAATAATCAAATTTATTTTTAAAGGTCACGTGACTCTTTTTTAACGTTCCTTAAGGTCACGTGACTGTCTTGACTATTTAAAGGGCATGTGACCGTTTTTCAGTTTATACTGGGATTTTTTTTTAAATTACTTGGCTCCTCTGTTCAAATGGTCACGCGACGATTTTCAATAATCAAATTTAGTTTTTAGTTCACGTGACTCTTTTAACGTCAAAACGAACCGTGAAGGTCACGTGACTT
The DNA here is from genome assembly GCF_016097725.1 of Ips typographus. Classification (NCBI taxonomy): domain Eukaryota; kingdom Metazoa; phylum Arthropoda; class Insecta; order Coleoptera; family Curculionidae; genus Ips; species Ips typographus. The sequence continues at coordinate 1,925,752 of NC_138430.1, read as the reverse complement.
TTTTTAATATTAAAAATGGAATTCATAATGTCACATGACAGTTTTAAATGTCAAAATGCTATTTAAAGGATCACGTGATCGTTTTTTAGTTTCAATTTATATTTTTAAAGACACACGTTACTCTCTTTATAGCGCAGATTGGCCATTTTCAATTCAAAACGTTTTCATGTCAAACCGAAATCCTAAAGCAGATCACGTGACTGTTTTAGATGTCAAAAATATTATTTGAAGAGTCACACGTGACTCTTTTTACAGTTCGTAAAGTCTCATGACCATTTTGAATAATCAAATTTATTTTTAAAGGTCACGTGACTCTGTTGTAATGCCAAAACGGTGTCCTGTAGACCACGTGACTGAAAATGACAAAATATTATTTGAACGGTCACGTGACTGTTTTCAATAATTCAATTTAATTTTAAAGATCACGTGGCCGTTTTTTTTTAGTTTTTAAACTTTCAATCACGTGACGCATTTTAAGGTACAAATGGTCACGTGACCGTTCTAAGATTAAAAATGGAATTCGTAATGTATTAAGTATAAAATACGCTCCATGAATTACGTCACAATGACGTAATTTGGCAAAACCATAATTTGACTGATTGTCAAATTACATCATTGTGACGTCAAAAAAGCTCTGCTGGATTCATGGAGCGTGAAAACGACGGAAAATCGCGAAATTGTCCAGTTCGTCGAAATAGTTAGACGTTTCACGCACTTTCTTTGGAAAACCAAAGATTTTCGCGAAACGCATCTATTATACCTGAAAAATAGTAAAATCCTAATTATTTTACTGCTAATTTGAGAAATAAACAACCATTTTTGTCACTCTGCTGCCAGTTAATTCTAGGGAACTGTTAGGGGCTCAGAAACGACCACCTAAAACTGTAACAGAGTTAGTTAGGGATCAGAATTCAGATGGCGCAACAGAAACAGGGTTCTACCTAACGTTGTTCTTAACCTAAGACGTAGAGATCCCTAAAACCGGCTTGTGCAAACGGGCATTTTAATGATTTTTGCACTGGAAACTCTAGCAAACCAAATTTAGTGCCAACGAAATATGGAGGAAGAGTATCCGCAACCCAGAGGGACGAAAAAAGGTTACCTAGTCAAATACCTAATGGGAGGTGGGCTTCTAGTGGGCATAATCGGAATCATTTGGTTCCCCCTTGTGTTCTTCTCATTGGGTAAGGCGGTGGGCGAAAGCAATCCTCCTTATGACATCACTTTGGAATTGAGGATTGGACCTTACGATCCAGTTTACCAAATGTCAGCACAGAGCAATGCGATGTTCCAGTAAGTTCAATTTTAAGGATTTATTATTATTAGAGATACATTCTACAGGGTGAATAAACGGCCAAACCTATACCATGCTTAGAGTATTGGATTTTAAGCAGAAAGTTGTAATAAAGATGTGTCTGAAAATGCGTTGATACCGAGATACAGGGTGATCAAGTTTCAGATTTTTTAAAGGTTTCATTATCAATCAATCAAATCAAATCAATAAAAAAAGTAGCTTTATGGTCGGAAACTTAAAGTCATTGACAAAGCCCTGAAAACACATACAAAAAAAGAACATACATAATTATTACACTACACATACAATAGGAATCACACACAATTACACCTTACAATATTAAAATAAAAACAAAACAAAAAGGCAGTTACCCTGTATAAGAGAGGAGAAAGAGGATAAAAAACACAAACAGTGCTGCTTGGTCAATTTATGGCAGAACAAGGTGCCTTAAGAACTGGAGTAGATATCGTTCAGAGAATAGTACGCCCTGTCAAGCAAAAACCTCTCAGCCTCACGCCTAAATCCACGAGCAGATGGCTGGCCTCTCACGTGGAGAGGAAGGTGATTGAAAAGTCTCTTGCCACCGTAAATAAGCGACGACTTAATCTTCTCCGTGTGAGGAATGGGAAGCCTCAAAACGAATCTACTGCGAGTCACCGAGCCGGAGCCCTCGGAAGACTAAGATGAAAATGCAGCACAAGGTGAGGATACCATGTTCAATGAAGAGGGGTCTGTATCCAACACGACACAAGCACCTCAATGCTCGCTTCTGCAGGAGAAACACGGAATTGAAGCGGCTTCGAGAACAAACTCCCCAGAAAGCTATGCCGTAGCGGAGATGGCAGTCAATCAGTGCATAGTATGCACTTCTAGCTACATGGTAATCCAGATTGCCAGAGAGTTCCCTCAATGCATTGCAACCCGACGCCAGTCTAGAGCACAGACCGTCCACATGCTCAGCGAATCGAAGCGAGTCGTCAATAATAAGACCAAGAAACTTGTTCATCCCGAGTGAGCCATCCCTCAACAAAATTCTCCTGCAATGAGCATCCAAAATGTAGGTCTTACTGATATTTAATGACAGTAAGTTGGAATTGCACCAATGTTTGATTATGGAGAGGTCCCCATCAATGCAGTCAATGAATCGGCGCTCTTGCCGCTCCAAAGAATGGTCGCGTCATCAGCGAAAACAGTGAATTGTCCGTTAATAGGGAGCGAAACAATATCATTGACAGTATATCAAGAACAGCAAAGGTCCAAGAACAGAGCCCTCAGGGACACCCGAAGTCAACATTAACTCTCCAGAACCATGGTCCCCGATGAAGACCTCCTGGCTACGGCCGGACAAGAAAGAGCGCGGAAGCCATAAGCTTCAAGCTTCCAAAGCAAGATCTGGTGATCTACGCAGTCGAACGCCTTCGACAAGTCGCAAAATTATTACATAACTTTATTCAACCGTGTTCTTTATTTGCAAAAGTGTCTAGGAGTGCATGAAATTTCCCATAAGAGCTGCATAAGATATGAAAAAGTTGCAATTACATTTTTACACTGTAATTGTGGAGATCCTAAAGGGTAGGGTATGTAGAACAACTAATCTTGCTATGTCAAGAATGAATAAAGTTATGTAACAAAAAACAAAACTTTATCACCCTGTATCTCGGTACATACTTATTACCGAAACAATAGGAGGGTTACAGAGCTTGGTTGATCAAGTAATGAAGAGCAGTGAGGAAGGAGGACTTACCTTAAATATCAAAAAGACCAAATTCATGATCATTACAAAGTCAGCTCAACAACAGGAAAACCTATGGATCAACGGAGAACCAATAGAGAAAGTTAGCAAATACAAATACTTAGGAACAACGGTTAATGAAGAGAGTACACCGAAGAAATTCAGTAGAGATCTTAATCTACACCTTAGAGTCAGAATATTGAGATGCTATGTTTTCTCGGTGTTGCTGTACGGGATGGAATCCTGGACGTTAAAGAAAGAGATAAGCGACCGACTGGAAGCATTCGAGATGTGGTCATATAGAAGGATCTTGAGAATAAGTTGGGTGGACATGGTAACAAACGAGGAGGTACTGGGAAGAATGAGAAAAGAAAAGGAAATATTAAACACAATTAAAATAAGGAAGCTGCAATATCTGGGCCATGTGATGAGGGGAGATAAATATGTATTGTTGCAGAACATTATGCAGGGAAAGATACAGGGGAAAAGAAGCAGAGGAAGAAGACGTATCTCTTGGTTGAATAACCTGAGAGGATGGTATAACTGTAGTTCCACTGAGTTGTTTAGAGCTGCAGCATCGAAAGTGAGGATAGCCATGATGATTGCCAACCTTCTGAGAGGAGATGGCACTTAAAGAAGAAGAATCTCGGTAATAACGCATTTTCGCACACAACTTTCTGCTTAAAATTCAATTCTCCAGGCATGGTATTGGCGTTTCAAGTTAAGATCGCAGCGTCAATTGAACTAAAATCGGGCAACACGTTCCTAACCTAACATTATAAATAAAATGACACTGTCACTTCATATTTATGAAACCACTGCCGGATTCTTAACCAAATTCAATGTAAACAAACGAAGAAATGACAGCTGGAATGCCCGAAACTGTTTTCAAAACTGATCACCAGAGGGAGTATCTCTTATATTGAAACGCCAATAGGTTTGGTCGTTTAACCCTGACTCATCCTGTATATGTTTGTTGAGACGAGTTACTCATTTCTTTGTTGCTAGTTGGGTTTACTGTCTCGCCACACAAAAAAGGTTTGTAGGAAAAATGTGGAATTATAAACCAACAATTTGATTTACTAAAAATGGATATAACACTGATAAACTTTGAATTAAGCCATATTCGCAGATTTAATAATAATCTTTATTTTCAAGTAATGTAATGACGGTTTGTATCTATCATTCAAATGCCATAGTAAGTTCAACATTATCTGTTACATAATCTGAATGCTTTTTGGGACAAGCCCCATATTAGTTTAGACCTTACAGGGTGTCCAGCGACAGTGAGTGACACTTGAAATTGTTTGCACAAGCTTCCACTTTAACTGTCTCAAAACATCCTGTATGGTTCTATGGGTCAAAGGAGTTGCACCGCACATAACGTAAAACTGCGTTTCAATGCATATAAATTCGAAAGCTTAGTCTGAAATGTCGGAATAGTAGTAAATTACCCAAAAAACAAGGTTTCCCATATTGAACACTCTACTACTTTGTCTAAATTTGTTTGAATGTCCTCTGTTGGGAAATTTTGTAGCGTAAACTCGTGAGGCCAATAAACAATTTTCCATTCAGAAGATCATATCTATCCTTTATTCCTTCTGCATCTGTAGAGTGGGGAGGGTGAGTGTAGACCCACAGCACTTAGGCCACATGTGACCCATTGTACATCCTCTCGAGTTGTCCACCTAGGTCACCGTCCATCCTGTTTTTCCTAGGAAGGTGGACAGGTCACTGGGGGACATCTCTTTTATGTCGGCAGGTGTAGGCCAAGACTCACCGAACGCACACTCTCTTATTGACGATAACTCGCATAAGACATGCCCGACAGTTTCATCTTCCTGTTCACACATCCTGCATAGAGGTGTGTCCACTAGCCCCATAGTATGGAGGTGTTTCCTTAGTTGACAGTTGCCAGTCAGAAATCCTACTGTTAAACGCCAAAATTGTCAAATATTTCTTCGGCGCCAGCTTCTCAGGGTCACCCAGGGTAATCCTGGCAAGTTCTGCAATTGTCGAGGTCATCAGGCGGTAGGTGTCACTGGGTCCTGAAATGTTAAGTCCAGCCGCTTCCCTGGCTAAAGAGTCAACAATGCGAGTACCTTTGCTCCTATCGTGCCCTTTAAAACCCATCTCAGGATAATATGGTTATCTACCGAGGCGTTAGCTAAATCTTGGTGGCACTCTAGTTATTAGTCTACCGTCCGTGCCAGAAATACCTTTTCTGGTTAAGTTCTTTCATGGCAATTGAGATACCAGCCAGTTCCGTTTGAACCACGCTGGTATTTTTTCCCATACCCCACTTAATCCTTAGGCTTAGTGACCTAAAGTAAACTTCACATCCTGAGCCTTCTTTAGTTTTTGAGTCGTCTCTGTAAATACGCATTTGCAGCATCTGACTCTGAGTTCTGTTTTATTTGTATTTTGAAGGGTTTGTTAAACACAAATCTGCGTTCGATTGCATCACTGGCTGCCTGCAGCAGAGGCAGCGCAGTGAGTACTGATTCTTTCTTCCATTGTATAACGTCCTTCTTCATGAAAACGCTCGAAAGGATGATAGACAGGTACCTAACAGAGGAAGTCCTATAGTCCATAGTAACCAGCACGCATACAGGAAAGAAAGGTTGACAAATACGACTCTCCATGATCCGGTGCAAAAAGCTTAACAAGGATTACTAGGAGGTCACATTGATCCTCTTCTTTGATGTGGAGGGGGCATTTGATAAGAACAAGCAAAATCTGCAACGCTCTCAAATCACCTGTCAGTTATAAACTGGTTCCGGAGTGCGATAGCAAGCCGCACCGCCAATGCCTGCCTGGGGGGAGAACGAGGTATGGGGGGGCTGTCCACAGGGCAGTTGCCTTTTCCCCCGCCTGTGGTGTGTGGTTATAGACGAGCTCCTGGGGCGGCTAGGAGAGGGCTTCTACGCGGACGACGGCCTAGTTCTCGTCAAAAGGAAAATTCCTGGGCGTTGTCTGCGAGAGAATGCAGATGGCTTGTAAGATAATAGAAAGATGGTGCACCGATACCGGATTATCAGTTAATCCTAGCAAAACGGAGATCATGCTCTTTACAAAGAGAAGGCAAGTTAAGGATTATAGCCCGCCAGTCTTGTACGGCAAACCTCTTACACTTGTGGGAGAGGTTAAATACTTGGGCGTAGCCTTAGACAGTAAACTCACGTGGAAACCTCACGTGGATAAAGTCATACAAAAGGCCACTGTCACTATGGTGACAAAAACTGGGGCCTAAAACCACACGTTATGAGGTTTGCAAAGACTAGCCTGTCTGGCAATAACCGGCGCAATAAGGACGACACGGAGTCTCGCATTAAACGTTCTTCTGGGCCTTCCTGAGTTACCTCTGTGGATACGCCGGCAGGGCGCTGCAGAGGATAGAATGCGGCTCTACAAGGTGTGACAACCACCTGCGTCAAGGACATACAAGTATAGCGGCCACCATGCATTCGGGATATTCCAATCCTGGAGGCAAAGGTGGTCTCACCTGACGTAAGACTTCGAAAGGAGTTTAAGGTAGAAACAACCAGGGACAGTTGGGATAGTAGGTCAGTGGCTTCTCAAGAAGGATGGTCCGGGGCGGGAGTGTCCCGACAAGACACCAACAAGGGGACCAGCATCTTTCAGGCGGAATTGTTTGCAATCCTCGAGGTCGCCACAAGCAAGGAGGTTACAGAAGGACGAGAAGGAGTGATCGAGATCTACTCCAACAGTCAGGCTGTCCTAAAGGCACTTTGTGCACCAAGGATGGGGGCAACAGACTGATTCAGGAATGCTGGGATGCCCTGAACAAAGTGAAACCTAGTGTGGATTCCGGCACAAAGGATTATTTGCCAAACCTCACATAGGATTAAGCAACAGACAGGTAGCAAGCGCACTAAGCGACTAGGCGCTTGAAGGTACCACAAAGACGTGGAGAAAGGCGGAAGGGTGCAGACAAGCCAAAGAATTGATTGGAACCCCAAGCGACGCCAAAGTCCAAATGGTTGATGTCAAGGAGTCGCTGGGCTTTAAAAACACTGGTTGCGGTTCTGATAGGCCACTGTGGCCTAAACAGACATTTGCATCTACTAGGAATTGGTGATAGCCCTGTTTGTTCACATTGTGGAACGGCGGAGGAAACATCATATCACCTATTAGGAGAGTAGAGTTTCTTGGGGCCTCCACACTCTCCTGCAGGGAACTTCTTGTCTTCCTTGGAGTGAGGACAGATCATTGCCTTCGTCACGGAGAGGAGACGTCTGGGTCCATCCATCCTATAATGTTTAAATTTATGGTAATTTAATGTAATTTTTGGGGAATATTTTAGTTTAAAATAATTTATTACAAACTAGTATACTTTACTTTACTTAGATGAATTAAAACCGCAAAACAAAATAACCAAACCGAAACTACCGCAACATACTAAAAGTGTGATACGGTTAAGGGACCTAACTAGCTACCTAGAATAGTCCTAGAATTCTGCTCAATTCTGACTATTAGTTGAGGTAGTAAAGAGCATCTTTTCCACAATAATCATCTTCATCAACTTGTGAGTTGCAAATAGTACGAAATTCCATTTTTCCATCAAACTAGCAACAAAGAAAAGATTTATGATTAGTTGACTAAACGAAATTTTTGCAGATTCACCGAAAACGACTATCAAGTTTTACTTTTCCAATTCAAAGACAATAAAAGGGCCGAACAAATATTTTCAAACAACTACGATCCTGGCGATATAGCAGCGGCTACTTTCAGTCAGGACTCGGCCAAAGTGTGGAGCATATCTCCGCCTGACAGACAGAAGATGATCGAAGAAGTTAATTCGAGTAAGTGTCATCTAGTTTGATAAAACGAGTGCGGAAAGTGGTACTTTTCCGCACGAGACTGCAGTTAAAGGGCGAGAAAGACGCGTTAGGTACAACATTGCGAGTAACAATTTTCATTGAAATGACCGAATATACTGGGTGGTCCAAATTGATTGTAGGATACTTGAAGGGTAGAAAGTACATAAAAAATCAACGTCAAAGTGTCATTTATGGTTGAAAAGCGCCCCCTTTTGGAGCTAGCAGACCCTAAGTATGTGAAATGGAACTCATATGAAATTTGGCATGTTAGTTATTATTATTTCATTTTCCTGAAAAATGCTTCCTTAAGAAGCTTAAAAAATGTCTTTGCAGCCAATTTTCATAGATTCCAGACAAATTCAAAGACTTTAGTTTTGAAATTTGACTTGTAGACATGAAAAACTACTTTCTCTAGAATTTTTTACTACAAATTGACACATTTAAACCTTGAGAATTGACTTGGACTCTGAATCAATGAAAAGTGACATCAGAATAGGCTTATAATTTGCATTTGAAGTCAGATTTTATAACTTGAGACAAATTTTAATATTTTAGTCTTAGTAACTTTTCAAGTTTTTTTACTTTGTTTTGCCTATTTTAATGCTTTAAGACTGCTTTCAGCTTGGAAAATCATTTTTTTAATTTTCTATAAGCTTAAAAATGCCATTTCAAGCTTTGTCCCTATTAAACTGACTTCTAGACACTTCAGTGTTAAAAATTCGAGCATTTCTTAAAAATTTAGACTGTTTTTAGTGCTTTAAGCCTGAAAAATCGAGTTTGAACACCATCTTTACAAAGTTTTTGACTTAACAGTCCTGAAAGCCAGTTTGTACACTGTCCATATCCTTGAAAATGCCATTTCAAGCTTTGTCCCTATTAAACTGACTTCTAGACACCTCAGTGTTAAAAATTCGAGCATTTCTTAAAAATTTAGACTGTTTTTAGTGCTTTAAGCCTGTTTTCAGCCTGAAAAATCGAGTTTCAAGACCATCTTTACAAAGTTTTTGACTTAACAGTCCTGAAAGCCAGTTCGTTCACTGTCCATATCCTTGAAAATGCCATTTCAAGCTTTCTCACTATTAAACTGACTTCTAAACACTTCAGTGTTAAAAATTCGAGCATTTCTTGAAAATTTAGATTGTTTTTAGTGCTTTAAGCCTGAAAAATCGAGTTTCAAGACCATCTTTACAAAGTTTTTGACTTATCATTCTTGAAAGCCAGTTTGTACACTGTCCATATCCTTGAAAATGCCATTTCAAGCTTTCTCACTATTAAACTGACTTCTAGACACTTCAGTGTTAAAAATTCGAGCATTTCTTGAAAATTTTGACTGTTTTTAGTGCTTTAAGCCTGTTTTCAGCCTGAAAAATCGAGTTTCCAGACCATCTTTACAAAGTTTTTGACTTAATAGTCCTGAAAGCCAGTTTGTACACTGTCCACATCCTTGAAAATGCCATTTCAAGCTTTCTCACTATTAAACTGACTTCTAGACCCCTCAGTGTTAAAAATTCGAGCATTTCTTGATAATTTAGATTGTTTTTAGTGCTTTAAGCCTGAAAAATCGAGTTTCAAGACCATCTTTACAAAGTTTTTGACTTATCATTCTTGAAAGCCAGTTTGTACACTGTCCACATCCTTGAAAATGCCATTTCAAGCTTTCTCACTATTAAACTGACTTCTAGACACTTCAGTGTTAAAAATTCGAGCATTTCTTGAAAATTTAGACTGTTTTTAGTGCTTTAAGCCTGTTTTCAGCCTGAAAAATCGAGTTTCCAGACCATCTTTACAAAGTTTTTGACTTATCAATCCTGAAAGCCAGTTTGTACACTGTCCACATCCTTGAAAATGCCATTTCAAGCTTTCTCACTATTAAACTGACTTCTAAACACTTCAGTGTTAAAAATTCGAGCATTTCTTGAAAATTTAGACTGTTTTTAGTGCTTTAAGCCTGTTTTCAGCCTGAAAAATCGAGTTTCCAGACCATCTTTACAAAGTTTTTGACTTATCAATCCTGAAAGCCAGTTTGTACACTGTCCACATCCTTGAAAATGCCATTTCAAGCTTTCTCACTATTAAACTGACTTCTAAACACTTCAGTGTTAAAAATTCGAGCATTTCTTGAAAATTTAGACTGTTTTTAGTGCTTTAAGCCTGAAAAATCGAGTTTCAAGACCATCTTTACAAAGTTTTTGACTTAACAGTCCTGAAAGCCAGTTTGTACACTGTCCATATCCTTGAAAATGCCATTTCAAGCTTTCTCACTATTAAACTGACTTCTAGACACTTCAGTGTTAAAAATTCGAGCATTTCTTGAAAATTTAGATTGTTTTTAGTGCTTTAAGCCTGAAAAATCGAGTTTCAAGACCATCTTTACAAAGTTTTTGACTTAACAGTCCTGAAAGCCAGTTTGTACACTGTCCATATCCTTGAAAATGCCATTTCAAGCTTTCTCACTATTAAACTGACTTCTAGACACTTCAGTGTTAAAAATTCGAGCATTTCTTGAAAATTTTGACTGTTTTTAGTGCTTTAAGCCTGTTTTCAGCCTGAAAAATCGAGTTTCCAGACCATCTTTACAAAGTTTTTGACTTAATAGTCCTGAAAGCCAGTTTGTACACTGTCCACATCCTTGAAAATGCCATTTCAAGCTTTCTCACTATTAAACTGACTTCTAAACACTTCAGTGTTAAAAATTCGAGCATTTCTTGAAAATTTAGACTGTTTTTAGTGCTTTAAGCCTGAAAAATCGAGTTTCAAGACCATCTTTACAAAGTTTTTGACTTAACAGTCCTGAAAGCCAGTTTGTACACTGTCCATATCCTTGAAAATGCCATTTCAAGCTTTCTCACTATTAAACTGACTTCTAGACCCCTCAGTGTTAAAAATTCGAGCATTTCTTGAAAATTTAGATTGTTTTTAGTGCTTTAAGCCTGAAAAATCGAGTTTCAAGACCATCTTTACAAAGTTTTTGACTTAACAGTCCTGAAAGCCAGTTTGTACACTGTCCATATCCTTGAAAATGCCATTTCAAGCTTTCTCACTATTAAACTGACTTCTAGACCCCTCAGTGTTAAAAATTCGAGCATTTCTTGAAAATTTAGATTGTTTTTAGTGCTTTAAGCCTGAAAAATCGAGTTTCAAGACCATCTTTACAAAGTTTTTGACTTATCATTCTTGAAAGCCAGTTTGTACACTGTCCATATCCTTGAAAATGCCATTTCAAGCTTTCTCACTATTAAACTGACTTCTAAACACTTCAGTGTTAAAAATTCGAGCATTTCTTGAAAATTTAGACTGTTTTTAGTGCTTTAAGCCTGAAAAATCGAGTTTCCAGACCATCTTTACAAAGTTTTTGACTTAATAGTCCTGAAAGCCAGTTTGTACACTGTCCACATCCTTGAAAATGCCATTTCAAGCTTTCTCACTATTAAACTGACTTCTAGACCCCTCAGTGTTAAAAATTCGAGCATTTCTTGAAAATTTAGACTGTTTTTAGTGCTTTAAGCCTGTTTTCAGCCTGAAAAATCGAGTTTCCAGACCATCTTTACAAAGTTTTTGACTTATCAATCCTGAAAGCCAGTTTGTACACTGTCCACATCCTTGAAAATGCCATTTCAAGCTTTCTCACTATTAAACTGACTTCTAAACACTTCAGTGTTAAAAATTCGAGCATTTCTTGAAAATTTAGACTGTTTTTAGTGCTTTAAGCCTGAAAAATCGAGTTTCAAGACCATCTTTACAAAGTTTTTGACTTAACAGTCCTGAAAGCCAGTTTGTACACTGTCCATATCCTTGAAAATGCCATTTCAAGCTTTCTCACTATTAAACTGACTTCTAGACCCCTCAGTGTTAAAAATTCGAGCATTTCTTGAAAATTTAGATTGTTTTTAGTGCTTTAAGCCTGAAAAATCGAGTTTCAAGACCATCTTTACAAAGTTTTTGACTTATCATTCTTGAAAGCCAGTTTGTACACTGTCCATATCCTTGAAAATGCCATTTCAAGCTTTCTCACTATTAAACTGACTTCTAAACACTTCAGTGTTAAAAATTCGAGCATTTCTTGAAAATTTAGACTGTTTTTAGTGCTTTAAGCCTGAAAAATCGAGTTTCCAGACCATCTTTACAAAGTTTTTGACTTAATAGTCCTGAAAGCCAGTTTGTACACTGTCCACATCCTTGAAAATGCCATTTCAAGCTTTCTCACTATTAAACTGACTTCTAGACCCCTCAGTGTTAAAAATTCGAGCATTTCTTGAAAATTTAGACTGTTTTTAGTGCTTTAAGCCTGTTTTCAGCCTGAAAAATCGAGTTTCCAGACCATCTTTACAAAGTTTTTGACTTATCAATCCTGAAAGCCAGTTTGAACACTGTCCACATCCTTGAAAATGCCATTTCAAGCTTTCTCACTATTAAACTGACTTCTAAACACTTCAGTGTTAAAAATTCGAGCATTTCTTGAAAATTTAGACTGTTTTTAGTGCTTTAAGCCTGAAAAATCGAGTTTCAAGACCATCTTTACAAAGTTTTTGACTTATCATTCTTGAAAGCCAGTTTGTACACTGTCCATATCCTTGAAAATGCCATTTCAAGCTTTCTCACTATTAAACTGACTTCTAGACACTTCAGTGTTAAAAATTCGAGCATTTCTTGAAAATTTAGACTGTTTTTAGTGCTTTAAGTCTGTTTCAGCCTGAAAAATCGAGTTTCCAGACCATCTTTACAAAGTTTTTGACTTAATAGTCCTGAAAGCCAGTTTGTACACTGTCCATATCCTTGAAAATGCCATTTCAAGCTTTCTCACTTTGAAATTGTCTTCTACATTGAACGGTGCACAAAATTGGAGCATTTTTAAGAGATTCGGACTGTTTTTAGTGTTTTAAGACTGAAAAATCTTTAAAAAGTTTAAGACTATTCATAACAGTAAAAGTCAAGTTTCAGGCTCTTATTCAGTAATGAAAGTAAAACATTTTGACACTAAATGGTACGATATTAGTCTTAAACACTAATTTTTAGGATTGAATTAGTCCGAAAATTGAATTTGGACTGTTACCAGTGCTTAATTGAATTCTAGACTTGTTTTAGTCCAGAAAATTGAGTTGTACCCCAATTGAAGTCCTGAAATAGACTTTTGTTGAACTCTCTTTAGTCTTAGTAAAGTCATTTCTAGCCTTTAAGTCAACTTTGAGACTATTTTTAGTAGTAAAAAATGAGTTTTATGTGCAACAATCTTTGTCTTGATTTGCTGACTGTTTTTAGTGCTTGAAATCCAGTTTCAGACACTCAACAATGGATTTCAGACTGAAAAAACGAATTATAACACTATTCCTAGTAGCCAATCGCAAGTTTTAAGACAATTCAGCACAAATTTGGACGCTCAGAAGAATGTTCAGTTTTGCACTACCTATAGTCTAAACAATTGAATGCTAGTAAAATTAGCCCAAAAATCCTGTTTTTTTGGTTTACTGTCAACGCTTCAATGTCAAAAATTATCTCGTAAACCTCACAGATGACCAGATTTGAATCCTTTTGAACCATTTTGAAGTAAAAGATACGATAACCCAGGTAGACAATCATTAAAATATAGTAAAGTACTAAAAAGTACTTGCTCTAACGGTCTGACAGTTATGGCAAAAAAACGATTTCGACTGTTCTTCAGGAAAATGACATAAAATGCATGTCAGTTTCTGATGGACTATCGAATTGACACTTAAAACTGGACTACCCTGTACATAAAAATACAAATTTTATGAAAAATTTTAGTTTGGATGATAAATATAAACATTTGGCAACTCGGCGCGTTAAACGTCAATGACGTGCAACCGAGGGGTGGATCGCTTACATTCGAGGTATTATGAGGCACTTTGCCAGTATTTCGAAGCATTTTGAGGTATTACAAGACAGTACGAGGTATTAAGAGGCATTTTGAGGTATTCTCTGTATATTTCAAAATGTTTTGTGATATTTTCATTGGAATTTTGAGCGAAATAAAGGGAATTTTGCGATATTTTAAGGAATACATTGCAGTAGACAATATAGTGTATCAAAATATAACATAACAATTGACTGAAAATTGAAAAGAACAACATAGGCACATGTAATTATTATGGTAAAATCTTTGTTACATGATATTGAGTTGAAACAATATTCATTACAAATTATTATAATAATTTACCAGTTTATCAACGTTTAAACTAAATTTTTAAGGTCACGTGGCTGTTTTTGACATTTGTCAACTGGCTTTTACAATGTTGCAAGCTCAAAATTGCATTATCAACGTCACATAACGTGTATTTTACAAGTTCAGCTTTAACGACTGTCTAAATTTAATTTACCAAATGATCAACGTTTAAATTACATTTTAAAAGTCACGTGACTGTTTTTGACAGGTGTCAACTGGCTTTTACAGTGTTGCATGCTTAAAAATTGAATTATCAAAGTCACGTGACGTGTATTTTGCAATTTAAGTCTTTAGAACTGTTTAAATTTAATTTATTAGTTTTCCAAAGTTTCAACTGCGTTTTGAAGGTCACGTGACTGTTTTTGACAGATGTCAACTGGAATTTACAGTGTTGCATGCTCAAAAATTGAATTATCAAAGTCACGTGACGTGTATTTTGCAGTTTAAGTCTTTACAACTGTCTAAATTTAATTTACCATTTTCCAAAGTTTAAACTGCGTTTTGACAGTCACGTGACTGTTTTTGAAAATGTCAACTGGCATTTACAGTGTTGCATGCTTAAAAATTTAATTATCAAAGTCACTTGACGTGTATTTTACAATTTAAATTTTTACAACTGTCCAAATTTAATTTATCAATTTTCCAGAGTTTTAACTGCGATTCAAAGGTCACGTGACTGTTTTTGACACTGTCAACTGGCCTTTACAGTGTTGTAAGCTGAAAAATTCAATTATCAAAGTCACGTGACGTGTATTTTGCAATTTAAGTCTTTACAACTGTCTAAATGTAATTTATCAATTTTCCAAAGTTTTAACTGCATTTTGAAGGTCACGTGACTGTTTTTGACAAAGTCAGCTAGTCTTTACAGTGTTGCAAGCTCAAAAATTGAATTATCAAAGTCACGTGACGTGTATTTTGCAATTTCAGTTTTTACAACTGTCTAAATTTAATTTACCATTTTCCAAAGTTTAAACTGCGTTTTGACAGTCACGTGACTGTTTTTGAAAATGTCAACTGGCATTTACAGTGTTGCATGCTTAAAAATTTAATTATCAAAGTCACTTGACGTGTATTTTACAATTTAAATTTTTACAACTGTCCAAATTTAATTTATCAATTTTCCAGAGTTTTAACTGCGATTCAAAGGTCACGTGACTGTTTTTGACACTGTCAACTGGCCTTTACAGTGTTGTAAGCTGAAAAATTCAATTATCAAAGTCACGTGACGTGTATTTTGCAATTTAAGTCTTTACAACTGTCTAAATGTAATTTATCAATTTTCCAAAGTTTTAACTGCATTTTGAAGGTCACGTGACTGTTTTTGACAAAGTCAGCTAGTCTTTACAGTGTTGCAAGCTCAAAAATTGAATTATCAAAGTCACGTGACGTGTATTTTGCAATTTCAGTTTTTACAACTGTCTAAATTTAATTTACCATTTTCCAAAGTTTAAACTGCGTTTTGACAGTCACGTGACTGTTTTTGAAAATGTCAACTGGCATTTACAGTGTTGCAAGCTGAAAAATTCAATTATCAAAGTCACGTGACGTGTATTTTGCAATTTAAGTCTTTACAACTGTCCAAATTTAATTTATTAGTTTTCCAAAGTTTCAACTGCGTTTTGAAGGTCACGTGACTGTTTTTGAAAATGTCAACTGGCATTTACAGTGTTGCATGCTTAAAAATTGAATTATCAAAGTCACGTGACGTGTATTTTGCAATTTAAGTCTTTACAACTGTCTAAATGTAATTTATCAATTTTCCAAAGTTTTAACTGCATTTTGAAGGTCACGTGACTGTTTTTGACAATGTCAGCTGGTCTTTACAGTGTTGCAAGTTCAAAAATTGAATTACCAAAGCCACGTGACGTAGTTCTTGCAATTTTACCACTGTCTAAATTTAAATTACCAATTTTTCAACAAACAACTCAGTTTTAACAGTAAATAACTCAGTTATTTGACATTTTAGGAAAAACACTATACAGGGTGGTAAAAAGAGAATTTCAGGGGAAACAAATTGGTATATTGAACCACCCTGTAACTGTCAAAATGACAGAGTTATGGGTTGTCAAAGTGAAAACTGTCAAATTCAACCTTTACAGCAAACAACTCAGTTTTAACAGTAAATAACTTAGTTATTGGACATTTTAGGAAAAAACACTATATAGGGTGATCGAAAGAGAATTTCAAGGGCTACAAATTGGTATATTGAACCACCCTGTAACTGTCAAAATAACAAGATTATGGGCTGTCAAATTCAACCTTTACAGCAAACAACTCAGTTTTAACAGTAAATAACTTAGTTATTGGACATTTTAGGAAAAAACACTATATAGGGTGATCGAAAGAGAATTTCAAGGGCTACAAATTGGTATATTGAACCACCCTATAACTGTCAAAATAACAAGGTTATAAGCTGTCAAATTGAAAACTGTCAAATTCAACCTTTACAGCAAACAACTCAGTTTTAACAGTAAATAACTTAGTTATTGGACATTTTAGGAAAAATCACTATACAGGGTGATCGAAAGAGAATTTCAAGAGCAACAATTTGGTGTATTTCATCAAGGTTTATCAATACGAGGGGACTTATAACTAAATTTAGGAATGCCACAAATGTGGTAAACATTTGAAGGTGTCCTGAGGCAGTTTAAATAATTTAAAGGCATTTCAAGACAATTTGAGGCATTTTCAGCAATAATAGAAGCGTTGTGACTTATTTTGTATGCAAAAAGGCATTTTGGTGTACAAAAAAAATGTATGCTACAATTTTATCTTACACTCAGTGCGAATATCAGTAAAAATAATGTATGATTTCCTTAGCAAAACCAATTAAAGTCCGCCTAGACTACAAAGTGTCGCACAAAACCAGCAGCACTACGGATCCAGGAATTATATCCAACAATGTGGAAATCACTCTACCGCCTGGAACTCCAGAGAAACCAAATCCAGATCGGGTCAATTTGTTAAAAATGTTAGCGAACGGTACAGCGGACGAACCGATCAAACTTGCTAACATATTACCGAAATTCTTAAAAATCACCAACACAGGCGTAAGCCAGCCTTACACAGAAATTCTGGATAACGAAGTGGAAGGTACAGTTTACTCGATTTAAATTATAATAAATTATTAATTTATTAATTTTTAGGAGTAGTTTTTACCAACGAAACCTATAGAAATGTGTCTTTGAAATTGTTCACCTCGAACATATCTCAGTACACTGAATGGTGGAACGTTGAGGAAGATCGGACTGGAGAACTGTTCAATCGCACTTTGAAGGATTTGCCTTACGAGGATTCGGACGCTTTGGTTATTTACACTCTTAATGATAAAATATTTCCTAGCACTTTGAAAATTATCACTGGAGGAGGGTAAGTCACAGTATTACATACTATTCTTGAAGGCAGGGAATTGTCAAGAGAAGTGTTGGTAGAATGTGACAGAAGAAGCTGACAATGGCGGGTTCCTGTCACATTCTACAGGTCTTTCCTTTGATAACTCCCTTCCCTCGTTTCAAGAATACGCACCCAGGTGTGTTAAAAAAGTATAATCTTGCTGAATCTGAAAAAATGTTCTACCCTGTATCAAGTGCTACCCAAATAATTTTTTTTTAAATGGTATGGTTTTAAGGAAAAACTCTATACAGGGTGGTCAAAAGAGAATTTCAAGGGCTACAAATTGGTATATTGAACCACCCTGTAACTGTTACAATAACAAAGTTATGGGCTGTCAAAGTGAAAAGTGTCAAATTCAAACTTTACAGCAAACTCAGTTTTAAGAGTAAATAACTTAGTTATTGCACATTTTAGGGAAAAACACTATACAGGGTGATCAAAAGAGAATTTCAAGGGTTACAAATTGGTATATTGAACCACCCTGTAACTGTCAAAATAACAGGGTTATGGGCTATCAAAGTGAAAACTGTCAAAATTCAACCTTTACAGCAAACAACTCAGTTTTAACAGTAAATAACTTGGTTATTGGACATTTTAGGAAAAAACACTATACACGGTGGTAAAAAGAGAATTTCAAGGGCTACAAATTGGTATATTGAACCAGACGAGTGTGTTTTCAGTCACTTTCTGTTTGGTTATCTCAGTTTAACCGAAACCAGGATTTTTTCTAAACATTTTCCAGTACGGCCCTGGTTTTCAGGTTTAATTTTATTGAGTTCAGTGAAAATTTCAGGTTGGTACCTGCCCAAATACCCAAATTAAGTTCAAAATTGTGTTTCATGTCAGATGAGTGTGTTTTCAGTCACTTTCTGTTTGGTTATCTTAGTTTAACCGAAACCAGGATTTTTTCTAAAAATTGTCCAGTACGGCCCTGGTTTTCAGGTTTAATTTTATTGAGTTCAGTGAAAATTTCAGGTTCGTACCTGCCCAAATACTCAAATTATGTTGAAAATTGTGTTTCATGTCAGATGAGTGTGTTTTCAGTCACTTTCTGTTTGGTTAACTCAGTTTACCCGAAATCAGGATTTGTTCTAAAAATTGTCCAGTACGGCCCTGGTTTTCAGGTTTAATTTACTGGCTCCAGTGAAAATTTCAGTTTCGTACCTGCCCAAATACTCAAATTATGTTTAAAATTGTGTTTCATGTCAGATGAGTGTGTTTTCAATCACTTTCTGTTTGGTTATCTCAGTTTACCCAAAACCAGGATTTTTTCTAAAAATTGTCCAGTACGGCCCTGGTTTTTAAGTTTAATTTTGTTGACTTCAGTGAAAATTTCAGGTTCGTATCTGCCCAAATACCCAAATTGTGTTTCATGTCAGATGAGTGTGTTTTCAGTCAGTTTCTGTGTGGTTATCTCAGTTTACCCGAAACCAGGATTTTTTCTAAACATTTTCCAGTACCGCCCTGGTTTTCAGGTTTAATTTACTGGCTCCAGTGAAAATTTCAGGTTCGTACGTGCCCAAATACCCAAATTATGTGCAAAATTGTGTTTCATCTCAGATGAGTGTGTTTTCAATCACTTTCTGTTGGGTTATCTCAGTTTAACCGAAACCAGGATTTTTTCTAAAAATTGTCCAGTACGGCCCTAGTTTTCAGGTTTAATTTACTGGCTCCAGTGAAAATTTCAGTTTCGTACCTGCCCAAATACCCAAATTATGTTCAAAATTGTGTTTCATGTCAGATGAGTGTGTTTTCAATCACTTTCTGTTTGGTTATCTCAGTTTACCCAAAACCAGGATTTTTTCTAAAAATTGTCCAGTACGGCCCTGGTTTTTAAGTTTAATTTTGTTGACTTCAGTGAAAATTTCAGGTTCGTATCTGCCCAAATACCCAAATTGTGTTTCATGTCAGATGAGTGTGTTTTCAGTCAGTTTCTGTGTGGTTATCTCAGTTTACCCGAAACCAGGATTTTTTCTAAACATTTTCCAGTACGGCCCTTGTTTTCGGGTTTAATTTTATTGACTCCAGTGACAATTTCAGGTTCGTACCTGCTCAAATACTCAAATTATGTTCAAAATTGTGTTTCATGTCAGATGAGTGTGTTTTCAGTCACTTTCTGTTTGGTTATCTCATTTTACCTGAAATCAGGATTTGTTCTAAAAATTGTCCAGTACGGCCCTGTTTCCTAACCAAAATGTGCCAAAATCAACGTAAACAAACGGAGAAATGACAGCTGGAATGCCCGAAACTGTTTTCATAACTGATCGCCAGAGGGAGTATCTCTCGGTTATTTTGACAGTTACACGGTGGTTCAATATACCAGTTTGTAGCCCTTGAAATGTCTATAATTGCCCATCTAGTATGCTTACACATTTCCACTTTTTTTTACAGAATTATTGGCCTTTACACCACCCTAGTACTGATAGCCTCGCGATTTTTGAGAGGAGTATTCGCCGAACAAGTCGCCAAAATAATGTTTGAAGACTTGCCCAACGTTGATCGTATTCTTCAACTCACGCTGGACGTCTATTTGGTGCGCGAAGCACGCGAATTTGCTTTAGAAGAAGACTTATTCGCCAAACTAATATTCTTGTTCCGATCGCCCGAAACGATGATCAAATGGACTCGTCCGAAGGGCGAATTGGACGATGAAGAAGATCCTGAAGCAAACTAATTTGGGTTTTGACTGATTTTTGTATGAAAACACTCTAATTGTCACTAGTAACTATGTTCACGGATACCTCGACCATTTAACCATTATCAGCAGTATGTACAGGGTGTTCAAATAAGAGATGCTCTTCTTGGAATCGGACAAAAATTGTTATAAAGAAGATCTCTAAAGAATCGTCACAAAATATTTTTCTTTTTGAAAATTTTAGTTTTTATTTTTTTATAAGAAAACCGGACATTTTTCGAAAAAAGTGTACATAAGGAAAAAGTTGCGTCTTGTCTACGTACATTTCCAGTAAAATTTTCAACCCCATCAATTGCACCGTTTCCGAGATATTTACGAAAATGTCTGAAAAATTTAAGTCAACTTTGACGCCCTCTAGCGGCCGAATGGTACAACATAGCGATGCGCACCCACCACCAATCATTAGCTCCATTCATTGGTTATCTACGGTTCTCTAATGTGTCTTTACAAAATGTTTCAAATAATTAAGTTATTCACGATTAAATGGAGAGATGCACCGAAATTTCGTCCAAATGAGATATTTTTGGACTTTTCATATGGGTGCCGCAATATTGGTACTATTTCTATGAAATCCACACTATATAGACTAAATTGAACCTGAAAATGTCAATTCCAGTGTCAAATTGACATTAGGTGGTACCATTTCCGAACTAACCTAAAAAAAAATAATTTTTAAACAAATTTCAGGTTTTAGCTTCTTTATTAAAGCCAAACTGTCACTTTGACACTATACGCTAAATTAGTGCTGCCTATCCAAAGATATTTGCACAATCAAAGTCAAAATAAATTTTTTTTAAATTTTCTCCAAAAAATTGATTCCTTCCAAAATTTTGAAAATTTCAGTTTTTATTTTTTTATAAAAAAACCGGACATTTTTTGAAAAAAGTGTACATAAGAAAAAAGTTGCGTCTTGTCTACGTACATTTCCAGTAAAATTTTCAGCCACATCAATTAAACCGTTTCCGAGATATTTACGAAAATGTCTGAAAAATTTAAGTCAACTTTGACGCCCTCTAGCGACCGAATGGTGCAACATAGCGATGCGCACCCACCACCAATCGATAGCTCCATTCATTGGTTATCTAAGATTCTCTTATGTGTCTTTAGTAAATGTTTCAAATAATTGAGTTATTCACGATTAAATGGAGAGATGCACCAAAATTTTGTCCAAATAAGAATTCTTTGGACTTTTCAATAAAATACCATATGGGTGTCACAATATTGGTACTATCTCTATGAAATCCACACTATATAGACTAAATTGAACATGAAAATGTCAATTCCAGTGTCAAATTGACATTAGGTGGTACCATTTCCGAACTAACCTAAAAAAAATAATTTTTAAACACTTTTCAGGTTTTAGCTTCTTTTTTAAAGCCAAACTGTCACTTTGACATTATACGTTAAATTTGTACCACCGATCCAAAGATATTTGCACAATCAAAGTCAAAATAAAAAAATTAAAAATTTTCTCCAAAAAATTGATTCCTTTGAAAATTTCAGTTTTTATTTTTTTATAAAAAAACCGGACATTTTTCGAAAAAAGTGTACACAAGCAAAAAGTTGCGTCTTGTCTACATACATTTCCAGTAAAATTTTCAGCCTCATCAATAGAACCGTTTCCGAGATATTTACGAAAATGTGGGAAAAATTAAAGTCAACTTTGACGCCCTCTAGTGACCGAATGGTACAACATACCGATGGGCACTCACCACCAATCGATAGCTCCATTCATCATGGTTATCTACGGTCCTCTAATGTGTCTATAGTTTCATACAGGACACACTGTATTTTATACTTCTAGCGCCATAAGTTTGACAGTTTTTGTGATATTGTTACTTTTGGTGACACTTCTGTAATAACTGTCAAAAACGTCAAAAAGTATGCTTTGGAGAGCCCGTAACGAGTCAAAATAGAGTCACTTGTCAAGGACAGAATATGTTTTAAAGCTTTATGTCAATGAGTTTGACAGTAGTGACATATGAAATGGTGTGTCCCAGTGACAACTCTGAAACAGCGCAAAAACTGTTAAATTATATGTAACTCTCTCCATTTTGACATTATAATCGACGGTTGCATTTCATTTTTTTGAATTAGGGAGGCAAGAAAGTAATTGTAAAAAGCGCCACCTGTGGATGAAAGGAAACACCTTAAAAAAATTATTTATAGTGCATCTGATCCGAGAGCCACTCTTATTTGGACACTCTGTACAGCGTTGGTTCGTACATTCAGACAGCTTGTGACGATTTTATCAAGAAAATCTTGAGCTTTAGTGGGAGGGTTTTAAGTTTTAATTGGTCAGTGGGCGGAGCCAAAGCATCTAAAACCCTCCAATTGGCCAGAGGGAGTGTCCAGTAGACCTGATCTTAATTATGGTTCAAAGGGAGTTAAAGTCAATTCTAATTGGTCAGTAGGCGTTACAACCTAAAAGTCTTCTGATTGATCAAAGTGTTTTCAGGAGTTTCTACTAAAACTAGAATAATTCTAATTGGTCAGAGAAGGTTGTCGTGGACATTAGCGTGCTCTGATTGGTCAGAGATTTAGTGGGCGGAGTTAACAAGAGTTTTTTATTGCTTAATGTGCGCGGAAAGGCAATTAAAACATTCCAGTTGTATGGAGGGCGTGTCTAATCTTGGTTTTGAGTTTCAGTGGGAGGGATTTCGGTTATAAAAAGTTTTAAAAGATCAATGGGCGTTCCAATTGGCAAAGGGCGGGTCCAGTGGGCGTCCTATTGGTTAAAAGAATTTTTCCAATTAAATGAACTGAATTCTAATTGGTCAGTAGGCGTTCTCAATCTAAAAGTCTTCTGACTGGTCAGAAAAATATTTGAGTGTTATATTTAATTGTTCACCACTCCAGTTGGTTTAATTGGTCAATGGGCGTTGCCAATCCTTCCAGTTGGTCAGGGGGCGTGCCCTTACATCTTATTGGCCAGGGGGCGTATCACTGAAGGCGGTATAAAGCTGTCACCTGTCACATTCTGTATAAATATATGAACCAACCCTGTAAGTATCTATTTAAGTAATTGAACGTGTTGAATCTGCTGTATGGATCTGTGTAATGTTTCAAAAACCATAAAAAGTATAAAAAAGTTTTTAAAAACCTGTTAGATTTAAAAAGTTTATAATAAAGTATACGTTAGCTGCGACATATCAGTACGAATCAATTATTATTATTAGATCTTCCATTTCACAGAATTTTTAATTGTTTGCGGTAAATTTTATAATTTGTATTTTGTTATTATTGAACTTTTTACACGTTAAAACCTCTATTAACTATTTTTTATAAGAGGTGTTTAGTTTTTTTATTTATTATTTTTAATTCTTTGTGGGCATTATAATTAAAATTCTTGCATTTGCTACAGTTTTCATTATTGATAATATATTTTTGTTTATTGACTGTGTGTTTACTTTAAAATTGTTCCACCTTGTTTACAATCCTCCTGAAGGCTACACTTTGAGGTTACTGAAGCACTTGATAGAAAATTCAATTCTTGACAATTTTGGCAAAAAAAATCGAATTTTGACTCAGAAGAGCAAAAATGACAGGAAATATACATTTTTAGCTGATCCTAATACTTGGTTCCTTCGCCAATTGTCAAGAAAACTTAAATAATTACCTTATGCACTTTCTGTGCTCCTGATAGAAAATTCAATTCTTGACAATTTTGGCAAAAAATCGAATTTTGACTCAGGAGAGCAAAAATGACAGAAAATATACATTTTTAGCTGATCCTAATACTTGGTTCCTTCGCCAATTGTCAAGAAAACTTAAATTACCTTCTGCACTTTCTGTGCTCCTGATAGAAAATTCAATTCTTGACAATTTTGGCAAAAAATCGAATTTTGACTCAGGAGAGCAAAAATGACAGAAAATATACATTTTTAGCTGATCCTAATACTTGGTTCCTTCGCCAATTGTCAAGAAAACTTAAATTACCTTCTGCACTTTCTGTGCTCCTGATAGAAAATTCAATTCTTGACAATTTTTGCAGAAAATTGAATTTTGACTAAAAAGAGCAAAAATGACAGGAAATACATTTTTAGCAGATCCTAATACTTGGTTCCTTCGCCAATTGTCAAGAAAACTTAAATTACCTTATGCACTTTCTGTGCTCCTGATAGAAAATTCAATTCTTGACAATTTTTGCAGAAAATTGAATTTTGACTAAAAAGAGCAAAAATGACAGGAAATACAGTTTTAGCAGATCCTAATACTTGGTTCCTTCGCCAATTGTCAAGAAAACTTAAATTACCTTATGCACTTTCTGTGCTCCTGATAGAAAATTCAATTCTTGACAATTTTGGCAAAAAATCGAATTTTGACTCAGGAGAGCAAAAATGACAGAAAATATACATTTTTAGCTGATCCTAATACTTGGTTCCTTCGCCAATTGTCAAGAAAACTTAAATTACCTTCTGCACTTTCTGTGCTCCTGATAGAAAATTCAATTCTTGACAATTTTTGCAGAAAATTGAATTTTGACTAAAAAGAGCAAAAATGACAGGAAATACATTTTTAGCAGATCCTAATACTTGGTTCCTTCGCCAATTGTCAAGAAAACTTAAATTACCTTATGCACTTTCTGTGCTCCTGATAGAAAATTCAATTCTTGACAATTTTTGCAGAAAATTGAATTTTGACTAAAAAGAGCAAAAATGACAGGAAATACAGTTTTAGCAGATCCTAATACTTGGTTCCTTCGCCAATTGTCAAGAAAACTTAAATTACCTTATGCACTTTCTGTGCTCCTGATAGAAAATTCAATTCTTGACAATTTTGGCAAAAAATCGAATTTTGACTCAGGAGAGCAAAAATGACAGAAAATATACATTTTTAGCTGATCCTAATACTTGGTTCCTTCGCCAATTGTCAAGAAAACTTAAATTACCTTCTGCACTTTCTGTGCTCCTGATAGAAAATTCAATTCTTGACAATTTTTGCAGAAAATTGAATTTTGACTAAAAAGAGCAAAAATGACAGGAAATACATTTTTAGCAGATCCTAATACTTGGTTCCTTCGCCAATTGTCAAGAAAACTTAAATTACCTTATGCACTTTCTGTGCTCCTGATAGAAAATTCAATTCTTGACAATTTTTGCAGAAAATAGAATTTTGACTAAAAAGAGCAAAAATGACAGGAAATACATTTTTAGCAGATCCTAATACTTGGTTCCTTCGCCAATTGTCAAGAAAACTTAAATTACCTTATGCACTTTCTGTGCTCCTGATAGAAAATTCAATTCTTGACAATTTTGGCAAAAAATCGAATTTTGACTCAGGAGAGCAAAAATGACAGAAAATATACATTTTTAGCTGATCCTAATACTTGGTTCCTTCGCCAATTGTCAAGAAAACTTAAATTACCTTCTGCACTTTCTGTGCTCCTGATAGAAAATTCAATTCTTGACAATTTTTGCAGAAAATAGAATTTTGACTAAAAAGAGCAAAAATGACAGGAAATACATTTTTAGCAGATCCTAATACTTGGTTCCTTCGCCAATTGTCAAGAAAACTAAAATTACCTTTTGCACTTTCTGTGCTCCTGATAGAAAATTCAATTCTTGACAATTTTGGCAAAAAATCGAATTTTGACTCAGGAGAGCAAAAATGACAGAAAATATACATTTTTAGCTGATCCTAATACTTGGTTCCTTCGCCAATTGTCAAGAAAACTTAAATTACCTTATGCACTTTCTGTGCTCCTGATAGAAAATTCAATTCTTGACAATTTTTGCAGAAAATTGTCGCACAGAAAGCACAAAAAAAAACACAACTTTTCTTGACAAATTCTAATACTTGGTTCCTTCGCTAATTCCCTTAAATTGCTCTTTACAGCAAACATGCTTTGAAGCAATCTTGTAGAGCGTGAAATTCCCTACAACTCTCTAATTAACACTTTTGCTGTAACTCCTCAAATAACGGAGCTACGATTTGTTGAACGTACACTTTGGAGTTACTGAAGCACTGGAGTGCATCGCAGACAGTTTTCGGCCTGTAACTCCCTTAAATTGCTCTTTACAGCAAACATGCTTTGAAGTAATCTTGCAGAGCGTGAAATTCCCTACAACTCTCTAACTTACACTTTTGCTGTAACTCCTAAATAACGGAGCTACGATTGGTTGAACCTACACTTTATATATGTCACTTTCCAGTCCAGTTTCACATGGTTGTTTGAGAAATTAAAGAACTAAATTGTTCGAAATAACAATTTGATTTATTAGAGTGCAAATAAGTTACAGTAACAAAAATGTCAAAATACCCTAAAATATTCAAGAAAAAATACAACATTTGACTAGAAAATAGCATTAACAACGGAAAAATATAAATTATCTTAACAAGACTAAAACAGCCTCTTCCGGAATAATAATCCATTTAAAGACCTAAAAAATAAATAACGAATTTAAGTAAGGTGAACCAAAGAAAACGGAATTTACCCAATCACAGTTTGCTGTGAAAAGCACCTTGAGTTTCCTTCAAATCTTTATGGAAATGTCTACGCCCATCGACGTACAACATCGCCTCGTAATACGTTTGCGGTATCACTTCCTGGACAACATCCGGCGCTTCCAGGGTAAAATGAAAAGCGTTCGTAGTGGCGGTCAAACCGGACAACGGATTGTACACTTCGGCGAATACGGTCGTTTGAATAAAGTTTTTGTGGGTGAACACCACGGTGGCGTGCATCTGGATCAGGGAATTGACGGCAATCGGATGTTTAAACTGAATATCGCTCATGCTCCTCGTTCTAGGTCGGTATTTGCAAAACATGTAACTCGCGATCCAACTTAATTCGGTCGCTTGGCGCATTATAAATCCACCGAACACGGTGTTGTGCAAGTTACGATCTTCCGGCTGCGCCAGAATGACGTTCGACACTTTGGTGCTGCGCATCCAAGCGCAATGCGCCGGTAGGATGCGTGACGACATGCTAATATCCGCGGGATCGGTGGTTTTCATGTACATTGCGTGCAACAGCTTTTGTTCTTCGGGGGTGGGCACGTGTTTGGACACGTGCGTGTTCCCGATTTCCAAACGGCGCTTCTTCCGGTCTTCCCCGCCCGATAAAATAGTTTTTTCCCGTTCGTCTGCCGGTTCTATCGCGTTCACCACCGAAGAGTAGGAGTTAGTTGGATCTCTCGCCGCTAGCATGAATAGCGCTCTAGTAATGCGCTGCCATTGGCCCTCTTCGAACTGTTCCAACCATACTACCACTTCTAAAGTGGATTTGCCCACCCAACTCACGTGACCTGAGATTTTTATGTCTCTATTTGGCTGAAAGATAACAGCGTGGCATTAATTGTGTGTGTGAGTGTATAGTTGATAGAAGTAACGCTGTACAGATAAACAATCTGCCTCCAAATATCGAAACGGTTAAATGACTTCCTCTACACAGGAGGCTGCGAGGCGGAGATAAGAAGACCTATAGCACCATCATAGGATACTATAGTTTGGCGCTCAAGAAAGACCAAACGGATCATTGGTAAGCCCCAGAGACGATGCAGGAAGGAATTGGATCCGGACTGCTAGAAACAGAAAGGCGTGGAGGGATTTGGAAGAGGCCCACATCCAGGAGTGGATAAATACGGGCTGAGAAGAAGAAGATAGCACTATCGCGGGCATCAGGTATGGTGAGCTTGGGAAAGATACAGACAGACAGAACCAAAAAGACAAAAATGGCTCTGGTGGGATCTGATGGAGATAAGAAGACCTATAGCACTATCATAGGATACTATAGTTTGGCGCCCAAGAGAGACCAAACGGAGCATTGGTAATCCCCAGAGACGTGATATTCAGAATGTTGCAGGAAGGAATTGGACCCGGACTGCTAGAAACAGAAAGGCGTGGAGGGATTTGGAAGAGGCCCACATCCAGGAGTGGATAAATACGGGCTGAGAAGAAGAAGATAGCACTATCGCGGGCATCAGGTATGGTGAGCTTGGGAAAGATACAGACAGACAGAACCAAAAAGACAAAAATGGCTCTGGTGGGATCTGATGGAGATAAGACGACCTATAGCACTATCATAGGATACTATAGTTTGGCGCCCAAGAGAGACCAAACGGAGCATTGGTAATCCCCAGAGACGTGATATTCAGAATGTTGCAGGAAGGAATTGGACCCGGACTGCTAGAAACAGAAAGACGTGGAGGGATTTGGAAGAGGCCCACATCCAGGAGTGGATAAATACGGGCTGAGAAGAAGAAGAAGATAGCACTATCGCGGGCATCAGGTATGAACTTGGGAAAGATGGGACAGACAGAACCAAAAAGACAAAAATGGCTCTGGTGGGATCTTTGGTGTCATGGACCATTAAGGCGGCTGATAGACACCGCATAGAGAAAGCTGCCTTCATCGTTTGACTTATGTAAGTCCTCTAGGAAGGTCAAATAGTCTTATAGAGGCCTCTGCCGCTTTTAAAACGGTTCTCAGTAACATTTAGAGGTCTATCGAACATTCAAAATGATAATTAGTAAGGCAAACGGTAGTAGACAGTCAGAAGACTCCGTCTCGTGCCACAGTAAATTTAAAACAATTCAGGGAAGGTTTAAGACACTTGTAGAGGCTTCTGGCACTTTTAAGAAGGTTCTCAGTAGCGTTTAGAAGTCTCTTTAACCTTCAAAAAGGTCCTAGAGGCATCTGAGAATTTAAAAGAACTCTAGGAAGGTCAAATAGTCTTATAGAGGCCTCTGCCGCTTTTAAAACGGTTCTCAGTAACATTTAGAGGTCGATCGAACATTCAAAATGGTAATTAGTAAGGCAAACTGTAGAAGACAGTCAGAAAACTCCGTCTCGTGCCACGAAATGTAGTCGTCCCGAATTCTGCAACCCGCCTCGGGTTCGTAGATTAATGAAATAGCAAATCATTTCTAAATTATAATAATTGTGAGTGTCAAACCCTCTAGAAAGCTGCCTTCATCCTTTAACTTATGTAAGTAAATTTAAAACAACTCTAGGAAGGTTTAAGACACTTGTAGAGGCTTCTGGCACTTTTACAAAGGTTCTCAGTAGCATTTAGAGGTGTCTTTAACTTTCAAAACGGTCCTAGAGGCATCTGAGAATTTAAACGAACTCTAGGAAGGTGAAAAAGCCTTGTAGAGGCCTCTGGCGCCTTTAAGAAAGTTCTCAGTAACATTTAGAGGTCTGTGGAACTTTCAAAATGGTAATTAGTAAGGCAACCGGTAGAAGACAGTCAGAAGACTCCGTCTCGTGCCACGAAATGTAGTCGTCCCGAATTCTGCAACCCGCACCGGGTTCGTAGATTAATGAAATAGCAAATCATTTCTAAATTATAATAATTGTGAGTGTCAAACCCTCTAGAAAGCTGCCTTCATCCTTTAACTTATGTAAGTAAATTTAAAACAACTCTAGGAAGGTTTAAGACACTTGTAGAGGCTTCTGGCACTTTTACAAAGGTTCTCAGTAGCATTTAGAGGTGTCTTTAACTTTCAAAACGGTCCTAGAGGCATCTGAGAATTTAAACGAACTCTAGGAAGGTGAAAAAGCCTTGTAGAGGCCTCTGGCGCCTTTAAGAAAGTTCTCAGTAACATTTAGAGGTCTGTGGAACTTTCAAAATGGTAATTAGTAAGGCAACCGGTAGAAGACAGTCAGAAGACTCCGTCTCGTGCCACGAAATGTAGTCGTCCCGAATTCTGCAACCGCACCGGGTTCGTAGATTAATGAAATAGCAAATCATTTCTAAATTATAATAATTGTGAGTGCCAAACCCTCTAGAAAGCTGCCTTCATCGTTTAACTTACGTAAGTAAATTTAAAACAACTCTAGGAAGGTTTAAGATACTTGTAGATGCTTCTGGCACTTTTAAGAAGGTTCTCAGTAGCATTTAGAGGTCTCTTTAACTTTCAAAATGGTCCTAGAGGCATCTGAGAATTTAAAAGAACTCTAGGAAGGTCAAAAAGTCTTGTAGAGGCCTCTGGCGCTTTTAAGAAGGTTCTCAGTAGCATTTAGAGGTCTATAGAACTTTCAAAATGATAACTAGTAAGGCAAACGGTAGTAGACAGTGAGAATACTCCGTCTCGTGCCACAGTAAATTTAAAACAATTCAGGGAAGGTTTAAGACACTTGTAGAGGCTTCTGGCGCATTTAAGAAGGTTCTCAGCAACATTTAGAGGTCTATCGAACATTCAAAATGGTAATTAATAAGGCAAACGGTAGAAGACCGTCAGAAAACTCCGTCTCGTGCCACGAAATGTAGTCGTCCCGAATTCTGCAACCCGCACCGGGTTCGTAGATTAATGAAATAGCAAATCATTTCTAAATTATATAAAATTGTGAGTGCCAAACCCTCTAGAAAGCTGCCTTCATCGTTTAACTTATGTAAGTAAATTTAAAACAACTCTAGGAAGGTTTAAGATACTTGTAGAGGCTTCTGGCACTTTTAAGAAGGTTCTCAGTAGCATTTAGAGGTGTCTTTAACTTTCAAAATGCTCCTAGAGGCATCTGAGAATTTAAAAGAACTCTAGGAAAGTCAAAACGTCTTCTAGAAGCCTCTGATGCTTTTATAAAGGTTCTCAGTAGCATTTAGAAGTCTCTTTAACTTTCAAAATGGTCCTAGAGGCTTCTGAGAATTTAAACGAACTCCAGGAAGGTGAAAAAGTCTTGTAGAGGCCTCTGGCGCCTTTAAGAAGGTTCTCAGTAGCATTTAGAGGTCTATAGAACTTTCAAAATGATAACTAGTAAGGCAAACGGTAGTAGACAGTGAGAATACTCCGTCTCGTGCCACAGTAAATTTAAAACAATTCAGGAAAGGCTTAAGACACTTGTAGAGGCTTCTGGCACTTTTAGGAAGGTTCTCAGTAGCATTTAGAGGTCTCTTTAACTTTCAAAATGGTCCTAGAGGCATCTGAGAATTTAAAAGAACTCTAGGAAGGTCAAAAAGTCTTGTAGAGGCCTCTGGCGCTTTTAAGAAGGTTCTCAGCAGCATTTAGAGGTCTATCGAACATTCAAAATGGTAATTAGTAAGGCAAACGGTAGAAGACCGTCAGAAAACTCCGTCTCGTGCCACGAAATGTAGTCGTCCCGAATTCTACAACCCGCACCGGGCTCATAGATTAATGAAATAGCAAATCATTTCTAAATTATATAAAATTGTGAGTGCCAAACCCTCTAGAAAGCTGCCTTCATCGTTTAACTTATGTAAGTAAATTTAAAACAACTCTAGGAAGGTTTAAGATACTTGTAGAGGCTTCTGGCACTTTTAAGAAGGTTCTCAGTAGCATTTAGAGGTGTCTTTAACTTTCAAAATGCTCCTAGAGGCATCTGAGAATTTAAAAGAACTCTAGGAAAGCCAAAACGTCTTCTAGAAGCCTCTGATGCTTTTATAAAGGTTCTCAGTAGCATTTAGAAGTCTCTTTAACTTTCAAAATGGTCCTAGAGGCTTCTGAGAATTTAAACGAACTCCAGGAAGGTGAAAAAGTCTTGTAGAGGCCTCTGGCGCCTTTAAGAAGGTTCTCAGTAGCATTTAGAGGTCTATAGAACTTTCAAAATGATAACTAGTAAGGCAAACGGTAGTAGACAGTGAGAATACTCCGTCTCGTGCCACAGTAAATTTAAAACAATTCAGGAAAGGCTTAAGACACTTGTAGAGGCTTCTGGCACTTTTAGGAAGGTTCTCAGTAGCATTTAGAGGTCTCTTTAACTTTCAAAATGGTCCTAGAGGCATCTGAGAATTTAAAAGAACTCTAGGAAGGTCAAAAAGTCTTGTAGAGGCCTCTGGCGCTTTTAAGAAGGTTCTCAGCAGCATTTAGAGGTCTATCGAACATTCAAAATGGTAATTAGTAAGGCAAACGGTAGAAGACCGTCAGAAAACTCCGTCTCGTGCCACGAAATGTAGTCGTCCCGAATTCTACAACCCGCACCGGGCTCATAGATTAATGAAATAGCAAATCATTTCTAAATTATATAAAATTGTGAGTGCCAAACCCTCTAGAAAGCTGCCTTCATCGTTTAACTTATGTAAGTAAATTTAAAACAACTCTAGGAAGGTTTAAGATACTTGTAGAGGCTTCTGGCACTTTTAAGAAGGTTCTCAGTAGCATTTAGAAGTCTCTTTAGCCTTCAAAATGGTCCTAGAAGCATCTGAGAATTTAAAATAACTCTAGGAAGGTCAAATAGTCTTATAGAGGCCTCTGCCGCTTTTAAGAAGGTTCTCAGCAACATTTAGAGGTCTATCGAACATTCAAAATGGTAATTAATAAGGCAAACGGTAGAAGACCGTCAGAAAACTCCGTCTCGTGCCACGAAATGTAGTCGTCCCGAATTCTGCAACCCGCACCGGGTTCGTAGATTAATGAAATAGCAAATCATTTCTAAATTATATAAAATTGTGAGTGCCAAACCCTCTAGAAAGCTGCCTTCATCGTTTAACTTATGTAAGTAAATTTAAAACAACTCTAGGAAGGTCTAAGACACTTGGAGAGGCTTCTGGTACTTTTAAGAAGGTTCTCAGTAGCATTTAGAGGTCTCTTTAACTTTCAAAATGCTCCTAGAGGCATCTGAGAATTTAAACGAACTCCAGGAAGGTGAAAAAGTCTTGTAGAGGCCTCTGGCGCCTTTAAGAAGGATCTCAGTAACATTTAGAGGTCTGTGGAACGATAGTTAGTAAAGAAAACGGTAGTAGACAGTGAGAATACTCCGTCTCGTGCCACAGTAAATTTAAAACAATTCAGGGAAGGTTTAAGACACTTGCAGAGGCTTCTGCATTTGAAATGTGGTGCTGGAGAAGAATGTTACGCATTCCATGGACGGCTAGAAGAACAAACGTGTCAATTCTTAATGAACTGGACGTCACGGATCGACTATCTACCGTCTGCCGCACATCACATGCAGAAATGAGGATAACATAGAGAAGTACAGGGCAAAGTAGAAGACCCAGATGCCGATCTCCGTCACGTTGGCTGGACCAAGTAAGGAACATCACGGGTCAACCATTGCAAACGAATTTCCGCCTGAGGATCGCCACCTTACGAGCTGCAAGTAGCCATTGTCACGTTGCTTCAGACAGAAAGATGAAGACATGAAGAAGATAAGCCGTGGTTCAATGGAATTTCTTCCTGACGTTTCGTCGTGGAATACGGTCGTAGCCAATACGTAAGAGCAGAAACCTCACGGATTGAAAAGCAATCTCACTTTTGGAAGGAAACGTTCAGCAGACTGCAGCAAAGTGTCCTATTTTCCCGCAGTTGTAGCAGGCGGGTCTATTGTCTCTAGTTCTTGAGGAGAGTTGCAGCATACGCCCTTCTGGGGGTTTTCTTTCCATAGGGCGGGTGTTTTCGAATTGGCGTTGTCTGAATGCTGGTGGCGGGGTGGTTTCCACAGAGGCGTTATCTATCGTAATGCACAGCAAGTTTCGGAAGGCCTGGTTAGGGAAATGCGTGAGCCAGTAGTATTTTGCCCTGGATTCGTCTCTTAGGCCGTTGCGGAAATTATCTTGGAACCCGTCAAGGTCTACTACTTGCTACTCTTCGTATAGGACCCTTAGGTCGTTTGGAGTTGGTTTGGAAACCGAAAAAGAAGGACATCTAGCTTTCTTGAATGTAATGGTGACAAGGAAACCTAATGGAACACTGGTTCACAGGGTGTATCGAAATCCAACACACACGAATCGTTATCTCAATAGAGATCAAAACCCTATCGGAGCGGACAAGAAGGATTTGCGAATCATCAGAGTTAGAAAAGGAGCTTAAACATCTGGAAAGGTTTTTCGTATGGAACGGATACAGCAGACAACAATTCAACAGAACCACTCGCCCAAGAAAGATCGAACTACGTAGACAACAAACGGGGGATGTTGAAGAGAAAGTTGGTTGGACTGAAAGATCACGGATAGGATTGGAAGGATTTTAGAGAAGCACAAAGTCAAGACGGTCTTTAAACCAACCCGCACGACACAACAGAGTCTCAGATCGGCCAAGGACAAACGGGATCCTTTAGCGGCTTCTGGAGTTTACAGGATCCCGTGCAGCTGTGGATCCGTCTATACATTGGAACGACTAAACGGAGTGTCAACACGAGAAGTTGCAGAGCACAAGAGAAGTTGCAGACTGGGACACTTTCCAGAAGACACGATTGCACTTCGACCGTTACGTCATCTCCTTTGATAATGTCCGCCGCAGATGTGGACGAAACGTCAGGAAGAAATTCTATTAGACCACGGCTTATAAGCCCGGATAACTTTCATATTTTAGTTTATTAAGAAGGATTTAGCATGCACCAACAACGCATTTTCAAAATAACTCGGTTAATACAAAAGGTATATTGAAAAGAGATTAATATTAGATTTTTGGTAAAATTCATCATCAAGGAGCCAAATTTTCTTGGAAAATAGATTATAAAAATTGCATACGAATCTCAGTTATTTGAAAAGATTGACAAGAAAGTTTAAATTGGGACAAAATTGAGGAGTTTGGAGTCGAATACAATGCCGCTTTAAAAATTTAAAAACTCTTAGTACTTCCGGAGATAAAACGAAATTACCTTTGGCATATATTCAGTGAACTCAATTCTGTCCACCAGTACGGTCACCAACGTCTGAGGGAAGTTAACTCCTTTTGGTACAGCTGGGTTGAGTATATGCTTGCGAGCCACAATCACTATAACAAAAGACATTAAAACCTACAATGTAAGTTGTGTTTGAAGCTCCATGGAGCTAAATTTGACAGTTGGGACGCTAAGAAACATTTTAGTACTTTGCTGACGTCACTTGACAGCTGTCATAACTGTCAAAACTCACTCAACAGTGACTTGAAAGTATAAAATGCCAAATAGTGTGTTCCTTTGAGGAATTGCACTGTAAGTTGTATTTACAGCTCCATGGAGCAAAATTTGACAGTTTGGACGTTAAGAAACATTTTAGTACTTTGCTGACGTCACTTGACAGCTGTCATAACTGTCAAAACTCACTCAACAGTGACTTAAAAGTATAAAATGCCAAATAGTGTGTTCCTTTGAAGAATTGCTGTGTACGTTGTATTTACAGCTCCATGGAGCAAAATTTGACAGTTGGGACGCTAAGAAACATTTTAGTACTTTGCTGACGTCACTTGACAGCTGTCATAACTGTCAAAACTTACTCAACAGTGATTTGAAAGTATAAAATACCTAATAGATGTATTCCTTTGAAAAATTGCATTGTAAGTTGTATTTACAGCTCCATAGAGCTAAATTTGACAGTTGGGACGCTAAGAAACAATTTAATACTTTGCTTACGTCACTTGACAGCTGTCATAACTATCAAAACCTACTGAACAGTGACTTGAAATTATAAAATGCCAAATAAACGTGTTCCTTTGAGGAATTGCACTGTAAGTTGTATTTACAGCTCCATGGAGCAAAGTTTAACAGTTTGGACGTTAAGAAACATTTTAGTACTTTGCTTACGTCACTTGACAGCTGTCATAACTGTCAAAACTCACTCAACAGTGACTTAAAAGTATAAAATGCCAAATAGTGTGTTCCTTTGAAGAATTGCTGTGTACGTTGTATTTACAGCTCCATGGAGCAAAATTTGACAGTTGGGACGCTAAGAAACAATTTAATACTTTGCTTACGTCACTTGACAGCTGTCATAACTGTCAAAACTTACTCAACAGTGATTTGAAAGTATAAAATACCTAATAGATGTATTCCTTTGAAAAATTGCATTGTAAGTTGTATTTACAGCTCCATAGAGCTAAATTTGACAGTTGGGACGCTAAGAAACAATTAAATACTTTGCTTACGTCACTTGACAGCTGTCATAAATGTCAAAACTTACTGAACAGTGACTTGAAATTATAAAATGGCAAATAAACGTGTTCCTTTGAGGAATTGCACTGTAAGTTGTATTTACAGCTCCATGGAGCAAAATTTGACAGTTGGGATGCTAAGAAACAATTTAATACTTTGCTTACGTCACTTGACAGCTGTCATAACTGTCAAAACTTACTCAACAGTGATTTGAAAGTATAAAATACCTAATAGATGTATTCCTTTGAAAAATTGCATTGTAAGTTGTATTTACAGCTCCATAAAGCTAAATTTGACAGTTGGGACGCTAAGAAACAATTAAATACTTTGCTTACGTCACTTGACAGCTGTCATAAATGTCAAAACTTACTGAACAGTGACTTGAAATTATAAAATGGCAAATAAACGTGTTCCTTTGAGGAATTGCACTGTAAGTTGTATTTACAGCTCCATGGAGCAAAATTTGACAGTTGGGATGCTAAGAAACAATTTAATACTTTGCTTACGTCACTTGACAGCTGTCATAACTGTCAAAACTTACTCAACAGTGATTTGAAAGTAAAAAATACCTAATAGATGTATTCCTTTGAAAAATTGCATTGTAAGTTGTATTTACAGCTCCATAAAGCTAAATTTGACAGTTGGGACGCTAAGAAACATTTTAGTACTTTGCTGACGTCACTTGACAGCTGTCATAACTGTCAAACTCACTCAACAGTGACTTGAAAGTATAAAATGCCAAATAGTGTGTTCCTTTGAAGAATTGCAGTGTACGTTGTATTTACAGCTCCATGGAGCTAAATTTGACAGTTGGGACGCTAAGAAACAATTTAATACTTTGCTTACGTCACTTGACAGCTGTCATAACTGTCAAAACTTACTCAACAGTGACTTGAAATTATAAAATGCCAAATAAACGTGTTCCTTTGAGGAATTGCACTGTAAGTTGTATTTACAGCTCCATGGAGCAAAATTTGACAGTTTGGACGTTAAGAAACATTTTAATTCTTTGCTGACGTCACTTGACAGCTGTCATAACTGTCAAACTCACTCAACTGTGACTTGAAAGTATAAAATGCCAAATAGTGTGTTCCGTTGAAGAATTGCAGTGTACGTTGTATTTATAGCTCCATGGAGCAAAATTTGACAGTTGGGACGCTAAGAAACAATTTAATACTTTGCTTACGTCACTTGACAGCTGTCATAACTGTCAAAACTTACTGAACAGTGACTTGAAAGTATAAAATGCCAAATAGATGTATTCCTTTGAAAAATTGCATTGTAAGTTGTATTTACTGCTCCATGGAGCTCAATTTGACAGTTGGGACATTAAAAGACATTTTAATTCTTTGCTTACGTCACTTGACAGCTGTCATAACTGTCAAAACTCACTTAACAATGACCTGAAGTATAAAATGCCAAATAAACGTGTTCCTTTGGGGAATTGCATTGTAAGTTGTATTTACTGCTCCATGGAGCTAAATTTGACAGTTGGGACGTCAAGAAACATTTTAATACTCTGCTTAGGTCAGTTGACAGGTGTCACAACTGTCAAAACTCACTTAACAATGACCTGAAGTATAAAATTCCAAATAGATGTGTTCCTTTGAAGAATTGCACTGTAAGTTGTATTTACAGCTCCATGGAGTTAAATTTGACATTTGGGACGTCAAGAAACATTTTACTACTCTGCTTACGTCACTTGACAGCTGTCAGAACTGTCAAAAGTCACTTAACAGTGACCTAAAAGTATAAAATGCCAAATAGATGTGTTCCTTTGAGGAATTGCACTGTAAGTTGTATTTACAGCTCCATGGTGCTAAATTTGACAGTTGGGACGCTAAGAAACAATTTAATACTTTGCTTACGTCACTTGACAGCTGTCATAACTGTCAAAACTTACTCAACAGTGATTTGAAAGTATAAAATACCTAATAGATGTATTCCTTTGAAAAATTGCATTGCAAGTTGTATTTACAGCTCTATGGAGCTAAATTTGACAGTTGGGACGCTAAGAAACAATTTAATACTTTGCTTACGTCACTTGACAGCTGTCATAACTGTCAAAACTCACTTAACAATGACCTGAAGTATAAAATTCCAAATAAACATGTTCCTTTGAGGAATTGCATTGTAAGTTGTATTTACTGCTCCATGGAGCTAAATTTGACAGTTGGGACGTCAAGAAACATTTTTATACTCTGCTTAGGTCAGTTCACAGGTGTCATAACTGTCAAAAGTCACTTAACAGTGACCTACAAGTATAAAATGCCAAATAGACGTGTTTCTTTGAGGAATTGCACTGTAAGTTGTATTTACAGCTCCATGGAGCTAAATTTGACAGTTGGGACGTCAAGAAACATTTTAATTCTTTCTTTAAAGTCACTTGACAGCTGTCAGAACTGTCAAAACTCACAGTAACCTGAAAGTGTAAAATGCCAAAAAGATGTGTTACTTTGAGGAATTGCACTGTCAGTTGTATTTACAGCTCCATGGAGCCAAATATGATAGTTGTGGCGTTAAGGAACATTTTAATACTTTGCTTACGTCACCTGACAGCTGTCATAACTGTCAAAGCTCACTCACCAGTGACTTGAAAGTATAAAATACCAAATAGATATGTTACTTTGAAGAATTGCAGTGTATGTTGTGTTTACAGCTCCATGGTGCTAAATTTGACAGTTGGGACGCTAAGAAACAATTTAATACTTTGATTACGTCACTTGACAGCTGTCATAACTGTCAAAATTCACTCACCAATGATCTGAAAGTATAAAACGTCAAATAGATGTGTTTTTCTGAGGAATTGCACTGTAAGTTGTATTTACTGTTCCATGGAGCCAAATTTGACAGTTTGGACGTTAAAGAATACTTGATGCTACTTACATCACTTAACGTCACAACCGTCAAACCAAATTCGCTTCATAGAACTATAAATACAATGTGCAATGCGAATTATCCAAACGGTAGAACTATTTTCGATTTTTGACAACTATCGAAGTGTCACTTAGTCTCACAAATATCAAATTTAAGGCTCTATTGAGATTTAAATACAAGGTACAACTGTAACGTGTAACTGTGTTTTGATAGTTACAAGCTATGATTGCTGCGAAGTGTCATTAAGTGTCAACTAATAAATGTAACGTCTTAAACTGTCATTTTACGTCACAACTGCCCAATTTAACTCACACAGAGTTACGAATATCAATTTGCGGCGTTATTAACCAAAGAGACGCGACTGCTTGACATTTTACAGTTTCACGGCACCGTTTAATGAGCTTTGACAGCTGTCAGATAAGCCTGTCATTAAACATTAAACGTCATAATACAGTTCGTAAAAGTGGCTCACGTTTTTGCAACTACACGAACATTGTCGAAATGACTGAACCAATGATTTGAATATAATTTTCAAGCTCTTCCTCATTTTTTAAGAAGTTTTCTGTAAATTCTTCTTGGAGAAAATAGCTTTTGTTATCTGTGTAAGCTAAATACAGCAATATATGTTTCTGCTTGTTGGCTTCAGCAGACATGCTACCATAAACACATATTTTATCACCAAAGGGAAGGAAAAAAGGATCAAATCCAATAAGTTGAAATGAGGGCATTTACTAGTATTTTTGGAACTGATTACTGACACATAATAGACTTTCCACTGAATTTACAATGTTACAATGTTGTCTTGTTATTAAATAAAATTCGTATTACTGTTAAATTATTGATTCCAACTTACCAGTGAAAATATCCATATCTTCTACAAGTCTACCAAGCCTAACTGACCCCAGGAATGTAGTGTATTTTTCTTGTAAGCCCACATCGCGAGACAATGGTATTATAGCTGCTATATAACTGTCTTTCATCGACCTTTTTGGCAGATCCTCCTGTGATTTCGGTAGATATTTAGTGAGATGCTCTCGATCCACCGAAAAGGGCTTGAAAGGATGATCAACTCCCATTTCTTTTGCCAAAGCCAGTTTCACTGCAACAAGCAATGTTTGTGGAGCAATGTGGTTTCAAGTGTACAAACTGTAGGAATTAGTGGGCATTAAATTAGTATTTTAGAAAGTATTAATATAAAATTGAGAACGTCTAAATTATATTATAAAAATCATATCTAACATTCAAATTTAAACGTAAATGAAGTTTGGTAATTTCAGTGAAATCCATTGGAAAACAACGAAATTTTACTTTAACCGATTTTGATGCTCTCTAGCGGCCAAACGGTAACACTAACCAATCAACTTTTATACGTCAATAGATAGCTCATTTCATTGGCTATCTATTGACATATAAAAGAATATACAAAGTGTAGCAAATAAGCCAATTATTGAAGATTGAATAAAATAATGCGCGAGATGTCTTCGCTTCTTTGACGCCCTCTAGCGGCCAAACCATATTAACCCAAGTTGGGGTATTTTTAGAAATCTCATTTCATTGGCTATCTATTGACGTATAAAACTCTACCAAAAATACTGCTAATAAAAGAATTATTGAAGATTGAACAAAAGGATGCACCAAAAAAAGTCATAAATAAATAGTCGACTTTGAGGTCCTCTAGCGGCCAAACGGTATCAATAACCAATCAACTTTTATATGGCAATAGAAAGCTCATTTCATTGGCTACCCATTGACATATAAAAGTTTATACAAAGTGTTGCAAATCAGCTAATTATTGGAAATTTAACAAAAGGATGCACCAAAAAAAGTCATAAATAAATAGTCGACTTTGAGGTCCTCTAGCGGCCAAACGGTATCACTAACCAATCAACTTTTATACGTCAATAGAAAGCCCATTTCATTGGCTATCCATTGACATATAAAAGTATATAGAAAGTGTAGCAAATAAGCTAATTATTGAAGATTGAACAAAAAGGATGTGCGAGATGTCTTCGTTTCTTTGACGCCCTCTAGCGGCCAAACCGTCCAACCTATATTAACCCAAGTTGGGGTATTTGTAAAAAGCTCATTTCATTGGCTATCTGACGTATAAAACTCTACCAAAAATACTGCCAATAAAAGAATTATTGAAGATTGAACAAAAGGATGTACCAAAAAAGTCATAAATAAATAGTCGACTTTGAGGTCCTCTAGCGGCCAAACGGTATCACTAACCAATCAACTTTTATATGGCAATAGAAAGCTCATTTCATTGGCTATCCATTGACATAAAAAAGTTTATACAAAGTGTTGCAAATAAGCTAATTATTGGAAATTTAACAAAAGGATGCACCAAAAAAAGTCATAAATAAATAGTCGACTTTCAGGCCCTCTAGCGGCCAAACGGTATCACTAACCAATAACTTTTATACGTCAATAGAAAGCTCATTTCATTGGCTATCCATTAACATATAAAAGTTTATACAAAGTGTTGCAAATAAGCTAATTATTGAAGATTGAACAAAAGGATGCACCAAAAAAAGTCATAAATAAATAGTCGACTTTGAGGCCCTCTAGCGGCCAAACGGTATCACTAACCACTCAACTTTTATACGTCAATAGAAAGCTCATTTCATTGGCTATCGATTGACATATAAAAGTTTATACAAAGTGTAGCAAATAAGCTACTTATTGAAGATTGAACAAAAAGATGCACAAAAAGTCTTAAAAAAAGTAATCATCTTTGACGCCCTCTAACGGCCAAACCGTCCAACCTATATTAACCCAAGTTGGGGTATTTTTAGAAAGCTCATTTCATTGGTTATCTTTTGACGTATAAAACTCTACCAAAAATACTGGTAATAAACGAATTATTGAAGATTGAACAAAAGGATGCACCAAAAAAAGTCATAAATAAATAGTCGACTTTGAGGTCCTCTAGCGGCCAAACCGTTCAACCTATTAACCCAAGTCTTGATATTTTTAGAAAGCTCATTTCTTTGGCTATCCATTGGCGTATAAAACTATACCAAAAATAATGCCATTAAGCGAGTTTTTGAGTATTAAACAAAAGAATACACCAAAAAAGTTTGTCAACGTTGACGCCTTCTAGCGGCCAAACGGTATCACTAACGAATCAACTTTTATATGTCAATAGAAAGCTCATTTCATTGGCTATCTAATGAAGTATAAAACTTTGCCAAAAATACGCTAATAAACGAATTATTAAAGATTGAACAAAAGGATGCACCAAAAAATTATTCATCTTTGACGCCCTCTAGGGCCCAAACCATCCAACCTATTAACCCAAATTGGGTATTTTTAGGAAGCTCATTTCATTGGCTATCCATTGACGTATAAAACTCCACCAAAAACAATGCCATTCAGCGAGTTTTTTAGGATTAAACAAAAGAATACACCAAAAAAAAATGTTCAACTTTGACGCCCTCTAGCGGCCAAACGGTATCACTAACCAATCAACTTTTATACCTCAATAGAAAGCTCATTTCATTGGCTGTCCATTGACATATAAAAGTATACACATAGTGTTACAAATACGCGTGGTATTTACGGTTTAGTGACAGGGTGTACCAGAAACACTTTTTGGATACCAGAAACACAGGAAATATGTCTAAAATTTGAGGTAGAATCCAAAAATGCAAAAATATACAGGGTGTCTCATTTTAAATAAACAGCAGTTGATATCTACTAGAAATTACGGGGCATTACAAAGAATTAGTGTACAAAATTTTACTCAGCAATTTGAGTTTACTAAATACTTACACTCAGATAAAGTAACTTTAATTTCACTGGGACCTGTTGTCGCTTCATGCCTTCTAATTTCTTGTCCAAATTGATATCCTGTGAGAGGAAGCCCATCGTGTAGCAAGCTCATGGTACAGATCCCATTGACAACTGTCACTTCTCTAGCCTTTCTACTAAAGTGCAATCAAAACTGATAATAGCCAAAGGTCAACAACAGAGGTGTATTAAGCGAGTTTATTGATTTGGTCACTTACTTTACCCAACTGAAACTTGTCCTATTCAATAACCGAATAACTGACATTCTCACCAGTGAAGTTTGTCTGAACTGTTTGGTTTCACTGCTTTTTAATTCAGCTTTAATAATTTTAACAATTTTTAGGTCATTTCAGATAAAAGCAAGAGTTTTCAATGAGGAGGTTTTTCAGCCAAAATGTCAAGGATGACACGTCATTAATGGTCATTAGACAGGACAAAGGTTAGAGTACAAAGTGCCAAAACTGTGCAAAAATGTTATGTTATACTACTCACTTTGTCTTGGAGGCAAAATCTGTCCCCAATCTTGTAATGGGGTCCAAAGTTCTTCCTTAATTCTCTAATATGGTAACTGATGTAAAACAAACCAGGAAAAATTATAAAAAGCTGTTTTTTTTCTTCCAAGGCCCCAAGCAGACCAGTCCTACCCTGAATCTTTAAACAATTAATCACATTTTTTATAATTAAATAATTGTTTATACCATGGTTTTCTAACCTACAATAAAAACCGCGTTTAGCACTTAAGCAGCATGCTTTAAGTTGTTAAGCGTATATCAACAAAGTGAAAAAAAATGCAAATTAATTTAAGCACGCAACTCTAAAGTGCAATAAAACACAGGAAATTTTCAAAAAACACCACAAATATCTCATAAAAACCA
The DNA here is from genome assembly GCF_016097725.1 of Ips typographus. NCBI lineage: Eukaryota > Metazoa > Arthropoda > Insecta > Coleoptera > Curculionidae > Ips > Ips typographus. Next base: position 1,882,319 of record NC_138430.1, on the reverse strand, counting down.
GGAAAAACTAAACTTTTCAATATGGTTGCTTAAAGCGCTTTCATCAAGCACTACATTTAGCTAGATTAGTTTTTGACTTAAGTTAATTAAATTCCTAGCATTATTATACACAAAATCGGCAATTAGTTAAAAAAAAAACATTTTGAATAAACACCCTGAAATATCACTACAAATATCGGAAAAATTAAAATTATTATATTTTTGCTGCAAGCGCTAATGTTAAGCACCAATCAGCTAAGGTAAATATTATTGACATTTGACATTTAGAAGAACAGCTGTTTTTGACTCTTTTGTAAAGTACTGGAGTATTTTATATTTATATTCATGATATTTGTACTGAAATCTGGCTGAAAACAGTGAAAACTTAAGAAAATCTTAGTATTTATGAATTGTAGTCGCTACAACTGCCTATTACTACATAAAATATTTGGAAAAAGATGCAAAATGGAAGAAACAAGTACATTACTTAATACTCAACACTACTCAGAGAATGGTGCTGCAATAAAATGGGTACCCCTTTCCTTAACATTAGTGGAGTACCCCAAAGGTAAGGGTTTTTTTTAGTTTTAAGTTATCTTTGGTAGACATTTCAGAAAGCAGAGCAAATTTACATAAAACCCACCATCAAAAAGGATTTCCAAAAATATAACCTGAAATAAACAAAAGTTATTTGTTTTGAAGTATACTGTTCATTTTTGTCTATTTGGTTTGTTTCTAGTTATATTTTTGCTAAAAATTGAGTGTGTGACTTGAAAAACAAACTAACTCATGCTACAACAGGTTATTCAGAGTTTAGTGGTAAAAAAAGTAAAAATAAGAAATATGAGTGCAATGATTTAACAAAAAGAAGATATCAACTCAAGTATCAACTGCTATGAATTTTAAACGGAACACTCTGTATATTTTTGCATTTGCAGATTCTAGTCAAATTGTAGACATATTTTCTTGTATTAATGTCAAGTCATTTTATGTAATTTGATATTTTCAGTCTCCAAAACAATTTTAATTTACACATATCAGAAAATGTTTTTTAGATGGTTTTTGTGTTTTGTCATGTTAAATGAGGTTTGTTGTAAGAGTGGGTGCAGAAAAACGTCAAAATATATGATACAGGGTGGACAAAAAATCAGTTCTAAAAAAGGACAGAAAGTAGGTATAGTTTTTCAAATGGAACACTCCTTATTCTTAGAACTTTGCCTGATTCTGTGTTCAAAATTAGGGTAAGTTTGTATTAGGGCACTAATTTAAAAAATCATTCTTTAAATTGATACATTAAACCACCTTGTAACTGTCAAAATAACCGAGTTCTTCATTTCTAACTGTAATTCAGTTAATTGCAATTCAGAAAATGTATCAAGTGTAATTCAGACTAATTTTTAACCTAAATTGTGTTATTTTTCATAACATTCATTGTGTTATAAAGTATATTAATTTATTAAAGTGCTTTAGAGTTTCAGCTTTTATAATTTTATGGAATTGCCTTTGAATGTCCTTCTCTTCATTTGATGGTTTCTGAATTTAAATTGATTTTGTCCAAATTGCACTTGATGGTTTCTGAACTGCAGTTCCTTATTCTGAATTATCTGAATTACTCTTGACCTTTTCTGAATCTCACTGAGCCTTTTCTGGACTACATTTGGTGGTCTTCAGAATCCGCAATGAGCACCGCATCTGCGTAGCAGACAATATTAAAGTAAGTGTTCCCCATTTTGTCTCCTGTTCTTTTAGGTAGATCTCCGACAATAAGCTGGTTTATTGAAGTCTACAGATGTTTCTCTTATTTGCTTCACAACAAAGATAGCAATGGTAGACCTGTTTTTTCGGAAAACTTCTTCGCGAATTTGTAGAGTTTTGTTTATTTCCTCTAACAAAGTCCTAGTGAAGGCTTTGGGGATGCTGTTGAGAAGCATTATTCCAGGATAATTGTCCATCTCCATTTGGTACTTTTTGTTCTATTATGATATTTCTGATGAGAGTTAATATGTCTTTTTGTAGGTTGTCTCCCCCGTATTTTAACATTTCATTTGTTATCTCGTCGGCTCCTTTTCGACTTTTAAGATGTGTTCTATCATCTTCTGTTAGTAGTTGTTCAATTCCTTCATTTTCTTTACATAGATTTTCGAAATATAACTTTCTAAATTTTATTGGTCTGCATAGTATCCTTGATTTCTAATTTGTTCCTTCTTAGCATTCCCCATATCTTTCTCTGGCTTCCATCCATCTCTTTGGTGAATCTGTCCCAGTAATCTTCTTTCATCTCTCTGATTCTAGCATTTATTCTGTTTTATATAGATTCCAGTTGTCTTGGTTTCTTCTTGTGTTCTGATAGTTCCTTTATTTCCGGTGTCTTTTCCCTAGAGCTTCGTTGGCTGCATTAAGGATATTATGTTTTAGGGTTCTCCATATTGTTCGTCTACAGTGTCTTCTCTGTTGATTGGGTTTTGTGTTATCTTCTGCCTACTTTCGTACAATTGTTTCACGCTTTCGTCTCCCAGAGAATTTGGTTTGTTGAATTTCTCTATGTAATATTGTTTAGGTTTTGGTGTGGGGGGTATATTTAGTAGTCTAATTAAACAAAGTAGCAACTTATGATCACTGCCCACGTTTGCATCGTTAATCTCACATCTAGTATGATCTGTGGAGTAACAGGACAAAACAGGCATTAGCCTACCTATATGGACACTCATATTAGAAAGAAAAAATTTACATTTATAACATGCAATAATTTTTCTTCTAGGGGACATCATTGGAAAATTCTTAGCTTTTATTAGCCTCGCTCCCTTTGGTATTGTGGCTGGATTCATTGCGTTGATATTATTCCGAAGAGATCTTCACACGGTAAGTTGTAAAAGTTTCACTACTGACTTAGTAATTCAAATTCGATTCTCACCTTAAATTGGAGCAAATTTCTAGTGTTTTTTTGAAAATACCATACCAAAAAATTTAAAAGTTTTTACTAGTCAATATCTCGAAAACAACAACATTTAGACAGAAACTGATTAGAGCACAACAACTAAAAAAAAATATTATTAAACCAAATGTGTTTGTTGTAGATAACCTTCTTTCTGGGAACTCTTTGTTCCGAGATACTAAACTACATATTGAAACATTTAATATGCGAAGCGCGTCCCTTGCAAAGACAGGACGTTCACGTGGAGTATGGCATGCCTTCTTCACATGCGCAGTTTTCTTCATTCTTTGCCACTTACATTATCTACTTTGTGTTTGTCAGGTAAAAATACCACAAATAGTAAACTGCTTTCTGTCAGAAAGAATGGGACATCGGTGGCTCTGTTTCTTCAAATGAATTGATTTACTTTCTAGTGATTGATTTACCGTGATCGGTTATTTAAAATAACATTTAGTACGACAGGAAAATTAACCAATTTGACCGGTACATTTAAGGGTATCGTAATTGAAATTTGCTTGAAAGGTATCATTTTCCTGTCAGGGCTGACATTAATTTCGAGTAATTTTTGGTCAATATTGTCAAAAAAAGTAGCCTTTTCTAGAAAATTGGATTTTCAGCCTTTCATCACTTTTCCTTATAATTTCATGTTTAAATTATGACAAATGTATACGTTTTTGAGATGAGAAAAATGACGATATTATTATTTAAACAATTTGGAATTTAATTACCAGTAATTTACTGACAATAGTCCAAATAACTGTAATAAATATCAAAAACACATCTTGATTCGAAAAAAAACTGTTCAACTGTAATTCTTGCAAATTCTAGACAAATTTTGACGTTAGCGTCACGTGGTTTTTGGAGATTTATGTAGCTAGGCAGTCTAGACCACTGTCAAAATAACTGTCATAAATCTCATAATCGCGTTTGGTATCGAATACTGAAAGAAAACTTTTCTAAATTCTGATTTTCGCGACTTTTGAGCACAGTTTGACAGTTTAATAGTCAGGGACAAAATTGCTTGTCAAACCCACTTGGAGTGAGAAAATTGTTGTTTTAAGCACATTTTTGGAATCCCCATTAAATTTCTTATCCTATGACCTGAAAAAAACACTCCAAAATTTCGTATAGTCTGTGAGAAAAGCGGTGTCAAGGTTTGAACTGTCAGAACACAATTTGAAAGGACAGTCAGGGACCAAATCGCGTGTAAAACCCACTTTAAGTGAGAAAGTGACTGTTTTAAGCACATTTTTGGAATCCTTATTAAATTTCCTATCCAATAACCTGAAAAAGTACTACAAAATTTGGTACAGTCAGTGAGAAAATCGGTGTCAAAGTTTGAACTGAAAAAACACAGTTTTGAAAGAACATTTAGGAACCAAATCGACTGTAAAACCCACTTAAAGTGAGAAAATGACTGTTTTAATCACATTTTTGGAATCCCCATTAAATTTCCTAACCAATAACCTGAAAAAACACTCCAAAATTTGGTATAGTCTGTGAGAAAAGCGGTGTCAAAGTTTGAACTGCCAGAAACACAGTTAAAGTCAGGGACAAAATCGTCTGTAAAACCCATTTAAAGTGAGAAAATTACTGTTTTAAGCACATTTTTGGAATCCTTATCAAGTTGTCTATTCAATAGCCTGAAAAAACATTCCAAAATTTGGTATAATCTGTGAGAAAAGTGGTGTCAAAGTTTTAACCTGCCAGAAACACAGTTTGAAAGGACAGTCGAAAGACAAAATCGCCTGTAAAACCCACTTAAAGTGAGAAAATGACTGTTTTAAGCACATTTTTGGAATCCTCATTAAATTTCCTATCCAATAACCTGAAAGAACACTCCAAAATTTGGTATAGTCAGTGAAATAAGCGCTGTCAAAATTTGAACTGTCAGAACACAGTTTGAAAGGACAGTCAGAGACAAAATCGCCTGTAAAACCCACTTAAAGTGAGAAAATGACTGTTTTAAGCACATTTTTGGAATCCCCATTAAATTTCCTATCCAATACCGGAAAAAACACTACAAAATTTGGTATAGTCTGTGAGAAAAGCGATGTCAAAGTTTGAACTGCCTGAAACACAGTTTGAAAGGACAGTCAGGGACAAAATCGCCTGTAAATCCCACTTAAAGTGAGAAAATGACTGTTTTAAGCACATTTTTGGAAATTTCCTATCCAATAACCGGAAAAAAAACACTACAAAATTTGGTATAGTCAGTGAAAAAAGCGCTGTCAAAATTTGAACTGTCAGAACACAGTTTGAAAGGACAGTCAGGGACAAAATCGCCTGTAAAACCAACTTAAAGTGAGAAAGTGACTGTTTTAAGCACGTTTTTGGAATCCCCGTTAAATTTCCTAACCAATAACCTGAAAGAACACTCCAAAATTTGGTATAGTCAGTAAAAAAAGCGCTGTCAAAATTTGAACTGTCAGTACACAGTTTGAAAGGACAGTCAACGACAAAATCGCCTGTAAAACCCACTTAAAGTGAGAAAATGACTGTTTTAAGCACATTTTTGGAATCCCCATTAAATTTCCTATCCAATACCGGAAAAACACTACAAAATTTGGTATAGTCGGTGAAAAAAGCGCTGTCAAAATTTTAACCTGCCAGAAACACAGTTTGAAAGGACAGTCAGGCACAAAATCGCCTGTAAAACCCGTATAAAGTGAGAAAATGACTGTTTTAAGCAAATTTTTGAAATCCTCATTAAATTTCCTATCCAATAACCTAAAAGAACACTCAAGAGTCAATTAATTAGAAGAAACCCGCCAATTTCTGCAGTCCCATTCATTTTGACGCGCAGTTTATGAAATGCAACCAACCAATTACTGAATTATTTTCACTTTTTCAGGTTACACCATATGAACAATAACACAATAATCGAAAACATCTCAAAATTTCTGATAATATCGTCGTCGATGCTATTATCAATTTTAGTGTGTATAAGTAGGATTTATTTGCAATACCACACGTGTTCGCAAGTATTTTGGGGCGTTGTTGTCGGATTCCTGTTTGCAACTTTTTGGTTTGCGTTGACGTCGTTGGTGTTCACTCCGTTATTTCCACAAGTGGTAACATGGTAAGTCACTTGCAGAGCTGTCGTAATTACTCAAAATATAATTGAATTACTAATATTCATTTGCATATATATTTAGTTGAAGTCTCAAATTTGACGTTAAAAAAAATAGCAAAAATGACAAAAATTAAAAATAACACTGCTAAATCTAGAAAAACTAAATTTAATGTCAATAAATCAGTAGGGACAGTTATAAATGTCAAATCATAGTGAAAGGTGTCAATACTTTGAAAGCATCAGACATTAAAAATGACCATCAAAGGTGCCAAAAACGTAAAAAATGTTAAAATTATAGTTAAAACAGTCAAAAGCCTAAATTTAATGTTGTAAAGACACAATTACACTCAAAAATGTCGCACGAGTCAAAAATGACACGGAGAAGTGTCAAACGTCAAAATAAGTTAAATAAAGTACATAATTAATTATTGACAATTCACAATAATTTGCCAAATACATCGAAAAAAATCGATTTACAGAACTCCTATACAAGTCCTTAATATTCCAGGATATTTGAAGGAGAGTTAAAATGATTTTGGATTTACAAGTGTTCTGTCACAAAGTTTCCAAATGTTTCTAGAATTCATTTGGACACCAGTAAGTTTCAGGTGTTTTTGCCCTTAACGAGTTACAAAAGGCAAAACGTAACAGGGTGCACCAGTTCCGTTATTTGAGAAGTTACGAAAAAGCGTAAATGAGGAAGGTTATAGGATATTTCATCCTCTACAAGATTGTATGAGGGTGTTATAAAAGGCAAAAAGATCTTAAATTAGAACAAAAATATATCGTATTCTTTTGAGTTAAAACAAACGTACAACCTAAGGAACAAGTAGTTCAATTAGTTTGAATGTAGTTTTCTTATTTGATTATCGGTTGAATTACTCTGAGAGTTGAATTATACTGAAAAACTGTAAAATCAAGTACCAATTGCAACTAAAGTCCGTCCCAGCGCTAGTGGCAGTGACGCAATAATTGTCGTTCCTTTTCTATTCCATGTGAACTGAGCGAGATAGAAATTTGACGTCATTGGCGTACGAACATAATCAGGATATTTAGGCGATCGCTCACTCTGGGGTACATCCCGGGGGCCTGGAGAAGGGTGAGAGTCGTGTTCATTCCCAAGTCGGGACAGGCAGATTATTCTAATCCGAAATCGTTTTGTCCCGTCAGCCTCTCGAGCTTTCTGTGGCTCCTCTACACGAGCAGCAATACGCTTACAGGGCGGATAGGTCTACGGAGGCCGCCCTTCATCACCTCGTACAGAGGCTGGAGAAGGGCAGTGCGCCCGGACGGACAGCGTTTGACAACAGCTCCTTTGCATCGATAAGCCCTTAAGCGGCGTGGGGCCCATCGGGTGTGTAAAAACCATGTTGTCCAACGGTTTGGTTTTTGCGGAGCTCAACGCAGTCACGTCAGAGGCGTGGGTCGCCAGGGGATGCCTCCAATTGGGCGTTATTTCGCCCACTCTTTGGCGCCTGGTTGTTGATACTCTGCTGTGGAGACTCAACTCCGCAGATGTCTACGCCCAGGCCTACGCGGACGATGTGGCCGTGCAGCCGGGGGCCTGGCGGGGAATATCCAGGCTGCCCTTCGATCCACACAGGTTTGGTGTGAGGAGGGTCTCTCTGTGACCCGGCCAAAGTGGAAGTCGTCATCTTTACGAGGCGACGAACACTCGGGCCGTTGCCGGACTTAAATCTGTTCGGCTACATTCTGGGGTACAAATACCTAGGGGTCATTCCAGATTCCAGGCTGACCTGGAACGAGCACCTTGTAGTTAATACCGGGAAGGCCCGCAATGCTCTCTGGTCGTGCAAGAGGGCCTTTGATACAACGTGGGGACTCCAGCCCCAGCATCCTTCGATGGATCTACTGCGCTGTTGTTCGCCCGATGATAACATACGGAGCGATTGTTTAATCCGGAGCTATGGATACGGCCAAGTCACGAGCCTTGTTGGAGAAGGTTCAAAGACTTGTCTGCGTCTGTATTACAGGTGCAATGAAAACTGCCTCAACAAGGGCACTGGAGCGGCTATGTGGGCTCGAGCCGCTGTACCTGTTTATACAAAAAGCCGCCAGGGCAGCCTACAGACTGGCAGGTCTCAATATGCTAATTACAGACTCAGCTGAATGATGGGGTTATCTCGGTGGTTGGGAGGAGGCGTTGATGAAGCAGGATCGGGTGCCTCCGACGCTTCTGTCAAGCGGACCTCTAAAGTTTGTAGTACCCGAGAGGCAGGACTGGGAATTGTTTCAAAACTCTATTCTCCCGTCGCATGGAGACGGATGGATCCAAAACCGTGACGGAGGCAGGGGCAGGTGTGTATGGTGCGACTTCGTAGACGAGGCTTAGCTTCCCTCTAGGCTGCCACTGTACCATCTTCCAAGCCGAGATCTTCGCGATCATCCCATCCCAGTTCATTTTAAACTCACCGCTACGCCGGAAGGATATACCAGGTGTCCAAGAGCACCCTGGACATAGGAGATTAACATTGGAAAACGGTTTTGATTTTTTTGCGCCTGTACGGTTCATTTAATGGAAAAACGCTTTAGATAAAAGTTGTAGTGCACATTTTCGGCTATTAACTTGTAATTTTTTCAATGCCGTAGATTTGACCATTAAGGCGAAAAACGGATCTAAAATTCGCAAATTTTAAATCTCCCGCCAAGCGGTCGTTAAGGAAAGTTTATATCCGGTCGTGCTACCAACCTTTCAAAATCATAACAAATCGTTGTCAGTCATTCTGTAATCAAAACATTCAAAACAAGTTTATTTAGTAATAATTTTGAGTTACGACCCACATACTGCGAAGAAAATACAAATAAATCGTGATAAAAACACTTTATCAGTAGCCACAGCCCAAAAATCTGGTAAGTTGCATTCATAACCTCATTCAATGTCTCTACTAAACTTATTTACTTTGTAGCAAAATTCTTAAAGAAAACACTGGTTTTGCTTGCAAATATTTAATGAGGATGACCGAATCACCTATCTCAAGCCTCTTCATAACACTACCAAACGATTTAAAGTGATGAAAACAGTGGACAATGGAGATCTTTGAAGATAAGTTTCCTACTGTACAGGGACAACAACAAAGGGGCCAAATACTTCCTTCAAAAGTGGTGTGATTTAGTTTCAATGTGCTTAACTTCATGGACTATCATCAGCGAGGGTCTACACCAGTGTTGCAACTAAAACTTAAAATGATTCAGTGTTGATATTTGACTTAAATCTCAAAATTTGATGTGCCTGTGAAATGTGAATAATCTTAAACTGGCTATAAAACCTCTGAGAAACCCCTTCTAAGAAGAGAATATGGACTTACACAGTCAAATTATCAGTCAGGTGACAAAACTTTTTGTATATGGGTAGGTATTGTCGAAAAACCAAGTTTTCAATTGAGCTATCTACATGAGCTGTTCTATTCTAGATTTATTAACATTATAATTGTGTTCTTTTTTCCACACACTCAATTGTTCCAAATAAAACTTTGTACACTGAACGTTTGTATTAATTATTTATTCACAGTTCAAGGTACAGTATACATTTTCTTCAAGTGAAAAGCTTAGGTACAATAGGTGGCAAAGAAAACTGGTCTTACCACATAAACAGTGATTGTTCCACAGATTGAGTGTGAGTGGGTGAACCTGTCACCATACAAGCTATGCTAAAAATAACTTCGTCTTACTAACCTAAGGTTTGTTTGGATAATAGTGGAGTTCCAAATTAGCAAAGGTAGGTGAAATGTAGTGATTGAAAGTCTCTAAAGAGAAACAATTTGCTTCTCATTCAATACACGATTTCACAGGACATACCTTTACTAATCAAATGTGAACTCGAATCACACATTACTTGCAAATAAACTCTTTTTGGTTAGTAGACATTTTACAAGTATCCTTGTAGGTGTTCAAGTTAACTAATGGAGCTAATTAAATATCAGTACTTACCTTACCCTGTAGAGATGGGAAAAAACATTGACAATCAGTTATAAAAAATGCCTTTTTATTAACATCATACAATGTAAAACCACTTAAACACTATGGTGTGTTGATAACACTACAAAACAGAAGGATACAATAAAACTATCAGTCACATAGGTCACTAAATTGCACCACTTTTGAGGGAAGTATTTACCCTCTTTTGTGGTCCCTGTATAGTAAAGCAACTTATCTTCAAACATCTGCAGGCCTTCCTAGTCCATTGTTTTTATCACTTTAAATCGTTTGGTAGTGTTATGAAGAGGCTTGAGATAGGTGATTCGGTCGTCCTCATTAAATATTTGCAAGCAAAACCAGTGTTTTCTTAAAGAATTTTCCTACAAAGTAAATAAGTTTAATAGAGACATTGAATGAGGTTATGAACGCAACTTACCAGATTTTTGGACTGTGGCTCCTGATAAAGTGTTTTTATCATGATTTATTTGTATTTTCTTCGCAGTATGTGGGTAGTAACTCAAAATTATTACTAAATAAACCTGTTTTGAATGTTTTGATTACAGAATGACTGACAACGATTTGTTAGGATTTTGAAAGGTTGGTAGCACGACCGGATATAAACTTTCCTTAACGACCGCTGGGCGGGAGATTTAAAATTTCCGAATTTTAGATCCGTTTTTCTTATTAATGGTCAAATCTACGGTATTGAAAAAATTACAAGTAGATAGCCGAAAATGTGCTCTACAACTTTTATCTAAAGCGTTTTTCCATTAAATGAACCGTACAGGCGCAAAAAAATCAAAACCATTTTCCCATGTTAATCTCCTATGTCCAGGGTGCTCTTGGACACCTGGTATTTATCTGTACGGACAGCAAACGTGCTGGTGCTGGAGTGTAAGAAAACACTCTTGTCGCTCACGCGGATGGGCGAGGTACGTCTAACTTGGGTTCCAGGGCACTCCGGTGTTAGGGGAAACGAGGAGGCGGACAGGTTGGCCCTTCGTGGCTCCAAAGAGAGACCCGTAGGACCCGAACCTATTGTAGGACTAGCCGGCGCGGTCGGATCCGCCATTGTGGACCGTATCTTCTGGCAAAGATCCGATATTGCTTGAGAGGAGGCCGGAGGCAGTCGCGATGTCTCATGGACTTCTTTCCAAGAAACAAGTCAAAGTCCCTGATGACCTCAGATGTGTGACAGGATTTCTCACGGGTTACTGTCAGATGAGAAGACACATGCACATTCTGGGTCTGTCACAGAATCCGGGCGCTTGTGTCTGGAAGACGAGGAAACTCCGATACACATTCCCACACAGTGCCCGGCACTTGCGACGATCAGAAAAGAGCTGGGGGGTACGAGTGTGATCAACCCCTTAGATATTCAAGGTACCCGGCCAAGGAGGCTCTGCGGCTTTTGTCAGGGCTACCGCACTGGAGGGGTACTAGCTTGTGATGACAATGGGCCCGGCTAGCGGCCTAAGTGTCTTCTCCGAAGGGAGCCCATCTAACGATAGTCATTCATTCATTCATTCATTCAACATAATCATGTTTTAAAGGTCAAAATTTATCGTACTAACTTTTAATTGAATAATACCAAAATGACGCCGGTTATCCAGTAATCTGCGGAGACAGTCTCAGAAAAAACTCATTTTAAGGTAAATTTTTGTGCGGTTTTTCAAAAAATTCTCCATAACTCGCTTATTTGAAACATTCTGTATAGACGCACCAATATGGGGCTATCACGTGACGTCGAGCGGGCAGGGCTAAGTTGTACCGTTTGGCCGCTAGGCGTCGTCAAAGTTGACTCTATAGTTTTTCTTGAATATCTCAGGAACGCCTCTAGTTAGAAGTCTGAAGTTTTTACCACAAGTTTTTATTACTTTTTCTGGACTATGCACCGTGTGACCATAAAAAAAATAAAAGTAGAATTTTTTGGTGAAAAATTTTGAAAATTTGCTTTTTTTGTCTAAATATCTTGAAAACTAATCTAAGACATACGTGAATTTCAATATGACGTCACAGTCAATGTCGTCACAGCCACTTACCCTGGGGACAAAGAGTACTTTTGTTCAGTAATTGAATTCAATGAATAATTCAATTATAGTAGTTGTTGTGCAACATCTGGTGACATCTGTACTTGACTCTACGAGTTAGAAAGTACAGATGGCGTTCCCAAATCTAGGAACAGCCCCATTGATGGCGCATCATTCGCTAAACACAGATCTGATTGGTTGAAAATGGTGAGGTTTTGTTTTTCAATTATAGTAGTTTTTACAACCGACAGCTCTGTAAGTCAGTATAATGTCAATGATCGATTCAGTTTCCTAATAACCGTAATTTTCTCCAGGAAAATCTCCGAACTTTTAATGTTAAGGGACACCACGTTAATACCGAACGTGTTATGGTTCGAATACACCAATACCAGACAAGAAGCGCGAGCTCGAAGTAGGAAACTGGTCAGCCTAAAGTCGCAATGACGTTTACTGGACTCTGGTTTCAATTTTGCCCTGCCTTGGCAGGTGGTTAGGTATTTGAGAGTTTTACTTCCATGGCGGCGAAAATTGTAAGTTTTCCTCTTTTAAATTAAGTAAAAATGATTGAAACTTGATTATATTAATATTATATTTGTCCTGTTTACTTCATGCTACGGCTACTAACTTCTCTCTATACGAGGTGTCTCTAAAAGGTCCGGATCTGAAAAGTGACTGCACCAAAACAAAATAGTTTGAACTGAAACTTTGAAAATTTACCACAAATTCGGTTTTTATGTTAGAAGCTTCATTTTTTTACACAAATTTAGCTCAAAGTGTCTAGAATATTACGTAAAAATCTCCCTCATGAATCTTGGAAGATCTGGCACAGATGGTACCAAAATACGTCCATTTAGCCACATTTACCTTAGTCAATAAGGGCGATAATAATTAAAATTTAATATTTAATTTTAATTAATATTATTTTAAAGGAGGATTGGATTTACATGAAATTCTTGTAGAATTTGTTCTAAAGATTTGAACGCCACTTGAATTATACAGGATGTCCCAAAAAAGTGTGACAGACCAAACTTATGTTTTTTTTAAATGGAACACCCTGTATGTTATTCAACTGTGGAATAGAGCACGTCGAGACGATTTCAACGATATATGATTTATCTATAATACTTTTGATCGTTAATTCAAAACCAATCAGCTGCGCACCACTCTGGTTAAACGTCAATAACTCGGTCATTTGACAAGTGACAGTAAAAGTGATTAGAAATAAAATTGTAGAGGACATTTCGAGGTTTCCAAACATACCATTAAATCAGGTGATCCAGTTCACCGTTTAGCCGCTACAGGGCGGCAAAGTTGACCGTTAATTCAAAACCAATGAGCTGCGCAACACTCAATTTAAACGTCAATAACTCGGTTATTGGACAAGTGACACTAAAAGTGATTAGAAATCAAATTGTAGAGGATATTCCAAAGTTTCCAAAAATACCATTAAATCAGGTGATTGAGTTCACCGTTTGGCCGCTAGACGGCGTTAAAGTTGACCGTTAATTCAAAACCAATCAGTTGCGCAGCACTCTGGTTAAACGTGAATAACTGGGTTATTTAACAAGTGACAGTAAAAGTGAGTAGAAATTAAATTGTAGAGGACATTCTGGGGTTTTCAAAAATACCATTAAATCAGGTGATCGAGGTCACCGTTTAGCCGCTAGAGGGCGGCAAAGTTGACCGTTAATTCAAAACCAATCAGCTGCGCAGCACTCTGGTTAAACGTCAATAACTCGGTTATTTGACAAGTGACAGTAAAAGTGATTAGAAACCAAAAAGTAGAGGACATTCCGAGGTTTCCAAAAATTCCATTAAATCAGGTGATCCAGTTTGCCGGTTCGCCGCTAGACGGTGTTAAAGTTGGCCGTTAATTCAAAATCAATCAGCTGCGCAGCACTCTGGTTAAACGTCAATAACTCGGTTATTTGACAAGTGACAGTAAAAGTGATTAGAAACCAAAAAGTAGAGGACATTCCGAGGTTTCCAAAAATTCCATTAAATCAGGTGATCCAGTTTGCCGGTTCGCCGCTAGACGGTGTTAAAGTTGGCCGTTAATTCAAAATCAATCAGCTGCGCAGCACTCTGGTTAAACGTCAATAACTCGGTTATTTGACAAGTGACAGTAAAAGTGATTAGAAACCAAAAAGTAGAGGACATTCCGAGGTTTCCAAAAATTCCATTAAATCAGGTGATCCAGTTTGCCGGTTCGCCGCTAGACGGTGTTAAAGTTGGCCGTTAATTCAAAATCAATCAGCTGCGCAGCACTCTGGTTAAACGTCAATAACTCGGTTATTTGACAAGTGACAGTAAAAGTGATTAGAAACCAAAAAGTAGAGGACATTCCGAGGTTTCCAAAAATTCCATTAAATCAGGTGATCCAGTTTGCCGGTTCGCCGCTAGACGGTGTTAAAGTTGGCCGTTAATTCAAAATCAATCAGCTGCGCAGCACTCTGGTTAAACGTCAATAACTCGGTTATTTGACAAGTGACACTAAAAATGATTAAAAGTTTCCAAAAATACCATTAAATCAGGTGATTGAGTTCACCGTTTAGCCGCTACAGGGCGGCAAAGTTGACCGTTAATTCAAAACCAATGAGCTGCGCAACACTCAATTTAAACGTCAATAACTCGGTTATTTGACAAGTGACACTAAAAGTGATTAGAAATCAAATTGTAGAGGATATTCCAAAGTTTCCAAAAATACCATTAAATCAGGTGATTGAGTTCACCGTTTGGCAGCTAGACGGCGTTAAAGTTGACCGTTAATTCAAAACCAATCATCCGCGCAGCACTCTGGTTAAACGTCAATAACTCGATTATTTGACAAGTGACACTAAAAGTGATTAGAAATTAAATTGTAGAGGACATTCCAAAGTTTCCAAAAATACCATTAAATCAGGTGATTGAGTTCGCCGTTTGGCCGCTAGACGGCGTCAAAGTTGACCGTTAATTCAAAACCAATCAGCTGTGCAATTTTTGTTTGTCACCTTAATTATCAACTTATTTCCTAAGGTAAATGTGGCTAAATCGACTTGTTTTGGTACCATTTTTATGTATTAGAGACACCGGTATAGTTCCTTCATTGCTATTCGTAAATGTGAGTGTAAAAATGTGATTTTTTTATACTCGTAGAGGTAAAAATACGCCAGGGTAAATTTTCTAGTAAAACTTTTCGGTAAAAACGTTTTAAGACCAAAAAAAATGTTTTCTGTATAATGAGCTTGGGTGAAACTATATGATTAGATAAATAATAGAAGTCTGATCCTTTTTACGTTTAGAATAATCGATTTAAGGTACAAATTGCAAAATATTTTGAGTGTTTTAGTGGCAACCTTAAGTGCCAAACGGATGTTTTTGATAGTTCATACATTAAATTAATCGGGACACAATAAATTACATAATTTAATAATAATTAATTCCTGTAATTACCTTAATTACAGGACAGTTATTAATTTCAAAACAAGGGTTAATTTCCCGATTAATTTCAGTGTTACAATAGGTCCCAATTTGTTGAATTTAAATAGAGAAAAGAAGAGCTAATAAGGTAATTGGAGCTAAACGCACAACCAAGATTAGTCTTGTAGCTCTAAACTAGCTACCACAGGTAATCAATTACTAACTCAAGTTTTGACAGCAAAAATAGCAACATTAGCCCGGTAGTTTCGTTTTGATACTGGAAATGAAACTTTCACATTAAGTTGGCTGAATTTATGTGTGTTTCTCGATGGGATCATCTACCTTGTCTACACTCTGGTTAAACGTCAATAACTCGGTTATTTGACAAGTGACAGTAAAAGTGATTAGAAATCAAATTGTAGAGGACATTTCGAGGTTTCCAAAAGTACCATTAAATTAGGTGATCGAGTTCGCCGTTTAGCCGCTAGATGGCGTCAAAGTTGACATTTAACTAAAAAATTGTCAAAACCAATCAGCTGGGCAGCACTCTGGTTAAACGTCAATAACTCGGTTATTTGACAAGTGACAGTAAAAGTGATTAGAAATAAAATTGTAGAGGACATTTCGAGGTTTCTAAAAATACTATTAAATCAGGTGATCGAGTTCACCGTTTAGCCGGTAGAGGGCGTAAAAGTTGACCGTTAATTCAAAACCAATCAGCTGCGCAGTATAAAATGCATTCAACCAAAGTCAAATTGATTGTTTCTTTTCATGAATGTTTCGTTGTTTTGTACCTCCATGGGATTGAATTTGACAGTTTCCAGGTTTAGGACAAAACTTAAACTGACGGCCAAATGTCATAATTGTCAAATATCCACTCATAAAGCTATGAAATACCTTTGGTATTGTTTATACTGATTTTCCTGGATTTTGAGAGTGTATTGTGGTTTTACAGCTTTATGGAGAGGATTTTGACGGTTGTTCACCATTTAGCCGCTAGAGGACGTCCAAGTTGACCGTTAATTCAAAACCAATCAGCTGCGCAACACTCAATTTAAACGTCAATAACTCGGTTATTTGACAAGTGACAGTAAAAGTGATTAGAAATAAAATTGTAGAGGACATTTCGAGGTTTCTAAAAATACTATTAAATCAGGTGATCGAATTCACCGTTTGGCCGCAAGAGGGCGTCAAAGTTGACCGTTAATTCAAAACCAAATCAGCTGTCTGCACTGCTATAAAATGCTTTCAACCAAAGTCAAATTGATTGTTTCTTTTCATGAATGTTTCGTTGTTTTGTACCTCCATGGGATCGAATTTGACAATTTCCAGGTTTATAACAAAACTGTATCTGACGGCCAAATGTCATAATTGTCAAAATACCACTCATAAAGAAGAAGTAGTAAGAAGTCTTATTCATTGAATGTTTTGTTGAATTTTATGGAAAATGGATAACTATTCTATGAATGGGTGAAACAGGCAGCCGACGATGCACGAAGCAGCAAGCAGCAGCATTTCTTACTGCTTGCTGCTTAATGCTTGCGTTTATTTGTCAAACTATCAACGAAAGTGCTGCAAGCATATTGTTTATTTTTAATTCGGCTTACTCAGCTTACTCCTTGCGGATTTCAAACTGTGAATTCAGCTCTAAATTCGTTTGGTACTGTTTATACTGATTTTAAACCTGTTTTGTGGTTTTACAGCTTTATGGAGCAGAAAATAGTCTAAAATTAAGTCATACTCAAATTACACAAAAATTAGTTGATTGATACAAGACATTGTTACTAAAGTGTTAATAACTTTGGCAACAATGCACCAGTTTCGAAGAATTAATAATTTCCGAATCTAGCCTTCCTCCTACGTTACGGAATTGAAGAGTCTCTAACTACGTCACGGGGGTGTCGTGCCAGGCTCATTTTAAGGCTTAAAGTGTATTAAATTTATATTTTGAACCTTAAATTCCATTATGGTAGACGATCCCATTGTCGAACTACACATTCTAATAAGTACTCTTTTGTTTAATATTTAACTGTGGCAGCTGCAATAATTTTTTAAACTTAAGGTACTCTAGTTAGTGTACTTTTTTAAATGTTAATAATAAAATAACAGTTTTTACTAATTGGCTGTTTTATTATTCTGTATCATTACCGCTTACGTCCGCTTCTGATGTGTTATCAGTACTTTTTCGTCTTTTTTTCAAAATTTTAAGATTCGGTATGCTCGGAGGTAAGCTTTCTTCGGATGATTCAGTTTTTTTTGTCATATCTGAGGGAAATACTACCTAAAATATGTATACAGTGATTTCACGCACATTACTGTGTATTATAGTTGCAATAATTGATATTTGTATCATTTAATGTCAAAATTGACATATGCCAATCACTTGTCAAATGTTTTGTTTATTTTAAAGAGACTATTGACGTTTCAAGTTAAGATTGCAGCGCCAGTTGAACTAAAATCGGGCAACCCGTTTCTAACCTAACATTTTAAATAATATGCTATTGTCACTTCATATTTATGAATCTAGTGCTAAATTCCTAACCAAAATCAACGTAAACAAACGGAGAAATGACAGCTGGAATGCCCGAAACTGTTTTCAAAACTGATCACCAGAGGGAGTATCTCTTATCTTGAAACGCCAATACCTTATATTTTATTGGTTCTTTGCTTCTTTTTCCTGATGTATTTATTTACTTAACTTATTATTGAGGTTTATTTAGTCACTTTTAAAAAAAAATATAAATTGTACAAACCTAAATAGTATTGTTGCCTTGAATGCTAAAACAACTGAACTATTTGGCTAATTGCATTTAGTGTCAATTGGGATTTACAGTGTTGCAAGCTAAAAAATTGGATTATCAAAGTCACGTGACTGATTTTGACAGATGTCAACTAGTCTCTACAGCGTTGCAAGCTCAGAATTGTAATATCAACGTCACGTGACGTGAATTTAACAATTTCAACTTTTACAACGCAGTTTAAACTTATTTACCAAATTTTCACTGTTCAAACTATTTTTTATGGTCACGTGACTGTTTTGACTGACATTTACAGTGTTGTAACAATTTCAACTTTTACAACGCAGTTTAAATTTATTTACCAAATTTTCACTATTCAAACTACTTTTTATGGTCACGTGACTGTTTTGACTGACATTTATAGTGTTGCAAGCTAAAAAATTGGATTATCAAAGTCACGTGACTGATTTTGACAGACGTCTACTAGTCTCTACAGCGTTGCCAGCTCAGAATTGTAATATCAACGTCACGTGACGGGAATTTAACAATTTCAACTTTTACAACGCAGTTTAAATTTATTTACCAAATTTTCACTGTTCAAACTATTTTTTATGGTCACGTGACTGTTTTGACTGACATTTACAGTGTTGCAAGCTTAAAAAATGGATAATCAAAGTCACGTGACTGATTTTGACAGATGTCAACTAGTCTTTACAGCGTTGCAAGCTCAGAATTGTATTATCAACGTCACGTGACGTGAATTTAACAATTTTAGCTTTTACAACTGTCAACTGTGCAAACGTGAAAAATTGGGTAAATTCAATTTAAAAGTTGTCAGGTCAGGTGACTTTGATAATCCAACTATTGACCTTGCAACAATGTAAAGGCCATTTGACACCCGTCAAAATCAGTCACGTGGTTTTTGACATGTACTTGAAACGTTGAAAATTTGCACAGTTGACAGTTGTAAAAGTTGAAATTGTTAAATTCACGTCACGTGACGTTGATATTACAATTCTGAGCTTGCAACACTGTAAAGACTAGTTGACATCTGTCACAATTAGTCACGTGACTTTGATAATCCAATTTTTTAGCTTGCAACACTATAAAATGCAGTCAAAACAGTCACGTGACCATAAAAAATAGTTTGAACAGTGAAAATTTGGTAAATAAATTTAAACTGCGTTGTAAAAGTTGAAATTGTTAAATTCACGTTACGTGACGTTGATATTACAATTCTGAGCTGGCAACGCTGTAGAGACTAGTTGACGTCTGTCAAAATCAGTCACGTGACTTTGATAACCCAATTTGATAGCTTGCAACACTATAAAATGCAGTCAAAACAGTCACGTGACCATAAAAAATAGTTTGAACAGTGAAAATTTAATAAATAAATTTAAACTGCGTTGTAAAAGTTGAAATTGTTAAATTCACGTCACGTGACGTTGATATTACAATTCTGAGCTTGCAACACTGTAAAGACTAGTTGACATCTGTCACAATTAGTCACGTGACTTTGATAATCCAATTTTTTAGCTTGCAACACTATAAAATGCAGTCAAAACAGTCACGTGACCATAAAAAATAGTTTGAACAGTGAAAATTTGGTAAATAAATTTAAACTGCGTTGTAAAAGTTGAAATTGTTAAATTCACGTCACGTGACGTTGATATTACATATCTGAGCTTGCAACGCTGTAAAGACTAGTTGACATCTGTTAAAATCAGTCACGTGACTTTGATAAAAGTTGAAATTGTTAAATTAATACAAGGTGTTTCACTTAAGTACAATAATCAAAACTTATGTGTCAAAAGTTTGACAATTGATTGACATGTGTCAATTCCTGCCAATTTAAACTATAAGCTGTCAGATCAAACAGAGTTAGCTATTGAGTAAAATTGCAGTATTTGTGTCTGAGCACTTTGTGTAGTTTGTGATTGGTCCAAATTGGACCAATCACAAACCACTTATAAGTGTGTCCTTACAGCATTTCGTCGACGATTTGGTCCAGACGTTAGATCAGTAAATTGAGCTTTTCTGTGTAACAATTCTTTAACTAAATTGGTCGATGCCTTACTTGGAGCCAATCCACTAACCCAACCGCTACTTTTCCGCTTTAACTTCGGTAAAACCAGTTTTAGTTGCTCGTTTGACGATTTGGGCTCTTTTTCTAAATCTAACGTTAGTACAACTTCTTCCTGCTCAGTACTGTGATGGTCTTCGTCTGAACCTAAAATACCATTTCCATTTAGGACACTTTCAATTCAAATTTCTATAGAAACCGTGAAATCAGACGCAACTATTGGTCAATTCAAATTTCTATAGAAACCGTGAAATCAGACGCAACTATTGGTCGACTCCAATTTCTATAGAAATGATCTTAAGAATAAATTTATCCGGAGGTAAAAGTACCGGCCCTTAACACGTTGACTACCACCATGCAACCAAAAAAAAGTAGTCATTGGGGCCATATGGTTTTTGGTAATAAGTTTTTAAAATAGGTCTGTGGTGACTCACTTCGCACACGTTAACACAGATGGCACCACGCGTCAAAAACCCTACTAACATCAAACCCACATCGTCTGTCACGATTTAACTACATACAGCAGTTACAAGTCATCTTCAATCGTGTGTATAAGGCACGGAGCTGTCAAGCCTTACTGACGAGTCCAAGAGGCATCTCCTGGGACGAAACACACTTTGTCGGTCAATGGGCAACACGCCCCAGGCAAGTCCACATGACATCAATGCGCCATCCCTATCATTCTCTCGCTCACTTCAATGGGAACAATCTCCCATAGGTCCTTTTCAATAGTTTTGTGGGCAGTTTGGATCTAAACATGTTTTTAACGGTGATACTCTGTGTTACCCTAATAGCCGTGTGGTACACATAACTGGAGTCACCCTTGGAGATATCACAGACTACACGTTCCAACACGTTTTTCGTTGCCGTTGGTCGATCGCATAAGTCTTTCAGCAACAAATTTTCCAGAGATCTTCCAGAGAACCGATTCAGGGTCAGATGAATACCATCCTAGCGATGATGAATATCGTCATCAATTGATTCGCATAGCTCAACAGGTTCTTGCTCCGTTCTTTTTTCGTTGAGGGGTAGCTCAGAAGAAGGAAACCACAGGTATACAGGTAATCCGCTTTTATTCAAGATAAAACTATAATGGTCGTACCCCCAGATTGCCAAGAAGGCGAGGATCATGATGTACGGTGTGTCAGCGGGAATGGTTACTGAGGTTCGCGGAGGACACACGCTTACCGGGGATGAATGGAACCCTAGACTAGTGTCCCAGGGCAGTCAAGCCGAATAAGACGCTATGGTACTGCTAAAGGGAGATAAGCCAGTACGGCAACTAATGCTGCTCGCCCGTGCTATTTCCTTTAATAGGCTGATTCCCGGGTGGGCTCCACTAAAAGCTACACAGATGGTGAACCCAGACTATTCCAGAGATCAGTGATTAGTACGTCGTTTTGAAGCTGTATTTATACCTACATCATGACCCCAATTCGCCGATCTTGTTTACTTAAGTCTGGTATTGGGGGAGACCGAAGCAAATGCAGGTACGGAACATAGTTACAATGTACTATTATAGATGAAATTTTTTGATATTTTATCATTTATAGGCTTTTCGAAGACTAGACATCAGTAAGTCTAAGTCTTCGAAGAGTGCTTACCTGTTCCGATTTTGACCTTAACCTAAGGCTCAGATTCACTAAATGCTACGTTTGGTCGGTGTTTCTCTACGATATGGAAGGTTGGACATTGAAGGCGGCTGCAATCAACAAATTGGACGCTTTCGAGATGTGGCTGTATCGCAGAATTGAAAGAAGAAGAACAAATCACCGGAATTCCTCTGCTAAAAGAAACATTACGTGTTATAATTGTGGACGTAAAGGACATTACCGCTGGAATTGCAGACAGCAGTCTCGTTTACCCACACCGCAGAACTGGCGTAACCAGGAGCAGGAAATGAAGAACCCTGAAGGACATTTACCACGATATGTAGAGGATCGTCAAGCTTTTGATAGTGACTTAAGGTACCGGAAAGGACAAATTCATGATGGTTGGAGGATTGGTTGGAAGAATGAAGAGCAGCGTTTCTAAGGAAGACCTAATAAAAGGACAGCGCTCAGACTCTGATTTGAAAGTAATCAGAAGATGGTTGGAGAAGGATTTGAAACCGGATTAGCAACAGATTTCCAGATATGGACCAACAGTAAGGGGTTACTGGTTGTAGTGGAATTCGCTTCGACTGCGAAATGACTTAATTACTCGCAAATGGGACAGTCCAGACGGAAAACGCTTTGTTTACCAAACAATAGTGCCCAATTGCTGCAAAGAGAATGTGCAGCGAAAACTACATGATGGTAGACTACATGGAGTAAACCAGACTTTGGCTAGAAGAGATCGATTTTACTGGATTAACTTCAGAAAGGACGTTGAGGAATGGTGTAAACGGTGTGACCAGTGTTCGTTACAGAAGGGATCCAGCACAATTCAGGAACTTTAGAGAGAGAGAAGATGAAACCAAACAACGGCCGTATGAAGATGACACGTCCACACAGACCAGCTGGTGGCAATTATAAGGAAGGTGATGCTGTGTGGATGTTTCAACCCAGGAGGAGCAAAGGATTAAGTCAAAAATGAAATGAAAATGTTTGAATCGATTAAGAAAAGAAAAACGGCATACCTGGGGCATATAATTTGAAACACGAAATATCAATTCCTACATCTATTGATTGAAGGCAAAATCGAAGGCCGGAGAGGGATCGGAAGGAAAAAACGGCTGAACGATGTACAGTCGCTGATACACACCGCAAGAAATAAGGAAGAAATGGAAAATGTTATCGCAAACATCCATTAGTAGATACGCATTGGAAGAAGAAGAAGTCATGTGTACCCATCTATGTGTCTCAATGTGCCACCGTCTACTACTTGTTACTTTTGAGCCATTCTAGGTCTGTTGGGACCACATTGGACACTGAATTTGGCTTGTTCGTGGTCCATCTGTGCCAAATTGTATTATTTCGTCTCAAAACCGGCATAGATCGTTTCCGCTGATGTTCTAGTCTGCATATTTGTTACTTTTGAGCCATTCTACGTTTGTTGGGACCACATTGGATGCTGAATTTGGCTCCTTCGTGGTCAATCTGTGCCAAATTGTATTATTTCGTGGTCACTTTTCCTAACAAATGGAAAGAAGCCAAAGTCTGCCCTGTACTCAAAAAGGGTTCTTCCGACCTAGTGGAAAATTATCGACCCATTTCCATTCTAAGCAATTTTTCGAAATTATTTGAGATAATACTTTATAAATACATTTTCTGCCAAGTTAAAAACAGTATGTCTACCTATCAACATGGCTTCTTTTCCCATAGATCATGCGCCACCAATTTAGCCTGCTTTTCACAGCATGTCTGTCAAGCGCTAAATGATAGGAAACAGGTTGATGTTATGTACACCGACTTCCAGAAAGCATTTGAACGAGTGGACCATTTCGTTCTGCTCGACAAATTAGATAAACTGTTCGGGTTTTCTGATTCTTTAATTGACCTTGTAAAATCATACCTATCATCTAGGCGACAATTCGTTCAAATTGAAGGATTTACTTCGAATGCTATTTATTATTGCTAACTCTGGCGTGCCACAGGGATCTAACTTAGGACCCCTTTTATTCAACTTGTTTATCAACAATCTCCTGACTAAGCTTGACAGCAACAAGCTTGCTTACGCAGACGATCTTAAAATTTATAATATTATAAACACCATTGAAGATTGTTCTTCTCTGCAGGAAAACATTTCAACTGTCCATGAATGGTCGCTATGTAACAGACTGCATCTCAACGTGGGAAAGTGCAGCGTCTCAAGCTATTATCGCATTAAGAATCCTATTATCTTTCAGTACTCCATTGACAGTATGGAACTCACTCGATTGGGGGAAGTTTCCGACCTAGGAGTCATATTTGACACAAAATTTACATTTGTACCACACATCAATCAGATGGTTGGCCGCTCCATGAAGACCCTTGGTTTTATTATCAGAAATTGTAGAAAATTTTCCTGCAGTTCCACAATTAAGTTACTCTACTTTGCTCTTGTAAGATCCAAACTAGAATATAACAGTATCATCTGGCATCCTATCTATAAGTGTCACGAATATTCAATTGAATCTGTGCAAAAGAGATTTCTGAAATATTTAATTTTCAAAGAAGACGAAGTCTATCCCGACCGCGGAATTGATTATAACGAAGTCCTAACAAGATTTTCGATCCATTCCCTTTGCAAACGAAGAACTGTTCATTCTGTGAAATTTCTGTACAAACTCATGCACGACCTGATCGACTGTCCCTTATTGCTTTCATCTGTAAATTTTCACGTGCCACGTTTAAACTCCAGACATCAAGTAGCATTTCATGTTGATACTCCCTCATCTAACGTCCTATATCAAAACCCCATCTATGTAATGTGTAAGAATTTTAACAGTATGAGTAGTCTTTGTGACATTAATTTTAGTGAAATGCACATTTTTGTAAACTTCTTATTGTAGGTGACATTCTGTTGCCTTATTCTATTCGTTTTTCCGTTCTTGTCTTCTTCTTCTTCACTATTTTTTTTTTTTTGCTATTTGGTTCAGTTTAGTAAGTTTTTTTCCTATAAGTGGATGTATACATCTGTCGGAATAAACGGCTTTATTATTATTATTATTATTAAAACCGGCATAGATCAATTCCGCTGATGTTCTAGTCTGCATATTTGTTACTTTTGAGCCATTCTACGTCTGTTGGGACTACATTGGTCGCTGGATTTCACTCGTTCGTGGTCAATTTGTGCCAAATTGTATTATTTCGTCTCAAAACCGGCATAGATCGTTTCCGCTGTTGTTCTAGTCTGCATATTTGTTACTTTTGAACCATTCTACGTCTGTTGGGACCACATTGGACGCTGAATTTGGCTCGTTCGTGGTCAATCTGTGCCAAATTGTATTATTTCGTCTTTCCATCTAAATAACAGAGGATTGTGTTGCATTTGGCGTCTCACAACTTTCTGTCTATTTCTGTCTTTTATTTAGACTCCACATATGCGCCCCACGGCTGTTTTTACCTTTTTTTTGTGAAACCATATGGGTGTACTCATGGCAGTCAACGTGTTTTAAAAGGTGTCATGATTATTATCATCCTGAAGATGAGATTTACTCAAATCTCCCTCACCTCCTAGTTGCATGATAATATCGTCATAACTGGCATCAGATTCACCCTGACTATTCATTCTAATATTCAGGTAAATAAAGAAAATTTAAATAAATAAGCTTGAATAAGAATTCTATTATAGGGATGCCAAGTTATTTTTAAGGTAAATAACTAAACCTATCTAACTTACTTTCTACCTAAAAATCCTGCTTCTAAATATATCATTGAAACTACAAATATCTTTAATACAAAAAATTACAAACTACTTACAACTAATACTCTTCGTCAAAGAGTCCAAATTGTCCGAAATAAACCGTCAACCAAACTATAATGGTAAACACTTGACATCCCTACAAAAATGTACCTTTTCTATAAATTAAATAAATAAATTTTCTTTATTTTCTTTTCTTTTATCGCGGCGAATCAATTCGCGTCAATGTGTGCATTCCTTTATTTTCAAGACAAAGGACAAAAATGAGCGAAATTAAAAACTTACAAAGATTATTCACAGATCCTGAAAAAGACTTCTGGACAGTATTTACGTTGGTACTACAAGCTTCAGATGAACTTGAAAGTTTTACTGCTTTTTTCTTGCCTTTTGGCCTATTTTCTTCTCCCATACCATGTTTGAAAATGGGCGCAAACTGTGGGATTTTGTAATCTGCCAGCATTCACGTACATTGTCAGTGATCCGCCATTTTGACGTTTGTTATGGTACGTTTACATGTGCGTACATGGCAGTACTGTTTGTTAGTTTGTGATTGGTCTCAAAAAAGTAGCTTTTAACTTGCTTGACCAATCACAAACTACCCACTGTGCTGTGGGCCTATCCGTGGAATTTTGAAGAAAAATGGAGGAGATACAAAATTTTCAAAATTTTGTAGCAATTTCCAAAAAAACTTTCTCAGACTTTCTGCACCCAGTCGAGTAGGTTTACATCTATTTAGAACTGGGTGAACGCAGTCACATCTGGCAAAGCGTTACTTTCAAATTTGACTGTTTTTTTGGACATTCTGTATATGTTCAATCGTCTTGCGGTTAGCACGAAGTGAAAGAGCAGTTCAAGATGAACATTTTAAGCTTTTTACAGTCGCTGAAATCCCAAAAATGAGGGAGATACGGAATTTTCAAAATTTTGATGCAATTTCCAAAAAAAAAGTAAAAATGTCAAATATCTCGGAAACGGTTAGAGTTACGGAAATTTTGCAAGAGGCCAAAAATGTCTAGAATGACTTTCTGCACCCAGTCGAGTAGGTTTACATCCATCTAGAACTGGGTGAACGCAGTCACAACTGACAGAGCAATACCTTCAAATTTGACTATTTTTTTGGACACTCTGTATATGCCCAATCGTCTTGCGGTTAGCCCAAAGTGAAAGAGCAGTTCAAGATGAACATTTTAAGCTTTTTACAGTCGCTGAAATCCCAAAAATGACGGAGATACGGAATTTTCAAAATTTTGATGCAATTTCCAAAAAAAAAAAGTAAAAATGTCAAGTATGTCGGAAACGGTTAGAGTTACGGAAATTTTTCAAGAGGCCAAAAATGTTTAGAATGACTTTCTGCACCGAGTCGACTAGGTTTACACCCATTTAGAACCGGGTAAACGTCGTCACAACTGGCAGAGCGTTACTTTCAAATTTGACTGTTTTTTTGGACACTCTGTATATGTTCAATCTTTTTGCGGTTAGCACGAAGTGAAAGAGCAGTTCAAGATGAACATTTTAAGCTTTTTACAGTCGCTGAAATCCCAAAAATGGTGGAGATACGGAATTTTCAAAATTTTTATGCAATTTCTAAAAAGAAAAGTAAAAATGTCAAATATCTCGTTAACGGTTAGAGTTACGGAAATTTTGCAAGAGGCCAAAAATGTCTAGAATGACTTTCTGCATCCAGTCGAGTAGGTTTACACCCATTTAGAACGGGATAAACGTGGTTACAACTGGCAGAGCGTTACTTTCAAATTTGACTGTTTTTTTGGACACTCTGTATATGTTCAATCGTCTTGCGGTTAGCACGAAGTGAAAAAGCAGTTCAAGATAAACATTTTAAGCTTTTTACAGTCGCTGAAATCCCAAAAATGGTGGAGATACGGAATTTTCAAAATTTTTATGCAATTTCCAAAGAAAAAAGTAAAAATGTCAAATATCTCGTTAACGGTTAGAGTTACGGAAATTTTGCAAGAGGCCAAAAATGTTTAGAATGACTTTCTGCACCCAGTCGAGTAGGTTTACACCCATTTAGAACCGGGTAAACGCGGTCACATCTGCCAGAGCGTTATTTTCAAATTTGACTGTTTTTTTGGACGCTCTGTATATGTTCAATCGTCTTGCGGTTAGCACAAAGTGAAAGAGCAGTTCAAGATGAACATTTTAAGCTTTTTACAGTCGCTGAAATCAAAAAAATGGCGGAAATGCGGAATTTTCAAAATTTTTATGCAATTTCCAAAGAAAAAAGTAAAAATGTCAAGTATCTTGGAAACGGTTAGAGTTACGGAAATTTTGCAAGAGGCCAAAAATGTCTAGAATGACTTTCTGCATCCAGTCGAGTAGGTTTACATCCATTTAGAACTGGGTGAACGCAGTCACAACTGACAGAGCAATACCTTCAAATTTGACTGTTTTTTTGGACACTCTGTATATGTTCAATCGTCTTGCGGTTAGCACGAAGTGAAAAAGCAGTTCAAGATGAACATTTTAAGATTTTTACAGTCGCTGAAATCCCAAAAATGGGGGAGATACAGAATTTTAAAAATTTTGATGCAATTTCCAAAAAAAAAGTAAAAATGTCAAGTATCTCGGAAACGGTTAGAGTTACGGAAATTTTTCAGGAGGCCAAAAATGTTTAGAATGACTTTCTGCACCGAGTCGGCTAGGTTTACACCCATTTAGAACCGGGTAAACGTGGTCACAACTGCCAGAGCATTACTTTCAAACTTGACTGTTTTTTTGGACACTCTGTAGATGTTCAATCTTCTTGCGGTTAGCACAGAGTGAAAGAACAGTTCAAGATGAACATTTTCAGCTTTTTACTGAATTTTAAAAATTTTGAAAAAAATAAAAATAGTTGAATATCTCGGAAACGGTTAGAGTTGAAAATTTCTTGTCATTATACAGGAAAATTCCATAGATACGGTAAATCCAAAAAGAACAAACAATAAACATTAGGGCCTAACTACACTTTTATGAATTTCCTTCGAATTCACATTTCCCTACCACAATTCAGTATGGCAGAAAAGGAATTTAAAATATCTGAAGGGTCCATCAAGTCTGAAACGTTTAATAACACTACATTCACTTTATTATTTCTTTACAATTTATTTAACTTTAAAAGTACTTTCGGTGTATTAACTCGTCTTTAAAATTGTACTAACCATATAGCTTAGTAAATCCATTTTTAACAAATAGTTAGATTCAAATTGCAATACTTAAACTATATTTGGTAAAAGACATTTGTGTAATGGAGTCTGTTATACATATAATATAATATAAAAACTATTATATTTTAAGATTCAAAATAACGTGTAACTACAGTAGGCAGAAATGTGTAGTTTTGGAATATTCAGGGTGTCCCTGAAAGGTTACTACACCCTATAGAGGAAACGCCAACGAAAACTGCATTCATAAGATTAATAATTATTAAAGTCTTGATAATATTTATTAACAGTTAATATACTACGAGTATTAGAATAATTGCTCAAAAATTGACAATTTTACATGCTTTTGATCAATGCAAGTTTAGAAACCTCTAAAATAGGGGTATTGTACGAATTTGGGTGAGTTTTTTCGGTAAGTAGTGCAAAAACCAAAACTTTTTGTGCTCTAGCAGTATTGAGTTACAATTTTCACAATTTTCAAGTTTAAAACACTGAATTTTGATAACTACTTGACTGATTTGACAGTTCTGGTAACTTTCAGCGTTGATAATATAGTTATTTACCTAACAAGTGGGGAAAGTGATACTTTCGCGCACGAAACTGCAGTTAAAGGGCGGGAAACAGACTGTTGCTCTCGGACAGACTGAAATGCAGTTTGACTTGCTAATACTACAGTTTGGCCCATGTCTGTACAATGGATTGTAGAATCTTGTAAAGCTACCGAAGTTCGATTAAGACTGTTGGACTGGCTGTATTGATAGGGATTTACTGCTTGTAGGTTTTTGGATCTTCTTTTTATTAGCGATGGAATCTTCAATGTACGACTCCGCAACTGAGATCTACTTCCACCCACCATTGTAGCTGAAGATCCACGAAAACAATGGCCGGTGTACATTTCAGGATCTTGAAGGCCCAAATATATATTCTTCATGGCATTTTGCCAAAGCTATTTCCCTGTATGCTACGAAGAAGCGGAGATGTGTATAGTATTGTCCGGACGTAACAATTTGTAGAGGTCAGTGTATCTTGTATCAGAATCATCACAATTACACACTACCAATTACAACATGGGTCTTTATGTTTGGAATCGTTACTATTGTCACACACCCAGTAACCAGCAAGGTTAGCATAATGAGGTCGCTGACGAATATAAAGGGAACTCTGGGGTCTTTCCCAGAGAAAGATCACTGACTGATCTCTGGGTACGCCTCTTGTGTAACGTAAGCGTGAAGCATTAGGTGACCAAGTGCCATACCCGAGTATCAGCTCGTAGTACCACAATGTCTTTCCTTGTCCTCGGACAAGAGTCTAGGGTTCATTCATCCACGCTAAAGCGTTCGCCATCCGCGCCCTCTGTGAGTTTTAGACAATAAAGCGAGTTGGAATCCTGAGTTTTCTTCCCTCTGAGCTACCCTTTAACGCGACGCTATCAAGAAATCATCTTTTTCGTCAATATCATCTAAGGTAAGCTTCATGAGTAACTCTCTGCGACCAGATCCTGCTATCCCGAAAATTGTTGCGACTTTTATCATTAAACACCATTGGGCGCTTACTGTCCGCCAGAGCAGCCCACAGACTGGCAGGTTGAGACTAATATGCTGATTACAGAGACTCAGCTGAATCGTTGGGTCATCTCGGGGGTTGGGAGGAGGCGTTGAGGAACTGTTGATGAAGCAGGATCGGGTGCCTCCTGTCCAGTGGATCTCTAAAGTTTGTAGTACCCGAGAGACTGGGAATTATCTCCTCCCGTCGCATGGAGACGTCTGGTTTACAGATGGATCCAAAACCGTAACGGAGGCAGGGACAGGTTGTGTATGGTGCGACTTCGGGGACGAGGCTTAGCTTCCCTCTAGACTGCCACTGTACAATCTTCCAAGCTAGATCTTCCCTATCCATTTATCTGTACGGGCAGCAATGGCTGCCTTAAAAGCTGATTCAACGACGTCTGCGCTGGTGCTGGAGTGTAAGAAGACACTCTTGTCGCTCGCGCGGATGGCTAGGGTACGTCTAACTTGGGTTCCAGGGCACTCCGGTGTTAGGGGAAACGAGGAGGCGGACAGGTTGGCCCTTTGTGGCTCCAAAGAGAGACCCGTAGGGCCTGAACCTATTGTAGGACTAGCCGGCTCGGTCGGATCCGCTATTGCGGACCGAATCTTCTGGCAAAGATCCGATATTGCTTGGGAGGAAGCCGGAGGCAGGCGACAGTCGCGATGTCTCATGGGCTTCTTTCCAAGAAACAAGTCGAAGTCCCTGATGGAATTATCCGGAAAGGACCTCAGATGTGTGACAGGACTGTCAGATAAGTATCAAAACTGACACAGTTTGTCCAGTTTGGTCATGAAGCTTTAAAAGTCACGAATGGAATAGTTTTCTTGAAGTATTTGAAACAAGTCGTGGTTTTTATCTTCTCGGTCATAATTTTGACAGTTGTCACGTGACTTTTCAATGAAATAGTGTTCCAGTATCACGTGACAACTGTCATAAGTATCAAAACTGACAAACTTTGCCCAGTTTGGTCACTTTGGTTGAAACTTTAAAAGTCACGAATAGTTTTCTTGAAGTATTTGAAACCAGTCGTGGCCTATCTCTTTACGGTCAGAATTTTGACAGTTGTCACGTGACTGTATAATAAAATGGTGTTTCAATATCACGTGACAACTGTCATAAACATTCAAAACCGACAAACCTTGCCCAATTCGGGCATGAAGCTCTAAACATCACAGTATGGCACAGTTTTCTTGAGGTATTTGAGACTAGTTGTGGTGTTAAGCTTCTCGGTCATAATTTTGACAGTTGTCACGTGACTTTCCAATGAAATAGTGTTCCAGTATCACGTGACAACTGTCATAATTATCAAAACTGACAAACTTTGCCCAGTTTGGTTGAAGCTTTAAAAGTCAAGAATGGAATAGTTTTCTTGAAGTACTTGAAACAAGTCCCGGTTTTTATCTTCTTGATCATAATTTTGACAGTTGTCACGTGACTTTCCAATGAAATAGTGTTCCAGCATCACGTGACAACTGTCATAAGTATCAAAATTTACAAAATTTGCCCAGTTTGGTCATGAAGCTTTAAAGTCACGAATGGAATAGTTTTCTTGAAGTATTTGAAACAAGTCCCGGTTTTTATCTTCTTGATCATAATTTTGACAGTTGTCACGTGACTTTCCAATGAAATAGTGTTCCAGTATCACGTGACAACTGTCATAAGTATCAAAATTTACAAAATTTGCCCAGTTTGGTCATGAAGCTTTAAAAGTCACGAATGGAATAGTTTTCTTGAAGTATTTGAAACAAGTCATGGCCTATCTCTTTACGGTCAGAATTTTGACAGTTGTCACGTGACTGTCTAATAAAATACTGTTTAAATATCACGTGACAACTGTCATAAACATTCAAAACCGACAAACCTTGCCCAATTCGGGCATGAAGCTCTAAACATCACAGTATGGCACAGTTTTCTTGAGGTATTTGAGACTAGTTGTGGTGTTAAGCTTCTCGGTCATAATTTTGACAGTTGTCACGTGACTTTCCAATGAAATAGTGTTCCAGTATCACGTGACAACTGTCATAATTATCAAAACTGACAAACTTTGCCCAGTTTGGTTGAAGCTTTAAAAGTCACGAATGGAATAGTTTTCTTGAAGTATTTGAAACAAGTCGTGGTTTTTATCTTCTCGGTCATAATTTTGACAGTTGTCACGTGATTTTCCAATGAAATAGTGTTCCAGTATCAAGTGACAACTGTCATAAGTATCAAAATTTACAAAATTTGCCCAGTTTGGTCATGAAGCTTTAAAAGTCACGAATGGAACAGTTTTCTTGAAGTATTTGAAACAAGTCGTGGTTTTTATCTTCTTGGTCATAATTTTGACAGTTGTCACGTGACTTTTCAATGAAATAGTGTTGCAGTATCACGTCACAACTGTCATAAGTATCAAAACTGACACAGTTTGTCCAGTTTGGCCATGAAGCTTTAAAAGTCACGAATGGAATAGTTTTCTTGAAGTATTTGAAACAAGTCGTGGTTTTTATCTTCTCGGTCATAATTTTGACAGTTGTCACGTGATTTTCCAATGAAATAGTGTTCCAGTATCACGTCACAACTGTCATAAGTATCAAAACTGACACAGTTTGTCCAGTTTGGCCATGAAGCTTTAAAAGTCACGAAAGGAATAGTTTTCTTGAAGTATTTGAAACTAGTTGTGGCGTTAAGCTTCTCGGTCATAATTTTGACAGTTGTCACGTGACTTTCCAATGAAATAGTGTTCCATTATCACGTGACAACTGCCATAAGTATCAAAATTGACAAAATTTGCCCAGTTTGGTCATAAAGCTTTAAAAATCACAGAATGGAACAGTTTTGTTAAATGTTATACCCTTTATTGATGATTTTCGTTAATAAACTGGTACGAACCAGCAAAACCTACCAATCAATAGTTACTCAAAGTATACAGGGTTCGTTGGGTTAAGTTTTTACGCACTTTGTACGGGTGTAAATGTAGCAATGCTACGTCAGTTCTGTCAGAACTTCACTCTTAGGTTGTCTAGGTTTACTCCACAGAAAGATGAATTTGAATGTTTATATTAACGATTAATAATAAAAAAATGTTTGAAAATTCAGTTTTTATATCTAAATACTGATTAACCGTACTGTCACGACTTTTTTCAGACACTGTCTCGAAAAAACTCACCTTTCATTCAGGTTTTGTTAAGTCAATTCAAGAATAGCACAACATGAAACGTTATACTACAGTACAGAGGAAATCAAACTAATTTAAGATGACGTCACGAATTTCCAAAGATTGTGTCAACACAAAATGTCACGCGTTGGTAACAATGAGCGCTATTGCCAATTCGTATAGCAACTGTGACGTAATCCTAGTTAACTTTGATTTTTTCTGTATGATAGGGTTGTTCTCAAATGCACAGCACAGAAATTTGAAAATTATTGTCCTTTCATCACTGCTCGAGAAGTAATCTTGCAAACTTGATACAATATACGATAAAAATTGATAAATCTACTAACTGTAGACTGTTGCAATATCGTTTATGGCAGCTTAATAAAGCGGACAATATCATATTCAATCTAACAATTCCAAAAACGCTTTTGGTACTTTTCCGCTTCCATTTTCAGTCTCTCCTAACATATAATCCTCATCTGATATATCCGTCACTTTGATAATCTACAAAACAAATTTCAATGCAATTTTCTAACTTTTTTTTATGTTATTTTTAAGTAATTTGATGGCAATGTGCAGGGTGATTGTTTATATTTTACTCAACTCCGTTACAAAGAGTGTCAAATGTGCAGGCTGGAAAAACTCGCTTTACTTTGTCGCCCTCTAGCGGCCAAACTATAAAACAAACCAACCAACTTTTATACGTCGATGGAAAGCCTGTTTCATTGGCTATCCATTGACGTAAAAAAGTCCTAGACAAGTGTAGGTAATAAGCGAGTTATTCAAAGTTATATCAAAGAGTGTCATGATGGTTGAACTAGAAAACTAGCTTCACTTTGACGCCCTCTAGTAGCCAAACTCTAAAACCAACCAACCAACTTTTATACGTTGATAGAAAGCCCGTTTCATTGGCTATCCATTGACGTAAAAAACTCTTAGACATGTGTAGGTAATAAGCGAGTTATTCAAAGTTAAGCAAAGAGTGTCAAAATGGTTCAACTAGAAAACTTGCTCCACTTTAACGCCCTCTAGAGGCGTCACTCTAAAACAAACCAATCAACTTTTATACGTCAATGGAAAGCCCGTTTCATTGGCTATCCATTGACGTAAAAAAGTCCTAGGCAAGTGTAGGTAATAAGCGAGTTATTCAAAGTTAAGCAAAGAGTGTCAAAATGGTTGAACTAGAAAACTCGCTTCACTTTGACGCCCTCTAGCGGCCAAACTATAAAACCAACCAACCAACTTTTATACATCAATGGAAAGCCTGTTTTATTGGCTATCCATTGACGTAAAAAAGTCCTAGACAAGTGTAGGTAATAAGCGAGTTAGTCAAAGTTATATCAAAGAGTGTCTTGATGGCTAGGCTTGATGACTCGCTTCACTTTGACGCCCTCTAGCAACCAAACTCTAAAACCAACCAACCAACTTTTATACGTTGATAGAAAGCCCGTTTCCTTGGCTATCCATTGACGTAAAAAAGTCCTAGGCAAGTGTAGGTAATAAGCGAGTTATTCAAAGTTAAGCAAAGAGTGTCAAAATGGTTGAACTAGATAACTCGCTTCACTTTGACGCCCTCTAGCAGCCAAACTCTAAAACCAACCAACCAACTTTTATACGTTGATAGAAAGCCCGTTTCATTGGCTATCCATTGACGTATAAAAGTCTTAGAAAATAAGCAAATTATTTAAAGTAAAAGTAAAAAGTCAAAATGGTTGAACTGGATAACTCGCTTCACTTTAACGCCCTCTAGCGGCCAAACTATAAAACCAACCAACCAACTTTTATACATCAATGGAAAGCCTGTTTCATTGGCTATTCATTGACGTAAAAAAGTCCTAGGCAAGTGTAGGTAATAAGCGAGTTATTCAAAGTTAAGCAAAGAGTGTCAAAATGGTTGAACTAGAAAACTTGCTTCACTTTGACGCCCTCTAGCAGCCAAACTCTAAAACCAACCAACCAACTTTTATACGTTGATAGAAAGCCCGTTTCATTGGCTATCCATTGACGTATAAAAGTCTTAGAAAATAAGCAAATTATTTAAAGTAAAAGTAAAAAGTCAAAATGGTTGAACTGGATAACTCGCTTCACTTTAACGCCCTCTAGCGGCCAAACTATAAAACCAACCAACCAACTTTTATACATCAATGGAAAGCCTGTTTCATTGGCTATTCATTGACGTAAAAAAGTCCTAGGCAAGTGTAGGTAATAAGCGAGTTATTCAAAGTTAAGCAAAGAGTGTCAAAATGGTTGAACTAGATAACTCGCTTCACTTTGACGCCCTCTAGCGGCCAAACTCTAAAACCAACCAACCAACTTTTATACGTCGATGGAAAGCCCGTTTCAATGGCTATCTATTGACGTAAAAAAGTCCTAGACAAGTGTAGGAAATAAGCGAGTTATTCAAAGGGAAAGACCACAACTGTCAAAACTGTTAGTAGGTACCACATTTTCAAAGAAATGGTTTTCTGGTCTCCAAAATGAATTTTCTAAAATATTTGCTAACC
The DNA here is from genome assembly GCF_016097725.1 of Ips typographus. Taxonomy (NCBI): domain Eukaryota; kingdom Metazoa; phylum Arthropoda; class Insecta; order Coleoptera; family Curculionidae; genus Ips; species Ips typographus. Next base: position 1,846,472 of record NC_138430.1, on the reverse strand, counting down.
TAGTAAAGATACGGAAAAAATGCAAAGGATGCAAATTGCGTAAAAAAGGTAAAGAAAACTGAATTTGGACTTTGAACCGACAATTTCTTACTGAAACTGCATACAGAGTGACCAAACTTTACCTACACTTTTTCGACAAAGGTCACTAAGATGATTTTGGAGCCCACAACTTAAAAGAGGAGAAAAAACGATATTTTCTGAGTGGTTTACCGTTGCTGTACCTCAAAAACCAACTGAGCTATATCAAGAGTCAAAGTTTTGCGGCACTTTTTCAGAAAAATGCTGTTTCTGGTCCCCCTATAATAAATTTGTAGAATATCTTCTAAACTAAGGCAAAACCTGCGTAAAAATCCCTAACGAAATTAATTCCTGCCTTTGAATGGCAAAAGTCCCACTCTAACTTAATACAGGGTGGCCCAAACGTAAGTCAATGTTGATTCAGAGTCTGGCGAGTCAGGAAAAATACAGCAACTATCCCCTAATTTAAACTGTGCTTGAGTAAACTATAAACAATCACCCTGTACGTATTTAAATATCGTACTCACCTCACTAGTTTTCAGTGTTAGTTCTGAGGAATCCTTCGCTTCGTAGTCGCATAAAACTTTAGCTCGTTTTTGTTCGATGTTTTCCGACGATTCGTCACAAATTGTAAAAGTGGACGTGTTGGGAGCAGTGCTAAACGCTAAACTACGGTAATTCATAATGAAAATAATTCACTTGCTATTTAAAATGTTCAATCAGTTAATTAACAAAAAACATGCAAGCACTTGCAACAAAACGGTTAAAGAGCTGCTAAACTGTGTTTACTAGATATTTTAATCGGTGTAAGAGAGCTTGTAGGTGTATTTAGAATATGTTATGAGGTTTGTTAAGATTTTATGCTATTTTAAATAGGAATTTTTAAGGTTTCTAACAAATCATTAGAGAGATATGGTAGAAAACTTTTAAGCTTTTTAATAACTCCAGGCTGTAAAGGTAAAATAAGGTTTTTTAACTTTGTAGTACTATGGAGATGTCAACTATAAGGCTGAGTTGTTATTTTAAATTCTAACCTGAAAATTGAAACGAAAATCGCCGAATATGATACGGAACTAACCGAAGTACAATAAGGACTCTTTAAAGCCAAGCATGACCAAGTCTTAATTTACGGCAGGCACAATCCCTATTAAGCCTGGTTTATAAAACAAAATTTAAATTTAGATTTAAATTTAGTAGTAAATTTAAATTTAGCTGTAATGCCTGCTTTATACCTCCCATTTAAGAATTAAATTAAATTTAAATTTCCACTAAAATTAATATTTAAACTAAGAAATCTTGTTTACGTTTATACTACAAATTAATAATTAGAAAAATAAATGACTGTTTTGACTTACTGGACGTTCGACGTTGATGTTTGACGTTGACGTGTCTATTGTCATCGTCATTACGCGTGTTTTGTGGATAAAAAAAATTTGTTCTTAAACCACTTTTTCGGTAAAAAATCCAATTATGGAAATAGACGATTCAAGTCTAATAGACTACGTATCGCAATAGAAGACAGCAATTTACATCATGAGTGATGACAAGTATGACAGTGATAGTTCCGAAAGTCAACGAATTTAAACGAATTGAGCCGAACTTTAATAAAGTTAGTTTAACTTTAATTTAAAATTAATTTTAGTTTAGTGTAAATTGAAAGTATAAATGGGTTCGCTTGTAAGTTCACTTTCAGCTTTGATAAATTAATTTTAGTTTAAATGAAAGTTTAGTTTAATTGTTAATTGAGAGGTATAAAGCAGGCATAACTCTAAAAAAATATGGTGTTCATAAAAGAAATATTTCAAGTCTTAAATCAATGACTGCTAAAGGCCAAAGTTGTCATTTGCGCTCATTTGACATCAAAAACTCTCAAAAATATTAAGTGACATTCGGGATTCCCACATACCCAGTGTTGTGATTTTGGAATACACAAACACTCTGAAATTGGAAAAACCAAATATTACTAGGCTTCAGTTTAACCGTTTAAACCGTAACCTTTAGCTGCCAGGAAAAACCATAACCAAATATTCAAATTCAAAACACAAATCAGCTGATTGTGTCATTGGAGGCGCTTGCGCAGTAGCAAGATGATTTAACTTTAGCGTTAACTTTAAGAGAATTTAGAATTTTATGTAAATCCAAGGTCACTAGATACAGCTAAATTTAAGGTTAAAGGTAAATTTCATTTATGAACGTCTTGATTTAAAACCACTAGTCTTATTCTTAAAGTTAATACAAAATTTAATGCTAAATTTAAATTTTTGTTTTATAAACCACTATTAGGGACAAGGCATCATTTGCAAACCCATATCTCTCTATTGAATGCTTACAAATATACGTAAGAGAGAAAAAGTAGTGTGCTGTGCTGGGAACACTATTTTGCAATGCTCGCATATACGGGGTGTTGGACATATTTCAGAACTTGATTGGGCATACAAAATAATAAATTTCCGGAAAACAGTAAGTTTGCCAGTTGCATCGTTAAACGACAGTCTAAGGTTTTAAATTTGACAGTTATGACACTTTACAGCGTGGCTTATAGTGAAACGACACTTGCCATAACTATTCAAATTCCATCAGCAGAGAAATGAAACTCTCAAATGCAAAACAGTTTTGTCAGGTCAAGTGTTACGTCACCTGACCTGTCAACTGTCAAAACTCATTCAGCGCTCACATACAACTGGAATACGTAAATTGGTTGTATTTCTTTGACAAATCGAATTTGATACAGAATTTACAGCTTCATAGAGTTGAATTTAGCAGTTGCGACATTAACCGATACTTTGATATGTTTTTTTACGTCGCCTGACAGCTGCCAAAAATAACGCAGCTGTGACGCGAAATTACCAATCCAAAATAGGTCTACTGCTTGGATAAATCACGTTGCACATAGTAGTTATAGTTCTAAGGAGCAAAATTTGACAGTTGGGACGTTACGTCACGTTATCAAGGTGTTCCTTAACTTCACAACTGTCAAATTTTGTTGTTTTGTCTCCATGGAGCTGTAAACATATCTTAGAATGCCATTTCTCAAAGAAACACGATCTATTTGACATTTTATACTTTCAGGTCACTGATGACAGTTATGACAGCTGTCACGTGACGCAAGCAAAGTATTAAAGTGTTCTTTAACGTGTCGACGGTCAAATTTGTCTCCATGGAGCTTTAAACACAATTTACTGCGCGATCCCTCAAAGAAACGCATGTATTTGGCATTTTATAGTTTCAGGTCATTGACGAGTGAGTTTTGACAGTTATGACAGCTGTCACGTGACGCAAGCAAAGTATTAAAGGGTTTTTTTAATATTACCACTGTCAAATTTTACTCCATAGAGCTGTAAAAACAACTTACAGTGTCTTTCCGCAGAGAAACACATGTATTTGGCATTTTATAGTTTCAGGTCACTGATGAGTGATTTTTGACAGTTATGACAGCTGTCACGTGACGTAAGCAAAGTATTAAAGTATTCTTTAACGTCCAAACTGTCAAATTGGTCTCCATGAGGCTTTAAACAAAATGTACAGTGCGATCCCTCAAAAAAATGCATCTATTTGGCATTTTATACTTTCAGGTCACTGATGAGTAAATTTTGACAGTAATGACAGCTGCACATTTTTGGAATCCTCCTTAAATTTCCTATCCAATAACCTGAAAAACACTACAAAATTTGGTACAGTCAGGAAGAAAATCGGTGTCAAAGTTTGAACTACCAGAAAGACAGTTTGAAAGGACAGTCAGGGACAAAATCGCCTGTACAACCCACTTGGAGTGAGAAAATTACTGTTTTAAGAACATTTTTGGAATCCCCATTAAATTTCCAATTCAATAACCTGAAAAACACTACAAAATTTGGTACAGTCAGGAAGAAAATCGGTGTCAAAGTTTGAACTACCAGAAAGACAGTTTGAAAGGACAGTCAGGGACAAAATCGCCTGTACAACCCACTTGGAGTGAGAAAATGACTGTTTCAAGAACATTTTTGAAATCCTCATTAAATTCCCTTTCCAATAACCTGAAAAACACTACAAAATTTGGTACAGTCAGGAAGAAAATCGGTGTCAATGTTTGATCTGCCAGAAACACAGTTTGAAAGGACAGTCAGGAACAAAATCGCCTGTAAAACCCACTTAAGGTGAGAAAATGACTGTTTTAAGAACATTTTTGGATTCCTCATTAAATTTCCAACTCAATAACCTGAAAAACACTACAAAATTTGATACAGTCAGTGAGAAAATCGGTGTCAAAGTTTGAACTGCCAGAAACACAGTTTAAAAGGACAGTCAGGGACAAAATCGCCTGTACAACCCACTTGGAGTGAGAAAATGACTATTTTAAGAACATTTTTGGATTCCTCATTAAATTTCCAACTCAATAACCTGAAAAACACTACAAAATTTGATACAGTCAGTGAGAAAATCGGTGTCAAAGTTTGAACTGCCAGAAAGACAGTTTGAAAGGACAGTTAGGGACAAAATCGCCTGTACAACCCACTTGAAGTGAGAAAATGACTGTTTTAAGAACATTTTTGGAATCCCCATTAAATTTCCAACTCAATAACCTGAAAAACACTACAAAATTTGATACAGTCAGTGAGAAAATCGGTGTCAAAGTTTGAACTGCCAGAAAGACAGTTTGAAAGGACAGTCAGGGACAAAATCGCCTGTACCCCACTTGGAGTGAGAACATGACTGTTTTAAGAACATTTTTGGAATCCCCATTAAATTTCCAACTCAATAACCTGAAAAACACTACAAAATTTGATACAGTCAGTGAGAAAATCGGTGTCAAAGTTTGAACTGCCAGAAACACAGTTTGAAAGGACAGTCGGAGCAAAAATTGTCTGTAAAACCCACTGGGAGTGAGAAAATGACTGTTTCAAGAACATTTTTGGAATCCCCATTAAATTTCCAACTCAATAACCTGAAAAACACTACAAAATTTGATACAGTCAGTGAGAAAATCGGTGTCAAAGTTTGAACTGCCAGAAAGACAGTTTGAAAGGACAGTCAGGGACAAAATCGCCTGTACAACCCACTTGGAGTGAGAAAATGACTGTTTCAAGAACATTTTTGGAATCCCCATTAAATTTCCAACTCAATAACCTGAAAAACACTACAAAATTTGATACAGTCAGTGAGAAAATCGGTGTCAAAGTTTGAACTGCCAGAAAGACTGTTTGAAAGGACAGTCAGGGACAAAATCGCCTGTACAACCCACTTGGAGTGAGAAAATGACTGTTTCAAGAACATTTTTGGAATCCCCATTAAATTTCCAATTCAATAACCTGAAAAACACTACAAAATTTGGTACAGTCAGGAAGAAAATCGGTGTCAAAATTTGAACTGCCAGAAACACAGTTTGAAAGGACAGTCGGAGCAAAAATTGTCTGTAAAACCCACTGGGAGTGAGAAAATGACTGTTTTAAGAACATTTTTGGAATCCCCTTTAAATTTCCAATTCAATAACCTGAAAAACACTACAAAATTTGGTACAGTCAGGAAGAAAATCGGTGTCAAAGTTTGAACTACCAGAAAGACAGTTTGAAAGGACAGTCAGGGACAAAATCGCCTGTACAACCCACTTGGAGTGAGAAAATGACTGTTTCAAGAACATTTTTGGAATCCACATTAAATTTCCAATTCAATAACCTGAAAAACACTACAAAATTTGGTACAGTCAGGAAGAAAATCGGTGTCAATGTTTGAACTGCCAGAACCACAGTTTGAAAGGACACTCAGGGACAAAATCGCCTGTAAAACCCAGTTAAAGTGAGAAAATGACTGTTTTAAGCACATTTTTGGAATTCCTATTAAATTTCCTATCCAATAACCAGAAAAAACTCTACAAAATTTAGTATAGTCAGTAAGAAAAGTGCTGTCAATGTTTGAACTGCCAGAAAGACAGTTTGAAAGGACAGTCAGGGACAAAATCGCCTGTACCCCACTTGGAGTGAGAACATGACTGTTTTAAGAACATTTTTGGAATCCCCATTAAATTTCCAACTCAATAACCTGAAAAAGTACTACAAAAGTTGGTATAGTCAGTGAGAGAATTGCTGCCAATGTTTGATTTGCCAGAAAGACAGTTTGAAAGGACAGTCAGGGACAAAATCGCCTGTACAACCCACTTGGAGTGAGAAAATGACTGTTTTAAGCACATTTTTGGAATCCCCATTAAATTTCCAACTCAATAACCTGAAAAACACTACAAAATTTGATACAGTCAGGGAGAAAAGCGGTGTCAAAATATGAACTGCCAGAAACTCCCATCACTAGTAAAAACTTTAAAAACTGGCAACACAAAAGCGAATGACAGAAGTAACGCTTGGCAGCCAATTGGTTGAAAACCGTTATTATGTAGTATGTTAGACTTTTAAAAATAAAAAAATACGTCATTCATATTTTTTGAAATAAATCAAAATGTGGGATGAGACTATTGCCAAACAAGAATCTGTAAAACCATTCAATTTCAAATTAATCCTGGATTAGCAAACTGATCACTTTTTTAGCTCTTAAAACCACTAACGCTATTGAGCAAACGAATACAACCACAGCCCTACTAGCAAATTGAAAGCGCGCAACACAAGCTGTATTTATTGCTGAGTGTCTGAGGAAGACTTGATGGGTACAGAAGTGAATGAATCGCTAATTTTGTTAGTAGAAACGGGTTCCAAATCCTCACTATTCAGCCGCAACATAGGGCTGGGCTGGCGCGAGCTGAAAACGTTTAGGTGTGTGACAGAACAAAGTGAATTAATGTTTACAGACCACAAAGAAAGCATTTTAAAAAACAACATTTAAATTACGCAAATTCACTTACCTCGACAATTCCCGTTGCAAGTCGGTCATGATCGTTGTACACTGCGAATAAAATCTGGCTTGAGTCTCGACAAATTCGTACAAACACCTCAAATGTGCCGCATGTGACGAAGATAGTCCCTCTAGCAGCAGTTTGGTAATCTCCGTTTGTCTGTCAAACTCTGATTGGGCAATTCTTAGGTCACGTTCGGCCTGTAACAGCCACAGTCCCATTTTGAAATTGTACAGATCGAGGTATTTTGGGTTGACAAGAAACGATTAAGTAAAATTAAGCAACAATTCAGGCAACGGAATGGAACTTAGGAACAACGGAAACTTGGCAAACTATAGAAATGTCAGTTTTTCAGACTGTAAAAGCACTTCCAAGTGGAACACCTCGAAAATTACATACAAATCAACGTTGCCAAAGCGAAAACTTTTGATTCAGTCATTTTGGCAACGTCGGAAACAAAAAGTTGGAAAAACGTGAACCTCTGACGATCTGAACTAGCCATGACAAAACTGAAACAAATAACAGTTTAAGAAGTTAGATTTGACAGTTATGACACTTCACAGCGTGAGTTATCAGTTGTACCTTGTCACACCTCAATAAAGTTCCAAATTTGACAGCTCTGAGGGTAAGTGACAATTCTTACGACACCTGACAACTGTCAACTCACTCAGCGCTTACATACAACCAGAATACGCAGATTTTAGTTGTATTTCTTTGATAAATCGCATTACAACTTGAATTCATAGTGTACCTATACATAATGAGAAACTCTGTTAATTCTGTCATTATATTTCACAGTTGTCATTCATGTCAACGTCACATAATTAGTAATTAACACTATGAACAATTGGAATTTCTATTTAAGAAGACATATTAAACTGTTTATTATTATGTTGAAATTGTATGGTTGTCACGTAAAGCCAAGATAAGAAGAAAAATATGATGGCTGTCTCTTTCTGAGCATTGGCACTAGAAAAAGATAAAAACACTTCCATTCTACTAATCTGATAATAATAACGAAGATGTTTTTGAAATGAGAGATAACTATACAGTTTTTGATGTGAAAGAATGAGATGGAAAGAGATCCACCACTTAGATGATTTGCACTATTTGTAGTTCTATGGAGAGAAATTTGACAGTTGTGACGTATTAAAGTGTTCCTTACGGTCAGAAGTGACAAATTTGGCTCCCACACAACTGCACGTCTATTTAAACTAAACCCATCTATTTGGCATTTTATATTTTCAAGTGACGGTTATGATAGCTGTCACGTGACGCAAACAAAGTATTCCTTAACGTGACGGCTGTCAAATTTGGCTCTGTATGGAGCTTTAAATTGTGTAATTCCTCCAATTATCACCTGTTTCAAAATTTGTAACGTCCCAACTGTCCAATTTGGCTGCATGAAGCTTTAAATACCACTTTCAGTGTAATTCCTCAAATTAGTAACTAAATATTTCTAATTTCCCAGTTTTAAGTCACTCGTGAACGAGTTTTGACAGTTATGACAGCTGTCACGTGACGCAAACAAAGTATTGCTTCACGTCACGGCTGTCAAATTTGGCTCTGTATGGAGCTTTAAATTGTGTAATTCCTCCAATTATCACCTGTTTCTAAATTTGTAACGTCCCAACTGTCAAATTTGGCTGCATGAAGCTTTAAATACCACTTTCAGTGTAATTCCTCAAATTAGTAACTAAATATTTCTAATTTCCTAGTTTTAAGTCACTCGTGAACGAGTTTTGACAGTTATGACAGCTGTCACGTGACGCAAGCAAAGTATTAAAGTGTTCCTAAACGTCTCAACTGTCCAATTAGGCTTCAGGGAGCTTTAAACTCAACTTCTAGTGCAATTCCTCAAATTAGCAACTATTTCTAATTTTATAGTTTCAAGTCACCGGTGAACGGGTTTCGACGGTTATGACAGCTGTCACGTGACGTAAGAAATGTATCAAAGTGTAAATACTTAACGTCAGAACTGCTAAATTTGGCTCCATAGAGCTGTAAACCCCACTTACAGTGTAATTCCTTAAAGAAACACGATTATTTGGTATTTTCTACTTTCAAGTTACTGGCGAGTGAGTTTTGGCAGTTGAGACAGCTGTCACGTGACTCAAGCAAAATATTGAAAGGTTCTTCAACGTCAGAACTGTCAAATTTGGCTCCATAGAGCTGTAAACACCACTTACAGTGTAATTCCTCTAAGAAACACGATTATTTGGTATTTTCTACTTTCAAGTTACTGGTAAGTGAGTTTTGGCAGTTGCGACAGCTGTCATGTGACGCAAGCAAAGTATTAAAGTGTGCCGAAACGTCTCAACTGTCAAATTGGGTCCCACGGAGGTTTAAACTCAACTTCTAGTGTAATTCCTCAAATTAGCAACTATTTCTAATTTTATAGTGTCAAGACACCGGTGAACGGGTTTCGACAGTTATGACAGCTGTCACGTGACGTAATAAAAGTATTCCTTGACGTACAAACTGTCAAATTTGGCTCCATGGAGCTTTAAATACCAATCGCAGTATAACTTTTCAAATTAGCAACTATTTCTAATTTTATACATTCAAGTCTCTGGTGAAATGGTTTTGACAATTATGACAACTATCGCCAGACATAATAAAAATATTCCTTAACGTCAGAACTGTCAAATTTGTCTATCACTGGTGAGTGAGTTTTGACAGTTATGACGTGACGTAGGAAAAGTATACAAGTTGTCCCTAACGTCAGAACTGTAAAATTTGACTCACCCATCTATTTGACATTTTATAATTTCCAAATAGTCCATTACCTAAATTGTTGCTTTTGATGTGCATTTAATAGAGTTCTCTTCAATATTCTCTTGAATTCTCCTAAAAATTTCTTAGGAGAATTAATTTATTAATTCCATTTTTAAATATCTATACTACTTTGTTAATGACAGTCAATAAAACAAAAACCATGCAAGTACACTCTTATTCCTCTAAAAACCATATACCTGCTCCAACAGTATTTCTGGGGGTACATCATCCTTTCCCTTAGCAGCAAATGAATACAAGTGCATAAGTACACACATCTCATCTATTTGGCCATAGGAAAACCGTGCAATCGACAAGGAAACATAAATAATTGAAAGCGTGAGACAAAGACAGAAAACCGAAAAAATGTCCAGTCACAGATAAATCGAAATGATTTAGTCACAAAATTAATTTTGCAAGAAATCTAGTCCATTGACAACATCGCAGCAAAATTGCCGCCTAATTGGACATTTTTTTAGATTTTCTGTCTTTGTTTCTCGCATTCAATTATCAATCTTTCTCTGTCAGTTACATGGTTTTCCTATAACCAAATGTGTCTAAAAATTGTGTGGATGTTGTGTTCTTGTTTGTAGCATCAAGAGAACAGTTGTTATTGTGAAAATTAAGTAAAAACTTGTATTTAGTATAAAATGTGCTGTTATTAAAGGGTAATTGGAAATATTACTCACATTAGTTTGTCCCAACATACTTCGTGCTTTTCTAACGCGATTCTTACAAGCGTCCAAGTCCAATCTAGAATTCAGTCAGTACTTAGACATATTAAAGATTATACAGGGTCATTTCTTTCTTTATTACTAACAATGCTAAATTTTTAAATTAAAATTGCAAAAACCCATTTTTTATGAAAAGAATCCATATAAATTATGTTTTATTTTTTAAACTTAACTGGTTTCAAAATGCTGTCATTTGTTTACATGTTACTATGTGCATTTTAAGCCAGTAAAACAATCTTTTATACAAGGTTGGCCTAATCGTTCTTAAAAGCAGATATTTATCAAAATTTTGGAATCAAGATAATTACTCTATGTGCCACATATTTTAAAAATATTTTCATTTTTCTCTCATTTCCAGTTCCACCAATTAGCTTTTATTTTAAATGGGACACTCTGTATTATATTAATATGACAATAATGTTCAATAAAAACAAAAACCATGTATAGAGGTCAATTGACATCTTCAGAGCTGCTCCACCAAGCCTCCACCAAGAAGAGGTATACAAGTTTTTCGTATATTTTAAAAAATACAGGGTGTTTACAAGGCAATTCCTCTGGTATTTTAAAGGTAAAAAGTCCATATAGGTTTGGGTCCCCAAGGCCTTAATTATCCAGCTACAGGGTATTGAAAAATAGTATTTGTTTTTTCTAAGTAATTTTTGAAATAATATCGATATTTGGATGAAACTTGGTATTTGAGGGTTTTGTAAGATGAGAAACTTAAGTTAGATCTTGTTTTGTTCTTACATGTAGAGGGCGCTAATTAAAATTAATTTTTCCCTCCCTGTAGCTTGATAAGTAAGGGGTAGACCGCCGATAGTTTTTTGTACAACAAAGTGCCTTTTTGCCTACAAAATACCTTGAAATGCCTTTAAAATACCTCACAATGCTTCTATCATTTGTTATAATGCCTCAAACTGCCTCGAAATACATCCAAATTATTTAAACTGCCTCAGGATACCTTCAAATGTTAAGGTTTTCTTAAATTTAGTTATCAGTCCCCTGGTATTGAGATAATCATAAATCTTGATGAAAAACACCCTTGAAATTAATTTTTTTACGGTCACGTGACAGTTTTTAGGTTGGATTAAGTAGCATGCCTGCTTTTACAATTTGTACTTGACTTTTGACTATTGTCAAAACGTCATAAGGACTAATGATTCAATAAAAATGACTTTTTTAGGTTACGTGACGTGTTTTTCGAAATTTTAAAGACCCAAAAGCTTAAAATTGATTTTTTTAAAGGTCCAGTGACAGTTGAATTGATTTTCTATGGTCAGGTGACTGTTTTTCCAAATTTTAAGACCCAAAAGCTTAAAATTGATTTTTTTTTAAAGTCCAGTGACAGTTGAATTGATTTTCTAAGAGCAGGTGACTGTTTTTCCAAATTTTAAGACCCAAAAGCTTAAAATTTATTTTTTTAAAGGTCCCGTGACAGTTTAATTGATTTTCTAAGGTCAGGTGACTGTTTTTCCAAATTTGAAAGGCCCAAAAGCTTAAAATTGATTTTTTTAAAGGTCAAGTGATAGTTGTATTGATTTTCTAAGGTCAGGTGACTGTTTTTCCAAATTTTAAAGACCCAAAAGCTTAAAATTGATTTTTTTAAAGGTCCAGTGACAGTTGAATTAATTTTCTAAGGTCAGGTGACTGTTTTTCCAAATTTTAAGATCCAAAAGCTTAAAATTGATTTTTTTAAAGGTCCAGTGACAGTTTAAATGATTTTCTAAGGTCAGCTGACTGTTTTTCCAAATTTTAAGACCCAAAAGCTTAAAATTGACTTTTTTAAAGGTCCAGTGACAGTTTAAATGATTTTCTAAGGTCAGGTGACTGTTTTTCCAAATTTTAAAGACCCAAAAGCTTAAAATTGATTTTTTTAAAGGTCCAGTGACAGTTGAATTGATTTTCTAAGGTCAGGTGACTGTTTTTCCAAATTTTAAGACCCAAAAGCTTAAAATTGATTTTTTTAAAGGTCCAGTGACAGTTGAATTGATTTTCTATGGTCAGGTGACTGTTTTTCCAAATTTTAAGACCCAAAAGCTTAAAATTGATTTTTTTTAAAAGTCCAGTGACAGTTGAATTGATTTTCTAAGAGCAGGTGACTGTTTTTCCAAATTTTAAGACCCAAAAGCTTAAAATTTATTTTTTTAAAGGTCCCGTGACAGTTTAATTGATTTTCTAAGGTCAGGTGACTGTTTTTTCCAAATTTGAAAGGCCCAAAAGCTTAAAATTGATTTTTTTAAAGGTCAAGTGATAGTTGTATTGATTTTCTAAGGTCAGGTGACTGTTTTTCCAAATTTTAAAGACCCAAAAGCTTAAAATTGATTTTTTTAAAGGTCCAGTGACAGTTGAATTAATTTTCTAAGGTCAGGTGACTGTTTTTCCAAATTTTAAGATCCAAAAGCTTAAAATTGATTTTTTTAAAGGTCCAGTGACAGTTTAAATGATTTTCTAAGGTCAGGTGACTGTTTTTCCAAATTTTAAGACCCAAAAGCTTAAAATTGACTTTTTTAAAGGTCCAGTGACAGTTTAAATGATTTTCTAAGGTCAGGTGACTGTTTTTCCAAATTTTAAAGACCCAAAAGCTTAAAATTGATTTTTTTTAAGGTCCAGTGACAGTTGAATTGATTTTCTAAGGTCAGGTGACTGTTTTTCCAAATTTTAAGACCCAAAAGCTTAAAATTGATTTTTTTAAAGGTCCAGTGACAGTTGAATTGATTTTCTATGGTCAGGTGACTGTTTTTCCAAATTTTAAGACCCAAAAGCTTAAAATTGATTTTTTTTAAAAGTCCAGTGACAGTTGAATTGATTTTCTAAGAGCAGGTGACTGTTTTTCCAAATTTTAAGACCCAAAAGCTTAAAATTTATTTTTTTAAAGGTCCCGTGACAGTTTAATTGATTTTCTAAGGTCAGGTGACTGTTTTTCCAAATTTGAAAGGCCCAAAAGCTTAAAATTGATTTTTTTAAAGGTCAAGTGATAGTTGTATTGATTTTCTAAGGTCAGGTGACTGTTTTTCCAAATTTTAAAGACCCAAAAGCTTAAAATTGATTTTTTTAAAGGTCCAGTGACAGTTGAATTGATTTTCTAAGGTCAGGTGACTGTTTTTCCAAATTTTAAGACCCAAAAGCTTAAAATTGATTTTTTTAAAGGTCCAGTGACAGTTTAATTGATTTTCTAAGGTCAGGTGACTGTTTTTCCAAATTTTAAGACCCAAAAGCTTAAAATTGATTTTTTTTAAAGGTCCAGTGACAGTTGATTTTCTAAGGTCAGGTGAATGTTTTTCCAAATTTTAAGACCCCAAAGCTTAAAATTGATTTTTTTAAAGGTCCCGTGACAGTTGAATTGATTTTCTAAGGTCAGGTGACTGTTTTTCCAAATTTTAAGACCCAAAAGCTTAAAATTGATTTTTTTAAAGGTCCAGTGACAGTTGAATTAATTTTCTAAGGTCAGGTGACTGTTTTTCCAAATTTTAAGACCCAAAAGCTTAAAATTGATTTTTTTAAAGGTCCAGTGACAGTTTAAATGATTTTCTAAGGTCAGGTGACTGTTTTTCCAAATTTTAAGACCCAAAAGCTTAAAATTGACTTTTTTAAAGGTCCAGTGACAGTTTAAATGATTTTCTAAGGTCAGGTGACTGTTTTTCCAAATTTTAAAGACCCAAAAGCTTAAAATTGATTTTTTTAAAGGTCCAGTGACAGTTGAATTGATTTTCTAAGGTCAGGTGACTGTTTTTCCAAATTTTAAGACCCAAAAGCTTAAAATTGATTTTTTTAAAGGTCCAGTGACAGTTTAATTGATTTTCTAAGGTCAGGTGACTGTTTTTCCAAATTTTAAGACCCAAAAGCTTAAAATTGATTTTTTTTAAAGGTCCAGTGACAGTTTAATTGATTTTCTAAGGTCAGGTGACTGTTTTTCCAAATTTTAAGACCCAAAAGCTTAAAATTGATTTTTTTAAAGGTCCAGTGACAGTTTAATTGATTTTCTAAGGTCAGGTGACTGTTTTTCCAAATTTTAAGACCCAAATACTTAAAATTGATTTTTTTAAAGGTCCAGTGACAGTTGAATTGATTTTCTAAGGTCAGGTGACTGTTTTTCCAAATTTTAAGACCCAAAAGCTTAAAATTGATTTTTTTAAAGGTCCAGTGACAGTTGAATTGATTTTCTAAGGTCAGGTGACTGTTTTTCCAAATTTTAAGACCCAAAAGCTTAAAATTTATTTTTTTAAAGGTCCAGTGACAGTTTAATTGATTTTCTAAGGTCAGGTGACTGTTTTTCCAAATTTTAAGACCCAAAAGCTTAAAATTGATTTTTTTAAAGGTCCAGTGACAGTTGAATTGATTTTCTAAGGTCAGGTGACTGTTTTTCCAAATTTTAAGACCCAAAAGCTTAAAATTGATTTTTTTAAAGGTCCAGTGACAGTTTAATTGATTTTCTAAGGTCAGGTGACTGTTTTTCCAAATTTTAAGACCCAAATACTTAAAATTGATTTTTTTAAAGGTCCAGTGACAGTTGAATTGATTTTCTAAGGTCAGGTGACTGTTTTTCCAAATTTTAAGACCCAAAAGCTTAAAATTGATTTTTTTAAAGGTCCAGTGACAGTTGAATTGATTTTCTAAGGTCAGGTGACTGTTTTTCCAAATTTTAAGACCCAAAAGCTTAAAATTTATTTTTTTAAAGGTCCAGTGACAGTTGAATTGATTTTCTAAGGTCAGGTGACCGTTTTTTCCAAATTCTGACAGACAAAAATTATTTTTTGACGTTTGCACGCATCTTCTAACTGTCATAGTAACCAAGTTAGTATGTCTCAAGTAAAGACACTTATCATTTAAAAGAAACAGTAGAAAAATTGGTAATTTAACTTTAGACAGTAGTAAAATTGTAAGAACTACGTCACATGACTTGATAAATCAATTTTTGAGTTTGCAACATTGTAAAGGCCAGTTGACATTTGTCAAAATTAGTCACGTGACCTTTAAAATGTGGTTTAAAATTAAAAAAATTGGTAAAATAAATTTAGACTATTTTAGACACTTGTAAAAGCTGAAATTGCAAGAGACACATCATGTTACTTTGATTATGCCATTTTTAGATGTTGCAACACTGTCCAAGCCAACTGACACCTGTCAAAAACAGTCATGTGACTTTAAAATGTGCCTACTCTGTTCTGTTCAATTTTGTTAAATTAATACACCACATTTTGAAATATACAGACAATGCCTCCAAATACTCTCAAATGCCTTATAAATATCTCAAAATGCCTTGTAATTCCTCACAATGCTTTGTAATAATGGAAAAGTGCCTCATAATACCTCAAATTACCTTGAGTGTGTACACCTAATTTTAGTTTGGTATAGTCAAAATTTTACCCTTTGAGAATGACGTCAAGCAGGTGAAAAAACAGGCATGTCTGGAATTAGATCACAAATTTTAACCTACAAATGCTTTGAAAAATGAGTGAATCATGAGAGTTTCAGTTGACATCTGGAAACTGTTTCTTTTCGTACTCGAAAAAAAGCAGCACATTTTGAATTAGCATTTGGGGCTTCTCATTGTAGCCCTGCATTTTTATACCTTTGATATTCGTTTAAATCAAAGTGACAGTAAATGTCAATGTTTTTAATTTGACAGGACGACAAAATTAACAACGTGCCTTTTTTGCTAAAATTGTTTATTTCATATGTTTGATATATGATAAACAAAGATGTAAAAAGATGACGTCATTCTCAAAAGGTAAAAATCCAACTATAGTAGTTAAAGTTTTTACCTTTAAAATACCTGAGGAATGAACTTATTAAAAAAACACCCTGTATATGAAAAAGTTGCCACAATAATAATACTTTTTTAATCCATTACATAAAAACTCTGATATTCACAGAATCATAGCCAATTACATTGTTAGTAACACAATAAACACTTAAAAAACAATTCACCATACCTTTTCATTTCCAAAATGTTTTGCTCTTTCAAAATAGTCTTCATTTCGGTGTCCAGGAATTTTTTAAGTGGTTGTGTAAAGCACATTCCCGCTGATCCGACAAAATCCCGTTCAGTTTGACCCAGTTTCTGTTCCCATTGACCCACTTTAATTAAAGCAGTACCATAGGGAGTACCAGGACCTAAGCATGTGCCTGCCTCCACCATATCCAGACCTTTACACCAGGAATGTTGGTTATAATGTTGATAGGAGTGAATGTAGTGTCATGTACCTAAATATTCTAAATTGCTGAGCCTGGAAGGTTTTTGTTTTTCAATTTTTTCGTAAACAAAGTCTTCAATTCGATTTCCAGGATTGGGTACCAAAACTGATTCCGAATCTTTAACGAGCTTTTCGGTAAACTTTTTGGTGCTTTCAGCGCGTTCCCAGAGATTTTCGAAATGCGCGTCCAATTCTGTTTTTTCGGATTTTCCTAGTTTTTCTTCAGTAAACTAAAATATTTGCATCATCAGCAGTTTTTCAATCATTAAACATTAATTTTGGTAGAGGTTATATTTACCTGAACCACTCTACTTAACGCTGTTCCTGCATCTTTTACGATGTTCTTGAAATTGAAGTCCATTGTGTTTTGCTGGTTTATTTTTCCTGAAAAAAAGTTTAAATAAATTTGTTTTTATTGATTTTTGTTTATTATCAATTTAGAAGTGCCAGACATGGAGCCGCCGGGATTGTCAATTGACATTTTTTTCACTTTTGACAGTTGATCACATGCTCGTTTCGTTAGCGACTGCATTAGTAGCCACGTGACTCGGTGTTAATTGATCTCACGGTGGGCACGTGATTCAAGCGTCAGCGTCTGAATAGATTGTGATGGTTTTGGAAATTTAATTGAGGTTAAGTTTGTTCCTGTTTATGCTTGGTGCTTGGTTGTTGTGTTTTATCCAATTCCAATCCAAGATTCATCATTCCCACTTACTGTTATTGGGTATTTGGAAAGTGCAGTTGCCAATTAGTTTATTTGGCGCTTTGAGACGAAAAAAAATAAACAAAACACTAGTAAGTTTTAGAGCCATTGTTTGGTAAACCTCTTTTGTGTGTTGAAAAAGAAAAACCACTGATTTCTTCAGTTTTAAGGAAGCATAGCTTGTGTGTTGGGAGCTCCAAACAATTCCAAGTCCACCATGGCTGATGCCAAATCGTTTTTGCATCAGTACTGTCAGAAAAACAAATTGGACCCCTCATTCGAAGTTAGACCTACAGGTAAGCACTCTAAATTATAATATACTTAAGCTATACTAAGCTCTAGGGCTTAGATACTGTTGGACAAGTTGTACCATGTTTTTAGTTTGACTTTAACATGCTGCAAATCATTACTGGGTTTTGTTTAATTTAGTAGGCACATCACTTAAGTTAGTATCTCCATAGAAGGTTAAAAGACTTCAGTGGGCACATGCCTCTCCATAACATAGAATGTATACTTTTGCCTTATTTGAGGTTTTGCAAACCAAATGGCAAAAACTAACATCAAAATTGCTTACAGTGGTTAGAATGTATTTACCTCAGTATTCTCTAAACTGGGTAGTTCAGCTATATTCTATTATTTATGCATAATCAGATGAAAAAATGTATTTCTGCACATTCAGGGTACACTGTTTATTTTGACAGCTGTTTATGTTGTGTTTATTCAGACACCTCATTTCACCCTCACTTCATGTGCTGTTATTCGCTATAACAATATGAAAACTTTTAATAAAATAATTAGAGATATTTGCAATACTCCAGACTTCTTGGACACCTTGTATACATTCACCAACATTTTATAGCTTGATAGCTTCATGAAGTTGTATTTAACAGTTATAAATATATCCACAATAGACACAGCAAAAAAACAACTCATAAAACTATACAATGCATTATAATATGATTTATACTGATTGTATTGATTTTAAACATATTTTGCAATTTTATTTCTTCTGCTATTTAACAGTTTTAAAGTTAATGACAAATTGAAATATGATTAAAATAAACTGATACAACTCAGGACTGACCAATTTCTACTCACAGACCTATAACTGTGCTCTTAGCAAGCATTAAATATAATTTGTACTGACTGTGACTGTATTGCCTTGCCTTTAAGCTATGTTTTATAGTTTGATAGCTTTATGGGGTAGTATTTGACAGTTACCACCATTGTGGCAGATGAAAATATATCTACACTAGACACATCACATTTTTTGTGGCCATGCCTGGCAACACTGTGATAACGTGAAGGTTAAGGTTAGGTTAGGTCTTAAAAAAAACATTTTCTAATTGGTGGATAGGTTAGATTCCTCACTCTGTATCATCTTAACAAAAAATTGCATTTGGGATTGGGGGTTTTTATGGACAGAAAGTTAAAATTATATTTTTTGCACAAGTTCAAAGTGAGATTTTGCTGTATATTTTTTATGAGACTTTTTTATTTCCAAATTTATTTGTAATAAAATTAATATTTTTCTACATACTTTTGATAGAAATCTATGACACCAGTCTTACATGAGCTATCAAACATTTTACATGGTTTTTGCCTAACTTTTAGTGAAGCAAACTATTTGTTTATTTGAGTACAGAGATTCAGTGGGATATATTCAATTTATTAGTTAATATAGCTTACAAATGGTTTATTAGGTATTTCTTTCTTATTTCCTGTGTGAATAGTTATTTTATTAAGATGCAGCAAACTTTACAATTTGAAGAGAAACATTGTTTCCTTAGAACATATAGAAAATTGTAATTTCAAAATTTTGACTTGTGTGTTCACTTTTGAAACAATTTATTAGGTTAAGACACCCTGAACATGGTTTTTTTCAGTGCACCGTAATTTTGCTGATTTACATTATATAGTTTTTTCTTCTACTTTGAATGTATTTTTTTGTGAGGTTTTTGCAAATTTTTCTGAATTTTTAACAGTAAAAAAATCATTTTTTTAGGTCCAAAACATCGTCAAAGATTTCTTTGCGAAGTGAGAATCGCCGGTCACAACTATGTGGGAGCTGGTAATTCTACAAATAAAAAAGATGCACAGAGCAATGCGGCCAGGGACTTTGTCAATTACTTAATAAGACAGGGTATGGTTGCTCGAAGTGATGTACCATTCGACATTGACGCAGCTCCCGTATTAAGCGGTCCAAGTAAGATTTTTATTAGGAAATAACCTTATTTTTTAAAAATTTTTAAATTGTATATTGGTCATTTTTTTCCAATGATTTCCATTAATTCCTGCTAATTTTCAATAATGCCTAGCAGCACCCACTAATTATTTTCTAAATTACCCCAAGTGGAGAGTTATTTTGTTATTTAAAAAAAAACTAAATATTTACAGGGTCATTGGTTACTCTTGAAGTATTGACTTTTTCAAAAAATTTCTAAAAACTATTTAAATTTATGCAAGGATATAGTAATCTGATTTAATTGAACAGATGTTCTATAATATGTCCTTCCTTCTGGACAACACATCCCTGGTATAAATGCTTCAATCTTTCAGTAGCGTGATGGTCAAAAGACAATTTCAAGGGCTACAAATTGGTATATTGAACCACCCTGTAACTGTCAAAATAACAGAGTTATGGGCTGTCAAAGTGAAAACTGTCAAATTCAAACTTTACAGCAAACAACTCAGTTTTAACAGTAAATAAACCAGTTATTAGACGTTTTAGGTAAAAACACTATACAGGGTGGTCAAAAGAGAATTTCAAGGACTACAAATTGGTATATTGAACCACCCTGTAATTGTCAAAATAAGCGAGTTATTGACAATACAATGGAGTAGTTTACAGGGTGATTTATTGAATTTTTATCATCCTCGTAACTTGTTTAATTTTTATTTTATCAAAAAAATATCAAATATGAATCTTGTAGATAATTGCGTCTACTCTATTCCTAGATATTCCATCAGTATACAGGGTGTCCCAAATTTGTGCAACAAACCAAACTTATAATTTTTCATAAGCCCCTGTATAAAACCACCGTATAACAAAAGCAAGCTAATAAAAGGGTCTATCACGTGACGTTGAGTGGGCACAACTAAGTTGCCCCGTTTAGCCGCTAGAGGGCGTCAAAGTTGACTCTCTCGTTTTTTGCAGTTTTTGTTCAATCCAGGTGATATTTTCAAAATTTAAGTAGTTACAGCCCTGAAATTTGCAGGAGAGGCAGCGAATTAAACCTAAAAGTCAGGTCCGTAATGCAGGTTTTCCTAAAAAATCCCCGATTTAGTCAGAGGGTAAATACCCACCAGACCAGTTGCAAAAAGTGATTTTAATTTCCATTAATCTCAGTTTATTTAATAATTTTGAAATTAGCCGAAGCAGTTACGGCCCTGAAATTTGCAGTAAATGACAGCAAATTGCATGTTTTCTACAAAAAAATCCCTGATTTAGTCAGAGAGCAAAAATCCTATGGACTACTAGCCCATTAATTCCAATGTAGGTAATAATTATGAAATTTGACTAGTAACGGCCCTGATATTTGCAGTAGGGACAGCAAATTGAACCTCAATTCCAGGACCGTATTTCTTTTTTGCTACAAAAAATTACTAATTTAGTCTGAGTGCAAAAATCCTAAAGAAAGTTCCCAAAAGAGACTACTAGCCCATTAATTCTAATTTCGATGATAATTACAAATTTGAGTAGTTACGGCCCTGATATTTCCAGTAGGGACAGCAAATTGAACCTCAATTTCAGGACCGTATTTCTTTTTTGCTACAAAAAATTACTAATTTAGTCTGAGTGCAAAAATCCTCAAGAAAGTTCCCAAAAGAGACTACTAGCCCATTAATTCTAATTTCGATGATAATTACAAATTTGAGTAGTTACGGCCCTGATATTTCCAGTAGGGACAGCAAATTGAACCTCAATTTCAGGACCGTATTTCTTTTTTGCTACAAAAAATTACTAACTTAGTCAGAGTGCAAAAACCCTCAAGAAAGTTTTCAAAAGAGACTACTAGCCCATTGATTCTAATTTCGATGATGATTACGAAATTTGAGTAGTTACGGCCCTGATATTTGCAGTAGGGACAGCAAATTGAACCTCAATTCCAGAACTGTATTTCTTTTTTACCACAAAAAATTACTAATTTAGTCTGAGTGCAAAAATCCTCAAGAAATTTACAAAAAGAGACTACTAGCCCATTAATTGTAATTTCGATGATAATTACGAAATTTGAGTAGTAACGGCCCTGATATTTGCAGTAGGGACAGCAAATTGAACCTCAATTCCAGGACCGTATTTCTTTTTTGCTACAAAAAATTACTAATTTAGTCAGAGTGCAAAAATCCTCAAGAAAGTTCCCAAAAGAGACTACTAGCCCATTAATTCTAATTTCGATGATGATTACGAAATTTGAGTAGTTACGGCCCCGATAGTTGCAGTAGGACAGCAAATTGAACCTCAATTCCAGAACCGTATTTCTTTTTTGCTACAAAAAATTTAGTCTGAGTGCAAAAATCCTCAAGAAATTTCCAAAAAGAGACTACTAGCCCATTAATTGTAATTTCGATGATAATTACGAAATTTGAGTAGTAACGGCCCTGATATTTGCAGTAGGGTCAGGAAATTGAACCCTAATTCCAGGACCGTATTACTTTTTTGCTACAAAAAATTACTAATTTAGTCTGAGTGCAAAAATCCTAAAGAAAGTTCCCAAAAGAGACTACTAGACCATTAATTCTAATTTCGATGATGATTACGAAATTTGAGTAGTTACGACCCTGATATTTGCAGTAGGAACAGCAAATTGAACCTCAATTCCAGGACCGTATTTCTTTTTTATTACAAAAAATCACTGATTTAGTCAGAGAGCAAAAATCCTCAAGATTCAAAAATAAGACTACTAGCCCATTAATTCTAATTTCGATGATGATTACGAAATTTGAGTAGTTACGGCCCTGATATTTGCAGTAGGGACAGCAAATTGAACCTCAATTCCAGGACCGTATTTCTTTTTTGCTACAAAAAATTACTAATTTAGTCAGAGTGCAAAAACCCTCAAGAAAGTTCCCAAAAGAGACTACTAGCCCATTAATTCTAATTTCGATGATGATTACGAAATTTGAGTAGTTACGGCCCTGATATTTGGAGTAGGGACAGCAAATTGAACCTCAATTCCAGGACCGTATTTCTTTTTTGCTACAAAAAATTACTAATTTAGTCAGAGTGCAAAAATCCTCAAGAAAGTTCCCAAAAGAGACTACTAGCCCATTGATTCTAATTTCGATGATGATTACGAAATTTGAGTAGTTACGGCGCTGATATTTCCAGTAGGGACAGCAAATTGAACCTCAATTCCAGGACCGTATTTCTTTTTTGCTACAAAAAACTACTAATTTAGTCTGAGTGCAAAAATCCTAAAGAAAGTTCCCAAAAGAGACTACTAGTCCATTAATTCTAATTTCGATGATAATTACGAAATTTGAGTAGTTACGGCCCCGATATTTGCAGTAGGACAGCAAATTGAACCTCAATTCCAGAACCGTATTTCTTTTTTGCTACAAAAAATTTAGTCTGAGTGCAAAAATCCTCAAGAAATTTCCAAAAAGAGACTACTAGCCCATTAATTGTAATTTCGATGATAATTACGAAATTTGAGTAGTAACGGCCCTGATATTTGCAGTAGGGTCAGGAAATTGAACCTCAATTCCAGGACCGTATTACTTTTTTGCTACAAAAAATTACTAATTTAGTCAGAGTGCAAAAATCCTAAAGAAAGTTCCCAAAAGAGACTACTAGTCCATTAATTCTAATTTCGATGATAATTACGAAATTTGAGTAGTTACGGCCCCGATATTTGCAGTAGGACAGCAAATTGAACCTCAATTCCAGAACCGTATTTCTTTTTTGCTACAAAAAATTTAGTCTGAGTGCAAAAATCCTCAAGAAATTTCCAAAAAGAGACTACTAGCCCATTAATTGTAATTTCGATGATAATTACGAAATTTGAGTAGTAACGGCCCTGATATTTGCAGTAGGGTCAGGAAATTGAACCTCAATTCCAGGACCGTATTACTTTTTTGCTACAAAAAATTACTAATTTAGTCAGAGTGCAAAAATCCTCAAGAAAGTTCCCAAAAGAGACTACTAGCCCATTGATTCTAATTTCGATGATGATTACGAAATTTGAGTAGTTACGGCCCTGATATTTCCAGTAGGGACAGCAAATTGAACCTCAATTCCAGGACCGTATTTCTTTTTTGCTACAAAAAATTACTAACTTAGTCAGAGTGCAAAAACCCTCAAGAAAGTTTTCAAAAGAGACTACTAGCCCATTAATTCTAATTTCGATGATGATTACGAAATTTGAATAGTTACGGCCCTGATATTTGCAGTGGGTACAGCAAATTGAACCTCAATTCCAGGACCGTATTTCTTTTTTGCTACAAAAAATTACTAATTTAGTCTAGAGTGCAAAAATCCTCAAGAAAGTTCCCAAAAGAGACTACTAGCCCATTGATTCTAATTTCGATGATAATTTCGAAATTTAAGTAGTTACGGCTCTGATATTTGCAGTGGGTACAGCAAATTGTACCTCAATTCCAGGACCGTATTTCTTTTTTGCTACAAAAAATTACTAATTTAGTCTAGAGTGCAAAAATCCTTAAGAAAGTTACAAACAAGAGACGAGTGCCTTTGAGTTGGTCAAAATCCCAATTTAGGTGATAATTTCGAAATTTAAGTAGTTACGGCCCTGATATTTGCAGTAGGGACAGCAAATTGAACCTCAATTCCAGGACTGTATTTCTTTTTTACTACAAAAAAATTGTTTGGTAGACGACCTCATTTCCAAGTAACGTCCACTAATTCCTACTACACTTTGTACATAATCCGGTTTTTCAGGATATTTCAATGAAATTTTATTTTACGTTGTGCAGGTGAAGGTCCTCCACCAGAAAACGAACAGGCAAAACCTCAACATCAGGTTTTTGAGCATGGAATGGGACCGGAAAAGTTTGGGGAAGCGTATCGTCCTAGAGGCGCTGAACAAGACCAGTGGCATTATATGGACCGTGCGCAAGAACAGAAGCGCATGGAAGAGGCAGAAGATTTGGACGTGAATGCTGCTATCCATGGAAATTGGACGGTGGAAAATGCCAAGTCGAAATTGCATCAATTTATGCAAGTTAACAAAATCACCGCCGATTATAAGTATACTCAAGTTGGACCGGACCATGCAAGGTATTTCACTCATTTGCATGTTTTTAAGATTTTTTGTTGTTGTACGCATGTAAGTGGTAAAAGGTGTTTTTCTTTAGGGAGGTTTACACTTTTTAAAGTCAACCAATCATAAATATTGCTTAATATTTCATGTAGATTTCAAAAATAACATAACAAGTATGACTTTGCAACCATTTAGGCAATGGAATTTTGGATGCACTGTGCAGCCTAAAATTCAAGGTTGTAACCTGGAAAATTTGCACTTTAAAGTGGTCTGACCTGACACTTCTTCCATGCTAGCAAAGTTGTGGAGCTTTCTTACTTTTTCATGTGGGAAAGTATGAAAGTTATACTAAAATCGATGTTGCCAAAATCATAACTCCTGATTCAGTCATTTTGGCAACGTCGAAAAGCTCAAGAAGCTTTTAATTCGTGTGTAGTTGGAAAACCTGAACTGAACTAGCCATGACGTTTAATGACAAACTTATAGTCATCTGACAACGGTCAAAATGCATTAAACAGTGCGGCAAAACTGTAAAAGGTCTCTCTGATGAATCACACCGCAAATTGTTTTTTCGTAACTCTGTGGAGTTAAATTTGACAGTTGTGACGCTAAATGCCAGTTTAATACGTTACATTTGACAGTTATGACAGCAGTATAGTCCGGTGACACTTGTTATAACTATTAAAACTCATTCAGCAGTGTCATGAAACTGTCAAATGCAAAACAGTTGTACCTTGTATTTACACGTCAACAGAGCTACAAAATTGACATTTATGAGGTTAAGTGACACTTTGATATTACATTACAAATTAGTGTCAGAAAGACAGTTTGAAAGGACAGTCAGGGACAAAATTGCCTGTAAAACCCACTTAGAGTGAGAAAATGACTGTTTTAAGCACATTTTTGGAATTCTCATTAAATTTCCTATCTAATGACATAAAAAACAATACAAAATCAGGTAAAGTCTTGGAGAAAAGTGGTGTCAAAGTATAAACTGTCAGAGAGACAGTTTGAAAGGACAGTCAGGGACAAAATTGCCTGTAAAACCCACTTAGAGTGAGAAAACGACTGTTTTAAGCACATTTTTGGAATTCTTATTAAATTTCCCATCTAATGACATAAAAAACACAACAAAATTAGGTAAAGTCTTGGAGAAAAGTGGTGTCAATGTATAAATTGTCAGAAAGACTGTTTGAAAGGACAGTTAGCGTCCAAATCGCCTGTAAAACCCACTTAGAGTGAGGAAAAGACTGTTTTAAGCACATTTTTTGAATTTTCATAAAATTTTCTATCTAATGACATAAAAAAATACTATAAAATCAGGTAAAGTCTTTTAGAAATGTGGTGTCAAATTATAAAGTGTCAGAAAGACAGTTTGAAAGGACAGTCAGGGACAAAATTGCCTGTAAAACCCACTTAGAGTGAGAAAATGACTGTTTTAAGCACATTTTTGGAATTCTCATTAAATTTCCTATTTAGTGACATAAAAAACACTACAAAATCAGGTAAAGTCTTGAAGAAAACTGGTGTCAAAGTATAAACTGTCAGAAAGACAGTTTGAAAGGACAGTCAGGGACAAAATTGCCTGTAAAACCCACTTAGAGTGAGAAAACGACCGTTTTAAGCACATTTTTGAAATTCTTATTAAATTTCCCATCTAATGACATAAAAAACACAACAAAATTAGGTAAAGTCTTGGAGAAAAGTGGTGTCAATGTATAAACTGTCAGAAAGACTGTTTGAAAGGACAGTTAGCATCCAAATCGCCTGTAAACCCCACTTAGAGTGAGGAAAAGACTGTTTTAAGCACATTTTTTGAATTTTCATAAAATTTTCTATCTAATGACATAAAAAAATACTTTAAAATCAGGTAAAGTCTTTTAGAAATGTGGTGTCAAATTATAAAGTGTCAGAAAGACAGTTTGAAAGGACAGTCAGGGACAAAATTGCCTGTAAAACCCACTTAGAGTGAGAAAATGACTGTTTTAAGCACATTTTTGGAATTCTCATTAAATTTTCTATTTAATGACATAAAAAACACTACAAAATCAGGTAAAGTCTTGAAGAAAACTGGTGTCAAAGTATAAACTGTCAGAAAGACTGTTTGAAAGGACAGTTAGAGACCAAATCGCCAGTAAAACCCACTTAGAGTGAGAAAACGACTATTTTAAGGACATTTTTGGAATTCTCATTAAATTTCCTATCTAATGACATAAAAAACACTATAAAATCAGGTAAAGTCTTGGATAAAAGTGGTGTCAAAGTATAAATTGTCAGAAAGACTGTTTGAAATGACAGTTAAGTACCAAATCGCCTGTAAAACCCACTTAGAGAGAGAAAAAGACCATTTTAAGCACATTTTTGGAATTAGTATTAAATTTACTATCTAATGACATGAAAAATACAACAAAATTAGGTAAAGTCTTGGAGAAAACTGGTGTCAACGTATAAACTGTCAGAAAGACTGTTTGAAAGGACAGTTAGAGACCAAATCGCCAGTAAAACCCACTTAGAGTGAGAAAACGACTATTTTAAGGACATTTTTGGAATTCTCATTAAATTTCCTATCTAATGACATAAAAAACACTATAAAATCAGGTAAAGTCTTGGATAAAAGTGGTGTCAAAGTATAAATTGTCAGAAAGACTGTTTGAAATGACAGTTAAGTACCAAATCGCCTGTAAAACCCACTTAGAGAGAGAAAAAGACCATTTTAAGCACATTTTTGGAATTAGTATTAAATTTACTATCTAATGACATGAAAAATACAACAAAATTAGGTAAAGTCTTGGAGAAAACTGGTGTCAACGTATAAACTGTCAGAATGACGGTTTGAAAGGACAGTCAGGGACAAAATTGGCTGTAAAACCCCCCAGAGTGAGAAAATGACTGTTTTAAGCACATTTTTAGAATCCTCATTAAATTTCGTATCCAATCATCTGAAAAAACATTACAAAATTGATACAGTCAGGGAGAAAAGCGGTGTCAAAATTTGAACTTCCAGAAACACATTATTTGTAATTTACTGGTATTTTACTGGTTCAGGCTGCAATTTAATCACTACAGGCATCTAGGAAGTGTCTCCTACTCTTTGATGCACTTTTTTTCTTATTAAAGTCAACTAACGGGAAGTAATTTTCTTCGAATACTAAAAAACTTTCTCACATCCACCTGAGTTCATTTTCTACAAGAACTTGTTCCACAAAAAACCATCCCTACTCTATCAGGAGGAGACCGCTTTTAATTTCTCACCTTTCCTAAGCCGTTTTATTGTTCTGGGGGAAAAAGTAATGAAAAAAGTTTCGGAGATGGTAGTCAGTCAGAGGGAAACCGAACTGTAATAGTCCAAGAGCCTATTACTATGATGGTTTGCGAATATTACAGTGTTTCCATGGGTTTCTAGAAATCCAGAATGAAAAAAGACCTAACCTAACACATGTGGAAAGCGTCTTCTCCGCTCTTGACGAGACACGGATTTTTTTAAAATTTTCTGAGCAAAACGAGTTGAAAAAGGAGTGAAAATGTTGCAGAAGTTGCTGAATGTCAAAAAAATGGTCTAAAAGCTCTAAAAACGTTAAAATAATTATAAAATGTTACAAAAAAAACTAAAAACGCTACAGATTGTCTAAAAATGTTGCTGCAAGTCAAAAAATGTTCCAAATGGTCTAAAAACGTAGAAAAAGCCTGATAAATGTTGAAAAAAGTTCAAAAATGTGGCAAATAGCATAAAAATGTTTTACCGAAAGTCAAGAAAGGTTACAAAAGAACTACAAAGAGCGAAAATGCTTTAAAATGTTGCCGAAAATTTAGAAACGTTGCTAAAGGCCTAGAAATGTTGCCAAGAGTCTAAAAATGTTGCAAAATCATTAGAAATATTAAATTAAGTTGGCTGCAAAGCTCGATGGAGCCAAATTTACCAGTTAAGGAACTAAACTGTTACTCTCCTTATGTGTCCTACATCACGTGACAGCTATCTACTGTCAAAACTCATTCAGCGCCAAAACATACAACTGGAATAAGCAGATTAGTTGTATTTGTTTTATAAATCGCATTGCAAGTTGTATTTATAGCTCCACAGAGTTAAGTAAGTATAACAGTTGTGACATTAACAGACACTTTGATATGTTTTTTACGTCACCTGTCAAAAATCTTTGAATTGGATAGTTGTGACATTAATTAACGTCAGAATTGACAAACTTACAGTACAATTCCGTACAGTGTGAGTTTTGACAGTTATCACAACTGACATGTTGGCTGCATGGAGGACACTGTCACTTCATATTTATGAAACCAGCGCTAAGTGCCTAACCAAAATCAACGTAAACAAACGGAGAAATGACAGCTGGAATGCCTGAAACTGTTTTCAAAACTGATCACCAGAGGTATCTCTTATCTTGAAACGACAATACTTTCAAGTCACTGGTGAAAGGGTTCAGACAGTTATGACAGCTGTCACGTGACGCAAGCAAAGCGTGCCTTTAACGTCCCAACTGTCAAATTTAACAATTTCCAGTGTCAGTCCTCAAATTAGCAACTATTTCTATTCTATTGGCGTTTCAAGTTAAGATCGCAGCGCCATTTGAACTAAAATCGGGCGACCCGTTCCTAACCTAACATTATAAATAATATGACACTGTCACTTCATATTTACGAAACCAGTGCTAAATTCCTGGTGGTTATGACAGCTGTCACGTGACGTAGGAAAAGTATAAAAGTGATATTTAACGTCAGAACTGCTAAATTTGGCTCTGTAGAGCTGTAAACACCACTTACAGTGTAATTCCTTAAAGAAACACGATTATTTGGTATTTTCTACTTTCAAGTTACTGGTGAGTGAGTTTTGGCAGTTGCGACGGCTGTCATGTGACGCAAGCAAAGTATTAAAGTGTTCCTAAACGTCTCAACTGTCAAATTGGGTCCCATGGAGCTGTAAAGGCTACTTACACTGTGCTTCATCCCAGAAACAAATCAAATGGATATTTTATTATTTCCAAATAGTCCATTGCCTGAATTGTTGCTTCTGATGTGTATTTATTAGCTTTTTCTTAATTATTCTCTTGAATTTTCCTTTATTATTTTAAATTCACTTGACATTTTTTGGTTGTATGCATGTTAAGTGGTAAAAGGTGTTTTTCCTTAGGTTTACACTACTTCTCAAATTCAACCATTCATATTTTTGGCTTATTTTTGTTGTAGTTTGATTAGCATACCACTAAAGTGGTGCAACACTCTGTAGTATGCTACTGTTTACATATTGGTATGATTTAAAACTTTTTAGTTTTTGGTCACAATTCCTCTTGTGGTCACAATTGAAGTGAGTTGAAGTTGAAAATTTGATTCCCAAATGTATCAGAACACTCAAAACGATTAATAATTGTGATTTCCAAAATACTGCTCTTTTTTAATCCTCCTGTACAATTGTTACAGCAAATTATTTGTTCAAACTTAATTACAGTATTTGTCTTTGACTGTAAATAAGTTTAAACAGCAGCATTTCACTTATTTCACAGAGGCTGGCTGGATTTCCTGTGTGTGTGTGTGCCAAATTAACCAAGAGCTGTTAAACTATCAGAATCGCTATCAGATACATTTAAAATCGTTCTACAGCAGAAGAAGGGTTTTAAATGTGAGTTTTCTCATGAAATATGCATTCTACATTGATTATATAGTTTCATCTCATTTATGACATAATTAAAGGTTGGTAGTTGTAGTAGACGTTCCTCTTAACTGACAGGTCTGTCTGTTTATGTCATTTCAACTTATACAACAGATTAAATTTAAAAAAAAAAAAAATGTTTTAAAAATAAATGACATTTAATTGAAACATACAGTACAATATGTATAACAGATTAAAAATCACTATAATTTTTTTGAATAAATATAATGAGGATTTAACAATGCCCATTAATATTTAGATATATTTCTGAGATATTTTTAGGCGTTTTATTGCATAATATTGCGTTGTTTATGTTTACAGAAAACATGTTTAAGTATTATTTTTTCTCACCAACTGTTTTTGGATCCGTCAGTTTTGAGCAAGCTTTACTACACCGTAAAATCACCATTCATTTTTTCCCATAGAAACTGAAATTTTGGTGAATCAATAGAAATTTGCAATTTTTCGTAAATTTTTAATAATTGTTCCGTAACTTTTAGAACCGGTATTTTCTAATAATATAAACTTATTTTTGATAATAATTTCTGTGGAAGCGACTTTCACAAGTTTCCATGGAAATTGTTGTAGCACTGAATCAGTTATGAGTTAAAACTGTTAAAACATTTTAATATCTAATAGAGTGAGGAAACGAAACGATGAAATGCAATGAGGAATATACAATTTCAGTAATATTTAGTCTGTTTTGTATACACCCCATTTAGGAATGAACAGTATTAAACAGTTCTTGGTTTTTTTTTTAGCTTATATTGCACAGGACTTCCAGCCGCCAGTTAATTGCTTTTTCTAATCAGGGTAAGTAGTTTAAGTATTATTTTTGTTTTTTTCACTTAGGGGAACTAATTTAGTTCTAATTTAGAACTAATTTTCTGTGATTTAATAATTCCCCGCACTAACTCAAGAGTTGTGAATAGAGTCCGGATAAAAAAGCACTAAAATCGTGAAAAAAACGCGCTTAAAATGCTCTTTGTGCTGGAAACTTTACAATATTATTGTTTTGAACGGAAAATTGTACTATAGTTGATGACCCCATTAGAAGCATACGGAAGATTTTAAGACTGTTTTGGAAATTTCTGTTTTCAAAATTTGTTTTAACTACTTGAGGAGCATTTTTTTAGACTGCTCTAAAAGCTTTTGGAAGGCTTTCGACTGCTTTAGAAGCATTTTGGAGTTATTTTTGTAGTGTTTTGAAATATTTTTAGATTTCTTTAAAAGAATTGAAGGTTCTGGACTGCTTTTAAGGCATTTGAAACCTTGTAGAATGTTCTCGACACTTTTGGAACCTTTTAAACTGCTCTAAAAGCATACGGAAACTTTTAGACTGCTCTAAAAGCTTTTGGAAGGCTTTCGACTGCTTTAGAACCATTTTGGAGTTATTTCTGTAGTGTTTTGAAATCTTTTTAGATTTCTTTAGGAACATTGAATGTTCTGGACTGCTTTTAAGGCATTTGAAACCTTGTAGAAGGTTCTCGAAACTTTTGGAACCTTTTAAACTGCTCTAAAAACATACGGAAACTTTTAAACTGTCTAGAAATGATTTGAGAGCTTCTAGACTAGATGAAGAGCATTTGGAGGCTTTTAGACTGCTCTAAAAGCTTTTGGAAGGCTTTCGACTGCTTTAGAAGCATTTTGGAGTTATTTCTGTAGTGTTTTGACATCTTTTTAGATTTCTTTAGGGGCATTGAAGGTTCTGGACTGCTTTTAAGGCATTTGAAACCTTGTAGAAGGTTCTAGAAACTTTTGGAACCTTTTAAACTGCTCTAAAAACATACGGAAACTTTTAAACTGTCTAGAAATGATTTGAGAGCTTCTAGACTAGATGAAGAGCATTTGGAGGGTTTTAGACTGCTCTAAAAGCTTTTGGAAGGATTTCGACTGCTTTAGAAGCATTTTGGAGTTTTTCTGTAGAATTTTGAAATCTTTTTAGACTAGTTAAAGATTATTTTGAAGCCTTTAGAGCGTTCTAAAAGCTTTTGGAAGGCTTTTGACTGCATGCCTGTACCTTGGTTATTTTTGGGAGTTCAGGGAGGTTTAACCACTCAAACGAAACGTATCGAATTTCTCTTTTCAGTGGTGTAGAGCAAAAAATTCTATCTAAAAAATAACTAGAGTTAGTTCTAGAAACTTTTGGAACCTTTTAAACTGCTCTAAAAGCATACGGAAGCTTTTAGACTGTCTTGAAATGATTTGAGAGCTTCTAGACTAGATGAAGAGCATTTGGAGGGTTTTAGACTGCTCTAAAAGCTTTTGGAAGGCATTCGACTGCTTTAGAAGCATTTTGGAGTTTTTCTGTAGAATTTTGAAATCTTTTTAGACTAGTTAAAGATTATTTTGAAGCCTTTAGAGCGTTCTAAAAGCTTTTGGAAGGCTTTTGACTGCATGCCTGTACCTTGGTTATTTTTGGGAGTTCAGGAAGTTTTAACCACTCAAAAGAAACGTATTGAATTTCTCTTTTCAGTGGTGTAGAGCAAAAAGTTCTATCTAAAAAATTGTGTACAGGGTGAGCAAAAACAATGACCCACTAAGAATTTCGTGCACACCCTGTATTGAGGTTCAAACGTTACGCAGTTTGGACAAAATTTCGGTGCATTTTCCCGAAAAATCGCGAATAACTTCGTTATTTGAACCGTTCCGTATAGACACATTAAATGATCGTAAGTGGCTAATGATTGGAGCTATCACGTGACGTTGAGCGGGCACCGCTAACTTGCCCCGTCTGGCCGCTAGAGGGCGTCATGCTTGATTACCTTTTTTCGGAGATTTTTCTAAATATCTCGAGTTAGCAGTGTGAAATATTTTTAGATCTACAGCGTTGCAATCTCCCTAACATAAATATATGGCAACTGTGCCAGTTTAAAATAGGTCACCCTGTAGAGTTTTACAGATTTTTAATTAAGTTTCCTTATTACATACATTGGTAAATGTCTTCCTAGAGAACAGAGAGGCTTATAGTCACCTGACAGCTGTCAAAACGGTGCTGCGCAACTGTAAAATGTCATGTGTGTAAATTTCGGACAATTGTGACGTTAAATTTGACAGTTATGACACTTTACAGTGCGGCTTACAGTTACAGTTAAGTGACACTAACTTGTTGTAAACTATTAAAACTCATTCAGCAGTGGGACCAAACTATCAAAAGCAATGTATTTACACCTCAATAGAGCTCCAAATTTGACATTTGTTTCTTACGTCACCTGACAGCTGTCAACTATCAAATTAAGTGACTTAACGTCCGAACAAAAATTGAAATCAAATTTGGATGATTTATGGAGCTGTAATCACAACTTAGTACAATCCCTCAAATAAACATATCTATTTGGCATTCGATACTTTCAGGTCACTGGTGAGTGGGTTTCGGCAGTTATGACAGCTGTCACGTGTTGACTGTCACAATTACCACAACTGTCAAATTGCCACCAACGAGCTATTAAAGCACAGGCAAAAACATTTTTGACAGTCTGAGTTATTTACTGTTAAGGACAGTTTAGACAGGAATTTGACAGTTTCACTTTGAAACACCCGGTAACTCGGTTATTTTGACAGTTACAGAGTGGTTCAATATATCATTTTAAAGCTTCCGACCACCCTATTTACAGTTTTGTCTCTCAATGTCTTGCTTATTTAAGTTCGAAAGGTATTGCAACAAAACCGATCTACCCGCCTCGAAGCCCTCTACCGGGAAAACGGTATAAGATACGATGTCACGTAGCCACAGTTTTGGAAAGCCCAACGTCTGGACTATCTTTTGTTTTCAGTGACTTTTTGACGTAACTCGTCAAATAATCGAGTTAGTGGCAATCAAAGCAAAAGCTATAAAAAATTCCAATGATATCTTTGAAGTTCGACAAAAAGGTCTACCAGGGTCAGTAAATCCATCAATCCAATGTAGTTAAATATAGTGCGACGTTGCCAAAATGTTACTGTTCCAGGAAATTAAAATTTCATGAAACAATATGCAATTGGGACACAGAAAACAACAATAGCAAAGGCATTTTAGGGTGAAAATAGGAAGATTTTGGATGACATAGCGGAATTGACAAACAGTCCCACGTTGCCAAACTGTTATAGTTTTTCCTGACAAACTTTTCCTCTTTAACTGAATTGAAATAAAAATCAAATTTTTTTTTTATTATTAACTTCAATTACATAATATTTAACCTGTTTTTAGGTCTTTTGTAGCAGAGATAAGCTTTTATGTGAAGCAACTAGGCCGGACTGTTCATGGTCGTGATGGTGGTTCTAATAAGCAAACAGCAAGCAAAAGTTGCGCACTTTCCATGGTCAGACAGTTATTCCATCTGGGAGTTATCGAGGCATTTTCAGGTACGTTATTTGTTTGCTTCCTTACGTCACATTCAACGTTTTCCGGTTTGTTACATTGTTACGTCATCCTATTTTTGCTTAACTTTTTGCATATAAACATAAAATAAGGAGCTTGAGTTCTACCAGTTGTGAATGGTGAATTAATGACAATCAGTTGACCGTCAAATTGACAGCAAACTCAGCAGATTTTGTTGCATTTTCAATATCTTAAAGATAGAACCGCAGAGATGTTAGTAGTTTATTTTAATTTTCTCATATTTTGGAAGTGTTTTCATATTAATCAGCTTTTTGCCCAGAAAATCGGTTCGGACAATCAAATTATGTTTGCTACACCTTTAGTTTTTTAGGTTAACGTGAGAGCTGTCATAACTGTCAAAACTCACTCAGCAGTGACCTGAAAATATAAAATGCCAAATAGATGTGTTTTCTTTGAGGAATTGTACTGTAAATTGTGTTTACTGCTCCATGGAAATTTAATAGTTGGGACATTAAAGAACACTTTTATACTTTTCTAACATCACGTGACAGCTGTCATAACTGTCAAAACTCACTCACCAGTGACCTGAAAGTATAAAATACCAAATAGATGGTTTTCTTTGAGGAATTGCACTGTATGTTGTGTTTACAGCTCCACGAAGCCAAATTTGACAGTTGGGACGTTAATAAACACTTTTATACTATTCTAACATCACGTGACAGCTGTCATAACTGTCAAAACTCACTCACCAGTGACCTGAAAGTATAAAATGTCAAATAGATGGTTTTCTTTGAGGAATTGCACTGTAAATTGTGTTTACTGCTCCATGGAGCCAAATTTGATAGTTGGGACGTTAAAGAACAATTGTATACTTTTATAACATCACGTGACAGCTGTCATAACTGTCAAAACTCACTCACCAGTGACCTGAAAGTATAAAATGCCAAATAGATGGTTTTCTTTGAGGAATTGCACTGTATGTTGTGTTTACAGCTCCATGAAGTTAAATTTGTTAGTTAGGACGTTAAAGAACACTTTTATACTTTTCTAACATCACGTGACAGCTGTCATAACTGTCAAAACTCACTCACCAGTGACCTGAAAGTATAAAATGCCAAATAGATGGTGTTCTTTGAGGAATTGCACTGTAAGTTGTGCTTACAGCTCCATGAAACCAAATTTGACAATTGGGACGATAATAAACACTTTTGTACTTTTCTAACATCACGTGGCAGCTGTCATAACTGTCAAAACTCACTCACCAGTGACCTGAAAGTATAAAATGCCAAATAGATGGTTTTCTTTGAGGAATTGCACTGTAAGTTGTGCTTACAGCTCCATGGAGCCAAATTTGACAGTTGGGACGTTAATAAACACTTTTCTACTTTTCTAACATCACGTGGCAGTTGTCATAACTGTCAAAACTCATTCACCAGTGACCTGAAAGTATAAAATGCCAAATAGATGGTTTTCTTTGAGAAGTTGCTCTGTATGTTGTGTTTACAGCTCCATGAAGCCAAATTTGACAGTTGGGCGTTAATAAACACTTTTATACTATTCTAACATCACGTGGCAGCTGTCATAACTGTCAAAACTCACCCACCAGTGACCTGAAAGTATAAAATGCCATATAGATGGTTTTCTTTGAGGAATTGCACTGTAAGTTGTGTTTACAGCTCGATGAAGCCAAATTTGATAATTGGAACGTTAATAAACACTTTTATACTTTTTTAACATCACGTGACAGCTGTCAAAACTCATTCACCAGTGACCTGAAAGATTAAATTGTCAAATAGATGTGGTTTCTTTGAGGCATTGCGCTGTAAGTTGTGTTTACAGCTCCATGCAGCCAAATTTGACAGTTGGGACGTTAAAGAACAATTTTATACTTTTCTAACATCACGTGACAGCTGTCATAATTGTCAAAACTCGCTCACCAGTGACCTAAAAGTATAAAATGCTAAATAGATGGTTTTCTTTGAGGAATTGCACTGTAAATTGTGTTTACTGCTCCATGGAGTCAAATTTGTCAGTTGAAACGTTAAGGAAAACTTAATCCTTTGCTTGCGTCATGTGATAGCTGTCATAACTGTCAAAACTCATTCACCAGTGGCCTGAAAATATAAAATACAAAATAGATGGTTTTCTTTGAGGAATTGTACTGTATGGTGTGTTTACAGCTCCATGGAGCCAAATTTGACAGTTCTGACGTTAAGGAACATGTTGATACTTCGGTCACTTAACGTCACAACTGTCAAATTTCGCTCCATACAACTATAAATACAACTTGCAATGCGATGTTTCAAAAAAAAAACCAAATTACGAAAACCAGTTGCATGTAAGCGTTGAATGAGTTCTGACAGTTCACAGCTGTCAGGTGACAGAAGAAACATGTCAAAGTGTCTCAGAAATGTCAAAGGTTAGTTATAACAAGTGTCATCTAACTACAAACTACGCTGAGAAATGTCATTTAGTGTCGTAACTGCCAAATTTAACGTCTTAAACTGTCACTTAAGGTCACAACTGACGAATGTACGAATTACAATTTGCGGCGCGATTCATTAAACAAACGCGACTATTTGACCTTTTTGGCAGTTTTGCGGCACTGTTTATTGAGTTTTGACAGCTGTCAAGTGTCTCTCTCTCTCTCTTTATCATTAACGTCATAGCCAGTGCAGTTCGTCAAAGTCGCCCACAAGTTTTTCCAACCACAATAAACGCTTTTCGACGTTGACAAAATGACTGAATCAAGAGTTTTCACTTTAGCAACGTTGATTTCAATGTAATTTTCAAGTTATTTTAGAGTCCAGTAAACCATAATTTTCATTTTATTTTGAATCTACATTAAGCAATATTATTTATATCAACTATTTAGCTATGCTGTCTTAATCTTATTCGTGCATCATCATGCTTGAAAGTTCATGTTTTGATTGTGGTAAAAAGCGCGCATTTTCAGAACTAACAAAAAGAAGTGTAAGAGAGTATTCTATATACACTTTTGCAGGTACCCTCAAAAAGACGAAAAATGCAGCTGAAATGGCTCCATTTGAAGTGAGGCTCTCACCTGCCTTACAGCAACAAGTTCGAGATGTATTGAAAGATTTGGATATACAGGCAAGCGTTATAAAACAAGAAAATAGCGACCAACCTGTGTCATTGCTCTCTTCTCATGTGCTTGACGATTTTCATCCTTCCGTTCCTATCCAGGTAAGTGTTAACTAATTGTATGGTTATCTATACTAGTAGAAATAACCACAAATTGCACTACAAATAACTTTGCTACTGTAACTACATTATTGTATCTACTTTCTACAACTTGCCAGAAGGGAAACTTGAAAGTCTTTATGGTTACCCACAGTCCACAGTTACGATCACCAGTGCAGATCAGCTCTAGTAGATCTTTTCTTTGCCTGTCCTCTGCTGTCAATTCAGTGCCCAAACATCAGTGAAAATCAGGACAAATTCCCCGAACTTCTTCCTTTTGGAAAATAGCTCAAACGTAAGCTGTTTCCAAAAATATGCTAACCCAACAACGTCCTTCCAGTCTCTTTGAAGGTTTCGGTCCAAATGTCTGAATTACTGAGGAAGTACAAACTTGGAGACAGACACCGTCAGTCCAACACGTTTCCCAGCCTCTTCAGAGTTTCTTCCAAGTTTTGTCTTTTCCTTTTACCATTTTTTCTCTTGAGTTTTTTTTTCAATCTGATTGATTTTTAATATTTTAGCAAGTGTCATCTAACTAGTTTTTTTAAATCGCCCCACCACTTACACTTATGCACTTATGCTTTAATTAGTTTCGCTCCTGGTCTAAAACTATGTATAAATTAAAATTAAATTTAAAACTAAAAAACCGCGAGGACCTAGAGGAGGGAACAACAAAAATGAATACTAAAGTCTCTGAAGTCTGGAGAAGTCTCTAGCCTTACGATAGTATTGTATGATAAATGGTTAGTATAGATTTAACTTTACATGCACTGATAACGTATAAATCAAGTGACACCATGTAGAAGATTTAAATTTGAATTATTTAATTACGATACTGAAAATTTGAACGTTCGACACCGTTTTTTCTACTGACTACCAAATTTTGTAGTCTATTTTTAGCCTATCGGATAGGAAATTTAATAAGGATTCCAAAAACAGTCATTTTCTCACTCCAAGTAGGTTTAACAAGCAATTTTGTCTTGACTGTCCTTTCAAACTGTGCTTCTGGCAGTTCAAACTTTGACACCACTTTTCTCTCTGACTGTACTAAATTTTGTAGTGTTTTTTCAGGTTATTGGATAGAAAATTAAATGGGGATTCTAAAAATGTGTTCAAAACAGTCATTTTCTCACTCCAAGTAGGTTTAACAAGCAATTTTGTCTTGACTGTCCTTTCAAACTGTGCTTCTGGCAGTTCAAACTTTGACACCACTCTTCTCTCTGACTGTACTAAATTTTTTAGTGTTTTTTCAGGTTATTGGATAGAAAATTTAATGGGGATTCTATAAATGTGCTTAAAAAAGGCATTTTCTCACTTCAAGTGGGTTTTACAGACGATTTTGTCTCTGACTGTTCTTTGAAACTGTGTTTCTGGCAGTTCAAATTTTGACACCGCTTTTTTCTCTGAGTGTACCAAATTCTGTAGTGTTTTTTTAGGTTATTGGATAGGAAATTAAATGAGGATTCTAAAAATGTGCTTAAAACAGTGATTATCTCACTCCAACTGGGTTTTACAGGCGATTTTGTCTCTGACTGTTCTTTGAAACTATGTTTCTGGCAGTTCAAACTTTGACACCGCTTTTCTCTCTGAGTATACACAAATTTTTTAGTGTTTTTTTAGGTTATTGGATAGGAAATTAAATGAGGATTCTAAAAATGGCCTTAAAATAGTCATTTTCTCACTTCAAGTGCGTTTTACAGGTGATTTTGTCTCTGACTGTTCTTTGAAACTATGTTTCTGGCAGTTCAAACTTTGACACCGCTTTTCTCTCTGAGTGTACCAAATTCTGTAGTGTTTTTTTAGGTTATTGGATAGGAAATTAAATGAGGATTCTAAAAATGTGCTTAAAACAGTCATTTTCTCACTTCAAGTGCGTTTTACAGGTGATTTTGTCTCTGACTGTTCTTTGAAACTAGGTTTCTGGCAGTTCAAACTTTGACACCGCTTTTCTCTCTGAGTGTACCAAATTCTGTAGTGTTTTTTTAGGTTATTGGATAGGAAATTAAATGAGGATTCTAAAAATGTGCTTAAAACAGTCATTTTCTCACTTCAAGTGCGTTTTACAGGTGATTTTGTCTCTGACTGTTCTTTGAAACTAGGTTTCTGGCAGTTCAAACTTTGACACCGCTTTTCTCTCTGAGTATACACAAATTTT
Organism: Ips typographus; assembly: GCF_016097725.1. NCBI lineage: Eukaryota > Metazoa > Arthropoda > Insecta > Coleoptera > Curculionidae > Ips > Ips typographus. Next base: position 1,806,678 of record NC_138430.1, on the reverse strand, counting down.
TTTGTGTTTTTTTAGGTTATTGGATAGGATATTAAATGAGGATTCTAAAAATGTGCTTAAAACAGTCATTTTCTCACTCCAAGTGGGTTTTACAGTCGATTTTGTCTCTGTCTGTTCTTTGAAACTATGTTTCTGGCAGTTCATACTTCGACACCGCTTTTCTCTCTGAGTGTACCAAATTTTGTAGTGTTTTTTTAGGTTATTGGATACAAAATTTAATGAGGATTCTAAAAATGTGCTTAAGGGAATCGGTAAAGACTTTGCGTTTTTCAATCGCGATGCTTGGCCTACGTGTAGAAAAATATATAAAAAACACTGTTCGTTCTTTGTTTCTGTCGATAAAACTACGGCAGTGTTAACGCAGATTATTACTGTTTAAGCGACAAGGCTCCTAGAGTGATATGGAACAAAGATGTAAGATTTCCGCTCCTTAATTCGAGCAATTTTTTAGTCCTATCTTTTAACCCAAATTACGACTTTAATTTTTAACTTATTTGCGTGATTTTTTTTTATTAAATAGCGAAAGGTTTGGGGAATGTGCGAAAGTTATTTTTGTCACCAAAAAAGTTTTGCAGGTAGGAAAAATAGTGACTTGAAAATTATGGTAATTTTAGCATTTTGTTAAAATGCTTCTAAATATTTTGATTGACGTACTATTAAAATTATATTGACTTTCGCACATTCTAGCAAGTGTCTTCTTTCACATGCCGTTTAAAAAACAGCAATACCTAGCCTAGTTTTTTTTAAATTTGGGTTAAAAGATTCTCATAAAATGCATTGAATCTCCCATAAGAGGTTTTGCTTTACCGATGCCCTTAAAACAGTCATTTTCTCACTCCAAGTAGGTTTGACAAGCAATTTTGTCTTGACTGTCCTTTCAAACTGTGTTTCTGGCAGTTCAAATTTTGACACCACTTTTTTCTCTGACTATACACAAATTTTTTAGTGTTTTTTTAGGTTATTGGATAGGACATTTAATGAGGATTCTAAAAATGTGCTTAAAACAGTCATTTTCTCACTCCAAGTAGGTTTGACAAGCGATTTTGTCTCTGACTATCCTTTCAAACTGTGTTTCTGACAGTTCAAATTTTGACACCGCTTTTATCACTGACTGTACTAAATTTTTTAGTGTTTTTTTAGGTTATTGGATGGAAAATTTAAATGGGGATTCTAAAAATGTGCTCAAAACAGTTATTTTCTCACTCCAAGTAGGTTTGACAAGCGATTTTGTCTCTGACTGTTCGTTGAAACTGTGTTTCTGGCAGTTCAAACTTTGACACCACTTTTCTCTCTGACTGTATCAAATTTTGTAGTGTTTTTTTAGGTTATCGGATAGGAAATTTAATAAGGATTCTAAAAATGTGCTTAAAACAGTCATTTTCTCACTTCAAGTGGGTTTTACAGGCGATTTTGTCTCTGACTGTTCTTTCAAACTGTGTTTCTGGCAGTTCAAATTTTGACACCGCTTTTCTCGCTGTCTATACTAAATTTGTTAGTGTTTTTCCAGGTTATTGGATAGAAAATTTAATGGGGATTCTAAAAATGTGCTCAAAACAGTCATTTTCTCACTCCAAGTAGGTCTGACAAGCGATTTTGTCTCTGACTGTTCTTTGGTTTCTGGCAGTTCAAACTTTGACACCACTTTTCTCTCTGACTGTACCAAATTTTGTAATATGTTTTTAGGTTATTAGATAGGAAATTTAATGAGGATTTCAAAAATGTGTTTAAAACAGTCATTTTCTTACTCCAAATAAGTTTTAAAGGCGATTTTGTATCTGACTGTCCTTTAAAACTGTCTTTCTGGCAGTTCAAATTTTGACACCACTTTTCTCTCTGACTGTACCAAATTTTGTAGTGTTTTTTAAGGTTATTAGATAGGAAATTTAATGATAATCCCAAAAATGTGCTTAAAATAGTTATTTTCTCACTGCAAGTGTGTTTTACGAGCGATCTTGTAACACTGACAGGAGTAGATCTGGTACATCCAATAATTGTTCGCAATGCTCTATTCTGTATTCGCTGGAATTCGGAATTTTAATGAGTGCTACAGAATTCCAGGGTGCGTATTCTTGAAACGAGGGAAGAGAGTTATCAAGAGAAAGACTACCTATAGAATGTGACAGAAGCCCGTTATTGTCAGCTTTTTCTGTCACATTCTATCAACACTTCTCCTGAGATTTCCGTTCCCTGCTCTCAAGAATTAGGCCCCTGGTGTGGTGCAGCTAAAGAGTTATATACAATATACGTTTGGTGTACCTACTCTAGCAATAAAGCCTATTTTCGAGAGAACTTTCTCGAGCAGTACACTGCAGGGGGTTGAAAATTCAATTAAATAAATTCTTTTAGGCTGGAGTAGTTTCATGGTCACCACCTCAACAGAATTGGAATCCTTGGACCGGTTGTAATATAGACGAAGGTAGATATACATTGTTTCGCATTGTCGAAGAATAAGGTTTAAGGTACTTTGAATATTTAGGTTTTTTGGCAACTGCCACAATGGAAAAAATCAGCGAGCACATGTTGGAAGAGGCAAAACTTAAACATACAAGCGACACTAAGTGGCAGCAAAATCAGACTGAACGAGCTAAACTGCCAGCTTTCAGTTTTAAAGCACAACTTATGGAAGCGATTAACGACAATCCCGTCATTATTGTCAGGGGTAACACTGGTTGCGGTAGGTTTCAAACAATACCATGGAAAGATGGTTTTTCTTGCTTTATATTGAAGATTATAAACAAAGAAAAAATTGAACAAATACACTGCTGATTGAATATTGTTTAGAGCAACTTCTTTTTGCAGGTAAAACAACGCAAATTTGCCAGTTTATCCTAGAAGATTATATTATGTCTGGACAGGGAGCTTGGTGCAGTATTGTTGTTACTCAGCCGCGTAGAATATCGGCCGTTTCAGTGTCGGAACGCGTAGCGAATGAACGAGCAGAGGAAATGGGTCAATCTGTTGGGTAAGTTGCTAATTACAATCATTCAGCGACTTTTGCACACCAGCAAAAAACGTATGTCCGTGATTAAATGGGATTTTGACAAGTTAAGGCAGGGGCTACAATCTACAATAAATTATACCAGGTGTCCAAGAGCACCTTGGAAAAATCAAAACCATTTTCATAGGTTATATCCCGAGACGTTCAAGTTTTATCGGGTAAACTGTGCATAGGTGATTTTTTGCAAAATTTTGCTTGGAAAATTATTGAGACTAAATAATTCGACGATAAAATCCTGAGACCGCAGGTCGAAGGATTTTTTGCAAAGAATTATTTAGTCGAAACCATTTGCCTAAAAGAAAAATTTTGCAAAAACCTACCAATGCACATTTTACGTGATAAAACGTGAACGCCGAGGGGTATATGTCAAGATTATTTCCTGAAAACTCACATTTTAGTTTATTAACAAGAAAACAAATACTAAACTAAACGTGATGAAATTAATGATAATATTGAACTCACCCCAGCAGACAACAGATTTTCCTTCAACCATGTATATTTTTGTTTACATTTCAGATTGACAATCAGACGTCATAATATTTTAATTTATGTAATTTTTTAATGGAAACTACGTTATAGTGATTTATTAATTGTTAATATTGAAGAAAATAGCTTAAATTTTATGTGTCTAAATCCCGTTTCGTTTAATATCAAATGTTCTTCAAAAAAACTTATTAGAAAAAGGTAGGAGGTGTTTATTCAGTGTAAAATTTTAGCAACTAGGGATTTATTCAGTATATAACGGCTCTCATTGGTCGAACTAGAAAGGTTCATTGAATTTTATTGGCTGCTAGTACAATGAGGGAAATAATCCCATGTTAATCTCCTATGTCCAGGGTGCTCTTGGACACCTGGTATATTAAGCTGGTGTTGTACTTACAGCAATATTCTAAATCTGGAATTTTGATTGGTGTAAAATACGAAACTACTTATCACCTGTTTTTAATTATGTGATATTCTTGGTTTAAAGCTATTCTTGATATAAATGTTTTTCTTCAGATAACAGTAGTACTTATGTCAAATGTTTAAACTGTAGAATAGGGCTATACATACAGTGTATTCTACACACTACCTTACACACCTATTCATACAAAACCTAACTGTTTTAAATTGTCAAAGACCTTTTCAAGTGTCTTAAACCTTCCTAGAATTGTTTTCAACTGCCAGAGGTCTCTAAGATCATTTTGAAAAGTTCCATAGACCTCTAAATGCTTCTGAGAACTTTTTAAAAAGTGCCAGAAGCGTCTACAAGTGTCTTAAACCTTCCCATAACTGTTTTAAATTGCCAGAGACCTTTTCAAGTGTTTTAAACCTTCCTAGAATTGTTTTCAACTGCCAGACGTCTCTAAGACTATTTTGAAAAGTTCCTTAGACTCTAAATGCAACTGAGAAGTTTTTAAAAATGTCAGAGACCTTTAGGACCATTTTGAAAGTTCCATAGACTTCTACATGCTACTGAGAACTTTTTGAAAAGTGCCAAAAGCGTCTACAAGTGTCTTAAACTTTCCCATAACTGTTTCAAATTTGTCAGAGGCCTCTTCAAATGTCTTAAACTTTTCTAGAACTGTTTTCAACTGCCAGAGGTCTCTAAGACCAGTTTGAAAGTTCCATAGACCTCTAAATGCTACTGACAACCTTCTTAAAAGTGCCCGAATCCTCTTCAAGAGTCTGAAACCTTCCCATAACCGTTTTAAAGTGTCAAAGGCTTCTAGGACCATTTTGAAAGTTCCAGAGTGCTTTCTGTCAAAATCTCGAAAACCGTTTGAGTTAAGGGTGTGAAATTTTTACCACGTATACACCCCGATGGGTGGCAACTTTTACTAAAAATTACATTTTTCTGTACAGCGCATTGTTTGACCTTGAAAAATAAAAAACTGAATTTCTGACATTTTTTACGGGGGTAATGGTAGAAATGTGACGTGGAGTGTCATTTGTCAGAATGGCATTTTTAAAGGGTGCCACGCCCTGAAAACTGTCAAAATTGTCATTACTTCATGGTCATCTCCAAAACCGGACCAGTTAGAGCAAAATGGAGGTCAGATTCGTGTTCTCCAGCTTAAAATTAGTAAAAAAGTCACTTTAGTTGCGCAAAATCCAATATGGCCGCTGTTAGTATAGTAGGCCCAAAAAATTCCAAATTTGAGTCAAAGTTTCCTGCACTTTCCCAAAAAATCGTCCATAACTCGCTTATTTGAGACATTCTGTAAAGACACACCAAATAACAAAAGAAAGCTATTAAAAGGGGCTATCACGTGACGTTCACCGGACCAAGCTAAGTTGTACCGTTTGTCCGCTAGAGGGCGTCAAATTTAATTATTTTTTTTTCGGACATTTTCCTGAAAATCTCGAAAACCGTTTGAGGTAGGGGGGAGAAATTTTTACCACGTATACACCCCGATGGGTGGCAACTTTTACTAAAAATGACATTTTTCTGTACAGCGCATTGTTTGACCTTGAAAAATAAAAAACTGAATTTCTGACATTTTTTACAGGGGGTACCCCATGGAATTTTTCGGAAAATTTTTGAGTTTTCAAAATTGTCTTTGACTGACCAGATAGCTTTAGGTTAATGGTAGAAATGTGACGTGGAGTGTCATTTGTCAGAATGGCATTTTTAAAGGGTGCCACGCCCTGAAAACTGTCAAAATTGTCATTACTTCATGGTCATCTCCAAAACCGGACCAGTTAGAGCAAAATGGAGGTCAGATTCGTGTTCTCCAGCTTAAAATTAGTAAAAAAGTCACTTTAATTGCGCAAAATCCAATATGGCCGCTGTTAGTATAGTAGGCCCAAAAAATTCCAAATTTAGTCAAAGTTTCCTGCACTTTCCCAAAAAATCGTCCATAACTCGCTTATTTGACACATTCTGTAAAGACACACCAAATAACAAAAGAAAGCTATTAAAACGGGGCTATCACGTGGCGTTAACCGGACCAAGCTAAGTTGTACCGTTTGTCCGCTAGAGGGCGTCAAATTTAATTTTTTTTTTTTCGGACATTTTCCTGAAAATCTCGAAAACCGTTTGAGTTAAGGGTGTGAAATTTTTACCACGTATACAGTGGTAAAAATTTCCAGTCTTCTACAAGTGACTACCTTCTCATGGAAAGAACCATTTTTCATAAAAGTCACTGAACAGACTATACAGGGTGGTCCAGTTTTAAATGTCAGTAATTCACCAATCCATAGCCAATTAAAAAATAAGTTGACATTCATTATGTCATTTTCCTGAAAAGTGCTTCTTAAGGAAAATACAGTCCTTCAAATTTCTGTTTAAAAAATCGTTTTTTTTTTTGTCATAACTGTCAGACCGTTGGAGCAATATTGATCAAATTTGGAACAAACACTTTATTACACGTTATTACGGTCACAGACCCAAAACTAACCCAACCCAACTTAAAAATTGTCTTGGAAACGGAAAATTCACTTAAGAAGTTTAAAAATTATAAAAAATAACTAAAAAAAATTTACACAAACTAAAAAATTTTAGTTTTGAAAATTGAATTAGAAAAGCTATTCTAGCTAAACATTTCAGAAGCATAAAAGTTGTGTTTGTAACCAGTTTTCATGCAAATCGAGAGACTTTAATACTAAAAATTGACTTGTAGACATAAAAACTACTTTTTCAAGAATTTGTTACAACAAATTCATACATTTAAACCTTAAAAATTGACTTGAACCCCAAAATGTGACTGAACTAATGAAAAGTGACATCAGAAGCTTAAAATTTGCATTTGAAGTAAGTTTTCATAATTTGAAGACAAATTTCAATATTTTAGTCTTGAAAATAGTCTTAGATGCAGGACATTGACATTAGATTCATGAAAATTGTCTTGAAAACGAACTTTTCGTGCTTTTTACTTTGCTTTTCATTTTCTTCGAATTCTGGACTATTTTCAGTGCTTCAAAACTGCTTTCAGCTTGGAAAATCGAGTTTCAAGGATATCTTCACCAAGTTATTGACATAGCAAACTTAAAAAACAATTTTTACATTCTTCATAGACTTAAAATGGCATTCCAAGCTTTGTCACTATTAAATCGACTTCTAGACACCTCAGTGCTAAAAATTCGGGTATTTCTTAATAAACTAGAATCGTTTTTAGTGTTTTAAGGCTGTTTTCAGTGCCTCAAATCGAGTTTCAAGACTATCTTTACAAAGTTTTTGACTTATCAGGCCTAAAAGCTAGTTTGTCCACTGACCATAATCTTGAAAATGTTATTTCAAGCTTCTTCACTATTAAATTGACTTCTACGCTCATAGGAGCAATAAATTGTAGCATCTCTAAGAAATTCAGACTTAAGAAAAATCGAGTTTAAGACTATTTCCAAAAGTCAAGTTTCTTCAGTAATAAAAGTAAAAAATGTTGGTACCAAATGCTAGAATAATACGTCTTGAGAACTAATTTTTAGAAATAAAATAGTCCGAAAATTTAATTTACTTCTAGACTTGTTGTCCAGTCCAGAAAATTGAGTTATACACCAATTAAAGTCTTGAAAATATACTTTTGGACTCTCTTTAGTCCTAGTAAAGTCAGTTCTAGCATTAAAAGTCAACTTTTATATTATTTTTAGTAGTAAAAAATGAGTTTCATGCACAATACAATCTTTGTCTTGATTTCCGGACTTTTTTTAGTTCTTGAATGCCAGTTTCAGACACTCAACCATGACAGTCTGAGAAAGCGAATCATAAGAGATTTGGATTTTCACAAGTCTTGGATGTTCAGTTTTAAACTATAAAACGATTTTTTAAATTGAAATTTGGAGGATTGTATCTTTCTTAGGAAACGTTTTTCAGAAAAATGACATAATGCAAGTCAACCACCCTGTATTTACTAAAAATGTTCCTCATAGCATGTCATACGAATAAACGTGACTTTTTGGGCTCTTGTATAAAAGTAACTTGAATTTTTTTTGTTCAGATATTCGGTGAGATTTGAATCAGTCCTACCTCGACCCTACGGATCAGTTCTTTTCTGCACCGTGGGCGTTCTACTGAAAAAACTCGAAAACGGTCTGAGAGGCGTGAGTCACGTGATAGTAGATGAAATCCACGAGCGTGACGTAAACAGCGACTTTATCATGGTCCTGTTGCGCGACATGGTTCACACCTATCCCGATCTCAGGGTGATACTGATGAGTGCCACGATCGATACCACGCTATTTTCGAAATATTTCAACAACTGTCCGGTGTTGGAAATTCAGGGAAGGGCGTTTCCGGTGAAGCAATATTTCCTGGAAGATTGCGTCGAATTGACCGGGTTCGTTCCATCGCTGGACCAGAAAAAGAAAACTAAAAACAACAAGAAGGACGACGAAGGCGACGAGGACACGGTCGCGGACGATTCGGAAGAGAATTTGAACGCCGCAGTTGGTCCTAGTTATTCAGTAAAAACTAGAAATTCCATGGCACGATTGAATGAAAAGGAAATCAGTTTTGAACTCATGGAATCGCTGTTGGAGTATATTAAGAAACAGGACATTTCAGGTAATACTTTTTATATTCACTGTGTGTCCAGGATAAGTAGGGTTACTATGGGGATCTTAAAAACGGTTAGAGATTTGGTTAAATGGAAGGAAAGTTGCGTAATCATAACCTTAATAAAATGACATTTAGATAACATCAAATTTTCTTTCGGTTTATGAGATATTTTGAAAAAACTTATTTGTTTTTGACACGTTTTGTTACGGTCCAAATCCAAATTAACCTATAACAGGAATTTAGTGGAAATAGTACCAATATGATCCTCTACAGGGTAGCCTAATCTAAAGCTGCAAAACACAGCAATTTTGACACAATTTTGGTGCATTTTTCCATAAAATCGCTAATAACTCGCTTATTTGAAACATTCAGTATAGAAACATCAGATGATCGTCGATAGCCATTGAATGGGGCTAGCACGTGACTTTAATCGGGCGCGGCAAAGTTGCTCCGTTTGGCCGCTAGAGCGCGTCAATGTTGGTCGTTTCATTTCATTCCTTTTTTGTAAATATCTCGAAAACCGTCCAATTTACAAACTTGAAATTTTTACCATAAACGTGTCTCAAACAGGACGCAACTTTTATCATATATAAAGTTTTTTATATAAAATGCACTGTTTGGCTGTAAAAAAGTTTAAAAATGTTTTTTTTTTTCAATTTTTCAATGGGGTACCAAAGTGAATTTTTGAAAAAAAATAAAAATTTTAAAATTTACTTTGACTGGGCAAATACCATTGGGTTGATGGTCGAAAAGTTGCGTAGGATGCCAAAAGAGCGATTACGGCCCTTATAAAGAGAGCCACGCCCTAAAAAGTACCTAAAATGCCAAAAATCCAGGTCATCTCAAAAATGGTACCAGTTAGCCTAATTTTGACACCGGATTTGAGTTTCTGAGGCCCAAAATTAGTCCGTAACAGGAATTTCATTGAGATAGTACCAATATGGTGCTATACAAGGTACCCTAATTTAAACTTGCAGAAAACATTTATTTTGACACAATTTTGGTGCACTTTACCATAAAATCGCTAATAACTCGCTTATTTGAAACATTCAGTATAGAAACATCAGATGATCGTAGATAGTCAATGGATGGAGCTATCACGTGACGTTAATCGGGCGCGGCTAAGTTGCTCCGTTTGGCCGCTAGAGCGCGTCAAAGTTGGTCGTTTCATTTCGTACTTTTTTGTAAATATTTTAATTATAAATTTAAAAAAAAAATTAAAATTAAAATTGACATTGACTGGGCAAATACCATTGGGTTGATGGTCGAAAAGTTGCGTAGGATGCGAAAAGAGCGATTACGGCCCTTATAAGAGAGCCACGCCCTAAAAAATACCTAAAATACCAAAAATCCAGGTCATCTCAAAAATGGTACCAGTTAGCCTAATTTTGACACCGGATTTGAGTTTCTGAGGTTCAAAATTAGTCCGTAACAGAAATTTCATTGAGATAGTACTAATATGGTGCTATACAAGGTACCCTAATTTAAACCTGCAGAAAACATTGATTTTGACACAATTTTGGTGCGCTTTACCACAAAATCGCTAATAACTCGCTTATTTGAAACATTCAGTATAGAAACATCAGATGATCGTAGATAGTCAATGAATGGGGCTATCACGTGACGTTAATCGGGCGTGGCTAAGTTGCTCCGTTTGGCCGCTAGAGCGCGTCAAAGTTGGTCGTTTCATTTCGTACTTTTTTGTAAATATTTTAATTGTAAATTAAAAAAAAAATTAAAATTTACATTGACTGTGCAAATACCATTGGGTTGATGGTCAAAAAGTGCCAAAGGAGAGATTATGGCCCTTATAAGAGAGCCACGCCCTAAAAAATACCTAAAATACCAAAAATCGAGGTCATCTCAAAAATGGTACCAGTTACCGTCAGTTTGACACCGGATTTGAGTTTGTGAGGTTCAAAATTAGTCCATAACAGGAATTTCATTGAGATAGTACCAATATGGTGCTGTACAAGGTATTCTAATTTAAACCTGCAGAAAACATTGATTTTGACGCAATTTTGGTGCACTTTACCATAAAATCGCTAATAACTCGCTTATTCGAAACATTCAGTATAGAAACATCAGATGATCGTAGGTAGCCAATGAATGGGGCGAGCACGTGACGTTAATCGGGCGCGGCTAAGTTGCTCCGTTTGGCCGCTAGAGCGCGTCAAAGTTGGTCGTTTCATTTCATTCCTTTTTTGTAAATATCTCGAAAACCGTCCAATTTACAAACTTGAAATTTTTACCATAAACGTGTCTCAAACAGGACGCAACTTTTATCATATATAAAGTTTTTTATATAAAATGCACTGTTTGGCTGTAAAAAAGTTTAAAAATGTTTTTTTTTTTTCAATTTTTCAATGGGGTACCAAAGTGAATTTTTGAAAAAAAATAAAAATTTTAAAATTTACTTTGACTGGGCAAATACCAAAAGAGCGATTACTGGCCTTATAAGAGAGCCACGCCCTAAAAGTACCTAAAATGCTAAAAATCCAGGTCATCTCAAAGATGGTACCAGTTAGCGTAATTTTGACACCGGATTTGAGTTTCTGAGGTCCAAATTTAGTCCATAACAGGAATTTCATTGAGATAGTACCAGTATGGTGCTATACAAGGTACCCTAATTTAAACCTGCAGAAAACATTTATTTTGACACAATTTTGGTGCACTTTACCATAAAATCGCTAATAACTCGCTTATTCGAAACATTCAGTATAGAAACATCAGATGATCGTAGATAGTCAATGGATGGAGCTATCACGTGACGTTAATCGGGCGCGGCTAAGTTGCTCCGTTTGGCCGCTAGAGCGCGTCAAAGTTGGTCGTTTCATTTTGTACTTTTTTGTAAATTTTTGAAAAAAAATATTAAAATCGACATTGACCGGGCAAATGCCATTGGGTTGATGGTCAAAAAGTTGCGTAGGATGCCAAAAGAGCGATTACGGCCCTTATAAGAGAGCCACGCCCTAAAAAATACCTAAAATGCCCACAATCCAGGTCATCTCAAAAATGGTACCAGTTAGCCTAATTTTGACACCGGATTTGAGTTTCTGAGGCCCAAAATTAGTCCGTAACAGGAATTTCATTGAGATAGTACCAATATGGTGCTATACAAGGTACCCTAATTTAAACCTGCAGAAAACATTGATTTTGACGCAATTTTGGTGCACTTTACCATAAAATCGCTAATAACTCGCTTATTCGAAACATTCAGTATAGAAACATCAGATGATCGTAGTTAGTCAATGGATAGGGCTATCACGTGACGTTAATCGGGCGCGGCTAAGTTGCTCCGTTTGGCCGCTAGAGCGCGTCAAAGTTGGTCGTTTTATTTCGTACTTTTTTGTAAATAAAAAAAAAAAAATTAAAATCGACATTGACTGGGCAAATCCCATGGGGTAGATGGTCAAAAAGTTGCGTAGGATGCCAAAAGAGCGATTACAGCCCTTATAAGAGAGCCACGCCCTAAAAGTACCTAAAAATGAGTAAAATCCAGGTCATCTCAAAAATGGTATCAGTTAGCGTCATTTTGACAGCGGATTTGAGTTTCTGAGGCCCAAAATTAGTCCATAACAGGAATTTCATTGAGATAGTACCAATATGGTGCTATACAAGGTATCCTAATTTAAACCTGCAGAAAACAATGATTTTGAGGCAATTTTGGTGCGCTTTACCATAAAATCTAATAACTCGCTTGTTTGAAACATCAGATGATCGTAGATAGTCAATGGATAGGGCTATCACGTGACGTTAATCGGGCGCGGCTAAGTGGCTCCGTTTGGCCGCTAGAGCGCGTCAAACTTGATTACCATTTTTCGGACATTTTCCTAATTATTTTGAAAGCGATTTGAGTTAGCTGTGTGAAATTTTTACCATGAATACCCCTCAAAGAGACGCAACTTTTATTAAATATAACATTTTTTTGTTTAACGCACCGGTTGACCTTCAAAAATAAAAAACTAGATTTTGGACTTTTTTAAAGGGGGCCAGTACCATAAATTTTTTTGAAAAATTTTTAAATTTTGAAAATCCTTTTCAACTGTCTTACTTAATTTAGGTTAATGGTACAAATGTGACGTAAAGTGTCATTTGTCAAAATGTCATTTTTTATGAGTGCCATGTATTGAAACTTGCCAAATATGCCCTAATTTCAGGGTCTGTGACAAAATGGCGGCAGTTAGAGTAAAACGGACACCGGATTCGTGTTCTTCATGTCAAAATAAGTAAAAATGGTCACCTTGACAGGCTTAAATCCAATATGGCGATATCCGAAAGACCTTTTTAGAGATGTTATTTTCGACTATGCTATACATTAGAACAAAAAGCAATTTTATGTCAAAAATGACAAGTATCAGAAATAATCTGATTAGCTTATCTTGTTCAGCTCACAAATATCTACAACTTTCTATCTGAACATTATTTTTCTAGGAGCAATAATAAATCCGCTAAATAAAATCAAAAATATTTTTTTAAAAAACAGAAAAACCTTTGAATTGGTCTTCTAAAACTGCAATTTCTTCTAAATTTCATTAATTTCAACTCAGTTCATTTGACAGTTGAAATCATTTTAGAACATTATTTCTTCTGTCATTTGGTTGATATTTCAAAGAAGATTTACAAACAAAAAATGCTAAATTTCATTAATTTCAACTCAGTTTTCATTTGACAGTTGAAATCATTTTAGAACATTATTTCTTCTGTAATTTGGTTGATATTTCAAAGAAGATTTACAAACAAAAAATGCTAAATTTCATTAATTTCAACTCAGTTCATTTGACAGTTGAAATCATTTTAGAACATTATTTCTTCTGTCATCTGGTTGATATTTCAAAGAAGATTTACAAACAAAAAATGCTAAATTTCATTAATTTCAACTCAGTGTTCATTTGACAGTTGAAATCATTTTAGAACATTATTTCTTCTGTCATTTACTGGACTTGGTTGATATTTCAAAGAAGATTTACAAACAAAAAATGCAAAATTTCATTAATTTCAACTCAGTGTTCATTTGACAGTTGAAATCATTTTAGAACATTATTTCTTCTGTCATTTGGTTGATATTTCAAAGAAGATTTACAAACAAAAAATGCTAAATTTCATTACACACCTTTATCGCATTTTCTTCCACAGATTTTCATTTACTGTGTATAAGTGGTTGGCTCCACCTGGTGACTGTTTCTGGAATTTCATAATTGGTTCCAGCATTTTCTCTTGGTAACTCATTAGACCAACTTCCTGTTACTGTCTATAAATTTTTTAAATTCTGTAGTTTTTGTTACTATTTTCACGTTTATTTCACTTTCAGGCGCTGTTCTAGTCTTCTTACCCGGTTGGAACTTGATTTTTGCCTTGATGAAACATTTGCAAAACCACCCCGTGTTTGGGGGTAGTCAATACTGCATTTTACCGTTGCATTCGCAAATTCCCCGAGAGGATCAACGTAAGGTTTTCTTACCCGTTCCGGATAACGTCACTAAAGTGATTTTGGCCACGAATATTGCCGAAACTTCGATCACTATCGACGACGTGGTGTTCGTAATCGATTGTTGCAAAGCCAAAATCAAAATGTTTACTTCGCACAACAATATGACGAGTTACGCCACTGTGTGGGCTTCCAAGACTAATTTGGAACAGAGGAAGGGACGTGCAGGACGTGTCAGACCTGGTAAGATTTTAATAATTTTTCTTTATTGGAGAGAAAGACAGAAGAGATACACACATGCCCTCTGTTGATTTTGGAAAAAGTTTCGGGCATCTTGGCCGTCATTTCTCTGTTTACGTTAATTTTGATTTTGATGGTGTTTTCCGCCGTTACTTGAAGGTGAAAAAAACACATTTTGCAAACCTAAGTAAAATAATTGTTATGAATCTTAAAAAATTCCATTGGTGTTGTTGTGCAGGTGTGGAATATTTCAAATTATCCCTACAAAATGGAAAATCAAGATAAATTAAAATAGCGTCATAAGCGAAAAATTGCATTGTTGCCATAGTGTAGATGTAGAACAAAGAAAAACAAGAAATGTCATATCTATATTAGATTGAAAGTGATTGAAGTTGCGCTAATGAAGAAATTGTATTGCAATTAAAACATTAAAATGTTAGGTTAGGAACATTATTAACTTGAATAACCAATAGTATTCTGAAAAGAAAATCCTCTTGGAGAAAACTCTAAGAGGATTTTAAAGAATTTTAGGAGAATTCAAGAAAATGATGAAGAAAAGGCATATCAAAAGCAACAATTTAGGCAATGGACTGTTTGGAAATTGAAAAATGTCAAGTAGATGTGTTTCTTTGAGGAATTGCACTATAAGTTGTGTTTACAGCTCCATGAAGGCAGATTTGATAGTTGGGACGTTAAAGAACACTTTTATACTTTTCTTACGTCACGAAACAGCTATCATAACTGTCAAAATCCGTTCACCAGTGATCTGAAACTATAATATTAGAAATAGTTGGTAATTTGGGGAATTACACTGGAATTTGCGTTTAAAGGTCCATGAAGTCAAATTTGACAGTTGTGACGTTAAAGAACACTTAATGCTTTGTTTCAGTCACGTGACAGCTGTCATAACTGTCAAAACGCACTCACCAGTGATCTGAAAGTATAAAATGCCAAATAGATGTGTTTCTTTGAGGAATTACACTCCGTCAATTGTGCTTACCGCTGCATGGAGCCAAGTATGACAGTTGGTACGTTGATAAACACTTAAATGCTTTACTTACGTCATGTGACAACTGTCATAACTGTCAAAACTCACTCACCAGTGATCTGAAACTATAAAATTTCAAGTAGATGAGTTTCTTTGACGAATTGCATTGTAAGTTGTGTTTACAGCCTCATGGTGCCAAATTTGATAATTCTGATATTAAGAAGCACTTTTATATTTTTCTTACGTCACGTGACAGCTGTCATAACTGTCTAAATCCGTTCACAAGTGATCCGAAACTATAATATTAGAAATAGTTGGTAATATGGGCAATTACACTGGAATTTGCGTTTAAAGATCCTTGAAGCCAAATTTGACAGTTGTGACGTTAAAGAACACTTAATGCTTTGTTTCAGTCACGTGACAGATGTCATAACTGTCAAAACGCACTCACCAGTGATCTGTAAGTATAAAATTCCAAATAGATGTGTTTCTTTGAGGAATTACACTGTAAGTTCAGCTTACCGCTTCATGGAGCCAAGTGTGACAGTTGGTACGTTGAGGTACCCTTAAATGCTTTACTTGCGTCACGTGACAGCTGTCATAAGTGTCAAAACTCACTCACCAGTGATCTCTAAGTATAAAATTCCAAGTAGATGTGTTTCTTTGACGAATTGCGTTGTAAGTTGTGTTTACAGCCTCATGGTGCCAAATTTGATAGTTCTGATATTAAAACGCACTTCCATATTTTTCTTACGTCACGTGACAGCTGTCATAACTGTCGAAATCCGTTCACAAGTGATCCGAAACTATAATATTAGAAATAGTTGGTAATATGGGCAATTACACTGGAATTTGCGTTTAAAGATCCTTGAAGCCAAATTTGACAGTTGTGACGTTAAAGAACACTTAATGCTTTGTTTCAGTCACGTGACAGCTGTCATAACTGTCAAAACTCACTCACCAGTGGTCTGAAAGTATTAAATGCCAAATAGATGTGTTACACTACTTGGCTTTATGAAGCAGTAAGCACATCTTATCTTACACTGTAAGTTGTGCTTACTGCTTCATGGAGCCAAGTTTGACAATTAAGGAACACTTTAAGTTGTTGCTTGCGTCACGTGACAGTTGTTGTAACTGTCAAAACTCACTTATCAGTGACCTAGAAGTATAAAGTGCCAAATAGATGTGGTTCTTTGAGGAATTGCACTGTACGTTTTGTTTACAGCTCCATAGAGCCAAATTTGACAGTTGGAATGTTAAAGAACACTTTAATACTTTGCTTGCGTGACTTTTGACAGATGTCAGGTGACGTAAAAAACATATCAAAGCGTCTGTTAGTGTCACAACTGTTTAATTTAACTAAATAAAACGAGAAAAATAAAGAAATACAACTAATCCTGTTGTATTTTAGCGCTGAATGAGTTTTGACAACTGTCAAGTGACGTAAGAAATGTCAAAGTGTCACTTAGCCTCCCATATTATGACAAATTTGGGGCTTTATTCTGGTGTAAATACAAGCTACGACTGTTTTGCATTTGATGATATTATCTCGCTGCAGAATGAGTTTTGGTAGTTATAACAAGTGTCACGTGACTATAAGCCACGCGGTGAGGTGTCATAACTGTCAAATTTAACGTCTTAAACTGTCATTTAACGTCACAAGTGTTTAGAATTTAACTCCACAGGGTTACGAATAACAATTTGCGGCGTGATTCATCAAAGTGACTGTTCGACATTTTTGACAGCTTCACGGTACCGTTTGATGAGTTTTGACAGCTGTCAGGTGACTAGATAAGCCTCAAGTCATTACATGTCACAGCTAGTTCAGTTCGTCAAAGTGGTGCAGTGAGCTTTTTGACGTTGCCAAGATGACCGAATCTAAGAGAGTTTTGGCTGTGGCAACGTTGCTTTCAATGTATGTTTCAAGCGGTAAAGGAGTTTGAAAAACTAACATTTGTTTGTAATTTTTAAAGAAATTGGTTTGATAATGAAAAGTGTTGCTCATTACACGTCTGAAATGGTTTTTCCCGTTCGCGCAGACTCTAAAACTGTCCCGCACGAACGGGAAAGTTAGTATTACCTATTTTATTTTCTTCTCAAAATGTTCAAAGTTTCTTTCTTTAAGGCATCTGCTTTCATTTATGTTCGCGGGCTCGTTTCGAAAAACTGGACGAACACATGACTCCGGAAATGTTCAGAACCCCACTGCACGAACTAGCTTTGAGTATCAAACTTCTTCGACTCGGAGCGATCGGACATTTCCTTTCGAAAGCGATCGAACCTCCACCGTTGGACGCTGTTATAGAAGCCGAGGTGCTTCTTAGAGAAATGAAATGTTTGGACAAAAACGACGAATTGACTCCGCTGGGCCGGATCATTGCAAAGCTACCGATAGAGCCCAGACTTGGAAAAATGATGGTGTTGGGATGTATTTTTATGTGCGGCGGTCCTTTAGCGACTATGGCCGCTAATTCATCCACTTTTCCGGAGATTTTCACGTTGGATATGGGACAGAGGAGGTTAGCGGGACATCAGAGAGCTTTAGCTGGCGACAGACATTCAGACCATGTGGCCATGTTGACTGCTTTTGAGGTAAAAGTGTTTGAATTAGTGTGTGAAAGTGTTATTTTCCTAACAAGTGGGGAAAGCGACACTTTTCCGCACGCGATTGCAGAAAAGATGCTTTCCACAACGAAGCAGACGAGAGAGTTTTTTTGACTGATTTGTATTTGGTTAGTTATGGGATCAAGCGCGACAAGGCGGTGAAGAGTCAGAAATTCGTTTCTGCGACTATAAGGGCATCAGCATGCCTACAATGAGAGTAACGTGGGAGGCGAAGCATCAGCTTCAGCAGATTCTCAATAATTGCGGCTTTCCGGAAGAGACAATGTCACCGTTAGTTATGGAAACCGTCGGTCCCGATCCGAAACTGGACGTTGTATTGGCACTGATGTGTTACGGATTGTATCCGAATGTGTGCTATCATAAGGAAAAGAGAAAGGTACGATAATAAGAAATTCAACTTTTATAGCTTTATGACAGTTGCCACTCAGACAGGAACACACTGCCAAACGTCACAACTGTCAAAATTCCAATCATGAAACTATAATATGCATTCAACCTAACCCAAACTGATTTTTCAATTTTTCATGCATGTTTTGTACTTTTGCAGCTTTGTAGGGAGTATTTTGACAGTTGTCACTGTCATACTGTACCTAATTAAGTCGAAAACAAGCAGCAATATGTCACAACTGTCAAAATTGCATTCATAAAACTATAAAATCCGATTAACCTAACTCAACCTGATCTTTCAATTTTTCATGCATTTCTTGTCCTTTTGCAGCTTTGTGGGGAGTATTTTGACAGTTGTCACTGTCATACTGGACCTAATTAAGTCGAAAATAAGCAGCAATACGTCATAACTGTCAAAATTCCAATCATGAAACTATAAAATGCATTCTACCTAACCCAAACTGATGTTTCAATTTTTCATGCATTTCTTGTTCTTTTGCAGCTTTGTGGGGAGTATTTTGACAGTTGTCACTGTCATACTGGACCTAATTAAGTCGAAAACAAGCAGCAATACGTCATAACTGTCAAAATTCCAATCATGAAACTATAAAATGCATTCAACCTTACCCAAACTGATCTTTCAATTTTTCATGCATGTCTTGTACTTTTGCAGCTTTGTGAGGGAGTATTTTGACAGTTGTCACTGTCATTCTGGACCTAATTAAGTCGAAATCAAGCAGCAATATGTCACAACTGTCAAAATTGTATTCATAAAACTATAAAATCCATTTAACCTAACTCAAACTGACTTTGCTATTTTTATGCATGATATGTTGTAGTTTACCAGTTTTATAGCTTTATAGAAAGGGTTTTGACAGTTTTCATATTTATACTGGACCAAATTAAGTCAAAAAACGGTAGACATACGTCACAACTGTCAAAATTCTAATCATGAACCTATAAAATGCATTTAGTCTAACTCATGCTGATATTTCAATTTTCCATGCATGTCTTGTCCTTTTGCAGCTTTGTGGGGAGTATTTTGACAGTTGTCACTATCATACTGGACCTAATTAAGTCGAAAACAAGCAGCAATATGTCACAACTGTCAAAATTGCATTCATGAAACTATAAAGTCCATTCAACCTAACTCAAACTGACTGCTAGTTTTATGCATGATATGTTCTAGTTTACCAGTTTTATAGCTTTATGGAAAGGGTTTTGACAGTTTTTATATTTATAGTGGACCAAATTAAGTCAAAAAACGGTAGACATACGTCACAACTGTCAAAATTGCACTCATGAAACCATAAAATGCATTCAACCTAACTCAAACTGACTTTGCTAGTTTTATGCATGATATGTTCTAGTTTACCAGTTTTATAGCTTTATGGAAAGGGTTTTGACAGTTTTTATATTTATACTGGACCAAATTAAGTAAAAAAACGGTAGACATACGTCACAACTGTCAAAATTGCACTCATGAAACCATAAAATGCATTCAACCTAACTCAAACTGATCTTTCAATTTTTCATGCATTTATTGTCCCTTTGCAGCTTTGTGGGGAAATATTTTGACATTTGTCACTGTCAATACTGGACCAAATTAAGTCGAAAACAAGCAGCAATACGTCACAACTGTCAAAATTGTATTCATAAAACTATAAAATCCATTCAACCTAACTCAAACTGACTTTGCTAGTTTTATGCATGATATGTTCTAGTTTACCAGTTTTATAGCTTTATGGAAAGGGTTTTGACAGTTTTTATATTTATACTGGACCAAATTAAGTCAAAAAACGGTGGACATACGTCAAAACTGTCAAAAATGCACTCATGAAATTATAAAATGCATTCAACCTAACTCAAACTGACTTTGCTAGTTTTATGCATGATATGTTCTAGTTTACCAGTTTTATAGCTTTATGGAAAGGGTTTTGACAGTTTTCATATTTATACTGGACCAAATTAAGTCAAAAAACGGTAAACATACGTCACAACTGTCAAAATTCCACTCATGAAACTATAAAATGCATTCAACCTAACCCAAACTGATGTTTCAATTTTTCATGCATTTCTTGTCCTTTTGCAGCTTTGTGGGGAGTATTTTGACAGTTGTCACTGTCATACTGGACCTAATTAAGTCGAAATCAAGCAGCAATATGTCAAAACTGTCAACATTTCATTCATAAAACTATAAAATCCATTTAATCTAACTTAACCTGATTTTACAATTTTTTATGTTTGTTTTTCACTTTTTCATCTTTGAGGAGGGAATTTTGACAGTTGTCACTGTCATACTGGACCTAATTAAGTTGAAAACCAGCAGCAATATGTTGCAACTGTCAAAATTGCACTCATAAAACTATAAAATCCATTTAACCTAACTCAACCTGATTTTACAAATTTGTATGCATTTCTTGTACTTTTGCAGCTTTGTGGGGGAGTATTTTGACAGTTGTCACTGTCATACTGGACCAAATTAAGGCAGAAACCGACAGCCATACGTCACAACTGTCAAAATTCCACTCATGAAACTATAAAATGCATTCAACCTAACTCAAACTGACTTTGCTAGTTTTATGCATGATATGTTCTAGTTTACCAGTTTTATAGCTTTATGGAAAGGGTTTTGACAGTTTTCATATTTATACTGGACCAAATTAAGTCAGAAACCGACAGCCATACGTCACAACTGTCAAAATTCCACTCATGAAACTATAAAATGCATTCAACCTAACTCAAACTGACTTTGCTAGTTTTATGCATGATATGTTCTAGTTTACCAGTTTTATAGCTTTATGGAAAGGGTTTTGACAGTTTTCATATTTATACTGGACCAAATTAAGTCAAAAAACGGTAAACATACGTCACAACTGTCAAAATTCCACTCATGAAACTATAAAATGCATTCAACCTAACCCAAACTGATGTTTCAATTTTTCATGCATTTCTTGTCCTTTTGCAGCTTTGTGGGGAGTATTTTGACAGTTGTCACTGTCATACTGGACCTAATTAAGTCGAAATCAAGCAGCAATATGTCAAAACTGTCAACATTTCATTCATAAAACTATAAAATCCATTTAATCTAACTTAACCTGATTTTACAATTTTTTATGTTTGTTTTTCACTTTTTCATCTTTGAGGAGGGAATTTTGACAGTTGTCACTGTCATACTGGACCTAATTAAGTTGAAAACCAGCAGCAATATGTTGCAACTGTCAAAATTGCACTCATAAAACTATAAAATCCATTTAACCTAACTCAACCTGATTTTACAAATTTGTATGCATTTCTTGTACTTTTGCAGCTTTGTGGGGGAGTATTTTGACAGTTGTCACTGTCATACTGGACCAAATTAAGGCAGAAACCGACAGCCATACGTCACAACTGTCAAAATTCCACTCATGAAACTATAAAATGCATTCAACCTAACTCAAACTGACTTTGCTAGTTTTATGCATGATATGTTCTAGTTTACCAGTTTTATAGCTTTATGGAAAGGGTTTTGACAGTTTTCATATTTATACTGGACCAAATTAAGTCAAAAAACGGTAGACATACGTCACAACTGTCAAAATTGCACTCATGAAACTATAAAATGCATTCAACCTAACCCAAACTGATCTTTCAATTTTTCATGCATGTTTTGTACTTTTGCAGCTTTGTGGGGGAGTATTTTGACAGTTGTCGCTGTCATACTGAACCTAATTAAGTCGAAAACAAGCAGCAATATGTCACAACTGTCAAAATTCTAATCATAAAACTATAAAATGAATTGCAAGTAGAAAATGGACAAATCTTAACGTTGCAGGTGTTGACGACCGAAAGTAAATCGGCTTTGATTCACAAAACCTCAGTGAACTGCAGCAATTTCGAGCAAAACTTTCCGTATCCATTTTTCGTTTTCGGCGAAAAGATCCGAACGAGAGCGGTCTCGTGCAAACAAATGTCGATGGTCACTCCCATTCATCTTTTACTGTTCGGATCGCGCAAGGTGCGTACCAATTTAGGAATTAAATTAGCGCCGAATTGCGTTGAATTGAACTAATTTAGGTCGATTGGATTGACGGTGTAGTTCGTTTGGATAACTGGATCAACTTGAAAATGGATCCTCAAGTCGCTTCAGAGATTGTAGCGTTACGTCCCGCCCTGGAAAGTCTCGTGGTGCGCATATCTCAGGAGCCCGAACAAGTTATGGATTTAGGAGAAGTTGATAAAAAGGTAACGAATCAATCATTTACCTTTAATTTTATTATGATATCAGTCAAATTGATTTTTATTTTTTAATTTTTTTTTTATTAATTAATGACAATTTTTAAAATGAAGTGGTATAACCTCAAACTTCAGTAGCAAACAAATCAAAGAAACCGTCACATTATGAAAACAACCAGGTAAGTCCTTAAGGAAGAAATTGAAGTGTAACTGATGTATTAGAGTACAAGTACACTAGTTTTGAAAACTGACAGGTAAAAATGACACTTGACAAATGACGCTAACCGGAAACTTTACCAGCTTATTCCTTTCCGGAAAGTTTCTGCGTGTCCAACCCATGTATGGGCTAAACTAACTCAAAGAGGCACAACTTTTATTAAATGTAACATTTTTCCGTACAACCACAAGCACCGTTTGACATAATAAACCAGATTTTTGAGTTTAGGTTAATGGTGGAAATGTGACGTTAACTGTCATTTGTCAAATGTCATGTCTAGAACCACTCTGAAACGCTTCGCGATTTGCGTCGAACATCGAAGATGCTTCTCGCTGTATCGATATCTAACGATGGCCTACTTTAACACGCGCCCGGCCAGATATTGCGGCACATCGATTCCATCCCGAATCGAGTGCTCGTTCAGAAGTATCGAGCATAGTAGGCCCAAAGATTTTCCAAAGTAGTCATGCAAAGTAGTCATTCTAATTACACCATCGTATTCTACGTCAAGATTAGAAAATAAACTTGAACTCTACCAACCCAAGGAGCAAGCGGGATTCCGATCTGGGTTCGGAACAAACGACCACTTGCAAAGCATCAAAACCCTCATAGAAAAAACAGTGGAATACAACAGACCACTAATCCTCCTGTTTATAGACTTCCATAAAGCTTTTGACACCATTGAACTGAAAGCTATAATGGACGCCCTAACAAGTTGTATAGACTATAGATATGCAACACTTATTCACAATATATACAAAAATGCTACCATGACTATTAAACTACACGAAGCCACCAACCGCATAAAAATCGGCAGAGGGGTGAGACAGGGGGATACCATGTCTCCTAAACTATTCATAACTGTCTTAGAACATGCTTTTAAAAAACTTAACTGGGATAATAAAGGAATAAACATCGATGGTGAAAAACTTAACCATCTCCGCTTTGCAGATGACATAGTCCTAACAACAGACTGTCTAAGAGAGGCGAAACAGATGCTAAGAGAGTTAGAGGAAGCATGTTCTGAAGTTGGTCTAAAAATGAACTTCACTAAGACCAAGATCATGACAAACCTTGTCATGAGCGAGACAATAAACATCGGAAATAATGAAATCGAGCAAGTTGACAAATACATATATTTAGGTCACGAAATCCGAATATCAAGGGACAACCAGACATGTGAACTGCATAGACGGATTGGCCTTGGATGGGCGGCCTATGGGAGGCTGAAAGATATCCTTACGGGTGACATTCCTACTTGCCAGAAAAGAAAAGTATTCGACCAGTGTGTTCTGCCGGTGTTCACTTATGGCGCAGAGACCCTGACTTTAACAACAGTATCGGCGAGGAAACTCAGAGTCACACAACGCAAAATGGAAAGAGCAATGCTTGGGCTGAGCCTGAAGGACCATATCACAAACCAAGAACTGCGCAGAAGATCCGGAGTGTCGGACATTATTCAGCGTATAACCTCACTGAAGTGGAGCTGGGCTGGACACGTGGGCAGACAGGGAAATGACAGATGGACAAAAAGGTTGCTAGAATGGAGACCACGTACCGATAAGCGCAACAGAGGAAGACCGCCTACACGTTGGACCGACGACCTAAAGAGAATGGCAAACAACTGGATCCAAGCGAGCCAGGACAGACAGGGGTGGAGGTCCATGAGGGAGGCCTATGTTCAGCAGTGGACGTCGAGGGCTGATTGATTGATTGATTGATTCTACGTCAAAAAGTGCCCTAATAAGGTAACATTTCCAAAAACATTTCAATCTTCCTTAAGGACTTAAGGCAAAGTTAATAATGCAGTGTTGCCAATTTCCCGGAAAACTGCAAATGATAAACTAATTTCAAAACCGGATATGAATATGGCATTGAATTCCCTTCAACTTTTCCCATTTAACCGATACTGTATCTGTTACGATAACGGGGATATCCCCATACATGCATCACCAATTTGTACCACACTGTATTGTAGAGTTTAGTTGATATTTTTTCAAAATTTGCCATTTTCCTTCTCTTAGATCTGTTCGCAGAACGAATCTCCAACTAATCATCAGAGGAATATGTCCGGCTATTGGCCGTTACCTTTAAAATGTCAATGTCACGTGAGCATTCGACCAATAATAGCCGACAATTTCCGATTTTCAGTTGGAAACCAGTTTACGAGATAATTGAATCCAAGACCCGAAACTAAGCCACCCCAACTTAAAAATGGTCTTGAAAATTGTATTTGTGAGCAGGTTTCATAGTTTTGAGATAAATTGAAAGACTTTAGTCTTGAAAATTGACTTTGAAATGGTGAAAAGTGACTTGAGAGGCTTTAAACCTGACTTTATTTTAACAGACGATTTTGTCGCTGACTGTCTTTTCAAACTGTCAGTTCAAATTTTGGCAGCACTTTTCTTCCTGACTGTACCGAATTTTGTGATTTTTTTTTAGGTTATTGGATAGGAAATTTAATGAGGATTCCAAAAATGTGCTTAAAACTGTCATTTTCTTATTCCAAGTGGGTTTTACAGGCGATTTTGTCCTTAACTGTCCTTTCAAACTATGTTTCTAGCAGTTCAAATTTTTACACTGTTTTTCTAACTATACTACTTACTATTGACTATACTCAATTTTTAGTGTTTTTCTAGGTTAGTAGATAGGAAATTTAATGAGGATTGAAAAAATATGCTTAAATCAGTCATTTTCTAACTCCAAGTAGGTTTGACAAGCGATTTGGACCCTGACTGTCCTTTCAAACTGTGTTTCTGGCAGTTCAAACTTTTCTCCTTGACTTTAACTGATTTTGTAGTGTTTTTTACGTCATTAGATAGGAAATTTAATTAGGATTCCGAAAATGTGCTTAAAACGATCATTTTCTCACTCCAAGTGGGTTTTACAGGCGATTTTGCCCCTGACTGTCCTTTCAAACTGTGTTTCTGGCAGTTTAAATTTTTACACTGCTTTTTTCACTGACTGTAACACTGTCCCCCACTTAAAGCTGATCGTCCCGATCCGCTTCATCTAGTCCCTGGTATTTCTTGAGTCTGTCCAGATGGACAATTTTCCGCTTGTCTTTGGGGCTGCGTTGGACTCTGTACACGACGTCGTTTAACCTTCTTACCACATTGTAAGGTCCCTCCCAGTGTCGTTGCCATCTTTGACTTAATCCTTTGCTCCTCCTGGGTTGAAACATCTACACAGCATCACCTTCCTTATAATTGCCTCCAGCTGGTCTGTGGTCCAGTCTCATCTTCATACGGTCGTTGTTTGGTTTCATTTTCTCTCTCTCTCAAGTTCCTGAATTGTGCCCTTCTGTAACGAACACTGGTCACATCGTTTGCACCATTTCTTAACGTCCTTTCTGAAGTTAATCCAGTAAAATCGATCTCTTATTCTAGCCAAAGTCTGGTTTACTCCATGTAGTCCACCATCATGTACTTCTCGCAGCACATTCTCTTTGCAGCAATTGGGCACTGTTGTTTGGTAAACAAAGCGTTTTCCGTCTGGACTTTCCCATTTACGAGTAATTAAGTCATGTAGCAGTCGAAGCGAATTCCACTACAACCAGTAACCCCTTACTGTTGCTCCATATCTGGAAATCTGTTGCCAATCCGGTTTCAAATCCTTTTCCAACCATCTTCTGATTACTTTCAAATCAGAGTCTGAGCGCTGTCCTTTTATTATGTCTTCCTTAGAAACGCTGCTCTTCATTCTTTTTGTAGCCTCTTTATCTGTCACCTTCGCGATTTGACCAATCCTCCAACCATCATGAATTTGTCCTTTCCGGTACCTTAAGTCACTATCAAAAGCTTAACGATCCTCTGCATATCGCGGTAAATGTCCCTCCGGATTCTTCATTTCCTGCTCCTGGTTACGCCAGTTCTGTGGGGTCGGTAAACGAGACTGCTGTCTGTAATTCCAGCGGTAATGTCCTTTACGTCCACAATTATAACACGTAATGTTTCTTTTAGCAGAGGAATTACGGTGATTTGTTCTGATGTGATAATTTCGTCGGCACTGCGGGTTTGGAGAACAAGACCGCTCTCTGCAATTCCTTCTATAGTGTCCATTTCCTGATGCTGCCATTTGTTGCACTAATTGGCCAACCATTGATTTAATTTCATTTATTAATGTATCAACATGATCGGCTGGCGGTACTCTCTCCTCTTGAATAGTCTCTGGCTTTAAGTCATTGCAGCATCTGTTGCTTCCTTTGAACATCTTCAGCATTTTCTTTACCTCCGGATCCCTTCTACAAAATACTGTGCTACAAATTCTTCTTGGATTTCATCCGGGACGGCTGGGTAAGCCAGATGCACAAGGCGACGAATTTCGGCTTCAAACTCTTGTAAATTTTCACCAGTTTTCTGCTGTCTTGCCTTTAATTGTGTTTGATACACTCCTTTCCTATGCTGATCCCCATAACGACGTTCTAATGCAGCTACTAATGCTTCATAGTTGCTTTGTTGGGCGATAGGCAGAGTCTGTAACAGCTCCAGTGCAGGTCCTCGTAGTGCTACAGCCATTTCCTCGTTACTCCATCGATTTGCATTTGCAGCGGCCTCAAATTGGAGTTGGTACGTTGCCCATGAAGTTTGACCGTCGTATGTGGGAGGCTTGGTGATCACTGTAGAGCTGGCTCCTCTGCTGTCAATTTTCCGCTCCAAGTCGCCTAACTTTATCTCGACATCATTCTGAATTTTATTGAGACGATGGGTTACATACTCTTGGATTTCTGTCTTGGTCCCCGCTAAAATGTTCAATATTTCTACGTTACGCTTTTCTTGCCGCTCTCTATCTTCTTGACGCATTTCTATATCTTGTTGTCGCATTCTTTCTTGTTCTTCCTTGTCTTGTTGTCGAATCCTTTCTTGTTCTTCAAAACACTCCGTACAATAATTAATTCAGCTACTAAAAACCCTACTACAATTCGAACATCGAAGAAGCTTCCAGGTGTGTCGCGTTCTAACTGTGGCCTACTTTAAAACGCGCCCGGCCTGATATTGCGGCGCATCGGATCCATCCCGAATCGAGTGCTCGTTCGGAAGTATCGAGCATAGTAGGCCCAAACCGTAACAATATGTTGGACTTAACGGTGTTGTCAGATCAGTCGGAACTAACACCAACTTTTGATTTTCAAATGGAACACTTTGTTTTTAATCTCGTTTTTGAATTTCTCGCTAAAAAACTGGTCTCTAAGTTCTCTGAAGGCAGAGTTTAGCATTAATATGGATTTCATCAAGTGCGGTCCTGGTAAATTTGTTCTTTAAAACTGACTGGTCTAAGGACTATTAATGCTTTAATTTTATATATATATAGGCCGGTTTAGAACGTCTTTCGACGTTGTCCGACACCTAATTTCCAGCCTCTTCGGTCTTCACAATCTTCAGGTGTTAGATTTCTCTCACTCATGCATTTATGCATGGTTTTCTGCCACTCCTGTTTTGGCCTTCCTCGTTTTCTTCTGCCTGTTGGTTGCCAATGAAGTACTCTTTTAGGCCATCGGGTATTTGACATTCTTTCCACGTGTCCGTACCACGTAAGTTGCTTGTTTTCGATATCCTGTGTTATTGCGTCTTCTATTCCCATCCGTTGTTTTATGATGTCTTATTCTTTCTCTTCGTGAAATGCGCATCGATCTCCTAATTGCATCCATTTCAACTGCCTCAACTCTTTTCTTGTGTCTATCTGAAATTCTCCAGGTTTCTGATCCATATAGGAAGGTGCTTTTAACCATTGTCTCATAGATATTAAATTTCCGCTTCTTGGTTATTTCTTTGCTCCATAGGATTCCATTCAGAGCTCCGATTACTTTTTTGGCTTTGACTATTCGCTTTCCGATTTCTTTTACATCTGTTCCTGTGTTGTCGAATGTAATGCCCAGATATTCATATTCCTGACACTGAAGGATTTCTTGGCCATTGTCCAGTTCCAAATTTCCGTCCTGAGTTCCCACACATAGATACTTTGTCTTGGCTATGTTGACTGTTAAGCCCCATTCTCTGTATTCCTCTATTAGCTTTCGCATCATGTACTGCACATCCTCTTTATCATTGGCTACTATGACTTGGTCGTCTGCGAACTGTAGGGTAAACAAGCAACTATCATCAATTTCTATTCCCATTCCTTGGACCTTTCTTTTCCAGTTTTTTAGTGCCATCGCTATGTATATTTTAAAAAGAGTGGGAGAGACACAGCATCCTTGACGCAATCCTTTATTCACCATAAGCTCTTCAGTGACACATTTGCCTACCCTAATTCTTGATTTTGATTCCGTATATAGTTCTTTAAGGGCTGTTTCGTAGGTGTGATTAATGTTGGATTGCTCTAAGACCCTCCATAGTTTTGATACTGGGACTGTATCGTAGGCTTTTTGTAGGTCAACAAATGCTAGGTGCGTTTCCAAGTTTCTAGCACTTCTCTTCTCTATAACTTGTTTTAGAGTAAACACGTTGCACATGCTTTAATTTTAAAAGAAAAAATAGTAAAAGGTCAGGGCAGTACTATTTCTTTTTATAAATACCATTTTCGCACAAACAGACGAGAAGAACAAAAAAAATACGTTAACAAACATGTTTTTTCGGTAATTTCATCAGGTCGTCGCATGCATTCGAGAATTGTGCAAGTTACATTCTGGCAGTTTTGAGCTTGAACGAAGTGCCTCGTCTACGTCAATGAACATGGGAATGGGCAAACGGCCACCTAGAGGACATTCCTTAGGGAGCTATTCGGGTCCTCCACCGAAAATGTTCCGAGGAGGAAGGGGCGCTAGTCCTAGAGGTGGTAAGTTATATTGTTTTTGTACTCCCTACGTATTGGTTAATACTTTAACAAATAACGGATAAGTAGGCACAGTCTAATCCTAACTGTGAGATATGAAATAGACCAATAATGTCCGTTTGCACAAGCCGCCTATTATGGTTCATTTTTTTTCCGTCGCGGTTACGTCATCAAGTGCTCCGCCATATTGAAATTTACGCACGTCGTTTATTACAAGCTAGGCTATCCATCTTTTTAATCATCTGTTTGGACGTTGCCATATTGACAAATTCCTCCTTTAAACCTCAAAATATGTATCATTCATTAAGCATTTATAAATGAAAATGAGAAAACTACAACATTCTAAGAATCTCACATGTTTTGCATGCAATAAGTGCTTTTTTTTTCTCGAAATCTGTATCAATCAATCAATCAACTTAAAGTCATTGACAGAGCCCTGAAAACACATACGAAAACAGCAAAAAAAGAACCTATATAATTATTACACTACACATACAATAGGAATTACACATAATTACACCTTACAAATTATTAAAATAAAAACAAAACAAAAAGGCAGTTACCCTGTATAAGAGAGGAGAAAGAGGATCAAAAACACAAACAGTGCTGCTTGGTCAATTTATGGCAGAACAAGGCGCCTTAAGAACTTAGAGTAGAATTGGTCCAGAGAATAGTACAGTCAAGCAAAAACCTCTCAGCCTCACGCCTAAATCCATGCGCAGATGGCTGGCCTCTCACGTGGAGAGGAAGGTGATTGAAAAGTCTCTTGCCACCGTAAATAAGCGACGACCTAATCTTCTCCGTGTGAGGAATGTTGTAGCGCTTTTCTAGCGGATTTCCTCGGTTACGTTGCCTCGGGCGCCACCTTCGTTATTTATAGTGGCTGAAGGTCCACTTTACGGTACCTGGTTAGCCTTTAGACAGCTGAAGAAAAGTTCCAAAGGGTTCGGGAAGTAAACAAAATTAAAACAACTGTTTCCTCTAAATGCACTGTATTGCGGCTCTCTGTACTTACAGTAAATACTTACGGTAACGGATACCTAATGAAACGAAAGTTACCTTGTTCGGTGATGCGGGGAAAGCGTGTAACGGTAATGAAAACTAGCTACGGACCCTTCACTACTGTTTAGCCTGATTACTGTAGATTATGACTGTCTGTGACACGGTGTAAGTACGGCGGTACGGTACGGTTATGTAAAACTGACTACTCGGCGCCGGAATTTGTTCCAAAATCCCAAAGAGGCCCAATTACATGACCAGCGGTGTTCCCGTCACACGACCTAACCTCTAGGTGCCGCCCCGATTCCCCGGGGTTCGACAAATAGAGCCTCCGTTGCACACTGTTTCCCCAGAATTATGCAACAGAGGTTTCAAGTCTCGTGACGTTGCCAGTCACACAGCTGCTAATCCCTCCGTTATTCCAAACCCGTTTACTACTCCGTTTCCCCGGAGCCAAGCAAACGAGCTACAGGATTCACCGTTCCCGCTTGCTGCACCGTTTCCCCGGTGTCAAACAAACACGAACAGGACCAGAAGGATTACCTAACTGTTTTCAAAATAAAGTAACTGTAGCCGGCGCCGTCTTACCAGAAATACCCTCAAACGGAAAACCACGGAAAGATATTGTAAATGCCCCAAACGGAAATCCCCGGAAAATTACTGAAAATGCCCCAATTTACAGTTTGTTAAAATAACTACAGGGAGGATACCATGTTCAATGAAGAAGGGTCTAAGAAGAGGCCCTGTATCCAACACGACATAAGCACCTCAATGCTTGCTTCTGCAGGAGAAACACGGAATTGAAGCGGCTTCGAGAACAAACTCCCCAGAAAGCTATGCCGTAGCGGAGATGGCAGTCAATCAGTGCATAGTATGCACCCCTAGCTACATGATAATCCAGATTGCCAGAGATCACCCTCAATGCATGGCAACCAGTCTAGAGCACAAACCGTCCACATGCTCAGCGAATCGAAGCGAGTCGTCAATAATCAGACCAAGAAACTTGCTCACTTCAGGGGCGCACCCTCAACAAAAATCTCCTGCAATGAGCATCCAAAATGTAGGTCTTACTGATATTTAATGACAGTAAGTTGGAATTGCACCAATGTTTGATTAGGGAGAGGTCCCCATCAGTAGTGGCAGTCAATGAATCGGCGCTCTTGCCGCTCCAAAGAATGGTCGCGTCATCAGCGAAAACAGTGAATTGTCCGTTAATAGGGAGCGAAACAATATCATTGACAGTATATCAAGAACAGCAAAGGTCCAAGAACAGAGCCCTGAGGGACACCCGAAGTCAACATCAACTCTCCAGAACCATGGCTCCCGATGAAGACCTGGCTCCGGCCGGACAAGACATACCGAATGAGGTTAAGCCACCTGACCCTTTTTAGGGCTTAAGCCGTATCCATTACCCACTGTCTTCACAAAACCACTCCCGAGGGAACCCACCAACCTCCACATCTCCTAAAAATTCCCGGGGAAAGCTAAACCCTGTTTTTCTTTTTCCTATTCTCTTTTTTCCCTTTCTTTTTTATCTTTTATTTCCCTTTTTTTTAAATTCCTTTTTGTTTATTTTGCCTCTTTTTTTTGTTTTTTTCCCCTTTTTTTCCATTTTTTATCTTTTTTTCTGTGTTATTTTTACCCCTTTTTTTCCTTTTTTTCCCATTTTAACAACATAATTCTCTATCTCTTTTTTCCAGTTTCCCATATTGTACATATCACCAATATAATCTTAACCTATACAAATTTTATACATATTTTTTTCCTTTTTTCCCATTTTTACAACATAATTTTCTATCTCTTCTTTTTTTACAGTTTTCCATATTGTACATATAACCAATATAATATTAACCTATACAAATTTTATACATATTTTTAACAGTTCAAACAAATACTTAATCCTTTTAATACACGTATAAACCAATTCTTAGTCCTTTTACCTTAATACTTTAACTACCTTAACAATTATTTACACATGTCCGACCACCCTCGTCGTCTCGCCCCAGATCCACGATACCCGGTTCTCCTCACCCACTCAACATCGCCCATTCACTCGCCTCCAGTCTCTCTGAAACCCTTTCTCTCCCCTCCCTAATCGTAGTTCGTATTTCGTACCTTCAAATCTAGCTTATTCCTGTACACAGGACAGCTTCTATCCGACGCCTTGTGACATCTGTCCTTTCTAAAAACTCCCATTTTCCTACAGTTCGGACAATCCCAATCCCCCCCTTCCTTACAATCCCTAACCTCATGCGCACCCCCACATTTATTACAGCATTCTCTCTCCACACACCTTACACCCGTGTGGCCGAACTTGCTGCACCTATAGCACACTGCCAGGTCAGCAAATTCTTCCACAAAATACCCAATCATACCAACCGTAACCCTTCTTTTCGAGATGAGGAGCCTGAAGGTTTCCCCTCTTAGCTCCACCACCACGTTTTCCACTCCCTCTCCCCTGCAAAGTCTCCTGAAGAGTACCCTTGCCCCTCTCATACACTCCTCGTACTCTGTTTCACCCCACAAATCCTTGTTTTCCCCGAACATAGCCTCCAAAATCTCTTCGTCCTTAAAACCCTTTTCCACCCCAATAATTTTCAATTTTGGGGTTTATTGCCCCGTTTTCCCCAACCCTAACTTCCCTATTTTCTTATAGTACCTGTTTTGCCTTCTCCATGTCCTTATCACTCACAAAAGTTACTACGACCTTGCCGTCCTTCACCTCCTTAACCACCCTGACAACCGATACCCCTGCTTTCTTAATCAAGCCTTTGACCTCCCTCACCAGTTCCTGCCCTTTTTTCCCTATCCTTTCTACTGCTAAGGACCATTTTTCTTCTCCCCCTTTTGGCGGCATTTTCCAACCTACTTTTGTTTCCGCATTTCCTCTTTTTTCTCTGCCCAAAGCCTCTGCGAAAGTTTTCTTTCTCTCCATTTTGCTCCACCCTTCGTTATCTTCGGCCCTGTACCCTCCCACGCTTGATCCCTCGTCTCCAGACGTATCCCTAACTGTTATTGTCCTTAACTCCTCTTTCTCTTGCCCCTTAGTCCCCCCCTTAATTTGCTTAAACCCCTTCCCTACCCTTACTACACTTGCCCTATCTTAATTTTCCACCCCTACCCGCCCCACTAACTCCATTTTCCCCTGAAATCCCTCCAACAATTTACCCAACTTGTCCAAGTCCAACCCCGCACTCCCCTTATTCCTAAGTTCTTCCAGCTCCCGTTCTCTTTTCTCGAGCTCCTTCTCCAGTTTGCCAATGTCCCTATCATAAACCTCACGCATCATTTCCATTTTCTCCCTCTATTTCTCGCTATCCTTTTCTAATTCTAACACCCTTTTTTCCATACATCCATACCTGAGGAGAACCTCAACCAAGACCGGACAAGACAGAGCGAAACCACAGCAAAGGAACGGCCCGGAAGCCATTTCAAGCTTCCAAAGCAAGATCTGGTGGTCTACGCAGTCGAACGCCTTCGACAAGTCGCAAAATACCGAGTTCATGCGACCGTACAGATCCTGAAGAAAAGAAAAAATAGCATCTTTCGTGCCCATCGCTGGCCGGAAGCCAAACTGAGATGGGCTGAGAAGCTCATGATGCTCCAGAAACGACATCATGTATAATTCATCGGTCCGTTTATTACTGCAACAAACAATACACCAGGTTCACATCTGCTCGTGGAAGATGTGGCAACATAGGGCACAGTCCCAACTGACAGTCGGCTAAACGTTCTATGGGAGATTGTTCCCATTGGATTGAAGTGAGCGAGAGAATGACAGGGATGGCGCATGACGTTGATGTCATGTGGACTTGCCTGGGGCGTGTTGCCCATTGACCGATAAAGGGTGTTTCGTCCCGGGAGCTGTCTTTGGACTCGTCAGTAAGGCTTGACAGATCCGTGCCTTATACACACGATTGAAGATGACTTGTAACTGCTATATGTAGTTAAATCGTGACAGACGATGCGGATTTGATGTTAGCATTTTGATGCGTGGTGCCATCTGTGTGAACGTGTGCGAAGTGAGGACACAGTTCTAAACAACATTTTGAGGTTGGACTTTCAACTTGAAACGTATCGCACCGCACGTCTGTTTCGTGGGGGCCATTTTGTGTCGCTAAGAAACTACGTTTCTTGAAACGATGTTCAGAGAAATTTGAAGTTGACGACCGAATTCCGCAGCCGGTCGAGTGGAAATGTGGGGCCTCTAAGTGGAAACGTCGATTCCTAAAGGTCTACGGGGAATTGTTTTGTGCGGTGCACTTCCAAGAGGCGGAAAGGGTGAAAACCTAGGTCAAGACCACGTGGATGTGACAGTGACGGTTATAGTTTCCACGAGGAATGACTATATCTTTCACTCGGATCGTGCCCTTAAGGCGATATTTAGTCTTATTTATGCAAGCGGGAGAGATGAGAGTTTCTCAGACGCACGCAAGTGCTTCTTCCGCGGAACTTATGTAATCGTGTATCGCGTAATCGCGTTGTTAAACTGGCTGAACGTCTCACTGACGAGTGGCCATCGTAACCATAACACACACACACACATTTTGAGGTTAAGAATTTTAAAAAGTGCTAAAACAGCAACAACTACATACAGAAGAAATAAAAACTTAGTCTAGGGTTGTTTAAGTTTATTAATTAGTGTTGTTATTGCGTAACCTTCGTAGAATTTAAGATTTTTCTCACCAAACTGGAAAACTTGCAACACTTGGTGGTAAACAAAAACGGAACGTTCCAATCAAACTTTGGCTTGGGAACAACAATCACATTCAATTTAACACATTATCTGGAAAGAACATCACAGATAGGTGCATTCAAACGAGTCGTTAACAGCCCAATACCAACGTTTCAAGAATTATTCCTTTAAATTTGCAAGAAAGTAAAGGCAATGTGTGTATTCTGGAGACTTATTAGATCCTTGCAGTTTTGTGATGATCCTAAAGCAGTGTTTTCAACTTATAACAGAATTGTTGGTGTTTTAAGAATTTCCTTTTGTAACTTGTTACTCAGCAGCATTAAATACATATCAATTTGGTTTTGTTGTGTGATTTATTTAACATGTTTTTTCAATTTCATGTTCAATTTATTGTAAGAGCAGTACCTCAGTAAAAGAAACTGACACAACAGATTTTATTTGTATATTTCATAATGTGTAAATAATACAATTAAAATAGTAATTTACCGTACTATCTGATGTAAAAGTATTTAACAGTAGCACCATCTGCTTCTAGCTTTATAGTCAGAGAAGATATGGCAAAATTTATAAGGGCTAATTCTGCAAAATAATGGCATTTGATCAAATTTACATATTAAGTAACATATCTTTCTAATATTACCTGAAACTTACTAGAAATTTGTTTTTTAACACTCTGCATATGGATTTTGACAACACCATTATAACCATAGCTTCAAACACCTTTTGTTCAGAGTCTTTTAGAGCCATTGATAATGGTTCTTTTTAAATTTGGACCCTTTCAAAGCCAGATAAGCAAACTCCAGATTAGGCAAATAAAACTACCTGAAACATAAGCTATTTAGTATTAGCAGCTCATTAATACCTCTACCAGAGTCCTTTTTATATTATTAGGTAAATCATCTTGTCAGCTTCTGCTAAATACACCTTTTCTCTATATCCATGTTCCTTCGAGAACCACTGGCTTGAATAAACTTGGTTTTTGTAGTGTTCTTGTAAAAACTCTTCTTGGGAGTAAGTAAATATATGGGCTGTTTCATTGTGACAGTGTTTTCTATTAGAAAAGGCGTCCTTTTCTGTTCCACAAACTCTAGTTCCTTCAGATTGTTTCACTGGCCCTGTTGATAGTTATTACGCACAGGGACTCAATTGACCCCCGACATAAAAGGTTTCTTATTTTGTTTAGTGTAGTAGACCTTCTTTAAGGCAATGATACGTAAAATAACGTTTTACACACAACTGGCTTTGTATAGGAAAGTTTGCTTTGTGATGGGCTCGTTAGTAGTTATTTACGTAACAAGGGCTGAAAGAACAAGATTACGCACAAAGCCAAAACTGACCCGCCATACGAAGCAGAAGGTTTTTTATTTTGTTAAGTGCAGTAGACCTTCCCTCAAGCAATGATACGTAAAATAACGTTTTACTCACAACTGGCTCTGTATAGAAAACTTGTATTTACGTGCTCAGTAATGGTTATTTACGTATCAAGGGTTGAAAGATCAAGATTACGCACGAGGACTCAATTGACCCCCGACACAAAAGGTTTCTTATTTTGTTTAGTGTAGTGGATCTTCCCTCAAGCAATGATACGTACAATAACGTTTTACTAACAACTGGCTCTGTATAGGAAAGTTGCTTTGTGATCGGATCATTAGTAGTTATTTACGTAACAAGGGCTGAAAGAACAAGATTACGCACTGGGTCAAGTGTGTATTTATTTTGTATGGTATACCAAGTCTTATCAAGTATTATCAACGTGCATAAGTCGCCATATTGAATTTTTCCTGTAACTCTGTTACCTTAAGGAGAAAAATTCTGGAAAAATGAGATTAGAAGCCTTTAAGGCCACTGACTAATT
This sequence comes from Ips typographus, assembly GCF_016097725.1. Taxonomy (NCBI): domain Eukaryota; kingdom Metazoa; phylum Arthropoda; class Insecta; order Coleoptera; family Curculionidae; genus Ips; species Ips typographus. Next base: position 1,769,783 of record NC_138430.1, on the reverse strand, counting down.
GCACTTAATTTTAAAATAGCCACTTCTGTATGAAATTTTTGAAAAATGTTTCAAGTTTGGTTAAAAGTCTTATCAACGTGCATAAGTCGCCATATTGATTTTTTCCTGTAACTCTGTTACCTTAAGGAGATAAATTCTGGAAAAAATGAGGTTAGAAGCCTTTAAGGCCATTGATCAACTGCCCTTAATTTCAGAATTTTCACTCCTAAACAAATTTTTTGAAAAATGTTTGAATTTTGATTAACGTGGTGGGTGGTATACCTATATTATTATCTTCTTGAGTAATAACTATCATTACGTGCTCGTTGAATAATATACTATTATCAATATTCCGCTGTTTAGAAGAAGTATTTAATTTTTATTTTAGGTGGATATGGAGGTCGTGGAGGCTATGGCGGAGGTGGAGGCTATGGCGCAGGTGGAGGTTATGGTGGCCGCGGTTACGGACGTGGTGGTGGTGGTTATGGATTCCGCGGCAACAACAGAGGTGGCTACGGTGGCTTCCAAGGAGGAAGCGGATATTAAGCGTGGACATGTTGAGTTTTAAATTAACTTAACTTATTACTTATTAGTTTTAGTACAATCTTATAAAAATAACGATTATGTTTTTTAAGTGAATATAAGTTTAAATTGTGTATTTTTTAGCTTTTTGCCAAAAAAATGTTTTAGTGTTTTCTTTAATTTTTAACGCCTTACCCACCGTCGAATTTAGTTAAGTATTCTCTTTTGACCACCCTGTATAGTGCCAAGAAAATTACCCAGTAAACTGTGCTAAAAACAAAATGGCGCTAAAAGTGACACTGACAGTACATTTCTTGAAGTTGATCCACTTTGATTAACGATAACTCTGTTATTTGTAAAGCTACAGGGTGGCTCTTTTTACCGATTTGTTGCCCCGAATATCCTCTTTTGACGACCCTGTAGAGTGCCACAACACTTGCCAAGAAAACTGTGCTAGAAACAAAATGGCGCCTAAAGTGACACTTGACAGCACGTTTCTTGAAGTTGACCCAATTTGATCAACGATAACTCGCTTATTTGTAAAGCTACAGGGTGGTTCTTTTTACTGATTTGTAGTCCCAAGTGTCTTCTTTTGATCGCTCTGTATAGTGCCAAAACCATTGCCCAGGAAATTGTGCTAGAAACAAAATGGCGCTACAAGTGACATTGACAGTAAATTTCTAAATCTTGACCCAATTTGATCAACGATAACTCGGATATTTGAAGAGCTACAGGGTGGTTCTTTTCACTGTTTAGTAGCCCAAAGAGTTCTCTTTTGACCACCCTGTACAGTGCCAAGAAAACTGCTCTAAAAACAAAATGGCGTTAAAAGTGACATTGACAGTAAACTTCTAGAAATTGATTCACTTTGATGAACAATAACTCGGGTGTTTGAAGAGCTACAGGGTGGTTCTTTTTACTCTGTTTAGTAGCCCAAAGAGTTCTCTTTTGACCACACTGTACAGTGCCAAGAAAACTGCACTAGAAACAAAATGGCGCCTAAAGTGACACTGACAGTGCATTTCTTGAAGTTGATCCACTTTGATTAACGATAACTCGGTTATTTTTAAAGCTACAGGGTAATTCTTTTTACTGATTTGTAGTCCCAAGTGTCTTCTTTCGATCACCCTGTATAGTGCCAAAACCATTGCCCTGGAAATTGTGCTAGAAACAAAATGGCGCTAAAAGTGACATTGACAGTAAATTTCTAAATCTTGACCCAATTTGATCAAGGATAACTCGGATATTTAAAGAGCTACAGGGTGGTTCTTTTTACTGTTTAGTTGCCTAAAGAGTTCTCTTTTGACCACCCTGTACAGTGCCAAGAAAACTGCACTAGAAACAAAATGGCGCCTAAAGTGACACTGACAGTGCATTCCTTGAAGTTGACCCACTTTGATCAACGATAACTCTGTTATTTGTAAAGCTACAGGGTGGCTCTTTTTACCGATTTGTTGCCCCGAATATCCTCTTTTGACGACCCTGTAGAGTGCCAAAACACCTGCCAAGAAAACTGTGCTAGAAACAAAATGGCGCCTAAAGTGACACTGACAGTACATTTCTTGAAGTTGATCCACTTTGATTAACGATAACTCGCTTATTTGTAAAGCTACAGGGTGGTTCTTTTTACTGATTTGTAGTCCCAAGTGTCTTCTTTCGATCACCCTGTATAGTGCCAAAACCATTGCCCAGGAAATTGTGCTAGAAACAAAATGGCGCTAAAAGTGACATTGACCATAAAGTTGTAGAACTTGATCCAATTTGATCAACGATAACTCGGTGGTTTGAAGTACAGGGTAGTTCTTTTTACTGATTGTAGCCCCAAGTGTTTTCTTTTGACCACTCTGTACAGTGCCAAGAAAATTTCCCAGAAAATTGTAATAAAAACAAAATGGCGCTAAAAATAACATTGACAGTAAACTTCTAGAAATTGATTCACTTTGATGAACAACAACTCGGTTATTTGTAAAGCTACAGGGTGGTTCTTTTTACCGATTTGTAGCCCCAATTTTGCCTTTGTTGTCACAGAAGTATAATAAAAAATATCGTTCATAATACGTCCAAAAGTAGGTTCGAATCGGAAGGCCAACAATCGGTCATAGGCGGACGGAAAAACCCTTATTTTTGTACTCCTAATGAGATGTACTATTTTGTGCTTTGACACAGTTTTTAAAAAATATCTCCTTTATATATTTTTTGCCCTTTAGGGCAAAAGTAACTTAATACAATATTGTAGAGGATAAAATTTCCTAAAACTTTCCTTTTATACAATTTTTTGTAGTTTTCCTAAATAACCGAGTTACGCTTAGTTAAACTTGTTGAGAATCTTTTAAAGCATTTTTCGTGCTCTAACACAGTTTTTTGGGAATATTTTTCTTAGGAGGCCCTTTAGGGCAAAAGTAACTTAATAAAATATTGTAGAGGATAAAATTCCCTAAAACTTTACTTTTATACAATTTTCTGGAGTTTTTCTAAATAACCGAGTTCAGCTTAGTTAAACTTGTTGAGAATCTTTTAAAGCATTTTTCGTGCTCTAACACAGTTTTTAGGAAATATTTTTCTTAGGAGGCCCTTTAGGGCAAAAGTGACTTAATAAAATATTGTAGAGGATAAAATTCCCTAAAACTTTCCTTTTATACAATTTTTTGTAGTTTTTCTAAATAACCGAGTTACGCTTAGTTAAATTTGTTGAGAATCTTTTAAAGCATTTTTCGTGCTCTAACACAGTTTTTAGGAAATATTTTTCTTAGGAGGCCCTTTAGGGCAAAAGTGACTTAATAAAATATTGTAGAGGATAAAATTCCCTAAAACTTTCCTTTTATACAATTTTCTGTAGTTTTTCTAAATAACCGAGTTACGCTTTGTTCAACTTGTTGAGAATCTTTTAAAGCATTTTTTGTGTTCTAACACAGTTTTTAGGGAATATTTTTCTTAGGAGGCCCTTTAAGGCAAAAGTGACTTAATAAAATATTGTAGAGGATAAAATTCCCTAAAACTTTCCTTTTATACAATTTTTTGTAGTTTTTTTAAATAACCGAGTTACGCTTAGTTAAACTTGTTGAGAATCTTTTAAAGCATTTTTTGTGCTCTAACACAGTTTTAAGGGAATATTTTTCTTAGGAGGCCCTTTAGGGCAAAAGTTACTTAATAAAGTATTGTAGAGGATAAAATTCCCTAAAACTTTCCTTTTATACAATTTTCTGTAGTTTTTCTAAATAACCGAGTTACGCTTAGTTAAACTTGTTGAGAATCTTTTAAAGCATTTTTTGTGCTCTAACACAGTTTTTTGGGAATATTTTTCTTAGGAGGCCCTTTAGGGCAAAAGTAACTTAATAAAATATTGTAGAGGATAAAATTCCCTAAAACTTTACTTTTATACAATTTTCTGGAGTTTTTCTAAATAACCGAGTTACGCTTAGTTAAACTTGTTGAGAATCTTTTAAAGCATTTTTCGTGCTCTAACACAGTTTTTAGGAAATATTTTTCTTAGGAGGCCCTTTAGGGCAAAAGTGACTTAATAAAATATTGTAGAGGATAAAATTCCCTAAAACTTTCCTTTTATACAATTTTCTGTAGTTTTTCTAAATAACCGAGTTCAGCTTAGTTAAACTTGTTGAGAATCTTTTAAAGCATTTTTCGTGCTCTTACACAGTTTTTTGGGAATATTTTTCTTAGGAGGCCCTTTAGGGCAAAAGTGACTTAATAAAGTATTGTAGAGGATAAAATTCCCTAAAACTTTCCTTTTATACAATTTTCTGTAGTTTTTCTAAATAACCGAGTTCAGCTTAGTTAAACTTATTGAGAATCTTTTAAAGCATTTTTCGTGCTCTAACACAGTTTTTAGGGACTATTTTTCTTAGGAGGCCCTTTAGGGCAAAAGTAACTTAATATAATATTGTAGAGGATAAAATTCCCTAAAACTTTCCTTTTATACAATTTTCTGTAGTTTTTCTAAATAACCGAGTTCAGCTTAGTTAAACTTATTGAGAATCTTTTAAAGCATTTTTCGTGCTCTAACACAGTTTTAAGGGACTATTTTTCTTAGGAGGCCCTTTAGGGCAAAAGTAACTTAATATAATATTGTAGAGGATAAAATTCCCTAAAACTTTCCTTTTATACAATTTTTTGTAGTTTTTTTAAATAACCGAGTTACGCTTAGTTAAACTTGTTGAGAATCTTTTAAAGCATTTTTTGTGCTCTAACACAGTTTTAAGGGACTATTTTTCTTAGGAGGCCCTTTAGGGCAAAAGTAACTTAATATAATATTGTAGAGGATAAAATTCCCTAAAACTTTCCGTTTATACAATTTTCTGTAGTTTTTCTAAATATCCGAGTTACGCTTAGTTAAACTTGTTGAGAATCTTTTAAAGCATTTTTCGTGCTCTAACACAGTTTTTAGGGAATATTTTTTTTAGGAGGCCCTTTAGGGCAAAAGTGACTTAATAAAGTATTGTAGAGGATCAAATTCCCTAAAACTTTCCTTTTATACAATTTTTTGTAGTTTTTCTAAATAACCGAGTTAAGCTTAGTTCAACTTGTTGAGAATCTTTTAAAGCATTTTTCGTGCTCTAACACAGTTTTTAGGGAATATTTTTCTTAGGAGGCCCTTTAGGGCAAAAGTGACTTAATAAAGTATTGTAGAGGATAAAATTCCCTAAAACTTTCCTTTTATACAATTTTCTGTAGTTTTTCTAAATAACCGAGTTCAGCTTAGTTAAACTTGTTGAGAATCTTTTAAAGCATTTTTCGTGCTCTAACACAGTTTTAAGGGACTATTTTTCTTAGGAGGCCCTTTAGGGCAAAAGTAACTTAATATAATATTGTAGAGGATAAAATTCCCTAAAACTTTCCTTTTATACAATTTTCTGTAGTTTTTCTAAATAACCGAGTTCAGCTTAGTTAAACTTGTTGAGAATCTTTTAAAGCATTTTTCGTGCTCTAACACAGTTTTAAGGGACTATTTTTCTTAGGAGGCCCTTTAGGGCAAAAGTAACTTAATATAATATTGTAGAGGATAAAATTCCCTAAAACTTTCCTTTTATACAATTTTCTGTAGTTTTTCTAAATAACCGAGTTCAGCTTAGTTCAACTTGTTGAGAATCTTTTAAAGCATTTTTCGTGCTCTAACACAGTTTTTAGGGAATATTTTTTTTAGGAGGCCCTTTAGGGCAAAAGTAACTTAATATAATATTGTAGAGGATAAAATTCCCTAAAACTTTCCTTTTATACAATTTTCTGTAGTTTTTCTAAATAACCGAGTTCAGCTTAGTTCAACTTGTTGAGAATCTTTTAAAGCATTTTTCGTGCTCTAACACAGTTTTTAGGGAATATTTTTCTTAGGAGGCCCTTTAGGGCAAAAGTAACTTAATATAATATTGTAGAGGATAAAATTCCCTAAAACTTTCCTTTTATACAATTTTTTGTAGTTTTTCTAAATAACCGAGTTCAGCTTAGTTCAACTTGTTGAGAATCTTTTAAAGCATTTTTCGTGCTCTAACACAGTTTTTAGGGAATATTTTTCTTAGGAGGCCCTTTAGGGCAAAAGTAACTTAATATAATATTGTAGAGGATAAAATTCCCTAAAACTTTCCTTTTATACAATTTTCTGTAGTTTTTCTAAATAACCGAGTTCAGCTTAGTTCAACTTGTTGAGAATCTTTTAAAGCATTTTTCGTGCTCTAACACAGTTTTTAGGGAATATTTTTCTTAGGAGGCCCTTTAGGGCAAAAGTAACTTAATATAATATTGTAGAGGATAAAATTCCCTAAAACTTTCCTTTTATACAATTTTCTGTAGTTTTTCTAAATAACCGAGTTCAGCTTAGTTCAACTTGTTGAGAATCTTTTAAAGCATTTTTCGTGCTCTAACACAGTTTTTAGGGAATATTTTTTTTAGGAGGCCCTTTAGGGCAAAAGTAACTTAATATAATATTGTAGAGGATAAAATTCCCTAAAACTTTCCTTTTATACAATTTTTTGTAGTTTTTCTAAATAACCGAGTTAAGCTTAGTTCAACTTGTTGAGAATCTTTTAAAGCATTTTTCGTGCTCTAACACAGTTTTTAGGGAATATTTTTTTTAGGAGGCCCTTTAGGGCAAAAGTGACTTAATAAAATATTGTAGAGGATAAAATTCCCTAAAACTTTCCTTTTATACAATTTTCTGTAGTTTTTCTAAATAACCGAGTTCAGCTTAGTTAAACTTGTTGAGAATCTTTTAAAGCATTTTTCGTGCTCTTACACAGTTTTTAGGGAATATTTTTCTTAGGAGGCCCTTTAGGGCAAAAGTGACTTAATAAAGTATTGTAGAGGATAAAATTCCCTAAAACTTTCCTTTTATACAATTTTCTGTAGTTTTTCTAAATAACCGAGTTCAGCTTAGTTAAACTTGTTGAGAATCTTTTAAAGCATTTTTCGTGCTCTTACACAGTTTTTAGAGAATATTTTTCTTAGGAGGCCCTTTAGGGCAAAAGTGACTTAATAAAATGTTGTAGAGGATAAAATTCCCTAAAACTTTCCTTTTATACAATTTTCTGTAGTTTTTCTAAATAACCGAGTTAAGCTTAGTTCAACTTGTTGAGAATCTTTTAAAGCATTTTTCGTGCTCTAACACAGTTTTTAGGGAATATTTTTTTTAGGAGGCCCTTTAGGGCAAAAGTGACTTAATAAAGTATTGTAGAGGATAAAATTCCCTAAAACTTTCCTTTTATACAATTTTCTGTAGTTTTTCTAAATAACCGAGTTCAGCTTAGTTAAACTTGTTGAGAATCTTTTAAAGCATTTTTCGTGCTCTAACACAGTTTTAAGGGACTATTTTTCTTAGGAGGCCCTTTAGGGCAAAAGTAACTTAATATAATATTGTAGATAAAATTCCCTAAAACTTTCCTTTTATACAATTTTCTGTAGTTTTTCTAAATAACCGAGTTCAGCTTAGTTCAACTTGTTGAGAATCTTTTAAAGCATTTTTCGTGCTCTAACACAGTTTTTAGGGAATATTTTTTTTAGGAGGCCCTTTAGGGCAAAAGTAACTTAATATAATATTGTAGAGGATAAAATTCCCTAAAACTTTCCTTTTATACAATTTTTTGTAGTTTTTCTAAATAACCGAGTTAAGCTTAGTTCAACTTGTTGAGAATCTTTTAAAGCATTTTTCGTGCTCTAACACAGTTTTAAGGGACTATTTTTCTTAGGAGGCCCTTTAGGGCAAAAGTAACTTAATATAATATTGTAGAGGATAAAATTCCCTAAAACTTTCCTTTTATACAATTTTCTGTAGTTTTTCTAAATAACCGAGTTCAGCTTAGTTCAACTTGTTGAGAATCTTTTAAAGCATTTTTCGTGCTCTAACACAGTTTTTAGGGAATATTTTTCTTAGGAGGCCCTTTAGGGCAAAAGTAACTTAATATAATATTGTAGAGGATAAAATTCCCTAAAACTTTCCTTTTATACAATTTTCTGTAGTTTTTCTAAATAACCGAGTTCAGCTTAGTTCAACTTGTTGAGAATCTTTTAAAGCATTTTTCGTGCTCTAACACAGTTTTTAGGGAATATTTTTTTTAGGAGGCCCTTTAGGGCAAAAGTAACTTAATATAATATTGTAGAGGATAAAATTCCCTAAAACTTTCCTTTTATACAATTTTTTGTAGTTTTTCTAAATAACCGAGTTAAGCTTAGTTCAACTTGTTGAGAATCTTTTAAAGCATTTTTCGTGCTCTAACACAGTTTTTAGGGAATATTTTTTTTAGCAGGCCCTTTAGGGCAAAAGTGACTTAATAAAATGTTGTAGAGGATAAAATTCCCTAAAACTTTCCTTTTATACAATTTTTTGTAGTTTTCCTAAATAACCGAGTTACGCTTAATTAAACTTGTTGAGAATCTTTTAAAGCATTTTTCGTGCTCTAACACAGTTTTTAGGAAATATTTTTCTTAGGAGGCCCTTTAGGGCAAAAGTGACTTAATATAATATTGTAGAGGATAAAATTCCCTAAAACTTTCCTTTTTTACAATTTTCTGTAGTTTTTCTAAATAACCGAGTTCAGCTTAGTTAAACTTGTTGAGAATCTTTTAAAGCATTTTTCGTGCTCTTACACAGTTTTTAGGGAATATTTTTCTTAGGAGGCCCTTTAGGGCAAAAGTAACTTAATAAAATATTGTAGAGGATAAAATTTCCTAAAGCTTTCCTTTTATACAATTTTTTGTAGTTTTTCTAAATAACCGAGTTCAGCTTAGTTAAACTTGTTGAGAATCTTTTAAAGCATTTTTCGTGCTCTAACACAGTTTTAAGGGACTATTTTTCTTAGGAGGCCCTTTAGGGCAAAAGTAACTTAATATAATATTGTAGAGGATAAAATTCCCTAAAACTTTCCTTTTATACAATTTTTTGTAGTTTTTCTAAATAACCGAGTTACGCTTAGTTAAACTTGTTGAGAATCTTTTAAAGCATTTTTCGTGCTCTAACACAGTTTTTAGGAAATATTTTTCTTAGGAGGCCCTTTAGGGCAAAAGTGGCTTAGTAAAATATTGTAGAGGATAAAATTCCCTAAAGCTTTCCTTTTATACAATTTTTCATTTTCTGCACACAGCTGCTGTCAGAAAACACAATACTGGTGGTTCTCTACCAGACTCTCTGCTTAGCCTTTTGTCCTAAAAATGAAAAGATGGCCTCTTCGACACTGTACTTCACGGTACATTTTATGAAACACCCATCTCCGTGGGTGATCTCCGACCCCATCGACGGATAAAATTACTAAACAGCCACCAGAGGGTTTTTGTCGGAGCTTTGTTGTCTTTGTAAGAAACGGCCTGTTCGTTTTATTATGATCTTTGCTCTCATAAAGTTTGCCTGAAAGTGCGTTGAATTCAGTATCCCAAACCACTCATTCGTCCCTAAACACCTTATGGAAGTTGATCTGCGATTGGTATTGAAAATTCCCTTAAAACTACCTGCCTTTACCCTTCAAGCAATTTTAGGTAAGCTTGAGTGTGCTGTCTTCTTATTGGTTGGGCATTTCAAAAAGGTGTATACGTATTTGAATTGGAACAGGTAGAATGGACAAATCAGTGGTAACTGTAATATAATTGGACAGTTCCTTGGGCAACACCATTTTTGTCTTTAGTTTGGCAATTCAGAAATAGTTGTAGTTTTTGTTTTGACAATCCAAACTGATCAAGAAAGCTTCAGGCAGCATTTTTGACTACCCAAATACATCCACAAGCTTTCTGTCTTTAATTTGACAATTCAGGAACACTAAAATGCTTGTAGCTCTAGTTTTGACAATCAAAACTTGTCAAGAAAGCTTCAGGGTAGCATTTTTGACTACTCAAATACATCGACAAGCTTTCTGTCTTTAATTTGACAATTCAGGAACACTAAAATGCTTGTAGCTCTGGTTTTGACAATCCAAACTTGTTAAGAAAGCTTCAGGTAGCATTTTTGACTACTCAAATACACCAACAAGCTTTCTGTCTTTAATTTGACAATTCAGGAACACTAAAATGCTTGTAGCTCTGGTTTTGACAATCCAAACTTGTTAAGAAAGCTTCAGGTAGCATTTTTGACTACTCAAATACACCAACAAGCTTTCTGTCTTTAATTTGACAATTCAGGAACACTAAAATGCTTGTAGCTCTGGTTTTGACAATCCAAACTTGTTAAGAAAGCTTCAGGTAGCATTTTTGACTACTCAAATACACCAACAAGCTTTCTGTCTTTAATTTGACAATTCAGGAACACTAAAATCTTGTAGCTCTGGTTTTGACAATCCAAACTGATTAAGAAAGCTTCAGGTAGCATTTTTGACTACTCAAATACATCCACAAGCTTTCTGCTTTTAATTTGACAATTTAAGAACAGTAAAATGCTTGTAGCTCTGGTTTTGACAATCAAAACTTGTCAAGAAAGCTTCAGGTAGTATTTTTTTACTACTCAAAGACATCGACAAGCTTTCTGTCTTTAATTTGACAATTCAGGAACACTAAAATGCTTGTAGCTCTGGTTTTGACAATCCAAACTTGTTAAGAAAGCTTCAGGTAGCATTTTTGACTACTCAAATACATCCACAAGCTTTCTGTCTTCAATTTGACAATTCAGGAACACTAAAATGCTTGTAGCTCTGGTTTTGACAATCCAAACTTGTTAAGAAAGCTTCAGGTAGCATTTTTGACTACTCAAATACATCGACAAGCTTTCTGTCTTTAATTTGACAATTCAGGAACACTAAAATGCTTGTAGCTCTGGTTTTGACAATCCAAACTGGTCAAGAAAGCTTCAGGTAGCATTTTTGACTACTCAAATACATCGACAAGCTTTCTGTCTTTAATTTGACAATTCAGGAACACTAAAATCTTGTAGCTCTGGTTTTGACAATCCAAACTGATTAAGAAAGCTTCAGGTAGCATTTTTGACTACTCAAATACATCCACAAGCTTTCTGCTTTTAATTTGACAATTTAAGAACAGTAAAATGCTTGTAGCTCTGGTTTTGACAATCAAAACTTGTCAAGAAAGCTTCAGGTAGTATTTTTTTACTACTCAAAGACATCGACAAGCTTTCTGTCTTTAAGTTAACGATTTAGGATCAATAAAATGGTTGTTTTACAAGCAAAACTCTTCAAGAAGGCTTCAGACAGCATTTTTGTCTCCTCAAAGACAACAAAAAGTATTCTCTGACCTCACCTATCAATTCAAACTCATCCAGAAAGCTTTAGGTAGCATTTTTGACTACTCAAAGACATCGACACCCTTTCAATCTTTAATTTGACAATTTCGTCACAGGAAAATGCTTGTTTGACAATCAAAACTCTTGAAGAAGGCTGCAACAGCATTTTTGCATAAGCAATTAGCATTCTGACACAAACGCAACATTCTAAAGACATTAAAATTGCTTCCTGTCTTTGTTTTGACATTCCAAAGCATTCAGACAGCATCCTTTACTATTCAAAAACAACAAAATAACGTCTATTTTTAATTTGACAATTTACAAACATTAATTGCTTACAGATTTTGTTTTGACAATCTAAAGTTTTCAGGCAGCATTTTTGACTATTCAAAGACATCTAGAAGCATTCGGACATCAATTTGACAGTTTAAAGGTATTAAAAATGCTTGCAGATTTTATTTAAAAGACCATACAGTCTTTTTGACTATTCAAAGACATCAGGAAACGTTCTGTCTTTAATTTAATGATAAAGAAACAGCAAAAATTCTTCCAGTTGGTATTTTGACAATATAAATAGCCTTCCTAAAGGCTTCAGAAGGCATTATTGACTGTTAAAGACAGAAGGAGACTTTTTGTACTCAATTTTGACACTTTGAAGACATTCAACTTGATTGATGACGATTTGACTTCTTCGAGTCACTAGAAATGATGATCTTTTGACAATCCATACCTCTCACGACAAAAAAGACATTGAAAAGAACTTTGACAACCCAAACACGTCAAGACATCTCTAGACAGCATTTTTGACTATTGACACTTTTGAGACGTCAAAAATGCCTCTAGAAATGTTGCGACAATCCAAGTAACCCAGGCAATCTTTGGACAGCATTTTTGACTATTCACAGACACCGAGAAGTATATTCTAGTTGCAATTTGACACTCTATATTGCGCTGATGTAATTAAGGGCATCAGTGGTGTGCGACTCGTCAACTGTCAAGTCAACTGTCGACTGTCAAATTGTTGTGTCTACACCATTTGATCATTTTTCTTTTCTTTCAAACCTTAAAAATAAATGAACAACAATTTTAACGTACTTAACCATGTTTTTATCAAAGTTTCACACTTGTGAGTAACAAACTACATGTCTAACCCTTTAGAAGTACCTATGTACGAAACTTATTAATAATATTTACAGTACATCTGTCTTTTAATATACTTCAGCAGGACATTATTCTAATATAGCTTCAGTTTCATCTGTCCTGCTGATCTGGTTTGATCTGTTCTGAATCATCAAGCTTGTTAAGATCATTGTCTGAGTCTTCAGCAGTAGCTTTTTCCTCCAAAGAATTTTCACTTTTTTGTGCAGATTTTTGCTCATCATTTTTGCTCTTCATCGAAGGTTCACTAGACGCAGTGTCAGTGTTAACTTTGCCAGTCTGATTTTCCGTATTCGCCTCAGAGTCTTCCTCCAGTTCCTCGTCTTCTTCAATAATACTGATATCTCTTACCGATGGTCTGTGCGATCTTCTCCACTGTTCCGGTTCCACAGCAAATTTGGTTTTTCGCAACAATTTACTGCCTAATACGGTTACCAATGCAGCTCCTATGGTGGTTGTGATCATAATGGATAGAATGCACACCGTAATAATTTGTTTTGCATAGGTATGCTCCTTTGTGTTAGGATCACTTACGTGAGACAATGCAATCGGTGCCAATGCAGCCTGAAACAAAATATATATCGCTTTGACTTGCATCATATTTTACTGTAAGTTATTAAGAAGACACTTAACAACAAAAGTATAATTATTCCTATGTTCAAGGAAGGGCAGAAGACGCACCCAGACAACTACTGCTCATCACAAGCATATGAAACTCTTTGAAGAACAGAGAGAAGAAGAACAAGGTTCAAGACAAAACAGATCCACTAGCGACGCCATATTCATTATCAAACAACATGACTAAAGTAAAGACAGGAGACACATATACGGAAGAGATACCGACACCAGGAGGCATCAGACAAGGTGACAGCCTTAGCCCATTTCTCTCTTCAGTCTCTTAGTGGAGAGAATTCTAGAGGAAGTATCATCACTAAATATGGGACAGAATAAACGAATCAGCATGGTATGCTGTGCCGATGATGCAGCTATGCAGGAAACGGAGGAGGATCTACAGAGACAACTACACTAATACTGCCAGGTCAGCCAAGCAATGAACATGACCATATCTAGAGAAAAAAACGAAAAGCATAACCTTTGCTAAAGATCCCGCAAGATGTAAGCTGGTAGTTCAGGACAAAATCATCGAGCAAGTATCACAATTCAAATATTTGGATAGTAGAGGACCTAAGAAGCCAGATCAACAAAGGATAGCAAGATCAGCATCTATAAGACTTGTATCAGGCCAATCATGACATACGGAAAAGAAACCAAGAATGCTTCGAGTAGCCGAAATGAAAACGCTCAGGACTATAATGGGAAAAACAAGAATAGACCGAATTAGGAACACTGACATTAGGGAACAATGTGGGGTGCCCCATGAGAGGGAGAAGGAGGTTTACAAGTTGTGGGTCGACGCCAGTGTTGCAGAGAACTTTACGGAGGTAGAAAATATGGGATGGGAGAATAGAAGAGGGAGTGTAGCGAATGGACAAGGGGTGTATGAAGTGGTAACAGACAGCCGGATAGCCTGCACAGAGTGGTTGAGAGAGTGAGAGTAAGGGAGAACGAGAAGATCAAGGCGGCAGACTGAGGTTGGTGTGGAGGACCTCGGGGATCGCAATCTGTAGGATAGAGCAATGGATCACGAGTGGCTGGGTCAGAAAAGTGTACGAGGTGTGTAAGGAGATTGGAAGGGATACGTTGCTGTTAACCTTCAAGGGGGCACAACTCCTCAGAGGGGAAATAGAGAGAAGACTGGTGCACGTGCCGAAAGGATGCGATAGGGACGACAGGATGAGGGTGAGAGGAGTCATGCGCGAAAGGGGAATCTTGTGGAGCTCTGTCCAGCTTAAGGGGGGTAAGATGAATCCAGCTTAAGGGGTTAAAGTAATCAACGATTAGAGGGAGAGAGTTATGAGGAATAGCCGGTCAGCCAGAAACTTCATTCGGTATGTCACTAGAGAGTTAAAGGCCATAACGGTGAATGGTATTCCCATCAAGAACTTAAGATACGCTGAGGATACAACGATCTGAGCAGATAACATTGAAGAACTACAAGCCATCGTATATGATAGTGAGCAGACCACCCCACAAAAACGAAGAACTTTACATCGACAGTAGTCATATTGAGAGGGTGACTAAGTTCAAATATTTGAACGACAAATGGGACAACGACGATGTTGCTTCACTGTTCGAATCACCTTTTGCGTTAAGAGTGAAAACACTGATCACTAAAGGTCCAAAGGATAGACCCCTTAGAAATGTGGATCCTGAGAAGACTACTTAAGATTTCCTATCTAGAAAATGTCACCAACGAACAACTGCTAGACATCGTAAGACAATGGAAAACGTCCTACCTAGAACAACATCTCTCAGGTCCTAAGTACAATTTGTAAATTAGTATTATTTAAAATTCATAAAATTAAAGCAGATATCAGAAGATTGGGAAACGAGCGACAAACAATAACAGATTTCGTCCCTAAACCGTTTCCGTAAGGCAGACGGTCACAAGACTCCGTCTCGTGCCACATAATGTAGTCGTCCCGAATTCTGCAACCCGCACTGGGAATAGTAATTCATTTCTAAATTATAATGATCCAAAAGAGCTTTACAATTTAAACGTGACAATACAGTCTATACTAGAGGTTACCTGCACCGTTGCTTTAGGCATCCAAGCTATAGCACAAAACAGTTTTTCCTTCAAATTCAGTCCGCATCCAATGCCGGTCACTAAAGTTGTAAGTATCCGTACTATCACTCCCAATATAAGAATTCCAATTCCAATTAGAACAACAACACCATGAAGCTCTTCGAATCGCATCTGAGCACCGGTAATACCAAACAGCACCTTTAAGGAAACAATATAATAGTAATTTTCTGGACATCTTTGGTTTAACTGTTAATTTACTGGTTCTACAATCATCCAAAATATCCCGAAAGCGGTCGATGCTGGATTATTTTCAATGTCCCATCCTTGTTTCGTCCAGAAAACTAAGGAGACGAAAGCTGTTACGACTGCCCCCAACGGTCCAGCACCACCATAACCTAAATGTTCGCTAAAGTAGATTGCTGCCATTCCCGTGGCCAGAAGCATCAGCACCCTAAAGGGAACCTGCAAACGATTTCATTAAACGACTATATTTTGTGGTTGAAGTTGAGTACCAAAAATTTGTCGTTTCTCTCCGGCACGTAACGTAGCAGCAGTCCGAAAAGGACACCAAATCCGAAACCACCAAATATGGAAACCGGACCTTGTAACACCAGCGAAGTGACGGAACTGTGAATGAATATCACACTTTTGATGATTCCAAATGCCGCAATTGATGTGGCGTCATCAATGCTTGCCACAGCAATGATCAACGTGGGAATTCCTTTTGCCACTCCATATCCTTTGGTTCGTAACCTGAAATATAGTTATTTACCCAACAAGTGTGGAAAAGTAGTGCAGACTGGATTAACTATGCTGTGGAAAAGTAGTGCAGACTGGGTTAACTATGCTGTGGAGAAGTAGTGCAGACTGGGTTAGCTATGCTGTGGAAAAGTAGTGTAGACTGGGTTAACTATGCTGTGGAAAAGTAGTGTAGACTGGGTTAACTATGCTGTGGAAAAGTAGTGTAGACTGGGTTAACTATGCTGTGGAAAAGTAGTGTAGACTGGGTTAACTATGCTGTGGAAAAGTAGTGTAGACTGGGTTAACTATGCTGTGGAAAAGTAGTGCAGACTGGGTTAACTATGCTGTGGAAAAGTAGTGCGGACTGGGTTAACTATGCTGTGGAAAAGTAGTGTAGACTGGGTTAACTATGCTGTGGAAAAGTAGTGTAGACTGGGTTAACTATGCTGTGGAAAAGTAGTGCAGACTGGGTTAACTATGCTGTGGAAAAGTAGTGCGGACTGGGTTAACTATGCTGTGGAAAAGTAGTGTAGACTGGGTTAACTATGCTGTGGAAAAGTAGTGTAGACTGGGTTAACTATGCTGTGGAAAAGTAGTGTAGACTGGGTTAACTATGCTGTGGAAAAGTAGTGTAGACTGGGTTAACTATGCTGTGGAAAAGTAGTGCAGACTGGGTTAACTATGCTGTGGAAAAGTAGTGCGGACTGGGTTAACTATGCTGTGGAAAAGTAGTGTAGACTGGGTTAACTATGCTGTGGAAAAGTAGTGTAGACTGGGTTAACTATGCTGTGGAAAAGTAGTGCAGACTGGGTTAACTATGCTGTGGAAAAGTAGTGCGGACTGGGTTAACTATGCTGTGGAAAACCTTGCCTTAGTGATCAAATTCGTTGGTCTTAATCAGAGAGTGAAAAACGTAGCCTTACAATGGATTTTAGGTCCTAATTGTACAAGGTTAAGGTAGCATTAGGTTAATTAAATTCCAATCCCAAGTCATTAAAAAATATGCTTAACTTTATAAAATTAACATTAAACTTAGATTAACCGTACTATAGAAAAATAAACCTTAATAAGATCTTAAGGAGACTGATAAAGGGACAAATTTACATAGTCTAGCTAACCTTAGCTTAACTTTACCGTTTTTGAGTTATTTAGGAAAAACTGGTGTGGTGCAACAAATGTTTAAATCAGTTGAAATTGTGGTCTGATATTTGAACACGGTTTAAAAGACAGTCAAAAAAAATCGCCTGAAAAAACCACTTGGAGTGAGAAAATGATTGTTTTAAGCACATTTTTGGGATCCTCATTAAATTTCCTATCTGATAACCTAAAAAAATAATACAAAATGGGGTACAGTCAAGGAGAAAAGCGGTGTCAAAGTTTGAACTGTCAGAAATACAGTTTAAAAGAACAGTCAGGGACAAACTTGCCTGTAAAACCCACTTGGAGTAAGAAAATGACTGTTTTAAGCACATTTTTGGAATCCTCACTAAATTTCCTATTTGATAACGTAAAAAACACTACAAAATTTGGTACAGTAAGGGAGAAAAGCGGAATCAAAATTTGAACTGCCAGAAACACAGTTTGAAAGAACAGTCAGGGACACATTTGCTTGTAAAACCCACTTGGAGTAAGAAAATGACTGTTTTAAGCACATTTTTAGAATCCTCATCAAATTTCCAATCCAATAACCTGTAAAAACACTAAAAAATTTTTTACAGTCAGGGAGAAAAAGCGGTATTAAAATTTGAACTGTCAGAAACACAGTTTGAAAGAACAGTCAGGGACAAAATCGCCTGTAAAAACCACTTTGAGTGGAAAAATGACTGTTTTAAGCACATTTTTGGAATCCTCATTAAATTTCCTGCCCGGGAACCTCAAAAATACTAAAAAATTTGGTACAGTCAGGGAGAAAAGCGGTATCAAAGTTTGAACTGCCAGAAACACAGTTTAAACGAACTGTCAGGGACAAAATTGCCTGTAAAACCCACTTGGAGTAAGAAAATGATTGTTTTAAGCACATTTTTGAAATTCTCATTAAATTTCCTATCTGATAACCTGAAAAAACATTTCAAAATTTGGTACAGTCAGGGAGAAAAGCGGTGTCAAAGTTTGAACTGTCAGAAACACAGTTTAAAAAACAGTCAGAGACAAATTTACTTGTAAAACCCACTTGGAGTAAGAAAATGATTGTTTTAACCACATTTTTGGAATTCTCATTAAATTTCCTATCCGACAACCTAAAAATTACTACAAAATTTGGTGCAGCCAGGGAAAAAACGGTATCAAAGTTTGAACTGTCAGAAACACAGTTTAAAAGAACTGTCAGGGACAAAATTGCCTGTAAAACCCACTTGGAGTAAGAAAATGATTGTTTTAAGCACATTTTTGAAATTCTCATTAAATTTCCTATCTGATAACCTGAAAAAACATTTCAAAATTTGGTACAGTCAGGGAGAAAAGCGGTGTCAAAGTTTGAACTGTCAGAAACACAGTTTAAAAAACAGTCAGAGACAAATTTGCTTGTAAAACCCACTTGGAGTAAGAAAATGATTGTTTTAACCACATTTTTGGAATTCTCATTAAATTTCCTATCCGACAACCTAAAAATTACTACAAAATTTGGTGCAGCCAGGGAAAAAACGGTATCAAAGTTTGAACTGTCAGAAACACAGTTTAAAAGAACTGTCAGGGACAAAATTGCCTGTAAAACCCACTTGGAGTAAGAAAATGATTGTTTTAAGCACATTTTTGAAATTCTCATTAAATTTCCTATCTGATAACCTGAAAAAACATTTCAAAATTTGGTACAGTCAGGGAGAAAAGCGGTGTCAAAGTTTGAACTGTCAGAAACACAGTTTAAAAAACAGTCAGAGACAAATTTACTTGTAAAACCCACTTGGAGTAAGAAAATGATTGTTTTAACCACATTTTTGGAATTCTCATTAAATTTCCTATCCGACAACCTAAAAATTACTACAAAATTTGGTGCAGCCAGGGAAAAAAACGGTATCAAAGTTTGAACTGTCAGAAACACAGTTTAAAAGAACAGTCAGGGACAAATTCGCCTTTAAAACCCACTTGGAGTAAGAAAATGATTGTTTTAAGCACATTTTTGAAATTCTCATTAAATTTCCTATCTGATAACCTGAAAAAACATTACAAAATTTGGTACAGTCAGGGAGAAAAGCGGTATCAAAATTTGAACTGTCAGAAACACAGTTTGAAAAAACATTCAGGGACAAATTTGCCTGTAAAACCCACTTGGAGTAAGAAAATGATTGTTTTAAGCACATTTTTGGAATCCTCATTAAATTTTCTATTCGATAACCTGAAAAAACATTACAAAATTTGGTACAGTCAAGGAGAAAAACGGTATCAAAGTTTCAGTAATTGTAAAAAAGTGACTAACATGATTTTTAAGCCTTAATTTTACAGGTCTAGTTTAACCCCGGGTTAACCAGAATTAAGACAGACATTATCCAGAATATTTCGGAATAAAGTGGAACTTTCCAGAACAATCGTGAAAATATGTACCGGTTGTCTAAAAAATTGTTTCGGTTTTCTTGAGCAAGTTTACAAGGGTCTCAATTTTACAAGGTTAAGTTAATCTTCGGTTAACTAACTTTCAGTTTATTTTTAATATCAATCAAAGGTTAAATTATACTTAATACATTATGAATTATATTGTTAATTTAAAACACGTCACGTGACCATTTGTACCTTAAAATGTGCGTCACGTGATTTAGAGTTTAAAACTAAAAAAAAAAAACCGGTCACGTGATCTTTAAAATTATAAATTTCATTATTGAAAATAGTCACGTGACCGTTCGAATAATATTTTGACCATTACAGTCACGTGCTCTACAGAATTTCGTTTTGGCATTAAAAAACGAGTCACGTGACCTTTAAAAATATATTTGATTATTGAAAATCGTCATGCGACTTTATCAACTGCAAAAAGAGTCACGTGACTCTTTAAATAATATTTTTGACACCTAAAACAGTCACGTGACCTTTAGGATTCCGTTTTTGACGTGAAAAATGATTGAAAATGGTCACGGGACCATCTGCACATGAAAAGGAGTCACGTTATTTTAAAAATCTCAGTTTTAACTGAAAAACGGTCACGTGACCTTTTAAACCGTATTTTGCCATTTACAGTGACGTGACCTTTAGGATTTCGGATTTGACGTGAAAATTGTTGAAAGTGGTCACGTGACCATTGGCACTATAAAGAAAGTAACGTGTGTCTGTAAAAATAACAGTTAAAACTGAAAAACGATCACGTGATACTTTAAATAACATTTTGACATTTACAAACTGTCACGTGACATTATAAATTCCATTTTTAATTTTAAAAGAGTCACGTGACCTTTGAGATTCGTTTTGAAGTCAAAAAAAAGAGTCACGTGAACTAAAAATTAAATTTGATTACTGAAATTCGTCACGTGTGACCATTTGCACACTAAAAGGAGTCACGTTACTTTAAAAATCTCAGTTCAAACTGAAAAGCGGTCACGTGACCCTTTAAATACCATTTTGACATTTAAAACTGTCACGTGACATTATAAATTCCATTTTTAATCTTAAAAGAGTCACGTGACCTTTCGGATTCGTTTTGAAGTCAAAAAAAAGAGTCACGTGAACTAAAAATTAAATTTGATTACTGAAATTCGTCACGTGTGACCATTTGCACACTAAAAGGAGTCACGTTACTTTAAAAATCTCAGTTCAAACTGAAAAGCGGTCACGTGACCCTTTAAATACCATTTTGACATTTAAAACTGTCACGTGACATTATGAATTCCATTTTTAATTTTAAAAGAGTCACGTGACCTTTCGGATTCGTTTTGAAGTCAAAAAAAAGAGTCACGTGAACTAAAAATTAAATTTGATTACTGAAAATCGTCACGTGTGACCATTTGCACACTAAAAGGAGTCACGTTACTTTAAAAATCTCAGTTCAAACTGAAAAGCGGTCACGTGACCCTTTAAATACCATTTTGACATTTACAAACTGTCACGTGACATTATAAATTTCATTTTTAATCTGAAAAGAGTCACGTGACCTTTGGGACCTATAAAATTAAGGCTTAAAAATCATGTTAAAGTCACTTTTTTACAATTACTGAAACTTTGATACCGTTTTTCTCCTTGACTGTACCAAATTTTGTAGTGTTTTTTGAGGTTATTGGATAGGAAATTTAATGAGGATTGGTAAGTTTTTCATTTTACTTACCTAAAAAGACATGGAACGACAACAGCCGGTGCAACCGCAGCAATTATGCTACTAAGTAAAATGGAAAAATCCCACGACATTCCCAGCAAAAACCTGGCTGATATAGCACAAATGGCAGCTTCCACAATCCAAGGAATTAAACTCAGTTTAACTACAATAAACTTTAGTCTCCACAGTGCTTTGGGATCCAGATCTAATCCAGCTCTTATTAGAATAATAACTAAAGCACCGTGCCTAAAAATATCAAATCGACTCAATTTCGTCGCAAAAACGATCGTATTGTTACAGTTTTCCAGTGGGTTTACACAAAATCAATATAACTCCACAAGGAATAATTTATTTACACTTTAAAATACCTCAAAACACTCAGTAGAATAATTAATTCAGCTACCAAAAACACTACTACAATTCCACAATTGTTCTACTCTTTAAACTGGTCCACCGCTCCGTCCCGATCCACTTCATCTAGTACCTGGTTTGAATCTGACCAGGGGGCCTATTCTTGAAAGCAGGGAACGGAATTATCAAGAGAAATGTTAATAGAATGTGACAGAAGAAGCTGACAATGGCGAGTTCCTGTCACATTCTACAGACCTTTCTCTTGATAACTCCCTTCCCTCGTTTCAAGAATATGCACCCAGATGGATCGTCGTTTAACCTTCTTACCACATTGTAGGTCCCTCCCAAACTGGTGTTAGTTTCGGTGATTTGCCTTTCTTCCTCTGAGGGTAAAACCACCAAACTTTTTCTTTCTAAGATCATAACAAGCTTCATCTTGTCGCTAGCTAGATTCAAACTTCCCTGACCAGATCATGGATGTTCAATATCTTTCTTGCAACTCGTCTTTGGCCTGTTGGAGATCTGAACACAACATCACATGGAAGTAGAGGTTCTTGACCAAACAGAACTTTGGATGGTGACAGTCCCGTTGAGTTGTGGACTGCTGCTCTATACGCCATCAAGAAGAGCGGAATACGCTGGTTTCAATCGTTCTGATGCTGATCAATCACCTTTGAGAGATGTTGCTCTGTGGTCTTATTAAATCTCTCGACCATTCCATCCGACTGAGGATGAAGCGGCGTTGTTCGGGTTTTCTAATGCCTAGCAGGTCACAGAGCCTCTGAAAGAGCTTGGACTCAAAGTTTCGTCCCTGGTCAGAGTGTAACTCCAACGGCACACCAAATCTACTGAAGACATTTTCGACGAGAATATCAGCGAATGTGCTGGCTTCTTGATTTGGAATCGCAAACACCTCAGGCCATTTGCTGAAGTAATCCATAGCAACAAGAATGTACTTGTTGCTTCTGTTGGTCTTAGGAAAAGGCCCAGCGACGTCTATGGCCAAACGTTCGAATGATTCAATTTTGTCCAAAGTCTATTTACTCCCAAATGAGCACCAGGTTTCCATTGTGCATTTCCTCCAGTACGTTGTCGACCCTTCCTCTAGGAACTACCAGCTGCTTCCTTATCTCTTTTCTACCGTCACTTTCCCAGGTTCTTTTTAGCAAACCGCCTTCAACCACAAGCCCCACTGAGCCCAAAGTGCTTTGAACGTCAGGCCTTTGCTACAAATTTCTTGCCATGTTGGTCTTGGCTCGCTTTGTTCCGTTCTCAACAACAATGACCCTATATCGCTGTCTTCTAGATGATCCTTCCTAATTTCACCAGGACTCCATTCATCATCGGTCTTCAGCTGAACCTGATTCTGACGGACACAACTCCTTCACGTTGTTCCGCTTTCTGGCAATGTTTGCATTCTTCGGCCAAAGGTCTATTATGCAGCTTTCCGGGTCGATGCTTGATGTTAAAGTTATGCTGCTGGAGTTTTCCAAGCCATCTTGCTACATGCCCTTCTGGTTGTTTCATTCCGAGGAGCCTCTTGAGGACTGCATGGTCAGTCCTTATCAAAACTGTCCACTGATTTTAGTAGCTCTTTTCTCGTTACACTGTAGGTCCTTTCTGCTTTGATAAGTGTCCTACTGAAGTACTCTATGACATGTTCTTCTCCGTTTTGGATTTGAGACAATACAGCTCCAATACCAGCATCTGTGTCTAAAATGAACTTTCCTTTTGGTTGTGGATAACTGAGGATGGGACTGAAGCAAATTGTGATGCTTTGTACTTTCTGAACGTCTGATCACATTCTTCTTCCAGGAGTAGGGTGTTTTGTCTTCGGTAAGTTGATGATGTTGGCAAATCACAAACCGTCTGTAGTAGGTGGCATGTCCTAGAAAGCTTCTCAGTTCGTGTTTATCCTTCGGTACTGGCCATTCTCTGATTGCTTGGATCTTCTTGTCGTTCACAACCGTAACACAAATCTAAGTTTTATATGTCTATTTTCGGAAATTCCCGATTTGGCAACGGTGTAAGTGACAGAGAAACATTGTTAATTGCATGCGCGAAACAAAGACAGAAAACCCGATAAAAAGTCCGGTAGGCAAAAACTTTGCGGCAATGTTGTCAGATGTCTATCTAAATTCATTGATTGGATTAGTTGCATAATTTTGTCATTGTGTGCAATAATAATGTTTCATTTTTATAAGAAATTCATCCGATTTACTGTCGCGTTGCGATAAAGAAGTAAACGTCAAAAGAAAGTAAACTCTAACCTCAAAATCAAGCAGAACGACAGAAAATGGTAAACACCGACGAAATACATTTAAGAATTTTATAGTTGAAGATTTGACAGTTTGTAGCTGTCACATAAAGCTTATCTGTCAAAACCCGTCTCATAGAGCTATAAAGTGCTGCTTGAAGTGATATTTTACTACGACTGGTTCAAAATTCAACTCAAACTAGTTTATACGTCTATAATGGATATTTTGACAGCTGTATGACAGTTGTCCATTCTAAATGCAGTTTGACAGCTGTCACGTATACTGCATCTGTTAAAACTACGCTCATAGAGCTATAAAGTGCTGCTTGAAGTGATATTTTACTACCATTGGTTCAAAATTCAACTTAAGCTAGTTTCTACGTCTACAATGGATATTTTGACAGCTGTATGACAGTTGTCTATTCTAAATGCAGTTTGACAGCTGTCACGTATACTGCATCTGTTAAAACTACGCTCATAGAGCTATAAAGTGCTGCTTGAAGTGATATTTTACTACCACTTGATCAAAATTCAACTTAAGCTAGTTTATACGTCTACAATGGATATTTTGACAGCTGAAAGACAGTTGTCTATTCTACATGCAGTTTGACAGCTGTCACGTATACTGCATCTGTTAAAACTACGCTCATAGAGCTATAAAGTGCTGCTTGAAGTGATATTTTACTACCACTGGTTCAAAATTCAACTTAAACTAGTTTATACGTCTATAATGGATATTTTGACAGCTGTATGACAGTTGTCTATTCTAAATGCAGTTTGACAGCTGTCACGTATACTGCATCTGTTAAAACCCCGCGAATAGAGCTATAAAGTGTAATTTGTTTGAATATCTTGTTACCACTGTTTTCCGCCCTAGATATGCACTTTAGAGGTTTACGGTTGACGATTTGACAGTTTTTTAGTATTGTTCTATTTAAGACAGCGGTTTGACAGCTGTCACATAAAGCGGATCAGTCAAAACCCGTCTCATAAAGCTATAAAGTGTTGCTTGAAGTGATACTTTACTACCAAAAGATCCAAAATTCAACTTAAGCTAGTTTATACGTCTATACTGGAATTTTTGACAGTTGTGACACGGTTGTCTATTCAAAATGTAGTTTGACAGCTGTCACATAGACTGCATCTGTTAACCCCTCATGGAGCTACAAAGTGTAGTTTGTTGTTTTGTTAACACTGTTATGCGCCACAGAAATACTCTTTAGAGGTTTGTGGTTGAGGATTTGACAATTATGAAGTATTGTTCAATTCAAGGCAGCAATTTGACAGCTGTCACGTAAAGCGCATCTGTCAAAACCCGTCTCATAGAGCTATAAAATGCTGCTTGGATGTTTTTTACTATTACTTGATCAAAATTGAACTTTAGCCACTTTAGACGTATATAATAGAATTTTTGACAGCTGTGACGAGGTTGTCTATTCAAAATGTAGTTTGACAGCTGTCACGTATGCTACATTTGTTAATACCCCGCTCATGGAGCTATAAAGTGTAATTTGTATGAACATTTTGTGACCACTGTTTTTGAAGATTTGACTGTTGTAAAGTATTGTCATATTCAAGGCATCGATTTGACAGCTGTCAAATAAAGCGCATCTGTCAAAAATGAGTGAGATGGATAACTCCATGACCGATGAGCTAGATAAGGATCGTGAATCATTTCGAGAGACAAGTCTCTCTCAAAGTATTCCATTATTTGATCGAAATCTTGTTCCCCAGATATTTTAAAAACTTACCTGATTTTGTTGGCAACTTCTGCAAAAGAGTCGTCCAAGTTTACAATACCGACGTTTTGCATAAAAACTCCAGTAAATAACATTCCTATTAAAGCTGGAAGAGTGGTTAGATTGGTTAGCCATCCTCCCAGATAAGCACATATGCTTAATAGAATTAGTTGGAAAAGTTTGCCGTGCGGCGGCGCTGCAGTCTCCCCTATGGGATACAATTTGTCAAAAAGTTAACCTGACAAAATCAAAATTTTCAATAATTATTTAATTTTCTTCAGTTAACAAGGCAAGAAGCGGTAGAGTGCTCCAAACTGCGGTTTTTAAAAAATCTCTATTTCGACTAAAGGTAGATCCGGTATTTGAGGAGCTACAAAAAAGTATAAATAATGAAAGTTGTAGGAAATTTCATCCTCTACAAGATTGTATTAGGGTGTTTTTGCTCTCAGGGACCTCCTTAAGCTGATTTTTAGTGATTTATATCGGAACGTCAAAAATTATTTCTAATTTACTTTGAATTTCGAGAGGGTTCAAGTCAGGAAATCCTGCTGGCCACTCCTTATATACTTGACGTTTTTAATTTAATTGATAGAGTGGGCCAAGCAGAATGGCATTGAATTAATGTTTTTTTGGGGAATGTATATTTTTCTTACGAATTATCTCTACTAATCGAATGTACCATGGTACTTACCTACAATGGAATATGTCGCAGACCATGACAGAAGTCCAATTAAAATTAAACAAACAAATCTCGAAAATTGTCTGTAAGTAGGAAAAAATGGGTAAGGACATAATTTTGGCCATGACTTAGGTTCCCATGGTGTGACATCTTCGTCTTCGTCTCGACAACTGACACAAAATTTGTACCACCAAGATCTAAGAAAAATTAAAAATGTTAGTAATTACGAGTAATAGAGTTTGATACAGGCTGTCCCATCGTGGATATAAAAAAAGCTACCGATGGGAGTTTTGAAAATTTTTTTTTTGAAACTGTCATCTGAAACGTCACAATTTGCCGTTAGAGACAACACTGCACTAAAAATAGTCAATTTGGACTAGTCCAGTTTTACAGCTGGTGATTTCGTTATTTTGACAGTTACACGGTTCCAGTTTTGACCAAGTTACAGCCTGGTTAATCCTCTTTTGACCACCCTGTATCACTCAAGTCAAACTATCACTTGAAACGTCACAATTTGACGCTAAATACAACACTGCACTAAAAATAGCCAATTTGGACTAGTCCAGTTTGACAGCTGGAAATTTCGTTATTTTGACAGTTACAGGGTTCCAGTTTTGACCAAATTACAGCCTGGCTAATCCTCTTTTGACTAGCTTGTATCACTCAAGTCAAACTGTCACTTGAAACGTCTTAATTTAACAGTAAGTCCAACATTGCGCAGAAAACATGTAATTTGGACTAGTCCACTTTGACAGCTGATAATTTCGTTATTTTGACAGTTACAGGGTTCTAGTTTTGACCAAATTACAGCCTGGTTAATAATCTTTTGACCCCCTTGTATCACTCAAGTCAAACTGTCACCTGAAATGTCACAATTTGAAAGTAAAACCAACATTGCACAGAAAACATGTAATTTCAACTAGTCCACTTTGACAGCTGATGATTTCGTTATTTTGATAGTTAGAGGGTTTGAGTTTTGACCAAATTACAGCCTGGTTAATCATCTTTTGACCACCCTGTATCACTCAAGTCAAACTGTCACCTGAAATGTCACAATTTGACAGTAAAACCAACATTGCACAGAAAACATGTAATTTCAACTAGTTCACTTTGACAGCTGATGATTTCGTTATTTTGACAGTTAGAGGGTTTGAGTTTTGACCAAATTACAGCCTGGTTAATCCTCTTTTGACCACCCTGTATCACTCAAGTCAAACTGTCACCTGAAACGTTTCAATTTGACAGTAAAACCAACATTGCACAGAAAACATGTAATTTAGACTAGTCCACTTTGACAGCTGATTATTTCGTTATTTTGACAGTTACAGGGTTCCAGTTTTGACCAAATTACAGCCTGGTTAATCCTCTTTTGATCACCCTGTATCACTCAAGTCAAAATGTCACCTGAAATGTCACAGTGTGACGCTAAAAACAACACTGCACTAAAAATAGCCAATTTGGACTAGTCCAGTTTGACAGCTGGAAATTTCGTTATTTTGACAGTTACAGGGTTCCAGTTTTGACCAAATTACAGCCTGGTTAATCCCCTTTTGACCACCCTGTATCACTCAAGTCAAACTGTCACTTGAAACGTCTCAATATGACAGTAAAACCAACATTGCACAGAAAACATGTAATTTGGACTAATCCACTTTGACAGCTGGTGATTTCGTTATTTTGACAGTTACAGGGTTCTAGTTTTGACCAAATTACAGCCTGGTTAATCCTCTTTTGACCACCCTGTATCGCTCAACTCAAATTGTCACTTGAAACGTCTCAATTTGACAGTAAATCCAACATTGCACAGAAAACATGTAATTTGGACTAGTCCAATTTGACAGCTGATGATTTCGTTATTTTGACAGTTAGAGGGTTTGAGTTTTGACCAAATTACAGCCTGGTTAATCTTCTTTTGACCACCCTGTATCACTCAACTCAAATTGTCACTTGAAACGTCTCAATTTGACAGTAAATCCAACATTGCACAGAAAACATGTAATTTGGACTAGTCCACTTTGACAGCTGATTATTTCGTTATTTTGACAGTTACAGGGTTCCAATTTTGACCAAATTACAGCCTGGTTAATTCTCTTTTGTTCACCCTGTTTCACTCAAGTCAAACTGTCACCTGAAACGTCACAGTTTGACGCTAAAGACAACACTGCACTAAAAATCGCCAATTTGGACTAGTCCAGTTTGATAGCTGATGATTTCGCAATTTTGACAGTTACAGGGTTCCAGTTTTGACCAAATTACAGCCTGGTAAATCCTCTTTTGACAACCCTGTATTATTTAGTCAAACTGTCACCTGAAACGTCACACTTTGACAGTAAAACCAACATTGCACAGAAAACATGTAATTTCAACTAGTCCACTTTGACAGCTGATGATTTCGTTATTTTGACAGCCAGAGGGTTTGAGTTTTGACCAAATTACAGCCTGGTTAATCCTCTTTTGACCACCCTGTATCACTCAACTCAAATTGTCACTTGAAACGTCTCAATTTGACAGTAAAACCAACATTGCACAGAAAACATGTAATTTGGACTAGTACACTTTGACAGCTGATAACTTCGTTATTTTGACAGTTACAATGTTCCAGTTTTGACCAAATTACAGCCTGATTAATCCTCTTTTGACTACCTTGTATCACTCATGTCAAACTGTCACTTGAAACGTCACAATTTGACGCTAAAAACAACACTGCACTAAAAATAGTCAATTTGGACTAGTCCACTTTGACAGCTAATAATTTCGTTATTTTGACAGTTACAGGGTTCCAGTTTTGACCAAATTACAGACCTTATTTTGTATTCATTTAACCAATAATTTCCGAAAAAAACAAAAAAATTCCCAAAATGTTCATAATCATACCGATTAGCACTGTTGCCATATGGTGGGCATGGATTTTCACTGCTGGAGTAGCTGCAAGTTCTGTATAATCCAGACAAAATATCTCCATTTTCTTTCTTTCCTGTAACAAATACACTGTAAATGTAATATAATTACATGCGCGAGACAAGGACAGAAAACCTAAAGAAAGTCAAAGTGGGCGAAAATGTGACAGCGACGTTGCCAAACGCCTTTTTAAATTCGTCGACTAGATTACTTATTAATTTTGTGATTGGAACACATTACATCTGTTTACTTGAGTAAAAATAGTAATTTTGGTCTGGGAATCTGTCAAATCCAACATAAACGTAACCTCAAAAATTTAACTTGTTGTTTTCTGTCTTTGTCCCACCCGTGCAATTGCCATTTAATTGACATTCCAGATCAGTTAGACATTATTAGAAGTACTGTCAAAAATAGAATTGTCTAATTTTCAATATTGCTACAGAGACGGATTGTTATTGTAGTAGTGTTAGAAACCTTTGTTAGACATATTATCTGTCAAAAATGACATGTACAGGTAGTACCTACTGTAATTTATGGTTGTTGTCTTATCCCAGAGATAGTTTCAGATGTCAAAAATGACAGTATATACTACAAATATGCCAAATTTGACAGCTTTCAGAATTTCATAAAAGAGAAAATTAAAAAACTGTTAAATGGATGCTAGTCACGTAACAATCTGCTTAAATGATGTCAAACACGTCACAACTGTCAAAATTTGTCTGGATAAGCTCAAATAAGTCTCTTTATAATACAGTGCCAAGGCTAAAAATTTACTTTCCAGTTCTGTAATAATCAATGTGACAGTTGCCACGTGACACCCTAGTAAATATCGTCCTATTATTTTATGACATCTGTTATCAAATATGTCAAAACCGTCAAAAAATGTTAATTTTACACTAGTCACGTGACGATCTGGTTAAATGATATTCTAGGGTCACGTGACAAAGCTTGTCCGAAAAAGCTCCAAGGGCAAACTATAGTCAATTTAAATGCAGTGCAGCTGACAAAATGTGTTTTCCAGTCCTGTAATGATTATTTTGACAGTTGTCACGTGTCACCCCAATAAATGGCGTTCTATTATTTTATGACATCTGTCAAATACGCCAAAATAGTCAAGAAATCCTTTGGCAGACTCACAGAGACAAATTATGGGCGAGTTCATGCTGTTTTACACCCAAAATAGCAGTTTTACAGATTGTTACTGTTAATTTGACACTAGTCACGTAACAATCTGGTTAAATGATGTTTTAAGGTCACGTGACAACTGTCAAATAGGTCGCAAGTGTCAAAGCTTGCACGCAAAAGCTCAAAGGGGCAAACTATAGTCACTTTAAATGCAGTGCAGCTGACAAAATGTGTTTTCCAGTCCTGTAATGATTATTTTGACAGTTGTCACGTGTCACCTTAATAAATGGCGTCCTATTATTTTATGACATCTGTCAAATACGTCAAAATAGTTAAAAAATGCTTTGGCAGACTCATAGAGCCAAATTATAGGCGAGTTCATGCTGTTTTACACCCAAAATACCAGTTTTACAGCTTTGTTACTGTTAATTTGACACTAGTCACGTGACAATCTGGTTAAATGATGTTCTAGGGTCACATGACAACTGTCAAATAGGTCGCAAGTGTCAAAGCTTGTCCGAAAAAGCTCCAAGGGCAAACTATAGTCACTTTAAATGCAGTGCAGCTGACAAAATGTGTTTTCCAGTCCTGTAATGATTATTGTGACAGTTGTCACATGACACCCTAATAAATGGCGTCCTATTATTTTATGACATCTGTCAAATACGTCAAAATAGTCAAAAAATGCCTTGGCAGACTCATAGAGACAAATTAGAGGCGAGTTCATGCTGTTCTACACCCAAAATACCAGTTTTACAGCTTTGTTACTCTTAATTTGACACTAGTCATGTGACAATCTGGTTAAATGATGTTCTAGGGTCACGTGACAACTGTCAAATAGGTCGCAAGTGTCAAAGCTTGTCCGAAAAAGTTCCAAGGGCAAACTATAGTCACTTTAAATGCAGTGGAGCTGACAAAAATGTGTTTTCCAGTCCTGTAATGATTATTGTGACAGTTGTCACGTGACACCCTAGAAAATGGCGTTTATTTTATGATATCTGTCAAATACGTCAGAATAGTCAAAAAATGCCTTGGCAGACTCATAGAGACAAATTATAGGCGAATGCATGCTGTTTTACACCCAAAATTCCAGTTTGACAGCTTTGTTACTGTTAATTTGACACTAGTCACGTGACGATCTGTTTAAATGATGTTCTTGGGTCACGTGACAACTGTCAAACAAGTGTCGTTTAGTAAGCTGACCGTTTTGATACCACATTACTCCGAAACCCTTAGTTTGATTTGTTCAGGTGTTGAAAATGACGGTCGTTACTATGTCAAATTTGACAGCTGTTTCTGTCACTGGGCCACCAAACAATGGCTCCATATGTCAAATCTAACTACAGCACAGTAGAGCTACTTGAGGACCTTCGGGTTTAGACCCCAGGTACTAACGACGGCCCTCCTGCACCTCCACAGTGCACACCCTGCTTTTCTGGCTCTGCAGAGTATGTCTTCTCTCCATGACAGCTTCGTATCTAGGTACTCTCTGGAAGTAGTTATCAGAGAGTTTAATCTCCGGTCGTGTTTCTTGCTTTCGCTTATGACCGTCACGCATAAATCCCTAGTCATAGGACCACGCAGACCGGCCCTCGTACCACAGCAGAGGATGACTAAATCATCCGCGTAGGCCTGTCCACCACAAGGCTCCATAGCAGAGGTGAGAGAACTCCCCCTTGTGGACAGTCACCGTGCATTTCAGCTTGGATGCTTCTTTGTGTCAGCATACATTGAATCCACCCCAGCAGGCCTTACGCCTCGTCCTGCCAAGGCTCCGCAGATGATGTTAAAGGAGGTGTTGTCAAATGCTCCCTGGTAACGATCGATCAGCCGTTCTAGAGCCTTTAGAGAGAAACTCGTGAGACTGATCGATTTTGGATCTGTGTAGTTCGACTGGTCTTTGGAATGAAAACCACCTTAACTTTCCTCCACAATGAAGGAACGTAGCTGGTCGCCAGGCACGTCCTGACAATAAACGGAGCCAAGGTGTTAAGACCATGTTGTAGCAGGGCCGCGTAGATGCCATCTCTCCCAGGTGACTTGAAAGGGGGTCTTGATAGACCAGATCAGAGTCGGGAAGATGTGTTTGAAGCAGGAGCTCCAACGCAAGTAGTTGTAAAACCTCCTCCAGGAGGAGCAAGTGCTCCGATTCCAGCTTTGGGGTCCTTGGTCGAGAGTTTGCAGAGGCGCGTTGCTGCAGGAAGTTCTTCCAGCTATCTCTTTGTGGAAAGCTACCCAATCGCTCGAAAGTTTAGTCATACAACTACTGTGTCAAATTTGACAGATTTGACAGAGTAGTTGTATGACATTGAAAATTTATTAGGGTGTCACGTGACAACTGTCACAGTAATCATAACAGGACTGGAAAACACATTTTTGTCAGCTGCACTGCATTGAAAGTGACTATAGTTTGCCCTTGGAGCTTTTGCGTGCAAGCTTTGACACTTGCGACCTATTTGACAGTTGTCACGTGACCCTAGGACATCATTTAAGCACATCGTCACGCGACTAGTGTCAAAATAACAGTAACAAAGCTGTAAAACTGGTATTTTGGGTGTAAAACACCATGAACTCGCCTATAATTTGTCTCTATGAGTGTGCCAAAGCATTTTTTGACTATTGTGACGTATGTGACAGATTTCACTAAATAATAGGACGCCATTTACTAGGGTGTCACGTGACAACTGTCAAAATAATCATAACAGGACTGGAAAACACATTTTTGTCAGCTGCACTGCATTGAAAGTGACTATAGTTTGCCCCTTTGAGCTTCTTCGGACAAACTTTGACACTTGCGACCTATTCGACAGTTGTCACGTGACCCTAGAACATCATTTAAGCAGATCGTCACGCGACTAGTGTCAAAATAACAGTAACAAAGCTGCAAAACTGGTATTTTGGGTGTAAAACAGCATGAACTCGCCCATAATTGGTCTCTATGAGTCTGCCAAAGCATTTTTTGACTATTTTGACGTATTTGACAGATTTCACTAAATAATAACACGCCATTTACTAGGGTGTCACGTGACAACTGTCAAAATAATCATAACAGGACTGGAAAACACATTTTTGTCAGCTGCACTGCATTTAAAGTGACTATAGTTTGCCCCTTTGAGCTTTTTCGGGCAAGCTTTGACACTTGCGACCTATTCGACAGTTGTCACGTGACTAGTGTCAAATTAACAGTAACAAAGCTGTAAAAATGTACTCTGTCAAATTTGACAGCTGTCAAATACTCAAAAGTCATGAAAATCAGGGAAAAACAATCTATATTTCAAACGACAGTTTTTTAGTAAGTTGACCATTTCGCAACCACACTAACTCAGAAACCTTTGGTTTGATTGACGTATTTTTTCCAGGAAAAATGACAGTACATCCTACGATTGTACCAAATGTGACAGCTGTCAAAACAAGCAACTGACAGCTCAGGCAACCAGTCCTACTTATAAAAAATGCTTTATAATACCCATCACCACAAAAAAAATGTTTCCATTTCACTTTTCCATCAAATTTTTTGGTTAAAATTGGTAAAATTGAATAATCCATTCCAAAAGCATAATAAAAAGCCCGTCACCACTAAATTTACCGGCTTGGTGTCCATAAGAAGCTGATTCTACTAGTGGACTATGCGAGTGCAAAATGCCCTTTTCCTTAGGTGAGTCTGGTCTAAAGATCTCATTTCCCTCAATAATGCTTACTCGCCGTTTAGGAATTTCTAAAACAATAAAACTCGATCAGTGTTTTTAACCGTTTTAATATTACTCACTAGTTTTGAATGGATAATGACACCCAGCATTACCTACCCGGGGAGTAATGAGCCATTACTCCACCACCGATACACAGCGAAAATCAATGTAAAATGGAGTGACGTATGGACTTGTATTTGACAGCTCTACCATCATTTTTGAAACATGGAAACATATCCAAAATAGACAGTCACAACTATTAAAAAACAACTCATGAAACTATAAAATACATAATAATATGATTTGCACTGGTTGTGTAGCTTTTAAAGAAGTTTTGCAGTTTTATAGCTTCATGGAGTAGTATTTGACAGTTTTTAAGTTTATGACAGATTGAAATATGACTCAAATAACCAGATACACGTCATGAATGTCCAATTTCTACTCGTGGACCTATCAACAAGCATTTAGTGTATGATTTACGACTGTATTAACTATAACAGTGCTTTCAAGCAGGTTTTGTAGTTTTATAGCTTTATGGACTTGTATTTGACAGTTACCACCATTGTGACAGATGGAAATATATCCAAAATTGACAGTTACACGTCACAACTACCAAAAAACAACTCATGAAACTATGGAATACATAATAATATGATTTGCACTGGTTGTGTAGCTTTTAAAGAAGCTTTGCAGTTTTATAGCTTCATGGAGTGGTATTTGACAGTTTTTAAGTTTATGACATATTGAAATATGACTCAAATAGACAGATACACGTCATGAATGTCCAATTTCTACTCGTGGACCTATCAACAAGCATTTAATGTATGATTTACGACTGTATCAACTATAACAGTGCTTTCAAGCAGGTTTTGCAGTTTTATAGCTTCATGGAGTGGTATTTGACAGTTTTTAAGTTTATGACATATTGAAATATGACTCAAATAGACAGATACACGTCATGAATGTCTAATTTCTACTCATGGACCTATCAACAAGCATTTAATGTATAATTTACGACTGTATCAACTATAACAGTGCTTTCAAGCAGGTTTTGTAGTTTTATAGCTTTATGGACTTGTATTTGACAGTTATCACCATTGTGACAGATGGAAATATATCCAAAATAGACAGTTACACGTCACAAGTGCCAAAAAACAACTTATAAAACTATAAATTCCATAATACTATGATTCACACTGATTGTATTGCTTTTAAAGGAGTTTTGCAGTTTTATAGCTTCATGGAGTGGTATTTGACAGTTTTTAAGTTTATGACAGATTGAAATATGACTCAAATAACCAGATACACGACATGAATGTCTAATTTCTACTCATGGACCTATCAACAAGCATTTAATGTATGATTTACGACTGTATTAACTATAATAGTGCTTTCAAGCAGGTTTTGTAGTTTTATAGCTTTATGGACTTGTATTTGACAGTTACCCCCATTGTGACAGATGGAAATATATCCAAAATAGACAGTTACACGTCACAACTACCCAAAAACAACCCATGAAACTATAGAATACATTATAATATGATTTGCACTGATTGTATTGCTTTTCAAGGAGTTTTGCAGTTTTATAGCTTCATGGAGTGGTATTTGACAGTTTTTAAGTTTATGACAGATTGAAATATGACTCAAATAGACAGATACACGTCATGAATGTCCAATTTCTACTCATGGACCTATCAACAAGCATTTAATGTATAATTTACGACTGTATTAACTATAACAGTGCTTTCAAGCAGGTTTTGTAGTTTTATAGCTTTATGGACCTGTATTTGACAGTTACCACCATTGTGACAGATGGAAACATATCCAAAATAGATAGTTACACGTCACAACTACCAAAAAACAACTCATGAAACTATAAAATGCATTATAATATGATTTACACTGATTTGTATAGCTTTTAGACAAATTTTGGATCTTAATAGCTTGATGGAGCGGAATTTGACGGGATTCAAGTTTATGACAGATTGTAATAAGTCAACAATAGACAGTTACACGTCACAACTTATCAAAAATCAACTCATAAAACTATAAAATGCATTATAATATGATTTACACTGATTTGTATAGCTTTTTGACAAGTTTTGGTCCTTTATAGCTTCATGGAGCGGAATTTGACAGTTTCAAGTTTATGACAGATTGAAATATACTCAAATCAAACAGATATACGTCACGACTGTTCAGTTTTCACTCATAGACATATAAACACGCATTTAATATGATTGACAACTGTATTAAGTATATCAGTGCTTTTAAGCGGGTTTTCTAGTTTTATAGGTTTATGGAGTTTTATTTGAGAGATGTGACGGAAATATATCCACAATAGCCAGTTAGAAGTCGCAACTGTCAAAAAACTCATAAAACTATAAAATGTATTATAATAGGAAACCTTCCAAGAAGGAAATTCACCGTCGTTTGTCAAGTGTCAATTGTCATTTTTATCTGTCAGTTCAGTCAACACTGACAATTTAGAGCGGAACAATTCTATCAAATGTCATTGAAACAATCATTCCATACACTTTTGTCTTGCAATATCTTACGGTGATGGGAAGGCAACATTGTGTCTGCGATGTGACAACATTATTGAACTGAATGACAACATTGACAGTTTGACATGACACCAAATGTCAAGTGTGTTAAATGCGTCATGTAACCAACAAACAAAAATTGCTCTGGCTAATCTTCTGGGAAAGTTTCGGAAGAAATACGAAATTTCCTCACCAAATGAACACTACACCTTAACCAATGAATAAGACAATATAGCAGGAAGGAGCAATACAATCAAAGAGGGAAACAAAAATGGGGGACAGTATGGCGCCGTAAACTGTCAATTACGTCGACAAAGATGGCGACTTCCGTCCCGGGTCTCTTAATGCGCAAATGGGGGATTTGCTATCTTCGGATACTGGTTCTGTTTGCTCGAATCGTTTAACACTAATGGTCTTCACTAGTTTACCGCAATTATTTTTGTTTAGTAGGACAATTGGATTCCTACTTTGTTAGAATTCAAATCACATAGGCGAGAGTTGATTGCAAAATTATACAACAGTCAAAAACAGAAAATTGCAAAATAAGTGCAGTCCACTGATTGGAATAACAAGAAGCTTGATGAATTTCATTATTGCTCTTGACACATCGCAGGAAGTCGTTTAGTTTCATTATCGCGTTGCCTAATGATCATTACACTGCCAATATTGAAGGTACCTAGTCAAAATTTTGTTTAATGCAGTCAGCAAACTATGGTATTGTAGTGAGCAATCTGATGGATTACACTCTACTATGGAAGGTCAAATTATTGAACGTTCATAGAGTATTGATGTACCGAGTAAACTTAAAATCTTTTAAACTTAAGCTGTAATTGTACAATATTGTATAAGTGTGCTAAGTGGGTTATTACTGCACGCATATCACTAGTAAATATTTTACTTTACCAGGAAAATTTGACCGGTAAATTACACACACTGTGTGTTTCTGGCAGCTCAAATTTTGACACTTTTCTCCCTGACTGTACCAAATTTTTTAGTGTCTTTTTAGGTTGTTGGATAGGAAATTTAATGGGGATTTCAAAAATGTGCTTAAAACAGTCATTTTCTTAGTCCAAGTGGGTTTTACAGGCCATTTTGTCCCTGACTGTCATTTCAAACGGTGTTTCTGGCAGTTCAAATTTTGACACCGCTTTTCTCCCTGACTGTACCAAGTTTTGTTGTGTTTTTTTTAGGTTATTGGATAGGAAATTTAATGAGGATTCCAAAAATGTGCTTAAAGCAGTCATTTTCTTACTATAAGTGGGTTTTACAGGCCATTTTGTCCCTGACTGCCCTTTCAAACTGTGTTTCTGCCAGTTCAATTTTTGACACCGCTTTTCTCCCTGACTGTACCAAATTTTTTAGTGTTTTTTTTGTGTTGTTGAATAGGAAATTTAATGAGGATTCCAAAAATGTGCTTAAAACAGTCATTTTCTTACTCCAAGTGGGTTTTACAGGCCATTTTGTCCCTGACTGCCCTTTCAAACGGTGTTTCTGGCAGTTCAAATTTTGACACCGCTTTTCTCCCTGACTGTACCAAATTTTGTTGTGTTTTTTTTAGGTTATTGGATTGGAAATTTCATGAGGATTCCAAAAATGTGCTTAAAACAGTCATTTTCTTACTCCAAGTGGGTTTTACAGGCCATTTTGTCCCTGACTGTCCTTTCAAACTGTGTTTCTGTCACTTCAAATTTTGACACAGCTTTTCTCCCTAACTGTACCAAATTTTGTTGTGTTTTTTTTAGGTAAATAAATAGGAAATTTAATGAGGATTTCAAAAATTTGCTTAAATCAGTCATTTTCTTACTCCAAGTGGGTTTTACAGGCCATTTTGCCCCTGACTGTCCTTTCAAACTGTGTTTCTGTCACTTCAAATTTTGACACCGCTTTTCTCCCTGACTGTACCAAATTTTGTTGTGTTTTTTTTAGGTAAATAAATAGGAAATTTAATGAGGATTTCAAAAATTTGCTTAAATCAGTCATTTTCTTAGTCCAAGTGGGTTTTACAGGCGATTTTGTCCCTGACTGTTCTTTCAAATCGTGTTTTTGGCAGTTCAAACTTTGACACCGCTTTTCTCCCTGACTGTACCAAATTTTGTAGTGTTTTTTTAGGTTATTAGATGGGAAATTTAATGAGGATTTCAAAAATGTGCTTAAAACAGTCATTGGGTTAGTCCAAGTGGGTTTTACAGGCGATTTTGCCCCTGACTGTCATTTGATGTTATAAAGTGTTGTTCAATCCACAGGGTGTCTCAAAAAACACCGAAAATTCCTTACTTCCTTTTATATGACAAAACCATTTAAATCATGATGAATCAAGCTGTGCAATACATAAAAGAGGAATATGGAGGAATGTTAATTAAGTGTTTTTTTTTGTGTCACCCTGTATAAATAAAAATTGTTTTTCAAAAAAAAAAACTAAAAACAAAAATCGGAGAGTGATTTGACTCGTACCCATGTGATTTTGAAAATAATTATTCACTTGGATTAAAAAATATGTTGGATTATTGAATAGGAAATTTAATGAGGATATCAAAAATGTGCTTAAATCAGTCATTTTCTTAGTCTAAATGGGTTTTACAGGCCATTTTGTCCCTGACTGTCATTTCAAACTGTGTTTCAGACAGTTCAAACTTTGACACCACTTTTCTCCCTGACTGTACAAAATTTTTTAGTGTTTTTTTAGGTTATTGGATAGGAAATTTAATGAGGATTTCAAAAATGTGCTTAAATCAGTCATTTTCTTACTCCAAGTGGGTTTTACAGGCCATTTTGTCCCTGACTCCCCTTTGAAACTGTGTTTCTGGCAGTTCAAACTTTGACACCGCTTTTCTCCCTGACTGTACCAAATTTTGTTGTGTTTTTTTTGGGTTAGTGAATAGGAAATTTAATGAGGATTCCAAAAATGTGCTTTGACTCGTATCCATGTGATTTTGAAAATAATTATTCACTTGGATTAAAAAATGTGGTAAAACAGACTTAATCCATGATTTGTAACTAAAAAGCACATCTAATTGAAGTTTAAACGAAAATAGAGTAATAAAAAAATATAATCACATTGATTACCTTTCGAAGGTTCGCTTAATGCTGGTGTAACAGTAATATTCGGCGGTGGTTCCATATTCAAACTAAATTATGGCAATCACCAGTCCAAGCACTCGCGCTAATAACCATTATACTTCTGCCGACAACGAACCAAGAGACTA
This sequence comes from Ips typographus, assembly GCF_016097725.1. NCBI lineage: Eukaryota > Metazoa > Arthropoda > Insecta > Coleoptera > Curculionidae > Ips > Ips typographus. The sequence goes on along the minus strand of NC_138430.1, from coordinate 1,730,368 downwards.
ATTCGGTTGCGAATTGCGTTTTTGACGCCAACCTACACCCTACCTTCTAAACAATAAAATTACCTATTAAAAGTGCCGTTTATAATATGATTATTCCAGACGGAAATTTGTATTAAAGTAGGTAATTTGAATGCCAATAGAGGAAGCAGCAGGGCATGTTCTAGATCGCTGTAGTGATTGCCTGGACAGGATCATGACTTTAAGACGTAGGAGTATGTAAATAGTAAAACACAACTCAAAAACACAACAAAATTTTGTACAGTCAGGGAGAAAAGCGGTGTCAAAATTTGAACTATCAGAAACACAGTTTGAAAAAACAGTCAGGAACATAATACCTTGTAAAACCCAGTTGGAGTAAGAAAATGACGGTTTTAAGCACATTTTTGGAATCCTCATTAAATCTCCTATTCAATAACCCAAAAAAAATACAACAAAATTTGGTACAGTCAGGGAGAAAAGCGGTGTCAAAGTTTGAACTACCAGAAACACAGTTTGAAAGAACAGTCAGGAACATAATAGCTTGTAAAACCCAGTTGGAGTAAGAAAATGACTGATTTAAGCACATTTTTGGAATCCTCATTAAATTTCCTATTCAATAACCCAAAAAAAATACAACAAAATTTGGTACAGTCAGGGAGAAAAGCGGTGTCAAAGTTTGAACTATCAGAAACACAGTTTGAAAGAACAGTCAGGAACATAATACCTTGTAAAACACAGTTGGAGTAAGAAAATGAGTGATTTAAGCACATTTTTGGAATCCTCATTAAATTTCCTATTCAATAACCCAAAAAAAACACAACAAAATTTGGTACAGTCAGGGAGAAAAGCGGTGTCAAAGTTTGAACTACCAGAAACACAGTTTGAAAGAACAGTCAGGAACATAATACCTTGTAAAACACAGTTGGAGTAAGAAAATGAGTGTTTTAAGCACATTTTTGGAATCCTCATTAAATCTCCTATTCAATAACCCAAAAAAAATACAACAAAATTTGGTACAGTCAGGGAGAAAAGCGGTGTCAAAGTTTGAACTACCAGAAACACAGTTTGAAAGAACAGTCAGGAACATAATACCTTGTAAAACCCAGTTGGAGTAAGAAAATGACTGTGTTAAGCACATTTTTGAAATCCTCATTAAGAGAAAAAAAAATGGGGTTAAAATTCCCTGATTTTGTTAGATTTTGACGTTTTTTTTTGTTTGACAGCTTTGACAGTGACAGTTTTGATCGGACAGTTAACAATTTCAAACTGTCGAAAATCAAAACAGTCGCATTAAGCAGTTACACTAATCATTCAATTGATTCAATACTTTGCTGCTACGTTCTTCCAGTTTGACAGACAAAATGGGCAATTGCGACTTTTGACAGGTGACAGCTGTCAAAATTGAAAGGGAGAGAGATTGAGATTTACTGTTTTGACAGCTTAAACTGACGGATTTGGTATGGAAACCGTTCAAACTGTTCGTCAGCAAAGAACGATTGGTAACTCCAAAACGAGAAAACTCACATTTTCGACCATAACTCCTAAAAGAGGAAAGAGAGAATTTTGAAATTTGGTCACGTGACTGTGTTGACTTTTAGGCAACTTCTAACTGGTTAGGCAATTTTTGATACAACTCACCGTTTTTGAGATATCGAAGGGAATGTTACATGATGACCTTCATGCCAGTCTTGGCGACGCTTTAGTCTCATTTACACCGATAACTCATTGAAAAAGAAAGGTAGAATTCTGAAATTTGGTCACGTGACTGCTTAGCTTACAAGACCACTTTTAATGTGTTATGCAATTTTTGATACAACGCATCGTTTCTGAGATATTTAGACCACAACGGAATTAACCTCTTCACGGTATTTTAAGCAGTCGCACAGGCGCATTTTGGGTTGAAAACCCCTGTTTTGTTAAATTTTGACGCTTGACAACTTTGACAGTGACAAGTCACCAGAAATATGACATTGCCAAACTGTCAAAAATCAAAATGGCCGCTTTAATGAGTCTACGCTAATCGTCCAATTGGTGCAAACATTCTTCTAGTTTGACACACAAAGTGGTTTTGTCTTTTGGCAGTTGACGTTGACAGTGGTCAAAAAAAGTAAAATTTTGACAGTTTGACATTAAAAATGACAGTTTTGACTGCCCAAACTAACTAATCAGTCGCACGGAACATTTTAGGGTTAAAATTCCCTGTTTTTGTTAGATTTTGACGTTTTTTTTTGTTTGACAGCTTTGACAGTGACAGTTTTGATCGGACAGTTAACAATTTCAAACTGTCAAAAATCAAAACAGTCGCGTTAAGCAGTTACACTAATCATTCAATTGATTCAATACTTTGCTGCTACGTTCTTCCAGTTTGACAGACAAAATGGGCAATTGCAACTTTTGACAAGTGACAGCTGTCAAAATTGAAAGGGAGAGAGATTGAGATTTACTGTTTTGACAGCTTAAACTGACGGATTTGGTATGGAAACCGTTCAAACTGTTCGTCAGCAAAGAACGATTGGTAACTCCAAAACGAGAAAAGTCACATTTTCGACCATAACTCCTAAAAGAGGAAAGAGAGAATTTTGAAATTTGGTCACGTGACTGTGTTGACTTTTAGGCAACTTCTAACTGGTTAGGCAATTTTTGATACAACTCACCGTTTTTGAGATATCGAAGGGAATGTTACATGTTGACCTTCATGCCAGTCTTGGTGGCGCTTTACTCTCATTTTCACCGATAACTCCTAAAAGAGGAAAGAGAGAATTTTGAAATTTGGTCACGTGACTGTGTTGACTTTAAGGCAACTTCTGACTGGTTAGGCAATTTTCGATACAACTCACCGTTTTTGAGATATCGAAAGGAATGTTACATGTTGACCTTCATGTCAGTTAGTCGAGCTACAGTCACAATTTTACCCATAACGCTTAAAAAACAACTGAAATTTTAAAATTTGGTCACGTGACTACTCAACCCGATAGGCAACTTTTATCAAGTCAGGCTAGGTTAGGTTAGGTTAGGTTAGGTTAGGTTAGGTTACAAAGCACCGTTTTTGAGATATTAAAGTGAATGTTACATGATGACGTTCAATGTTCATTTTGACAGCAGAATCATGTTCCCAACGTCAAAATTTACCGTACTTTTAATTGAATAGTAATGGTACCAAAATGGCGGCGATTATCCAGTAATCCAGGCAGACAATCTCAGAAAAACTAATTATCAAGTAAAGTTTTGTGTAATTATCCAAAAAATTCTCCATAACTTGTTTATTTGAACTATTCCGTACAGACACTCTATATAACAAAAGACAGCTAATGAATGAGGCTATCACGTGACGTTGACCGTGATAGGCTAAGTTGTACCGTTTGCCTGCTAGAGGGCGTCAAAGTTGATTATTTTTTTTCAGAGATTTTCGTGAATATCTCGAAATCGAGGTACGGGGGGGTAAAATTTGTACCACAAATACACCCCGATGTGAGGGGTGTACACCCAACATTTACAAAATATGACATTTTTTTGTTTGATCTGAATGTAGCATATATTATAGTAACAAACAAATTTTAATTAACTAACACATTTCTTATTGATAATTTGTTTCAGAAGCACACAGTTTATGGATTATTTAGTGTTAATAGTCTTCACGATATTTATAATAACATACTTTACAAGAATTATTAAACCATAATGACTGTTATTAAGACAAAACAGTTCATAAAAATCATTAGTAACGACTAAACATACACACCCTTCCAGAAATGTTTATGAGCTTCTGGTTTCTGTTCTCGCTTTGTTTTTAATAACCACATCAGTTACTTACTTATTGCAAATAAACTACGAATTTTCACGGTTTATTAGTAATATTAATTAATATTTAATAATAATTGTATTCAGTAATTACTGAATTTGTGGTAAAAATGTTGTTACCCCCCGTACCTCGTTTTCGAGATATTCACGAAAATCTCTGAAAAAAAATAATCAACTTTGACGCCCTCTAGCAGGCAAACGGTACAACTTAGCCTATCACGGTCAACGTCACGTGATAGCCTCATTCATTAGCTGTCTTTTGTTATATAGAGTGTCTATACGAAATAGTTCAAATAACTAAGTTATGGAGAATTTTTTGGATAATTACACAAAACTTTCCCTGATAATTAGTTTTTCTTAGATGTCTGCGTGGATTACTGGATAATCGCCGCCATTTTGGTACTATATTACTATTCTACTAAAAGTACGGTAAATTTTGACGTTGGGAACATGATTCTGCTGTCAAAATGAACATTGAACGTCATCATGTAACATTCACTTTAATATCTCAAAAACGGTGCTTTGTAACCTAACCTAACCTAACCTAGCCTAACTTGATAAAAGTTGCCTATTGGGTTGAGGAGTCACGTGACCAAATTTTAGAATTTCATTTTCATTCGTTTTTTAAGAGTTATGATTAAAATTGTGACTGTAGCTCCACTAACTGACATGAAGGTCATCATGTAACATTCCCTTCGATATCTCAAAAACGGTGAGTTGTATCAAAAATTGCCTAACCAGTTAGAAGTTGCCTAAAAGCCAGTACAGTCACGTGACCAAATTTCAGAATTCTCTCTTTCCTCTTTTAGGAGTTATGGTCGAAAATGTGACTCTTCTCGTTTTGGAGTTACCAATCGTTCTTTGCTGACGAGCAGTTTGAACGGTTTCCATACCAAATCCGTCAGTTTGAGCTGTCAAAACTGTAAATCTCAATCTCTTTTTCAATTTTGACAACTGTCACCTGTCAAAAGTCGCGATTGCCCATTTTGTCTGTCAAACTGGAAGAACGTAGCAGCAAAGTATTGTATCAATTGAATGATTAGTGTAACTGCTTAACGCGACTATTTTGATTTTTGACAGTTTGAAATTGTTAACTGTCCGATCAAAACTGTCACTGTCAAAGCTGTCAAACCAAAAAAACGTCACAATCTAACAAAATCAGGGAAGTTTACCCCTAAAATGTTCTGTGCGAGTACTAAGTTAGTTTGGGCAGTCAAAACTGTCATTTTTAATGTCAATCTGTCAAAAGTGTACTTTTTTTGACCACTGTCAACATCAACTGCCAAAAGACAAAACCACTTTGTGTGTCAAGTTAGAAGAATGCTTGCACCAATTGGACGATTAGCGTAACCCATTAAAGCGGCCATTTTGATTTTTGACAGTTTGGAAGTATCATTTTTCTGGTCAGGACTGTCTCTGTCAAAGTTGTCAAGCGTCAAAATTTCACAAAACAGGGGTTTTCACCTGAAAATGCGCCTGTGCGGCTGCTTAAACTACCGTGAAGAGGTTAATTCAGTTTTGGTCTAAATATCTCAGAAACGATGCGTTGCATAAAAAATTGCTTAACCTGTTAAAAGTGGTTTTGTAAGCTAAGCAGTCACGTGACCAAATTTCAGAATTCTACCTTTCTTTTTCAATGAGTTATCGGTGTAAATGAGACTAAAGCGCCGCCAAGACTGGCATGAAGGTAGTAACATTTGTTTTTTTTTCTGTCATGTAACATTCTCTTCGATATCTCAAAAACGGTGAGTTGTATCAAAAATTGCCTAACCAGTTAGAAGTTGCCTAAAAGCCAATACAGTCACGTGACCAAATTTCAAAATTCTCTCTTTTCTCTTTTAAGAGTTATGATCGAAAATGTGACTCTTCTCGTTTTGGAGTTACCAATCGTTCTTTGCTGACGAACAGTTTGAACGGTTTCCATACCAAATCCGTCAGTTTGAGCTGTCAAAACTGTAAATCTTAATCTCTCTCTCTTTCAATTTTAACAGCTGTCACCTGTCAAAAGTCGCAATTGCCCATTTTGTCTGTCAAACTGGAAGAACGTAGCAGCAAAGTATTGTATCAATAGAATGATTAATGTAACTGCTTAACGCGACTATTTTGATTTTTGACAGTTTGAAATTGTTAACTGTCCGATCAAAACTGTCACTGTCAAAGCTGTCAAACATAAAAAACGTCAGAATCTAACAAAATCAGGGAATTTTACCCCCATTTTTTTTTCTTTTAATGAGAATTTCAAAAATGTGCTTAAAACAGTAATTTTCTTACTCCAAGTGGGTTTTACAGGCGATTTTGTCCCTGACTGCCCTTTCAAACGGTGTTTCTGGTAGTTCAAACTTTGACACCGCTTTTCTCCCTGACTGTACCAAATTTTGTTGTGTTTTTTTGGGTTAGTGAATAGGAAATTTAATGAGGATTCCAAAAATGTGCTTAAAACAGTAATTTTTTTACTGCAAGTGGGTGTTACAGGCCATTTTGTCCCTGACTGCCCTTTCAAACGGTGTTTATGGTAGTTCAAACTTTGACACCGCTTTTCTCCCTGCCTGTACCAAATTTTGTTGTGTTTTTTTGGGTTATTGAATAGGAAATTTAATGAGGATTCCAAAAATGTGCTTAAAACAGTCATTTTCTTACTCCAACTGGGTTTTACAAGCTATTATGTTCCTAACTGTTCTTTCAAACTGTGTTTCTGGTAGTTCAAACTTTGACACCGCCTTTCTCCCTGACTGTACCAAATTTTGTTGTGTTTTGTTGGGTTATTGAATAGGAAATTTAATGAGGATTCCAAAAATGTGCCTAAAACGGTCATTTTCTTACTCCAACTGGGTTTTACAAGGTATTATTTTCCTGACTGTTCTTTCAAACTGTGTTTCTGATAGTTCAAACTTTGACACCGCTTTTCTCCCTGACTGTACCAAATTTTGTTGTGTTTTTTTTGGGTTATTGAATATGAAATTTAATGAGGATTCCAAAAATGTACTTCAAACAGTCATTTTCTTACTACAAGTGGGTTAAAATGTAACAAAATCAGGGAATTTTACCACAAAATGCTCTGTTCGAGTGCTTAGTTTGGGCAGTAAAGTAATATACTTACATACTCAGGTGGAAAGTGTTGGATTTCTGTCGAGAAATTAGGTATTTTGAGGACAACTGTCACTAACGTCAAAACGATCAAACTTTACCCAGAATTAAAACATTTTTTTTTTCTAAACTGCAATTTTGACGAAATCTGGATAAATATTTACAGTTTTGACGTTATTGAGAGTTGTCACGTGACACTCGACCCGCACTTACTTATACGGTCATGTGACAACAGTCAAAATAATTGTGAAAGACCTGAAAAACCAGTCTTGTTTAGAATATTGCAAGTAAACTGTTTTAAACTGCAATTTTGACCAAATCGGGTTAAATATTGATTTGACGTTAATGAGAGTTGTCACGTGACACTCGACCCGCTCTTTCTTATACGGTCATGTGACAACTGTCAAAATAATTGTGAAAGACCTGAAAAACCAGTCTTGCTTAGAATATTACAAGTAAACTGTTTTAAAATGCAATTTTGACCAAATCGGGCTAAATATTGACAGTTTTGACGTTAATGAGAGTTGTCACGTGACACTCGACCAGCTCTTACTTATACGGTCATGTGACAACTGTCAAAATTATTGTGAAAGACCTGAAAAACCAGTCTTGTTCAGAATATTGCAAGCAAACTGTTTTAAACTACAATTTTGACCAAATCGGGTTAAATATTGACAGTTTTGACGTTAATGAGAGTTGTCACGTGACACTCGACCCGCTCTTTCTTATACGGTCATGTGACAACTGTCAAAATAATTGTGAAAGACCTGAAAAACCAGTCTTGTTTAGAATATTGCAAGCAAACTGTTTTAAACTACAATTTTGACCAAATCGGGTTAAATATTGACAGTTTTGACGTTAATGAGAGTTGTCACGTGACACTCGACCCGTACTTACGTATACCGTCATGTGACACCTGTCAAAATAATTGTGAAAGACCTGAAAAACCAGTCTTGCTTAGAATATTGCAAGTAAACTGTTTTAAAATGCAATTTTGACTAAATCGGGCTAAATATTGACAGTTTTGACGTTAATGAGAGTTGTCACGTGACACTCGACCCGCTCTTTCTTATACGGTCATGTGACAACTGTCAAAATAATTGTAAAAGATCTAAATAACCCAAAAAAAATACAACAAAATTTGGTACAGTCAGGGAGAAAAACGGTGTCAAAGTTTGAACTATCAGAAACACAGTTTGAAAGAACAGTCACTGACAAAATCGCCTGTAAAACCCACTTGGAGTAAGAAAAAACAAAATTTGGTACAGTCAGGGAGAAAAACGGTGTCAAAATTTGAACTACCAGAAACACAGTTTGAAAAGAACAGTCACTGACAAAATCGCCTGTAAAACCCACTTGGAGTAAGAAAATGACTGTTTTAAGCACATTTTTGGAATCCTCATTAAATTTCCTATTCAATAACCCAAAAAAAACACAACAAAATTTGGTACAGTCAGGGAGAAAAGCGGTGTCAAAGTTTGAACTACCAGAAACACAGTTTGAAAGAACAGTCAGGAACATAATAGCTTGTAAAACCCAGTTGGAGTAAGAAAATTACTGTTTTAAGCACATTTTTGGAATCCTCATTAAATTTCCTATTCAATAACCCAAAAAAAACACAACAAAATTTGGTACAGTCAGGGAGAAAAGCGGTGTCAAAGTTTGAACTATCAGAAACACAGTTTGAAAGAACAGTCAGGGACAAAATCGACTGTAAAACCCACTTGTAGTAAGAAAATGACTGTTCTAAGCACATTTTTGGAATCCCCATTAAATTTCCTATTCAATAACCCAAAAAAAATACAACAAAATTTGGTACAGTCAGGGAGAAAAGCGATGTCAAAATTTGAACTGACAGAAACACAGTTTGAAAGAACAGTCAGGAACATAATACCTTGTAAAACCCAGTTGGAGTAAAAAAATGACTGTTTTAAGCACATTTTTGGAATCCTCATTAAATTTCCTATTCAATAACCCAAAAAAAACACAACAAAATTTGGTACAGTCAGGGAGAAAAGCGGTGTCAAAGTTTGAACTACCAGAAACACAGTTTGAAAGAACAGTCAGGAACATAATAGCTTGTAAAATCCAGTTGGAGTAAGAACATGACTGTTTTAAGCACATTTTTGAAATCCTCATTAAAAGTGCCGTTTATAATATGATTATTCCAGACGGAAATTTGTATTAAAGTAATTAAACTTTCCACCCTGGTTTGTATACTATAACCGTTTATCAGAATCTTATCAAAAAAGCATAAAAATCTCTAAAACGAGCTTTAAAAAGCACTCAAAACTGTAAATCTCAATCTCTCTCCCTCAATTTTGACAACTGTCACCTGTCAAAAGTCGTAATTTGCCCATTTTGTCTGTCAAACTGGACGAACGTAGCAGCAAAGTATTGTATCAATTGAATGATTAGTGTAACTGCTTAACGCGACTGTTTTGATTTTTGACAATTTGAAATTGTTAACTGTCCGATCAAAACTGTCACTGTCAAAGCTGTCAAGCAAAAAAAAACGTCAAAATCTAACAAAATCAGGGAATTTTACCAAAAAATGCTCTGTTCGAGTGCTTAGTTAGTTTGGGCAGGCAAGTAATACGTACTTACATACTCAGGTGGAAAGTGTTTGATTTCTGTCGAGAAATTAGGTATTTTTATCTCGATACAGAAATGAAACTTTCCACCCTGGTTTGTATACTATAACCGTTTATCAGAATCTTATCAAAAAAACATAAAAATCTCTAAAACTAGTTTTAAAAAGCACAAAATTCCGTCAGAAATGCAAATTTTTTTGAGTTCAAGTTCTAGACATTTTTTGAAGCTTTTTGAACTGTTTTAGAAGCATATGGAAGATTTTAGACTGTTTTGAAGACTTCAAAATGATTGTTGAACTACTTAAGGAGCATTTGGATGGTTTTTGGACAGTTTGAAGTGTATATTGAAAGTTCTGGAAAGCTTACAAAAAGCTGGATATCTTTTGTTAACATCTAGACTAGTTAAAGAGCATTTGGAAAATGTTTAGACCGTTTTGGAACGCTTTCGACTGCTTGGGAAGCATTTTGGAGTTCTACTACGGGAACTAGTATTTTAATAGCTTTTCAAATTGCTTGAGAAGTATTTGGAAGGTTTTTGGACAGTTTAAAGAGCATATTGAAGGTTCTGGAATGCTTTAGAGGCATTTGGAAATTCTTAGACTGGTCTAGAATTTTTTGAAAGTTTCTAGACCATTTTGATATCTTTTGGGAGCTTCTTCTTCTTCTAGACTAGTTAAAGAGCATCTGGAAGCTTCTAGATTGTTTTGAAAGGCTTCCAACTGTTTTAGAAGCATTTTGGAGATTCTGTAGTGTTTTGAAATCTTCTTAGACTACTTTAGGAGCATTTGGAAGGTTTTGGACTGCTTTTAAGGCATTTGAAACCTTGTAGACGATTCTAGAAATTTTGAAAGCTTTTAAACTGTTCTAAAAGCATACGGAAACATTTATACTGTATTGGCATGTTTTGAGAACTTCTAGACTATTCTAAAAGTTTTTGGACTGCTTTATAAGCATTTTGGAGATTCTGTAGTGTTTTGAAATCTTCTTAGAGTACTTTAGGAGCATTTGGAAGGTTCTGGACTGGTTTTAAGTCATTTTAAATCTTGTAGACGATTCTAGAAACTTTTGAGAAGTCTAGTTTGTTCAAAAAGCTTCTGGAAGACTTTCGACTGCTTTATCATATGAATTAGCCTTCTCACGGTAGTTTAAGCAGTCGCACAGGCACATTTTGAGGTGAAAACCCCTGTTTTGTTAAATTTTGACGCTTGACAACTTTGACAGTGACAGTCCTGACCAGAAAAATGACATTTCCGAACTGTCAAAAATCAAAATGGCCGCCAATCCAATTGGAGCAAACATTCTTCTAGCTTGACACACAAAGTGGTTTTGTCTTTTGGCAGTTGACGCTGACAGTGGTCAAAAAAAGTACAATTTTGACAGTGTGACATTGAAAATGACTGCCCAAACTAACTAAGCACTCGAACAAAACATTTTTTCCTGATTTTGTTAGATTTTGACGTCGGACAGTTAACAATTTCAAACTGTCAAAAATCAAAATAGTCGCGTTAAGCAGTTACACTAATCATTCAATTGATTCAATACTTTGCTGCTACATTCGTCCAGTTTGACAGACAAAATGGGCAATTGCAACTTTTGACAGGTGACAGCTGTCAAAATTAAAAGAGAGAGAGATTGAGATTTACAGTTTTGACAGCTCAAACTGACGGACTCGGTATGCAAACCGTTCAAACTGTTCGTCAGCAAAGAACGATTGGTAAATAAAGTCACATTTTCGACCATAACTCCTAAAAGAGGAAAGAGAGAATTTTGAAATTTGGGCACGTGACTGTATTGACTTTTAGGCAACTTCTAACTGGTTAGGCAATTTTTGATACAACTCACCGTTTTTGAGATATCGAAGGGAATGTTACATGTTGACCTTCATGCCAGTCTTGGTGGCGCTTTACTCTCATTTTCACCGATAACTCCTAAAAGAGGAAAGAGAGAATTTTGAAATTTGGTCACGTGACTGTGTTGACTTTAAGGCAACTTCTGACTGGTTAGGCAATTTTCGATACAACTCACCGTTTTTGAGATATCGAAAGGAATGTTACATGTTGACCTTCATGTCAGTTAGTCGAGCTACAGTCACAATTTTACCCATAACGCTTAAAAAACAACTGAAATTTTAAAATTTGGTCACGTGACTACTCAACCCGATAGGCAACTTTTCAAGTCAGGCTAGGTTAGGTTAGGTTAGGTTAGGTTAGGTTAGGTTACAAAGCACCGTTTTTGAGATATTAAAGTGAATGTTACATGATGACGTTCAATGTTCATTTTGACAGCAGAATCATGTTCCCAACGTCAAAATTTACCGTACTTTTAATTGAATAGTAATGGTACCAAAATGGCGGCGATTATCCAGTAATCCAGGCAGACAATCTCAGAAAAACTAATTATCAAGTAAAGTTTTGTGTAATTATCCAAAAAATTCTCCATAACTTGTTTATTTGAACTATTCCGTATAGACACTCTATATAACAAAAGACAGCTAATGAATGAGGCTATCACGTGACGTTGACCGTGATAGGCTAAGTTGTACCGTTTGCCTGCTAGAGGGCGTCAAAGTTGATTATTTTTTTTCAGAGATTTTCGTGAATATCTCGAAAACGAGGTATGGGGGGTAAAATTTGTACCACAAATACACCCCGATGGGAGGCAACATTTAAATGTTGACATTTTTTTGTTTGATCTGAATGTAGCATATATTATAGTATCAAACAAATTGTAATTAACTAACACATTTCTTATTGATAATTTGTTTCAGAAGCACACAGTTTATGGATTATTTAGTGTTAATAGTCTTCACGATATTTATAATAACATACTTTACAAGAATTATTAAACATAATGACTGTTATTAAGACAAAACAGTTCATAAAAATCATTAGTAACGACTAAACATACACACCCTTCCAGAAATGTTTATGAGCTTCTGGTTTCTGTTCTCGCTTTGTTTTTAATAACCACATCAGTTACTTACTTATTGCAAATAAACTGCGAATTTTCACGGTTTATTAGTAATATTAATTAATAATTAATAATAATTGTATTCAGTAATTACTGAATTTGTGGTAAAAATGTTACCCCCCGTACCTCGTTTTCGAGATATTCACGAAAATCTCAGAAAAAAAATAATCAACTTTGACGCCCTCTAGCAGGCAAACGGTACAACTTAGCCTATCACGGTCAACGTCACGTGATAGCCTCATTCATTAGCTGTCTTTTGTTATATAGAGTGTCTATACGAAATAGTTCAAATAACTAAGTTATGGAGAATTTTTTGGATAATTACACAAAACTTTCCCTGATAATTAGTTTTTCTTAGATGTCTGCGTGGATTACTGGATAATCGCCGCCATTTTGGTACTATATTACTATTCTACTAAAAGTACGGTAAATTTTGACGTTGGGAACATGATTCTGCTGTCAAAATGAACATTGAACGTCATCATGTAACATTCACTTTAATATCTCAAAAACGGTGCTTTGTAACCTAACCTAACCTAACTTGATAAAAGTTGCCTATTGGGTTGAGGAGTCACGTGACCAAACTTTAGAATTTCATTTTCATTCGTTTTTTAAGAGTTATGGGTAAAATTGTGACTGTAGCTCCACTAACTGACATGAAGGTCATCATGTAACATTCCCTTCGATATCTCAAAAACGGTGAGTTGTATCAAAAATTGCCTAACCAGTTAGAAGTTGCCTAAAAGTCAATACAGTCACGTGACCAAATTTCAAAATTCTCTCTTTTCTGTTTTAGGAGTTATGGTCGAAAATGTGACTCTTCTCGTTTTGGAGTTACCAATCGTTATTTGCTGACGAACAGTTTGAACGGTTTCCATACCAAATCCGTTTTGAGCTGTCAAAACTGTAAGCCTCAATCTCTCTCTCTTTCAATTTTAACAGCTGTCACCTGTCAAAAGTCGCAATTGCCCATTTTGTCTGTCAAACTGGAAGAACGTAGCAGCAAAGTATTGTATCAATTGAATGATTAGTGTAACTGCTTAACGCGACTATTTTGATTTTTGACAGTTTGAAATTGTTAACTCTCCGATTAAAACTGTCACTGTCAAAGCTGTCAAACAAAAAAAAACGTCAAAATCTAACAAAAACAGGGCATTTTAACCCTAAAATGTTCTGTGCGAGTACTGAGTTAGTTTGGGCAGTCAAAACTGTAATTTTTAATGTCAAACTGTCAAAAATGTACTTTTTTTGACCACTGTCAACGTCAACTGCCAAAAGACAAAACCACTTTGTGTGTCAAGTTAGAAGAATGTTTGCACCAATTGGACGATAGCGTAACCCATTAAAGCGGCCATTTTGATTTTTGACAGTTTGGAAGTATCATTTTTCTGGTCAGGACTGTCACTGTCAAAGTTGTCAAGCGTCAAAATTTCACAAAACAGGGGTTTTCACCTGGAAATGCGCCTGTGCGGCTGCTTAAACTACCGTGAAGAGGTTAATTCAGTTTTGGTCTAAATATCTCAGAAACGATGCGTTGCATCAAAAATTGCTTAACCTGTTAAAAGTGGTTTTGTAAGCTAAGCAGTCACGTGACCAAATTTCAGAATTCTACCTTTCTTTTTCAATGAGTTATCGGTGTAAATGAGACTAAAGCGCCGCCAAGACTGGCATGAAGGTCATCATGTAACATTCTCTTCGATATCTCAAAAACGGCGAGTTGTATCAAAAATTGCCTAACCAGTTAGAAGTTGCCTAAAAGTCAATACAGTCACGTGACCAAATTTCAGAATTCTCTCTTTCCTCTTTTAGGAGTTATGGTCGAAAATGTGACTTTTCTCGTTTTGGAGTTACCAATCGTTCTTTGCTGACGAGCAGTTTGAACGGTTTCCATACCAAATCCGTCAGTTTGAGCTGTCAAAACTGTAAATCTTAATCTCTCTCTCTTTCAATTTTGACAGCTGTCACCTGCCAAAAGTCGCAATTGCCCATTTTGTCTGTCTTAGAGCTATTACTGATTAATTTAAAGAATTATATTAAAAATATATTAGACAAAACAACAAAAGTTTAGCACTTTTACAAGTTCTGTTTGTTATTTTTTTCCAGTTCTAAACTATGCCACATCAGCAAAGCTTAAGTTGTTTTAGACTAGTTTAGAGTGTGATTTCTTTCCCCTGTAGTGTCACAGTCTGATCCACACTTAACTTGAGGTTGTCTTGCAGTTCAAATGGAGGTAAAACTTACCTTACCCTTATTTCTCTACAACTTTGTATACACTTTTATGATATTTTTTCAAATAAGCAAGTTACGATTGGTTAAACTTGTTTAGAGTCTTTTGAACATTATTTTTAGGGAATAACTTCCTTAGGAACTGTTTATCATCCATTCTTGTGGAAGACAATATTTATTACAAGATTGGTCTTTTACACTTTTTTTGTTATTTTTTCACATAATCGAGTTACGCTCACTAAACCTTCCTAAGCAAACATTTCTCTTATCAAAACGCTCAATTTTTGTCTGGAATCTCCAAAATTGCAATTTATAACACTTTCCTTGCAAAACAACTGAACAATACTCTCTTTTTGGCTTTTCACAATTATTTTGACAGTTGTCACATGACCGTATAAGTAACTCTAGGTCGAGTGTCACGTGATAACTGTCACTAACGTCAAAACTGTCAATCTTTACCCAGAATTAGTAAAATTGCAAAGTAAAATTGCAAACATTGCAATATTCTAAACAAATTTGGTTTTCCAGGTGTTTCACATTTATTTGGACAATTATCACATGACCGTATAAGTAAGTGTAGGTCAAGTGTCACGTGACAATTGTCATTAGAGTCAAAACTGTTAATCTTTACCCAGAATTAGTCGAAATTTCAGTTTAAAACAGTTTCATTGCAACGTTCTAAATAAGACTGGTTTTCAGCTCTTTCACAATTATTTTGACAGTTGTCATATGACCGTATAAATAAGTACAGGTCGAGTGTCACGTGGTAACTGTCACTAACGTCAAAACTGTCAATCTTTACACAGAATTAGTAAAAATTGCAAACATTGTAACATTCTAAACAAAACTGGTTTTCCAGGTGTTTTACAATTATTTTGACAATTGTCACATAACCGCATAAGTAAATGCAGGTCAAGTGTCACGTGACAACTGTAACTAACGTCAAAACTGTTAATCTTTACCCAGAATTAGTCAAAATTGCAATTTAAAACAATTTTCTTGCAATGTTCTAAATAAGACTGGTTTTTCAGGTTTTTCACAATTATTTTGACAATTGTCACATAACCGTATAAGTAAGTGTAGGTCAAGTTTCACGTGACAACCGTCATTAACATCAACACTGCCAATATATACCCAGAATTGGTCAAAATTGCAGTTTAAAACAGTTTTCTTGCAAAATTTTAAACAAAAATGCTTTTTTAGCTCTATCACAATTATTTTGACAGTTGCCACATGACCGTATAAGTAACTCTAGGTCCAGTGTCACGTGATAACTGTCACTAACGTCAAAACTGTCAATCTTTACCCAGAATTGATCAAAATTGCAAACTAGAATAGTTTTCTTGATTAGATAGATATTTAGTACTTATATACTTAGATATTCTTAACAAAACTGGTTATTCATCAGCTTTATCATCAAAGCGCAGAAAGTGACTACTTTCTACCCGGGTGGAAAGTAAAAGCAGGTAATTTTCATCTTTCCACCTGGTTTACACATAAGAAATAACGTTATTACATACCTGGTTGAAAATAAAAATTATTTATAGTGGCAAACGAATGACAGAAAATTGAAAACAGGGCAATTGAAATTGTTGGAAATCCCATAGACCCAGATGGTTTCCGTATCATGGGCGGTTCATTTGAAAACAACCAGTCACGTAGAACCTCATAAATCATAGAAGACACTAGAAAACTTGTTGTATGAATGACGCGTAAGGGAGCAACCGAAGGGTGAATTAAACCTTTTGAAACATGGCGTAGCTGAAGTTTGGTACAGGGTGTCCCAATAAGATGCGCACGTGGCTGTTTCTCGAAAACTATACATAGTATGGCCCCACAAAATGTTTTTTATAAGTAAACGTGGTTAAGAATGCTGGAAATAATTTCTAAATCCAGCACTAGTGGGCGTTTCGGTACCACTAAAATGAAAAATGTCCAAAAACTCTGAAAACTTAAATGGAAAGATATAGTAAAAATCTCATAAAAGTAATCCCCTATTCTCTACAAAGAATTTGCCTATTTAACTTTTTTTTCTATCTCTTCAAATAAAATGGTGGGGGTAGTCCAAAGTTTGCTTTGAAAAAAATGAAATATCTCGAAAACAGCTAAGCGTAGAAACTTCGTATTTGCGGCATTTTAAAGAGCATTTTCAGCCCTGTAGAGTGTCCCAAAATAATGTTCCATTTAGTTTTCCGTCTTTTCGATAGAGGGCGTTTTTACAAAAATTGCACTTTCATCTTAGATATCTCGAAAAAATCAAATCGAATTGATCGACCAAACGGCAATTTTAAATAATTCTGGGTAAATGAGAGTTGTCACGTGACACTTATTTATATTGTTATGTGACAACTGTCAAAATAATTGTGATGAAGCTGAAAAACCAGTCTTGTTTAGAATATTGCAAAGAAACTGTTTTAAACTGCAATTTTGACCTTTTCTAGGTAAGGTTTGACAGTTTTGACGTTGATGACAGTTGTCACGTGAGACTCAACCCGTACTTACTAACACGGTCATGTGACAACTGTCAAAATAATTGTGAAAGAGCTGAAAACTAGCCTTGTTTAGAATGTTGCAAGCAAACTGTTTTAAACTGCAATTTTGACCAAATCGGGTTAAATATTGACAGTTTTGACGTTAATGAGAGTAGTCACGTGACACTCGACTAGCACTTACGTATACGGTCATGTGACAACTGTCAAAACAATTGTGAAAGATCTAAAAAACCAGTCTTGTTTAGAATGTTGCAAGAAAACTGTTCTAAACCGCAATTTTGACCAAGTCCGGGTAAATATTGACAGTTTTGACGTTAATGAGAGTAGTCACGTGACACTCGACCCGCTCTTTCTTACACGGTCATGTGACAACTGTCAAAATAATTGTGAAAGACCTGAAAAACCAGTCTTGTTTAGAATATTGCAAGTAAACTATTTTAAAATGCAATTTTGACCAAATCGGGCTAAATATTGACAGTTTTGACGTTAATGAGAGTAGTCACGTGGCTCTCGACCTGATTTTACTTATAAGGTCATGTGACAACTGTCAAAATAATTGTGAAAGACCTGAGAAACCAGTCTTGCCTAGAATATTGCAAGTAAACTGTTTTAAAATGCAATTTTGACCAAATCGGGCTAAATATTGACAGTTTTGACGTTAATGAGAGTTGTCACGTGACACTCGACCCGTTCTTTCTTACACGGTCATGAGACAATTGTCAAAATAATTGTGATACAGTGGAAAAATATGTCTTGTTTAGAATATTACCAAGAAATTGTTTTAAACTACGATTTTGACCTATTCTAGGTAAGGTTTGACAGTTGTCACGTGAGAATCAACCCGTACTTACTTATACGGTCATGTGACAACTGTCAAAATAACTGTAAAAGATCTAAAAAACCAGTCTTGTTTAGAATGTTGCCAAAAAACTGTTCTAAACTTCAATTTTGACCAAGTCTGGGTAAATATTCACAGTTTTGACGTTAATGAGAGTTGTCACGTGACACTCGACAGGCACTTACTTATACGGTCATGTGACAACTGTCAAAATGATTGTGAAAAACCAGTCTTGTTTAGAATGTTGCCAGAAAACTGTTCTAAACTGCAATTTTGACCAAATCGGGTTAAATATTGACAGTTTTGACGTTAATGAGAGTTGTCACGTGACACTCGACTCGCTCTTCCTTATACGGTCATGTGACAACTGTCCAAATAATTGTGAAAGACCTGAAAAACCATCAGTCTTGTTCACGATATTGCAAGTAAATTGCATGTATTTTGACCAATTTTTGGTAAAGATTGACAGTTTTGTTAATGACAGTAGTCATGTGACGTTAAAAGTAAAACAAAATATGTATTTCAATCATTTTAGGAAAATTGATTATTTTCTATTCAACACATTCATCAACCAAACATCCGGTGGTAACTACATGACGATAATACTCAGAAGATTGTTTTGGTGTTCTTGTTCTCTCAGGACTGGAGAAATCTACGTGATACAGTCCAAGTTCGATGCTAAAAATGTATTTTTAATATTATTTGTATCAGGAAATCAGTAGAATGTATACTTGTAACCATACTGCCACTCAAAATCATCGATTAACGACCAGGCCATGTATCCAGTTAAATTAACATTGTCTTCGTATATAGCATCGTTTAGATTGCTGAGGTAAAGCTGGGAATACACAAGAAATATCAGTTTTAATTTAAAAAAAAACAGTAAAATAAAATACCTTGTAATACCGCCCTCTGGTTTCCAAATCGTCAATTACAGTTCCATCATCGTGATATCCATTTTCAGTTACAATGATTTCTGGATGACTGTAAGTGTCACTGATCCATTTAACCAGCTTTCTGGCTCCCCAAGGAACAACCTAAATTCATTGTGCATCATAGGAAAACCGTGTGTAACTGACAGAGAAACGTTCATAATTGTATGTGCGAAACAAGGACAGAAAACCTAACAAAAAGTCTAGTAGTAACATAAATTTGTTATTAGCCTGTTGGAACGTCCCTATTTATTTGAATTACTGCTGTGTTGCGATAACTCTCTAATCTCTGCAATTGTCATCTGTCAAAAGTAAATAAAATCTAACCTCAAAATGTCGTCAAAATGAATCACTCTCTAACTGTCAAAATAACCAAGTTATGGACTGTTGAACTGTCAAATTCTATGCAATCAATTCGATTCACAGCTAATCTGCATTGACACAATCTACTTTATAGTTTTATGGTCGGTTGTGACGCAATTTTCTTACTGTCAAAGTGGATTTCTGACAGTTATGACGTTTGTCTTTGTAGTATGACAGGTGACAGTATAAGCATGCAAGTGTCAAAAGTCATTCCATCGAGATGTGCAAAGTGCAGTTTGTGCTACCACTCGAACATGATACGTCTACAGTTGACGTTTTGACAGTTGTGACAAGGTTGTGTATTCAGAATGTACTTTGACAGCTGTCACGTATTGAAAACCCGTCCATTGAGCTGTAAAGTGTAATTTGTATGAATATTGTGTTTGGGGCACTGAAATACACTTTAGAAGTTTATGGTCAAAGATTTGACGTTTGTGAAGTATTTGCTTATTCAAGACAGGGTTTGGCCTGTTTTCAGGTTTTCTGTCTTTGTCTCGCGCATTCAATTATCAATTGAATCGACAGTTTCTCTGTTCCTTACCAAAAAATACTGTAATTTTTGTAAACTACTTACCTTAAACCAGTCAGTAATAGTTTTTTCCCAGTCGTCTGGTTGGTAAACTTCAGTGCCGATATCCAAATCTCTAGTTGGACTTAAGTGTTCAATCGCTGGTTCAGGAATAGCCTAAAGAAGAATATGCAGGAACTGTCAAAATACTCTCCATAAAGCTATAAAACTAGTGATTTAGAACACATCATGCATGAAAAACTGTAAAATCAGTTGGAGTTAGGTTGAATGCATTTTATAGTTTCATGAGTGCAATTTTGACAGCTGTGACGTATATCTACCGTTTTTTGACTTAATTTGGTCCAGTATGAATATGAAAACTGTCAAAACCCTTTCCATAAAGCTATAAAACTGGTAAACTAGAACATACCATGCATAAAACTAGCAAAGTCAGTTTGAGTTAGGTTGAATGCATTTTATAGTTTCATGAGTGCAATTTTGACAGTTGTGACGTATGTCCACCATTTTTTGACTTAATTTGGTCCAGTATGAATACGAAAACTGTCAAAACCCTGTCCATAAAGCTATAAAACTGGTAAACTAGAACATATCATGCATAAAACTAGCAAAGTCAGTTTGAGTTAGGTTGAATGCATTTTATAGTTTTATGACTGCATTTTTGACAGTTTTGACGTATGTCCACCGTTTTTTGACTTAATTTGGTCCAGTATAAATATGAAAACTGTCAAAACCCTTTCCATAAAGCTATAAAACTGGTAAACTAGAACATATCATGCATAAAACTAGCAAAGTCAGTGTGAGTTAGGTTGAACGTATTTTATAGTTTCATGAGTGCAATTTTGACAGTTGTGACGTATATCTACCGTTTTCTGACCTAATTTGGTTCAGTATGAATGTGAAAACTGTCAAAACCCTGTCCATAAAGCTATAAAACTGGTAAACTAGAACATATCATGCATAAAACTAGCAAAGTCAGTTTGAGTTAGGTTGAATGCATTTTATAGTTTCATGAGTGCAATTTTGACAGTTGTGACGTATATCTACCGTTTTCTGACCTAATTTGGTTCAGTATGAATGTGAAAACTGTCAAAACCCTTTCCATAAAGCTATAAAACTGGTAAACTAGAACATACCATGCATAAAACTAGCAAAGTCAGTTTGAGTTAGGTTGAATGCATTTTATAGGTTCATGAGTGCAATTTTGACAGTTGTGACGTATATCTACCGTTTTTTGACTTAATTTGGTCCAGTATGAATATAAAAACTGTCAAAACCCTGTCCATAAAGCTATAAAACTGGTAAACTAGAACATATCATGCATAAAACTAGCAAAGTCAGTTTGAGTTAGGTTGAACGTATTTTATAGTTTCGTGAGTGCAATTTTGACAGTTGTGACGTATGGCTGCCGGTTTCTAACTTAATTTGGTTCAGTATAAATGTGAAAACTGTCAAAACCCTGTCCATAAAGCTATAACACTGGTAAACTAGAACATATCATGCATAAAACTAGCAAAGTCAGTTTGAGTTAGGTTGAATGCATTTTATAGTTTCATGAGTGCAATTTTGACAGTTGTGACGTATATCTACCGTTTTTTGACTTAATTTGGTCCAGTATGAATATAAAAACTGTCAAAACCCTGTCCATAAAGCTATAAAACTGGTAAACTAGAACATATCATGCATAAAACTAGCAAAGTCAGTTTGAGTTAGGTTGAATGCATTTTATAGTTTCATGAGTGCAATTTTGACAGTTGTGACGTATATCTACCGTTTTCTGACCTAATTTGGTTCAGTATGAATGTGAAAACTGTCAAAACCCTTTCCATAAAGCTATAAAACTGGTAAACTAGAACATACCATGCATAAAACTAGCAAAGTCAGTTTGAGTTAGGTTGAACGTATTTTATAGTTTCGTGAGTGCAATTTTGACAGTTGTGACGTATGGCTGCCGGTTTCTAACTTAATTTGGTTCAGTATAAATGTGAAAACTGTCAAAACCCTGTCCATAAAGCTATAACACTGGTAAACTAGAACATATCATGCATAAAACTAGCAAAGTCAGTTTGAGTTAGGTTGAATGCATTTTATAGTTTCATGAGTGCAATTTTGACAGTTGTGACGTATATCTACCGTTTTTTGACTTAATTTGGTCCAGTATGAATATAAAAACTGTCAAAACCCTGTCCATAAAGCTATAAAACTGGTAAACTAGAACATATCATGCATAAAACTAGCAAAGTCAGTTTGAGTTAGGTTGAATGCATTTTATAGTTTCATGAGTGCAATTTTGACAGTTGTGACGTATATCTACCGTTTTCTGACCTAATTTGGTTCAGTATGAATGTGAAAACTGTCAAAACCCTTTCCATAAAGCTATAAAACTGGTAAACTAGAACATACCATGCATAAAACTAGCAAAGTCAGTTTGAGTTAGGTTGAATGCATTTTATAGTTTCATGAGTGCAATTTTGACAGTTGTGACGTATATCTACCGTTTTTTGACTTAATTTGGTCCAGTATGAATATAAAAACTGTCAAAACCCTGTCCATAAAGCTATAAAACTGGTAAACTAGAACATATCATGCATAAAACTAGCAAAGTCAGTTTGAGTTAGGTTGAATGCATTTTATAGTTTCATAAGTGCAATTTTGACAGTTGTGACGTATAGCTGCCGGTTTCTGATTTAATTTGGTCCAGTATGAATATGAAAACTGTCAAAATCCTGTCCATTAAGCTATAAAACTGGTAAACTAGAACATATCATGCATAAAACTAGCAAAGTCAGTTTGAGTTAGGTTGAACGTATTTTATAGTTTCATGAGTGCAATTTTGACAGTTTTGACGTATGTCCACCGTTTTTTGACTTAATTTGGTCCAGTATGAATATGAAAACTGTCAAAACCCTGTCCATAAAGCTATAACACTGGTAAACTAGAACATATCATGCATAAAACTAGCAAAGTCAGTTTGAGTTAGGTTGAACGTATTTTATAGTTTCGTGAGTGCAATTTTGACAGTTGTGACGTATGGCTGCCGGTTTCTAACTTAATTTGGTTCAGTATAAATGTGAAAACTGTCAAAACCCTGTCCATAAAGCTATAAAACTGGTAAACTAGAACATATCATGCATAAAACTAGCAAAGTCAGTTTGAGTTAGGTTGAATGCATTTTATAGTTTCATGAGTGCAATTTTGACAGTTGTGACGTATATCTACCGTTTTTTGACTTAATTTGGTCCAGTATGAATATGAAAACTGTCAAAACCCTGTCCATAAAGCTATAAAACTGGTAAACTAGAACATATCATGCATAAAACTAGCAAAGTCAGTTTGAGTTAGGTTGAATGCATTTTATAGTTTCATGAGTGCAATTTTGACAGTTGTGACGTATATCTACCGTTTTCTGACCTAATTTGGTTCAGTATGAATGTGAAAACTGTCAAAACCCTTTCCATAAAGCTATAAAACTGGTAAACTAGAACATACCATGCATAAAACTAGCAAAGTCAGTTTGAGTTAGGTTGAATGCATTTTATAGTTTCATGAGTGCAATTTTGACAGTTGTGACGTATATCTACCGTTTTTTGACTTAATTTGGTCCAGTATGAATATAAAAACTGTCAAAACCCTGTCCATAAAGCTATAAAACTGGTAAACTAGAACATATCATGCATAAAACTAGCAAAGTCAGTTTGAGTTAGGTTGAATGCATTTTATAGTTTCATAAGTGCAATTTTGACAGTTGTGACGTATAGCTGCCGGTTTCTGATTTAATTTGGTCCAGTATGAATATGAAAACTGTCAAAATCCTGTCCATTAAGCTATAAAACTGGTAAACTAGAACATATCATGCATAAAACTAGCAAAGTCAGTTTGAGTTAGGTTGAACGTATTTTATAGTTTCATGAGTGCAATTTTGACAGTTTTGACGTATGTCCACCGTTTTTTGACTTAATTTGGTCCAGTATGAATATGAAAACTGTCAAAACCCTGTCCATAAAGCTATAACACTGGTAAACTAGAACATATCATGCATAAAACTAGCAAAGTCAGTTTGAGTTAGGTTGAACGTATTTTATAGTTTCGTGAGTGCAATTTTGACAGTTGTGACGTATGGCTGCCGGTTTCTAACTTAATTTGGTTCAGTATAAATGTGAAAACTGTCAAAACCCTGTCCATAAAGCTATAAAACTGGTAAACTAGAACATATCATGCATAAAACTAGCAAAGTCAGTTTGAGTTAGGTTGAATGCATTTTATAGTTTCATGAGTGCAATTTTGACAGTTGTGACGTATATCTACCGTTTTTTGACTTAATTTGGTCCAGTATGAATATGAAAACTGTCAAAACCCTGTCCATAAAGCTATAAAACTGGTAAACTAGAACATATCATGCATAAAACTAGCAAAGTCAGTTTGAGTTAGGTTGAATGCATTTTATAGTTTCATGAGTGCAATTTTGACAGTTGTGACGTATATCTACCGTTTTTTGACTTAATTTGGTCCAGTATGAATATAAAAACTGTCAAAACCCTGTCCATAAAGCTATAAAACTGGTAAACTAGAACATATCATGCATAAAACTAGCAAAGTCAGTTTGAGAGGTTGAATGCATTTTATAGTTTCATGAGTGCAATTTTGACAGTTGTGACGTATAGCTGCCGGTTTCTGATTTAATTTGGTTCAGTATGAATATGAAAACTGTCAAAATCCTGTCCATTAAGCTATAAAACTGGTAAACTAGAACATATCATGCATAAAACTAGCAAAGTCAGTTTGAGTTAGGTTGAACGTATTTTATAGTTTCATGAGTGCAATTTTGACAGTTGTGACGTATAGCTGCCGGTTTCTGATTTAATTTGGTTCAGTATGAATGTGAAAACTGTCAAAACCCTGTCCATTAAGCTATAAAACTGGTAAACTAGAACATACCATGCATAAAACTAGCAAAGTCAGTTTGAGTTAGGTTGAATGCATTTTATAGTTTCATGAGTGCAATTTTGACAGTTGTGACGTATATCTACCGTTTTTTGACTTAATTTGGTCCAGTATGAATATGAAAACTGTCAAAACCCTTTCCATAAAGCTATAAAACTGGTAAACTAGAACATATCATGCATAAAACTAGCAAAGTCAGTTTGAGTTAGGTTGAATGCATTTTATAGTTTCATGAGTGCAATTTTGACAGTTGTGACGTATGGCTGCCGGTTTCTAACTTAATTTGGTTCAGTATAAATGTGAAAACTGTCAAAACCCTGTCCATAAAGCTATAACACTGGTAAACTAGAACATATCATGCATAAAACTAGCAAAGTCAGTTTGAGTTAGGTTGAATGCATTTTATAGTTTCATGAGTGCAATTTTGACAGTTGTGACGTATATCTACCGTTTTTTGACTTAATTTGGTCCAGTATGAATATGAAAACTGTCAAAACCCTGTCCATAAAGCTATAAAACTGGTAAACTAGAACATATCATGCATAAAACTAGCAAAGTCAGTTTGAGTTAGGTTGAATGCATTTTATAGTTTCATGAGTGCAATTTTGACAGTTGTGACGTATATCTACCGTTTTTTGACTTAATTTGGTCCAGTATGAATATAAAAACTGTCAAAACCCTGTCCATAAAGCTATAAAACTGGTAAACTAGAACATATCATGCATAAAACTAGCAAAGTCAGTTTGAGAGGTTGAATGCATTTTATAGTTTCATGAGTGCAATTTTGACAGTTGTGACGTATAGCTGCCGGTTTCTGATTTAATTTGGTTCAGTATGAATATGAAAACTGTCAAAATCCTGTCCATTAAGCTATAAAACTGGTAAACTAGAACATATCATGCATAAAACTAGCAAAGTCAGTTTGAGTTAGGTTGAACGTATTTTATAGTTTCATGAGTGCAATTTTGACAGTTGTGACGTATAGCTGCCGGTTTCTGATTTAATTTGGTTCAGTATGAATGTGAAAACTGTCAAAACCCTGTCCATTAAGCTATAAAACTGGTAAACTAGAACATACCATGCATAAAACTAGCAAAGTCAGTTTGAGTTAGGTTGAATGCATTTTATAGTTTCATGAGTGCAATTTTGACAGTTGTGACGTATATCTACCGTTTTTTGACTTAATTTGGTCCAGTATGAATATGAAAACTGTCAAAACCCTTTCCATAAAGCTATAAAACTGGTAAACTAGAACATATCATGCATAAAACTAGCAAAGTCAGTTTGAGTTAGGTTGAATGCATTTTATAGTTTCATGAGTGCAATTTTGACAGTTGTGACGTATGGCTGCCGGTTTCTAACTTAATTTGGTTCAGTATAAATGTGAAAACTGTCAAAACCCTGTCCATAAAGCTATAACACTGGTAAACTAGAACATATCATGCATAAAACTAGCAAAGTCAGTTTGAGTTAGGTTGAATGCATTTTATAGTTTCATGAGTGCAATTTTGACAGTTGTGACGTATATCTACCGTTTTTTGACTTAATTTGGTCCAGTATGAATATGAAAACTGTCAAAACCCTGTCCATAAAGCTATAAAACTGGTAAACTAGAACATATCATGCATAAAACTAGCAAAGTCAGTTTGAGTTAGGTTGAATGCATTTTATAGTTTCATGAGTGCAATTTTGACAGTTGTGACGTATATCTACCGTTTTTTGACTTAATTTGGTCCAGTATGAATATAAAAACTGTCAAAACCCTGTCCATAAAGCTATAAAACTGGTAAACTAGAACATATCATGCATAAAACTAGCAAAGTCAGTTTGAGTTAGGTTGAATGCATTTTATAGTTTCATGAGTGCAATTTTGACAGTTGTGACGTATATCTACCGTTTTTTGACTTAATTTGGTCCAGTATGAATATGAAAACTGTCAAAACCCTGTCCATAAAGCTATAAAACTGGTAAACTAGAACATATCATGCATAAAACTAGCAAAGTCAGTTTGAGTTAGGTTGAATGCATTTTATAGTTTCATGAGTGCAATTTTGACAGTTGTGACGTATATCTACCGTTTTTTGACTTAATTTGGTCCAGTATGAATATAAAAACTGTCAAAACCCTGTCCATAAAGCTATAAAACTGGTAAACTAGAACATATCATGCATAAAACTAGCAAAGTCAGTTTGAGTTAGGTTGAATGCATTTTATAGTTTCATGAGTGCAATTTTGACAGTTGTGACGTATATCTACCGTTTTTTGACTTAATTTGGTCCAGTATGAATATGAAAACTGTCAAAACCCTGTCCATAAAGCTATAAAACTGGTAAACTAGAACATATCATGCATAAAACTAGCAAAGTCAGTTTGAGTTAGGTTGAATGCATTTTATAGTTTCATGAGTGCAATTTTGACAGTTGTGACGTATATCTACCGTTTTTTGACTTAATTTGGTCCAGTATGAATATGAAAACTGTCAAAATCCTGTCCATTAAGCTATAAAACTGGTAAACTAGAACATATCATGCATAAAACTAGCAAAGTCAGTTTGAGTTAGGTTGAACGTATTTTATAGTTTCATGAGTGCAATTTTGACAGTTGTGACGTATATCTACCGTTTTTTGACTTAATTTGGTCCAGTATGAATATGAAAACTGTCAAAACCCTGTCCATTAAGCTATAAAACTGGTAAACTAGAACATATCATGCATAAAACTAGCAAAGTCAGTTTGAGTTAGGTTGAACGTATTTTATAGTTTCATGAGTGCAATTTTGACAGTTGTGACGTATAGCTGCCGGTTTCTGATTTAATTTGGTCCAGTATGAATGTGAAAACTGTCAAAACCCTTTCCATAAAGCTATAAAACTGGTAAACTAGAACATACCATGCATAAAACTAGCAAAGTCAGTTTGAGTTAGGTTGAATGCATTTTATAGTTTCATGAGTGCAATTTTGACAGTTGTGACGTATATCTACCGTTTTTTGACTTAATTTGGTCCAGTATGAATATGAAAACTGTCAAAACCCTGTCCATAAAGCTATAAAACTGGTAAACTAGAACATATCATGCATAAAACTAGCAAAGTCAGTTTGAGTTAGGTTGAATGCATTTTATAGTTTCATGAGTGCAATTTTGACAGTTGTGACGTATATCTACCGTTTTTTGACTTAATTTGGTCCAGTATGAATATGAAAACTGTCAAAACCCTTTCCATAAAGCTATAAAACTGGTAAACTAGAACATATCATGCATAAAACTAGCAAAGTCAGTTTGAGTTAGGTTGAATGCATTTTATAGTTTCATGAGTGCAATTTTGACAGTTGTGACGTATATCTACCGTTTTTTGACTTAATTTGGTCCAGTATGAATATGAAAACTGTCAAAACCCTTTCCATAAAGCTATAAAACTGGTAAACTAGAACATATCATGCATAAAACTAGCAAAGTCAGTTTGAGTTAGGTTGAATGCATTTTATAGTTTCATGAGTGCAATTTTGACAGTTGTGACGTATAGCTGCCGGTTTCTGATTTAATTTGGTCCAGTATGAATATGAAAACTGTCAAAATCCTGTCCATTAAGCTATAAAACTGGTAAACTAGAACATATCATGCATAAAACTAGCAAAGTCAGTTTGAGTTAGGTTGAACGTATTTTATAGTTTCATGAGTGCAATTTTGACAGTTGTGACGTATAGCTGCCGGTTTCTGATTTAATTTGGTTCAGTATGAATGTGAAAACTGTCAAAACCCTTTCCATAAAGCTATAAAACTGGTAAACTAGAACATACCATGCATAAAACTAGCAAAGTCAGTTTGAGTTAGGTTGAATGCATTTTATAGTTTCATGAGTGCAATTTTGACAGTTGTGACGTATATCTACCGTTTTTTGACTTAATTTGGTCCAGTATGAATATGAAAACTGTCAAAACCCTTTCCATAAAGCTATAAAACTGGTAAACTAGAACATATCATGCATAAAACTAGCAAAGTCAGTTTGAGTTAGGTTGAATGCATTTTATAGTTTCATGAGTGCAATTTTGACAGTTGTGACGTATGGCTGCCGGTTTCTAACTTAATTTGGTTCAGTATAAATGTGAAAACTGTCAAAACCCTGTCCATAAAGCTATAACACTGGTAAACTAGAACATATCATGCATAAAACTAGCAAAGTCAGTTTGAGTTAGGTTGAATGCATTTTATAGTTTCATGAGTGCAATTTTGACAGTTGTGACGTATATCTACCGTTTTTTGACTTAATTTGGTCCAGTATGAATATGAAAACTGTCAAAACCCTGTCCATAAAGCTATAAAACTGGTAAACTAGAACATATCATGCATAAAACTAGCAAAGTCAGTTTGAGTTAGGTTGAATGCATTTTATAGTTTCATGAGTGCAATTTTGACAGTTGTGACGTATATCTACCGTTTTTTGACTTAATTTGGTCCAGTATGAATATAAAAACTGTCAAAACCCTGTCCATAAAGCTATAAAACTGGTAAACTAGAACATATCATGCATAAAACTAGCAAAGTCAGTTTGAGTTAGGTTGAATGCATTTTATAGTTTCATGAGTGCAATTTTGACAGTTGTGACGTATATCTACCGTTTTTTGACTTAATTTGGTCCAGTATGAATATGAAAACTGTCAAAACCCTGTCCATAAAGCTATAAAACTGGTAAACTAGAACATATCATGCATAAAACTAGCAAAGTCAGTTTGAGTTAGGTTGAATGCATTTTATAGTTTCATGAGTGCAATTTTGACAGTTGTGACGTATATCTACCGTTTTTTGACTTAATTTGGTCCAGTATGAATATGAAAACTGTCAAAACCCTGGCCATAAAGCTATAAAACTGGTAAACTAGAACATATCATGCATAAAACTAGCAAAGTCAGTTTGAGTTAGGTTGAATGCATTTTATAGTTTCATGAGTGCAATTTTGACAGTTGTGACGTATAGCTGCCGGTTTCTGATTTAATTTGGTTCAGTATGAATGTGAAAACTGTCAAAACCCTTTCCATAAAGCTATAAAACTGGTAAACTAGAACATATCATGCATAAAACTAGCAAAGTCAGTTTGAGTTAGGTTGAATGCATTTTATAGTTTCATGAGTGCAATTTTGACAGTTTTGACGTATATCTACCGTTTTTTGACTTAATTTGGTCCAGTATGAATATAAAAACTGTCAAAACCCTGTCCATAAAGCTATAAAACTGGTAAACTAGAACATATCATGCATAAAACTAGCAAAGTCAGTTTGAGTTAGGTTGAATGCATTTTATAGTTTCATGAGTGCAATTTTGACAGTTGTGACGTATAGCTGCCGGTTTCTGATTTAATTTGGTTCAGTATGAATGTGAAAACTGTCAAAACCCTTTCCATAAAGCTATAAAACTGGTAAACTAGAACATATCATGCATAAAACTAGCAAAGTCAGTTTGAGTTAGGTTGAATGCATTTTATAGTTTCATGAGTGCAATTTTGACAGTTGTGACGTATAGCTGCCGGTTTCTGATTTAATTTGGTTCAGTATGAATGTGAAAACTGTCAAAACCCTTTCCATAAAGCTATAAAACTGGTAAACTAGAACATATCATGCATAAAACTAGCAAAGTCAGTTTGAGTTAGGTTGAATGCATTTTATAGTTTCATGAGTGCAATTTTGACAGTTTTGACGTATGTCCACCGTTTTTTGACTTAATTTGGTCCAGTATGAATATGAAAACTGTCAAAACCCTGTCCATAAAGCTATAACACTGGTAAACTAGAACATATCTTGCATAAAACTAGCAAAGTCAGTTTGAGTTAGGTTGAATGCATTTTATAGTTTCATGAGTGCAATTTTGACAGTTGTGACGTATATCTACCGTTTTTTGACTTAATTTGGTCCAGTATGAATATGAAAACTGTCAAAACCCTGTCCATAAAGCTATAAAACTGGTAAACTAGAACATATCATGCATAAAACTAGCAAAGTCAGTTTGAGTTAGGTTGAATGCATTTTATAGTTTCATGAGTGCAATTTTGACAGTTGTGACGTATATCTACCGTTTTTTGACTTAATTTGGTCCAGTATGAATATAAAAACTGTCAAAACCCTGTCCATAAAGCTATAAAACTGGTAAACTAGAACATATCATGCATAAAACTAGCAAAGTCAGTTTGAGTTAGGTTGAACGTATTTTATAGTTTCGTGAGTGCAATTTTGACAGTTGTGACGTATGGCTGCCGGTTTCTAACTTAATTTGGTTCAGTATAAATGTGAAAACTGTCAAAACCCTGTCCATAAAGCTATAAAACTGGTAAACTAGAACATATCATGCATAAAACTAGCAAAGTCAGTTTGAGTTAGGTTGAATGCATTTTATAGTTTCATGAGTGCAATTTTGACAGTTGTGACGTATATCTACCGTTTTTTGACTTAATTTGGTCCAGTATGAATGTGAAAACTGTCAAAACCCTTTCCATAAAGCTATAAAACTGGTAAACTAGAACATACCATGCATAAAACTAGCAAAGTCAGTTTGAGTTAGGTTGAATGCATTTTATAGTTTCATGAGTGCAATTTTGACAGTTGTGACGTATATCTACCGTTTTTTGACTTAATTTGGTCCAGTATGAATATGAAAACTGTCAAAACCCTGTCCATAAAGCTATAAAACTGGTAAACTAGAACATATCATGCATAAAACTAGCAAAGTCAGTTTGAGTTAGGTTGAATGCATTTTATAGTTTCATGAGTGCAATTTTGACAGTTGTGACGTATATCTACCGTTTTTTGACTTAATTTGGTCCAGTATGAATATGAAAACTGTCAAAACCCTGTCCATTAAGCTATAAAACTGGTAAACTAGAACATATCATGCATAAAACTAGCAAAGTCAGTTTGAGTTAGGTTGAATGCATTTTATAGTTTCATGAGTGCAATTTTGACAGTTGTGACGTATAGCTGCCGGTTTCTGATTTAATTTGGTTCAGTATGAATGTGAAAACTGTCAAAACCCTTTCCATAAAGCTATAAAACTGGTAAACTAGAACATACCATGCATAAAACTAGCAAAGTCAGTTTGAGTTAGGTTGAATGCATTTTATAGTTTCATGAGTGCAATTTTGACAGTTGTGACGTATATCTACCGTTTTTTGACTTAATTTGGTCCAGTATGAATATGAAAACTGTCAAAACCCTGTCCATAAAGCTATAAAACTGGTAAACTAGAACATATCATGCATAAAACTAGCAAAGTCAGTTTGAGTTAGGTTGAATGCATTTTATAGTTTCATGAGTGCAATTTTGACAGTTGTGACGTATATCTACCGTTTTTTGACTTAATTTGGTCCAGTATGAATATGAAAACTGTCAAAACCCTGTCCATAAAGCTATAAAACTGGTAAACTAGAACATACCATGCATAAAACTAGCAAAGTCAGTTTGAGTTAGGTTGAATGCATTTTATAGTTTCATGAGTGCAATTTTGACAGTTGTGACGTATATCTACCGTTTTTTGACTTAATTTGGTCCAGTATGAATATGAAAACTGTCAAAACCCTGTCCATAAAGCTATAAAACTGGTAAACTAGAACATATCATGCATAAAACTAGCAAAGTCAGTTTGAGTTAGGTTGAATGCATTTTATAGTTTCATGAGTGCAATTTTGACAGTTGTGACGTATATCTACCGTTTTTTGACTTAATTTGGTCCAGTATGAATATGAAAACTGTCAAAACCCTGTCCATAAAGCTATAAAACTGGTAAACTAGAACATACCATGCATAAAACTAGCAAAGTCAGTTTGAGTTAGGTTGAATGCATTTTATAGTTTCATGAGTGCAATTTTGACAGTTGTGACGTATATCTACCGTTTTTTGACTTAATTTGGTCCAGTATGAATATGAAAACTGTCAAAACCCTGTCCATAAAGCTATAAAACTGGTAAACTAGAACATACCATGCATAAAACTAGCAAAGTCAGTTTGAGTTAGGTTGAATGCATTTTATAGTTTCATGAGTGCAATTTTGACAGTTGTGACGTATATCTACCGTTTTTTGACTTAATTTGGTCCAGTATGAATATGAAAACTGTCAAAACCCTGTCCATAAAGCTATAAAACTGGTAAACTAGAACATACCATGCATAAAACTAGCAAAGTCAGTTTGAGTTAGGTTGAATGCATTTTATAGTTTCATGAGTGCAATTTTGACAGTTGTGACGTATATCTACCGTTTTTTGACTTAATTTGGTCCAGTATGAATATGAAAACTGTCAAAATCCTGTCCATTAAGCTATAACACTGGTAAACTAGAACATATCATGCATAAAACTAGCAAAGTCAGTTTGAGTTAGGTTGAATGCATTTTATAGTTTCATGAGTGCAATTTTGACAGTTTTGACGTATGTCCACCGTTTTTTGACTTAATTTGGTCCAGTATGAATATGAAAACTGTCAAAACCCTGTCCATAAAGCTATAAAACTGGTAAACTAGAACATATCATGCATAAAACTAGCAAAGTCAGTTTGAGTTAGGTTGAATGCATTTTATAGTTTCATGAGTGCAATTTTGACAGTTGTGACGTATATCTACCGTTTTTTGACTTAATTTGGTCCAGTATGAATATGAAAACTGTCAAAACCCTGTCCATAAAGCTATAAAACTGGTAAACTAGAACATATCATGCATAAAACTAGCAAAGTCAGTTTGAGTTAGGTTGAATGCATTTTATAGTTTCATGAGTGCAATTTTGACAGTTTTGACGTATGTCCACCGTTTTTTGACTTAATTTGGTCCAGTATGAATATGAAAACTGTCAAAACCCTGTCCATAAAGCTATAACACTGGTAAACTAGAACATATCATGCATAAAACTAGCAAAGTCAGTTTGAGTTAGGTTGAATGCATTTTATAGTTTCATGAGTGCAATTTTGACAGTTGTGACGTATATCTACCGTTTTTTGACTTAATTTGGTCCAGTATGAATATGAAAACTGTCAAAACCCTGTCCATAAAGCTATAAAACTGGTAAACTAGAACATATCATGCATAAAACTAGCAAAGTCAGTTTGAGTTAGGTTGAATGCATTTTATAGTTTCATGAGTGCAATTTTGACAGTTGTGACGTATATCTACCGTTTTTTGACTTAATTAGGTCTAGTATGAATATGAAAACTGTCAAAATCCTGTCCATTAAGCTATAAAACTGGTAAACTAGTACATATCATGCATGAAAACTAGCAAAGTCAGTTTGAGGTAGGTTGAATGCATTTTATAGTTTCATGAGTGCAATTTTGACAGTTGTGACGTATATCTACCGTTTTTTGACTTAATTAGGTCTAGTATGAATATGAAAACTGTCAAAATCCTGTCCATTAAGCTATAAAACTGGTAAACTAGAACATATCATGCATAAAACTAGCAAAGTCAGTTTGAGTTAGGTTGAATGCATTTTATAGTTTCATGAGTGCAATTTTGACAGTTGTGACGTATATCTACCGTTTTTTGACTTAATTAGGTCTAGTATGAATATGAAAACTGTCAAAATCCTGTCCATTAAGCTATAAAACTGGTAAACTAGTACATATCATGCATGAAAACTAGCAAAGTCAGTTTGAGGTAGGTTGAATGCATTTTATAGTTTCATGAGTGCAATTTTGACAGTTGTGACGTATATCTACCGTTTTTTGACTTAATTAGGTCTAGTATGAATATGAAAACTGTCAAAATCCTGTCCATTAAGCTATAAAACTGGTAAACTAGAACATATCATGCATAAAACTAGCAAAGTCAGTTTGAGTTAGGTTGAATGCATTTTATAGTTTCATGAGTGCAATTTTGACAGTTGTGACGTATATCTACCGTTTTTTGACTTAATTTGGTCCAGTATGAATATGAAAACTGTCAAAATCCTGTCCATTAAGCTATAAAACTGGTAAACTAGAACATATCATGCATGAAAACTAGCAAAGTCAGTTTGAGGTAGGTTGAATGCATTTTATAGTTTCATGAGTGCAATTTTGACAGTTGTGACGTATATCTACCGTTTTTTGACTTAATTTGGTCTAGTATGAATATGAAAACTGTCAAAACCCTGTCCATAAAGCTACAAAACTGGTAAATTAGAACATATCATGCATAAAAGTAGCAAAGTCAGTTTGAGTTAGGTTGAATGCATTTTATAGTTTCATGAGTGCAATTTTGACAGTTGTGACGTATGGCTGCCGGTTTCTGACTTAATTTGGTCCAGTATGAGTATGAAAACTGTCAAAACCCTGTCCATTAAGCTATAAAACTGGTAAACTAGAACATATCATGCATAAAAATAGCAAAGTCAGTTTGAGTTAGGTTGAATGCATTTTATAGTTTCATGAGTGCATTTTTGACAGTTGTGACGTATGTCCACCGTTTTTTGACTTAATTTGGTCCAGTATGAATATAAAAACTGTCAAAACCCTGTCCATAAAGCTATAAAACTGGTAAACTAGAACATATCATGCATAAAACTAGCAAAGTCAGTTTGAGTTAGGTTGAATGCATTTTATAGTTTCATGAGTGCAATTTTGACAGTTGTGACGTATGTTTACCGTTTTTTGACTTAATTTGGTCCAGTATTAATATGAAAACTGTCAAAACCCTGTCCATAAAGCTACAAAACTGGTAAATTAGAACATATCATGCATAAAAGTAGCAAAGTCAGTTTGAGTTAGGTTGAATGCATTTTATAGTTTCATGAGTGCAATTTTGACAGTTGTGACGTATGGCTGCCGGTTTCTGACTTAATTTGGTCCAGTATGAGTATGAAAACTGTCAAAACCCTGTCCATTAAGCTATAAAACTGGTAAACTAGAACATATCATGCATAAAAATAGCAAAGTCAGTTTGAGGTAGGTTGAATGCATTTTATAGTTTCATGAGTGCAATTTTGACAGTTGTGACGTACCTTTGTTACTTACCCTAACTGCCGATGAGGTATAAATATTAACTGTCATAAAGTCGGCTGTGCCTTTGATAATTTCCTTTTCTTCTTCCGTAAAACTGGGAAGTCTGCTCGAGTTGAATCCTTCCAAAATTGATCGACTCTCAATTCGTTTTTTCATTACTTCCGGGTAATCGCCGTATACTATTGGATGAGCGAACCAACCATACTAGAATGACCAAAATGTGACAAAAAGAAGAAGAGGTAATATGCA
Source organism: Ips typographus (assembly GCF_016097725.1). Lineage (NCBI taxonomy): Eukaryota > Metazoa > Arthropoda > Insecta > Coleoptera > Curculionidae > Ips > Ips typographus. The sequence goes on along the minus strand of NC_138430.1, from coordinate 1,694,434 downwards.
AAAAGAAGAGGACAATCCAGAAAGAATAAGAATTCAAGTTATTATGTCTCAATTGTTGTTTTCACCCTGTATACTTTGCAGTTGTACGATAGTTAAGTATTATTTATTGAATTTAAATTTGAATTAACTTTTCACGTTTTTAGGTCAAATTTCTTAGTAAAAACCTAAAAATAAAATAAGCACAACTTACAGTGAAGAGTAGAGTACGTTCTGCTGCTTCAATGTCTTCAGTACTGTTGCTTGCTGGTTCGAACCAGTTACTATCGACGACCATGGTAACTCTACCTTTTATTGAAAAAATTAAAATAAAATAAATAATAAAACTAGTATAACTAAAGATCTTTTCCGAAAAGAAAAGTCTTGCCTATAATAGTTCTGTCAAAGAAAAGGTTGAAATTGTTTTTCAGGGACTCACAGATCTTGTCTTAGTTTTCGGAAAATAACTGCGTTTTGAGGCTCTTGAAGGCAAAATATCCCTCTTAAGTTTTTGTAGAAAATTAAATTACCTGAAATTTTTGTTCTTTAATATTTTTCTGAATTTTGTCTTTTGGCTGAGTTACGAGGGATTGAAGTTCTGTAAGTAGACATTCAGACACTTTACGCTCACTGAACATTCTTAAGCAAATATCTCCCTTCTGAAGCCTTTAAGGGCAAAAGGTCTCTCTAATGTATTGTTAGACAATTAAATTTTCTGCAATTTTTGTCCCTTAATATTTTTTGGAATTTTGTTGTATAGCCGAGTTATGGGAGATTAAAGTTACTTAAGTAAACATTCACTTTGGGCTTCCTAAACATTCCTATGCAGCTCTGAATATTTTATAAAAATTACTTGAACTTGACATAAACCCAGTTTTAGCAGTTTTTTCCTCAAATTGAGCTATTTTGACAGTTTCTGATTAAGTGAAGAAAAAAATGAAAAAATCTGAAAACTGCCCTAAATGTGACCTTTGTAGCTCTTCCTGGAGCTGAGATATTGCAAAATGTCAAAATTCTGGTTTCTGAAGCTTTGCACCACGTTTTGACCGGTTGTATCCTCCTCAGGGTAATAATAACGACAAAATGAAGAACGTCAGTGAAAAAATTATAAAAAATTCTAAAAATTGCACTAAATGTGATCTTTGTAGCTCTTCCTGGCGCTGAGATATTGAAAAATGTAAAAATTCTGGTCTCATGAAGCTTTGCACCACGTTTTGACCGGTTGTAGCCTCCTCAGGATAATAGTAACGACAAAATGAAGAACGTCAGTGGAAAAATTATAAAAAATTCTAAAAACTGCACTAAATGTGATCTTTGTAGCTCTTCCTGGCGCTGAGATATTGCAAAATGTCAAAATTCTGGTTTCTGATGATTTGCACCACGTTTTGACCGGTTGTATCCTCCTCAGGGTAATAGTAACGACAAAATGAACAACGTCATTGGAGAAATTATAGAAAATTCTAAAAATTGCACTAAATGTGATTTTTGTAGCTCTTCCTGGCGCTGAGATATTGCAAAATGTCAAAATTCTGGTTTCTGATGATTTGCACCACGTTTTGACCGGTTGTATCCTCCTCAGGGTAATAGTAACGACAAAATGAAGAACGTCAGTGTAGAAATTATAGAAAATTCTAAAAATTGCACTAAATGTGATTTTTGTAGCTCTTCCTGGGGCTGAGATATTGCAAAATGTCAAATTTCTGGTTTCTGATGATTTGCACCACGTTTTGACCGGTTGTATCCTCCTCAGGGTAATAATAACGACAAAATGAAGAACGTCAGTGAAAAAATTATAAAAAATTCTAAAAATTGCACTAAATGTGATCTTTGTAGCTCTTCCTGGCGCTGAGATATTACAAAATGTCAAAATTCTGGATTCTGAAGCTTTGCACCACGTTTTGACCGGTTGTAGCCTCCTCAGGATAATAGTAACGACAAAATGAAGAACGTCAGTGGAAAAATTATAAAAAATTCTAAAAATTGCACTAAATGTGATCTTTGTAGCTCTTCCTGGCGCTGAGATATTGCAAAATGTCAAAATTCTGGTTTCTGATGATTTGCACCACGTTTTGACCGGTTGTATCCTCCTCAGGGTAATAATAACGACAAAATGAAGAACGTCAATGAAAAAATTATAAAAAATTCTAAAAATTGCACTAAATGTGATCTTTGTAGCTCTTCCTGGCGCTGAGATATTGCAAAATGTCAAAATTCTGGTTTCTGAAGCTTTGCACCACGTTTTGACCGGTTGTTTCCTCCTCAGGGTAATAGTAACGACAAAATGAAGAACGTCAGTGAAAAAATTATAAAAAATTCTAAAAATTGCATTAAATGTTAATTTTGTAGCTCTTCCTGGCGCTGAGATATTGCAAAATGTCAAAATTCTGGTTTCTGAAGCTTTGCACCACGTTTTGACCGGTTGTATCCTCCTCAGGATAATAGTAACGACAAAATGAAGAACGTCAGTGGAAAAACTATAAAAAATTCAAAAAATTGCACTAAATGTGAAGTTTGTAGCTCTTCCTGGCGCTGAGATATTGCAAAATGTCAAAATTCTGGTTTCTGATGTTTTGCACCACGTTTTGACCGGTTGTATCCTCCTCAGGATAATAGTAACGACAAAATGAAGAACGTCAGTGGAAAAACTATAAAAAATTCAAAAAATTGCACTAAATGTGAAGTTTGTAGCTCTTCATGGCGCTGAGATATTGCAAAATGTCAAAATTCTGGTTTCTGAAGCTTTGCACCACGTTTTGACCGGTTGTATCCTCCTCAGGGTAATAGTAACGACAAAATGAAGAACGTCATTGGAGAAATTATAGAAAATTCTAAAAATTGCACTAAATGTGAAGTTTGTAGCTCTTCCTGGCGCTGAGATATTGCAAAATGTCAAAATTCTGGTTTCTGATGCTTTGCACCACGTTTTGACCGGTTGTATCCTCCTCAGGATAATAGTAACGACAAAATGAACAACGTCATTGGAGAAATTATAGAAAATTCAAAAAATTGCACTAAATGTCATTTTTGTAGCTCTTCCTGGCGCTGAGATATGCAAAATATCAAAATTCTGGTTTCTGAAGCTTTGCACCACGTTTTGACCGGTTGTATCCTCCTCAGGGTAATAGTAACGACAAAATGAAGAACGTCATTGGAGAAATTAGAGAAAATTCAAAAAATTGCACTAAATGTGAAGTTTGTAGCTCTTCCTGGCGCTGAGATATTGCAAAATGTCAAAATTCTGGTTTCTGAAGCTTTGCACCACGTTTTGACCGGTTGTATCCTCCTCAGGGTAATAGTAACGACAAAATGAAAAACGTCATTGGAGAAATTAGAGAAAATTCTAAAAATTGCACTAAATGTGATCTTTGTAGCTCTTCCTGACGCTGAGATATTGCAAAATGTCAAATTTCTGGTTTCTGATGATTTGCACCACGTTTTGACCGGTTGTATCCTCTTCAGGGTAATAGTAACGACAAAATGAAGAACGTCAGTGAAAAAACTATAAGAAATTCTAAAAATTGCACTAAATGTGATCTTTGTAGCTCTTCCTGGCGCTGAGATATTGAAAAATGTCAAAATTCTGGTTTCTGAAGCTTTGCACCACGTTTTGACCAGTTGGATCCTCCTCAGGGTAATAGTAACGACAAAATGAACAACGTCATTGGAGAAATTATAGAAAATTTTAAAAATTGCACTAAATGTGATTTTTGTAGCTCTTCCTGGCGCTGAGATATTGCAAAATGTCAAAATTTTGGTTTCTGAAGCTTTGCACCACGTTTTGACCGGTTGTATCCTCCTCAGGATAATAGTAACGACAAAATGAAGAACGTCACTGGAAAAATTATAAAAAAATTTAAAAATTGCACTAAATATGATTTTTGTAGCTTTTTATAGTACTGCGATATTGCAAAATGAATCTAATTCCATTTTGACTGAGGGCAGCTCTGTTGTTTGAGGAGCTACAGAAAAGTATAAAAAATGAAAGTTGCAGGAAATTTAATCTTCTACAAGATTGCATTAAGGGGTTTTTCCTGTCAGGGGTCTCATTAAGCAGTTAACAAGACAGAAAGGGCAGGGTGCACCAAACTGCTCTATCTCCATTTCGACTCAGGGTAGCTCTGGTGTTTGAGGAGCTACAAAAAATTAGAAATAATGAAAGTTGCAGGAAATTTGATCTTATACAAGATTGTATTAAGGGGGTTTAGGCCTCCTTAAGCAGTTAACAAGACAAGAAATGCTAGAGCTGCTGCATTTTTGTCAAAATTCAGGTTTTTAGAGGTTTTCATTTGACCGGTTGTATCGACTAAATTAAAAACTTGAAAAAGCAGGAAAATTTGTAAAAATTATCGTTTGCTTCTGAGATATTAGAAAATTTGTAATAAATTTGCAAATTTTCAAAATACCTTGTTGTCTCTCCTTAAATTCCTCCTCATACATGCGATAAGCCTTTCCGTGAGCTATAATCAAGTTATGGGCGCACTGATAGTTCTTGATGCCTGGATCCACAATATTTGGTGCCAGAATACCAATTCCGTAACTAAAAATTACATTGAAACAACCGGAAAATTGCGTAAACCACATACCCTTGATCACAAGTCTGTTTTGGTTCGTTAAACGTCACCCAGTGCTTCACATCATCTCCGTAGGTTTCAAACAGGAACCTGGCATAGTCCACAAACCATTCTTGTATTTCAGGATTGAGGAAACCACCTAAATCCTCAATGGCCGTAGGATGATCCCAGTGGTGCATAGTAACCAGTGGTTCGATATTATTTTCTTTTAGGGCAGCAATCAGGTTCTTGTAATAGGCAATTCCTGCTGGATTGGTTTCGTTCACGAACCCTATAAGCAATCAAAACTTGTTTCCCACCAAAAATTGCCTTTCTATAGAAATGGCATACCATTGGGTAGTACTCGGGACCAGGCAATGGAAAACCTGTAAGTGTTGACACCCAATCCTTTTAGCAACTCTACGTCTTCTTCCCATTTATGGTAAGAATCGGAAGCAATGTCACCGGTGGCGTTTGAGTTTAATTCGGGATGAAGATGAGTACTTCTGTCCCAAATATTTTCACCTAGTGATGGGCGATTATTATTTTTATAATCTGAATATTTCTAGGGAGGGGCAATTATAGGATTTATCCCATGAAAACTATGTGCAACAAAATTTTAAATTAGTTGAAGTTGTGGTTTGAAATTTCAACGCCTTGCAACTCGGTTATTTTTGCGAGTTCTGGGTGATTCAACCACTTAAAAGAACCGTTTTGAGCTCCGCTTTCCAGTGGTGTTGAGTAAAAAATTGTATCATACAAATTGCGTACTGGGTGACCAAAAACAGTCAATCACCATAATTTCCATGCACACCCTGTATACTGGAAGCAAAAACGGTCCTGCAAATTTACGGTGCTGAATTAAGAAGTTGTTTAGGAACATTTTTGGTCATTCGCTAATTTTTCGTAACTTTCACCGTTTTCGAGTTACTACGACAAACTAGTGAAATGCTACAAAATTTCAAATTAGTTGAAGTTGTGGTTTGAAATTTGAAATCGTTGTAACTCAGTTATTTTTGGGAGTTCAAGGAGGTTGAACCACTCAAATTAACCGTCTTAAGCTCCTTTTTCCAGTGGTGTTGAGTAAAAAAATCTATCTGAAAAATTGCGTGCAGGGTGACCAAAAACAGTCAATCACCATACTTTTCATGCACACCCTGTATACTGCAAGCAAAAACGGTACTGCAAATGTGCAGTGTTGGGTTAAGAAGTTGGTTAGGAAAATTTTTGATCTCTTGCATTTTTTTTGTAACTTTCACCCTTTTTGAGTTATTTATGAAAAACTGTTTGGTGCAACAAATTTACAAATCAGAGAAATTGTAATCTGAAATTTCAGTACTGTTAAAGACAGTCAGGGACAAAATCTCTTGTAAAACCCACTTTGAGTAACCGAATCATGTTTTTAAGCACATTTTTGGAATCCTCATTAAATTTCCTATCTAATGCCATAAAAAAGACTACAAAATCAATTAGAGTCTTGGAGAAAAGTGGTGTCAAATTATAAACTGTCAGAAAGATTTTTTGAAAGGGCAGTTTAGGAATCAAATCGCCTGTAAAACTCACTTAGAGTGGGAAAATGACTGTTTTAAGTACATTTTTGGAATCCTCAGTAAATGTCCTATCCTTTATCCTAAAAAAACACTACAAAATTTGGTACAGTCAGCGAGAAAAGCTGTTGACAACCCATCCTTTTAGCAACATCTTCTTCCCATCCAACCAGTTTTTGCTAAATAACTCAGAAACGGTGAAAGTTACGAAAAATGTACAGGAAACCAAAAATGTTCCTAATCAACTTCTTAACTCAGCACCGTCAGTTTGCAGGACCGGTTTTGCGTCCAGTATACAGGGTGTGCATAAGAATTATGGTGATTGACTGTTTTTGGTCACCCTGTATGCAGTTTTTCAGATAGAATTTTTTGCTCAACACCACTGGAAATCGGAGTTCAAGACGGTTAATTTGATTGGTTCAACCCCCTTTAAATCACAAAAATAACGAAGTTACAGGGTATTCAAATTTTAAACCATAATTTGAACTGATTTTAAAATTTGTTGCATCCAACCTGTTTTTGCTAAATAACTCAAAAACGGTGAAAGTTACGGAAAATTTACGGGAGACCAAAAATGTTCCTAATCAACTCCTTAACTCAGCACCGTCCGTTTGCAGACCGTTTTTGCGTCCAGTATACAGGGTGTACATGAGAAGTATGGCGACTGACTGTTTTGGTCACCCTGTATGCACTTTTTCAGATAGAATTTTTTGCTTTACTCCACTGAAAAGAGGAGTTCAAGACGGTTAATTTGAGTGGTTCAACCCCCTTGAATTCCCAAAAATAACCGAGTTACATGGTATTCAAATTTTAAACCACAATTTGAACTAATTTGAAAATTTCTTGCATTAAACCAGTTTTTGCTAAATAACTCAGAAACGGTGAAAGTTACGAAAAATTTACAGGAAACCAAAAATGTTTCTAATCAACTCCTTAACTCAGCACCGTCCGTTTGCAGACCGTTTTTGCGTCCAGTATACAGGGTGTACATGAGAAGTATGGCGACTGACTGTTTTGGTCACCCTGTATGCACTTTTTCAGATAGAATTTTTTGCTTTACTCCACTGAAAAGAGGAGTTCAAGACGGTTAATTTGAGTGGTTCAACCCCCTTGAATTCCCAAAAATAACCGAGTTACATGGTATTCAAATTTTAAACCACAATTTGAACTAATTTGAAAATTTCTTGCATTAAACCAGTTTTTGCTAAATAACTCAGAAACGGTGAAAGTTACGAAAAATTTACAGGAAACCAAAAATGTTTCTAATCAACTCCTTAACTCAGCACCGTCAGTTTGCAGGACCGTTTTTGCGTCCAATATACAGGGTGTGCATGAGAAATATGGTGATTGACTGTTTTTGGTCACCCTGTATGCAGTTTTTCAGATATAATTTTTTGCTCAACACCACTGAAAAGAGGAGTTCAAGACGGTTAATTTGAGTGGTTCAACCCCCTTGAAATCACAAAAATAACCGAGTTACATGGTATTCAAATTTTAAACCACAATTTGAACTAATTTGAAAATTTGTTGCATTAAACCAGTTTTTGCTAAATAGCTCAGAAACAGTGAAAGTTACGGAAAATTTACGGGATACCAAAAATGTTTCTAATCAACTCCTTAACTGAGCACCGTCAGTTTGGAGGACCGTTTTTGCGTCCAATATACAGGGTGTGCATGAGAAGTATGGTGATTGACTGTTTTTGGTCACCCTGTATGCACTTTTTCAGATAGAATTTTTTGCTTTACTCCACTGAAAAGAGGAGTTTAAGACGGTTAATTTGAGTGGTTCAACCCCTTTGAATTCCCAAAAATAACCGAGTTACAGGGTATTCAAAGTTTAAACCACAATTTCAACTAATTTGAAAATTTGTTGCATCCAACCAGTTTTCGTTAAATAATTCAGAAACGGTGAAAGTTACGGAAAATTTACAGGACAGCAAAAATATTCCTAATTATCTCCTTAACTCAGCACCGTCCATTTGCAGGACCGTTTTTGCGTTCAGTATACAGGGTGTACATGAGAAGTATGGCGACTGACTGTTTTTGGTCACCCTGTATGCAGTTTTTCAGATATAATATTTTGCTCAACACTACTGAAAAGAGGAGTTCAAGACGGTTAATTTGAGTGGTTCAACCCCCTTGAATTCCCAAAAATAACAAAGTTACAGGGTATTCAAATTTTAAACCACAATTTGAACTGATTTGAAAATTTGTTGCATTAAACCAGTTTTTGCTAAATAACTCGGAAACGGTGAAAGTTACGAAAAATGTACAGGAAACCAAAAATGTTCCTAATCAACTTCTTAACTCAGCACTGTCCGTTTGCAAGACCGTTTTTGCGTCCAGTATACAGGGTGTGCATGAGAAGTATGGTGATTGACTGTTTTTGGTCACCCTGTATGTAGTTTTTTAGATAGAATTTTTTGCTTTACTCCACTGAAAAGAGGAGTTTAAGACGGTTAATTTGAGTGGTTCAACCGCCTTGAATTCCCAAAAATAACCGAGTTACAGGGTAATCAAATTTTAAAACACAATTTTAACTGATTGAAAATTTGTTGCATTAAACCAGTTTTTGCTAAATAACTCAAAAACGGTGAAAGTTACGGAAAATTTACGAGAAACCAAAAATGTTCCTAATCAACTCCTTAACTCAGCACCGTCCGTTTGCAGGACCGTTTTTGCGTCCAGTATACAGGGTGTGCATGAGAAGTATGGTGACTGACTGTTTTTGGTCACCCTATATGCACTTTTTCAGATAGAATTTTTTGCTTTACTCCACTGAAAAGAGGAGTTTAAGACGGTTAATTTGAGTGGTTCAACCGCCTTGAATTCCCAAAAATAACCGAGTTACAGGGTATTCAAAATTTAAACCACAATTTCAACTAATTTGAAAATTTGTTGCATCCAACCAGTTTTCGTTAAATAACTCAGAAACGGTGAAAGTTACGAAAAATGTACAGGAAACCAAAAATGTTCCTAATCAACTTCTTAACTCAGCACCGTCCGTTTGCAGGACCGTTTTTGCGTCCAATATACAGGGTGTGCATGAGAAGTATGGTGATTGACTGTTTTTGGTCACCCTGTAAGCATTTTTTCAGATAGAATTTTTTGCTTTACTCCACTGAAAAGAGGAGTTCAAGACGGTTAATTTGAGTGGTTCAACCCCTTTGAATTCCCAAAAATAACTGAGTTACAGGGTAATCAAATTTTAAACCACAATTTCAACTGATTTGAAAATTTGTTGCATCCAACCAGTTTTCGTTAAATAACTCAGAAACGGTGAAAGTTACGAAAAACTTACAGGAAACCAAAAATGTTTCTAATCAACTCCTTTACTCAGCACAGTCGGTTTGCAGAACCGTTTTTACGTCCATTATACAGGGTGTATATTTCTTTTAAATAATGCCTAAATGAATTCTTTGAATAATTGCCTCTTCAATCATTTTGAAGCTAAATTTGTAATAGTTTTTAGGAACACAAATCTCAACAACATAAAGAGACTAACCTAACCTAACCTAACCTAATTTATCTGTCTCTGTCAGTAAGTTAATTATATTTCATATGTCTTAATGCTGTGGTTATCGCACGAGTGCATTAATTTGCCATACCACACGGGTAAAGTACAATATTTTATGTACAAACTACACATAAATTGTGATAACATAACATTAACTAGTGTGGTAAAATAGATGATTACGTCAATCAAAAGAAGCTACGTAATGGATCATTACCATGCTAGTCGGATATAAAATTTGTTTTTCTACTCCTACAGGAATAAGTAGGCAATTGCCAACGGTTGACCGAATAAAATATCTAAATCCTAGACAATTTTCAGCGTGCGTAAAGAATTATCTACTACTGGGTAATGGTCTATTACATAGCTTCCTTTGAGTGACTTAATGAGGGATTGTACAGTCACTAGTGCGAGTTAAAAATTGATAGTTTCTGTGTAGAAAATATTGTTACAATACTCGTGTGGTATGGCAAATGAATGGTGATCACCACAACACGATCTAGAATCTGCTTCCCACTCGTGACTATAAAATGCTCATACCGCACTAGTAATGTACACGATGATTACCTTTTCCATCTTCGTTCCATCCACCTTCAATTTGATAGGCTGCAGATGCGGTTCCCCATTTGAAATCTTCAGGAAATTTTCTCGTGCTCACTACATACTCATCTTCGTAGGCTGCTCTAGAATTTTGAAATTAAACCAGTTTTTCATTGAAATTACTGTTAAATCATCCACTTACTCTATAGCAACGAATACACTCAACAACAAAATAACCGCTTTCATGTTTGTTTGCGTCAAAGTACTGTGAGTGTTTGTAAACGATTTTCTTGTCCTTTATAGGCACTTTTAAACTGAAATCTTATCATCACATATGCAAATATACTTCAAATTCTCTTCAAGTTCACTCTTGAATTTGTTTATATGTGTCAACTTATATAATTATAAGAGTGGCTACCATATTTTGATACTTTCCTACGTTATACAGGATAACTCTTCTGGTTTTGCAAAATTTTCAAAATTTGGACAAAAAAACAGAGAGGTAGGCAAAAATGAATGCTATTTACTATTTAAAATAGTTACCATATTATACAAGGTGTTTCCAAAGTTGACTATAGTCTACCCGGCGAACCTACGGAGTAATAAAATTCGATGGGCGGCAACTTTGGTCGATTACACTGTAAAACAGGTACGTAAAAGTGAATCGAGACATAAGTCCTTATATTAGAGAGAGAAGAAAATATTATATTGTAAAACGGACCGGATATAGACCAATACTAATAGAGAGAGAGATATTTTCGCTTTTATTACTCCGTAGGTTCGCCGGATAGACTATAGTGGCCATCAGACTACTGAGTGTAACAACTTTCTGGTTGAAACAGTATGTGTTTGAAATTTGAGAGTCAAAAGAGAACGGGATATTTTACGATTATTAAAATTAAGTGAAACGCCCATCTTTAAGGCAATTTTCACGGTAAACCATTTTTGTCCCTAATTAAAATCATCACATCAGCTTCCTGTGCGTTCATTAGGGACAGACTGAATTCGTTAATGATTCTGGTGATGGTAAATCTTGTTATGAAATGGGATATCGTTTCCCGTCTGTCGGGCTTCTTTTGTTCTGCCCCTGAAATCACGTAAAAAAGAAAAAAAAAAGAAAAGATAAGAAAGAAGAAAAGAGAAAAAAAAACAAAAGAAAAGGTTTTCTTGTTTTCATATAATTTTTACTTGTGTATGGCACTGTTGCCAACCCGTAATAATAACATGTAATTTCCCCAAAAGGGTTTTAAGAATTTTGTCAGATTTCACTAAAATTCCCCAGATTTTTTTTGAAGTTTTGCTTTAATAACTCTATCTCTCTATCTCTTTCCGGGGCTTCGTTATTTTTCATTTTTTTGAGTGCTTTTTAGGTTACTGGATAGGAAAGTTAATGAGGATTTCAAAAGTGTGCTTAAAATAGTCATTTTCTTATTCTAAGTGGGTTTTATAGGCGATTTTCTCCCTGACTGTCTTTTCAAACTGTGTTTCTGACAGTTCAAACTTTGACACCGCTTTTCCACCTGACTGTATTGAGTTTTTTAGTGTTTTTAAGGTTACCAGATAGGAAAGTTAATGAAGATTCCAAAAATGTGCTTAAAACAGTCATTTTCTAATTCTAACTGAGTTTTATAGGCGATTTTGTTTCTGACTGTCTTCTCAAACTCTGTTTTTGATAGTTCAAGTTTTAACACCGCTTTTCTACTTGACTGTATCACATTTTTTAGTCTTTTTCCGGTTACCAGATAGGGTATTTAATGAGGATTCCAAAAATGTGCTCAAAATAGTCATTTTCTTATTCTAAGTGGGTTTTATAGGCGATTTTGTTCCTGACTGTATTTTCAAACTGTGTTTCTGACAGTTCAAACTTTGACACCGCTTTTCAACTTGACTGTACCAAATTTTTTAGTGTTTCTTAAGTTACCGGATAGGAAATTTAATGAGGATTCCAAAAATGTGCCTAAAATAGTCATTTTGTTATTCTAAGTAGGTTTTATAGGTGATTTTGTGCCTGACTGTATTTTCAAACTGTGTTTCTGACAGTTCAAACTTTGACACCGCTTTTCAACTTGACTGTACCAAATTTTTTAGTGTTTTTTAAGTTACCGGATAGGAAATGTAATGAGGATTCCAAAAATGTGCCTAAAATAGTCATTTTGTTATTCTAAGTAGGTTTTATAGGTGATTTTGTGCCTGACTGTCTTTTCAAGCTGTGTTTCTGGCAGTTCAAACTTTTACACCGCTTTTCTACCTGACTGTATCAAATTTTTTAGTCTTTTTCAGGTTACCACATAGGAAATTTAATGAGGATTCCAAAAATGTGCTTAAAATAGTAATTTTCTTATTCTAAGTGGGTTTTATAGGCGATTTTCTCCATGACTGTCTTTTCAAACGGTGTATTTCTGGAAGTTAAAATTTTAACAGCGTTTTTCTACCTGACTGTACCAATTTTTTTAGTGTTTTTTAGGTTACCGGATAGGAAAGTTAATGAATATTTCAAAAATGTGCTTAAAACAGTCATTTTCTTATTCTAAGTGTTTTGATATGCGATTTTGTGCCTGACTGTCTTTTCAAACTGTGTTTCTGATAGTTCAAACTCTGACAGCGCTTTTCTACCTGACTGTATTTAGTTTTTTAGTGTTCTTAAGGTTACCGGATAGGAAATTTAATGAGGATTCCAAAAATGTGCTTAAAACAGTAATTTTCCTTTTCTAAGTGGGTTTTATAGGCGATTTTCTCCATGACTGATTTTTCAAACGGTGTATTTCTGGCAGTTCAAATTTTAACACCGTTTTTCTACCTGACTGTACCAAATTTTTTAGTGTTTTTTAAGTTACCGGATAGGAAATTTAATGAGGATTCCAAAAATGTGCTTAAAATAGTCATTTTCTTATTCTAAGTAGGTTTTATAGGCGATTTTGTTTCTGACTGTATTTTCAAACTGTGTTTCTGACAGTTCAAACTTTGACACCGCTTTTCCACCTGACTGTATTGAGTTTTTTTAGTGTTTTTAAGGTTACCAGATAGGAAAGTTAATGAAGATTCCAAAAATGTGCTTAAAACAGTCATTTTCTAATTGTAACTGAGTTTTATAGGCGATTTTGTTTCTGACTGTCTTCTCAAACTCTGTTTTTGATAGTTCAAGTTTTAACACCGCTTTTCTACTTGACTGTATCACATTTTTTAGTCTTTTTCCGGTTACCAGATAGGGTATTTAATGAGGATTCCAAAAATGTGCTTAAAATAGTCATTTTCTTATTCTAAGTGGGTTTTATAGGCGATTTTGTTCCTGACTGTATTTTCAAACTGTGTTTCTGACAGTTCAAACTTTGACACCGCTTTTCAACTTGACTGTATCAAATTTTTTAGTCTTTTTCCGGTTACCAGATAGAAAATTTAATGAGGATTCCAAAAATGTGCTTAAAATAGTCATTTTCTTATTCTAAGTGGGTTTTATAGGCGATTTTCTCCATGACTGTCAAACGGGGTATTTCTGGCAGTTCAAATTTTAACACCGTTTTTCTACCTGACTGTACCAAATTTTTTAGTGTTTTTTAAGTTACCGGATAGGAAATTTAATGAGGATTCCAAAAATGTGCCTAAAATAGTCATTTTGTTATTCTAAGTAGGTTTTATAGGTGATTTTGTTTCTGACTGTCTTCTCAAACTCTGTTTTTGATAGTTCAAGTTTTAACACCGCTTTTCTACTTGACTGTATCAAATTTTTTAGTCTTTTTCAGGTTACCACATAGGAAATTTAATGAGGATTCCAAAAATGTGCTTAAAATAGTCATTTTCGTATTCTAAGTGGGTTTTATAGGCGATTTTCTCCATGACTGTCTTTTCAAACGGTGTATTTCTGGCAGTTCAAATTTTAACACCGTTTTTCTACCTGACTGTACCAAATTTTTTAGTGTTTTTTAAGTTACCGGATAGGAAATTTAATGAGGATTCCAAAAATGTGCTTAAAACAGTCATTTTCTCACTCCAAGTGGGTTTAACTGTTATTTTGTCCCTGACTGTCTTTTCAAACTGTGTGTTTCTGACAGTTCAAACTTTGACACCGCTTTTCTCTGCGACTATATACTTTGTACTGTTTTTGAATATTATTCCATGACACAGGAAAAATTGTATGAATAGTCCATCCATCTAGAATCTAGATAATCCTCTCCGATCCAAAAAGATCGTAAACAGCCGAAATTTACCTCAAAAATCTACTTAAATCTGACTGATATTTATATGAAATAATACAAAAAAAATCTTCATTCCGGTCAAAAACCTTCTCACGTTTTATTATACGGAGTCGTCAAAGCGTAGAAAATGAAATTTCTGATAGTCAGCAATATGGACACCAAATGCTCATTTCTGTACCACTTTTCAGCACGTTCAAATACAACCCGGGGTACTAAATATACCCGCAATAGAACAATATTTTTACAATCCAGATGGCCTGCAAACAGCTGACCATTACACAGATGGGAACATTTTTGATTTTATGACAGTTAACTGTGTGTGCAAATACCAAATACCTTATTCAGGTAATTATAATCTTCAGATTAAAAATTGAACTAACTTACATTAAAGTTACGTCACTCTTCGTTCTGTCAAATCGATTTGACAGTATCTAGTAGAGATGAAAACAAATCCACAAGCTTTTTTCAAAAACAAACATTTGAATACGTAAAAGCCAGAAATACATTTTCTAAAAACCGGACTTGAAAAGCAGAATCGATTGGCGCAATATAGGAAGGTGCTTGTTCGGAATTCCAGTAGTTCCTGGATTACGTCAGGAATAAAAAAATCATGTAGAACAAAAAGACTTTTGTATATTGAAAAGACACAGGGCAGAATATCTGTAGACTTTTTTAACAAATACTGCACTATTTTAAAAAATGTTGTTAGGAGGGCCAAACAAATGAGTTGCAAAAAAGACATTAAAAACTCCGAAAACAAAATAAGAACTGTATGGAATTTTTTTAAAGAGACAACAGGAACAGATATAAATAATAAGGAAACTATACTTAACAATTTTTCAGATAAATATGAAAGTTCCTTGGCAATAGTCAATGCGTTAAACAGCTATTTTATAAATGCCTGTCAAGTAACATCTCAGAGAATTTCTAATTCACAATATGTTGCCAAAAATAGTACAATAATGAATTCTATTTACTTATCAACTACAGATAGCCGAGAGGTTTTCAATGTGATTAAAACTTTAAAAAATATTAACTCGTCCGGAGACGATGAAATTCCAGTTTTTGTTTTGAAGGAGGTTGCAGGTGTCATTGCCGATCCACTGGCATTCATAATAAACTTTTGCATCGAAAGGGGGTGTTTTCCGGATAAACTTAAAAATGCTTATATTAAAGCAATATACAAGAAAGGTGATAAAACCAGTGAATCAAACTATAGACCAGTGTCCATATTGCCGAATATTAGCAAGATATTTGAAAGAGTTATTTATAACAGATTGATCTCTTTTCTTGAGCGCCAGTCAGTGTTCTCAGACAGGCAGAATGGATTTAGAAAGGGAAAGAATACGATTAGGGCCATATACCAAGCAGCGTCGGATGTGTTTTCTTCGCTAAACAAGAAGAAACATACTTTGGCGATGTGTCTAGATTTATCAAAAGCTTTCGATACAGTAAATCATCACAAACTATTGGAAAAATTGGAACGATATGGGATTAGAGGTCGTGCACATGAGCTTATCAAGTCATACTTGACGTGTAGAACCCAGCAGGTAGTAGAACGTGATCATGAAGGACAATTAATAAAATTGACATTACTAGGGGGGTTCCACAGGGGTCCATACTGGGGCCACTCCTTTACATTATTTATACAAATGATCTGGTTGCTGTCTCTGGGGAAAACACCGTCTTGTATGCGGATGATACTACGTTAATTTTTAGCGAAGAGAATGGTGAACTTATGTTGACTTCTGTTGAAACAGTTATGGACAGGCTTGATGACTATTTCTGCAATAATGATTTGGTCTTAAATGTACTTAAAACGCAATGCATTTTGTTTGGTAATCGAACGCACAATGAGTTCCATTTGACTTATAACTCGGAAAACATAACATCTGCAAAACATATTAATTTTTTGGGAATTAACATTGATGATCGCTTAGACTGGGGAGTGCATGTTGGGGAGGTTGCTGCTAGCCTGAGTCGCTATTGTTATGCGCTAAGGATAGTGAGGGAAAGAGCGGGAATCGAAGCAGCGTTGACTGCTTATCATGGCTACATCGACTCTAGAATCAGATATGGCTTGATTTTCTGGGGTAAGTCCAGAGATATAAAAAGGGTATTTATTTTGCAAAAGCGTTGTATTCGAAATATATTTTCTATGAGTCTGATGGAGTCATGTAAGCCTGTATTTGTGTGTAACCAAATTTTGACTGTCACTTGTCTGTACATTATGGAGTGTGTTATGTTTGTTTTTAGAAATAAGGATTTGTTTGAGGCATGTAGATTGGACCATAGCTATAACACTAGATATGCGTCTAATCTTATTTGCGAAAGATATGTGTTTAGTTTTCTTCAGAGAAATGTTACGTTTATGATGATAAAAATATATAATTTTCTTCCTGAAAAATGGCGTGTAATGACTTGGAATCGCCTGAAAAGTACTTTAAAACATTTTTTAATTAACAAAGCGTTCTACAATCTTGACGAGTTTTTTAATAGTGACATGGAGGAGCTAAATTGTTATTCGTAACTCTTGTGACGTATTTTAGTTATTTGTATTGTAATTTTAATTAACGGATTTTATTATGTTTAAATTGTTTTCATGTACCTACTTTGCCTGTATTGTGTGACACTGTTCTACGCCCATTTGTGTTTTGAATAAATAAACAGTATCTATCTATCTATCTATCTAATAACATACAGGGTGTCTTTGACACCGCTTTTTTAACCTGACTGTGTTAAGTTTTATAGTGTTTTTTAGGTTACCGGATAGAAAATTTAATGAGGATTCCAAAAATGTGCTTAAAACAATCATTTTCTTATTCTAAGTAGATTTTATAGGCGATTTTGTCCCTGACTGTCTTTTCAAACTGTGTTTCTGACAGTTCAAACTTTGACACCGCTTTTTTAACCTGACTGTATTAAGTTTTATAGTGTTTTTTAAGTTACCGGATATGAAATTTAATGAGAATTTCAAAAATGTGCTTAAAACAATCATTTTCTTATTCTAAGTAGGTTTTATAGGAGATTTTGTCCCTTACTGTCTTTTCAAACTGTGTTTCTGACAGTTCAAACTTTGACACCGCTTTTTTAACCTGACTGTATTAAGTTTTATAGTGTTTTTTAGGTTTTCGGATAGGAAATTTAATGAGGATTCCAAAAATGTGCTTAAAACAATCATTTTCTTATTCTAAGTAGATTTTATAGGCGATTTTGTCCCTGACTGTCTTTTCAAACTGTGTTTCTGACAGTTCAAACTTTGACACCGCTTTTTTAACCTGACTGTATTAAGTTTTATAGTGTTTTTTAGGTTTTCGGATAGGAAATTTAATGAGAATTCCAAAAATGTGCTTAAAACAATCATTTTCTTATTCTAAGTAGGTTTTATAGGAGATTTTGTCCCTTATTGTCTTTTCAAACTGTGTTTCTGACAGTTCAAACTTTGACACCGCTTTTTTAACCTGACTGTATTAAGTTTTATAGTGTTTTTTAGGTTTTCGGATAGGAAATTTAATGAGGATTCCAAAAATGTGCTTAAAACAATCATTTTCTTATTCTAAGTAGATTTTATAGGCGATTTTGTCCCTGACTGTCTTTTCAAACTGTGTTTCTGACAGTTCAAACTTTGACACCGCTTTTTTAACCTGACTGTATTAAGTTTTATAGTGTTTTTTAAGTTACCGGATATGAAATTTAATGAGAATTTCAAAAATGTGCTTAAAACAATCATTTTCTTATTCTAAGTAGGTTTTATAGGAGATTTTGTCCCTTACTGTCTTTTCAAACTGTGTTTCTGACAGTTCAAACTTTGACACCGCTTTTTTAACCTGACTGTATTAAGTTTTATAGTGTTTTTTAGGTTTTCGGATAGGAAATTTAATGAGGATTCCAAAAATGTGCTTAAAACAATCATTTTCTTATTCTAAGTAGATTTTATAGGCGATTTTGTCCCTGACTGTCTTTTCAAACTGTGTTTCTGACAGTTCAAACTTTGACACCGCTTTTTTAACCTGACTGTATTAAGTTTTATAGTGTTTTTTAGGTTTTCGGATAGGAAATTTAATGAGAATTCCAAAAATGTGCTTAAAACAATCATTTTCTTATTCTAAGTAGGTTTTATAGGAGATTTTGTCCCTTATTGTCTTTTCAAACTGTGTTTCTGACAGTTCAAACTTTGACACCGCTTTTTTAACCTGACTGTATTAAGTTTTATAGTGTTTTTTAGGTTTTCGGATAGGAAATTTAATGAGGATTCCAAAAATGTGCTTAAAACAATCATTTTCTTATTCTAAGTAGGTTTTATAGGCGATTTTGTCCCTGACTGTCTTTTCAAACTGTGTTTCTGACAGTTCAAACTTTGACACCGCTTTTTTAACCTGACTGTATTAAGTTTTATAGTGTTTTTTAGACTTCCGGATAGGAAATTTAATGAGGATTCCAAAATTGTGCTTAAAACAATCATTTTCTTATTCTAAGTAGGTTTTATAGGCGATTTTGTCCCTGACTGTCTTTTCAAACTGTGTTTCTGACAGGTTAAACTTTGACACCGCTTTTTTAACCTGACTGTATTAAGTTTAATAGTGTTTTTTAGGTTTCCGGATAGGAAATTTAATGAGGATTCCAAAATTGTGCTTAAAACAATCATTTTCTTATTCTAAGTAGGTTTTATAGGCGATTTTGTCCCTGACTGTCTTTTCAAACTGTGTTTCTGACAGTTCAAATTTTGCACCGCTTTTTTAACCTGACTGTATTAAGTTTTATAGTGTTTTTGAGGTTTGCGGATAGAAAATTTAATGAGGATTCCAAAAATGTGTTTAAAACAATAATTTTCTTATTCTAAGTAGGTTTTATAGGCGATTTTGTCCCTGACTGTCTTTTCAAACTGTGTTTCTGACAGTTCAAACTTTGACACCGCTTTTTTAACCTGACTGTATTAAGTTTTATAGTGTTTTTTAGGTTACCGCATAGGAAATTTAATGAGGATTCCAAAAATGGGCCTAAAACAATCATTTTCTTATTCTAAGTAGGTTTTATAGGCGATTTCGTCCCTGACTGTCTTTTCAAACTGTGTTTCTGACAGTTCAAACTTTGACACCGCTTTTTTAACCTGACTGTATTAAGTTTTATAGTGTTTTTTAGACTTCCGGATAGGAAATTTAATGAGGATTCCAAAAATGTGCTTAAAACAATTATTTTCTTGTTCTAAGTAGGTCTTATAGGAGATTTTGTCCCTTTCTGTCTTTTCAAACTGTGTTTCTGACAGTTCAAACTTTGACACCGGCGCAATAACATACAGGGTGTCCAATTTAAACTAGGCAATTGAATGAAACTAAAGCATTTACAGTGCAAATTTTTCAACCGGTCAAGTGCCATTTCAACCTTAAATATCTCAGAAAGTTTTGTAAAGCACTTATTCAGCCATTAAGTGAACTTAAAACTTGTTTTTTGAGCTAGAGCGCCCGTCTAACCGTCATTTTATGCTAAAATTTCCTGGAAATCACGCTGGTGAAGTCGGTTTCTTGATATCTCAAAAACTAACCGAGTTAGAGCTAAATATTCACATTTTAATCACCAATTTGTCAGTTACTCGAATTGAGTGACAGACACGTGAAATCTGACTTCAGAATTGAAATCGTCGACCCAAAATTAGTCGAAAACGAGTGGTCACTTCGGGGGGTCCAAGTTAAAAAACAAAAAAGTTGCGTGCGGAAAGTGTCTTTACCGCACTAAAATCCAACTTTTTTGCTAGTCAAGCTAGAGCGCCCGTCTAAACGTCATTTTATGCTAAAATTTCTCAGAAAACACCCTGGTGAAGTCGGGTTCTTGATATCTCAAAAACTAACCGAGTTAGAGCCAAAATTCAAGTTTTTAACGGTTAATTTACCAAAAACTGGACTTGAGTGAGAGGTACGCGAATTCTGACTTCAGAACTGACATCAGCGACCCCAAATTAGTCGAAAACGAGTATAAACTCAATTTTTCGGTTAGCTCGTTCAGTCGGTTATTTGATATCTTAAAAACTAACCGAGTTAATTGAACAGTGTATAAATATACAGGGTGTTTTGTGGTTCAAGAGCATAACCAAGTTTCCTTAAACATTTTTGCTTAAGTTTAGGTAGGTGTGAGAATAAATACAAATTACAAACATGTTGCATACACATTTTTCGTGTTTTGAGACCTAAAGTTTGCCAACTAATAGTGGAACTGTTAACTGGTCATGTTTTGCTTGTAAACGGGAGGGTAATAAACACGGAATTACCAGCAGATTACCACGAAAGGTAAATAAAAATTCGCAAATGTTTTGGGTATAATTTCGGTTTACAGCTGGGATTTCCCAGTCCCTGATTTGACACCTTTATCGAGGCTGCAGCTCGTGCCAATTCACTACTTTTGGGTGGTTTAGGGTAGGTAACTGAACCATTTGAAATTTGACTGTTTTTCTTTTTTAAACACCCTTGTAGGCGTGTAACCGTGTTGCGGTTATTACATGGTGAAAGAGCAGTACAAGACCAACATTTTAAGTTTTTTAACGTCGCTATAACCCCAAAAATGGTGGAAATATGGACTTTCCAAAATTTTGATGCAGTTTCCAAAAAAAAAATTTTTTTTTTTAATATTTCGTCAAATATCTTGGAAACAATTAGAGTTAAATTTTGCAAGAGAATGAAAATGTTTTCAGAATATTTTTCTGCGTCCAATCAACTAGGTTTACACCCACTAACAACCTGGTTAATGCGGTTAGAACTGGTTTGAGAAAGGCAGTTAGGGTAGGAAATAAGTATAGTCCGCATTAAAAAGCACAAAAATCGTGAAAAAAAGCGTTTAAAAAGCAAAATAATTTTCTTTAAAAAAGCACAAAACTCTTTCAGAGATGCAACATTTGTTTTCAAAATGCTTTAGAAGCATGGAAGATTTTAGACTGTTTTGAAAACTTTTTTGAACTACTTGACAGCATTTGGAAGGTTTTTGGACTGTTTAAACAGCATATTGAAGGTTCTGGAATGCTTTAGGGGCATTTGGAAGCTCTTCACAAAATCACAACATTTTTTGGAAGCTTCTAAACTGCTTTAATATCTTCTGGGAGCTTCTAGACTAGTTGAAAAGCATTTGGAATCTTTTAGACTGTTCTAAATGCTTTTGGAAGCTTCTAGACTGTTTTGAAAGACTTCCGACTGGTTTAGAAGCCTTTTGGAGTTTCTGTAGTGTTTTGAAATCTTTTTAGACTACTTTAGGAGCATTGAAGGTTCTGGACTGCTTTTAAGACATCTGAATTTGAACTTTTGGAAGCTTTTAAAGTGCTTTAGAAGCATACGGAAGCTTTTAGACTGTCTTGAAGTTTTTTTAGTGCTTCTAGACCAGTTGAAGATTATTTGGAAGCCTTTAGAGTGTTCTAAACGGGTTTTGGAGGTTTCTAGACTGTTTTGGAAGGCTTAAGACTGCTTGAGAAGCATTTTGGAGTTTCTATAGTGTTTCAAAACCTTTTTAGACTATTTTAGGAACATTTGGAAAGTGTTTGGACAGTTTAAAGAGCCTTGAAGGTTCTGGACTGCCTTTAAGGCATTTGAAACCTTGTAGACGGTTTTAGAAACTTTTGGAAGCTGTTGAACGGCTTGAAAAGCATTTGGAAGCTTTCAGAAGCTTCTATAGGCTGCTTTGTAAGCTTTGCAAAGCATTTTAGAGATTCTATAATGTTTTGGAATGTTTTTACATGTTTTTAGACTACTTTAGGAGCATTTGGAAAGTGTTTGGACAGTTTAAAGAGCCTTGAAGGTTCTGGACTGCCTTTAAGGCATTTGAAACCTTGTAGACGGTTTTAGAAACTTTTGGAAGCTGTTGAACTGCTTGAAAAGCATTTAGAAGCTTTCAGAAGCAGATTTGCAAGGCATTTTAGAGGTTCTATAGTGTTTTGGAATGCTTTTACATGTTTTTAGACTACTCTAGGAGCATTTGGAGGGTGTTTGGACAGTTTAAAGAACCTGGAACGTTCAGGGTTGCCTTTAAGGCATTTGAAACCTTTTAGACAGTTTTAGAAACTTTGGGAAGCTGTTAAACTGCTTGAAAAGCATTTGGAAGCTTTCAGAAGCAGATTTGCAAGGCATTTTAGAGGTTGTATAGTGTTTTGGAATGTTTTTACATGTTTTTAGACCACTTTAGGAGCATTTGGAAGATGATTGGACAGTTTAAAGAGCCTTGAAGGTTCTGGACTGCCTTTAAGGCATTTGAAACCTTGTAGACGGTTTTAGAAACTTTGGGAAGCTGTTAAACTGCTTGAAAAGCATTTGGAAGCTTTCAGAAGCTTCTAGGCTGCTTTGTAAACTTTGCAAGGCATTTTAGAGGTTCTATAGTGTTTTGGAATGTTTTTACATGTTTTTAGACTACTTTAGGAGCATTTGTAAAGTGTTTGGACAGTTTAAAGAGCCTTGAAGGTTCTGGACTGCCTTTAAGGCATTTGAAACCTTGTAGACGGTTTTAGAAACTTTGGGAAGCTGTTAAACTGCTTGAAAAGCATTTGGAAGCTTTCAGAAGCTTCTAGGCTGCTTTGTAAACTTTGCAAGGCATTTTAGAAGTTCTATAGTGTTTTGGAATGTTTTTACATGTTTATAGACTACTTTAGGAGCATTTGTAAAGTGTTTGGACAGTTTAAAGAGCCTTGAAGGTTCTGGACTGTCTTTAAGGCATTTGAAACCTTGTAGACGGTTTTAGAAACTTTTGGAAGCTGTTGAACTGCTTGAAAAGCATTTGGAAGCTTTCAGAAGCAGCTTTGCAAGGCATTTTAGAGGTTCTATAGTGTTTTGGAATGTTTTTACATGTTTTTAGACTACTTTAGGAGCATTTGTAAAGTGTTTGGACAGTTTAAAGAGCCTTGAAGGTTCTGGACTGCCTTTAAGGCATTTGAAACCTTGTAGACGGTTTTAGAAATTTTTGGAAGCTGTTAAACTGCTTGAAACGCATACGGAAGCTTTTGAGAGCTTCTAGATAAATTGAAAAGCATTTGGAAGCTTCTAGACTGTTTTGGAAGGCTTTAGAATGCTTGAGAGTCATTTTGTAGTTTCTGTAGTGTTTCAAAACCTTTTTAGACTATTTTTGGAGCATTTGGAAGGTGTTTGGACAGTTTAAAGAGCCTTGAAGGTTCTGCACTGCCTTTAAGGCATTTGAAACCTTTTAGACGATTTTGGAAACTTTGGGAAGCTGTTAAACTGCTTGAAAAGCATTTGGAACCTTTTAGAAGCTTCTAGGCTGCTTTGCAAGGCATTTTAGAGGTTCTATAGTGTTTTGGAATGTTTTTACATGTTTTTAGACTACTTTAGGAGCATTTGTAAAGTGTTTGGACAGTTTAAAGAGCCTTGAAGGTTCTGGACTGCCTTTAAGGCATTTGAAACCTTGTAGACGGTTTTAGAAACTTTGGGAAGCTGTTAAACTGCTTGAAAAGCATTTGGAAGCTTTCAGAAGCTTCTAGGCTGCTTTGTAAACTTTGCAAGGCATTTTAGAGGTTCTATAGTGTTTTGGAATGTTTTTACATGTTTTTAGACTACTTTAGGAGCATTTGTAAAGTGTTTGGACAGTTTAAAGAGCCTTGAAGGTTCTGGACTGCCTTTAAGGCATTTGAAACCTTGTAGACGGTTTTAGAAACTTTTGGAAGCTGTTAAACTGCTTGAAAAGCATTTGGAAGCTTTCAGAAGCAGATTTGCAAGGCATTTTAGAGGTTGTATAGTGTTTTGGAATGTTTTTACATGTTTTTAGACCACTTTAGGAGCATTTGGAAGATGTTTGGACAGTTTAAAGAGCCTTGAAGGTTCTGGACTGCCTTTAAGGCATTTGAAACCTTGTAGACGGTTTTAGAAACTTTGGGAAGCTGTTAAACTGCTTGAAAAGCATTTGGAAGCTTTCAGAAGCTTCTAGGCTGCTTTGTAAACTTTGCAAGGCATTTTAGAAGTTCTATAGTGTTTTGGAATGTTTTTACATGTTTATAGACTACTTTAGGAGCATTTGTAAAGTGTTTGGACAGTTTAAAGAGCCTTGAAGGTTCTGGACTGTCTTTAAGGCATTTGAAACCTTGTAGACGGTTTTAGAAACTTTTGGAAGCTGTTGAACTGCTTGAAAAGCATTTGGAAGCTTTCAGAAGCAGCTTTGCAAGGCATTTTAGAGGTTCTATAGTGTTTTGGAATGTTTTTACATGTTTTTAGACTACTTTAGGAGCATTTGTAAAGTGTTTGGACAGTTTAAAGAGCCTTGAAGGTTCTGGACTGTCTTTAAGGCATTTGAAACCTTGTAGACGGTTTTAGAAACTTTTGGAAGCTGTTGAACTGCTTGAAAAGCATTTGGAAGCTTTCAGAAGCAGCTTTGCAAGGCATTTTAGAGGTTCTATAGTGTTTTGGAATGTTTTTACATGTTTTTAGACTACTTTAGGAGCATTTGTAAAGTGTTTGGACAGTTTAAAGAGCCTTGAAGGTTCTGGACTGCCTTTAAGGCATTTGAAACCTTGTAGACGGTTTTAGAAATTTTTGGAAGCTGTTAAACTGCTTGAAACGCATACGGAAGCTTTTGAGAGCTTCTAGATAAATTGAAAAGCATTTGGAAGCTTCTAGACTGTTTTGGAAGGCTTTAGAATGCTTGAGAGTCATTTTGTAGTTTCTGTAGTGTTTCAAAACCTTTTTAGACTATTTTTGGAGCATTTGGAAGGTGTTTGGACAGTTTAAAGAGCCTTGAAGGTTCTGCACTGCCTTTAAGGCATTTGAAACCTTTTAGACGATTTTGGAAACTTTGGGAAGCTGTTAAACTGCTTGAAAAGCATTTGGAACCTTTTAGAAGCTTCTAGGCTGCTTTGCAAGGCATTTTAGAGGTTCTATAGTGTTTTGGAATGTTTTTACATGTTTTTAGACTACTTTAGGAGCATTTGTAAAGTGTTTGGACAGTTTAAAGAGCCTTGAAGGTTCTGGACTGCCTTTAAGGCATTTGAAACCTTGTAGACGGTTTTAGAAACTTTTGGAAGCTGTTGAACTGCTTGAAAAGCATTTGGAAGCTTTCAGAAGCAGATTTGCAAGGCATTTTAGAGGTTCTATAGTGTTTTGGAATGTTTTTACATGTTTTTAGACTACTTTAGGAGCATTGGGAAGGTGTTTGGACAGTTTTAAGAGTCTTGAAGGTTCTGGACTGCCTTTAAGGGATTTGAAACCTTGTAGACTGTTTTAGAAACGTTTGAAAGCTGTTAAACTGCTTGAAAATCATTTGGAAGCTTTCAGAAGCTTCTAGGCTGCTTTGTAAGCTTTGCAAGGCATTTTAGAGGTTCTACAGTGTTTTGGAATGTTTTTACATGTTTTTAGACTACTTTAGGAGCATTTGTAAAGTATTTGGACAGTTTAAAGAGCCTTGAAGGTTCTGGACTGCCTTTAAGGCATTTGAAACCTTGTAGACGGTTTTAGAAACTTTTGGAAGCTGTTGAACTGCTTGAAAAGCATTTGGAAGCTTTTAGAAGCAGATTTGCAAGGCATTTTAGAGGTTCTATAGTGTTTTGGAATGTTTTTACATGTTTTTAGACTACTTTAGGAGCATTTGGAAGGTGTTTGGACAGTTTTTCTAGAAATCCGGACTCTATAACTGTAAAAAGGCTATTCTAAACGATTTTTCAATAATATCTGGTGTTACAAAACAGATAGTGCAGTTTTCACACAACCATAGATAATCTGATTGCTTATGGAATAGGTAATAGGAGGCTGTACCATTGCATTTGATTTTTTCGAGATATCTACGATAAAAGATCTTTACAATACATAGTGTTCTCAATTAATTAACGCGGCCAGATGTTGCCAGACTTAAAAAAAAAACTTTTATAACACTTCTGTTAAACTTTTGCATCTATACCTGGAAAACAAAAACGAGTCGGCTTTAATGACCGTTCTTTTATGTTCTGCGGACATCACCAGATGTCGCCTTTGTCAGGTACCGTATCCGGTCTTCATTATGGGGGTTCGGTTTCCCTTAAATCTCAACAACAGGACAGTTGTCAGTGATAATTTATATATTTTGCTTTGACGTTTACGTTTCATCGATATGCCCTACATCTTCCTGTCTAAAATGGAATTAACGGATGTTCTATTTAAAATCAAAAAAATAAGTAAAATTTAATAATTTAAAATATATTATTAATTATTACTTTTATTATTATTATTATTTTTTTTTTTTATTCATTTTTTTTTTAATTTTTTTTTTACCCTAATTCCTTCTGATGCCCAGTAATTCTTAATAATTCCCATTAACTAAATTTTTTTATTTTTTTTATTTTTTTTTATTTTTTTTTTAATTTATTTATTTATTTATTTATTTTTTTTTTACACTAATTCTTTGTGGCGCTCAGTAATTCTTAATAATTCCCAATAACTAATAATAATGCCCTAACCTAACCTCACAATACTCACTAATTTGCTAAATTACCACAACTGGATAGTCTAAAAAACCATTTTTACTTAGAAAAAAAAAATAAATAACATATTAACAGCTGCTTATTTTAAATGGGTCACCCTGTATTGCGTTTTTGGAAAAACGTCAAATTCTAGACACATTTTGTATTTGTCATACACCTAACTGTATCCGTTTCTGAGATATTTACCATTTTCAGTAAAATTTGTTGTTTTTTTCAGTTTTTGTGAGTAAATAGCTCAGTTATTCGACATTTTAGGAATAAACACTAGACAGGGTGGTCAAAAGAGAATTCCAAGGGCTACAAATTGGCATATTGAACCACCCTGTAACTGTCAAAATAACAGAGTTACGGGCTGACAAAGTAAAACCGGTCAAATTCAAACTTTACAGCAAACAACCCAGTTTTAACAGTAAATAACTCAGTTACTCGACTTTTTAGGGAAAATCACTATACAGGGTGGTCAAAAGAGAATTTCAAGGGCTACAAATTGGCATATTGAAACGCCCTGTAACTGTCAAAATAACCGAGTTATTAACAATAGAATGGAGTAGTTTACAGGGTGATTCATTCAATTTTTAACATCCTCGTAACTTGTTTAATTTTCATTTTATCAAAAAATTACCAAATATGAATCTTGTAGATATTTGCATATACTTTATTTCTAGATAATCCGTCAGTATACAGGGTGTCCCAAATTTGAGCAACAAACCAAACTTACATTTTTTCAAATGGAATGACCTATTTTTTATTCGATTTTTGGAATCTACGTCAAATTATAGGCCAACTTTATGTAAAATGTTTGTATCGATATTCAATTGTTTGTGCTCTAACAGCCTTATTTTGACCACCCTTCTCAAAGCAGAAATACCCAATTTAAACGAAATTTTGGTGCACTTTTCCAGAAAATCGTCCATAACTCGCTTATTTAAAACACTCTGTATAAAATCACTGTAGAACAAAAGATAGATAATGAATGGGGCTATCACGTGACGTTGAGCAGACACGGCTAAGTTGACCCATTTAGCCGCTAGAGGGCGTCAAAGTTGACTCTCGTGTATTGCAGTTTTTGCTAAATATCTCAGGAACGTTTCAGGTTAGAAGTCTGAAATTTTTACCACAATTGAACCTCGATGGGGTGCAACTTTTACATTCTATACACTTTTTTGGTACCATGCACCGTTTGACCTTGAAAAATTAAAAACTAGAATTGTCAAGAAATTTCAACTGTAAACCTTCTGATTTTTTTAGAATATTTTTTATTTTCAAAAGTAACTTTAACTGCCTAAATAACTTCGGGGTAATAGTACAAAAATTACGTAAAGTGTCATTTGTCAAAATGTCATTTTGCAAGGGTGCCACGCCTTTAAAAGTGTCAAAATTGACATAATTTCAAGGTCATCTCCGAAACGGTGCCAGTTAGAGCAAAATGGACGTCAGATTAGTGTCCCCCAGGTTGAAATTAGTAAAAGTCACTTTGGTTGAGCAAAATCTATAATGGTCGCCGTTAGTATAGTAGGCCCAAAAAATCCCTTATTTAGACTAAATTTCCGTGCACTTTTCCAGAAAATCGTCCATAACTCGCTTATTTGAAACACTCTGTATAAAATTACCGTATAACAAATGAAAGCTAATGAATGGGGCTATCACGTGACGTTGAGCGGACACGGCTAGGTTGCCCCGTTTAACCGCTAGAGGGCGTCAAAGTGGACTCTCGTTTATTACAGTTTTTGCAGCACTTTGCTCCCACTAAACTTTTTAATCAAATATCTCCTTTCTGAGTTCATTAAGCACAAAATGTCTCTCTAACGTTTTCGTAGAAAATTAAATTTCCTACAATTTTTATTCTGTAACATTTCCCTGAATTTTGCCATGTGGCCGAGTTACGAGGGCTTGTAAGTGGACATTTAGGACACTTTGCTCCCACTAAACCTTTTTAAGCAAATATCTCCTTTCTGAGGTCCTTAAGCACAAAATGTTTTTCTAAGGTTTTCGTAGAAAATTAAATTTTCTACAATTTTTGTTCTGTAACATTTCCCTGAATTTTACCATGTGGTCGAGTTACGGTGACTTGAAGTTCTGTAAGTGTACATTTAGGACACTTTGCTCCCACTAAACTTTTTAATCAAATATCTCCTTTCTGAGGTCCTTAAGCACAAAATGTTTTTCTAAGGTTTTCGTAGAAAATTAAATTTCCTACAATTTTTGTTCTGTAACATTTCCCTGAATTTTACCATGTGGTCGAGTTACGGTGACTTGAAGTTCTGAAAGTGAACATTTAGGACACTTTGCTCCCACTAAACTTTTTAATCAAATATCTCCTTTCTGAGGTCCTTAAGCACAAAATGTCTCTCTAAAGTTTTCGTAGAAAATTAAATTTTCTACAATTTTTGTTCTGTAACATTTCCCTGAATTTTCCCATGTAAGTGAGTTAAATTGAATTTCCTGTCACAGATCTTGTTTTAAGTGAGGATATTATGATGCATCAATGTTATTATTAGAAAAGCAGGATATATTTTTTTATAATGAAATTTGAATTGTTTGTTTCTAATTAACTTGGTTCATAGAACCACACATGTTCTATTTCCCCAAATAAACAAATTTAAAGTTTAAATTTCCGGTTAGAAGTACTTTTGTAAATGACTTTGGAGGATCATTATTTTTAGTAGTGATGGGCGTAAATTTAGGGTTACCGGTTATTTACCGGTAAGATAAAGTAAAATTCAGTCTGACAGTAAAATTCACCAATTTTACTAGTAAACTCCAATTTGACCAGTAAATTTATGGGTATAATTGGTTGTCATTAATTTGAAAAGTTATAAATCTGAATCACTACACTTTTCATGCACCCCCTGTATAGTTTGTACTGACGAACTGTGAAACTTCCAGATATTAGTTTAGCAGTTCATTACAAACATTTTTGCGCTCTTTCAAATTTTTTGTAACTTTCACCGTTTTTGGGTTATTTATCGAAAACTGTTTGGTGCAACAAATTTTCATATCAGTTGAAGTTGTGATTTGAAATTTGAACACCCTGTAACTCGGTTGTTTTTGGGAGTTCAGGGAGGTAGAACCACTCAAATTAACCGTCTTGAGCTGCTCTTTCCAGTGGTGTTGAGCAATAAAATCTATCTGAAAAATTGCGTGCAGGGTGGCCAAAAATAGTCAATCATCATACTTTTGATACACACCCTGTATACTGCAAGCTAAAACGGTCCTTCAAATTTACGGTGCTAGGTTAAGGAGTTGATTAGGAACATATCTAGTCTCTGTCAATTTTTTTGTAACTTTCACCGTTTTTGAGTTATTTATCAAAAACAGGGAGAAAAGCGGTGTCAAAATTTGAACTTCCAGAAACACAGTTTGAAAGGACAGTCAGGGACAAAATCACCTATAAAACCCACTTATAGTGAGAAAATTACTGTTTTAAGGACACTTTTGGAATCCTCATTAAATTTCCTATCTAATGACACGAAAAAACATTACAAAATTTGATTCGGTTAGGGAGAAAAGCTGTGTCGAAGTTTTAACCTGCCCGAAACACAGTTTGAAAGAACAGTCAGGGATAAAATCACCTATAAAACCCACTTAGAGTGAGAAAATGACTGTTTTAAGCACATTTTTGGAATCCTCATTAAATTTCCTATCTAATGACTTGAAAAAACATTACGAAATTTGATACGGTCAAGGAGAAAAGTGGTGTCAAAATTTGAACTTCCAGAAACACAGTTTGAAAGGACAGTCAGGGACAAAATCGCCTATAAAACTCACTTCGAGTGAGAAAATTACTGTTTTAAGCACATTTTTGGAATCCTCATTAAATTTCCTATCTAATGACACAAAAAAACATTACAAAATCTGATACGGTCAGGGAGAAAAGCGGTGTCAAAGTTTTAACTTGCCAGAAACACAGTTTGAAAGGACCGTCAGCGACAAAATCACCTATAAAACCCACTTAGGGTGACAAAATGACTGTTTTAAGTACATTTTTGGAATCCTCATTAAATTTCCTATCTAATGACTTGAAAAAACATTACAAAATTTGATACGGTCAAGGAGAAAAGTGGTGTCAAAGTTTCAGAAATTTGTTACTGGTACATTTTTCCTGGTAAATTCAAGTAATTACTGGCAATTTACCGGTCACTATTTGAAAATTTCAAACTAATTCCAGCAAGATTTTCTTCCAAGTTTAAAAGGTTTTCAATATTTAGCCACCCTATATTCCCCACACGATTCAAACAGCAGCTAAATATAGGCTCGTTCAATATTCCCATGCATAAAACAAATAGACAACGGCGCCCCTGTTTATGACGTCAAGACATCAACACCCAGTGATACCAAAAAAACTAGACAGCTAATGCCTGTGTACTAATTTATTAGAAAAATAAACTTAGAGTTCCTTGTTTCCACCGACAGGCGTATGAGTAATTTACTTCAGAAGATATGACAGAAGCTTCTATTAACTATCCGCATTTCGAACTAGCGATTAGTAATTTGGACCGAGTGTTTTGATTATTTTGGTTTGCTTTAATAGTTTATCGTTAGGTTGTGTAAATGACAGTGAAATGGCACATTTTAACGTATAACACCCACTAACTGGGCAAATCCAGGAAATATAATCCCTTGTATGGCAAATTTTTGCTTCAAAAATTACATTTATCAAAAATTTCAAACGGGACACCCTGTATATTAATACATGATTTGATTAAAAAATAAATAAATAAAATTAATAAAAAAACTAATTAATTAATTAATTAATTAATAAAAAAAATTATATAAATAATTATATTAACTATTATTTTTTTTTTTTTTACCACAAAATAGAGGAATTCAAGATTGTTATTTTGATTTTTTTAATATTTCTAAAAAATTATTGAGACACAGGGTGTTTGAGATAAACAGTCGTAATCGAATCAGTTTTGGGTCAAATATCTCAAAAACGGTCAAAGTTACGAAAAAATTGCAAGAAACCAAAAATGTTCACAATTACACACTGAATTAGGGTCGGTAAGTTTAGTAGTGCGTTATGGCTCCTAGTATACAGGGTACTCACAAAAACTGCAACGGTTCAGGTTCTTGACACACCCTGTACGCATTTTTAGGAACAAAAAGTAATGACTCATACCACGTAAAAGAGGGGGTTTCAAGGGTTCTTTTGAGGGGTATAACAAATCTGAATTCCAAAAAATAACCGATATACAGGGTGTTGAAATTTCAGGCTAATTTATGGTAAAAACTACCAAAAGTACAACTAAGGAAGTTTAGAGCAAAAGTGCCCTAATGCAATCTGGTAAAAAGAGAAATTCCCTACAACTTTTCCTTTTTACATTTTTTTGATTTTTGTCCATATAACCGAGTTAGGCCTGGTTGAACTTGTTTAGGGTCCTTTAAAGCATTTTTTGTGCTTTGGCACAGTTTTTAGGGAATATCTTTTTGAGGAGGCTTTTTAGAGCAAAAGTTGCCTAATGCAATCTGGTAAAGAGTGAAATTCCCTACAACTTTTCCTTTTTACATTTTTTTGATTTTTGTCCTTATAACCGAGTTAGGCCTGGTTGAACTTGTTTAGGGTCTTTTAAAGCACTTTTTTGGGCTTTGACACAGTTTATAGGGAATATCTCTTTGAGGAGGCTCTTTAGAGCAAAAGTGCCCTAATGTAATCTGGTAAAGAGAGAAATTCCCTACTTTTCCTTTTTAAATTTTTTTGATTTTTGTCCATATAACCGAGTTACGCCTGGTTGATCTTGTTTAGGGTCTTTTAAAGCACTTTTTTGTGCTTTGACACTGTTTTTAAGGAATATCTCTTTGAGGAAACTCTTTAGAGCAAAAATGCCCTAATGCAGTCTGGTAAAGAGTGAAATTCCCTACAACTTTTCCTTTTTACATTTTTTTGATTTTTGTCCACATAACCGAGTTACGCCTGGTTGATCTTGTTTAGGGTCTTTTAAAGCATTTTTTGTGCGTTGACACAGTTTTTACGGAATATCTCTTTGAGGAGGCTCTTTAGAGCAAAAGTGCCCTAATGCAATCTGGTAAAGAGAGAAATTCCCTACAACTTTTCCTTTTTACATTTTTTTGATTTTTGTCTATGTAACCGAGTTAGGCCTGGTTAAACTTGTTTAGGGTTTTTTAAAGCACTTTTTTGTGCTTTGACACAGTTTATAGGGAATATCTCTTTGAGGAGACTCTTTAGAGCAAAAGTGCCCTAATGCAATCTGGTAAAGAGAGAAATTCCCTACAACTTTTCCTTTTTACATTTTTTTGATTTTTGTCCATATAACCGAGTTAGGCCTGGTTGAACTTGTTTAGGGTCTTTTAAAGCACTTTTTTGTGCTTTGACACAGTTTATAGGGAATATCTCTTTGAGGAGGCTCTTTAGAGCAAAAGTGCTCTAATGCAATCTGGTAAAGAGAGAAATTCCCTACAACTCTTCCTTTTTACATTTTTTTGATTTTTGTCCATATAACCGAATTACGCCTGGTTGATTTTGTTTAGGGTCTTTTAAAGCACTTTTTTGTGCTTTGACACAGTTTTTAGGGAATATCTCTTGGAGGAGGCTCTTTAGAGCAAAAGTGCTCTAATGCAATCTGGTAAAGAGAGAAATTCCCTACAACTCTTCCTTTTTACATTTTTTTGATTTTTGTCCATATAACCGAATTACGCCTGGTTGATTTTGTTTAGGGTCTTTTAAAGCACTTTTTTGTGCTTTGACACAGTTTATAGGGAATATCTCTTTGAGGAGGCTCTTTAGAGCAAAAGTGCTCTAATGCAATCTGGTAAAGAGAGAAATTCCCTACAACTCTTCCTTTTTACATTTTTTTGATTTTTGTCCATATAACCGAATTACGCCTGGTTGATTTTGTTTAGGGTCTTTTAAAGCACTTTTTTGTGCTTTGACACAGTTTTTAGGGAATATCTCTTGGAGGAGGCTCTTTAGAGCAAAAGTGCTCTAATGCAATCTGGTAAAGAGTAAAATTCTCTACAACTTTTCCTTTTTACATTTTTTTGATATTTGTCCATATAACCGAGTTAGGCCTGGTTGATCTTGTTTAGGGTCTTTTAAAGCACTTTTTTGTGCTTTGGCACTGTTTTTAAGGAATATCTCTTTGAAGAAACTCTTTAGAGCAAAAGTGCCCTAATGCAATCTGGTAAAGAGGGAAATTTCCTACAACTTTTCCTTTTTACATTTTTTTTATTTTTGTCTCGATCACGTGCACTTTTAAAACTTTCATACACCCTTTCATTCAATCGTGAATAATTATCTTATTTGACACATAAAGTATGGATATTTATATGTCGATGGATAGCCAATGAAATGGGCTTTCCAACTATATACCTACTTTATTTGAGCGGTTGAATCGTTTTGTCGCTAAAGGACGTCAAAGTTGACCAATGTTTTTTTGTTCAATTTTTATGCACTGTTTTGTTTGAACCTAAATAACTTCCTTATTTGACTGACATGGTAAGAACTTTAATATGTCGATGGATAGCCAATAAATTGAGCTTTATAAAAATATGACAACTTTGTGTAAATGGTTTGGCGGTTTGGCCGCTAGGGAGCGTCAAATCCAACCAATTTTTCTTTCACTTTTTTGACGCAGTATATCACTCAATCGTAAATAACTCGCCAATTTGGTACACTCTGTATAGATTTTTATACATCACTGGATAGCGAATGAAATGGGCTTTCCAATGGTGTGGCAACACTGGTTGGTTGATTTATTCGTTGGGCCGCTAGAGGGCGTCAAAGTTGATCCACTTTTTTTTAGTGCAGTGTTACATTCAATCGCAAATAACTCCCTTATTTGGTCCACACTGTATAAACTTTTGTACATCAATAGAAAGCTAATGAAATGGGCTTTCTAAAGATATGACAACACTGGCTCATCCCTGCTGGATGACGTCACACAGCATATGCAACCACCTGTTCAATATACCAGCTGTCTCTGAAAATTTCCAGATACTATAGACTGATGTACCGACTTGAAAAGTGGTTCATTTACAATGTTTGGGTGCAAAGTTTCTTCCAGGTGGCGCTTTTATCGTTTAAAATCAGAAAAGTAAATTACCTATTAGATAAATACAGGGTGTCCCAAAATTTTGCGTAATTTAACCAGAGCGTTAGTATTAATTAAAAAAAAAACACAGCTTATATCATTATTATACTGGGTGGTTTGAAATTTGATTGAAAAAACTTTATTTTTTCACTAGTAGCATGATAAGCCATTATTGGCCGATTAGTAACTTGAGAAATTAGTTTTCTCTTCCTTACTTAGTGA
This sequence comes from Ips typographus, assembly GCF_016097725.1. Lineage (NCBI taxonomy): Eukaryota > Metazoa > Arthropoda > Insecta > Coleoptera > Curculionidae > Ips > Ips typographus. The sequence goes on along the minus strand of NC_138430.1, from coordinate 1,659,426 downwards.
AAGTGTCACGTGACAACTGCCATTAATGTCAAAACTGTCAATTTTTACACAAAAAAGTTCAAAATTACAGTTTAGAACAGTTTTTTCTTCAGCCTGGTTTTTCAGCTATTTCATAATTGTGTTATTTCATAACAGTTGTCACATGACCGTATAAGTAAGTGCGAGTCGAGTGTCACGTGACAACTGTCAGAACGTTAAAACTGTCAATTTTTACCCAGAATAAGTGAAAATGGCAATTTAGCACAGTTTGCTTCCAAATATTTTAAACAAGACTGGTTTTTCAGCTCTTCTACAATTATTTTGACAGTTGTCATATGACTTTATAAGTAAGTGCTAGTCAAGTGTCACGTGACAACTGTCATTAACGTCAAAACTGTCCATATTTACCCAGAAAAGGTGAAAATTGCAGTATAGAACAGTTTTCTTGCAATATTCTTAAGAAGGATAGTTTTTCAGCTCTTTTACAATTGTTTTGATAGTTCTCACGTGATTGTATAAGTAAGTGCGGGTCGAGCATCACGTGACAACTGTCATTAATGTCACTCTTTGCCCAGAAAAGGTGAAAATTACAGTTTTCTTGCAATATTTCTAACCATATTACTTATTTTTTAGTTTTTAAACCAATTTTCATGATTTGATCAATTTTCATCTTTGCTCATTTTTTAGTTTTTGGACCAATTTTCGTGATTTTCGTGATTTTCCAATTTTCGTGATTCTGTTTTTAAACCAATTTTCATGATTTTGATCAATTTTCATAATTTTGGTCATTTTTTAGTTTTTGGATCAATTATCGTGATTTTGATCAATTTTCATGATTTTGTAATTTTTTAGTTTTTAAACCAATTTTCGTGATTTTGATCACTTTTCATGATTTTGCTCATTTTTTAGTTATTGAACCAATTTTCATGATTTTGCTTATTTTTTGGTTATTGAACCAATTTTCATGATTTTGATCAATTTTCATGATTTTCCTCATTTTTTAGTTTTTAAACCAATTTTCATGATGATCAATTTTCATGAATTTGTAATTTTTTAGTTTTTAAACCAATTTTCGTGATTTTGATCACTTTTCATGATTTTGCTCATTTTTTAGTTATTGAACCAATTTTCATGATTTTGCTTATTTTTTGGTTATTGAACCAATTTTCATGATTTTGATCAATTTTCATGATTTTGCTCATTTTTTAGTTTTTAAACCAATTTTCATGATTTTGATTAATTTTCATAATTTTGCTCATTTTTTAGTTTTTGGATCAATTTTCGTGATTTTGATCAATTTTCATGATTTTGTATTTTTTTAGTTTTTAAACCAATTTTCGTGATTTTGATCACTTTTCATGATTTTGTTCGTATTTCAGTTTTTAAACCAATTTTCGTAATTTTGATCAATTTTCATGATTTTGCTCATTTTTTAGTTATTCAACCAATTTTCATGATTTTGATCAATTTTCATAATTTTGCTCATTTTTTAGTTTTTAAACCAATTTTCATGATTTTGATCAACTTTCATTTTGCTCATTTTTTAGGATCAATTCTCTTGATTTTGATCAATTTTCATGATTTTGTAATTTTTTAGTTTTTAAACCAATTTTCGTGATTTTGATCAATTTTCATAATTTTGCTAATTTTTTAGTTTTTAACCCAATTTTTATGTTTTAATCAATTTTCATAATTTTGCTCATTTTTTAGTTTTTAAACCAATTTTCATGATTATGATCAATTTTCATAATTTTGCTCATTTTTTAGTTTTTAACCCAATTTTCATCAAAAATGAAAAAAATGAAAAAATGAGCAAAATTTTCATAATTTTGCTCATTTTTTTTGTTTATAACACAATTTTCATGATTATGATCAATTTTCATAATTTTGCTCATTTTTTAGTTTTTAAACCAATTTTCATGATTATGATCAATTTTCCTGATTTTGCTAATTTTTCAAAATTTGGTACAGTCCGGGAGAAAAGCGGTTTTTCAGCTCTGCTAGTTTCCGACATCCATTTACTAAAAAAATCAAAAAACTCACTCAGTATACGGCAAATTTAGTCCTAATCTTGCAAATGAATCCAAGAATAATAAAGTAATATCTCTGCGCAATTTAATGGTGTGTAGTTTGAGTGAAACTGCTATAATAGAGTCACTATGTGGATCATTATAAGTCGTTTACGCAAGGAAAATCAAAGGAACCAGTCCGCTTTGATATACGCCAAACACAAACAAAGAAATATTTTTAAATAAATTATTTTAAAGCCATTCGCCGTCGGCTTTATATAAAGCAAACAGAAATAAAAATGTCCGCTTATAAGAGAGAAATCACCATGAAAAAATACGCATCGATATATCTTTTTAATTGAGTTCTTAGAATTTGTTTGTCGTGTTATTTACCGGACTAAAAATACTTTTTTCTACTGCTACAGGGATATTGGTTCATTCCTTAACAGTTTAGAGAACGGATAAGTAGGCAATTGCCAACGGTCGAACGAATACAGAATCCTATAGACAATCTTCGCGTTGCGTAAAGAAATAGACCAATCACAGACAATCTTCAGCGTGCGATATGAAATATACCAATCACAGCTAATCTTGAACATAAACAAAATACTTCTTCTGATTGTCATCCTCTGACTGACAGTTGGCATCAAAACATTGCATTTTTGGTTATGTTTTGAGGAAATGAAAAAGCTTACAGCTTAATGGTATTTGACAGTTTCCAAGTCAATGACAGATTGAAATATGTCAATAATAGACAGTTACACGTCACAACTGTCAAAAAACAACTCATGAAACTATAAAATCCGTACTGATTTGATTTACACTTATTGTGTTGCTTTCAAAGCAGTTTAGTAGATTTATAGCTTCATGGAATGGTATTTGACAGTTTCCAAGTCAATGACAGATTGAAATATGTCAATAATAGACAGTTACACGTCACAACTGTCAAAAAACAACTCATCAAACTATAAAATGCGTACTGATTTGATTTACATTTATTGTGTTGCTTTCGAAGCAGTTTAGTAGAATTACAGCTTCATGGAATGGTATTTGACAGTTTCCAAGTCAATGGCAGATTGAAATATGTCAATAATAGACAGTTACACGTCACAACTGTCAAAAAACACCTCATCAAACTATAAAATGCATACTGATTTGATTTACACTTATTGTGTTGCTTTCAAACAAGTTTAGTAGATTTACAGCTTTATGGAATGGTATTTGACAGTTTCCAAGTCAATGACAGATTGAATTAAGTCAACAATAGACGGCTACACGTCACAACTGTCAAAAAATTACTCACGAAACTATAAAATGCGTACTGATTTGATTTACACTTATTGTGTTGCTTTCGAAGCAGTTTAGTAGATTTACAGCTTCATGGAATGGTATTTGACAGTTTCCAAGTCAATGACAGATTGAAATATGTCAATAATAGACAGTTACACGTCACAACTGTCAAAAAACAACTCATAAAACTATAAAATGCGTACTGATTTGATTTACACTTATTGTGTTGCTTTCAAACAAGTTTAGTAGATTTACAGCTTCCTGGAATGGTATTTGACAGTTTCCAAGTCAATGACAGATTGAAATATGTCAATAATAGACAGTTACACGTCACAACTGTCAAAAAACAACTCATGAAACTATAAAATGCGTACTGATTTGATTTACACTTATTGTGTTGCTTTCGAAGCAGTTTAGTAGATTTACAGCTTCATGGAATGGTATTTGACAGTTTCCAAGTCAATGACAGATTGAAATATGTCAATAATAGACAGTTACACGTCACAACTGTCAAAAAACAACTCATCAAACTAGAAAATGCATACTGATTTGATTTACACTTATTGTGTTGCTTTCGAAGCAGTTTAGTAGATTTACAGCTTCCTGGAATGGTATTTGACAGTTTCCAAGTCAATGACAGATTGAATTAAGTCAATAATAGACAGTTACACGTCACAACTGTCAAAAAACAACTCATGATACTATAAAATGCGTACTGATTTGATTTACACTTATTGTGTTGCTTTCAAACAAGTTTAGTAGATTTACAGCTTCATGGAATGGTATTTGACAGTTTCCAAGTCAATGACAGATTGAAATATGTCAATAATAGACAGTTATACGTCACAACTATCAAAAAGCAACTCATCAAACTATAAAATGCATACTGATTTGATTTACACTTATTGTGTTGCTTTCGAAGCAGTTTAGTAGATTTACAGCTTCATGGAATGGTATTTGACAGTTTCCAAGTCAATGGCAGATTGAAATATGTCAATAATAGACAGTTACACGTCACAACTGTCAAAAAACAACTCATGAAACTATAAAATGCATACTAATTTGATTTACACTTATTGTGTTGCTTTCGAAGCAGTTTAGTAGATTTACAGCTTCATGGAATGGTATTTGACAGTTTCCAAGTCAATGACAGATTGAAATATGTCAAAAATAGACAGTTACACGTCACAACTGTCAAAAAACAACTCATGAAACTATAAAATGCATACTAATTTGATTTACACTTATTGTGTTGCTTTCGAAGCAGCTTAGTAGATTTACAGCTTCCTGGAATGGTATTTGACAGTTTCCAAGTCAATGACAGATCAAGTGACGAAGTTAATCAGCTGTCACCCGGTGACAATCTGGGACACCGGTCAAACTTTGGCTGCGTCAAAAGTGATAATGTAAACACGGAAACGTTTCAAACATTCAGTGTTTATTTGTGTGAAATTTGGTAGGTAATTCCAATTAGTCGTGGAAAAATAGGCTGTACAACTCGGACGATATGTCCATATCGTCCTCGTGCGATAAGGGCATCTTTTTCACCCTTGTTGTATAATATACTATTTTGTGTACTCACTTGTGGATTTCTGAGTGTATCTATGATAAAGCATTTAAAATCAGGCTTAAAATACATTGGACATACCAAAACCGATATCAAAACGTGAAGATCTGAACAGCTCATATTTCATAAGCTATTTCGAACCGAGGCCCTTATGAATTTCCGTTTTAAAATTTAATTATTGTTCCTGACAGCTGTGGGCGAAAAATAGCTTGGAACTTTTCAGGTCTATTCTGTTATTAATGTTGCAAATAAACCTGACAAAACTTATATTATGAAGAAAATGAAACAAAACTAACTCAATTAGATTAATTCGTTAAAAATTATGTAGCTTTTGCTTTTTGGAATATGAATTTGCCAATAAGTGCTTTTTTTGTGCTTATTTCACCTAATTAAGGGTTCTAATGTATAAATATGCTTCTAATATAATTTGCTGTGCATTGGAACCCTTATAGAGCAAAATAAAAATTTGCCAAAATTTTTGTCAAAAGCACTTTTGACAAAAATTGAATTTTTTGACTTTTTGAAAAATCGCAGCTCTTTTATTTAAATTCGCAGGAAATTCGTTCCTACGCCATTCGAAAAAGCATACAAAATACTACAAAAATTATGAAAATTGGTTTAAAAACTAAAAAATGAGCAAAATTATGAAAATTTATCAAAATCATTAAAAACTAAAAAATGAGCAAAATCACTTTGATTGGGCAAACACGTGACACTCGACCGGTACTTACTTATACGGTCATGTGACAAGTATTAAAATAATTGTAAAAGAGCCGCAAAACCAGTCTTATTTAGGATATTTTGCAAGCAAACTGTTCTAAATTGACATTTTTATCTATTCTGGGTAAGAATTGACAGCTTTGACGTTATTGACAGTTGTCACGTGACACTCGACCCGTACTTACTTATACGATCACATGATAACTGTCAAAATAATTGTAAGAAAGCTGAAAAACCAGTTTTGTTTAGAATATTGCCAGGAAACTGTTCTAAACTGTAATTTTCACCTTTTCTGGGTAAAGATTGACAGTTTTGACATTAATGGCAGTTGTCACGTGACACTCTACCCGTACTTACTTATACGATCACATGACAACTGTCCAAATAATTGTAAGAGAGCTGAAAAACCAGTCTTCTTTAGAATACTACAAAGAAACTTCTTACTTTCCGTGAACACCCTGTATAGCAGAAGACATAATTGATGTTAAAACTTGCATGGGCCGATGCAGCGGTTCATTGGGAACATTTTCGCTCTCTTGTGAATTTATAGTAACTTTGACCGTTTCTGAGATATTTGACAAAAACTGTTTTAAAGCACTTTTTTTAAAGAATAACCCAAAAATTAGTCTGAAACTTGGACACCTTGTATTTCGGTTATTTTTGGGAGTTCAAGGTAGTTGAACCACTTAAAAGGATCGTTCTGAAGTGCTCTTTCCTGTGGTGTTGAGCAAAAAATTCTATCTTAAAAACTGCCTACAGGGTGATCAAAACAAGAGAACCACTGTAATTTCCGTGCACACCCTGTATAGCAGAAGCAATAATTGGTGTTAAAACTTACATGGCTTGATGCAGAAGTTTATTGGGAACATTTTTGCTCTCTTGTCAATTTTTTGTAACTTTGACCGTTTCTGAGATATGTGCCAAAAACTGTTTTAAAGCACTTTTTTAAGATTAACCCAAAAATTAGTCTGAAACTTGGACACCCTGTATCTCGGTTATTTTTGGGAATTCAAGGTAGTTGAACCACTTAAATGAATCATTCTGAAGTGCTCTTTACAGTGGTGTTGAGCAAAAAATTCTATATTCAAAACTGCCTACAGGGTGATCGAAACAAGGTAACCACTGTAATTTCCGTGCACACCCTGTAAAGCAGAAGCAATAATTGATGTTAAAACTTACATGGGTTGATGGAGCAGTTCATTGGGAACATTTTCGCTCTCTCGTGAATTTTTTGTAACTTTAATCGTTTCTGAGATATGTGACAAAAACTGTTTTAAATCACACTTTTTTTAAGATTAACCCAGAAATTAGTCTGAAACTTGGACACCCTGTATCTCGGTTATTTTTGGGAGTTGAAGGTAGTTGAGCCACTTAAAAGAATCGTTCTGAAGTGCTCTTTCCAGTGGTGTTGAGAAAAAAATTCTATCTTAAAAACTGCCTACAGGGTGATCAAAACAAGAGAACCACTGTAATTTCCGTGCACACCCTGTATTGCAGACGCAATAATTGGTGTTAAAACTTACATGGCTTGATGCAGAAGTTCATTGGGAACATTTTAGCTCTCTCGTGAATTTTTTGTAACTTTGACCGTTTCTGAGATATTTGAAAAAACTGTTTTAAATCACATTTTTTAAGATTCACCCAAAAATTAGTCTGAAGCTTGGACACCCTGTATCTCGGTTATTTTTGGGAGTTCAAGGTAGTTGAGCCACTTAAAAAAATCGTTCTGAAGTGCTCTTTCCAATGGTGTTGAGCAAAAAATTCTATATTCAAAACTGCCTACAGGGTGATCGAAACAAGAGAACCACTGTACTTTCCGTGCACACCCTGTATAGTAGAACCAATAATTGATGTTAAAACTTGCATGGGCCGATGCAGCAGTCCATTGGGGACATTTTTGATGTCTTGTGAATTTTTTGTAACTTCAACCGTTTCTGAGATATTTGACAAAAACTGTTTTAAATCACTTTTTTAACCCAATAATTAGTCTGAAACTTGGATACCCTGTATCTCGGTTATTTTTGGGAGTTCAGGTTGGTTACACCACCGAAAAGAACCGTCTTGAATTTCTCTTTTCAGTGGTGTTAACCGAAAAATTCCATGTTGAAAAATACATACAGGGTGTGCCAACCAAATCAAAACTATTAGTATTAGCGTGCACACCCTGTATTATTCTGACAACCTTGCCGGGCTTTAAAAGTTACGTGGGTGGGTTTAGCTGTTAATTTAGAAGCTATTTGCTCCATAGCAATTTTCTCGTAACTTTAACCGTTTTCGAGAAAAACCAGTTTTGTTGAGAATATTGCGAGAAAACTGTTCTAAACTGCAATTTTGACCAATTCTCTGTAAATTTTGACAGTTTTGACGTTAATGACAGTTGTCTTGTGACACTCGACCCGCACTTACTTATACGGTCATGTGACAACTATCAAAATAATTGTAAAAGAGCTGAAAACTAGTCTTGTTTAGAAGAATGCAAATAAATCGTTTTAAACTGTAATTTTGATCATTCTGGGTAAAAATTGACAGTTTTGACGTTATTGACAGTTGTCACGTGACTCTCGACCCGATTTTACTTATAAGGTCATGTGATAACTGTCAAAATAATTATGAAAGATCTGGAAAACCAGTTTTATTTAGAATATTGCATGGAAAGTGCTCTAAACTGTAATAATGACCTTTTCTCGGTAAAAATTGACAGTTTTGACGTTAACGACAGTTGTTACGTGACACTCGACTGATACTTACTTATACGGTCATGTGACAACTATCAAAATAATTGTAAAAGAGCTGAAAACTAGTCTTGTGTAGAATGTTGCAAAAAAACTGTTTTAAACTGTAATTTTGGTCATTCTGGGTAAAGACTGACAGTTTTGACGTTAATGACAGTTGTCACGTGACTCTCGACCCGATTTTACTTATAAGGTCATGTGATAACTATCAAAATAATTGTGAAAGAGCTGAAAACCAGGTTTATTTAGAATATTGCATGGAAAGTGCTCAAAACTGTAATAATGACCTTTTCTCGGTAAAAATTGACAGTTTTGACGTTAATGACAGTTGTCACGTGACTCTCGACCGGCACTTACTTATAAGGTCATGTGAGAACTATCAAAATAATTGTGAAAGAGCTGAAAACCAGTTTTATTTAGAATATTGCATGGAAACTGCTCTAAACAGTAATAATGACCTTTTCTCGGTAAAAATTGTTAGTTTTGACGTTAACGACAGTTGTCACGTGACACTCGACTGATACTTACTTATACGGTCATGTGACAACTATCAAAATAATTGTAAAAGAGCTGAAAACTAGTCTTGTGTAGAATATTGCAAATAAACTGTTTTAAACTGTAATTTTGGTCATTCTGGGTAAAGATTGACAGTTTTGACGTTAATGACAGTTGTCACGTGACTCTCGACCCGATTTTACTTATAAGGTCATGTGATAACTATCAAAATAATTGTGAAAGAGCTGAAAACCAGTTTTATTTAGAATATTGCATGAAAAGTGCTCTAAACTGTAATAATGACCTTTTCTCGGTAAAAATTGACAGTTTTGACGTTAATGACAGTTGTCACGTGACTCTCGACCCGATTTTACTTATAAGGTCATGTGATAACTGTCAAAATAATTATGAAAGATCTGGAAAACTAATCTAGTTTAGAATATTGGAAGAAAATTGTTCTAAACTGTAATTTTGACCTTTTCTGGGTAAATATTGATAGTTTTGACGTTATTGACATTTGCCACGTGACACTCGACCGGCACTTACTTATAAGGTCATGTGAGAACTATCAAAATAATTGTGAAAGAGCTGAAAACCAGTCTTGTGTAGAATATTGCAAATAAACTGTTTTAAACTGTAATTTTGATCATTCTGGGTAAAGATTGACAGTTTTGACGTTAATGACAGTTGACACGTGACTCTCGACCGATACTTACTTATACGGTCATGTGACAACTATCAAAATAATTGTAAAAGAGCTGAAAAGACATTTTGTCGTTAAGTACCTAATTAATTCAAGAGAGAGGAGAATTTAAGAGAAGTTTAATTACTTTACAGAAGTAATTGTTAATTTAATTAGTTTTTTCTAGTAATTGGGACAACTCTGTATGTGACACTAATTTTAACATAAAATTTGAAATAGATACCGGTTACATTGTGCATAGTAAACCACTAAAATCAATAACGGAAATTCCAGATTTAGCTAAGGGACTGGGAAAACCCAAGTAATTGTAACATTTGAGGAAGAGGTAGTTTGAGCCGACAAAGACACAAATAGCCATTCTAAGGTACTGGGACAGTCCAATTTTATGGGTGCTCTTCATTTTTACGGAGAATATCAAGCAGACAGCGGTGCTTCTGGTAATTTCACTGAATTCAACTGATTCAAAATAATGTTCTTACCAAACCATGGCAGATCTATTTTCCTGAACAAACCTGAGGAAAAGTGTGTAATCCCTGGACAGTACAGTAGGAAAAGTGATGATTTTCCACCAGAAATATCAAATTATTCCTACCAGGAATACGTGGTGTATCAAAATCAAACACCTGACCAAGACACTTTACACAAAACTAGAAGAAAACGATCTGATGAAGATGATTCGCTTATCAGTGGAAGAAAAAGAAGAAAAGTGCATCAATCGTACGATGAAGAGCAAAACCAAAGATTTACAGCAAATGTACGAGAACGCCAACGAACTCAAAGTCTTAACGAAGCTTTCGCTTGTCTCAGAAGAAGCATACCAACATTGCCTTCGGATAAACTGTCCAAGATACAAACTCTAAAATTGGCTGCCAGTTATATTGACTTTCTCTGTCACATTCTGTCTGAGGCGGAAAACGTTCAGAATAGTGATTTTCTAGCGGGTGATCGCGAAAAACTGTCCAGAGCTTTTAATGTGTGGAGAGTGGAAAGTGATTTCAATGAAACTAGGAAAGTGCAACTGATGTAACTGTGTTTGTGATTCACATTTTAAACGTAAGTGCAGTTTGGTTTTAATAAAGTTGTTTACTTACTATCAACACTGGAAAATAGACATATTTCAAAAACTATTTTACTTATCTCTCTTTTTAACAAATCTGTATATCTAACATTTGAACACCCTGTAACTCGGTTGTTTTTGGGAGTTCTGGGAGGTTGAACCACTCAAATTAACCGTCTTGAGCTCCTCTTTTCAGTAGTGTTGAGCAAAAAAATCTATCAGAAAAATTGCGTGCAAGGTGACCAAAAACAGTCAATTACCATATTTTTCATACACACCCTGTATACTGCAAGCAAAAACGGTCCCAAAAATTTACGGTGTTCGGTTAAGGAGTTGATTAGGAACATTTTTGGTCCCTTGCAATTATTTTGTAACTTTCACCGTTTTTGAGTTATTTATGAAAAACTGTTTGGTGCAACAAATTTACAAATTAGTGAAATTGCAATCTGCAATTTGAATACTGTTAAGGACAGTCACGGACGAAATCGCTTATAAAACTCACTTAGAGTGATCGAATCATGTTTTTAAGTACATTTTTGGAATCCTCATTAAATTTCCTATCTAAGATCATAAAAAGCACTAAAAAATCAAGTCAAGTCATAGAGAAAAGTGGGATCAAAGTATAAACTGTCAGAAATACGGTTTGAAGTAACAGTGAAGGACAAAATCGTCTGTAGAACACACTTAGAGTGACTAAATGATGTTTTTAAGGACATTTTTGGAATTCTCAATAAATTTCCTATCTAATGACATTAAAAAAACTATAAAATCAAGTCAAGTCATAGAGAAAAGTGGGGTCAAAGTATAAACTGTCAGAAAGACGGTTTGAAAGGACAGTGAAGGACAAAATCGCTTGTAAAACCCACTTAGAGTGATCGAATCATATTTTTAAGTACATTATTGAAATTCTCATTAAATTTTCTATCTAATGACATAAAAAACACTATAAAATCAAGTCAAGTCATAGAAAAAAGTGGGGTCAAAATATAAACTGTCAGAAAGACGGTTTGAAAGGACAGTGAAGGACAAAATCGTTTGTAGAACACACTTAGAGTAACTGAATGATGTTTTTAAGTACATTTTTGAAATCCTCATTAAATTTCCTATTTAATGACATAAAAAACACTATAAAATCGAGACAAGTCATAGAAAAAAGTGGGGTCAAAGTATAAACTGTCAGAAAGACGGTTTGAAAGGACAGTGAAGGACAAAATCGCCTTTAAAATCCACTTAGAGTGATCGAATCATATTTTTAAGTACATTTTTGAAATCCTCATTAAATTTCCTATCTAATGACATAAAAAACACTACAAAATCAGGTAAAGTCTTGGAAAAAAGTGGTATCAAAGTATAAACTGTCAGAAAGGCGGTTTGAAATAACAGTGAAGGACAAAATCGTCTGTAGAACACACTTAGAGTGACTAAAGGATATTTTTAAGGACATTTTTGGAATTCTCATTAAATTTCCAATCTAATGACATTAAAAAAACTGTAAAATCAAGTCAAGTCATAGAGAAAAGTGGGGTCAAAGTATAAACTGTCAGAAATACGGTTTGAAATAACAGTGAAGGACAAAATCCAAAATCGTCTGTAGAACACACTTAGAGTGACTGAATGATGTTTTTAAGTACATTTTTGGAATCCTCATTAAATTTCCTATCTAATGACATTAAAAAAACTGTAAAATCAAGTCAAGTCATAGAGAAAAGTGGGGTCAAAGTATAAACTGTCAGAAAGACGGTTTGAAAGGACAGTGAAGGACAAAATCGCTTATAAAACTCACTTATAGTGATCGAATCATGTTTTTAAGTACATTTTTGGAATCCTCATTAAATTTCCTATCTAATGACATAACAAACACTACAAAATCAGGTAAAGTCTTGGAAAAAAGTGGTATCAAAGTATAAACTGTCAGAAAGGCGGTTTGGAAGGACAGTTAGGGACCAAATCGCGTGTAAAACCCACTTGAGAGAGTGAGAAAATGACTGTTTTAAGCACATTTTTGGAATCCTCATTAAATTTCCTATCCAATCAACTGAAAAAACACTACAAAATTTGGTACAGTCAGGGAGAAAAGCGGTGTCCAATTTTTGGGAAAATTTAGACAAAAAAGTTGCAAAATATACAAATTAAAATAGTCACGTGATGTTTACAGGCGAATTTGATAGTTGAAAACAATCGTGTGACTTTCAGAACAACATTTTGACCTTAACTATGGTCACGTGACTGCAAGGATGCTATTTTAACAGTGAGAAGAGTCACGTGACTCTTTCACGAAATTCTATTCGATATTTAAAAATATTCACGTAAAATTTTTAAGTGAATTTGATGGTTGAAAACCATCACGTGACCTTCAGAGAACAGTCTAGACAGCTTCTAAATTGTCTAAGTAAAAAGTCACTCACTCTTCAAAATGGTGTCTGGACACCACTTTCCGTTCAACTTAGACACTTGGCAACATGTTTAGACACTAATAAATCAATTTCTGACTTGACAACGTTGCTAAACAATTGAGACACTGTCTAAACACGTTTACTCTTACTATTATGACTGAAATGTGTCTAGACATGTTCTAAAGTGTCTCAGTTAGGTAAAAACTGTCTGAGACATTTTTATTCAGTTATTTTTGATACTTAAAATGGTGTCTAGACACTTTTCTTTCAACTTAGACACTTGGCAACATGTTTAGACACTAATAAATCAATTTCTGACTTGACAACGTTGCTAAACAATGGAAACACTGTCTAAACACGTTTCCTCTTACTAATATGACTGAAATTTGTCTAGACATGTTCTAAAGTGTGTCAGTTAGGTAAAAACTGTCTGAAACATTCTTAATCAGTTATTTTTGATACTTACAATGGTGTCTAGACACTTTTCTTTCAACTTAGACACTTGGCAACATGTTTAGACACTAATAAATCAATTTCAGACATGACAACGTTGCTAAACAATTGAGACACTGTCCAAACACGTTTCCTCTTACTAATATGACTGAAATTTGTCTAGACATGTTCTAAAGTGTCTCAGTTAGGTAAAAACTGTCTGAGACATTCTTAATCAGTTATTTTTGATACTTAAAATGGTGTCTAGACACTTTTCTTTCAACTTAGACACTTGGCAACATGTTTAGACACTAATAAATCAATTTCAGACATGACAACGTTGCTAAACAATTGAGACACTGTCCAAACACGTTTCCTCTTACTAATATGACTGAAATTTGTCTAGACATGTTCTAAAGTGTCTCAGTTAGGTAAAAACTGTCTGAGACATTCTTAATCAGTTATTTTTGATACTTAAAATGGTGTCTAGATACTTTTCTTTCAACTTAGACACTTGGCAGCATGTTTAGATACTAATAAATCAATTTCAGACTTGACAACGTTGCTAAACAATTGAGACACTGTCCAAACACGTTTCCTCTTACTAATATGACTGAAATTTGTCTAGACATGTTCTAAAGTGTCTCAGTTAGGTAAAAACTGTCTGAGACATTCTTATTCAGTTATTTTTGATACTTAAAATGGTGTCTAGACACTTTTCTTTCAACTTAGACACTTGGCAACATGTTTAGACACTAATAAATCAATTTCAGACATGACAACGTTGCTAAACAATTGAGACACTGTCTAAACAGGTTTCCTCTTACTAATATGACTGAAATTTGTCTAGACATGTTCTAAAGTGTCTCAGTTAGGTAAAAACTGTCTGAGACATTCTTAATCAGTTATTTTTGATACTTAAAATGGTGTCTAGACACTTTTCTTTCAACTTAGACACTTGGCAACATGTTTAGACACTAATAAATCAATTTCAGACATGACAACGTTGCTAAACAATTGAGACACTGTCTAAACAGGTTTCCTCTTACTAATATGACTGAAAAGTGTCTAGACATGTTTTAAAGTGTCTAAGTTAGTCTGAGACATTCTTATTCAGTTATTTTTGATACTTAAAATGATGTCTAAACACTTTCATTCAACTTGGCAACATGTTTATTGTTGGCAACGCTTCTCAGATTCTTCCATTTTGACTGAGGGCGAAACGAGTGTAAAGACACTGTCTAAACACGTTTTCATCAATTAAAATGACGAAAAAGTGTTTAGACTGTACTTTCTTTGCAAAAATTGGTATTTCCCAGTCTGTTGCCCTTGTAACTGTCCCGTAATTTGTACACAGTGTCCCAGAAAAAAATGGTAAATTATTAGTAACTTGTTGTGTATTAGTAAGTATTTTGTAGTGTTTTTCCAGACTCTTACATAGGAAATTTAGTGAGGATTCCAAAAATGTGCTTAAAACAGCCATTTTCTTACTCAAATTTGATTTTACAGGCAATTTTGTCCCTGACTGTCTTTTCAAAACTGTGTTTCTGGCAGTTCAAACTTTGACACTGCTTTTCTCCTTGACTGTATCAAATATTGTACTGTTTTTATAGGTTATTGGATAGGAAATTTAATCAGAATTCCAAAAATTTGCTTAAAACTGTAATTTTCTCACTACAACTGGGTTTTACCGGCGATTTTGTCCCTGACTGTTCTTTCAAAACTGTGTTTCTGGCAGTTCAAACTTTGACACTGCTTTTCTCCTTGACTGTATCAAATTTTGTAGTGTTTTTTCAGGTGGTTGGATAGGAAATTTAATCAGAATTCCATAAATGTGCTTAAAACTGTAGTTTTCTCACTACAAGTGGGCTTTACCGGCGATTTTGTCCCTGACTGTGTTTTCAAAACTGTGTTTCTGGCAGTTCAAACTTTGACACTGCTTTTCTCCCTGCCTGTACTAAATATTGTACTGTTTTTTAGGTTATTGGATAGGAAATTTAATCAGAATTCCAAAAATGTGTTTAAAACTGTAATTTTCTTACTCCAAGTGGGTTTTACAGGCGATTTTGTCCCTGACTGTCCTTTCAAAACTGTGTTTCTGGCAGTTCAAAGTTTGACACTGCTTTTCTCCCTGACTGTACTAAATATTGTACTATTTTTTAGGTTATTAGATAGGAAATTTAATCAGAATTCCAAAAATGTGCTTAAAACTGTAATTTTCTCACTACAAGTGGGTTTTAGCGGCGATTTTGTCCCTGATTGTCCTTTCAAAACTGTGTTTCTGGCAGTTCAAACTTTGACACCGCTTTTCTCCTTGACTGTATTAAATTTTGTAGTGTTTTTTCAGGTTATTGTATAGGAAATTTAATGAGGATTCCAAAAATGTGCTTAAAACAGCCATTTTCTCACTATAATTTGATTTTACAGGCAATTTTGTCCCTGACGCTTCTTTCAAACTGTGTTTGCGGCAGCTCAAACTTTGACACCGCTTTTCTCCTTGACTGTATTAAATTTTGTAGTGTTTTTTCAGGTTATTGTATAGGAAATTTAATGAGGATTCCAAAAATGTGCTTAAAACAGCCATTTTCTCACTACAATTTGATTTTACAGACAATTTTGTCCCTGACTGTTCTTTCAAACTGTGTTTGCGGCAGCTCAAACTTTGACACCGCTTTTCTCCTTGACTGTATCAAATTTTGTAGTGTTTTTTCAGACTTCTACATAGGAAATTTAGTGAGGATTCCAAAAATATACTTAAAACAATCATTTTCTCACTCAAATTTGATTTTACAGGCAATTTTGTCCTTGACTGTTCTTTCAAACTGTGTTTGCGGCAGCTCAAACTTTGACACCGCTTTTCTCCTTGACTGTATCAAATTTTGTAGTGTTTTTTCAGGTTATTGGATAGGAAATTTAATGAGGATTCCAAAAATGAGCTTAAAACAGCCATTTTCTCACTACAATTTGATTTTACAGGCAATTTTGTCCCTGACGCTTCTTTCAAACTGTGTTTGCGGCAGCTCAAACTTTGACACCGCTTTTCTCCTTGACTGTATTAAATTTTGTAGTGTTTTTTCAGGTTATTGGATAGGAAACTTAGAAAAAAATGGTAAATTATTAATAACGGTCAAACAATAAAGCCATTAAGCGAATCCAACTCATTGTCAATTAGTTTGACGTTTCTGCGAAAATTGAGAAACATGAAAGTATCAATACATCGACCATTCTGCCGAAGCACATTGTGAGATGACAGTCGACCATTAAAATGAGTAACGGAAATTCCAAACTGATGGGGTGGGAAGACCCAAAAAATTGGTACAGTACAACCATTTGACTGCGACAGAGACAGAAATAGACACTCAAGGAGACTGGGACGATCCAGCATCTGATTGGTCCGATGTATCTTTTCAGTTTTACGGAGAGTATTCAAAGACAGTAACTCATCCAGTGTTAAGGTTGGCTTTTGTACTTGTAATCATGTACGGGAATCGCGAAACGTTGTCTCCATCCTCTTCATCCGATTACGATCAATATTCCTCCAATAAATTAACGGATTTAACGAATTCGGATGAAAAATTCTGTCAGGAAGTGGGCAAAAGTGCTTTTAACGTGTATTCAAGTTCAGTACCCCAGTACGACAACTATGCAAGTGAATATCGGCTGCAAGACTCAAACTACACCAACCAGAGATATGTGCCCTACCAGGGATACATAAAACTCGAACCGGAAGAGGAAAGTCCTTTGTTGAAAACCCGACTGTTCCGAAGAAAACGAAAAAGCCTGGATTCGGACGATGAAAATTCCTTAAACGGAAAATCAAAAAATCGCAGAAAAGCCCCGCAAAGTTACGAAGAAATTCAGAATCAACGGATCATGGCTAATGTAAGGGAAAGGCAAAGAACTCAGAGTCTCAACGAGGCGTTTGCCAGTTTGAGGAAGAGCATTCCCACTTTACCTTCGGACAAACTGTCCAAAATACAAACTCTCAAATTAGCGGCGAGTTATATCGACTTTTTGTATCACGTCCTGTCGACTTCGTCACCGGAAAATCCTGGTGATGGTGATGTTCTGGGGAACGTGTGTTCGTATACCGCCCACGAAAAACTGTCCAGAGCTTTCAGTATGTGGAGGATGGAAGGTGATTTCAATAATCAGTAGTGCGATTGTGATATTTTTAGGGAGTAAGGTTAGTTTTAGTGTTAGTTACCGCAAAATCGCAGGGGATACGAACCAAAGATGACGTAAATTTAAACACACACAACTGGAATACCAGCAAGAGGGGTTTATTCACAAAAATGTATCGGTATAGAGATTAAAGGCAAGAAAAATGTCCTGAAGTGTTTGATGATCAAAAAAATACAGGGTGTTTTCCACAAAAAAAAAAAGAAATTGTAATTTTCGAGATATTTACTATTATTGAATATTTGGAAAGCTGTAGCAGGCAAATAGTTGATGTTACCAAATTTTTAAGTGTTTTTCCAGACTTCTACATAGAAAATTTAATGAGGATTTCAAAAATGTACTTAAAACAGTCATTTTCTCACTATAATTTGATTTTACAGGCGATTTTGTCTCTGACTGTTCTTTCAAACTGTGTTTCTGGCAGCTCAAATTTTGACACCGCTTTTTTCCTTGAGTGTATCAAATTTTGTAGTGTTTTCCTTACTCTTACATAGGAAATTTAATGAAGATTTCAAAAATGTGCTTAAAACAGTAATTTTCTCACTCCAATTAAATTTTACAGGCAATTTTGTCCCTGACTGTTCTTTTAAACTATTTCTGGCAGTTCAAATTTTGACACCGCTTTTCTCCTTCATTGTATCAAATTTTGTAGTGCTTTTTCAGGTTTTTGGATAGGAAATTTAATAAGGATTCCAAAAATGTGCTTAAAACAATCATTTTCTCACTCCAAGTGGGTTTTAGATGCGATTTTGTCTCTGATTGTTCTTTCAAACTGTATTTCTGCCAGTTCAAATTTTTACACCGCTTTTTTTCATGACTACACCGAATTTTAAGGTGTTTTTTCAGGTTTTTGGATAGGAAACTTAATGAGGATTCCAAAAATGCACTTATAACAGCCATTTTCTTACTCCAATTTGATTTTACAGGCAATTTTGTTCCTGACTGTTCTTTCAAACTGTGTTTGCGGCAGCTCAAACTTTGACACCGCTTTTCTCCTTGACTCTATCAAATTTTGTAGTGTTTATTCAGGTTATTGGATAGGAAATTTAATGAGGATTCCAAAAATGTGCCTAAAACAGCCAATTTTTCACTACAATTTGATTTTACAGGCAATTTTGTCCCTGACTGTTCTTTCAAACTGAATTTCTGGCATTTCAAACTTTGACACCGCTTTTCTCCTTGACTGTATCAAATTTTGTGGTGTTTTTTCAGGTTATTGGATGGGAAATTTAATGAGGATTCCAAAAATGTGCTTAAAACAATAATTTTCTCACTCAAATTTGATTTTACAGGCAATTTTGTCCCTGACTGTTCTTTCAAACTGTATTCCTGACAGTTCAAATTTTGACACTGTTTTTCTCCCTGACTGTGTCAAATTTTGTAGTGTTTTTTTTAGGTTATTAGATAGGAAATTTAATGAGGATTCCAAAAATGTGCTTAAAACGACAATTTTCTCACTGCAATTAGATTTTCCGAGCGATTTTGTCCCTGACTGTTCTTTCAAAGTGTGTTTCTTGCAGTTCAAATTTTGACACCGCTTTTTTTCCCTGACTGTATCAGATTTTGAAGTGTTTTTTTTCAGATTATTGGATAGGAAATTTAATGAGGATTCCAAAAATGTGCTTAAAACAGTCATTTTCTCACTATAATTTGATTTTACAGGCGATTTTGTCCCTGACTGTTCTTTTAAACTGTGTTTTTTGCAGTTCAAATTTTGACATCGCTTTTCTCCCTGACTGTACTAGATTTTATAGTGCTTTTTTAGGTTACCGGATAGAAAATTTAATAAGGATTCCAAAAATATGCTTAAAACCCTAATTTTGTCACTCCAAGTGGGTTTTACATGCGATTTTGTCCCTGACTGTTCTTTCAAACTGTGTTTCTTGCAGTTCAAATTTTGACACCGCTTTTTTCCTTGACTGTACCAGATTTTGCAGTGCTTTTTTAGGTTATCGGATAGGAAATTTAATGAGGATTCCAAAAATGTGCTTAAAACAACCATTTTCTTACTCAAATTTGATTTTACAGGCAATTTTGTCCCTGACTGTTCTTTCAAACTTGTGTTTACGGCAGCTCAAATTTTGACACCGCTTTTCTCCTTGACTGTATCAAATTTTGTAGTGTTTTTTCAGGTTTTTGGATAGGAAATTTAATGAGGATTCCAAAAATATACTTAAAACAACCATTTTCTTACTCAAATTTGATTTTACAGGCAATTTTGTCCCTGACTGTTCTTTCAAACTGTATTTCTGGCATTTCAAACTGTGACACCGCTTTTCTCCTTTTTTCCTCCGAAAGACTTTTTGCACTCAAATATCTCAGAAACCCGACACTTTTTGTACGGCAATATTGAAGTCCTTTTGTAGGTCTAAGAAATTAGAATCGAACGACCTTAAAATATACAGGGTGTCTTGTTTGAAGTTTTTGACTTTTAGGACTTTAAAAGCAAACATGTTTCAGGCTATTTCTTCGGAAAGTTCATGTTTAAACTGAAATATCTCAACACACTTTGTAAAGCAATATTTAGGTCACTGTGTAGATCCTGACAAGCAAAATCGGATAACCTTAAACTATACAGGGTGTCCTCCATTGTTTTTCTTATCGACAAAAAGCAAAATACCTAGAAATCCGGAGTTTAATTAAAAAATGCAAAATAATTGAAATGTGTGGTTTAAATGTATGAATATGGGAGTCTTGCAACCATAAACTACTGCAGAAGAACCCGGATAGAATTTCGAAATAGTTTCGGGTTACATGATGACTGCCATATCCGCATTAAAACATCATTACGAATTACTTAGAATTTTACTTCTCAATAGAAAAAAGTCAAAAATATACTTTAAGCTACACCGGATATCATAAATATTTTCGTTTCTTTCGTCGTTTCAATTAATAAAAAGTGTTTTTACATTTTAGCTTAACTTACAAATCACTAATTATTTCGTAAAGTTTTTGCGTATTTTTTCTAAAACTTAAAAGAGACAATTATTGAATGGGAAATTTAATGAGGATTCCAAAAATGTGCATAAAACAGTCATTTTCTCACTCCAAGAGACTTTTACAGGCGATTTTGTCCCTGACTGTTCTTTCAAACTGTGTTTCTGGCAGTACAAATTTTGACACCGCTTTTCTCTCTGACTGTACCATATTTCGTAGTGTTTTTGCAAGGTTATTGGATAGGAAATTTAATGGGGATTCCAAAAATATGCTCAAAACACTAATTTTGTCACTACAAGTGGGGTTTACAGGCGATTTTGTCTCTGACTGTTCTTTCAAACTGTGTTTCTTGCTGTTCAAATTTTGACACCGCTTTTTCCCTGACTGTACCAAATTATGTAGTGTTTTTCCAAGGTTATTGGATAGGAAATTTAATGAGGATTCCAAAAATGTGCTTAAAACACTCATTTTCTCACTCCAAGAGGGTTTTACAGGCGATTTTGTCCCTGACTGTCCTTTCAAACTGTGTTTCTGGCAGTTCAAATTTTGACACCGCTTTTCTCCTTGACTGTATCAAATTTTGTAGTGCTTTTTCAGGTTATTGGATAGAAAATTTAATGAGGATTCCAAAAATGTGCTTAAAACACTCATTTTCTCACTCCAAGAGGGTTTTACAGGCGATTTTGTCCCGGACTGTCCTTTCAAACTGTGTTTCTGGCAGTTCAAATTTTGACACCGTTTTTCTCCTTGACTGTATCAAATTTTGTAGTGCTTTTTCAGGTTATTGGATAGAAAATTTAATGAGGATTCCAAAAATGTGCTTAAAACACTCATTTTCTCACTCCAAGAGGGTTTTACAGGCGATTTTGTCCCTGACTGTCCTTTCAAACTGTGTTTCTGGCAGTTCAAATTTTGACACCGCTTTTCTCCTTGACTGTATCAAATTTTGTAGTGCTTTTTCAGGTTATTGGATAGAAAATTTAATGAGGATTCCAAAAATGTGCTTAAAACACTCATTTTCTCACTCCAAGAGGGTTTTACAGGCGATTTTGTCCCTGACTGTCCTTTCAAACCGTCTTTCTGACAGTTTATACTTTGACCCCAATTTTCTCTATGACTTGACTCGATTTTATAGTGTTTTTTAATGTCATTAGATAGGAAATTTAATGAGGATTCCAAAAATAGGCTTAAAACGTGATTCAGTCACTTCAGTGATTTTTACAGGCGATTTTGTCCCTGACTATCCTTTAAACCGTGTTCAAATTTTAGATCACAATTACAATGATTTGTCAATTTGTTGCAACAAATTAGTTTTTGCTATAACTGTAACTTTCATTTGCTATAAATGTAACTTTCATCGTTTTCGACTTATTTATGAAAAACTAGTGTAATGCCACAAATTTACAGATCAGTTGAAGTTGTGATTTGAAATTTGAACACTCTATAACTCGGTTGTTTTTGGGAGTTCAGGGAGTTTTAACCACTCAAATTAAACATCTTGAGCTCCTCATTTCAGTGGTATTGAGCAAAAAAATATATCTGGAAAATTGCGTACTGGGGAACAAAAACAGTCAATCATCATAATTTTCATACACACCCTGTATACTGCAAGCAAAAACGGTCCTTCAAATTTACGGTGTTGGGTTAAGGAGTTGATTAGGAACATTTTTGATCTCTTGCATTTTTTTTGTAGCTTTTACCGTTTTCGAGTTATTTATGAAAAACTATTCGATGCAACAAATTTACAAATCAGTGAAATTTGAGTACTGTTATTGACAGTCAAGGACAAAATCGCCTGTAAAACCCACTTTGAGTAACCGAATCGTGTTTTTAAGCACATTTTTGGAATCCTCATTAAATTTCCTATCTAATGACATTAAAAAAACTGTAAAATCAAGTCAAGTCATAGAGAAAAGTGCGGTCAAAGTATAAACTGTCAGAAAGACGGTTTGAAAGGCCAGTAAAGGACAAAATCGCTTGTAAAACCCACTTAGAGTGACCGAATCATGTTTTTAAGTACATTTTTGGAATCCTCATTAAATTTCCTATCTAATGACATTAAAAAACACTATAAAATCGAGTCAAGTCATAGAGAAAAGTGGGGTCAAATTATAAACTGTCAGAAAGACGGTTTGAAAGGACAGTGAAGGACAAAATCGCTTGTAAAACCCGCTTAGAGTGACCGAATCATGTTTTTAAGTACATTTTTGGAATCCTTATTAATTTTTCTATTTAATGACATAAAAAACACTATAAAATCAAGTCAAGTCATAGAGAAAACTGGGGTCAAAGTATAAACTGTCAGAAAGACGGTTTGAAAGGACAGTGAAGGACAAAATTGCCTGTAAAACCCACTTTGAGTAACCGAATCATGTTTTTAAGTACATTTTTGGAATCGTCATTAAATTTCCTATCTAATGACATTAAAAAAACTGTAAAATCAAGTCAAGTCATAGAGAAAAGTGGGGTCAAATTATAAACTGTCAGAAAGACGGTTTGAAAGGATAGTCAGTGACAAAATGGCTTGTAAAACCCACTTAGAGTGACCGAATCATGTTTTTAAATACATTTTTGGAATCCTCATTAAATTTCCTATCTAATGACATTAAAATACACTATAAAATCGAGTCAAGTCATAGAGAAAAGTGGGGTTAAAGTATAAACTGTCAGAAAGACGGTTTGAAAGGACAGTGAAGGACAAAATTGCCTGTAAAACCCACTTTGAGTAACCGAATCAGGTTTTTAAGTACATTTTTGGAATCCCCATTAAATTTCCTATCTAATGACATAAAAAACACTATAAAATCGAGTCAAGTCATAGAGAAAAGTGGGGTCAAAGTATAAACTGTCAGAAAGACGGTTTGAAAGGACAGTCAGGGACAAAATGGCTTGTAAAACCCACTTAGAGTGACCGAATCATGTTTTTAAATACATTTTTGGAATCCTCATTAAATTTCCTATCTAATGACATTAAAAAACACTATAAAATCGAGTCAAGTCAAAGAGAAAACTGGGGTCAAAGTATAAACTGTCAGAAAGACGGTTTGAAAGGACAGTCAGGGACAAAAGCGCTTGTAAAACCCACTTAGAGCGACCGAATCATGTTTTTAAATACATTTTTGGAATCCTCATTAAATTTCCTATCTAATGACATTAAAAAACACTATAAAATCGAGTCAAGTCATAGAGAAAAGTGGGGTCAAAGTATAAACTGTCAGAAAGACGGTTTGAAAGGACAGTGAAGGACAAAATTGCTTGTAAAACCCACTTAGAGTGACCGAATCATGTTTTTAAATACATTTTTGGAATCCTCATTAAATTTCCTATCTAATGACATTAAAAAACACTATAAAATCGAGTCAAGTCAAAGAGAAAACTGGGGTCAAAGTATAAACTGTCAGAAAGACGGTTTGAAAGGATAGTCAGGGACAAAATCGCTTGTAAAACCCACTTAGAGTGACAGAATCATGTTTTTAAGCACATTTTTGGAATCCTCATTAGATTTCCTATCTAATGACATGAAAAAACATTTACACAATTTGGTACAGTCAGGGAGAAAAGCGGTGTCAAAGTTTGAACTTCCAGAAAATACAGTATTTGTAATTTACTGGTAATTAACCGGTCAAATTTTCCTGGTAAAGTAAAATATTTACTACTACTGGTAATTTAACCAAAAAAACGTTGTTCTGATCTTTAAAAAGTAAATAATACCATCATCAATCATCATTTTTTGATCAAAAATTCAATATGGCGGCCATAAGAATTTTCAAAGTTAGTTCACTTATCCATATCTCAGAAACCAATGACGATAGATTTTTTTTATTTAGTGCCCCAATAATGTCTCAGTAAACAATAGTTTAAAATGCAGCCTCTGACATTTTTCCAATTTTCCGGAAAACGCAGAAAGATAATTTAATTTGGAAACCGGGTATAAGTTTCACATAAAATTCTCTAAAACTTCCCCCATTTAACCAACCTTGTAGCTCTTACGGTTACCGAGATCCTACTCTAATTTGGGTCACATTGTATGTGAGAAGTGATTTCAGTTTTAAGCTAATCGAAGCTTAATAACTAAAAGCTGTTAGTTAAATGCTATTTTACTGTATACTGTGCTCTAGTGTTAACAGAAGAAGCGTTTACCGTGACTTTTAGGCATTTTTGGCAACACGGTATTTGAATTTGGTTTTTCCACAAATTTTTACGACTGGAATTTCCAACTTTTTTAATGGTACCCGGTTGTATTGCATTTTACTGAAACGTGACAGCCCTGTATTGTCTCTCTTTTAAGCCACCGAACCATATCTACCCTTCAATAAAAGAGGGTAAAATCAGCATTTAGTCAAACGAAAACTTTGTAAGCATATGTAAAATAGGCACAACAATGTACCATATTTTGTAGTTAGGTTAATGGATAGGAAATTTAATGGGGATTCCAAAAATATGCTTAAAACACGAATTTTCGTCACGTCTCTGACTGTTCTTTCAAACTGTGTTTCTTGCAGTTCAAATTTTGACACCGCTTTTTTCCCTGACTGTACCAAATTTTGCAGTATTTTTCCAGGTTGTTGGATAGAAAATTTAATGGGGATTCCAAAAATATGCTTAAAACACTAATTTTGTCACTACAAGTTGGGTTTACAGGCGATTTTGTCTCTGACTGTTCTTTCAAACTGTGTTTCTTGCAGTTCAACTTTTGACACTCCTCTCCTCTCTGAGTGTACCAAATTTTGTAGTGTTTTTCAGGTTATTGGAAAGAAAATTTAATGGGGATTCCAAAAATGTGATTCAAACACTAATTTTGTCACTCCAAGTGGGGTTTACAGGCGGTTTTGTCCCTGACTGTTTTTTCAAACTTTGTTTCTTGCAGTTCAAACTTTGACACCGCTTTTCTCTCTGACTGTACCATATTTTGTAGTGTTTTTCCAAGGTTATTGGATAGGAAATTTAATGGAGATTCCAAAAATGTGCTTAAAACTGTCATTTTCTGACTCCGAGTGGAGTTAACCGGGGTTTTGTCCCTAAATGTTCTTTCAAACTGTGTTTCTTGCAGTTCAAACTTTGACACCGCGTTTTTCCCTTAGTGTACCAAATTTTGTAATGTTTTTCCAAGGTTATTGGATAGGAAATTTAATGGGGATTCCAAAAATATGCTTAAAACACTAATTTTGTCACTACTAGTGGGGTTTACAGGCGGTTTTGTCCCTGACTGTTTTTTCAAACTGTGTTTCTAGCCGTTCAAACTTTGACACCGCTTTTTTCCCTTACTGTACCAAATTTTGTAGTGTTTTTCCAAGGTTATTGGATAGAAAATTTAATGGGGATTCCAAAAATGTGATTCAAACACTAATTTTGTCACTACAAGTGGGGTTTACAGGCGGTTTTGTCCCTGACTGTTTTTTCAAACTTTGTTTCTTGCAGTTCAAACTTTGACACCGCTTTTCTCTCTGACTGTACCATATTTTGTAGTGTTTTTTCAGGTAATTGGATAGAAAATTTAATGGGGATTCCAAAAATGTGCTTAAAACTGTCATTTTCTGACTTCGAGTGGAGTTAACCGGCGGTTTTGTCCCTAAATGTTCTTTCAAACTGTGTTTCTTGCAGTTCAAACTTTGACACCGCTTTTTTCCCTTACTGTACCAAATTTTGTAGTGTTTTTCCAAGGTTATTGGATAGGAAATTTAATGGGGATTCCAAAAATATGCTTAAAACACTAATTTTGTCACTACAAGTGGGGTTTACAGGCTTGTCCCTGACTGTCTTTTCAAACTGTGTTTCTTGCAGTTCAAATTTTGACA
The DNA here is from genome assembly GCF_016097725.1 of Ips typographus. Taxonomy (NCBI): domain Eukaryota; kingdom Metazoa; phylum Arthropoda; class Insecta; order Coleoptera; family Curculionidae; genus Ips; species Ips typographus. The sequence continues at coordinate 1,633,135 of NC_138430.1, read as the reverse complement.
CCGCTTTTCTCTCTGACTGTCCCAAATTTTTTAGTGTTTTTCCAAGGTTATTGGATAGGAAATTTAATGAGGATTCCAAAAATATGCTTAAAATGCTAATTTTGTCACTACAAGTGGGGTTTACAGGCGGTTTTGTCCCTGACTGTTCTTTCAAACTGTGTTTCTAGCAGTTCAAACTTTGACACCACTTTTCTCTCTGACTGTACCAAATTTTGTAGTGTTTTTCCAAAGTTATTGGATAGGAAATTTAATGGGGATTCTAAAAATATGCTTAAAACACTAATTTTGTCACTACAAGTGGGGTTTACAGGCGATTTTGTCCCTGACTGTTCTTTCAAACTGTGTTTCTAGCAGTTCAAACTTTGACACCACTTTTCTCTCTGACTGTACCAAATTTTGTAGTGTTTTTCCAAAGTTATTTGATAGGAAATTTAATGGGGATTCTAAAAATGTGATTCAAACACTAATTTCGTCACTACAGGTGGGGTTTACAGGCGATTTTGTCCCTGACTGTTCTTTCAAACTGTGTTTCTAGCAGTTCAAACTTTGACACCACTTTTCTCTCTGACTGTACCAAATTTTGTAGTGTTTTTCCAAAGTTATTGGATAGGAAATTTAATGGGGATTCTAAAAATATGCTTAAAACACTAATTTTGTCACTACAAGTGGGGTTTACAGGCGATTTTGTCTCTGACTGTTCTTTCAAACTGTGTTTCTTGCAGTTCAACTTTTGACACCGCTTTTCTCTCTGAGTGTACCAAATTATGTAGTGTTTTTCCAAGGTTATTGGATAGGAAATTTAATGAAGATTCCAAAAATGTGATTAAAACACTAATTTCGTCACTACAGGTGGGGTTTACAGGCGATTTTGTCCCTGACTGTTCTTTCAAACTGTGTTTCTGGCAGTTCAAACTTTGACACCGCTTTTTTTCCTTACTGTACCAAATTTTGTAGTGTTTTTCCAAGGTTATTGGATAGGAAATTTAATGAGGATTCCAAAAATATGTTTAAAACACTAATTTTGTCACTACAAATTAGGTTTACAGGCGATTTTGTCTCTGAGTGTTCTTTCAAACTGTGTTTCTGGCAGTTCTCCGCTTTTCTCTCTGACTGTATCAAATTTTCTGGTATTTTTTTTGTAAATTTTGAAAAAATTGTAATAATTTTGTGAAAATTTTAAAAATTGTTAACGTTTACACGTTCATTTTGTATTTAAAACTGTCACATTTTTGGTAACTGTCAAAGTCCATTCCATAAAGGTATAAAACCCGCTTAAAAGCACTGCAATAGTAAATACAGTTGTAAATCATATTAAATGTTTGTTTATTGGTCCATGAGTAGAAACTGCATATTTTGAGCATATTTCGTTCTCATTAACTTGAAAACTGTCAAATACCAGTCCATGAAGCTATAAAATGTCAAAAATGTCTTAAAAGTAGTACATTTAGGCAAAAATCACATACATTAATTTTTTCAGAGTACCATGAGCACGATTTTTGACAGATGTGACGTGAAGCTAGTTTCATATGTCAAAACGCTGCAAACTGTCAAATGTCACTCTACGAAGCTGTAATAGTAATAAAAACATTTAAATCTGGCATTGTAGTTAATTAATAATAACTTTTATAAAAAAATATGATTTTCATGCAGTTTTAGCCTAGTTTGGTGCTTTTTTAGTCTAGACAAACCGTTTTACTTTCATATTCAAGAAGTTATTTGAAACACTTTGCTATGGCTTTTATACGTCTATGGATAGCCGATGAAACAGGCTTTCCATTGATGTATAAAAGTTGGTTGGTTGGTTCTAGAGTTTGGCCGCTAGAGAGCGTCCAAGTAAAGGGAGCTTAACCTGCTCAATCATTTTGACACTATTTGCTTTAATTTTGAATAACTTGCTTACTTCCCAGATTTGTCTAGGACTTTTTATACGTCAATGGATAGCCAATTAAACAGGCTTTCCATCGACGTGTAAAAGTTGGTTGGTTGATTGTAGAGTTTAGCCGTTAGAGGGCGTCAAATTGCAGCAAGTTTAACCTGTTCAACCATTTTGACACTTTTCGCTTTAACTTTCAATAGCTTGCTTACTTCCTATACTTCTCTAGGACTTTCATACATCAGTGGATAGCCAATTAAACAGGCTTTCCATTGACGTATAAAAGTCGGTTGGTTGGTTCTAGAGTTTGGCCGCTAGAGAGCGTCAAAGTAAAGCGAGTTTAACCTGTTCAACCATTTTGACACTTTTTGCTTTAACTTTGAAAAACTTGCTTACTTCCTATACTTCTCTAGGACTTTTATACGTCAATCGATAGCCAATGAAACAGGCTTTCCATTGACGTATAAAAATTGGTTGGTTGGTTCTAGAGTTTGGCCGCTAGAGGGCGTCAAAGTACAGCGAGTTTAACCTGTTCAACCATTTTGACACTTTTTGCTTTAACTTTGAATAACTTACTTACTTCCTATACTTTTCTAGGACTTTTATATGTCAATGGATAGCCAATGAAACAGGCTTTCCATTGATGTATAAAAGTTGGTTGGTTGGTTATAGAGTTTGGCCGCTAGAGAGCGTCAAAGTAAAGCGAGTTTAACCTGCTCAATCATTTTGACACCCTTTGCTTTAACTTTCAACAGCTTGCTTACATCCTATATTTTTCTAGGACTTTTATACGTCAATGGATAGCCAATTAAACATGCTTTCCATCAACGTAGAAAAGTTGGTTGGTTTGTTTTAGAGTTTGGCCGCTAGAGAGCGTCAAAGTAAAGCGAGTTTAACCTGCTCAATCATTTTGACACTCTTTGCTTTAACTTTGAATAACTTGCTTACTTCCTATACTTTTCTAGGACTTTTATATGTCAATGGATAGCCAATTAAACAGGCTTTCCATCGACGTATAAAAGTCGGTTGGTTGGTTCTAGAGTTTGGCCGCTAGAAGGCGTCAAATTGAAGCAAGTTTAACCTGTTCAACCATTTTGACACTCTTTCCTTTAACTTTGAATAACTTGCTTACTTCCTACATTTTTCTAGGACTTCTATATGTCAATAGATAGCCAATTAAACAGGCTTTCCATCGATCGTATAAAAGTTGGTTGGTTTGTTTTAGAGTTTGGCCGCTAGAGGGCGTCAAAGTGAAGGTTATCCAGCTCAACCATTTTGACACTTTTTGCTTTAACTTTGAATAACTTGCTTACTTCCTACGTTTGTCAGGACTATAATATTAATTTCAAAACTATTAATAACGACTTTCTCTAAAAATATGATTTCCATGCAGTTTTACCCCAATTCGGTGTTCTTTGACTAGACAAACCGTTTCACTTAGTAGGAGGGCGATTTACGCTCCCCTTGTGACTTTGATATATTAGAGACTCACTATTTTAAGTCATTTACGTCATAAAAAAAAAACTTAAACCCGATACGTTGAGAACCGTTTGCTGCAGCTGTTCATTAATAATGATCATCTTTTTCAGTTTTTTTTTTGGTTTTTTTGGTGCACATTTCAGTGCAAATAGCGTAGAGTACAATTTGTGTAGTATCCCTCTATTATCAAGGAAAAAAAACAAAAAAATCTAAATTTTGTATGAGAACCGCAGAAACTCTAGAAAGTAATTTTTGGTCACAATTTGGTCTTAGAATCACTAAATTTTGTATATAAAAAATGTCAAGAAAAATTTAAAATTCACCAATGGGAACAAAGTGTTTGAATGTCTGCTTAAAGAACTTCAGTCCCTCTTAACTCGACCACAAGGCAAAATTCAGGGAAATTTTAATACGCAAAAATTGTAGAGAATTTAATTTTTTACCAAAACCTTAGAGAGGCATTTTGGCCTTAAGGGCCTCAGAAGGTATATATTTGCTTAGGAATGTTTAATGGGAGCAAAGTGTTTGAATGTCTGCTTAAAGAACTTCAGTCCCTCTTAACTCGAGCACAAGGCAAAATTCAGGGAAATTTTAAGGAACAAAAATTGTAGAGAATTTAATTTTCTACCAAAACCTTAGAGAGACATTTTGTCGTTAAAGTCCTCAGAAGGGAGATATTTGCTTAGGAATGTTGTGTAGTGAGAGTAAAGTGTTTGAATGTGTACATACAGAGTGATTGGTTACATATTTGCTCTTATCATTCATCAACTTTATCGAAAAATGTCAAATGTGAAAGTTATAGTCCACTAATTTCAGACTTCTAACTTAAAACGTTCTTGAGATATTGAGCAAAAACTGCAAAAAACGAGAGTTAAATTTGACGCCCTCTAGCGACTAAACGGGGCAACCTAGCCGTGCCAGCTCAACGTCACGTGGTAGCCCCATTCATTAGCTTTCTTTTGTTGTACGGTGGTTTTATACAGGGTGTTTAAATAAGCGAGTTATGGATAACTTTCTGGAAAAGTGCACGGAAATTTAGTCTAAATTAGTGATTTTTTGGGTCTACTATACTAACGGCGACCATATGGATTTTTCTCAAATAAAAGTGACTTTTTTAACTAATTTCAACCTTGAAAACACAAATCTGACATCCATTTTGCTCTAACTGGCACTGTTTTGGAGATGACCTTGATATTATGTCAATTTTGACACTTTTAAAGGCGTGGCACCCTTGCAAAATGACATTTTGACAAATTACACTTTACATCATTTTTGTACTATTAACCTGAAGGTATTTAGGCAGTTGAGGTTAATTTTGAAAATAAAAAATTTTCTGAAAAAATCAGAAGGTAGTTGAAATTTCTTGACAATTCTAGTTTTTAATTTTTAAAGGTCCAACGGTGCATGGTACCGAAAAAGTTCATAGAAGGTTAAAGTTGTACCCTATCGAGGTGCATTTGTGGTACAAATTTCAGACCTCTAGCGTGAAACGTTCCTGAGATATTGAGCAAAAACTGCAAAAAACGAGAGTTAAATTTGACGCCCTCTAGCGACTAAACGGGGCAACCTAGCCGTGCCAGCTCAACGTCACGTGGTAGCCCCATTCATTAGCTTTCTTTTATTATACAATGATTTTATACAAAGTGTTTCAAATAAGCGAGTTATGGACGATTTTCTGGAAAAGTGCACCAAAATTTCGCTCAAATTGGGAATTTCTGCTTTTGAGGGGGTGGTCAAAGTAAGGCTGCTAGTGCAAAAACAATTGAATATTGAGACAAACATTTTACATGAAGTAGGCCTAGAATTTGACGTAGATTCCAAAAATGAAATAAAAATTTGGTCATCCCATTTGAAAAATTATAAGTTTGGTTTGTTGCTCAAATTTGGGACACCCTGTATACTGATGGATTATCTAGGAATAAAACAGACGCAAACATCTACAAGATTTATATTTGGTTATTTTTTGATAAAATTAAACAATTATTTACGAGGATGTTAAAAATTAAATAAACCACCCTGTAAACTACTCCATTGTATTGTCAATAACTCGGATATTTTGACAATTACAGGGTGGATCAATATACCAATTTGTAGCCCTTGAAATTCTCTTTTTACCACTCTGTATAGCGTTTTTACCCAAAATGTCGAATAACTGAGTTATTTACTCTTAAAACTGAGTGGTTTGCTGAAAAGTTTGAATTTGACAGCTTTCACTTTGACAGCCCATAACTCTGTTATTTTGACAGTTACAAGGTGGTTCAATATACCAATTTGTAGCCCTTGAAATTCTCTTTTTACCACTCTGTATAGCGTTTTTACCCAAAATGTCGAATAACTGAGTTATTTACTCTTCAAACTGAGTGGTTTGCTGAAAAGTTTGAATTTGACAGTTTTCACTTTGACAGTCCATAACTCTGTTATTTTGACAGAAAAAATTTTAATAATAACATTTTTTGAATTAATTGTTCAAATGTGAGTAGATATTTATTTTGTACTTTTTTTTAGATATTTAATGTAAATATGTGCATAGTAATAGTGTCAAAATATAAGGTTGTATTAATTTTTTTATAATTATTATTAGTAAAGTGTGATTGTAAAAATAATTTAAATAAATAATAATTAAATTTAGTAACTTATCTGTATAATTGAAAGTGTTTTGTCGGTAAATGATATTTTAGGTTAATAAACGATTATTACGTTCCATATGTTGTAATATTATAGTTTTTAGTTTTAGAAATGTAATTTTTGTAATCTCATTTGCAGAAGCTTGTCATTTATGTTTGCGCCCATTTTATTCTGTTGAAATAAAAATATTTTTCTTACTTTCGGTCGTTTTTTTTTTTTGACAAGATTGACCAGTCAGTTTTGTCAATTATCGTATTTTTAAATGTGATGCTGAAGATAAAACTGAATTCTTTTTTACAAACAATAATAATTTTAAGTTCAAATTTACTCCACCAAGTGCAGAAGGGTATTCTAAACATTTTTGGTATCTCGCAAAATTTCCCTAACTTGAACCGTTTCCGAGATATCCGACTTTTTTACTTTTTTTTGGAAATTTTATAAAAAAAAATTGAAAATTTGGTATTTTCGCAATTTGTAGAGTTTCTGCGACTGAAAAACACTCAGAATTTTTGCTTTCAACTGCCTTTTCACTACGAACTAACTGCAACACCATTGAGCATATATAGGGTGTGTAAAAAAAAGGAAAACACTTAAATTTGAGACCTATGCTCTGTCAATTGTGACTGCGTTTACCTGGTAACCTAGTGAACTGGGTGCAGAAAGTCGTGTTGAACATTTTTGGTCTCTTGGAAATTTTCTTCAACATTTTTTAAGTTTCAACGACTGTAAATAGCTCAAAATTTTTGTCTTGAACTGTCTTTTCTTCTCAAACTAACTGAAACGCGATTAAACATATACAGGGTGTTCAAAAAACAAAAAACATACAGTTCAATTTGAGACCTATGCTCTGTCAATTGTGACCGCGTTTACCCAGTTCTAAGTGGGTGTTAACCTAGTGCACTTGGTGCAGAAAGTCCTGCTGAACATTTTTGGTTTGTAGGAAATTTCCGGTAACGCTAACCGTTTCTGAGATATTCGACTTTTTTTGGAAATTGCATCAAAATTTTGACTTTTTGGTATCTTCGACATTTTTGAAGTTTCAGCAACTGAAAAAAGTTCAAAATTTGTGTCTTGAACTGCCTTTTCTCCTCAAACTAACTGAAATGCATTTGAACATATACAGGGTGTTAAAAAAAAAGAAAAACTGTTCAATTTGAGACCTATGCTCTGTCAGTTGTGACCGCGTTTACCCGGTTCTAAGTGGGTGCTAACCTAGTGCACTGGGTGCAGAAAGTCGTGCTGAACATTTTTGGTCTCTTGGACATTTCCGGTAACTCTAACCGTTTCTGAGATATTCGACTTTTTTTTGGAAATTGCATCAAAATTTAGAAAATGTTGTATCTCCGCCATTTTTGGGGTTTCAGCGACTGTAGAAAACTCAAAAAGTTTCTCTTGAATTGCTCTTTCACCTCGTGCTAATCGCAACGCAATTGAACCTATACAGGGTGTTCAAAAAACAAAAAAAACAATCAAATTTAAAACTAACCAGCTCTTCCAATTGTGACCGCCTTTACCCACTTCTCAGTAAGTGTAAACGTAGTCCACTGGGTGCGAAACGTCATTTTGACCACATTTTAGATTTCTTGCAAAATGTCCGTACTCTAACCGTTTCCGAGATATTCGGCTTTACTTTGAACTGAAATTTTGAAAATTTACCACAAATTCAGTTTTTATGTTGGAAGCCTAATTCTTTTTACACAATTTAGCCCAAAGTGTCCAAAATATTGTGTAAAATTGTCATAAATAAATAATTAATTAATAAATAAAAAAAATAAATAAAAAAAGATATAAAAATATTTTTTATTCTTTTTTTGAATATTAATTTATTGTACATTCATAAATATATCTAAATAATTAATATAATACATAAATAAATTTTTTTTTGCTTTTACATGCAGTTGCCCCTAATAAAAACTCACAAATGTACAAACTGGAATCTGTCCCATCTGATGCAATGTGGCCGTGGTGTCAGAATATCGAAAGCATAATAAACAATCACGTTTTTTCTTATACACACTGTCTTCGTTTTAAGACGAGCCACTGGAAATCCAGTAAATGTAAACAAAAGTGTTATTAGTTGTAACTTGAGATTGCTTTTAACAACCAAAACAAACATACGACCCAGAATATATTGTGTAGAGATTTTTACTGATTTTCTTAGAAAATTTGTGGTTATTGGAAATTATTAGGAATTAGGAAAGGATAAATTAATAATAATTTTTTTTATTTTTTATTTTTTATTTATTTTTTTTAAGTTAATATTTAATATTAATGTTTATTTAAAAATGGGACAACCTGTATATTTTTCCATTTTTGGATTCTACGTCAAATTCTAGACATTTTCTGTAACTGTATCCGTTTCTGAGATATTTACCATTTTATGTAAAGTGCCATATTTTCAGTTTTCAAAACAATTTTAATTTATCTGTTAAGGTTTTTTTTGGATTTTGTGTTTTATCGTGTTGGACAAGGTTTGTTCTAAAAGTGGGAGCAAAAAAACGTCAAAATATATAATACAGGGTGGTCAAAAAATCAGTTCTAAAAAAATGACAACAAGTCCAGTTTTTCAAATGGAACACTCCTTATTCCTTAAATTAAGGTAAAATTGTATTAGGTCACTTGTTTGAAAAATTAACGCTTTAAGTTGATACATTAACTGAGTTATTGTGATAGCTGTGAAAATCAGTCAAAACTGTCTTTACTGTCATATAATTTGTTTATTTGCAACATTTTTTAGATATTTTTATATGTCAATGGATAGAGAATAAAATGGGCTTTCCAAAAATATGACCGGATGTGTTGATAGGTTGCTTCGTTTGGCCGCCAGAGGGCTCCAAAGCTAACTATTATCCCTTAACTAGTCAAAAAGTGTTTCTGGTGCACCTTGTCACTAAACCGTAAATATCACACGTATTTGTAACACTTTGTATATACTTTTTTATGTCGATGAACAGCCACTGAAATGTGGTTTCCATTGACGTATAAAAGTCGATTGATTAGTGGTATCGTTTGGTTGCTAGAGGACGTCAAAGTTGACCAATTTTTTCATCACTTTTTTGGTGCATCATTTTGTTCAATCCTTAATAGCTCGATTATTTACATCATTTTTTAGGGTTTTATACGTCAATGGATAGCCAATGAAATGAGCTTTCTAAAAATATCCCAACATGGGTTGATAGGTTAGACGGTTTGCCCGCTAGAGGGCGTCAAAGTTGACTAATGTTTTCATCAATTTTTTGGTGCATCCTTTTGTTCAATCCTCAAAAACTCGCTTATTTGCACTATTTTTAGTAGAGTTTTATACGTCAATGGATAGCCAAGAAAATGAGCTTTCTAAAAATATCCCAACCTGGGTTGATAGGTTAGATGGTTTGGCCGCTAGAGGGCGTCAAAGTTGATCATTATTTCTATCACTTTTTTGGTGCATCTTTTCGTTTAATCCTCTAACATTGATCCTGTCCTGTCAAAAAATTCATAAAATTTTTACTGAATGTAGCCCTGACATGTGGAAGTTTATGACAGAAATTTAGTGACTGTCATTTGACAGGGTTTTGGCAGAGAAAATGTCACACTTAGTCTAGAAGTGATTGGTGAACAACGAGACACTGACCGACATTTTGCTTGATTACGGTCCTGTCAAACAAGTGTCATTAATCAAATTTTACTGAAGGTAGCCCTGACATGTGAAATTTTATGACATAAATTTAGTAACTGTCATTTTGACAGAGAAAATGTCACACTTAGGCTAGAAATGATTGGTGAACCAACAAGACACTGACCGACATTTTGCTTGATTACGGTCCTGTCAAACAAGTGTCATTAAACAAATTTTCCTGGAGGCAGCCCTGACATGTGAAATTTTATGACAGAAATTTAGTAAATGTCATTTTGACAGAGAAAATGTCACACTTAGGCTAGAAGTGAGTGGTGAACCAACCAGTCACTGACCGACATTTTGCTTGATTACGGTCCTGTCAAACAAGTGTCATTAATCAAATTTTACTGCAGGCACCCCTGACATGTGGAAGTTTATAACAGAAATTTAGTGACTGTCATTTTGACAGGTTTTTGAAAGAGAAAATGTTAAATGTTAACGTCACATTCAAAACAAAAAAGTCTATTGCATTGTTGCGTCATTCTATTTTTGTATAAATTTCCCTATAAGATTTCTATTTTTTAAAAAAGATTTAATTTAATAATTTTTTTTTTTTTTTATTTATTTTTTTTTATCTTATTTAATTTCTAAACACCATAGCCTAGACTACTTGGTAATTGTCTCAGAAAATTGGAATTTACTATAAAAATACTAATTTTGAGTGAAAAAGTTACTTTTGTATCAATGGAGTTATTAAAGAATTTAAAGTACTAATTAAAAATCCAGTAAATGAAGTCTTTTCATTGACATTTCCGCAATAAATAAAACAGTTTAATACACAATGGCAATGAACTCATCTGTTCATTCTCTCTCAATGAATCTCAGTTTGCTTACAGGATGATTACAGTATCTTTAAACCAGTTTATTAGTCATGAATGTAAACCTAGTCATATAAGAGTTACACCTACTTAGAACCGGGTAAACGTGGTCACAACTGGCAGAGCATATTGAATGTCAAATTCAACTAATTTTTGTTTTTCGGACACCTTGTATATGTTGAATCGTGTTGCGGTTAGTATAAAGTGAAAGAGCAGTTCGAGATGAACATTTTGAGCTTCTTGGAGCCGCTGAAACCCAAAAAATGGCAAAGATATGGAATTTTCAAAAAAATTCCAGCAGTTCTAGTTAACTTCTGGCATTGCCAGATAGTCTCTTGAGGTTTTCAGATAGTTTCCAGCAGTTCCAGTAAGATTCTAGCATTGCCAGATAGCTTCTGACATTACCAGATAGTTTCTTGTGGTTTTCAGATAGTTTCCAGCAGTTCCAGTTAGCTTCTAGCATTGCCAGATAGCTTCTGACATTACCAGATAGTTTCTGGTAACTGTTTGATGGTTTCCAACAATGCCAGTTAGTTTCTGGCAATACCAGATAGTTTTAGGCAATCCCAGATAAATTCTGACATTGCCAGATAGTTTCTTGTGGTTTTCAGATAGTTTCCAGCAGTTCTAATTAACTTCTGGCATTGCCAGATAGTCTCTTGAGGTTTTCAGATAGTTTCCAGCAGTTCCAGTTAGCTTCTAGCATTGCCAGATAGCTTCTGACATTACCAGATAGTTTCTGGTAACTGTTTGATGGTTTCCAACAATGCCAGTTAGTTTCTGGCAATACCAGATAGTTTTAGGCAATCCCAGATAAATTCTGACATTGCCAGATAGTTTCTTGTGGTTTTCAGATAGTTTCCAGCAGTTCTAATTAACTTCTGGCATTGCCAGATAGTCTCTTGAGGTTTTCAGATAGTTTCCAGCACTTCCAGTTATAGCTTCTAGCATTGCCAGATAGCTTCTGACATTATCAGATAGTTTCTAGTAATTGTTAGATGGTTTCCAACAATGCCAGTTAACTTCTGACATTGCCAGATAGTTTTAGGCAATCCCAGATAAATTCTGACATTGCCAGATAGTTTCTTGTGGTTTTCAGATAGTTTCCAGCAGTTCCAGTTAGCTTCTAGCATTGCCAGATAGCTTCTGACATTATCAGATAGTTTCTAGTAATTGTTAGATGGTTTCCAACAATGCCAGTTAACTTCTGACATTGCCAGATAGTTTCTTGTGGTTTTCAGATAGTTTCCAGCAGTTCCAGTAAGATTCTAGCATTGCCAGATAGCTTCTGACATTACCAGATAGTTTCTTGTGGTTTTCAGATAGTTTCCAGCAGTTCCAGTTAGCTTCTAGCATTGCCAGATAGCTTCTGACATTACCAGATAGTTTCTGGTAACTGTTTGATGGTTTCCAACAATGCCAGTTAGTTTCTGGCAATACCAGATAGTTTTAGGCAATCCCAGATAAATTCTGACATTGCCAGATAGTTTCTTGTGGTTTTCAGATAGTTTCCAGCAGTTCTAATTAACTTCTGGCATTGCCAGATAGTCTCTTGAGGTTTTCAGATAGTTTCCAGCAGTTCCAGTTAGCTTCTAGCATTGCCAGATAGCTTCTGACATTACCAGATAGTTTCTGGTAACTGTTTGATGGTTTCCAACAATGCCAGTTAGTTTCTGGCAATACCAGATAGTTTTAGGCAATCCCAGATAAATTCTGACATTGCCAGATAGTTTCTTGTGGTTTTCAGATAGTTTCCAGCAGTTCTAATTAACTTCTGGCATTGCCAGATAGTCTCTTGAGGTTTTCAGATAGTTTCCAGCACTTCCAGTTATAGCTTCTAGCATTGCCAGATAGCTTCTGACATTATCAGATAGTTTCTAGTAATTGTTAGATGGTTTCCAACAATGCCAGTTAACTTCTGACATTGCCAGATAGTTTTAGGCAATCCCAGATAAATTCTGACATTGCCAGATAGTTTCTTGTGGTTTTCAGATAGTTTCCAGCAGTTCCAGTTAGCTTCTAGCATTGCCAGATAGCTTCTGACATTATCAGATAGTTTCTAGTAATTGTTAGATGGTTTCCAACAATGCCAGTTAACTTCTGACATTGCCAGATAGTTTCTTGTGGTTTTCAGATAGTTTCCAGTAGTTCTAGTTAACTTCTGGCATTGCCAGATAGTCTCTTGAGGTTTTCAGATAGTTTCCAGCAGTTCCAGTTAGCTTCTAGCATTGCCAGATAGCTTCTGACATTATCAGATAGTTTCTAGTAATTGTTAGATGGTTTCCAACAATGCCAGTTAACTTCTGACATTGCCAGATAGTTTCTTGTGGTTTTCAGATAGTTTCCAGTAGTTCTAGTTAACTTCTGGCATTGCCAGATAGTCTCTTGAGGTTTTCAGATAGCTTTCAGCAGTTCCAGTAAGATTCTAGCTTTGCCAGATAGCTTCTGACATTACCAGATAGTTTCTAGTAATTGTTAGATGGTTTCCAACAATTCCAGTTAGCTTCTGGCATTTCCAGATAGTTTTAGGCAATCCCAGATAAATTCTGACATTGCCAGATAGTTTCTTGTGGTTTTCAGATAGTTTCCAGCAGTTCTAGTTAACTTCTGGCATTGCCAGATAGTCTCTTGTGGTTTTCAGATAGTTTCCAGCAGTTCCAGTTAGCTTCTAGCATTGCCAGATAGCTTCTGACATTACCAGATAGTTTCTGGTAACTGTTTGATGGTTTCCAACAATGCCAGTTAACTTCTGACATTGCCAGATAGTTTCTTGTGGTTTTCAGATAGTTTCCAGTAGTTCTAGTTAACTTCTGGCATTGCCAGATAGTCTCTTGAGGTTTTCAGATAGCTTCCAGCAGTTCCAGTTAGCTTCTAGCATTGCCAGATAGCTTCTGACATTATCAGATAGTTTCTAGTAATTGTTAGATGGTTTCCAACAATGCCAGTTAACTTCTGACATTGCCAGATAGTTTCTTGTGGTTTTCAGATAGTTTCCAGTAGTTCTAGTTAACTTCTGGCATTGCCAGATAGTCTCTTGAGGTTTTCAGATAGTTTCCAGCAGTTCCAGTAAGATTCTAGCTTTGCCAGATAGCTTCTGACATTACCAGATAGTTTCTAGTAATTGTTAGATGGTTTCCAACAATTCCAGTTAGCTTCTGGCATTTCCAGATAGTTTTAGGCAATCCCAGATAAATTCTGACATTGCCAGATAGTTTCTTGTGGTTTTCAGATAGTTTCCAGCAGTTCTAGTTAACTTCTGGCATTGCCAGATAGTCTCTTGTGGTTTTCAGATAGTTTCCAGCAGTTCCAGTTAGCTTCTAGCATTGCCAGATAGCTTCTGACATTACCAGATAGTTTCTGGTAACTGTTTGATGGTTTCCAACAATGCCAGTTAACTTCTGACATTGCCAGATAGTTTCTTGTGGTTTTCAGATAGTTTCCAGTAGTTCTAGTTAACTTCTGGCATTGCCAGATAGTCTCTTGAGGTTTTCAGATAGCTTCCAGCAGTTCCAGTTAGCTTCTAGCATTGCCAGATAGCTTCTGACATTATCAGATAGTTTCTAGTAATTGTTAGATGGTTTCCAACAATGCCAGTTAACTTCTGACATTGCCAGATAGTTTCTTGTGGTTTTCAGATAGTTTCCAGTAGTTCTAGTTAACTTCTGGCATTGCCAGATAGTCTCTTGAGGTTTTCAGATAGTTTCCAGCAGTTCCAGTAAGATTCTAGCTTTGCCAGATAGCTTCTGACATTACCAGATAGTTTCTAGTAATTGTTAGATGGTTTCCAACAATTCCAGTTAGCTTCTGGCATTTCCAGATAGTTTTAGGCAATCCCAGATAAATTCTGACATTGCCAGATAGTTTCTTGTGGTTTTCAGATAGTTTCCAGCAGTTCTAGTTAACTTCTGGCATTGCCAGATAGTCTCTTGTGGTTTTCAGATAGTTTCCAGCAGTTCCAGTTAGCTTCTAGCATTGCCAGATAGCTTCTGGTAACTGTTTGATGGTTTCCAACAATGCCAGTTAGTTTCTGGCAAAACCAGATAGTTTTAGGCAATCCCAGATAAATTCTGACATTGCCAGATAGTTTCTTGTGGTTTTCAGATAGTTTCCAGCAGTTCTAATTAACTTCTGGCATTGCCAGATAGTCTCTTGAGGTTTTCAGATAGTTTCCAGCACTTCCAGTTATAGCTTCTAGCATTGCCAGATAGCTTCTGACATTATCATATAGTTTCTAGTAATTGTTAGATGGTTTCCAACAATGCCAGTTAGCTTCTGGCAATGCCAAGTAGTTTCTAGCATTGCCAGATAGCTTCTGGCGAATCCAGATAGAAGAAATAGGAGTTTTAGGCAATACCAGAGAGCTTCTGGCAATGCCAGGTAGTTTCTAGCATTATCAGATATCTTCTGACATTGCCAGATAGTTTCTTGAGTTTCTCAGATAGTTTCCAACAGTTCCAGTTAGATTCTGGTAATGCCAGATAGTTTCTGTCATTTCCAGATAGCCAGGGGAAGAAATAGGATTTTTTAAATTTTGATGCAATTAAAAAAAAAAAAGATAAAAAATACAATATCTCTTAAAAAGCTAGAGTTACAGAAATTATGTACGAAATCAAAAAAGTTCAGAATGACTTTTTGCATATAGTGAACCCTGTAGCTGTCAAAATAACAGAGTTATTTGACATTATAGGTAAAAACGCTATACAGGGTAGTCAAAAGAGAATATCAAGGGCAACAAATTGGTATATTGTCAAAGTGAAAGCTGTCAAATTCAAACTTTTCAGCAAACCACTCAGTTTTAAGAGTAAATAACTCAGTTGTTCGACGTTTTTGGTAAAAACGACGCTATACAGGGTGGTCAAAGGAGAATTTCAAGGGCAACAAATTGGTATATTGAACCACCCTGTAATTGGCAAAATATCCGAGTTATTGACAATCCAATGGAGAAGTTTACAGGGTGATTTATTTAATTTTTAACATCCTCGTAATTTGTTTAATTTTATCAAAAAATTACCAAATATTGATCTTGTAGATGTTTGCGTCTGTTTTATTCCTAGATAATCCATCAGTAATCAAATCAATCAAATCAATTTTTTATTTCATTTTTGGAATCTACGTCAAATTCTAAGCCTACTTGAAGTAAAATGTTTGTATCAATATTCAATTGTTTTTGCTCTAGCAGCCTTACTTTGACCACCCCCCTTGAAAGCAGAAATTTCCAATTTGAGCGCAATTTTGGTGCACTTTTCCAGAAAATCGTCAATAACTCGCTTATTTGAAACACCCTGTACAAAACCACTGTATAACAAAAGAAAGCTAATGAATGGGGCTACCACGTGACGTAGAACTGACACGGCTAGGTTGCCCCGTTTAGTCGCTAGAGGGCGTCAAATTTAAATCTCGTTTTTTGCAGTTTTTGCTCAATATCTCAAGAACGTTTTAAGTTAGAGGTCTGAAATTAGTGGATTATAACTTTCACATTTGACATTTGTCGATAAAGTCAATAGTTGTTGAGATAAGGATAAGAGCAAATGTAACCAATCATCCTGTACACATTCAAACACTTTACTCTCACTACACAACATATCTAAGCAAATATCTCCCTTCCTAGGACTTTAAGGACAAAATGTCTCTCTAAGGTTTTGGTAGAAAATTAAATTCTCTACAATTTTTGTGTCTTAACATTTCCCTGAATTTTGCCTTGTGGTCGAGTTAAGAGGGACTGAAGTTCTTTAAGCAGACATTCAAACACTTTGCTCCCATTAAACATTCCTAAGCAAATATAGTATACCTTCTGAGGCCCTTAAGGCCAAAATGTCTCTCTAAGGTTTTGGTAGAAAATTAAACTGGCTACCATTTTTCCCTTAAGACTTCTACTGAACTCTCACAGAAATCTCACAAATTTCAGTCTAATTCTGGATCATCCCATGCAATTTTTCTGCGTCCCTTTCTAATTCAGTTACCCACACAAAACGTAAAATGTATCGTGGGCACTTACTTTGTTTTCGTGTTCATTTTTCATTCAAAAAGTCCAACGACACTATACGGATTTAGATCGTCGTAAACACTTGTTAATTGGGCCGTTTGCGTGTGAAAGAAGACATTTACGGGCTTGCTTTGACAATCTTCTCAAAATATACGCATCCTTCTTCTTATTTTACTAAGTTGGGGGTCCAAGTCCTAAAGTCTCAGCCAAATTAGTTTATATTTATGACCGTTACAGTGTTGCCAAGGCTGGGGGAAATACCCATCTCTGGGGAATTCGAACCACATACCCTACAAAGCAATACGATCGGTGTAAATCATATTAATATGCACTTTAAGGGGACCCCTTTTGAAAAATGTCAAAAATCTAGTTTTTTATTTTTTAAGTTCAAATGGTGCGTCCTAGAGAAAAATATTATATTTAGTAAAAGTTGCGTTTTACTCAGGTGCATGCATGGTCAAAACTCCACACTCCTAACTCGAACTGTTTTTGAGATACTTAGAAAAAGGTCGGAAAAAAATTCATCAACTTTGACGACCTCTAGCGGGCAACCGGGAATACTTAGACCTACCCTTTCAACGTCGCGTGATAGCCCCATTTATTAGCTATCTACGACTATATAACGTGTTTAGTCAGAATGTTTCAAATAAGCGAGTTATTCGAGATTTTTTGGAAAAGTGCACTAAAATTTTGCCTAAATGATAATTTTTTCTGGCCTTCTGTATTGACCAGGCGCCATATTGGATTTAAACCTGTCAAAGTGACCATTTTTGACCCAGAAAACCCGAATTTGGTGTCCGTTTTGCTCTAGCTGCCACCATTTTATCACCGACCTTGAAACTAGGACATTTTTGACAGTTTTCAGGACGTGGCCCCTTAATAAAGTGTCATTTTGACAAATGACACTTTACGTCACATTTCCACCATTAACCTAAACTTATTAAGGCAAAGAATGTCAATTTTTAAAATTTTTATTTTTTTCAAAAATTCCAGGGAAAGTACCCCTTTTGAAAAATGTCAAAAATCTAGTTTTTTATTTTTTAAGTTCAAACGGTGCGTCCTAGAGAAAAATATTATATTTAGTAAAAGTTGCGTTTTACTCAGGTGCATGCATGGTCAAAACTCCACACTCCTAACTCGAACTGTTTTTGAGATACTTAGAAAAATGTCGGAAAAAAATTCATCAACTTTGACGACCTCTAGCGGGCAAACGGAATTACTTAGCGCTACCCTTTCAACGTCACGTGATAGCCCCATTTATTAGCTATCTACGACTATATAACGTGTTTATTCAGAATGTTTCAAATAAGCGAGTTATTCAAGATTTTTTGGAAAAGTGCACTAAAATTTTGCCTAAATGATAATTTTTCTGGTCTACTATACTGTCCGGCGCCATATTGGATTTAAACCTGTCAAAGTGACCATTTTTGACCTGGGAAACCCGAATTTGGTGTACGCTTTGCTCTAGCTGCCCCCATTTTATTACTAACTTTGAAATTAGGGCATTTTTGACAGAAAAAAGCTTTAGAATCTAAAAATGTATAAGAAAATATGGGATTTTACTTAAAAAAAAATAATAATATTTTATTTTCCACATCTTTATGAACCACCCTGTATATATCTCAATATTCTCGAGCAACCAGCGTTTTTTTTAGAATAAATTTTAGGATTTCAAGAAATATGCGGATTTCAGAATTAGTCAAGTTTTCTTGACGGATGGTGAAGGCGCCATTTTCATGTGTAATAAAAGTTGCCTAAATTTCGGGATTTTTTTTTATCTACCGCAAGTCAACGTTTCGACCACTGTGGGTGGCCATCCTCAGGATTAGATCTAGATTATTTTCCAAAAAAAAATTCAGGGGATCCTTTATGAAAAATGTCAAAAATCTAGTTTTTTATTTCACTTTACGTCACATTTACACCATTAATCTAAACTTATTAAGGCAAAGAATATCAATTTTTAAAATTTAATTTTTTTTTAAAAATTCCAGGGGAAGTACCCTTTTGAAAAATGTCAAAAATCTAGTTTTTTATTTTTTAAGCTCAAACGGTGCGTCCTAGAGAAAAATATTATATTTAGTAAAAGTTGCGTTTTACTCAGGTGCATGCATGGCAAAAATTCCACACTCCTAACTCAAACTGTTTTTGAGATACTTAGAAAAATGTCGAAAAAAAATTAATCAACTTTGACGACCTCTAGCGGGCAAACGGGAATTCTTAGACTTACCCTTTCAACGTCACGTGATAGCCCCATTTATTAGATATCTACGACTATAAAACGTGTTTATTCGGAATATTTCAAATAAGCGAGTTATTCAAGATTTTTTGGAAAAGTGCACTAAAATTTTGCCTAAACGATAAATTTTTTTGGCCTACTGTACTGTCCGGCGCCATATTGGATTTAAACCTGTCAAAGTGACCTTTTTTGACCTGGAAAACCCGAATTTGGTGTCCGTTTTGCTCTAGCTGCCCCCATTTTATTACTAACTTTCAAATTTTGAATTTTTGACAGAAAAAAGCTTTAGAATCTAAAAATGTATCAAAAAATATGGGATTTTACTTAAAAAAAATAATAATATTTTATTTTCCACATCTTTATGAACCACCCTGTATATATCTCAATATTCTCGAGCAACCAGCGTTTTTTTTTAGAATAAATTTAAGAGTTTCAAGAAATATGCGGATTTCAGAATTAGTCGAGTTTTCTTGACCGATGGTGAAGGCGCCTTTATCATGTGTAATACAAGTTGCCTAAATGTCCGGATTTTTTTTTATCTACCGCAAATCAACGTTTCGACCACTGTCGGTGACCATCCTCAGCATTAGATCTAGATTTTTTATAAAGAAAAATACAAAAAATGTAAATTTTTAATTTTTTTTTTTTTTATTTGAAATTTTTGTGACATTCTGTATATTATGGTTAAAATTGTATGTCAAGCATAAAAACATTATTAAATAATTGGCATATTATTTTGTATTTTTTAAAATTTTATATTTTCGGTCACGTGATCACTTGACAGATTCAAATTTTCTGTACAATTTGTAGGCTTGAATTTAGGTTTTTTTCTAAGATCACGTGACAGAGGTTAGCGCATCACGTGATTATTTAGGAATAGTAATAAATTCGCCCAATCAATCTTACAGACAACTGGAAATTTGAAACTGAAATGTCACGTGATGATGAGTGTTCGCGAATTTGCAATTCCTGTGTTTAAAGCTTTTCGGTCACGTGACGGTTTTATTTTGTATTGTCAGGCCATATAAAGTCACGTGAGTGGTTTCTTGACAGTTGTGACGTGGAACTGTCCATTGTGGATATAATTCGATCTGTCACAATGGTGATATTGTCAAATACAACTCCACAAACCTTCATTGTTTTACACAATAAAGCCCAAAGTGTAAAATTAAAAACTTAAAAAAAAAAATAAAAAAAAAATCTGTAAAATTGTAGTGAAATCTGGCAACTTTTCAGGAAATTTTATCACTTATTAAAAGTTGGCAACACTGGATCGTTTGATCAGTTCACACCCAGTATCAGTATCATGTTTGTCAATGCTTTGCCAGTTTTCTCTTTTGTAGTACATGTGACCGCATTTTATTATACAACTTTCCATTACTTTCATGTTATTTTCAGAGGTGGAAAGTATTTTTAAATTAAAAATACTTTTTCCTACAAACATTCCTTGTGTGCAATCGTCACGTGACTTTATATGGTCTGACAATACAAAAAGGTTAATAACCGTCACGTGACCGAAAAGCTTTAAATACAGGAATTGCAAATTCGCGAACACTCATCATCACGTGACATTTCAGTTTACAAATTTCCCAGATGTCCTGTAAGACTGAATGGGGCCAATTTATTACTATTCCTAAATAATCACGTGATGCGCCAACCTCTGTCACGTGATTTTAGAAAAAAAAACCTAAATTCAAGCCTACAAATCATACAGAAAATTTGAATCTGTCAAGTGATCACGTGACCGAAAATGTTGTAAATATAATATTTTAAAAAATACAAAATAATATATTATATACATATATGTTTTTATACTTGACATACAATTTTAACCATAATATACAGGATGTCACAAAAATGTCAAATAGTTTAGTTATTTTATTAAAAAAAAAATTAAAAAAATTGTCATTTTTTGTATTTTTTTTATAAAAAATCTAGATCTAATCTTGGGGATGGCCACCGACAGTGGTCGAAACGTTGACTTGTGGTAGATAAAAAAAAAATCCGGAAATACTGTCAAATTTTTTACACATGAAAATGGCGCCTTCACCATCCGTCAAGAAAACTTGACTAATTCTGAAATCCGCATATTTCTTGAAACTCTAAAATTTATTCTGAAAAAAACGCTGGTTGCTCGAGTGTATTGAGATATATACAGGGTGGTTCATAAATATGTGGCAAATAAAATATTATTATTTTTTTAAGTAAAATCTCATATTTTTGGATACATTTTTAGATTCTAAAGCTTTTTTCTGTCAAAAATTCAAAATTTCAAGGTTAGTAAGAAAATGGGGGCAGCTAGAGCAAAACGGACACCAAATTCGGGTTTCCCAGGTCAAAAATGGTCACTTTGACAGGTTTAAATCCAATATGGCGCCGGACAGTATAGTAGACCAGAAAAAATTATCATTTAGGCAAAATTTTAGTGCACTTTTCCAAAAAATCTTTACTAACTCGCTTATTTGAAACATTCTGACTAAACACGTTATATAGTCGTAGATAGCTAATAAATGGGGCTATCACGTGACGTTGAAAGGGTAGGGCTAAGTAATTCCGTTTGCCCGCTAGAGGTCGTCAAAGTTGATGAATTTTTTTCCGATATTTTTCTAAGTATCTCAAAAACAGTTCGAGTTAGGAGTGTGGAGTTTTGACCATGCATGCACCTAAGTAAAACGCAACTTTTACTAAATATAATATTTTTCTCTAGGACACACCGATTGAACTTAAAAAATAAAAAACTAGATTTTTGACATTTTTCATAAAGGGTCCCCTGAATTTTTTTTTGGAAAAAAATCTAGATCTAATCCTGAGGATGGCCACCGACAGTGGTCGAAACGTTGACTTGCGGTAGATAAAAAAAAATCCGGAAATTTAGGCAACTTTTATTACACATGAAAATAGCGCCTTCACCATCCGTCAAGAAAACTTGACTAATTCTGAAATCCGCATATTTCTTGAAATCCTAAAATTTATTCTAAAAAAAACGCTGGTTGCTCGAGAATATTGAGATATATACAGGGTGGTTCATAAAGATGTGGAAAATAAAATATTATTTTTTTTTTTTAAGTAAAATCCAATATTTTCTTATACATTTTTAGATTCTAAAGCTTTTTTCTGTCAAAAATGCCCTAATTTCAAAGTTAGTAATAAATGGGGGCAGCTAGAGCAAAGCGGACACCAAATTCGGGTTTCCCAGGTCAAAAATGGTCACTTTGACAGGTTTAAATCCAATATGGCGCCGGTCAGTACAGAAGGCCAGAAAAAATTATCATTTAGGCAAAATTTTAGTGCACTTTTCCAAAAAATCTTGAATAACTGGCTTATTTGAAATATTCTGAATAAATATGTTATATAGTCGTAGATAGTTAATAAACGGGGCTATCAAGCGACGTTGAGATGGTAGGGCTAAGTATTCCCGTTTGCCCGCTAGAGGTCGTCAAAGTTGATTAATTTTTTTCCGACATTTTTCTAAGTATCTCAAAAACAGTTCGAGTTAGGAGTGTGGATATTTTACCATGCTTGCACCTGAGTAAAACGCAACTTTTACTAAATATAATATTTTTCTCTAGAACGCACCGTTTGAACTTAAAAAATAAAAAACTAGATTTTTGACATTTTTCATAAAGGGTCCCCTGAATTTTTTTTTGGAAAAAAATCTAGATCTAATCCTGAGGATGGCCACCGACAGTGGTCGAAACGTTGACTTGCGGTAGATAAAAAAAAATTCGGAAATTTAGACAACTTTTATTACTCATGAAAATGGCGCCTTCACCATCCGTCAAGAAAACTTGACTAATACTGAAATCCGCATATTTCTTGAAACCCTAAAATTTATTCTAAAAAAAACGCTGGTTGCTCGAGAATATTGAGATATATACAGGGTGGTTCATAAAGATGTGGAAAATAAAATATTATTATTTTTTTTAAGTAAAATCCCATATTTTTTTATACATTTTTAGATTCTAAAGCTTTTTTCTGTCAAAAATGCCCTAATTTCAAAGTTAGTAATAAAATGGGGGCAGCTAGAGCAAAACGGACACCAAATTTGGGTTTCCCAGGTCAAAAATGGTCACTTTGAAAGGTTTGAATCCAATATGGCGCCGGTCAGTATAGGAGGCCAGAAAAAATTTTGGTGCACTTTTCCAAAAAATTTTGAATAACTCGCTTATTTGAAATATTCCGAATAAACACGTTATATAGTCGTAGATAGCTAATAAATGGGGCTATCACGTGACGTTGAAAGGGTAGGGCTAAGTATTCCCGTTTGCCCGCTAGAGGTTGTCAAAGTTGATTATTTTTTTTCCGACATTTTTCTAAGTATCTCAAAAAAAGTTTGAGTTAGGAGTGTGAAATTATTAACATGCATGCACCTGAGTAAAACGCAACTTTTACTAAATATAATATTTTTCTCTAGGACACACCGTTTGAACTTAAAAAATAAAAAACTATATTTTTGACATTTTTCAAAAGGGGTAATGGTGCCATTTAGGCAAAATGTTGGTGCACTTTTCTAAAAAATCTTGAATAACTCGCTTATTTGAAATATTCTGAATAAATACTTTGTATAGTCGTAGATAGCTAATAAATGGGGCTATCACGTGACGTTGAAAGGGTAGGTCTAAGTATTCCCGTTTGCCCGCTAGAGGTCGTCAAAGTTGATTAATTTTTTTCCCACATTTTTCTAAATATCTCGAAAACGATTCACGTTCGGAGTGTGCAATTGTTACCGTGTATAACCCTTTATGGGGCCATCATTTCTTGAATGTAACATTTTTCTGTGCAAATTTACTTCTGAACCTGTTGTAGTTCCAGAGATATTAAAAATTTCATGTTTTGCATTTTTTTTTACGTTTTCTTAGATCCAGCCCTGTGAAAGCTAATGAAGGACACAGGGTAGAATTTCTGATAGTTTTAGTAATAATTCACACTGAAATTCACCCCTGTACCTCTGATAGTTCCAGAGATAATAAAGTTTTTGTGTTTTGGATGATTTTTGGCCTTTTTTTTTAAGTCCAACCCTGTAAAAATTATGGACGGAGATAGGGTAGGACTGTAAATTTTTAGTATTCATGACAATTTTGCTTGATAACAGTAAGGACAAAAAAGATTGAGTTTTTTTGTAAAAGTTTATTTATATGAAATAAAAAAATTAAAAGTAAAAGCTTAATTAATAATTAATTTTAATAATTTTATAAGTTTAATAAAAAATAAAAGCTTCATACTTAAAAATAATAATAATGTATTAAAAATATCGCCTCCACCATCGGTCCAGAAAACTGTACTCTCACGTGGAAACTTTCAATACACTAGATTGAGTCAAACAGGCATTCTCGTCACTTTGACAGCCCCTAACTCGCTTATTTAGACAGATACGTCAAAATGTCATTTATCCTAATTTGTAGCCTAGAGTGTCTTCTATAAACTGTCAAATGACAACGTCAAGAGTAAAAGTATCAAACAAGTGAGTTATTGCAAGTGGAAGCTTGCAATGCACTAGATTCCGTCAAACAGGCATTCTCGTTAATTTGACAGCCCTTAACTCGCTTATTTTGACAGATATGTCAAAATGTCATTCATCCTACTTTGTAGCCTAGAGGGTCTTCTATAAACTGTCAAATGACATGTCAAGAGTAAAAGTATCAAACAAGTGAGTTATTCCACGTGGAAGCTTTCAACGCACTTGATTGACTCAAACAGGCATTCCCGTCATTTTGACAGCCTGTAACTCGGTTATTTTGACAGATACGTCAAAATGTTACTTAACCTAATTTGTAGCCTAGAGTGTCATCTATAAACTGTAAAATGACACGTCAAGAGTAAAAGTACCAAACAAGTGAGTTATTCCACGTGGAAGCTTTCAATGCACTAGATTGAGTCAATCAAGCATTGCTGTTACTTTGACAGCCTGTAACTCGGTTATTTTGACAGATACGTCAAAATGTCATTTAACCTAATTTGTAGCCCAGAGTGTCTTCTATAAACTGTCAAATGACACGTCAAGAGTAAAAGTATCAAACAAGTGAGTTATTGCAAGTGGAAGCTTTCAATGCACTAGATTGAGTCAAACAGGCATTGCCGTCATTCTGACAGCCCGTAACTCGCTTATTTAGACAGATACGTCAAAATGTCATTTATACTAATTTGTAGCCTAGAGTGTCTTCTATAAACTGTCAAATGATACGTCAAAAGTAAAAGTTTCCAACAAGTGAGTTATTCCACGTGGAAGCTTTCAATGCACTAGATTGAGTCAAACAAGCATTGCTGTTACTTTGACAGCCCGTAACTCGGTTATTTTGATAGATACGTCAAAATGTTATTTAACCTAATTTGTAGCCCAGAGTGTCTTCTATAAACTGTCAAATGACACGTCAAGAGTAAAAGTATCAAACAAGTGAGTTATTGCAAGTGGAAGCTTTCAATGCACTAGATTGAGTCAAACAAGCATTGCTGTTACTTTGACAGCCTGTAACTCGGTTATTTTGACAGATACGTCAAAATGTCATTTATCCTAATTTGTAGCCTAGAGTGTCTTCTATAAACTGTCAAATAACACGTCAAGAGTAAAAGTATCAAACAAGTGAGTTATTGCAAGTGGAAGCTTTCAATGCACTAGATTGAGTCAAACAAGCATTGCTGTTACTTTGACAGCCCGTATCTCGGTTATTTTGACAGATACGTCAAAAAGTCATTTAACCTAATTTGTAGCCGAGAGTGTCCTCTATAAAATGACATATCGTCTATAGCATAGAATAATATTTTAATAAAAACCTGTACTGAAAACGTAAACGTATTTAATATCGGAGAAAAGTTCATCAAACAAACTTGTTTTCTCAAATTGGCCTCGTATTGCTTGATGGTCCTCTCTTCTTCGAAGAAGTATTTCTTCCTTTATCAGTAGGTTTGCCATCGGTAGGTCAAGGTGCTTTCTCTGCCGGCATTATGACCGATATTTCAGATTCGGACATGCACGGCTTCAAAATGTAATAACTATGGTACCGGTACCATATTGTTGTCCAAATCGTTTACGTAATTTTATTATACGGATTTTGTATTTTTTTAAAAAATCCGGGGAAAAACTGTGTTGATTAAGTGTTTTCTTATACAGTTTTGGGTGTCAAGTGATTATCAGTGAGTAAACCTTTTATATGACCTAATATGTACCTAAGAATGTGAGGTACTGTATTTTAGAAATTATCCAACAGAAACTTACAAAAAACAATTTTTGGTGTGAAAAATTTCTCTCTAAATTTGGTCGTTTCTGAGATATTTTTACCATTTAAAACATTGAAATTTTCGACATTTGTAAGGCTGTAGCAGGCAAACGATTGATGTTAGTAAAAGGTTTGCATATTCCTATCATACTTAACGGTTTTTGCGTCATATTTAAAAAATTAAATACTGAAGTAATTAAAACTTGAAGCGTTCCTGAGATATTCAACAAAAAATACGAAAAACGTGAGTCAACTTTGACGCCCTCTAGCGGCCAAACGGTGCAACTTAGCGTAGCCCGCTCAACGTCACGTGGTATCCCCATTCATTACCTTTCTTTTGTTATTTAATGTCTATATACAAAATATTTCAAATAAGCGAGTTATTTTTTGCTAAAGTGCACCGAAGTTGTGCTTAAAATGCCTGATTTTCCTGGCCTACTATACGGACAGCCGCAATATTGGATTTCAACTGTCAAAGTTGTCATTTTAAACTAATTTCGGTCTGAAAAACACGAATTTTGAGTCCGCTTTGCCAAAATTGTCACCGTTTCGGACCTAACCTAAAAAATAGTGTTTTTTGTAATTTTTGACAGCTTTCAGGGCGTGGCACCCTTAAAAAATGACATTTTTGACAAGTGACACTTGACGTCACGTTTGTACCGTTAATTTAAAAATATTCGACCAATCAAAAAAAAACTTAAAAATTAAAACTTTTTCCTAAAATTTGGTGGGGGGACCCCTTTGAAAATTGTCAAGAAAACAGTTTTTGATTTTTATCGGACAAACGGTACGTTTCTCGAAAAAACTGTATAAAAAGGAAAAGTTAGGTTTCACCGTTGTATATCAATAGAAAAAATTTCAAACCTCTAACTTTAGTAGTTTCTGAGATATTTGCAAAAATGTTTGAAAATTTTTAATCAACTTTGACGCCCTCTAGCGACCAAACGGTGCAACTTAGCGTAGCCCGCTCAGCGTCACGTGATAGCCCCGTTCATTAGCTTTCTTTTGTTATTTAGTGTCTAGATACAGAATGTTTCAAATAAGCGAGTTATGAGCGATTTTTTGCTAAAGTGCACCGAAGTTGTGCTTAAAATGTCTGATTATCCTGGCCTACTATACGGACAGCCGCCATATTGGATTTCAACTGTCAAAGATGTCATTTTAAACTAATTTCGGTCTGAAAAACGCGAATTTTGAGTCCGCTTTGCCAAAATTGGCACCGTTTCGGACCTAACCTAAAAAATAGTGTTTTTACGTTTAGTAGTTTAGGGTGTTTTCCATTGGGAATTTTTAAATTTCTAGTTTTTAATATTTCTAGGTCACAGGGTATATGGTACCAAAAAAGTGTAAAGAAAAGTTACAGCCCATCGAGGTGCGTTTGTGTGAGTGCGTTTCTAACTTGAAGCGTTCCTGAGATATTCAACAAAAACTGCGCAAAACAAAAGTCAGATTTGTCGCCCTCTAGCGGTCGAACGGTACAACTTAGCGTCACCCGCTCAACGTCACGTGATAGCCCCATTCATTGGCTATCAACGATTCCATAATAAGTTTTTACCGAGTGTTTCAAATAAGCGAGTTATGGAGGATTTTTGGAAAAATGACCTAAAATTTATCCCAAATTAGGGTTTCTTGGGGTACTAAACTAACCGCCGCCATATTGGTTTTTGCCCAATCAAAGTGACTTTTTTAACGAATTTTAACCTGAAGAACACGAATTTTCTGTCCATTTTGCTCTAACTGGCACAGTTTGGACAGTGTCCTTGAAATTATGTCAGTTTTGACAGTTTTTAGGTCGTGGCACCCTTAAAAAATGACATTTTGACAAATGACACTTCGGGTCATATTTGCAACTTTACTTGAAAGGTATTAGGGTGGGCACAGTTAATTTAAAAAATTAAAAAAAATTTTCGGAAAAACTTGAAGCCCCTCACCCTTAAAATCTTTTAAAAAATCTAGTTTTTTATTTTTTAAGGTCGCACGGTGCATCGTACAGAAAAAGTGTCAAAAAGATAAAAGTGGCATCTCATCAAGGTGCGTTTGTGGTAAAAATTTCAAACCTCTAACTTGAAGCGTTCCTGAGATATTCAACAAAAACTGCGCAAAACAAAAGTCAGATTTGTCGCCCTCTAGCCGCCATATTGGATTTCAATTGTCAAAGATGTCATTTTAAACTAATTTCGGTCTGAAAAACGCGAATTTTGAGTCCGCTTTGCCAAAATTGGCACCGTTTCGGACCTAACCGAAAAAATAGTGTTTTTTGTATTTTTGACAGCTTTCAGGGCGTGGCCCAATAAAAAATGACATTTTTGACAAGTGACACTTGACGTCACGTTTGTACTGTTAATTTAAAAATATTCGGCCAATCAAAATAAAATTTAAAAATTAAAAATCTTTCCTTAAAACTTGGTGGGGGGACCCCTTTGAAAATTGTCAAGAAAACAGTTTTTTATTTTTCTCGGACAAACGGTACGATTCTCAAAAAAACTGTATAAAAAGGAAAAGTTGTCGTTTCACCGTTGTATATCCATAGGAAAAATTTCAAACCTCTAACTTTAGTAGTTTCCGAGATATTTGCAAAAATGTTTGAAAAATGTTTAATCAACTTTGACGCCCTCTAGCAACCAAACGGTACCACTTAGCGTCATCCGCTCAACGTCACGTTATAGCCTCATTCATTGGCTATCAACGATTTTATAATATGTTTTTACCGAGTGTTTCAAATAAGCGAGTTATGAAGGATTTTTTGGAGAAGTGCACGAAAATTACTTGAAAATGAGCTTTACTGACCTGCCTGTGTGGATTACTATAGCCGCCGCCATTTTGTCACTATTCAATAGAAAGCCAAGAGAAACACATAACTGAAATGTGTTTTTCTAATTGCAGCGTTGCCACATCTACATATTTTTCGATTCTGTTACTTAATACGTTCTGATAAGTTTCTCTTGTAAATATTGTCGTTTTCTAGATATTTACCATTTAAGACGTTGAAATGTATGAAAGGTCAATTTGGCTTAACGTTAATGTTCGTTAGAATGGCAAATCTCGTATGGATGGTAATTGGTAACGAGCTATTTTCGCCTATTTTAGTGGCTTATAACGACGCCATTTTGTCCCCCCTTCAAACTCCCTGAGAAAATTCAGGTTTCAAACTGAAAATGGAAATTTTTTTGAATTTTCTGTTTAATTATAGAATTACCGTCAGTGTTCTAAAAAAAAATAATTTTTAATCAGTGTTCAAAAATTATTAGGTTAGGTTGGTGGCAAGAAAAACAATAAAAAATATTTTTTTTTTCTAAAGTTTCACAATTCAGCGTTCAAAAAAAAAAAAATTTGGACAAAATTTTTGAAAATTGACTTTCTGGCAAAATAAACAGAAAAGTAAAAAAAATTGTTCAAAAACTTGAGGTCAGTGTCCAAAAAACAAAATTATCTTGACAAGTGTCCACAAATATTTGAACAAAAAAACATTTAAAAATGTATTTTATACGGAAATGCACAGTCAGAGTGTTCAAAAATTATAAGATGGGTTGGTGTTCAAAAAAGTGGATTTCTAGAACATTTTTCCCCCTTCTGAAAGAAGGTTAGGGAGGGGTGTGAATAATTTTCGACAAAACAATCCAAAACAAAAAATTGTCCAAAAACCACAAATCAAAAAATGCTTAAAAATGTCCTAAAAAAATTTACAAATTTTAAGGTTTTAAAAAAAGTTGTTTTTTTGTAAAAATCACCCTAAATTTGTAAGGTTGGGTAGTGCCCAAAAAAAATTTCGTTTGAATAATGACAAAATGGCGCCGGTTATAGTAATCCATCCATAGTCTCAGAAAAGCTCATTTTAAAGTAATTTTCGCGCAATTTTTCAAAAAATCTTCCATAACTCGCTTATTTGAAACATTCGGTACAAATATATTAGGTGAGCGTTGATAGCCAATGAATGGGGCTATCACGTGACGTTGAGCGGATGACGCTAAGTTGTACCGTTTGGCCGCTAGAGGGCATCAACGTTGGCTCTTGTTTTTTGTAGTTTTTGTTGAATATCTCAGGAACGATTCAAGTTAGAGGTTTGAAATTTTTACCACAAACGCACCTTGATGGAGTGCCACTTTTATCTTCTTGACACTTTTTCTGTACCATGCACCGTACGACCTTAAAAAATAATAAACTAGATTTTTTAAAAGTTTTTAAGGCTTCAAGTTTTTCTGAAAATTTTTGAATTTTTATAATTATCTGTGCCAACCCAAATACCTTTCCAGTAAAGTTACAAATATGACCCAAAGTGTCATTTGGCAAAATGTCATTTTTTAAGGGTGCCACGACCTGATAACTGTCAAAACTGACATAATTTCAAGGCCACTGTCCAAACTGTGCCAGTAAGAGCAAAATGGACAGCAAATTTGTGTTCCTCAGGTTAAAATTAGTTAAAAAAGTCACTTTGATTGGGCAAAATCCAACATGGCGCCGGTTAGTATACAGTAGGCTTAAAAATCCCTAATTTGGGATAAATTTTAGTGTACACTCTTCCAAAAAATCCTCCATAACTCGCTTATTTGAAACATTCGGTACACACATATTAGGTAAGCTTTGACAGCCATTGAACAGAGCTATCACGTGACGTTGATCGGACCACACTAAGTTGTACCGTTAGGCCGCTAGGGGGCGTCAAAGTTAAACTTGCTCTGAGAACGTAGTTTCATCATTCGAGAGCAAAAAAGTGACTTTCCTTTGCTGCTTGTCGAGAACTACACAGTGGCCTAAGTATTTCCATACAAAATATTAATCAACACTGTAAGCCAAAGTTTTTACAGTTTTTGAGATATTTATGGACAAAAATGTCATTGAAAAATTGCGTTTAAATCTAAAAATGAGTTTTTTTGATTTTATGGTGAAGCAACTTTGACGCCCTCTAGCGGCTAAACCGTATGACCAATCAACTCATGTTGGGATATTTTTGGAAAGCTTGTAATCTGCACTATCTTTTCTTTTCTATGACATTTTGACGTAATTTGTCAAGTAAGGGAGTAAATTGGGGTGAAAGCAGCGGGTGTCTAAAAATTAGTAATATTTTAATTTTTTTTTTTAGTTTTTTATATTTTTTTATTAATTGAGTTTAGATTAGCAAGCAATTAAAAAAAAAAAAAAATTTCTGACTATTTTCAATTCTCCTACACTTTTTCGAGATAATTTTGAAAATTAGTTTTGCAACTTTCCCTACACTTTTGATTTTTGAAATTTTACTAGTTATACACGAATATAATGAGATTCTGTCTGGTAATATAATATTAACATTTATTTAGTAGAAAATAGTTAAAATTACAATTAAACAATCATAATAAGTTGAAAAAAGCAGGTTCTAAGGTATTTTGCTTAATTTCAGAACATGAGAGGCTACGAGGAATGCGGAGGTTCCTTAGAACCTGGAAGGTTCTCAATTAGAACCTTCTCAGACGGTTTGGTGGAGGAAATCTTCCCTAATGCAGTAGAAACAGGTAATTAAATTAAAGCTTAAGGTATGTAGCAATAATAAATATTATTTATATAAAATACAAATATTAACACACTAAATAGTTACTATACATAAGGATTATATGATTTATTAACAGAACCTGCTGTTTAGATGATTGCAGTAAATAAAATTTAAAATTATATTAAAATAATTACTTAGACAATTTTATGACTTTTTCTTTAATTTTTTACTAACGTGAGTATTAAAATTGGGGAATTTGCATAGATTTTCGATTTTTTTAACTGTTTTAATTAAAAAATTAGGTTAGGAAATTTTCAACTTTTAAACTACATTTTACAAGTCACGTGATTAATTTTGACAGGTCTCAACTGGCTTCTACACTGTTGCAAGCTCATAATTGTATTATCAACGTCACGTGACGAGTATTTTACAATTTTAGCTTTATTAACTCTCTAAACTTAATTAAGCAAATTTTCTTATTTCAAACTGGTTTTTTATGGTCACGTGACTGTTTTTGACAGGTGTCAATTGGCCTTTACAGTGTTGCAAGCTCAAAATTGCATTATCAACGTCATGTGACGAGTATTTTACAATTTTAGCTTTATCAACTGTCTAAATTTGATTGAGCAATTTTTCTTATTTCAAACTGGTTTTTTATGGTCACGTGACTGTTTTTGACAGGTGTCGACTGGCCTTTACAGTGTTGCAAGCTCAAAGTTGCATTATCAACGTCACGTGACGAGTATTTTACAATTTTAGCTTTATTAACTCTCTAAACTTAATTAAGCAAATTTTTTTTCTCTAAACTGTTTTTTTTTATGTCAAAATTGACGCCCTCTAGCGGCTAAAGGGGACAACTTAGCCTTGCCCACTTAACGTCACGTGATAGCCCCATTTGTTAGCTTTCTTTTGTTATACGGTAATTTTATACAAGGTGTTTCAAATAAGCGAGTTATGGACGATTTTCTGGAAAAGTGCACCAAAATTTCGCTCAAATTGGGATTTTCTGCTTTCGAGGGGGGTGGTCAAAGTGAGGCTGCTAGAGCAAAAACAATTGAATATCGATACAAACATTTTTTTTTTAAAAAATGATAAAATATAAAAATTATAAGTTTGGTTTGTTGCTCTTATTTGGGACACCCTGTATACTGATGGATTATCTACGAATAAAGTAGACGCAAATATCTACAAGATTCATGTTTGGTAATTTTTTGATAAAAAGAAAATTAAACAAGTTACGAGGATGTTAAAAATTCAATTAATCACCCTGTAAACTACTCCATTGTATTGTCAAAAACTCGCTTATTTTGACAATTACAGGGTGGTTCAATATACCAATTTGTAGCTCTTGAAATTCTCTTTTGACCACCCTGTATAGTGTTTTTTCCTAAAATGTCGTATAACTGAGTTATTTACTGTTAAAACTGACTGGTTTGCTGTAAAGTTTGAATTTGACAGTTTTCACTTTGACAGCCCATAACTCCGTTATTTTGACAGTTACAGAGTGGTTCAATATACCAAATTTTATTGCCATTGAAATTCTCTTGAGCCAATGTGACTATTAATAACAATTTGAGTACAGGGTGTTGCATAAGTTTCCTTACATAGTGTGTAACAAAAAGACGTGACGCTCTCAATATCTCAAAAACTCCTAAGTAATTCCTAGTTTTGTGTCAAACGTCTTGTGAGAAAAATTTGGTCTATTTTGGCACACAAATCAGCTGTGATTGGTCTATTGTAATTTCATCTCCTTTTCTATCCCATCATTTTTGTCCTTCTCTAAACTATCACCAATATTCCTATCGGATTAACAGAAGAAAACTCGGAAAACTTTTGATACCCACTGAGTTTTAATTAGAATTTCCGATGGAATTAACTTTAATTTTGGCCAAAAACTATGCCCAGAATAGTTTTAGAATTAACTGGTTTTTTGTCTGGTTAGACAAATAATCCAGAAGAACATAATGATAACTATTGATAAAATGTATGTTATAACAACATGCAAACGTTCAATTTAAATATTGACGCAAGTACAATAATAGGAAGGTTTTGATTTTGTTCTTTATAAATAGATTTCTTTGTATATACTGTTAGTTTGGGTATTAACGAGAAAATGATTTCACAAAGCATTGTCATTCCAAATATTGTCCGGTGAAATCAAAATTGGAATAGATGAATTTGATATTAAATTGACGATTATTATTCCGATACTTTTTCCTGATAAAAATATAAAACTACTCGAAATTGTTGTCTTAAATTCGTTTCTATAAAGAAGTTTTATACACAAAAGGCATAGTTTGTACCAGCAAACAGTGAAAACTACCAAATACAACAGAGTTCAGAATTTCAGTTGATCAGTTTTGAAAAGTGTCTGATCTTCGCAATGACTGAGGAAATTTTCTTCACAAAAGAAAAATTATCGAGAATCTATAACAATTCTCAGAATTTTGAATTCTTCGTTAAATTGTTATTCCTAACTCTGTGAAGTTAAATTTGTAGTTATGACACTACACAGCGTGGCTTATAGTAAGATGACACTTATTCTTCTTATTAGTAGTGAGATGAAACTATCAAGTGTGTTAACAGCCGAATAGAGCACCAAATTCAACATTTGTGAGGCTAAATGACACTTTTATACAGTGCGTTTTTTTTAACGCGCAACATAGGATTTTACGTGTTAAATTTTTAAGCCCATGTTAGACCATTTTATTTTGGAACTGCAAGTCTATAACTTGACGGGTGTGTCTTTAGTACCCTGAAGCTTAAGTAAGTCTACCAATTTGGTCTAAAAAGTGATTAAAAACAGGAAAAAAATCACTTTTTTCGAAAAGATTTTATCGTTTCATACTCCCTGTATGCATTGTTGTTCCTTGTTGTTTTCGATACTGGCAGGGCAGGTAGCAGGTAAAGTGACATATTTTGACTGCATCACGATCCGACATCTTTTGAACGTCAAAAGGGCATTTTATGATTGTTTGGAATACTGTTTGGCTTCAAACGGAGGTCACTTTGAACAATTCACTTATAAAAATACTTCTTTTGTTCTTAGCTTTCTTGATATAAAGTTAATGATCACCCTGTTTTACTTTCTACGCCAAATTTTACCTGCTACCTGCCGTGCCAGTATCAAAAACAATAAAGAACAACAATGCATACAGGGAGTATGAAACGATAAAACCTATTCGAAAAAATATAATTTTTTGCAAGCTTTTTAACACTTTTTAGGCCGAATTGGTAAAATTACTTAAGCTTCAGGGTACGAAATAGCCACCCGTCAAGTTTTATACTTGTAGTTCCAAAATAACATGGTCTAACATGGGCTTAAAAATTTAACACGTGAAATCCTATGTTGCGCGTTAAAAAAAACGCACTGTATGTTTCTTATGTCACCTGACAACTGTCGAAACTCATTCAAACTGTGTTTCTAGCAGTTCAAATTTGGACAATGATTTTTTCCCTGACTGTACCAAATTTTGTAGTGTTTTTTAGGTTGTTGGATAGTAAATTTAATGAGGATTTCAAAAACGTGCTTAAAATAGTCATTTTCTTACTCCAAGTGGCTTTTACAGGTGATTTTGTTCTTTACTGTCCTTTCAAACTGTGTTTCTGTCAGTTTAAACTTTGACACCGCTTTTCTCCCTGACTATATCAAATTTTGTAGTGTTTTTTTCAGGTTATTGGATAGGAAATTTAATGAGAATTCCATAAATGTGCTTAAAACAGTCATTTTCTCACTTCAAGTGGGATTTACCAGTAATTTTGTCTTTTATTGTCCTTTTCAACTGTGTTTCTGTCAGTTTAAAGTTTGACACCGCTTTTCTCCCTGACTATACCAAATTTTGTAGTGCTTTTCAGGCTGTTGGATAGTAAATTTAATGAGGATTCTAAAAATGTGCTTAAAACAATCAATTTCTCGCTCTAAGTGGGTTTTATTAGCAATTTTGTCCTTTACTGTACTTTCAAACTGTGTTTCTGACAGTTCAAACTTTGACACCGCTTTTTTCCCTGACTGTACCAAATTTTGTAGTGTTTTTTTCATTTTGTTGGATAGGAAATTTAATGAGAATTCCAAAAATGTGCTTAAAACAATCAATTTCTCGCTCCAAGTGGGTTTTATTAGCAATTTTGACCTTTATTGTACTTTCAAACTGTGTTTCTGTCAGTTTAAATTTTGACACCGCTTTTCTCCCTGACTATACCAAATTTTGTAGTGTTTTTCAGGTTGTTGGATAGCAAATTTAATAGGGATTCTAAAAATGTGTTAAAACCGTCAATTTCTCTCTCCAAGTGGGTTTTACCAGCAATTTTGTCCTTTACTGTCCTTTCAAACTGTGTTTCTGTCAGTTCAGACTTTGACACCGCTTTTCTCCCTGACTGTACCAAATTTTGTAGTGTTTTTTCATTTTGTTGGATAGGAAATTTAATGAGAATTCCAAAAATGTGCTTAAAACAATCAATTTCTCGCTCCAAGTGGGTTTTATTAGCAATTTTGTCCTTTACTGTCCTTTCAAACTGTGTTTCTGTAAGTTCAGACTTTGACACCGCTTTTCTCCCTTATTGTACCAAATTTAGTAGTGTTTTTTTATGCTATCGGATAGGAAATTTAATGAAGATTCTAAAAATGTGCTGAAAATAGTCAATTTCTCGCTCCAAGTGGATTTTATTAGCAATTTTGTCCTTTACTGTCCCTTCAAACTGTGTTTCTGTCAGTTTAAAGTTTGACACCGCTTTTCTCCCTGACTATACCAAATTTTGTAGTGTTTTTCAGGTTGTTGGATAGCAAATTTAATGAGGATTCTAAAAATGTGCTTATAATAATCAATTTCTCGCTCTAAGTGGATTTTATTAGCAATTTTGTCCTTTACCGTCCTTTCAAACTGTTTTTCTGTCAGTTTAAAGTTTGACACCGCTTTTCTCCCTGACTATACCAAATTTTGTAGTGTTTTTCAGGTTGTTGGATAGTAAATTTAATGAGGATTCTAAAAATGTGCTTAAAACAAACAATTTCTCGCTCCAAGTGGGTTTTACCAGCAATTTTGTCCTTTACTGTCCCTTCAAACTGTGTTTCTGTCAGTTTAAAGTTTGACACCGCTTTTCTCCCTGACTATACCAAATTTTGCAGTGTTTTTCAGGTTGTTGGATAGCAAATTTAATGAGGATTCTAAAAATGTGCTTATAATAATCAATTTCTCGCTCTAAGTGGATTTTATTAGCAATTTTGTCCTTTACCGTCCTTTCAAACTGTTTTTCTGTCAGTTTAAAGTTTGACACCGCTTTTCTCCCTGACTATACCAAATTTTGTAGTGTTTTTCAGGTTGTTGGATAGTAAATTTAATGAGGATTCTAAAAATGTGCTTAAAACAAACAATTTCTCGCTCCAAGTGGGTTTTACCAGCAATTTTGTCCTTTACTGTCCCTTCAAACTGTGTTTCTGTCAGTTTAAAGTTTGACACCGCTTTTCTCCCTGACTATACCAAATTTTGCAGTGTTTTTCAGGTTGTTGGATAGTAAATTTAATGAGGATTCTAAAAATGTGCTTAAAACAAACAATTTCTCGCTCCAAGTGGGTTTTACCAGCAATTTTGTCCTTTACTGTCCCTTCAAACTGTGTTTCTGTCAGTTTAAAGTTTGACACCGCTTTTCTCCCTGACTATACCAAATTTTGCAGTGTTTTTCAGGTTGTTGGATAGCAAATTTAATGAGGATTCTAAAAATGTGCTTAAAACAATCAATTTCTCGCTCCAAGTGGGTTTTATTAGCAAATTTTGCCCTTTACTGTCCTTTCAAACTGTGTTTCTGTCAGTTTAAACTTTGACACCGCTTTTCTCCCTGACTATACCAAATTTTGTAGTGTTTTTGAGGTTGTTGGATAGCAAATTTAATGAGGATTCTAAAAATGTGCTTAAAACAGTCAATTTTTGGCTCCAAGTGGGTTTTATTAGCAATTTTGCCCTTTACTGTCCTTTCAAACTGTGTTTCTGTCAGTTTAAACTTTGACACCGCTTTTCTCCGTGACTATACTAAATTTAGTAGTGTTTTTTAAGTCATTAGATAGAGTAAATTTAATAAAAATACCAAAAATGTACTTAAAACTGTAATTTCCTCACTTCAAGCGGGTTTAACAAGCAACACTGTCAAACTGTGCTCAAAAGTTGCAAAAATCGTTGTTCAGAAAAGTTTTCTTATTTCTGAGAATTATGACAGTAGTCACGTGACGGTACAGCTAAATTATTCTCCAAAAATCGCGTGATATCTGCCACTAATGTAATAACTGTCTAAATTTGACTAGGATTTGCGGTAATACATCAGTTTTAGAAACCAAAAGATGTTTTTCTGAGATATACGACAGTTATTTTAATAATTACTGTCAATAAATTATTGATTAATTACAAGTTGTTTTTAAATAATAATATCTTCATATTTGCGTCATTTTTCTCGTCTCAAAAACATATTATTTGTCATAATTTAAACGTAAGAAGTATATAATAAAGAAAAGTGACAAAAAGCTGAAAATTACATTTTTTTTTAAAAAAGGATACTTTTTCATAAAAAGTTATAAAATTGTTACTCATTTGGTACTGTAATCATATTTTGACATTATATTGACCGAAAATGACGTAAATGAAATTAGTGGCAGCCATGACAGGAAAATTTCATTTAGACCCCTAAGTTTAGTTGTCAAATTGGAAATTACTGGTAAAATTGGAAAATTTTCCTTTTCCAAATTTTTTAATTTTACTTTACTTTTTTACTTTTTCAATTTTAGTTTACCGGTAAATTTCCTAATTAGAACACAAATAAACCGTATTCCGTTAAAACAAAGTAGTTGAATTACTCAGAAAGTATTTTAGTTACTCTGAAAGCACTTGGATAACTTTAAAATAGTTCATCCACTGAAAAATCTGTAACATCAATTACCAATAATTATTGTTTTCCTAGTAATCCAACGATCGACAGCTCTGATTATAACTAATACGAGAAAAACGTAAAATCTAGCATATACTGGCAAATTAAACCCTAATCGTAATTATAAAGCTGCATGTGCATTTTCATGCAATAAATTTTATTCCCGCAATAATTTATTGCATAACTGGGAAATTGGATTGCATTTCACACAGTTTATCTCCGCTTTAGGATGCAAGTAAAATTTCAAAGTTAAATTAATCGATTGAAAATATTGTTACGGTTTGGGCCTACTATTATTGTAAACCTGTTTTTCTGATATTTTCATGAATATCTCGAAAACGGATTGAGTTTGGGATGTAAAATTTTTACTACGTATACACCCCGATGAGGGACAACTTTTGCTAAATATGAAATTTTTCCGAACAGCGCACCGTTTACCTTTGAAAAATAAAAAACTGATTTTCTAACATTTTTCAAAGGGGGTACCCCCCCATGGATACTTTTGGAAAATTTTTGAATTTTGAAAATTGTCTTTCACTACCTAAATCGCTTTGGATTAATGATAGAAAAGTGACGTAAAGTGTCATTTGTCAAAATGTAATTTTTTAAGGGTGCCACGCCCTTAAAACTGTCAGAATTGTCATAATTCAAATTTTAGTCAAAATTTAGTGCACTTTTCCAAAAAATCGTTTATAACTCGCTTATTTGAAACATTCTGTATAATTACACCATAAGACAAAAGAAAGCTAATACATGGGGCTCTCACGTGATGTTGAGCGGACAGGGCTAAGTCGTACCGTTTGGCCGCTAGAGGGCGTCAAATTGAATTACTGTTTTTCTGATATTTTCATGAATATCTCGAAAACGGATTGAGTTTAGGATGTGAAATTTTTACTACGTATACATCCCGACGAGGGACAACTTTTGCTAGATATGAAAATTTTCCGAACAGCGCACCGTTTTCCTTTGAAAAATAAAAAACTGATTTTCTAACATTTTTCACAGGGGGTACCCCCCCCCCCATGGATATTTTTGGAAAATTTTTGAATTTTTAAAATTGTCTTTCACTACCTAAATCGCTTTGGATTAATGGTAGAAAAGTGACGTGAAGGGTCATTTGTCAAAATGTCATTTTTTAAGGGTGCCACGCCCTTAAAACTGTCAGAATTGCCATAATTCAGGTTTTAGTCTAAATTTTGTGCACTTTTCCAAAAATTCGTTCACAACTCGCTTATTTGAAACATTCTGTATAATTACACTATAAGACAAAAGAAAGCTAATACATAGGGCTATCACGTGATGTTGAGCGGACAGGGCTAAGTCGTACCGTTTGGCCGCTAGAGGGCGCCAAAGTAGATTACTGTTTTTCTGATATTTTCATGAATATCTCGAAAACAGATTGAGTTTAGGGTGTGAAATTTTTACTACGTATACACCCCGATGAGCGACAACTTTTGCTAAATATGAAATTTTTCCGAACAGCGCATCGTTTGCCTTTGAAAAATAAGAAGCTGATTTTCTAACATTTTCCCCATGGATATTTTTGGGAAATTTTTGAATTTTGAAAATTGTCTTTCACTACCTAAATCGCTTTGGATTAATGGTAGAAAAGTGACGTGAACTGTCATTTGTCAAAATGTCATTTTTTAAGGGTGTCACGCCCTTAAAACTGTCAGAATTGCCATAATTCAAATTTTAGTGAAAATTTAGTGCACTTTTTCAAAAAATCGTTCATAACTCGCTTATTTGAAACTTTCTGTATAATTACACCATAAGACAAAAGAAAGCTAATACATAGGGCTATCACGTGATGTTGAGCGGACAGGGCTAAGTCGTACCGTTTGGCCGCTAGAGGGCGCCAAAGTAGATTACTGTTTTTCTGATATTTTCATGAATATCTCGAAAACGGATTGAGTTGGGGATGTGAAATTTTTACTAGGTATACACCCCGATGAGGGACAACTTTTGCTAAATATGAAATTTTTCCGAACAGCGCACCGTGTGCTTTTGAAAAATAAAAAACTGATTTTCTAACATTTTTCAGAGGGGGTACCCCATGGATATTTTTGGAAAATTTTTGAATTTTGAAAATTGTCTTTCACTACCTAAATCGCTTTGGATTAATGGTAGAAAGTGACGTGAAGTGTCATTTGTCAAAATGTCATTTTTAAGGGTGCCACGCCCTTAAAACTGTTAGAATTGCCATAATTCAAATTTTAGTCAAAATTTAGTGCACTTTTCCAAAAAATCGTTCACAACTCGCTTATTTGAAACATTCTGTATAATTACACCATAAGACAAAAGAAAGCTAATACATAGGGCTATCACGTGATGTTGAGCGGACAGGGCTAAGTCGTACCGTTTGGCCGCTAGAGGGCGTCAAATTGAATTACTGTTTTTCTGATATTTTCATGAATATCTCGAAAACGGATTGAGTTTAGGATGTGAAATTTTTACTACGTATACATCCCGACGAGGGACAACTTTTGCTAAAGACAAAAGAAAGCTAAAAACGGATTGAGTTTAGGATGTGAAATTTTTACTACGTATACATCCCGACGAGGGACAACTTTTGCTAGATATGAAAATTTTCCGAACAGCGCACCGTTTTCCTTTGAAAAATAAAAAACTGATTTTCTAACATTTTTCACAGGGGGTACCCCCCCCCCCATGGATATTTTTGGAAAATTTTTGAATTTTTAAAATTGTCTTTCACTACCTAAATCGCTTTGGATTAATGGTAGAAAAGTGACGTGAAGGGTCATTTGTCAAAATGTCATTTTTTAAGGGTGCCACGCCCTTAAAACTGTCAGAATTGCCATAATTCAGGTTTTAGTCTAAATTTTGTGCACTTTTCCAAAAATTCGTTCACAACTCGCTTATTTGAAACATTCTGTATAATTACACTATAAGACAAAAGAAAGCTAATACATAGGGCTATCACGTGATGTTGAGCGGACAGGGCTAAGTCGTACCGTTTGGCCGCTAGAGGGCGTCAAAGTTGATTACTGTTTAAGTATATAAAAACATAATAACATAATTTATGTATAGTTCGTGTTTTAATGAAAAACCTAAACATCTGGCAACGTGGCGCGTTAAACGTCAATGACGTGCATCGGCCGATATATTGCCGTCTACTATAGTTTTACCCTCGGTTTTACCATTTTCAATTTTTTGTTTTCACTTTTATTTTTAAATTCTTACTTTCTATTTGCGCTTTTTTAACATTTTCGTGACAGTTACTGTTCACTTTTTTTTTACCTTTTTTAATTT
This sequence comes from Ips typographus, assembly GCF_016097725.1. Classification (NCBI taxonomy): domain Eukaryota; kingdom Metazoa; phylum Arthropoda; class Insecta; order Coleoptera; family Curculionidae; genus Ips; species Ips typographus. Next base: position 1,591,615 of record NC_138430.1, on the reverse strand, counting down.
AATTTTTTTATTTTTACACCAGGGTGGAAACTAAAAGCAGCTAATTTTCATCTTTACACCTCGTTTACACATAAGAAATAACGTTATTACATACCTGGTTGAAAATAAATATTAAAACCGATATTTTCGGGGGAAATTTGATAATTTCACATTTTTGATGTATAAATATTTTTCTTATCTTGATGCTCAGTACCGACTGTTGTACACCCTGAATCTCATTAATCACCATCAGAATGTGAAACAAGAATGATAAATGAGACTTTTTGATGAAAATAAACGAGGAAATTGCATTTGGTTTAGGTAATCTGGGCATAACGATTAATACTCCCATATGCACCAGGATTGTACGAATAAAAATTCAAAGCGTTCACTATTAATTTATTATGGTGCCAAACCCGATGTGTTTTTAACTTTTAATGTTTAAATTGATTCGTGATGTGATTTATTTAACTATTTTACTTTACTAGGAAAATTTGAGCAGTAAATTACAAATACTGTGTTTCCGGCAGTTCAAACTTTTCTACCGTTTTTCTCCCTGACTGTACCAAATTTTGAAGTGTTTTTCAGGTTATTGGATAGGAAATTTAATGAGGATTCCAAAAATGTGCTCAAAACAGTCATTTTCTCACTTAAAGTGGGTTTTAGAGGCGATTTTGTTCCTGACTGTTTCCAAACCACAACTTCAACTGATTTAACTTCACTTTTTCCTAAATAACTCAAAAACGGTAAAAGTTACAAAAAATTTGAACGAGACCAAAAATGTTCCTAATCAACTTCTTAACCCAACACCGTCAGTTTGCAGAACCGTTTTTGCTTCCAGAATACAGGGTGTGCAAAAAAATGATGGTAGTCCCGTATTTTTGTCACCCTGTAGGCAACTTTTAAGATAGAATTTTTTACTCTACACCACTGGAAAGAGAAGCTCAATACGGTTCTTTTAAGTGGTTGAACCACCCTGAACTCCCAAAAATAACTGAGTTACAGGGTGTTCAAATTTTAAACTACAATTTCAACTGATTTTGCTGCATCAAACCGGGTTTTGCTAAATAGCTCAAAAAGTTATGAAAAACTTTTAGGAGACCAAAAATGTTCCTAATCAACTCCTTAACTCAGCTCCGTAAGTTTGCGCAAATTTACTATCTAATCATATAAAAAGCGCTAAAAAATTAGGTAAAATCTTGGAGAAAAGTGGTGTCAAAGTATAAAGTGTCAGAAAGACAGTTTGAAAGGACAGTCAGGGACAAAATTGCCTGTAAAACCCACTTAGAGTGAGAAAATGACTGTTTTAAGTACATTTTTGGAATCCTCATTAAATTTCCTATCTAATGACATAAAACAACACTACAAAATCAGGTAAAGTCTTTTAGAAATGTGGTGTCAAAGTATAAAGTGTCAGAAAGACAGTTTGAAAGGACAGCCAGGGACAAAATTGCCTGTAAAACCCACTTAGAGTGAGAAAATGACTGTTTTAAGCACATTTTTGTAATTTTCATTAAATTTACTATCTAATAACAAAAAAAAAACACTAGAAAGTCAGGTAAAGTCTTGAAGAAAACTGGTGTCAAAGTATAAACTCTCAGAAAGACGGTTTGAAAGGACAGTTAGCGTCCAAATCGCCTGTAAAACCCACTTAGAGTGAGAAAATGACTGTTTTAAGCACATTTTTGGAATCTTCATTAAATTTACTATCTAATGACATAAAAAACAATACAAAATCAGGGAAAGTCTTGGAGAAAAGTGGTGTCAAAGTGTAAATTGTCAGACTGTTTGAAAGGACACTTATGAACCAAATCGCCTGTAAAACCGACTTAGAGTGAGAAAATTACTGTTTTAAGCACATTTTTGGAATCTTCATTAAATTTCCTATCTAATGACATAAAAAACACTACAAAATCAGGTAAAGTCTTGGAGAAAAGTGGTGTCAAAGTATAAACTGGCAGAAAGACAGTTTGAAAGGACAGTCAGGGACAAAATTGCCTGTAAAATCCACTTAGAGTGAGAAAACGACTGTTTTAAGCACATTTTTGGAATTCTCATTAAATTTCCTATCTAATGAAATAAAAAACACAACAAAATTAGGTAAAGTCTTGGAGAAAAGTGGTGTCAAAGTATAAACTATCAGAAAGACTGTTTGAAAGGACAGTTAAGAACCAAATCGCTTGTAAAACCCACTTAGAGTGAGAAAAAGACTATTTTATACACATTTTTGGACAAAATCAGGTAAAGTTCTGGAGAAAAGTGGTGTCAAAGTATAAACTGTCAGAAAGACAGTTTGAAAGGACAGTTAGCGTCCAAATCGCCTGTAAAACCCACTTACAGTGAGAAAAAGACTATTTGAAGCACATTTTTGGAATTTTTATTAAATTTTCTATCCAATGACATAAAAAACACTACAAAATCATATAAAATCTTGGAGAAAAATGGTGTCAAAGTGTAAATTGTCAGAAAGACTGTTTGAAAGGACAGTTAAGAACCAAATCGCTTGTAAAACCCACTTAGAGTGAGAAAACGACTGTTTTAAGCACATTTTTGGAATTCTCATTAAATTTCCTATCTAATGACATAAAAAACACTAGAAAGTCAGGTAAAGTCTTGAAGAAAACTGGTGTCAAAGTATAAACTGTCAGAATGACGGTTTGAAAGAACAGTCAGGGACAAAATTGCCTGTAAAACCCCCCCAGAGTGAGAAAATGACTGTTTTAAGCACATTTTTAGAATCCTCATTAAATTTCGTATCCAATCATCTGAAAAAACATTACAAAATTGATACAGTCAGGGAGAAAAGCGGTGTCAAAATTTGAACTTCCAGAAACACATTATTTGTAATTTACTGGTATTTTACTGGTTCAGGCTGCAATTTAATCACTACAGGCATCTAGGAAGTGTCTCCTACTCTTTGATGCACTTTTTTTCTTATTAAAGTCAACTAACGGGAAGTAATTTTCTTCGGATACTAAAAAACTTTCTCACATCCACCCGAGTTCATTTTCTACAAGAACTTAAGAGATTGTTCCACAAAAAACCATCCCTACTCTATCAGCAGGAGACCGCTTTTAATTTCTCACCTTTCCTAAGCCGGTTTATTGTTTTGGGGGAAAAAGTAATGAAAAAAGTTTCGGAGATGGTAGTCAGTCAGAGGGAAACCGAACTGTAATAGTCCAAGAGCATATTACTATGATGGTTTGCGAATAATACAGTGTTTCCATGGGTTTCTAGAAATCCAGAATGAAAAAAGACCTAACCTAACACATGCGGAAAGCGTCTTCTCCGCTCTTGACGAGACACGGATTTTTTAAAAAATTTCTGAGCAAAACGAATTGAAAAAGGAAGCTGAATGTCAAAAAAATGTTCTAAGAGGCCTAAAAACGTTAAAATAATTATAAAATGTTACAAAAAAAAACTAAAAACGCTGCAGATTGTCTAAAAATGTTGCTGCAAGTCAAAAAATGTTCCAAATGGTCTAAAAACGTAGAAAAAGCCTGATAAATGTTGAAAAAAGTTCAAAAATGTGGCAAAAGGCATAAAAATGTTTTACCGAAAGTCAAGAAAGGTTACAAAAGAACTACAAAGAGCGAAAATGCTTTAAAATGTTGCCGAAAATTTAGAAACGTTGCCAAAGGCCTAGAAATGTTGCCAAGAGTCTAAAAATGTTGCAGATTGTCTAAAATTGTTGAAAAAGGCCTAAAAATGTTGCAAAATCATTAAAAATATTGAATTAAGTTGGCTGCAAAGCTCGATGGAGCCAAATTTACCAGTTAAGGAACCAAACTGTTACTCTCCTTATCACGTGACAGCAGTCATATATGTCAATACTCACTCTGCTACGAAGCAAAATTTGACAGTTGAAACGTTAAGAAAGACTTTGATTCTTACGTCACTTAACGTCACAACTGTCAAACTATGCTCCATGGAACGCTAAATACAATGTGCGGTGGGATTTATCCAAGCGGTAGGACTATTTTGGATTGGTAATTTCGCGTCACACATTTTTGACAGGTGACGTAAAAGACATTTTTTTGACATTAGTGACATGTATCACGTGATGTTTGGAGGATGATTTAGCTAGACAGTCACGTGACTACTGTCAAAATAACCGTCATAAATCTTAGAAACACGTTTTGTATCGAATTTGTCGGTATTTGTACCGACCCCGGTTTATGGTAAATAACTCAGAAACGGTGAAAGTGACGAAAAATTTGCAGGGGATCAAAAATGTTCCTAATTAACTCCTTAACTCAGCACTGTACGTTTGCAGGACCGTTTTTGCTTCCAGTATACAGGGTGTGTATAAAAATTATGATGATTGACTGTTTTTGGTCACCCTGTACGCAATTTTTTTGATAGAATTTTTTGCTCAATACCATTGGAAAAAGGAGCTCAAAACGGTTAATTTGAGTGGTTCAACCTTCCTGAACTCCCGAAAATAACCGAGTTACAGGGTGGTCAAATTTCAAACCACAATTTCAACTGATTTTGTTGCATCAAACCGGTTTATACTAAATAACTCAGAAACGGTGAAAGTGACAAAAATTTTGCAGAAAATCAAAAATGTTCCTTATTAACTCCTAAACTCAGCACTGCACGTTTTCAGGATCATTTTTGCTTCTAGTATACAGGGTGTGTATACAAATTATGGTGATTAACTGTTTTTGGTCACCCTGTACGCAATTTTTTTGATAGAATTTTTTGCTCAATACCACTGGAAAAAGGAGCTCAAAACGGTTAATTTGAGTGGTTCAACCTCTCTGAACTCCCGAAAATAACCGAGTTACAGGGTGGTCAAATTTCAAACCACAATTTCTACTGATTTTGTTGCATCAAACTGGTTTATGCTAAATAACTCAGAAACGGTGAAAGTGACGAAAAATTTGCAAGCGATCAAAAATGTTCCTAATTAACTCCTTAACTCAGCACTGTACGTTTGCAGGACCGTTTTTGCTTCCAGTATACAGGGTGTGCATAAAAATTATGGTGATTGACTGTTTTTGGTCACCCTGTACGCAATTTTTTTGATAGAATTTTATGCTCAACACCACTGGAATAAGGAGCTCAAGACGGTTAATTTGAGTGGTTCAACCTCCCTGATCTCGCAAAAATAACCGAGTTACAGGGTGCCCAAATTTCAAACCACAATTTGAACTGATTTTGGTGCATCAAACCGGTTTATGCTAAATAACTCAGAAACGGTGAAAGTGACGAAAAATTTGCAGGGGATCAAAAATGTTCTTAATTAACTCCTTAACTCAGCACTATACGTTTTCAAGACCGTTTTTGCTTCCAGTATACAGGGTGTGTATAAAAATTATGGTAATTAACTGTTTTTGGTCACCCTGTACGCAATTCTTTTGATAGAATTTTTTGCTTAATACCCCTGGAAAAAGGAGCTCAAAACGGTTAATTTGAGTGGTTCAACCTCCTTGAACTCCCGAAAATAACCGAGTTACAGGGTGGTCAAATTTCAAACCACAATTTCAACTCATTTTGTTGCATCAAACCGGTTTATGGTAAATAACTCAGAAACGGTGAAAGTGACGAAAAATTTGCAAGGGATCAAAAATGTTCCTAATTAACTCCTTAACTCAGCACTGTACGTTTGCAGGACCGTTTTTGCTTGCACTATACAGGGTGTGCATAAAAATTATGGTGATTGACTGTTTTTGGTCACCCTGTACACAATTTTTTAGATAGAATTTTTTGCTCAATCCCACTGGAAAAAGGAGCTCAAAACGGTTAATTTGAGTGGTTCAACCTCCCTGAACTCCCGAAAATAACCGAGTTACAGAGTGCTCAAATTTCAAACCACAATTTCAACTGATTTTGTTGCATCAAACTGGTTTATGCTAAATAGCTCAGAAACGGTGAAAGTGACAAAAAATTTGCAAGGGATCAAAAATGTTCCTAATTACCTCCTTAACTCAGCACTGTACGTTTTCAGGACCATTTTTGCTTCCAGTATACAGGGTGTGCATGAAAAGTATGGTGATTGGCGCATACTGGCGGGCTTTTGGGATAATGTACTTTTTCAATACCATTTTCTTGTATTTAAAGTGAGTAATGAATGAAATAAAAAATAATCATTGGATATCCCCCATTCCAAATCTAACTTATATGTCTACTATATAGTTTTTAATTGTGTTTTTTTTACACTAGGTGTCTCTGTTTCTCAGTCGACTACCAAAGGCAATGCCATATCGATTTCGGTAAGTAAACTTTGATACAAAAACATGTTAGTTACCATAACCCTCTAATCAGGAATTTAAAGAGCTATTCAACGCTAAAAAGTAGAATTTGACAACTGTCAATATAACCAAGTTACTAAAATAATACTAAAATAATACTGATTTCTAATGCAATAGCGCCCTAATTGTTGCTATATACTATAACACTCTAACTGGGGAATTACAGACGACACTAAGACACTTTTTCATTTTATGGTTACGTCACAACTGTCAAAATAGACACCACTAAACTTTTAAATCCATTTTGACCTTTGTCTTTATCAGAAAGTGTTTTACTGGTCCACATTCAAGATGGGCAAACTTTGACAGTTGTGACGTATTCACTGGAGTTATTTGACGTTTATATGACAGCTGTCACGTGTAACTAAGACGATTTAATATCGACACCTACGTCACAACTGTCAAAAGATTCGTGGTAAAGTCAGTTCAGTTTGTCAGTACAATTCAGTCTTAAACTTACCACTTTATAGCTCTATTGCGTACATAGTTTGACATTTATGAGGTACGTGACAGTTATCACGTGACACTAAGACACTTGCCATCTTAGGGTTATGTCACAACTGTCAAAATAGGCACCACTAAACTTTTAAATCCATTTTGACTTTTGTCTTTATCAGAAAAGATATTTACAAGTCCACATTCAAGAGAAGCAAACTTTGACAGATGTGAAGAGCCTTAAAACTCGAGTTTTTAGACTAAAAACAGCTTTAAAGCACTGAAAACGATCTAGGTTTATAAGAAATGCTCCAATTTTTAGCACCGATGAGTTTAGAAGTCAATTTAATACTAAAGAAGCTTGAAATGACATTTTCAAGACTATGGACAGTGTACAAACTGTGTTTTCAGGCCTGATAACTCAACAACTTTGTGAATATCCTGAAGAGTCTTAAAACTCGAGTTTTTAGACTAAAAACAGGCTTAAAGCACTGAAAACGATCTAGGTTTATAAGAAGTGATCCAATTTTTAGCACCGATGAGTTTAGAAGCCAATTTAATACTAAAGAAGCTTGAAATTACATTTTCAAGACTATGGACAGTGTACAAACTGGACTTTCAGGCCTGATAACTCGAGAACTTTGTGAATATCCTGAAGAGCCTTAAAACTCGACTTTTTAGACTAAAAACAGTCTTAAAGCATTGAAAACGATCTAGGTTTATAAGAAGTGATCCAATTTTTAGCACAGATGACTGGGGAAGTCAATTTAATACTGAAGAAGCTTGTAATGACATTTTCAAGACTATGGACAGTGTACAAACTGGGTTTTCGGGCCTGATAACTCGAGAACTTTGTGAATATCCTGAAGAGCCTTAAAACTCGAGTTTTTGGACTAAAAACAGCCTTAAAGCACTAAAAACGATCTAGGTTTTTAAAAAATGATCCAATTTCTAGCACCGATGAGTTTAGAAGTCAATTTAATACTGCATAAGCTTGAAATGACATTTTCAAGACTATAGACAGTGTACAAACTGGGTTTTCAGGCCTGATAACTCAAATACTTTGTGAATGCTCCATTTTTAACACTGATGTGTCTAGAAGCTTGAAATGGCAACCTTAAGCTTATGGAAAATGTAAAAATAGTTTTTTAAGTCTGCTATGTCAAAAGCTTGCTAAAGATAGTCTTGAAACTCGATTTTCCTAGCTGAAAGCAGTTTTAAAGCCCTAAAAACAGTCCAGAGTTCTAAGAAAATGAGAAAGAAACTAAAAAAACTCGAAAAGTCAGTCTTCAAGTAAATTTTCATGAATCCAATACCAATATCCTGTATTTAAGACTATTATCAAAATATTGAAACATGTTTTCAAATTACGAAAACTTCAAATTCAAATTTTAAGCTTCTGATGTCACTTTTCATAAGTTTAAAGTCACTTTTTAGTGTCTAAGTCAATTTTCCATACTAAACTTTTTCAACTGATCTGAATAACAAACAGTCGGAACTGAGTTGTGTGTTATATTCAAAAACAAACAGATTACAGCGACGTGAAGTAGTCACGAATTTGTATTTACCCTTTGAAGGTTTTAACAGGGTTGCCAACTGTTTAAACCCTCGATTTAGGGACAGATCTATACCCAGAAGGCAACATAACCTCTCTAAATCTGTATCAATTAAAAAATAAACAAGTTTTTGACTGGTTAACCAAATTTTGCCATATCTCAGCCCCAAGATGAGTTGGAGAGCACATTTTTAGTGCAACTTATAGCATTTTTCATGCTCTTTCATCTGACTTACTTCAATTACTGTTACCCTGAGGATGGCACAATCACTCAAAACTTTTAATGAACTAATCCTGAGAAAAAAGCTAATTTTTGTCTGGTTAACTGGGATTTTTAATATCTCAGGACTATGAGGAGTTACAGGGTTCATGTTTAGTGCAATTTGTATATTTACCCCGAGAATGACTGGTCAAAACGTGTATCAAAGACAAAAAAACACAATTTTAGCTTTATTTTCCAATAAATCAGCACCATGAAGAGCTACAGGATTTTTAGTGCAATTTACAGCATTTCCATCATTTTATGCACAGTTCCGTTTAATCTTAAATAACTAGCTTGTTTGGGACACTTGGTATATACTTTTATACGTCAATTTGTAGCCAATGAAATGAGCTTTCCAAAGATATGGCAACATGGGCTGGTATGCTGAAGCGTTTGTCCGCTAGAGAGCGTCACAGTTGCTCAATTTTTTCTTCAACATTTTCCTGCGCTAGTTTACTAATCTGAAATAATTCGCTTAATTGGTCCACACGGTATATACTTGTATAAGTCAATGGATAGCCAATAAAATGGGCTTTCCAAAGATATGACAACATGGGTTGGTAGATTGGAAGTTTTGTCATAATTTCCCAAGGTATTTTTTAGGGATAGAAAAGTGTTCTACAGGTAGTGTCATCTGTCAAAGTCACGTGAGTATAGTCTATTGTCTGCGTTTGTTCTGTTAAGTAGTTTCTAGTGATGGGTAAATTGCCAGTAAAGTAAATATTTTACTTTGTCAGGGAAATTTTACCTGTAAATTACCAGTAAATTACAAATAATGTGTTTATGGAAGTTCAAATTTTGACACCGCTTTTGTCCCTGACTGTACTAAATTTTGTAATGTTTTTTCTGGTGATTAAATAGGAAATTTAATAAGGATTCCAAAAATTTGCTTAAAACAGCCATTTTCTCACTCCAAGTGGGATTTACAGGCGATTTTGTCACTTACTGTTCATTGAAACCGTCTTCCTGACAGTTTATACTTTGACACCACTTTTGTCCAAGACTTTACCTGATTTTGTAGTGTTTTTTTATGTCATTAGATAGGAAATTTAATAAGGATTCCAAAAATGTGCTTAAAACATCCATTTTCTCACTCCAAGTGGGATTTACAGGCGATTTTGTCACTTACTGTTCATTGAAACCGTCTTCCTGACAGTTTATACTTTGACACCACTTTTGTCCAAGACTTTACCTGATTTTGTAGTGTTTTTTTATGTCATTAGATAGGAAATTTAATAAGGATTCCAAAAATGTGCTTAAAACATCCATTTTCTCACTCCAAGTGGGTTTTACAGGCGATTTGGTCCCTGACTGTTCTTTCAAACCGTCTTCCTGACAGTTTATACTTTGACACCACTTTTCTCCAAGACTTTACCTGATTTTGTAGTGTTTTTCATGTCATTAGATAGGAAATTTAATAAGGATTCCAAAAATGTGCTTAAAACAGCCATTTTCTCACTCCAAGTGGGTTTTACAGGCGATTTGGTCCCTGACTGTTCTTTCAAACCGTCTTCCTGACAGTTTATACTTTGACAACACTTTTCTCCAAGACTTTACCTGATTTTGTAGTGTGATTTATGTCATTAGATAGGAAATTTAATAAGGATTCCAAAAATCTGCTTGAAACAGTCATTTTCTTACTCCAAGTGGGTTTTACAGGCGATTTGGTCCCTGACTGTTCTTTCAAACCGTCTTCCTGACAGTTTATACTTTGACACCACTTTTCTCCAAGACTTTACCTGATTTTGTAGTGTTATTTATGTCATTAGATAGGAAATTTAATGAGGATTCCAAAAATGTGCTTAAAAACATGATTCGGTTACTCCAAGTGGGTTTTACGAGCGATTTGGTCCCTAACTGTTCTTTCAAACCGTCTTCCTGACAGTTTATACTTTGGCACCACTTTTCTCCAAGACTTTACCTGATTTTGTAGTGTTATTTATGTCATTAGATAGGAAATTTAATAAGGATTCCAAAAATGTGCTTAAAACAGCCATTTTCTCACTCCAAGTGGGTTTTACAGGCGATTTGGTCCCTGACTGTTCTTTCAAACCGTCTTCCTGACAGTTTATACTTTGACAACACTTTTCTCCAAGACTTTACCTGATTTTGTAGTGTGATTTATGTCATTAGATAGGAAATTTAATAAGGATTCCAAAAATCTGCTTGAAACAGTCATTTTCTTACTCCAAGTGGGTTTTACAGGCGATTTGGTCCCTGACTGTTCTTTCAAACCGTCTTCCTGACAGTTTATACTTTGACACCACTTTTCTCCAAGACTTTACCTGATTTTGTAGTGTTTTTTTATGTCATTAGATAGGAAATTTAATGAGGATTCCAAAAATGTGCTTAAAAACATGATTCGGTTACTCCAAGTGGGTTTTACGAGCGATTTGGTCCCTAACTGTTCTTTCAAACCGTCTTCCTGACAGTTTATACTTTGGCACCACTTTTCTCCAAGACTTTACCTGATTTTGTAGTGTTTTTTTATGTCATTAGATAGGAAATTTAATAAGGATTCCAAAAATGTACTTAAAACAGCCATTTTCTCACTCCAAATAGGTTTTACAGTCGATTTTGTCCCTGACTGTTCTTTCAAACCGTCTTCCTGACAGTTTCTAATTTGACACCACTTTTCTTCAAGACTTTACCTGATTTTGTAGTGTTTTTCATGTCATTAGATAGGAAATTTAATAAGGATTCCAAAAATGTGCTTAAAACAGCCATTTTCTCACTCCAAGTGGGTTTTACAGGCGATTTGGTCCCTGACTGTTCTTTCAAACCGTCTTCCTGACAGTTTATACTTTGACAACACTTTTCTCCAAGACTTTACCTGATTTTGTAGTGTGATTTATGTCATTAGATAGGAAATTTAATAAGGATTCCAAAAATCTGCTTGAAACAGTCATTTTCTTACTCCAAGTGGGTTTTACAGGCGATTTGGTCCCTGACTGTTCTTTCAAACCGTCTTCCTGACAGTTTATACTTTGACACCACTTTTCTCCAAGACTTTACCTGATTTTGTAGTGTTATTTATGTCATTAGATAGGAAATTTAATGAGGATTCCAAAAATGTGCTTAAAAACATGATTCGGTTACTCCAAGTGGGTTTTACGAGCGATTTGGTCCCTAACTGTTCTTTCAAACCGTCTTCCTGACAGTTTATACTTTGGCACCACTTTTCTCCAAGACTTTACCTGATTTTGTAGTGTTTTTTTATGTCATTAGATAGGAAATTTAATAAGGATTCCAAAAATGTACTTAAAACAGCCATTTTCTCACTCCAAATAGGTTTTACAGTCGATTTTGTCCCTGACTGTTCTTTCAAACCGTCTTCCTGACAGTTTCTAATTTGACACCACTTTTCTTCAAGACTTTACCTGATTTTGTAGTGTTTTTCATGTCATTAGATAGGTTATTTAATAAGGATTCCAAAAATGTGCTTAAAACAGCCATTTTCTCACTCCAAGTGGGTTTTACAGGCGATTTGGTCCCTGACTGTTCTTTCAAACCGTCTTCCTGACAGTTTATACTTTGACAACACTTTTCTCCAAGACTTTACCTGATTTTGTAGTGTGATTTATGTCATTAGATAGGAAATTTAATAAGGATTCCAAAAATCTGCTTGAAACAGTCATTTTCTTACTCCAAGTGGGTTTTACGAGCGATTTGGTCCCTAACTGTTCTTTCAAACCGTCTTCCTGACAGTTTATACTTTGGCACCACTTTTCTCCAAGACTTTACCTGATTTTGTAGTGTTATTTATGTCATTAGATAGGAAATTTAATAAGGATTCCAAAAATGTGCTTAAAACAGCCATTTTCTCACTCCAAGTGGGTTTTACAGGCGATTTGGTCCCTGACTGTTCTTTCAAACCGTCTTCCTGACAGTTTATACTTTGACAACACTTTTCTCCAAGACTTTACCTGATTTTGTAGTGTGATTTATGTCATTAGATAGGAAATTTAATAAGGATTCCAAAAATCTGCTTGAAACAGTCATTTTCTTACTCCAAGTGGGTTTTACAGGCGATTTGGTCCCTGACTGTTCTTTCAAACCGTCTTCCTGACAGTTTATACTTTGACAACACTTTTCTCCAAGACTTTACCTGATTTTGTAGTGTGATTTATGTCATTAGATAGGAAATTTAATAAGGATTCCAAAAATCTGCTTGAAACAGTCATTTTCTCACTCCAAGTGGGTTTTACAGGCGATTTGGTCCCTGACTGTTCTTTCAAACCGTCTTCCTGACAGTTTATACTTTGACAACACTTTTCTCCAAGACTTTACCTGATTTTGTAGTGTGATTTATGTCATTAGATAGGAAATTTAATAAGGATTCCAAAAATCTGCTTGAAACAGTAATTTTCTTACTCCAAGTGGGTTTTACAGGCGATTTGGTCCCTGACTGTTCTTTCAAACCGTCTTCCTGACAGTTTATACTTTGACACCACTTTTCTCCAAGACTTTACCTGATTTTGTAGTGTGATTTATGTCATTAGATAGGAAATTTAATAAGGATTCCAAAAATCTGCTTGAAACAGTAATTTTCTTACTCCAAGTGGGTTTTACAGGCGATTTGGTCCCTGACTGTTCTTTCAAACCGTCTTCCTGACAGTTTATACTTTGACACCACTTTTCTCCAAGACTTTACCTGATTTTGTAGTGTTATTTATGTCATTAGATAGGAAATTTAATGAGGATTCCAAAAATGTGCTTAAAAACATGATTCGGTTACTCCAAGTGGGTTTTACGAGCGATTTGGTCCCTAACTGTTCTTTCAAACCGTCTTCCTGACAGTTTATACTTTGGCACCACTTTTCTCCAAGACTTTACCTGATTTTGTAGTGTTATTTATGTCATTAGATAGGAAATTTAATAAGGATTCCAAAAATGTGCTTAAAACAGCCATTTTCTCACTCCAAGTGGGTTTTACAGGCGATTTGGTCCCTGACTGTTCTTTCAAACCGTCTTCCTGACAGTTTATACTTTGACAACACTTTTCTCCAAGACTTTACCTGATTTTGTAGTGTGATTTATGTCATTAGATAGGAAATTTAATAAGGATTCCAAAAATCTGCTTGAAACAGTCATTTTCTTACTCCAAGTGGGTTTTACAGGCGATTTGGTCCCTGACTGTTCTTTCAAACCGTCTTCCTGACAGTTTATACTTTGACAACACTTTTCTCCAAGACTTTACCTGATTTTGTAGTGTGATTTATGTCATTAGATAGGAAATTTAATAAGGATTCCAAAAATCTGCTTGAAACAGTCATTTTCTTACTCCAAGTGGGTTTTACAGGCGATTTGGTCCCTGACTGTTCTTTCAAACCGTCTTCCTGACAGTTTCTAATTTGACACCACTTTTCTTCAAGACTTTACCTGATTTTGTAGTGTTATTTATGTCATTAGATAGGAAATTTAATAAGGATTCCAAAAATCTGCTTGAAACAGTCATTTTCTCACTCCAAGTGGGTTTTACAGGCGATTTGGTCCCTGACTGTTCTTTCAAACCGTCTTCCTGACAGTTTATACTTTGACAACACTTTTCTCCAAGACTTTACCTGATTTTGTAGTGTGATTTATGTCATTAGATAGGAAATTTAATAAGGATTCCAAAAATCTGCTTGAAACAGTAATTTTCTTACTCCAAGTGGGTTTTACAGGCGATTTGGTCCCTGACTGTTCTTTCAAACCGTCTTCCTGACAGTTTATACTTTGACACCACTTTTCTCCAAGACTTTACCTGATTTTGTAGTGTGATTTATGTCATTAGATAGGAAATTTAATAAGGATTCCAAAAATCTGCTTGAAACAGTAATTTTCTTACTCCAAGTGGGTTTTACAGGCGATTTGGTCCCTGACTGTTCTTTCAAACCGTCTTCCTGACAGTTTATACTTTGACACCACTTTTCTCCAAGACTTTACCTGATTTTGTAGTGTGATTTATGTCATTAGATAGGAAATTTAATGAGGATTCCAAAAATGTGCTTAAAAACATGATTCGGTTACTCCAAGTGGGTTTTACGAGCGATTTGGTCCCTAACTGTTCTTTCAAACCGTCTTCCTGACAGTTTATACTTTGGCACCACTTTTCTCCAAGACTTTACCTGATTTTGTAGTGTTATTTATGTCATTAGATAGGAAATTTAATAAGGATTCCAAAAATGTGCTTAAAACAGCCATTTTCTCACTCCAAGTGGGTTTTACAGGCGATTTGGTCCCTGACTGTTCTTTCAAACCGTCTTCCTGACAGTTTATACTTTGACAACACTTTTCTCCAAGACTTTACCTGATTTTGTAGTGTGATTTATGTCATTAGATAGGAAATTTAATAAGGATTCCAAAAATCTGCTTGAAACAGTAATTTTCTTACTCCAAGTGGGTTTTACAGGCGATTTGGTCCCTGACTGTTCTTTCAAACCGTCTTCCTGACAGTTTATACTTTGGCACCACTTTTCTCCAAGACTTTACCTGATTTTGTAGTGTTTTTTTATGTCATTAGATAGGAAATTTAATGAGGATTCCAAAAATGTGCTTAAAAACATGATTCGGTTACTCCAAGTGGGTTTTACGAGCGATTTGGTCCCTAACTGTTCTTTCAAACCGTCTTCCTGACAGTTTATACTTTGGCACCACTTTTCTCCAAGACTTTACCTGATTTTGTAGTGTTTTTTTATGTCATTAGATAGGAAATTTAATAAGGATTCCAAAAATGTACTTAAAACAGCCATTTTCTCACTCCAAATAGGTTTTACAGTCGATTTTGTCCCTGACTGTTCTTTCAAACCGTCTTCCTGACAGTTTCTAATTTGACACCACTTTTCTTCAAGACTTTACCTGATTTTGTAGTGTTTTTCATGTCATTAGATAGGTTATTTAATAAGGATTCCAAAAATGTGCTTAAAACAGCCATTTTCTCACTCCAAGTGGGTTTTACAGGCGATTTGGTCCCTGACTGTTCTTTCAAACCGTCTTCCTGACAGTTTATACTTTGACAACACTTTTCTCCAAGACTTTACCTGATTTTGTAGTGTGATTTATGTCATTAGATAGGAAATTTAATAAGGATTCCAAAAATCTGCTTGAAACAGTAATTTTCTTACTCCAAGTGGGTTTTACAGGCGATTTGGTCCCTGACTGTTCTTTCAAACCGTCTTCCTGACAGTTTCTAATTTGACACCACTTTTCTTCAAGACTTTACCTGATTTTGTAGTGTTATTTATGTCATTAGATAGGAAATTTAATAAGGATTCCAAAAATGTGCTTAAAACAGCCATTTTCTCACTCCAAGTGGGTTTTACAGGCGATTTGGTCCCTGACTGTTCTTTCAAACCGTCTTCCTGACAGTTTATACTTTGACAACACTTTTCTCCAAGACTTTACCTGATTTTGTAGTGTGATTTATGTCATTAGATAGGAAATTTAATAAGGATTCCAAAAATCTGCTTGAAACAGTAATTTTCTTACTCCAAGTGGGTTTTACAGGCGATTTGGTCCCTGACTGTTCTTTCAAACCGTCTTCCTGACAGTTTATACTTTGACACCACTTTTCTCCAAGACTTTACCTGATTTTGTAGTGTTATTTATGTCATTAGATAGGAAATTTAATGAGGATTCCAAAAATGTGCTTAAAAACATGATTCGGTTACTCCAAGTGGGTTTTACGAGCGATTTGGTCCCTAACTGTTCTTTCAAACCGTCTTCCTGACAGTTTATACTTTGGCACCACTTTTCTCCAAGACTTTACCTGATTTTGTAGTGTTTTTTTATGTCATTAGATAGGAAATTTAATAAGGATTCCAAAAATGTACTTAAAACAGCCATTTTCTCACTCCAAATAGGTTTTACAGTCGATTTTGTCCCTGACTGTTCTTTCAAACCGTCTTCCTGACAGTTTCTAATTTGACACCACTTTTCTTCAAGACTTTACCTGATTTTGTAGTGTTTTTCATGTCATTAGATAGGAAATTTAATAAGGATTCCAAAAATGTGCTTAAAACAGCCATTTTCCCACTCCAAGTGGGATTTACAGGCGATTTTGTCACTGACTGTTTATTGAAACCGTCTTCCTGACAGTTTATACTTTGACACTACTTTTGTCCAAGACTTCACCTGATTTTGTAGTGTTTTTCATGTCATTAGATAGGAAATTTAATAAGGATTCCAAAAATGTACTTAAAACAGCCATTTTCTCACTCCAAGTGGGTTTTACAGGCGATTTGGTCCCTGACTGTTCTTTCAAACCGTCTTCCTGACAGTTTATACTTTGACACCACTTTTCTCCAAGACTTTACCTGATTTTGTAGTGTTATTTATGTCATTAGATAGGAAATTTAATGAGGATTCCAAAAATGTGCTTAAAACATCCATTTTCTCACTCCAAGTGGGTTTTACAGGCGATTTGGTCCCTGACTGTTCTTTCAAACCGTCTTCCTGACAGTTTATACTTTGACACCACTTTTCTCCAAGACTTTACCTGATTTTGTAGTGTTTTTCATGTCATTAGATAGGAAATTTAATAAGGATTCCAAAAATGTGCTTAAAACAGCCATTTTCTCACTCCAAGTGGGTTTTACAGGCGATTTGGTCCCTGACTGTTCTTTCAAACCGTCTTCCTGACAGTTTATACTTTGACAACACTTTTCTCCAAGACTTTACCTGATTTTGTAGTGTGATTTATGTCATTAGATAGGAAATTTAATAAGGATTCCAAAAATCTGCTTGAAACAGTCATTTTCTTACTCCAAGTGGGTTTTACAGGCGATTTGGTCCCTGACTGTTTTTTCAAACCGTCTTCCTGACAGTTTATACTTTGACACCACTTTTCTCCAAGACTTTACCAGATTTTGTAGTGTTATTTATGTCATTAGATAGGAAATTTAATGAGGATTCCAAAAATGTGCTTAAAAACATGATTCGGTTACTCCAAGTGGGTTTTACGAACGATTTGGTCCCTAACTGTTCATTGAAACCGTCTTCCTGACAGTTTATACTTTGACACTACTTTTGTCCAAGACTTCACCTGATTTTGTAGTGTTTTTCATGTCCTTAGATAGGAAATTTAATAAGGATTCCAAAAATGTGCTTAAAAACATGATTCGATTACAGAAAGTGGGTTTTACAGGCGATTTTGTCCTTGACTGTCCTTAACAGTTTCAAATTACAATTTCACTGATTTGTAAATTTGTTGCACCAAACAGTTTTTCATAAATAATTCAAAAACGGTGAAAGTTACAGAAAAATTGCATGAGACCAAAAATGTTCCTAATCAACTCCTTAACCCAACACTGTAAATTTGCAGGACCGTTCTTGCTTGCAGTATATAGGGTGTGTATGAAAAGTATGATGATTGACTGTTTTTGGTCACCCTGTACGCAATTTTTCAGATAGATATTTTTTTGCTCAATACCACTGAAAAGGGGAGAACAAGGCGGTTAATTTGAGTGGTTCAACCTCCATGAACTCCCAAATACAACCGAATTACAGGGTGTTCAAATTTCAAGTTGCAACTTCACCTGATTTGAAAATTTGTCGCATTACACTAGTTTTTTGAAATAAGCAGTTTCGAAAAATTCGAAAGTTAGCAAAAATGTTTGAAAAGAACTGCTAAACTCATCCCTGGAAGTTTCTGCAAAGAATAGTAACATCACGTGGCTAGCTTTCAAGTGACGTGTCGCTGTTATACATTTTTTTGTAGTCAACCCTGTACTTTACGGTGTTTTACGGTCTTATAATTTTAATAGTTGGCAACACTGGCTTTTAAAAGCTTAATCATTTAGCTGCGAATCGCGTTAGCAGACGTTAATGGCAAAATCCATTGTCTGAGAAATACACGCCATGGCAGAAAGGTATATAGAAGCGGAATTCATGGATTTTTCCCGTTTTACCTGTCGTGATGTATCAAATAAATTGGCTTTACGGCACGCAAACCGGAATCGATCCGGTAAAACTGTCTTTCCACTCTAGACCGATCGATTCGGTTACGTAAGTGTTTTCGTTTAGAAATGGGATTAGTTGGGAGTTAAATAGAAGAGAGTTTGTGTAGCTATTTACCTCTATTTACCTCAAAGTAGTGAGGGACGTAAATTTGGAAAAGTAAAATTGAGTGTGACAGGAAAATTTACCAATTTTACCAGTAAATTCCAATTTGACTAATACATTTATGAGTATAATCAAAATTTACTTGAAAAATAGCATTTTTCTGTCATAAAAGGTCATAATTCTGAATCACTACAGTTTTTGTGCACCCCCTGTATAGTAGCCGCACTGACGGACTGCAAAACTTCCGGGAATTAGTTTAGCAGTTCTTTACAAACATTTTTGCGCTCTTTCAAATTTTTTGTAACTTTCACCGTTTTTTGGTTTATTACAAAAAACTAGTGAAATGCAACAAATTTTCAAATTAGCTGAAGTTGTGATTTGAAATTTGAACACCCTGTAACTCGGTTATTTTTGGGAGTTCAGGGTGGTTCAACCACTTAAAATAACCGTTTTGAGCTCCTCTTTTCAGTGGTGTTGAGCAAAAAAATCTATCTGAAAAATTGTGTACAGAGTGACCAAAAACAGTCAATCACCATAATTTTCATGCACACCCTGTGTACGGGAAACTAAAACGGTCCTGCAAACTTACGGTGCTGAGTTAAGAAGTTGATTAGGAACATTTTTGATCCCTTGCAAATTGTTCGTAACTTTCACCGTTTTTCAGTTATTTAGGAAAAACTGGGTTAATGCAACAAAATCAGTTGAAGTTGTGATTTGAAATTTGAACACCCTGTAACTCGGTTATTTTAGGGAGTTCAGGGTGGTTCAAGCACTTAAAAGAACCGTTTTGAATTCCTCTTTTCAGTGGTGTTGAGCAAAAAAATCTATCTGAAAAATTGCGTACAGAGTGACCAAAAACAGTCAATTATCATAATTTTCATGTACACCCTGTATACTGCAAAACAAAACGGTCCTGCAAATTTACGGTGTTAGATTAAGGAATTGATTAGGAACATTTTTGGTCTATTGCAATTTTTCTGTATCTTTCACCGTTTTTGAGTTATTTATGAAAAACTCTTTGGTGTAACAAATCAGTGAAAATGTAATTTGAAACTTGAATAGTGTTAAGGGCAGTCAGGGACAAAATCGCTTGTAAAACCCACTTTGAGTAACCGAATCATGTTTTTAAGCACATTTTTGGAATCCTCATTAAATTTCCTATCTAATGACATAAAAAAACTCTACAAAATCAAGTAAAGTCTTGGAGAAAAATGGTGTCAAAGTATAAACTGTCAGAAAGACGTTTTGAAAAGACAGTTAGGGACCAAATCGCCTGTAAAACCCACTTCGAGTGAGAAAATGACTCTTTTAAGCACATTTTTGGAATCCTCATTAAATTTCCCATCCAATCACCAAAAAAAAACATTACAAAATTTGGTACAGTCAGGGAGAAAAGTTGTGTCAAAATTTAAACTTCCATCAGAAACGCAGTATTTGTAATTTACTGGTAATTTACCGGTAAAAACTCATCACTACTTTAAAGTATGCCTCAGTTACTTTCAAGTTTATACAGGGTGTTTCAGAATACGTATCACAAACTTACAGGACAAGTAAGAAATGCAAAAATGACAGCTGTCATAACTGTCAAAACCCGTTCGACAGTGACTTGAAACTATAAAATTGCAAATAGTTGCTAATTTAAGGAAATACACTGAAAGTTGTGTTTAAAGGTTCATAAAGGCAAATTTGACAGTTGGGACGTTATGAAACGCTTTAATACTTTGCTTGCGTCACGTGACAGCTGTCATAACTGTCAAAACCCACTCCCAGTGGCCTGAAAGTGTAAAATGCCAAATAGATTTGTTTTTTTGGGAAATTCCACTGTAAATTGTGTTTACAGCCACATGGAGCCAAATTTGACAGTTCAGACGTTAAGGAACACTGTAGTTTGTTTGTTACGTCACGTGACAGCTGTCATAACTGTCAAAACCTACTCACCAATGACCTGAAAGTATAAAATGTCAAATAGATTTGATTTTTTTGGAAATTCCACTGTAAATTGTGTTTACAGCCTTATGGAGCCAAATTTGACAGTTCAGACGTTAAGGAACACTGTAGTTTGTTTGTTACGTCACGTGACAGCTGTCATAACTGTCAAAACCCACTCACCAGTGACCTGAAAGTATAAAATGCCAAATAGATTGTTTTTTTTGGAGAAATTCCACTGTAAATTGTGTTTACAGCCTTATGGAGCCAAATTTGACAGTTGGGACGTTAAGGAACACTGTAGTATGTTTGTTACGTCACGTGACAGCTGTCATAACTGTCAAAACCTACTCACCAATGACCTGAAAGTATAAAATGTCAAATAGATTTGATTTTTTTGGAAATTCCACTGTAAAATGTGTTTACAGCCTTATGGAGCCAAATTTGACAGTTCAGACGTTAAGGAACACTGTAGTTTGTTTGTTACGTCACGTGACAGCTGTCATAACTGTCAAAACCCACTCACCAGTGACCTGAAAGTATAAAATGCCAAATAGATTGTTTTTTTTGGAGAAATTCCACTGTAAATTGTGTTTACTGCCTTCTGGAGCCAAATTTGACAGTTGGGACGTTAAGGAACATTGTATAATGTTTCTTACGTCACGTGACAGCTGTCATAACTGTCAAAACCCAATCACCAGTGACCTGAAAGTATGAAATTCCAAATAGATTTGTGTTTTTTGGCAAATTCCACTGTAAATTGTGTTTACAGCCTCATGGACTCAAATTTGACAGTTGGGACGTTAAGGAACACTGTAATATGTTTGTTACGTCACGTGACAGCTGTCATAACTGTCAGAACTGACTCACCAGTGACCTAAAGGTAGAAAATGTCAAATAGACTTGATTTTTTGGAAAATTCCTCTGTAAATTGTGTTTACAGCCTCATGGACTCAAATTTGACAGTTGGGACGTTAAGGAACATTGTATAATGTTTCTTACGTCACGTGACAGCTGTCATAATTGTCAAAACCCACTCACCAGTGACCTGAAAGTATAAAATGCCAAATAGATTGTTTTTTTTGGGAAATTCCACTGTAAATTGTGTTTACTGCCTTATGGAGCCAAATTTGACAGTTGGGACGTTAAGAAACATTGTATAATGTTGTATAATGTTTCTTATGATTCAAATTTGACAGTTGAGACGTTGTTTGCGTGACGTGACAGCTATCATAATTGCCAAATAATAATTTCTCAGATTAGGCAACACTGGTTCAGTGTCCCTTTGAGTAATTATAACCAAAAAATGTCTTGTCACTTCCTAATACAGGGAAACGTCCATGGATGGGGTTAGGGTGGATCCAAAATGGTCGCGAACAGCCTATACCTATACCGTTTTCGCAAATTTTTTGCGACCATCATTTAAAATGCCACCATATTTCGTCCCACACAGGAAACCGAAGGGAACCAGAACAAGAAATTATCAACCAAAAAAAAAAAAAAAAAATACAACACGTTTCGGAATGTTTGCGCATTTTTCCCGTCATCACTGCTTTAAGTGCTAAACTGAGTGATATCTATAGACTTCGCTCTCGAATCGTTGTTTAGTTGTTTTGAAAATCGTAGAAAGTAAAAACGTGTCGTGGGAATTTCGCGGATAATTTCAAACTTTTACCGCCCGCATTGATTACGTTTACTCCGGTCGCCGTAGTCGCGGGAGGTAAAGTGGGTTTTAGTGCCCGGTGAGTAGTGCATTTTCAGTGATCGCCCTGTATAAATTGGATTGCTATTGGATTAATTATTAACACTGGTAAGTAAGTTTACATTGTGTAAGGTTCTTAAGCAAACATACACGTTTATCAAAATCAATCATTAACTATCTGACAGATATGTCAAAAACTGTCATTAACAATAATTATTAATTAGCAAAGAAAAGCAAAATTCACTTTTGTGCCATACAGAGTGTAGTACACTCTCTTTGTATACGTACACCAATGATTCCAAACAAAGATCGAGTAAACTATAAATAAATCCCTGGAAGTTTGAACACGGTTTAAAAGACAGTCAGGGACAAAATCGCTTGTCAAACCTACATGTAGTGAGAAAATAACTGTTTTAAGCACATTTTTGGAATCCTCATTAAATTTCCTATCCACTATCCTGAAAAAACACTACAAAATTTGGTACAGTCAGCAAGAAAATTAGTGTCAAAGTTTGAATTGCTAGAAACACATTTTGAAAGGACAATCAGGAATAAAATGGCTTGTCAAACCTACTTGGATTGAGAAAATTACTGTTTTAAGCACATTTTTGGAATCCTCATTGAATTTCCTATCCACTAGCCTGAAAAAACACTACAAAATTTGGTACAGTCAGGGAGAAAAGTGGTGTCAAAGTTTGAATCGCTACAAACACAGTTTGAAAGACAGTCAGGGACAAAATTCCTGTAAAACCCACTTGGAGTGAGAAAATGACTGTTTCAAGTACATTTTTGGAATCCTCATAGAATTTCCTATCCATTGTCGAGAAAAAACACTACAAACTTTGGTACGGTCAGAGAGAAAAGTGGTGTCAAAGTTTGAATTGCTACAAACACAGTTTAAAAGGACAGTCAGGGACAAAATCGCTTGTCAAACCTACTTAGACTGAGAAAATGACTGGTTTAAGCACATTTTTGGAATCCTAATTGAATTTCCTATCCACTAGCCTGAAAAAACACTACGAAATTTAGTACAGTCAGGGAGAAAAGTGGTGTCAAAGTTTGAATTGCTAGAAATACAGTTTGAAAGCACAGTCAGGGACAAAATCGCTTGTCAAACCTACATGGAGTGAGAAAATTACTGTTTTAAGCACATTTTTGGAATCCTAATTGAATTTCCTATCCACTAGCCTGAAAAAACACTACGAAATTTAGTACAGTCAGGGAGAAAAGTGGTGTCAAAGTTTGAATTGCTACAAACACAGTTTAAAAGGACAGTCAGGGACAAAATCGCTTGTCAAACCTACTTAGACTGAGAAAATGACTGGTTTAAGCACATTTTTGGAATCCTAATTGAATTTCCTATCCACTAGCCTGAAAAAACACTACGAAATTTAGTACAGTCAAGGAGAAAAGTGGTGTCAAAGTTTGAATTGCTAGAAACACAGTTTGAAAGACAGTCAGGGACAAAATTCCTGTAAAACCCACTTGGAGTGAGAAAATGACTGTTTCAAGTACATTTTTGGAATCCTCATAGAATTTCCTATCCATTGTCGAGAAAAAACACTACAAAATTTGGTACGGTCAGAGAGAAAAGTGGTGTCAAAGTTTGAATTGCTACAAACACAGTTTGAAAGACAGTCAGGGACAAAATTCCTGTAAAATCCACTTGGAGTGAGAAAATGACTGTTTTAAGCACATTTTTGGAACCCTCATTGAATCTTCTATCCACTATCCTGAAAAAACATTACAAAATTTGGTACAGTCAAGGAGAAAAGTGGTGTCAAAGTTTGAATTGCTAGAAACACAGTTTGAAAGGACAATCAGGAATAAAATGGCTTGTCAAATCTACTTGGAGTGAGAAAATTACTGTTTTAAGCACATTTTTGGAATCCTCATTGAATCTTCTATCCACTATCCTGAAAAAACATTACAAAATTTGGTACAGTCAAGGAGAAAAGTGGTGTCAAAGTTTGAATTGCTAGAAACACAGTTTGAAAGGACAATCAGGAATAAAATGGCTTGTCAAATCTACTTGGAGTGAGAAAATTACTGTTTTAAGCACATTTTTGGAATCCTCATTGAATTTCCTATCCACTATCCTGAAAAAACACTACAAAATTTAGTACAGTCAGGGAGAAAAGTGGTGTCAAATTTTGAATTGCTGGAAACACAGTTTGAAAGGACAGTCAGGGACAAAATCGCTTGTCAAACCTCCTTGGAGTGAGAAAATGACTGTTTTAAGCAAATTTTTGGAATCCTCATTGAATTTCCTAGCCACTATCCTGAAAAAACACTACAAAATTTGGTACAGTCAGGGAGAAAAGTGGTGTCAAAATTTGAATCGCTACAAACACAGTTTGAAAGACAGTCAGGGACAAAATTCCTGTAAAACCCACTTGGAGTGAGAAAATGACTGTTTCAAGTACATTTTTGGAATCCTCATAGAATTTCCTATCCATTGTCGAGAAAAAACACTACAAAATTTGGTACAGTCAGAGAGAAAAGTGGTGTCAAAGTTTGAATTGCTACAAACACAGTTTGAAAGGACAGTCAGGGATAAAATCGCTTGTCAAACCTACTTATACTGAGAAAATGACTGGTTTAAGCACATTTTTGGAATCCTCATTGAATTTCCTATCCACTATCCTGAAAAAACACTACAAAATTTAGTACAGTCAGGGAGAAAAGTGGTGTCAAAGTTTGAATTGCTAGAAACACAGTTTGAAAGGACAGTCAGGGACAAAATCGCTTGTCAAACCTACTTGGAGTGAGAAAATGACTGTTTTAAGCAAATTTTTGGAATCCTCATTGAATTTCCTATCCACTATCTTGAAAAAACAGTACAAAATTTGGTACAGTCAGGGAGAAAAGTGGTCAAAGTTTGAATTGCTACAAACACAGTTTGAAAGACAGTCAAGGACAAAATTCCTGTAAAACCCACTTGAAGTGCGAAAATCTTTTAAGCACATTTTTTCCTTAGAGGTGTAAACTAACGAAACATACTTGAAAATCATTATAAGATCAGTTTGAAATCGATTAAATGCGTTATATAGCTCTATGAGTAAAATTTTGACAGTTGTGACATTTGGCTGCTTGCTTCTGACTTACTTTGGTCTATTATGAATGTAACAGCTTAGTCAAAACCCTCTCCATAGAGCTATAAAACTGTCAAACACTTTTAAAATCTAGTCAAGTCAGTATACACACTATCAAATCTCTTTTATAGTTTCATGACTAGAGTTTTGACAGTTGTGACGTTTGATTTTCAGGTTCAGATGCTTTTTCGTCTGGTCTGAACCTGAAACCTGTCAAATTTAAGTCCATAGAAGTGTAAAATAACGAAACATACCTGAAAATCATTATAAGACTAGTTTGAATTGGGTTAAATGCATTTTATAGCTCTCTGAGCAACATTTTGACAGTTGTGATGTTTGACTGTCAATATCAGATGCTTTTTCGTCTGTTTTGAACCTGAAACCTGTCAAATTGAAGTCCATAGAAGTGTAAAATAACGAAACACACCGAAAAAGCATTAAGATCAGTTTGAA
This sequence comes from Ips typographus, assembly GCF_016097725.1. Lineage (NCBI taxonomy): Eukaryota > Metazoa > Arthropoda > Insecta > Coleoptera > Curculionidae > Ips > Ips typographus. The sequence goes on along the minus strand of NC_138430.1, from coordinate 1,565,904 downwards.
ATCGGTTAAACGCGTTGTATAGCTCTATGAGTGAAATTTTGACAGTTGTGACGGTTGGTTGCCTGTTTCTGACTTACTCTTGATACAATGTCAAAATCGTCTTCATAAAGGTATAAAACTGAATACACGAACAGCTGATTGAAAAAATTTATTGTTTTTTAATTTATTTTATTATTATTTATTTTTTTTTTATTTTTTTGTATTTCATTTTATTTTTTTTTCACATTTATTTTGTTTGCATAAGGAAAACTTGATTTGACTTTGGAACGTGTATGTTTGTGCTTTAGATTATAAGGTTGACAGCATTCACTTGACAACACTTTTCTAGTCAATAGCTTAGAAACTGGTCACGTGACTATACAATAACCAAAAAATCAGTTATAGAGGGTTTTTCTGAAATATTGCCTCTTTATGGATTGTATTAAGTGCCAGCAATCTTGTTATTTTAATTGGAACACCCTGTACATTTTTAAAAGTTTAGAATCGCAATTTGTTTCTAATCATTATTTGTCAATACAAATTTAATTATTTTGGCTTGGAAAATTAAAGATTAAATTATTTTATTTGGTTTTGCTGTAACAGCCGCCATTTTGTCATTTTGTCAATTTAAGAATATCAAAAAAACTCGTTTTCTTTTTTTCAAGGTCAATGTGGTAAAAAAATTTGAACCGTTTTCGATATATTCATGAAAATGTCGGAAGAAAAGTAATCAACTTTGACGCCCTCTAGCGGCCAAACGGGACAACTTAGCGATGCCTGCGCAACGTCACGTGACAGCCCCATTCATTACCCACCTACGATCATATGATGTGTTTTTTCGGAATGTATCAAATAGTCAAGTTATTAGCGATTTTTTGGAAAAATGCAGCAAAATGTTGTTCAAATTAAGGTTTTTCTTGAACTACTATACTAACCGCCGCCATATTGGATTTAGACGAGGTAGCCATTTTAACTAATTTTGACATGGAGAACACGAATCTGGTATCCGTTTAGCTATAACTGTCACCATTTTTAAATTATTGCTAAAATATCCGATATACCAGTAAATTGCATATATTTATTGCAATACTGTGTTTCTGGAAGTTCAAATTTTGACACCGCTTTTCTCCCTGACTGTACCAAATTTTGTAGTGTTTTTACAGGTTGTTGGATAGGAAATTTAATGAGGATTCCAAAAATGTGCTTAAAACAGTCAATTTCTTAGTCCAAGTGGGTTTTACAGGCGATTTGGTACCTGACTGTCCTTCCAAAGTGTGTTTCTGTCAGTTCAAACTTTGACACCGCTTTTCTCCCTGAATGTACTAAATTTTGTAATGTTTTTCCAGGTTGTTGGATAGGAAATTTAATGAGGATTTCAAAAATGTGCTTAAAACAGTCATTTTCTTAGTCCAAGTGGCTTTTACAGGCGATTTAGTCCCTGACTGTCCTTCCAAACTGTGTTTCTGTCAGTTCAAACTTTGACACCGCTTTTCTCCCTGATTGTACTAAATTTTGTAATGTTTTTCCAGGTTGTTGGATAGGAAATTTAATGGGGATTTCAAAAATGTGCTTAAAACAGTCATTTTCTTAGTCCAAGTGGCTTTTACAGGCGATTTAGTCCCTGACTGTCCTTCCAAACTGTGTTTCTGTCAGTTCAAACTTTGGCACCGCTTTTCTCCCTGATTGTACTAAATTTTGTAATATTTTTTCAGGTTATTGGATAGGAAATTTAATGAGGATTCCAAAAATGTGCTTAAAACAGTCAATTTCTCACTCTAAGTGGGTTTTACAAGCGATTTGGTCCCTAACTGTCCTTTCAAACCGTCTTTCTGACAGTTTATACTTTGACACCACTTTTCTCCAAGACTTTACTTGATTTTGTAGTGATTTTTTATATCATTAGATGGGAAATTTAATGAAAATTCCAAAAATGTGCTTAAAAGAGTCAATTTCTCACTCTAAGTGGGTTTTACAAGCGATTTGGTCCCTAACTGTCCTTTCAAACCGTCTTTCTAACAGTTTATACTTTGACACCACTTTTCTCCAAGACTTCACTTGATTTTGTAGTGATTTTTTATATCATTAGATGGGAAATTTAATGAAAATTCCAAAAATGTGCTTAAAAGAGTCAATTTCTCACTCTAAGTGGGTTTTACAAGCGATTTGGTCCCTAACTGTCCTTTCAAACCGTCTTTCTGACAGTTTATACTTTGACACCACTTTTCTCCAAGACTTTACTTGATTTTGTAGTGATTTTTTATGTTATTAGATGGGAAATTTAATGAAAATTCCAAAAATGTGCTTAAAACAGTCAATTTCTCACTCTAAGTGGGTTTTACAGGCGATTTGGTCCCTAACTGTCCTTTCAAACTGTCTTTCTGACAGTTTGTACTTTGGCACCACTTTTATCCAAGACTTTACTTTATTTTGTATTGTTTTTTTATGTCATTAGATAGGAAATTTAATGAGAATTCCAAAAATGTGCTTAAAAACATGATTCAGTTACTCAAAGTGGGTTTTACAGGCAATTTTGGTCCTGACAAATTTCAGATTACAATTTCACTGATTTGTAATATTGTTTGTCCAAACAGTTTTTCATAAATAACTCGAAAACGGTGAAGGTTACAAAAAAAATGAGAGAAACCAAAAATGTTCCTAATCAACTTTTTAATCCAACACCGTTAATTTGCAGGAACGTTTTTGCTTGCAGTATACAGGGTGTGTATGAGAATTATGATGATTGACTGTTTTTGGTCACCCTGTACGCAATTTTTCAGGTAGATTTTTTTGCTCAATACCACTGAAAAGAGGAGCTCAAGACGGTTAATTTGAGTGGTTCAACCTCCCAGAACTCCCAAAAACAACCGAGTTACAGGGTGTTCAAATTTCAAATTACAACTTCAACTGATTTTAAAATTTGTTGCATCAAACCAGTTTTCGATAAATAACTCAAAAACGGTGAAAGTTACAAAAAATTTGAAAGATAGCAAAAATGTTGGTAAAAAACTGCTAAATAACTAAACCCTGTAAGTTTCACTGAAAAGAGGGCGGCTACTATACAGGGGGTGCATGAAAAATGAGACAAATTCACAATTTTAGAAATTAAAAAAATAATAGTATCAAAAAAATTACAGAAATGCCTACGTAACACAGTAATAGACATAATCTTGTAAATTCAATTTCAAGGTTTATTATTATTAAGTCGGTGGTATATTGTCGCTTACATATTACACAGTAGAAATCTTATCAGCTGATTTAGATAATGTTTACTATTTGTTTATGACTTATCGTCGATATGTACTTTGTCAATAAATCCATTTTATTGATAATAATCTACATAGATGCAACCTTTTAATTAGCGGTAAAAAATATCTTGTTTGGGGTAAAATACAAAAAATATTTTAAGGGAGCCCTTAAGGGCAAAAATACCTTAATACAATGTTGTAGAGAACAAAATTTCCTTTAAATTTGCTTCTTTACACTTTTTTGTAACTCCTCAAATAACGGAGCTTCGCTCAGTCAAAGTGGAGTTAGTTTAAGGAACGCAGTTTGTTCACTTTTTGCCTGATAACTCCTTAACAAGGCCCTTAGGGGCAAAAACACCTTAATACAATGTTGTAGAGAATAAAATTTCCTTTAAATTTGCTTCTTTACACTTTTTTGTAACTGCTTAAATAACGGAGCTACGCTCAGTCGAAATGGAGTTTCTTCTTTTCAGATACAAATCATGTTAGTCCAAATAAGCTATACAACTGACAGAATTCTGTCATCCAATTAAGTTAAACAATTTTTTTTTAATTATAATCGAACGTCCTTATGGCCCATTTTTGCTTGTTATTCCTTTTGAATTCTTATGGTAAATCCCATTGAGGGAACGGTGTGTTTCAAGCCAATATAAACCTTAGTGATAGGATATTTGTGTACACAAAACAAGTGAAAGTTTCAGTTTTATATCTCCCTCAGTTTCAACAGGGTGACTTTTTAAATTAACCCCCCAGTTGGTGTCAGCAAACACTGAAATATTGACAATGTACAGGGTGTCCCATTTTTGACATTTACGTAAGGCGTCTCGCCTATTATTATGATGCAAAGTTTTTTTTTTAAAGAAAACCCTGTATATTACAATTTTGTTTTTATTTTTTTAGATTTGTTTGCTTAAGTAAATAATAAATAAATAGCTGTTACATACATTTCTTACTCTATGTGGGTTTTACAGTCAATTTTGTCCTTTCAAACTGTGTTTCTGGCAGTTCACAGTTTGACACCGCTTTTCTTCCTGACTGTACCAAATTTTTTTGCATTTTTGAGGTAACCGGATAGGAAATTTTATGAGGATTCCAAAAATGTGCTTAAAACAATCAATATCTCACTCCAAGTGAGTTTTACAGGCGATTTTGTTCCTGACTGTTCTTTCAAACTGTGTTTCTGACAGTTCAAATTTTGACACCGCTTTTCTGCCTGACTGTACCAAATTTTTTAGTGTTTTTTAGGTTGCCGGATAGGAAATTTAATGTGGATTCCAAAAATGTACTTAAAACAGTCATTATCTCACTCTAAGTGGGTTTTACAGGCAATTTTGTTCGTGGCTGTTCTTTCAAACTGTGTTTCTGGCAGTTCAAACTTTGACACCGCTTTTCTCCCTGACTGTACTAAGTTTTTTAGTGTCTTTTATGTTGCCGGATAGGAAATTTAATGAGGATTCCAAAAATGTGCTTAAAATGATCATTCTCCTACTCGAAGTGGGTTTTACAGGCGATTTTGTTCTTGACTATTCTGTCAAACTGTGTTTCTGGCAGTTCAAATTTTGACATCGCCTTTCTTCCTGACTGTACCAAATTTTTCAGTGTCTTTTATGTTGCCGGATAGGAAATTTAATGACGATTCCAAAAATGTGCTTAAAATGATCATTCTCCCACTCGAAGTGGGTTTTACAGGCCATTTTGTCCCTGACTATTCTTTCAAACTGTGTTTCTGGCAGTTCAAACTTTGACACCGCTTTTCTCCCTGACTGTACTAAGTTTTTTAGTGTCTTTTATGTTGCCGGATAGGAAATTTAATGAGGATTCCAAAAATGTGCTTAAAATGATCATTCTCCTACTCGAAGTGGGTTTTACAGGCGATTTTGTTCTTGACTATTCTGTCAAACTGTGTTTCTGGCAGTTCAAATTTTGACATCGCCTTTCTTCCTGACTGTACCAAATTTTTTGGTGTTTTTAGGTTGCCGGATAGGAAATTTAATGGGGATTCCAAAAATGTACTTAAAACAGTCATTATCTCACTCTAAGTGGGTTTTACAGGCAATTTTGTTCCTGGCTGTTCTTTCAAACTGTGTTTCTGGCAGTTCAAATTTTGACACCACTTTTCTTCCTGACTGTACCAAATTTTTCAGTGTCTTTTATGTTGCCGGATAGGAAATTTAATGAGGATTCCAAAAATGTGCTTAAAATGATCATTCTCCCACTCGAAGTGGGTTTTACAGGCCATTTTGTCCCTGACTATTCTGTCAAACTGTGTTTCTGGCAGTTCAAATTTTGACACCTCTTTTCTCCCTGACTGTACCAAATTTTTTAGTGTTTTTTTTTTGGTTATTGGATAGAAAATTTTATGAGAATTCCAAAAATGTGCTTAAAATAGTAATTTTCATACTCCAAGTGGGTTTCAAAGGCGATTTTGTCCCTGACGGTTCTTTCAAACTGTGTTTCTGGCAGTTCAAATTATGATAGCGCTTTTCTCCCTGACTGTACCAAATTTTTTAGTATTTTTGAGATTCCCTGGTAGGAAATTTTATGAGGATTCCAAAAATGGGCTTAAAATGATCATTCTCCCACTCGAAGTGGGTTTTACAGGCGATTTTGTCCCTGACTATTCTGTCAAACTGTGTTTCTGGCAGTTCAAACTTTGACACCGCTTTTCTCCCTAACTGTACTAAACTTTTTAGTGTTTTTTATGTTACTTGGTAGAAAATTTTATGAGAATTCGAAAAATGTGCTTAAAACCGTCAATTTCTCACTCCAAGTGGGTTTTACAGGCAATTTTGTCGCTGACTGTTCTTTCCAACTGTGTTTCTGGCAGTTCAAATTTTGACACTGCTTTTTTCCCTGACTGCACCAAATTTTTTAGTGTTTCTTAGGTTACCGGGTAGGAAAGTTAATGAAAATTTCAAAAACTTAAAAACCATAAAAATCTTCTTCATGAAGCTATAAAATGACAAAACTAGTACATTCAGTTAAAATTCACATCAAATGGTTTTTAGAGCTCCACGAGCAGGATTTTTGACAGACAGACTAGTTCCATGTGTCAAAAATGCTGCCAACTGTTCAAACACCACTCTATGAAGTTAGAAAAGTAAAAGTCTTAAGTGGTTTAATTCAATTATTTACGTATTATTCACGAAAAATACAATTTAAACGAGTTGGTAATTATATCAAAAGTATTGTCTGGTGATATGCTGTGCCTGTAATACAGGGTGTCCCTAAAATGATGTTACAAACTCTAAGGAGAGATAGTGCATCCAAAAATGTTAGAATAAGTTCCCTTTTTTTCGATATACAGGGTGTCAAGGTTGAAAAAATAATATTGTTTTTTGTACTGATGGTAAATTATAATGACAACATGGCTGCTAAAATGACAGTTGTGACGTATCTGTTAACTTAAAAACTGTCTTAACATCACGTGGTAACTGTCAAACACGTCACAACGGTCAAATTGTTCTGATAAACACGTGAGATTGTAAAAATTACAGTTTTTTCGCGAAGTCACAGATCAAATGGTTGTATTGGCAACATGGCTGGTAAAGTGACAGTTGTGACGTATCTGTCATCTCAAAAACTGTCTTAACATCACGTGGTAACTGCCAAATACGTCACAACTGTCAAATTTGTTCCGATAAACACGTGAGACTGTAAAAATTACAGTTTTTTCGCGAAGTCACAGATCAAATGGTTGTATTGGCAACATGGCTGGTAAATTGACAGTTGTGACGTATCTGTTGACTTAAAAACTGTCTTAACGTCACGTGGTAAGTGTCAAATACGTCACAATTGTCAAATTTGTTGTATTTAACACGTGAGGCGTTAAAAGTCATAGTTTTTATGCAAAGTCAGAGATTAGATGGTTGTAATGACAACATGGTTGATATGTTGACAGTTGTGACGTATCTGTCATCTCAAAAACTGTCTTAACATCACGTGGTAACTGCCAAATACGTCACAACTGTCAAATTTGTTCCGATAAACATGTGAGACTGTAAAAATTATAGTTTTTTTGCAAAATCAAAGATCAGATTGTTGTTATGCCAGTATGCCTGGTATATTGACAGTTGTGACGTATCTGTTGACTTAAAAACTGTCTTAACATCACGTGGTAACTGTCAAACACGTCACAACTGTCAAATTTGTTTCATTAAACACGTGAAACTGTAAAAGTCATAGTTTTTTCCCAAAGTCAGCGTTCAGGTGGTTGTAATGACAACATGGTTGATATGTTGACAGTTGTGACGTATCTGTTGACTTAAAAACTGTCTTAACATCACGTGGTAACTGTCAAATACGTCACAACTGTCAAATTTGTTCCGATAAGCACGTGAGACTGTAAAAATTACAGTTTTTTCGTGAAGTCACAGATCAAATGGTTGTAATGATAACATGGCTGGTAAATTGACAGTTGTGACGTATCTTTTGACTTAAAAACTGTCTTATGATCACGTGATAACTGCCAAATACGTCACAACTGTCAAATTTGTTCCGATAAACACGTGAGACTGTAAAAATTACAGTTTTTTCGTGAAGTCACAGTTCAAATGGTTATAATGATAACATGGCTGGTAAATTGACAGTTGTGACGTATCTGTTGACTTAAAAACAGTCTTAAGGTCACGTGGTAAGCCTCAGAAACGTCACAACTGTCAAATGTAGTCTATTAAACACGTGAGGCTGTAAAAGTCATATTATTTTGCAAAGTCAGAGTTCAGATCTTTGTATTAGCAACATGGCTGTTAAATTGACAGTTGTGACGTATCCGTTAACTCAAAAACCGTTTTAATGTTATGTGGTAACTGTCAAATACGTCACAAATGTCAAATTTATTCAACCCAACATTTGCGCCACTGGTTTTTTGTAAAATTGGACATCCTGTATCTTGAAAACGGGTCATTTAAGCCAAAAAACCAAGTGACTGTGATTTTTACCAAAACAAAGTTTACTTTTTTGATGTATTATCTCTCATGTGACCAGTTCAGGGACACCCTGTATTATAACGTACGATTGTTTCATACAGATGGCTGGACAAGAAAACAGGCCCAATTGGACTGGAAAAGGCTATTTGTGAGAAAAACGAACAAGAATGGTTTCCGGAAAGTGTCCCAATTCGAAAACGGACGACTCCAAGGATGCAATAAGACTATTTCGATGCATTTTAGTTGAAAAAATGTCGGATAACAGAGAAATAAGTAAATTAAAAATTGTGGAAGATATTCTTAGTGATGTTATTAATGCGGCTTTATTCGAAGCCGAATTGGGAACATCAGCAGAAAACCATGAAGGTAACAAGTTTACAACAATTGTGGTGGAAAACTGGGATCATTGCAATCCTGTCGAATGTCAAAATTCTTTTGTGGGAGCGAGAAGTGAAGAACAAAAATCTTCTCTCCAAGCCAAACAGAAAAAGAAGAAAAAACTGTCATTCAGTTCGATTTTTTCCTTTTCCAAGAAAAACCAAAAAACTGAAGAAAACGAAGAGGAGTACGATAAATTTTCTCACACGTTGCCAAACTTCCAACCTTTAAGTAAATCTCGGAAATTTTCCTCGGCTGTCGAGCTAAGAAGCGACACTAAAAAACCGTCGATATTGAAGAGGTCCAGCACTTTTCTTCGTCGCTCTCTCAGTTTTCGAGATGTGCGAAAAAAGGACAAAACGATCAGGGAAGTGGTGGGAGAGAAAAAAGTGCTAGAATGGCGCCAATCGTTGCAATCTTTAGTGGAAAACGATTTTAGTGTTAGTTACAATGATTTGAGTTTTATTAATTACGATGCTCTCAATGAGTTTAATTATAAAGAGACAGTGCAATTGAAACCGGGAAGGAGTGAAATGAATTTCGTTGGACGAACGCAGAGTCTGAGGGAAAAGGTAAGTCTTACTGTATTTGCCTTTTTTTCCAGTTAATCTCCTTAAATATTGAAAATACAGAGTTTTTGTAAGCCAAACTCTAACCTAAACCGAGATATTTAGTAAAAACTGTGAAAAATTTCAGTCAACTTTGACGCCCTCTAGCGGCCAAACGGTGCAACTTAGCGTAGCCCGCTCCACGTCACGTGATAGCCCCATTCATTAGCTTTCTTTTGTTATTTAGTGTCTCGCTACAGAATGTTTCAAATAAGCGAGTTATTAGCGATTTTTTGCTAAAGTGCACCGAAATTCTGTTTAAAATGCCTGATTTTCCTGGCCTACTATACGGACAGCCGCCATATTGGATTTCAACTGTCAAAGGTGTCATTTTAAACTAATTTCGGTCTGAAAAACGCGAATTTTGAGTCCGTTTTGCCGAAAATTGGCACCGTTTCGGACCTAACCTAAAAAATAGTGTTTTTTGTAATTTTTTACAGTTTTCAGGGCGTGGCACCCTTAAAAAATGACATTTTCGACAAGTGCCACTTGACGTCACGTTTGTACCGTTAATTTAAAAATATTCGGCTAATAAAAAAAAAATAAAAATTAAAGTTTTTTTTCTAAAATTTGGTGGTGGGACCCTTTGAAAATTGTCAAGAAAACAGTTTTTGATTTTTCTCGGACAAACGGTACGTTTCTCGAAAAAACTGTATAAAAAGGAAAAGTTGCGTTTCACCGTTGTATATACATAGAAAAAATTTCAAACCTCTAACTTTAGTAGTTTCCGAGATATTTGCAAAAATGTTTGAAAATTTTTAATCAACTTTGACGCCCTCTAGCTGTTTATGGTCGGGATTTTTGACAGTTCTGCCTCGAATGACAAAGTTACACAGTCCTAGTATGATCAGAGAACTGTCATGTACCACAGAACTGTCAAATATATTTCCTATGCAGATAGTATAAGTATATAAAGTTCCAAGTCAAAACTCTTGATTCACTTACAAAAACAAGAAAAACTTTATAGTTTCACGGCGAGTGATTTTGACAGATTTGACGTTGATATGTCAACGTTGAGATGTCTTAGTATCACGTGACACCTGTCATGTACGTCAAAACTGTTAAATTTAGCTTAAACAGACTGTAGAGCTATACAGTTCCAAGTAAAAAATTCTTGATTTTCACTTACAAAGACAAACTTTATAGTTTCACGGCGACTGGTTTTGACAGATTTGACGTAGATATGGCAACGTTGACATGTCTTAGTATCACGTGACACCTGTCATGTACGTCAAAACTGTTAAATTTAGCTTAAACAGACTGTAGAGCTATACAGTTCCAAGTAAAAAATTCTTGATTTTCACTTACAAAGACAAACTTTATAGTTTCACGGCGACTGGTTTTGACAGATTTGACGTAGATATGGCAACGTTGACATGTCTTAGTATCACGTGACACCTGTCATGTACGTCAAAACTGTTAAATTTAGCTTAAACAGACTGCAGAGCTATACAGTTCCAAGTAAAAAATTCTTGATTTTCACTAACAAAAACGAGATGAACTCCATAGCTTTACGGCAAAAATATTTTGACAGTTGTGACATAAATATTCGCATTAAGGAGTCCTAGTATTCTATGGCAACTGTCACTTATATGTCAAAAGTGTCAAACGTCGCTAATTCAGGACGTAGAGCTGTGAAATTCAGAGCTTGAAACACATTTTTTTGTGGTACAATATACAGGACGGTTTTTATAGCTTTATGGTCGGTGTTTTGACAGTTTGGTCGAAAATGTCAAAGTGAAAACATCCTAGTATGACAGGGCGCTTGTCATGTACTACAAAACTGTCAAATATCAGTTATACAGACAGTAGAAGTATAAAGTTCCAACTGAAAAACTCTTGATTTCCACTAACAAAACGAGATGAATTTTGCAGTTTTGGCAGCATTTTTGTCATTTTTTTTGCTTTATTATCAGAAACCGAATAAAGTTGCAAAATCACCACTACTATGATTTAAAAAAAATGCTATTTGTTGATTTTTCCTAATCCAGTGTAAATACGAAACACACTCGAAACATAAACAGAGAGATAAACCTAATGTGTTTAATCCAGGCCAGAATGCTTTTTAATGTACATTACTGGAAATACCCCGGTTGATACGATGGCAAAAGCTCTAAAACCTATTTACTTATAAAAACAAAGTGGAATAAAAGCTATGAATAATTTAATTTTAAGCGAGGATTAAGTTAGATAGGAAATACGTATAGCGTATGTTATCTTAGCATTCTCGAACGCAGTATTAGTTTAGTTTTGACACTTGACAGAGTTCCCCGGTTCCCTGGTTTGATATTTGACAGCATGGGTTTGTCTGTCTGTCGGTCAACTGTCAAAATCCATTCCATGAAACTGAAAAAGTATAAAACACAGTTGGAAAACTGCACAACCAAAGGTTGTAATTGTATTTTATACCTTCATGTTTGCACAGCAGTATAGTTTAGGTTGACGTGGATTTAGTCTGTCATTTAAGTGTCAAATTGCCGAAAATTCTGCTCCTTAAAGCGGTAAAAGTATAAAATACAATTGAAATACTGTAGAACCATTCTAAAGTGATTTATGTAATGCAGTTTTATACCTTCATGACTGTTTGCATAGTGGTATGGTTTAGCTGACGAGTATTCGAGTCTGTCAGTACAGTGTCAACTGTCAAAATCTGTTCCATGAAACTATAAATCTATAAAACACTGTCTGTCAAAGTCAGCTGTCGAAGACCATGCCGTGAAGCTATAAAACTATAGAAACACTAGCAAGTTCAGTTTGAAGTAGTTTAACACTTTCATGAGTGTAATTTTGACAGTTTGCTAAGCAAATATGGTTCACTTGACATTTACGCCATAATGTCATCAAAGTGTTATCTGTCAAAATCTGTTCCGTGAAGCCGTAAAGCTATAAAACACACTTGAAAATCGCAGAAACATTCCAAAGTAATTTTCAACTGTATTGTATACCTTCACGTAAAATTTCAAACCTCTAACTTTAGTAGTTTGCGAGATATTTGCAAAAATGTTTGAAATTTTTTAATCAACTTTGACGCCCTCTAGCGACCAAACGGTGCAACATAGCGTAGCCCGCTCAACGTCACGTGATAGCCCCGTTCATTATCTTTCTTTTGTTATTTAGTGTCTAGATACAGAATGTTTCAAATAACCGAGTTATTAGCGATTCTAAAGTGCACCGAAATTGTGTTTAAAATGCCTGATTTTCCTGGCCTCCTATACAGACAGCCGCCATATTGGATTTCAACTGTCAAAGTTGTCATTTTGACTAATTTCGGTTTGAAAAACGCGAATTTTGAGCCCGTTTTGCCAAAATTGGCACCGTTTCGGACCTAACCTAAAAAATAGTGTTTTTTGTAATTTTTGACAGTTTTCAGGGCGTGGCACCCTTAAAAAATGACTATTTTGACAAGTGACACTTGACGTCACGTTTGTACCGTTAATTTAAAAATATTCGGCCAATCAAAAAAAAAATTTAAAAATTAAAATTTTTTTCCTAAAATTTGGGGGGGGGGGGCGGTGACCCTTTTGAAAATTGTCAAGAAAACAGTTTTTGATTTTTATCGGACAAACGGTATGTTTCTTGAAAAAACTGTATAAAAAGGAAAAGTTGCGTTTCACCGTTGTATATCCATAGAAAAAATTTCAAACCTCTAACTTTAGTAGTTTCCGAGATATTTGCAAAAATGTTTGAAATTTTTTAATCAAATTTGACGCCCTCTAGCGACCAAACGGTGCAACTTAGCGTAGCCCGCTCAACGTCACGTGATAGCCCCGTTCATTATCTTTCTTTTGTTATTTAGTGTCTAGATACAGAATGTTTCAAATAAGCGAGTTATTAGCGATTTTTTGCTAAAGTGCACCGAAGTTGTGCTTAAAATGCCTGATTATCCTTGCCTACTATACGGACAGTTGCCATATTGGAATTCAACTGTCAAAGTTGTCAATTTAAACTAATTTCGGTCTGAAAAACGCGAATTTTGAGTCCGTTTTGTCGAAAATTGGCACCGTTTCGGACCTAACCTAAAAAATAGTGTTTTTTTTGCAATTTTTGACAGTTTTCAGGGCGTGGCACCCTTAAAAAATGACTATTTTTGACAAGTGACACTTGACTTCACGTTTGTGCCGTTAATTTAAAAATATTCGGCCAATCATAAAAAAAATTTAAAAATTACAAATTTTTTCCTAAAATTTGGTGGGGGGACCCTTTGGAAATTGTCAAGGAAACAGTTTTTGATTTTTCTCGGACAAACGGTATGTTTCTTGAAAAAACTGTATGAAAAGGAAAAGTTGCGTTTCTCCGTTGTTCAACAACGGTCAATTTCAAACCTTTAACTTTAGTAGTTTCCGAGATATTTGCAAAAATGTTTGAAAATTTTTAATCAACTTTGACGCCCTCTAGCAACCAAACGGTGCAACTTAGCGTAGCCCGCTCAACGTCACGTGATCATCGTCGTGTCATCTGTCAAAGACCATTCCGTGAAGCTATAAAACTGCAAAACTATAGAAACACTAGCAGAATCAGTTTGATGTGGTTTAACACTTCCATGAGTGTAATTTTGACAGTTTTCTAAGCAAATATTGATTACTAGACATGTACGCCGTAATGTCATCAAAGTGTCATCTGTCAAAATCTGTTCCATGAAGCCGTAAAGCTATAAAATACACTTATTAAATATTAAAATATAGAGTTTTCGATATAACCACGGAACTTCTGTACTGCCCAGACAACTGCTAATGCCTCACGTTCCTGTGGGGTTATTAGATGTCCAACATATCGCACTGGATCACAGCAAAAAGAGCAAATCGTCGTTAAATCGCCTATGTCTAGGTACACCAACATGAAAACCTCAGGAAGTCCTGATCGGAACCTGTCCATCATCCTCTGGAACGTAGCTGGGGCTGTAGTTAGACCAAAGGGCATGCGTGTGTTTTATCTTGATTTGGTGGTATTCTTTTGGCCTCATGGAGAAGATCATATATTCTGGGTAGGGCATATCGGTCAGCTCTGGTCACACCATTAAGCTTTCTATAGTCAACTGTGAGCCTTATACCTCCATCTTTTGTTGGTAGCAACACAACAGGTGATCGCTGTCTTCAATCACTCCAGCTTCAAGTAGGAAGAAGTTGCTTTTTCTGTTCAGACATGCGATAAGGTGTAGGTACTTTTATTTTCAGTATACTGATATACTGAAAATAAAAGTATACTATACATGTATAATACTGATTTGTTGTCAGAAAATCATTTAGCTGCTTCTTTTCATCCATTGCAAGTGTGCTGGAGCCTCAGTGTCTCCTAAAGCTGTAGGTGACACTTCCACAAGGTTTACAGAGAGACTAACTGCATTCTCTTCTTTCAACTAGTAGGATTGGTCACAATTTTCACCAAAATGGTAAGTACTGGTAGGCACACCCAAAATATTGATTGTCAGAGCTTTGTTCTGCAGGATAAAGGGAATTTCAATCTTGTATCCTGTGACTGTTCTTGCAAGAGGTTGTCTAGGATTGTCTATGGAATTTCATCTTGGAGTGACAGTTGAGTTAATTTTGAACCAGCAATACTAAATTTTGTCCCTGTATCTATGTATGCATTGCCAAAATGAGTTGCAATTTTTACTGGAACCAATGGTCGGCTACAGGTGCGCCACATCCATAACAGGACACAGAAGGAGGTCCAGTACTAACAGCGGTTGGTCTGTTCGGCATTCTTCTCTTAAATATCCCAGATTCTTGCAATAAGAACACCTTTTCTAGTCTTTGAAAGCTGTTTCAGTAGGTTTAGGTTCATTAGGAACAATACTCTCTTCAGCCAGTGGAGCTTGCTTCAGAAGTTCATTAACTGATTCTCTAGGTACTTGATTTTCTGGTGAAGTAGATCATACACCATGTCTAACTGTACAGGTTCAGGTAGTGTGTCCTCAGGTAAATGTGTTAATATAGCACGAGCTTTGCATAGAAAAACATCAGTATTGGTTTTCGAGTCTTGTTCCTGACTAAATAATCCCCTGTGGATACGATAGGGAGGCTTTGTAGTTTGTAGAACCAAATGTGGTTCTCAGTAGGTCTATAGCTTCATTCCAGGTGAATATAGTACCTTTAACACCACGAAACCATGTAGCAGCAAAGCCATCGAGGAGCATTCCTATACACATTGCTTCTTTTGCTGTGGAACCATAGTCAGACGTGCCATCAGTTCTTGGAACTGATCATTTGTCAATGTTTCAGTCACATTTTCAAAGTTGGGCTGTTTTGAACTGCTTCTTGCAAAATTTGATGAGGTTTCAGAGGTAACAGGCGATTCCTCCTCTTGTATGGTTGAAAATAATGAGGTGTCATTAAACGAGGCATAGGGATTGCAGTAGACCCGGTGTTTACAGAAATTCAGTGCAAATCACAAGTAAAATGAACAATTTTGGACTTGCTCCAAGAACATGTGCCTGCTGTTCATGGGCTATTAGCTGCAGACGAGAGTCCAGTCTCACGTGTTTAATGGAATAAATTTGACAGTTTTGACGTATTTGACACTAACCACGTGATGTTAAGTCAGTTTTCTAGTTGACAGATACGTCACAATTGATATATATTCCCAACAATATTTCTATTGAAACCACATGATCTCTTCTTCTCGATAAAAACCACAATTTTACAGTCTTTCGTGTTTAATGGAATAAATTTGACAGTTTTGACGTATCTGACACTTACCACGTGATATTAAGACAGTTTTTGAGTTGACAGATACGTCACAACTGTCAATATACCAACCATGTTGCTGTTACAACGATCTGATCCTTTTTTTCCGAAAAAAACTATGATTTTACAGTCTCACGTGTTTAATGGAATAAATTTGACAGTTTTGACGTATCTGACACTTACCACGTGATGCTGAGACAGTTTTTGAGTTGACAGATACGTCATAACTGTCAATATACCAACCATGTTGCTGTTACAACGATCTGATCTCTTTTTTCCGAAAAAAACTATGATTTTACAGTCTCACGTGTTTAATGGAATAAATTTGACAGTTTTGACGTATCTGACACTTACCACGTGATATTAAGACAGTTTTTGAGTTGACAGATACGTCATAACTGTCAATATACCAACCATGTTGCTGTTACAACGATCTGATCCTTTTTTTCCGAAAAAAACTATGATTTTACAGTCTCACGTGTTTAATGGAATAAATTTGACAGTTTTGACGTATCTGACACTTACCACGTGATGCTGAGACAGTTTTTGAGTTGACAGATACGTCATAACTGTCAATATACCAACCATGTTGCTGTTACAACGATCTGATCTCTTTTTTCCGAAAAAAACTATTATTTTACAGTCTCACGTGTTTAATGGAATAAATTTGACAGTTTTGACGTATCTGACACTTACCACGTGATGCTGAGACAGTTTTTGAGTTGACAGATACGTCATAACTGTCAATATACCAACCATGTTGCTGTTACAACGATCTGATCTCTTTTTTCCGAAAAAAACTATTATTTTACAGTCTCACGTGTTTAATGGAATAAATTTGACAGTTTTGACGTATCTGACACTTACCACGTGATGCTGAGACAGTTTTTGAGTTGACAGATACGTCATAACTGTCAATATACCAACCATGTTGCTGTTACAACGATCTGATCTCTTTTTTCCGAAAAAAACTATTATTTTACAGTCTCACGTGTCTAATGGAATAAATTTGACAGTTTTGACGTATCTGACACTTACCACGTGATGCTGAGACAGTTTTTGAGTTGACAGATACGTCATAACTGTCAATATACCAACCATGTTGCTGTTACAACGATCTGATCTCTTTTTTCCGAAAAAAACTATTATTTTACAGTCTCACGTGTTTAATGGCATAAATTTGACAGTTTTGACGTATTTGACACTAACCACGTGATGTTAAGTCAGTTTTCTAGTTGACAGATACGTCACAATTGTCATATTACCAACAATATTTCTATTAAAACCACATGATCTCTTCTTCTCGATAAAAACCACAATTTTACAGTCTCTCGTGTTTAATGGAATAAATTTGACAGTTTTGACGTATCTGACACTTACCACGTGATGTTAAGACAGTTTTTGAGTTGACAGATACGTCACAACTGTCAATATACCAACCATGTTGCTGTTACAACGATCTGGTCTCTTTTTTCCGAAAAAAACTATGATTTTACAGTCTCACGTGTTTAATGGAATAAATTTGACAGTTTTGACGTATCTGACACTTATCACGTGATGTTAAGACAGTTTTCCAGTTGACAGATACGTCACAACCTTTTCCAACCACTTCCACTGCATCGCGACGTAGTTAAATTACTGCAAAACCATTTCAAAGTAATTGAACTGCTTGTTATACCTCCATGAGTGTTTGCACTGCAGGATGGTTTAGCTGACGAGTATTCGAGTCTGTCAGTGCAGCGTCAACTGTCAAAATCCGATTCCTTGGTTAGGTTATTATTAATCAAGTCGTCAAGTAACGATTGCTGTTTATATTTTATTAAAAGCTTTCGCAAAAAATAGCAACACGATAATTCGTATTTTCGAGGAAAACAACTTTTC
This sequence comes from Ips typographus, assembly GCF_016097725.1. Lineage (NCBI taxonomy): Eukaryota > Metazoa > Arthropoda > Insecta > Coleoptera > Curculionidae > Ips > Ips typographus. The sequence continues at coordinate 1,548,202 of NC_138430.1, read as the reverse complement.
GTAATTGGTATTATAATAATAAAAGCGGAAAACTATGTTTACCAGGCTATTATTATACAATATTTATGGTGTAGAAAAGTTTCCTTTAGGTCAATATCGTGTATTAATATCCGGGACGAAATCCTCATATTATTTATGTTCGCATTAAATTTTAACTATTTCGTCCGACATCTCAATGAACAGATTTGGATACGATACAGTGCCAAAAATAAAAACCTGGTTTGCCAAAAAGATTAAAATAAATATCGTTGCATTAATAGTATATTACATACTCAGGTGGAAAGTGTTTGATTTCTGTCGAGAGATTAGGTAGTTCTCTCTTCGGCACAGTCTCTTAACGATAAAAAGTAAGCCCAGATATGACAAAACGCATATTGACATTCACCCGGGTGGAAAGTGACATTTACCCGGGTGGAAAGTGTGTCAACCGGCCTTTACAGTGTTGTAAGCTCCAAATTGCATTATCAACGTCACGTGACGAGTATTTTACAAAGGCGATTTTCCAACAGAATTGACGTTATTGACCGTTAATTTGAATTTTTTCTTCTACTGGTAGATTCCCTAGAGTCAGAGGAGTATTCAGTAAAAATTTCAACTCGAATGAGTGAAAAACAGCGTTTGAATTCGAGAAAACGCGATTTTCCAACAGAATTGACGTTATTGACCGTTAATTTGAATTTTTTCTTCTACTGGTAGATTCCCTAGAGTCAGAGGAGTATTCAGTAAAAATTTCAACTCAAATGAGTGAAAAACAGCTTTATCAACTGTCTAAATTTGATTAAGTAAATTTTCTTATTTCAAATTGGTTTTTTATGGGCACGTGACCGTTTTTGACAGGTGTCAACTGGCCTTTACAGTGTTGTAAGCTCCAAATTGCATTATCAAGGTCACGTGACGAGTATTTTAGCTTTATCAACTGTCTAAATTTGATTAAGTACATTTTCTTATTTAAAACTTGGTTTTTAAGGTCACGTGACTGTTTTTGACAGGTGTCAACTGACCTTTACAGTGTTGCAAGTTCAAAATTGCATTATCAACGTCACGTGACGAGTATTTTACAATTTTAGCTTTATTAACTGTCTAAATTTGATTAAGCAAATTTCCTTATTTCAAACTGGTTTTTTATGGTCACGTGACTGTTTTTGACAGGTGTCAACTGGCCTTTACAGTGTTGAAAGCTCAAAATTGCATTATCAACGTCACGTGACGAGTATTTTACAATTTTAGCTTTATCAACTGTCTAAATTTGATTAAGCAAAATTTCCTATTTTAAACTGGTTTTTTATGGTCACGTGACTGTTTTTGACAGGTGTCAATTGGCTTCTACACTGTTGCAAGCTCATAATTGTATTATCAACGTCACGTGACGAGTATTTTACAATTTTAGCGTTATTAACTCTCTAAACTAAATTAAGCAAATTTTCTTATTTCAAACTGGTTTTTTATGGTCACGTGACTGTTTTTGACAGGTGTCAATTGGCCTTTATAGTGGTGCAAGCTCAAAATTGCATTATCAACGTCACGTGACAAGTATTTTACAATTTTAGCTTTATTAACTGTCTAAATTTGATTAAGCAAATTTTCTTATTTCAAACTGGTTTTTTATGGTCACGTGACTGTTTTTGACAGGTGTCAACTGGTCTACACCGTGTTGTAAACTCATATTTGTATTATCAACGTCACGTGACGAGTATTTTACAATTTTAGCTTTATTAACTCTCTAAACTTAATTAAGCAAATTTTGTTATTTCAAACTGGTTTTTTATGGTCACGTGACTGTTTTTGACAGGTGTCAATTGGCCTTTACAGTGGTGCAAGCTCAAAATTGCATTATCAACGTCACGTGACGAGTATATTACAATTTTAGCTTTATTAACTATCTAAATTTGATTAAGCAAATTTTCTTATTTCAAACTGGTTTTTTATGATCACGTGTTTTTTGTGTTGCATCAAACCGGTTAATACTAAATAACTCAGAAACGGTGAAAGTGACGAAAAATTTGCAAGAAATCAAAAATGTTCCTAATTACCTCCTTAACTCAGCACTGTACGTTTGCAGGACCGTTTTTGCTTCCAGTATACAGGGTGTGCATAAAAATTATGGTGTTTGACTGTTTTTGGCCACCCTGTACGCAATTTTTCGGATAGAATTTTTTGCTTAGTACGACTGGAAAAGGGAGTTCAAAACGGTTAATTTGAGTGGCTCAACCTCCCTGAACTCCCAGAAATAACCGAGTTACAGGGTGCACAAATTGATGCACAAACATACTTAATTACGTAATTGCCTATTTACATTTACGGTCGTAGGTAAAATGCTTTCTGTAAGTGTAATAAATACTTAATAACAGGTTTAGATATGGTTGAAAATGGTGAGGTTTTGTTTTTTGTTTATCAATCCCAATCCTCTGACCGGTTTCGCCGTATTACGGCTCATCAGAGAGGCTATAGGGCTTGATAACCAAAGAACAAAACCTTCGTTCCAGTATAGTCAACTGGATGCCAGAAATGATAGTTGTGTGCAACATCTGGTGACATCTGTACTCAACTCTATGAGTTAGAACCATTAATTGATCAACCAATCAGATCGGTGTTTACCGAATGATGCGGCATTAATGGTGCTGTTCCTAGATTTTGGAACGCCATCTGTACTTTCTAACTCATAGAGTTGAGTACAGATGTCACCAGATGTTGCACACAACTATCAGGTTTAGATATGTTATAATATAAAAATTGCTATAGTATTTACATAATTTTTGTAGAACATTGCTTATTATTTCAAAAAACTTAAAGGTTTTTGTATATTGTTTCAGAGATCCACCTTACCCAAAAAACCTGTGTTATATTGTCGACATACCTCAGTTACACCAGATTTTGGATCAATTAATGGTAAGTTGTGTTATTTTAATTAGTTTACAATTGTTTATAGGTTAGAGTATACTTGTGGTGGAATAAATGTACCTTTAATTAACATTATGGCGAGATTTTGAGAAACAAAAACACTATAATAATATGGACAATAAAACCAAAAAATAAAAAATACCACAGCATTGTCAACTTATTTAACAGAATATTAAAATTAGAGATAAAACAAATTTTAGTTATCGAAATAATCAAAAATTGATCTGCACAACTGAAAACCGATTCAAACACAGAATTTTAAGAGGAATCCAAATATTATGCAAAAATTGTTACTTTTCCAGTATACAGGGTATACATTGTAGTGGTTTTTTGGGAAAAATATTTTTTTACTCAAACATGATATATGAATTTGTTTCTTTCAGATTTTAAATCGAATCCAGCCCTATCGTTACCAGCCTTAAACGAGTATAGCAGAAAAGCAGTTTCTGATCCACTTTCTTGTCTTTCTTCCGATCAGAGTGCACCAGCTATTTTTGAGTAAGTATCAAATTTTTGTATCAAATCAGATTGTTTGTCTCCAGTAAATACACTGAAGAACAGGAAAGAATTTTAAATTACCGGTAAAGTAAATTAAATTTTACTTTACCAGTAAATTACAAATAATGTGTTTCAGGCAATTCAAATTTTGGCACCGCTTTTCTCCCTGACTGTAGCAGATTTTGTAGTGTTTTTTTAGGTTATTGGATAGGAAATTTAATGAGGATTCCAAAAATGTACTTAAAACAGTAATTTTCTTACTCCAAGTAGGTTTTACAGGCAATTTTGTCCTTGACTGTTTTTTCAAACTGTGTTTCAGACAGTTCAAACTTTGACACCGTTTTCTCTCTGACTGTACCAAATTTTGTAATGTTTTTTTTAGGTTATTGGATAGAAAATTTAATGAGGATTCTAACAATGTGCTTAAAACAATCATTTTCTTTTTACAAGTGGGTTTTACAGGCGATTTTGTACTTGACTGTTCGTTCAAACTGTGTTTCAGGCAGTTCAAATTTTGACACCGCTTTTCTCCCTGACTGTACCAGATTTTGTAGTGTTTTTTTAGGTTATTGGATAGGAAATTTAATGAGGATTCCAAAAATGTGCTTAAAACAGTAATTTTCTTACTACAAGTGGGTTTTACAGGCGATTTTGTCCTTGACTGTTTTTTCAAACTGTGTTTCAGACAGTTCAAATTTTGACACCGTTTTCTCTCTGACTGTACCAAATTTTGTAATGTTTTTTTTAGGTTATTAGATAGGAAATTTAATGAGGATTCTAACAATGTGCTTAAAACAATCATTTTCTTTTTCCAAGTGGGTTTTACAGGCGATTTTATCCTTGACTGTTCGTTCAAACTGTGTTTCAGACAGTTCAAACTTTGACACCGTTTTCTCTCTGACTGTACCAAATTTTGTAATGTTTTTTTTTGGTTATTGGATAGGAAATTTAATGAGGATTCCAAAAATGTGCTTAAAACAGTAATTTTCTTACTCCAAGTGGGTTTTACAGGCGATTTTGTCCTTGACTGTTTTTTCAAACTGTGTTTCAGACAGTTCAAACTTTGACACCGTTTTCTCTCTGACTGTACCAAATTTTGTAATGTTTTTTTAGGTTATTGGATAGGAAATTTAATGAGGATTCCAAAAATGTGCTTAAAACAGTAATTTTCTTACTCCAAGTAGGTTTTACAGGCGATTTTGTCCTTGACTGTTCATTCAAACTGTGTTTCAGACAGTTCAAACTTTGACACCGTTTTCTCTCTGACTGTACCAAATTTTGTAATGTTTTTTTAGGTTATTGGATAGGAAATTTAATGAGGATTCCAAAAATGTGCTTAAAACAGTAATTTTCTTACTCCAAGTGGGTTTTACAGGCGATTTTGTCCTTGACTGTTCGTTCAAACTGTGTTTCAGGCAGTTCAAACTTTGACACCACTTTTCTCTCTGACTGTACCAAATTTTGTAATGTTTTTTTTTTGGTTATTGGATAGTAAATTTAATGAGGATTCGAAAAATGTGCCTAAAACAGTAATTTTGTTACTCCAAGTGGGTTTTACAGGCGATTTTCTCCTTGACTGTTCCTTCAAACTGTGTTTCAGGCAGTTCAAACTTTGACACCGCTTTTCTCTCTGACTGTACCAAATTTTGTATTGTTTTTTTTAGGTTATTGGATAGGAAATTTAATGACGATTCCAAAAATGTACTTAAAACAGTCATTATCTCACTCCAAGTGGGTTTTTCAGGCAATTTTGTCCTACTGACTATCCTTCAAACCGTGTTCAAATTTCAGGCCACAATTTTTAAATATTTGTTGCACCAAACCAGTTTTACTTAAATAACTCAAAAACACTCAAAGTTACAACAAAATTGCAAAAGATCAAAAATGTTTCTAATCAACTCCTTAACCCAACACCATAAGTTTGCAGGACCGTTTTTGCTTACAGTATACAGGGTGTGCATAAAAATTATGATGATTGACTGTTTTTGGCCATTCTGTACGCAATTTTTCAGATTTTTTCAGATTTTTTGCTCACCACCACTGGAAAGAGGAGCTCGAGACGGTTAATTTGAGTGGTTCAACCTCCCTGAACTCCCAAAAATAACCGAGTTACAGGGCGTTCAAATTTTAAACCATAATTTCAACTGATTTCAAAATTGATTGCATCAAACTAGTTTTTTCTAAATATTATAAAAAAGTATTTGCAGTCGTTTTGGTGGATTTTTAAGGCCAAAACATTAAAAAATAGTAAATTTTTTTGAAAAGTGGCTTGACACTGTTTTTCAGTCGTGCGAGTCACTTTTTAAGGTCAAAACGCTAAGAAAAAGTCAAATATAATTAAAAAAACTGATTTAGTCGGCTATTTCCACTTATTCTAGTCCATTTTTATTGTCAAAATTATGGAAAATAGTAACATTTTATGAAAATGAACTTACTGGACCATTTTCAGTCATTCTAGTCAATTTTCAATGTGAAAACCTCGAAAAAACAGTAGAATTTTGTACAAATTGACTTACTAAAACATTTGAAGTATTGTAGTCAATTTTTAAAGGTCAAAACCGTAAAAAACCGTGAAATTTTATGATAAATTACTTACTGAACTATTTTCAATTATTCCAGTCAATTTTCAATGTCAAAACCTTGAAAAACAGTCAAATTTAATAAAAATACACTTAATGGACCATTTCCAGTGATTCTAGTCAATTTTCCAAGCCAAAGCATTGAAAAACAGTCAAATTTAATAAAAATTGACTTGCTAAACTATTTGCAATCATTCTAGTCAATTTTCTATGTCAAAACCTTGAAAAACAGTTAAATTTTATAAAAATTGACTTACTGGACCATTTTCAGTGATTCTAGTCAATTTTCCAGGTAAAAGCGTTAAAAAACAGACAAATTTAATAAAAATTGACTTGCTATACTATTTGCAATCATTCTAGTCAATTTTCAATGTCAAACCCTTGAAAAACAGTTAAATTTTATAAAAATACACTTACTGGACCATTTTCAGTGATTCTAGTCAATTTTCCAGGTAAAAGCGTTAAAAAACAGTGAAATTTTATAAAAATTTACTCCCTAGAAGATTTGCAGTATTGTAGTCAATTTTCAAACTTTAAAATCTTGAAAAAAACGTAAAATTTAATGACAATTTACTTACTGGACCATTTTCAGTGATTCTAGTCAATTTTCCAAGTAAAAGCGTTAAAAAACAGTCAAATTTAATAAAAATTGACTTGCTAAACTATTTGCAATCATTCTAGTCAATTTTCAATGTCAAAACCTTGAAAAACAGTCAAATTTTATAAAAATACACTTACTGGACCATTTCCAGTGATTCTAGTCAATTTTCTAAGTAAAAGCGTTAAAAAACAGTCAAATTTAATAAAAATTGACTTGCTAAACTATTTGCAATCATTCTAGTCAATTTTCAATGTCAAAACCTTGAAAAGCAGTCAAATTTTATAAAAAATGACTTACTGTATCATTTTCAGTCATTCTAGTCAATTTTCCAGGTAAAAGTGTTAAAAAACAGTGAAATTTTATAAAAATTTACTCCCTAGAAGATTTGCAGTATTGTAGTCAATTTTCAAACTTTAAAATCTTGAAAAAAACGTAAAATTTAATGACAATTTACTTACTGGACCATTTCCAGTGATTCTAGTCAATTTTCTAAACTAAAGCATTAAAAAACAGTCTCATTTTCAGTCATTCTAGTCAATTTTCCAGGTAAAAGCGTTAAAAAACTGTCAAATTTTATAAAAATTGACTTGCTAAACTATTTGCAATTATTGTAGTCAATTTTCAATGTCAAAACCTTGATAAACAGTCAAATTTTATAAAAATGTACTCACTGGAACATAAAAATTGACCTACTAAAACATTTGCTGTATTGTAGTCAATTTTAATGTTGTAATAAATTCGCGTTTCTTCTGTTTTGTAGCGGTAGCCGTCATCGGGAGCAGAGTGTGACGTCAGAAGATGGCGGCTTGGACAATGACAGTTTTCGGTCAAATAGCAGCGGCGGCAGCAGTACTGGAAGTGACGTGAAACTGAGACGTCACAATGCGTCCAGACAAAAAATCAGACCTCCTTCTACTTTCCTGGAAGGTAGACGTGATGAAAACATTCGAACGGTATGTAAATGTGCTGTAAAAGTTATATAAACAGTGTTGCCAACTTTCCACCAAAAAAGATGCCAGATTTCACTCAAATTCCCCAGATTTTTTTAAGTTTTTTTTTTAATTTTGTTTTCGTTCTACTACTTCTTTGTACATTGAAAATCCTCTTAAATTACTATTATTACGTCTGCTTTTTTGCTGATCACAAAACGAACAAAATTTTGAAAATATTTGTAGAATAAGTCACAACCAGGAAAGTTCATAAACTTGAAAAAAAATAAATAAATAAAAAAAGTAAAAATAAAATAAATAAAATAATAAAAAAATAATAATAATAAATAATTTCATAAATTTACATAAAATTAGAACTGTATTGCTTTTTTGGGCATCATTCTTTTTTGCTTTTATAGCTTAATGGTGTGGTAATTGACAGTTTGTCAGCATTTTGGCATCCAAATTTAGTAAACTTTACGTTTCATATGACCATGTGAACCAATTTTGCCAGTTGACACGTTTGTATGTCAAAACTGTCAAAATTGTATTGATACTCACGTGACACGTCTCTTACAATTTCAACTTTTGCAACTGTCTATAGATTTGATTTACCAACTTTTCAACGTTTAGACTACATTTTAAAAGCCACGTGATTAATTCTGACAGATGTCAAATGGCCTCAATCGTGCTGTAAGCTCAAAAAATCTAATAATCAAAGTCACGTGACCTGTCTCTTACAATTTAAAGTTTTGCAACTGTCTAAACTTAATTCATCAATGTTTTAACGTTTAAAGTACATTTTAAAAGTCACGTGACTAATTTTGACAGGTGTCAATTAGTCTTTACAGTGTTGCACGTTCAAAATTACATTATCAAAGTCAAGTGGTGTGTCTCTTCCTACAATTTAAGTTTTGACAACTGTCTTAATGTGATTTACTATATTTTTAGCGCTTAAATTACATTTTAAAAGTCACGTGACTAATTTTGACAGGTGTCCACTAGCCTTTACGGTGTTGCCAGCTCAGAATTGCATTGAATTGAATCTACATTAATTATTGTTCATTTAAAGCCCTCCAATGGCTATCTGTTCGCGGACGACACAACCGTTATGTCTAGCGGGGCTACACTCTCGGAGCTGTTGTTTCGTTCTGGGGAGGTTCAAACCAGAGTCGAGTCTTGGTTTTCTAATAATAAATTAGTCTTAAATCACACTCAAGAGTTGATTCTTTCTACTTCGGACAACGTGTCCTTCGGACAAGGGTAATACCGTCTCATTGATGATCGTTTGAGCTGGAAGGCGCATGTTGACTGCCTTTCCAATAAACTCTTCATATTTATGTTACATCTGAGAGAGACACAATTAGAAGTAAAAGTCCTAAGAAGTGCTTATTTTGCATTGTTCCACTCGAAAATCCGGTATGGTATAGCAGTTTGGGGTGGCTCTGCTCATTCTGTTCGAATCTTCCTGCTCCAAAAGAGAGCTATCCGAATCATGTTGAGGCTTAGAGATTGTTATAGACAGCATTTTAAGGATTTGCTTAACATTTCCATTGGCATTTAAGTAGGGGACTTCAAGTCTCTGCTAACAATTGTCCTAATTTACGATATTACAATAAGCTTCCTTATTGCATCAGGACAATGGAGGGTTGTGCTTTTGAGAGGGCGGTCAAGCAGGTTCTTCTCTTCGGAGGAGGAATATTTTAATTATTCCTTTTTCAAAAGTGAGCGTCAGTTTTGTATGTTATTTCATATTTGTATGTGCATGTATAAGTTTTATCCGTAAGTGTACTGTAACTGGCGTAGGACCAAATTTTTCATTTTTTGACCATAGCTCAGTCACACCCTGTACACTCGGATCCGTGACAACTTTCACAAAGATCTTTAAGGTCATCAGAAAGAGGAAGAAAATCCCTTTTAATCCTTAAAAAGTCTATTAAAATCGAGTGAAAAACATTTTTTATTATACTTAACAGAAAATACTACATTTTCAACTGTTTATAAAATACAGTAAACATGACATTTTCGGAACAGCGCACGGAAATTTTTTCCCGATCCCTCTTTCCGTGCGCTTAATAATAAACATAGATATCCATGATACTAGATATCCTATGGCAACCCGAAGAAAAAAAAGAAACGAGTAATGTGTCTATACACCGCCCTCTGTACAAGAAAGCCTAGAATGTCACTTTTAATGGCGGCGTTAGCGGTTTTCGTTTTGTACACAAACCTATGCAGATGCAGTAGAAAATATGTTTTTTTTTATTTTTTCGTGTAGTTGATTAGAAGTTGTGAGTGAAAAATCAAAGAACGCTTCATTCCTGATCCAGATATGTATAGTTATGGTTTTTTATACCCAATAAAGTCCAGCCAAAGCAAGTTTGGTTAGAACCCTTTGTCCTGGAAAGTACAACAAACTAATGTGAAAACTGCTCAATCAAAGAAAATTTGGAAATCCTTGAAGCTAGGTAAGCAAAACTGGTAAATGGGTTTTATATTATTACCAAGACCTTTCTTTTAAAATGTAAATGTGCCAATGGAACTTCTAAAAGCTGTCCTGTTTCTTCCTTTTAAACCTTTGTTGCTCTCAAAATGCAGGCGGCCTCAAAATGTAACTCACATATCTATGTATGTAAGAGGCAATAAGTTTACTGAATGAGAAGGCATATTGTACTGACCACTGAGTATTGTGTTGGAGTAAAATCATTCCACTTCAAAGCTTTCAACCACTGTTGGGTTCGAGCAGGGTCTTTTGGAAAGTAAAAGACTGACACTTTTGGGCCTTTTACTAAATTGCTTTTACAATTTGGCAAACAACAAGTGGACGGCATATTGTAGAGGCAATAGAATTTAAGTTAAAAAACCAACAACAAATTATAGAACAATGAAGGAACAATAACAATAGTGATAACACAATAAAATGAACACAAACTACACTTTCACTAGAACAATAAACATATAAACAACAATATACAGGGTGGACCATAAGTAATGGGACATAGAGCTACAGCATATTCCTGACATCAAAATAATACGATTTAGCTGAATTGTCCTATACCGAAAATTAATATTAAGAAAGATACAGGGTGTGAAAGTTGAAATTTTATTTTTGTTTTTTTATCATATCTTCACGGTCGTTTGATATAAATTACTGAAAGTTGGTATAAAGGGGTTTTGGCAGGCGGGAAATACGATGCTTTCATTTGTTTTGTAGTAGCTGATAAGGGGCGCTAGCTGCAACCATATCCGTTCCTTCAAGAGACTCTAACTTTTTTTTACGGAACTGAAACGACCATATGCTCTCAAAACATGATTCTACGATGTTTTCTATGTAAAAAAGGTATACTTGTTGTAAGTCTTAAAAGTTGACTGTTTTCGAGTTATTTAATGTTTTATTATTGCATGCATTGTCGTATGTTAATACGATATGTGCTGTATACCCTTAAGTTACACACATAACAGTTTCTGTATGTAAATTTGACCGTTTAAAAAATGTTTGTAAACTTTAAAATAAAGCTAGTTGTTATGAACGCCCTTTTTGTTTTTGTATCAAATCCTACTTAGAATTTAAAAAAAAATAGTAATTAAAATCTGCTGTACATGTAAATGCATGCAATAATAAAAGATTAAATAACTCGAAAACGGTCGACTTTTAAGACTTACAACAAGTATACCTTTTTTACGTAGAAAACATCTTAGAATCATATTTTGAAGTCCGTTTCACCGCCGTTTCAGTTCCGTAAAAAAAAGTTTGAGCCTCTTGAAGGGACGGAGATGGTTACCGCTAGCGCCCCCTATCAGCTACTACAAAACAAATGAAAGCATCGTATTTTACGCCTGCTAAAACCCCTTTATACCAACTTTCAGTAATTTATATCAAAAGACCGTGAAGATATGACAAAAAAGCTAAAATAAAATTTCAACTTTCACACCCTGTATCTTTCTTAATATTAACTTTCGGTATAGGACAATTCAGCTAAATCGTATTATTTTGATGTCAGGAATATGCTGTAGCTCTATGTCCCATTACTTATGGTCCACCCTGTATAATAGCAAACAAAAATTACTTGGGCAAGTAATCCCAAGTCTTGACTTTAAACCTTAAAAATTGATTTAATCATGGAAAAACTCAATTTCCACAATACAAACAAATGCAAACTGTCAACCACTATTTCGGCCATATTGGAATTTTTGGCATTCACCTTCTTGGCTTTCTTGTACAGAAGGCGGTGATTTATTACATTTTGCAAAAATGAATTCAGATTGTGAAGAAAATCGGGATATTCCCGAAAATATCTTACAACGAGCGGTAGAAGTGAGTGCAGATTTATTACGAGTGAAATCCAGGTTGAGATATGAACAAGAATATAACAGTTTTACCGAATGGCGGACTCAGAAACGAATCAAAATTGTGAGTGACGATATTCTTTTAGTATATTTTTCTGAAAAGAGTCGATTCTCTATGTTAAAGAGTTGTTTGGCAATAAAAGAAAATACTCACCATCAATATCCAAAAACGATTGCTTTTTTGAAACGACAAACTGTAGGATATATACCAAAGAAATCCAAGATTCTTACAGCAGAACAAGTAACCAAATTTTTATGTGAAACTTCAGATGGAGAATATCAACTAGCAAAAGTAATTTTAGTGTTTGGCATCTTCGGTGCATGCCGCAGAGATGATTTAATACGTTTGAGTTTAGATGATGTGGAAGATAATGGGCGTTTCCTTGTCGTGTTCTGACGAGATGGAAAAACTCACAGGTCAAGAAGTTTTACCATTACCAATGAAAATTGCAAATTCGATCCCTGTACAATTTACCGTAAATACGCAGATCTCCGCCCTAAACATATGGAGAGTAGAAGATTATTTGTTGCATACCGAAACCAAAGATGTTACGCTCAACATGTTGGGTGCCATACTATCAGTGGTATTCCAAAACTTGTTGCAAAATACCTAAAACTAAAAAATCCCGAAGAATATACCGGACATGGGCTAAGGCGCTCTTCGGCAACCATGTTGGTGGAAAACGGCGGTTATTTGCTCACTTTGAAAAGACACGGAGGATGGCTTTCCTCCAATGTAGCAGAAGGATATATAGAAGAGTCCATACAAAGAAAAATTGAAGTATCACGGAAGTTGTTTAGCCCTTGTAACTTGGAAACTACAACATCTGTAACAGTCAATCAAGAGAACCAAAGCACACACGAACACTCCGCTTCAACATCTTTAGCAGAGTCTTTAGTTCAACAAAAAGAAATGCAAAAGGAATTGAGCTTCAACAATAATACGAATTGTACAATAAATATTACTATTAATAATAACGGTTATGTCCAAAATTAATTTTCTTAGAATTACCTACTTGTATTTTTTTTGTTAATTTGAGTTGTATGTACTTACATTTTTACTGTTTTAAAAATAAAAATAAATATTCCCGATTTTCTTAATAATTTTTTGCGATATTTTTTGTTTATGTTGATTTCAGGTACCTAAGTATAATAAAAAATATCGTTCATTACTCGTCCAGAAATGGATTTTCCGTTCTTGCATGACTTCCCACGGAAAAATCCTCATTTCTGTACTGGTAATGAAATATACTATTGCTGTCCCATTCTGTTTGACGAGCAGTTTAGTTGAGAGAAACCTCCACATAAGCATTACTCAAGCAAGCTAATAGAGGTCCAGCTAGAGTGAGTTTAATCAATGCTTGCGGTTAAATTCCAAAGATCTAATTATTGTGCTGTTGCAATGCTTTCATTGAAACGTTAATTAGAGTTGACAAGTCGAATGCGGTATGTTATTACCCCTGATTTAATGCGTTTTGAACGTTCAATTTGGTTAAAATCGACATAGTACGGTCACAATATTTATTATTAAAGTCAATTCAAGTGCAGAGTGTTTGCGAAAATGCAAAATGTTTAGATAATTTGCAGCAAAACACACGAAAACCAAAAAATGTGTGGTTATTTAAGTATCTAACGAACAGGGATGTTCCAGAAAGAATTTAATTAAAAACTAAATGTGATCGCGTTTACCCAGTTCTAAGTGGGTGTAATTCTAAATTACTGAGTGCAGAAAGTTATTCTGAACATTTTTGCTCTCTTATAAGATTTCCGTAACTCTAACCGTTTCTGAGATATTCGACTTTTTTTTCAAATTGCTTCAAAGTTTTAAAAAATTTCGTTTTTTCGTCATTTTTGGGGTATGCACGACTGAAGAAATCTCAAAATATTTTCCTTAAACTCTTCTTTCATCTTGTGCTAACCGTAACACGATCGAATATATACAGTGTCTTCAAAAAAACAAAAAAGAAAAACCGTTAAATTTGAATTAAACGTTCTGCCAGTTGTGACTGCGTTTACCTGGTCCTAAGTGACAGTAAACCTAGTCTATTCAGTGGAGAAAGTTATTCTGAACATTTTTGGTCTCTTGTAAGATTTCCGTAACTCTAACCGTTTCTGAGATATTCGACTTTCTTTTTTCATCTTTTTTGAAATTATTTCAAATTTTTTGAAATTTCTGTATCTAGGGTATTTTTTGTATTTTAGAGATCACGAAAAACTCCAAATGTTTGTCCTTTTTTGCGCTTTAATCTCGTGCTAACCGCAACACGATCGAATATATACGGGGTGTTCAAAAAATAAAAAGAAAAACCGTTAAATTTGAATTAAACATTCTGCCAGTTGTAACTGCGTTTACCTGGTCCTAAGTGACAGTAAACCTAGTCTATTAGGTGGAGAAAGTTATTCTGAGCATTTTTGGTCTCTTATAAGATTTCCGTAACTGTAACCGTTTCTGAGATATTCGACTTCCTTTTTTATTTTTTTTTGGAATTTCTTCAAGTTTTTTGAAATTTCTGTATCTCGGGTATTTTTTGTATTTTAGAGACCGCTAAAAACTCCAAATGTTTGTCCTTTTTTGCGCTTTAACCTTGTGCTAACAGCAACACGATCGAATATATACAGGGTGTTCAAAAAATAAAAAGAAAAACCGTTAAATTTGAATTAAACGTTCTGCCAGTTGTGACTGCGTTTACCTGGTCCTAAGTGACAGTAAACCTAGTCTATTAAGTGGAGAAAGTTATTCTGAACATTTTTGGTCTCTTGTAAGATTTCCGTAACTCTAACCGTTTCTGAGATATTCGACTTTCTTTTTTCATTTTTTTTGGAATTTCTTCAAGTTTTTTGAAATTTCTGTATCTCGGGTATTTTTTTATTTTAGAGACTGCAAAAAACTCTAAATGTTTGTCCTTTTTTGCGCTTTCACCTCGTGCTAACCGCAACACGATCGAATATATACAGAGTGTTCAAAAAAACAAAAAAGAAAAACCGTTAAATTTGAATTAAACGTTCTGCCAGTTGTGACTGCGTTTACCTGGTCCTAAGTGACAGTAAACCTAGTTTATTAAGTGGAGAAAGTTATTCTGAACATTTTTGCTCTCTTATAAGATTTCCGTAACTCTAACCGTTTCTGAGATATTCGACTTTTTTTTCAAATTGCTTCAAAGTTTTAAAAAATTTCGTTTTTTCGTCATTTTTGGGGTATGCACGACTGAAGAAATCTCAAAATATTTTCCTTAAACTCTTCTTTCATCTTGTGCTAACCGTAACACGATCGAATATATACAGTGTCTTCAAAAAAACAAAAAAGAAAAACCGTTAAATTTGAATTAAACGTTCTGCCAGTTGTGACTGCGTTTACCTGGTCCTAAGTGACAGCAAACCTAGTCTATTAAGTGGAGAAAGTTATTCTGAACATTTTTGGTCTCTTGTAAGATTTCCGTAACTCTAACCGTTTCTGAGATATTCGACTTTCTTTTTTCATCTTTTTTGGAATTGCTTCAAATTTTTGAAATTTCTGTATCTCGGGTATTTTTTTATTTTAGAGACGGCAAAAAACTCTAAATGTTTGTCCTTTTTTGCGCTTTCACCTCGTGCTAACCGCAACACGATCGAATATATACAGTGTCTTCAAAAAAACAAAAAAGAAAAACCGTTAAATTTGAATTATATATTCTGCCAGTTGTGACTGCGTTTACCTGGTCCTAAGTGACAGTAAACCTAGTCTATTCAGTGGAGAAAGTTATTCTGAACATTTTTGGTCTCTTGTAAGATTTCCGTAACTCTAACCGTTTCTGAGATATTCGACTTTCTTTTTTCATCTTTTTTGAAATTATTTCAAATTTTTTGAAATTTCTGTATCTCGGGTATTTTTTGTATTTTAGAGATCACGAAAAACTCCAAATGTTTGTCCTTTTTTGCGCTTTAACCTCGTGCTAACCGCAACACGATCGAATATATACGGGGTGTTCAAAAAATAAAATGAAAAACCGTTAAATTTGAATTAAACATTCTGCCAGTTGTAACTGCGTTTACCTGGTCCTAAGTGACAGTAAACCTAGTCTATTAGGTGGAGAAAGTTATTCTGAGCATTTTTGGTCTCTTATAAGATTTCCGTAACTGTAACCGTTTCTGAGATAATCGACTTTTTTTCGAATTGCTTCAAAGTTTTGAAAATTTAGTTTTTTCGCCATTTTTGGGGTATGCACGACTGAAGAAATCTCAAAATATTTGCCTTAAACTCTTCTTTCATCTTGTGCTAACCGTAACACGATCGAATATATACAGAGTCTTCAAAAAAACAAAAAAGAAAAACCGTTAAATTTGAATTAAACGTTCTGCCAGTTGTGACTGCGTTTACCTGGTCCTAAGTGACAGCAAACCTAGTCTATTAAGTGGAGAAAGTTATTCTGAACATTTTTGGTCTCTTGTAAGATTTCCGTAACTCTAACCGTTTCTGAGATATTCGACTTTCTTTTTTCATCTTTTTTGGAATTGCTTCAAATTTTTGAAATTTCTGTATCTCGGGTATTTTTTTATTTTAGAGACGGCAAAAAACTCTAAATGTTTGTCCTTTTTTGCGCTTTCACCTCGTGCTAACCGCAACACGATCGAATATATACAGTGTCTTCAAAAAAACAAAAAAGAAAAACCGTTAAATTTGAATTATATATTCTGCCAGTTGTGACTGCGTTTACCTGGTCCTAAGTGACAGTAAACCTAGTCTATTCAGTGGAGAAAGTTATTCTGAACATTTTTGGTCTCTTATAAGATTTCCGTAACTTTAACCGTTTCTGAGATATTCGACTTTCTTTTTTCATCTTTTTTGAAATTGTTTCAATTTTTTTGAAATTTCTGTATCTCGGGTATTTTTTTATTTTAGAGACTGCAAAAAACTCTAAATGTTTGTCCTTTTTTGCGCTTTTACCTCGTGCTAACCGCAACACGATCGAATATATACAGGGTGTTCAAAAAATCAAAAAAGAAAAACCGTTAAATTTGAATTAAACGTTCTGCCAGTTGTGACTTCGTTTACCTGGTCCTAAGTGACCGTAAAAGTCTATTAAGTGGAGAAAGTTATTCTGAACATTTTTGCTCTCTTATAAGATTTCCGTAACTCTAACCGTTTCTGAGATATTCGACTTTTTTTTCAAATTGCTTCAAAGTTTTAAAAAATTTCGTTTTTTCGCCATTTTTGGGGTACGCACGACTGAAGAAATCTCAAAATATTTGCCTTAAACTCTTCTTTCAACTTGTGCTAACCGCAACACGATCGAATATATACAGGGTGTTCAAAAAAACAAAAAGAAAAACCGTTAAATTTGAATTAAACGTTCTGCCAGTTGTGACTGCGTTTACCTGGTCCTAAGTGACAGTAAACCTAGTCTATTAAGTGGAGAAAGTTATTCTGAACATTTTTGGTCTCTTATAAGATTTCCGTAACTTTAACCGTTTCTGAGATATTCGACTTTCTTTTTTCATCTTTTTTGGAATTGCTTCAAAATTTTGAAATTCCTGTATCTCGGGTATTTTTTTTTATTTTAGAGACGGCAAAACACTCCAAATGTTTGTCTCTTTTTGCGCTTTCACCTCGTGCTAACCGCAACACAATCGAATATATACAGGGTGTTCAAAAAATCAAAGAAGAATAACCGTTAAATTTGAATTAAGCGTTCTGCCAGTTGTGACTGCGTTTACCTGGTCCTAAGTGACAGTAAACCTAGTTTATTAAGTGGAGAAAGTTATTCTGAACATTTTTGGTCTCTTATAAGATTTCTGTAACTCTAACCGTTTCTGAGATATTCGACTTTTTTTCAAATTGCTTCAAAGTTTTGAAAATTTCGTTGTTTGCCAGTTTTGGGGTATACACGACTGAAGAAATCTCAAAATATTTGCCTTAAACTCTTCTTTCATCTTGTGCTAACCGTAACACGATTGAATATATACAGGGTGTTCAAAAAATCAAAAAGAAAAACCGTTAAATTTGAATGAAACGTTCTGCCAGTTGTAACTGCGTTTACCTGGTCCTAAGTGACAGTAAACCTAGTCTATTAAATGGAGAAAGTTATTCTGAACATTTTTGGTCTCTTGTAATATTTCCGTAACTCTAACCGTTTCTGAGATATTCGACATTTTTTTCGAAATTGCTTCAAATTTTCGAAATTTCTGTATCTCGAGTATTTTTTTTATTTTAGAGACGGCAAAAAACTCTAAATGTTTGTCTCTTTTTGCACTTTCACCTCGTGCTAACCGCAACACGATCGAATATATACAGAGTGTTCAAAAAATCAAAAAAGAAAAACCGTTAAATTTGAATTAAACGTTCTGCCAGTTGTGACTGAGTTTACCTGGTCCTAAGTGACAGTAAAACTAGTCTATTAAGTGGAGAAAGTTATTCTGAACATTTTTGGTCTCTTGAAAGATTTCCGTAACTCTAACCGTTTCTGAGATATTCGACTTTTTATTCAAATTGCTTCAAAGTTTTAAAAATTTCGTTTTTTCACCATTTTTGGGGTATGCCCGACAGTAAAAACCTCAAAATATTTGTCTTAAACTCCTCTTTCATCTTGTGCTAACCGTAAAACGATCGAATATATACAGGGTGTTCAAAAAACAAAAAGAAAAACCGTTAAATTTTAATTAAACGTTCTGCCAGTTGTAACTGCGTTTAACTGGTCCTAAGTGACAGTAAACCTAATCTATTAAGTGGAGAAAGTTATTCTGAACATTTTTGGTCTCTTGTAAGATTTCCGTAACTTTAACCGTTTCTGAGATATTCGACTTTCTTTTTTCCTCTTTTTTGAAATTGTTTCAATTTTTTTGAAATTTCTGTATCTCGGGTATTTTTTTATTTTAGAGACTGCAAAAAACTCTAAATGTTTTTCCTTTTTTGCGCTTTCACCTCGTGCTAACCGCAACACGATCGAATATATACAGAGTGTTCAAAAAAACAAAAAAGAAAAACCGTTAAATTTGAATTAAACGTTCTGCCAGTTGTGACTGCGTTTACCTGGTCCTAAGTGACAGTATATTATACTATTAAGTGGAGAAAGTTATTCTGAACATTTTTGCTCTCTTGTAAGATTTCCGTAACTCTAACCGTTTCTGAGATATTCGACTTTTTTTTCAAATTGCTTCAAAGTTTTAAAAAATTTCGTTTTTTCGTCATTTTTGGGGTATGCACGACTGAAGAAATCTCAAAATATTTTCCTTAAACTCTTCTTTCATCTTGTGCTAACCGTAACACGATCGAATATATACAGTGTCTTCAAAAAAACAAAAAATAAAAACCGTTAAATTTGAATTAAACGTTCTGCCAGTTGTGACTGCGTTTACCTGGTCCTAAGTGACAGCAAACCTAGTCTATTAAGTGGAGAAAGTTATTCTGAACATTTTTGGTCTCTTGTAAGATTTATGTAACTTTAACCATTTCTGAGATATTCGACTTTTTTTTTTCATTTTTTTTGGAATTTCTTCAAGTTTTTTGAAATTTCTGTATCTCGGGTATTTTTTGTATTTTAGAGATCGCGAAAAACTCCAAATGTTTGTCCTTTTTTGCGATTTAACCTCGTGCTTACCGCAACACGATCGAATATATACAGGGTGTTCAAAAAATAAAAAGAAAAACCGTTAAATTTGAATTAAAGGTTCTACCAGTTGTGACTGCGTTTACCTGGTCCTAAGTGACAGTAAACCTAATCTGTTAAGTGAAGAAAATTATTCTGAACATTTTTGGTCTTATATAAGATTTCCGTAACTCTAACCGTTTCTGAGATATTCGACTTTATTTTTTCATCTTTTTTGGAATTGCTTCAAAATTTTGAAATTTCTGTATCTCGGGTATTTTTTTTATTTTAGAGACGGTAAAAAACTCTAAATGTTTGTCCTTTTTTGCGCTTTCACCTCGTGCTAACCGCAACACGATCGAATATATACAGAGTGTTCAAAAAAACAAAAAGAAAAACCGTTAAATTTGAATTAAACGTTCTGCCAGTTGTGACTGCGTTTACCTGGTCCTAAGTGACAGCAAACCTAGTCTATTAAGTGGAGAAAGTTATTCTGAACATTTTTGGTCTCTTGTAAGATTTCCGTAACTCTAACCGTTTCTGAGATATTCGACTTTCTTTTTTCATCTTTTTTGAAATTATTTCAAATTTTTTGAAATTTCTGTATCTCGGGTATTTTTTGTATTTTAGAGACTGCAAAAAACTCTAAATGTTTTTCCTTTTTTGCGCTTTCACCTCGTGCTAACCGCAACATGATCGAATATATACAGAGTGTTCAAAAAAACAAAAAAGAAAAACCGTTAAATTTGAATTAAACGTTCTGCCAGTTGTAACTGCGTTTACCTGGTCCTAAGTGACAGTAAACCTAATCTATTAAGTGGAGAAAGTTATTCTGAACATTTTTGGTCTCTTGTAAGATTTCCGTAACTTTAACCGTTTCTGAGATAATCGACTTTTTTTCGAATTGCTTCAAAGTTTTGAAAATTTAGTTTTTTCGCCATTTTTGGGGTATGCACGACTGAAGAAATCTCAAAATATTTGCCTTAAACTCTTCTTTCATCTTGTGCTAACCGTAACACGATCGAATATATACAGAGTCTTCAAAAAATCAAAAAAGAAAAACCGTTAAATTTGAATTAAACGTTCTGCCAGTTGTGACTGAGTTTACCTGGTCCTAAGTGACAGTAGAACTAGTCTATTAAGTGGAGAAAGTTATTCTGAACATTTTTGGTCTCTTGAAAGATTTCCGTAACTCTAACCGTTTCTAAGATATTCGACTTTTTTTTCAAATTGCTTCAAAGTTTTGAAAATTTCGTTTTTTTTGCCATTTTTGGGGTACGCACGACTGAAGAAATCTCAAAATATTTGCCTTAAACTCTTCTTTCAACTTGTGCTAACCGCAACACGATCGAATATATACAGGGTGTTCAAAAAAACAAAAAGAAAAACCGTTAAATTTGAATTAAACGTTCTGCCAGTTGTGACTGCGTTTACCTGGTCCTAAGTGACAGTAAACCTAGTCTATTAAGTGGAGAAAGTTATTCTGAACATTTTTGGTCTCTTATAAGATTTCCGTAACTTTAACCGTTTCTGAGATATTCGACTTTCTTTTTTCATCTTTTTTGAAATTGTTTCAATTTTTTTGAAATTTCTGTATCTCGGGTATTTTTTTATTTTAGAGACTGCAAAAAACTCTAAATGTTTGTCTTTTTTTGCGCTTTCACCTCGTGCTAACCGCAACACGATCGAATATATACAGGGTGTTCAAAAAATCAAAAAAGAAAAACCGTTAAATTTGAATTGAACGTTCGGCCAGTTGTGACTGCGTTTACCTGGTTCTAAGTGACAGTAAACCTAGTTTATTAAGTGGAGAAAGTTATTCTGAACATTTTTGGTCTCCTATAAGATTTCTGTAACTCTAACCGTTTCTGAGATATTCGACTTTTTTTTAAAATTGCGTCAAAGTTTTGAAAATTTCGTTTTTCCGCCATTTTTGGGGTATGCACGACTGTAAAAACCTCAAAATATTTGTCTTAAACTCCTCTTTCATCTTGTGCTAACCGCAAAACGATCGAATATATACAGGGTGTTCAAAAAATGAAAAAGAAAAACCGTTAAATTTGAATTAAACGTTCTGCCAGTTGTGACTGCGTTTACCTGGTCCTAAGTGACAGTAAACCTAGACTACTATAAAAACTGGAAAACTTTGGCAAATAGGTATATCATAATATTTATTTCTCAAATGGGGAGTGAGATAGGCCTTAAGGCCCTTTTCGCCGTTTCCCCTCAAACCTTCCACACCTTACCACCCCTGACCTACGCCACCCAGATGTTCCATCTCCCTGACGAAGCCAAGAATCTGTTCCCACTCCAAGGAAGACAGTTCCCTGCAGGAGGGTGTGGAAGCCCCAAGAAAGCGCCTCCTGATAGACGACCAGCGATGTCAGACTCCTAATAGCTGATATGATGTTTCCTCCACCGTTCCACATTGTGAACAAACAAGGCTATTCACCAATTCCTAGCAGATGCAAAATGTCAGGGACTCCTTGACATCAACCATTTGGAGTTTTCCTTGGCTGCACCCTTCCACCTGTGACTCTCCCGCAAACCCCATATGTGCCGGAATCCACACTAGGTTTACCTGCTTCTGCTCTGCCGCTTTGTTCAGGGCATCCCAGCGTCCCTGAATCAGTCTGTCGTCCATCCTGGCACTACAAAGTGCCTTTAAGACTGTCGGAGTAGATCTCGATTACTCCCTCTTGTCCTTCTGTAACTTCCTTGCTTGTGGCGACCTCGAGGATTGTAAACGATTCCGCCTGAAAGCTGGTTGTTTACGCCACCAGCGAAAAATATGCCCCCTTGTTGGTGTCTTGTCGGGACATTCCCGCCCCAGACTATCCCGTATTGGGAGACTTTGAGCCGTCGGTGTACCAGCTTTGCACTTCTTCTCGAGAAGTCACTGACCTACTATCCCAACTATCCCTGGTTGGGATTTCTACCTTAAACTTCATTTCGAACCTAAGTCTTACGTCAGGTGCGACCACCTTTCCCCCAGGATGCATAGCGGCCGCTATACTTGTATGTCCTTGACGCAGGTAGTTGTCACGCCTTTTAGAGCCGCATTCCATCCTCTACAGCGGCCTCTCTGCGTATCCACAGAGGAAAGAACAGAAGAACGTTTAATGCGAGACTCGGTGTCGTCCGCATTGCGCCGGTTATTGCCAGACAGGCTAGTCTTTGCAAACCAGCCAGGTTTTGGGATACGAAGGCCTTCTCCACCGCCCAACACCAGCCGAAGGAGCGTTATAACGGCCGTGTATAACCACCTCATAACGTGTGGTTTTAGGCCCCAGTTTTCTTCCCAGCCCCCTGCGCAAATGCCACATAGTAACAGCCTTTTGTATGACTTTGTCCTCTCCCACAAGTCTAAGAGGTTTTCCGTACAAGACTGCCGGCCTATAATCCTTAACTTGCCTTCTCTTTGTAAAGAGCATCATCTCCGTTTTGCTAGGATTAACTGAAATCCGGCATCGGTGCATCATCTCTCCAGGAATTTCCCTTGAGATGAGAAATAGGGCGTCGTCCGCATAGAAGACCTCGATCTCCAGCCGTTCCTTTCAAATGCCCTCTCCACATCAAAGAAGAGGACCAATTTGACCTCCTTGTCTTGTAATCCCTGTTCAGCTTTTTGCACCAGAGCATGGAGAGCCGTATCTGTCGACCTTCCTTTCCTGTACGCATGCTGGTTACTATGCAGCGGTGTCCTGATGAGGACTTTCTCTGTTAGCTACCTGTTTATCATCCTTTCCAGCGTTTTCATGAGGAACGACGTTAAACTGAACTGAACGTGAATGATTTGGGCTTAGTGTAGTCCCTTTTACCAGGTTTTGGTATAAAGACCACTTTCGCTGACCGCCAATCATTTGGGACATTGCCACGCTGGCCCTGAAGATCTTCCTGAAAAACGGGAGTAAGATCTCTAGGCCCGACTGTAGCATCATTGGAATTATCCAGTCTGGACCTGCGGCTTTATATGAACAGAATTGAATCCTGAATCCCATCCATTAGGGCAGGAAGGTGTTTGGGGCTAGGAGAAGTCGCAAAGTCTCCTTTTCCGTTTCCGTCCAAGTGCCGTCCCCATTTTTTAGAGTTTCTATCTCATTATTAGAATCTTTTGCAAACCGAGCTGAATCTGACAGGGATTCAACCTCACCGCAGAATTTCCGTCAGCTTTGAGGTAAAGTTCTCCAGTTTTCGTTGCGATTACCCTTTGGTGGCTCGGTGGAAAGCCCTCCTAGCATCATTTCTCATACTCTGAAGAACCTTAGTCCACCAGTAGAAGTACCAACCGCCTTGAGTTCGCACGATTTGTAGAAGCCTGATATCCTATCATCGTTTATTCTTTGTACCTCAAGTTCCAGCTCTCTGGAGGTTATGTTTCCTTCAAAGAACTCCAGGGACTGGCTAAGGTGGTCTCTGTATTGAGACCAAGCAGCTTTCTTCGGGTTCCTCTTTTTAGGTATGATGAAGTTAGGAAATTGTTATTCCAAAAATTACGGTGATTTACATTATTTTATACTAATAACTATTCAAATACATCCAGTAAATGAAACTACTACTTGCAAATCATTGAATTCATTTTGTTTAAATGGCCAAGTTTTATTTCCAGCAAAACCAGCTTTTGCTTGGTCGAACTTTAGATTAATGATCCTCTTTACATTTCCTGTTAAAAGCGTGGAAAGAATATAACAAGACTACACAGGAAGCTAATAAATAAAACCCCAAGTGGTTTTTGTTTTGCTTATTGTTTGCCTGAATAATATATCATTCTGAAGGAGAAAATATGCAAAACGTTTTTAAATTAGTCCCTAACAGTGTAAATTACAATTACTTCAAGTTAAACGACTGTCGGTAGTATTTAAGTATAATGGAAACTTTAACTAAATTCAATTTCAATCTGATAACCTAAAAAAAACAATAAAATACGGTACTGTCCGGGAGTAGAGTGTTGTCAAAGTTTAAACTGTAAAAATGTCTGTTGAATGAACAGTCTGCGATAAAATCGACTGTAAAACCCACTTTTAGTGACCGGATCACAATTTTAAGCACATTTTTTGAATCCTCATTAAATTTTCTATCTGATAACTTAAAAAAACAATAAAATACGGTACTGTCCGGGAGTAGAATGCTGTCAAAGTTTAAACTGTAAAAATGACTGTCGAAAGAACAGTCTGCGACAAAATCGACCGTAAAACCCACTTGTAGTAACCTGATCACATTTTTAAGCACATTTTTGAAATCCTGATTAAATTTCCTATCTGATAACCTAAAAAAAACTGTAAAATACGGTACTGTCTGGGAGTAGAATGCTGTCAAAGTTTAAACTGTAAAAATGACTGTTGAAAGAACAGTCTGCGACAAAATCGACCGTAATACCCACTTCTAGTGACCGGATCACAAATTTAAGCACATTTTTTGAATCCTCATTAAATTTTCTATCCGATAACCTCAAAAAACACTTAAAAATTCGATAAACTCCCGGAGAAAAGTCCTATCAAAGTTTAAACTGTACAAATGACGATTAAAAGGACAGTTTGCGATAAGATCGTTCGTAAAACCCACTTGTGGTGACCGGATCACATTTTTAAGCACATTTTTGAAATCCTGATTAAATTTCCTATCTGATAACCTAAAAAAAACTGTAAAATACTGTACTGTCTGGGAGTAGAGTGCTGTCAAAGTTTAAACTGTAAAAATGTCTGTTGAAAGAACAGTCTGCGACAAAATCGACCGTAAAACCCACTTGTAGTGGCCGGATCACAAATTTAAGCACATTTTTTGAATCCTCATTAAATTTCCTATCTGATAACCTAAAAAAAACAGTAAAATTTGGAACAGTCTAAAAGTAAAACGCTGTCAAAATTTAAACTGTAAAACTGTCTGTTGAAAGAACAGTCTGCGACAAAATCGACCGTAAAATCCACTTGTAGTGGCCGGATCACAATTTTAAGCACATTTTTTGAATCCTCATTAAATTTTCTATCCGATATCCTCAAAAAACACTTAAAAATTCGATACAGTCCCGGAGAAAAGTCCTGTCAAAGTTTAAACTGTACAAATGACGAGTAAAAGGACAGTCTGCGATAAGATCGTTCGTAAAACCCACTTGTGGTGACCGGATCACAATTTTAAGCACATTTTTGAAATCCTCATTAAATTTCCTATCTGATAACTTAAACAAAACTGTAAAATACGGTACTGTCTGGGAGTAGAGTGCTGTCAAAGTTTAAACTGTAAAAATGTCTGTTGAAAGAACAGTCTGCGACAAAATCGACCGTAAAACCCACTTGTAGTGACCGGATCACAATTTTAAGCACATTTTTGAAATCCTCATTAAATTTCCTATCTGATAACCTAAAAAAAAACAGTAAAATTCGGAACTGTCTAAAAGTAAAACGCTGTCAAAGTTTAAACTGTAAAAATGCCTGTTGAAAGAACAGTCTGCGACAAAATCGACCGTAAAACCCATTTGTAGTAACCGGATCACATTTTTAAGCACATTTTTTGAATCCTTATTAAATTTTCTATCCGATAACCTCAAAAAACACTTAAAAATTCGTTACAGTCCCGGAGAAAAGTCCTGTCAAAGTTTAAACTGTACAAATGACGATTAAAAGGACAGTCTGCGATAAGATCGTTCGTAAAACCCACTTGTGGTGACCGGATCACATTTTTAAGCACATTTTTGAAATCCTCATTAAATTTCCTATCTGATAACCTAAAAAAAACAGTAAAATACGGTACTGTCTGGGAGTAGGAGTGTTGTCAAAGTTTAAACTGTAAAAATGTCTGTTGAATGGACAGTCTGCGATAAAAATCGACTGTAAAACCCACTTGTAGTGACCGGATCACAATTTTAAGCACATTTTTGAAATCCTCATTAAATTTCCTATCTGATAACCTCAATAAACACTTAAAAGTTCGATACAGTCCCGGAGAAAAGTCCTGTCAAAATTTAAACTGTACAAATGACGAAACAGTAAAATACGATACTGTCTGGGAGTAGAGTGCTGTCAAAGTTTAAACTGTAAAAATGTCTATTGAAAGAACAGTCTGCGACAAAATCGACCGTAAAACCCACTTGTAGTGACCGGATCACAGTTTTAAGCACATTTTTGAAATCCTCATTAAATTTCCTATCTGATAACTTAAAAAAAACTGTAAAATACGGTACTGTCTGAGAGTAGAGTGCTGTCAAAGTTTAAACTGTAAAAATGTCTATTGAAAGAACAGTCTGCGACAAAATCGACCGTAAAACCCACTTGTAGTAACCGGATCACAATTTTAAGCACATTTTTCGAATCCTTATTAAATTTTCTATCCGATAACCTCAAAAAACACTTAAAAATTTGTTACAGTCCCGGAGAAAAGTCCTGTCAAAGTTTAAACTGTACAAATGACGAGTAAAAGAACAGTCTGCGATAAGATCGTTGGTAAAACCCACTTGTGGTGACCGGATCACAATTTTAAGCACATTTTTGAAATCCTCATTAAATTTCCTATCTGATAACCTAAAAAAACAGTAAAATACGGTACTGTCTAGGAGTAGAGTGCTGTCAAAGTTTAAACTATAAAAATGACTGTTGAAAGAACAGTCTGCGACAAAATCGACCGTAAAACCCACTTGTAGTGGCCGGATCACAAATTTAAGCACATTTTTTGAATCCTCATTAAATTTCCTATCCGATAACCTCAAAAAACACTTAAAAATTCGATACAGTCCCGGAGAAAAGTCCTGTCAAAGTTTAAACTGTACAAATGACGATTAAAAGGACAGTCTGCAATAAGATCGTTCGTAAAACCCACTTGTGGTGACCTGATCACAATTTTAAGCACATTTTTGAAATCCTCATTAAATTTTCTATCTGATAACCTAAAAAAAACAGTAAAATACGGTACTGTCTGGGAGTAGAATGCTGTCAAAGTTTAAACTGTAAAAATGTCTGTTGAAAGAACAGTCTGCGACAAAATCGACCGTAATACCCACTTGTAGTGACCAGATCACAATTTTAAGCACATTTTTTGAATCCTCATTAAATTTTCTATCTGATAACCTAAAAAAACACTTAAAAATTCGATACAGTCCCGGAGAAAAGTCCTGTCAAAGTTTACGTCTACTTTTGTACTGTACTGTCTGTACAAATGACGATTAAAAGGACAGTCTGCGATAAGATCGAACGATCTTATCGACTTTTCAAAGCTAAAGATGCCCTTTTTCGGGTCACGTGACTGTTGTTGACAGGTGTCAATTTAAATTGTCACCATCACGTGACCTGCTTTTAGAATTTCAGCTTTTCCTGAACTGTTTAAATGTCATTTACACACTTTTCTACATAAAAGACATTTTCCGGGTCACGTGACTATTATTGATAAGCTATTATTGTCACTATTACGTGACGTGTATTTTACAATTTCAGCCTTTACAACTGTCTAAATTTGATTTAATAAATTTTCAATGTTTAAACTATACATTTCAAAAGTCACGTGACTAATTATGACAGGTGTCAACTGACCGTTACAGTGTTGGAGGCAGTGATGTAAAAGCGGTAATATTCGAGTCGAAAAATTTACATTTTTGGAAATTTTCGGGAAAATTACTTCATGTCTAAATTGATAGGGAGACTAACTGTCACACTTGTCATTGTCAAATTTGTCACGCGTTCTAATGAGATAACTTTTGACATTTAAATTTAATGATTAAAAGTACAACAAAATTCAATTTAGTTTTGGTACAACTACTTAAAAAAATAATTATTTTTTAATTTTCAGATTTCTAGAAAAAAAAAAATTAAAACAAAAAAAATAAAAAAAAAAAAAAAAATTATAATTTTTCTAGAAATGTACCGGACTTTTTAGGTAAAAATGTCCATAAATTAAATTTTTCGAAAATTTTACATCCAGCTGGTTGCACACGTCACGTGACGTGTATTTTCTGTACAAACTAAATTTTATAGATCACGTGACTAATTTTGTTCGATGGCAACACTGGTTTTTCCAACCTTAAAAACTACATTTTCCGGTAAAACTAATAAATAAAAAAAAATAAAAAAAAAATAAAACAAAAAAACAAAAAAAAAATAAAATACCACACCAATCTTCTAATTAACTTCGTGAAAAGAATCTTTTCTTATAAAAAAAAACTTTTGAATAATAATAACCGCCGTTAACTTATAACGAAATATTCGCCCTAAATTATCAAATTTCGTGATATCACGCAACTTGTTTTATGTTTTCTGATAAGACCGTATAGTTCTGGGTAAGATTTATGTGGGCTTTAATAAGGAATGTGTTCTAAAAATAAAAAAAAAGTAATAAAAATAGTTACTGGAAAATTCCGGTCAATTCCTTTGAAGTTAATGAATTAACAACACTTTCGATCACAAAATTAATTTTGCTAGTAATCTAGAACGAATTCAAAATCCCGTGGGACACCCTGTATATTAATACGTCATTCAGCTTGTCAACACCTGGAAAATGGAGAGACAAAATTGCCTGTAATACTCACTTGGACTGACTGAATCATGTTTTAATGCACATTTTTGGAATCCTCATTGAATTTCCTATCCAATAACCTGAAAAAACATTAAAAAACTTCGTACAGTCAGTGAAAAAAGCAGTGTCAAAATTTGAACTGCCAGAAACACAATTTAAAATAACAGTCAGAGACAAAATCGCCTGTAAAACCCACTTGGAGTGAGAAAATGATTGTTTTAAGCACATTTTTGGAATCCTCATTGAATTTCCTATCCAACAACCTTAAAAAACATTAAAAAACTTCGTACAGTCAGTGAAAAAAGCAGTGTCAAAATTTGAACTGCCAGAAACACAATTTGAAATAACAGTCAGGGACAAAATTGCCTGTAAAACCCACTTGGAGTGAGAAAATGATTGTTTTAAGCACATTTTTGGAATCCTCATTGAATTTCCTATCCAATAACCTGAAAAAACATTAAAAAAATTAGTACAGTCAGTGAAAAAAGCAGTGTAAAAATTTGAACTGCCAGAAACACAGTTTGAAATAACAGCCAGGGACAAAATTGCCTGTAAAACCCACTTGTAGTGAGAAAACGATTGTTTTAAGCACATTTTTGGAATGCCCATTGAATTTCCTATCCAATAACCTGATAAAACATTAAAAAACTTAGTACAGTCAGTGAAAAAAGCAGTGTAAAAATTTGAACTGCCAGAAACACAATTTGAAATAACAGTCAGGGACAAAATTGCCTGTAAAACCCACTTGGAGTGAGAAAATGATTGTTTTAAGCACATTTTTGGAATCCTCATTGAATTTCCTATCCAATAACCTGAAAAACACTACAAAACTTTGGTACAGTCAGTAAAAAAAAGCAGTGTAAAAATTTGAACTGCCAGAAACACAATTTAAAATAACAGTCAGGGACAAAATTGCCTGTAAAACCCACTTGGAGTGAGAAAATGATTGTTTTAAGCACATTTTTGGAATCCTCATTGAATTTCCTATCCAATAACCTGAAAAAACATTAAAAAACTTAGTACAGTCAGTGAAAAAAAGCAGTGTAAAAATTCGAACTGCCAGAAACTCAGTTTGAAATAACAGTCAGGGACAAAATCGCCTGTAAAACCCAATTGAAGTGAGAAAATGATTGTTTTAAGTACATTTTTGGAATCCTCATTCAATTTCCTATCCAATAACCTGAAAAACACTACAAAACTTTGGTACAGTCAGAGAGAAAAGCGGTGTCAAAGTTTGAACTGCCAGAAATACAATTTGAAAGGACAGTCAGGGACAAAATCGACTGTAAAACTCACTTGGAAACAGAAAATGATTGCTTTAAGCACATTTTTGGAATCCTCATAAATTTCCTATCCAACAACCTGAAAAAACATTAAAAAACTTCGTACAGTCAGTGAAAAAAGCAGTGTCAAAATTTGAACTGCCAGAAAAACAATTTGAAATAACAGTCAGGGACAAAATCGCCTGTAAAACCCACTTGGAGTGAGAAAATGATTGTTTTAAGCA
This sequence comes from Ips typographus, assembly GCF_016097725.1. NCBI lineage: Eukaryota > Metazoa > Arthropoda > Insecta > Coleoptera > Curculionidae > Ips > Ips typographus. Next base: position 1,517,792 of record NC_138430.1, on the reverse strand, counting down.
CGTTTCTGGAATCCTCATTGAATTTCCTATCCAACAACCTGAAAAAACATTAAAAAACTTCGTACAGCCAGTGAAAAAAGGAGTGTCAAAATTTGAACTGCCAGAAACACAATTTGAAATAACAGTCAGGGACAAAATTGCCTGTAAAACCCACTTGGAGTGAGAAAATGATTGTTTTAAGCACATTTTTGGAATCCTCATAAATTTCCTATCCAACAACCTTAAAAAACATTAAAAAACTTCGTACAGTCAGTGAAAAAAGCAGTGTCAAAATTTGAACTGCCAAAAACACAATTTGAAGTAACAGTCAGGGACAAAATTGCCTGTAAAACCCACTTGGAGTGAGAAAATAATTGTTTTAAGCACATTTTTGGAATCCTCATTGAAGTTCCTATCCAATAACCTGTAAAAACATTAAAAAACTTACTACAGTCAGTGTAAAAATTTGAACTGCCAGAAACACAGTTTGAAATAAAAGTCAGGGACAAAATCGCCTGTAAAACCCACTTGAAATAAGAAAATGATTGTTTTAAGCACATTTTTGGAATCCTCATTGAATTTCCTATCCAACAACCTGAAAAAACACTACCAAATTTGGTACAGTGAGGGAGAAAAGCGGTATCAAAGTGTGAACTGCCAGAAACGTAGTATTAGCAATTTACCAGTAATTTACCGGTCAAATTTGCCTGGTAAAGTAAAATATTTTCTTTACTAGTAATTCAAAGTGACTTCAATTAGAAATTTCAAATGAGACACCCAGTATATTAATACCTCATTCGATTCAGCTTGTAAAGACCTGCAAAATGAGCTAAACTGTATCCTACAAAAAATACAAGTTTCTGAGATATTTAGGATCAAAATTAGGTTTAAAACTATCCAAATTCACAGTTTCGTAGGTACGTATAATAAAACACGTTTTTACAAACGAACAAAGACCTTTTCTCTTAATAATGCTATTTTTTTCAGATTAATCAAGTCGGATATAAAAACTTCTTATTTTGTTCGTGCATAAAGGTTCCCACGAAACAAGACCAGGAAAATGTTTGAGAAAGATAAATGAACGCGAGAATTTATGGCTGTTTTGTTAAATAATGTTAATAGCAGAATAAGAAATTATGACAAAAAACAGTGATAAAATGAAGAAGTAGTACAGCTGTAAGTACGAAAATTACTGATGCTCATCTTCTGGTTATTACCGATTACTTTCTGAGGTAAACTCCAACAAACTTCAGTATTTCAGTGTTAATTAAAAATTGACTAGACACTAAAATATCTTTCAGCTACTCTTCTGCAAGGCGCTTCAGTTTCAGCCATTTTGAGCAGCTTGCAGCCTTCCTGACAAGGTCTGTCCTCCATGGATCTGCGCAAGTGATTTCCTAGTAACCTTTCTTGTTGCCTGCTCCACTATCTTCACACTAAACCCGTTTTAATCAGTCTTGATGACGCTATTCTCCTAACCCAATTGGAATTTATGTTAGATCCAGTCCCATCAGTACATCATCGGTTATGTTGGATACAAGAACCAAGTGATTCAATTCATGCTATCCAAACTGAATCTAAGCTTCATGGATTCCCAATACTGGTATTGTATCTCCTCCAGCCAATATAAACTTTGTTCAACATTGTCTTTGTTATACATAGTACAGTACAACCATTTGACAATTTCTTCCGCAAACCTTGCCATTGACTACTTGCTGCCTAATCGTGACACTTGCTCTACTGCTTCAAACTCCAAGGTTTCTGGCTTCTGCTCGACAATTGTGCCTCGTAAACATGCTCCAGGTGCTTCTTTCCAAACCTCATTTCTAACTGCTGGATCAAGTTATCGTAGTTTTTGTAGTGGTCTTCATCTAGAGTCTGCAAACCCTCCAGGGCTTCTTCAATCAAGGCCTTGGTCACTTGACGTCTAGTTAGTCGCCTCAGCAGCAGCTTCAAACTATTTCTTATAGATCTGCCAAGAGGTCTTACCATCGTAGGCTGGAGGTTTAATGTAAACGAACAGGCATTTGAGCATCTGGACAGTTTCCTCCACTCCGCCTATTCTTCCTGTAACTTCCTCAATGGTAGACCTTTTCCTCCATGGATTCCATCTTGTGTTCCATCTCGCTTTTCAGTTCATTAATCACACAATCCCGTTTTGGTTCTTGGTCCTCAATTTGCCCTTTTATGTAATCTAGCTTACGGTCTTGGCTGGCTTGCATTGCTTCCAGTTTTGCCTCGAACTGGTCTCTCTTCTAACTTGCTGTCCTGACATCATCTCCATAAGCTGTTTCACTGCGTCCTCCAATTTTTGGTTAGTCGCCTCAGCGGCAGCTTCAAACTGTTTCTTATAGATCTGCCAAGAGGTCTTACCATCGTAGGCTGGAGGTTTAATGTAAACGAACAGGCATTTGAGCTTCTGGACAGTTTCCTCCACTCCGCTTATTCTTCCTGTAACTTCCTCAATGGTAGACCTTTTCCTCCATGGATTCCATCTTGTGTTCCATCTCGCTTTTCAGTTCATTAATCACACAATCCAGTTTTGGTTCTTGATCCTCAATTTGCCCTTTTATGTAATCTAGCTTACGGTCTTGGCTGGCTTGCATTGCTTCCAGTTTCGCCTCGAACTGGTCTCTCTTCTAACTTGCTGACATCATCTCCATAAGCTGTTTCACTGCGTCCTCCATTTTTTCCTCTTCTCCTCTGTGCTCCAGCTGCTCAAAATTTAGCTGCTTGGCTGTTTTTAAATGTCCCCGCAGAAAAAATTCAATGGATTTAAGTCCGGAGATCTAAAGAAAATGAATTGTTGCAACTTAACAGGACATAATAACATTATGACCAACCTAATGGGGGCCATTCAATAGGACCTCTTCTTCAAATCCATCTATCAGGAAACGTGCGGTCTCAGAAATCTCTCAGAGAGTCCTGTGGGAGGGTGTTGAGAATGATGTTCTCTCATCCAGTGAGTATGTTCTCCTGACCAGTATTTGCAATTGTGCCGATTCACACATCCATTTAGACAAAATGAAGCTTCATCCGTAAATACAATATAATGTGTCAAATTTGGAAATCTGTGGTGCATGCATTCGTCTGTCATGATCAATCTCAGAGTGTTCTTGTAGTTTGTTTTTAAACATTTTATGGACAATGCTGTTGCTCTAGGACCAATCGACTAACGGATGTTTGTGGGCTATCCTGGACAAACAATAAACTATCCATCAGTTTTTCTTCTGTGATGGCGGTTCTCGGTTTCGGTAAATTTTTAATACTTCCTGAGGTCTCAACAAGAAAGAGGAAGTACGAAAATTCCTAGATTTGCCCTGCTATAGTTACGACTAGTTTTTAGTTAATGAATCCTCATCTTTGGTCTTCTTTTCAAGACTATGGCCTGCGTTTTCTCCGCGTTTAGGTCGATCTTCCATTTGTTGCACCATTTCTCCAATGCTGTGGTGCTCCTACTCCGGGCCATGATCGCAGTGTCATCCACGTAGAGAAGCTAGTCCGCTGCGCTCTAGGTAGATCTGAAACATAAATGTTATAGAGAAATCGCGACAGTACTGCACCTTGCGGCACTCCTGCTTCCATTTCCCTATAACTTGAATAGGCCCTGTCGATTTTGACTCGGAAGCGAAGAGCTGAAAGAAAATATCTAATTAGTTTTACCTGAAAATCCAGCATCTTGATTAGAAGTCCTCTGTGCCAAACCCTGTCGAAGGCCTTGGAGACGTCTAGCAGCACGGTTCCTGTCGCTTCTTTCCTGTTGAACCCTTCCGTGATGTGTACTCGGTCATCCTCAGGACTTGGAGATCCAGTGATAGTGTCCTCTGGAATCCAAATTGCTCGTCGGTGATGCCGTGCTCTTTAGCCTCATGAGGATGATAACTTTTCCCAAGGATGACAGGAGGCTGATGGGCCGATAATTCTGGGAAAACAGCAGGTCCTTTTCTGGCTTCGGGAACAGGATAACATCGTCAGCAGGAAAGTGCCTCAGTCGCAGCAATATTCAACAGGGCAGCTATCCCGCGTCTAGGAAGTTTTCTGAGCGCAATGTTTCCTATCTCGTCCCATCCTGGTGCCTTTCTGATGTTGAGGTGCCGCAGGATTTCTTGTAGCTTCTTTGATGTCGCGTGCCGGATTGGTTGGTCGTCCGGCAGGGTGAGGACAATCCCGTTGTTGCCGTGAAGGGCTGGAATCCTCGCGACTTAGGCTTTCTAGGTGCTGCCATTGGTTTGCTCTATGGTCATCCGGTGCAGCCTTGGTTAAGCTGGTTGATCCTGTTCTTGTCTGCAGGAGCTCCTGTCTTCATGATGGTTCGTTTGGCATCTTCTGTCCCTGATTAACGAAGTTTGGTTTCCTCCGGGATATCTGGAACATAATAAGGTTTTGTAGGTTACTCGATCCTAGATTCCTACTGCTGTTTCCAGTCTGGGGATGGGTGTTCCCAGTCGGTGCTTCTGCAGGTGATTGTGTCCCAAAAAGCGTACTATTTCTAATGGGACACCCTGTATATTAACTCTCTTGTCACGTATTAATTAAATAGCATGTTTAAGTGATGTTAGCGTTTTCCAGATTCTGATGATAAAACGTTAGTTTGAAATGGCTTTTCCCGTTCTCGCATGGCGCGCACGGGAAAACCCTGTTTTCGGTACCGGTAATGAAATATACCATTTCATAACCTGAAAATATGGGTTTTACGGATCTGGCGAGCCATTTTTGGGGTGGTCCACTGTGAAAAAACATTTTTTTAACACCCTGTATATGTTTAATCGTGTTATGGTTAGCACGTGGTGAAAGAGTAGTTTGAGACAAACTTTTCGAGCTTTTCATGGTCGCTGAAAACCCAAAAATGGCGGAGATACTAAATTTTCAAAATTTTGGTGTAATTTCCAAAAAAAAAAGTAAACAAAGTGGAATATCTCGGAAACGGTTAGAGTAATGAAAATTTGGCAAGAGACCAAAAATGTTCAGAATGACTTTCTGCATCCAGGGGACTAGGTTTAAACCCATTTCGAGCAATGTAAACGCAATTACTAGTGGCAAAGCTTTAGTGTCAAATTTGACTGTTTTTCTTTTGATTTTTTGAACACCCTGTATATGTTTAATCGTATTATGGTTAGCACGATGTGAAAGAGCAGTTCGAGACAAACCTTTCGAGCTTTTTACAGTCACTGAAAACCCAAAAATTGAGCAGATACTAAATTTTCAAAATTTTGATGTAATTTCCAAAAAAAAAGTAAACAAAGTCGAATATCTCGGAAACGGTTAGAGTTATGAAAATGTAGCAAGAGACCAAAAATTTTAAGAATGACTTTCTCCATCCAGTAGACTAGGTTTAAACCCATTTCGAGCAATGTAAACGCAGTTACTACTGGCAAAGCGTTAGTGTCAAATTTGACTGTTTTTCTTTTGATTTTTTGAACACCCTGTATATGTTTAATCGTGTTATGGTTAGCATGAGGTGAGAGAGCAGTTTAGGACAAACATTTTGAGCTTTTTACAGTCGTTGAAAACCCAAAAATGGCGGAGATACTAAATTTTCAAAATTTTGGTGTAATTTCCAAAAAAAAAAGTAAACAAAGTGGAATGTCTCGGAAACGGTTAGAGTAATGAAAATTTGGCAAGAGACCAAAAATGTTCAGAATGACTTTCTGCATCCAGAGGACTAGGTTTAAACCCGTTTCGAGCAATGTAAACGCAGTTACTACTAGCAAAGCGTTAGTGTCAAATTTGACTGTTTTTCTTTTGATTTTTTGAACACCCTGTATATGTTTAATCGTGTTATGGTTAGCATGAGGTGAAAGAGCAGTTCAGGACAAACATTTTGAGCTTTTTACAGTCGTTTAAAACGTAAAAATGGCGGAGATACTAAATTTTCAAAATTTTGGTGTAATTTCCAAAAAATAAAAATAAAGAAAGTGGAATATCTCGGAAACGGTTACAGTTAGGGAAATTTTGTAAGAGACCAAAAATTTTCAAAATGACTTTCTGCATCCAGTGGACTAAGCTTAAACCCATTTCGAGCGATGTAAACGCAATTACTACTGGCAAAGCATTAGTTTCAAATTTGACTGTTTTTCTTTTGATTTTTTGAACACCCTGTATATGTTTAATCGTGTTGTGGTTAGCATGAGGTGAAAGAGCAGTTTAAGACAAACATTTTGAGCTTTTTACAGTCGCTGAAAACCCAAAAATGGAGCAGATACTAAATATTCAAAATTTTGATGTAATTTCTAAAAAAAAAGTAAACAAAGAGGAATATCTCGGAAACGGTTAGAGTTAGGAAAATTTGACAGGAGACCAAAAATTTTCAAAATAACTTTCTGCATCCAGTGGACTAGGTTTAAACCCATTTCGAGCAATGTAAACGCAGTTACTACTGGCAAAGCGTTAGTGTCAAATTTGACTGTTTTTCTTTTGATTTTTTGAACACCCTGTATATGTTTAATCGTGTTGTGGTTAGCATGAGGTGAAAGAGCAGTTTAAGACAAACATTTTGAGCTTTTTACAGTCGCTGAAAACCCAAAAATGGAGCAGATACTAAATTTTCAACATTTTGATGTAATTTCCAAAAAAAAAGTAAAGAAAGTGGAATATCTCGAAAACGGTTACAGTTAGGGAAATTTTGTAAGAGACCAAAAATTTTCAAAATGACTTTCTGCATCCAGTGGACTAGGCTTAAACCCATTTCGAGCGATGTAAACGCAATTACTACTGGCAAAGCGTTAGTTTCAATTTTAACTGTTTTTCTTTTGATTTTTTGAACACCCTGTATATGTTTAATCGTGTTATGGTTAGCATGAGGTGAAAGAGCAGTTCAGGACAAACATTTTGAGCTTTTTACAGTCGCTGAAAACCCAAAAATGGAGCAGATACTAAATTTTCAAAATTTTGGTGTAATTTCCAAAAAAAAAAGTAAACAAAGAGGAATATCTCGGAAACGGTTAGAGTTAGGAAAATTGGACAGGAGACCAAAAATTTTCAAAATAACTTTCTGCATCCAGTGGACTAGGTTTAAACCCATTTCGAGCAATGTAAACGCAGTTACTACTGGCAAAGCGTTAGTGTCAAATTTGACTCTTTTTCTTTTGATTTTTTGAACACCCTGTATATGTTTAATCGTGTTGTGGTTAGCATGAGGTGAAAGAGCAGTTTAAGACAAACATTTTGAGCTTTTTACAGTCGCTGAAAACCCAAAAATGGAGCAGATACTAAATTTTCAAAATTTTGGTGTAATTTCCAAAAAAAAAAGTAAACAAAGAGGAATGTCTCGAAAACGGTTAGAGTAATGAAAATTTGGCAAGAGACCAAAAATGTTCAGAATGACTTTCTGCATCCAGAGGACTAGGTTTAAACCCGTTTCGAGCAATGTAAACGCAGTTACTACTAGCAAAGCGTTAGTGTCAAATTTGACTGTTTTTCTTTTGATTTTTTGAACATCCTGTATATGTTTAATCGTGTTATGGTTAGCATGAGGTGAAAGAGCAGTTCAGGACAAACATTTTGAGCTTTTTACAGTCGTTTAAAACGTAAAAATGGCGGAGATACTAAATTTTCAAAATTTTGGTGTAATTTCCAAAAAAAAAAAGTAAAGAAAGTGGAATATCTCGGAAACGGTTACAGTTAGGGAAATTTTGTAAGAGACCAAAAATTTTCAAAATGACTTTCTGCATCCAGTGGACTAGGTTTAAACCCATTTCGAGCAATGTAAACGCAGTTACTACTGGCAAAGCGTTAGTGTCAAATTTGACTGTTTTTCTTTTGATTTTTTGAACACCCTGTATATGTTTAATCGTGTTGTGGTTAGCATGAGGTGAAAGAGCAGTTTAAGACAAACATTTTGAGCTTTTTACAGTCGCTGAAAACCCAAAAATGGAGCAGATACTAAATTTTCAAAATTTTGATGTAATTTCTAAAAAAAAAGTAAACAAAGTCGAATATCTCGGAAACGGTTAGAGTTATGAAAATGTAGCAAGAGACCAAAAATTTTCAAAATGACTTTCTGCATCCAGTGGACTAGGTTTAAACCCATTTCGAGCGATGTAAACGCAATTACTACTGGCAAAGCGGTAGTTTCAATTTTAACTGTTTTTCTTTTGATTTTTTGAACACCCTGTATATGTTTAATCGTGTTGTGGTTAGCATGAGGTGAAAGAGCAGTTTAAGACAACCATTTTGAGCTTTTTACAGTCGCTGAAAACCCAAAAATGGAGCAGATACTAAATTTTCAAAATTTTGGTGTAATTTCCAAAAAAAAAAGTAAACAAAGAGGAATATCTCGGAAACGGTTAGAGTTAGGAAAATTTGACAGGAGACCAAAAATTTTCAAAATAACTTTCTGCATCCAGTGGACTAGGTTTAAACCCATTTCGAGCAACGTAAACGCTGTTACTACTGGCAAAGCGTTAGTGTCAAATTTGACTCTTTTTCTTTTGATTTTTTGAACACCCTGTATATGTTTAATCGTATTATGGTTAGCATGAGGTGAAAGAGCAGTTCAGGACAAACATTTTGAGCTTTTTACAGTCGCTGAAAACCCAAAAATGGAGCAGATACTAAATTTTCAAAATTTTGGTGTAATTTCCAAAAAAAAAAGTAAACAAAGAGGAATATCTCGGAAACGGTTACAGTTAGGGAAATTTTGTAAGAGACCAAAAATTTTCAAAATGACTTTCTGCATCCAGTGGACTAGGTTTAAACCCATTTCGAGCGATGTAAACGCAATTACTACTGGCAAAGCGGTAGTTTCAATTTTAACTGTTTTTCTTTTGATTTTTTGAACACCCTGTATATGTTTAATCGTGTTATGGTTAGCATGAGGTGAAAGAGCTGTTCAGGACAAACGTTTTGAGGTTTTTACAGTCGTTGAAAACCCAAAAATGGAGCAGATACTAAATTTTCAAAATTTTGATGTAATTTACAAAAAAAAAGTAAACAAAGTGGCATATCTCGGAAACGATTAGAGTAATGAAAATTTAGCAAGAGACCAAAATTTTTCAAAATGACTTTCTGCATCCAGTGGACTAGGTTCTCGCACGGGAAAACCATGTTTTCGGTACCGGTAATGAAATATATACCATTTCATAACCTGAAAATATGGGTTTTACGGATCTGGGGAGCCATTTTTGGGGTGGTCCACTGTGAATTTCAAAAAAAAAAATCCGATAAATCGTGAACGATGTAAACATACCCCAGACGCCGATTTTGTCCGATATTCCCCCAGATTTCGGTGCTGTGCGACCCTTTCGTGCGGCGTCTCTCGCGAGGGTTGCTCGGCGTCGCGACGGCCGTCCAAAACAGTCTTGCATCGAATTCGACGTCGGCAACGTTTACATCGCTTTGTTCCAATCGTACAACGAAATACGCGGGCGCCGAAAATTTTTTGAAGACTCTTTTTTCATCAATTTTTAGTCAATTAGGTGTTAAACGTGGTCAGTTTTCGGTTTTTTGGTGTTTGATGTTTGTTTTTGTGTAAGTAACGTTTCTATTACATTGTATTTTTTTTTAGTAATTGTTTATGAAACGGCTTTAGCAAACATGTCAAAAATCAGTACACTGGGTGCAGAAGGTCAATCTGATCATTTTTGGTCCCTTGCAAAATTTCCGTAACTCTAACCGTTTCCGAGATATTCTGCTTTTTTTAGTGAATTGCATGAAAATTTTGAAAATTTTGTATCTGCTCCATTTTTGGGTTTTTAGTGACTGTAAAAAGCTCAAAATGTTGGTCCTAAACTGCTCTTTCACCTCATGCTAACCATAACACGATTAAACATATACAGGGTGTTCAAAAAATCAAAAGAAAAACAGTCAAATTTGACACTAACGCTTTGCCAGAAGTAACTGCGTTTACATTGCTCGAAATGGGTTTAAGCCTAGTCCCCTAGATGCAGAAAGGCATTCTGAACATTTTTGGTCTCCTGCCAAATTTTCCTAACTCTAACCGTTTCCGAGATATTCCACTTTGTTTACTTTTTTTTTGGAAATTACACCAAAATTTTGAAAATTTAGTATCTCCGCCATTTTTGGGTTTTCAACGACTGTGAAAAGCTCTAAATGTTTGTCTCGAAATGCTCTTTCACCTCATGCTAACCATAACACGATTAAACATATACAGGGTGTTCAAAAAATCAAAAGAAAAACAATTAAATTTGAAACTAATGTTTTGCCAGTAGTAATTGCGTTTACATTGCTCGAAATGGGCTTAAACCTAGTCCACTAGATGCAGAAAGGCATTCTGAACATTTTTGGTCTCTTGCTAAATTTTCATAACTGTAACCGTTTCCGAGATATTCTACTTTTTTTGATTTTGTTTTTGGAAATTACACCAAAATTTTGAAAATTTAGTATCTGCGCCATTTTTGGGTTTTCAACGACTGTAAAAAGCTCGAAATGTTTGTCTCGAACTGCTCTTTCACCCCATGCTAACCATAACACGATTAAACATATACAGGGTGTTCAAAAAATCAAAAGAAAAACAGTTAAATTTGAAACTAATGCTTTGCCAGTTGTGATTGCGTTTATTTGGTTCTGAGTGGGTGTAAACCTAGCTCCCTGGATGTGAAAAATCATTCTGAAAATTTTTCGTCTCTTGGTAAATTTTCATAACTGTAACCGTTTCCGAGATATTCTACTTTTTTTGATTTTTTTTTTTTGGAAATTACACCAAAATTTTGAAAATTTAGTGTCTCCGCCATTTTTGGGTTTTCAACGACTGTAAAAAGCTCAAAATGTTTGTCCTAAACTGCTCTTTCACCTCATGCTGACCGCAAGTCGATCAAACATATACAGGGTGTTCAAAAAATTAAAAGAAAAAGAGTTAAATGTGAAACTAACGCTTTGCCAGTAGTAATTGCGTTTACATTGCTCGAAATGGGTTTAAACCTACTTCACTGGATGCAGAAAGTCATTCTGAAAATTTTTGGTCTCTTGCCAAATTTTCCTAACTCTAACCGTTTCCGAGATATTCCACTTTGTTTACTTTTTTTTTTGGAAATTACACCAAAATTTTGAAAATTTAGTGTCTCCGCCATTTTTGGGTTTTCAACGACTGTAAAAAGCTCGAAATGCTTGTCTCGAACTGCTCTTTCACCTCATGCTAACCATAACACGATTAAACATATACAGGGTGTTTAAAAAATCAAAAGAAAAACAATTAAATTTGAAACTAATGCTTTGCCAGTTGTGATTGCGTTAATTTGGTTCTGAGTGGGTGTAAACCTAGCTCACTGGATGTGGAAAATCATTCTGAAAATTTTTCGTCTCTTGCTAAATTTTCATAACTGTAACCGTTTCCGAGATATTCTACTTTTTTGAAATTGCATAGGGATTTTGAAAATTCCACCATTTTTGAAATTTCAGAAACTGTAAAAATCTCAAAATGTTTGTCTTAAACTACTCTTTCACCTCGTGCTAACCACAACACGACTAAACATATACAGGGTGTTCAAAAAACCAAAAGAAAAAGAGTTAAGTTTGATTGCATTTACCTGGTTTGGACTCAATAAACTTCATTGAGTGCAATGCAGTGTGTCACTTTGACATCTCGTAACTCCGTTGTTTGCAACGTTACAAAGTTCATTCAAAAACTGCTTGAAAGGTCTGGAAATTCTATTTAAATCACCTAAATACACTTTTTTCCGTAACTGTCACTGAAGCGGAGCTACAAGCGTTTGAACTTGCTGACTTGAAGTTGTCTTTGTGCATTGCTGCGTCCAACTTTGACAGCTTGTAACTCCGTTGTTTGCAACGCTACAAAGTGCATTAAAAAACTGCTTAAAAGCTCTGGAAATTCTCTTTAAATTACCTAACCACACTTTTTTTCGTAACTGTCACTGGTTTGGAGTTACAAGCGTTTGAACTTTTGTTGTGTCCAACTTTGACAGGTTGTAATTCAGTTATTTGCAATGCTACAAAGTGCATTCAAAGCCATTAATTGTTTTAAAGTGTTACTATTTAATGGAAAACTAGCATTTCCTGACCTAAATGGATACGTTTCTATGCAAAAATCTGTTCCTGACAGAAAGTCTACATAAAATGCTAATTTACATACGATTATATGCTTAGAGAGTTTTCCCGTTTTGATTCCTCATACAACAGATTATCGAATATTCCATTAGCTTTTAAAAGGACTGTTAAATTGGAAATTGGCTCCATTTTGGACTAAAACGTCACTTAAATCGACTTTTAAATTGCCTGCTATTTTGAAGCAAATAACATGCACCATTATAGGGGCCACTTACGTTTTAATGCACTTTCTGTAAGTTTCGACAGTGTAGCCTGAAATTTGGACACCCTGTATCTCGGTTATTTTTTAGAGTTCAGGGTGGTTTAACCACTCAAACGAATCGTCTTAAACTGCTCTTTTCACTGGTGTGAAGCAAAAAATTCTATCTTAAAAACTACCAACGGGGTAGTCAAAAGAAGAGAACCACTGTAATTTCCGTGCACACCCTGTACAGTGCCAACAATAATTAATGCTGAAACTTACATGGGTCGATGCAACAGTTAATTAGGAAGATTTTTGCTCTCTTGTGCATTTTTTGTAACTTCTACCGTTTCTGAGATATTTGCCAAAATCTGTTTTAATAGCATCGTTTGAGGAAATCGCCTGTAAAACCCTCTTGGAGTGAGAAAATGACTGTTTTAAGCACATTTTTAGAATCCTCATTAAATTTCCTATCCAATAACCTGAAAAAAGTACTACAAAATTTGGTACAGTTAGCGAGAAAAGCAGTGTCAAAGCTTAACCTGCGAGAAACACAGTTTGAAAGGACAGTCAGGGACACAATCGCCTGTAAAACCCACTTGTAGTGAGAAAAATCGCTGTTTTAAGCACATTTTTGGAATCCTCATTAAATTTCTTATCCAATAATCTGAAAAGACACTAAAAAATTGGATACAGTCAAGGAGAAAAGCGGTGTCCAAATTTGAACTTCCAGAAACAAAGTTTGAAAAGGCAGTCAGGGACAAAATCGCCTGTAAAGCCCACTTGTCGTGAGAAAATCACTGTTTTAAGCACATTTTTGGAATCCTCATTAAATTTCCTATCCAGTAACCTAAAAAAACACTACAAAATTTGGTAAAATCAGGGAGAAAAGCGCTGCCAAAATTTGAACTTCCAGAAACACAGTTTCAAAAGGCAGTCAGGGACAAAATCGCCTGTAAAACCCACTTGGAGTGAGAAAATGACTCTTTTAAGCACATTTTTGGAATCCTCATTAAATTTCCTATCCAATAACCTGAAAAGACACTACATAATTTTGTACAGTCAGGGAGAAAAGCAGTGTCAAAATTTGAACTGCCAGATACACAGGTTCAAAAGACAGTCAGGGACAAAATCGACTGTAAAACCCACTTGGAGTGAGAAAATGACTCTTTTAAGCACATTTTTGGAATCCTCATTAAATTTCCTATCCAATAACCTGAAAAAACACTACAAAATTTGGTACAGTCAGGGAGAAAAGCGGTGTCAAATTTGAACTTCCAGAAACACAGTTTTAAAAGGCAGTCAGGGACCAAATCGTCTGTAAAACCCACTTGGAGTGAGAAAATGACTGTTTTAAGCACATTTTTGGAATCCTCATTAAATTTCCTATCCAGTGACCTGAAAAAACACTACAAAATTTGGTACAATCAGGGAGAAAGGCGCTGCCAAAATTTGAACTTCCAGAAACACAGTTTGTAATAACAGTCAGAGACAAAATCGCCTGTAAAATCCACTTGGAGTGAGAAAATTACTGTTTTAAGCACATTTTTGGAATTCTCATTAAATTTTCTATCCAATAACCTGAAAAACACTACAAAATTTGGTACAGTCAGGGAGAAAAGCGGTGTCAAAATTTGAACTTCCAGAAACACAGTTTCAAAAGGCAGTCAGGGAGCTAATCGCCTGTAAAACCCACTTGGAGTGAGAAAATGACTGTTTTAAGCACATTTTTGGAATCCTCATTAAATTTTCTATCCAATGACCTGAAAAATACTACAAAGTTTGGTGCAGTCAGGGAGAAAAGCGGTGTCAAAATTTGAACTTCCAGAAACACAGTTTCAAAAGGCAGTCAGGGAGAAAATTGACTGTAAATCCCACTTGGAGTGAGAAAATGAATGTTTTAAGCACATTTTTGGAATCCTCATTAAATTTCCTATCCAATACCTTGCCAGAAACACGGCTATTTACCAGTAATTTACCGGTAAAATTTTCCTAGTAATGTAAAATATTTACTTAACCGCTGGTTTAGGTACTCATCACGCACCCAAGAAAATTGTTGTAAACTCTGTTTATAGCAGCTTTTTGACCACACTGGGCAATGTTTGACAGTTATGACAGTCGTCACATGTCAGGGAACACCATTCGCCTATAGACAGTCACGTGACACCTGTCAAACTACAACACAACTATCAACTACTGCAAAACTATCTAAAACTAGCAAACAATCACAGAAAAATTACAATTTTTAGGTATTTTCCTGCTGAAAACCGTAGAAATGGTAGTAACTCATATCTAGATTGTTTTGACGCAGAGAATTACAGAAAACAAATTACAGAATATTTACAAAAATTACAAAAAAATAATAAAATTACAAAAATACAATATTACAGAATATTTACAAAAATTACAAAAAAAAATTACAAAAATGCAATATTACAGAACATTTACAAAAATTCCAAAAAAAAAAAATCCAAAAATACAATATTACAGAATATTTACAAAAATTACAAAAAAAAAATTCCAAAAATACAATATTACAGAATATTTACAAAAGTTACAAAAAAAAAATAATTACAATATTACAGAATATTTACAAGAATTACAAAAAAAATAAAAATTCAAAAATACAATATTACAGAATATTTCTTCGTTTTGAATTTAAATCAGTTTCCAACAGGGTCTCAAAGCTCCTTTGTCTCTGGGCAAATAAATAATTATACGAATTTTCACCGGGGAGTGAAAATGCTCTAACGAATATACAAGACAAAGTGGGATGTTCGTGTGAAAACGTATATTTAATCGCAAACAAAAGGACTCTAACGAATCTACTTAAAGCTAATTAATTTACGTAAGAGTTGTAATTTAAATACAATTATCCGCAATAATATTATAAAGGAGAAGGAAAATGGAAAGTAATATTCGAACAATATACCAGTTGAAATAATGATTTCGCTTTTGCTCTGACTGATTTTTTTGTTAATGAGCAGTTTACAGGCGATTTTGTTCCTGACTGCCTTTGGAAATTGAGTTTCTGGAAGTTCAAATTTTGACACCGTTTTTTTTAGGTTATTGGATGGGAAATTTAATGAGGATTCCAAAAATGTGCTTAAAACGGTCATTTTCGCACTGCGAGTGGGTTGTACAGGCGATTTTGTCTCTGACTGCCTTTTCAAACTGTGTTTCTAGAAGTTCAAATTTTGACACTGCTTTTCTCCCTGACAGTACCCAATTTCTTAGTGCTTTTTAGATTGTTGGATAGGAAATTTAATGAGGATTCCAAAAATGTGCTTTAAACAGTCATTTTCTCACTCCAAGTGGGTTTTACAGGCGATTTTGTTCCTGACTGCCTTTGGAAATTGTGTTTCTGGAAGTTCAAATTTTGACACCGCTTTTCTCCCTGGCAGTACCCAATTTCTTAGTGCTTTTTAGGTTATCCAATAGGAAATTGTATGAGGATTCCAATAATGTGCTTAAAACAGTCATTTTCTCACTCTAAGTGGGTTTTACAGGCGATTATGTTCCTGACTGTCTTTTCAAACTGTGTTTCTAGAAGTTCAAATTTTGACACCGCTTTTCTCCTTGACTGTACCAAATCTTTTAGTGTTTTTTTAGGTTATTGGATAGGAAAAAAAATGATTTAATAAAAATTTCAAAAATGTGCTTAAAACAGTCATTTTCCCACTCCAAGTCGGTTTTACAGGCGATTTTATCCCTGACTGTTCTTTTAAACTGTGTTTCTGTCAGTTCAAATTTTGACACTACTTTTCTCCATGACTGTACCAAATTTGGAAGTATTTTTTAGGTTATCTAATAGAAAATTTAATGAGGATTCCAAAAATGTGCTTTAAACCGTCTTTTTTCCACTCCAATTCGCTTTTACAGACGATTTTATCCCTGACTGTTCTTTCAAACTGTGTTTCTGTCATTTCAGAGTTTGACACTGCTTTTATCCCTGACAGTACCAAATTTTTAAGTGTTTTTTAGGTTATTGGATAGGAAATTTAATGAGAATTTCAAAAATGGATTTAAAAGATTAATTTTCTCACTACAAGTGGATTTTACAGGCGATTTTGTCTCTGACTGCCTTTTCAAACTGTGTTTCTGAAAGTTCAAATTTTGATTCTGCTTTTATGCGTGACTGTACCAAGTTTTGTAGTGTTTTTTTAGGTTATCCAATAGGAAATTTAATTAGAATTCCAAAAATGTGCTTAAAACAATCATTTTCCCATGCCAATTCCGTTTTACACACGATTTTATCCCTGACTGTTCTTTCAAACTGTCAGTTCAAATTTTGACACTGCTTTTCAACATGACTGTACCAAATTATGTAGTGTTTTTTAAAGTTATTGGATAGGAAATTTAATGAGGATTGCAAAAATGTGCTTAAAACGGTTATTTTTTCACTCCAAGGGGGTTTTACAGGCGATTTTGTCACTGACTGTCTTTTCAAATTGTGTTTCTGGTAGTTCAAATTTTGACACCGCTTCTCTCCTTGACAGTACCCAATTTCTTAGTGCTTTTTAAGTTATTGGATAGGAAATTTGATGAGGATTCTAAAAATGTGCTTAAAACGGTCATTTTCTCACTTCCAGTTGGTTTTACAGGAGATTTTGTCACTGACTGTCTTTTCAAACTGTGTTTCTGAAAGTTCAAATTTTGACACCGCTTTTGTCCTTGACAGTACACAATTTCTTAGTGCTTTTTAGGTTTTTGGATAGGAAATTTAATGAGAATTCCAAAAATGTGCTTAAAACAGTCATTTTTTCATTCCAAGTGGGTTTTACAGGCGATTTTGTTCCTGACTGTCTTTTCAAATTGTGTTTCTGGAAGTTCAAATTTTGACACCGCTTTTCTCCCTGACTGTACCAAATTTTGTACTGTTTTTTCAGGTTATTGGATAGGAAATTTAATGGGGATTCCAAAAATGTGCTTAAAACAGTGATTTTCTCACTCTAAGTGGGTTTTACAGGCAATTTTGTCTCTGACTGTCTTTTCAAACTGTGTTTCTGGCAGTTCAAGCTTTGACACCGCTTTTCTCCTTGACTGTACTAATTTTTTTTGTGTTTTTTAGGTTATTGAATAGGAAATTTAATGAGGATTCCAAAAATGGATTTAAATATTCATTTTCTCACTCCAAGTGGGATTTACAGTCAATTTTCTTCCTGATTGTCTTTTCAAACTGTGTTTCTGGCAGTTCAAATTTTGACACTGCTTTTGTCCCTTACTGTACCAAATTTGGTAGTGTTTTTTAGGTTATTGAATAGGAAATTTAATGAGGATTCCAAAAATGTGCGTAAAACGGTCATTTTCTCACTTCGAGTGGGTTTTACAGACGATTTTGTTCCTGACTGCCTTTGAAAATTGTGTTTCTGACAGTTCAAATTTTGACACCGCTTTTCTCCCTGACTGTACCCAATTTCTTAGTGCTTTTTAGGTTATTGGATAGGAAATTTAATGAGGATTCCAAAAATGTGCTAAAAATGGTCATTTTCTCACTTCGAGTGGGTTTTACAGGCGATTTTGTCACTCACTGTCTTTTCAAATTGTGTTTCTGAAAGTTTTGACACCGCTTTTGACCATTTCGAATCACTGGTAGTGTTTGGTTTTTTAGCACACCCTGTATGTATTTTTTGGGTTACATTTTTTTTTCCAACATCACTGAAAAGAGGAGTTCAAAACGGTTATTCTGAGTGGTTTAACCGCCCTCAACTCCAAAAAATAACTGACATATGAGGATTAGAATTTTGAGTGAAAAATGTTATTAATTAAAAACAAACCTATTTTGTTGGATAACTCAAAAACAGTGAGAAATACAAAAAAGTTGCTAAATACCAAAAATGTTAGTAATGACACGCTGAATCATACTGCGTACGTTTTAAACCTAACAATAACTGGTGGTATACAGGGGTTGCGTGAAAAGTTACATGTGTCCGGTTTTTTGCACACCCTGTACGTATTTTTTGGATTAAATTTTTTTTACCACCATCACTGAAAAGGGGAGTTTAAAACGGTTATTTTGAGTGGTTTAACCTCCCTGAATTCCAAAAAATAACCGAAATACGAGGTTTTGGAATTCCGACTTTTACTATTTATGCATTTTTGTCGTACAACTCTTTGTTTACCGGATATTTTAAATTGTTTCTAAGCGAATTTTTGGAATACCAAAATAAAATTTGTAAAACCGGTAGCTTAACCAAATTTAGTCATTTCAGATTAAAATAAAACCGAAAAAGAATTCACTTTCATGCTTTATCGTTTTCACCAATTTACAAAGTTCAAAACAAATTTACTACAAATAGGTAAACGTACAGCAATTTTCCCACAACCACATAAATATTTTATCAAAATATACTACCAGCTCTCAATTTTATCGAGTCAATAAATTCCCGAGTATTAGAATGACAGAAGCCCGGAACTTGATCGATTTTTGCTCCTTTTGGATATTACATATTAGATTATTATTCATGCTAACTGAATATTGACCTGAGAATTCCAAAAATTTACTTAAAACAGTCATTTTCCCACTACAAGTCGGTTTTACAGACGGTTTTATCCCTGACTGTTCTTTCAAACTGTGTTTTTTGGCAGTTCGGAGTTTGACAATGCTTTTTTCCATGACTGTACCAAAGTTTGTAGTGTTTTTTTAAGGTTATTGGATAGGAAATTTAATGAGGATTCCAAAAATGTGCTTAAAACAGTCATTTTCCCACTACAAGTCGGTTTTACAGACGATTTTATCCGTAACTATTCTTTCAAACTGTGTTTTTGTTTGTTCAAATTTTTACTCTGCTTTTCTCCCTGACAGTACCCATTTTCTTAGTGATTTTTAGGTTATTCGATAGGAAATTTAATGAGAATTCAAAAAATGGATTTAAAACATTTATTTTCTCACACCAAATGGGTTTTACAGGCGATTTTGTCTCTGACTGTCTTTTGAAACTGTGTTTTTGAAAGTTCCAATTTTGACACCGCTTTTCTCCTTGACTGTACTAAACTTTTTTGTGTTTTTTTAAGGTTATTGGATAGGAAATTTAATGAGGATTCCAAAAATGTGCTTAAAACGGTCATTTTCTCACTTCGAGTGGGTTTTACAGGCGATTTTGTCCCTGACTGCCTTTGGAAATTGTGTTTCTGGAAGTTCAAATTTTGACACCGCTTTCTCCCTGGCAGTACCCAATTTCTTAGTGCTTTTTAGGTTATTGGATAGGAAATTTAATGGAGATTCCAAAAATGTGCTTAAAACAGTGATTTTCTCACTCCAAGTGGGTTTTACAGGCGATTATGTTCCTGACTGTCTTTTCAAACTGTGTTTCTGGCATTTCAAATTTTGACACCGCTTTCTCCCTGGCAGTACCCAATTTCTTAGTGCTTTTTAGGTTATCGGCTAGGAAATTTAATGAGGATTCCAGAAATGTGCTTAAAAGAGTCATTTTCCCACTCCAATTCCGGTTTACAGACGATTTTATCCCTGACTGTTCTATCAAACTGTGTTTCTGTCAGTTCAAACTTTGACACCGCTATTCTCTCTGACTGTGCCAATTTTTGCTTTTTTTAGGTTATTGGATGGAAAATTTGATGAGAATTTCAAAAATGTGGTTAACACATTCATTTTCTCACTCCAAGTGGGTTTTACAGGCGATTTTGTCACTGACTGTCTTTTCAAACTGTGTTTCTGTCAGTTCAAATTTTGACATTGCTTTTCTCCATGACTCTACTAAATTTTGTAGTGTCTGTTCGGTTATCCAATAGAAAATTTAATGAGGATTCCAAAAATGTGCCTCAAACAGTCATTTTCCCACTCCAAGTCGGTTTTACACACTATTTTATCCTTGACTGTTCTTTCAAACTGTGTTTCTGTCAGTTCAGAGTATGACACTGCTTTTCTTCATGACTGTACCAAATTTTGTAGTGATTTTCAGATTATTGGCTAGGAAATTTAATGAGGATTCCAAAAATGTGCTTGAAAACAGTTATTTTCCCACTCCAAGTCGGTTTTATAGATGATTTTATCCCTGACTGTTCTTTCAAACTGTGTTTCTGTCAGTTCAAATTTCGACACTGCTTTTCTCCATGACTGTACCAAATTTTGTAGTGTTTTTTTAGGTTATCCAATAGAAAATTTAATGAGGATTCCAAAAATGTGCTTAAAACGGTAATTTTCCCACTCCAACTCAGTTTTACAGACGATTTTATCCCTAACTGACAAGAATCACTTTGTCAGAAAAGTTTTACTTTATTTATTTTATCATTGATAAACCAAATTCTCTAAAACAATAAATAACAAATCAAATCAGCAGTTTACTCATTTTTCAGGTTTTTTTTTGTATTCTTTAAAAATGCATTCACAAAATGACCACTACTTGAACATGCAAAATTTGGATCATGCTTGGTCCTTGAAAAGGGTTTTTTTGGGTTCCTTGGATCTTGGAAATAGTGGAAAGCGGCCATTGAAAGCTCTCGGAAAATTGGAATAAAGTCAGGAAAATCGGAAACTGGTAGTTTTTCAGTTTTTGGCTAATTTTTCCCTATATTCTAACGGGGAGAAGACGTTTTGGGTGTTTTGTGAGGTTTGTCAATGTGAGGTTCCAGGAGAGTCAGAAGACCCTAGAAAGAAGCTAACCCAAGATTTTGACCCATAACCTACTTAAATTAGTCAATTTTTGGCCAATTTGTACTTATAGTAAACGTTTTTTTTCGGATTTTTGAGAAAGGTCCATAGTAAATACAAAAAATGGCCCAACACCAATGGGTTTGGCTGGGATATTGGTTCAAGTCCAAAAACGGACAATCGGCAATGTTTTTAACTGCAGCAACTTAATATACAGGGTGCCACACATGTCAGGTTTTAGAAAAAAAAATAGAAAATAGTTAAAAAATCAAAAATCTGTAAAAAATCACAAAACTCTTTTAGAGATGCAACATTTTTTTGAGTTCAACTTTTAGCAATTTTTTGAAGATTTTAAACTGCTTTAGAAGCATACGGAAGATTTTAGACTTTCAAAAGTTGTTTGAACTACTTGAGAGCATTTGGAACTGTTTAAACAGCATAGTGAATGTTCTGGAATGCTTTAGAGGCATTTGGAATCTCTTACACGGTTCACAAAATTTTTTGGAAGCTTCTAAACTGCTTCAATATCTTCTGGGAGCTTCTAGACTAGTTGAAAAGTGTTTGGAAGCCTTTAAAGTGTTCTAAAAGCTTTTGGAAGCTTCTAGACTGTTTTGAAAAACTTCAGACTGCTTTAGAAACACTATGGAGTTTCTGTAGTGTTTTGAAGTCTTTTTAGACTACTTTAGGATGATTGAAGATTCTGGACTGCTTTTAAGACATCTGAATTTGAACTTTTAGAAGCTGTAAAACTGCTTTAGAAGCATACGGAAGCATTTGATAGTTTCTAGATAAATTGAAAAGCATTTGGAAGCTTTTAGAATGTTCTAAGAAGCTTCTAGGCTGGTTTGTAAGCTTTGCAAGGTATTTTAGAGGTTTTATAGTGTTTTGGAATGTTTTTACATTTTTTTAGACCTCTTCAGGAGTATTTGGACATTTTTTGGTCAGTTCAAATTTGTTAAATTAATACTCATACATTTTGCAACACATTTTTGTCGTTCAGAAGCTTTCAATATCTTAATAAACAGCAATTTTTTGTCAAAGTTTATTTTTAAAAACTTGAAAAGCTTTTTTTGTAAAAAACCATACAAAAATAGCAGTAAATAAGCGCAAAAAAACTAAAATAAGCACAAAACGAAGAAAGCACCAACAAAATTGCATAAATCGTTCACATTAGATGTCAAAGGTTGGTTGCTGTTATTATTTGCAAAATTTCTGGAAATCCGGACTGTACTCATCAAATAAGCTTACAAAATTAAAACTTTTTTCCAAAATTCCGTATTTTTTCGGATATTTCCGGAAGTAATCGGAATATTTCCAATGTTAAAACGGCATAAGATTGAACAACAAATTGGGCAACTTTGCCTTCCTTTAACCAACTCTGTATCTCTTACCGTTTTCGAGATCCCTATATATTTAGACACGAATTTGTGACACCCTGTATTGCCTGTGTAAATGTAATGTTATTAGTGGTTCTGTGGGGCAATTTTTTTATTTCTCGTTTTGTTGGTGTAAACTTATGAAAATAGGCACTTTCTGATAGCAAAAATTCCAAAAACTGTGCTACTAACTACTGCTTTTTTCACTGACTGTACCAAGTTTTTTAATGTTTTTTCAGGTTATTGGATAGGAAATTTAATGAGGATTCCAAAAATCTGCTTAAAACAGTCATTTTCTCACTCCAAGTAAGTGTTACAGGCGATTTTGTCCCTGACTGTTATTTCAAACTGCGTTTCTGGCAGTTTAAATTTTGATACTGCTTTTTTCACTGACTCTACCAAATTTTTTAATGTTTTCTTAGGTTATTGGATACGAAATTTAATGAGGATTCCAAAAATGTGCTTAAAACGATCATTTTCTCACTCGAAGTGGGTTTTACAGGCCATTTTGCGCCTGACTGTCCTTCCAAACTGTGTTTCCGGCAGTTCAAATTTTTACACTGACTGTACCAAGTTTTTTAATGTTTTTTTAGGTTATTGGATAGGAAATTTAATGGAGGATTCCAAAAATCTGCTAAAAACAATCATTTTCATCTCACTCCACATGGGTTTTACAGGCGATTTTGTCCCTGACTGTTATTTCAAACTGTGTTTCTGGCAGTTCAAATTTTGATACTGCTTTTTTCACTGACAGTACCAAGTTTTTTAATGTTTTTTCGGGTTATTGGATAGGAAATTCAATGAGGATTGCAAGAATGTGCTTAAAACAATCATTTTCTTACTCCACATGGGTTTTACAGGCGATTTTGTCCCTGACTGTTATTTCAAACTGTGTTTCTGGCAGTTCAAATTTTGATACTGCTTTTTTCACTACCTCTACCAAATTTTGTAATGTTTTTTCAGGTTATTGGATAGGAAATTCAATGAGGATTCCAAAAATGTGCAAAGATTTCAAAATAAAATTGGAAAAATCCTTCAAATGGGTAAAAATTGGCTTAAAATTACCACATTTAAGTAGATTATGGGTTAGGTAACCCAACCAAAATTGTGGGTGGGCTTTTTTAGGTTCCTTAACCATGCTGCACTACTAAAAACTACTACTTCTGCTGCACTACTAAAAATACGAAAAATTTTGGGCAAAAAGTCAAAAAGTGCGATCTTCCCGAGTTTATGCCAATTTTCCAAGAGCTCTCAAAGGCAGTTTCCCACTATTTGGGTTTCCCAACAAAAAAAAACACCTTTTTCCCGATGGAACCGAATTTTGTTACGTACTTTGAACAGAGAGGATACGATCGTAGTTAATAACGAGAAAGACTGCGATAACAACAATTGTTTTGTACGATATAGTGTACCTTTGACGCTGAGAAGAGTACATTAAAAGCTTTCGCATCTGCTCGCCTGCGACATACCTTCCATGACATTCAAAGCATTGTAACTTTGATTGAAAATGTCACTAATTCTAAAAGCCCCTGGAAATTAAAAAGCTTTGCCCTTTCAATTTGATTTACCTTTGCTTCCTCCTCTTTCACTCGAAAATCTCGTAAACTAGCACACTTTACTGACGCAACGAAATTACATTCCCTGAGAACCGGTAAAGGGCTACATTTTATTATTTATGCTATTTTGTCGTAAACTTGATAGTTTTCCGGTAAAAAAAGGAAAAAGTAGTAAAATTGGAATTTTTGGACACTTTTTTGACACCTTGCTCTTTGACCTTAAAGTCAGGTGAAGAGCTACGACCAAAGAGCATCTAAGGTATTAGATAGTCGTGAGTCTGTGCTTTCCTAACGGTTAGAGCCTTTAAAGAGCTCTATTTTGTTATTAGTATCATTTTGTCGTAAACCCAATGGTTTTCAGACAAAACTAGTCAAACTAGATTTTTCTTGTCACTTTTTGTCACTCTACTCTTTCACCCTAAATAACTTGATTAGGTGATGAGCTACGACCAAAGAGCATTGAAGGTAATAGATAGTGCAGAGTCTGAGGTTTCCAAAAATGTCCTCATTTAAGGCGTTTAGTTACACCGTTTGGACGGTAGATGGTGTCAAAGTCCAACGGTACGTTTCTCGAAAAACCTGTATAAAAAGGAAAAGTTGCGTTTCACCGTTGTATATCCATAGAAAACATTTCAAACCTAGAGGTTTAAGTTAGAACTTTAGTAGTTTCCGAGATATTTGCAAAAATGTTTGAAAATTTTTAATCAACTTTGACGCCCTCTAGTGCCAAACGGTGCAACTTAGCGTAACCCGCTCAACGTCACGTGATAGCCCCATTCATTAGCTTTTTTTTGTTATTTAGTGTCAGAATGTTTCAAATAATTTAGCGAGTTATTAGCGATTTTTTGCTAAAGTGCACCGAAATTGTGTTTAAAATGCCTGATTATCCTGGCCTACTATACGAACAGTCGCCATATTGGATTTCAACTGTCAAAGTTGTCATTTTAAACTAATTTCGGTCTGAAAAACGCGAATTTTGAGTCCGTTTTGCCAAAATTGGCACCGTTTCGGACCTAACCTAAAAAATAGCGTTTTTTGTAATTTTTGACAGTTTTCAGGGCGTGGCACCCTTAAAAAATGACATTTTTGACAAGTGACACTTGACGTCACGTTTGTACCGTTAATTTAAAAATATTCGGCCAATCAAAAAAAAATTTAAGAATTTAAAAATTTAAATTTTTTTTCCTAAAATTTGGTGGGGGGACCCCTTTGAAAATTGTCAAGAAAACAGTTTTTGATTTTTCTCGGACAAACGGTACGTTTCTCGAAAAAACTGTATAAAAGGGAAAAGTTGCGTTTCACCGTTGTATATCCATAGAAAAATTTCAAACCTCTAACTTTAGTAGTTTCCGAGATATTTGTAAAAATGAAAAAACTAGTCAAATTAGAGTTTTCTTGACACTTTTTGTCACTCTACTCTTTTACCCTAAATAACTTGATTAGATTATGAGCTACGACCAAAGAGCATTGAAGGTATTAGATAGTCCTGAGTCTGAGCTTTCCAAAAATGTCCTCATTTAAGGCGTTTAGTTACACCGTTTGAACGGTAGAGGGTGTCAAAGTCCAATGTTAGTTTTCTCAGCATGGTTTTTCTGCAATATCTCCAAAACCCTTTGAATGAGCAATAAGTTGAAGCTTGCAGAACGGTTGAGTTCTTAACGAGCTATATTTTGTTATTAGTATCATTTTGTCGTAAACCCAATGGTTACGTGCAGAGAAAGGTGATTGAAAAGTCTCTTGCCACCGTAAATAAGCGACGACTTAATCTTCTCCGTGCGAGGAATGGGAAGCCTCAAAACGAATCTACTGAGAGTCACGAGCCGGAGCCTAACTGACTCCCAAACTTGCCACGGACAAGACAAATCGTCTCCAAGATGAAAATGCAGCACTAGGTGAGGATGTTCAATGAAGAGGAGTCCACATGAGGCCCTGTATCCAACACAAGCACCTCAATGCTCGCTTCTGCATGAGAAACACAGAATTAAAGAACAGACTCCCCAGAAAGCTATGCCGTAGCGGAGATGGCAGTCAATCAGTGCATAGTATGCACTCCTAGCTACATGGTAATCCAGATTGCCAGAGATTACCCTCAATGCATGGCAACCCGACGCCAGTCTAGAGCACAGACCCTCCACATGCTCAGCGAATCGTCAGAAGACCAAGAAACTTGTTCATTCCAGGGGCGCACCCTCAACAAAAATCTCCTGCAATGAGCATCCAAAATGTAGGTCTTACTGATATTTAATGACAGTAAGTTGGAATAGCACCAATGTTTGATTAGGAAGAGGTCCCCATCAACGGCGCTCTTGCCGCTCCAAAGAATCATCAGCGAAAACAGTGAAATAGTGTCAGTTAATAGATATATATCAAGAACAGCAAAGGTTCAAGAACAGAGCTCTGGGGGACACCCAAAGTTAACATTAACTCGAAGTTAACAAACCTCCTGGCTCCGGCTGGACAAGAAAGAGCGAAACGAAAGATCTGGTGGTCTAGGCAGTCGAACGCCTTCGACAAGTCGCAAAACACCGAGTTCATGCGACCATACAGATCCTGAAGAAAAAATAGCGTCTCATTCGTGCCCATCGTCGGCCGGAAGCCAAACTGAGATGGGCTGAGCTTACGCTCCAGAAGCGACATCATCCGCCTCTCGACCAGCTTCTCCAGCACCTCAGACAGTGCGGGAAGCAGGGCAATCGGTCGATAGTTAGTCGGGCAGGAGCGGTCACCGGACTTGTAAAGAGGAATAACCTGAGCCCTCTTAAGACATGATGGGAAAACTGCCTTAGAAAAGGAAAGGAATAGATCGAATCAGATCATGTTTGAAGACTTTGAGCTTGTTGTGGTTGTTTGGCAAACCGGGGGGGCAGCGCCCCAGAAACGTATATTTGTAACGACTTTATAAAGCCAACCAGTCTGTGACTGTCCCAGGAGTGTTGTTGGACATCACATTAAGATGTGTCCTGCCGACTCTTCTCCTCTTCCAAGCATCCTCGACAAGTAAGATCCTCGGTTATACCCATCAAGTACTGATGCCTTCTCAGCTGGCAGTGGCTAGTCAGTTAGGCCGGTCACCATCTTTAAGTTCTGCTTAGTTCCAGCAGGTGATGAGTTCTTTGGCCTACCTCATATCTATGGCGGAGTCCCAGCGTTCTTGAAACAGCTGCTGGGCTAAAGATTTTAGCGACTGAATCACCCTGCTATTGACGATCCCCACAATTGACTCTGGACTAACAGGCACTCTTTGAGTGCCCAGTTTTGCCAGTCGATCCGCCTCTTCATTTCCCGGAATAGCAGCATGTCCCAGAACCCACACGAGATGTATGTGGTTCTTTTGGGCCAGCTTTTCCAGGGTTGTTTTGCACTCCAGAACAAATTTGGAGTGCACTGAGTGCCATAATGGCAGCTCGGCTGTCAGTACAAATGTTAATTGTGCCCGAGAGTAGTTCTAGCTCACAAGACAGGATCGCAAGCACCTCAGCCTGGAATACAGTATGTACCCAAAGCAAAGTGCTTCGCTGTTTGGTCTGTCTCAGCCCAGACACCTGCCCCCCTCTGCTGGATCCATCGCGGACGACCCCCTGGGTAGCTCCATTCTCCCACTCCTCCCGCTCGATAATTACAACCTTGAGGAAGTTTGAGGGCTTTAGCCTTCTAGGCTTATGGACTCATATACAAGAGTGTCCATACGTGCAAACTTGTAATTGATCCATATACTGGCCCTATGGCTTCCATGGGTGCTCTCTTGGGGGGAACACTTTTGGAAAGCCCAGTTTCAGGACTATCTATTACCTTCAATGCTCTTTGGTCGTAGCTCATCACCTAATCAAGTTATTTAGGATGAAAGAGTAGAGTGACAAAAAGTGTCAAGAAAACTCTAATTTGACTAGTTTTTTAATTTTTGCCAATATCTCGGAAACTATTAAAGTTAGAGGTTTGCTTTTGAGTTTTTTCTATGGATATACAACGGTGAAACGCAACTTTCTTTTTATACAGTTTTTTCGGGAAACGTACCGCTGGACTGTGACACCCTCTACCGTCCAAACGGTGTAACTAAACTCCTTAAATGAGGACATTTTTGGAAAGCTCAGACTCTGCACTATTATTACCTTCTATGCTCTTTGGTCGTAGCTCATCACCTAATCAAGTTATTTAGGGTGAAAGAGTAGAGTGACAAAAAGTGTCAAGAAAACTCTAATTTTCACTAGTTTTGTCTGAAAACCATTGGGTTTACGACAAAATGATACTAATAACAAAATAGAGCTCTTTAAAGGCTCTAACCGTTAGGAAAGCCCAGACTCACGACTATCTAATATCTTAGATGCTCTTTGGTCGTAGCTCTTCACCTGACTTTAGGGTCAAAGAGCAAGGTGTCAAAAAAGTGTCCAAAAATTGCAATTTTACTACTTTTTTCTTTTTTTTGCCGAAAAACTATTAAGTTTACGACAAAATAGCATAAATAACAAAATGTAGCCCTTTACCGGTTCTCAGGGAATGTAATTTCGTTGCGTCAGTAAAGTGTGCTAGTTTACGAGATTTTCGAGTGAAAGAGGAGGAAGCAAAGGTAAATCAAATTGAAAGGGCAAAGCTTTTTAATTTCCAGGGGCTTTTAGAATTAGTGACATTTTCAATCAAAGTTTGTTGTTATGTAATTGTTGTTATCGCAGTCTTTCTCGTTATTAACTACGATCGTATCCTCTCTGTTCAAAGTACGTAACAAAATTCGGTTCCATCGGGAAAAAGGTGTTTTTTTGTTGGGAAACCCAAATAGTGGGAAACTGCCTTTGAGAACTCTTTGAAAATTGGCATAAACTCGCACTCGAAAATCGCACTTTTTGAGTTTTTGCCCAAAATTTTTCGTATTTTTAGTAGTGCAGCAGAGGTAGTAGTTTTTAGTAGTGCAGGATGGTTAAGGAACCTAAAAAAGCCCACCCACAATTTTGGTTGGGTTACCTAACCCATAATCTACTTAAATGTGGTCATTTTAAGCCGATTTTTACCTATTTAAAGGATTTTTCCAATTTTTTTTTGAAATCTGCACATTTTTGGAATCATTGAATTTCCTATCCAATAACCTGAAAAACACTACAAACTTTGGTACAGTCATAGAGAAAAGCGGTGTCAAAGTTTGAACTGCCAGAAACACAGTTTGGAAGGACAGTTAGGGACAAAATCGCCTGTAAAACCCACTTGGGGTGAGAAAATAATTGTTTTAAGCACATTTTTGGAATCCTCATTAAATTTTCTATCCAATAACCTAAAAAAACATTAAAAAAACTTAGTACAGTCAGTGAAAAAAGCAGTGTAAAAATTTGAACTGCCAGAAACACAATTTGAAAGGACAATCAGGGACAAAATCGCCTGTAAAACCCACTTGGAGTGAGAAAATAATCGTTTTAAGCACATTTTTGGAATCCTCATTAAATTTCCTATCCAAGAACCTCAAAAAACATTAAAAAACTTTGTACAGTCAGTGAAAAAAGCAGTGTCAAAATTTGAACTGCCAGAAACACAGTTTGAAATAACAGTCAGGGACAAAATCGCCTGTAAAACCCACTTGGAGTGAGAAAATGATCGTTTTAAGCACATTTTTGGGATCCTCATTGAATTTCCTATTCACTAACCGGAAAAAACATTAAAAAACTTGGTACAGTCAGTGAAAAAAGCAGTGTCAAAATTTGAACTGCCAGAAACACAAATTGAAAGGACAGTCAGGGACAAAATCGCCTGTAAAACCCACTTGAAGTGAGAAAATGATCGTTTTAAGCACATTTTTGGGATCCTCATTGAATTTCCTATTCACTAACCGGAAAAAAACATTAAAAAACTTGGTACAGTCAGTGAAAAAAGCAGTGTCAAAATTTGAACTGCCAGAAACACAGTTTGAAATAACAGTCAGGGATAAAATCGCCTGTAAAACCTACTTGGAGTGCGAAAATAATTGTTTTAAGCACATTTTTTGAATCCTCATTGAATTTCCTATCTAATAACCTGAAAAAACATTAAAAAACTTAGTACAGTCAGTGAAAAAAGCAGTGTAAAAATTTGAACTGCCAGAAACACAATTTGAAAGGACAGTCAGGGACAAAATCGCCTGTAAAACCCACTTGGAGTGAGAAAATGATCGTTTTAAGCACATTTCTGGAATCCTCATTAAATTTCCTATCCAAGAACCTGAAAAAACATTAAGAAACTTGGTAAAGTCAGTGAAAAAAGCAGTGTCAAAATTTGAACTGCCAGAAACACAGTTTGTAATAACAGTCAGGGACAAAATCGCCTGTAAAGCCCACTTGGAGTGAGAAAATGATCGTTTTAAGCACATTTTTGGAATCCCCATTAAATTTCCTATTCAAGAACCTGAAAAAACATTAAGAAACTTGGTAAAGTCAGTGAAAAAAGCAGTGTCAAAATTTGAACTGCCAGAAACACAGTTTGTAATAACAGTCAGGGACAAAATCGCCTGTAAAGCCCACTTGGAGTGAGAAAATGATCGTTTTAAGCACATTTTTGGAATCCCCATTAAATTTCCTATTCAAGAACCTGAAAAAACATTAAGAAACTTGGTAAAGTCAGTGAAAAAAGCAGTGTCAAAATTTGAACTGCCAGAAACACAGTTTGAAATAACAGTCAGGGACACAATCGCCTGTAAAACCCACTTGGAGTGAGAAAATTATTGTTTTAAGCACATTTTTGGAATCCCCATTAAATTTCCTATTCAAGAACCTGAAAAAACATTAAGAAACTTGGTAGTCAGTGAAAAAAGCAGTAGTTAGTAACACAATTTTTGGAATTTTTGCTATCAGAAAGTGCATATTTCCATAAGTTTACACCAACAAAACGAGAAATAAAAAAATTGACCCACAGAACCACTAATAACATTACATTTACACAGGCAATACAGGGTGTCACAAATTCGTGTCTAAATATACAGGGTGTCCCACGACGAAAGACCTCGATTGATATTGGAAAAAGTATAAATAGGAGAGTTTTGAAAATTTGGTAGGATACTGATGTGGGCATGCCCAATCCAACTAAAATATTTTCAAGATGGTTGCACTTCCGCTTATACCGGAAGTCGATCACAACTTTCTTATTTTAAATAGAACACCCTATATATTATTACATATTTGGATTCCTCACAAAATTCTGACCAACTTTTGTATAGAATGCCCTATGTCTATCCCTAGCCGTTTTCGAAATATTTGATGTTTTTCCAAAAAAGTGACAGTTGCAACACTCAACATATTTTTGTACTATGTTAAAACCGTATTTCATTTTGCAATGAAACTTTGGGTTATTCTAAAGGATCGTTTTATTAAACTGAGGGTGCGTAATGACTCATTTGTATACAGGGTCGTCAAAAAAAAATCATAAACTTGCCACTAAAAAAAATGAAAAATCTCAAGTTTTTTAAATGGAAACCCCCATTTTTAATGACGGAATCATTTTGAGCATTAAAAATTACTATAAGTTTCAATTTACTTGCCTATACCTAAATCCAACCCATTTCGTTTTATTTGAGAATAAACATTTTTTTATTATGCTGCACGGTTGGGATTATGTGGTGTTCTAGTTGGACATGCTTTTGACACACGGTGATATTGGAGACCTGCAGGGCATGTTAATAACACTAGTTTTGAGTGTTTTGACAACTGCAAATATGCCGTAGCGGTTACGTTATTCAAACCAAGATTGCTTAAATCTGTTTATTATTTACGGAAAATGTGATAAAGTTGTGAGTAGAACATGTGAGGTATTTGCCGCTCGTTATCTAGAAAAACCAAATCCATCACCAAAAGCTGTCAAGCAAATAATTGAAAATTTTAAGAATACGGGATCTGTGAAGATAAAAGCTATTAAAACAAAACCAATCCTTAATAATACAAATGTAGAAATTGCAATTTCTAACCAACTTTTGTGTACAATGCCCTATTCCTATCTCTAGCCGTTTTCGAAATATTTGATGTTTTTCCAAAAAAGTTATAGTTGCATTGCTCAACATATTTTTTTTTTTTTGTTATTAACATGCCCTGCAGGTCTCCAATATCACCGTGTGTCAAAAGCATGGCCAACTAGAGTACCAGCCAATTCCAACCATGCAGCCGAGCATGCAGCCTAATAAAAAAATGTTTATTCTCAAATAAAACGAAATGGGTTGGATGTAGGTATAGGCAAGTAAATTGAAACTTATAGTAATTTTTAGTGCTCAAAATGATTCCGTCATAAAAAATGGGGGTTTCCATTTAAAAAACTTGAGATTTTTCATTTTTTTTAGTGGCAAGTTTATGATTTTTTTTTGACGACCCTCTATACAAATGAGTCGTTACGCACCCTCAGTATAATAAAACGATCCTTCATTTACAATATCCCAAAGTTTCATTGCAAAATGAAATACGGTTTTAACATAGTACAAAAATATGTTGAGCGTTGCAACTGTCACTTTTTTGGAAAAACATCAAATATTTCGAAAACGGCTAGGGATAGACATAGGGCATTCTATACAAAAGTTGGTCAGAATTTTGTGAGGAATCCAAATATGTAATAATATATAGGGTGTTCTATTTAAAATAAGAAAGTTGTGATCGACTTCCGGTATAGTGCAACCATCTTGAAAATATTTTAGTTGGATTGGGCATGCTCACATCAGTATCCTACCAAATTTTCAAAACTCTCCTATTTATACTTTTTCCAATATCAATCGAGGTCTTTCGTCGTGGGACACCCTGTATAGGGATCTCTAAAACGGTAAGAGATACAGAGTTGGTTAAATGAAGGCAAAGTTGCCCAATTTGTTGTTCAACAGTTATACAGGGTAACTGCCTTTTTGTTTTTATTTTAATAATTGTAAGGTAAAAGAGGAATATAAAACCAAGCAAAATTCCTTATTTTACGTACAAATTGAACGTTTTAGAAAGGTTTATCGATGCAGTAGAGAAAAGGTCGATATTGTGCCCTAGAATTTATAAATACCTTTTTGTTAGATTCTCGACCTTCGGGTTAACTTTGATATTTTAACAGAATGTCCGCGATATTTTTAAATTTGTAATTATACGGCCCTAAATAGTCTTACAAAAGAGTTTACATTCCCTTCTTTTAAAGCGTTTTAGTACGTTTTATTGTTGATATTTTAATAGGTTTTTAGTGGATTAAGGTTGTACGAGAAAGGTCTGATCCTAACAAGAATATTCTTCCTTTCAAAAAAATTAGAAATTTTTTTACAGAAAGACGGTACATTTTTGGAAAAAAAGGTAAATTTAAGGTAAAAGTTGAATTCTTTTTGAGATTTTTACTAAAATTTTCAAAAACAAATTTGACGCCCCCTAGCGGCCAAACGGTAATACATAGCGATGCACTTACAACGCGATTTGGTATCCCCACTCATTGGTTATTTACAATCCAATTATGTGGTTTCTGTAGTAAATGCTTCAACGAACCGGATTTATTTGCGATCAAATAGAAAGGTGCACAAATAGTTGGTCGAAAATGTGATTTTTAGCCCGAACTGGGCCAACACGCTTACGAAACTTGTCACGTGATCCTGGAACACTGTTTCGTTAGACAGTCACGTGACAAAGTAATGACCGAGAAGCTAACAACCACAAATACTTCAAGAAAATTGTTCCATACTCTGATTTCTAGAGCGTCATGCCCAAATTGGGCGAAATTTCTCAGTTTTGATATTTGTGACGTTTGTCACGTGATATTAGAACACTATTTCTTTAGATAGACACGTGACAACTGTCAAAATAACGGCCGAGAAGCTAAAAACCACAACTTGTCTCAAATACTTGAAGAAAATTGTTCCATACTGTGATTTTTAGAGTTTCATGTCAAAACTGGGCGAAATTTCTCAGTTTTGATATTTGTGACAGTTGTCACGTGATATTAGAACACTATTTCTATAGATATTCACGTGACAACTGTCAAATTTATGACCGAGAAACTAACAACCACAAATACTTCAAGAAAATTGTTCCATACTCTGTTTTTTAGAGCGTCATGCCCAAATTGGGCAAAATTTCTCAGTTTTGGTATATGTGACGTTTGTCACGTGATATTAGAAAACTATTTCTTTAGATAGACACGTGACAACTGTCAAAATAACGGTCGAGAAGCTAAAAACCACAACTTGTCTCAAATACTTCAAGAAAATTGTTCCATACTGTGATTTTTAGAGTTTCATGCCTAAATTGGGCAAAGTTTGTCAGTTTTCATGTTTATGACAGTTGTCACATGATACTAGCACACTATTTCATTGGATAGTCACGTGACAACTGCCAAAATAAGGGTCGAGAAGCTAAAAACCACAACTTGTCTCAAATATTTCAAGAAAACTGATCCATACTGTGATTTTTAGAGCTTCATGTCAAAACTGAGCGAAATTTCTCAGTTTTGATATTTGTGACAGTTGTCACGTGATATTAGAACACTATTTCTTTATAAAGTCACGTGACAATTGTCAAATTAATGGCGGAGAAGCTAAAAACCACACCTTGTCTCAAATACTTCAAGAAAATTGTTCCATTCTGTGATTTTTAGAGCGTCATGCCCAAATTGGGCCAAATTTCTCATTTTTGATATTTGTGACAGTTGTCACGTGATATTAGAAGACTATTTCTTTAGATGGTCACGTGACAACTGTCAAAATAATGGCCAAGAAGCTAAAAACCACAACTTGTCTCAAATATTTCAAGAAAATTGTTCCATACTGTGATTTTTAGAGATTTATGCCCAAACTGGGCGAGATTTCTTAGTTTCGATATTTGTCACAGTTGCCACGTGATGTTAGAACACTATTTCTTAAGATAGTCACGTGACAATTGTCAAAATAATGGCCAAGAAGCTAAAAACCACAACTTGTCTCAAATATTTCAAGAAAATTGTTCTATACTATGATTTTTAGAGATTCATGTCAAAACTGGGCGAAATTTCTCAGTTTTGATATTTGTGACAGTTGTCACGTGATATTAGAACACTATTTCTTTAGCCAGCCACGTGACCACTGTCACATTTATGACCGAGAAGCTGAAAACCACAACTTGTTTCAAATATTTCAAGAAAATTGTTTCTTACTGTAATTTTTTTCTCTAACTCATTGTAGCCTTAGTGCACCCGACTGTTCAACCCTTAATAACTCCATTATTTGGCAATTTAGGGTTTAAATCCCAGGAATGAGAATGATAGAGCAGACTAAGGGCTTTCAGGAAATACTATTAAACGAGTGGATTGGTTGCACGGTTAGGCCGCTAGAGGGCGTTGAAAATTCAATTGTAAATATCTCCAAAACTGGATTAGTTAGAGGGATGAAATTTGTAGGGTGGTTAGAGGGTTAAAAAGGGCTAAAAATTTGTATTCTTGACATCTTCCAGTTAAACCAGCCGTGACAGAAGGAATAAAATAATTTTTAAACATAACAAGCATCAAATTTGTTTCTTATTAATTTCTAACCATAAACTTTGTTTTAGTACTTTGACTTACTTAATGCCTTGTAACTTCCCTATTCAAGTGTGGAAATTTATGAAAATTTTACACAATATTCTAGACACTTCAAGCCATATTGTGTAAAAGCTGAAGCTTGTAACTTAAAAACTGAATTTACGGTGAATTTTTAAAATTTTCCCTTCAAACTTTCCTGCGTATATATTATGAAACACCCTGTATAAAAATATCGTGGTCTCGTAAAACGGTTACATAAAGCCTGAAATGCGTAATTTAATCAGATTAAATTTTCACAAAATTTATAGGCTTTAACCGAGTTTGTTAATAAACCCAAGTTTGCCAGGCCGTAAACCTCTTTTACGACACACCCCCACCAAGACTTGTAATATGTGCTTAACGTGTCTGCGTTGACATTTCGTGCTTTTATATGTTACTTATATACTCACATAATATATTAGGAGGAATTTCTAATGAGCTTTCTGCCATCCAAGACGGATTTGATGATTAAGACTCCCACGATATTAGACTTGAGATTTAATTATTTGGTATACTGGGTGTTTCACGGTAAATTCGTCATACGATACTGGGTGGTCCAAATTGATTTTATGATACTTAAAGGGTAGAAAGTGCATAAAAAATAAACGCCAAAGTGTCATAGGAATTATGGTTGAAAGGTGCCCTCTTTCGGAGCTAGCGAGCACCTGACTGTCCTTTTAAACTGTGTTTCTGGCAGTTCAAACTTTGACACTGCTTTTTTCGCTAAATGTACAAAGTTTTCTTAAGTTTTTTTATGTTATTGGATAGGAAATTTAATGAGGATTCCAAAAATGTGCTTAAAACTGTCATTTTGTCACCACAAGTGGGTTTTACAGGCGATTTTGTTCCTGACTGTCCTTTCAAACTGTGCTTCTGGCAGTTCAAACTTTGACACTGCTTTTCTCGCTAACTGTACCAAGTTTTCTGACGTTTTTATTATGTTATTTTATAGGAAATTTAATGAGAATTCTAAAAATGTGCTTAAAACAGTCATTTTCTCACTCCAAGTGGGTTTTACAGGCGATTTTGTCCCTGACTTTCCTTTCAAACCGTACTTCTGGCAGTTCAAACTTTAACACTGCTTTTCTCGCTAACTGTACCAAGTTTTTTTTACTTGTTTTAATATGTTATTGGATAGGAAATTTAATGAAGATTCCAAAAATGTGCTTAAAACTGTCATTTTGTCACTACAAGTGGGTTTTACAGGCGATTTTGTCTCTGACTGTCCTTTCAAACTGTGTTTCTAACAGTTTATATTTTGATACCAATTTCCTCACTTATTTTACATGACTTTGTAGTGTTTATTTATATCATTAGATAGGAAATTTAATGAGGATTCCAAAAATGTGCTCAAAACAGTTATTTTTTCACTGCAAGTGGGTTTTACAGGCGATTGTGTCCCTGACTGTCCTTTCAAACTGTGTTTCTGGCAGTTCAAACTTTGACACTGCTTTTCTCGCTAACTGTACCAAGTTTTCTTAAGTTTTTTTTATGTTATTGGATAGGAAATTTAATGAGGATTCCAATAATGTGCCTAAAACTGTCATTTCGTCACAACAAGTAGGTTTTACAGGCGATTTTGTCTCTGACTGTCCTTTGAAACTGTGTTTCTAACAGTTTATACTTTGATACCAATTTTCTCACTTATTTTACATGACTTTGTAGTGTTTATTTATATCATTAGATAGGAAATTTAATGAGGATTCCAAAAATGTGCTTAAAACAGTTATTTTCTCACTGCAAGTGGGTTTTACAGGCGATTGTGTCCCTGACTGTCCTTTCAAACTGTGTTTTTGGCAGTTCAAATTTTGACACTGCTTTTCTCGCTAACTGTACCAAGTTTTCTTATGTTTATTTTAGGTTATTGGATAGGAAATTTAATGACGATTCTAAAAATGTGCTTAAAACAGTCATTTTCTCACTCCAAATGGGTTTTACAGGCAATTTTATCCCTGATTGTCCTTTCAAACTGTGTTTCTGGCAGTTCAAACTTTGACACTGCTTTTCTCGCTAACTGTACTAAGTTTTCTTATGTTTTTTTAATGTTATTCGATAGGAAATTTAATGAGAATTCCAAAAATGTGCTTAAAACAGTCATTTTCTCACTCCAAATGGGTTTTACAGGCAATTTTATCCCTGATTGTCCTTTCAAACTGCGTTTCTGGCAGTTCAAATTTTGACACTGCTTTTCTCAATAACTGTACCAAGTTTTCTTATGTTTTTTTATGTTATTGGATAGGAAATTTATTGAGGATTCCAAAAATGTGCCTAAAACTGTCATTTTGTCACTACAAGTGGGTTTTACAAGCGATTTTGTCTCTGACTGTCCTTTCAAACTGTGTTTCTAACAGTTTATAATTTGATACCAATTTTCTGACTTATTTTACATGACTTTGTAGTGTTTATTTATATCATTAGATAGGAAATTTAATGAGGATTCCAAAAATGTGCTTAAAACAGTTATTTTCTCACTGCAAGTGGGTTTTACAGGCGATTGTGTCCCTGACTGTCCTTTCAAACTGTGTTTCTCGCAGTTTAAGCCTTGACACTGCTTTTCTCGCTAACTGTACCAAGTTTTTTAATGTTTTTATTATTTTGTTCGATAGGAAATTTAATGAGAATTCCAAAAATGTGCTTAAAACAGTCATTTTCTCACTCCAAATGGGTTTTACAGGCAATTTTATCCCTGATTGTCCTTTCAAACTGTGTTTCTGGCAGTTCAAACTTTGACACTGCTTTTCTCGCTAACTGTACTAAGTTTTCTTATGTTTTTTTAATGTTATTGGATAGGAAATTTAATCAGAATTCCAAAAATGTGCTTAAAACAGCCATTTTTTTTCTCACTCCAAATGGGTTTTACAGGCGATTTT
Source organism: Ips typographus (assembly GCF_016097725.1). Taxonomy (NCBI): domain Eukaryota; kingdom Metazoa; phylum Arthropoda; class Insecta; order Coleoptera; family Curculionidae; genus Ips; species Ips typographus. The sequence continues at coordinate 1,479,729 of NC_138430.1, read as the reverse complement.
GTCCCTGAATGTCCTTTCGAACTGTGTTTCTGGCAGTTCAAACTTTGACACCGCTTTTCTCGGTAACTGTACTAAGTTTTCTTATGTTTTTTTTATGTTATTGGATAGGAAATTTAATGAGGATTCCAAAAATGTGCTTAAAACAGTTATTTTCTCACTCCAAGTGGGTTTTACAGGCGAATGTGTCCCTGACTGTCCTTTCAAACTGTGTTTCTGGCAGTTCAAACTTTGACACTGCTTTTCTCGCTATTTGCACCAAGTTTTTTAATATTTTTATTATGTTATTGGATAGGAAATTTAATGAGGATTCTAAAAATGTTCTTAAAACAGTCATTTTTTAACCCCAAGTGGGTTTTACAGGTGATTTTGTCCCTGACTGTCCTTTAAACCGCGTTCAAATTTTAGATCACAATTTCAACGAACCAAACAAGTTTTTGCTAAATAACTCAGAAACGGTGAAAGTTACAAAAAAATTGCAAAAGACCAAAAATATTCCTAATCAACTCCTTAATTCAACACCGTAAATTTGCAGGACCGTTTTTGCTTCCAGTATACAGGGTGTTCATGAAAAGTATGGTGAGAGACTATTTTTGGTCACCCTCACTGAATTTTACTTTTCCAATTTTACTTTACCTTACCGGTAAGTAACCGATCATCACTAGTATTAAACGAGTTACAGGAAGTTGTGGAGTGACAGTTTTCCTTGAATAACTCCCTTGGGGGCCAATTTACACCTCAAATTTGAAGGTTAATCCACATTTCGTAACAGTAAGAAGACAAAACAGCTAAAGCCGTTTCACACCAAACAAAATTTACCACCACGTGACTGTAATTCTGTGTAACTTTGGTTTCAGTTCCCGTTCAGGAAAAGCATATGCGCTTACAATATGTAAAAAGGACTAAATGTTAGTTATTAATAAGTAAAATAAGTAAATTTCACTGAAAAAACACGAGAAAAGGAAATCAAAAACCGTGTTCAATATCTCAAAAATTTTCTCCTCCAAACCAGTCAAAATTGCCAGAGAAAGCCTGAACATTGAAGAAGAAGAACACTTACAAGAAGGCCAAGAGTGGAGGAAATTCGTAGGTTCCATTAGACGCAAAGTCCAAAGACATGCTTCTTCTTCTTCTTCTGCTCCAGACCAGGCCCAATCAAAGGGCGAGTCGGTATCTCGGAAAAATTCCCTAACGAAAACCCTAAAAAAGGAGAAAAGCGAAGAAAAGTACAAAAACAATAAGCAACTTTCGGTAGAAACTTCTTCTTCAAAAGCCGACTATTTTCGTGCTTTAAGTTTTAGGGATAAGACCAAAGGGGGCGCTGTAAAAAATGCTGATAATTCACTCAGAATGGGTGTTCGAAAGAGTGAAAAACCAGACATTAAACCTAGTCTAAGCTTCAGTAGATGTAAGAGTAGTAGCAGTAGTCCTAGAGGAAGAGAAGGATTGAAGCAAGATGATTTTCTCAAGGCTACAATGAGAATTTTCTTGGTGGTGTCGCCTCCAGTGGGAAAAATGCAGGTATGCCTAGATAACAATTAAGTGTTTACTGTGACTCACAGACCTTGTCTTAGTTTATGCAATATAACTCCCTTACCACGACCTTTAGGGCAAAATATCTTTCTAAGATTTTGGTAGAGAATTAAATTTCCTACAATTTTTGTTTCTAAACATTTCCCTGAATTTTGCCATATAACCGAGTTACCGGGAATTGAAGTTTCCTAAGTGCACATTCAGACACTTGGCACTCTCTAAACATTCCTAGGCAAATATCTCCTTTCTGAGGCCCTTAAGGGCAAAATACCTCTCTAAGGGTTTGGTAGAGAATTAAATTCCCTACAATTTTCATCCCTTAACATTTCCCTGAATTTTGCCATGTTGTCGAGTTACGGTGGATTGAAGTTTCTTAGGTACTATTGTCTCTCGCATCGATTGTTTTATACCTCCATTACCGTTTTTTGATAGTTTTGACAGCTGTATAATATATGTGACACTGTTAGTCTAGTGTCAACTGTCAAAAATTCCACCATTAAACTGTAAATCTGTTAAACTTGCTTGATAAAGCAGAATTTAGGTAAAAAGTAATTTGACAGTGTTTTATACCTCCATGAACGTTTTTTGACAGTTTGTCAAGCTGTATAATTTATGTGACACTGTTACTCAAGTGTCAACTGTCAAAAACTCCACCATTAAACTGTAAATCTGTAAAACTTGCTTGATAAAGCAGAATTTAGGTAAAAAGTAATTTGACAGTGTTTTATACCTTCATGAGCGTTTTTTGACAGGTTGTCAAGCTGTATAATTTATTTGACAGATGGTTCTATGTGTTATTTTAGTGTCAACTGTCAAAAACTCCACCATTAAACTGTAAATCTGTAAAACTTGCTTGATAAAGCAGAATTTAGGTAAAAAGTAATTTGACAGTGTTTTATACCTTCATGAGCGTTTTTTGACAGGTTGTCAAGCTGTATAATTTATTTGACAGATGGTTCTATGTGTTATTTTAGTGTCAACTGTCAAAAACTCCACCATTAAATTGTAAATCTGTAAAACTGGCTTAGTAAAGCAGAATTTTGGTAAAAAGTAATTTGACAGTGTTTTATACCTCCATGAACGTTTTTTGACAGTTTGTCAAGCTGTATAATTTATGTGACAGATGGTTCTATGTGTTATTTTAGTGTCAACTGTCAAAAACTCCACCATTAAACTGTAAATCTGTAAAACTTGCTTGATAAAGCAGAATTTAGGTAAAAAGTAATTTGACAGTGTTTTATACCTTCATGAGCGTTTTTTGACAGGTTGTCAAGCTGTATAATTTATTTGACAGATGGTTCTATGTGTTATTTTAGTGTCAACTGTCAAAAACTCCACCATTAAATTGTAAATCTGTAAAACTGGCTTAGTAAAGCAGAATTTTGGTAAAAAGTAATTTGACAGTGTTTTATACCTCCATGAACGTTTTTTGACAGTTTGTCAAGCTGTATAATTTATGTGACAGATGGTTCTATGTGTTATTTTAGTGTCAACTGTCAAAAACTCCACCATTAAACTGTAAATCTGTAAAACTGGCTTAGTAAAGCAGAATTTTGGTAAAAAGTAATTTAACTGTGTTTTATACCTCCATGAACGTTTTTTGACAGATTTGAAAGCTGTATAATTTGTGTGACATTGTTATTCAAGTGTCATTACTACAAGATTTAGTACAGTCAAGGAGAAAAGCGGTGTCAAAGTTTAAACTGCCATAAACACAGATTGAAAGGACAGTCAGTGACAAAATCTTCTATAAAATCCACTTGGAGTGAGAAAATGACTGTTTTAAGCACATTTTTGGAATCCTCATTAAATTTCCTATCCAACAGCCTAAAAAAGCACCACAAGATTTGGTACAGTCAGGGAGAAAAACGGTGTCAAAGTTTAAACTGCCATAAACACAGATTGAAAGGACAGTCAGTGAGAAAATCATCTATAAAATTCGCTTGGAGTGAGAAAATGACTGTTTTAAGAACATTTTTGGAATCCTCATTAAATTTCCTATCCAACAGCCTAAAAAAGCACCACAAGATTTGGTACAGTCAGGGAGAAAAACGGTGTCAAAGTTTAAACTGCCATAAACACAGATTGAAAGGACAGTCAGGAACAAAATCGTCTGTAAAGCCCACTTGTAGTGAGAAAATGACGGTTTTAAGCACATTTTTGGAATCCTAATTAAATTTCGCATGCAACAGCTTAAAAAAGCACCACAAGATTTGGTACAGTCAGGGAGAAAAACGGTGTCAAAGTTTAAACTGCCATAAACACAAATTGAAAGGACAGACAGGAACAAAATCGTCTGTAAAGCCCACTTGTAGTGAGAAAATGACGGTTTTAAGCACAGTTTTGGAATCCTCATTAAATTTCCTATCCAAAAACCTAAAAAATCACCACAAGATTTGGTACAGTCAGGGAGAAAAACGGTGTCAAAGTTTAAACTGTCATAAACACAGATTGAAAGGACAGTCAGGAACAAAATCGTCTGTAAAGCCCACTTGTAGTGAGAAAATGACGGTTTTAAGCACAGTTTTGGAATCCTCATTAAATTTCCTATCCAAAAACCTAAAAAATCACCACAAGATTTGGTACAGTCAGGGAGAAAAACGGTGTCAAAGTTTAAACTGTCATAAACACAGATTGAAAGGACAGTCAGGAACAAAATCGTCTGTAAAGCCCACTTGTAGTGAGAAAATGACGGTTTTAAGCACATTTTTGGAATCCTAATTAAATTTCGCATGCAACAGCCTAAAAAAGCACCACAAGATTTGGTACAGTCAGGGAGAAAAACGGTGTCAAAGTTTAAACTGCCATAAACACAGATTGAAAGGGCGGTCTGGGACAAAATCGCCTGTAAAACCCACTTGGAGTGAGAAAATGACGGTTTTAAACACAGTTTTGGAATCCTCATTAAATTTCCTATCCAAAAACCTAAAAAATCACCACAAGATTTGGTACAGTCAGGCAGAAAAACGGTGTCAAAATTTAAACTGCCATCAACACAGATTGAAAGGACCGTCAGTGACAAAATCGCCTGTAAAACCCACTTGGAGTGAGAAAATTACAGTTTCAAGCACATTTTTGGAATCCTCATTAAATTTCCTATCCAATAACCTAAAAAAGCACTTTTCTGAGCAAAGGTTTCTGAGATATCAGTAATTAAACTTGCATCATAGTGTCTAAATTGTTGATATTTCCGTGGAAACTTCCAAAAATTCTAAAAAAGTATGGAATTTTAAAAATGTTCTGTCAAAAATCGTAAAAATTGGAAAAACTAAAAAAAACTTCTCAAAATGACAGTGTCAATATTTTCAAAATGACAGTTCACACAACTTAAAAAATGTATGAAAATATAAATGACGGCGGTTGTCAAAAATTATTAAATATAAGCAAAATGTATTTCAGTTGTCAAAAGTTTTAATAAATTCCATCAAAAACATATTCAAATTGACAGTTGTCAAAAAATTTGTAATTGGAAAAAGATTAATTTTTTTGAAATAACTGTTGTCAAATTGAACCTAAAGTGACAGAGCACAACATTCTAAAATATGACAGTTATCAACTGTCAAAACTAAAAAAAAAAAAAACATTTAAAATAGCTGTCAAAAAAAAATACTACAAAAGAATAAAAATGGCAGCTGTCGTCAAAAATTCGGAATGACAGTTGTCAAAAATTAAAAAAAAAAAATTATTTTAAATTACAATTTTTTTTTACATTTTTTTAATTTTGAACATTCAAAAATATTTATACGAAAAACAAATCTGTTTACGGTTTTCTTTTATTTGCCTCAAAAAAAAAAGTATTAAAAATAACACTAAAAGGGCAAAAAACCAAAAAAGACAATAATAAAAAATTTAAAAAACCGGTGGACGCCTGACTTTTTGACATTCTTTGATATTTTCCTTGATAACTCAAATACGGTTAGAGCTACACTTTTGCGACTAATAAGACTTTTTGTAGAGAATTGTTTGGGCTTTCAAACGAATTTTTTCTCACATCGATCAGTCAAAGGGGGCCGGAGCAGTGGCGTACCAAAGTTGCTGCTTTCTTCCTGCAAGTCAGGACTGATTTCAAGTTACCAAAAAGTGCATTTTTGTAAGCTTTAGTACTTACTTAAACTTCTTAGAATTTTACAGTAAAGTGGTTTCTTTCTAGTAAATGTCCCTGCTCATTTCAACTTAAATTTGATAAAAAGAAACAATAAGCGCCATATCAGTTTTAGGATCGAATTTCGGAAGTTCCATTAAGAGTGACAAACAAATCTGTTCTCCGGAGTAAATCGAGACACATTCATAAATCATTTGCCTCAACTGGGGTTTCTCATGCAAAAAATTATGTTTTAGCCATGCAAGTGGGTCGGATTTTAACTATGTTTTCGATGGAAAGAAAAGCGATTTTCTCTTGCGTTTTCAAAAGGAAATTCACTAATTTTCAGACTGGATCCTCCATTATGAATATAACCTTTTATGGTGTTTGGTTGGTTTGGTAATTCACTACAAATGAAATAAAAAAAATATTTTTTATTGTTTCATTGGCAGCCAAATGACAGCTGTCAAATTCCAAAAAAAAAAAAAAAATGCCACCATTAAACTGTAAATCTCTAAAACTTGCTTGGTAAAGCAGAATTTTTGTAAAAAGTAATTTGACTGTGTTTTACACCTTCATAAACGTATTTTGACAGTTTGTCAAGCTGTAAAATTTATTTGACAGCTGTCAATCTAACCCAGGACAATAACTGTACTGAATTTGACATTTGTCACTTGGCTTCAACTGGAATTATTGAAACTCACAAGAATATAATTTGAGCACTAGACAGGTTTAGTCACTGATATCTCAGAAACTAGCTCCTGAACAAAGTTGATATTTTTGACAGCTGCAGAATTTGACAGCTGTCACTTGGCTGCCACTGAAACAATAAAAATTAATTTTTGCATTTCACTTAGAGTGAATTACCAAACCAACCCAACACCATAAAAGTTTGTATTCATAATGGAGGATCCAGCCTGAAAATTAGTGTAGCTTTTCTCCTTGACTGTACCAAATTTTGTAAGTGCTTTTTCAGGTTTTTGGATAGGAAATTTAATGAGGATTCCAAAAATGTGCTTAAAACCGTCATTTTCTCACTCCAAGGGGGTTTTATAGACGATTTTGTCACCGACTGTCCTTTCAATCTGTGTTTCTGACAGTTTAAACTTTGACACCGTTTTTCTGCCTGACTGTACCAAACCTTGTAAGTGCTTTTTTAGGTTGTTGGATGCGAAATTTAATGAGGATTCCAAAAATGTGCTTTAAACAGTCATTTTCTCACTCCAAGTGGGTTTTACAGACGATTTTGTTCCTGACTGTCCTTTCAATCTGTGTTTCTGACAGTTCAATCTTTTACACGGCTTTTCTGCCTTACTGTACCAAATCTTGTAGTGTTTTTTCAGGTTATTTAATAGGAAATTTAATAAAGATTCCAAAATGTGCTTAAAACAGTCATTTTCTCACTCCAAGTGAGTTTTACAGGCGATTTTGTCCCTGACCGTCCTTTCAATCTGTGTTTATGGCGTTTTATACTTTGACACCACTTTTCTCCTCGACTGTACCAAATTTTGTAAGTGCTTTTTTAGGTTTTTGGATAGGAAATTTAATAAGGATTTCAAAAATGTACCTTATAAACTCATTTTCTCACTCCAAGTGGGTTTTACAGGCGATTTTGTCCCTGACTATTCTTTCAAACTGTGTTTATGGCGTTTTATACTTTTGACACCGCTTTTCTCCTTGACTGTACCAAATTTTGTAAGTGCTTTTTAAGGTTATTGGATAGGAAATTTAATAAGGATTTCAAAAATGTGCCTTATAAACTCATTTTCTCACTCCAAGGGGGTTTTACAGGCGATTTTGTCCCTGACCGTCCTTTCAATCTATGTTTATGGCGTTTTATACTTTGACACCGCTTTTCTCCTTGACTGTACCAAATTTTGTAAGTGCTTTTTCAGGTTATTGGATAGGAAATTTAATAAGGATTTCAAAAATGTGCCTTATAAACTCATTTTCTCACTCCAAGTGGGTTTTACAGGCGATTTTGTCCCTGACCGTTCTTTCAATCTGTGTTTATGGCGTTTTATACTTTGACACCGCTTTTCTCCTTGACTGTACCAAATTTTGTAAGTGCTGTTTCAGGTTATTGGATAGGAAATTTAATGAGGATTCCAAAAATGTGCTTAAAACTGTAATTTTCTCACTACAAGTGGGTTTTACAGGCGATTTTGTCCCTGACCGTCCTTTCAATCTACGTTTATGGCGTTTTATACTTTGACACCGCTTTTCTCCTTGACTGTACCAAATTTTGTAAGTGCTTTTTTAGGTTTTTGGATAGGAAATTTAATAAGGATTTCAAAAATGTGCCTTATAAACTCATTTTCTCACTCCAAGTGGGTTTTACAGGCGATTTTGTCCCTGACCGTCCTTTCAATCTACGTTTATGGCGTTTTATACTTTGACACCGCTTTTCTCCTTGACTGTACCAAATTTTGTAAGTGCTTTTTTAGGTTTTTGGATAGGAAATTTAATAAGGATTTCAAAAATGTGCCTTATAAACTAATTTTCTCACTCCAAGTGGGTTTTATAGGCGATTTTATCCCTGACCGTCCTTTCAATCTGTGTTTATGGCGTTTTATACTTTGACACCACTTTTCTCCTCGACTGTACCAAATTTTGTAAGTGCTTTTTTAGGTTTTTGGATAGGAAATTTAATAAGGATTTCAAAAATGTGCCTTATAAACTCATTTTCTCACTCCAAGTGGGTTTTACAGGCGATTTTGTCCCTGACCGTTCTTTCAATCTGTGTTTATGGCGTTTTATACTTTGACACCGCTTTTCTCCTTGACTGTACCAAATTTTGTAAGTGCTTTTTCAGGTTATTGGATAGGAAATTTAATGAGGATTCCAAAAATGTGCTTAAAACTGTAATTTTCTCACTACAAGTGGGTTTTACAGGCGATTTTATCCCTGACCGTCCTTTCAATCTGTGTTTATGGCGTTTTATACTTTTGACACCGCTTTTCTTCTTGACTGTACCAAATTTTGTAAGTGCTTTTTTAGGTTATTGGATAGGAAATTTAATAAGGATTCCAAAACTGTGCTTAAAACAGTCATTTTCTCACTCCAAGTGGATTTTATAGACGATTTTGTCACTGACTGTCCTTTCAATTTGTGTTTCTGACAGTTTAAACTTTGACACCGATTTTCTGCCTGACTGTACCAAACCTTGTAAGTGTTTTTTTAGGTTGTTGGATGCGAAATTTAATGAGGATTTCAAAAATGTTCTTAAAACCGTCATTTTCTCACTCCAAGTGGGTTTTACAGGCGATTTTGTTCCTGACTGTCCTTTCAATTTGTGTTTCTGACAGTTCAAACTTTGACACCGCTTTTCTCCCTGACTGTAGCAAATCTTGTAGTGTTTTTTTAAGTTTTTGGATAGGAAATTTAATAAGGATTTCAAAAATGTGCCTTATAAACTCATTTTCTCACTCCAAGTGGATTTTAAGACATTAACTGTGCTCAATTTGACAGCTGTCACTTTGCTGCAAGCCGGAAAATCTGAATTAACAAATGCTCTCAAAGGAAAATTTAAAAAAAATAATAAATTTTTGACAGCTGTCAACCAATTCTAAGACAATAACTGTCCTAAATTTGACAGCTGACACTTAGCTGCAACCGGATAAATAGTCGAATTAACAATCGACAATTGCGCCCAAAAGTAACTCAAACAACTCGACACTGCGCAGGTTTTTGATGACTCTGATATCTCAGATCAAGCTTCTTCGACAAAGTTGACACTTTTGACAGCTATCAACATGACTTAACTGTCACGTGGGTGTAACTGAAAATGTTTTTAAATTCATTGAAATTTCCACAGAAATTTAGACACCAGGCAACAGGGTAGCTTTCGAAAGAATTTGACATTTTTGACAGCCGACAACCTAATCTGGGATAATGGCTGTTAATAGTTTGACAGCTGTCACTTTGTCGCACTGTCAATACCGTCGATTTTTGCTCGTGACCGTTATTCGTTATTATGGAAAGTTTCAGTGCAAAACTGATTGGTTTCAAGCGAATTTGGACCAATAAGATGACTGTTTGCAGTTGATAACGTCAAATTTTCGTTGTTATGACAACTACGGGAGTCAATCAAACGTCAAAATATTTGACAGGATCTTGGCAGTGACCCAAAAATGGCAACGTTTCCATCAAGGAGCAACAAGCAGCAACATTATTGTTACTGTTTGGCCTACTATGCTCGATACTTCTGAATGAGCACTCGATGCGCCGCAATATCTGACCGGGCGCGTGTTAAAGTAGGCCACCGTTAGATAGCGATAGATTATTATTATTATTACGGTAAAGTTTAAATAGTGGAATAGTTGTGGAATTGTAGTAGTGTTTTTGGTAGTCAAACTCCAAACCAACTTACCAACTCCAATTTGAGGCCGCTGCAAATGCAAATGGATGGAGTAACGAGGAAATGGCTGTAGCACTACGAGGACCTGCATTGGAGCTGTTACAGACTCTGCCTATGGCCCAACAAAGCAACTATGAAGCATTAGTAGCTGCATTAGAACGTCGTTATGGGGATCAACATAGGAAAAGAGTGTATCAAACGCAATTAAAGGCAAGACAGCAGAAAACTGGTGAAAATCTACAAGAGTTTGAAGCCGAAATTCGTCTGGCTTACCCAGCCGTCCCGGATGAAATCCAAGAAGAATTTGTGGCACAGTATTTTGTAGAAGGGATTCGAGATCCGGAGGTAAAGAAAATGCTGAAGATGTTCAAAGGGAGCAACAGCAGCGAATTACTGATTCGAACGCTGGAAGTTGAAGCTGCGTGCAATGACTTAAAGCCAGAGACTATTCAAGAGGAGAGAGGACCGCCAACCGATCTTGTTGCTACATTAATGGATGAAATTAAGTCCATGTTCGGCCAATTAGTACAACAATGGCAGCATCAGGAAATGTTCAGTCCACGCAGTTAGAACGATCACGCCCGATCACTAGAGTGGAATGTTATCGATGTGGACGCAAAGGACACTATAGAAGGAGTTGCAGACAGCGGTCTTGTTCTCCAAACCCGCAGTGCCGACGAAATCAGGACATCAGAACAAATCACCGGAACTCCTCTGTTGAAAGAAACATTACGTGTTATAATTGTGAACGTAAAGGGCATTACCGCTGGAATTGCAGACAGCAGTCTCGTTTACCGACCCCGCAGAACTGGCGCAACCAGGAGCAGGAAATGAAGAACCCGGAAGGACATTTACCGCGATATGTAGAGGATCGTCAAGCTTTTGATAGTGACTTAAGGCACAGGAAAGGACAAATTCATAATGGTTGGAGGATTGGTCAAATCGCGAAGGTGACAGATAAAGAGGCTACAAAAAGAATGAAGAGCAGCGTTTCTAAGGAGGACATAATAAAAGGACAGCGCTCAGACTCTGATTTGAAAGTAATCAGAAGATGGTTGGAGAAGGATTTGAAACCGGATTGGCAACAGATTTCCAGATATGGACCAACAGTAAGGGGTTACTGGTTGCAGTGGAATTCGCTTCGACTGCGAGATGACTTAATTACTCGCAAATGGGAAAGTCCAGACGGAAAACGCTTTGTTTACCAAACAATAGTGCCCAATTCCTGCAAAGAGAATGTGCTGCGAGAACTACATGACAGTCGCGGAGGAGACACTTGGAGTAAACCAACTTTGGCTAGAATAAGAGATCGATTTTACTGGATTAACTTCAGAAAGGAAGGAACGGTGTGACCAGTGTTTGTTACAGAAGGGATCCAGCACAATTCAGGAACTTGAGAGAGAGAGAAGATGAAACCAAACACCGACCGTATGAAGATGACACTGGACCACAGACCAGCTGGTGGCAATTATAAGGAAGATGATGCTGTGTGGATGTTTCAACCCAGGAGGTGCAAAGGATTAAGTCATAGATGGCAACGATACTGGGAGGGACCTTACAATGTGGTAAAAAGGTTAAACGACGTCGTGTACAGAGTCCAACGCAGCCCCAAAGACAAGCGGAAAATTGTCCATCTGGACAGACTCAAGAAATACCAGGGACTAGATGAAGCGGATCGGGACGATCAGCTTTAAGAGGGGGCAGTGTTATGGTTTGGGCCTACTATGCTCGATACTTCTAAACGAGCACTCGATTCGGGATGGAATCGACGCGCCGCAATATCTGGCCGGGCGCGTGTTAAGTAGGCCACCGTTAGATAGCGCTACAGCGAGAAGCATCTTCGACGTTCGACGCAAATTGCGAAGCGTTTCAGAGTTTTTAGTGTAAAAAAAATTATTAATTGTTGAGTTAAATTGACTTTGTGTGAACCCACGGGAAAATCGTAACAATATTAATACGACTTCGACAAGGAAAAGAAATCTTTAATAACCCAGATTAGGAGGTAAAAAAGTGTTTAAAAAACAAAAGTTTACTATTTTTTTCACGATTCCAAAAATAACCTGTGTATTGATGATTTTAGGTGACGTCAAAGCGTTTTTCTGCCAATCTGATAACAATCACTTTCTGCCCCGAAACAAATCGGAAATTGTTACCAGAAACCCCAGAAAACCTTGACTAAAGTTGGAGATATCAGTCATTCGTATTTATAGTTGGCACGATAACATGTTTACGTGTGCAACTCTATTAAATTAAGTAATTATATCCACCATTCCAGCAAAACCACAGAGATCTATTAAACTTATTAAAGTTGGGGAAATAACAATCAATAATATCATTAGGGTTGAATTTCGCTTGAAATGAACTGCTGTCTTTGATGGGTTTTGTCGTAAGAAGTGCGAATGGTTTGAAGCAAAAAATGAACCAAAATGACATGACTGATTTGTTACTAAAGAAATTAAGAAACTGTGCACCTTCACGTTTTTGACACGTCTTTGTCAATTATGGTCAAAGTCATCTTAAGAAAGCTTCATCTCAAGAAAACTGTTCCATTTTGTGATTTTTAGAGCTTTTCATGACCAAACTGGACAAACTGTTGTCAGTTTTGATACTTATGACAGTTGTCACGTGATACTGGAACACTATTTCATTGGAAAGTCACGTGACAATTGTCAAAATTATGACCGAGAAGATAAAAACCACGACTTGTTTCAAATACTTCAAGAAAACTATTCCATTCGTTACTTTTAAAGCTTCATGACCAAAATGGACAAAGTGTGTCAGTTTTGATACTTATGACAGTTGTCACGTGATACTGAAAACACTATTTCATTGGAAAGTCACGTGACAATTGTCAAAATTATGACCGAGAAGAGAAAAGCCGCGACTTGTTTCAAATACTTCAAAAAAACTATTCCATTCGTGACTTTTAAAGTTTCATGGCTAAACTGGACAAACTGTGTCAGTTTTGATACTTATGACAGTTGTCACGTGATACTGGAACACTATTTCATTGGAAAGTCACGTGACAATTGTCAAAATTATGACCGAGAAGATAAAAACCACGACTTGTTTCAAATACTTCAAGAAAACTATTCCATTCGTTACTTTTAAAGCTTCATGACCAAAATGGACAAAGTGTGTCAGTTTTGATACTTATGACAGTTGTCACGTGATACTGAAAACACTATTTCATTGGAAAGTCACGTGACAATTGTCAAAATTATGACCGAGAAGAGAAAAGCCGCGACTTGTTTCAAATACTTCAAAAAAACTATTCCATTCGTGACTTTTAAAGTTTCATGGCCAAACTGGACAAACTGTGTCAGTTTTGATACTTATGACAGTTGTCACGTGATACTGGAACACTATTTGATTGAAAAGTCACGTGACAATTGTCAAAATTATAACCGAGAAGGTAAAAACCGCGACTTGTTTCAAATACTTCAAGAAAACTATTCCATTCGTGACTTTTAAAGCTTCATGACCAAACTGGACAAACTGTGTCAGTTTTGGTACTTGTGACAGTTGTCACGTGACACTGAAAACACTATTTCATTGGAAAGTCACTTGACAATTGTCAAAATTATGACCGAGAAGAGAAAAGCCGCGATTTGTTTCAAATACTTCAAGAAAACTATTCTATTCGTGACTTTTAAAGCTTCATGACCAAACTGGACAAACTGTGTCAGTTTTGATACTTCTGACAGTTGTCACGTGATACTGAAAACACTATTTCATTGGAAAGTCACGTGACAACTGTCAAAATTATAACCGAGAAGATAAAAACCGCCACTTGTTTCAAATACTTCACAAGAAAACTGTTCCATTCTGTGATTTTTAAAGCTTCATGGCCAAACTGGGCAAACTGTGTCAGTTTTGGTACTTATGACAGTTGTCACGTGATACTGAAACACTATTTCATTGGTAAGTCACGTGACAATTGTCAAAATTATGACCAAGAAGATAAAAACCACGACTTGTTTCAAATATTTCAAGAAAACTATTCCATTCGTGACTTTTAAAGCTTCATAGCCAAACTGGACAAACTGTGTCAATTTTGATACTTATGACAGTTGTCACGTGATACTGAAAACACTATTTCATTGGAAAGTCACGTGACAACTGTCAAAATTATAACCGAGAAGATAAAAACCGCCACTTGTTTCAAATACTTCACAAGAAAACTGTTCCATTCTGTGATTTTTAAAGCTTCATGGCCAAACTGGGCAAACTGTGTCAGTTTTGGTACTTATGACAGTTGGCACGTGATACTGAAACACTATTTCATTGGAAAGTCACCGTGACAACTGTCAAAATTATGACCAAGAAGATAAAAACCACGACTTGTCTCAAATATTTTATGAGTTTTATGCCCAAACTGGGAAAGTTTGTTAGTTTTGATGTTTATGACAGTTGTCACGTGATTTTAGAACACTATTTGCGTAGATAGTCACGTGAAAACTGTCAAAATAATGGCCGTCAAGCAAAAAACCACGACTTGTCTTAAATACTTCAAGAGAATTGTATCTTACTGTGATTTTTAGAGCTTTATGCCTAAACTGAGGAAAATTTGTCAGTTTTGATGTTTTTCACAGTTGTCACGTGTCACTAGAACACCTTTTCTTTAGATAGTCACGTGACAACTGTCAAAATTATGACCGAGAAGCTTAAAACCACAACTAGTCTCAAATATTTGAAGAAAATTGTTCCACACTGTGATTTTAAGAACTTCATGTGCAAACTAGGCAAAGTTTGTCTGTTTTGATAATTATTACAGTTGTCACGTGCTACTGACACATTATTTGATTAGAAAGTCACGTGACAACTGTTAAAATAAAGTCCCACAATTTAAAAACCACAACTTGTTTCAAATATTTTAAGAAAACTGTTCCATGCTGTGATTTTTAAAGCTTCATGCCTAAACTGGACAAACTGTGTCAGTTTTGATACTTATGACAGTTGTCACGTGATACTGGAACACTATTTCATTGGACAGTCACGTGGCAACTGTCAAAATGATGTAAAAAAAGCTGAAAACCACAACTTCTCTCAAATATTTGAAGAGAATTGTATCTTACTGTGATTTGCTTTTGTGATTGGGCTTTATGGGCCCAACTGGGCAAAATTTGACAGTTTTCACGTGACACTGTAACACCTTTACTGTAGATAGTCACGTGACGAATTCAACTGAAAAAAATGAAAAAGAAAGGAATACTCAAACTTATGAGACAAAACGAGTTTAAAATAAGCAGGGAAGTGGGAAAAACCAGAAAAAGAGACAAAAAATTAGAAAATTCACAAAATAGACGAAAAGAAACTCATAAAAACAGATAAACAAAGTTTTGATAAATTGAGACTAATAAAGATGGAAGACAAAATAACAAAACAGAAAAACTGCCTTAAGAAGGAAAAAAACGAGAGAAAGGTATAACAAAGCAATAAAAGAAGGAAAAACTATAAATAAAGTAAAAAATTTGTAATAGAACAGAAATAGTACCAAAAAAATAGTTAATATGAATAGAGAAGGAATTCAAAAATAAAGACAAGAAACTAGGAAAAGTATAATAAAAAAAAACAAGAAATGAAGTAAACAATAAATTTAATGATCAACTCTGTAAAAAACCGAATTAAATAAAAGAGAGAGATGACAAATAGAAAATAAAAATAAAATATTAAAGAAAAAACTGAAAAAAATTGAAAATTAAAAAGAAAGGGATATCCAAACTTATGAGACAAAACGAGTTTAAAATAGACGGGAAAGTGGGAAAAACCAGAAAAAGAGACGCAAAAATAGAAAATTCACAAACGAGACGCAAAGAAACTCATAAAAACAGATAAACAAAGTTTTGATAAATTGAGACAAATAAAGATGGAAGACAAAGTAACAAAACAGAAATAAAACTGCTTTAAAAGCGACAGCAAAAACAATAAAGGAGGAAAAGCAGTAATAAGTGAAAAACAGACGAAAAAAAAGGAATAAGCAAATAATAAAAAACCGAGAAAACAAAAAAGAAAAACGCAAAAGGAGAAAAGAAAGAAACAAATCAATTTTTTTGGTAAACTTTTCTCCCATTTAAACAAAACAAAACCAAATTTGGTTTGGATTGGACAATCAATATTAATTACCACCGAACTTATTAATTGCGACAAACCTTTGCAAATGTGTCAATACGTGGAAAAGATTTTAATTTGAAACGTTTGTGAGGAAAATGAATTGCCGTTTTAAAAAATCGAATCCAATACACTCTGATTGAGTTTGCAAATATTTCACTGGCAATTTTGCAAACTCAATTATTATACTCAAACTTTTCATGCATTGAAATTGGCTGCTACGTTAATAGCTTCATTGTATCGGTTCATATGTGATTTTTAAATTAATTGCCAAGCATTATGTTAAAAAATTAATTTAATTCACCTGCTGCCTAATTACTTTTCATAATTTGTTATGATTTTTACATTATTAGACCGATTAATACAGTCGCTGTCTATGAGAAGGTCCTAGAGATGGTGGTCAAAGACCAACTTCAGTCATTCTGTGATAGTAATAACATTTTAGTGTCTAACCAGTCTGGTTTTCGACAACGTCATTCTTGTGAGTCTGTGATAATTAATATATGTGATGATTTCCTAAAAGCTGCGGACAGTGGTAATTTTGTATTGGCTGTGTTTCTGGACTTTAGAAGAGCTTTCGAAACTATCGATAGATTTACATTAGTGAAGAAAATGGAAAAGTTGGGAATACGGGGTCCAGTTCTGAATTGGTTCAAGTCATACTTATTTGAAAGAAGTCAAAAAGTCAGATTTAAGAACAGTGTGTCTAATCCAATAAATACAACGTATGGGGTGCCGCAAGGAACTGTATTGGGGCCTTTATTATTTTTACTGTACATTAATGACATTGTTAGCGTAATTAATGGTAGTAATATTGAGTTGTTTGCAGACGATACAATGTTATATGTAGTTGGAAATGATGTAAGTGAAATGGCTAGGACAATTAACAGTGATTTGGACCGCATTTTTGAATGGTTATGTGTAAATAAATTAAGCATTAATACCTCGAAATCTAAATTTTGCATATTTGGGAAAAAATGTATGTTGCGTAGTCTTCATATAGAAAACATAAACATTAAAACCAACAACGACAGGTTAATACATGAAAGTAGAATTAAATATCTTGGAGTTATGTTGGATTCTGAACTAACTTTTCGTCCGCATGCTGACTATATCATGAGAAAATTTTCACAAAGAGTTGGATTTATTTATAGAGTTGGCAGAAATCTTTCTATGTATACCAAGTATCTTATGTATAACTGTCTGGCGGCACCGTATCTTAAATTTTGTTCTGCATTGTTATACAATTTGCCAAACTACAAAATAAATGAATTTCAGGTAGTTCAAAATAGAGCATTAAGAACAATTTTAAAATGTAACAGATACACTCCTGTAAAGTTGATGTTGAGTGTTGCCAATGTCATGTCGGTTGAACAAGGACTTATCTATGATGTCTATGTTTTTCTCTATAAATTAAGAAATAAATTACTACCTGCCTATATCTGTGATAGAGTAACATATTTTAAGGACGTTCATAATTATCAAACAAGAAATTGTAACGATTTTATCTTAGTTGATAGGTATCGCTCAAACAAAATGTCAAACTCCATCTTATGTAGAGGACTATCTGAGTACAATAAGCTACCAAATGACTTGAAAAACTGTGATAATTTTAAAAATTTTAGTACAATGTTGAGGAATTATGTGCTGTCCAACGTGTAAGGTAGTCGCCTCATGGATTTATCGGTTAAATTTTTTTTAAAATGTATTGTATTGTAAATTGTATTTTAATTCTATTGAATATTTTGTATTATATGTTTACACTGTTTACTTCTTAATCGTTTTTTGTATATAGCATTTGGCTAAATAAATAAACATTATTATTATTATTTTTTTTTTGTATGAATCTTATAGCAATTTTCTAAATAAATACTAAATACATTATTATTACTGTAGTCTAGTATGGGCATTTTTATACGAGAGGGGCATATTGCCATTGGGATGATTACACGAGACCTGTTATAATTTATAACAGTATTAACCTGCCATATGACACCATTTTACCACACTAGTAGTTAGTTAAAACGGGTATATCTACCGTTTTTGTGGTTTTTCTACCGTTCTTCTGTTTTTAAGTCTTAATCTACCGTTTTTAATAACATTATGTGGGTTGTCAAACTGTTACTATACTGCGAGTTGCCAAATTTACATGTTTCATTTTGAAGTGTTTTTTCGGGTTATTGGATAGGAAATTTAATAAGGATTCCAAAAATGTGCTTAAAACAGTCATTTTCTTGCTCCAAGTGGGTTTGACAAGTGATTTTGTCTCTGACTGTCCTTTTAAACTGTGTTACTGGCAGTTCAAATTTTGACACCGCTTTTCTCCCTGACTGTACCAAATTTTTTAGTATTTTTGAGGTTACCTGGTAGGAAATTTTATGGTGATTCCAAAAATGTGCTTAAAACAGTCATTTTCTAACTACAACTGGGTTTTACGAGCGATTTTGTCCCTTCAAACTTTCTGGCAGTTCAAACATTAACACCGCTTTTCGTACTGACTACCAAATTTTGTATTGTTTTTCAGGTTCTTCGATAGACAATTTAATAAGGATTCCAAAAATGTGCTTAAAACAGTCATTTTCTTACTCCAAGTAGGTTTTAGGGGCAATTTTGTCTCTGACTGTCATTTTAAACTGTGTTTTTGGCAGTTCAAATTTTGACACCGTTTTTCTACCTGACTGTACCAAATATTGCAAGGTTTTTTAGGTTATTAGATAGGAAATTTAATGAGGATTCCAAAAATGTGCTTAAAACAGTCATTTTCTCACTCCAAATGGGTTTCACAAGTGATTTTGTCTCTGACTGTCATTTTAAACTGTGTTTCTGGCAGTTCAAATTTTGACACCGTTTTTCTACCTGACTGTACCAAATCTTGCAGGGTTTTTTAGGTTATTGGATAGGAAATTTAATGAGGAATCCAAAAATGTGCTTAAAACAGTAATTTTCTCACTCCAAATGGGTTTCACAAGTGATTTTGTCTCTGACTCTCATTTTAAACGGTGTTTCTGGCAGTTCAAATTTTGACACCGCTTTTCTAACTGACTGTGCCAAATCTTGCAGGGTTTTTTAGGTTATCGGATAGGAAATTTAATGAAGATTCGAAAAATGTGCTTAAAATAGTCATTTTCGAACTACAAATGGGTTTTACGAGCGATTTTGTCACTGAGTGTCCCTACAAACTGTTTCTGGCAGTTCAAACTTTGACACCGCTTTTCTACCTGAGTGTATCAAATTTTGTACAGTTTTTTTCAGGTCATTGCATAGGAAATTTAATGAGGATTTCAAAAATGTAGTCAAAACTGTCATTTTCTCACTTCAAGTAGGTTTTAAAGGCAATTATGTCGCTGACTGCCTTTTTAAATTGGGTTTCTGTTAGTTCAAATTTTGACACCGCTTTTCTCCCTGACTGTACCAAATCTTGCAGGGTTTTCTCAGGTTTATGGATAGGAAATTTAGTGAGGATTCCAAAAACGTGCTTAAAATAGCCATTTTATTACTGCAAGTAGGTTTTACAGGCGATTTTGAATCTGACTTTTTTCAAACTGTGTTTCTGGCAGTTCAAATTTTGACACTGTTTTTCGCCCTGACTGTACCAAATCTTGCAGGGTTTTTTTCAGGTTTGTGGATAGGAAATTTAGTGAGGATTTCAAAAATGTGCTTGAAACTGTCATTTTCTCACTCCAAGTAGGTTTTACAGGCGATTTTGTCTCTAACTGTCCTTTAAAACTGTGTTTCTGTTAGTTCAAACTTTGACACCACTTTTCTCCCTGACTGTACCAAATCTTACAGGGTTTTCTCATGTTTGTGGATAGGAAATTTAGTGCGGATTCCAAAAATGTGCTTAAAATAGTAATTTTATTACTGTAAGTAGGTTTTACAGGCGAATTTGGATATGACTGTTCTTTCAAACTGTGTTTCTGGCAGTTCAAATTTTGACACCGCTTTTCTCTCTGACTGTACCAAATTTTGTAATGTTTTTTAGGTTATTGAAAAGTCAATTTAATGAGGATTCCAAAAATGTGCTTGAAACTGTAATTTTCTCACTCCAAGTGAGTTTGGCAAGCGATTTTGTGACTGTCCTTTCAAACTGTGTTTCTGACAATTCAAATTTTGACACCGCTTTTCTACCCGAGTGTATCAAATTTTGTAGAGTTTTTTCAGGTTGTTGGATAGAAAATTAAATGAGGATTCCAAAAATGTGGTTCAAATTGCCATTTTATTACTACAAGTAGATTTTAGAGGCGCTTTTGTCTCTGACTGTTTTTTTAAATTGGGTTTCTGTTAGTTCAAATTTTGACACCGCTTTTCGCCCTGACTGTACCAAATCTGCAGGGTTTTCTCAGGTTTGTGGATAGGAAATTTAATGAGGATTCCAAAAATGTGCTTAAAATTGGCATTTTATTACTCCAAGTGGGTTTTACGAGCCATTTTGTATATGACTGTTTTTTCAAACTGTGTTTCTGGCAGTTCAAATTTTGACACCGCTTTTCTACCTGACTGTACCAAATTTTGCAGGATTTTTTCAGGTTATTGGATAGGAAATTTAATGAGGATTCCAAAAATGTGCTTAAAACAGTTGATTCATCGTTCACAGCGGTTCACGTGACTGTCTAACGTAACTGTCAAACTATGCTCAAACGTTGCAAAAATCAGGGTTTTAGAAAGGTTTCCTTGCAGTATTCGTTATAAAACGTGTTAGTCACGTGACTGTCTTGTTAAATTGTATCTAATAAATATTTGTCACGTATGTCAAAGCTTGGAAAATAATTGATAAAAAAATAAAAATATATTTGTTTTAAGTATATTATATTATATTATTATATATAGCAAACTGGCATTATTATTAATGATTAATATATTAAATGTATAATAATGTAAAATATATAGAATGTTTATCTACCGTTTTTCTACCGAAATTAAATAATTTGGTTTGGCAACACTGGCCAGAAATTCAACTGTTTTTTGAACACCCTGTATGTGCGCAATCGTGCTGCGGTCAGCACAAATTGAAAGAGCAGTTTAAGACACACATTTAGAGCCTTTTGTGCTTAAACCCCACAAATGGCAGAAAAATGAATTTTTCAAAATTTTGATGCAATTTTCCAAAAAAAAGTAAAAAAATTCGAATATCTCGAGAACGGTTAGAGTTACAGACATTTTGCAAGAGATTAAAAGTGTTCTAAATGACTTTTTATATCTCCCGAGCTGTTTTTGATGCAAATTTTCGAAAAAAGTAAAAAAAATCCAATATCTCGAAAACGATTAGAGTTCTGAAATTTTTGTAGGAAACTGTTCAGAATTAGTTTCTGCATCCAGCGGACTAAGGTTTTAGCTGTTGATTATTCATAAATAGAATTGTCGATACAAATTTTGGTTATTTTTAAGAAACAAAAAAAGGAATTTTCCAAAAAAAGTAAAAAAATTCGAATATCTCGAAAACGGTTAGAGTTACAGACATTTTGCACGAGACCAAAAGTGTTCTAAATGACTTTTTATATCTCACGAGCTATTTTTGATGCAAATTTTCGAAAAAAGTTAAAAAAATCCAATATCTCGAAAACGGTTAGAATTCTGAAATTTTTGCAGGACACCAAAACTGTTCAGAACTGTTCAGAATTAGTTTCTGCATCCAGCGGACTAAGGTTTTAGTTGTTGATTATTCATCAGAATTGTCGATACAAATTTTGGATATTTTTGAGACACAAAAAATGTAATTTTCCAAAAAAGTAAAAAAATTTGAATATCTCGAAAACGGTTAGAGTTACAGACATTTTGCAAGAGATCAAAAGTGTTCTAAATGACTTTTTATATCTCCCGAGCTATTTTTGAAGCAAATTTTCGAAAAAAGTTAAAAAAATCCAATATCTCCAAACGGTTAGAGTTCTGAAATTTTGCAGGAGACCAAAACTGTTCAGAATTAGTTTCTGCATCCAGCGGACTAAGGTTTTAGTTGTTGATTATTCATCAGAATTGTCGATACAAATTTTGGATATTTTTGAGACACAAAAAATGCATTTTTCCAAAAAAGTAAAAAAATTCGAATATCTCGAAAACGGTTAGAGTTACAGACATTTTGCAAGAGACCAAAAGTGTTCTAAATGACTTTTTATATCTCACGAGCTATTTCTGATGCAAATTTTCGAAAAGAGTTTAAAAAAATCCAATATCTCGAAAACGGTTAGAGTTCTGAAATTTTTGCAGGACACCAAAACTGTTCAGAATCAGTTTCTGCATCCAGCGGACTAAGGTTTTAGTTGTTGATTATTCATCAGAATTGTCGATACAAATTTTGGATATTTTTGAGACACAAAAAATGCAATTTTCCAAAAAAGTAAAAAAATTCGAATATCTCGAAAACGGTTAGAGTTACAGACATTTTGCAAGAGACCAAAAGTGTTCTAAATGACTTTTTATATCTCACGAGCTATTTCTGATGCAAATTTTCGAAAAGAGTTTAAAAAAATCCAATATCTCGAAAACGGTTAGAGTTCTGAAATTTTTGCAGGACACCAAAACTGTTCAGAATCAGTTTCTGCATCCAGCGGACTAAGGTTTTAGTTGTTGATTATTCATCAGAATTGTCGATACAAATTTTGGATATTTTTGAGACACAAAAAATGCAATTTTCCAAAAAAGTAAAAAAATTCGAATATCTCGAAAACGGTTAGAGTTACAGACATTTTGCAAGAGACCAAAAGTGTTCTAAATGACTTTTTATATCTCACGAGCTATTTCTGATGCAAATTTTCGAAAAGAGTTTAAAAAAATCCAATATCTCGAAAACGGTTAGAGTTCTGAAATTTTTGCAGGACACCAAAACTGTTCAGAATCAGTTTCTGCATCCAGCGGACTAAGGTTTTAGTTGTTGATTATTCATCAGAATTGTCGATACAAATTTTGGATATTTTTGAGACACAAAAAATGCAATTTTCCAAAAAAGTAAAAAAATTCGAATATCTCGAAAACGGTTAGAGTTACAGACATTTTGCAAGAGACCAAAAGTGTTCTAAATGACTTTTTATATCTCACGAGCTATTTCTGATGCAAATTTTCGAAAAAAGTAAAAAAAATCCAATATCTCCAAACGGTTAGAGTTCTGAAATTTTTGCAGGAGACCAAAACTGTTCAAAATTAGTTTCTGCATCTAGCGGACTAAGGTTTTAGTTGTTGATTATTCATCAGAATTGTCGATACAAATTTTGGATATTTTTGAGACACAAAAAATGCAATTTTCCAAAAAAGTAAAAAAATTCGAATATCTCGAAAACGGTTAGAGTTACAGACATTTTGCAAGAGACCAAAAGTGTTCTAAATGACTTTTTATATCTCACGAGCTATTTCTGATACAAATTTTCGAAAAAAGTAAAAAAAATCCAATATCTCGAAAACGGTTAGAGTTCTGAAATTTTTGCAGGACACCAAAACTGTTCAGAATCAGTTTCTGCATCCAGCGGACTAAGGTTTTAAATGTTGATTATTCATAAATAGAATTGTCGATACAAATTTTTTGGATATTTTTGAATAATGTAAAAAAAACAAAAAACCATTAATTTGAATTTAAGAGATGTTCAAAATGTCCGCGAAAATAAGTATTGAGTGTGATGTAGCGAATTTGTGAAATAAAATAATTTTCTTTTTTTAATGTTAATTTTTGTAATACATCTGAAAACACTTAATATTTCCGAAACAGTTGAAGATAGGTATGGGACATTGTACATGAATTATGTCTAGAATTTTCTGAAGAATCCAAAAAACTAATAATATACAGGGGGTTGCATTTAAAATAAGAAAGTTGGTATCGGCCACTGTCACATGACACACCCTATATATTTTTATATATTTTTTTTAAATGCGCACCTAATAATACAAATTGACGTGTCCAAGCGTTTTTCCCAACACGCTCTCATCTATTCGTTATCGAATTTATTCCATTTGGCTGTTCCACACTGTATATGTAATTAAAAAAAAAAAAAAAATATATATATATATAAAATAATATATATATATTTTTTTTTTTTTTAAATTACATGTATACATATATATTTTAGGCAGAAAGTCCGTAACGGTCGATAGCGGTTTTTTCTTTTGAAAAATAAAGATTGTATATATGTAATTAAAAAAAAATTAATAAAATAATAATTTAATTTTTTTTTGTAATTTATGGTTCAAACTGAAATTTGCTTGAAAGATAACAAAAAAAAAATTTTTTTCTTGTTAATCTCCCCTATCCACGGTTTTTCTGTATCGTCCCTAATTCTCCATTAAGGTATAAATGTATTGCTTGCAGCAAATGGTGGAGCTATAAATCACAGTATTGATGAATCGGGTATAATTAACAAAAATATATTTCAGAAACAAGATTTATAACCCAAATTCTGCTTATTCATTAATACGTTCAATAACACGAAAAAACGCATACATCATGGTCGGTTTTCCACTGAAATCCGGTGAAGACGTTCCAAGATACTGGAAATATTAATTATAATCGGCCGTATTCAATAAGATTGATTGATGTTATTGAAAGTATGACCTGAATTATTAATGATTGAGGCCTATTGGCGACACAATCATTTTTATACCGGGTGTCTCAAAAAAGTTTCGATTATATTACGAATATTACGAAAACTAGAGATTTCATGAAAATCGTGAGGTTTTTTTTAAATTTTTTTTTTGTTTTTTTTTTTATTTTTTATTTTTTTTACATTTTTTAATTTTATCCCACAGTTGACAATTAATTTTTTGAATTTAATTTGTTTCTATATTTTTCGTGTTTTTTTTTATTATTCTTGTTCTATTTTCTTGTCTTTTCTTTTTCTATTCCTTTACAATTTATGTCTAGCTATTTTTTCTCTTACAACTTTATATTTTTTTGTTTATTTAAAGTTTTTTTTAATTTTTTAATTTTTTTTACATTTTTTTAATTTTATCCCACAGTTGACAATTATTTTTTTAAATTTAATTTGTTTCTAGATTTCTCGTGTTTTTTTTATTATTCCTGTCCTTTTTTTTTGGTTTTTGTTTTTCTATTCCTTTACAATTTATGTCTAGCTATTTTTTCTCTTACAACTTTATATTTTTTTGTTTATTTAAAGTTTTTTTTTATTTTTTTTTTTAAGTTTTTTTATTTTATCCCACAGTTGACAATTAATTTTTTTTATTTAATTTGTTTCTAAATTGACGTTATAAATGTCAGGTTCATGGAGATAGAAAATGCATTTTTGGTGTCTAGTGGCGCTTCTAACTTGCAGCCCTCTAGCGGCCAAAGTATGCAAACTACAAAGCAATATTGCCATATTATTAGAAAGCCCATTTTATTAGCTATCCACTGATATAAAACTCTATACAGAGTGTACCAAATAAGTGAGTAATTTAAGTTTGAATATACTAGTGTACATACTATTAGAAAGCTAACTTTATTAGTCCCAGTTTTGAGGTACTTTTTCAAGAAAATGGATTTTGTGGAATATCTCCTAACCTAGTAGAGATACGGAAAAAGTACAAAAGATAAAAATTGCGTAAAAAAATCCAAGGAAACTGAATCTGGACTTTAAACTTACAAATTCCGTCTGAAACTCTATACAGAGTGTCCAAACTAACTTTCAGTTTTTTTGACTCACCCTGTACACCAAAAGCCAGCAAGGTTATTTTGGAGCACACCACTGTAAAGAGGAGAAAAAAAAGGAATTTTTTGAGTGGTTTAACGTTACTGTACCTCAAAAAACAGCCGAGCTACAAATAGTCAAAGTTTTGAGGTACTTTCTCAAGAAAATGAAGGTTTTGGACCCCAAAATGGATTTTGTGAAATATCTCCTAACCTAGTAGAGATACAGGAAAAGTGCAAAAGATGAAAATTGCGTAAAAAAGTCCAAGGAAACTGAATCTGGGTATTAAACTGCCAAATTCCCTCTGAAACTGCATACAGGGTGACCAAACTGTACCATACCTTCACTCTTTTGATTCATCCTGTACACTAGAAGTTACCAAGGTAATTTTGGAACACAACACTAGAATTAAGATAAAAAACGGCTAAAAAGTGGATTTTCCAGACAATTTTGTCTCGGACTGCCTTTTAAACCGTCACTTTTGCAGTTCAACGTTTGACAGAACTTTTCTCTCTGACTGTACCTACTATTTTACTGTTTTTTACGTTATTGAATATGAAATTTAATGAGGATTCCAAAAATGTGCTTCAAAAGGTGATTCAGTCACCACAAGTGGGTTTTACGCGAGATTTTGTCGCAGACTGTCCTGTAAACCGTTATTTTTGCAGTTCAAGTTTTGACAGTGCTTTCTTCCCTGACTGTACCTACTATTTTACTGTTTTTTACGTTATTCAATATGAAATTTAATGAGGATTCCAAAAATGTGCTTAAAAACGTGATTCAGTCACCACAAGTGGGTTTTACGCGCGATTTTGACGCAGACTGTCCTGTAAACCGTTATTTTTGCAGTTCAAATTTTGACAGTGCTTTCTTCCCTGACTGTACCTACTATTTTACTGTTTTTTACGTTATTCAATATGAAATTTAATGAGGATTCCAAAAATGTGCTTAAAAACGTGATTCAGTCACCACAAGTGGGTTTTACGCGCGATTTTGACGCAGACTGTCCTGTAAACCGTTATTTTTGCAGTTCAAATTTTGACAGTGCTATTCTCCATGACTGTACCAAATTTTGTAGCATTTTATATGTTATTGGATAGAAAATTGAATGAGGTTTCCAAATATGTGCTTCAAAAGGTGATTCAGTCACCACAAGTGGGTTTTACGCGAGATTTTGTCGCAGACTGTCCTGTAAACCGTTATTTTTGCAGTTCAAATTTTGACAGTGCTTTCTTCCCTGACTGTACCGATTTTTGTAGCATTTTATAGGGTATTGGATAGAAAATTCAATGAGGTTTCCAAAAATGTGCTTAAAAACGTGATTCAGTCACCACAAGTGGGTTTTAGGCGCGATTTTGACGCAGACTGTCCTGTAAACCGTTATTTTTGCAGTTCAAATTTTGACAGTGCTTTCTTCCCTGACTGTACCAAATTTTGTAGCATTTTATATGTTATTGGATAGAAAATTGAATGAGGTTTCCAAAAATGTGCTTAAAAACGTGATTCAGTAACCACAAGTGGGTTTTACGCGAGATTTTGTCGCAGACTGTCCTGTAAACCGTTATTTTTGCAGTTCAAATTTTGACAGTGCTTTCTTCCCTGACTGTACCAAATTTTGTAGCATTTTATATGTTATTGGATAGAAAATTGAATGAGGTTTCCAAAAATGTGCTTAAAAACGTGATTCAGTCACCACAAGTGGGTTTTACGCGCGATTTTGTCTCAGACTGTCTTGTAAACCGTTATTTTTGCAGTTCAAATTTTGACAGTGCTTTTTTTTACCTAAAAACGTGAATATCTCAAAAACGTCAATATCTCAAAAACGCCACAATTTTTTTTATCCACTGACATATTAAACTCTATACAGAGTGTACCAAATAAGTGAGTAATTTAAGTTTGTATAGACTAGTGTACCAAGAAAATGCAAAAAAATGTTGGTTAACTTTGCGGCCCTCTAGCGGCCAAACCGTACAACCGATAATGCAATGTAGCCATATCATTAGAAAGCTGATTTCATTAGCTATCCACTGACATATAAATCTATATACAGAGTTAACCAAATAAATCACAGAACCATTTTCTACAAAAATATCTCATAATAAATTTTTTCGTTAACAAATTTTCTGTTTTTGATTTCAGGTCCGATCAAGGAGTCTCAATCACTTGGACACGTTGGAAATGCGTCAATCTGAAGCAGCCTCAGCCGATACCGGTTTGAAAGACTCGAAATCCGAACCGGACTGTACCCGACCTGTACTAACATCAGCACCCAGTGCAGTACCATGCCCGGCGGCAGTGCCAGAATCACCTAGCGCGACTGCGTGTCAACCACACGGTTTCTCAGCCGCTAGAAAACACATGCTTAGCCGGTCTCAGGTAAGAAATTTTGTTTATTACACTATTTTTGTTAATATAACATATAGATTTTCCTGAATTTTGGCGCTTAAAAACTGAATTTACGGTGAATTTTCAATTTTTGGTGCAGTCAGATTTTTTAATCAACTTTGATGCCCTCTAGCGGCCAAACGGTGCAACCTAGCGTAGCCCGCTCAACGTCACGTGATAGCCCCATTCACTAGCTTTCTTTTGTTATTTAGTGTCTAGATACAGAATGTTTCAAATAAGCGAGTTATTAGCGATTTTTTGCTAAAGTGCTCCGAAGTTGTGCTTAAAATGCCTGATTATACTGGCCTACTATACGGACAGCCGCCATATTGGATTTCAACTGTCAAAGTTGTCATTTTAAACTAATTTCGGTCTGAAAAACGCGAATTTTAAGTGCGTTTTGCCAAAATTGGCACCGTTACGGACCTAACCTAACAAATAGTGTTTTTTTTAATTTTTGACAGTTTTCAGGGCGTGGCACCCTTAAAAAATGACATGTTCGACAAGTGACACTTGACGTCACGTTTGTACCGTTAATTTAAAAATATTCGGCCAATCAAAAAAAAAATTTAAAATTAAAATTTTTTTCCTAAAATTTAGTGGGGGGACCTTTTTGAAAATTGTCAAGAAAACAGTTTTTGATCTTTCTCGGACAAACGGTATGTTTCTCGAAAAAACTGTATAAAAAGAAAAAGTTGCGTTTCACCGTTGCATATTCATAGAACAAATTTCAAACCTCTAACTTTAGTAGTTTCCGAGATATTTGCAATAATGTTTGAAAATTTTTAATCAAATTTGACGCCCTCTAGCGACCAAACGGTGCAACTTAGCGTAGCCCGCTCAACGTCACGTGATAGCCCCATTCATTAGCTTTCTTTTCCTATTTAGTGTCTATATACAGAATGTTTCAAATAAGCGAGTTATTAGCGATTTTGTGCTAAAGTGCTCCGAAGTTGTGCTTAAAATGCCTTATTATCCTGGCCTACTATACGGACAGCCGCCATATTGGATTTCAACTGTCAAAGTTGTCATTTTAAACTAATTTCGGTCTGAAAAACGCGAATTTTGAGTCCGTTTTGCCAAAATTGGCACCGTTACGGACCTAACCTAACTAATAATGTTTTTTTGTAAATTTTGACAGTTTTCAGGGCGTGGCACCCTTAAAAAATGACATATTCGACAAGTGACACTTGACGTCACGTTTGTACCGTTAATTTAAAAATATTCGGCCAATCAAAAAAAAATTAAAAATTAAAATTTGTTGCCTAAAATTTGGTGACCTTTTTGAAAATTGGCAAGAAAACAGTTTTTGGTTTTTCTCGGACAAACGGTACGTTTCTCGAAAAAACTGTATAAAGAGGAAAAGTTGCGTTTCACCGTTGCATATCCATAGAAAAAATTTCAAACCTCTAACTTTAGTAGTTTCCGAGATATTTGCAAAAATGGTTGAAAATGTTTAATCAAATTTGACGCCCTCTAGCGACCAAACGGTGCAACTTAGCGTAGCCCGCTTAACGTCACGTGATAGCCCCATTCATTAGCTTTCTTTTCTTATTTAGTGTCTATATACAGAATGTTTCAAATAAGCGAGTTATTAGCGGGCCTACTATACGGACAGCCGCCATATTGGATTTCAACTGTCAAAGTTGTCATTTTAAACTAATTTCGGTCTGAAAAACGCGAATTTTGAGTCCGTTTTGCCAAAATTGGCACCGTTACGGACCTAACCTAACAAATAGTGTTTTTTGTAATTTTTGACAGTTTTCAGGGCGTGGCACTCTTAAAAAATGACATTTTCGACAAGTGACACTTGACGTCACGTTTGTACCGTTAATTTAAAAATATTCGGCCAATCAAAAAAAAATTTAAAAATTTAAAAAAATTTCCTAAAATTTGGTAGGGGGACCCCTTTTTAAAAATTGTCAAGAAAACAGTTTTTGATTTTTCTCGGACAAACGATATGTTTCTCGAAAAAACTGTATAAAAGGGAAAAGTTGCGTTTCACCGTTGTATATCCACAGAAAGAAATTCAAACCTCTAACTTTAGTAGTTTCCGAGATATTTGCAAAAATGTTTGAAAATGTTTAATCAAATTTGACGCCCTCTAGCGACCAAACGGTGCAACTTAGCGTAGCCCGCTCAACGTCACGTGATATCCCCATTCATTAGCTTTCTTTTGTTATTTAGTGTCTATATACAGAATGTTTCAAATAAGCGAGTTATTAGCGGGCCTACTATACGGACAGCCGCCATATTGGATTTCAATTGTCAAAGTTGTCATTTTAAACTAATTTCGGTCTGAAAAACACGAATTTTGAGTCCGTTTTGCCAAAATTGGCACCGTTTCGGACCTAACCTAAAAAATAGTGTTTTTGGTAATTTTTGACAGTTTTCAGGGCGTGGCACCCTTAAAAAATTGTGTCACAGCTTTGTGTCACATTGAGGACCTCCTGTACGGTAGGCGAATATTCATCGTCCTGGAGTCCTCTAATGAGAATGGCTAGATCGTCGGCATAAGCCTGGACTTTGATGTTCCAAAGAGCAAGAGTGGCAAGCAGATCGTTCTCCAAGAGACACCACAGCAAGGGAGATGAAACCTCTCCTTGCGGGCAACCCCTCACCGTCATCTCTCCCTGCAGCTCGGACGTCACAGTCTTTTGCGTTAGCAGAGCCTCGATCCATCCACCAAAGTTGGGTTCTGCTCCCCTCGCTTCTATTTTCCCAACAAGGCTAGTTCTGTTCGCCCACTTGGTAGGCATATTGGTCGGCATTGAGGGGATTTGATAGCAGAGCTTTGCCCCTCAAGTGTCTGTCGATCAGCAAGGTGCAAGGGTTTTCAACAGAAAGGACGTTAGGCTGATCGGCCTAAGAGATTACGGGCTCTGATCTGTTTTCCCAACACTACCTTTGCCAGGCACCAGCTTGTCGGTATACGTTTCCAGGCCAAGCTAGTTCTGAGAATCGTAAGCAGAGTAGGGCATAGCTCCTCTAGCTACTGGCTTTGACTATAGTTTTGGAGGTCCGCCAATTCTCAGGAGAAGTTTTTACTGACCCACTTTGAAGGACGGTCATCTCCAGGCACAACATCACCTGGGAAGTGATGTTGTGCCAAGAGCTCTAACGTTTCGTTCCTAGAGGCGGTGTAAGAACCATCGAGCCCGTTGTTTCTAGAGAGCACTTTATGGATTCTGTGTGTGTCCGGTAGGTCTCACAGAACTTCCTCCACGAATCTCTCTTTGCATCTCTGATATGCTTGTTGTAGTCAGATAGAGCACTAAGTAAGTGTTCCAGGCGCATTTCCAGGGTGTTGTTGCACCAAGAAGTGACCCTGTCGTTGGGTCTTACTTTGAGTGGACGGCTGTCCTGGTAGGCCTCTAAAAGGACGGTGTTCAGCCGTTCCACCGTCACCAGGATTTCTTAAAACAGCGACCGGACCCTGCAACCGATCCCTGAGGAGGAGGAGGAGGAGAAACTTCAGATCCCTTTATTTGACCGCTGGCCTATTGGCACTTTCCATTGTGAAGAGGATGTGTCTGTGGTCGGAAAACGATGGTTCCGAATTTGACAGTTGACACCTTGAGGGACGCAAATATCAAACTGTTTCTTAACGTCAGAACTGTCAAATTTCGCTCCATGGAGCTGTAAACACAACTTACAGTCAAATTCTTCAAAGAAACACATATATTTGGTATTTTATACTTTCAGGTCACTGGTGAGTGACTTTTGACAGTTATGACAGCTGTCACGTGACGCCAGCGAAGTATTAAAACGTTCCTTAATGTCCCAAATGTCAAATTTGGTTCCATGAAGCTGTAAACACAACTGACAGTCAAATTCTTCAAAGAAACATATCTATTTGGCATTTTATACTTTCACGTCACTGGTGAGTGACTTTTGACAGTTTTGACAGCTGTCACGTGACGCCAGCAAAGTATATTAAAGTGTTTCTCAATGTCCCAAATGTCAAATTTGGTTCCATGAAGCTGTAAACACAACTGACAGAGTAATTCTTCAAAGAAACACATCTATTTGGCATTTTATACTTTCACGTCACTGGTGAGTGAGATTTGACAGTTTTGACAGCTGTCACGTGACGCCAGCAATGTATTAAAGTGTTTCTCAATGTCCCAAATGTCAAATTTGGCTCCATGAAGCTGTAAACACAACTTACAGAGTAATTCTTCGAAGAAACACATCTATTTGACATTTTATACTTTCAGCTCACTGGTGAGTGACTTTTGACAGTTTTGACAGCTGTCACGTGACGCCAGCAATGTATTAAAGTGTTTCTTAGTGTCCTAAATGTCAAATTTGGCTTCATGAAGCTGTAAACACAACTTATAGATCAATTCCTCACAGAAATACATCTATTTGTCATTTTATACTTGCAGGTCACTGGTGAGTGACTTTTGACAGTTTTGACAGCTGTCACGTGACGCCAGCAATGTATTAAAGTGTTTCTCAATGTCCCAAATGTCAAATTTGGCTCCATGAAGCTGTAAACACAACTTACAGAGTAATTCTTCAAAGAAACACATCTATTCGACATTTTATACTTTCACGTCACTGGTGAGTGACTTTTGACAGCTGTCACGTGACGCAAGCAAACTATGAAAGTGTCATACATAAGAAATGTGTTTAATTCGTATTATTTTTCGCTAAACCAAGCACACTTAAGTTTGTCAAAAATTGTCACGTGACACTCCATATTGTATACGGTTACAGCAGTCACGTGTAACCGTCATACGAACTGTCAGAATATTGTCTGATTGGTGAAAAGAGAAATCACCAGACTTATTATTTTATTTTAAAAATTTTTAAATTTGTCAGGTGCTAATGTCAAAATTGACAGATGTCAAGCACTTGTCACATTTTTGACACTTGTTTTGGCTATTTTAAATAAAACACCGTGTATTTTATGTTTATACGGTTCATTAAAATTTTTTTTTTTCTGATTTCTAGTACCTATATGTATGTTATTGAGGTTATGTTGGTTATTTTTGAAAAAATATATGGTTTTAATAATTTTTTAAATTTTTGCCCCATAACTCGGTTACAAGGTAAAATTCAGGGAAATGTTAAGGGACAAAAATTGTAGGAAATTTGATTGTCTACCAAAACCTAGAAGGGGCATTTGGTCCTTAAGGGCTTCAGAAGGGAGATATTTACTTAGGAATGTTTAGTGAGCGTAGAGTGCCTGAATGTTTACTTACGAAACTTAAATCCCCGGTAACTCGGCCACATGGCCAAATTCAGAAAAATGTTAAAGGACAAAAAGTGTAGGGAATTTAATTCTCTAACAAAACCTAGAAGGGACATTTTGTCCTTAAGGGCTTCAGAAGGGAGATATTTGCTTAGGAATGTTTAGTGAGCGCAGAGTGCCTGAATGTTTACTTACGAAACTTCCATCCCCCGTAACTCGGTCACATGGCCAAATTCAGGAAAATGTTAAGGAACAAAAATTGTAGAGAATTTAATTTTCTACTAAAATATGAGAGACATTTCTCAAAATAATTTCTCATTTTTCAGAAATCAAGCAGCGAATGTTTTAGTGTTAACTTTGAGGTAGGAGACGAATCTACGTGGGATAATGAGCTATTTTTTCCAGCCCAAAGAGGACTCACTTTACAGTAAGTATTGCAATATTTTTTAATATCTAAAATTGCAAAGTTAATTGAATATATTCCAAATTTTTTTTTTTTTAGTTAAAATTCTGCATTGAAATTAAAGCAAAACATGGAATATAAAAGGTGTAGAGGATTTATTTTTATTGTTTTTTTGTTTTTTCTTTTAATTTTATATTAAATATTAATTTTTTTTGTTTTATTTAATTAACAAAAAACAACTACTACACATTTACAAAACAAATCCAACATTTTTTAAGTTTTTCAGATTGAAATTAGTTAAAAACGTCACTTTTACTGTGCAAAATCTAATATGGCGGTGGTTAGCCCAAAAATACCTTTTTTGGGATAAATTTTAGTGCACTTTTCCAAAAAATTTTCCATAACTCGCTTATTTGAAACATTCAGTAGAAATAGATTATAAAAGCGTTAATAGCCAATGAATAGGGCTATCACGTGACGTTGAGCAAGCGGCGCTAAGTTGTACCGCTTGGCCGCTAGAGGGCGTCAAAGTTGATTCTCGTTTTTTTGTAGTTTTTGTTGAATATCTCAGGGAATATTCAAGTTAGAAATTTTAAATTTTTACCAAAAACGCACCTCGGTAGGATACAACTTTTATCATCTTTACACTTTTTCCGTACTATGCACCATGTGACCTTAAAAAATTAAAAACTAGAATGAAATTTTTTAACCACCCACTAAAAACTGTCAAAACTAACATAAATTCAGAAAATCCAAAAATTTGGAAAAGCACTTATAATATAGATCTCAGAAAAGTAAAATAGGAACATGCAAGTCCTTTTGCTGTATCTCATTGAAATTAGAAGCTATGACACTCAACTATGTCATTTTTCAAACGTCAATATCTCGAAAATTTGAACACCTTGTAACTCAGTTATTTCTGGGAGTTCAGGGTGGTTCAACCACTTAAAAGAACTGGTTTGAGCTCCTCTTTTCAGTGGTGTAGAGTAAAAAATTCTATCTGAAAAATTGCGTACAGGATGGCCAAAAACAGTCAATCATCAAAATTATCACGCACACCCTGTATACTGGAAGCAAAAACGGTCCTGCAAACTTATGGTGCTAAGTTAAGGAGTTGATTAGGAACATTTTTGGTCTCTTGCAAATTTTTCGTAACTTTTACCGTTTTCGAGTTATTTAGAAACAACTGGTTTGATGCAAGAAATTTTCAAATCAGTTGAAATTGTGCTTTAAAATTTGAACGCCCTGTAACTCAGTTATTTTTGGGAGTTCAGGGAGGTTCAACCACTCAAATTAACCGTCTTGAGCTCCTTTTTCCAATGGTGTTAGGCAAAAAATTCTATCTGAAAAATTACGTACCGGATGGCCAAAAACAGTCAATCACCAAAATTATCATGCACACCCTGTATACTGGAAGCAAAAACGGTCCTGCAAACTTATGGTGTTAGATTAAGGAGTTGATTAGGAACATTTTTGGTCTCTTGCAAATTTTTCGTAACTTTCACCGTTTTCGAGTTATATTATATAAATTTTCATATAAACTCAATATTTTTGGGAAGATTTCAAGTTTGGCAGCAGTTTGGTGCACTCTGCCACTTTTTTCCTTGTAACTCCGTAAGGAGACTCCTGAGGGCAAAAACACCTTTATATAATCTTGTAGACGAGGAAATTTTTTACAACTTTCCTTATTTACACTTTTTTCTAGCTGCTTAAGTAACAAAGCTACGCTCAAATATTTTCATTCAGATTCAGTCAAAATGAATTTAGTTCAAAAAAGCTGTTTGTAGCTTGTAACTACTTAACAACTCTAATACAACCTTGTAGAAAATGATGGTCACGTTTGACAAGTTTGGCAACTTTGACAGCTGTCAAAATGGCCACGTGACCGTATTTAACCCATTCAAAATAAAAAAGTGTGCCTTGGATAGACTAAGAAATAACGTCACACTTTACACCTCTATAATTGGAAATTTTGACAGTCGTTTATCCAGAATGTAATCTGACAGCTGTCACAAAACTTAACGTAGTTTAATATTTTGACGGTTGAATGTCATTTGACAACTGTCACATAAAGCGCAACTGTCAAAATTCGACTCATAAAGCTATAAAGTGCAATTTGTAATGATTCGTTGCCACGACATGGACCAGATACAATTCAAGCCATTTAACATGTCTATAAGTAAAATTTTGACAGTTGTGACATGACCGTTAATTCAGGACGTGATTTGACAGCTGTCACATAAAGCGCAACTGTCAAAATTCGACTCATAAAGCTATAAAGTGCAATTTGTAATGATTCGTTACATCCACTTAAACCAGATTCAGTTCAAGCCACTCTGTACTGTTACAATTCAAATTTTGACAGTTGCACAATGGCTGTTTATGCTTTTGACAGGTGTCGTATAGAGCGCAACAGTCACAATTCTGCGCACAGGTGTAAAAGTGCATTTTCTTACCACTTGACCAAAAGCTTTCTACTCAAACTATTTGATATGTCCATAGCATTGCAGTTTTTGACAGTTTTAAGTAGATAGTTCATTCAGGATGTATTTTGACAGCTGTCAAAGTGACACACAAACAAACAGATTTTTTTTAAGACAAAAATGCTATATTATTTCAATTACAATGTAACTAGCACATTCAAAACTCCACTTAGACTATGCAAAGCCCTAAATATGTTGGTTTTATGGTTTAGTGTGGTTTAGATTGTGACAATACAGACATTGAAATGTAAAGTAAATTGGGCTTTTACTGGCTTAGGATTGTATTATGACTGTGACCTATTACATTGTACCTGGCACATTCAAAACTCCACTTAGACTATGCAAACCCCTAAATATGTTGATTTTATAGTTTAGTGTGGTTTAGACTGTGACAATACGGACAGAAACAGTCACATTGAAATGTAAAGTAAATCGAGCTTTTACTTGTTTAGGATCGTATTATGACTGTGAGCTATTACATTGTAACTGGCACATTCAAAACTCCTCTTAGACTATGCAACACACTAAATATGTTGATTTTATGGTTAAGTGTGGTTTAGACTGTGACAATACAGACATTGAAATGTAAAGTAAATTGGGCTTTTACTGGCTTAGGATTGTATTATGACTGTGACCTATTACATTGTACCTGGCACATTCAAAACTCCACTTAGACTATGCAAACCCCTAAATATGTTGATTTTATAGTTTAGTGTGGTTTAGACTGTGACAATACGGACAGAAACAGTCACATTGAAATGTAAAGTAAATCGAGCTTTTACTTGTTTAGGATCGTATTATGACTGTGAGCTATTACATTGTAACTGGCACATTCAAAACTCCTCTTAGACTATGCAACACACTAAATATGTTGATTTTATGGTTAAGTGTGGTTTAGACTGTGACAATACAGACATTGAAATGTAAAGTAAATTGGGCTTTTACTGGCTTAGGATTGTATTATGACTGTGACCTATTACATTGTACCTGGCACATTCAAAACTCCACTTAGACTATGCAAACCCCTAAATATGTTGATTTTATAGTTTAGTGTGGTTTAGACTGTGACAATACGGACAGAAACAGTCACATTGAAATGTAAAGTAAATCGAGCTTTTACTTGTTTAGGATCGTATTATGACTGTGAGCTATTACATTGTAACTGGCACATTCAAAACTCCTCTTAGACTATGCAACACACTAAATATGTTGATTTTATGGTTAAGTGTGGTTTAGACTGTGACAATACAGACATTGAAATGTAAAGTAAATTGGGCTTTTACTGGCTTAGGATTGTATTATGACTGTGACCTATTACATTGTACCTGGCACATTCAAAACTCCACTTAGACTATGCAAAGCCCTAAATATGTTGACTTTATGGTTTAGTGTGGTTTAGACTGGGATAGTACAAGCAGAAACAGTCACATTGAAATGTAAAGTAAATTGAGCTTTTACTTGTTTAGGATCGTATTATGACTGTGACCTATTGCATTGTACCTGGCACATTCAAAACTCTACTTAGACTATGCAAAGCCCTAAATATGTTGATTTTATGGTTTAGTGTGGTTTAGACTGTGACAATACAGACATTGAAATGTAAACTAAATTGAGGTTTTACTTGCTTAGGATTGTATTATGACTGTGACCTATTGCATTGTACTTGGCACATTCAAAACTCTAGTTAGACTATACAAAGCCCTAAATATGTTGATTTTATGGTTAAGTGTGGTTTAGACTGTGACAATACGGACAAAAACAGTCACATTATAACCTAAATAGTTAAGGTGAGTTACTCTAAGTGGGTTTTACAAGCGATTTTGTCCTTCACTGTCCTTTCAAACCATCTTTCTGACAGTTTATACTTTGACCCCACTTTTCTCTATGACTTGACTTGATTTTATAGTGTTTTTTATGTCATTAGATCGGAAATTTAATGAGGATTCCAAAAATGTACTTAAAAACATGATTCGGTCACTCTAAGTGGGTTCTACAAGCGATTTTGTCCCTGACTGTCCTTTCAAACCGTCTTTCTGACAGTTTATACTTTAAACCCACTTTTCTCTATGACTTGACTTGATTTTATAGTTTTTTTAATGTCATTAGATCGGAAATTTAATGAGGATTGCAAAAATGTACTTAAAAACATGATTCGATCACTCTAAGTGGGTTTTACAAGCGATTTTGTCCTTCACTGTCCTTTCAAACCGTCTTTCTGACAGTTTATACTTTGACCCCACTTTTCTCTATGACTTGACTTGATTTTATAGTGTTTTTTATGTCATTAGATAGGAAATTTAATGAGGATTCCAAAAATGTGCTTAAAAGCATGATTCGGTCACTCTAAGTGGGATTTACAGGCGATTTTGTCCCTGACTGTTCCTAACCGTCTTCAAATTTTAGATGACAATTTCACTAATTTGTAAATCTGTTGCACCAAGCACCAAACAGTTTTTCTTAAATAACTCAAAAAAAGTGACAGGTAAAAAAAAAATCACAGGGAGAAAAAATATTCCTAATTAACTCCTTAACCCAACATCGTAAACTTGAAGAACCGTTTTTGCTTCCAGTATACAGGGTGTGTATAAAAATTATGGTAATTAACTGTTTTTGGTCACCCTGTATGCAAATTCTTAGATAGCAGTTTTTGCTCAACACCACTGGAAATAGGAGCTCAAGACGGTTAAATTGAGTGGTTCAACCTCCCTGAACTCCCAAAAATAACCGAGTTACAGGGCTACCTTTTAATTAATAAAAAAAAAAAACAAATTTTTGTCCCAAGTTTTCAACTTTTTAAATCAAAATAACAACAAAAATATTATTTTTTTTTAGTTATGGGCAAATTAAAGCTTGAGAAAATGTATCATTTAAAATTACTTAAAGAGTGTTGGGATTTTAATATCCTAACCAACATTAAGTGTCCATTAAATTCCATTTTGATGGCGGAAAAGTGATTCTGCAGATTAAAAGATTAAATTTTTATTATCAGTAAAGCGGAGCTTAAATTTTTCCCTCAAAATTACTTTTTCATTAAAATGTTTTGGTGGAAATTGAAAACGCTTATTTTGCTTCTTTGAAATTGATTTGGCAATTATTATTGTAATACGTTTTTTTTTTCAAACGCAGTTTTTAATGAAATTATTTAGTAGGAAATGTTTTGTGTGTTTTTTCGAGCAAAAAGTGATTTAAGGGTAAAAACACCTTTATACTATCTTGTAGAGGATGAAATTTCCTACAACTTTCTTTATTTACACTTTTTTGTAACACTTCAAATAACGGAGCTGCGCTCTGTTGAAATAGAGTTAGTTCAAAAATTGAAGTTTACTGGATCACTTTTTATTCTGTAGCTCCTTAAGGAGATTTTTAAGGGTAAAAACACCTTTATACTATCTCATAGAGGATGAAATTTCCTACAACTTTCTTTATTTACACTTTTTTGTATCTCTTCAAGTAGCAAAGCTACGTTCAGTTGAAATGGAATTAGTTAGAAAACAAAAGTTTACTGCATTATGTCACTTCTATACCTGTAACTCCTTAAGGAGCTTTAATTGTAAATACAACATATTTAGGTTATAATGTGACTGTTTCTGTCCGTATTGTCACAGTCTAAACCACACTTAACAAGCTAAATGTGTATAGTAGTTGTAAAAACAACATATTTAGGGCTTTGCATAGTTTAAGTGGAGTTTTGAATGTGCCAGTTACAATGCAACAGGTCACAGTCATAATACAATCCTAAACGAGTAAAAGCTCGATTTACTTTACATTTGAATGTGACTGTTTCTGTCTGTATTGTTACAGTCTAAACCACACTAAACTAAGTGGAAACACACTAAACTAACTCTAAGTGGAGTTTTGAATGTGCCAGATACAATGCAATAAGTCACAGTCATAATACAATCCTAAGCAAGTAACAGCTCAATTTAGTTTACATTTCAATGTCTGTATTGTCACAGTCTAAACCACACTAAACCATAAAATCAACATATTTAGGGCTTTGCATAGTCTAAGTGGAGTTTTGAATGTGCCAGATACAATGTAATAGGTCACAGTCATAATACAATCCTAAACAAGTAAAAGCTCGATTTACTTTACATTTCAATGTGACTGCTTCTGTCTGTATTGTCACAGTCTAAACCACACTAAACCATAAAATCAACATATTTAGGACTTTGCATAGTCTAAGTGGAGTTTTGAATGTGCCAGGTACAATGTAATAAGTCACAGTCATAATACAATCCTAAGCAAGTAACAGCTCAATTTACTTTACATTTCAATGTCTGTATTGTCACAGTCTAAACCACACTAAATCATAAAATCAACATATTTAGGGCTTTGCATAGTCTAAATGGAGTTTTGAATGTGTCAGGTACAATGCAATAGATCACAGTCGTAATACAATCCTAAACGTGTAAAAGCTCAATTTAGTTTACATTTCAATGTCTGTATTGTCACAATCTAAACCACACTAAACCATAAAACCAACATATTTAGGGCTTTGCATAGTCTAAGTGGAGTTTTGAATGTGCTAGTTACATTGTAATTGAAATAATATAGCATTTTTGTCTTAAAAAAAAATCTGTTTGTTTGTGTGTCACTTTGACAGCTGTCAAAATACATCCTGAATGAACTATCTACTTAAAACTGTCAAAAACTGCAATGCTATGGACATATCAAATAGTTTGAGTCGAAAGCTTGGTCAAGTAGTAAGAAAATACACTTTACACCTGTGAGTAGAATTGTGACTGATACGCTCTACACGACAGCTGTCAAAAGCATAAACAGCCATTGTGCAACTGTCAAAATTTGAATTGTAACAGTACAGAGTGACTTGAACTGAATCTGGTTTAAGTGGATGTAACGAATCATTACAAATTGCACTTTATAGCTTTATGAGTCGAATTTTGACAGTTGCGCTTTATGTGACAGCTGTCAAATCACGTCCTGAATTAACGGCCATCACAACTGTCAAAATACTATTTCTAGACAGGTCAAATGGCTTGAAGTGTATCTGGTAGAAACAAATCATTACAAACTGCACTTTACAGCTTTATGAATTAGGGTTTTGACAGCTGTCAAACCACGTCATGAATTAACAGCCGAGCCGTCATAAAACTGTCAAAATTTTACTTATAGACACGTTAAATGGCTTGAATTGTATCTGGTCTATGTCGTGGCAACAAATCATAACAAATTGCAATTTAGAGCTTTATGAGTCGAATTTGGACAGTTGCGCTTTATGTGACAGCTGTCAAATGACATTCTAAATACAATGACTGTCAAAATATTAAACTACGTTAAGTTTTGTGACAGCTGTCAGATTACATTCTTGATAAACGACTGTCAAACAAGTGTGACGTTATTTGTTAGTTTATGATCGTCTATCCAAGGCACACTTTTTTATTTTGATTGGGTTAAATTCGGTCACGTGACCATTTTGACAGCTGTCAAAGTTGTCGAACTTGTCAAACGTGACCATCATTTTCTACAAGGACAGTGAAGGACAAAATTGCTTGTAAAACCCACTTAGAATGACGGAACGATGT
Source organism: Ips typographus (assembly GCF_016097725.1). NCBI lineage: Eukaryota > Metazoa > Arthropoda > Insecta > Coleoptera > Curculionidae > Ips > Ips typographus. Next base: position 1,438,025 of record NC_138430.1, on the reverse strand, counting down.
TTTTAAGTACATTTTTGGAATCCTCATTAAATTTCCGATCTAATGTTATAAAAAAAACTATAAAATCAAGTCAAGTCATAGAGAAAAGTGGGTTCAAAGTATAAACTGTCAGATAGACGGTTTGAAAGGAGAGTGAAGGACAAAATCGTTTGTAAAACCCACTAGAATCAGGTTTTTAAGTACATTTTTGGAATCCTCATTAAATTTCCTATCTAATGACATAAAAAAAACTATAAAATCAAGTCAAGTCATAGAGAAAAGTGGGGTCAAAAATATAAACTGTCAGAAAGACGGTTTGAAAGGACAGTGAAGGACAAAATCGCTTGTAAAACCCACTTAGAGTGACCGAATCATGTTTTTAAGTACATTTTTGGAATTCTCATTAAATTTCCTATCTAAAGACATAAAAAACCCAAAAAATCAAGTCAAGTCATAGAGAAAAGTGGGGTCAAATTATAAACTGTCAGAAAGACGGTTTGAAAGGACAGTGAAGCTTGTCGCTTGTAAAACCCACTTAGAGTGATCGAATCATGTTTTTAAGTACATTTTTGGAATCCTCATTAAATTTCCGATCTAATGACATTAAAAAAACTATAAAATCAAGTCAAGTCATAGAGAAAAGTGGGGTCAAAATATAAACTGTCAGAAAGACGGTTTGAAAGGACAGTGAAGGACAAAATCGTTTGTAAAACCCACTCGAATCATGTTTTTAAGTACATTTTTAGAATCCTAATTAAATTTCCTATCTAATGACATAAAAAAAACTATAAAATCAAGTCAAGTCATAGAGAAAAGTGGGGTCAAAGTATAAACTGTCAGAAAGACGGTTTGAAAGGACAGTGAAGGACAAAATCGCTTGTAAAACCCACTTAGAGCGATCGAATCATGTTTTTAAGTACATTTTTGGAATCCTCATTAAATTTCCGATCTAATGACATTAAAAAAACTATAAAATCAAGTCAAGTCATAGAGAAAAGTGGGGTCAAAGTATAAACTGTCAGAAAGACGGTTTGAAAGGACAGTGAAGGACAAAATCGCTTGTAAAACCCACTTAGAGTGACCGAATCATGTTTTTAAGTACATTTTTGGAATCCTCATTAAATTTTCTATCTAATGACATAAAAAACTACTTTGTGATTTTGTACAGTCAGGGAGAAAATCGATGTCAAATTTTAAACTTTGTTATTGTTTGTTTCGACTAATAAGTCAAATGTCAGCACTCATATTTGTTTCTATTAATAATAAGTATGTTCCTTGTTTCAGTGATTCCCTGGGGAAACTATGCGAGCTACGGAACATCGATTTATCAATTTGCGATGCCAGACTACAGGACAAAGAAAATAATTCGGAATCATTTATTTCGTTTACTCAGGATACGGCCAGTTTGGTTGGGAGACATGTTAGAATCACTGGCAAGTATTTTGTTCTCTTGGTATTTGATAATATTTATATTCTGACTAACAGGGGGAAAAAAGCATATTTTTATCTACGACTGTTTGATAATTAGCATATTATTCACTAGTTTTGGGTTTTATTAAGTTTCTCGTGTCATAATAGTATATTATTCAATGAACATGTAATGATAGCTATTGCTCACGAAGATATACCTCCATGGGATTGAATTTGACAGTTTTCAGGTTTAGAACTGAACAAAAGACAGTTGTATTGATCTGTAACTGACAGCCAAGTGTCATAACTGTCAAAATTTCACTCATAAAGCTATAAAATAGCTTTGATACTTGATACACAGTTTTTACTGGATTTTAAGACAGTTTTGTGGTTTTGTACCTCCATGGTATTGAATTTGACAGTTTTCAGGTTTAGAACTGAACAAAAGACAGTTGTATTGATCTATAACTAACGGCCAAGTGTCATAACTGTCAAAATTTCACTCATAAAGCTATATAATAGCTTTGATACTTGATACACAGTTGTTACTGGATTTTAAGACAGTTTTGTGGTTTTGTACCTCCATGGGATTGAATTTGACAGTTTTAAGTTTAGAACTGAACAAAAGACAGTTGTATTGATCTATAACTCACAGCCAAGTGTCATAACTGTCAAAATTTCACTCATAAAGCTATAAAATAACTTTGATACTTGATACACAGTTTTTACTGGATTTTAAGACAGTTTTGTGCTTTTGTACCTCCATGGTATTGAATTTGACAGTTTTCAGGTTTAGAACTGAAGAAAAGACAGCTGTACTGTTCTATAACTCACAGCCAAGTGTCATAACTGTCAAAATTTCACTCATAAAGCTATAAAATAGCTTTGATACATGATACACAGTTTTTACTGGATTTTAAGACATTTTGTGGTTTTGTACCTCCATGGTATTGAATTTGACAGTTTTCAGGTTTAGAACTGAACAAAAGACAGCTGTACTGATTTATAACTCACAGCCAAGTGTCATAACTGTCAAAATTTCACTCATAAAGCTATAAAATAGCTTTGATACTTGATACACAGTTTTTACTGGATTTTAAGACAGTTTTGTGGTTTTGTACCTCCATGGTATTGAATTTGACAGTTTTCAGGTTTAGAACTGAACAAAAGACAGTTGTATTGATCTATAACTGACAGCCAAGTGTCATAACTGTCAAAATTCCACTCATAAAACTATAAAATAGGTTTGATACTTGATACACAGTTGTTACTGGATTTTAAGACAGTTTTGTGGTTTTGTACCTCCATGGGATTGAATTTGACAGTTTTAAGTTTAGAACTGAACAAAAGACAGTTGTATTGATCTATAACTCACAGCCAAGTGTCATAACTGTCAAAATTTCACTCATAAAGCTATAAAATAACTTTGATACTTGATACACAGTTTTTACTGGATTTTAAGACAGTTTTGTGCTTTTGTACCTCCATGGTATTGAATTTGACAGTTTTCAGGTTTAGAACTGAAGAAAAGACAGCTGTACTGTTCTATAACTCACAGCCAAGTGTCATAACTGTCAAAATTTCACTCATAAAGCTATAAAATAGCTTTGATACATGATACACAGTTTTTACTGGATTTTAAGACATTTTGTGGTTTTGTACCTCCATGGTATTGAATTTGACAGTTTTCAGGTTTAGAACTGAACAAAAGACAGCTGTACTGATTTATAACTCACAGCCAAGTGTCATAACTGTCAAAATTCCACTCATAAAGCAATAAAATAGGTTTGATACTTGATACACAGTTGTTACTGGATTTTAAGACAGTTTTGTGGTTTTGTACCTCCATGGTATTGAATTTGACAGTTTTCAGGTTTAGAACTGAACAAAAGACAGTTGTATTGATCTATAACTGACAGCCAAGTGTCATAACTGTCAAAATTTCACTCATAAAGCTATAAAATAGGTTTGATACTTGATACACAGTTGTTACTGGATTTTAAGACAGTTTTGTGGTTTTGTACCTCCATGGTATTGAATTTGAAAGTTTTCATGTTTAGAACTGAACAAAAGACAGCTGTACTGATCTATAACTCACAGCCAAGTGTCATAACTGTCAAAATTTCACTCATAAAGCTATAAAATAGCTTTGATACTTGATACACAGTTTTTACTGGATTTTAAGACAGTTTTGTGGTTTTGTACCTCCATGGTATTGAATTTGACAGTTTTCATGTTTAGAACTGAACAAAAGACAGCTGTGCTGATCTACAACTCACAGCCAAGTGTCATAACTGTCAAAATTTCACTCATAAAGCTATAAAATAGCTTTGATACTTGATACACAGTTTTTACTGGATTTTAAGACATTTTGTGGTTTTGTACCTCCATGGGATTGAATTTGTCAGTTTCCAGGTTTAGAACAGAACAAAAGACAGTTGAATTGATGTATAACTGACAGCCAAGTGTCATAACTGTCAAAATTCCACTCATAAAACTATAAAATAGGTTTGATACTTGATACACAGTTTTTACTGGATTTTAAGACATTTTGTGGTTTTGTACCTCCATGGGATTGAATTTGTCAGTTTCCAGGTTTAGAACAGAACAAAAGACAGTTGAATTGATGTATAACTGACAGCCAAGTGTCATAACTGTCAAAATTTCACTCATAAAGCTATAAAATAGCTTTGATACTTGATACACAGTTTTTACTGGATTTTAAGACAGTTTTGTGGTTTTGTACCTCCATGGTATTGAATTTGACAGTTTTCAGGTTTAGAACTGAACAAAAGACAGTTGTATTGATCTATAACTAACGGCCAAGTGTCATAACTGTCAAAATTTCACTCATAAAGCTATATAATAGCTTTGATACTTGATACACAGTTGTTACTGGATTTTAAGACAGTTTTGTGGTTTTGTACCTCCATGGGATTGAATTTGACAGTTTTAAGTTTAGAACTGAACAAAAGACAGTTGTATTGATCTATAACTCACAGCCAAGTGTCATAACTGTCAAAATTTCACTCATAAAGCTATAAAATAGCTTTGATACTTGATACACAGTTTTTACTGGATTTTAAGACAGTTTTGTGGTTTTGTACCTCCATGGTATTGAATTTGACAGTTTTCAGGTTTAGAACTGAACAAAAGACAGTTGTATTGATCTATAACTAACGGCCAAGTGTCATAACTGTCAAAATTTCACTCATAAAGCTATAAAATAACTTTGATACTTGATACACAGTTTTTACTGGATTTTAAGACAGTTTTGTGCTTTTGTACCTCCATGGTATTGAATTTGACAGTTTTCAGGTTTAGAACTGAAGAAAAGACAGCTGTACTGTTCTATAACTCACAGCCAAGTGTCATAACTGTCAAAATTTCACTCATAAAGCTATAAAATAGCTTTGATACATGATACACAGTTTTTACTGGATTTTAAGACATTTTGTGGTTTTGTACCTCCATGGTATTGAATTTGACAGTTTTCAGGTTTAGAACTGAACAAAAGACAGCTGTACTGATTTATAACTCACAGCCAAGTGTCATAACTGTCAAAATTTCACTCATAAAGCTATAAAATAGCTTTGATACTTGATACACAGTTTTTACTGGATTTTAAGACAGTTTTGTGGTTTTGTACCTCCATGGTATTGAATTTGACAGTTTTCATGTTTAGAACTGAACAAAAGACAGCTGTGCTGATCTACAACTCACAGCCAAGTGTCATAACTGTCAAAATTTCACTCATAAAGCTATAAAATAGCTTTGATACTTGATACACAGTTTTTACTGGATTTTAAGACATTTTGTGGTTTTGTACCTCCATGGGATTGAATTTGTCAGTTTCCAGGTTTAGAACAGAACAAAAGACAGTTGAATTGATGTATAACTGACAGCCAAGTGTCATAACTGTCAAAATTCCACTCATAAAACTATAAAATAGGTTTGATACTTGATACACAGTTTTTACTGGATTTTAAGACATTTTGTGGTTTTGTACCTCCATGGGATTGAATTTGTCAGTTTCCAGGTTTAGAACAGAACAAAAGACAGTTGAATTGATGTATAACTGACAGCCAAGTGTCATAACTGTCAAAATTTCACTCATAAAGCTATAAAATAGCTTTGATACTTGATACACAGTTTTTACTGGATTTTAAGACAGTTTTGTGGTTTTGTACCTCCATGGTATTGAATTTGACAGTTTTCAGGTTTAGAACTGAACAAAAGACAGTTGTATTGATCTATAACTAACGGCCAAGTGTCATAACTGTCAAAATTTCACTCATAAAGCTATATAATAGCTTTGATACTTGATACACAGTTGTTACTGGATTTTAAGACAGTTTTGTGGTTTTGTACCTCCATGGGATTGAATTTGACAGTTTTAAGTTTAGAACTGAACAAAAGACAGTTGTATTGATCTATAACTCACAGCCAAGTGTCATAACTGTCAAAATTTCACTCATAAAGCTATAAAATAGCTTTGATACTTGATACACAGTTTTTACTGGATTTTAAGACAGTTTTGTGGTTTTGTACCTCCATGGTATTGAATTTGACAGTTTTCAGGTTTAGAACTGAACAAAAGACAGTTGTATTGATCTATAACTAACGGCCAAGTGTCATAACTGTCAAAATTTCACTCATAAAGCTATAAAATAACTTTGATACTTGATACACAGTTTTTACTGGATTTTAAGACAGTTTTGTGCTTTTGTACCTCCATGGTATTGAATTTGACAGTTTTCAGGTTTAGAACTGAAGAAAAGACAGCTGTACTGTTCTATAACTCACAGCCAAGTGTCATAACTGTCAAAATTTCACTCATAAAGCTATAAAATAGCTTTGATACATGATACACAGTTTTTACTGGATTTTAAGACATTTTGTGGTTTTGTACCTCCATGGTATTGAATTTGACAGTTTTCAGGTTTAGAACTGAACAAAAGACAGCTGTACTGATTTATAACTCACAGCCAAGTGTCATAACTGTCAAAATTTCACTCATAAAGCTATAAAATAGGTTTGATACTTGATACACAGTTGTTACTGGATTTTAAGACAGTTTTGTGGTTTTGTACCTCCATGGTATTGAATTTGACAGTTTTCAAGTTTAGAACTGAACAAAAGACAGCTGTACTGATTTATAACTCACAGCCAAGTGTCATAACTGTCAAAATTTCACTCATAAAGCTATAAAATAGGTTTGATACTTGATACACAGTTGTTACTGGATTTTAAGACAGTTTTGTGGTTTTGTACCTCCATGGGATTGAATTTGACAGTTTTAAGTTTAGAACTGAACAAAAGACAGCTGTACTGATCTATAACTCACAGCCAAGTGTCATAAATGTCAAAATTTCACTCATAAAGCTATAAAATAGCTTTGATACTTGATACACAGTTTTTACTGGATTTTAAGACAGTTTTGTGGTTTTGTACCTCCATGGGATTGAATTTGACAGTTTTCAGGTTTAGAACAGAACAAAAGACAGTTGTATTGATCTATAACTGACAGCCAAGTGTCATAACTGTCAAAATTCCACTCATAAAACTATAAAATAGGTTTGATACTTGATACACAGTTCTTACTGGATTTTAAGACAGTTTTGTGGTTTTACAGCTTTATGGAGGGGATTTTGACGGTTGTCATATATAAAAATAGGCTAATATTAAGTCAGAAATTGACAGCTAAATGTGACAAATGTCAAAAATGCACTAATGAAGGTATAAAATCAATTCAACCAAAGCCAAACTGATTTCGTTACTTTTCAAGTATGTTTTGTGGTTTTGTACCTCCATGGGATTGAATTTGACAGTTTTCAGGTTTTACACCTTTCTGGTGGAGATTTTGATGATTGTCATGGTTAAAAATTGACTAAAATTGACAGCTAAATGTGACAAATGTCAAAATTCAGGAAAATGTTATTAAATTTAATTTTTTTTGAGAATTTTTTTAGATTGAAGTAAATTATTTTTTTTTTTCAGGAAAAGATATCTGCAATAAAAAACATGGATCATTCCAAAGCAATCATTCGCGAAAGCAATCAGGTGTAAGTATTCTTCTTCTAGACCTCTTAATTACCAAATATTTGGTAAGACAAACCTGGAATCTACCAAACAATATACAGCAGAACTGAAATTTTGAAAATTTACCACAAATTCAGTTTTTAAGTTAGAAGCTTCATTTTTTTACATAATATAGCTTAAAGTGTCTAGAATATTCTGTAAAATTTTCATAAATTTCCTTACCCAAATATGGAAGTTAAAGGGAGTTTTGGTTTGTTTAGTTTCTCATTTTTAATACAAATCAAAGTTTTGTGACTTTTGTGATTTTTCAGAGTTACAGACCGAGGAACAGTAGCTTTTTCAGCTCGAGTACAGAAGAACAAGCTGTGGTGAGTTCAACATTATCGCTCCATGAAACCGACCAGAGCAAGAAACAGATCAAACAGAGATTAACTGCATTTTTTGGAAACAGTAGGGTGAGTGCTAAAGAAAAAAGGTTTTTAGGAAATCGTGCAAAAAAGTACACTTTTTTTAATGATTTTTAGTGCAAAATGGTCCTCTTTTTTACACTATTAAGTTTTGTGGTGTTTTTTTTGGGTTATTAAATAGGAAATTTAATGAGGATTCCAAAAATGTGCTTAAAACACAACTTCTCACTCCAAGTGGGTTTTACAGCCGATTTTGTCCCTGACTGTTCTATTTGAAACTGTGTTTCTGACACTTCAAATTTTGACACCGCTTTTCTCCCTGAATGTACTAAATTTTGGAGTGTTTTTTCAGGTTATTGGATAGGAAATTTAATGAGGATTCCCAAAATGTGTTTAAAACAGTCATTTTCTCACTCCAAGTGGGTTTTGCACTTCATTTTCTCCCTGACTGTCTTTTTAAACTGTGTTTCCGGCAGTTTAAAGTCTGACACCGCTTTTATTCCTGAGTGTACCAAATTTTGTGGTGTTTCTTATGTCATTGGATAGAAAATTTAATGAGGATTCCCAAAATGTGTTTAAAACAGTCATTTTCTCACTCCAAGTGGGTTTTGCACTTCATTTTCTCCCTGACTGTCTTTTTAAACTGTGTTTCCGGCAGTTTAAAGTCTGACACCGCTTTTATTCCTGAGTGTACCAAATTTTGTGGTGTTTCTTATGTCATTGGATAGAAAATTTAATGAGGATTCCAAAACTGTGTTTAAAACAGTCATTTTCTCACTCCAAGTGGGTTTTACAGCCGATTTTGTCCCTGACTGTCTTTTCAGCAGTTTAAACTCTGACACCGCTTTTCTTCTCGAGTGTACCAAATTTTATGGTGTTTCTTATGTCATTGGATAGAAAATTTAATGAGGATTCCAAAAATGTGCTTAAAACAGACATTTTCTCACTCCAAGTGGGTTTTGCACTTCATTTTCTCCCTGTCTGTCTTTTTAAACTGTGTTTCCGGCAGTTTAAAGTCTGACACCGCTTTTATTCCTGAGTGTACCAAATTTTGTGGTGTTTCTTATGTCATTGGATAGAAAATTTAATGAGGATTTCCAAAATGTGTTTAAAACAGTCATTTTCTCACTCCAAGTGGGTTTTACAGCCGATTTTGTCCCTGACTGTCTTTTCAAACTGTGTTTCCAGCAGTTTAAACTCTGACACCGCTTTTCTTCTTGAGTGTACCAAATTTTATGGTGTTTCTTATGTCATTGGATAGAAAATTTAATGAGGATTTCCAAAATGTGTTTAAAACAGTCATTTTCTCACTCCAAGTGGGTTTTACAGCCGATTTTGTCCCTGACTGTCCTATTTGAAACTGTGTTTCCGACACTTCAAATTTTGACACCGCTTTTCTCCCTGACTGTACTAAATTTTGTAGTGTTTATTATGTCATTGGATAGGACATTTAATGAGGATTCCAAAAATGTGCTTAAAACAGTCAATTTCTCACTCCAAGTGGATTTTACAGCCGATTTTCTCCCTGACTGTTTTTCAAACTGTGTTTCCAGCAGTTTAAACTCTGACACCGCTTTTCTTCCTGAGTGTACCAAATTTTGTGGTGTTTTCTATGTCATTGTATAGAAAATTTGATGGGAATTCGAAAAATGTGCTTAAAACAGTCATTTTCTCACTCCAAGTGGATTTTGCACTTCATTTTCTCCCTGACTGTCTTTTTAAACTGTGTTTCCGGCAGTTTAAAGTCTGACACCGCTTTTATTCCTGAGTGTACCAAATTTTGTGGTGTTTCTTATGTCATTGGATAGAAAATTTAATAAGAATTCCAAAACTGTGTTTAAAACAGTCATTTTCTCACTCCAAGTGGGTTTTACAGCCGATTTTGTCCCTGACTGTCTTTTCAGCAGTTTAAACTCTGACACCGCTTTTCGTCTCGAGTGTACCAAATTTTATGGTGTTTCTTATGTCATTGGATAGAAAATTTAATGAGGATTCCAAAAATGTGCTTAAAACAGACATTTTCTCACTCCAAGTGGGTTTTACAGCCGATTTTGTCCTTGACTATCCTTTCACTTACTTAAACTTACTTTTGTTAAACTCGACGTTCGATCTAGTATAACAACTTTCACTAGCGTGCATAAAAGATGTACTTGTTGCACTTGTTACATAAATAACTATTTTTTAATATCTATAACTTTCCTGTTGAACATTTTTGTTGGGTTTTTTATACAGAGTAACAAAACTAAACTTTACTTTCTTTGACTCACCCTGTACACCAAGAACCAGCAGCAAGGCAATTTTGGGACGTACCACTGTAAAGAAGGGAAAAAAACGGAATTTTTTGAGTGGTTTACCGTTGCTGTGCCTCAAAAAACAACCGAGCTACAAATAGTCACAGTTTTGAGGCACTTTCTCTAGAAAATGGAGGTTTTGGTCCCCAAAATGTATTTTGTGAAATATCTCCTAACCTAGTAGAGATACGGGAAAAGTCCAAAAGATGAAAATTGCGTAAAAAAGGCCAAGGAAACTGAATCTGGTCTTTAAACTTACAAATTCCTTCTGAAACTCTATACAGAGTGAGCAAACTAACCTTTACTTTCTTTGACACACCCTGTACACCAAAAGCCAGCAAGGTAATTTTGGAGCACTCCACTGTAAAGAAGAGAAAAAGCGGAATTTTCTGAGTGGTTTACAGTTGCTGTACCTCAAAAAACAACCGAACTAGAAACAGTAAAAGTTTTGAGGTATTTTCCCAAGAAAATGGAGTTTTTGGTCCCCAAAATGGATTTTGTGAAATATCTCCTAACGGTAGAGATACGGGAAAAGTCCAAAAGATCAAAATTGCGTAAAAAATTCCAAGAAAACAGAATCTGTACTTTAAACTGACCAATTCCCTCTGAAACTGCATACAGGGTGACCAAACTGTAAATACCTTCACTCTTTTGATTCATCCTGTACACTAGAAGTTACCAAGGTAATTTTGGAACACACCACTAGAATTAAGATAAAAAACGGCTAAAAAGTGGATTTTCTAAACGATTTTGTCTCGGACTGCCTTTTAAACCGTCACTTTTGCAGTTCAACGTTTGACAGAACTTTTCTCTCTGACTGTACTCACTATTTTACTGTTTTTTACGTTATTGACTAGGAAATTTAATGAGGATTCCAAAAATGTGCTTAAAAACGTGATTCAGTCACTACAAGTGGGTTTTACGTGTGATTTTGTCGCAGACTATCCTGTAAACCGTTATTTTTGCAGTTTAAATTTTGACAGTGCTTTCTTCCCTGACTGTACCGAATTTTGGCGCATTTTATAGGTTATTGGATAGAAAATTGAATGAGGATTCCAAAAATGTGCTTAAAAAGGTGATTCAGTCACTTCAAGTGGGTTTGACGCGCGATTTTGTCTCAGACTGTCCTGCAAACCGTTATTTTTGCAGTTTAAATTTTGACAGTGCTTTCTTCCCTGACTGTACCGAATTTTGTAGCATTTTATAGGTTATTGGATAGAAAATTGAATGAGGATTCCAAAAATGTGCTTAAAAACGTGATTCAGTCACTACAAGTGGGTTTTACGTGTGATTTTGTCGCAGACTGTCCTGTAAACGGTTATTTTTGCAGTTTAAATTTTGACAGTGCTTTCTTCGCTGACTGTACCGAATTTTGTAGCATTTTATAAGTTACTGGACAGAAAATTGAATGAGTTTTCCAAAAATGTGCTTAAAAAGGTGATTCAGTCACTACAAGTGGGTTTGACGCGCGATTTTGTCTCAGACTGTCCTGTAAACCGTTATATTTGCAGTTTAAATTTTGACAGTGCTTTCTTCCCTGACTGTACCGAATTTTGTAGCATTTTATAGGTTATTGGATAGAAAATTGAATGGGTTTTCCAAAAATGTGCTTAAAAAGGTGATTCAGTCACTACAAGTGGGTTTGACGTGCGATTTTGTCTCAGACTGTCCTGTAAACCGTTATTTTTGCAGTTTAAATTTTGACAGTGCTTTCTTCCCTGACTGTACCGAATTTTGTAGCATTTTATAGGTTATTGGATAGAAAATTGAATGAGTTTTCCAAAAATGTGCTTAAAAATGTGATCCGGTAGCTACAAGTGGGCTTTACAGCCAATTTTGTCGCAAACTGTACTTTATATCATCACTTTTGCAGTTCAACGTTTGACAGCACTTTTCTCTCTGACTGTACTCACTATTTTACTGTTTTTTATGTTACTGTATAGGAAATTTAATGAGGATTCCAAAAATGTGCTTAAAAAGGTGATTCATTCACTACAAGTGGGTTTAACGCGCGATTTTGTCGCAGACTGTCTTTTAAACCGTTATTTTTGCAGTTCAAATTTTGACAGTGCTTTCTACTCTGACTGTACCAAATTTTTAAGTGTTTTTTTAGGTTATTGGATAAGAAATTTAATAAAGATTCCAAAAATGTGCTTAAAAATGTCAGAAAAACTTTCTACAACGGAGAAAATTCGTTTGAAAGGAAAATTGTTTTTGACCTAAAAACGTGAATATCTCAAAAACGCCTCGATTTTTTTTATTCCAAAAAATTGAGGGCTATTTGTTAGACTTTTCAAATACTAACATTGCCTGGTATGTAAGGAAATTAATGCTTTTTATGGTGTTTTCAGGACGCAAAGTACGAAGCTTTGATAGAACAATTGGACCGATATTCCAAGCATGGCCTCCCTCAAAATTCCGATTATTATCAGGGCCAATGCGAAGAAGCAATTGAGGCATTATTCAAATTGGAGGATGACTGGAAAGACATAATAACCGATTACTCTGGTAAGTTTCAGATATATATTACAAAAGTGCTTTTTTGTAGTGATTTTTTCGTGTAAACATGCCTATTTTGTGAGTGTTTTAAGAATCAAAGTACCAGTTTAGTTCAATCGCCTCTAACTCGGTTACTTTGACAGATACGTCAAAACGTCACAGAAACTAATTTGTAGCCTGGAGTTTAAGCTTTCAGAAAGTGTCATTACAAAAAGTTGTAGCTTTTACCGTTTGACCGCTAGAGGGCCTGAAAGAGCGGACGTCATTGGTGTGAATCTTCACAAATTATATTGTCTAAAACGTTTTATGAAAATCTGTCAAATTTGACAGTTGTCATAGCAGCAATGTAGTAGAGTTTTATGAATTTGTCTTCAGAATTTTAATTTTTACAGTTTGACCGCCAGAGGGCGTTGAATATATGTTTTGACATAATTTTGAAAAATCATCCATAACTCGGTTATTTTGACAGATACGTCAAAATGTCACAGAAACTAATTTGAAGCCTGGAGTTTAAGCTTTCAGAAAGTGTCATTACAAAAAGTTGTAGATTTTACCGTTTGACCGCTAGAGGGCCTGAAAAGAGCGGACGTCATTGGTGTGAATCTTCACAAATTATATTGTCTAAAACGTTTTATGAAAATCTGTCAAATTTGACAGTTGTTATAGCAGCAATGTAGTAGAGTTTTATGAATTTGTCTTCAGAATTTTAATTTTTACAGTTTGACCGCCAGAGGGCGTTGAATATATGTTTTGACATAATTTTGAAAAATCATCCATAACTCGGTTATTTTGACAGATACGTCAAAATGTCACAGAAACTAATTTGAAGCCTGGAGTTTAAGCTTTCAGAAAGTGTCATTACAAAAAGTTGTAGCTTTTACCGTTTGACCGCTAGAGGGCCTGAAAAGAGCGGACGTCATTGGTGTGAGTCTTCACAAATTATATTGTCTAAAACCTTTTAGGAAAATCTGTCAAATTTGACAGTTGTTATAGCATCGACCTATTGTTAAAACACGTCACGTGATCGTGACAATTTTAATTTGCAGCTGTCAACACCGTAAAGTTAAATTGACACCTGTCAATAACAGTCATGTGACTCGGAAAATGTCACCTTTAACCTTGAAAAGTCTGTAAATTACATTTAAGCAGCTAAAATTGTAAAAACACGTCACGTGATCGTGACAATTTCAATTCGCGGATGGCAACACTGTAACGGTAAGTTGAAGCTTATGTTCAAGAGTCACGTGACCAGGAAACTGTCATTTTTAACTTTAAGGTGTCTGTAAATTACATTTAAACCGTTGGAAAACTTACATTGTGTGCAGCCGACAACACTGAAACGTGAAATTAAAACTTGTCAAAAACTCATGGTCATGTGACCAGGAAAATAGCATCTTTAACTTTGAAGCACTTGCCAGATTTAGGTACAGTCAGGCAGAAAAGCGGTGTCAAAGATTGAACTATCAGAAACACAGATTGAAAGGACAGTCAGGGACAAAATCGCCTGTAAAATCCACTTGGAATGAGAAAATGACTATTTTAAGCACATTTTTGGAATCCTCATCAAATTTACTATCCAACAGCCGAAAAAAGCATTTACAAAATTTGGTACGGTCAGCGAGAAAAGTTGTGTCAAAGTTTAAACTGCCATAAACACAGATTGAAAGGACAGACAGTAACAAAATCGCCTGTAAAACCCACTTGGAATGAGAAAATGACTATTTTAAGCACATTTTTGGAATTCTCATTAAATTTACTATCCAATAACCTAAAAAGCACTAACAAAATTTGGTCAGGTCAGTCAAAACAGTCAGGCAGAAAAGCGGTGTCAGAGATTGAATTGTCCTAAACACAAATTGAAAGGACAGACAGTCACAAAATCGTCTGTAAAACCCACTTGGAATGAGAAAATGACTGTTTTAAGCACATTTTTGGAATCTTCCATTTATTTTCCTATGCAATAACCTAAAAATATACTACAATATTTGGTACAGTCAGGCAGAAATGCGGTGTCAAAGATTGAACTGTCAGAAACACAGATTGAAAAGACCGTCAGGAACAAAATGGCCTGTAAAACCCATTTGAGGTGAGAAAAGGACTATTTTAAGCACACTTTTGGAATCCTCATGAAATTTCGCATCCAACAACCGAATAAAGCACTGCAAGATTTAGTAGTCAGGCAGAAAAGCGGTGTCAAAGTATAAACTGCAATAAATACAGTTTGAAAGGACAGACAGACACAAAATCGTCTGTAAAACCCACTTGGAATGAGAAATTGACTGTTTTAAGCACATTTTTGGAATCTTCATTAAATTTCCTATCCAATAACCTAAAAATATACTACAAAATTTGGTACAGTCAAGGAGAAAAGCGGTGTCAAATTATAAACTGCCATAAACACAGATTGAAAGGACAGACAGTCTCAAAATTGCCTGTAAAACCCACTTGGAATGAGAAAATGACTGTTTTAAGTACATTTTTGGAATCTTCATTAAATTTCCTATCCAATAACCTAAAAAAGCACTTACAAGATTTGGTACAGTCGGCGAGAAAAGTTGTGTCAAAGATTGAACTGTCAGAAACACAGATTGAACGGACAGTCAGTGACAAAATTGCCTGTAAAACCCACTTGGAATGAGAAAATGACTATTTTAAGCACATTTTTGAAATCCTCATCAAATTTTCTATCCAACAGCCCAAAAATATACTAAAAAATTTGGTACAGTCAGGCAGAAAAGCGGTGTCAAAGTATAAACTGCCATAAACACAGATTGAAAGGACAGTCAGGAACAAAATCGCCTGTAAAATCAATTTGGAGTGAGAAAATGACTATTTTAAGCACAGTTTTGGAATCCTCATTAAATTTCCTATCCAATAACCTAAAAAAGCACTGCAAGATTTAGTAGTCAGGCAGAAAAGTGCTGCCAAAGTTTGAACTGGCAGAAACACAATCAGGAACAAAATTGCCAGTAAAACCCACTTGGAATGAGAAAATGACTGTTTTAAGTACATTTTTGGAATCTTCATTAAATTTCCTATCCAATAACCTAAAAAAGCACTTACAAGATTTGGTACAGTCAGGCAGAAAAGCGGTGTCAAAGTTTAAACTTCCATAAACAGAGATTGAAAGGACAGTCAGGGACAAAATCGTCTGTAAACCCCTTTTGGAGTGAGAAAATGACTGTTTAAAGCACATTTTTGGAATCCTCATTAAATTTCCTATCCAACAGCCTAATAAAGCACTTAAAGATTTGATACTGTCAGGCAGAAAAGCGTTGCCAAAAATCCAACTGCCAGAAACACATATTGAAAGGACAGCCAGGGACAAAATCGCCTGTAAAACCCACTTGGAATGAGAAAATGACTGTTTTAAGTCCATTTTTGGAATCTTCATTAAATTTCCTATCCAATAACCTAAAAAAGCACTTACAAGATTTGGTACAGTCGGCGAGAAAAGTTGTGTCAAAGATTGAACTGTCAGAAACACAGATTGAACGGACAGTCAGTGACAAAATTGCCTGTAAAACCCACTTGGAATGAGAAAATGATTACTTTAAGCACATTTTTGGAATCCTCATCAAATTTCCTATCCAACAGCCCAAAAATATACTAAAAAATTTGGTACAGTCAGGCAGAAAAGCGGTGTCGAAGTATAAACTGCCATAAACACAGATTGAAAGGACAGTCATGAACAAAATCGCCTGTAAAATCAATTTGGAATGAGAAAATGACTATTTTAAGCACAGTTTTGGAATCCTCATTAAATTTCCTATCCAATAACCTAAAAAAGCACTGCAAGATTTAGTAGTCAGGCAGAAAAGTGCTGCCAAAGTTTGAACTGGCAGAAACACAGTTTGAAAACACAGTCAGGAACAAAATTGCCTGAAAAACCCACTTGGAATGAGAAAATGACTGTTTTAAGTACATTTTTGGAATCTTCATTAAATTTCCTATCCAATAACCTAAAAAAGCACTTACAAGATTTGGTACAGTCAGGCAGAAAAGCGGTGTCAAAGTTTAAACTTCCATAAACAGAGATTGAAAGGACAGTCAGGGACAAAATCGTCTGTAAACCCCTTTTGGAGTGACAAAATGACTGTTTAAAGCACATTTTTGGAATCCTCATTAAATTTCCTACCCAACAGCCTAATAAAGCACTTAAAGATTTGATACAGTCAGGCAGAGAAGCGTTGTCAAAAATCCAACTGCCAGAAACACATATTGAAAGGACAGCCAGGGACAAAATCGCCTGTAAAACCCACTTGGAGTGAGAAAATGACTGTTTAAAGCACATTTTTGGAATCCTCATTAAATTTCCTATCCAATAACCTAAAAAAGCACTAAAAAACACTTTTATGTAATAAGTACTTAAATCTAGTACGATCTCCTGTCAAACTGCGCTAATTACCGCATTCGTGTAACCCAAAACTTAAATTGAATCTTACGGAACGTTAACTCGGGTTATAATTAAATTTTACCACCCTCACAAGACCCTGGTTACTGGTTACTTTTTTTGGTACACCAGATTTATAGTAAATCTCCCTTAAAAACCAATACAAAAGTTTCGTAAAGAAATAGACCAATCACAGACAATCTTCAGCGTTGCGTAAAGAAATAGACCAATCACAGCTAATCTTGAACGTTTCTGGACTGGTAATGAAATATACAATTACTTTTTTAATAAATCCTCCAATCCACATCCTCAGTACAGCTTTTTGATTGCAGATTTAAGCGACAGACAGCAACAGCAACAGACTGCATTGTGGGAACTAATAAAGACTGAAGTGGCCTATATAAAAACTCTAAAAGTAGTTACAGATGTAAGTATAATTATTATTATTAGTCAGTTCAAGAAAGAAATTTCTACATATAAAAATAATAAAAAAAATAAAAATAAATAAATAAATATACAGGGTGATTCCAAAGTTGGTGCTTTGCTTTCACCTGCGAATAGGGCTTCAAAAAAATAATTTTTTTTTTCCTTTGACGCTTTTTCGAAATATGAACAATAACAAGACGGGTGTCAAAGTTTTACTGAAAAAAAAAAACAAAATAAAAAATAACTTAAATTTAATTTTAACTAACTACAGGTTATTCCTTATCAACAGAAATAAACAAAAACAAAAGATTTCAGCCGCCTTTGAACTAAGTTTTAATAATTTGACATTTTAAATTAAAACAGCATTTAATTTTAGGCACGCATTAAGACGGTTTTTATTTTTTTACTCGAAAGCGGTGCGTCGTAGCAAAAAATAATAAAAGGGGTTTTATTTTTCGAATTGAACACGGAATTCAATAATAAATTTTATGTTGAAAAAAAACCAGTAGTGTAATATTTTTTTTCAAAAATGTTTTAAAAAAATTGTACGCGCGCCACTGGTAAAAGCAAGGAAATTGTTGTTTCTTGGAAAATTTCCTTTCCACGTAGCTACTGACACCTACAAAATTTTGTCTAATTACTTCAAGTGGTTTGGCCAAAATCATTAAATTTAAATTTTTTCAGTAAAACTTTGACACCCTGTATCTTCGTTATTGTTCATATTCCGAAAAAGCGTCAAAAAAAAAAAACCTTATTTTTTGAAGCCCTATTCGCAGGTGAAAGGAAAGCACCAACTTTGGAATCACCTTGTATAATTTTGAAATATTTTTTTTTTTTTTAGTTATTTCTTGGTTGCCTAAGAAACTTACAATCCAAGAACCTGTTCAAAGACGTAGACACGGATAAACTGTTCTCCAACATAACTGAAATATTGGAGGCAAACGTGACCTTTTGGAGAACCACTCTGTTTCCATTGGTTCGGGATATGAGGAAATACAAACGGCCTACCTGTTTGGAGAACATGTTGGAGGGTTTCTCCAGCTTGGATGAAACGTTTAAGCCGTATTACAAGTATTGTGCAGAACAATCCAGGTGAGTTATACGTTTCTACAATTTGAAACTGTAATTCTGTAATTTTTTCTCTTGAGGGAATTTAGCAAAAGTCTAAAGGGAAAAATTGTAGCTTGGCCAATTCTCTATCATAACCTTAGAGAGACGTTTTGTCCTTAAGGGCCTCAGAAGGGAGATATTGGCTCCGGAATGTTTAGTAGGGCAAAGTGTCTGAATGTTTACTTACACAACTTCAATCTTCCTTAACTCGTTTCCATAGCGAAATTCAAGGAAATGTTAAGGAACAAAAATTATAGGAAATTTAATTTTCTACCAAAAACTAAGAGAGATATTTTCTCATTAAGGGCCTCATAAGGAAGATATTGGCTCCGGAATGTTTAATTTAAAGGGCAAACTGCCTGAATGCTTACTCACGAAACTTCAATCCACTGTAACTAATTTCCATGACAAAATTCAAAAAAATTTTAAGGAACAAAAATTGTAGGAAATTTAATTTTCTACCAAAATCTAAGAGAGATATTTTCTCATTAAGGGCCTCATAAGGAAGATATTGGCTCCGGAATGTTTAATTTAAAGGGCAAACTGCCTGAATGCTTACTCACGAAACTTCAATTTACTGTAACTAGTTTCCATGACAAAATTCAAGGAAATGTTAAGGAACAAAAATTGTTGGGAATTTAATTTTCTACCAAAACCTAAGAGAGACATTTTGCTCTAAAAAGCGCCAGAAAGGAGTTATATTCCGAAAACTTTAATCAGGTTATTTGAAAACAATTTTTACAGTGTTATTATGTGCTATATATTTTGTCAACAACGATAGTAAAATACATTTTTTTTGCGCAGATGTCAGCATTATTGCCGAGAAAATCTGGAAAGTGAGGTTTTTACTGCCTATTTGACTTGGTGCGAGAGCCAGAAAGACTGTAACCGGTGAGTTTTATGTACTTTGTTTCACTATAATGGAGGAGATTTTATATTTTGATAGCGAATATAAAAAAAACTTGAGAAATATGCGTTATTTGCATTTACGATGATTAACGTGAACATACTAAAGCCTTGCTTCAGTAGCTTTCACCGTTCCGACGCTAGAGGGCGTTCAAATTGACCGTTATTTTGAAATTTGTCTAAACCAGTCATCTGCGCAGCCGTCTCTTTAAACGTAAATAACCTTGTTATTTGCCAAGTTACGGTAAAAGTTTATTTTAGTTTATTTATAGAAGAAACTGCAAGCTTTCCAAAAACATACACTTTTCAATGTAACTTGCACCGTTTAGTCGCTAGATGGCGTTAAAATTGAATTATACTTACCATCGGTACACTCATTTTGACATTCCTTTTTTGATCGTTAATAACTCAGTTATTTGTTGATGTACAATCAAAAGGTATTGAAGTGAAAAGATAGTCCAAACTATGACCTTTCCAAAAATATTTTTATTTGCTTAAATAGCTTTCACCGTTCCGACGCTAGAGGGCGTTCAAATTGACCGTTATTTTGAAATTTTTGTCTGAACTTTATCTGCTAGATGGCGTTAAAGTTGAGTTAAGTTTTTTTTTGTAATTTGACAGTTTTGACGTATCTGACAGGTAACTAGACATAGTTTTAAGCACACTCTGTCAAAATAACAGCTCAAATATGTCAAAATCCTCACTGAGGAAGTGTAAAGTGTACTGTTTGACTCTTGAAATAGCAGGTTTTGTGCTAAAGCGAATAAAATGAAGTATTTTTGTGATATTTTGACAGTTTTGACGTAGCTGACAGTTGACTAGAGACAATATTCTGTCAAAATAATATCCCAACTGTCAAAATTGTCAACGTGAAACTGTCAAGTGTTGTTTTTGCATTGTTGACATCTTTTGAAACATTTTTGTGGTAAAATTAACGTTTATGTGATTCTTTGACAGTTTTGACGTATTGGACAGTTGATTAGAGACAGTTCTAAGTATATTCTGTCAAAATAACCAACTCAACTGTCAAAATTCTCACCGTAAAACTCTAAAGTATAGTCTTTGCATTGTTAACATTTATTGTAATAGTTTTTGTAGTAAAAGAAAGGTTTTTTGTGATATTTTGACAGTTGTGACGTATATCTGACAGTTGACTACAGACAGTTTCACCCACATTCTGTCAAAATAACAGCTTAACTGTCAAAATCCTCAAAATGTTGTATTTGCAATGTTAACAGCTCTTGAAATAGTTTTTGTGGTAAACGAAACGTTTTTTTTAATAGTTTGACAGTTTTGACGTAGATTACAGTTGACTAGAGACAATATTCTGTCAAAATAATATCCCAACTCTCAAAATTGTCAACGTGAAACTGTCAAGTGTTGTTTTTGCATTGTTGACATCTTTTGAAACATTTTTGTGGTAAAATGAACGTTTTTGTGATTCTTTGACAGTTTTGACGTATTGGACAGTTGATTAGAGACAGTTCTAAGTATGTTCTGTCAAAATAACCAACTAAACTGTCAAAATTCTCACCGTAAAACTGTAAAGTATAGTCCTTGCATTGTTAACATTTATTGTAATAGTTTTTGTAGTAAAAGAAAGGTTTTTCGTGATATTTTGACAGTTGTGACGTATGACAGCTGACTGTAGACAGTTTCACCCACATTCTGTTAAAATAACAGCTTAACTGTCAAAATCCTAAAAATGTTGTATTTGCAATGTTAACAGCTCTTGAAATAGTTTTTTGTGGTAAACGAAAAGTTTTTTTAAATATTTTGACAGTTTTGACGTATCTGACAGTTGACTATAGACAGTTTCAAACACATTCTGTCACAATAACAGCTTAACTGTCAAAATCCTCACCGTGCAAATCCTTCTCAAGAAGTTACAGACCAAAAGGTAACAGAATGCACCAAAGTGCTCTTTTTCAACTATGTAGTTTAATTTTTCAAATGAGAGTAGCTCCTTTATTTGAAGAGCTATCAAAAACTATTAATAAAGGAAGTTGTAGCAAAATTTATGCTCTACAGGATTATATTAATGTGTTTTCATCATCAAGGGCCTCCTCAAAGAGTTACAGGGCGAAAAGTGACAGAATGCACCAAAGTGCTCTTTTTCAACTAGTTTGATTTTTCAAGTGAGCGTAGCTCCATTATTTGAGGAGCTATCAAAAAGTGTTAATAAAGAAAATTGTAGCAAATTTCATGCTCTACAAGATTGCACTAAGACGTTTTGTCCTTAAACTCCTCCTATCCACCTTAAAATAACTGTCTATTGTGAAAGACTACTTACTTTTCTCTTTTGTATCACTAGTGAACAATATTATATTAGAATGTAATTGATTTTGTTATTTCTGTTTTCAATCCTAAACAATATACTTTTACCTACTACTCTACAAAAAAAATCTCGTTGCATAAAATATTAAAATGTTTTAATATTGCAGATTGAGGTTAATGGACATTCTGGTGCAGCCCATGCAACGACTCACCAAATATGGACTACTTCTGAAAGCCATACTAAAGAATACCGACGAAGACGTAGAGAAAGAGAGCCTACAGTCTATGGTGAGTGGATTTTTATACAGTGAGTGTCACAAATTGCGAAAAGTACGAGAATCTCGAGAACGGTAAGAGATACAGAGTATCTACAAACACGTGAGACTGTGAGATCATAGTTTTCTTCACAAAGTTAGGGATCAGTTGGTTGTGATGGCAACATGGCTGGTATATTGACAGTTGTGACGTATCTGTCAACTCAGAAACTGTCTTAACATCACGTGGCAAGTGTCAGATACGTCAAAACTGTCAAATTTATTCCATTAAACACGTGAGACTGTAAAATCATAGTTTTTTTCCGGAAATAAGAGATCAGATCGTTGTAATGGCAACATGGTTGGTATATTGACAGTTGTGACGTATCTGTCAACTCAGAAACTGTCTTAACATCACGTGGCAAGTGTCAGATACGTCAAAACTGTCAAATTTATTCCATTAAACACGTGAGACTGTAAAATCATAGTTTTTTTCCGGAAATAAGAGATCAGATCGTTGTAATGGCAACATGGTTGGTATATTGACAATTGTGACGTATCTGTCAACTCAGAAACTGTCTTAACATCACGTGGTAAGTGTCAGATACGTCAAAACTGTCAAAGTTATTCCATTAAACATGTGAGACTCTAAAATCATATTTTTTTTCGGAAAGAAGAGATCAGATCGTTGTAACAGCAACATGGTTGGTATATTGACAGTTGTGACGTATCTGTCAACTCAGAAACTGTCTTAACATCACGTGGCAAGTGTCAGATACGTCAAAACTGTCAAATTTATTCCATTAAACACGAGAGAGTGTCAAAATCATAGTTTTTTTCGGAAAGAAGAGATCAGATCGTTGTAACAGCAACATGGTTGGTATATTGACAGTTGTGACGTATCTGTCAACTCAGAAACTGTCTTAACATCACGTGGTAAGTGTCAGATACCTCAAAACTGTCAAATTTATTCCATTAAACACGTGAGACTGTAAAATCATAGTTTTTTTCGTAAAAAAGAGATCAGATCGTTGTAATGGCAACATGGTTGGTAATATGACAGTTGTGACGTATCTGTCAACTCAAAAACTGTCTTAAGATCACGTGGCAAGTGTCAGATACGTCAAAACTGTCAAATTTATTCCATTAAACACGAGAGAGTGTCAAAATCATAGTTTTTTTCGGAAAGAAGAGATCAGATCGTTGTAACAGCAACATGGTTGGTATATTGACAGTTGTGACGTATCTGTCAACTCAGAAACTGTCTTAACATCACGTGGTTAGTGTCAGATACGTCAAAACTGTCAAATTTATTCCATTAAACACGTGAGACTGTAAAATCATAGTTTTTTTCCGGAAATAAGAGATCAGATCGTTGTAATGGCAACATGGTTGGTATATTGACAGTTGTGACGTATCTGTCAACTCAGAAACTGTCTTAACATCACGTGGCAAGTGTCAGATACGTCAAAACTGTCAAATTTATTCCATTAAACACGTGAGACTGTAAAATCATAGTTTTTTTCCGGAAATAAGAGATCAGATCGTTGTAATGGCAACATGGTTGGTATATTGACAATTGTGACGTATCTGTCAACTCAGAAACTGTCTTAACATCACGTGGTAAGTGTCAGATACGTCAAAACTGTCAAAGTTATTCCATTAAACATGTGAGACTCTAAAATCATATTTTTTTTCGGAAAGAAGAGATCAGATCGTTGTAACAGCAACATGGTTGGTATATTGACAGTTGTGACGTATCTGTCAACTCAGAAACTGTCTTAACATCACGTGGCAAGTGTCAGATACGTCAAAACTGTCAAATTTATTCCATTAAACACGAGAGAGTGTCAAAATCATAGTTTTTTTCGGAAAGAAGAGATCAGATCGTTGTAACAGCAACATGGTTGGTATATTGACAGTTGTGACGTATCTGTCAACTCAGAAACTGTCTTAACATCACGTGGTAAGTGTCAGATACCTCAAAACTGTCAAATTTATTCCATTAAACACGTGAGACTGTAAAATCATAGTTTTTTTCGTAAAAAAGAGATCAGATCGTTGTAATGGCAACATGGTTGGTAATATGACAGTTGTGACGTATCTGTCAACTCAAAAACTGTCTTAAGATCACGTGGCAAGTGTCAGATACGTCAAAACTGTCAAATTTATTCCATTAAACACGAGAGAGTGTCAAAATCATAGTTTTTTTCGGAAAGAAGAGATCAGATGGTTGTAACAGCAACATGGTTGGTATATTGACAGTTGTGACGTATCTGTCAACTCAGAAACTGTCTTAACATCACGTGGTTAGTGTCAGATACGTCAAAACTGTCAAATTTATTCCATTAAACACGTGAGACTGTAAAATCATAGTTTTTTTCCGGAAATAAGAGATCAGATCGTTGTAATGGCAACATGGCTGGTATACTGACAGTTGTGACGTATCTGTCAACTCAAAAACTGTCTTAACATCACGTGGTTAGTGTCAGATACGTCAAAACTGTCAAATTTATTCCATTAAACACGTGAGACTGTAAAATCATAGTTTTTTTCCGGAAATAAGAGATCAGATCGTTGTAATGGCAACATGGTTGGTATATTGACAGTTGTGACGTATCTGTCAACTCAGAAACTGTCTTAACATCACGTGGTAAGTGTCAGGTATGTCAAAACTGTCAAATTTATTCCATTAAACACGTGAGACTGTAAAATCATAGTTTTTTTCCGGAAATAAGAGATCAGATCGTTGTAATGGCAACATGGTTGTTAATATGACAGTTGTGACGTATCTGTCAACTCAAAAACTGTCTTAAAATCACGTGGCAAGTGTCGGATACGTCAAAACTGTCAAATTTATTCCATTAAACACGTGAGACTGTAAAATCATAGTTTTTTTCGGAAAAAAGAGATCAGATCGTTGTAACAGCAACATGGTTGGTATATTGACAGTTGTGACGTATCTGTCAACTCAGAAACTGTCTTAACATCACGTGGTTAGTGTCAGATACGTCAAAACTGTCAAATTTATTCCATTAAACACGTGAGACTGTAAAATCATAGTTTTTTTCCGGAAATAAAAGATCAGATCGTTGTAATGGCAACATGGTTGGTATATTGACAGTTGTGACGTATCTGTCAACTCAGAAACTGTCTTAACATCACGTGGTAAGTGTCAGATACGTCAAAACTGTCAAAATTATTCCATTAAACACGTGAGACTGTAAAATTATAGTTTTTTTCGGTAAGAAGAGCTCAGATCGTTGTAATAGCAACATGGTTGGTATATTGACAGTTGTGACGTATCTGTCAACTCAGAAAACTGACTTGACATCACGTGGTAAGTGTCAGATACGTCAAAACTGTCAAATTTATTCCATTAAGCACGTGAGACTGTAAGATCATAGTTTTTTTCACAAAGTTAGGGATCAGTTGGTTGTGATGGCAACATGATTGGTATATTGACAGTTGTGACGTATCTGTCAACTAGAAAACTGTCTTAGCATCACGTGGTAAGTGTCAGATACGTCAAAACTGTCAAATTTGTTCCATTAAACACGTGAGACTGTAAAATCATAGTTTTTTTCGGAAAGAAGAGATCAGATCGTTGTAACAGCAACATGGTTGGTATATTGACAGTTGTGACGTATGTGTCTACTCAAAAACTGTCATAACATCACGTGGCAAGTGTCAGATACGTCAAAACTGTCAAATTTATTCCATTAAACACGAGAGAGTGTCAAAATCATAGTTTTTTTCGGAAAAAAGAGATCAGATCGTTGTAACAGCAACATGGTTGGTTTATTGACAGTTGTGACGTATCTGTCAACTCAGAAACTGTCTTAACATCACGTGGTTAGTGTCAGATACGTCAAAACTGTCAAATTTATTCCATTAAACACGAGAGAGTGTCAAAATCATAGTTTTTTTCGGAAAGAAGAGATCAGATCGTTGTAACAGCAACATGGTTGGTATATTGACAGTTGTGACGTATCTGTCAACTCAGAAACTGTCTTAACATCACGTGGTAAGTGTCAGATACCTCAAAACTGTCAAATTTATTCCATTAAACACGTGAGACTGTAAAATCATAGTTTTTTTCGTAAAAAAGAGATCAGATCGTTGTAATGGCAACATGGTTGGTAATATGACAGTTGTGACGTATCTGTCAACTCAAAAACTGTCTTAAGATCACGTGGCAAGTGTCAGATACGTCAAAACTGTCAAATTTATTCCATTAAACACGAGAGAGTGTCAAAATCATAGTTTTTTTCGGAAAAAAGAGATCAGATCGTTGTAACAGCAACATGGTTGGTTTATTGACAGTTGTGACGTATCTGTCAACTCAGAAACTGTCTTAACATCACGTGGTTAGTGTCAGATACGTCAAAACTGTCAAATTTATTCCATTAAACACGAGAGAGTGTCAAAATCATAGTTTTTTTCGGAAAGAAGAGATCAGATCGTTGTAACAGCAACATGGTTGGTATATTGACAGTTGTGACGTATCTGTCAACTCAGAAACTGTCTTAACATCACGTGGTAAGTGTCAGATACCTCAAAACTGTCAAATTTATTCCATTAAACACGTGAGACTGTAAAATCATAGTTTTTTTCGTAAAAAAGAGATCAGATCGTTGTAATGGCAACATGGTTGGTAATATGACAGTTGTGACGTATCTGTCAACTCAAAAACTGTCTTAAGATCACGTGGCAAGTGTCAGATACGTCAAAACTGTCAAATTTATTCCATTAAACACGAGAGAGTGTCAAAATCATAGTTTTTTTCGGAAAGAAGAGATCAGATCGTTGTAACAGCAACATGGTTGGTATATTGACAGTTGTGACGTATCTGTCAACTCAAAAACTGTCTCAGCATCACGTGGTAAGTGTCAAATACGTCAAAACTGTCAAATTTGTTCCATTAAACACGTGAGACTGTAAAATCATAGTTTTTTTCGGAAAAAAGAGATCAGATCGTTGTAACAGCAACATGGTTGGTATATTGACAGTTGTGACGTATCTGTCAACTCAAAAACTGTCTCAGCATCACGTGGTAAGTGTCAAATACGTCAAAACTGTCAAATTTGTTCCATTAAACACGTGAGACTGTAAAATCATAGTTTTTTTCGGAAAAAAGAGATCAGATCGTTGTAACAGCAACATGGTTGGTATATTGACAGTTGTGACGTATCTGTCCTCAGAAACTGTCTTAACATCACGTGGTTAGTGTCAGATACGTCAAAACTGTCAAATTTATTCCATTAAACACGTGAGACTGTAAAATCATAGTTTTTTTCGGAAAAAAGAGATCAGATCGTTGTAACAGCAACATGGTTGGTATATTGACAGTTGTGACGTATCTGTCAACTCAAAAACTGTCTCAGCATCACGTGGTAATTGTCAAATACGTCAAAACTGTCAAATTTATTCCATTAAACACGTGAGACTGTAAAATCATATTTTTCTTTGCAAAGTTAGTGATCATCAATGTTTACTTCAGGGAAATTCAATCCCTCGTAGCTCGGCTCCACGGCAAAATTCAGGGAATTCATGGGAAAAAAAAATGTAGAAAATTCAATTCTCTACCAAAACCTTTGAGGGATATTTTGTCCTTAAGTGCCCAGTAAGCGAGATATTTACTTAGGAATGTTTAATAAAGTGAATACAAAATTTTAACTTTGACAGTGTGTATTTCAAAAATTGAGGGCATCCAAGATGGTATGTTTATGGGAAATTTTACTCATATTTCTGTGACAGTTTGTGACACAAATTCAGGGACACTCTGTATTATTTAAAACTAAATTTCACTCCAGTGATTTATTCTCGTTTCACTTTGGAAAAAAGTGTATTCAAAAAGGATTTTGGACCCTTCAATAAATAATTCCTCGTGTCTATTAAGTCCAGGCAAACTTCACATATTTCTCTCTCTCTGGCTTCTTCTAACACTTCCTCCTTCTTGATTTATTACCTTTCCAGCAAAATTGCAAACCTGGAGTTTCTTAGGCACCTTAGAATATTAAACTTACCGAAACGTCTTCTATTTTCGTTAGGAAAATGGGTTTAAAATACTGTTTTTACACGGTTTTCCCGTGGGTTTACACAAAGTCAGTTTAACTCAACAATTAATAAATTTATTTACACTTCAAAACACTCTGTACAATAATTAATTCAGCTACTAAAAACTGTGAAACGCTTCGCGATTTGCGTCGAACGTACCGAATTTTGTGATTTTTTTTAGGTTATTGGATAGGAAATTTAATGAGGATTCCAAAAATGTACTTAAAACTGTAATTTTCTCATTCCAAGTGGGTTTTACAGGCGATTTTGTCGCTTACTGTCCTTTCAAACTGTGTTTCTGGCAGTTCAAACTTTGACACTGTTTTTCTAACTGACTATACACGATTTTTTAGTGTTTTTCTAGGTTAGTAAATAGGAAATTTAATGAGGATTCCAAAAATGTGCTTAAAACTGTCATTTTCTCACTCCAAGTGAATTTAACAGACGATTTTGTCGCTGACTGTGCTTTCAAACTGTGTTTCTGCCAGTTCAAACTTTGGCAGCATTTTTCTCCCTGACTGTACCGAATTTTGTGATTTTTTTAGGTTATTGGATAGGAAATTTAATGAGGATTCCAAAAATGTACTTAAAACTGTCATTTTCTCATTCCAAGTGGGTTTTACAGGCGATTTTGTCGCTGACTGTCCTTTCAAATTGCGTTTCTGGCAGTTCAAACTTTGACATTGTTTTTCTAACTGACTACTCGATTTCTTAGTATTTTTCTAGGTTAGTAAATAGGAAATTTAATGAGGATTCCAAAAATGTACTTAAAACTGTCATTTTCTCATTCCAAGTGAGTTTGAGAGACGATTTTGTCGCTGACTGTGTTTTCAAACTGTGTTTCTGCCAGTTCAAACTTTGGCAGCACTTTTCTCCCTGACTGTACTGAATTTTGTGATATTTTTTAGGTTATTGGATAGGAAATTTAATGAGGACTCCAAAAATGTACTTAAAACTGTCATTTTCTCATTCCAAGTGGGTTTTACAGGCGATTTTGTTGCTGACTGTCCTTTCAAACTGCGTTTCTGGCAGTTCAAACTTTGACACTGTTTTTCTAACTGACTATACTCTATTTTTTAGTGTTTTTCTAGGTTAGTAGATAATAGTAGATGTTTTTCTAGGAAATGTGCTTAAAAATTCCAACATTATTTACATTTATTTTTTTTTTTTTTTTTTTTATTATTTCAATTCCACAATTATTCTACTATTTCCACCGTAATCAACTTTGGCGCCCTCGAGCGGCCAAACGGTACGACTTAGCCCTGTCCGGTCAACATCACGTGATAGCCCTATGTATTAGCTTTCTTTTGTCTTATGGTGTAATTATACATAATGTTTAAAATAAGCGAGTTTTGAACGATTTTTTGGAAAAGTGCACTAAATTTTGACTAAAATTTGAATTATGGCAATTCTGACAGTTTTAAGGGCGTGGCACCCTTAAAAAATGACGTTTTGACAAATGACACTCCACGTCACTTTTTTACCATTAATCCAAAGCGATTTAGGTAGTGAAAGACAATTTTCAAAATTCAAAAATTTTCCAAAAATATCCATGGGGCCCCTGGGAAAAATATTAGAAATTCAGTTTTTTATTTTTCAAAGGCAAACGGTGCGCTGTTCGGAAAAATTTCATATTTAGCAAAAGTTGTCCCTTGTCGGGGTGTATACGTAGTAAAAATTTCACACCCCAAACTCAATCCGTTTTCGAGATATTCACGAAAATATCAGAAAAACAGTAATCAACTTTGGCGTCCTCTAGCGGCCAAACGGTACCACTTAGCACTGTCCGCTCAACGTCACGTGATAGTCCTATGTATTAGCTTTGTTTTGTCTTATGGTGTGGTTATTCAGAATGTTTCAAATAAGCGAGTTATGAACGATTTTTTGGAAAAGTGCACTAAATTTTTACTAAAATTTGAATTATGGCAATTCTGACAGTTTTAAGGGCGTGGCACCCTTAAAAATGACATTTTGACAAATGACACTCCACGTCACTTTTTTACTATTAATCTAAAGCGATCTAGGTAGTAAAAAAAAATTTTCAAAATTCAAAAATTTTTCAAAAATATCCATGGGGTACCACCTTGTGAAGAATGTCAGAAATTCAGTTTTTTATTTTTCAAAGGCAAACGGTGCGCTGTTCGGAAAAATTTCATATTTAGCAAAAGTTGTCCCTCATCGGGGTGTATACGTAGTAAAAATTTCACACCCCAAACTCAATCCGTTTTCGAGATATTCACGAAAATATCAGAAAAACAGTAATCAACTTTGGCGCCCTCTAGCGGCCAAACGGTACGACTTAGCCCTGTCCGGTGAACATCACGTGATAGCCCTATGTATTAGCTTTCTTTTGTCTTATGGTGTAATTATACAGAATGTTTCAAATAAGCGAGTTATGAACGATTTTTTGGAAAAGTGCACTAAATTTTGACTAAAATTTGAATTATGGCAATTCTGACAGTTTAAAGGGCGTGGCACCCTTAAAAAATGACATTTTAACAAATGACACTCCACGTCACTTTTTTACCATTAATCCAAAGCGATTTAGGTAGTGAAAGACAATTTTCAAAATTCAAAAATTTTCCAAAAATATCCATGGGGGTACCCCCTGGGAAAAATATTAGAAATTCAGTTTTTTATTTTTCAAAGGCAAACGGTGCGCTGTTCGGAAAAATTTCATATTTAGCAAAAGTTGTCCCTTGTCGGGGTGTATACGTAGTAAAAATTTCACACCCCAAACTCAATCCGTTTTCGAGATATTCACGAAAATATCAGAAAAACAGTAATCAACTTTGGCGTCCTCTAGCGGCCAAACGGTACCACTTAGCACTGTCCGCTCAACGTCACGTGATAGTCCTATGTATTAGCTTTGTTTTGTCTTATGGTGTGGTTATTCAGAATGTTTCAAATAAGCGAGTTATGAACGATTTTTTGGAAAAGTGCACTAAATTTTTACTAAAATTTGAATTATGGCAATTCTGACAGTTTTAAGGGCGTGGCACCCTTAAAAATGACATTTTGACAAATGACACTCCACGTCACTTTTTTACTATTAATCTAAAGCGATCTAGGTAGTAAAAAAAAATTTTCAAAATTCAAAAATTTTTCAAAAATATCCATGGGGTACCACCTTGTGAAGAATGTCAGAAATTCAGTTTTTTATTTTTCAAAGGCAAACGGTGCGCTGTTCGGAAAAATTTCATATCCAAAAGTCCAGCAAAAGTCCCTCATCGGGGTGTATACGTAGTAAAAATTTCACATTCTAAACTCAATCCGTTTTCGAGATATTCATGAAAATATCAGAAAAACAGTAATCAACTTTGGCGCCCTCTAGAGGCCAAACGGTACGACTTAGCCCTGTCCGCTCAACGTCACGTGATAGCTTTTTCTAAAAAAATAGTAGTCACATTTATCACGTGGTTTTTGGAGGATGATTTAGCCAGGCAGTCACGTGGCCACGGTCATAAACCTCCGAAATTTGAACTGCCAGAAATACAGTTTCGAAGGACAGTCAGAGACAAAGTCACCTGTACAACCCAGTTGGAGTGAGAAAATCATTGTTTTAAGCACATTTTTGGAATCCTCATTAAATTTCCTATCTAACAACCTGAAAAAACGCTACAAAATTTGATACAGTCAGGGAGAAAAGCAGTGACAAAATTTAAACTACCAGAAACACAGTTTGAAAGAACAGTCAGGCACAAAATCACCTGTATAACCCACTTGGAGTGAGAAAATGACTGTTTAAAGCACATTTTTGGAATCCTCATTAAATTTCTTATCCAAAAACTTGAAAAAAGCACTACAGAATTTGGTACAGTCAGAGAGAAAAGCGGTGAACTGCCAGAAACACAGTTTGAAAGGACAGTCAGGGACAAAATCACTTGTAAAACCCACTTGGAGTGAGAAAATGACAATTCTAAGCTCATTTTTGGAATCCTCATTAAATTTCCTATCCAACAACCTAAAAAAGCACTAACAAAATTTGGTACAGTCAGGGAGAAAAGCGGTGACAAAATTTGAACTGACAGAAACACAGTTTGAAATAACAGTTAGGGAGAAAATCGTTTGTAAAACCCACTTGGAGTGAGAAAATGACAGTTTTAGGCACATTTTTGGAATCCTCATTAAATTTCCTATCTAATAACCTGAAAAAACACTACAAAATTTGGTACAGTCAGGGAGAAAAATGATGTCAAAATTTGAACTGCCAGAAACACAGTTTCTAAGGACAGTCAGGGAGAAAATTGCCTATATAACCCACTTGGAGTGAGAAAATGACTGATTAAAGCACATTTTTGGATTCCTTATCAAATTTCCTATCTAATAACCTGAAAAACACTACAAAATTTGGTACAGTCAGGGAGAAAAGCGGTGTCAAAATTTGAACTGCCAGAAACATACTTTCAAAGGACAGCCAGGGAGAAAATCGTTTGTAAAACCCACTTGGAGTGAGAAAATGACAAATCTAAGCATATTTTTGGAATCCTCATTAAATTTCCTATCTAACAAGCTGAAAAAACGCTACAAAATTTGGTACAGTCAGGGAGAAAAATGGTGTCAAAATTTGAACTGACAGAAACACAGTTTCAAAGGACAGTCAGGGACAAAGTCACCTGTAAAACCCACTTGGAGTGAGAAAATGACCGTTTTAAGCACATTTTTGGATTCCCCATTAAATTTCCTATTCAATAACCTAAGAAAACACTACAAATGCCATCACTTTTCTTATGAAACATGTAAATTATAGGTCTCAATCGATAAATAAATAATATAATTAATATTACATAAATATCCGTATTTCCGTGTAATTTTCAATTTTTTTTTTATGATAAATTTTCTTTTCAGATTAAAATGGTAGACGAGTTTGTAAACAACGTTAACACCAGCCTTAAGCAAAGACAGGATAAAGAACGATTAAAAGGAATTATTGCCAGAATTGAAAGCTACGATATTGTGGTAAGTTTAGTTTAGTTAATGTTTGTTTTTGTTTTTTTATGTTTTTTTTTTGTGTCAAAATCTGTCTCATAAAGCTATCAAACAACGAAACAGTAAAAATTAAGTTATTATTATTTATTTTTTTTTTGTTTTGTTGTTGTTTTTTACTATTAAAAATGACGGCAGGGTTGTCAAGTCAAAATATATAATATCGGTAGAATAATCGGTCAAAAAACGGTAGATCAGAAAATAAACAATTTACATAAAGAAGACAAAATGTATTTTACATTATTATACAGAGTGTTTTTTTAATGATGAAAATGGTAGAAGAGTTTGTAAACAACGTTAACAACAATTTGTTAACAAAAAAAAATAAATAAATAAATTAAAAATTATATTTGTTTATTTGTTTGTTAGTTTTTGTTTTATTTTGGTGTCAAAATCTGTCTCATAAAGCTATCAAATAACGAAACAGTATATCTACCGTTTTTGTGGTTGTTCTACCGTTCTCTTGGTTTCTGTTTGTTTTTTGTAATTAATCTACAGTTTCTAATAAGGAAATTATTTTTATTATTATTATTTTTTTATTTTTTTTGTTTTGTTTTTGTTTTTTACCATTAAAACTGACGGCAGAGTTGTCAAGTCAAAAAATTTGTAAACGAAGAAAAAACAGAAAAAAAAATCATCCAAAAAAATAAATAATTACAAAAAAATAAAAAAAATTAATAAAAAATAAAAAAAATAAATAAAATTAAAAAAAAAAAAAAATAAATAAATAAATTTAAAATTAAATTTGTTTATTTGTTTGTTGTTTTTTTGTTGTTTTTTTGTTGTTTTTTTGTTATTAACTAATTTGCTTAAGTACAGATTTTTTTTATCATCTGTTTTATACATTTGTGACAGATATCACGTGGTTTTAGAAGATAACATAACTAGGCAGTCACGTGACAACTGTCAAAACGATTACTGTCATAGATGTCAGAGAAACACGTTTTGTATCGAATACTGCAAAGGAAACTTTTTTTCGAAACCTCGATTTTTGCAACTTTCGACCACAGTTTGACGTTAGTGACAGTTGTCACTAACGTCAAACTCTTTAACTCTTTAGCTAAACGGTCACGTGAAAACTGTTGAAATAAAAATGTCGTAAATCTCAGAAACGCGTTTCGTTTCGAAAACTGTGTTAAAATTTACAATTCTCGCAGATTTTAGACAAATTTGGTTTCAGAGGATGGTTTAGCTAGGCAGTCACGTGACCCACTTGGACTAAGAAAATTACTGATTTAAGCACATTTTTGGAATCCTCATTAAATTTCCTATCTAGTGACATAAAAAAAACACCTCAAAATTCGATACAGTCAGAGAGAAAAGCGCTGTCAACATTTGAACTGCCAGAAACACAGTTTGAAAGGACAGTCAACGACAAAATTGCCTGTAAAACCCACTTGTAGTCAGAAAATGACAGTTTTAAGCACATTTTTAGACTCGTCAACAAATTTCCTATCCAATAACCTAAAAAACACTACCAAATTCAGTACAGTCAGAGAGAAAAACAGTGTCAAAGTTTGAACTACCAGAAACACAGTTTGAAAGGACAGTCAGCGACAAAATCATCTGTTAAACTCACTTGGAGTGAGAAAATGACAGTTTTAAGCACATTTTTGGAATCCTCATTAAATTTCCTATCTAATAACCTAGAAAAACACAAAAAAATCGAGTATAGTCAGTTAGAAAAATAGTGTCAACATTTGAACTGCTAGAAACACAGTTTGAAAGGACAGTCAAGGATAAAATCGCCTGTAAAACACACATAGAGTGTGAAAATTACAATTTTAAGCACATTTTTAGAATTCTCAACAAATTTCCTATCCAATAACCTAAAAAACACTACCAAGTTGAGTACAGTCAGAGAGAAAAACATAGAGAAAAACAGTGTCAAAATTTGAACTGCTAGAAACACAGTTTGAAAAGACAGTCAGAGACAAAATCGCCTGTAAAAGCCAGTTTGAATGAGAAAATGACAGTTTTAAGCACATTTTTGGAATCCTCATTAAATTTCCTATCTACTAACCTAAAAAACACTACCAAATTTAGTACAGTCAGAGAGAAAAACAGTGTCAAAGTTTGAACTAACAGAAACATAGTTTTAAAGGACAGTCAAGGACAAAATCGCCTGTAAAACCCACTTGTAGTGTGAAAATGACAGTTCTAGGCACATTTTTGGAATCCTGATTAAATTTCCTATCTACTAACCTAGAAAAACACTAAAAAATCGAGTAGTCATAGAGAAAAACAGTGTCAAAATTTGAACTGCTAGAAACACAGTTTGAAAGGAGAGTCAAGGACAAAATCGCCTGTAAAACACACTTAGAGTGGGAAAATGACAGTGTTAAGCACATTTTTAGAATCCTCAAGAAATTTCATATCCAATAACTTAAAAAAACACTACCAAATTGAGTACAGTCAGAGAGAAAAACAGTGTCAAAATTTGAACTAACAGAAACATAGTTTGAAAACACAGTCAGCGACAAAATCGTCTGTTAAACTCACTTGGAGTGAGAAAATGACATTTTTAAGCACATTTTTGGAATCCTCATTAAATTTCCTATCTACTAACCTAGATAAACACTAAAAAATCGAGTAGTCATAAAGAAAAACAGTGTCAAAATTTGAACTGCTAGAAACACAATTTGAAAAGACAGTCAGCGACAAAATCGCCTGTAAAAGCCACTTTGAATGAGAAAATGACAGTTTTAAGCAAATTTTTGGAATCCTCATTACATTTCATATCTACTAACCTAGAAAAACACAAAAAAATCGAGTATAGTCAGTTAGAAAAACAGTGTCAAAGTTTGAACTAACAAAAACACAGGTTGAAAGGACAGTCAAGGACAAAATCGCCTGTAAAACACACTTACAGTGGGAAAATGACAGTTTTAAGTACATTTTTGGAATCCTCATTAAATTTCCTATCCAATATCCTAAAAAAAATCACAAAATTCGGTACAGTCAAAGAGAAAAGTGCTGCCAAAGTTTAAAAGTTTAAATTTTCGCATTTTTGTTCGGGTTTTACGACGAAAGGGCTCAAGTTAGAAAAAACTAGTCCGTGATAGGTACTACAACTTTCATTAATACGATTTTTCAATCAAATCAACCGTACAGGCGCAAATAAATCAAAACCGTTTTCCCATGTTAATCTCCCATGTCCAGGGTGCTCTTGGACACCTGGTATATCATCCGAAATCCGTTTCGCTTTTCCCCGAAATAATAATTTTCTCCTGCAGGAATCTAAGGACGACGACATCGAACGCATACTAAAACGGGAGAAATCATTCACCCAACTCGACCTTACCCGTCCCATGTTGGGCTGTCCTCCGGAAAGGAAACGCCATTTGTTACTCGAAGGAGACTTGAAATTGAAGGACACTGGGGCTTCCAAGGTATGATTAGTTTTCGTTGTTTTCTGTATTTTTCCGCATTATTTTAATTAAAAAATTGTAGACAATTTCACCGGCTAAACACCGGTCAAAACCGGACCTCTGTAACTGTCAAAATGACAGAATTACGAGCTGTTAAAGTTTAACCTTCTGAGTGCGATAACTCTCTAACGAACAGCTTGTACGACAACTCTCTAAAAGGTGATTTGTAGACAACTTTACGAGCTACACAATGGTCAAAACCAGACCTCTGTAACTGTTAAAATGACAGAATTACGAGCTGTCAAACTTTGACTTTCTCAATGCGATAACTCTCTAACGATTAGTCTATGAGAGAAATTTTTAATAGAAAATTTGCTGACAATTTTACGAGCTACATAACGGTCAAAATCGGGCCTCTGTAACCGTCAAAATGACAGAATTTCGAGCTGTCAAAGTTTGACCTTGTCAGTGCGATAACTCTCTAACGATTAGTTTATGCGAGAACTCTTTAATAAAAAAATTTGTAGACAATTTCACGGGCTACGCACTAGTCAAAACCGGAATTCTGTAACTGTCAATATGACAGAATTACGAGCTGTCAAAATTTTACCTTCTCAGTGCGATAACTCTCTAACGATTAGTCTATGCGAGAACTCTTCATTAGAAAATTTGTGGACAATTTTACGAGCTACACAATGGTTCAAACCGGAATTCTGTAACTGTCAAAATGACAGAATTACGAGCTGTCAAAGTTTAACTTTCTCAGTGCGATAACTCTCTAACGATTAGCTTGTACGAAACTCTCTAAAAAGTGGTTTGTAGACAATTTTACGAGCTACACAATGGTTCAAACCGGACCTCTGTAACTGTTAAAATAACAGAATTAGGAGCTGTCAAAATTTGACAGCTATTTAACGTTCTTAGTGCGATAACTCCGTAAATATTTATCTATGCGAAAACTCCCTAATAGAAGATTTGTAGACAATTTTACGAGCTACATAACGGTCAAAATCGGACCTCTGTAACTGTCAAATTGACAGAATTACGAGCTGTCAAAATTTGACCTTATCAGTGCGATAACTCTCTAAGGATTAGCTTGTACGAAAACTCTCTAAAAGGTGATTTGTAGACAATTTCACGAGCTACATAACGGTCAAAACCGGACTTACTTCTGTAACTGTCAAAATGACAGAATTACGAGCTGTCAAAGTTTTACCTTCTCAGTGCGGTAACTCTCTAACGATTAGTTTATGCAAAATCTCCTTAATCGAAAATTTGTAGAAAATTTCATGGGCTACGCATAAGTCAAAACCAGAATTTTGTAACTGTCAAAATAACAGAATTACGAGCTGTCAAAATTGGACCTCCTCAGGGCGATAACTCTCTAACGATTAGCTTGTACGAAAACTCTCTAAAAAGTGATTTGTAGAGAATTTTACAAGCTACACAATGGTTCAAACCCGACCTCTATAACTGTCAAAATGACAGAATTACGAGCTGTCAAAATTTTACCTACTCAGTGCGATAACTCTCTAACGATTAGCTTGCGCGAAAACTCTCTACAAGGTGATTTGTACACAATTTTACGGGCTGCACAATGGTTCAAACCGGACCTCTATAACTGTCAAAATGACAGAATTACGAGCTGTCAAAATTTGACTTTCTCAGTGCGATAACTCTCTAACGAATAGCTTGTACGAAAACTGTCTATAAAGTGATTTGTAGACAATTTCACGGGCAACGCATTAGTCAAAACCGGAATTTTGTAACTGTCAAAATGACAGAATTACGAGCTGTCAAAGTTTTACCTTGTCAGTGCGATAACTCTCTAACGATTAGCTTGTACGAAACTCTCTAAAAAGTGGTTTGTAGACAATTTTACGAGCTACACAATGGTTCAAACCGGACCTCTGTAACTGTTAAAATAACAGAATTAAAAGCTGTCAAAATTTGACAGCTATTTAACGTTCTTAGTGCGATAACTCCGTAAATATTTATCTATGCGAAAACTCCCTAATAGAAGATTTGTAGACAATTTTACGAGCTACATAACGGTCAAAATCGAACCGCTTTAACTGTCAAATTGACAGAATTACGAGCTGTCAAAATTTGACTTTGTCAGTGCGATAACTCTCTAACTATTAGTCTATGCGAAAACTCCTTCATAGGAAATTCGTAGACAATTTGACGGGCTACGCATTAGTCAAAACCGGACCTCTGTAACTGTCAAAATGACAAAATTACGAGCTGTCAAATTTTGACACACTAAATTGGTGTAGTTTTTGGTGTCAAAGTGCGTTAAATCAGTTTTTAGGAAAAATCTTCAAAACGGTTAAAGTTACAAAAAAACTGAAAAAGAGCAAAAATGTTCCTAATAAACCACTGAACCAATGACGTAACGCACTAATGTAAATTTAGTTACCGGTATACAGGGTGGACACAAAATTGTTAGTGGCACATTATTTTTGATCACCCTGTATGCATGAATTTTTACGGTAACATTTTTTGGTCAACACCACTGAAAAGGACAGCTCAATACGGTTATTTTGAGTGGTTGAACCACTCTGCAGTCCAAAAAATAACCGATATACAGGGTGTGCAATTTGAATCAGTTTTTGGCAAAAATCTCGAAAACGGTTAAGGAAGTTCAATCCCCCGTAACTCGGCCACATGACTAAATTCAGGAAAATGCTAAAGAACAAAAATTGTAGGAAATTTAATTTTCTACGAAAACCTTAGAGAGACCTTTTGTCCTTAAGGGCCTCAGAAGGGAGTTAATGACCGAAAATTAAGGGAAATTTTTGAACGCATTTACTTAATCCACAATTAAACTTTTTACATATTAAATGTTTGTTTCAGATCGAAGTACACTGTTTTTTACTAACCGACATGCTTTTGGTGTGCAAACCGTCAACTAAGAAAGGAGCAGCGACCATGAAAGTGATTAGACAACCATACTTGGTAGACCGTCTAGTTATCCAGGAACTTAGTAGAGAAACGCCCAGTTTGGCAATAGTGTATCGAAACGAATTTGACATGGCCGTGGCAGCGTTTATACTACAGAATAATGACGTCAAAAAAATTAAAGTAAGTGTTATTTTGTATTTAGCGGTAATTTTTGTGTTATTTACCGGTACGGTAAAGTAAAATTCAGTGTGACAGGAAAATTTACCAATTTTACCAGTAAATTCTTCCAGGGATGAGTTTAGCAGTTCCTTACGAACATTTTTGCTGTCCGTTAAATTTTCCGTAACTCTCACCGTTTCTGAGTTACTTAGCAAAAACTGGTTTGATGCAACAAATTTTAAAATCAGTTCAAATTGGGGTTTAAAATTTGAATACACTGTAACTCGGTTATTTTTGGGAATTCAAGGGGGTTGAACCACTCAAATTAACCGTCTTGAGCTCCTCTTTTCAGCGGAGTAAAGCAAAAAATTCTATCTTAAACACTGCTTACAGGGTGACCAGAAACAGTCAATCACCTTACTTCTCATGCACACCCTGTATACTGGACGCAAAAACGGTCCTGCAAACGGACGGTGCTGAGTTAAGGAGATGATTAGGAACATTTTTGGTCTCTTGCAATTTTTTTGTAACTTTCACCGTTTTTGAGTTATTTATAAAAAACTGGTTTGGTACAACAAATATTTAAATCAGTTGAAATTATGGTCTGAAATTGAACACAGTTTAAAGGACAGTCAGGGACAAAATCGCCTGTAAAACCTAGTTGGAGTGAGAAAATGGCTATTTTAACCACATTTTTGGAATCCTCATTAAATTTCCTATCCGATAACATGGAAAACACTTCAAAATTTGGTACAGTCAGGGAGAAAAGCAGTGTCAAAATTTGAACTGGAAGAAACCCAGTTTGAAAGAATAGTCAGGGACAAAATTGCCTTTAAAACCCATTTGGAGTAAGAAAATGACTGTTTTAAGCACATTTTTGGAATCGTCATTAAATTTCCTATCCGATAACATGGAAAAATACCTCAAAATTTGGTACAGTCAAGGAGAAAAGTAGTGTCAAAATTTGAACTGCAAAAAACACAGTTTGAAAGGACAGTCAGTGACAAAATCGCCTGTAAAACCTACTTGGAGTAAGAAAATGACTGTTTTAAGCACATTTTTGGAATCGTCATTAAATTTCCTATCCGATAACATGGAAAAATACCTCAAAATTTGGTACAGTCAAGGAGAAAAGTAGTGTCAAAATTTGAACTGCAAGAAACCCAGTTTGAAAGGACAGTCAGTGACAAAATCGCCTGTAAAACCTACTTGGAGTAAGAAAATGACGGTTTTAAGCACATTTTTGGAATCGTCATTAAATTTCCTATCCGATAACATGGAAAAATACCTCAAAATTTGGTACAGTCAAGGAGAAAAGTAGTGTCAAAATTTGAACTGCAAAAAACACAGTTTGAAAGGACAGTCAGTGACAAAATCGCCTGTAAAACCTACTTGGAGTAAGAAAATGACTGTTTTAAGCACATTTTTGGAATCGTCATTAAATTTCCTATCCGATAACATGGAAAAATACCTCAAAATTTGGTACAGTCAAGGAGAAAAGTAGTGTCAAAATTTGAACTGCAAGAAACCCAGTTTGAAAGGACAGTCAGTGACAAAATCGCCTGTAAAACCTACTTGGAGTAAGAAAATGACGGTTTTAAGCACATTTTTGGAATCCTCATTAAATTTCCTATCCGATAACATGGAAAAATACCTCAAAATTTGGTACAGTCAAGGAGAAAAGTAGTGTCAAAATTTGAACTGCAAAAAACACAGTTTGAAAGAATAGTCAAGGACAAAATCGCCTTTAAAACCCATTTGGAGTAAGAAAATGACTGTTTTAAGCACATTTTTGGAATCCTCATTAAATTTCCTATCCGATAACCTGGAAAAATACCTCAAAATTTGGTACAGTCATGGAGAAAAGTAGTGTCAAAATTTGAACTGCAAAAAACACAGTTTGAAAGAATAGTCAGGGACAAAATCGCCTGTAAAACCTACTTGGAGTAAGAAAATGATTCTTTTAAGTACATTTTTGAAATCCCCATTAAATTTCCTATCCGATAACATGGAAAAAGACTTCAAAATTTTGTACAGTCAGGGAGAAAAGTAGTGTCAAAATTTGAACTGCAAGAAACCCAGTTTGAAAGAACAGTCAGGGACAAAATCGCCTGTAAAACCCATTTGGAGTAAGAAAATGACTGTTTTAAGCACATTTTTGGAATCCTCATTAAATTTCCTATCCGATAACCTGGAAAAAGACCTCAAAATTTGGTACAGTCAAGGAGAAAAGCAGTGTCAAAATTTGAACTGCAAGAAACCCAGTTTGAAAGAATAGTCAGGGACAAAATCGCCTGTAAAACCCATTTGGAGTAAGAAAATGACTGTTTTAAGCACATTTTTGGAATCCTCATTAAATTTCCTATCCGATAACATGGAAAAAGACCTCAAAATTTGGTACAGTCAAGGAGAAAAGTAGTGTCAAAATTTGAACTGCAAAAAACACAGTTTGAAAGAATAGTCAGGGACAAAATCGCCTGTAAAACCTAGTTGGAGTGAGAAAATGACGGTTTTAAATACATTTTTGGAATTCTCATT
Organism: Ips typographus; assembly: GCF_016097725.1. Lineage (NCBI taxonomy): Eukaryota > Metazoa > Arthropoda > Insecta > Coleoptera > Curculionidae > Ips > Ips typographus. The sequence continues at coordinate 1,396,010 of NC_138430.1, read as the reverse complement.
AAATTTCCTATCCGATAACATGGGAAACACTTCAAAATTTGGTATAGTCAGGGAGAAAAGCAGTGTCAAAATTTGAACTGCAAGAAACCCAGTTTGAAAGAACAGTCAGGGACAAAATCGCCTGTAAATCCCAGTTGGAGTGAGAAAATGGCTGTTTTAACCAAATTTTTGGAATCCTCATTAAATTTCCTATCCGATAACATGGAAAAAGACCTCAAAATTTGGTACAGTCAAGGAGAAAAGTAGTGTCAAAATTTGAACTGCAAAAAACACAGTTTGAAAGAATAGTCAGGGACAAAATCGCCTGTAAAACCTAGTTGGAGTGAGAAAATGACGGTTTTAAATACATTTTTGGAATTCTCATTAAATTTCCTATCCGATAACATGGGAAACACTTCAAAATTTGGTATAGTCAGGGAGAAAAGCAGTGTCAAAATTTGAACTGCAAGAAACCCAGTTTGAAAGAACAGTCAGGGACAAAATCGCCTGTAAATCCCAGTTGGAGTGAGAAAATGGCTGTTTTAACCAAATTTTTGGAATCCTCATTAAATTTCCTATCCGATAACATGGAAAAAGACCTCAAAATTTGGTACAGTCAAGGAGAAAAGTAGTGTCAAAATTTGAACTGCAAAAAACACAGTTTGAAAGAATAGTCAGGGACAAAATCGCCTGTAAAACCTAGTTGGAGTGAGAAAATGACGGTTTTAAATACATTTTTGGAATTCTCATTAAATTTCCTATCCGATAACATGGGAAACACTTCAAAATTTGGTATAGTCAGGGAGAAAAGCAGTGTCAAAATTTGAACTGCAAGAAACCCAGTTTGAAAGAACAGTCAGGGACATAATCGCCTGTAAATCCTAGTTGGAGTGAGAAAATGGCTGTTTTAACCAAATTTTTGGAATCCTCATTAAATTTCCTATCCGATAACATGGAAAAATACCTCAAAATTTGGTACAGTCAAGGAGAAAAGTAGTGTCAAAATTTGAACTGCAAAAAGCACAGTTTGAAAGAACAGTCAGGGACAAGATTGCCTTTAAAACCCATTTGGAGTAAGAAAATGACTGTTTTAAGCACATTTTTGGAATCCTCATTAAATTTCCTATCCGATAGCCTGGAAAGAGACCTCAAAATTTGGTACAGTCAAGGAGAAAAGCAGTGTCAAAATTTGAACTGCAAGAAACCCAGTTTGAAAGAATAGTCAGGGACAAAATCGCCTGTAAAACCCAGTTGGAGTAAGAAAATGACGGTTTTAAGCACATTTTTGGAATCCTCAACAAAATTCCTATCTAATAACCTAGAAAAACACTAAAACACTTTACTACAGTACTTCAAAATTCGCAAGTTTTTTGTCATATATCGATAGTTGCTCCCACTTCCATTAAAAGCCTTTTTTTTTACTGGTATGTCCATACTGTCATTGTCATTTGTCATTTAAAAACTTATTATTATTATTATTATAACCAATTTTTTTTAAAGAAAATCCCTTACTTGGCAACCCTGCCTAATCTACCTAACCTAAATGACATGACATATATTGATCCAATAAGCTGGACATTTTGACTGTCTAAACATCTGGAAAATTGAGTAAACATGACAACGCTGTAAATGATAAAACAATGACATAAACCTGTTTTGTAAATTGTTTTTTATTATGTCTTCAGGGTTGGAAGGAAGGATTGGCAAAGGCTCAGATATTATATGCACAGGCTAAACAGACCAGCTGTATTGCTGACGAGAGTTTAGACACTGAATGTAGTTTAGAATGTACCTTAGAGAGCGATTATCACAGTCTACAGTTGGCACCACGATCACCAATGGCATCTTCTTCACGAGCCAGCCGAGTTTCTAGTTTAGCGCACAGTCACAGGTAATGTATTAGTTAGAGAGGGAAAATGTTTAGAAATTATTTTTTTTGGAAGAAAAGAGAATTTTACAATTTTTTTTATTTTTTTAATAATTTTTTTTTTTTAATTTTTATTAAAATAAAATGATTTTTTTTTGAGTTTCTGAAGTTTTCTAAATGGTCACGTGATAGTAGTATTTTTATTAGTATTTCAGAATACGAAATTGTTTTTGTTTTATGGAAGTTAAGCATTTTTTTCAAAAAGGTCACGTGACCACATCAAATGTTAATGTTGGAAATGGAAAATGGCCACGTGACACGGATAATTCAAATTTTCTGGCTTTGATACAACAATCATTCCGAACAATTTTTAAAAATAGACCAAGTGACAAATGGCCATAGTCACGTGACTATAAAGGCTCGGATTATACACGAGTTCGAAACTGAAAATTTGGTTGCCAAACGCAAAAATTTGCGAAAATGGCAACGTTGCGTTTGAAAAACCTCAGTCACGAGACAGCTGTCGCAACTCTGTCAAAAATCTCACTCACCAGCCACCTGAAAGTGTAAAATGCCAAAAGATCTGTTTCTTTAAGGAATTTGCACTGTAAGTCGTGTTTACAGCTCCATGCAGCCAAACTTGACAGTTCTGACGTTAAAGAACGCTTTTACACTTAGTTTGCCTCACGTGACAGCTGTCATAACTGTCAAAACTCACTCAACAGTGACTTGAAAGTAAAAAATGTCAAATAGACGTGTTTCTTTTAGGAATAGCACTGTATGTTGTGTTGCAGCTCTATGGACCCAAATTTGACAATTTTGACGTTCAGGAACACTTATATTTTTTGCTTACGTCACGTGACAGCTGTCATAACCGTCAAAATTCACTCACTAGCGACCTAAAAGTATAAAATGCCAAAAGATCTGTTTCTTTAAGGAATTTGCACTGTAAGTTGTGTTTACAGCTCAATGGAGACAAATTTGACAATTTTGACGTTAAGGAACACTTATATTCTTTGCTTACGTCACGTGACAGCTGTCATAACCGTCAAAACTCACTCATCAGTGACCTGAAACTATAAAATGTCAAATAGACGTGTTTCTGTTAGGAATTGCACTGTATGTTGTGTTGCAGCTCTATAGACCCAAATTTTACAATTTTGACGTTCAGGAACACTTATATTTTTTGCTTACGTCACGTGACAGCTGTCATTACCGTCAAAACTCACTCACTAGTGACCTAAACGTATAAAATGTCAAAAGATCTGTTTCTTTAAGGAATTTGCACTGTAAGTTGTGTTTACAGCTCAATGGAGACAAATTTGACAATTTTGACGTTAAGGAACGCTTATATTCTTTGCTTACGTCACGTAACAGCTGTCATAACTGTCAAAACTCACTCATCAGTGACCTGAAACTATAAAATGTCAAATAGACGTGTTTCTTTTAGGAATTGCACTGTATGTTGTGTTGCAGCTCTATAGACCCAAATTTTACAATTTTGACGTTCAGGAACACTTATATTTTTTGCTTACGTCACGTGACAGCTGTCATTACCGTCAAAACTCACTCACTAGTGACCTAAACGTATAAAATGTCAAAAGATCTGTTTCTTTAAGGAATTTGCACTGTAAGTTGTGTTTACAGCTCAATGGAGACAAATTTGACAATTTTGACGTTAAGGAACGCTTATATTCTTTGCTTACGTCACGTAACAGCTGTCATAACTGTCAAAACTCACTCATCAGTGACCTGAAACTATAAAATGTCAAATAGACGTGTTTCTTTTAGGAATTGCACTGTATGTTGTGTTGCAGCTCTATAGACCCAAATTTGACAATTTTGACGTTCAGGAACACTTATATTTTTTGCTTACGTCACGTGACAGCTGTCATTACCGTCAAAACTCACTCACTAGTGACCTAAACGTATAAAATGTCAAAAGATCTGTTTCTTTAAGGAATTTGCACTGTAAGTTGTGTTTACAGCTCAATGGAGACAAATTTGACAATTTTGACGTTAAGGAACGCTTATATTCTTTGCTTACGTCACGTAACAGCTGTCATAACTGTCAAAACTCACTCATCAGTGACCTGAAACTATAAAATGTCAAATAGACGTGTTTCTTTTAGGAATTGCACTGTATGTTGTGTTGCAGCTCTATAGACCCAAATTTGACAATTTTGACGTTCAGGAACACTTATATTTTTTGCTTACGTCACGTGACAGCTGTCATTACCGTCAAAACTCACTCACTAGTGACCTAAACGTATAAAATGTCAAAAGATCTGTTTCTTTAAGGAATTTGCACTGTAAGTTGTGTTTACAGCTCAATGGAGACAAATTTGACAATTTTGACGTTAAGGAACACTTATATTCTTTGCTTACGTCACGTAACAGCTGTCATAACTGTCAAAACTCACTCATCAGTGACCTGAAACTATAAAATGTCAAATAGACGTGTTTCTTTTAGGAATAGCACTGTATGTTGTGTTGCAGCTCTATGGACCCAAATTTGACAATTTTGACGTTCAGGAACACTTATATTCTTTGCTTACGTCACTTGACAGCTGTCAATAACCGTCAAAACTCACTCACTAGTGACCTAAAAGTATAAAATGCCAAAAGATTTGTTTCTTTAAGGAATTTGCACTGTAAGTTGTGTTTACAGCTCAATGGAGACAAATTTGACAATTTTGACGTTAAGGAACACTTATATTCTTTGCTTACGTCACGTGACAGCTGTCATAACTGTCAAAACTCACTCATCAGTGACCTGAAACTATAAAATGTCAAATAGACGTGTTTCTTTTAGGAATTGCACTGTATGTTGTGTTGCAGCTCCATGGAGCCATATTTGACAGTTCTGACGTTAACTGACGCTTTTCTTCTTTGTTTACGTCACGCAACAGCTGTCATAACCGTCAAAACTCACTCATTAGTGACCTGAAAGTATAAAATGCCAAATAAATATAAAAAAATAAAATAAAAATAAAAATATAAAATAAAAAAAAATAAATAATATAAATTAGTATAAATAAGCTGAATGGCACTTTCTAGCTTTAAGAATGACAGATCAAGTAACAATGTCAAATAACAGTCATACTGTCAAACTGTCATAAACATAACCACAAATCAATAAAATGATTTTTTATATACCTATTTTCTATAGTGTTAATGAAATTTCAGAGTTTTCTTACAGATTTTGTCATTTTGGGCTGGATTTTGACTGACGTGACGTGTATCTGTCAATTTTGGACGCAGCTTGATCTGTCATTAATGTGGCAACTGTCAAAAATCCGGTTCATAAAGGTATAAATGTATACAACACACTTGAAAACAATGCAATGTGTGCATATTAGCTGCATGACGCTTTATAGCTTTATGAATGCAATTTTGACAGTTTATAGTGAGGGGATAGATAAAATGACAATGTCTGCTGTCACGTGACGCAAGCAAGGTACAACAATGTTTCTTAACTTGTCAAATTTGGCTCGACGGAGCTGTAAACACAACTTACAGTACAATACCTCAAAGAAACACATCTATTTGGCATTTATACTTTCAGGTCACTAGTGAGTGAGTTTTGACAGTTATGACAGCTGTCACATGACGTAAGCAAAGTATTGAAATGTTCTTTTATGTCAGAACTGTAAAATTTGGCTCCATCGAGCTGTAAACACAACTTACAGTGCAATTCTTTAAAGAAACAGATCTTTACGCATTTTATACTTTTAGGTCACTAGTGAGTGAATTTTGACAGTTAAGACAGCTGTCACGTGACTCAAGCAAAGTATTGAAGTGTTCCTTAACGTCAGAACTGTCAAATTTGACTCCATGGAGCTGTAAAGACAACTTACAGTGCAAATTCCTTAAAGAAACAGATCTTTAGGCATTTCATACTTTTAGGTCACTAGTGAGTGAGTTTTGACAGTTAAGGCAGCTGTCACGTGACGTAAGCAAAGTATTGAAGTATTCCTTAACGTCAGAACTGTCAAATTTGAATCCATGGAGCTGTAAACACAACTTACAATGCAAATTCCTTAAAGAAACAGATCTTTAGGCATTTTATACTTTTAGGTCACTAGTGAGTGAGTTTTGACAGTTAAGACAACTGTCACGTGACTCAAGCAAAGTATTGAAGTGTTCCTTAACGTCAGAACTGTCAAATTTGACTCCATGAAGCTGTAAAGACAAATTATACATCTACTTGGCATTTTGTAATGTGACTGTGACAATGATGACTTTTGATGAGCATTTATTAGCAATTTCTTCCAAAAATTGATTTCTAAAAACGTTCCATTTCTAGTTCCAAGTCATTACTACAACTTTTTGATAAAATTCGATTGGATAAAGGTTAATTTAAACAAAAAAAACCCTTTTTTCAGTGGTTCAGTGGAAATGAACGAACCATCATCGTTTGGATCCGTCAAGGACCAATCGCGGGGAGTATCTATTGAACAGGAAAATCGTACAGGATCAATATCGAGTGACGAAGGTGTCCAGCCTTTACCGTCGGACAGTAAAAGTCCTGGAAATCATCCGAAAAACGTGTTTAAAAGCCGAATATTCCATAAAACTCCCAACACTTTATCGGTGCAACCTGTTGGTAGTTTGGGACAAAGTCTTCCTAATCTCACCTTAAGCTCACCAAATATTGGCAGTGGATTCAATTTGGTTTTGCAGCCAAATACTTTGTCGGTGAGTCTTTTTTGTGTGCACTTTTACCTGGCAAACGCCCGTGGTTGCGTAGGGTGCCAAATTACACTTTTCCTCTAACTCTCACTCGAAGGGAGTTTGAGGGCACTTAGGTGCCCTCTACAACTTTTTTGTCAAATACCTCCCTTACCAAGCGAGCTACAAAAAAATCGCAAAGAATGTTTTTTGTAAAGAATTTAATTCCCTACAACTTTCCTTCTATACACTTTTCCCCTTACTCCCCTCCCAAGGGAATTACAAGCCCTTAAATGGTTGCTTGACACACTTTAGTGCCTCACAATACTTTTTACTAAATATCTCTCTTACCAAGCCCTTTAGGGCCAAAACACCCTCAAGTGGTTCGGTAGATAATTTAATTCGCTACAACTTTCCTTCTATACACTTTTCCTCTAATTGTCAGTCCAAGGGAGTTTGAGGGCAATTAAGTGACCTCTACAAATTTTTTGCCAAATACCTCCCTTACCAAGCGAGCTACAAAAAAATCGCAAATAATATTTTTTGTAGAGAATTTACTTCGCTACAACTTTCTTTCTATATAATTTTCCCCTTACTCCCCGCCCAAGGGAATTACAAGCCCTTAAATGCCTGCTTGACACCCTTTAGTGTCTCACAATACTTTTTACTAAATATCTCTCTTACCAAGCCCTTTAGGGCCAAAACACCCTTAAGTGGTTCGGTAGATAATTTAATTCGCTACAACTTTCCTTCTATACACTTTTCCTCTAATTGTCAGTCCAATGGAGTTTGAGGGCACTTAAGTGCCCTCTACAAATTTTTTGCCAAATACCTCCCTTACCAAGACAGCTACAAAAAAATTGCTAAAAATCTTTTTTGTATAGAATTTAATTCCCTACAACTTCTTTTCTATCAGTTCTTTCCCTGACTGCTCTCCCGAGGGAGTTACGGGCCTTTAAATGGCTGTCCGCACCAAGTGGTGTCGTTTTACTGCCTCACTGCACTTTTTTCTTAATATTTCCTTTACCAAGCCCTTTAAGGCAAAAACACCCTTTAGTGGGTTTGTAGTGAATTAAATTCCCTACAACTTCGCTTCTGTACACTTTTCCTCTAACTGCTCTCCCAAGGGAGTTACAAGCCCATAAATGGTTGCTTGACACACTTTAGTGTCTCACAATACTTTTTACTAAATATCTCTCTTACCAAGCCCTTTAGGGCAAAAAGATCCTTAAGTGGTTTCGTAGGGAATTTAATTCCCTACAACTTTCATTCTATACACTTTTCCTTCAACTGTCAGTCCAAGGGAGTTTGAGGGCACTTGCCCTCTACAACTTTTTTGCCAAATACCTCCCTTACCAAGACAGCTACAAAAAAATTTCTAAGAATCTTTTTTGTAGAAAATTTAATTCCCTACAACTTCTTTTCTATCAGTTCTTTCCCTGACTGCTCTCCCGAAGGAGTTACGGGCCTTTAAATGGCTGTCCGCCCCAAGTGGTGTCGTTTTACTGCCTCACGGCACTTTTTTCTTAATATCTCCTTTACCAAGCCCTTTAGGGCAAAATCCCCCTTAAGTAGTTCGGTAGGGAATTAAATTCCCTACAACTTTCATTCTGTACACTCTTCCTTCAACTGTCAGTACAAGGGAGTTTTAGGGCACTTAAAGTGCCCTCTACAACTTTTTTGCCAAATACCTCCCTTACCAAGACAGCTACAAAAAAAATTCTAAGAATCTTTTTTGTAGAGAATTTAATTCCCTACAACTTCTTTTCTATCAGTTCTTTCCCTGACTGCGCTCCCGAGGGAGTTACGGGCCTTTAAATGGCTGTCCGCACCAAGTGGTGTCGTTTTAGTGCCTCACGGCACTTTTTTCTTAATATCTCCTTTACCAAGCCCTTTAGGGCAAAAACACCCTTTAGTGGGTTTGTAGTGAATTAAATTCCCTACAACTTCGCTTCTGTACACTTTTCCTCTAACTGCTCTCCCAAGGGAGTTACAAGCCCATAAATGGTTGCTTGACACACTTTAGTGTCTCACAATACTTTTTACTAAATATCTCTCTTACCAAGCCCTTTAGGGCAAAAAGATCCTTAAGTGGTTTCGTAGGGAATTTAATTCCCTACAACTTTCATTCTATACACTTTTCCTTCAACTGTCAGTCCAAGGGAGTTTGAGGGCACTTGCCCTCTACAACTTTTTTGCCAAATACCTCCCTTACCAAGACAGCTACAAAAAAATTTCTAAGAATCTTTTTTGTAGAAAATTTAATTCCCTACAACTTCTTTTCTATCAGTTCTTTCCCTGACTGCTCTCCCGAAGGAGTTACGGGCCTTTAAATGGCTGTCCGCCCCAAGTGGTGTCGTTTTACTGCCTCACGGCACTTTTTTCTTAATATCTCCTTTACCAAGCCCTTTAGGGCAAAATCCCCCTTAAGTAGTTCGGTAGGGAATTAAATTCCCTACAACTTTCATTCTGTACACTCTTCCTTCAACTGTCAGTACAAGGGAGTTTTAGGGCACTTAAAGTGCCCTCTACAACTTTTTTGCCAAATACCTCCCTTACCAAGACAGCTACAAAAAAAATTCTAAGAATCTTTTTTGTAGAGAATTTAATTCCCTACAACTTCTTTTCTATCAGTTCTTTCCCTGACTGCGCTCCCGAGGGAGTTACGGGCCTTTAAATGGCTGTCCGCACCAAGTGGTGTCGTTTTAGTGCCTCACGGCACTTTTTTCTTAATATCTCCTTTACCAAGCCCTTTAGGGCAAAAACACCCTTTAGTGGGTTTGTAGTGAATTAAATTACCTACAACTTCGCTTCTGTACACTTTTTCTCTAACTGCTCTCCCAAGGGAGTTACAAGCCCATAAATGGTTGCTTGACACACTTTAGTGCCTCACAATACTTTTTACTAAATATCTCTCTTACCAAGCCCTTTAGGGCCAAAACACCCTTAAGTGGTTTGGTAGAGAATTTAATTCCCTACAACTTTCATTCTCTACACTTTTCCTTCAACTGTCAGTCCAAGGGAGTTTGAGGGCACTTAAGTGCCCTCTACAAGTTTTTGCCAAATACCTCCCTTACCAAGCGAGCTACAAAAAAATCGCGAAGAATCTTTATTGGAGAGAATTTAATTCCCTACAACCTCCTTTCTATCAGTTCTTTCCCTGACTGCACTCCCGAGGGAGTTACAGGCCTTTAAATGGCTGTCCGCACCAAGTGGTGTCGTTTTGCTTCCTCACGGCACTTTTTTCTTAATAACTCCCTTACCAAGCCCTTTAGGGCAAAATTCCCCTTAAGTAGTTCGGTAGAGAATTAATTTCCCTACAACTTATTTTCTATGCACTTTTCCTCTAATTGTCAGTCCAAGGGAGTTTGAGGGCACTTAAGTGCCCTCTACAAGTTTTTGCCAAATACCTCCCTTACCAAGCGAGCTACAAAAAAATCGCAAATAATATTTTTTGTAGAGAATTTAACTCGCTACAACTTTCTTTCTATATACTTTTCCCCTTACTCCCCGCCCAAGGGAGTTACAAGCCCTTAAATGGCTGCTTGACACCCTTTAGTGTCTCACAATACTTTTTACTAAATATCTCTCTTACCAAGCGCTTTAGGGCAAAAAGATCCTTAAGTGGTTTCGTAGGGAATTAAATTCCCTACAACTTTCATTCTGTACACTCTTCCTTCAACTGTCAGCACAAGGGAGTTTTAGGGCACTTAAAGTGCCCTCTACAACTTTTTTGCCAAATACCTCCCTTACCAAGACAGCTACAAAATAATTTCTAAGAATCTTTTTTGTAGAGAATTTAATTCCCTACAACTTCCTTTCTATCAGTTCTTTCCCTGACTGCTCTCCCGGGGGAGGTACGGGCCTTTAAATGGCTGTCCGCACCAAGTGGTGTCGTTTTACTGCCTCACGGCACTTTTTTCTTAATATCTCCTTTACCAAGCCCTTTAGGGCAAAATCCCCCTTAAGTAATTCGGTAGAGAATTAATTTCCCTACAACTTATTTTCTATGCACTTTTCCTCTAATTGTCAGTCCAAGGGAGTTTGAAGGCACTTAAGTGCCCTCTACAAGTTTTTGCCAAATACCTCCCTTATAAAGCGAGCTACAAAAAAATCACAAAGAATTTTTTTTGTAGATAATTTAATTCCCTACAACTTCCTTTCTATCAGTTCTTTCCCTGACTGCGCTCCCGAGGGAGTTACAGGCCTTTAAATGGCTGTCCGCACCAAGTGGTGTCGTTTTACTACCTCACGGCACTTTTTTCTTAATATCTCCTTTACCAAGCCCTTTAGGGCAAAAACACCCTTTAGTGGGTTTGTAGTGAATTAAATTCCCTACAACTTCGTTTCTATACACTTTTCCCCTTACTCCCCGCCCAAGGGAGTTACAAGCCCTTAAATGGCTGCTTGACACCCTTTAGTGTCTCACAATACTTTTTACTAAATATCTCTCTTACCAAGCCCTTTAGGGCAAAAAGATCCTTAAGTGGTTTCGTAGGGAATTAAATTCCCTACAACTTTCATTCTGTACACTCTTCCCTCAACTGTCAGTACAAGGGAGTTTGAGGGCACTTAAGTGCCCTCTACAACTTTTTTGCCAAATACCTCCCTTACCAAGCCAGCTACAAAAAAATCGCGAAGAATCTTTATTGGAGAGAATTTAATTCCCTACAACCTCCTTTCTATCAGTTCTTTCCCTGACTGCGCTCCCGAGGGAGTTACAGGCCTTTAAATGGCTGTCCGCACCAAGTGGTGTCGTTTTACTGCCTCACGGCACTTTTTCCTTAATATCTCCTTTACCAAGCCCTTTAGGGCAAAAACACCCTTTAGTGGGTTTGTAGAGAATTAAATTCCCTACAACTTCGCTTCTGTACACTTTTCCTCTAACTGCTCTCCCAAGGGAGTAACAAGCCCTTAAATGGCTGCTTGACACACTTTAGTGTCTCACAATACTTTTTACTAAATATCTCTCTTACCAAGCCCTTTAGGGCCAAAACACCCTTAAGTGGTTCGGTAGAGAATTTAATTCCCTACAACTTTCCTTCTACACTTTTCCTCTAATTGTCAGTCCAAGGGAGTTTGAGGGCACTTAAATGCAATTTTTTGCCAAATTTTTTGCCAAATACCTCCCTTATCAAGACAGCTACAAAAAAATTGCTAAAAATCTTTTTTGTGGAGAATTTAATTCCCTACAACTTTCTTTCTATATACTTTTCCCCTTACTCCCCGCCCAAGGGAGTTACAAGCCCTTAAATGGCTGCTTGACACCCTTTAGTGTCTCACAATACTTTTTACTAAATATCTCTCTTACCAAGCCCTTTAGGGCCAAAACACCATTAAGTGGTTCGGTAGATAATTTAATTCCCTACAACTTTCCTTCTATACACTTTTCCTCTAATTGTCAGTCCAAGGGAGTTTGAGGGCACTTAAGTGCCCTCTACAAGTTTTTTGCCAAATACCTCCCTTACCAAGCGAGCTACAAAAAAATCGCAAAGAATATTTTTTGTAAAGAATTTAATTCCCTACAACTTTCCTTCTATACACTTTTCCCCTTACTCCCCGCCCAAGGGAGTTACAAGCCCTTAAATGGCCGCTTGACACCCTTTAGTGTCTCACAATACTTTTTACTAAATATCTCTCTTACCAAGCCCTTTAGGGCAAAAAGATCCTTAAGTGGTTTCGTAGGGAATTAAATTCCCTACAACTTTCATTCTGTACACTCTTCCTTCAACTGTCAGCACAAGGGAGTTTTAGGGCACTTAAAGTGCCCTCTACAACTTTTTTGCCAAATACCTCCCTTACCAAGACAGCTACAAAATAATTTCTAAGAATCTTTTTTGTGGAGAATTTAATTCCCTACAACTTCCTTTCTATCAGTTCTTTCCCTGACTGCTCTCCCGAGGGAGTTACGGGCCTTTAAATGGCTGTCCGCACCAAGTGGTGTCGTTTTGCTGCCTCACGGCTCTTTTTTCTTGATAACTCCCTTACCAAGCCCTTTAGGGCAAAATTCCCCTTAAGTAGTTCGGTAGAGAATTAATTTCCCTACAACTTATTTTCTATGCACTTTTCCTCTAATTGTCAGTCCAAGGGAGTTTGAGGGCACTTAAGTGCCCTCTACAAGTTTTTGCCAAATACCTCCCTTACCAAGCGAGCTACAAAAAAATCGCAAAGAATTTTTTTTTTGTAGAGAATTTACTTCCCTACAACTCTCCTTCTAAACACTTTTCGTCTAACTCCTCTCCCAAGGGAGTTACAAGCCCTTATATGGCTGCGTGGCGATTACGGCCCTTATAAGGGAACCACGCCCCTGAAAGTGTCTGGAGAAGCCCAAAATCTAGGGCATATCACAAATGGTACCAGTTAGCGTAATTTTGACACCGGATTTGAGTATCTGAGGTCCAAATTAGTTCATAACACTCAATTTCATTGAGATAGTACCAATATGGTGCTATTATGCTACCCTAATTTAAACCTGCAAAAAAAACAGTAATTTTAACACAATTTTGGTACACTTTATCATAAAATCGCTAATAACTCGCTTATTTGAAACATTCAGTATAAAAACATTAGAAAATCGTAGATAGCCAATGAGTGAGGCTATCACGTGACGGTGAACGGACGCGGCTAAGTTGCTCCGTTTGTCCACTAGAGGGCGTCAAAATTGGTCGTTTATTTTCGTACTTTTTTGTAAATATATCGAAAACGGTACAATTTACAAACTTGAAATTTTTACCGTAAATATATATAAAGTTTTATTAATTAGTGTATATAAAGTTTTTTTAAAAAAAGGCACCGTTTGGCTATAAAAAAAATAAAATTGATTTTTTCAAATTTTCTCAAAGGGTACCCTAGTGACTTTTTGAAAAAAAAAATTAAATTGGAGCCACCTGAATTTTGAAATTACCAGTTTTTTTGTGTTGTATTAAGTGAACACTGCAATAAATTCAGTTTTAAAATGATCGTATAATGTCAAAATTTAGATTTTTTAGGTTAAGGGTAGTTAAAACTTATTGGTTTATACTGTAACTTTCTTTGCTCGGTAGCTCCGTTAATTGGCAAATTTCAAGGAAATGTCAAGAAATAAAAATTGTAGGAAATTTAATTTACTACCAAATCATCAGAATGGGATTTTGCCCTAAAGGGCCTCAGAAGAAAGATATTGGCCTGGGAACGTTTAGTAGGGACAAAATGTCCTGATGTTGATTTACGGAAATTCAACCCTGTGTAACTCGGTTAATTGGCAAATTTAAAGGAAATGTCAAGAAATAAAAATTATAGGAAATTCAATTTCCTACCAAATCATCGGAATAGGATTTTGCCCTAAAGGGCCTCATAAGGAAGATATTCGCTTAAGAAGTGTTATTAGAACAAAGTGTCATTTTGGTTCATTTTTGCTTCTGAAACTACTTTCACTTCTTACGGCAAAACCCATTAAGATAGCGGTTAATTTCAAGCAAATTTGAACCGTATCGATATTAAGTGTTGTTTTCAATTTTTAGGTTCCCACCAATAAAAATGGCTGCCAACTGTTAAGTCCTACCCATCGAGGTATCTCATACCCGCCTCCGAGCCCCACCAGGGGCAATCTGAGGAGAAGTCTTGCCATATCGCAGAACAAGAATCCTCCTCTTGTCAAGACGAGGCAAGTTAATTCGGCGTGCAGTGTATCTTCGAGTCAAGTTCCGACCAGTTTTGACTTTGACGTGCCAGTTATTGCCGGTAAGTTAATTGTTTAATATTAACAAAATAACAAAAAAAATAAAAAATAATAAATAATCGTACAAGTTCAAAAGAAAAACGCATCTAAAATGTTTTTGTAATTCCAGCGTTGCCACATCTTTTTTTTTTGACATTCGTGACAGATGTCACGTGGTTTGAGAACATAATTTAGCCAGGCAGTCGCGTGATAGCTGTCATAAGTGTCAGCAAAACACGTCTCGTTCCGAAAAGTGCGTTTTAACCTTAAATTCTAGATAGATTGGGTTTTGGAGGATAATTTAGCCACGTGACCCACTTGGAGTAAGAAAATTACTGTTTCTTAGCACATTTTTGAAATCTCCATTAAATTTCCTATCCAATAACCAGAAAGACACTGAAAAATTTGGTACAGTCAAGGAGAAAAGCGGCGTCAAAGTTAGAACTGTCAAAAGCACAGTTTGAAAGAACAGTCAGGGACAAAATTCCTTGTCAAACCCACTTGGAATGAGAAAATGACAGTTTAAAGCACATTTTTGGATTCCTCATTAAATTTCCTATCCAATAACCTGAAAAACACTAAAAAGTTTGGTACAGTCAAGAAGAAAAGCGGTGTCAAAGTTAGAACTGTCAAAAGCACAGTTTGAAAGAACAGTCAGGGATAAAATTGCTTGTCAAACCCACTTGGCGTGAGAAAATGACAGTTTAAAGCACATTTTTGGATTTCTCATTCAATTTCCTATTCAATAACTTGAAAAACACTAAAAAATTTGGTATAGTCAAGGAGAAAATCGGTGTCAAAATTTGAACTGCCAGAAACACAGTTTGAAAGGACAGTCAGGGACAAAATTGCTTGTCAAACCCACTTAGAGTGAGAATATGACAGTTTAAAGCACATTTTTGGATTCCTCATTAAATTTCCTATCCAATAACTTGAAAAACACTAAAAAATTTGGTACAGTCAAGGAGAAAAGCGGTGTCAAAGTTAGAACTGTCAGAAACACAGTTTGAAAGGGCAGTCAGGGTCAAAATTGCTTGTCAAACCCACTTGGAGTGAGAAAATTACAGTTTAAAGCACATTTTTGGATTCCTCATTAAATTTCCTATCCGATAACCTAAAAAACACTAAAAAATTTGGTACAGTCAAGGAGAAAAGCGGTGTCAAAGCTTGAACTGTCAGAAACACAGTTTGAAAGGACAGTGAGGAACAAAATTGCTTGTCAAACCTACTTAGAGTGAGAATATAACAGTTTAAAGCACATTTTTGGATTCCTCATTAAATTTCCTATCCAATAACCTAAAAAACACTAAAAAGTTTGGTACAGTCAAGGAGAAAAGCGGTGTCAAAATTTGAACTGCCAGAAACACAGTTTGAAAGGGCAGTCAGGGACAAAATTGCTTGTCAAACCCACTTGGTGTGAGAAAATGACAGTTTAAAGCATATTTTTGGATTCCTCATTAAATTTCCTATCCAATAACCTGAAAAACACTAAAAAATTTGGTACAGTCAAGGAGAAATTGAACTGTCAGAAACACAGTTTGAAAGGACAGTCAGGGTCAAAATTGCTTGTCAAACCCACTTGGAGTGAGAAAATTACAGTTTAAAGCACATTTTTGGATTCCTCATTAAATTTCCTATCCGATAACCTAAAAAACACTAAAAAATTTGGTACAGACAAGGAGAAAAGCGGTGTCAAAGCTTGAACTGTCAGAAACACAGTTTGAAAGGACAGTCAGGAACAAAATTGCTTGTCAAACCCACTTGGAGTGAGAAAATGACAGTTTAAAGCACATTTTTGGATTTCTCATTCAATTTCCTATCCAATAACTTGAAAAACACTAAAAAATTTGGTACAGTCAAGGAGAAAAGCGGTGTCAAAGTTAGAACTGTCAAAAGCACAGTTTGAAAGAACAGTCAGGGACAAAATTGCTTGTCAAACCCACTTGGAGTGAGAAAATGACAGTTTAAAGCACATTTTTGGATTCCTCATTAAATATCCTTTTCAATAACATTAAAAAACACTACAAAATGTGGTACAGTCAAGGAGAAAAGCGGTGTCAAAGTTAGAACTGTCAAAAGCACAGTTTGAAAGAACAGTCAGGGACAAAATTGCTTGTCAAACCCACTTGGAGTGAGAAAATGACAGTTTAAAGCATATTTTTGGATTTCTCATCAAATTTCCTATCCAATAACTTGAAAAACACTAAAAAATTTGGTACAGTCAGGTAGAAAAGCTGTGTCAAAATTTGAACTGTCAAAAGCACAGTTTGAAAGATCAGTCAGAGACAAAATTGCTTGTCAAACCCACTTGGAGTGAGAAAATGACAGTTTAAAGCACATTTTTGGATTTCTCATTCAATTTCCTATCCAATAACTTGAAAAACACTAAAAAATTTGGTACAGTCAAGGAGAAAAGCGGTGTCAAAGTTAGAACTGTCAAAAGCACAGTTTGAAAGATCAGTCAGGGACAAAATTGCTTGTCTAACCCACTTGGAGTGAGAAAATGACAGTTTAAAGCACATTTTTGGATTCCTCATTAAATATCCTTTTCAATAACATTAAAAAACACTACAAAATGTGGTACAGTCAAGGAGAAAAGCGGTGTCAAAGTTAGAACTGTCAAAAGCACAGTTTGAAAGAACAGTCAGGGACAAAATTGCTTGTCAAACCCACTTGGAGTGAGAAAATGACAGTTTAAAGCATATTTTTGGATTTCTCATCAAATTTCCTATCCAATAACTTGAAAAACACTAAAAAATTTGGTACAGTCAGGTAGAAAAGCGGTGTCAAAGTTAGAACTGTCAAAAGCACAGTTTGAAAGATCAGTCAGGGACAAAATTGCTTGTCAAACCCACTTGGAGTGAGAAAATGACATTTTATAGCACATTTTTGGAATCCTCATTAAATATCCTTTCCAATAACATACAACAAAATGTGGTACAGTTTATTGTAAAAACGGTAGATTATAAACAAAAACGGAGAAACGGTAGAAAAACCATAAAAATTGTAGATAACGGTATGTTTAACCCCCATTTGCACTTTCGCATTTTAAACCGAGGCTAAGTTGAGTGTGGTTTTGAATATGACACAACGAACGAAACCGCTCACAGTCTGAACTACGATGGAGTATTTTTCAGTTTTTTTTTTCTTTAATATCACTTGTCAAATTAAATTGAATTAATTGAGATTTATTTTTTTTATTTTCACGTCGCTGTAGAAGAAGAACCGACGTAATTTCAATTTTTCGTAAGTGTAAATGGTAATTATATAGCGCCCTCTAGAAATTTTAGCTCATTTTTTTTTAATATTTTTAAATTTAATTTTATAACCACCTTTTGCTTTAGTGTTTTTAACACACACTTTATGTTCTATTGCAAGCTGCGGGTTATGTTTTTTTTTTTAAATAAGGTCAATAAAAAAAAAAATTTAAAGAATAAAAACAAAAAATAAAAAATAAATAAAAATGAAATAAATAATATAATATACAATTATATATTTAATTTTTTTTTTATTTTACTTTATTTTTTTTTATTAAATTTAAAAAAAATATATTTCCATTTGTCCATTTCAATTGGCCAGCAGTTTAGTTGAACTAGTTAATAAGAAAAAAAAATTAAAATTAAGCTTTTTAAGCTTTTTTTTTTTGTATTTTTGTACGTTTTATTTTTATAGAATTTTAACTTTAATAGAAAAATTAGAAAGCTGAAACAAAAATTGATAAAATGCTAATACACTTAGGTACTTATGCTATTTTGTCCCAATGTTTTGTCATTTTAGATAATTATGTTACCTATTAATTAATTAGTAAACATAACCAATCATAAGATTTTTATTTTTTTTAGGAATACCTCAATTAGATGAGACTTGTGAGTCGTTTAGTAGAGGGCAGCACCGGCAGGCAATGAAACGAAACCAACGATATCATACAGCTGGACTTGTGGACGATATTAAGGTATGATATGAAAAAGTATGATTATTATTATTTTTTTATTATTTTATTTTTTTTATTTTTTTTTATTTTTTATATTTTTACAAGAATAGAATTAATAAATTGTAAAATACCAGGTTTAAGTTATCATAAATTAATTAAAAACAAAACTACACTGAATAGCCAACTAGTAAGTTTTTTAAATTAATTGTCACTTTTTGCCTTGTAACTCTTTTTGGAGGCCCTTAAGGGCAAAAACACCCTAATACAGTCTTGTAGAGGATGCAATTTCCTACAACTTTCTTTATTTACACTTTATTGTAACTTTTCAAATAACGGAGGTACGCTCCGTTGAAGTTTAAAAGAGAATAACCGGAAAAATCAAATTTTGAAGAAACACTAAAGGTCAATTTGGCTTAACGTTAATGTGCGTTAGAATGGCAAGTCTCGTATGGATGCTGATTGGTTGCAATCGATTTTCGCACTAAACTTTTAGTAGGTTAACGACGCCATTTTGACAGTAAATTGAACCTGAAAACCAGGGCCGCAATGGAAAATTTTTAGAAAAAATCCTGGTTTTGGTTAAAGTGGGATAACCAAGCAGAAAGTAACTGAAAACACACTAATCTGACATGAAACACAATTTTTAACTTAATTTGGGTATTTGGGCAGATACGAACCTGAAATTTTCACTGTAGTCAGTAAATTGAACCTGAAAACCAGGGCCGTACTGAAAAATTTTTAGAAAAAATCCTGGTTTTAGTTAAACTGAGATAACCGAACAGAAAGTGACTGAAAACACACTCATCTGACATGAAACACAATTTTGAACTTAATTTGGGTATTTGGGCAGGTACGAACCTGAAATTTTCACTGGAGTCAGTAACTTGAACCTGAAAATCAGGGCCGTACTGAAAAATTTTTAGAAAAAATCCTGGTTTTGGTTAAAGTGGGATAACCAAACAGAAAGTGACTGAAAACACACTCATCTGACATTAAACACAATTTTGAACTTAATTTGGGTATTTGGGCAGGTACCAACCTGAAATTATCACTGTAGTCAGTAAATTGAACCTGAAAACCAGGGCCGTACTGAAAAATTTTTAGAAAAAATTCTGGTTTTGGTTAAAGTGAGATAACCAAACAGAAAGTGACTGAAAACACACTCATCTGACATTAAACACAATTTTGAACTTAATTTGGGTATTTGGGCAGGTACCAACCTGAAATTATCACTGTAGTCAGTAAATTGAACATGAAAACCAGGGCCGTACTGGAAATTTTTTAGAAAAATCCTGGTTTGGGTTAAACTGAGATAACCGAACAGAAAGTGACTGAAAACACACTCATCTGACATGAAACACAATTTTGAACTTAATTTGGGTATTTGGGCAGGTACCAACCTGAAATTATCACTGTAGTCAGTAAATTGAACATGAAAACCAGGGCCGTATTGGAAATTTTTTAGAAAAAATCCTGGTTTGGGTTAAACTGAGATAACCAAGCAGAAAGTAACTGAAAACACACTAATCTGACATGAAACACAATTTTTAACTTAATTTGGGTATTTGGGCAGATACGAACCTGAAATTTTCACTGTAGTCAGTAAATTGAACCTGAAAACCAGGGCCGTACTGGAAATTTTTTAGAAAAATCCTGGTTTGGGTTAAACTGAGATAACCGAACAGAAAGTGACTGAAAACACACTCATCTGACATGAAACACAATTTTGAACTTAATTTGGGTATTTGGCCAGGTACCAACCTGAAATTATCACTGTAGTCAGTAAATTGAACCTGAAAACCAGGGCCGTACTGGAAATTTTTTAGAAAAATCCTGGTTTGGGTTAAACTGAGATAACCGAACAGAAAGTGACTGAAAACACACTCATCTGACATGAAACACAATTTTGAACTTAATTTGGGTATTTGGGCAGATACGAACCTGAAATTTTCACTGTAGTCAGTAAATTGAACCTGAAAACCAGGGCCGTACTGGAAATTTTTTAGAAAAATCCTGGTTTGGGTTAAACTGAGATAACCGAACAGAAAGTGACTGAAAACACACTCATCTGACATGAAGCACAATTTTGAACTTAATTTGGGTATTTGGGCAGATACGAACCTGAAATTTTCACTGTAGTCAGTAAATTGAACCTGAAAACCAGGGCCGTACTGGAAATTTTTTAGAAAAATCCTGGTTTTGGTTAAACTGAGATAACCGAACAGAAAGTGACTGAAAACACACTCATCTGACATGAAACACAATTTTGAACTTAATTTGGGTATTTGGGCAGATACTGACCTGAAATTTTCACTGTAGACAGTAAATTGAACCTGAAAACCAGGGCCGTACTGGAAATTTTTTAGAAAAATCCTGGTTTGGGTTAAACTGAGATACCCGAACAGAAAGTGACTGAAAACACACTCATCTGACATGAAACACAATTTTGAACTTAATTTGGGTATTTGGGCAGATACGAACCTGAAATTTTCACTGTAGTCAGTAAATTGAACCTGAAAACCAGGGCCGTACTGAAAAATTTTTAGAAAAAATCCTGGTTTTAGTTAAACTGAGATAACCGAACAGAAAGTGACTGAAAACACATTCATCTGACATGAAACACAATTTTTAACTTAATTTGGGTATTTGGGCAGGTACGAACCTGAAATTTTCACTGTAGTCAGTAAATTGAACCTGAAAACCAGGGCCGTACTGAAAAATTTTTAGAAAAAATCCTGGTTTTAGTTAAACTGAGATAACCGAACAGAAAGTGACTGAAAACACATTCATCTGACATGAAACACAATTTTTAACTTAATTTGGGTATTTGGGCAGGTACGAACCTGAAATTTTCACTGTAGTCAGTAAATTGAACCTGAAAACCAGGGCCGTACTGGAAATTTTTTAGAAAAATTCTGGTTTTGGTTAAACTGAGATAACCAAACAGAAAGTGACTGAAAACACATTCATCTGACATGAAACACAATTTTTAACTTAATTTGGGTATTTGGGCAGATACGAGCCTGAAATTTTCACTGTAGTCAGTAAATTGAACCTGAAAACCAGGGCCGTACTGGAAATTTTTTAGAAAAATCCTGGTTTTGGTTAAACTGAGATAACCGAACAGAAAGTGACTGAAAACACACTCATCTGACATGAAACACAATTTTGAACTTAATTTGGGTATTTGGGCAGATACGAACCTGAAATTTTCACTGTAGTCAGTAAATTGAACCTGAAAACCAGGACCGTACTGGAAAATTTTTAGAAAAAATCCTGTTTTTTTCTTAAAGTGGGATAACCAAACAGAAAGTGACTGAAAACACACTCATCTGACATGAAACACAATTTTTAACTTAATTTGGGTATTTGGGCAGATACGAACCTGAAATTTTCACTGTAGTCAGTAAATTGAACCTGAAAACCAGGGCCGTACTGAAAAATTTTTAGAAAAAATCCTGGTTTTAGTTAAACTGAGATAACCGAACAGAAAGTGACTGAAAACACACTCATCTGACATGAAACACAATTTTTAACTTAATTTGGGTATTTGGGCAGATACGAACCTGAAATTTTCACTGTAGTCAGTAAATTGAACCTGAAAACCAGGGCCGTACTGAAAAATTTTTAGAAAAAATCCTGGTTTTAGTTAAACTGAGATAACCGAACAGAAAGTGACTGAAAACACACTCATCTGACATGAAACACAATTTTCAACTTAATTTGGGTATTTGGGCAAGTACGAACCTGAAATTATCACTGTAGTCAGTAAATTGAACCTGAAAACCAGGGCCGTACTGAACAATTTTTAGAAAAAATCCTGGTTTTAGTTAAACTGAGATAACCGAACAGAAAGTGACTGAAAACACACTCATCTGACATGAAACACAATTTTCAACTTAATTTGGGTATTTGGGCAAGTACGAACCTGAAATTATCACTGTAGTCAGTAAATTGAACCTGAAAACCAGGGCCGTACTGAACAATTTTTAGAAAAAATCCTGGTTTTAGTTAAACTGAGATAACCGAACAGAAAGTGACTGAAAACACACTCATCTGACATGAAACACAATTTTCAACTTAATTTGGGTATTTGGGCAAGTACGAACCTGAAATTATCACTGTAGTCAGTAAATTGAACCTGAAAACCAGGGCCGTACTGAACAATTTTTAGAAAAAATCCTGGTTTTAGTTAAACTGAGATAACCGAACAGAAAGTGACTGAAAACACACTCATCTGACATGAAACACAATTTTTAACTTAATTTGGGTATTTGGGCAGATACGAACCTGAAATTTTCACTGTAGTCAGTAAATTGAACCTGAAAACCAGGGCCGTACTGGAAATTTTTTAGAAAAATCCTGGTTTGGGTTAAACTGAGATAACCGAACAGAAAGTGACTGAAAACACACTCATCTGACATGAAACACAATTTTGAACTTAATTTGGGTATTTGGGCAGATACGAACCTGAAATTTTCACTGTAGTCAGTAAATTGAACCTGAAAACCAGGGCCGTACTGAAAAATTTTTAGAAAAAATCCTGGTTTTAGTTAAACTGAGATAACCGAACAGAAAGTGACTGAAAACACACTCATCTGACATGAAACACAATTTTTAACTTAATTTGGGTATTTGGGCAGGTACGACCCTGAAATTTTCACTGTAGTCAGTAAATTGAACCTGAAAACCAGGGCCGTACTGGAAATTTTTTAGAAAAATTCTGGTTTTGGTTAAACTGAGATAACCAAACAGAAAGTGACTGAAAACACATTCATCTGACATGAAACACAATTTTTAACTTAATTTGGGTATTTGGGCAGATACGAGCCTGAAATTTTCACTGTAGTCAGTAAATTGAACCTGAAAACCAGGGCCGTACTGGAAATTTTTTAGAAAAATCCTGGTTTTGGTTAAACTGAGATAACCGAACAGAAAGTGACTGAAAACACACTCATCTGACATGAAACACAATTTTTAACTTAATTTGGGTATTTGGGCAGATACGAGCCTGAAATTTTCACTGTAGTCAGTAAATTGAACCTGAAAACCAGGGCCGTACTGGAAATTTTTTAGAAAAATCCTGGTTTTGGTTAAACTGAGATAACCGAACAGAAAGTGACTGAAAACACACTCATCTGACATGAAACACAATTTTGAACTTAATTTGGGTATTTGGGCAGATACGAACCTGAAATTTTCACTGTAGTCAGTAAATTGAACCTGAAAACCAGGACCGTACTGGAAAATTTTTAGAAAAAATCCTGTTTTTTTCTTAAAGTGGGATAACCAAACAGAAAGTGACTGAAAACACACTCATCTGACATGAAACACAATTTTTAACTTAATTTGGGTATTTGGGCAGATACGAACCTGAAATTTTCACTGTAGTCAGTAAATTGAACCTGAAAACCAGGGCCGTACTGAAAAATTTTTAGAAAAAATCCTGGTTTTAGTTAAACTGAGATAACCGAACAGAAAGTGACTGAAAACACATTCATCTGACATGAAACACAATTTTTAACTTAATTTGGGTATTTGGGCAGGTACGAACCTGAAATTATCACTGTAGTCAGTAAATTGAACCTGAAAACCAGGGCCGTACTGAACAATTTTTAGAAAAAATCCTGGTTTTAGTTAAACTGAGATAACCGAACAGAAAGTGACTGAAAACACACTCATCTGACATGAAACACAATTTTCAACTTAATTTGGGTATTTGGGCAAGTACGAACCTGAAATTATCACTGTAGTCAGTAAATTGAACCTGAAAACCAGGGCCGTACTGAACAATTTTTAGAAAAAATCCTGGTTTTAGTTAAACTGAGATAACCGAACAGAAAGTGACTGAAAACACACTCATCTGACATGAAACACAATTTTGAACTTAATTTGGGTATTTGGGCAGATACGAACCTGAAATTTTCACTGTAGTCAGTAAATTGAACCTGAAAACCAGGGCCGTACTGGAAATTTTTTAGAAAAATCCTGGTTTGGGTTAAACTGAGATAACCGAACAGAAAGTGACTGAAAACACACTCATCTGACATGAAACACAATTTTGAACTTAATTTGGGTATTTGGGCAGATACGAACCTGAAATTTTCACTGTAGTCAGTAAATTGAACCTGAAAACCAGGGCCGTACTGGAAATTTTTTAGAAAAATCCTGGTTTGGGTTAAACTGAGATAACCGAACAGAAAGTGACTGAAAACACACTCATCTGACATGAAACACAATTTTGAACTTAATTTGGGTATTTGGGCAGATACGAACCTGAAATTTTCACTGTAGTCAGTAAATTGAACCTGAAAACCAGGGCCGTACTGGAAATTTTTTAGAAAAATCCTGGTTTGGGTTAAACTGAGATAACCGAACAGAAAGTGACTGAAAACACACTCATCTGACATGAAACACAATTTTGAACTTAATTTGGGTATTTGGGCAGATACGAACCTGAAATTTTCACTGTAGTCAGTAAATTGAACCTGAAAACCAGGGCCGTACTGGAAATTTTTTAGAAAAATCCTGGTTTGGGTTAAACTGAGATAACCGAACAGAAAGTGACTGAAAACACACTCATCTGACATGAAACACAATTTTGAACTTAATTTGGGTATTTGGGCAGATACGAACCTGAAATTTTCACTGTAGTCAGTAAATTGAACCTGAAAACCAGGGCCGTACTGGAAATTTTTTAGAAAAATCCTGGTTTTGGTTAAACTGAGATAACCGAACAGAAAGTGACTGAAAACACACTCATCTGACATGAAACACAATTTTGAACTTAATTTGGGTATTTGGGCAGATACTGACCTGAAATTTTCACTGTAGACAGTAAATTGAACCTGAAAACCAGGGCCGTACTGGAAATTTTTTAGAAAAATCCTGGTTTGGGTTAAACTGAGATACCCGAACAGAAAGTGACTGAAAACACACTCATCTGACATGAAACACAATTTTGAACTTAATTTGGGTATTTGGGCAGATACGAACCTGAAATTTTCACTGTAGTCAGTAAATTGAACCTGAAAACCAGGGCCGTACTGAAAAATTTTTAGAAAAAATCCTGGTTTTAGTTAAACTGAGATAACCGAACAGAAAGTGACTGAAAACACATTCATCTGACATGAAACACAATTTTTAACTTAATTTGGGTATTTGGGCAGGTACGAACCTGAAATTTTCACTGTAGTCAGTAAATTGAACCTGAAAACCAGGGCCGTACTGGAAATTTTTTAGAAAAATTCTGGTTTTGGTTAAACTGAGATAACCAAACAGAAAGTGACTGAAAACACATTCATCTGACATGAAACACAATTTTTAACTTAATTTGGGTATTTGGGCAGATACGAGCCTGAAATTTTCACTGTAGTCAGTAAATTGAACCTGAAAACCAGGGCCGTACTGGAAATTTTTTAGAAAAATCCTGGTTTTAGTTAAACTGAGATAACCGAACAGAAAGTGACTGAAAACACATTCATCTGACATGAAACACAATTTTTAACTTAATTTGGGTATTTGGGCAGGTACGAACCTGAAATTTTCACTGTAGTCAGTAAATTGAACCTGAAAACCAGGGCCGTACTGGAAATTTTTTAGAAAAATCCTGGTTTTGGTTAAACTGAGATAACCGAACAGAAAGTGACTGAAAACACACTCATCTGACATGAAACACAATTTTTAACTTAATTTGGGTATTTGGGCAGATACGAACCTGAAATTTTCACTGTAGTCAGTAAATTGAACCTGAAAACCAGGGCCGTACTGAAAAATTTTTAGAAAAAATCCTGGTTTTAGTTAAACTGAGATAACCGAACAGAAAGTGACTGAAAACACATTCATCTGACATGAAACACAATTTTTAACTTAATTTGGGTATTTGGGCAGGTACGAACCTGAAATTATCACTGTAGTCAGTAAATTGAACCTGAAAACCAGGGCCGTACTGAACAATTTTTAGAAAAAATCCTGGTTTTAGTTAAACTGAGATAACCGAACAGAAAGTGACTGAAAACACACTCATCTGACATGAAACACAATTTTCAACTTAATTTGGGTATTTGGGCAAGTACGAACCTGAAATTATCACTGTAGTCAGTAAATTGAACCTGAAAACCAGGGCCGTACTGAACAATTTTTAGAAAAAATCCTGGTTTTAGTTAAACTGAGATAACCGAACAGAAAGTGACTGAAAACACACTCATCTGACATGAAACACAATTTTGAACTTAATTTGGGTATTTGGGCAGATACGAACCTGAAATTTTCACTGTAGTCAGTAAATTGAACCTGAAAACCAGGGCCGCACTGAAAAATTTTTAGAAAAAATCCTGGTTTTAGTTAAACTGAGATAACCGAACAGAAAGTGACTGAAAACACATTCATCTGACATGAAACACAATTTTTAACTTAATTTGGGTATTTGGGCAGGTACGAACCTGAAATTATCACTGTAGTCAGTAAATTGAACCTGAAAACCAGGGCCGTACTGAACAATTTTTAGAAAAAATCCTGGTTTTAGTTAAACTGAGATAACCGAACAGAAAGTGACTGAAAACACACTCATCTGACATGAAACACAATTTTCAACTTAATTTGGGTATTTGGGCAAGTACGAACCTGAAATTATCACTGTAGTCAGTAAATTGAACCTGAAAACCAGGGCCGTACTGAACAATTTTTAGAAAAAATCCTGGTTTTGATTAAAGTGGGATAACCAAACAGAAAGTGACTGAAAACACACTCATCTGACATTAAACACAATTTTGAACTTAATTTGGGTATTTGGGCAGGTACCAACCTGAAATTATCACTGTAGTCAGTAAATTGAACCTGAAAACCAGGGCCGTACTGAAAAATTTTTAGAAAAAATTCTGGTTTTGGTTAAAGTGAGATAACCAAACAGAAAGTGACTGAAAACACACTCATCTGACATTAAACACAATTTTGAACTTAATTTGGGTATTTGGGCAGGTACAAACCTGAAATTTTCACTGTAGTCAGTAAATTGAACCTGAAAACAAGGGCCGTACTGGAAATTTTTTAGAAAAATCCTGGTTTGGGTTAAACTGAGATAACCGAACAGAAAGTGACTGAAAACACACTCATCTGACATGAAACACAATTTTGAACTTAATTTGGGTATTTGGGCAGGTACCAACCTGAAATTATCACTGTAGTCAGTAAATTGAACATGAAACCCAGGGCCGTACTGGAAATTTTTTAGAAAAAATCCTGGTTTTGGTTAAAGTGGGATAACCAAGCAGAAAGTAACTGAAAACACACTCATCTGACATGAAACACAATTTTGAACTTAATTTGGGTATTTGGGCAGATACGAACCTGAAATTTTCACTGTAGTCAGTAAATTGAACCTGAAAACCAGGGCCGTACTGGAAATTTTTTAGAAAAATCCTGGTTTGGGTTAAACTGAGATAACCGAACAGAAAGTGACTGAAAACACACTCATCTGACATGAAACACAATTTTGAACTTAATTTGGGTATTTGGGCAGATACGAACCTGAAATTTTCACTGTAGTCAGTAAATTGAACCTGAAAACCAGGGCCGTACTGAAAAATTTTTAGAAAAAATCCTGGTTTTAGTTAAACTGAGATAACCGAACAGAAAGTGACTGAAAACACACTCATCTGACATGAAACACAATTTTTAACTTAATTTGGGTATTTGGGCAGGTACGAACCTGAAATTTTCACTGTAGTCAGTAAATTGAACCTGAAAACCAGGGCCGTACTGGAAATTTTTTAGAAAAATTCTGGTTTTGGTTAAACTGAGATAACCAAACAGAAAGTGACTGAAAACACATTCATCTGACATGAAACACAATTTTTAACTTAATTTGGGTATTTGGGCAGATACGAGCCTGAAATTTTCACTGTAGTCAGTAAATTGAACCTGAAAACCAGGGCCGTACTGGAAATTTTTTAGAAAAATCCTGGTTTTGGTTAAACTGAGATAACCGAACAGAAAGTGACTGAAAACACACTCATCTGACATGAAACACAATTTTTAACTTAATTTGGGTATTTGGGCAGATACGAGCCTGAAATTTTCACTGTAGTCAGTAAATTGAACCTGAAAACCAGGGCCGTACTGGAAATTTTTTAGAAAAATCCTGGTTTTGGTTAAACTGAGATAACCGAACAGAAAGTGACTGAAAACACACTCATCTGACATGAAACACAATTTTGAACTTAATTTGGGTATTTGGGCAGATACGAACCTGAAATTTTCACTGTAGTCAGTAAATTGAACCTGAAAACCAGGACCGTACTGGAAAATTTTTAGAAAAAATCCTGTTTTTTTCTTAAAGTGGGATAACCAAACAGAAAGTGACTGAAAACACACTCATCTGACATGAAACACAATTTTTAACTTAATTTGGGTATTTGGGCAGATACGAACCTGAAATTTTCACTGTAGTCAGTAAATTGAACCTGAAAACCAGGGCCGTACTGAAAAATTTTTAGAAAAAATCCTGGTTTTAGTTAAACTGAGATAACCGAACAGAAAGTGACTGAAAACACATTCATCTGACATGAAACACAATTTTTAACTTAATTTGGGTATTTGGGCAGGTACGAACCTGAAATTATCACTGTAGTCAGTAAATTGAACCTGAAAACCAGGGCCGTACTGAACAATTTTTAGAAAAAATCCTGGTTTTAGTTAAACTGAGATAACCGAACAGAAAGTGACTGAAAACACACTCATCTGACATGAAACACAATTTTGAACTTAATTTGGGTATTTGGGCAGATACTGACCTGAAATTTTCACTGTAGACAGTAAATTGAACCTGAAAACCAGGGCCGTACTGGAAATTTTTTAGAAAAATCCTGGTTTGGGTTAAACTGAGATAACCGAACAGAAAGTGACTGAAAACACACTCATCTGACATGAAACACAATTTTGAACTTAATTTGGGTATTTGGGCAGATACTGACCTGAAATTTTCACTGTAGACAGTGAATTGAACCTGAAAACCAGGGCCGTACTGGAAATTTTTTAGAAAAATCCTGGTTTGGGTTAAACTGAGATAACCGAACAGAAAGTGACTGAAAACACACTCATCTGACATGAAACACAATTTTTAACTTAATTTGGGTATTTGGGCAGATACGAACCTGAAATTTTCACTGTAGTCAGTAAATTGAACCTGAAAACCAGGGCCGTACTGAAAAATTTTTAGAAAAAATCCTGGTTTTAGTTAAACTGAGATAACCGAACAGAAAGTGACTGAAAACACATTCATCTGACATGAAACACAATTTTTAACTTAATTTGGGTATTTGGGCAGGTACGAACCTGAAATTTTCACTGTAGTCAGTAAATTGAACCTGAAAACCAGGGCCGTACTGGAAATTTTTTAGAAAAATTCTGGTTTTGGTTAAACTGAGATAACCAAACAGAAAGTGACTGAAAACACACTCATCTGACATTAAACACAATTTTGAACTTAATTTGGGTATTTGGGCAGGTACGAACCTGAAATTTTCACTGTAGTCAGTAAATTGAACCTGAAAACAAGGGCCGTACTGGAAATTTTTTTAGAAAAATCCTGGTTTTGGTTAAAGTGGGATAACCAAACAGAAAGTGACTGAAAACACACTCATCTGACATGAAACACAATTTTGAACTTAATTTGGGTATTTGGGCAGGTACGAACCTGAAATTTTCACTGGAGTCAGTAACTTGAACCATATATAATTAACTAAAATAAATTTAAAAAAAAAAATTTAAAAAAATAATAAAAAAAATAAATAAAAAAATAATTAACTAAAAAATAAAAAAATAATGATAATTTTTAAATTTATTACATTAATTTTTTAAATTAATTTATATTTTCAGAAAAGTGTTTCAAAGGATGCAACCATCTACAAAAGGCTGTCTTGGAATAATTGTACGACCCAAAATCAGAAGAATACCATAGAGGACCAGACCTAGCATACAATAATAAATTTCCTATTGTCTTTTATAATTATTGAAAAAAATTAATCAATTAATTAATACAATTAATTGTTAATTTAATTTAAATGGAATGAGAAAACAAAAATTATGAACTTCCATTAAGAATCAAAATAACAAACTTCAAAAAAAAAAGCTTTAAATTGTGCTTGCTTTCTCAGATGAATGCTTTTACTGTATTGTGATTTTTTTTTAAAATGATACAGGGTGCAGCAAAAGTCAGTGCTCACTAAACATAAGCAAATATCTCCCTTCTGAGGCCCTTTAGGACAAAATGTCTCTTTTAGGTTTTCGTAGAGAATTAAATTCCCTACAATTTATGTTCTTTAACGTTTCCCTGAATTTTGCCACGTGACCGAGTTACGGGGGTTTAAAGTTCCGTAAGTAAACATTCAGGAAGTTTGCTCTCACTAAACATTCTGATGCAAATATCTCCTTTCTAAGTCACTTAAGGACAAAATGTCTTTCTGAGATTTTCGTAGAGAATTAAATTCCCTACAATTTTTGTTCTTTAACATTTCCCTGAATTTTGTCATGTGACCGAGTTACGTGGGGTTGAAGTTCCGTAAGTAAACATTCAGAAAGTTTGCGCTCACTAAACATTCTGAAGCGAATATCACCTTTCTGAGTCACTTAAAGACAAAATGTTTTTCTGAGACTTTCGTAGAGAATTAAATTCCCTACATTTTTTGTTCTTTAACGTTTCCCTGAATTTTGTCATGTGACCGAGCTACGGGGGATTGAAGTTAATTAGACATTCAGACACTGTGCTCACTAAACCTTCTAAAGCAAATATCTGCCTTCTGAGGCCCTTAAGAACAAAATGTGTCTCTTAGATTTTGGTAGAGAATTATTTTTCTTTAGACTTTTGCTGAATTCTGTCCAAGGAAAAAAATACAGATCAAAATTGATTTTCAGAGAGTCACACCAATCTGACTTTTGTCTCCCCCATTCGGGAATACAATCCACTGTTTTTAGTTTAGAGAATGTTTACCAATAGTCTACTGTTTTTATATTGGTTTGTATTTATATTGGTAACATCACGCAAATTGAATTTACGAAAAAAAATATTTTTTTTGTATCATTTTTTTTATTTTTTTTTCTTTTTCAATTCTGACCCTATCACAGAAAAATTAGCCGAAAAACAACATTTTGTGGTTCAATGGAATCAATAATTGAAAATACCATAAATTCGGCAGCAACTTCTAGAATTGCCTTTATTTTTTTGTTTATTAATAAATAATTTTTTACTTTTTTTTATTATTTTTTTATTATAAATATAACTTCCGTCATCGGCCTGATACATTAAAAGAGCGCCTAAAAATGATTAAATATAGATTTTGTATCACAATGATTATATAGAAAAGAAAATAAAAAAAAACAAAAAAAATACTATTAATTATTATTTTTTATTTATTTTTACTTTTATTACTTGTATATAATTATTTAAAAAGTTTAATTTCGTTTGCTGGAGTAAAAATCTAAATTATTTAGTGTAATAACTGAAATAAACACGAAATTGTAGTAAAAAAACTGACTAAACTGTGTTTTTTTTACCTTTTACAGCTTTTTTTGAAGTATGGCAACATTGCAAAAAATACGTCACATATGTGCTTCAAATAAAGCAGAGGTTTTTGAAAAATAAAATAAAATTCTTGACAATTTGGTGAATAATTGATTTATCAGGAGTAATTTAATATTACTTTGTTGCGTTTCTGCTCTGCTAATACAATTCTCAATTTTTCTTTACAATTTTTGCAGAAAATCGAATTTTGACTCAGGAGAGCAAAAATGACAGGAAATAATTTTTTACTTGCTCCTAATATTTGGTTCCTTCGCCAATTGTCAAGAAAACGAAAATTACCTTCTGCAAATTTCTGTGCTCCTGATAGAAAATTAAATTCTTGACAATTTTTGTAGAAAATCGAATTTTGACTCAGGAGAGCAAAAATAAGAGAAAATAATTTTTTAGATGCTTCTAATAGTAGGTTCCTTCGCCAATTGTCAAGAAAACTTAAATTACCTCCTGCACTTTCTGTGCTCCTGATAGAAAATTAAATTCTTGACAATTTTTGTAGAAAATCGAATTTTGAATCAGGAGAGCAAAAATGACAGGAAATACAGTTTTAGCTCCTCCTAATATTAGGTTTCTTCGCCAATTGTCAAGAAAACTTAAACTACCTTCTGCACTTTTGGTGCTCCCGATAGAAAATTATATTTTTTGACAATTTGGTGGATGAACAGAACAAGTGTCAAAATAGTGACATATGTCAATTTTGACATCAGATTCTGGCAACTCGATTATACTTACCTTTCTTTCCTTTAAAAATAAAAATAAAAATCAATTTAATTTTGTATTTACTATTTATTTAATTGATTACAATTTAAATTGTTTTAACAATTTTTTTTTTAAATTGTTATTTGGGAACAAAATGTCCTCCATATCTGCGACTTCGTTTGGCTTTTTCTATATCAACTTCTGGATATTCCTTCCTTAAAGCTTCCATATTCATGTTCGGGAATCGATTAAGCAGCCCGATCACGTGATTAAAGTCTCTCCTACAAATTGGACTTTTTAGTGTTTTTTTCCATAAAAAATGTAAATTAAAAAAAAAACGAAACAGCAGGTTTTGATGCGGTTTGGACTGTCATTGAGCTTGATTCGTTCGCTTTCGGCTGATGGGAAAAACTTTAACTTTATTGAACTCTAACTGGACTATACAGGATTTAATGTTTTTTTTTTTTTTTT
The DNA here is from genome assembly GCF_016097725.1 of Ips typographus. Classification (NCBI taxonomy): domain Eukaryota; kingdom Metazoa; phylum Arthropoda; class Insecta; order Coleoptera; family Curculionidae; genus Ips; species Ips typographus. The sequence goes on along the minus strand of NC_138430.1, from coordinate 1,363,123 downwards.
AGTTCGGTTCAGTGGTTCGTTAGGAACATTTTTGCTCTCGTTCAGTTTTTTTGTAACTTTAACCGTTTTCGTGATTTTTGCCAAAAACTGCTTTAACGCACTTTAAACCAAAAAGTAGTTCGAAACTTGCACACCCTGTATCTCGGTTATTTTTTGGACTACAGAGTGGTTCAACAACTCAAAATAACCGTCTTGAGCTGCTCTTTCCAATGGTGTTGAGTACAAAATTCTACCTTAAAAATTGAATACAGGGTAACCAAAAATAGTCACCCACTAACAATTTTGTGTCCACCCTGTATACTAGCAATTGAATTGAAGTTCGTGTGTTAATTCAAAATTCTATTTGACGCTTGAAAATAGTCACGTGACCTTTTGTAAGTGAATTTGACAGTTGACAACGATCACATGACTCTCGGAACAAGATTTTTGGCTTTAAATATGGTCACGTGACTGTAAGAATACTGTTTTAAATTAAGAAGAGTCATGTGACCTTTGTAGGTAAATTTGATAGTTGAAAACAATCACATGACTCTCCGAACATAAAAAAAATAATAATAATAATAATAAAACAAAAAAATAAATAAATAAATAAAAAATAAATAAAAAAGAAAAATTATAAAAATAATAAATTAAAAAATTTAAAAAAATAAAAAAATTAATAAAAATAAATAAAAAAAATAAAAAAAAATTATTAAAAAAAATAAAAAAAAGAAAAAAAATAAATAAAAAAAATTAAAAAAAATTATTAAAAAAAAATAAAAAAAATAAAAATAAAATAAAATAAAATCGTAAAAAAATGTATGTCATATGGGGTACGCCAAAAGACGAATATTAAACAAACACTAAAGAAAAATAATAATTATCTTACCTTTGTTTTCTCTTTTTTGTCATATAAAGCTTCTCTCTATACTTCAACAGAAACGCTTCAACGTCTGGATCATGTTTATAAGAATAATGATTTAACTGCCACTCTTTATTTAAGTGTTTCGGTATAATGTGCTCGGTCATTCTGAAAAAAATATATTTAACATAAAAAATGTTTGTAGATAATCGATTAATCGTAATTATGTTATAATCGCGAGCAAACAACGGTGTGTCCCTTTTGAAAATTCACGTTGTAAAGCTCGACTTTGACGCCCTCTAGCAGTCAAACTATCACACCAATGACCTTTTTTGAATATACCGTAGAAAAGCCTTTGGCCTGGACTATATTTTGTCTTCAGTGACCTTTTGTTGTAACTGTTAAAATAACCGAGTTATTTTAAGTTAAAGCAAAAGTGGTTAAATGACTTTAAAGGTTTGTGAAGCTTGACTTTGACGCCCTCTAGCTGTCAAACTATCACACCAATGACCTTTTCTAAACATACCGTAGAAAAGCCTTTGGTCTGGACTATATTTTGTCTTCAGTGACCTTTTGTTGTAACTGTTAAAATAACCGAGTTATTGTAAGTTAAAGCAAAAGTGGTTAAATGACTTTAAAGTTTGTGAAGCTTGACTTTGACGCCCTCTAGCGGCTAACTATCACACCAATGACCTTTTTTGAACTACCGTAAAAAAGTCTTTGGCCTGGACTATAAAAAAAAAATAAAAATAAAAATAAATAAAAAAGAAAAAAAATATAAAAAAATAAAATAAAAATTAAAAAAAAATAAAAATAAAAATAATAAAAAAAATAAAAAAAAATAAATAAAAAAGAAAAAAAAATAAAAAATAAAAAAAAAATAAAAAAAAAATAAATAAATAAATTTAAAAAAAATATATGTAAATAAACAAATGGTCCAGAATACTAATATTACTTTACCTGTAACGCTGATTCAAACCAAAAGCATTTTTCGTGAATTTTGTTGGTCTTTCGCCAGTTTCTCCAGTCTCCAATTCAAAATAAGCGCGGTTACGCTCTTTTATTACTTCTTCCAGGTTTTCCATCGATTCCTCCACTTTATCCAGTCGTTCAGGACTTGGAAATAGTCGAATTTCTTCTGCGGCAGCCTGTTCCATCGTAAGTAACATGTTTCGTTCTTTTAACAGAACATACCTACCAATCAAACGTCACGTGATAATAAATAAATAAATAAATAGTGGTTTATTTAGCAAAAGCCACTTAAAAAATATAAATTACAATAATACACAATTTTACAGTAAATTGAAGATAAAAATAAAAATAAAAAAAAAAACAAAAATTTTTTTTATTTTTTTTTTATGTTTTTTTATAACAATTATTCTATTTTTAAGCAAAAATCATTTTTGTTAAAAAATATATTTTTTTTAAAAAAAAATTTACAGAAAAGTTTGTTGCCAACCACAGTTGGTGAAACGCAGCCTTGACCTTGATTTTTTTGGTATAAGATAGCCTAGACCTCCACAGTTCTTGTGATATTTTTTTCAAAATTTTCCCTCCAGTAGTTTCGGAGATATTTAAACAATATGGCAGCCTTAGCCACGTGAGCACTTAATTACTCAACCAAACATTCAAAATGGCGCCAAACTGTCAGTTTCAAGGTTACGACCTTGATTTTTTGGTTCAAGGTAACCATGACCTTGAAGATTATTGGTGAGTTTGTTCAAATTTTTTTGCTATTTCAGTTTGGGAGAAATTTAATCAAAATGGCGGTTGTTTTTTAACAAGACAAAGTTAGTAGGCAACGTAGCTTTTGACAGGCTGTCAAATCCGCCATTTTGAAGCTACGACCTTGATTTTTTTGGATAAGATAGCCTAGACCTCCACAGTTCTTGTAATATTTTTTTCAAAATTTTCCCTCCAGTAGTTTCAGAGATATTTAAACAATATGGCAGCCTTAGCCACGTGAGCACTTAGTTACTCAACCAAACATTCAAAATGGCGCCAAACTGTCAGTTTCAAGGTTACGACCTTGATTTTTTGGTTCAAGGTAACCATGACCTTGAAGATTATTGGTGAGTTTGTTCAAATTTTTTTGCTATTTCAGTTTGGGAGAAATTTAATCAAAATGGCGGTTGTTTTTTAACAAGACAAAGTTAGTAGGCAACGTAGCTTTTGACAGGCTGTCAAATCCGCCATTTTGAAGCTACGACCTTGATTTTTTTGATGTAAGATAGCCTAGACCTCCACAGTTCTTGTGATATTTTTTTTTAAATTTTCCCTCCAGTAGTTTCGGAGATATTAAAACAAAATGGCGGCTTCAGCCACGTTGCCAAACCAAACATTCAAAGTATACCTACCACAGTTTGTGCAAATCTGAATTCGACTTCAGTCTCATTTCTTCTTTTCTCCAAGATCGGCCAGACTTAACCTCAATTTCACCCCAGTTCTTTTTGTCATCAAAGAATTCCATCAAACTCCTATTAGGACCGGACATGCTGAAAAACCTAAAAAATTGTTAATATAAATTCATCAGCTTTGATGCCCTCTAGCGGCCCAACCATTAAATCAACAAACCAGTGTTGCCGTATCGTTGGAAAGCCCATTTCATTAGCTATCCAATGATGTATAAAAATCTATACAGAGTGTACAAAATTGATGAGTTTTTTATAGTTGAGTAAAATACTGTACCAAAAAAGTGATAGAAATATTGGTCAACTTTGACTCCCTCTATCGGTCAAACCGTCAAACCAATTAAACAAAGGTGTCATATTTTTAGAAAGCCCATTTCATTAGCTATCCATTGATGTGAAAAAGTGTACACTACTGTACACGAAGTGTACAAAGTTCCAGGAATGAGAATGATAGAGCAGACTAAGGGCTTTCAGAAAATACCATTACAGGAGTGGATTGGTTGCACGGTAAGGCCGCTAGAGGGCGTTGAAAATTCAGTTGCAAATATCTCCAAAACTGGATTAGTTGGAGGGATGAAATTTGTAGGGTGGTTAGAGGGTTAAAAAGGGCAAAAAAATGTGTATTCTTGACATTTTGGCTTAAATCGCTTAATTTAGCCGCAAAACGGCAAAAACCTAAACAACCTCCCTCTAACCCATTTTGCCCCTAGTGCACCCGACTGTCCAACCCTTAATAACTCCCTTATTTGGCAATTTAGGGTAAAAGTCCCAGGAATGAGAAAGATAGAGCAGACTAAGGGCTTTCAGAAAATACCATTAAAAGAGTGGATTGGTTGCACGGTAAGGCCGCTAGAGGGCGTTGAAAACTCAATTGCAAATATCTCCAAAAATTGAGCACAAATCCAAAAAATTGGTTTTTCCCAAAATATCTCCAAAACCACTGACATTTCTGAAATATCATTTTATTAATGTTTATGCAACTTTTTCCGAACCGTACAGTTTAAAACTATCACAATTTCCCCGGTTTGCACCCATTGCTATTTCAAGCCCGGCTTAGACTGTGACAATACACAGGTAAAAAAAGGCACAGTCTGAGCCACGCTCAATTTAAAAAGTTCCAGGGGCCTAATTCTTGAAAGTAGGGAACAGAATTTTCGAAGAAAGTGTTGATAGAATGTGACAGAAGAAGCTGAAACCTAGCGGGTTCTGGTCACATTCTTTTGGTAATTCCCTTCCCGCCTTGCAAGAAATGCACCATGACTGTAAATTCTAATATTATGCAACACTTTTACCTGATAAAGCCTGGAAATTGTTTCAATCCCATCCTTTTTGTAGCATCACTAACAAGAACACTATTAAACAGTTTAAAGGCAGTGAACAAGCCATTTGCTCGGGAAAAGCTCATTTTCTCTCTATAACCTAAAATTCCGGTTTACCTAACTCGGAAAAACTAATTTTCCTAATTATACCATAAGAAATTAGGCACTTTCATCCTAATTTATCCAGAAGAAAGTAAAAATTTTACTTTATTTAGCACTCTTGCAACTTCAGGTTAAGTTTAAAACTTAGGTTAGGATTTTGACAAATGACAAATTGACAAATGACAATTGAATTTAGAGATTTTGTGACTTATCATATATTGGTTGGGGAAAAGTATCGATCGATATTAAGTCGCGAATTGACATTCAAACCGATACGATGAGCCCTTGTTTCGTTTTAATGTCTTGTTATTTATATTTCCTAATATATTCCTAATACGTAATTGATTGGTAACAATAAAAATCATCTTTTTCGTATTAAACTGTCTGTATTTTTGTTCACTTATTCCATTCCATGTAGAGACACAACAGTCACGTGACCTTTAAGCGTCCATTTGAACAGAATCACGTGACCTTTGTAGGGGAATTTAAGAGTTGAAAACATTGTTTTACATACTAGTTTTTGGGTGACTATTTTTTTGTCACCCTGTAGTGAGTTTTTAAGATAGAATTTTTTACTCAACACCATTGGAAAGAGCAGCTCAAGACGGTTATTTTGAGTGGTTGAATCACTTTGTAGTACAAACAGTAACCGAGATACAGGGTGTGCAAGTTTCGAACTACTTTTTGGTATAAAGTGCGTTAAATCAGTTTTTGGCCAAAATCTCGAAAACGGTTAAAGTTACAAAAAAACTGAACGAGAGCAATGGTCACGTGGCTACAACTATTTTATGTTTAAGCAGAGTCACGTGACTTTCAAAATACCATTCGACCTTTGACGTTTGAAGATAGTGTACACGTGACTTTTGTAACTGAATTTTATAATTAAAAACAGTCACGTGGCCACGTTTTAGGCCTTCTTTTAATCGTAGAAAATGGAAAATTGACTTTAAGAATGCTATTTACAACTTAAAAACACTCACGTGACCTTTGTAATAAATTTGACAGTTGAAAACAATCACCTGATCTTCAGAAAATCCTTTCTATCGTAAAAATGTTCACGTGACTTAAAGCAGGATACTTGAAGTAGACTCACATGGTCTTCAAGACTGCATTAAAGGCGTGAAAACAGTCACGTGACCGTCAAAATGCAGTGTAAACTTTGAAAAATTGATAAATTCAATTTTGACAGTTCTAACAACTTAAATTGCAAAATACACGTCACGTGACTTTGATAATTCAATTTTTGAGCTTGCAACACTGTAAAGGCCAGTTGACATTGTCAAAAACAGTCACGTGACATTCAAAATGCAGTGTAAACTTTGGAAAATTGATAAATTACATTTAGACCGTTGTAAACACATAAATTGCAAAATTCACGTAAAAAAATTGAAATTGAAAAAAAATAAATTAAAAATTCACCTTAATTTGAACAAAACGTGCTAGCGATACTGCATTACTGTGGAACGTCCCTACAATGGCCACATTTGACGTTTGCCAGTTTACAGCGACTGTCATCAGTCAAAATGTCATTCATTCTTGTCAGTCCTTCACCATTCACTCGAAAGTGAATAGTGAATACTAGGCGCAGAGGGCAAGGTCCAAAAGCCTTAATTCTAGAATATACGCCAGCCATAGCCATACTTATCAAATTTTGCCGGCTACCGGAAAGGAAAATTCCATTTTGTGATAAAATAAGGTAATTTAATTGAAAAAGCCCTTTAATTTGAACAATATTCGGTTTGTATCCAGTTAGAATTGTAGTGCAAACTTTCTGTTTAAATTTAAAATGAAAAGTCCTGTGGGATAACCTCGGCCATGTGGCTTTTCAATTTTTTTCGGGAAATCTTGTCTGTAGGCCATTAAATTATAATGCATGACTAAAAGGAACCTTTTGCCGCTAATATTTATTAGATTTTGATTGATTAGAATAGGAAAATGTGAAAAAATTTGTTTCCTCCAGGTAACCTCAAAAAATCAAGTGGCTTTAGGTTGGTTTTTTGTTTTTTTTCTTGTTGCCCTGTCACTTTGACGTTTACAGTATTTTGCTAGTCAACTTGGTGCTAAATTGCATTTTTATTTGTAGAAAATGTATCGAGTACCAAACACAATGCGTTCCCTGGCTCTCCGCAAGGCCTACCAGGGCAGTCAGCTACAGAGATGGTATGCCAAAGATGTTAGGTTCGGTCCTGAAGTGAGGGCTTTGATGCTTCAAGGGGTGGACATTTTAGCGGATGCTGTGGCTGTTACAATGGGGCCAAAGGTGAGCTTACATGATATTTATACTGATATTAGAACCTCTTACTTTCTTCTGGTTTGGTAATGGAAATGCTATTTGTTATGTACATTCTGAAGCCTAGCATTTGGCTGGAAATGTTTTTTGTGTGGTAAAACACTGAGTAAAATTTTGTACACTAATTCCTTGTAATGCCCAGTAATACCCAATAATTCTCAATAACTAACCTAACCTATCGCTACCCACTAATTTTCTGAATTACCTACCACAATTTATTTTGGTGTACGTACACATTCTCCTGGTATTATGAGGCACTTTCTCATTATTATAAAGCATTTTGAGGTATTATGAGGCATTTGAGAGTAATTTGAGGCATTATCTGGAAATTTCAAAATGTTTTGTGGTAGTTTCATTGCAATTTTGTGCAAAATAATAGTTTACCAATTTTTCAATGTTTAAACTGGCATTTACAGTGTTGCAAGCTCTAAAATTGCATAATCAAAGTCACGTGACGTGTATTTTGCAATTTTCAGTTGTTAGAACTGTCTAAATTTAATTTATCAATTTTCGAAAGTTTAAACTGCATTTTGAAGGTCACGTGACTGTTTTTGACAGTGTCAACTGGCATTTACAGTGTTGCATGCTTAAAAATTGAATTATCAAAGTCACGTGACGTGTATTTTGCAATTTAAGTCTTTAGAACTGTCTAAATTTAATTTATCAATTTTTCAAAGTTTACACTGCATTTTGAAGGTCACGTGACTGTTTTTGACAGTGTCAACTGGCATTTACAGTGTTGCATGCTTAAAACTTGAATTATCAAAGTCACGTGACGTGTATTTTGCAATTTTAAGTTGTTCTGTCAAAATTCAATTTTTCAAAGTTTAAACTGCATTTTGAAGGTCACGTGACTGTTTTTGACAGTGTCAACTGGCATTTACAGTGTTGCAAGCTTAAAAATTGAATTATTAAAGTCACCTGACGTGTATTTTGCAATTTTAAGTTGTTAGAACTGTCAAAATTCAATTTTTCAAAGTTTTCACTGCATTTTGAAGTTTGAAGGTCACGTGACTGTTTTTGACAGTGTCAACTGGCATTTACAGTGTTGCAAGCTCTAAAATTGCATAATCAAAGTCACGTGACGTGTATTTTGCAATTTTAAGTTGTTAGAACTGTCTAAATTTAATTTATCAATTTTCGAAAGTTTAAACTGCATTTTGAAGGTCACGTGACTGTTTTTGACAGTGTCAACTGGCATTTACAGTGTTGCATGCTTAAAAATTGAATTATCAAAGTCACGTGAGGTGTATTTTGCAATTTAAGTCTTTAGAACTGTCTAAATTTAATTTATCAATTTTTCAAAGTTTACACTGCATTTTGAAGGTCACGTGACTGTTTTTGACAATGTCAACTGGCATTTACAGTGTTGCATGCTTAAAACTTGAATTATCAAAGTCACGTGACGTGTATTTTGCAATTTTAAGTTGTTCTGTCAAAATTCAATTTTTCAAAGTTTAAACTGCATTTTGAAGGTCACGTGACTGTTTTTGACAGTGTCAACTGGCATTTACAGTGTTGCAAGCTTAAAAATTGAATTATTAAAGTCACCTGACGTGTATTTTGCAATTTTAAGTTGTTAGAACTGTCAAAATTCAATTTTTCAAAGTTTTCACTGCATTTTGAAGTTTGAAGGTCACGTGACTGTTTTTGACAGTGTCAACTGGCATTTACAGTGTTGCAAGCTCTAAAATTGCATAATCAAAGTCACGTGACGTGTATTTTGCAATTTTAAGTTGCTAGAACTGTCTAAATTTAATTTATCAATTTTCGAAAGTTTAAACTGCATTTTGAAGGTCACGTGACTGTTTTTGACAGTGTCAACTGGCATTTACAGTGTTGCATGCTTAAAAATTGAATTATCAAAGTCACGTGACGTGTATTTTGCAATTTAAGTCTTTAGAACTGTCTAAATTTAATTTATCAATTTTTCAAAGTTTACACTGCATTTTGAAGGTCACGTGACTGTTTTTGACAATGTCAACTGGCATTTACAGTGTTGCATGCTTAAAACTTGAATTATCAAAGTCACGTGACGTGTATTTTGCAATTTTAAGTTGTTCTGTCAAAATTCAATTTTTCAAAGTTTAAACTGCATTTTGAAGGTCACGTGACTGTTTTTGACAGTGTCAACTGGCATTTACAGTGTTGCATGCTTAAAAATTGAATTATCAAAGTCACGTGACGTGTATTTTGCAATTTAAGTTGTTAGAACTGTCAAAATTCAATTTTTCAAAGTTTAAACTGCATTTTGAAGGTCATGTGACTGTTTTTGACAGTGTCAACTGGCATTTACAGTGTTGCAAACTCTAAAATTGCATAATCAAAGTCACGTGACGTGTGTTTTGCAATTCTAAGTTGTTAGAACTGTCTAAATTTAATTTATCAATTTTCGAAAGTTTAAACTGCATTTTGAAGGTCACGTGACTGTTTTTGACAATGTCAACTGTCATTTACAGTGTTGCATGCTTAAAAATTCAATTATCAAAGTCACGTGACGTGTATTTTGCAATTTAAGTTGTTAGAACTGTCAAAATTCAATTTTTCAAAGTTTAAACTGCATTTTGAAGGTCACGTGACTGTTTTTGACAGTGTCAACTGGCATTTACAGTGTTGCAAACTCTAAAATTGCATAATCAAAGTCACGTGACGTGTGTTTTGCAATTTTAAGTTGTTAGAACTGTTTAAATTTAATTTATCAATTTTCGAAAGTTTAAACTGCATTTTGAAGGTCACGTGACTGTTTTTGTCAATGTCAACTGGCATTTACAGTGTTGCATGCTGAAAAATTGAATTATCAAAGTCACGTGACGTGTTTCTTGGAAGACATGCACTGTAACATCTGTTTACACCTCCATGGAGCCAATTTTGACGGTTGAGACGTTAAGGAACACTTTTAGACTGTTCTTACGTCACGTGACAGCTGTCATAACTGTCAAAGCTCGTTTACCAGTCACCTGAAAGAATAAAATGCCAAATTTTGCATAATAAATTAAAAATGAAAAAAATAAAAAATTGAAATATTATAATTCAATAATAATTGTTTTTGCAATAACTTCTAAACGGTTCGACCGATTTTACCAAATTTGGTATCGTCGAAAAGAGCACTCTATGGCGAGTAAGCGACCATTTTGTTTTGTGGTCTTATTTTTGATCACGTTTGGTTACAGGGTCGCAACGTAATCATCGAACAATCCTGGGGTTCGCCAAAAATCACGAAAGACGGCGTCACAGTGGCAAAAGGTGTCGAATTAAAGGACAAATTTCAAAATATCGGCGCTAGATTAGTACAAGACGTGGCCAATAATACGAACGAAGAAGCGGGCGATGGTACCACCACCGCCACAGTACTGGCCAGATCAATAGCCAAAGAAGGTTTCGACAATTTAGGTCGAGGTGCCAATCCGGTGGAAATCCGAAAGGGAATCATGATTGCCGTGGAAAAAATCACGGAAACCCTTAAAACCTTATCCAAACCGGTTACGACGCCGGAAGAAATCTGTCAGGTGGCGACAATTTCCGCCAACGGCGACACTTCGGTAGGCAATTTGATTGCCGATGCCATGAAGAAAGTGGGCAGAGAAGGAGTGATTACCGTCAAAGACGGGAAAACGTTGAAAGACGAGCTGGAAGTGATCGAAGGAATGAAATTCGATCGAGGCTACATCTCGCCGTACTTTGTCAACACTACCAAAGGCGCAAAAGTGGAATACCAGGATGCTTTGGTGTTGTTCAGCGAAAAGAAGATTTCTTCCGTGCAAAGTATTGTTCCTGCTTTGGAGTTGGCGAACGCGCAACGAAAACCTTTGATCATCATTGCCGAAGATATTGATGGGGAAGCTCTAACTACTTTGGTTGTAAATAGGTAAGTTTAAGTTTTTATATTACAATTTAGTGATGGGTAATACAGGGTGTTTTTAAATGATGCGTGTCTTGTAGAGGATGAAATTTGCTACAACTTTCTTTATTTACACTTTTTTTGTAACTTTTCAAATAACGGAGCTACGCTTAGTTGAAATCAAGTTAGTTCAGAAAAGGCAGTTTGGTGCAATCAGTCACTTTTTGGCTTGTAACTCCTTAAAGAGGCTCTTAAGGGCAAACATTCCTTAATAGAATCTTGTAGAGGATGAAATTTGCAACAATTTTCTGTATTTACACGTTTTTTGTAACTTTTCAAATAACGGAGCTATGCTCAGTTGAAATCAAGTTAGTTCAGAAAAAGCAGTTTGGTGCAATCTGTCACTTTTTGGCTTGTAACTCCTTAAAGAGACTCTTAAGGGCAAACATTCCTTAATAGAGTCTTGTAGAGGATGAAATTTGCAACAATTTTCTTTATTTACACTTTTTTTGTAACTTTTCAAATAACGGAGCTACGCTCGGTTGAAATCAAGTTAGCTCAGGAAAAGCAGCTTGTAACTCCTTAAAAAGACTCTTAAGGGCAAACATTCCTTAATAGAATCTTTTAGAGGATGAAATTTGCTACAACTTTCTTTTTCTAATTTTGGCATATAAAGTGACACTTTTCAAAACTGATTAGAGTGACAAAACGTTTTACTTTATGTAACTAGTTACATAAAGTAAAACTACATAAAGTATATATATACATAAAGTATCACTTTATGTAACTGGTTATGAAAAGTTCATTTCATCACTCCCTGTTTTTATGAATTTCCGTAGAAACATATGGGCGACATCCATCATAACATGTCGTTGTCACTGTATATACAAGGTGCTGTGAAAGTGAATATTTGTGTTAAATCACTTTAAAAGATGGTTTTTACCGCTTTTTGGTCAAAATTAGAAAAAATTATGTATGCAACACGTTTCGAAAATGTCTTATTGTGTAACTCATTCAAATTGTAGGACCTCGCTGCGCTCGCCCTACAAACATTCATTCGTTACACAAAATCAATCTTTTCGTAACTGGTTACATAAATAGCTATTATTTACACTTTTTTTGTAACTTTTCAAATAACTGAGCTATGCTCAGTTGAAATCAAGTTAGTTCAGGAAAGGCAGTTTGGTGCAATCAGTCACTTTTTGGCTTGTAACTCCTTAAAAAGACTCTTAAGGGCAAACATTCCTTAATAGAATCTTGTAGAGTATGAAATTTGCTACAACTTTCTTTATTTACACTTTTTTTGTAACTTTTTAAATAACTGAGCTATGCTCAGTTGAAATCAAGTTATCTCAGAAAAGGCAGTTTGGTGCAATCAGTCACTTTTTGGCTTGTAACTCCTTAAGGAGACTCTTAAGGGCAAACATTCCTTGATAGAATCTTGTAGAGGATGAAATTTGCTACAACTTTCTTTATTTACACTTTTTTTGTAGCTTTTCAAATAACTGAGCTATGCTCAGTTGAAATCAAGTTAGTTCAGAAAAGGCAGTTTGGTGCAATCTGTCACTTTTAAAAATAGTGCAATTAAGCGAGTTTTTGAGGATTAAACAAAAGGATGCACCAAAAAATTCATGAAAAAATGAGTAAACTTTGACGCCCTCTAGCGGCCAAACCGTCCAACCTATTAACCCAAATTGAGTATTTTTTGGAAGCTCATTTCATTGGCTGTCCATTGACGTATAAAACTCTACTAAAAATAGTGCAATTAAGCGAGTTTTTGGGGATTATTTCCTTCCTATCAATTTTGACCAATCGCTATCAAGAATTAGTATAACAAATGTAAATTTTAAGTGGAAAAATCACTTGACAACTGTCAACTCGAAATCGAAAAAATTGCACACTCCTCACAGCAACATAAAGAATAGTGTTACCCTTTCTAGCTTGAAAGTTATTGTTCTTATTAATTACTGTTCTTATTGTTTTAATTAAAATAAAATGTTTATTTAGCTCAGGAAATAATCTTACCAAATATCCCTCGTGCATCTAATTTTTCCTGTGGAAAAATTGGAATACTCGTTTCTAAGTAATTTGTTTTAACAAATAGCATGAGCGAGAATGGTTTTAAAAATCCAACTCCCCAAAATCCTCGTCTTCGACTCGGATGATTTTTAAAACCATTCTCGCTCATGCTATTTGTTAAAACAAATTACTTAGAAACTCGTTTTTCCGATTTTTTTCGGGAAAAATTAAATGCATTAGGGATATTACCCCCGATTAAACAAGAGGATGCACCAAAAAATTCATGAAAAAATGAGTCAACTTTGACGCCCCCTAGCGGCCAAACCGTTTAACACATCAACCAAAATAGGGATATTTTTAGGAAGCTCATTTCATTGGCTGTCCATTGACGTATAAAACTCTACCAAAAATAGTGCAATTAAGCGAGTTTTTGGGGATTAAACAAGAGGATGCACCAAAAAATTTATTAAAAAATAAGTCAACTTTGACGCCCTCTAGCGGCCAAACCGTCCAACCTATTAACCCAAATTGAGTATTTTTAGGAAGCTCATTTCATTGGCTGTCCATTGACGTATAAAACTCTACTAAAAATAGTGCAATTAAGCGAGTTTTTGGGGATTAAACAAGAGGATGCACCAAAAAATTTATGAAAAAATTAGTCAACTTTGACGCCCCCTAGCGGCCAAACCGTTTAACATATCAACCAAAATAGGGATATTTTTAGAAAGCTCATTTCATTGGCTGTCCATTGACGTATAAAACTCTACTAAAAATAGTGCAATTAAGCGAGTTTTTGAGGCTTAAACAAGAGGATGCACCAAAAAAGTCATGAAAAAATAAGTCAACTTTGACGCCCCCTAGCGGCCAAACCGTTTAACATATCAACCAAAATAGGGATATTTTTAGAAAGCTCATTTCATTGGCTGTCCATTGACGTATAAAACTCTACTAAAAATAGTGCAATTAAGCGAGTTTTTGAGGCTTAAACAAGAGGATGCACCAAAAAAGTCATGAAAAAATAAGTCAACTTTGACGCCCTCTAGCGGCCAAACCGTCCAACCTATTAACCCAAATTGAGTATTTTTAGGAAGCTCATTTCATTGGCTGTCCATTGACGTATAAAACTCTACTAAAAATAGTGCAATTAAGCGAGTTTTTGAGGCTTAAACAAAAGGATGCACCAAAAAATTCATGAAAAAATAAGTCAACTTTGACGCCCTCTAGCTGCCAAACCGACCAACCTATTCACCCAAATTGGGTATTTTTTGGAAGCTCATTAGTTGTTGTTGGTTAGGTTAGGTTAGCAAAATTTTGACTATACCTCGTACCTGATACCGTTGCTGGACTCTGCCTGTACCATCCTGTCACTTAATCCATTTCCGTCTCATCCCAACATGACATTTGACATTTTGACAGACGTCAACATGCACATGTCGCGCCAGATTTAAAATAATAAAAATACATCCCACAATTTGGTGATCTTTATTTTGAAATCGGTAATGAATTAAAAAAAAAATAAATAATAATAATATAAAGTAATAAATTCTCTGATTATTTCGGTACAAATGTAATTGTTCTGCAGGCTTCGAATTGGGCTTCAAGTAGCCGCTGTCAAAGCACCAGGATTCGGCGATAATCGCAAATCAACCCTCCAGGATATGGCCATCGCCAGTGGTGGTATCGTTTTTGGGGACGATGCCGACATCATAAAGCTGGAAGATGTCAAACCGTCAGACTTGGGACAAGTGGGAGAAATTGTCATAACCAAAGATGACACTTTGATACTGCGCGGTAAGAACGCTGTCATTTTGATTTTTGCAAATTTTACACTAAAATTGTTTATTTGAATTTAAATTTTATTATGTTATGTTTATTTTTTTTTTTTATCAACATATTTTAGTTAAAAATTGACTTAAAAACCAAATATTAAGTTGAAAATCGTGAAAATTGACTTGGAAACACTAAATTCATCTTTAAACCATGAAAATTGACTTGATAGTGCAAAATTCGTCTAGTAAGTCAATTCCCAAAGTTTTCGACTTGAGATCATCATATTTTAGTTAAAAATTCAAAATTGACTTAAAAACCAAATATTAAGTTGAAAATCGTGAAAATTGACTTGGAAACACTAAATTCATCTTTAAACCATGAAAATTGACTTGATAGTGCAAAATTCGTCTAGTAAGTCAATTCCCAAAGTTTTCGACTTGAAATCATCATATTTTAGTTAAAAATTCAAAATTGACTTAAAAACCAAATATTAAGTTGAAAATCGTGAAAATTGACTTGGAAACACTAAATTCATCTTTAAACCATGAAAATTGACTTGATAGTGCAAAATTCGTCTAGTAAGTCAATTCCCAAAGTTTTCGACTTGAAATCAACATATTTTAGTTAAAAATTCAAAATTGACTTAAAAACCAAATATTAAGTTGAAAATCGTGAAAATTGACTTGGAAACACTAAATTCATCTTTAAACCATGAAAATTGACTTGATAGTGCAAAATTCGTCTAGTAAGTCAATTTCCAAAGTTTTCGACTTGAAATCATCATATTTTAGTTAAAAATTGACTTAAAAACCAAATATTAAGTTGAAAATCGTGAAAATTGACTGGAAACACTAAATTCATCTTTAAAACCATGAAAATTGACTTGATAGTGCAAAATTCGTCTAGTAAGTCAATTTCCAAAGTTTTCGACTTGAAATCAACATATTTTAGTTAAAAATTGACTTAAAAACCAAATATTAAGTTGAAAATCGTGAAAATTGACTTGGAAACACTAAATTCATCTTTAAAACCATGAAAATTGACTTGATAGTGCAAAATTCGTCTAGTAAGTCATATTCCAAAGTTTTCGACTTGAAATCAACATATTTTAGTTAAAAATTCAAAATTGACTTAAAAACCAAATATTAAGTTGAAAATCGTGAAAATTGACTTGGAAACACTAAATTCATCTTTAAAACCATGAAAATTGACTTGATAGTGCAAAATTCGTCTAGTAAGTCAATTTCCAAAGTTTTTGACTTGAAATCAACATATTTTAGTTAAAAATTGACTTAAAAACCAAATATTAAGTTGAAAATCGTGAAAATTGACTTGGAAACACTAAATTCATCTTTAAACCATGAAAATTGACTTGATAGTGCAAAATTCGTCTAGTAAGTCAATTTCCAAAGTTTTCGACTTGAAATCAACATATTTTAGTTAAAAATTGACTTAAAAACCAAATATTAAGTTGAAAATCGTAAAAATTGACTAAAAAAATTAAAATTTTTCAATTTCTCAAAAAACATTTCCAAATTTTTTTTTTTTTACCTTAAATTGATCATTTTGCTCAGGCAAAGGAAAAAAGGAGGACATTGAGAGAAGAGCGGATCAGATCAGGGATCAGATCGAAACCACCACTTCCGAATACGAAAAGGAAAAACTGCAAGAAAGACTGGCTCGATTAGCTTCCGGTGTTGCCGTTTTGAAAGTGGGCGGAAGCAGTGAAGTTGAGGTAAGTCAATCAAGATTGACAACTTTTTTTCGTGAAATTTTTATAATTAATGAAATTAATTTAAATTTAATAATTTTAATTATTTTTCTTTTATTTATTTATTTTTTTTTTTTTTTTATTTTTTTTTTTAATTTTTATTTTTTTATTGTTTTATTTAATTTTTTTATTTTTTTATTTTTACAGGTAAACGAGAAGAAAGACCGAGTGACTGACGCATTGAATGCCACTCGGGCTGCCGTAGAAGAAGGAATCGTACCTGGAGGTGGTACCGCTCTTTTACGATGCGCCGCCAGTCTGGATTCCGTCAAAACGCAAAATAAAGACCAGGAAATAGGTAAATATCTCGGTCTTTGAAATATACAGGGTGTCCCGTTTATGCGGGTCGAAAAACAGAACAGGAAATGCTAAATTATGAAAAAATATATATTTTCCAACGTTGCCACATTGACTATTTTTTTAATTTAGTTTCAATTTTTTGCAACGTTGCCAAATTGACCATTTTCCTAAATTATTTTGAAATTTGGCAATATTCCCACATTAACCATTTAGTTTCAAAATGTTGCCACATTGACCATTTTCGTAATTTGATTTTAATATTTTGCAACGTTGTCACATTGACTATTTTTTTAATTTAGTTTCAATTTTTTGCAACGTTGCCAAATTGACCATTTTCCTAAATTATTTTGAAATTTGGCAATATTCCCACATTAACCATTTAGTTTCAAAATGTTGCCACATTGACCATTTTCGTAATTTGATTTTAATATTTTGCAACGTTGTCACATTGACTATTTTTTTTAATTTAGTTTCAATTTTTTGCAACGTTGCCAAATTGACTATTTTTCTAATTTAGTTTTAAATGTTTACAATGTTTCTTGATTTCATTTCAAATTTCTGCAACGTTGCCAACCTGACCATTTAGTTTCAAAATGTTGCCACATTGACCATTTTCGTAATTTGATTTTAATGATTTGCACAACGTTGTCACATTGGCTGATTTTCTAATTTAGTTTAAATTTTTTGCAATGTTGCCACATTGACCGTTTTCCGAATTTAGTTTTAAATGTTTACAACGTTGCCAAACTGGCCATTTTCTTAATTTAATTTCAAACTTCTGCAACGTTGTCAAATTAATTGTTTTCCTAAGATTCAATTTTTTGCAATGTTGCCAAACTGACCATTTTCTTAATTTGATTTTAATATTTTGCAACGTTGCCACATTGACTATTTTTCGAATTTAGTTATAAATGTTTACAACGTTGCCAAACTGACCATTTTCTTGATTTAATTTCAAATTTCTGCAACATTGTCAAATTATTCATTTTCTTAAGTTTCAATTTTTTGCAACGTTGCCAAATTGACCATTTTCCTAACTTATTTTGAAATTTGGCAACGTTGCCACATTGACCTATTTCCGAATTTAGTTTCAAATTTTTGCCACGTTGCCAAACTGACCATTTTCTTGATTTAATTTCAAATTTCTGCAACGTTGCCAAATTAATTGCATTCCTAAGTTTCAATTTTTTGCAATGTTGCCAAATTGACCATTTTCGTAATTTGATTTTAATATTTTGCAACGTTGCCACATGGACCTATTTCCGAATTTATTTTTGAATGTTTACAACGTTGCCAAACTGACCATTTTCTTAATTTAATTTCAAATTTCTGCAACGTTGTCAAATTATTCGTTTTCTTACGTTTCAACTTTTTGCAACGTTGTCCAATTGACCATTTTCCTAACTTATTTTGAAATTTGGCAACGTTGCTACATTGACCTATTTCCGAATTTAGTTTCAAATTTTTGCAACGTTGCCAAATTGACCATTTTCGTAATTTGATTTTAATATTTTGCAACGTTGCCACATGGACCTATTTCCGAATTTATTTTTGAATGTTTACAACGTTGCCAAACTGACCATTTTCTTAATTTAATTTCAAATTTCTGCAACGTTGTCAAATTATTCGTTTTCTTACGTTTCAACTTTTTGCAACGTTGTCCAATTGACCATTTTCCTAACTTATTTTGAAATTTGGCAACGTTGCCACATTTAACGTCGCAACTGCCAAATTTAACTTGACAAAGTTACGAATAACAATTTGCGGCGTGATTCATTAAAAACTCGCTACTATTTGACATTGTATAGTTTTGTGGCGCTGTTGGACAGCTGTCAGGTGACTGTCATAAACTGTCACTAAACGTCACAGTTAGTTCAGTACGTCGGTAGGTAGCCTTTGGCAACGTTGATTTCGACGTAATTTTCAAGTCTTAACATAAACGAGACACTCTGTATAATACCCTTTATAATAACACTATTTTATTTCTTTTATTCTATTTAACTATTATATTATTATTTTAATATTTTATTTATTGTTTATTTTTAATTTTTTTATTTTTTTTTTCTTCTTTTATTTATTTTTTTTTATAAATTTTTTTACTACTTTTCAACTTTTTCAGGAATCGAAATTGTGAAACGCGCTTTAAAAATCCCGTGCATGACAATTGCGAAAAACGCCGGAGTCGACGGTGCTGCCGTTGTGGCCAAAGTAGAACAAGCGAGCGGCGATTTTGGTTATGACGCGTTGAATAACGAATACGTCAATATGTACGAAAGAGGCATTATCGATCCCACTAAGGTAAGTAATTAAACAAAATTATAAAGACAAATTAAAAAAAATTAAAATAATAAAAATTTATTTTTTTTATTATTTTTTAATTATTTTTTTTTTACTATTATTTATTTTTTTAATAATTTATTTTTTTTTTATTAAATTTTATTTTTTTTTAATAATAAAAATTTAAATCGATGCCGCCATACCGTCGTCTCAAGCCGCCATTTTGAATTTTCTGTCAAAAATCGATGTAACACCTTATTTTAAAGAAAATTGAACGTAGTTTCAGAAAATGACAGACAAAATGGCGTCTCAAAACGCCATTTTGAATTTTGTGTCAAAAATCAATTTTTCAAATCATTTTTTTAATTTAGATTTAAATTTGGCATCGTTGCCACATTGATCATTTTCCGAATTTAGTTTCAAGTGTTTACAACGTTGCCACATTGACTATTTTTCTAATTTAGTTTCAAATGTTTACAACGTTGCCAAACTGACAATATATTATAGTAGGCCAACCAGTAATTTTTGGTGTCAAATACACATAAATAAAAAAAGAAAAAAAAAAAAATAAAAAAAAAAAATTAATTTTAATTTTTCTTTATTTTAAGGTTGTAAGAACGGCTCTTATCGATGCGTCCGGTGTAGCGTCTCTACTAACCACTGCCGAAGCAGTAATCACCGACATTCCCAAAGAAGAACCGGCCGTTCCGTCGGGTGGAATGGGCGGCATGGGCGGAATGGGTGGAATGATGTAAACGAACCCCCCCACCCAAAAGAGGAAAAAAAGACACAGAAGTTTGAACAAATTTTCGTTTCCGGGAAAAATGTGCGCGTGCGTCTGTCAAAAACGGCTTTATTTTTGTATTTTGACAGCAAATCGTAGTGACCTGAGACCGAACGTTTTTATATGGTAAAAGTAGTGCGAACGCGAGTGTGAATTTCCATAATTTTGATAAAAATGTTTACCAAGTTCAGAGGCAGAAAAAAAAAATTAAAAAAAAAAATATAAAAATTTTTTTTTGAGAATTTTTTCGAAAATTTCCGATTCGGATTTTAATTTTTTTTTTTTTCGGTAAATCTCGTTCGAGAATGTCGTTGATCTGAACTGCTGCATTTAACTCGGTTTTGTGTGTTTAAAAATAGTTTTTTTTTCTCATTTTTTAAGAGTCCACATGGAAATTGTTATGAATATATTGTTATAATTTTTTTAATTGTTGTTTCGTTGTTTTTTTGGTAAATTTGGTTAATGGTCGCATTTGCTTAGTTTTGTTGACAATTGGCGAAGGAATCAAGTATTATTAATAGGCGCTGAAAATGTACCTTTTTGCGTTTCTGCTCCTCTGATTGAAATAGCGATTTCCTACAAAAATTTAATTTTCTGAGAGTTTCTTCAACGTTTTCTTGACAATTGGCGAAAGAACCAAGTATTAGGATCAGCTAAAACTGTATTTCCTCTCATTTTTGCTCTCCTAAGTAAAAATTCAATTTTCTGCAAAAATTGTCAAGAATTTAATTTTCTATCAGGAGCACAGAAAGTGCAGAAGGTAATTTAAGTTTTCTTGACAATTGGCGAAGGAACCAAGTATTAGGATCTGCTAAAAATTTATATTTCCTGTCATTTTTGCTCTTTTTAGTCAAAATTCAATTTTCTGCAAAAACTTTCAAGAATTGAATTTTCTATCAGGAGCACAGAAAGTGCAGAAGGTAATTTTAGTTTTCTTGACAATTGGCGAAGGGACCAAGTATTAGGATCAGCTAAAAATTTATATTTCCTGTCATTTTTGCTCTTTTTAGTCAAAATTCAATTTTCTGCAAAAACTTTCAAGAATTGAATTTTCTATCAGGAGCACAGAAAGTGCAGAAGGTAATTTTAGTTTTCTTGACAATTGGCGAAGAAAACAAGCATCAGAAGTATCTAAAAATGTATTTCTTGTTATTTTTCTCTTTTTAGTCAAAATTCGATTTTTTGCCAAAATTGTCAAGAATTTAATTTTCTATCAGGAGCACAGAAAGTGCAGAAGGTAATTTAAGTTTTCTTGACAATTGGCGAAGGAACCAAGTATTAGGATCTGCTAAAAATTTATATTTCCTGTCATTTTTGCTCTTTTTAGTCAAAATTCAATTTTCTGCAAAAACTTTCAAGAATTGAATTTTCTATCAGGAGCACAGAAAGTGCAGAAGGTAATTTTAGTTTTCTTGACAATTGGCGAAGGGACCAAGTATTAGGATCAGCTAAAAATTTATATTTCCTGTCATTTTTGCTCTTTTTAGTCAAAATTCAATTTTCTGCAAAAACTTTCAAGAATTGAATTTTCTATCAGGAGCACAGAAAGTGCAGAAGGTAATTTTAGTTTTCTTGACAATTGGCGAAGAAAACAAGCATCAGAAGTATCTAAAAATGTATTTCTTGTTATTTTTCTCTTTTTAGTCAAAATTCGATTTTTTGCCAAAATTGTCAAGAATTTAATTTTCTATCAGGAGCACAGAAAGTGCAGAAGGTAATTTAAGTTTTCTTGACAATTGGCGAAGGGACCAAGTATTAGGATCTGCTAAAAATTTATATTTCCTGTCATTTTTGCTCTTTTTAGTCAAAATTCAATTTTCTGCAAAAACTTTCAAGAATTGAATTTTCTATCAGGAGCACAGAAAGTGCAGAAGGTAATTTTAGTTTTCTTGACAATTGGCGAAGGGACCAAGTATTAGGATCAGCTAAAAATTTATATTTCCTGTCATTTTTGCTCTTTTTAGTCAAAATTCAATTTTCTGCAAAAACTTTCAAGAATTGAATTTTCTATCAGGAGCACAGAAAGTGCAGAAGGTAATTTTAGTTTTCTTGACAATTGGCGAAGAAAACAAGCATCAGAAGTATCTAAAAATGTATTTCTTGTTATTTTTCTCTTTTTAGTCAAAATTCGATTTTTTGCCAAAATTGTCAAGAATTGAATTTTCTATCAGGAGCACAGAAAGTGCAGAAGGTAATTTAAGTTTTCTTGACAATTGGCGAAGGAACCAAGTATTAGGATCTGCTAAAAATTTATATTTCCTGTCATTTTTGCTCTTTTTAGTCAAAATTCAATTTTCTGCAAAAACTTTCAAGAATTGAATTTTCTATCAGGAGCACAGAAAGTGCAGAAGGTAATTTTAGTTTTCTTGACAATTGGCGAAGGGACCAAGTATTAGGATCAGCTAAAAATTTATATTTCCTGTCATTTTTGCTCTTTTTAGTCAAAATTCAATTTTCTGCAAAAACTTTCAAGAATTGAATTTTCTATCAGGAGCACAGAAAGTGCAGAAGGTAATTTTAGTTTTCTTGACAATTGGCGAAGAAAACAAGCATCAGAAGTATCTAAAAATGTATTTCTTGTTATTTTTCTCTTTTTAGTCAAAATTCGATTTTTTGCCAAAATTGTCAAGAATTGAATTTTCTATCAGGAGCACAGAAAGTGCAGAAGGTAATTTAAGTTTTCTTGACAATTGGCGAAGGAACCAAGTATTAGGATCTGCTAAAAATTTATATTTCCTGTCATTTTTGCTCTTTTTAGTCAAAATTCAATTTTCTGCAAAAACTTTCAAGAATTGAATTTTCTATCAGGAGCACAGAAAGTGCAGAAGGTAATTTTAGTTTTCTTGACAATTGGCGAAGGGACCAAGTATTAGGATCAGCTAAAAATTTATATTTCCTGTCATTTTTGCTCTTTTTAGTCAAAATTCAATTTTCTGCAAAAACTTTCAAGAATTGAATTTTCTATCAGGAGCACAGAAAGTGCAGAAGGTAATTTTAGTTTTCTTGACAATTGGCGAAGGGACCAAGTATTAGGATCAGCTAAAAATTTATATTTCCTGTCATTTTTGCTCTTTTTAGTCAAAATTCAATTTTCTGCAAAAACTTTCAAGAATTGAATTTTCTATCAGGAGCACAGAAAGTGCAGAAGGTAATTTTAGTTTTCTTGACAATTGGCGAAGAAAACAAGCATCAGAAGTATCTAAAAATGTATTTCTTGTTATTTTTCTCTTTTTAGTCAAAATTCGATTTTTTGCCAAAATTGTCAAGAATTGAATTTTCTATCAGGAGCACAGAAAGTGCAGAAGGTAATTTAAGTTTTCTTGACAATTGGCGAAGGAACCAAGTATTAGGATCTGCTAAAAATTTATATTTCCTGTCATTTTTGCTCTTTTTAGTCAAAATTCAATTTTCTGCAAAAACTTTCAAGAATTGAATTTTCTATCAAAAGCACAGAAAGTGCAGAAGGTAATTTAAGTTTTCTTGACAATTGGCGAAGGAACCAAGTATTAGGATCTGCTAAAAATTTATATTTCCTGTCATTTTTGCTCTTTTTAGTCAAAATTCAATTTTCTGCAAAAACTTTCAAGAATTGAATTTTCTATCAGGAGCACAGAAAGTGCAGAAGGTAATTTTAGTTTTCTTGACAATTGGCGAAGGGACCAAGTATTAGGATCAGCTAAAAATTTATATTTCCTGTCATTTTTGCTCTTTTTAGTCAAAATTCAATTTTCTGCAAAAACTTTCAAGAATTGAATTTTCTATCAGGAGCACAGAAAGTGCAGAAGGTAATTTTAGTTTTCTTGACAATTGGCGAAGAAAACAAGCATCAGAAGTATCTAAAAATGTATTTCTTGTTATTTTTCTCTTTTTAGTCAAAATTCGATTTTTTGCCAAAATTGTCAAGAATTGAATTTTCTATCAGGAGCACAGAAAGTGCAGAAGGTAATTTAAGTTTTCTTGACAATTGGCGAAGGAACCAAGTATTAGGATCTGCTAAAAATTTATATTTCCTGTCATTTTTGCTCTTTTTAGTCAAAATTCAATTTTCTGCAAAAACTTTCAAGAATTGAATTTTCTATCAGGAGCACAGAAAGTGCAGAAGGTAATTTTAGTTTTCTTGACAATTGGCGAAGGGACCAAGTATTAGGATCAGCTAAAAATTTATATTTCCTGTCATTTTTGCTCTTTTTAGTCAAAATTCAATTTTCTGCAAAAACTTTCAAGAATTGAATTTTCTATCAGGAGCACAGAAAGTGCAGAAGGTAATTTTAGTTTTCTTGACAATTGGCGAAGAAAACAAGCATCAGAAGTATCTAAAAATGTATTTCTTGTTATTTTTCTCTTTTTAGTCAAAATTCGATTTTTTGCCAAAATTGTCAAGAATTGAATTTTCTATCAGGAGCACAGAAAGTGCAGAAGGTAATTTAAGTTTTCTTGACAATTGGCGAAGGAACCAAGTATTAGGATCTGCTAAAAATTTATATTTCCTGTCATTTTTGCTCTTTTTAGTCAAAATTCAATTTTCTGCAAAAACTTTCAAGAATTGAATTTTCTATCAGGAGCACAGAAAGTGCAGAAGGTAATTTTAGTTTTCTTGACAATTGGCGAAGGGACCAAGTATTAGGATCAGCTAAAAATTTATATTTCCTGTCATTTTTGCTCTTTTTAGTCAAAATTCAATTTTCTGCAAAAACTTTCAAGAATTGAATTTTCTATCAGGAGCACAGAAAGTGCAGAAGGTAATTTTAGTTTTCTTGACAATTGGCGAAGGGACCAAGTATTAGGATCAGCTAAAAATTTATATTTCCTGTCATTTTTGCTCTTTTTAGTCAAAATTCAATTTTCTGCAAAAACTTTCAAGAATTGAATTTTCTATCAGGAGCACAGAAAGTGCAGAAGGTAATTTTAGTTTTCTTGACAATTGGCGAAGAAAACAAGCATCAGAAGTATCTAAAAATGTATTTCTTGTTATTTTTCTCTTTTTAGTCAAAATTCGATTTTTTGCCAAAATTGTCAAGAATTGAATTTTCTATCAGGAGCACAGAAAGTGCAGAAGGTAATTTAAGTTTTCTTGACAATTGGCGAAGGAACCAAGTATTAGGATCTGCTAAAAATTTATATTTCCTGTCATTTTTGCTCTTTTTAGTCAAAATTCAATTTTCTGCAAAAACTTTCAAGAATTGAATTTTCTATCAGGAGCACAGAAAGTGCAGAAGGTAATTTTAGTTTTCTTGACAATTGGCGAAGGAACCAAGTATTAGGATCTGCTAAAAATGTATATTTCCTGTAATTTTTGCTCTCCTAAGTAAAAATTCGATTTTTTGCCAAAATTGTCAAGAATTGAATTTTCTATCAGGAGCACAGAAAGTGCAGAAGGTAATTTTAGTTTTCTTGACAATTGGCGAAGGAAACAAGCATTAGGATCAGCTAAAAATGTATATTTCCTGTCATTTTTGCTCTTTTTAGTCAAAATTCAATTTTCTGCAAAAATTGTCAAGAATTGAATTTTCTATCAGGAGCACAGAAACTGCAGAAGGTAATTTAAGTTTTCTTGACAATTGGCGAAGGAACCAAGTATTAGGATCTGCTAAAAATGTATATTTCCTGTAATTTTTGCTCTCCTAAGTAAAAATTCGATTTTTTGCCAAAATTGTCAAGAATTGAATTTTCTATCAGGAGCACAGAAAGTGCAGAAGCTAATTTTAGTTTTCTTGACAATTGGCGAAGGAACCAAGTATTAGGATCTGCTAAAAATTTATATTTCCTGTCATTTTTGCTCTTTTTAGTCAAAATTCAATTTTCTGCAAAAACTTTCAAGAATTGAATTTTCTATCAGGAGCACAGAAAGTGCAGAAGGTAATTTTAGTTTTCTTGACAATTGGCAAAGGAAACAAGCATCAGAAGCATCTAAAAATGTATTTCTTGTTATTTTTGCTCTTTTTAGTCAAAATTCAATTTTCTGCAAAAATTGTCAAGAATTGAATTTTCTATCAGGAGCACAGAAAGTGCAGAAGGTAATTTTAGTTTTCTTGACAATTGGCGAAGGAAACAAGCATTAGGATCAGCTAAAAATGTCTATTTCCTGTCATTTTTGCTCTTTTTAGTCAAAATTCAATTTTCTGCAAAAATTGTCAAGAATTGAATTTTCTATCAGGAGCACAGAAACTGCAGAAGGTAATTTAAGTTTTCTTGACAATTGGCGAAGGAACCAAGTATTAGGATCTGCTAAAAATGTATATTTCCTGTAATTTTTGCTCTCCTAAATAAAAATTCGATTTTTTGCCAAAATTGTCAAGAATTGAATTTTCTATCAGGAGCACAGAAAGTGCAGAAGGCAATTTTAGTTTTCTTGACAATTGGCGAAGGAAACAAGCATTAGGATCAGCTAAAAATGTCTATTTCCTGTCATTTTTGCTCTTTTTAGTCAAAATTCAATTTTCTGCAAAAATTGTCAAGAATTGAATTTTCTATCAGGAGCACAGAAACTGCAGAAGGTAATTTTAGTTTTCTTGACAATTGGCGAAGGAAACAAGCATCAGAAGCATCTAAAAATGTATTTCTTGTTATTTTTGCTCTTTTTAGTCAAAATTCAATTTTCTGCAAAAATTGTCAAGAATTGAATTTTCTATCAGGAGCACAGAAGGTAATTTTAGTTTTCTTGACAATTGGCGAAGGAAACAAGCATTAGGATCTGCTAAAAATGTATATTTCCTGTAATTTTTGCTCTCCTAAGTAAAAATTCGATTTTTTGCCAAAATTGTCAAGAATTGAATTTTCTATCAGGAGCACAGAAAGTGCAGAAGGTAATTTTAGTTTTCTTGACAATTGGCGAAGGAAACAAGCATTAGGATCAGCTAAAAATGTATATTTCCTGTCATTTTTGCTCTTTTTAGTCAAAATTCAATTTTCTGCAAAAATTGTCAAGAATTGAATTTTCTATCAGGAGCACAGAAACTGCAGAAGGTAATTTAAGTTTTCTTGACAATTGGCGAAGGAACCAAGTATTAGGATCTGCTAAAAATGTATATTTCCTGTAATTTTTGCTCTCCTAAGTAAAAATTCGATTTTTTGCCAAAATTGTCAAGAATTGAATTTTCTATCAGGAGCACAGAAAGTGCAGAAGGTAATTTTAGTTTTCTTGACAATTGGCGAAGGAAACAAGCATTAGGATCAGCTAAAAATGTATTTCTTGTTATTTTTGCTCTTTTTAGTCAAAATTCGATTTTTTGCCAAAATTGTCAAGAATTGAATTTTCTATCAGGAGCACAGAGAGTGCACAGAAGGTAATTTTCGTCAATTAAGCGAGATACGGGGTGAAACACGTTAGTCGTTAGTGTCACTTTGGACAAAAATCCAATTTTTAAAAATTTCTCAAAATAACAAATTTTAATTTAGAATCGCTATTTCTTCAAAGATGATAAAGTGACTCACCCTGTATTTTTCGTAATTTTTTCCCAGTTTTACTCTATCAATTAAACGAGATACAGGATGAGACAAGTTAGCGTCACTTTGACCAATAAACTAATTTTCAAAAATTTCTCAAAATTTTATATTTTAATGTAGAACCGCCATTTTTTTGAAGAATGGTATGTATATTCTGTTAGTTTTTCAGAATTTTATTCCCGTCAAACAAGCGAGATACAGGGTGAACCAAGTTAGCGTCGCTTTGACCAAAAAACTAATTTTCAAAAATTTCTCAAAATTACAAATTTTAATTAAGAACCGCAATATTTCCAGGGATGGTAAAGTGCCTCACCCTGTATATTCGTTAATTTTTTCAGATTTTTTACTCTGTTAGGGAGATACAGTGTGAAACACGTTAGTGTCACGTTGACCGCCTACTAACTAATTTTCAAAAATTTGTTGATACCGCTTTTCTCTCTGACTGTACCAAATTTTGTAGTGTTTTTCAGGTTATTGGAGAGGAAATTTAATGAGGATTCCAAAAATGTGCTTAAAACAATCATTTTCTTACTTTAAACGGGTTTTACAGACGATATTGTCACTGACTGTCTTTTAAACCGTGTTCAAATATCAGACCACAATTTCAACTGATTCAAACATTTGTTGCATCACACCAGTTTTTCCTAAATAACTCAAAAACGGTAAAAGTTACAAAAAATTTGCAGGAGATCAAAAACGTTCCTAATCAATTCCTTAATCCAACACCGGAAATTTGCAGGACCGTTTTTGCTTGTAGTATACAGGGTGTGTATGAGAATTATGGTGATTGACTGTTTTTGGTCACCCTGTACTCAGTTTTTCAGATGGAATTTTTTGCTCAACACCACTGGAAAGAGGAGCTCAAGACGGTTAATTCGAGTGGTTCAACCTCCCAGAACTCCCAAAAACAACCGAGTTACAGGGTGTTCAAATTTCAAGTTACAACTTCAACAGATTTGAAAATTTGTTGCGTCCAACCAGTTTTTGCTAAATTACTCAATAACGGTGAGAGTTACAATAAATTTGAAGGAAAGCAAAAATCTCATCCTTGTAAGCTTAATTTTTTTTTTTAATTTTTTTTTTATTTAATTTTACTGCTCAAATTGGAATTATTATTTAAAACACCAAAATAAAATAAGGCTTTTTAATTCTTCTAGAATCTAGATAATATACATAGATAAAGCAATCGATTCAAAATTAATTAAAAAGTAAATAAGTCTTATTAAAGACACTAATTACCTAGTCAATATTAAACAAAAAACACACAAAGTATATTACAATTACAAAAAGCGTTTCTTGTATACAAAAAAAAAACAAAAATACACATAAATATACAAATTATAAAAAAAATTAAAATTTAATTAAAAAAAAATAAAATAAAAAATATAGTAATATATATATTTTAAATTTTAATTTTTTTTATTATTATTTTTTTATTTTTTTTTATAATTATTTTTTTTTTTTAATTTAATTATTAAATTTGAGCAAATTTTGGATTTTCTCAAAAACTTACAAAACTAGCCTTAAAATGGTTACAACTAGACCTACAACGCAATCACTACCATATATTAAACATTACAGAAGACAATAATTTATAATCAATAATTATATTAATGTGGACGCAATTAAAATTAAATTAAAAAAAATTTAAATTTATTAATTTAATTTTTTTTTTTTTAATTAACCTAACGGTTAATTTATCACAGTAAATAACGTTATATTTCAGACCTACGTAAGTTTCAGGCTTTTCTAGAAAAAAAAAACTATTCATTTTAGCAAAAGAAACAGAAAAACCGCGTAACTGAGAGAGAAACATTGACAATTGCATGCGTGAAACAAAGACAGAAAACCTAACAAAACGTTTAGCAGGCTAACATTTTTCAACACAACTTTTCTTTCTTTCTTTCCTTTTTTTTTTTCTTTTTTTTTTTTTTTCTTTCTTTCTTCTTTCTTTTTTTTTTCTTTTAACAACTTTCTGTTCGTTTCAGTTTCATTTCGAGGTTATGTTGAGGTTTTTATTATTGTTCTGCCTTAAATGTTGCCAAATGAGGCAAAAAAAACCACTTTTTTAAGGTAATCCAGGTCCCTCACAGTTATTCTGTCCTATTTCCCAAACGGTTTTACCAATTTACTTCAAATTTGGGTTTCAGGGTTAGAATTGCAAGTCAAAGAAACCTAGCCACCTCCGCCCCCCTCCGGAGGCGGCAAAGGGGCGTCAAAATTGCAATTTTTAATTTTTTCAATTTTTTATACTTGCAAAGTGGGATCGGTAGTTTTAGGAACCTCCAGAAATTTTTTCAAATTTTTTCAGCTTTAAATGCCGCGAAAAGGGGCGGAAAACCACTTTTTAAGGGTAATCCAGGTTTCTCACAGTTATTCTGTCCTATTTCCCAAACGGTTTTACCAATTTACTTCAAATTTGGGTTTCAGGGTTAGAATTGCAAGTCAAAGAAACCTAGCCACCTCCGCCCCCCTCCGGGGGCGGCAAAGGGGCGGCAAAATTGCAATTTTTAATTTTTTCAATTTTTTATACTTGCAAAGTGGGATCGGTAGTTTTAGGAACCTCCAGAAATTTTTTCAAATTTTTCCAACTTTAAATGCCGCCAAAAGGGGCGGAAAACCACTTTTTAAAGGTCATCCAGGTCCTTTCTCTCTCTGTTTCTACTAGTTTCCTGTATTTGTGGAATAATCAATGTTTCTCTCTCCGTTACACGGTTATATCTTTTTTTAAATTTAATTACATTAAATTTTAGAGTAAAACACGCAGTTTGATGTAGCTTTCCCTGAGAAAGTGAATGTTTCAAGGTAATCCAGAAGTGTTTGAGCTAAATTGTCAGTATTATTTCGATTTACATGTGAATGGTTGCCGCAGTGTATCTGGCTTCTCCACGTGGCCATCTCCATTGACTTGGGCGATACTGGAAAAAATAAAATTGGAATTAACACAGCCACTGTTGGCATATTGACACATACATATTTACGTTACTTTTTGTATTTTAACTCTTCAAGGAGGCTTTTAAAGATGAAAACTTCTTATTACAATCTTGTAGAGCATGAAATTTGCTACAACTTTCTTTATTACACACTTTTCGATAGGGTCTCAAATAACGGAGCTACGCTCACTTCAAAAATCAAACTTTAGTTGAAAAATAGCACTTTGGTGCGTTCTGTTACTTTTTGTATTTTAACTCTTTAAGGAGGCCTTTAAAGATAAAACTCCTTATTAAAATCTTGTAGAGCATGAAATTTGCTACAACTTTCTTCATTACACACTTTTTGATAGTGTCTCAAATAACGGAGCTACGCTCCTTAGTAAGGCGGATGGTCGGAAAAGGCTCCGTCTCGCGCCACTCGATGTAGTCGTCCCGAATACTGCAACCCGCACGGTATTTACCCATTTGCCCAAACACTCCTGTTCCCTGGTGTATTTTGGACTATTTAATGGTGTGTTAGACGGTAAGTAACCAATTCATTTGCCTACTCTCTCTTGTTGCTTAACTTAGTCAAAAACAAACTCCAGAGTTAACCACTTTTTTTGCAAAGAACTCGAGCTGTGTGAGAGGTGCGTGAAATCTGACTGCGGATTTGGGATCAGCGACCCCAAATTAGTCGAAAACGAGTGGTCACTCAAGCGGTCCAAGTCAAAAAATAACAAAATTACAGTTTGTGCGACGTTGCCAAGTGATAAAATCTAACTTTTTTGCTATTTAAGCTAGAGCGTTTGTCTCAACGTCATGTTATGCTAAAATTTCCTGGAAAACACGCTAGTGCAGTCGGTTTGACGATATCTCCAAAACTGACAGAGTTAACCACGTTTTTGCAAAAAAAACTCGAGCTGTGTGAGAGGTGTGTGAATCTGACTGCGGATTTGGGATCAGCGACCCCAAATTAGTCGAAAACGAGTGGTCACTCAAGGGGTCCCAGTCAAAAAATAACAAAATTACAATTGGTGCGACGTTGCCAAGCGAGAAACCTAACTTTTTTGCTATTTAAGCTAGAGCGTTCGTCTCAACGTCATTTTATGCTAAAATTTCCTGGAAAACACGCTGGTGCAGTCGGTTTGACGATATCTCCAAAACTGACAGAGTTAACCACGTTTTTGCAAAAAAAACTCGAGCTGTGTGAGAGGTGTGTGAATCTGACTACGGATTTGGGATCAGCGACCCCAAATTAGTCGAAAACGAGTGGTCACTCAAGGGGTCCAAGTCAAAAAATAACAAAATTACAGTTTGTGCGACGTTGCCAAGTGATAAAATCTTACTTTTTTGCTATTTAAGCTAGAGCGTTTGTCTCAACGTCATTTTATGCTAAAATTTTCTGGAAAACACGCTAGTGCAGTCGGTTTGACGATATCTCCAAAACTGACAGAGTTAACCACGTTTTTGCAAAAAACTCGAGCTGTGTGAGAGGTGCGTGAAATCTGACTGCGGATTTGGGATCAGCGACCCCAAATTAGTCGAAAACGAGTGGTCACTCAAGGGGTCCAAGTCAAAAAATAACAAAAGTACAATTAGTGCGACGTTGCCAAGTGATAAAATCTAACTTTTTTGCTATTTAAGCTAGAGCGTTCGTCTCAACGTCATTTTATGCTAAAATTTCCTGGAAAACACGCTAGTGGAGGAGGAAGAAGGATCTACAAGACAGAGAGTTACCGAGTTAGGCGAGCAATTTGGCCTGAGCATTAACACCACAAAAAGGAACATACTACTGAGCATAACACCACAAGAGGAATTAAATAACATCAACCTTACAGTCAACGGTGAGGCAGTTGAAAGAGTCTTCTTCTTAGTGGTGTTCTCAGGTCTGAGAAATCGTGATCTCATGGAATGAGGTCTATCCACCAGGAGCTCTGCCTCTCGGTCGTTTACCTGCCCTGTACTATCAAATTTCTCTAGGTTGTCCCCCCTGGGCTTGTAGTGCGTCCAAAGTACTGTAGGATGCTTTCGATAGCGACTGAACAGCGGCAGCATATGGTCCATCTGGTGGAACCACGAAATGTGGATACAACGAAGAATGCTTGGACGAAACACATCTCATCTATGTTTGCCCACTTTTTGTAATTGCCAAGTGGGATCGGTAGTTTCAGGAAGCTCCACAAGGTTGTTCTGCATTACATGTTGCCAAATGAGGCAAAAAAAACACTTTTTTAAGGGTAATCCAGGTCCCTCACAGTTATTCTGTCCTATTTCCCAAACGGTTTTACCAATTTACTTCAAATTTGGGTTTCAGGGTTACAATTGCAAGTCAAAGAAACCTAGCCACCTCCGCCCACCTCCGGGGGCGGCAAAGGGGCGGCAAAATTGCAATTTTTAATTTTTTCAATTTTTTATACTTGCAAAGTGGGATCGGTTGTTTCAAGAACCTCCATAAATTTTTTCAAATTTTTCCTGCCTTAAATGCCGCCACACGGTGCAAAAAACCAATGCACCCGATCCTGCTTCATCACCACTTCCGCGCATTCCCTCAACCCCAGAGATGACCCCACGATTCAGCTGAGTTAATCAGCAGAGACCTACCTGTGGGCTGCCCTGGAGGCTTATAATCTTTCGACTCAAAGCGTTTTAAGTTTGGCAGCTCGGTAGCTTGTTAGGCTACCTGCTCAGGGTGTTTGCACTGCAGAGCGCAAGCGGAAATCTGTAAATTGTATAGAAACAAAGCAAAACGACCAAGATCCTTAACCTATCAAGTTGATTGACACAGTCAGAGCCACCAAGACACCTTCCTCTATACAACCTCATTAGACCAGTTTAGCTTCCTAGTTTTCCAACCCCACACATACACAGTTACCTCTTTACAGTCATCCAAATAGATGATACTTCCAAGGCATTGTCATTCCTTGATACTATACAGTGTCTCAAACAGATTTTACAATTTTTTGTTAATTTTCTAGATTTGCCTAGTCCACCAGGTACGTACCCTAATCAATATCTGTCCACTGGTGGTGTGCGGGTTCTTGTACGCGTAGGCGGTCCAAAAACCAACTGCGACCACCATGACCATCAAGAAAACCACAGCCAGGTAACCGGAAATTCCCAATTCCTGTTGACGTTCGATGTACAACGTTGCCACCGTTTTACTGATCAGAGTTTGCGCCGTTTGGTTGTCAGTTTCGACGTCACTGGCTCTCATCAGGTCTTCGTACAGAGTGCAATAGGGCAGCGTGGTGATGTTGGATCGCTCGCAACCCTTGTCCATCCAAAACTTGCGATTTCTGTCCTGTCCGGTGGAGCACTGTTGTAGAGTGGGACACCATGTACACTAAAAAATATATTTTTTTTACTGTACATGATACTTTTATTTCATGATACTTTTTTTCTTTTTTTTTATACTTTTATTTCATTTTTATACTTTTATTATTTTTTTTTATATACTTTTTATTTCTTCGACACTAAAAAATATATTAAAAAATAAAAAAATATATATATAAAAAAAATATTAAAAACAAAATACATCGAAATATATTTTTTTAGTGTACATGATACTTTTATTTCATGATATTTTTTTTTCTTTTTTTTTATACTTTTATTTCATTTTTATACTTTTAATTTTTTTTATTTATTTTATTAATTTTTATTTATATATATTTCTTTTTTTTAATACTTTTTATTTCTTCGACACTAAAAAATATATTTTTAGTTTACTACGATTGTCGTCTATTAACTTAAAATATGAAAATAATAAATGCACGTAGTAGTGCATCATGCTCCGTCTCGTGCCACGAAATGTAGTCGTTCCGGATTTTGCCGTTCCAGAACACTAAAGAAGCTCGAAAATGCTTCTAAAGCAGTAGAAAGTATTCCAAAACAATCTAGAAGCATCTAAAGGCTTTTAGAACAGTCTAAAAGCTTCCAAATATTCCTGATAAAGTCTAAACAGATTTCGAAAGCTTCCAAAACACTACCGAAACTCCAAAATGCTTCAAAAGCAGTCGAAAATCTTCCAAAACAATCTGGAAGCTTCTAGAACAGTCTAAAATGTCTCCGAAATGCCTCTAAAGCAGTCGAATCGCCTTTCGAAACAATCTAGAAGCTTCTAGAACAGTCTAATAGCTTGCAAAGCACTATAGAAACTCCGAAATGCTTCGAAAGCCTTCTGACGCTTTCAGAACAGTCTAGAAGCTTTGAGATGCTTTGGAAGTACTCCAAAATGATTTCAAAAGTTTCCAAAACACTCTAGAAACACCAAAATGCCTCTAAAGCAGTCGAATCGCCTTCCGAAAGCTTCCAAAACAATCTAGAAGCTTTTAGAACAGTCTAAAAGCTTACAAAGCACTGTAGACACTACAAAATGCTTCCAATGATTCAAAATGCTTTCAGAACAGTCTACAAGCTTCCAGATGTTCTGGAAGTACTTCAAAATGATGTTTGAAGTTCTCTGGAAGCTTCTAGACCAGTTGGAGAGCATTTGCATGTTTCTAAATTGTTTTGATAGCTTTTGGAAGGCTTTCGACTATTTCCAGAGCATTTGGAAGGTTTCTGAACAATTTAAAGAGCATATTGATGGTTGTAGACTGCTTTCTAGACATTTGGAAGCTTTGGAACTACTCTAGAAGCATACGAAAGCAATTAGACTGTTATGGAATTCGCTGAAAGCTTCTAGACTAGTTGGAGAGCATTTCCAAGTTCCTAAACTGTTTTAAAAGCTTTTGCAAGACTTTTGACTACTTTTGGAGCATTTGGAAGGTTTTTGAACAATTTAATGAGCATATTGATGGTTCTAGATTGCTTTCCAGGCATTTGGAAGCTTTTGAACTACTCTAGAAGCATACGGAAGCAATTTGACTGTTTTGGAATTCTCTGGAAGCTTCTAGACCAATTGAAGAGCATTTGCAAGTTTCTAATCACCCTGTATACTTACATTTAGATTTAGATTGTTGTCGATGCAAGTAGAGCAATTCAATAGATCTTGACAACTAGGAAGGGCATTCAAATGTATGACGGTCCAGTTTCTGATTTCTTCTTTGTTGAACGATACCCTGTGATACTCGTATATTGTCTTCCTTCTCACATCTGAAAAGTATGTATTTAAATTTAAAAAAAAATGTTTTTTTTTAAATCTATTTTTTAGTGTATAGTAAGTTCAAACTTAAAAAATGTATTTAAATTAAAAAAAAAAATGTATTTTTTTTATTTATTTTTTAGTGTATAGTAAGTTCAAACTTAAAAAATGTATTTAAATTTAAAAAAAAATTAAAATTAAAAAAAATGTATTTTTTTTTTAATTTTTTTTTAGTGTATAGTAAGTTCAAACTTAAAAAATGTATTTAAATTTAAAAAAAAATTAAAAATTAAAAAAAAATGTTTTTTCTTTTTAATTTATTTTTTAGTGTATAGTAAGTTCAAACAAAAAAAATTAAAAATTAAAAAAAAAGTAAATCAAATTAATTTATTTATTACTTTTATTTTATTTATTGATTTTTTTATTCTTAAGAGCACGTGACTTATTATTTTTAGCGTCGTCACGTGTCACGTGACCAAATTTACGGTCAAAATGTCGTTCCGAAGATCACGTGGCTAATTTGACTATTGAAAAACATTTCTAAAGGTCACTTGACTGTTTTTAATTATCAAATTCAGTTGCAAAGGTCACGTGACTGTGACAATGCAATTCTGAACTTGCAACACTGTAAAGGCTAGTTGACATCTGTCAAAACCCAGTCACGTGACATTCAAAATGTATCTGAAACTTTGAAAAATTGCCAAATTATACTTACAAATAAAGGTGCGATCCAAAATGTACGCATCTGACAGGCCAACTTTGACAGGATGGTACACTTCACTGATGTTCGCTATTGGTAACGGTACATTTTTGTACACAAAAACAATATCGCCATTTTTGTGTAGGGACGTTTGAAAGGTAAACTCGTGGGTGGGTTTATCCTGCAACGCTACTCTTTCCCACGTCACAGTAAACGTAGTTCCTAAAAAGAAGAAATTCAATCCTCCGTAACTCGGCAACATGGCAAAATTCAAGAAAATGTTAAAGAAGAAAATTTGTAGGAAATTTAATTTTCTACGAAAACCTAAGAGAGACATTTTGTCCTTGAAGGCCTCAGAAGGGAGATATTTGCTTAGGAATGTCAAGTGAGAGCAAAGTGTCTAAATGTCTACTTAAGGAAATTCAGTTCTCCATAACTTGGCAACATGGCAAAATTCAAGGAAATGTTAAAGAAGAAAATTTGTAGGAAATTTAATTTTCTACGAAAACCTACGAGAGACATTTTGTTCTTAAAGGCCTCTGAAGGGAGATATTTGCTTAGGAATGTTAAGTGAGCGCAAAGTGTCTGAATGTCTACTTAAGAAAATTCAGTCCTCCATAACTTGGCAACATGGCAAAATTCAAGAAAATGATAAAGAACAAAATTTGTAGGAAATTTAATTTTTGACAGCTGTGACAGGGTTGTCCAGTCAAAATGTAGTTTGACAGCTGTCACATATACTGCGTCAGTCCACTTACCATTATCCAGATATTTGACAAAGCTCTTGTTAGATATGCTCGTGTCAAAATTGGCCATAAGCGGTGCAATGTACTGGGTGGCGGCAAGCCACGAATGTACATAGTTTCCAGTGTACAAAAATCCACCCGTTGCTATGGTAACATTTTTTAGGTAACGTCCGTAAAAGGGAAATTCGAAGGACAGTTTTACGGTCTGCAAAAAACACAATAACTCCGTTACTTGATGAGTTACAGCAAAAGTGTAAATTAGCGAGTTGTAGGGAATTTCACGCTCTACAAGATTGCTTCTAAGCATTTTTGCCCTAAAGGGCCTTTTAAAGAAGCTACAGGCCAAAAAATGCGCGCAATGCACTCGGGTGCTTCAGTAACTCCTTGGTGAAGTTTCAACAGATCGTAGCTCCGTTATTTGTAAAGCGATCGCAAAAGTGTGAATAAAGAAAGTTGTAGAGAATTTCATTCCCAACAAGATTTAGGGAAGTTACAGGTCAAAAATTGCACTGGTCCGACAGTAGGAGAGAAGAAAACACTGATTAACCAGGAGGCTTCAGAAATCAAATTTTGACAGCGCTTTCCTTTCAGACTGTATCGAATTTTTAAGTCTTTTTTGAGGTTATCGGATAGGAAATTTAATGGGGATTTCAAAAATATGCTTAAAATTGTGATCCGGTCACTACAAATGGGTTTTACGGTCGATTTTGTCGCACACTGTACTTTCAACAGACATTTTTACAGTTTAAACTTTGACAGCACTCTACTCCCAGACAGTACCGTATTTTACTGTTTTTTTTTTAGGTTATCAGATAGGAAATTTAATGAGGATTTCAAAAATGTGCTTAAAATTGTGATCCGGTCACTACAAATGGGTTTTACGGTCGATTTTGTCGCACACTGTTTTTTCAACAGACATTTTTACAGTTTAAACTTTGACAGCACTCTACTCCCAGACAGTACCGTATTTTACTGTTTTTTTTAGGTTATCGGATAGGAAATTGAATGAGGATTTCAAAAATGTGTTTAAAATTGTGATCCGGTCACTACAAATGGGTTTTACGGTCGATTTTGTCGCACACTGTTTTTTCAACAGACATTTTTACAGTTTAAACTTTGACAGCACTCTACTCCCAGACAGTACCATATTTTACTGTTTTCGTTAGGTTATCAGAGAGGAAATTTAATGAGGATTTCAAAAATATGCTTAAAATTGTGATCCGGTCACTACAAATGGGTTTTACGGTCGATTTTGTCGCACACTGTACTTTCAACAGACATTTTTACAGTTTAAACTTTGACAGCACTCTACTCCCAGACAGTACCGTATTTTACTGTTTTTTTTTAGGTTATCAGATAGGAAATTTAATGAGGATTTCAAAAATGTGCTTAAAATTGTGATCCGGTCACTACAAATGGGTTTTACGGTCGATTTTGTCGCACACTGTACTTTCAACAGACATTTTTACAGTTTAAACTTTGACAGCACTCTACTCCCAGACACTACCATATTTTACTGTTTTTTTTAGGTTATCAGATAGGAAATTTGATGAGGATTTCAAAAATGTGCTTAAAATTGTGATCCGGTCACTACAAATGGGTTTTACGGTCGATTTTGTCGCACACTGTACTTTCAACAGACATTTTTACAGTTTAAACTTTGACAGCACTCTACTCCCAGACAGTACCGTATTTTACTGTTTTTTTT
Source organism: Ips typographus (assembly GCF_016097725.1). NCBI lineage: Eukaryota > Metazoa > Arthropoda > Insecta > Coleoptera > Curculionidae > Ips > Ips typographus. Next base: position 1,324,806 of record NC_138430.1, on the reverse strand, counting down.
TAGGTTATCAGATAGGAAATTTAATGAGGATTTCAAAAATGTGCTTAAAATTGTGATCCGGTCACTACAAATGGGTTTTACGGTCGATTTTGTCGCACACTGTTTTTTCAACAGACATTTTTACAGTTTAAACTTTGACAGCACTCTACTCCCAGACAGTACCGTATTTTACTGTTTTTTTTTTTAGGTTATCAGATAGGAAATTTAATGAGGATTTCAAAAATGTGCTTAAAATTGTGATCCGGTCACTACAAGTGTGTTTTACGGTCGATTTTGTCGCACACTGTTTTTTCAACAGACATTTTTACAGTTTAAACTTTGACAGCACTCTACTCCCAGACACTACCATATTTTACTGTTTTTTTTAGGTTATCAGATAGGAAATTTGATGAGGATTTCAAAAATGTGCTTAAAATTGTGATCCGGTCACTACAAATGGGTTTTACGGTCGATTTTGTCGCACACTGTACTTTCAACAGACATTTTTACAGTTTAAACTTTGACAGCACTCTACTCCCAGACAGTACCGTATTTTACTGTTTTTTTTTAGGTTATCAGATAGGAAATTTAATGAGGATTTCAAAAATGTGCTTAAAATTGTGATCCGGTCACTACAAATGGGTTTTACGGTCGATTTTGTCGCACACTGTACTTTCAACAGACATTTTTACAGTTTAAACTTTGACAGCACTCTACTCCCAGACAGTACCGTATTTTACTGTTTTTTTTTTAGGTTATCAGATAGGAAATTTAATGAGGATTTCAAAAATGTGCTTAAAATTGTGATCCGGTCACTACAAATGGGTTTTACGGTCGATTTTGTCGCACACTGTTTTTTCAACAGACATTTTTACAGTTTAAACTTTGACAGCACTCTACTCCCAGACAGTACCGTATTTTACTGTTTTTTTTAGGTTATCGGATAGGAAATTGAATGAGGATTTCAAAAATGTGTTTAAAATTGTGATCCGGTCACTACAAATGGGTTTTACGGTCGATTTTGTCGCACACTGTTTTTTCAACAGACATTTTTACAGTTTAAACTTTGACAGCACTCTACTCCCAGACAGTACCATATTTTACTGTTTTCGTTAGGTTATCAGAGAGGAAATTTAATGAGGATTTCAAAAATATGCTTAAAATTGTGATCCGGTCACTACAAATGGGTTTTACGGTCGATTTTGTCGCACACTGTACTTTCAACAGACATTTTTACAGTTTAAACTTTGACAGCACTCTACTCCCAGACAGTACCATATTTTAATGTTTTTTTTAGGTTATCAGTTAGGAAATTTAATGAGGATTTCAAAAATATGCTTAAAATTGTGATCCGGTCACTACAAGTGGGTGTTACGGTCGATTTTGTCGCACACTGTTCTGTCAACAGACATTTTAACAGTTTATACTTTGACACCGTTTTACTTTTAGACTGTTCCAAATTTTTTAATGTTTTTTTTTTTAGGTTATTAGATAGGAAATTTAATGAGGAATTCAAAAATCGTTTTTTTTTTTCTCAAAAAATATACTTACAGCAGCACGTCGATGAGAGTTGGACAGCAACTCGTGAACAGTCACTTCGCCGGCATTATCCGTGTCAATCCATAGTGACTTTCCCGCCAAAACTGTATTGTCAATTGAACTGTTGTAAAATATGTGACTATCCTATAATATAATACAAAAATCCTAATACACTATTTGAATAATACAAATTAATTAATTTTAATAATTAAAGCTAATTTAAAATAAAAATAAAAAATAAATAATTAAAAAAAAAAATTAACAAATTAATTTATTAAATAACACTGTGTAAGTTGTCAGAAAGTGTTATTTTTATACTAAAAATCCTGTAAAAATCAACTTTTTTGCTAAAAACTCACTTTCCTGTTCTTGAAAAGCCTGACACTTAACGCCCTCTGGCGGCTATGTTTGAACCAGGAAAAATCTGAAAATTTTCTGAAATGTACCCCTGACTACCCTGTATACACCCCGACAAAAATCACCACTCTAACCTAAAAACTCGATTTTTGACAGCCTTTTGAAAATTGCGTTGCGCTGAGCAGTCAATTTGGTTGTTTAAGTGACAAAAAGTCACTTAACGCCCTCTGGCGGCCAAAATTGAACCAGAAAAAACCGAAAAAATTATATATACAATTTTCTTATAAAATAGATTTAGATTTTATTTTATTTATTTTTTTTTTATTTTTTTTAAATAGTGGCGTAGTTGGTTGGATGAATCTTTTACACTTTTTTTTTTTAATAATACTCACCTTCTTGACAGATGTGATGTTATTACTTATGAGATCTTTGGGACTGATTTCTTCACCAACTTCTTCTTCCAAGTCTTCCCGGTTCAGGGACGTATTTTGCGTTTTTTTACTAAATCCTGGTATTAATGAACTTAACAGCAGCGACCTGTCATTAAGGGCCCTTTTTGATTTATTCCCACTTAATAATGTTTTATTCCCAGTTTCCTAAAAATTAATTAAAAATAAATAATTTAAATTGGTGTGTTATAGAGGAAAAAAAACAAAGTTGTGGTATTCAAGACAACACTGGTTTTTGAACCATAACTTGTTTCAGAAGCCCTTAAGAGCCACATTGCTTTCCACAACTTTTGTAGGAATTTTGATTCTCTACAACTTGTCTTCTTTAGATTTTTGTCAAAAAATGTCATTTAACAAAATTACAGGGAGTTGAACTAGTCAACTAGACATTTTAGGGTTACAACTCTGGTTTTTAGACCATAACTAGTTTCAGAAGCCCTTAAGAGCCACATAGCCTTCCATAACTTTCGTAGGAATTTTAATTCTCTACAACTTGCCTTCTTTAGATTTTTCTCAAAAAATTTCTTATAACAAAGTTACAGGCAGTTAAACTAGTCAACTAGACATTTTGACGTCACTGAAAGCTTTTTGGTTGATAACTCCTTTCAGAACAGACTTTTTCGAAAATTTTACTCTTCCAATGTTGTAGAGGATTTCATTATCTACAATTTTTATTCTTTAAGTTTTTTACAAATTTTGACAGATAACAAAGTTATGATAATTTGAAGTTTCAGTTGAACGCTTTTCTTGATATTCTCTAAAACTTTTGTATTTATGTATTTTTTTTTGGTATTTGTGTGGATTTTTTTTTAACATTTTCAAAATAATGTTTAAAGTGATAAAAACGAATACTTACCGATGAAATTTGCGTATATTTATCATTATTTCCAATGGTTGTTGAGTATCCTACATCATTCACAGTCGAACTTACTTCTCTTCTCTGCTGTTTATGTATTCTCAATTTATCCAAAAATTCAATTTCTATCAGCTGGTTTTCCTTGAAATTTGGCTGATTTGTACTATATAAATATCTATCTAAAAAAAAAAATGTTTTTTTATTATTTTTTTTATGGCTGATTTTGATTTATTTTTTTTTATTTATTTTTTTATTTTTCGATTTTTTTTTTATTATTGATTTTTTTTATTTTATTTTTTTTTTATTTTTTGATTTTTTTTTTATTTTATTTTTTTTATGATTTTTTTTTAATTTACAATGATTGTATAGCTTTTAAACAAGTTTTGTAGTATAGCTTCATAGTGTCCAATTTGACAAATGTCAGGCATCTGATGACAGTTGTTTTCAGTCACGTGACAGCTGTCAGAACTGTCAAAATTAGCTTAAACTTTCCACGAAACTATAAATTGTCATAATAGTGTGTCTTTCTTTCTGAGTTGTAATTTAAGGTAATATTTACAACTCCATGGACGATTGATGGATGCAAGTCACTTGACTTGAAAACACGAAAATAGCGTATCATTTAGATAAATTTAGGCACCAGTTTGACAGGCATTTAACTGTTGACCTTTTCAGTCAAAATAACTCGCTTATCTGACACTTTGACTGCCGACAGTATAGAGAGTGATTTAAAGATAAATATACTGTGTACAATTCGGTAAAAAAAAACAACTCGATAACTGTCAAAAAAACCGAGTTACAGCCTGTCAAAATGCACGAAACACATGTTTGACAGTAATTTTACTCTTGACATTTAAAGTCAAAATAACTCGATTATTTGACAGTTTTACTACAAATACTATAGAAGGCGATTTAAAGAGCATTTCACGACCTACAGGATGGTAAAAAAATTAACTCGATAACTGTCAAAACAAACGAGTTACGGGCTGTCAAAATATCTGAAACATGCCAGGAATGTATTATCTAGCACATATTCGTGCTGAATGTGGAAAATCAACCAAAAAAAGCGACACTTTCTGCACTAATTTCAATTCTTTGTAAAAGAGGCACGATAAAGTGCAATTACTGTACGGTTAGATTGACTAGTACTTACCCAGATAATTGGCAGAAACAAATCCAATAATAACCACAAAAAGGCACACACACAAGCAACTGGTACCACTGGTACCACTCGCAGAGAACCGTACGTCCGCCATGTTTACGTTCGTCAATTGTTTCTTGGTTACTAGAAGGAACCTGAAAACCACTTCTTGAGACCAACCTGGTGACGTCATTCGATCGATACTCGGTGCCAAGTTGGCGCAGTACGCAAGCGGCAGTACCGTTTACAGTGTTGCCGGGTGTGCGGAAATATCCTCAGTTTCGGCGAAATCAAACTGACTGATGAAATCTCTCATTGACTTGGAAACTGTCAAATACCTATTCCATGAAGCTGTCAATCTACTAAACTTGTCTGAAAGCAACACAAAAAAAAAAAAAAAATAAAATAAAATAAAATAAAATAAATAAATAATAATAATATGTATTTATTTAGCATAATAGCTATCCAATAAACAACTTAAAAGTATACAATGCAAAAAAAAAATGACTTATACAAAACACAGATAGAAAAAATACATTTATAAGTAAAACCGTCACTAAACACTACACTGCTCTAAAATATGTGTTCTGATCATTATCTTAAAACTACACAATTGATCACAGTCCCTAATTTTTCGTGGCAACATGTTGAATTTATACAATCTCTTATACAACACAGAATTCAACATTTGACTAGAACGACATTTTTCCATCAGTACAAAATTTGAACAATTTCTTGTGCCATAATTATGTACATCTTTAAAAACCTTAATCCTATCACAAACATATGAGGGCAACAAATTATTTTTTATATTAAATACAAACACATACATACTAAAATCAATTTTTTGCTTTACAGACAAAAAGTTTAAAACATTGAGCATAGTTTCGATCGGAGTATAACGGTTACATTTCAGAATAGTTCTCATTGCTCGGTTTTGGATTTTCTGGATCTGGTCAATCTTAAAAGCTGGTAAGTTATACAGTATGGAGGAACAGAATTCGAGATGAGGAGCAGCTATCGTGTTATACAATAACAATTTTGTAGCGAGTGATAACTGATGTCCTATTCTTGCAATAAAACTTACCTTTTTTGCGAATTTTCGAGTAACATAATCGGCATGAGCGTAAAAGTTAAGGGGATCGGTAAAGACTTTACGTTTTTCGATCGCGATGCTTGGCCTACGTGTAGAAAAATATATAAAAAACAGTGTTCGTTCTTTGTTTCTGTCGATAAAACTACGGCAGTGTTAACACAGACATTACTGTTTAAGCGACGAGGCTCCTAGAGTGATATGGAACAAAGATGCAAGATTTCCGCTCCTTAATTCGAGCAATTTTTTAGTCCTATCTTTTAACCCAAATTATGACTTTAATTTTTAACTTATTTACGTGATTTTTTTTTTATTAAATAGCTAAAGGTTTGGGGAATGTGCGAAAGTTATTTTTGTCACCAAAAAAGTTTTGCAGGTAGGAAAAATAGTGACTTGAAAATTATGGTAATTTTATCATTTTGATAAAATGCTTCTAAATATTTTAATTTACGTACTATTAAAATTATATTGACTTTCGCACATTCTAGCAAGTGTCTTCTATGCCATTCATATGCCGTTTAAAAAACAGCAATACCTAGCCTAGTTTTTTTATTTGGGTTAAAAGATTGTCATAAAATGCATTGAATCTCCCATAAGAGGTTTTGCTTTACCGATGCCCTTAAACTGGTTGGTATGATCAATTTTTCTGTTGTCAATAACTATATTTAGATCCTCAAAATTTACGTTTTTTAGACGATGACTTTTGCCAAAAATGCAAAACTTTGATTTTTCAATATTTACACACAATTTATTATTGCAAAGCCATTTGAATAATTTGGCCAGATCATCATTCACAGTACGCTGCATAACACCCAGATCTCCCCCCGTCAAATATAACATGGTATCATCCGCAAACATTTCTATTTTACATCCACTTTCTGTACTAACAATGTCATTAACATATAATAAAAATAACAAGGGACCCAAAACTGTTCCCTGCGGAACTTCATTCAAAACATTTAATGCGTCAGATATGCTGTCCTTAAATTTAACCCTTTGCTGTCTATTAACTAAATAAAAGTTAAACCACCTCAAAACGTCACCCTTAATGCTCATGTTGTCAAGTTTAGGCAACAATATTTCCCTATTAACGGTCTCGAAAGCCCTCCCAAAGTCTAGAAATACAGCCATAACAAAATTACCCTTATCTATCTCTCTCTTAAAAATATCACACAAATAATAAAAAAAATTGAAAAATTAAAAAAATAAAATAAAATAAAAAATAAAATTAAACTACTGTATGAAACGGACCGACATCAAAAAATACAAACAAAATGGAAAAACAAAAAAGACAACTGGACAATAATTAATAAGTTATGCCTCACCCGACAGACCCGAACCTCATGATACCTGACGCCAAACACAAAAACTTTGACAGAACACTACCAAGACATACATTAATTCTAGATATAAGTATTGTATTATTGAAATTGTACATAAATATAGATAGCTTATAAATAGTGTATATTATTAATCTCTTCTTCTTCTTGTGGTTCCTATCCGTTACGAATGTTGGCAATCAGCATGGGGAGCCTAACCTTGTTTACCGCAATGCGGAAGAGTTCGGTTGATGTTTTTCCGGTCCACTTCCTGAGGTTATGCAGCCAAGATATTCTTCTCCTTCCTGGACCTCTTCTTCCATCGATTTTTCCCTGGATGATTGTCTGGAGTAAAGAGTACCTGGAGTCGTTTCTCATGATGTGGCCCAGATATTGCAGTTTTCGGATCTTGATGGTGTTCATAATTTCTTTTTGTTTATTCATCCTTCTTAGTACCTCTTCATTAGTGATAGGTTCGGTCCATGATATCCTCATCATTCTTCGATAGAGTCGCATTTCGAAGGCTTCTATTTTCTTGGATGTGCTTTCATTGAGTGTCCAAGATTCCGTCCCGTATAAGAGGATAGAAAAGATGTAACATCTGAGAAGTCTCATTTTTGTTTCCAGTGTAAGATAATGGCTTCTGAAGAGTTTGCTCATTTTGTTGTAGGCGGCTGTGGCTTTGGCGATTCGTGATTTGATTTCTTGAGTTGCGTCCCAGTTCTCGTTTATACGTGTTCCCAGGTACGTGATGTGTGGTACTCTCTCTATTGGTTGGTTGTTGATGGATAACTGGATGTTGTCGATCTTGTTTTTGCTAATGACCATAATTTTGGTCTTTTGCATGTTTATGTCCAAACCATATTCCTTACTAACTCTCTAAATTATAGCCTCTAAGTTCTGCCCATTGTAATAACAGCATTAATCTCTAAATGCTGTTATTACAATGGGCAGAAAGGCCACTAGGGCCGATAGCCTTTTCTTTTGGAGAATAAAGATTGTATACAGGGTAATTCAAATTCGACCCTCACCATTGGGATCTCGGAAACTATAAGAGATACGAGAAAGTTTAAATTGGGGCAAAGTTGCGCAATGTAAAGCTCAACCAAATGCAGTTTTAAAAATTTCCGAAGATATCCGAAAAAAACTGAAAATTTGATTTTGATGTATAATAATTTATGATTTGCTTCATAAATAACAAAATAATTCAATAAAAACTATTTTTACTTTAGTTATTGGCTTTGAGTTAATGGGCCGTTTTATAAAATGTCATTGTTTGACAGTACTTGTCAAACACGATAATTCGGACGATCATTAGAGCTTTTAGAGATTTTACCTTAGTTAGCTTTGAGTTAATGAGACGTTTTATGAAGATTACTTGGTAGTACTTGTCACACGCAATTGGCCTGAACATACTTAGTCACAAAGGTGTACATGTGACTTAAACCGGTTTATTCACTCGAACAGCTTAGGCCACTCGCTACGCTTGTGGACCTAGTTGTTCTTTTCGTGAATAAAAAATGGTTTAAGTCACTTGCTGTATAAATAACTATTAAATCACTCTGAAAGACATTCGCCTATTTACAGATGTAAACAAACAAACATCAATGTTACATCTGCGGGGCGCGGTGCAAATTTAATAGAACTGTAATTTTAGTTTTTTTTTTTAATATAAGAAGTCGAAATTTAATAAAATACTGTATAAGACAACGTGACTTAAACCGGTTTATTCACTCGAATAAATATGAATGAATAAAAAATGGTTTGTTTAAAATGGTTTGTTTTGTATATAAACTTGCACTTAACATTATACAAAATTGAAATTTGGCAAAAAATGAAGTTCTTAAAATGATGATCTTTCTCTTGGAAACATAAATAAGCCTTTTAAGTTAGAGATAATGCTAACAAATCTCTTTTTCTGATTAACCTAAATAGTTCAGCAATGCTTGTATAATAATAACATTTTCTGCGAAGGTTTCTTTTCTAGATACATTTTTAACTATGATTGACGCTCTAATGATTTTTTAAAACGGCCCATTAACTCAAAGCCAATAACTAAAGTAAAAAAAGTTTTTATTGAATTATTTTGTTATTTATGAAGCAAATCATAAGTTATTATACATCACTAAAATCAGAATAAAACGTACTATTTGGTGGGCTAAAAATCCAATATGGCGCCCATAAGAAAAAAGAAAGTTGATGATGACTGACAGAAAACGAAACGTCGTGGGGCAAATTTGTATCCATCGTCGAATAGCTAGGAAAAAGTGGCAATGAAAAGATGCTTTTAGTTTTGGGATATCTCTTCAAATAAGGTTAGAAATAAATAACAACAAAAAATCAAATTTTCAGTTTTTTTTCGGATATCTTCGGAAGTACTCGGAAAATCAAAAATTTTAAAACAGCATTTGGTTGAGCTTTAAATTGCGCAACTTTGCCCCAATTTAAACTTTCTCGTATCTCTTATAGTTTCTGAGATCCCAATGGTGAGGGTCGAATTTGAATTACCCTGTATAAACAAAAATAAAAAAAAATAAAAAAATAAATAAAATAAAATTTAAAAAAAATCAAAAAATAAATAATAAAATAAAATAGTAAATTATCATAATAGTCTTCTAAATTATCATAATAATAATAATAATACGTTTATTTAGCAAATTGCTATACGGAATACAGAGATAAGTAAATATGTAAATAAGCAAAAATGTAAAAAAGTACAGTGTAAAATCAATTAAAAGCTAAAACTAAACACTTAAATATCTAAAATTTAAACAAAGTCACGACCTAACAAAATACAAAACTCAACAAAACCAGACAAACTGCCCAAAATCTATCAATAATTGCTGTAAAAATATCACAAATTTAGTCCACCTTCAAAAAGTTTCGCATTAATATTTTAAAAGTGTCAAGTTTTTTAGTATTTTTGATATGAGTCGGTAGTCCATTAAAATCGTGCAAACCCTTAAACAATACTGTATTCAACATTTGACTGCTATTGCACTTTTCAAGTAGTATGAAATCATTACAGTGTCTAGTTTGATAATTTGACAGATGTGATATTTATTTACAGTCACGTCACAACTGTCAAAAGTGACTTTGCACAGCTACAAAGTTGTCAAATACCAAAATGGCGTGTTACTTTGGTAAATTGCATTAGACGCTGTATTTACAGCTCCCTGAATGTATGTTTGACAGTTGCAACGTGCGGTAACAGTTTACGACATTGTTTTAGTCACGTGACAGCTGACACAACTGTCAAAAATTGAAATCCGTTGTGACCACTCGTTTTCGACTAATTTTGGGTCGGGGAATTCAGTGGTGAGGTTAGTTTCACGATAACTGTCACTGGAAGGGGGAAAATCCAAGATGGCGGCCAAAATTAAAAAAATCGAGTTTATACTCGTTTTCGACTAATTTGGGGTCGGGGAACTCAGTGGTGAGGTTAGTTTCACGATAACTGTCACTGGAAGAGGGAAAATCCAAGATGGCGACCAAAATTTAAAAAATCGAGTTTATACTCGTTTTCGACTAATTTGGGGTCGGGGAACTCAGTGGTGAGGTTAGTTTCACGATAACTGTCACTGGAAGAGGGAAAATCCAAGATGGCGACCAAAATTTAAAAAATCGAGTTTATACTCGTTTTCGACTAATTTGGGGTCGGGGAACTCAGTGGTGAGGTTAGTTTCACGATAACTGTCACTGGAAGAGGGAAAATCCAAGATGGCGGCCAAAATTTAAAAAATCGAGTTTATACTCGTTTTCGACTAATTTGGGGTCGGGGAACTCAGTGGTGAGGTTAGTTTCACGATAACTGTCACTGGAAGAGGGAAAATCCAAGATGGCGGCCAAAATTTAAAAAATCGAGTTTATACTCGTTTTCGACTAATTTGGGGTCGGGGAACTCAGTGGTGAGGTTAGTTTCACGATAACTGTCACTGGAAGGGGGAATCCAAGATGGCGGCCAAAATTTAAAAAATCGAGTTTATACTCGTTTTCGACTAATTTGGGGTCGGGGAACTCAGTGGTGAGGTTAGTTTCACGATAACTGTCACTGGAAGAGGGAAAATCCAAGATGGCGGCCAAAATTTAAAAAATCGAGTTTATACTCGTTTTCGACTAATTTGGGGTCGGGGAACTCAGTGGTGAGGTTAGTTTCACGATAACTGTCACTGGAAGAGGGAAAATCCAAGATGGCGGCCAAAATTTAAAAAATCGAGTTTATACTCGTTTTCGACTAATTTGGGGTCGGGGAACTCAGTGGTGAGGTTAGTTTCACGATAACTGTCACTGGAAGAGAGAAAATCCAAGATGGCGGCCAAAATTTAAAAAATCGAGTTTATACTCGTTTTCGACTAATTTGGGGTCGGGGAAGTCAGTGGTGAGGTTAGTTTCACGATAACTGTCACTGAAAGGAGCAAAATGCCGGTTTTAAAATTATATTTTATATCAAACACAACTTTGTAAAACTGCTTTTAAGCTTGCGAACAATATTATTTTCATTGACAATAATTAAGAACGAAAGTGGGTGAAAATGATTAAACTGACCTTAATTTAAGCCAAAATCTAGGGCAATCCGTGTAACCAAATCACACCGTTAAAATGGTAATAATAATTAATTTAACAAAATATAATTTAATTTATTTTTAACTATTTTTAATAATTGAAATTGTAAACGATCTTCCTGATATAATGTATACTTAAATCAATAATTTGTTTATTAATATGTTATAATATTTTTGCTTTTGTTGAGTTGATTAGCAAAAACTGGTTCAACTGAAAACTGAAATTTGAACAACCTGTAACTCGGTTATTTTTGCGGGTTTCGGGAGGTTAGACCAATCAAATTAACCGTCTTGAGCTGCTCTTTTCAGTGGTGTAGTGCAAAATATTGTCACTAACAAAATGTGTACAGGGTGAGCAAAAATACTGACCCACTAACGATTTCGTGCACACCCTGTTTACAGGCAACTGTATTAAAGTTCAAACGTTACGTAGTTTGGTTAAGTCCATTAGGAACAATTTTGCACTCTTGCAGTTTTTATGTAAATCGAACTGTTTTTGAGATATTTACTAAAAACCAATTTTCAGGCGGTCAGTATAGTAGGCCAGGAAGAACCTTCATTTGGACAAAATTTCGGTGCATTTTTCCAAAAAATCGCCAATAACTTGATTTGAAACTTTCCATATAGACGCATCAGATGATCGTAGGTAGCTAATAAATGGAGCTATCACGTGACGTTGAGCGGGCGCAGCTAACTTGCCCCGTCTGGCCGCTAGAGGGCGTCAAACTTGATTCCCCTTTTGCGGACATTTTTCTAAATATCTCGAAAACGGTTCGAGTTAGCAATGTGAAATTTTTACCGTGTATGCCCCTCAAAAAGACGCAACTTTTATTAAATTTAACATTTTACCGTACAACGCACCGGTCGACCTTGAAAAATAAAAAACTAGATTTTTGATGTTTTTAAGCCTATACATTTTTCTGGAAATTTTTCTAATTTTAAAAATTGTTTTTAACTGCCTTAGTTAGTTTAGGTTTATGGTTTTTATATTGTTTTACTATTTTTTGAAAAAAAAAACATGGGACACCATCAGTAATGTACATTATCAGTAATTGGTCAATTTACAGTTGAAACTCATTGTTATTACGTCATTACTGGTTTTCCTGCTGAATTGGTGCTGAACCTCCCTAATAACTCAATTTTAATGCTAAACCTCTCTAATAACGTATTTTTACTATTTTTTGCAAAAAAAAACATGGGACACCCTGTATATTATCAGTAATTGGCCAATTTACAGTTGAAACTCATTGTTATTACGTTATTACTGGTTTTCCTGCTGAATTGGTGCTGAACCTCCCTAATAATTCATTTTTAATGCTAAACCTCTCTAATAACGTATTTTTACTATTTTTTGCAAAAAAAACATGGGACACCCTGTATATTATCAGTAATTGGCCAATTTACAGTTGAAAGTCATTCTTATTACGTCATTACTGGTTTTTCTGCTGAATTGGTACTGAACCTCCCTAATAACTCAATTTTAATGCTAAATCTACCTAATAACTCAATTTTAATGCTAAACCTACCTAATATTGGATGCTGGATTTCACTCGTTCGTGGTCAATCTGTCCCAAATTGTATTATTACGTCTCCAAACCGGCATAGATCTATTCCGCTGATGTTCTAGTCTGCAAATATTTGTTACTTTTGAGCTATTCTACGTCTGTTGGGACTACATTGGTGGCTGCATTTCACTCGTTCGTGGTCAATCTGTGCCAGATAGTATTATTTCGTCTCAAAACCGGCATAGATCGATTCCGCTAAAGTTCTAGTCTGCATATTTGTTACTTTTGATCCATCTACGTCTGTTGGGACCACATTGGATGCTGAATTTGGCTCATTCGTGGTCAATCTGTGCCAAATTGTATTATTTCGTCTCAAAACCGGCATAGATCGATTCCGCTGATGTTCTAGTCTGCATATTTGTTACTTTTGAGCCATTCTACGTCTGTTGGGACCACATTTGACTCTGAATTTGGCTCGATCTTAGTTAATCTGTGCCAAATTGTATTATTTCGTCTCAAATCCGGCCTAGGTCGATTCCGCTGATGTTCTAGTCTGCATATTTGTTACTTTTGGGCTATTCTACGTCTGTTGGGACTACATTGGTAGCTGAATTTCGCTCGTTTGTGGTCAATCTGCGCCAAATTGTATTATTTCGTCTCAAAACCAGCATAGATCGATTCCGCTAATGTTCTAGTTTCTGGCAGTTCAAACTTTGACACCGCTTTTCTTCCTGACTGTACCTCTTTTTGTAGCGTTTTTAATGTCATTGGATGGGAAATTTAGTGAGGATTCCAAAAATGTGCTTAAAACACTCATTTTCCCACTCCAAGTGGGTTTTACACGCGATTTTGTTCCTGTCTGTCCTTCCAAACAGTGTTTCTGGCAGTTCAAACTTTGACACAGCTTTTCTTCCTGACTGTACGTCTTTTTGTAGCGTTTTTCATGTCATTGGATAAGAAATTTAGTGAGGATTCCAAAAATGTGTTTAAACCCTCATTTTCCCACTCCAAGTGGGTTTTACACGCGATTTTCTCCCTGACTGTCCTTTCAAACAGTGTTTCTGGCAGTTCAAACTTTGACACCGCTTTTCTTCCTGACTATACCTCTTTTTGAGGCGTTTTTAATGTCATTGGATAAGAAATTTAGTGAGGATTCCAAAAATGTGCTTAAAACACTCATTTTCCCACTCCAAGTGGGTTTTACACGCGATTTTGTCCCTGACTGTCCTTTCAAACTGTGTTTCTGGCAGCTCAAATTTTGACACCGCTTTCTTCCTGACTGTACCAAATTGAGCAGTGTTTTTTAAGTTATTGGAGAGGAAATTTAATTAGGATTCCAAAAATGTGCTTAAGACACTCATTTTCCCACTCCAAATGGGTATTACACGCGACTTTGTCCCTGACTGTCCTTTCAAACAGTGTTTCTGCCAGTTTAAACTTTGACACCGCTTTTCTTCCTGACTGTACCAAATTGTGTAGTGTTTTTTAGGTTATTGGATAGGTAATTTAGTGAGGATTCCAGAAATGTGCTTAAAACACCAATTTTCCCACTACAAGTGGGTTTTACACGCGATTTTGTCCCTGACTGTCCTTTCAAACAGTGTTTCTGGCAGTTCGAATTTTGACACCGCTTTTCTTTCTGACTGTACCTCCATTTGTAGTGTTTTTAATGTCATACGATAGGAAATTTAATGAGGATTCCAAAAATGTGCTTAAAACACTCATTTTCTCACTCCAAGTGGGTTTTACACGCGATTTTCTCCCTGACGGTCTTTTCAAGCTGTGTTTTTGGCAGTTCAAACTTTGACACCGCTTTTCATCCTGATTGTACCTCTTTTTGTAGCGTTTTTAATGTCATTGGATAAGAAATTTAGTGAGGATTCCAAAAATGTGCTTAAACCCTCATTTTCCCACTCCAAGTGGGTTTTACACGCGATTTTCTCCCTGACTGACCTTTCAAACTGTGTTTCTGGCAGTTGAAATTTTGACACCGCTTTTCATCCTGATTGTACCAAATTGAGCAGTGTTTTTTAGGTTATTGGAGAGGAAATTTAATGAGGATTCCAAAAATGTGCTTAAAACCCTCATTTTCCCACTCCAAGTGGGTTTTACACGCGATTTTCTCCCTGACTGTCCTTTCAAACAGTGTTTCTGGCAGTTCAAACTTTGACACCGCTTTTCTTCCTGGCTGTACCTCTTTTTGTAGCGTTTTTAATGTCATTGGATAGGAAATTTAGTGAGGATTCCAAAAATGTGCTTAAAACACTCATTTTCCCACTCCAAGTTTGTTTCACACGCGATTTTGTTCCTGTCTGTCCTTCCAAACCGTGTTTCTGGCAGTTCAAACTTTGACACAGCTTTTCTTCCTGACTGTACCTCTTTTTGTAGCGTTTTTAATGTCATTGGATAAGAAATTTAGTGAGGATTCAAAAAATGTGCTTAAACCCTCATTTTCCCACTCCAAGTGGGTTTTACACGCAATTTTCTTCCTGTCTGTCCTTCCAAACAGTGTTTCTGGCAGTTTAAATTTTGACACCGCTTTTTTTCCTGACTGTACCAAATTGTGTAGTGTTTTTTAGGTTATTGGATAGGTAATTTAGTGAGGATTCCAGAAATGTGCTTAAAACACCAATTTTCCCATTACAAGTGGGTTTTACACGCGATTTTGTCCCTGACTGTCCTTTCAAACAGTGTTTCTGGCAGTTCAAATTTTGACACCGCTTTTCTTTCTGACTGTACCTCTATTTGTAGTGTTTTTAATGTCATTGGATAAGAAATTTAGTGAGGATTCCGAAAATGTGCTTAAAACACTCATTTTCCCACTTTAAGTGGGTTTTACACGCGATTTTGTCCCTGACTGTCCTGCCAAACAGTGTTTCTGGCAGTTTAAATTTTGACACCGCTTTTTTCCTGCCTGTACCTCTTTTTGTAGCGTTTTTAATGTCATTGGATAAGAAATTTAGTGAGGATTCAAAAAATGTGCTTAAACCCTCATTTTCCCACTTTAAGTGGGTTTTACACGCGATTTTGTTCCTGACTGTCCTTTCAAACTGTGTTTCTGGCAGTTCAAATTTTGACACCGCTTTTCATCCTGATTGTACCAAATTGAGCAGTGTTTTTTAGGTTATTGGAGAGGAAATTTAATAAGGATTCCTTCCAAAAATGTGCTTAAAACACTCATTTTCCCACTCCAAAGTGAGTTTTACACACGATTTTGTCCCTGTCTGTCCTTCCAAACAGTGTTTCTGGCAGTTTAAATTTTGACACCGCTTTTTTTTCCTGCCGGTACCTCTTTTTGTAGCGTTTTTAATGTCATTGGATAAGAAATTTAGTGAGGATTCCAAAAATGTGCTTAAACCCTCATTTTCCCACTCCAAGTGGGTTTTACACGCGATTTTCTCCCTGACTGTCCTTTCAAAAAGTGCTTCTGGCAGTTCAAACTTTGACACCGCTTTTCTTCCTGACTGTACCTCTTTTTGTAGCGTTTTTAATGTCATTGGATAAGAAATTTAGTGAGGATTCCAAAAATGTGCTTAAACCCTCATTTTCCCACTCCAAGTGGGTTTTACACGCGATTTTCTCCCTGACTGTCCTTTCAAACAGTGTTTCTGCCAGTTTAAACTTTGACACCGCTTTTCTTCCTGACTGTACCAAATTGTGTAGTGTTTTTTAGGTTATTGGATAAGTAATTTAGTGAGGATTCCAGAAATGTGAGGATTCAACGTCCTTACACGCGATTTTCTCCCTGACTGTCCTTTCAAACTGTGTTTTTGGCAGTTCAAACTTTGACACCGCTTTTTATCCTGACTGTATCTCTTTTTGTAGCGTTTTTAATGTCACTGGATAAGAAATTTAGGGAGAATTCCAAAAATGTGCTTAAAACACCAATTTTCCCACTACAAGTGGGTTTTACACGCGATTTTGTCCTTGACTGTCCTTTCAAACAGTGTTTCTGGCAGTTCGAATTTTGACACCGCTTTTTTTCCTGCCGGTACCTCTTTTTGTAGCGTTTTTAATGTCATTGGATAAGAAATTTAGTGAGGATTCCAAAAATGTGCTTAAAACCGTCATTTTCCCACTCCAAGTGGGTTTTACACGCGATTTTCTCCCTGACTGTCCTTTCAAAATATGCTTCTGGCAGTTCAAACTTTGACACCGCTTTTCTTCCTGACTGTACCAAATTGAGCAGTGTTTTTTAGGTTATTGGAGAGGAAATTTAATGAGGATTCCGAAAATGTGCTTAAAACACTCATTTTACCACTCCAAGTGAGTTTTACACGCGATTTTGTCCCTGTCTGTCCTTCCAAACAGTGTTTCTGGCAGTTCAAACTTTGACACCGCCTTTCTTCCTGACTGTACCTCTTTTTGTAGCGTTTTTAATGTCATTGGATAAGAAATTTAGTGAGGATTCCAAAAATGTGCTTAAACCCTAATTTTTCCACTCCAAGTGGGTTTTACACGCGATTTTCTCCCTGACTGTCCTTTCAAACAGTGTTTCTGGCAGTTCAAACTTTGACACCGCCTTTCTTCCTGACTGTACCTCTTTTTGTAGCGTTTTTAATGTCATTGGATAAGAAATTTAGTGAGGATTCCAAAAATGTGCTTAAACCCTAATTTTTCCACTCCAAGTGGGTTTTACACGCGATTTTCTCCCTGACTGTCCTTTCAAACAGTGTTTCTGGCAGTTCAAACTTTGACACCGCCTTTCTTCCTGACTGTACCTCTTTTTGTAGCGTTTTTAATGTCATGGGATAATAAATTTAGTGAGGATTCCAAAAATTTGCTTAAAACACTCATTTTCCTACTCCAAGTGGGTTTTAAACGCGATTTTCTCCCTGACTGTCCTGTCAAACTGTGTTTCTGGCAGTTCAAATTTTGACACCGATTTTCTTCCTGACTGTACCTCTTTTTGTAGCGTTTTTAATGTCATTGGATAATAAATTTAGTGAGGATTCCAAAAATGTGCTTAAAACACTCATTTTCCCACTCCAAATGGGTATTACACGCGACTTTGTCCCTGACTGTCCTTTCAAACAGTGTTTCTGCCAGTTTTAACTTTGACACCGCTTTTCTTCCTGACTGTACCAAATTGTGTAGCGTTTTTAATGTCATTGGGTAAGAAATTTAGTGAGGATTTCAAAAATGTGCTTAAAACCCTCATTTTCCCACTCCAAGTGGGTTTTACACGCGATTTTCTCCCTGACTGTCCTGTCAAAAAGTGTTTCTGGAAGTTCAAACTTTGACACCGCCTTTCTTCCTGACTGTACCTCTTTTTGTAGCGTTTTTAATGTCATTGGATAAGAAATTTAGTGAGGATTCCAAAAATGTGCTTAAACCCTAATTTTTCCACTCCAAGTGGGTTTTACACGCGATTTTCTCCCTGACTGTCCTTTCAAACAGTGTTTCTGGCAGTTCAAACTTTGACACCGCCTTTCTTCCTGACTGTACCTCTTTTTGTAGCGTTTTTAATGTCATTGGATAAGAAATTTAGTGAGGATTCCAAAAATTTGCTTAAAACACTCATTTTCCCACTCCAAGTGAGTTTTACACGCGATTTTGTCCCTGTCTGTCCTTCCAAACAGTGTTTCTGGCAGTTCAAACTTTGACACCGCTTTTCTTCCTGACTGTATCTCTTTTTGTAGCGTTTTTAATGTCATTGGATAAGAAATTTAGTGAGGATTTCAAAAATGTGCTTAAAACACTCATTTTCCCACTCCAAGTGGGTTTTGAACGCGATTTTCTCCCTGACTGTCCTGTCAAACTGTGTTTCTGGCAGTTCAAATTTTGACACCGATTTTCTTCCTGACTGTACCAAATTGTGTAGCGTTTTTAATGTCATTGGATAAAAAATTTAGTGAGGATTCCAAAAATGTGCTTAAAACACTCATTTTCCCACTCCAAGTGGGATTTACACGCGATTTTCTCCCTGACTGTCCTTTCAAACAGTGTTTCTGGCAGTTCAAACTTTGACACCGCTTTTCTTCCTGACTGTATCTCTTTTTGTAGCGTTTTTAATGTCATTGGATAAGAAATTTAGTGAGGATTCCAAAAATGTGCTTAAAACACTCATTTTCCCACTCCAAGTGGGTTTTACACGCGATTTTCTCCCTGACTGTCCTTCCAAACAGTGTTTCTGGCAGTTCAAACTTTGACACCGCTTTTCTTCCTGACTGTACCTCTTTTTGTAGCGTTTTTAATGTCATTGGATAATAAATTTAGTGAGGATTCCAAAAATGTGCTTAAACCCTCATTTTCCCACTCCAAGTGGGTTTTACACGCGATTTTCTCCCTGACTGTCCTTTCAAACAGTGTTTCTGGCAGTTCAAACTTTGACACCGCTTTTCTTCCTGACTGTATCTCTTTTTGTAGCGTTTTTAATGTCATTGGATAAGAAATTTAGTGAGGATTTCAAAAATGTGCTTAAAACACTCATTTTCCCACTCCAAGTGGGTTTTACACGCGATTTTCTCCCTGACTGTCCTTTCAAACTGTGTTTCTGGCAGTTCAAATTTTGACACCGCTTTTCTTTCTGACTGTACCTCTATTTGTAGTGTTTTTAATGTCATTCGATAGAAAATTTAGTGAGGATTCCAAGAATGTGCTTAAAACCGTCATTTTCCCACTCCAAGTGGGTTTTACACGCGATTTTGTCCCTGACTGACCTTTCAAACTGTGTTTCTGGCAGCTCAAATTTTGACACCGCTTTTCTTCCTGACTGTATCAAATTGAGCAGTGTTTTTTAGGTTATTGGAGAGGAAATTTAATGAGGATTCCAAAAATGTGCTTAAAACACTCATTTTCCCACTCCAAGTGGGTTTTACACGCGATTTTCTCCCTGACTGTCCTTTCAAACTGTGTTTCTGGCTGTTCAAACTTTGACACCGCTTTTCTTCCTGACTGTACCTCTTTTTTTGTAGCGTTTTTAATGTCATTGGATAAGAAATTTAGTGAGGATTCCAAAAATGTGCTTAAAACACTCATTTTCCCACTCCAAGTGGGTTTTACACGCGATTTTGTTCCTGACTGTCCTTTCAAACTGTGTTTCTGGCAGTTCAAACTTTGACACCGCTTTTCATCCTGATTGTACCAAATTGTGTAGTGTTTTTTAGGTTATTGGATAGGAAATTTGATGGGGATTCCAAAAATGTGCTTAAAACACTCATTTTCCCACTCCAAGTGGGTTTTACACGCGATTTTCTCCCTGACTGTCCTTTCAAACTGTGTTTCT
This sequence comes from Ips typographus, assembly GCF_016097725.1. Lineage (NCBI taxonomy): Eukaryota > Metazoa > Arthropoda > Insecta > Coleoptera > Curculionidae > Ips > Ips typographus. The sequence goes on along the minus strand of NC_138430.1, from coordinate 1,304,778 downwards.
GGCAGTTCAAACTTTGACACCGCTTTTCATCCTGATTGTACCAAATTGTGTAGTGTTTTTTAGGTTATTGGAGAGGAAATTTAATGAGGATTCCAAAAATGTGCTTAAAACACTCATTTTCCCACTCCAAGTGGGTTTTACACGCGATTTTCTCCCTGACTGTCCTTTCAAACAGTGTTTCTGCCAGTTTAAACTTTGACACCGCTTTTCTTCCTGACTGTACCAAATAGTGTAGCGTTTTTAATGTGATTGGATAAGAATTTAGTGAGGATTCCAAAAATGTGATTAAACCCTCATTTTCCCACTCCAAGTGGGTTTTACACGCGATTTTCTCCCTGACTGTCCTTTCAAACTGTGTTTCTGGCAGTTCAAACTTTGACACCGCTTTTCATCCTGATTGTACCTCTTTTTTTGTAGCGTTTTTAATGTCATTGGATAAAAAATTTAGTGAGGATTCCAAAAATGTGCTTAAAACACTCATTTTCCCACTCCAAGTGGGTTTTACACGCGATTTTCTCCCTGACTGTCCTTTCAAACTGTGTTTTTGGCAGTTCAAACTTTGACACCGCTTTTTATCCTGATTGTACCTCTTTTTGTAGCGTTTTTAATGTCATTGGATAAGAAATTTAGTGAAGATTCCAAAAATGTGCTTAAAACACTCATTTTTCCACTCCAAATGGGTTTTACACGCGACTTTGTCCCTGACTGTCCTTTCAAACAGTGTTTCTGCCAGTTTAAACTTTGACACCGCTTTTCTTCCTGACTGTACCAAATAGTGAGTGTTTTTTTAGGTTATTGGATAGGTAATTTAGTGAGGATTCCAGAAATGTGCTTAAAACACCAATTTTCCCACTACAAGTGGGTATTACACGCGATTTTGTCCCTGACTGTCTTTTCAAACAGTGTTTCTGGCAGTTCAAATTTTGACACCGCTTTTCTTTCTGACTGTACCTCTATTTGTAGTGTTTTTGATGTCATTCGATAGGAAATTTAGTGAGGATTCCGAAAATGTGCTTAAAACCGTCATTTTCCCACTCCAAGTGGGTTTTACACGCGATTTTTTCCCTGACTGTCCTTTCAAAATGTGTTTCTGGCAGTTCAAACCTTGACACCGCTTTTCTTCCTGACTGTACCTCTTTTTGTAGCGTTTTTAATGTCATTGGATAATAAATTTAGTGAGGATTCCAAAAATGTGCTTAAAACCGTCATTTTCCCACTCCAAGTGGGTTTTACACGCGATTTTGTCCCTGACTGACCTTCCAAACAGTGTTTCTGGCAGTTCAAACTTTGACACCGCTTTTCTTCCTAATTGTACCTCTTTTTGTAGCGTTTTTAATGTCATTGGATAAGAAATTTAGTGAGGATTTCAAAAATGTGCTTAGAACCCTCATTTCCTCAGTCCAAGTGGGTTTTACACGCGATTTTCTCCCTGACTGTCCTTTCAAACTGTGATGCTGGGCAGTTCAAATTTTGACACCGCTTTTCTTCCTGACTGTACCAAATTGTGTAGCGTTTTTAATGTCATTGGATAATAAATTTAGTGAGGATTCCAAAAATGTGCTTAAACCCTCATTTTCCCAATCCAAGTGGGTTTTACACGCGATTTTCTCCCTGACTGTCCTTTCAAACAGTGTTTCTGGCTGTTCAAACTTTGACACCGCTTTTCTTCCTGACTGTATCTCTTTTTGTAGCGTTTTTAATGTCATTGGATAAGAAATTTAGTGAGGATTTCAAAA